>NC_046290.1:90284110-93023277 GCF_004115265.2 Rhinolophus ferrumequinum | reverse complement strand
AGACCATTATCCTTCCCTTCTTCATTTCCTATTCCCCTTGAGATTTTACCCCTCTGGGCGAATACTTATGAATATATACCTTCAAAACCCCCTCACCCACCACCACTACCCCTTAACGTCTTAGTTGCTTCACTCGGAATGAATTTCAGTTTGTGTACATCCTCTCTTATAGTGTGGGACACGGAACCAAACACAACACTCCATGGGCAATCGGAGCAGAATTAAGGAAAGCAGGACTACCGCTTACCTGCCTCATTCTGGTCTTTGTTCTTCTGTCAGCACAGATTAGGAGCACATTAGCTTTTTTGGCAGCCACATTATACTGGTAGCTCAAATTAAGCATGTAAGCTACCCCAAGTCTTTTCCCACATATTTCTGAGACACTTTCCCTCCAAGCCATTCTTCCTCAAATGTATTTTAAACTCAAATGTAGAAACAACATTTATCTTAAATTTTACATTGTTGCATTTTATCCATTGCAAAAACCTTGTGATCTTTCTGTTTACATACTTGGTTACTAAATATATTTACAAATCCTCTTGCCTTAGCATAATTTAGCCATAGAGTTACTGTGGCAAGTTACTCAAAATGTTCCTCTCTGATTTCAAAGATTTGAACCTGAATAAATAAAGCAATGCAAAAAGCAAAGAGGATGGAGTGGCTAGTTAGCTCAGTTGGTTAGAGCGTGGTGCTAATAACAGCAAGGTTGCTGGTCGATCCCCTCATGGGCCACTGTGAGCTGCGCCCTCCTTAAAAAAAAAAAAAAAAAAAAAAGAGGAAACTCTATAGGACAGTAACTCTGACAATGCCCTTTTTCTAGATAGTGTGTGTGTCAACCAGATGGATTCTCACTTACTTGGGCACAAAAGAAGCAGGAACTCCATTGGCCACCATGGGCTCAAATGCTGAATGTCCACTCCCACTGCTATCATGGCGCCTGTGATAAATCAAAAAACTCTCAATTAAATAACTTTTTTTCTTAAAGCATGTTCTTTTATTCTTGGAACTTTGTACTATTTCTACAGAGCATAGGTTTAATGCTAGACAAGAAAAAGGTTGCTTCAAATCCCAAAGATTCCAAAAGGAAAATGTATTCTAAGATTGTTCTGGCAATAAGGAAAGTATGAAAATACAGCAGATCCTCAAATAACATCATTTTGTTTAACATTGTTTTATTATAATATCGATGAGATGCCATAGGAACTTAACTCTTATTTATATCAGTTAGCCTAATGAAAAATTGGTTTTGTCATTATATGTTGTCACAGTTTCCAAGAATCTATTGACGTTAAGTGACGACTTACTCTACTTCAAGACCTTTTGAACTATTCCGGTGTGTTAATTATTACAATCACAAATTTATCACTTTATCATCCACAAATTAAAAACAAAAAAAATCTTTAGGGACCAACCCACTCATCCCATAGTGCTCTAGAGATTAATATGGCAAATCTGTTAGGCAAAAACTTTACATCTCACATATAAGAAGGGCCTATATGTGATGCATACAATCACTGCTTATTCTGATTACAAGAAAGATAATACAGAACTCCTCAGGTATAGGTTCACTAGGGCCAAGTAAAATTACCACCCTGGAGAACATGAAAAACCTATTTGGACCGTAAGAATAGTTGTTTCCTCTCCTACCTCCACACCTTCTGCCTCCTGCTACTCCTGCTTAGCTAGCTGACATTAGCTCAAATTGCTCACCTGTAAATCATATCCCTAGTCATCATTACCTGATCTTCCTATATTATATAAATATAGTTACATTAATACTTCCCTACTTAATTTTGTTCTTTACAGCATCAGAGGTGGCCAACTCTGAATGTGTGGGTTATGAACAATTCTGTCTAGGTAATAGGGACAATGATTACATTTTCAAATGTGGGGTTTACTGACTCCTCTGAGAGCGCTTCCTCGATCACCGTACGTAAAGAAGCCCTGTTCTCATTACCCTCTGTTATATCACCATTTTTTAAATCTTTATATACTTACTATCTATAAGTACTTTATTTCATTATCACCTCCCCCTTTTGTCTCTCCCTCTCAAGTAAGTCCCATGAGGAGTTTGTCTTGTTCACTGCTCTATCCATAGTACCTGGAATAGGCTCTGGCACATTGTGCCTGCTCAATTTGTTTTATTAAAACATCAGTGGAATCCTTAACTGACTCCATGAAAAGTCACAAGCAATTCTGCATTCTAATTACTGACTTCAACCTCCTCTCTTTCCATGCTTAAAAAACAGGACTCCTTATTCCATTTTCATTAAGTTTTTGAAAACCAATGAAAGAAGTTGATTTTACTCTCATTACTGATAAATCTAGCATACTCTACTCTTTACTTTCCTTTTCCAAGCATTCCCCTTTAGCACAACTGTAACATTTAAACTGGTTGTTACCCACATAACTGAACAACACAAGATTGTGAGAGAAAGCCTTTGAGCATTCTCTCAGAAACAGAATTTAATACATTTGTATAAAAAGTATGAGGCAACAAGACAAATAGTTGTTGGCTTATTTCTAGTACTTATGGAAAAGGTAAATTATAACATTTATTTAATCTGTGCTTTAACCTGAGATGAACAGCATTAAAGCCCTTGTTACCAAGCTCTTCTATGAAAGTCAAAGAAGGAGACCTACTAGGCTCAGAAACTGGAGCTCGCCTCTGGATCTTTATGGGAATAAGCTGGAGTGCACATGGGATGTCTTTTTTTTTAAGTACTCTGCAGGGCCTGTTACCTTCTTTTATTTTCCTGGCCATCAGCGAATATTTGTTCTTCCTCCTCCACTGTTCTTTTCTTCCTCTCTTTGAGGGCACTCAGTACAGTCTCTTTTGCACATGGGTCCGGAGCATTACTTGATGGTGAGGGCAGTGTTGAGCTGATTAACTGCTCGGGCCTGCAATGAAAGACAAGATTCTAGCATTAAGATATTTTAAGTACCATGTCATATAGCACAAACTTCAGTCACTAGAAATCAGAAGCCAGCCAACAAGCAAAAGTGTAATTTATACATTCACAGAAAATGCCCTTGGCAGTTAAAGCTACAGTCTAAGGCAAAAACAAGAAAACAAAAAATGGTTCAACAACTAGAATTTGGGATTTCTCATTTAAATAAACAAGTACTTCCTTTTTTTTTTTTTTTTTGCTTTATAGTTGCCTTGTCAGAGGAACGACGACCATAGAAGAACAAACAATACTCACACTGGAAAATGAGTCAATTTGCTATCGGGAGGAGCAATCCTCACTGTCACTGGGCTGCACACCATTTTGGAATTTCGAGCAGATAGCACAGTCTTCTTGTGATAACCATTCCAGCACACTGTGGGAAGTGCCCCCAGAAGGGAATATTGGGCCTGCTGGATTGGATATCGTCTTCGAGGTGTTATTAGGAACCGATCTGATAAAGTTCCACAATCCCTGTGGAGAATGGGAGACATGTTATGGAACTGAAAAAGCTTAAAAGAATGTCAGAAAATTTAATTGACTAAAGAACCATGTGGGTTCAGACATTTTCCTGAGAGCTTAAACCTCTAAGCAACCCAGAACACAGTATTTTTATGGCAACTTACCCCCATTCCATTTAAGGGCAGAGAGTGGCAGCTGCTTAACAGCTGCCCCTACAATGGGCTTCAACAATTTGAGAGGGAAATTGAAAACCTTGCCCACAATATGTAAAACTACAATGGAAGAAAAGTGTGCGTTAGGACATGCAGGGAGGAACTTTTCAAGAATCCTTCAACCTTTTATGCTAAATCATCAGTAATATACACCAAAAGCCAAACATTCTTAACACCTAAATGTTCATCTTCTCAACTAAATGTACTCATTGAGAACCTAATATATACACTAAACTTTTGTATTTTCTGGTATCTCTCCACTACTGGGACTAAATGCAAAATGTCTCTTTAATTTGGTCATCTTTATCAATCAAGTTTTATCAATGGAAGAAATGTTTCCTAGGAATACCTCTTTGAACTCAGCAACTCAGCTAACTGATAGAATTTCTCTTATCGGTTCAAAGGAAAAATATAACAAAACATACTATATGACCTGAAGTAGGGATATTTGTAGTGTTAAGGAATATTCTGCTAAAGCTATATACTGTACTAAAATTCAGACAGTTTTAAAAATTGGAAGGAAGGGAACAGCTACACCCACCTCTCGTTCCAAAGGTTAAAGGGGGGTCAGGAGAAGGCTGACACGCACTAAGGTGTTTAAAGAGGACAAAACAATACAAAATCCACTTTGGACTTAATGAAAAAGAAAATCGGATTTAAAAGTCAAGTCCTCAATTCAAAGCCAGCGGCTAGAGGAGGCTATGGGAAAGATCAGCACATCTTACCTGTGGGAAGGCCTCCTGGAGGGTCGGAGGAGGGGAGTGGGGAGAGAGGGGTGAATGTGGTCAACGCGACGGGGCGAGTAAGCCGGCGGCGCGGGGCGGGTGGGCGGGTGGCGGCCAGGCCTCTCCCGCAAGTCCCTGGCCTCCGGGGCCAAGGCGGGCGGCGGGGGGCCGGGCTTGCCGAGGTAACTGCCCATTAGGAGCAGTTCAGCATGGTCGGGTCCTTCCAGGAGGGTCCGCGGCCCAAGGAGGTTTCCGTTTACTGCTGATTTGGCCGGAGGTGAGGTGAGCAGTGTTCGCTGACGCCGCGCGTTCCGAACGAGCGAGAAGGCGGGCGAACCTCGGGGCTTGTGGCTCAGTCCCCACCAGGCCGCGGTAGCCCCCACGGCCAGCCAGGCCAGCGCAGCCGCCGCCGGCACCAGGTAGAGCACAAGGCCAAGCAGCGACAGGCCGAGGAGCGTCGCCCCGCCGCGGCCCCGGCCCCGGCCGTCCCTGACACTCGCTATCGGACGCCGCCGCTCGCCTCCTCCAGGCACCGCAGCCGCCGGAGACATCGCGGCTCCGCGCCGCGGAGAAGACTTAAATATCCCAGCGTGCACCGCGCAGCGCGCCGCGTCACCGCGCGCTGGCTGCGTCACTACGCGCGCGACGCGAACGCTCAAATGCTAGGGGAAACGCCGCTGTCTGGCTACGCCATAGACCAGACCCAGTTGCTAAAATGCGGTCTCACTGGAAACTGAGTTCTGATTCTGCAGGCCTCTTGCGTGTCCACCCGCACACCACCCATCCAGAGGTGAGCCTGTGAAGAATCGGGTTAAAAATAACAGCTCCGGAAAGCGACTACTCATGTTATGCTAAATCCATGGTATCTTCTAGGGGGCTAAACTCTCCAAAAGAGATTATCAGGCGCTTTTCTTAATTGCTTCTAGAGGTTATGTATGAGGTTTTTATAGTTACCTTGTTTTCTGCCCAAGTCTAGACAGTTAAAGGGAGTTTACGTAAACAACAGTGAAAAGCAAGACCAACCCAAACCAACCACCCTTGTAAATGTGGATCTAGTTCTAATAAATTCCCGATCAAACAGTCTAATAAATTACGGATCAAACCTAGAGCTGCAATTTAAGTTTTGAGTTTCTGCTGTATAAGTTAATACAGTGGGACAGTTATCTACCAAATTCCACATCATGGTCCTGGATCAATTCTGAGCATTTCTGATCAATTTCCCTATGTTAAATTTGCTGATCTAAGAAGATTAGTGGTTGTCTATGGCTGGAGAGTATGTTGGGGGTTGGGGAATGGAGAGTGTCCTCTAAAGGATAGAATTTTCTTTTTTCTTTTGGCGAAACAAAAATGTTTTAGAATTAGATTATGCTTCACAACCTGTGACTTGTATCTTAATAAAACTGTTTTAAGAAACAAACTTGGTGGTCTGCCAATTCAGACTTTGGTCTAGCTCAGCTTCCTCAGCCATTCATTCATTGATTTATTCATTCCGTTGTTGATATACATTAAAGACCTTAATGGAGGAAAGGAAGGTTCTCTGATCTCTAGAAATCCTCAGTTTAGTAAAGAAAAAAGATACGTAAATAGACAGTTACAATTCAGTGTGGTAAGTGTGATGATAAAGGCATAAAAAGAAGGAATGATAAAGGGGAAGATGGGCTGGGAGGTGCTCCTTAACCTCAGAGAATTGGTTAAAGCAGGCCCAAGGCAGATGAAGGAGTATTGCACAGATGCACAGAGATGGGAAGGAGTGTGATACCAGAGTTTCCAAATAGTTCAATATAGCTAGAGATTAGGATGTCTGGGGGAATAGGGAGGATGGGAAGATAGGCAGGGCTCAGTAAGAATGCTTCTAGAGCAACTTGGAAAGATGAGAAAAGCGAGCAATTCTTTTTCTCCCCAACCCATTGCTAGGGTAATACTGTTTTAATCTGTTTAGTATATTATAACTTATTTCACATAAGACTTCATTTGAAAAGTAAAGGGGATGGGCTGTATTGTTGAAGAAAAAATTATCAGTATCTGTGGTATAGTGGGACAAAAGCCAAAGCTGCAGCAGGTTAAACAATGAATGGAAGATGAGGAAATGGAAGCAGTGACTGCAGACTTCCCATTCAAGAAACTTGGATAATAAGGGAAGAAGAAAGATCTAGATCAACTAGGGTCCTTTAACTTATCGTATATTATTGGAGTTCGGAGGCGATAGATGTAAAAGACATCAGTGTACAGATGCCATGAGACTAAATCCGATTACTTGGGAATTAATGTAAATAGAGAGTTCCGAGGCCTGAGCCCTGGGGCACTCCTGTGTTTAGAGATCAAAAAGCACAGATCATTTAGTAAAATATAGACAAATAAAACTACATTAAAATGTAACACTTCTGTATAGGAAGTCAACATAGTCATCTAAAAGACAAGCCAAGACTGGGAAAAAACAAATCTAATTCACATAACCAAAAGATTAGTAACTAGAATTTATAAGGAATTCCTAAGAATCAATAATAAAAAGATTACCCTATTGTAAAAAAGGACAAGAAATGAAAAATGCCATTTATTAACCAGGAAACCCAAATAGCCAATAATAAACATATACATATGTACATATATATGTGTGTGTATGGGTGTTGAACCTCACTAGTGATCGAGGAAAGGTTTATTGAGGTAACGATATCATTTTGCATTCACTTGCACAAGTAGAAAACTTAATAGTTCAACAGAGCAAATTTTGGCAAGGATGTGGCATAAATGGAACTCATGCCGTTTGTGGATATGTAGAACAGCATAATTTGGAGAGCAACTTGGCAATATCTAATAAGGTTGAAGAAATATATATTTTATAACCCTGCAATTCCATTTCTGGGTACAAAGATAGTTATTACAGCATCATTTGTATTACTGACAATTTGAACACACCTAAATATCTAATATCTACCAACACAAGAATGGATGAATAGTGGTATAATTCATATAACAAAATACTCTAAAAGCAAATGAAAACTAACAAGCTTTCTAGCTGTGATTCAGTGATGTCAGGCTAGTCCTATAAAAGTGGAGAAAATTTATGAGGCAACTACTTTCAGGCAGAGAATAACAGGAAGCACAAGACTGATCCCCAAAAGGAAATTCATGAGGTGAGCCCCCAAAATCACCTCACTTCTCTACCTGGGGACAATTTCCCAACTGTAATGCAGAGAGCTGGAGTCTGAGCAAAGTAGGGTGATCCCACTGGGCTGAGAAAGCAGAGATCAGACTTCAAAACAGCTGAAATGGCTGGAAACCATTGTGCAGAGCAAGGGAATGGAGGGCATCATGAAGATAGGGAGTTCCAGAAGTCTACGTGTGAGTCCCCCACAGATCGGTGGCTGACGGATGATATGATGGCTCATTTTATGCCTCAGCTTCACTGGGTCATGGGATGCCCAGATATTTAAACATTATTTTGGGGTATGTCTATGAGAGTGTTTCTGGATGATATTAACACTGGAATTGGTAGATTCTCAGTAAAGAAGATTGCCCTTTCCCCAGTGGGTGGGCCTCAACCAATCTGTCAAAGGCCTGATTAGAACAAAAAGGCTGAGTAAGAATGCTTTCTGCCTATCTTTGAGCTGGGACGGGTCTACTGCTTTCAGACTTGGACTGGAGCTCACACTACTGGCTCTTCTGTTTTTTAGGCCTTTGGCCTTGGATTGGAATTACACTGTTGGCGTTCTTGGGTCTCCAGCTTGCTGACTACAGATCTTGGGCTTTCTCAGCCTACATAATTACATGAGTCAATTCATCATCATCATAAATACACGTGGGTGTCTGTGTATATCTCTATCCTAGGGTTTCCAGGCGAGAATTCCCACCCGTTCTGAGGAATTTTTTTTGCTTTCCCGTTCCTGAATCCTGAGAAAAAGTTGGTCGGGAAATTGGGAAAATTGGCTCCTTGAACCCAGTAATACCCACAATGAGAAATAAACGGACTACTCACAATGTATCTCTTAGACATTTTTCCTATTTATCGCTAGGGTTTCTGGCTGGAAATTCCCGACCATTCTCAGGAATTTTTTCACTTTTCCGTTCCCAAATCCCGAGAAAAGTTGGTCAGGAAAATCAGCTTTTTGAACCCAGGTTGTTGGTAGTATCAGCTGTCACTTTGTGGAAACGATTCATCGTGGAGAACAGAAAACAGTTTAGGGCCATCCCGATGGCTCAGGCAGTTAGAGCTCCACGCTCCTAACTCCAAAGGCTGCTGGTTTGATTCCCTCATGGGCCACTGGGCTCTCACCCACAAGGTTGCCAGTTCAATTCCTCGAGTCCCGCAAGGGATGGTGGGTTCTGCTCCCTGCAACTAAGATTGAACACGGCACCTTGAGCTGAGCGGCCTCCCGGATGGCTCAGTTGGTTGGAGCGCGGGCTCTCAACCACAGGGTTGCCAGATCAATTTCTTCGAGTCCCACAAGGAATGGTGGGCTGCGTCCCCTGCAACTAAGATTGAACGACAACAACTTGACTTGGAAAAAAGTCCTGGAAGTACATACACACTGTTCCCCAATAAAGTCCTGTTCCCCTTCCCCAATTAAAAAAAAAAATCTTTAAAGAAAGAAAAAGAAAACAGTTTGTATCTCGGGATTTGGGAATGGGAAAGTGAAAAAAAATCCTGAGAATGGGCAGGAATTCCCGCCTGAAACCCTACTCTATCCTGTTCACCCTGTTTCTCTGGAGAACCCTGAGTAATACAGTGAGGCTGTAAATACACCGTGAGACAACCTGAGGCTTACCAAAAAGAAGGTACTATATGGGGTTAAGATTAGAACGGAGAGTCTAGAGTTAGAGCAGTCCTGGGATAGGAGCATTGTCGGGAGTTCTGGCTCTGCCAAAGTGGAGAGATCCTGTAAACACATCTTAACATCCTTGGCACCCAGCTGAAAACAGCAAAAAGGTTACAACTTGGGATAAGACCTACTCTGAGTCTGTCCTAATAAAGTCTAAAATCAAACCATGACAAAATCCACTGGAAAAGAATTTGGAGGTTGAGTCTTACCAAGTCAGTGGGGTTTCGGAAACATTTTATACTCTCCCCGGATCTGTAGAAACAAAACCAAGCCTAAACAAGTGTAAGGTCATTAGCCAGTAATTACATTGCCTGCTAAAACAAGAATTCATATACTTCATGGAGAAATAACAGACTCCAGAGTATTGTTCACAATGCACAATACTCAATGAAAAGTCATTTAGACATACAAAACAACAAGAAAATGTGATCCATACTCAAGAAAAAAAGTAACATATGGAAATGAACCCAAGATGGTCCAAATGTTAGAATTATCCAACCAAGATTTTAGATGTGTCTAAAGAATACAGGAAAATATGGTCTTACTGAGTGAATAGATAAGGAATTTATAGAAAAATGGAAATTATAAGTTAGAAACAAACATGCTGAAACAAAAAAAATTGAAACATTCAATGGATAGGCTTAACAGCAGGTTAGGGACAGCAGAATAAAGACAGTGAACTTAAAAGACAAATGAGTAGAAATTACATTCTTAAAATCTGCATATAAGTGGACCTGCACAGTTCAAAACCCTTGTTGTTCAGGGATCAGCTGTATTTTCGATTTGCAATTAGGAATCTGCGCATGTGAAGGGCCAATTAAAGTTACACACAAGTTTTCAACCGTGCGATGTATCAGCACCCCTAAGCTCTGTGTTGTTCAGGGGTCAACGATACTTACAAATTCAAATGAAAAAAACAACATAATCCAGGGGTTGCTGTGAGGGCAGTGCTCAGAAGGAAATGTATAGATGCAAATGCCTACATTTAAAATGAGGAAAGATAAAGCAATAACCACGGGGAACTAGAAAAAAAGAGCAAACTACACAAAGCTAGTAGAAGAAAGTAAATAATGATTAGAATTGAGACAAATGATATACAGAATAGAAAACAACAGAGGATCAATAAAGCCAAAAAGTTGGTTCTTTAAAAATGGACAAAAAAAAAAAAAGAGAGAGAAGGGCTGGCCCAGTGGTTCAGGTGGTTAGAGCTCCATGCTCCTAACTTCGAAGGCTGCCGGTTCGATTCCACATGGGCCAGTGGGCTCTCAACCACAAGGTTGCCAGTTCAATTCCTCGACTCCTGCAAGGGATGGTGGGCAGCACCCCCTGCAACTAAGATTGAACACAGCACCTTGAGCTGAGCTGCCGCTGAGCTCCTGGATGGCTCAGTTGGTTGGAGTGCGTCCTCTCAACCACAAGGTTGCCGTTTTCGACTCCCACAAGGGATGGTGGGCTGTGCCCCCTGCAACTAGCAACTGGACCTGGAGCTGAGCTGCACCCTCCACAACTAAGACTGAAAGGACAACAACTTGAAGGTGAATGGCACCCTCCACAACTAAGATTGAAAGGACAACAACTTGACTTGGAAAAAAGTCCTGGAAGTACACACTGTTCCCCAATAAAGTCCTGTTCCCCTTCCCCCCCAAAAAAAGAGAGAGAATCAATCTCTCTCTCACTTTCTCACTCTCTTTCCCCCCATGGAATTATTTAAAAAAAAAAAAAAAGGACAAACCTATAGAGAATAACAAAGAAAAAAAGAGAAGACATGAATAACTAAAATCAGAAATGAAAGTGGGGACATCACTACCAACCTTACTGAAATAAAAAGAATTACAAGAGAATACTATGAACAATTGTACACCAACAAATTAGATAAGCTAAATGAAATGGACAAAATCCATGCAATATGCAATGACCTAAACTGACTGAAGATGAAACTGAAATGTCAATAGACCTATAACAAGTAAAAATACTGAATCAGTAATCAAAAACCTCCCAACAAATAAAGAACCAGATGGCTTCACTGGTGAGTTATGAGTTGTACCAAACACTTAAGAATTAACACCAACCATTCTCAAATTCTTCCAAATTAGAAGAGGAGGGAACACTTCCTAAGTCATTCTATGAGGGCAGATACCAAAACCAGATAAAGACATCACAAGGAAATTATAGACCAATACCTTTATGAAGATAGATGCAAAATCCTCAACAAAATACTAGCAAAACAAATCTGGCAGCATATAAAAAGGATTGTACATCATGACCAAGTGGAATTTATCCTAGAACTGCAAGGCTGTTTTAGCATATTGAAATCAATGTAATATATCACATTACTAGAAAGAAGGAAAAACACACTCTGAATTTATGCGGGAAAGGCATTTGACAAAATCCAATATCCATTCATGATTAAAATTCTCAGAAAACTAGAAATAGAAAATTCCTCAACATGATAAAAGGTATTTATGAAAATTCCACAGCTAATAGCATACTTGATGGTGAAAGACTGAAAGCTGTTCCTGTAACATCAAGAACAAGACAAGGATGCACACTTTAACTACTATTCAACACTGCACTAGAAGTTCTAGCCAGATGTATTAGACAAGAAAATCAAAAGCATCCAAATTACCAAGGGAGAAGTAACACTCTCTATTTGTAGATTGACATAATCCTATATATTAAAATATCCTAAAGAGATTGCTGAGAGTGACATCATAGGAATGGCGGCTGCGAGGCAGACTTCTTTTGGGAGTTCTCCTCTCGAATTTACCACAAATTGAACATCTATAACCCATCAAAGGACACTCTGCTCATCACACAGAACAGCTAAGAGACTCGAACGAGGATTACTTGAAGGTGGGCAAACTGGGCAAGCAGGGGAAGGGGGAAGGGAGCGGAGTGGAGACTCGGCCCACAACCACAGCTGTGGGGACGTAGGGGGACCCATGACAGAATCAAGACCACAAGAGCCAGGAGTTGTGTTCTTTCCCTGCGTCCCACAACTGATCTCTCCCGCAGAGAGCGGAGTATCCAGCATTTGAGGCAGTAACCTCAGCTGAGACCTCTAGCTGGGCCCTAGGTCGGACAGGACAAAGGACATAAACACCATACCTGGGCCCCTCCCCCCACTCTCCCAATCCTACCCGCACACTTCCAGAGACTCAAGCTGGCCCCTGAACTGAGGAGTAGTATCAGATTACAGAGGAGCCGTAGCACTCAGGATATGGGAAGACTAGTTTGCAGCTGTGATCCAGGGAAGAGGCTAGGAAGAATGTGATACTGCTGGGCTGGGAGAAAGAAGACCCCTCCATCCCCAGCCCCCACCCTTTCTGGCCTGCCTAAGGCAGGGCAATTACAACTGTGGAGAAACCCAGGGGTCAGCAGCAGGTGGCAGAGGCAGTTCTGGGCTTTCAGCAGCTCAGAAATCTCCCGCCCTCCACATACAAACACACACACACACACACACACACACACACACAGAAGAAGTGCCCTGAGACTCAGGAGACCTGGGTACAGGGCTTGCTGTACCCAGGTCTCGGTGCGCATATGTGCAGGCAAGAGCAGAAACTGCACTGACTTTGTAAAAACTACCATCCAGCCCCCATAGCCCCACTCCTCTAGAACTGCAGTCCCAGGGTCACTCTGGGCACCATGTGACCGGCTCTGTCTGCACAATACATCGAGGACTCTTTGGTACAGCAGAGGATGATCTGGAGATTACTTGGTGGGCTTAAGCCAAGACTGGCGCTGCTTTTTTGTTTTGTTTTGTTTTTGTATTTTTGATATTTTTGCCTGTGTTGAGTGTGGGTTATCAGTTGTTTTTACATGTGAGTGTATTTGGTTTTTTTCTTTGTTGTTGTGCTTGGTGATTTGCTTTGTTCTGAAATTGCTCTACACCAGGGCCTAGCCCAAGAGGCACAAGATTCAACACATCCAAAGGCCAACTCCAGACCAAAGCAGAGTATTACTGGGTTTGACCTACAAGTGACACACCCAGAAGGAATTCTCTACAGGCACAAGAGTCCATAGAGGCCAAGCCTCACGCAGCAGATCATCCACTGTGGGCAGAGCCAAATCTCACAACTAGTCAGTCTAGGAATCAACCCCACCTACTAACAAGCCAAAAGCAATTAAAGATCAACTTTAACAGGACAATATATACAACACAGGGGTCACCTTTGGAGCACATGCACAGGAGAATACGGAAGTGGTGCAAGTCAAATGTAAAGGACACATACTACATAAGATAATCCAGCAAAAACCAAGAACCCTAGGGGATCTACCTAACATCGAAGCAAACACAGAGAGTCAGCCAGAATAGGGAAACAAACATGTCCCAAATAAAAGAACAGAAGAAACCTCCAGAATTGGAACCAAATGAAATAGAGGTAACCAACCTATCAGAGACAGTTCAGAACCCTGATAATAAGAATGTTTAAGGAGCTTAGTGACGACATAAAGAAGGATACAGAAATCATAATGAACAACCAGTTAGAACTAAAGAATACAATAACTGAAATAAAGAACACACTTGAAGGAATTACCAGAAGGTTAGATGAGGCAGAGGATCGAATCAGCAACTTAGAAGACAAGTTAGAGATCACCCAAACAGAACAACAAAAAGAAAAAAGAATAAAAAACAATGAGAATGGTTTAAGAGACCTCTGGGATAACATCAAGCACAACAACATGCACATCATAGGAATACCAGAAGGTGAAGAGAGGTAGCAAGGGATCAAGAACATATTTGAAGTAATAATGTCCGAAAACTTCCCTAACTTGGTGAAGGAAACTGACATACAAGCCCAGGAAGTGCAGAGAGTTCCAACCAGGATAAACCCAACAGGTCCACACCAAGAAACATTATAGTTAAAATTGCAAAGGTTACAGACAAAGAATCCTAAAAGCAGCAAGAGAAAGACAGCAGGTTACATACAAGGGAACTCCTATAAAACTATCAAATGACTTTTCTAAAGAAACTTTGCAGGCCAGAAGGGAGTTGCAAGAGATACTCAAAGTGATGAAAAACAAAGGTCTGCAACCTAGATTGCTTTATCCAGTAAGGCTATCATTTAAAATTGAAGGAGAGATAAAGAGCTTTCCAGAAAAGAATAAGCTAAAGGGATTTATTACCACCAAGCTAGCCTTGCAGGAAATATGAAAAGGGCTTCTGTAAGCAGAAGAAAGATGAAAACAATCTAACTACAAATAAAAAAAATGGCAATAACTATGTACCTATCAATAATCACTTTAATTGTAAATGGATTAATGCTCCAATCAAACGACAGAGTGAGTGGATAAGAAAGCAGGACCCTTGCATATGCTGTATACAGAGACTCACCTTAGATCAAAAGACACACACAAGCTGAAAGTGAAGGGTTGGAGTAAGATATTTCATGCAGATGGATGAGAAAAAGGCTGGAGTTGCAATACTTATATCTGACTTTAAAATGAAGAATATATTAAAAGACAAAGATGAGCACTACATAATAATAGAAGGATTGATCTGACAAGAGGACATAATCCTAGTAAACATCTATGTGCCCAACATAGGAGCACCTAAATATATAAAACAGATTGACTGACATAAAGACAGAGATCAATAGTAACACTATCATTGTAGGGGACTTCAACACACCTCTGACAACATGGGACAAGTCTTCCAGACAGAAAATCAATATGGAAACTATGGCCTTAAATGAAACATTCGAAGAGTTGGATTTAATCGATATTTTCAGAGCATTTCACCCCAAAGTTGCAGAATACACATTCTTCTCAAGTGGACATGAAACAGTTTCCAAGATAGACCAAATGTTAGGCCACAAAACAAGTCTTGATAAATTTAAGAAAATTGAAATCATACCAATTTGTTGTCACACAGCAGCCTAGCCGACAGTCCCCCCTTGTCTTTCCTTGAGGAAAGAAAAGTCTGTGAGACTGTGCCTTTTTGGGACTTTGCTTATCTAAATATTTCACACCTTATGTCTCTCTGTCTGGTCCCCAAAAGATGGTTTACAGCCAAAGACGGGTAAGATATCTCACATGAGATACAGCCTAAGCTAGGCGGAACCGAGTGGGGACCCCCAATGAGCTGCCTTAGAAAATCCGGGAAGGAGCCTTGCTGCCCCTTCCCCCCTGAAAAAGCCATTACTGTCTCTGGCTTTCCTCTCTCACTTGATTGTGAGAGAAGTCATGAGGGCAATAAAGATCAGCTCTCTCCACTTATCTCAATGAAATGGATACAACATGAGAGACTTGCCCCCCCAGGGAGGTGCATACCTCACCTAAGCCATCATAAGACTTTCTGCTCCGGCTGCTTGGGGACAAAGATAATTGGTTTGATTCACTTTTGCGATATGATGGATGAGTCTCACAGACCGTGTAAAAAAAAATACCACTTCCTTGTATGATTATCAATAAAAGCCACCAGTCAGCCCAATTCGAGGCTCCAGTCTCTGGTGACTTTGAGACCCCTGGCCTTCTGAGATTTAACTGCATTAAGTCTCTGTTTCTTTCTTTCTTAAAACCTAACCCAACGCCACCCCTTCTCGCACCCTCACTGCCCGTGTTGTGCTGGACACGACACCAATTGTCTTCTCTAACCACAGTGCTATGAAATTAGAAATCAACTACAGGAAAGAATCTGGAAGACACACAAACTCATGGAGGCTGAATAACATATTACTAAATAATGAATGGGTCAACCATGAGATCAAGGAAGAAATCAAAAGATATCTTGAGACAAAAGAAAATGAAAACATGACGACCCATAATCTATAGGATGCAGTGAAAGCAGTCCTAAGAGGGAAATTCATAGCATTGCAGACCTACCTAAAGAAACAAGAAAAATCACTAATCAATAGTTTATCTTCAAACTTAAGGGACCTAGAAAAAGAACAGCAAAATAAGCCCAAAGGGAGTACAAGGAAGGGGATAATAAAGATCAGAGCAGAAATAAATGAAATGGAGACCAGGAAAACAATACGAAAGATCAATTAATCCAAGAGTTGGTTTTTAGAGAAGATAAACAAAATCGGCAAACCTTTAGCCAGACTATCAAAAAAAAGAGAGAGGACCCAAATTAATAAAATCTGAAATGAAAGAGAAGAAGTGACAACAGAAACCATAGAAATACAAAAAATTTTAAGAAATTACTATGAGCAACTATATGCCAACAAATTAGATGATCTGGAAGAAATGGACAATTTTCTAGAAGCATACAACCTTCCAAGGCTAACTCAAAAAGAAATGGAAAACCTGAATAGACTAATTACCACCAGAAAAATTGAATCAGTAATCAACAAGCTCCCA
The DNA here is from genome assembly GCF_004115265.2 of Rhinolophus ferrumequinum. NCBI lineage: Eukaryota > Metazoa > Chordata > Mammalia > Chiroptera > Rhinolophidae > Rhinolophus > Rhinolophus ferrumequinum. The sequence goes on along the minus strand of NC_046290.1, from coordinate 93,006,805 downwards.
AAAAACAAAAGCTCTGGACCAGATGGCTTTACAGGTGAATTTTACAAAACATTCAAAAAAGAATTATCACCCATTCTCAAACTATTCCAAAATATCCAGAAGGAGGGAAGGCTCCCAAACACTTTTTACGAGGCTACTATCACCCTGATATCAAAATCAGACAAAGACAGTACAAAAAAAGAAAACTACAGGCTGATATCCCTAATGAACATAGATGCAAATATCCTCAACAAAATATTAGTGAACAGAATTCAGCAATACATTAAAAAGATCATACACCATGATCAAGTGGGATTCATCCCTGGTATGCAAGGGTGGTTCAACACCCACAAATCAATTGATGTGATACACCACATTAACAAAATGAAAAATAAAAATCATATGATCATATCAATAGATGCAGAAAAAACATTTGACAAAATCCAGCAGTCATTTATGGTAAAAATTCTTAAGAAAGTGGGAATAGAAGGGCCATATCTCAACATAATAAAGGCCATATATGATAAACCCACAGCTAACATCATACTCAATGGGGAAAAGCTAAAGCCATTTCCCTTAAGATCCGGGACAAGGCAAGGTTGCTCACTTTCTCCACTTCTAGTCAACATAGTGCTGGAAGTTCTAGCCACAGCTATCAGACAAGAAAAAGAAATAAAAGGCATCCAAACTGGTAAGGAGGAAGTAAAGTTATCATTGTATGCAGATGATATGATACTATATATAGAGAACCCTAAAGATTCCACCAAGAAGCTATTAGAGCTGATAGACGAATTTAGTAAAGTAGCAGGATACAAAATTAATATTCAGAAATCAGTTGCATTTGTATATACCAACAATAAAATATCAGAAGGAGAAATAAGAAAACAATCCCATTTACAATTGCTTCAAAGACTATAAAATACCTAGAAATAAATTTAACCAAAGAAGTAAAAGATCTGTACTCAGAAAATTATAAGACACTGAAGAGAGAAATTAAAGAAGATATAAATAGGTCTCGATAGGAATGGCGGAAGCGTGGCGGACTTCTTGAGTTCTCCTCCGGAGCTTATCACAAACTGAACATCAATAACTCATCAAAGGACTCGCTGCTCATCACACAGAACTGCTAAGAGGCTCATACAAGGATTACTTGAAGGGCCCAGCTCAAGAGGCACAAGATTCAACACACCAAGAGGCCAACTCCAGACCAAACTAGAGTACTACTGGGTTTGACCTACAAGTGACACACCCTGAGGGAATTCTCTACAGGCACAAGAGCCCATAGAGGCCAAGCTTCACTTAAGCGGTCAACCCTCATGCAGCAGAACATCCTGCTGTGGGCAGAGCCAAGTCTCACAACTAGTTAGCCTAGGAGTCACTCCCACCTACTCACAAGCTAAAAGCAATTAAAGATCAACTTTAACAGGACAATATACACAAGAGTCACCTTTGGAGCACATGCACAGGAGAAGAAAGTGGTGCAAGTCAAAAATAAAGGACACATACTACATAAGATAACCCAGCAAAAAGTAAGAACCCTAGGGGATCTACTAATAACATCAAAGCAAACACAGAGAGTCAACCAGAATGGGGAAACAAAGAAACATGTCCCAAATAAAAGAACAGAAAAACCTCCAGAACAGGAACCAAATGAAATAGAGGTAACCAACCTAGCAGAGACAGTTCAGAACCCTGATAATAAGAATGTTTAAAGAGCTTAGTGACGACATAAAGAAGGATAGAGAAATCATAATGAACAACCAGTTAGAACTAAAGAATACAATAACTGAGACGTCATCAAAATGGCGGCATGAGGTGAGCCGCTGTAAAGCTCCCCTAGAATTTACAACTAATCAAACAACAATAACTCCACAAAGGACTCCCTGCACAGCAGACAGACAAGACGAAGAGGCCCACTACTGAATTCACCTAAAGATGGGCAAATCGCGCAAGCAGGGGAGGAAGGAAGGGAGAAGTGCGGAGACGGAGCCACGTGGGCCCAGGATGCAGAACTAGCTCAGTGCTCTGAGCTTGCTACATCCTGGAACTACCGCAGCTGCGGGAGAGGGAAGAACTCGGAGTGCTAGGGCTCTGCTTATGGCCCACAGGGCTGAGGGGCAGCAGATAACACGGCTGAACCCAACGCTCACGGCAGAGACCTCTGAGCAAAGACTGAAGGAAGAAGGCTGAAAACAGTGGTTTAAGCCCTCACTGCCGAGCAGAGAACGGAAGCCTTAGGCACTGAGACTAGCCACCCCCTCCCTACCCTCCCAGAGCTCGCCCCGCCCCCACCTGCCCGGTGCTAGAAGCAGAACAGTAGCAGTGTCAGTTCAAAAGAACAGAATATTTGCTGTTCTGAGAACTGTGGACTGCAGACAGATTCGCAGCCCAACTAGTTCTGGCAAAGGGGAGGGAGCTGTGGAAGCAGGACCGGCTGTGGTGGTGGTCGCCGCCATTGCTCTGGGCCACCTTTCACAACTCACCCCACCCCTGGCCACACCTATCTGGGCAGATCCCTGCAGGAGTAAACAGAACTGCTGAAACATACGGGCTCTGAATCTGATGCAGGAAGAGCTTTGGAACTTTAAAAGCTCTCCGCATACCCACACGGACACTGCACCCTGTGACCCAGGCAAACTATTAACAGAGGAGAAGCCCGTCTCCCAGGGAATCCCCCCATTGTGTGAGAAGCTGGAATAGTGCAGAGAAAACATAGCACTACCGGGTGAGAGAGAAAAAAAAGGCTGCAGTCGGAGAGAAAATAAAACATTCTACCAACAAGTACTAGAAAACGAAAGACCTCTTCCTATCAACCTTTGCAGAACCCACTTCTGTAGATGTCTAGGAAGATAAATAATAAATCAGTAATTTCTATGAATAACCAAGGCAAAGACAGCTCAGAAAGAAAGTGAAAAGTCTCCAGAAAAGGAACTTAAAGATATGGAAACATGTGACTTAAATGACAGAGAATTCAAGATTGCAGTTCTGAAAAAACTCAACAAGATGCAAGAAAACACAGAAAGGCAGTTTAATGAACTCAAAAACACAATCAAAGAACAACATGAGCATTTTACAAAAGAGATCGAAGTTTTAAAAAAGAACCAAATAGAATTTCTGGAGATTAAGAACTCAATAGAAGAAATTAAGAATGAAATAACCAGCTTAGGTAGTAGAGTTGACCAGATGGAGGAAAGAATCAGTGACATCGAAGATAGAAACCTGGAAATTACATAGATGGAAGACAAAAGAGACTTGAGACTTAAAAGAAATGAAAGAACTCTACAAGAACTTTCTGACTCCATCAGAAAGAGCAATATAAGAATAACGGGCATACCAGAAGAAGAAAGAGAGAAGGGAACAGAGAATATATTCAAGCAAATTGTTGATGAGAACTTCCCAAACTTGTGGACAGAACTGGATCCTCGAATCCAAGAAGCAAATAGAACACCTAATTACTTCAATCCCAACAGGCCTTCTCCAAGGCACATTGTATTGAAGCTGTCTAAAATCAACAATAAAGAAAGAATCCTCAAGGCAGCCAAGGAAAAGAAGACGGTAACCTACAAAGGAAAGCCCATTAGATTATCATCAGATTTTTCAGCAGAAACTCGACAAGCCAGGAGGGAGTGGAACCAAATATTCAAACTATTGAAAGAGAGAAATTATGAGCCAAGAATAATATATCCAGCAAAGATATCCTTTAGATATGAAGGAGGAATAAAGACCTTTCCAGACATACAGAAGCTGAGGGAATTTTCTACCTGCACTACAAGAAATACTAAAGGAGGCTATTCGACCACCATCAACAGGGACAATTTGTGGCAACCGAAACATAAAAAGGGGGAGAGTAAAGACCTGAACCAGAATATGGGAATGGAGAAAGTAAGCGTGCTGAAGGAAATGGAATACTCTAAATATCAAACTGTCTTTTACATAAACTTAAGGGTAACCACTCAAAAAAAATCCAGAACTGAAATATATACTGTAACAAAAGAAGAAACAGAGGGAAACATCATAGAATACCACCACACAGAAATAATAGACAACAACAAAAAGACAACGAAACAATGGAGACACAGCCTTACCAGAAAACTAAAGATAGAATGACAGGAAATCCTCACATATCAATAATCACCCTAAATGTAAATCGACGGAACTCACCAATAAAAAGGCACAGAGTAGCAGATTGGATCAAAAAACTAAACCCAACAATATGCTGTCTCCAAGAGACACATCTCAGCTAAAAGGACAAGCATAGACTCAAAGTGATAGGGTGGAAATTGACATTCCAAGCAAATGGCACCCAGAGAAAATCAGGTGTAGCCATAATGATATCAGATGAAACAGACTTCAGGGTGAAAAAGATAACAAGAGACAAAGATGGACATTTCATAATGGTAAAGGGGACTATACAACAAGAAGACATAACAGTCATCAATATTTATGCCTCCAATCAGGGAGCACCAAAATATACCAAGCAACTATTAACAGAACTAAAGGGAGAAATTGACCAAAACACAATTATACTAAGGGACTTAAATACATCATTGACAGCTAATGGATAGATCATCCAAACAGAAAATAAATAACAAAATAGCAGCCCTAAATGACACATTAGATGAAATGGACATAATTGACATATATAGAGCACTTCATCCTAAAACATCAGACTATACATTCTTTTCTAGTGTACATGGAACATTCTCAAGGATAGACCATATATTGGGACATAAAATCAGCCTCAGCAAATTTAAGAAGATTGAAATCATACCAAGTATATTCTCTGATCACAAGGCTTTGAAATTGGATATCAACTGCAAAAAGAAAGCAGGAAAAAACACAAATACATGGAGATTAAACAACATATTTTTAAAGAACGACTGGGTCAAAGAAGAAATTAGAGGAGAGATCAAAAGATACATAGAAACAAATGACAATGAAATTACATCCTACCAAAATTTTTGGGATGCAGCAAAAGCAGTTTTAAGAGGGAAATTTATATCATTACAGGCCTATCTCAAGAAACAAGAAAAATCCCAAATAAATAACCTCACGTTACACCTTAAAGAACTAGAAAAAGAAGAACAAGTGAAACCCAAGGTCAGCAGAAGAAAGGAAATAACAAAAATCAGAGCAGAACTAAATGAAATAGAGAACAAAAAGACAATAGAAAAAAATTAATGTGACAAAGAGCTGGTTCTTTGAAAAGATTAACAAAATTGACAAACCCTTGGCTAGACTAACTAAGATAGAAAGAGAGAAGACACTAATTAACAAAATCAGAAATGAAAAAGGGGAAGTTATCACGGACACCACAGAAATACAAAGGATTATCCAAGAATACTATGAAGGACTATATGCCACCAAATTCAATAACCTAGAAGAAATGGACAAGTTCTTAGAAACATACAGCCTTCCAAGGCTGAACCATGAAGAACTGGAAAATCTAAACAGACCGATCACCAGTGACGAAGTTGAATCAGTCATCCAAAACCTTCCCAAAAGCAAAAGTCCGGGACCAGATGGCTTCACTAGTGAATTCTACCAAACCTTCAAAGCAGATCTAATACCAATCCTGCTCAAACTCTTCCAAAAAATTGAAGAAGAGACAGAACTCCCTAACTCATTTTATGAGGCTAACATTACCCTGATACCAAAAGCTGGTAAAGACAACACAAAAAAAGAAAACTAAAGACCAATGTCTCTGATGAATACAGATGCAAAAATCCTAAACAAAATTCTAGCAAATCGAATACAGCAATGCATTAAAAAGATTATTCATCACGACCAAGTGGGGTTCATCCCCGGGGCACAAGGATGGTTCAACATCTGCAAATCCATCAATGTGATACATCACATAAACAAAATAAAGGACAAAAATCATATGATTATATCAATTGATGCAGAAAAAGCATTTGACAAGATACAACATCCATTTATGATTAAAACACTTAATAAAATAGGTATAGAGGAAAATACCTTAACATAATAAAGGCCATAAACAAGCCCTCAGCTAATCTCATAATTAATGGTGAAAAACTGAAGCCCTTTGCTCTACGTTCAGGAACACGACAGGGCTATCCCTTATCACCTCTGCTTTTCAACATAGTGTTGGAAGTCCTTGACAGAGCAGTCAGGCAAGAGAAAGAAATAAAAAGCATCCAAGTTGGGAATGAAGAAGTTAAATTATCACTGTTTGCAGATGACATGATGCTATATATAAAGACTCCACCAAAAAGCTATTAGAAACAATCAATGAATACAGCAAAGTTGCTGGCTACAAAATCAACGTACAAAAGTTGATTGCATTCCTATATACTAAAAATGAAATCTCAGAAAAAGAAATACAAAAAACAATTCCTTTTGCAATTGCAGCAAAAAGAATAAAATACCTAGGAATAAACTTAACCAAGGATGTGAAGGACCTATATGCTGAAAACTATAAGACATTTTTGAAAGAAATTGAAGAAGACACAAAGAAATGGAAAGACATTCTGTGCTCATGGATTGGAAGAATCAACATAGTTAAAATGGCCATATTACCCAAAGCAATATACAAATTTAATGCAATCCCCATCAAAATCCCAATGGCATTTTTTAAAGAAATAGAACAAAAAATCATCAGATTTGTTTGGAACCACAAAAGACCCTGAATAGCCAAAGTAATCTTAAGAAAAAAGAACAATACTAGAGGTATCACACTCCCTGACTTTAGCTTGTACTACAGGGCTACAATAATCAAAACAGCATGGTATTGGCAGAAAAACAGACACATAGACCAAAGGAATAGAACTGAGAACCCAGAAATAAAACAACATAAATATGGACAGATAATTTTTGACAAAGAAGCTAAAAACATACAATGGAGGAAAGACAGCCTCTTCGATAAATGGTGCTGGGAGAATTGGATAGCCACGTGCAAAAGAATGAAACTGGACTGCTATCTGTCACCATGTACCAAAATTAATTCAAAATGGATCAAAGACTTAAGCATAAGACCTGACACCATAAACTGCATAGAAGAAAACATAGGTACTAAACTTATGGACCTTGGGTTCAAAGAGCATTTTATGAATTTGACTCCAAAGGCAATGGAAGTAAAAGCTAAAATAAACGAATGGGACTATATGAAACTTAAAAGCTTCTGCACAACAAAAGAAACCATCGACAAAATTAAGAGGCAACCAACTGAATGGGAGAAGATTTTTGCAAACAGTGCCTCCGATAAGGGGCTAATATCCAAAATATACAAGGAATTCATGAAACTCAACAACAAAAAAACAACCCAATTGAAAAATGGGCAGACGACCTGAAGAGACATTTCTCCAAAGAGAACATACAAATGGCAAATAGACATATGAAAAAATGCTCAACATCACTAATCATCAGAGAAATGCAAATAAAAACCACAATGAGATATCACCTCACCCCAGTCAAAATGGCTATCATCAACAAGACAAATAGTAACAAGTGTTGGAGAGGCTATGGAGAAAAAGGAACCCTCATACACTGTTGGTGGGAATGGAGACTGGTGCAGCCGTTATGGAAGGCAGTGTGGAGGTTCCTGAAAAAATTACAAATAGAATTACCGTATGACCCAGCAATCCCTCTCCTGGGTATCTACCCAAAAAATCTGAAAACATGTATACATAAAGACACATGTGCTCCAATGTTCATTGCAGCTTTGTTTATGGTAGCCAAGACATGGAAACAACCAAAATGTCCTTCCATAGATGAATGGATAAAGAAGTTGTGGTATATATACACAATGGAATACTATTCGGCAGTAAGAAAAGATGATATAGGAACATTTGTGACAACATGAATGGATCTTGAGAGTATAATGCTAAGCGAAATAAGTCAGACAGAAAAAGCAGAGAACCATATGATTTCACTGATATGTGGTATATAAACCAAAAACAACAAAAGAACAAGACAAACAAATGAGAAACAAGAACTCATAGACACAGACAATAGTTTAGTTGTTACCAGAGGGTAAGGGGGGTGGGGAGTGGGAGATGAGGGTAAGGGGGATCAAATATATGGTGATGGAAGGAGAACTGACTCTGGGTGGTGAGCACACAATGGAATTTATAGATGTGTAATACAGAATTGTACACCTGAAATCTATGTAATTTTACTAACAATTGTCACCCCGATAAATTAAAAAAAAAAAAGAGATCATACACCACGATCAAGTGGGATTCATCCCTGGAATGCAAGGGGGGTTCAACATCCACAAATCAATTAATGTGATACACCACATTAACAAAATGAAAAATAAAAATCATGTGATCATATCAATAGATGCAGAAAAAGCATCTGACAAAATCCAACAGCATTTATGATAAAAACCCTTAAGAAAGTGGGAATAGAGGTATCATATCTCACCATAAAAAAGGCCATATATGATAAACCCAGGCCATATATGATAAACACAGCTAACATCATACTCAATGGGGAAAAGCTAAAATCATTCCCCTTAAGATCAGGAACAAGGCAGGGTTGCCCACTTTCTCCACTTCTATTCAACATAGGGTGAACTTCCTCAACCTAATAAAGGACATGTTAGAAAGCTTACAGCTAACATCACACTTAATGAAGAAAGACTGATTGGGACAAGGTAAGAATATTCACTCTCATCAGTTCTATTCAACATTCTCAGGGCAATAATGGCAAGAAAAATAATGAATTGACATATAAATTGTAAAGGTAGAAATGAAAAGTTCTTTACTGCAGATGACATGATTGTGTTCATAGAAAATGCTAAACAAAAACAAACAAAAACAAAAACAAAAAACAAAACAAAAACAAAAACAAAACAAAAAACCCCCAAACCCTGCTAGAACTAATGAGTGAATTTAGCAAGATTACAGGAAACAAAACAGCTTCAATATACAAAATCAACTGCATTTCTGTATGTTTGCAACAAACAATTGAAATTTTGCATTTAAAAATACAATAGCAATTATAATAGCATAAAAACATAAAATACTGAGAGATAAATTTAACAAAATATGGGCAAGATTTCTGCATTAAAACATTACATCTGCAAAATTTTTTGAGAAAAATTAAATAAGTAGAGAGATATATGTTAATGGATTGGAACATTCAATATTGTTAGGGTAGCCATTGTCATATTGATCTATCGATTCAGTCAAGCCCAATAAAAATTCCAGGTGGTTTTTAAATTTTTGTAGAAATTGACAAGCTGATTTAAAATTTGCATGGATATGCAAAGAACTCAGAATAGCCTAATTAGTTTTGACAAAAGAAACAAAGTTGGAGGACTTACACTACCAGACTTCAAGACTACAGAAGTTACAGTAATCAGGACAGTATGTTGTTGGCATAAACACAGACATAGAGCTCAACTGAACAGAACAGAGAGACTAGAAAAAGAATAATATATATGTGGTCAACTGACGTTCTGTACTGGCAGCAGTGTAATTCAATGAGGAAGATGCTGCAAGGTTTGGAATACGTCATAATAAAAAACATTTAGAAAGGAATGGGGTCAGCAAACTAGGACTTGCAAGCAGGCTGCCTGTTTCCGTCAGACACACACTTTGCATTATGTACTGTCTGTGGCCGCTTTCCCAGCACAACAGCAGTCAGTGGTTGTGACAGCCATATGGCCTATCAGCCTAAGATATTTATACCTGGCCTGAGCATCTACAGTGCTTGGCTTAATGTCTTAAACACAGTAGGCTTTCAAGAAATGTGCTACGTGCTCATGAAGACTGCGTGTTGGTTAGTTTGTTCAAGAAATATTACTAGTTGAGCTCCTACTAAAATGCCAGGCAATGTTGTAGGTGCCGATTACGTGTAGTCAACAAGACAGAGCTGGTCCCTGCACTCTAATTTTCTTGTCCCAAGGATCCAGGTTGCCTCAGGGTGTAATATAGTTAGGATCTTACTGTGCCACTTCCCACTAGAGGGCAGCCTGAAGCTTGCCCGCAACGGTGCCGCAGCAGCTGTTAACCCCAACAATCTACTACTACCAGGAATGAACTGTCATGAAGGACAAAATACCAAACTGCCTGAGGTTTGTATTTATTCTTTCAAGGTTATTGTTAATAAAATTATAAAATGGGTCAAATTTATCTTAGTCTAGCCTCCTATGTCTTTACCTTTTCTCCTTTTCCCTGCAAAGGTGGAGTGAATCACTTACAGGCACCACCTATAACGTAAGTGAAAAAAAATGTGGGAGAAACAAACGGGTGCATCCCTAATGAATAGATGCGTCAGGATGGGGAGAGGAGGTTCGTGGGGAGGGAGGGGTGAGCCTGGGAAGCACAGAACTGCAGGACAGCAACCCTGGAAGCAGAAACGTGTGTGCCTGCTTGCACACAGACACCGAGCTGCGTGTCTGCCACATTAAAAGAAGAGAAGAAACATATACCTTCTATTTATTTGTTTACTATTTATTGTTCACCCACCACCAACTTTGTCTCACACAGGATACAGCAATGAGCACTACACAGTACTAGCCCTCAAGGAGCATAAGTTTAACCAGGGAAGTGAGACGTTCAACAAATAGTTAGAAATGCGCTGAAAGTACCAGAGCAGTAAAGACTATTTCATTTACTAATAGCATAAGAAAACAATAAAGAGTGTAGTGGCATAAAACATTTTATTATCCTCAGGGACTTTGTGATTTCAGTGGACTGGCTCGTTTCTACTCCACAATGTCTGGGACAGAAAGGCTAGGGGTGATCGCTGGTAGGGAGCTGGAATCTAGAGGCATCTTTGCTCACATAGCTAGTGGTGATGCTAGCTGTCAGCTGGACTTCTGCTGAACTGTGAGCTGGAACATGTGCACATTTCTCCATGTTGTCTCTCCACATGGATGTGTTTGGGCTTCCGCAGAGTACGGCAGCTTTTTCCTAAGAGCAAGCATTCCCAGAGAGAAAGGGGGAAGTAAGCGTTCTGACGATCTAGCCTGGGAAATACCCAAGTGTCATTTCTGTCCTACTTGATTTGGTCAAGGCAATCACAAAGATCTACACAGGTTCAAGGAGAAGAGACACAAACGCCCACCCCCACCAACTGGTAGAAGAACCAGTGAAGTTCCATTGTAAGGAGAGCATGTGGGATGGGCGATAGTACTGTGGACACCTTCACGTAACACGACCTGCCACAGGCTGTCATGACAGCACAAGATGGGGGGCATATCGGCCTAAGGGGTCAGTCAGCAAAGGGCTCTGTGAGGAAGTCTGGTCTTCGGCTGAGGGGGGAAGGGTCACCTGGGGAAGAGTTTCAGATAAGGAATCAACAAGTGTAAAGGCTGTAGTCCAGACAGAGGCTGATGTGTTTCAGTGTGACGAAAGCATAAAGGGCAAAGAAAAAGTGCTGCAGGAGGAGGAAACAGAGGGAAGATACTACCCTGTGCCCTGGGTCAGACCCTCTGTGCTGGGCCCCCTGAGAACAGGAGCAGCCTCCAGTCACTGGTATCTTAGGAAAGGGGGCTGCAGAGGACAGTAGCAGACAATGACCATCCCCAAACTGGTGAAAGTAAGGGAAAAGCTGCATGGTTTAGTTACCATCCAACTACAGCAGCGGCCCCAGTATGGGAGATAAAATTGAATCTGCCCAAGTCTTAATCCAGATAAAATCACGGAAGTCTGGAGAAAATAACAATGCCTCTAACATGCCTGAGGCAGCTCTAGACGAGAGTCGAGAGTCGGCACAGGCATCTCAGTAACAGAATGGGGGTGGGGAGAGGCAGCAAGTCTACAGTAAAAAAGCTCAGGTTGCTGTCACTTAGGCATCTGCTACCTTGTACTCTTTCCCCTCGTCCTCAATTCAGATCAATGACCAAGTGGGTTTTCTTCACATTTTATACTTGGGGTTGAAGGTGTCTCAAGCTGCTGGTTTTATCTCAAGAGTCAGTTCCAAGAAGTTTGTCTTTAAAATGAATACAGTGTATCATTGTGCAGGTATTAATACATGATATCAGAGAAAATTATAAACATCTGTATGCAAATGACAAGAGATAAAACTGGAGAGTCAACTAGGGACTAGATCTTGAAGGACCTTGTAAATTAGGTTGGGAGTCTGGCTTGTGTGCTTCTCTAAACATACAATTTCAATCCAACTACAGATATATGACACGGATTACTGGATACTAAACTACCTGCCACACTGACTTATGCTTCTGAAATTTTTGCTCATCCTGCTTCTGCATGAAATGACTTTATTCACCTGGGGAAAACCTACTTATCTTCTAAGATTCAGCATAAGTGTCACCAACTCTGTGAACCCTTCTCAGTCCCAAATATATGGTCACTTTGGTGTCTCTATCTTGTATAGACTATTTCCATAGTACTTACTTTATTGTACTCATTCATAAATATATTCCCCATTCTAGTCTCTGGGTTCTTTGAAGACATTGTGTCTTATTTATTTTTGGATGCTCAACATGGTGAGCACTCATGAAATGTTTGTAGGTTACTGCATGAGTGAAAATTTCACCCTCAAACTGAAGCTGACAAGAATCTGATTCCCCTACTTTGGTGGGAGACCATAAATAGTTTGGTTATCTTTATTTGAACCTGATATTATGCCAATTTTGAAGGATATAACCATTACCAATATCACATAATGACTGCTCATTCTGGGCCAGTTGCTGAAATAGATCAATTAATAGATGTCAGTGTTAGACATGTATTAATCAATTTAATTCTCCCAATAGTCCTACGACAAATTCAGCAAGGGCTGAAAAGGCTAAAGCTGGTCACCTGGGGAAGAGGGCCCAAATGGACAGAAGAAAGGAGGAAGAAGATCTGTAGGAGTCTCATGAGCCAAGCACATAGGCAGGGGGGCTGAAGGGTAGAGTTCTTTAGGAAGATGGTTTGGACTGCATATTGGGGTAGATTTTTACTGCCTGTTTCAGTATGGGACCATGAGATGCAATCCATACACAAAATGGGTAGGATTTTTCATCAGACACATGAGCAAATGTATTGTTGCTAAAATGAGAAGTAACACTCTAAAACTTATCAAGAAAACAATAAAAATATCTTATTTTGTTTCCAGTTCCATAGAAGATGGAGTAAGCACATCCACCATATTCCTCTTGTTAATTACAATCAAAATTGTTGTTCAAAATACATGAAGTAACTATTAAAAAAAACTCCTAAGAAGTGGAGAAAAGAAGGCAAACTGGCTAGGGACTTGATGGACCACCCAGTGGTGAGTTCCTCAGGTGATCTGGTTATTATTTTGCCTCCTACATATCCTGGCTTTGTTGTTAGAGCAGTCTGCAACCAGAAAATGCCAATGCCCCACCCTCAAAGCCCCAAGAAAAGCCTATCTCTCGAACCAAATGATCAGGAACAGTATAGTTCTACAGGATGTTACCCCTTTGACCACCATACTCTAGGTAAGCGTCATGAAAGAACCCATAACTTTCCCCCTCCCCTCCAGGTACTGCAGAGACTGTGGGACAAAGCTCTGTTGACCATACCTACCTTGTACCAACAAAGTAGAGGTGGCACTTCTCCCTTCCCCACCAGGTACTAAAGAAACTATAGGGAGGAGTCCTGTTGATTATCCACAACCTGCACTAATTGAATTACCTCTCATACTAAGACAAACAACTCAAATGAGAAAAGACAATCAACAGATGCCAACATTGAGCTTACAAAAATGTGGGAATTATCGAACAAGGATTTTAAAGCAGCTGTCATAAACATGTTCCAAGAAGTAATTATGAACACTCTTGAAACAAATTGAAGAATAGAAAGTCTCATCAAAGAAAAAGAAGATATGAAGATCCAAATGGAAATTTCAGAACTAAAACTGACAGCAAGTAAAAAATTCACTGGTTGGACTCTAAAGCAGAATGGAGATTTAACAGAGGAAAGAATTACTGAACCTGAAGATAATATCAGTAGAAATTATTCAATCTGAAAAACAGAGAGAAAAGAGAAAAAAATGAATAAGTGCCTGTGGGACAATAACAAAAGATCTAACACTCGTGTTACTGGAGTCCCAGAAGGATAGTAAAAAGAGTACAGTGTACAAAAAATATTTGAAAAAATCATGGCTGAAAATTTCTCAAATTTGGCAAAAGATATAAACCTACCAATTCAAGAATCTGAGCAAACCCTAAAAGGATAACCCCAAATAAATCAACGCTCAGACACATCATAATCTAATATCAGAAAATTAAAGAAAAAAATCTTGAAAGCAGCTGAAGAGAAACAAAGTATTACCTACAGGGGAGTAACAATTTGAATAACTATAAATTTCTTATCAGAAATCATGGAGGAGAGAAGGAAGTGGCAAAATATTTGTAAAGTGCTGAAAGAAAAGAACTGGCAACCCATAATTCTATATCTAGTGAAAAATATCTTTCAGGAAGCAGGTGAAATAAAGACATTGTGAGATGAAGGAAAATGAAGTGATTTGCCAGTATCAGACCTGCTCTAAAAAAAGTGATTAAGTTCCTTAAATGTAAAGGAAATAACAGAAAATTGAGCTGTCAGGAATGTAGAAAGGGTATTTAAGGTAAATATCTAGGTGAATATAATCTCTTTTAAATTTTTAAAGTTATGTTTGATGGATGGAAGCAGAATTATAACACTGTATCATGTGGTTCTCAGTTATGTAGAGGTAATATTTAAGACAACAATATCATAAAGGAAGGAAAAAAGACCTAAGGGTGGTAAAGTTTTTATATTCTACTTTAACCGGTAAAAAAGTATGTATAATACAATCTCTATGGCAATCATTAAAAACCTATACAAAGAGAGAATTATTTAAAAACTATAGGTATATTAAAATGACATACTAAAAGGTGTTCAAGTATCCCATCAGAAGGCAAGAAAAGGGAAAGAGGAAAGAGGAAACAGAAAATAAGCAAAATGGAAGACTTCAATCCTAACCAAAAATTATATTAAATGTAAATTGTCTATACAGATCAATTAAAAAAACAGACATTGTCAGACTATATTTTTTTAAAAAAACATGACTCAGTGATGTCACAGCAAATGGCAGAATAGGAAATTCTAGGAGTTGGTCCCTTCACCAAAGCAACCATTGGATTCAATGATTTTGGAATTCTGGAATATGACCAGAAACTTCTAACAACCAAAGGAGTCCTTATAAGAATGAAGGGAGGGTGGCTGGTTAGCTCAGTTGGTTAGACCACGGTGCTCGTAACACCAAAGTTGTCGGTTCTATTCCCACATGGGCCACTGTGAGCTGTGCCCGCCACAATTAGATTGAAACAACCACTTGACTTGGAGCTGATGGGTCCTGGAAAAACACACTTAAATAAATAAAAGTTAAAAAAAAAAAGTGAAGGGAGAGGTTGCTGCTCTCTCACAAGTAAGCAGCATGTGCAAACCCGCCAGCATCCCTCATTCCTCAGACAGACATGCTGCAGCTGTGTGGATAGGAGCCTGCATTCCTGCAAAAGCTGGCTGATGCCATGGCAGGCAGTGGAAACCGTCTTTCAAAATTTGGGGGTTTCACTGGCTGCTCTGAATAGCCATCTTTGCATTGTTCCCGTGTCTGGCTCCCCACTTGCCGCAACCACCTCCGCCGGGCGCCTCTTCCGCCGCCGCGGACTCCGGCAGCTTTTTCGCTAGAGTCCTCGAACTCTCGTTTTCTTTCTAATCCGCTGCTTAGGATCACCGGCGTGCCCCACCATGTCAGACGCGGCCGTGGACACCAGCTCCGAGATCACCACCAAGGACTTAAAGGAGAAGAAGGAAGTTGTGGAGGAGGCAGAAAATGGAAGAGAAGCACCTGCTAACGGGAACGCTAATGAGGAAAATGGGGAGCAGGAGGCTGACAATGAGGTAGATGAAGAAGAGGAAGAAGGAGGAGAGGAGGAGGAGGAGGAGGAGGAGGAAGGTGATGGTGAGGAAGAGGATGAAGATGAGGAGGCTGAGGCAACTACGGGCAAGCGGGCAGCTGAAGATGATGAGGATGGCGATGCTGACACCAAGAAGCAGAAGACTGATGAAGATGACTAGACAGCAAAAAAGGAAAAGTTAAACTTAAAAATAAAAAAGGCCGCCGTGACCTATTCACCTTCCACTTCCCGTCTCAGAATCTAAACGTGGTCACCTTCGAGTAGAGAGTCCCGCCCACCTGCCCGCCCACCACGGGCAGTGCCACCCGCAGATAACGACACGCTCTCCACCACCCAACCAAAACCACAACGTGAATTTGCAACAGGGGAGGAAAAAAGAACCAAAACTTCCAAGGCCCTGCTTTTTTTCTTAAAAGTACTTTAAAAAGGAAAATTTGTTTGTATTTTTTATTTACATTTTATATTTTTGTACATATTGTTAGGGGTCAGCTATTTTTAATGATCTCGTGATGACCAAACCAGCCTTTGGAGCGTTCTCTGTCCTGCTTCTGACTTTACTTGTGGTGTGACCATGTTCATTATAATCTCAAAGGAGAAAAAAACCTTGTAAAAAAAGCAAAAACAACAACAACAAAACAATCTTATTCCGAGCATTCCAGTAACTTTTTTTGTGTATGTACTTAGCTGTACTATAAGTAGTTGGTTTGTATGAGATGGTTAAAAAGGCCAAAGATAAAAGGTTTCTTTTTTTCCTTTTTTTGTCTATGAAGTTGCTCTTTATTTTTTTTGGCCTGTTTGATGTATGTGTGAAACAATGTTGTCCAACAATAAACCGGAATTTTATTTTGCTGAGTTGTTCTAACAACAGCAAAAAAAAAAAGTTGGGGGTTATGCATTTTGGTCAGTTTTATGGATCACTGAGGACCAGCACAGATGCTTGCCTTGCATTTGACCCTGGGCAGCACCTGTTTCCCTGGGGGGGGGGCATCTATCAGATTTAAAGAGATGGAACCCCACTCCCCTGCCTCCTTATTTAGAGTCAGATATTTAAGGAACTCTATATCAGGTCATTGACCGACCATAGAGAAAATGGAACAGAAAGTTCAGTGACTACACAAAAACAAGGAATACACACTTTGAAAAAATAGTTTGGAAAAGTAAAAGCTCTAGCCCCCAACAAGCAAACATTAGCAATCCCTGATAACTAAGAGAATCACACTTTGAGAACCACCACAAATTTAACACTTAGAATGTACAGTTCTTAATAAAACATAATAAAAAAAATGAACAAAGAAACAGCGTAGTTTGGATGATTCACAGGAAAAAGAGAACTTCACAGAGACCTTTTCTGAGTTCAGACGTCGGATTTACTAAACAAAAACTTTAAATCAGTCATCTTAACTATGCTCAATGAGCTCAGGAAACCATTGAAAAAGAACTAAAGGAAATCAGGAAAACAATGGACGAACAAAATGAGAATACCAATAAAAAGAATTATAGAAAGGAACCGGCCAGAAATTCAGGACTGAAAAGTACATGAACTGAAATGAAAAATTCACTACAGGGGTTCAACAGCAGATTTGAGAAGTTAAAAAAAAAAAAAAGAAAAAGATCAGCAAACTTGAAGATAGGTCCGTTGAAATGATCCAGTCTGAGGAGCAGAAATAAAACTAAAGGAACGGAACAGAGCCTGAAGGACCTGGGGAAGAGCAGTAAGCCGACGGTGGAGAGGGCGGTCTGGCACGCGGCACCTCACGGAATGATGGGGCTGAAGAGGTGGGGAAGGGCCAGATCTGACAGTTCCATGCCTCAGTGACTGGTGAATGGTTAGTGAACACACAGGAGGCGGGAGATTGGGCGAGGAAGGGAACCTCATGACTCAGGGTCTGAGGGATGAAAAACGGCGTATGAAGCTGCCCTCCAGTGCAGTCCTGGAGCTCAGAAGTCCTGCTAGAGGGAGCGATTAGGAGCCATGGAAGCACCCCTGGTAACAGGAGATGGTGTAGCCGACCAACGTCTGCCAAGAACAGCACAGGGACGCGGGGCTGAACTGCGCGCAGATACCAGGGAAGGCGCCGCCGGCAGAGCAGAGGGGCTGAGTGTCATCGCAGCAGTGGCGTCGTGGAAAGCACGAGCGCGGGGGCACAGCAGCCAGTGACGAAGGCGAATGACGAACTGCCGGAGGGATTGGTAAGCCACAAACGCCGCGCACCTACTACGCGCTGCACTGCCTTTCACCTGGGACAGCTGGACAAACCCAAGCACACAACGCTCTGCGACTGCCACCTCAGGGGAGTGGGACGCCGCTGGTGACCGGCTCAGACGCGAGTCTGGAGGACGCGCGAGGCCTAGGCGGCGCGACCGCGTGGAAGAGGCTTACCGGCTGCGCACCTGCAGACTGCGGCCTGGCCACGGCCCAGCACCCGGCCAGCCCAGGGCGCCGCGGCCCTCCAGGCCTCGACGTCGGGTGCCCGCCGCCCCAGCAGGCGGACACAACGTGGTTCCGACATGCACCGCGCGCGTCTCCATCCCTGCCGGCCACTCCCGTCAGGGGGTGCCCGAGAGCTGGTTGCCAGGCAACGGGGCTAGGCGGCTTCCTGCTGGCAGTGGGCCACTAGAGCCGAGTCCATCCAGGGCCAGTGGAGTGCGTGGAGAGGCGACCGCCCTCCTTCTTCACCGCACAGACCCCGGAATCCAACTCGATGACTGTTCTGCGGGAGTGGGCGTCCTCCCAGTCCCAGCACCCATGTTCCCTGGGGTAGAGAGTTCCTCTAAGGCTGTGGCTCTTTGAGAGCCCAAATCCCCCCTCAGCTCTGCTCATTTCAAGTGCAAGGTTTTCTGGAAACCCCTACCCGGAACAGTGCACCCCACATAGCTGGAGATTTCCCACAGTTGGTTTTTATTTTGCTCCTTGAAAGTTACTCGATTCCTTGTAGAGACCTTCTGGAAAACGGCACATTTTAGGCAGTAGCCCAACCAAACGGGCATTTTTAAAAAAAAAAACCTGCTAAGGGTTCCCCCGTCTTCTCCCCCAGCCCACTATCATTCTGTCACCAGGGTTGGCCCAAACTGAACAGCTAACACCTGTTTTACTCGTCTGAGCATTAAAGGAAAACCCTTTTTGTGCGTTTCAAACTTTGAAATTCCTCTGTCCTACCACAAACTGATTCTGTCACCTCTCTTGCTCCTTCATTTTATTGAGAATAGTTTACATTCCTCCAGTTGTACTTCGAAGACACTTTTCATCCTCATTCCAGCCTGTAGGGCCCTTTTTCTCTAACCAGCAGCTCTCTGGGCTTTGCTTCTGTCCCCAAATAGCTTGAATTTTATGGCCAATGATTTCAATTGTCAACTTAGTGATTTTTAACTTTATTTGCCATGTATGCCAGTCTCCATCCCTTGCTAAAACAGGCAGTGTGTTTTCTCCAGTCCAGCTACAGAGATTCCAAACACTGCTGGTGAGAAGCAAAGAACCGTGTCACCACTCCTCCACAGTCGCATGCTTTCTAAGGGCATGTGCTCTTATTGCAGACTAGAAATTCTTTTATCCATTCTTGTGACTTTACTGTCTTATCAACTACAACATGATCCCCAAATTTCCTGCAGCCTGCCATAGACTTTCCACTCACTCTCACTCTACTTTTAGTAAATTATCTCACCTACATATACTTTGCATCTGTATATGTTTGTATACATCTTTAAATAGAAATGTGAAATATAGAAAAGTATGAAAATAACACAGGTATCAAATAATCTACCACCCAGAATAAGCAAATATTGTCATATCTTTCAAACCTTTTTTCCCAAATATTTTTAAATGTATTTTTTCCTCTATCCTTCTAAGTTCTTGGCTGGGGACCCTGTGACAACAAAACAAACAAACAAACAAACAAAAAACAGATTAACAGGGAAAAGCATACAGATTTAATGTGACATAGGATCCTTCATAAGGCAATGAAGAGCCAAAGAAGCAGTTAAACCTGAATGTTTTTACACTAGGTTTGATGAAGAGTGGAGAGTCATGAGAAAAAAACGATAGGATGAAAAAGGGTGTGAACTGAATATAGTAAACTGGGGGAAACCAAGTGTGGGGACAGAGCCCCAAAAAGCAGTTTCCAGGCTTTCGGCCTCACGTAGAAAGGTGCTGGCTCAGGTAGTAAATGGCCATCGACTGTGATCAAATGGCCATCAGCTGTGGCTAGTTGGCCGTCAGCTGTAACCAGTGAGCAATTGGCCACTAATATAACTGCTGTGGCTACGCTAGCAAAAAAAGGGGGGGGCTAGCAAGAAGATGGTGGCTGAGCCTGCAAGCGGCACAGTGAGGGTTGAGAATTGTGTTGCTCCTGGTTCCTGTGTCTCCAACCCAGCCGCCAGTGAGAGTATAGTGGTATGACTCCCCTACCTATGGCTCTGTGGGTGTTCCTGTTTGGCCTCACCATGTCCTGCATTCTTGTGTGGGGAGCGGGACCAGAGACCCCACAGACCCCGCCGGACGCCCAGCACAACACTTGGCGTAGTCGGCAGGATGCCCTGCACTACACCAAGGAAGGCCCATTTGTTCAGAATTCTCTCAGCATCCCTCTGGCTAGGAGATAAAGATGCTCCTTTCCTCCGTTTTAGGGAGGGTACTTCTCACACTGAGGGTTTTATGACCTGCTTCCGGGGAAGGTCAGAAAGTCCTTCCTGTACATTTGTTTCTCATATTCCTTCATCTTAAAATATTCATTATGCCAGAGTACCATATTTTAGAGTACTGGTCCTGAACCCTGTCATCTCCTGTTTGAAACTTTCCCAAGAAGTTTCATAGTCCAGAAACTGAGTTGGTAGGCTGTCCCATACCCCACTGACCCAGTCTGTCACACCCGGGCATAAGTCAGTCCAGTAAAACAGTTGTATCTCATTTCCGGAGCCAGTGTTGCAGGAAAGCTACCACTAAAGTCAGGCTTCTATTTGGTGTGAGCAATCAGGTATTTAATAAGAGGCATTTCTATGGAAACAAAAGAAAAACAAAAGCTAATGGTTAGAACAAACTATAAATTCAGTTTTTGAGTCCAGAGGGTAGTCGAGACAATTTCTAGGTGTTAGACTTGAAGCCTCTACAGATGGAGTGAGGACAGGCAGTGACAATTTGACAGATTTTCCTGGTTTTCAGTGTTAATGTCTCTGGTGATGTCATCAGGTGTTCTGGTAAACTTTCTGAGGGGCCCACTCAGAAAGGCACCAAGTTTGTCCATACATGAGCTATTATGGGGATTTCTCTGTTTTAGTTTTTAGTGATTCCAAGTCAGAAGGATGGGAGAAAAATTGGAAATGTTAATTTGGAGAGTTGTAGCCAGATAATGGAGGAAACTAGAAAACTTTAGGATCCAGCCTAGTTTATAGGTAGATAATGAAAACTTAAAAGAGAATGAACAGCACTAGAATTTAATATCCACAAGATTGTGCTAGACTTTTCCATTAAAACATAATCTTTCTCTGTAGTCATCCCCATTTCTATTCACCTCAATTTTTTTAAAGCCATTGAAAGGTTTTAAGAAAGGAAGGGAGGGTGACACGATCAGATGTAACTTTTGGAATGATTACTCTAGTTGCAGAATGAGAATGGCTTGACAGAGGGCAGAGCTGGGGTAGGTGTAACATTTAGGAGGCCACTGAGGCTATTTAGACGACAGGTGATAGCTGGTGTCATATCACACCCCTGCTTCAAACCCCAAGCATAAAGCCCCAAACCCTTCAAATGGCATTCAAGGCCTTCTACAATTTGGCTCTTAAATCGGTCACTCAGAGCTGACACAGGTTTCTGTCATTCCTCAATGTTCCAAATTCTCTTTCACTGCTGTTAGCTTTGCCTGGGGTATATTTTTCACCTCACTCTTCCCCTTGCCAACTTATACGTATTCTTCAAGTTTCAGCCTAAATATCATTTCCTCATGGAAGCTTCCCCTGACCTCCTTGAATGTTCTAGCTCCCTTGCTGTGTCCTCCTTTTCACACATTGCACTTGTTCAATGTCAGCTACCCCACTGATCACAAGCTCTAGAAGGGTGGGTGTGTCCCTGTCAGTGTTTCTTATGCCTTAAACACGGGCAACATTGAATAAGAATTTGTGGGAGGAATGAATGAATTCGCTCCCAAGGAATTTGCTTCACCATTCCTCTCATTTCTGTCATACTTCAATCCCTACCTCCTCTGACTTCTTTTGAGCCTTGAGGCATGCTTACGTCTTTCTCCTTAAAAACACTTCCCTGGATGCCAGTGCTTTCTATAGTACCCCATTTCTCTCTTTCCATTGAATACCACTAGATTTCTGGAAATAGTGTTTCATCCCTTTCATGTGTGTACTTCAGTTTCTAATGTATGCGTCTGTTTTCTTTCCAACTTTGGAAGATCCTTAAAGAAAGAACCATATCTTGCTTACTTCTCTCTTGCCTATTGTCTCTTGTGTGTAATAAGAACTCAGCAGTATTTTCTGAGTTGGCATGATTCGAGAGGACATACCTGTTGTAATATTAGTCATTTAAAACAGCATAGGAATTGAATAAAATTTAGTTTATAAAATTGATTTTGAATGTTGATTCCATGGGAACAAATTATTTTTTTTGAATTGGGGAATATTGGGGAACAGTGTGTTTTTCCAGGGCCCATCAGCTTCATATCAAGTCACTGTCCTTCAATCTAGTTGTGTGTGGGGGCACAGCTTAGCTCCAAGTCAAGTCATTGTTGTCAAACTAGTTGTGGAGGGCGCAGCTCACTGGCCCACGTGGGAATTGAACCGGTGACCTTGGTGTTATGAGCACTGCGCTCCAACTACTGAGCCAATCGGCCATCCAGAACAAAGTAAATTATTAAATGATTACAATTATTCTGTTTTATTTAGTTTAAAAAATGTATTAAATTTATTGGGGTGACATTGAATAAAATTATGTTTCAATTGTACAGTTCTATAATACATCATCTATTTATTGCATTTAATTAGAGGAGACAAGAGGATTTCAGTACAGATTATGAAGGACAGCCCAAGATGCTTCTGGGGACTTTGGCATTTAACTTAGAAACCTAACACCTTCTCTAGAAACAGTACTGCTATGCTATCAGCCACGTTTCAGCTGTTTGGCCTCAGAAAGGGATCATTGTGCACACGGAATGAGGAAGAAGGGTTACAGAGCCCGTGTGCCCACGAGATGGCCAGATGCAGACTTACTGAACTATGAGAGGGGAAGGGCCAAGTTAAAGGGGAACTGAGAGGGAGTGTGGAGTGTGGGGTGACCAAAATGTGTCCACCTGCAGAAAGTGTCTGCAGTTGGCCAGTATGACCAGTGAATTCAGGAGGTGAGGATGAGAGGTGACCTCCTACCTAAGACCCATCAACGGTGCACTACTCTCTGTGGAATAAAATGAAAACTCCTTAGCTTTACTGGATTTCCACTCTCATCTGTTCCCCACACTGCAACTCGAATGGTCTTTTCAAATGCAAATATGATTTCAGCATCCCTTTGCCTAAAGCCCATCAACCGCTTTCCATGTCTGCATGATCTGCTCTGCCTCTCTGGACTCATCTTGTACCCCTCTGGGGTCTGACTATACTGGCCTTTCAGTCCCTTTAGTGTCCAGTCACAGGGCCTTGGCACATGCAGCTCTTTCTACTGGGAGTGAGCTTTCCCTCCCTTGTTGCCTAGTGAACACCTCTTCATACTCTGTGTCTTAGGTCAGCTATCACTTTATCAAAGAAGCTTTTCTATAATCCCTCCTTAGAGTGCTCTATCGCGTCTCTTTCTTGAACTTAACTCCAGTTGTCGTAATACACTTGTTTTTGTGATTAGTTGGTTATCCTATTTGTTTCCCTCAATAGCCTGTGAGCTCTCGGGGGTGGAACCATGTCTATTTTGGCTCTTCACTGTGTTCCCAGGGCCTGATAGACACTTGAAAACACAGTGAATACATGGGCTCAACTTTTGAGGACAGGGAACAGAAGGCCTTCATTGTTGACTATTTCGGTGACTGCACAATGAATGGATACATAAAATATGTGTATAACTAAGAAAGCAGTGGAAAAAGAGAATCATTCATTCACTCCAAGACAGTTAAAGGCCTACTCTATGTTGCGTAATGTGTTAGACTGAGGACAACCATGGTAAACAGGATTCAAACTCATTGGCTTTAAGTCACATTGGTACATATACACCGCATTCCCCAAAAAGAAGACTCAGCCGGACCATCAGCTCTAATGCATCTTTTGGAGCAAAAATTAATATAAGACCTGGTCTTAGAAAATATAACATAATACCAGGTCTTATGTTAATTTTTGCTCCAAAAGACACATTAGAGCTCTGATGGTCCGGCTAGGCCTTATTCTCAGGGAAACATGGTAGTATGCTTCAGCTATATGCCCTGGGCCTAGATTTCACTTAGGCTATCCTCCCACTTGCTCATTTCAACCCTTTGTTCCTGTTTGCTTTGGAAGGGCCATCTTAAGCCCCAAGCAAATTTGGCTCTTACCTGTATAAACTCTAACTAACCACCCCCCACCCTTTTTATGACATGTTATATCATTTTGGTGGCCTGATTTCAGGATTCCTTATAATGCTCCGCTGGCCAGAGTGACCAGCTAGCCAGGCTGCCTTCCTAGAACCGTGGCTGGGAAGACCTCCTCAGGGGTGAGTCCAGTCAAGGCCATGTACATGTGTACGGGGTGTCGAGGGCTGGAATGCATCTGGAAGGGGAGAAAGGCTCTGCCTGGATGGCACTGCTGGCCCAGGCCAGACCCACACCCCAGACACTTCAAACATGGGCCTCTGTGTGCTCAGCAGTCCTCTGCCTGGCTTTCTTGATGCTCAGCTTGACACTTGACTCCAGCAGTGATCTGCAAAAGAGCTGTGACCAAGAAGTATCCACTATATCAGTGGTGCTTCAAATAGAGGGGCTCACCTTTGCATTCTGTTATAGGGAGAGACCAACCATAGATAAGTGCTCCCCATTTTCTGTGTTTATCCAGATCATTTTCCCCACTGGACAGTTCCAACACTATTTGCCTTCTCTTATTCTCCAGGTTCTTTGACCTCCTTACAGACCCCATAGCTTCTGATTACTTGCTTCGTTCTCTTCCTTGATGTGTCATTTGGGCAATTATCCTGCTTGCCAACCCAGGCCTTCCCCATCTCTCTCCCATCCTGTCGGTCCCCTTGGCTGAACACACTGGCACAGCATAAGGTTGCAGACAATCCTTCCAGGGAAAGGTTGCCAGGCAACCGGCTAGCTGCATTCTGTACGCTGCCCCTGCGACCTTCTGGTAGACCTTCTGGTAGCTACGGCAGGCGGGCTCTGACTCCGCCTCTGATCGGGCTCTGACTCCGCCTCTGATCGGCAGCTTCTTGCCCTGAGCAGAATCCATCCCATCCCGTGTTAAGGCGGCAGTTTACTTTTGCACCTTAAAAGTGGAAAAGGGCATGCCCATAGCCTCAGACCACAGATTTCATGCAGAGACGTGGCCTTCTGGATAAATTACAGTCTTGACCACCTTGGCACTTCTGTTTGATCCTTCACAGGGACAAGACAGAGTACAGAGGGTGGTCATATTTAAGGAGGGCAAACTAGAGTTTCTCTACAGCAGCAAAGGAAATGCAATAGCAGTTGTATGCTTCAGAAAATGGCCTGTCTTGAAGACATATTCCCAGAGGTGCAGAGCTTAAGTGGACTCGATGGACCCCAGAACATACATGTAGGCTTCTCATTGGAACCCAGACCTCAAAATCACTTTGGTCAGTTATCACCACTACTCGCCATTGCCAGGTTGAAATATTTATTTGAAAAATTGAAAACACAGATGCAATGTATTATACAAAGAAAGGTCTCAATACCATAATAAAAGTATTGTTGGAAGGGAACAAAAGCCAGTGGCTACCTGCCCTGGGAAGGTAGGCACTCAGTGAAAAATGAAATTCATTTATAGGAACTATTCTAATGGAAAATTGGGGGAAAGGTTAAAAACAGACAAGCCCAACCCCATCTCTCAAACCTCAGTGTGAAAGAGTTATAAGTTTGAGACAATTGCGTTATCACCGAGATTTACCTGAACCCCCTCAGTGTGTCCACGTGAGTAGTAATCAGCTTAATTTAGGGCCTTCAAACCTGAGGTAGTTGAGGGTCACCTGAAAGACATGTCTGGAAATTAACTACTCTCAGAATCGGACCCAACGGCATCTAACAAATTGTTTTGCGTTGCTCTGGCTCCTGGGGTGAAAGGCTGAGCCACCACTGTGGGTTGCTGATCCTGATTTGGTCTGGACCTGGGAGACGAAGGACTTGAGCAGCAGACAGCTGGCCGGTTTGCTGTGTTGATGGCTGGCAGGCCCCTGGTGGTGGTGTTCTCTGCTACAGGCATTGCAGTCTCTGGAGGACCGAGGATGGTGGAGAGAGGGCAATGCCAGGATTGAAGGCTTTCATTGGCAGGAGGGATTCCCAGAGACTTGGAAAGGTGGTAGAAGGTAGCAAGAACTTGACCAGTCATTGAAGACCAGCATAAGTGGAGCCAGTGGACCCCTCTAGACTAAGGAGCTGGCAAGTGAGAACTTCCCGGGTATAAGCTCGGAGGCCAAAGCACACAGACCTGCCTGAGCGACATGCACCTATGACCCCTGTGGTACCTGGTGTGTGACTCAGCAGCTCAGACACTTCCGAGACAGGATGCTCTGGACAATGGTTGGTTCTTCCAGCCACAGGGCTGGGGACGCCTATTTAGGTGGGATCCTAGAGATCAATCTCAGTTATAATCTAATTGAAACTCCTTGCTCAGACACAAAATAACCCCACAGAGGTCTTTTCTTCTATTTTTTCCCACATTATGTACACACATATCCTTATTCTAGAGGTATTAGAGCACCGTATTACAAAATTAAATAACGGATGCAGCTGTATTTCAACTCCTCATTATTTTGTTGCTGTCCCTTCTCTACGTGACCCATTTACACTGACCCGTGGGACCCCAGTCACTAATGGTGCTCAGTGACTAATTTAAAAGGCTGTGAGGTTCGTTTTTAGCCTTAGGATGTGACTCCTGTTTTAAGGTATTTCACACGCTCAGTTTTTAGAAGAGCCAAGGTAGGACAATTTGATTTTGGCTACAGAATGAACTAGCTTCTAATTGAGCGATGATCAAATTATCTGATAGGCTTTGCCTTGTGTGAAACCCATCGAGCCTGTGCTCCTGTTTAAGTGCTTTCTTCACTGTTTTATTACTGGCTAAGCCCATGAAAGTTTTAAAAGTGACTATGGCTTCTTTTTAGAGGGAGTGTTATTCAAAAAGTCTTAATCTGATCCAATATACTAGATATTTTTCCCCACTGGTAATTTGGAGCACAACTGTTTCAATTGCAGAGATTCTAGAAGCAAGGACTAGTCACCTTTGGAAATGTTGACCCACGCTGAGAACACACTGATTGGCACAAATGGGCCAGGGACGCCACACACAACTCCTTCTGAACCTCAGATGGAAAAATGCTGAGCACAAAGAACCATGAAACATGAGAGCGCTCAGTACCTACTGCTGGGCCTTCTTTAGCCCAGTGTGGTGATCACACATCTGAGCCTCAAAATCGGAGCTAATGGGAGACAGTTTTTTGAGTGCCCTGCTTAGAAAATGCAGAGAGATGGAGTTGGGTCGGGGGCAGGGGGCAGGGTGCCAGGGTGGTGATTGGGAAGGAGGGGGCTTGATTCACAGTGATCAAACAGGAACCTCACAACCTGTCACGTAGCCACACTTAGCAATGTTCTTTTGGGACAGGTCCTGGCAAGTGCTTATTGGCTACTACCTATGAGTTGCTACAGATAGGAAGACACTGTTTGTCCAAGATCAAAAGGTCACTTAAAATGCTGGGGTCTGTCTGGAGGGGAAGTGCTGTCAGGCTGCCCATTTCTATGAGGCTGTTAATGCGTCCTCTGTCCTCATCCTGTCTGCAGGTATCGCGGGCCCGGGATGTGTGGCGGGAAGGCGTCAGAGACAGTGGTCCCCCTCTTTTGTTTTCCCTGACCCGGATGCTCTGAGGAACCTTGCTTGCTTTGTGATCCAAGCCAGTCACAGATGGGGACGGCATCTTGGCCTTATTTCGGATTCTTGAAGACCGATGTCTAGGGCAGCGATGCAAGCCTTGCCATAGTCACACCTGAAATCCTGATTGCTTCCAGCGTCTTTTTGCAGGCTGCTGCCACTCAACGGAGGTTAGTAATAAATATTAAAGGTACCCAACTAAGCACAGGGTTCTTTCCTCTGGGGAGCAAGTTTGCTTGATCTTCTGGGTCAATTAGGTAGAACATGGAACTATCTTCTTCAGATTCAAGAGGACACCAAGGCAGGCAGACGTTTGGTGAAAGAAATTGGAAACCCCTCACACTCCCTCTTAGGGCCCTGCCTGGGTCTGGAGGGAGATGCCAAGGAAAATTCATTCTGGGGGAAGAGGTGTGGCTACTCTCAACAGCTCCATTCAAGCCTTTTTTTCAACCTGGTCACAAGGAGTTTCCAAGAAAGGTGTCTCCTGAAGACCTGGTCGTGCGCACCCCTCCTTTCCCTCTTCCTGTGGCCCTCTCACTTGGGAAGGTGGGCAGAGGCTTTCAGCTGGGCTCCAGCTTTAGGAAGGAAAGGCACTCGCTCCACTTCTGCCTTTGGAAGAAAGCTGTGGCTCAGTCGCTCCGCCCGAGCCCGGGGAGTGGCCTTGGCTGACCCACACTCTCATGGGCTGACCCAGGGAGGCTGGCAGGGAGCACCAAGATGAAGCCTGAGCAGCACCATTGCTGTTAAGTGCTGTGGTCAAGGGCCCCCGAGAGCTCGGAGCTTCGGGGGTGTTCCCTTTGGGACAGTTGGCTATCTGAGTGAAACTTGAGAAAAGAAACCCAAAAAACCCAACCAACCACTCTAAGAAGCAGTGGGAATCCATGGAACTGCCAAGAGCGGGGGAGCATTGCCTTGGCATTGTCAGCCAGGACACTCCCGCTGTTCTTCTGACTCTGCACAAACTCAGGGTAGTGTCCTGGTTTGGAATTCACCAGCCCTCTGATGCTCACAAGTTTGTGCAAATGATGAAACTGAAAAGACTGAGAAGAAAACAGAAAAGAAAATGCATAAGCTCTTCCCTCTCCAGGCTCTCAGCCACAGCAACCACAGCCCCTCGGACAAGGACACCGATTGTTTGGGGGTAAAACAGCAGGCAGGACTAGAAAGGAGGTCCTCTCTGTGGGGGTGGCCCTGTGCCCCGTCCTCTCTGGACTCCAGGGAGGCGGGGAAAGAACACAGATCACGGGTTCCAACACAAAGGCTGTCACTGTGGAAGGAGTCTTTGGAAGGCCATGCAGGTCCTCAGCACTGGACAATGGGAGTGGCTGCCACTGCGACTCCAAGGGTTTGCTTTGTGGCTGGGGGTGACGCACACATAGATGGGCAACAAAGATTTACACTCTGATGTGTGGGGTGCCGGTGGGGCTCTATTCTTTGTCGGTTACCGCTTCTTGCAGTGCAGGTGGAGCTGCTTCTGTTCCTACAAGACAATAACCAATTTGTTTCGTAACCCTTCGTGCATGCACGCATTATTAGTTAACCAACAAAAACTGCCACCATGTCGGGCTCTACAGTACATTATGATAATAACCACCTCGTCCCTAAGTTAAGTGTCTAGGAATGACTGATGGGATAATCTGTCATTGGTTCTCAGGGCCTGTCAGTCAACTGCAACAGAATCGGCAGTCTTGGATGTGATCAAATTGGCCACTTTGGAAATGCGGAAAAGCAGCACTCACAGAGTCTGAGCGCCAAAGAGTCTCTGGGCTCGTGGGCCCAACCTTCCTCATCCCACGCCGTTTCTACCTCCTGACGCTTCCTATCTTTTGGCCATTGCAGCCCATCGCTGGCTTTAGACAGTCAGAACCTTGTAACTCACTTGCCCCTGTCTGTCGGACCTTCACGGACCACTATTCATTCATTCACTGTGCAGCTTTAGGCTGGCCAGAGACGAAACTCCTGGCGAGCAAACCAGGCTAACGGGCTGGAAGGGCATGGTGGTGAGTGAGCAGTCCACTGGTCAACATTAAGGTGTTGAAAAATGACAACAAAAGCTTTCCATTTACCACAGTTTATCCCAGTTTGGGGCTTATAGCTTATTTACAACTGAAAACATGCTCTGTGAATACAGAAGAGGAGGAAGTCACTGACCCATGGGTTCCTCGTTCTGTTCTATTCGAGGGGAAGGCCCTCATTGCACAGCACGCCCCCTTCACTGAGGGCAAATGCGGGTCCTCAGAGAGGCTTACCTTCTTCCCAGCCCTCAGCAACACCTGCAAGCTCGTAGTGCTTTTTCCGAAGCTCTCCCAGTTTTTGACGCTCCTTCTGCAGTTCATTTTCTAGCTCCAGCACCCTAACCTGTGGGGAAAGTGGCATTTTCTTTTGAGCAGAGATTTGAGAACTATCTTATTTTGACTTACTCCCTTTTTCTCTGTGTTTCAGTTCTCTTCTTCCATATCATTCATCCTGTTCCCATAGCTTACCCAGTTCTCAATTTCAATGTCGTCTCTGCTCTAATTTCTCCATCCTCTCATTCATCCATCTATCCCATCTATCTTCTATTTCCTCACTGGGACCCTCTATTGGAAAGGAATGATGCTTTACGGTCCAAATGCCTGAATGGGAGTTGGGCTTATCTTATGTTCCTCTGATAAATCACTAGCCAAAAGAAACCTCTAATGTTTGGCGTATCTGTATGGTGTGTTCCAATCTAGTCATAACTCTTCAGTCCAGGCAGGAGCCCACCATGACGGTTCTGGCATCTCTGAGGGGCTGGTGCAGCTCAGGGTTATCACCGTCCAGGCACAGTCTCACTAAGGAGAGGTTGGATCTCGGCTACCCCTACTCCTCATTCATTTTAGTTATTTTATTTGTTAACTCAAGAAGTATTTGCTGAACACCCATCATATTCCTTGGGCTCTGTTGAAAGTCCTGGAAGCACAGTGGTACACAGACAGACAAGGTCCCTGCTTATCTTATACGGGGAAGGGACAAGCTAATGAACAAGATCAGATCATAAAATGACATAAGATGATGGGATAAAGACTAAGTAAGGGTGACCAAAAAAGGCTACTCTCAGGAAGGAACTTTGGAGCTGAAACCTAAATGGCTGTAAGACACCAGCTGTTCAGACATCTGGGGAAAAATATTCCAGGCAGGGGAAGTAGACTCTCAGGTAGGAATGAGCTTGAAGTGTTGGGAGAACAGACAGAATCCCATGTGGTTCATATGTGAGAGTGGGAGAGGGTCATGAGACGAGGTTAAAGAAACAGGCAAAGATCATTTTACCCAGGGCCCACGGGCTGGGGTTGGGAGTTTGGATAGTACTCGGAGTACAAAAAGAAGCCATTGGAAGATCTTAAGCAGGGAAGTGACATGTTGTCACTTAAGTTTTAAAAATATGTAAAGAATGAACGAACTATAGAAGGGCAAGAGCAGAAATAACTATACCCAGTTAGGTGGTTCCTTTTTTTGTTTTTAAACTTTTTATTATGGGAAATGTAAAACATACACAGAATAACAGAAACTGATACAGTGAAGCCCAGCATGTGCCTTTCACCTAGTTCCACCATCTGTCACAACTCATGGCCAGACTTGTCTCAGCAATACTCTTTCCTGTTCTTCCACCACCACCCCCCGCCCGGCCCGGCCACAGGATTAATTTAAAACACAGACTCACATACGTTATAGTTAAGATGCCTTTGCAGTAGCTCAGGAGAGACACAATGGTGGCTTAGACTAGGTTAGGGATATGGAAAAAAGTGGGAAGATTCATTAAGGCTGTGATTTGGAGATTTCAGGTGGATAAGGCTTGCTAGTGGGTTGGATGTAAAGGGGAAGGTAAAGAGAGGAACCGAGGATGACTGTTAGGTTTGGGGCTCAACCCCCAGGTCGATGGTGGTCGTGCCTTTTACCAAGATCAAGAAAACCAGGGGAGGGACCAATTTGTGTAAGAGGGAAACCAAGTGACCCGTTTTGGACATATTAAGTATGAGACATTTATTGAGCATCAAAAGGAGACATCAAGTAGGCAGTTAGACAAGTATAGAGCTCAAGGAGAAGATCTAGGCTGAGGAGAAGAATCTGGTACTTATCAGCATAGAGATAGTATGTAAAGTCAAAAAAGACTGGATGAGACCACTAAGCAAGACAGTGTAGATAGAGGAGACTCAGGTCCGAACTCAGTTCTTTCCGGGTTTACACAGAAATTTGGCCACAAGACTTTTCCTAAAGATGCTCAATGACCCATCCATAGACTTTAACAGTCTCAGCCTGGACTTTACCCCAAGACTGACGACCAGTAATTTTAGAACAAGGATGTCAGGGTTTTTTCAGGCTCCCACGGATTCCTACTTTGCATGGCATTACTTCATAGAACAACTGAGAGAAATGGCATTGCCTTTGATGGGTTAACAGTGAATTGATTTTTTCCAAAAATAAAGGTCATACACAAATAATTCATATCAGAAATTTAAAAAAATTGTCTATAGTTAAGATTATTAAATGCACTTTATGGTTGGCTTTAAGGTCCCCAACAACATTTAGAGGGACCGCAGCCCAAGGCTAGTGGGCAAGAGTGAAGATTCTCATCTTTACTAATCACCTCCACTATTCCTTCCAGCATCATTTACACTCATTCTTGGGCTAAAAGGTACATCTGAGTTCCTTTCCCACCAAGTCTCTCTCTTACTGGCTTCTCACCATGGGAATAATATTTTGGGGTCAATGTCATAAGCAGTAGAAACTGTCTACATTTCGAGATGGAGGTCCTACCTGGGAATCCATCTCCTGGCGTTTGATCTGGGTCAGTGTCATGCTTGAGAAGTCCATGTTGTCTGCAAGGATGGAAATGAGAAGATCTTGTCAAATAATACCCCTGGCTGACTCTCGCCTGAGGTGTCACTGAGGCCAACTTTGCTGAAATGCTTGGTTTGTTCTTTACCAACACATGGTTGCACAGAGGGAGGGATGGAGAGGAGGGAAGATGCTGTGACAAGGGAACCAGGATCAGAACTCCCGCCCTTCTATCCCCTGGATGAGCAGGACTGCAGAGGCATTTCTTTGAATTCAGAGAAATGGCTAAATGGAACATCTCCCTAATGGTGTGTCACTATCACAATATAAATAGCATGCTTATGTGATATCCCTTCTTAGAAGAAAATAAGTATGAGTGTAAAAAGATGAAAAACAAGAGAGAATTTGAAAACAGAACTGTGGGAAATTGGGATCATGGAGAAGAATGTAAAGAACAGCTAAACAGGATGATAAGAAAAGTATTGCTTCTAAAAGGCTACCTGTCTCCTCAATCTGTGATTTGCCGGAAGTGGTTGAGGCCACGACCGCGGCGGTGGCCTGGTTCACCCCACGAGAGGCCTGCTGCAGCTGGGCCAGGTTTGGGCTGTCCTTATCAGCTTTCACCTGCCAGGGCCAAGCAGATGTGGGTTCATAAAATGTACAGCGGCAGCAAGGACTGACTCAAAGAGTTGGTCTGATGGCTCTTGACAAATATATGTGATCCATTGTGGTCACCAATTCGACTTCTCAAAAATCATTGCCTGTGGGGTCAATTCTTGGTGTATCTCTGATGTAAAAATATTATTCCTGGTTTATTTGCTTGGTGGCCTCAAACTCTAGCTTTATCAG
Organism: Rhinolophus ferrumequinum; assembly: GCF_004115265.2. Taxonomy (NCBI): domain Eukaryota; kingdom Metazoa; phylum Chordata; class Mammalia; order Chiroptera; family Rhinolophidae; genus Rhinolophus; species Rhinolophus ferrumequinum. The sequence continues at coordinate 92,973,312 of NC_046290.1, read as the reverse complement.
TTACTTTGATGAAGTGCTGCAGTTATGGAAACCAATTTGGGACAATAAATAAGGACAAAAGAACACTCCTTGGGGGATTATAAAACTCAGGAAGGATTTTGGTGACAAGCTTCGCATTAGGATTAGTTGGGCCAATGGTTCAAATCTGGACTCTTTAGGAGAGGCAGACACTGGTTGAAAGCTCTGGCCCAAGCCAGGTAACCATCGGACTGCGCCGACTCATTCCTTGAGTGCTCCTGGAATGCCATAATTGCTAATCAGAGGTCGGTACGGCTGGGACCCTCAGAGGCCACTTGTAACTAAGTGAGGAGAGCCCAGAAGAGCGCATGTGGCAAGCTGGGTAGAGGGCTGCTCGCTGACAGATGAAAGGCTTTTAGAGGACGGTGGGATGGGACCCTTGAGAGGCAGAATTTTCATTTGGGACCCAGCCCCACTAGACCCTGGATAAATCATGTTTCTGTGGCCAGCTCCATGGTCCAAGTATCTCTAACCTCGCCAGGCCTTCAGAGTCTCGGGAGTCCAACAAGGGTCCTACCTTGGATGCAGCCACAAGCTGGGCTGTGCTAGCAGCAATTTCATGGGAACACACCATTAGCTCCTCAAACTTCCCTCTGCCTTGTACCACCAGATCGGCTGCATCGCTGACAGTCAGGAAAGGAGAAGATGGATTACGTGACTGTCAGTCACAGCTGCAACCCTTTGTGCTCTCTCTTCTAGACCACCCCCATCACCCTGGCAGCCAGGGCGCACAGCCTGCCTGCTCCTGTGCTACCCCAGGAGACCCAGGCTCCCTTCTAAACTTTCAGTCCTATTTACTTCCTTATCAACAGTGTATTTCTAGGGGGGCAGGTTTTTTCCCCCCTTAGTTACTCTCTGGGGTGGATCAATGGAATGGAGGTGGGGTGAGGAGTGTGGGGACTGACAGACACTTACACCATGACAGTAGCTCCCCAGCCCACAGCTTTAGAAGCTGAGATGAGTCCTTCCGTCCATCGAGAATTCTTGGCATAAAACTCTTTAGGGGATGCTGTGCCCTAGAGAAGTGAGAAATAATAATAGCTACCTTTTATTGAGTGCCTATTATGTGCCAGGTGCTTTTATATACATTACCCCATTTAGTTTCACAGTAACTCTGAAAGGCAAGCCTTATTATTCCCATTTTACAGATAAGAAAACAGAGATTCTGAGAGGCAAAAATACTTTCCGCAAGGTCATGCAGGAAATAAATGAAGCAAATCCTAGGCTTTTCTGACTCTAAAACTCATAGCTTTACTACATTTCTACATTGTGCCTGTGTGTGTGTGTGTGTGTGTGTGTGTGTGTGTGTTTTATATATGTATTTATGAATAATTTATGATCTCAGGGGAGTCTAGCTGTTCTTCATGATTTGCCCAAAGAGGAGAGTATCAATGAATAATTTTTAAAAATTACTTCTACTTGGATTTAAAAATGCATTTGTGCTTTGGAAGTGCCCGATAGTCAGAATCTGCAGATACTCTGTGCTCTCTGTTCCTCTTTCTATTTTGGGGACCAAAAACATCACCTCTCTGACAAAAAGCACCATCAACCAAATCAGATACGGTTTCGTGCTTTATGTGATTGTTTCTAGGCTCATGAATCCTTCCTAGAACTTTGTCTCCTGAGCCGCAGCTGCCTCAGTGATGTGGGAAAAAACAAGATGGCGATAACGCCAGCAAAGGAGTGAGAAAATCACAGTGACCCTGTCAACATGAGACTGAGGCAGAGTCTGTCTGAATCACTGTGAATTGATTACTGTTGGAAAGAGACAAAGCAGAGCCCAGTGTGAAAAGTCAGCACCAGGTTCTCCTGATTTGCCCATTTTTCCAAAGCCCTCAGGTACTTCTCCAAGGGCCCAGACTTGCAATGCACACTGGGCTTCCACAGCAGGTTCTGCCGGGGTTAATAAGCCTGTAGCTGGAAGTTCTGGCTGGCTGCTCTGTGGGGACCTGGCAGTGTTCCAGCTTCTTCCCCTGGCATCGGCTGACATCCACAGGAGTGGCAGCTGCGCCCTCAGATGGACACGCAGGGTGAGACGGCTGCACACATAGATTTCACTGAATGTGGATGAGTGTATCGAATAGACTTAGCCTCTCGGTGAGCTGGGAATCAAACTGACGTCTGTTCTCCCTGCCCACAGGCCCTCACCCACGCTTACCCGGCCACTCTCCACGATCTCTTTCTGGAGGTCCTTTGAGGCCACAATCAGGACCTGAATAGCTTGCATTAGGCTGGTACACGAACCAAGAATCCTGCAAAAAAAGATTTTAAAAGATGAGGGACAAAGAACAAAGATCAACAACAATGAAGAGGACACTTATTTCATCCCTGAACACAGGCACACATGGAAGGGGAAAGAAGGCAGGGAATGCGCTGAGGTTGAAACCCTGAAGGAACGGTAGGTGAGTGAGGAGGCCTGACTGGGGATCCCCTTCACGAGGCACAGCTAAGTGAGGCTTCTTGGGGGTGCTTTTCCCCTGTAATGCAAGTGATGCTATCAGCATCATTAATACTGTTATTGACTCAACCCTTCCCTGGGGCTGTAATGTTTTCTTCTAATTAGTATAATCCATAGCAGGCAAGATTGCTCCTGATCACCGAGGTGCCACCAGCTGCTCAGACTGACCTTTCGTTCACCTCCAACTTGACTCCCGTGTCTCCTGCTCGGGATTTGCTGAGCATTTCCTGTTAAGAAGAAGCAGGATTTCTCAGAATGTCATGGGTACTGAGAACCCACTGGTTCCTACTACACGTTGGGTCCAGTATCCAAATCTAGAAGAGCCCATTCGCATCCTTGCAAGAAGCAGGAAAGAATCCAGACTTCCGCTCCATTCTGTGGGGAGCAATTACAGCAGGCTGGCACTACTGCTGTGACAGTCTGGCACCCAGGCTGATGTGCACAGAGCTGAAAGCTATGGCACCGTGCCAACAGGGGTGGCTGCTACCAGGTCCAGAGGCAGGTCCTCACAACAAGACAGGCTGCCTATTTTCCACCAAAGGAGCAACCGGCGACCTGTCCAATGGTGCCTGCCCAGCTTTTCCCTGACGCAAGCGTTGCCATTGATTTACTGAACGCCTGGCACTGGGCGAGATGTGCATTATGTCATTTAACTCTTACGACATCCCTCTGAGGTAGGTACTTTTATTATCTCCATCAGATGAAAACGGAACCTGAAGCTTAGCGAGGCTAATATAACTTATTGGAAGTCATGCATTTAGTCAGGAGTCAGTCAATCTGGAATTTGAACGCAGGATGGCCTGACGCCTGAGTATGGGTGATCCTAGAGGAAACTGCTCATGTTCTCTTGGTGAGAACTTCATTTTCTAGCCCTCAGAGATTCTGGGGAGTTTGGGTTTTGGTTTATTTTTACAGGGGCCTTGGAGGCCTTCATGAACGACTGAGATACATCCAATAGGAAATGTGGCCAAAGGGCAGCTGCAAGAGTATCCATTTCCATACCTCGATTCTGGCTGTAGCAGTTTCAATGGCAGCTGAAGTGGCAGCCATCTCCTTGTCCACGAGGTCCCCTAACTCCTCCTGTTTGATGTCCAGGCCTCTGGGCAGGAGCTCCTGAGAAGAGCATCACAAAAGCTGAAATGACCCTTTGACCCTCTCTAGTCTCCTGTGGCAGACACGTAATCCTCATGCGACAGCAGAAGGCAGGCGGGCCCCACCACGTCACGCATTTCTGTAAGCCCTGGAGGCCTTGTCTGGCACTCTCTACACTGTGACCTCTGGAACCCATGCTCCACTCTCTACCCTCTCTCAGAACCCTTCCAGAAGGCCACCTCTGCTTAACCCCACAAAGCCCTTCAGTTGTGGCTGCTTGGACCCTAACCCCACAGTTGCACAGTGTTGATTGTATCTGTTGCTTGGGATGTGTTTTAAAAACCTCTTCAAATGTAGATAACGTCTTCCAACCACACAACCTGCCTCTTATTTAACTTTGCTCCCCCAGCAATCGTATGAGGCAGTTACTACTCCCGCTGTACAGAGGGGAAGCCAAAGCTCAGGGAGTTCACTGAGAGTTACACTGCTAAGAAATGGTAAAGCAGGGATTGGAACTCAGGTGTGATGGCCCACGACTGTTTCTAAACAGGTGTGTTATACATACACGTATAGAAAATAGTTTACTAACATGGTTTACAAAATAAGAACAATGACCCATGTTATCCACCACCCAACTTAATAGCTTAAGAAACATTATTCGTATCTTCGAAATCTCCTTTGTATCGTGTCCTGATTCCATTTCCCATCCTCCCTACACCAAGATGAACACAGAATTCAGGAGAATGCTTACAACATCTTTTTTTAAACTCCATATGACTGCATCCTTAAACAATGTTAAATTTTCACATTTTGGTCTTTATTAAAAGGAATCATATTGTACGTATTTTTCGATGACTTGCTTTTTCACTCAGCCTTCTGTGTGTGAGATCCATCCTATAACCTAGTAATTTGATTCCTAGATATATACCCGAGAGAAACTCTTGCACATGTGCATCAGGAAATGTGTATAAGAATGATCGTAGTGGCACATTCATTCATAATAGCCCCAAATTGGAAATAACCCAAATGTCCATCAACAAGAGAATACATATAAAAATTAAGCAATATTCACACAATGGAGCAGTGAAAATGAATGTACCCGCATGGATGAATCTCATACACAGAATGTTGGAAAAAGCCAAGTTGTAGAAGAAAAGTCTTTTAACACGTAGAACTAATAATATGTTACATGCGGGGTCAGAGGCGAGGGGAATAGTATTTCTATTATCTTCTTCTGGAACTCTGATTAAAGGAACTCTGATTAAATCTACATATAACCTCTATATTCCAACATATAGAATCTGTGCCATATTCTATGTAATTCCTTCAGTTCTGTCATCCAGTTCACTAATTCTTTCTTTAGTTTTGTTTTAACCTACCGTGGAATCTGCATATTTTAAAGTTTTTACTTTCAATGACTATATTTTTCATTTCTAAAAGTTCTGTGCTTCTTTTTCAAATATATCTTGTTACTTCTGAAAATATCTTATTCTTCAATCACATTCTTAATACCTTTTAAAAAGTTCTTTAACATGTCAAGCATAGCTATTGTGAACTTATATCCCTTGGAACTTTATCTATGAAACTTCTTTAAGGTTTAGATTCAAAGTACAGTATACCTCGGGTTTTCAAACGTCTCCATTGACGAACATTTTGGTTTACGAACGCAGTAAATTTTATGGATCTATGGTATCATTAGATAGTAAAATTCATGCTAAATTTGCAGTTTTAGGGGTTGATTTTAAAGGTCTGGAACGGATTAATCCATTTTGCATTACTTTCTATAGGGAAACTATGCCTCGGTTTTCGAACATTTCAAAACTCAAACAGTCTTCCAGAACGGATTACATTAGAAAAGTGTGGTACCACTTTATATTCCTTCAGAGACAACTGGGACCTGCTTCTGCCAGGTACCTGGGCCCCCAACCACCTGAATACTTTAAGCTTCATTTTGTTTGGGGTGTTTTTAGGCCACACAGGTAGTATGAGATTTGAACTTGAACCCATGAAAAGGTGGCTTGTGGTTAGAAATTCTCTAGGCAGCTGTGTTTCTGTCTCAACTTGTCAAGGTTGAGACAAGATCGCCCCTGTAGAGTAGGCTTTTCTCCCATTCACTCAAGGTGTGGCCCTTTGGACTTCTGTTTTGGGGAGGAAGGCTCTCCATTCCAATATTTTCTCCTACTTGGACCCAGGTTTTGTTACTTTTTCTCCTCTGTATATGTAGCCCATTACAATCCAAGCTCTAGGCCACCAGAGATGGACAAACACTGGCTCTGAGATCCTTTTGGTTTCTGAGTCTGAGAATTTCCTTAGTTCAGATTTAATTAAAAAAATTTTTTTTTCCAAATTTTATTCAGCATTTTCCATGTCTGGTTCGGGTAAGAGTCTCTAAACATGTAGTCAGTCCTATTGCCGGGAAGGAAACTTTCCCATCATCTTTCTATCACATGTTGCTTTGCTTTCATGAACTTTTTCTCCTCATGGTGTCCTACGTGCTTTGCATGTGCATGCTGAGTTCTCAGTTCTGAACCACACTGGGGAAGATGGTCTATCTCCAACAAAAGGCAGGCTATGGTAATACTGCCTAGGCCACCAGCACCAATTTACTAACACCAGATATCACCATGGTTACTTCACCCTGTAGAAAGAGGTTAGCAATTCACCATTGTCCACAGTCTTCCTTCATCCAGACATAAAGGATATTGACTACTTCTCCCCGGTATGAACCTTTCTCGCCCATCTGATCCATCTTTTTATCTGTTTCCTCTCTCTCTGTGCATATTCAATTAATTAAACATTTGCTGGGTGTTAACTACCTGCCAGATATTACTCCAGGGACAGGGGATACAATATGAAGAAGGTATGGGCTCTACTTTTGAGGACTGGTCGGGGGGAAACACACAGGTAACAGACACATTACAGTGCTAGCCACCAGCTGTAAGGTACAGGAAGTGGGCAAGAGGAGCCCAGAAAGGTGAGGAAGGGCCAGATTGTGAAGGTCCTTGTAGGTCATGTTACATATACGCTTTTTGTTATCAAACGAGGGATCACAGTCAGAGCTCTGTGTTGGGAAGACAGCAGAGGAAAGAGGCCGAGGCAGAGAAACAAATCAGAAAGCTGTTTTAGGAGTTCAAATGGGAGTTGATGTGAATGAACCTGAACTCTGGCCCTTGTCTTGTCTCCTTCTTCTCTGAACTTATCAGCACACGTTTTAGGAATTAATAAGTGCTGCCTTGTTCTGTACTCTTAACGTAGATCTCCGTCACGGTGCTCATCACAGTGTATGAACATAGTTGCTTTGTTTTTCTTTCCCATAGAGACCATGTGTTGTCTCTCTATATAATAACTATACCTAGCACAATTCCCAGTATATAGAACATATTCACTGTATCTTTATTGAATGAATAAATATATTGTTATCTCCATTTTAGGTGTTACCTGCCCAACCACAGAAAAATCCTTGAAAACAGGGAAACTGTGTTTACTCTTCTTTGCTATCGCCTAGCATAGTGACAACCACATAGCAGATTCTCAATTAATAGCCAATGAATTAAATGCAACTAGAAAGTCGTTTGGGAGGGGGGTGTCAGATTTTTCAGCTCTCACTTGCTAGAATCCAGTTTAAAGAAAGACCTGGCTTAGAACATCACTGCTTCCCTGGCAATCAGCAGCACTCACAGCCAAGAACAATCACTTTCCCCAACGATAACACTGGAATACCTCGCCGATGGCTGCTATCTTGCTGAGGCAGTTCCTCATGTCTGCGCTGTTGACATTCTCAAGCGTTCCTTCTTGCTCCAGGAAAGCCAGACAGATGAGGGTTTCCTTGCCATACTGCTTACAGGCCTCGGTCAGTGCTGGAGATGCGAGGCAAGAGACTTTGAAAGGCCCTCTGCTCCCCTGCTTTCCTGACCGGCCCCTCACCCCTGGTACTCACTGTCAGCAGGCTCCGGCAGGGCTCTAAGGCAGGTGGTGCTACCGTGAAAGATGGTGTCACTGGTCAGGTGGGCAAGGAGGGTTACTGAGTGCAGAAGCCCACTGATATCTGCCAGGAGTTTAAAGGAAAGCTGCTCAGTCCTGCTTGAGGGCTATCATTTTCATTCTGCGTTCCTCCCCACTTTACGAGTTGTACACACTCCTTTCTTGGGGCCAAGGAATCCGTCATTATTTCTACATTCAAGCATTTCTGAACCTTGCCTAGATGTCACCAGTGACAGACCCTATCCTTTGCCTTTCTTACCTTCTGGGCAGGCCAGATACCGGCTCCAGCATTTTTCCAGTTGCTCAATGCAGCTGGAAACGGACTTAACCGTGGAGAGAAGGTGATCTGTGAGAGGGAACACAAGGCAAAGTCAAAGCCAGAGTTGTCGCATCTTGCTTCACCCCTGTTAGTTAAGCCACCTGATGGATGAGCCTACCTAGTGCATGGCCCCAGCCCTGCAGGAGCTGCCCTCAGATGGGGGAAGGGAGGAAAGAGCACTGGTTACACTGGTATGTGATTCTCTTGCTGGAGCTTCAAAAGCTGGGCTTCTGAGCCCATCTGGTTCTTAGCCAAGAACCGGGGCAACCACACTGCCAGCCTAGATTCTGCATCTCATTTCTCATTACTGCCCATGGTAGCAAATCCAGGCTTTCCTGCTAAGCCTTGCAAGGCCGTTGGACTCTCATGAATCTTGAGACCCAGACCCTTGACTCCCGTTCGGCTAATCTATGCTCATGCTCTGCACACAGCACTCAGCCCCGTGGCTGTGCCTCTGTGCACAGGTCCATGGAAACTGGAGTTAGTCACACGGCCTCGGTGTGGCTCCGGGCTCTACTGGCTGTCATCTCAGGCAGTCTGTGCCGGCTTCCTCGTCTGCAAACAGGAATAATGGGACCACCGCTGGCATCACTGTGAGGATTTGCTGGGCCTAGGCATGGAAAGCACTTAGAACAGTGCTTGGCACACAGCAAGTACTCAGTAAATGTCAGCTGTTTTTATTAGTACTCCCCACTTTTCTTCCTCTCCATTTCCTTCAAAAGCCAGCTCATTGCATCTTCTCAGAATCCACCCACTGCAGCCCCATTTCCTGGCATTCCCTCAGTACATTAGGTACCAGCATGCTCCTTCATTTGTAACTGTTGTGCTTCCTCACAGATGGGTTCCTTGCTGAATAAGATATAATTAGTCCTCGCTGTATACGTCACCACACTGAGACTTTTCTATATTTGATACTAAAAATCAACTGTCAGCTGTTTCCCGTCTGCCTTATCCTTCAGTGGAACCTCTCATTACTTTGCCAACCTGTCTGCTCTGCTTGACAATGAGCTATAGTGAGGTCTGCTCGTGGCTACGTCCATGACTTCACAAAGCCCCTGGGCCTGGATGCTCTCCCACTTGCTGTGTAAAGGCGCTCTCCTCTCATCCACAGGGCTTCTGACTCAGACGCTGCTCCACCCGCATGCCCTTAGGACTGTGTTTATACCTGTGACCATGGGGATTTTCGTTGTTTCTGCCCCTCTGTGCTTCGCAACACCTCTGTCTAGCCTTGAAGCTCATGAGCAACCAATGCTTGATCCAGACCACATTTTTCTCCTTAGAGAGACAGGGCTGCCGGTTCCTCCTCTGACTGACCTTTAGAATTGTTATCAAGGCTCTGCTCCCAGGGGGCGTTTCACCAGTGTGATCCACGACGAAAGCAGTAATCACACCTGGGGGCTTTAGAAAATACTACGACCCAGGCCCTATGCCAAGGAGCTTCCGGTTGAACTGATCCTGGCGTGGGCCCAGGCATCCCAGGCGGTTCTGACACGCAGCCAGGTGGAGAGCCCCTGAGTGCAGTGTCACATGGGACTTAATGCAATAGGTAGCATCCACCTGTAAGGATTTGGCACCTGCGAGCCGGAGAAGAGTACCTGCTGAGCCGGCACAGCTGATGAGAGTGGGCTCCTCCAGCTGCCGCAGCGCCTCTCGGATCACCTGCTCTGCAGCCGTCCTTGACTCCACCAGAAGCTTTTTTCGTTGCTTCTTTGCGAGCTGGCACATAGATTCCTAGAAATGGTCCAGGGAGGTGAGAGTCTGCCACAGACCCCATAGCAGCCAGTGAGCAGCCTCCACCTGTGACACAGCTGGCATTCCGGGCCTCTCAGCTCAAGTTGTCACTTTGTCCACAGGTGTTTGTCACCGAGCACAGGAGGCTATGGGGACGAACCACTACAACCCATTCTCCAATCTTGGGGAGAGAGTGCATCCCTTTTTCACACAATTAAGAGAGAGCTTTGCTTTCCCTCATCTGCTCTGTAGGTGACACAAGGCATGTTGGTGTTAGGGGCTGTGCGGACAGAGCACCTTCACAGGCTAGAGGCCCCAAACCCCTTTCACAGCCCCCCGCCGCCATGAATGCACCACTGCGGCCCAGGGCTGTGAGGTCAGTTGGACTTGGTCAGCCCGAGCGGCTGTCCGTTACTCACCTGTGTGCTGGACAGTTTGAGCTGGGTCTGTTCTAGCTGTTCCTGAAGAGCAGAGTATTCCTCCTCTCGACGGGCCATGGCACTCACCAAGCTGCCCTGCTCCTTCTCCAGTTCGGCGATCTGGCTCGCCCATTTTTCTTCTGACTGTAATCGCGTGGGAAGAGCGAGTTGCTGGGAGGAATTAAACTATCTCCTTCCCGTAAATCCAAACCCACCGGGAGCCCACAAGAAGCAGAAGGTGATATCTCTTTAACCTGCCACTTTCATTCCCCGCGTATACACTGATCAAAGGTAGGACCAGGTTGGCCCTATGCTGGATGGTGACAGAGGCTCGGTGACAGCAATATGGAGCCAGAGAGGAGAAGAATGAGGAAGAGAAAGAAAGGAGGAATTGCTCACCTGGGCGGAAGTTTCCAGGCTGCCTTGGACAACCTGGAGTTCCTGTTTGCTGGTGGCAAGTTCTTGCTTTAAGTTCTCTAGTACTTCTGTCTGTTCTTGAGTCTGAAAGAGAAGAAAAAGAGGAGCACCTTGATCTAGTGGTTACAAGAAATAAACGTAAAAAACCCCTGAGCTATAGATTTGTGTACTCTTTTGTATGCAAGTTTTACTTCAGCAAAAAAAGGTAGTGGGGGCGGGGGAAGGAGGTAAGAACCCAGAATGCACCCCAAATTTTTCTTCTGGGTAAAGTGGAATGAATGTCAAGGGAGGTATTTTAGGGACATTTCCTGAATGTCACGCTTAAACTCGTAACACTCATTAACATAGTACTTTAATTGAGGCACCCCAACACCTGGTACATCGCTGAATCTCGCCATCAGGAAACAATACCACGTCTTTGATTTCTTTTCTAAGTCGTGTTTTTCAAAGGGTGAGTTGTGACACCTTAGTAAAAATTCACAGCTAACACTGAAAACAAAACGAAACAGCGAAAAAAGTATCCCAAAGCATTCACATGGTAAAGGTAAGTATTGCTTTATGAAACTTTTATTTCCATGAGATAGATGTGTTTTCTATTCTGGGTCACAGCCAAGTGTGAAAGCTACTACTCGCAGTGGAAGGAATTCAGTTTTATTCACCTGACATCACTTATTCCAACCTGACCTGCCTGCCAACCCCACCTCAACTCATGGGTGTTCCCCCAGCTGTAAGTCCTTGCGAACGCTCGGGCCTCTCTCTGAAATCCACGTGCTTTCACTTCTTCAAATTCCCCTCGAGGCTCGCCTCGGAAAACCTTTCCTGATGAACCTCACTCGGCTTGGGTCCCTTCATCACTTCTAACCCCTTGTACATCGGTCACCATGTCCTGTTCTATATGGCCGCTCGTAGCACCCTCACAGGGCTCCAACCCACAGAGCTGCCTGTGGTGAAGACGACAAGGTCTTTCGATCAAGGGCCACGTCCAACTCAGACGGACCCCTCCGTCATGTCCCGCATACATCTCCCTCCCACTCACCTTCCGCTGGGCCTGCTCACTTATGCGCTGGAAAGAATCCTCCAGTTCTTTTTTCTCTCGTTCCAAATCCACCTGAGCTTGTCTGGCCACAGACACCTGTTTGGTCACCTCTGCATTCTGTAAGGGAAGAACAGTGTCTTGAAGCGGCTTATCTCAAACTTAAAGGACATCCTCCTTCTAGAACAAATGACAGCATTCAGACCACGAGTGCCCTAGGGTTTGCACACAGAAATCACTTTCCTACCCAGAGGGAAGCCAGAAGGATGCTGTCATCTGCAGATACCAACTCTCAAGTATTTCTAAAAATAATAAAGATGGGGGATAATGCAAATGGGGCTGGCATCTAAGGTGGAGCTCAAGATACGGGAGGCAGGGGAGCCTGAAAAGCTGAGGTTCCCAAGAAATGGCGGTGACCCACTAGAGACTGGTGGGGGCACTGGACCTGGACAAGCCATGAGGCCCGAGTTGCTCCCTCCCATGTGGTATAGGGCCTGTGCGTGGTGAGAGGGGGTTGAGAGTCCTACCTTCCGCAGCAGGTCAGCGTGGTTCTGCACCAGCTCACTGTACTTCTCCTTCAGCTTGCTGTACCGCTGCTCATTGGCCTGGGCTTTCCCTGGATGGTCAAGGACCAGGTGAGGAGTTCACCTGGCTGGGACCCTCCACCCGCCTTCCAATAAGCCAGAGTCCCTAGAAGACCTCCTTTTCTCTTCATAAATACATACACCTCTTCTCCCTTAAAAATCCTACTTAAACTTCTTGGGGAAGTCTTCTTTGAAAAAGAACTCACCTGGCTCAGGACACTACACTGACTCATGCCTCCAGAGCATTCACACACACGGCATTTACATTATCAGTGTGTTTGGCTGTAAGTTAAATTATTTCTTGGGCTAGCTCTCTTTCAGAGATCCACTCCCCGGGGCAGGCACGGCCTTATCACCTCTGTGGTCCCCAATGCCATGTTCTCAGCAGGGCCTCACACGGGTGCTCTAGCTGTGGGACTCCCAGCCGCCCTCTGACTGGTGGCACGAGGTGGCATTCCTGACAGCTCCTCTGGACAGATGCAAGGCTGGGGCTCTGCCACCCAGCCTCCTCCTCCATCCTGATGGCACCAACCCCCACCCTCACCCCACCCTTGTCAGCCTCTCACGTTCTATCTCCGTCAGGCTCCGCTGTGCCTTCTCTGTGTCCTCTCGCTTCTTCTTGAGCTCGTCCAGCTCCGCCCGCAGGAACTCACTGTCATCGGCTGCTTGCTGGCGCAGGTGCCGCTGCTCGGCCAGCTCGGCCTCCAGCTCGTTGATGCGGCCCTTGAGCTGCAGCACCGCCCGCTGGCTCTGTGGGAGGGGCTTAGGTAACCTGGGCGATGGACCGCAAAGGGTCGGGTGTGCTGGGCCGGGCAGCACGTCCTAGCATGTTTCCAGCACCGACCAGATAAACATCTAGGTTGTCCTAACAAGCCCCTTCCCAAGGCCTCATGAGAGTTGAGCCTACTGGTCATGACAAGCCACCCAACCAGCAACAACAGGGGAGGATGGCAGGGGTATTCTGGTCCTGTTAGAGTGGCCTGGGAACGGTGAAGGACCAGCTGGAATCAGAAAGGAGAGGATGTTTGCCTGTTGCAGTGAGTAAAAAGCCCTGAGTCTGAGGGGCAGGCGGATTTGCAGCACCAGACACTGCAAACAGCCATCAGAGTTACAAATCAAACCTTCTTATTGCCACGTTAGAATAGGTCTTCACCACTGCTTCATAGCCAGTTGGTGATCATGGTTATCTCCAAGGGACATTATCACAGGGACAGTGGGGCTTGGCTTCAATGACATTCTCAAAGCAAATACAATGGAAATGCATTACGATCAAGACCACAGGAAGACCAGATCCCTCTGGCTTTGGCATTTCTACTAATTCACCCCCCTTAAGATGTGGTCCAACAAGTATGTCTGTGAAGCACATTTCATATTAGAATCTGTCCTGTTATGGTGAAGCCCAGAAGCAGTTCAGGGCCCATTCCTACCTCAGTCTTCATGTTTTCCAGCTGTGCCTTCAGCGCACTGATCTCTCGGTACAATTGATCAATTAAGTGATCCCTGGGAAGAGAAGGACAAGTTTGCTTCCGCTGTGCTTCCTTATAAATGCAAGCTGGGACATGGGGGTGGAAGTTAAAAGCTGGTGTTAATCTGGGGACAGTTCTTTGAAATTCCATAAATTATACCCTAAGGCCATCAATGTTACCGGATACTAATCTAACAACCACGGGTCCACAGTTATCTCAGCATCATTTGATTTTCCTTTGGGATTAAAGGGCCAATATTTGAGGGTCAAAACCTCTCTCTAAGAAGCCCGAACATCCTTAAGAATTCTTCTGGTTAGGTGTGGTGAGTCAGATCATGGCTTAACTTAGTTTCTGCTCCACCTGCATTAACCCAGCTTGGACTCACTTCTCATCCTTGTTCACACCATTTTGACTGTTGAAATTGAAGGGATCACTGCTGAATGAGCTGCCAAAGATGTCATCAAACTTGTTGTCAAATAAATTCTGTGGTGACCAAAGAGGATTAGAACAAAGTTAGTGATCCAGAGAATTCTGGGTGGCGGCGAAATGAGTGACACGTAAGAACGGACCCTTTCTTAATTTGTCTCAAATCCATTTATGTTCCCTCCTAGGGACCACGGGGCAGGGTGCTCAGTCTAGGTTACAGGTTAGGTTAGAAGGTGGCCAAACCTGGTTAGAACCAACGAGGCTTGGCTAGAGCGTCTCCTGTCCTCTCCTCCACACTTGGGGGTAACGGGAAGGGCCAAGTTTCTCTCCTAAGTGGTCCTCACCTGCTGGGAGGCATCCATATCCATGAGGTCGTCCTTCTCTAAGACTGGCTCACTGTCAGGGGACGAGGCCTCGGCTGGAATTACAACCACAGGGCTGATGTGTTCTGACAGGGCAGAGGCTCGGAGGAAGTTGGGTGGGTTCTAAAGAGGGAAGACACATCCTCAAACTGTGTCACTCTCACCAGTCCTGCCAGCCTCTAAGAGCGCACCCTGGACTCAGCAGCCCCCAGGGTGTGAACGGGCACACTTACCTCTGGTAGCTGAGGGATCTGAATGAGCCGCTTGAAGTACTGAAGGTTGCTGGAGCGGTAGAACAGATCTTTCAACCTAGGAATGGAGAAGGGCCTGAGGGGGCTGGGGGCCTTCACCAGCCCCGGGGAGGGGACAGTGCAACCGCCCGCTTTCCTCCTACCTGCCCAGCCCAAAGGCACAGGCTGTCAAGGAGATGGCCTCTATGGTGCTGGGATTCAATTATGATGCTACAGAGAATGAGTATTTATAGCCAGTGCTCACTTATTCACTTATCTGGGGGTGAGGAAAGAGTAATTCAAACTACAAAATTCTTCAGAAGTGTAGATGACCCAAAACCTAACTTCTATATCAACGAGAATATATGTGAATGCTTGGCAGATGTATTTTCCTAGGAATGTTTGGCTTAGGGTAACATTAAAATAAATTTACTTTCCTTTCCCTGAGGAGAAACCAACTAACCACAGGAAAAGGGAAGGGAATTTAATGACTAAGGTAGATCTCATTTTAATTAATTCCCCTTGTCTCAGAGCTATTTGTTATCTCCCCAATCAGACAATAAGCTTCTGGAGGGTAGAGATTGGGTCCTGATGACAGAGGTTTACCACAGTACCAGGCATAGAGGAATTATTCAATAAGTATTCATTGTAGAAAAACTATTTCTACTGTCCTAATCTTGGATGAATATGGGAATGAAGACACCAATTTTTTTCTCATCCTCAAGTCTCCATTTTGAATTGAAACATTGAAGGCCAAGAAAGCTGAGGTCACCAGACAGGTTTTCTGAGATAAAAGAGGGTCATGGATCTCAGCATCCTTTCTCTGAAACACAGAATTTCCTCCAGCTTAGTGTCATAAACTAAACCTCTGGGGTCTCATGACAGCCCTTCCAACCCCAAGATCAAGACTGTCCCTGCGATGTCATTGATGCTTTTCCAGAATTAGAGGACAGCGATGCCTCAGAGAACCGCTGTGCCTGTTGGGAGAGAAGTGAGGTGGCTACTCACGGGAGATATTTTCATAAGCTAGAAAAAAATGAAAGGAAATAAAATCACCAGATCACACATCCCCCTCTTTCTGGGCTGGAGCCAACAGTAATAGGCGCTACTGCTTTCAAAAGCTACTGGAATTTAACATTCCAGGAAATCAACCCCAGGGCCTGTCTCCTAGGATTTAATAAGTCATTTATTATAGAATAAACATACAAAGCTTTTCAAATGGAACGAGGAAAGCAGGAGGTTAGTATAACCCTAGACTTGCCTTGTGATTGCTGCTCGGGTACCAGGAGAAGCCTAAGCTTGGGATTTGGGAGCTATGCTTTCCCTATTGTCAAGGATGAAGACATCAACAGGAAAAACAAGAGGGTCAAAATAAATCCTGCTAAGCTATGATTCCCTTCTCAGCTCCCCCAGGTCTCCTATCTCCCACTCTATTCTTTGCCCTCCTCTTGGGCACACTTAATTAAAAGATGAGCTGTACTTTCTTATCTAGCCACCAAGTTTCTTTCCCAAAGGCACTGGAATAATTTGCCCCTCAGTCAGACAAGCTCTTCCTCTTCTAGACTAGATAGCTGGCTTATTAGCTCATTAATTCACTCAAATATTTCTCGAACACTATATGCTTAATTGACCACTATGTATCAGGTCTAGGAATACAGCAGACAGGACAGTCCAAAGAAAATCAAGTTGTGCTAAGAACTATGAAGGAAGTAAATAGGGTGCGGTGAGAGAATAGGGGGTGGGGTGGGGTCGGAAGATCAGGACATGGGGGAGAAGACCCGATTCAAATACGGTGGCCAGAGACTGCGCTTGTGGAAGAGAAGCGAGGTGACCAAAGAGGACCTGGGGCTGGCCAGGCAGGGAGAAGAGCATCCTCAGGAGAAGGACCAGCGAGCGTGAAGGCCCTGAGGGAGGCCTGTGCCGCGTCGGTTCCAGGAACTAGACGAGGACCCCGTGGGGCTGAAACACTACGAGCTCTGGAGACCAGGTCACAGGTGACAGGCAGGGGCCAGGTCATGCAGGGCCCTGACCACGGACAAGAGCTTGGCCTTTATTCTCAGTGTACTCAGAAGCCATTGAGAGGTTTTGAGCAGGGATTTACATTTTCACAAGGCTGTCTGACTGCCGCGTGAGGATAGGACAGGGGAGTGCAGTGGAACTCCAGGGCATCCCGTCAATATCGGAGGTCGGGCAGACAGCGGGGGTAGCTGAAGAGATGGGAGGAGACCTGACCGGAGCCAGGAAGTATTTGTAGAGTATCAACTGAATCTGAGCATGGATTGGACGTGGGGCACGAGGACAATGGTGAGATCCGGGCCTCTGGCCTAACTGGACGGTGGTGGCAGAATTTATTGAGATAGAAAAGACCAGGGAGAAAAAAGTTCCTGGAAGAAAACCTAGAGTTCAGTTTGAGATTTAGGTTTGGTGTAGAGATGTGACATAGACAATTGGGTACACGGGAGTGGATTCAGAGGAAGGTTCCGCTAGAGGTACATATTTGGGAGTTGTCAGCATGTATATGGTCTAAGACCATGAGAACTTGAAGAGAAGAAAAAGCGAAGAGGACAAAGCCCTGGGCGTGAAGTAGGTGACGAATGAATTGATGAGATCACCTTCTTCTGTGCGATTCTATGGGATTCGAGAACTGATACCCAGCCACTCGTAGGTTTGCCACCTTCCTAGTTATTTTCTTTCACTTTATTGCTGTAAAATGCAGATACCCTCATTCCTCAATTATTTTAAAGCAAAGGCTCTTGCATGCATGAATTGATTTTATAGGACTTTCTGATTGGCCTTCATTTCTATCACTTAAGCCACTTACTTTGTGAACTGCTCCATGAAACGGTCCCGGTGGCCTTGCAGGGTGTCGGCTGGGAGACCTGGGAGAAATTGGAAAAGAGAGGGAAGAGGAGGGCCAGAGGGCAGGCAAGCGACAGCTGGGCTCTGGTGGGAGGGCGGAGGGAAGGGACCATCCATCGGGGCTTGTGGCCAGCCCTGCCACTGGGCATTTCTGACCTAGAGCTTCCCCAGGACTGGTAACCAAGGGGGCCCAACAGAACTAGGAGGGAGTCTGGGGGTGCTTATCCTGCAAATCTTTCCTTCTGTTTGCTTCTGGAATGCGAGCCATGCTGGGCACAGTGGACTGGAAGTTGTGACCCTGACCACCAGAGAAGCAATGGTGACCTGGCTAAGCATCAGGATGACCACAGCAAGCCCCTGGGTGAGGCCCAGAGCAGACATCAGTCGGGAAGAAATCCACAGAACCTGCCCGAGAGGATGCCTGTCAGAAGGTAAAACCCTGGGACCAAACCTCAGGGGATCTGGGTCCAATGGCCATTCGGCCACTTCTAACTCTGTGATGTGGGACGAGCAGCAGTGTCCTAGGTCCAGCCTCCTCCCGCGCGGGTCCTCTAAGTTCCTTTCCCCTCACAGATTGTGTGATTCTCAGTATTTCAGCTAGAGCACAATGCAAAGATCCTTTTATTATTTTTTTATTTTTGAAATTTATTATTTTTTATTTTAGTAATTTTTGAATAGGTGATATATTCTTTTAATGTATAGAGATAGTACATGTATAAGGTATGATAATTCAAAATGGCAAAAGTGTATAGCAGGTGACAATGGCACTTTACCTCAGTGATCTTTCTCCCAAGAATGCTTAACCCAGTCCAGTCATGAGGAAAGCATCGGACAGACTCAAATTGAAGGACATTCTACAAGATATCTGACCAGGACTCCTCAAAACTATCAAGGTCATCAAAAATAAGTTAAAGAAACAGTTACAACAAAAGGAGCCTGACTGAATGTAACGTGGGATCCTGGGGCAGAAAAAGGACATTAGGGAAAAACTAAGGAAACCTGAATGAAGTATGGACTTCAGTTAACAATAATGTATCAATATTGGTTCATTAGTTGCGACAAATATATCATAGTAATGTAAGATGACAACAATAGGGGAAACTGGCTTGGGGTATATGGGAACTCTGAACTACTATCTGCAACAGAGGCAATCAGGGAGAGTCTAGTGTATTGCTTTGCTTTCAAAGGACTTTAAACCGAAATACTTAATTGTCTGCCTCTTCTCGTAACTCGCCACTTTACAGGGAGTGCGGAGGAACTGGGTTCTCTAGCATCTTAGAAACAATTACAAGCTTATCTATATTCAGAGCCTCTAAGTAACCGACTGCCTTCTTCTCTTGGAATTTAGTTCGATATCTGCTCCCTGCAGGTATGCCCACCTGCTCCAAAGCCCTTCTAATGCCTGAACATCCAATTTGAAACTTTCTTCCACGAAACCCTCCAGGATTCAGGTGATGCTGCCTCCTAGCCCCGTCTACGTCACCAGATGCCCTCCTTGTCAGTGGCCAAAGTTCCAGAGTGTCCCTTGTCTGAGAATTCTAAAGGAAAACCTTGATGGTATCCATTCGTGTGTGGATTTTTCTTGGTTTTCCATCACCCACACCCTCTGCATGTGTACATCCTTCACGGTGGCCACCTTGGAGTGTGGTCCAGGCACCACCCACATCAGCTTTATCTGGGATATAGTTTAACAATGCAGACCCTGAACCCACAAGACTGACTAATGCAACCCACACACATCGTTTTAAACAAGAAGCACAGAAGTGTAAGAACTTTTGCAGGATCAGTAATTTCCCAAAAAGACTCTGCAAAAGCATCCCAGAAATCTGTGGCTAGGCAATGGACAGCCCTTCGTTTACTTGAGCAGCTCTGTTTTATATTTTGTATTTCTCCACAGAATTCCAGTTGCACAGAGAGACTGCGTTGATGAACACTTTGGAAACCACAGCCTTTGCTGCTGTGGGTCTCACCCGGTCTGTCATCCTTTGTGTGGTTCCTAGGATACATGACATGTAAAACTAGAAGTGGAGGGAAAGGACCATCCTGGGACACCACCATGGCAAGCCAGGTGCTTCACTGGGCCCACCGAAGCTTGTGCCCTGCTCTTCTCAAGATGGGCCTTTGGGAACAGAGGCTGAAAGCCCAGGACACTGAGGAGCTGCATTTCTCCAGGGACAGCCTCAAATTGCGATCCTCCTTCTGGCCACAATCTCAGAGAAGATCTGGCTGGTGTACTCACAGGAATGGAGTTTGAAGAGAAGCTTGACAGTGTAGTCGTAGAGGTGACTGCAGTCCAGTATGACCTGGATCAGCGGGGCGAGGCGGCACTGGCCCGCCGTCGTCACTGACACGGAGCGGGACATGTCCAGGGAGTTGAACACTAGGGAATAAAAGGGGGACAGAGGCCATGGAGCTAGGAGCTATGGGTGACCTTCTCAGAGGGGCAGAAGGCAGGGGTCTCACACACATCAAGGGCCTATTCCGTGCATACACCATCTCATTTAATGAACCCAGAACCACTCCTACAGGTTCCCCGTTACACAGGCGAGGAAATTGAACGTGGTCACAAAGTCAAGGAGTGGTTTTGATGAGAGGTGGCGAGTTAAGGCAATGGCCACATGGCCAGCAATGGCTGGACCAGGAGCCTGTGCTCCTGTCAGCCACGATGTGACATGTGTCATGAACAGGTGAAGTCTGCTCTTCTCCACGCACAGCCCTGTGGAAGCCCAGGAGGAGATCTCCCCGCGGCCTGGCGAGTGCCCAGATGAGGAGAATCGCTTCCTTCTTGTCTTTCAGGAAGCTTCGTGGCCTCTACCCCAGGCTGATCAGAAAGACTGAACGCATCAGTTTTTACAGTTTTTGATTTAATGGGGAGATGAGCTCTTGTTCAAGGGAAGCCCTCAGTTTTATGGGTAATTAGAATTTCAGGATTGAAAGGGGCTGCTGAGTCAGCCAATCCAGCCGTTCCTCTCATCTGATGGGAACCCTGACCTTGAGAAGCGTCCATTCTGGTGGTGGCAAGAGTTAACACGTGGGGGAAACATCAAACATTGACCAGAACACAAGGATGGGACTAAGTCAGCCTTGGCTTCTTGGTGGCTTGCCCCAGGGTTGTTGGGACAGCAGAGGTGGGGGATGTGCAAGGGCCCCGGGTGGATGACTGGACAACCTGTGAGGACCAAGGCCAGGAGCTGGCGGGGGGGTGACCATCAGCACCAAGAGCTGATGGAGGGCATTGCGGGAGCAGGTCAACAGAACTGCCCTCCGCTCTCCCGAGCTCCACAGAGCCAGCTGCTCCCTCAGGTCTTGTTCCAGAGACCCCCTCCACCGTAACCCCCTGCCTCTTGCTCTGAAACCAAGCAATTAGATGCTTGGCTGTGGACCCTCAGCGCACACCACTGGCCAGGGCTGATTTGATTTCCTGCCTGCAGCGGCTGTCCACCACTTCCAGAGATTCAACACATGGCTGACAACAAAAGACTTCTCCTGCCATCCCTCAGCGAGTGGGACTGCCCCAGAGGAAAGCCCAGAGCTGCTGTGCCCGGCATTCCCTGACTGCACTAATCCCTGCTCACTGACTCAGTCTGGCAGCTGGGGAAAAAAAGTCCCAAATGGTTCTAATTAAAAGGCAGCTTTCTTCTTGACACAAATTAAAAGCAGCTGTCACTGCAAGGCGGCCATCCCCAAGTCTACTGGCTTCCTTAGGCTCTACTCTGGCAAAAAATCTCACGTCCTGCTGCTTTCCAGGAATGCCCTTTGGCCTCCAGTAACATCTAGAGCAGTGTGACCATGCACAAGTGACTCAACCTCTCTGTGTCTCCATATGCTTTTCTGTAAAATGCAGATGGTTTTAATAGCACATACCTCATAAGGGCCTTGTAAGAATTAACTGAGAATGTTGTGTAAAGTGTGTAGCATTGTGCGGTGGTTCTTAACGTTGGCTTTGAGATTGATTAGAATCACCTGGGGAAATTTAAAAGCTACTAATGTCTGCCTGCGACTCCCCCAGATCCCCACTATGCTTTAATTGGTTTGGGGTAGGACTGGGGCAGCAGGAGGTTTCAAACACCCCCCCCCCCCCACACACGGGATTCTACGATGCAGCCAGGGTTGAAAGCTGTATTTCCTGCTCAGTGGTTCTCCAACCTTCGCATGTGTCAGCATCACCGAGTAGCACTGTCCAGTGATGATGGAGTATTCCATACGCGCTGTCCAATATGCTAGCCACATGTGGCCAGGGAGTGCCTGAAATATGGCGAGTGAACTGAGGACCTGACTTTTCAATTAATTTGATTGTAATGAATTTAAATGGTCCCATGTGGCTAGTGGCTGCCACATTAGTGCAAACCTGGGGGCCTTGTTAAAACACAGATTGCTGGGCTCCACCCCCCACGATTCTGATTCGGTGTCTGGGATGGGACCCAAGCATTTGCTTTTCTAACAAGTTCTCAGTGGTGCTGACGCCGCTGATCCAGGGTCCACTCACACACTTTAAGAACCATTGCCAGTGCTCAAACGTTAACTGTAATTGGCCATGTTTTCCACAGCGGCAAACCAGTGACACCCTTCCGCGGGTACGGTGTGGAACCTTGCAGGGTCACAGACTGGAACTCAGAAGCTGGAAAGACTTCTTCCAACACCAGCCCTCGTGATTTTTGTGTCACACCATAGGCAACTGGGGACAGGGAAGGTAGTGGGAGAGACATGTAAAGAGGGCTCTTAATTCCAAATCAGGGCTCTTTCAGGGATGAGAAAGCCTCTGCCGTTTACCACAGAGGGGTTTGTGCCAAGACTTGTGCCAACTCTCCTCTAGAAAACTCTTAAGTAGCTAATTCACCCAGATAATCCCAGTGTATTCAGCTGGATGTTGACACCATTTTATCGGTTCACCTGCTATTTCTTCACTGCTGCTCATCTAAGGCAAGCATCCTTGAACTTTGTTATTGAGCGCTTGCTATAGACCAGGCACTGAGCTAGAACAGACATGAGCAGGGCCCGGTTCCTGATTCTGAGGAGCTCAGCATCTAGTGGTAATAATACAAGTGAACAACGCAGGTAAAAACAGAGCCAGGCATCATGGGAGCTGGGAGCCAGCGGCCACCTGCGGTGGGGCTTTCCCTGTACACATACTCATTCTCCCAGCCTCCTCACATCCTTCCTGCTGGGTGTCGTCACACCTCGGCTGTCCCCAACAGTCTATCAGGGCCTGGAAGGGACAGCTGAAAGGCTGAAACATTTGTCTTGTTTTCCCCGACCACTGCCACAGTGTCAGGCACCAAGAAGGAGGCCACAGCTGCTAGGGACAGCTTGGGTCAGCTGACTGGCAACTCCTGGACTGGACTCTCCCAAAGATGACGGCTCCTAGAATATCACTCATACCTGCATTCAGATTAAGCACATCCAAAGCCGAATGTCAATGAATTCTGACTTATCCACACGGGCCCTTCCCGCCCAAAGCTAAATAACTGAGAGCTGGGCGCAGCAATGTGTAGATGCTGTATACTTTTATGCAAACATTTCCAGTGCGTTAGAAACAAAACCAAATAATGCCTCTATACCATTTCTCCTACCTTACTGGGAGTGCCTTAGAGCAAGCAAGGACCGTGTTTTGTTTCACGTTTACTTCTCCACTGACTTTTAGAGAAGGTTCTGCTCAAATAGGTCGCTAATACACCAAATGCCTTATTTCTCCTACCAACCAGTTTCCCACTATTTCTGGTGGGAAACTGACCACATCCTGCACTGAACTGACTGGTCAAAGTATTAAGCGATTTGCCATCCCCGTCACAGGCCTGGTATAGCACTGGAACGTAACAGGCCAGTTGTAAGTATTTGCTGCACAGATGAACATGCTGGAAAAAGTGCAATTGAGGTGAGATAGTTTCTGTCTTTTATGAGGGAGTCAAAGCCCCACGAGTGGGCCCAGCATGTCCCAATGCTGAGAAGATTGCCAAGCTTGTGCACGAATATTGGCGGAACACACTGTCACAGAGCTGGACACTTGTCATGGAACATCTTGGAAGCTTAGAAAGCTGCCTTCTCCGTTCCCCAGGGAAAAAAGGGGCGCCATGCTGGGAGGTGTGGGGAAGGGAGGACACAGGAGAGAAAAGAGCTGGCTCCTTCCTTCAGAGTCTTTTCAGGGACATGTGAGGGGCTGAAGGCATCAGAGCTCTCAGCAGGAGGGAGCCCCGCAGTACTCCCCAGCTGGGGAAATAGGACTTTGTGGGCTTCTCATGTGGACTCAGGTAGCCACTCAACTAGACCAGCTTTCTGCCCGGCTGCCAACCAAACAGCAGACAGCAGCCCTTCTTCCTGAGCAGAAATTCAGCTCAAGTACCAGCCCAGGAGCAGCCTGAGGAGCAGATAGGGCTGGGCCAAAGGACCAGCCAGTGTTGGGGCCACCGTCCGAGAGCTGTCAGAGATTGGACCTGTCTTTGGGCTGGCCTTCAGGGGGGAAGCCAGCAGGGTGGGGAGCGTGGTCTTTCTGCTCATATATGATAGCACTGCCTCTGAAAATGCACAAGAGCTTCAGCCCCTCCCTGCACAAGGGATGGAGGGAGCAGAGACACGGTGTGGCCTGCAGTCTCCACTGTCCTGGCCCTGTGCTGCACAGCTTGTAGGGAGAGGGGGGCTCGGCTGGCTGGTCCAAGCAGGGAACAAGGCTGGGAATTAGGCAGTTCCCATGACAGCCTGGGCCGGATGGGAGGGAGAGACTCACCGGTTTGGAAGAGGTTGAGTTCGCACTCCAGGTAGTCGAACATCTCCACAGTTAGCTGGAAACTGGACCCAAGAGGAAAGAGCTTATACTCCACAGCCCGAGGCCAGTGCTTCACAGTCCCTTCCCCCACGCGCTGTGTTACTGCTTCCACCCCCAGTGCACACATGCGTGCACGCAAACAGCATGCACACACACACACACACACACACACACAAACACACACACACCAGTTCCAATTCTTAGCTCCCACCTAAGTCTGTACTGAGGTCATTTGAAGATCAAGCGGGGTGAATTCAACAGTGACAGTGGCAAAGGGAGGGGGCAGGTATCGCACTGGGTTGGGCGGATGGAAGGGAACAGGGAGGAGGACAGAGTGTGAGACGGCCTGGAAGGGTTCTGGATGAGGCACCAGCAGTAAGTGGCCACCCCAACCCCTGCCCCACCATCTGGCCCTCTGTGACCCTAATGGAAAGTGATAAGATTCTACAAAAGTTTTCTTGCAGAGGACAGACACTTACAAGTTGTTAACGTCACTCTCTCCAGCCTCATCCAGCTGCCGGTCACTCATCTGAAGGTTGCCTGGGAACCTGGGATTCTGGAAGGGAAGACGAGGAAGGGAAGTCAGAGCAGGGTATCTCGAGCGCTCCTGAGTCAGCACAAAGAAGCCGACACCAAGCTGGGGCAGCAGCAGGCTGGACTCTACTTGTGTGACATGCACGCATATGGCTCGCGCCTACACTCTTCCCGGTAATGGTGTCAGGGCACACAACCAGACACAGACACACACACACACACACACACCCCTTGACTGGCTCACAGCAAAGAACATCCACTATCCACCATCGGAGGTGAAGCCCCCTTTCCATGCCGGGGAGCCAGGAGAGGGCTCCCCCTAACAATCTGTGCCCTGGGACACTCTTTTAAAGACACTCTCCTGTGTTGCAATGATACCCCTGCTCTGAGAATGGTCGGACTCCAACCAGCCATGAGATGCAGGCAGTGAGGCATTTGTTACCCCCACTACATTCTGAATCCTATCCAGGCTTCCCACTGTCCTTTGGCCATTTCCCGAAGCATTTTGCGGAAGGCAAACCCATTCTCATATTAGCTTCCCCAAAACATAACTAGTAAAATAAACTTGAAGGTAGGAAAGTATTACATCATGCACCCCCAAAGTCAGGAGAAATTACATTGTATCAACCATCCTTGAGAAGTATCTGTACCGCTTTCTCCTCCTCAGTGTGGTGTGTCTGCAGCAGATGGAACACCAGGCCAAGGCAAAAGTGGAGGTGGGCACAGGGAGAGGGACGGTCAGTGCAGCCAGGGGGGTGCTGAATGCCAGTGTGAACACTTTCGGCTCTGAAGACAGACACCGTCCACTCCGGCACCTCACTCTCTGGCTACAACACCCTGCCCTTACCCACCTTCTGCCCTCAGGCCCACCTCAGGCTCCACTGTCTCAGAGACGGCCTGCTCCTTATTGTCCCCTTCTAGCTGGACTTACATTCTCTCTCAGTCTGTAAATTATGGTGACCTGAGCCCCTTCTCTCAGGCCCTCGCCATTTTTGCTGCCTGTGCTTCCACCTGTTAAACCTGGTGAGCCTGGCTCTTTGCCACATGCCCTGTGCCTCGTACCAGCTGCCAAGTGTCCCTGGAGAAGGATTCAGAGCTGGAGTCACTATTAAATCACGCTCTTAGTGCCTCATCACAGTCCTTGTTACTGCCTGGACGGGTCCCCTTTCTATCCATAACTGTCCCCTCTCAAACCTGGTGCCCGGCCGGAGCCATCCCCGCAGCCTGCGCCTTCCTTCTCACGCGGGTAACTCCCTCAGCCATCCTGCTCCGGATGTGCCAGCTGCTCTTCCATTCCTCCGGCTTCAACAGAGAAGGCCGCCTCTTCCCTGACTCAGGATCAGCCCCTCCTGTGTCTATTCGATCCGACCTATGTTCCGATTTATTTTCTCACTCATCCAAGAAATCCTGATGGAGCACCTGTTCTAAGCTAGCTGCTGGGCCTCTCAGAGGACACAAGGAGACACACACACCTGTCCTCTGTCCTCTCGGAGCCCACAGAGCCCCACTCTACCTCCCTACACTCCTGCCCCTCTTCCTGTTGCCCAAGTCTTTCCCATGGTCCCAAGCCCCTTCTAGCTAATGCCCCCCCCCCTCCCTTTCCTGCTAGTCTTCAGGAAGTTCCATCCCTTGTCTGTCTCACGGATAAGCGTCCTAATTGGCTCTCACCATCTTCCACGCTGACAGTCTGGTTCTCCAAGTGCACCCTCCACAATGATCGGGATGGTCTCGAGCACCCACCCACCCAGTCGCCTGCTGCTCTCCACCCTGCCCGCTTCACACACTAATGTGGATCTCCTGCTAGTGCCACATGAACACCAAAGTGTCCAGGGCCTCATGCCCCACGTTTCCAGCTGAGTCCTCTGCCTGGAATGCCCATCCCGCCCTTCTTCGTTGGCTCCTTCCCCTCTACCTGCTGTGGCAGAAGGGTCTGGGTGAAAGCTGAGAGTATTCTGAAAGTGAGGAGGGCTGTGAACTGTGGGGCCAGAGGGCGGGCTGTGCCAGACTGTATTCCCCAGAGACTGCTGCCACAACGTATCCCATTCTAAAGGCTCTTTTTACAAAGTGACTTTGACATTCTCCCCTTGAGTGGTACGGTCTCTGTCCCCTCTATTTGATTCTAGGGACCTCTGTGACTGCCTCAGACTATACAGGACAGTGAGAGGGATGCTTTGTAACTTCTGCGGCTAGGCCTTAAAAATGCCATGCCCTTCTTCCTTGTTCCCTTGGGAAACTTCCCCAGGTTGTGAGGAAGCCCCAACTAGCCCTGAGAATTCAGAAGAGAGAGATGCCAGCCTAGTCCCACACGGTTGCAGTTTCAGCCAGCATCTGACTGCAACTGTATGAGATCCCCACCCAGGACCGCCCAGCCAAGCTCTTCCAGAACTCCTGACTAACACAAAGTGTGCGAGATAATAAAGGATTATTATTGTTGCAAGCCACGAAGTTTTGGGGTGATGTGTTATGCAGCACAGGTAACTGTAACATTCTATGACTGAAACTCCGGTGTCACTGCCTCTGAGAAGCCTACCTGGTTGTCCGAGTCTGGGCTAGACTCCGCCTTACACGCTTTTGGATCCCCATCGAATTCTCTCAGTTCTCGTCCTTCCTGCACTATCTTCTTTCTCTGTACCACTTCTCTCCTAACCAAACTACGGCTCCTGAAGGCAGGGGCAAAGTCTATTCACCTTTCTCTCTTCAGAGCCTACGCAGTTCTGGCCACTGGCAGGCACTCCATGAGACAGGAGGGGAGGTAAAGGAGGCCACTGAGCAGCATGGGCTGTGGTGGCATCGGGCCTGGGTTCAAATCTCCACCTCACCACTGAGGAGCTATGCGACTCAGGCAAGGGGCTCAACCCTCTGCAAGTTTCAAACTCCTAGAACGTAATACCGTGTTTCCCCGAAAGTAAGACCTAGTCGGACAATCAGCTCTAAAGCGTTTTTTGGAGCAAAAATTAATATAAGACCTGGTATTATATTATATTATATTATATTATATTATATTATATTATACCTGGTCTTATATTATATTATAGTAATATATATTATTTTATATATTTTATATAATATAATATGTACTATTTTATATATAAGTGTGTGTGTGTGTATATATACACACACACATATATACTTATATATAATATATATACTTATATATTATATATACTTATATATTATATATATACTATATACTATATATATATATATATATATATATATATATACACACACACACACACACACTTATATTATAGTAAAATAAAACCAGGTATTATATTATATTATATTATACCCAGTCTTATATAATATATAAGACCTGGTCTTATTATACATTAAGTTTTACTCCAAAAGATGCATTAGAGCTGATTGTCTGGCTAGGTCTTATTTTCGGGGAAACATGGTACCTGCCTTATAGGGTTGTTGCGAGGATTACGTGATGTACAGAAAAGGTTTAATAGATTGGAATGGTTTCCACGAACCAAAGCTACCCCTC
The DNA here is from genome assembly GCF_004115265.2 of Rhinolophus ferrumequinum. Taxonomy (NCBI): domain Eukaryota; kingdom Metazoa; phylum Chordata; class Mammalia; order Chiroptera; family Rhinolophidae; genus Rhinolophus; species Rhinolophus ferrumequinum. Next base: position 92,945,133 of record NC_046290.1, on the reverse strand, counting down.
AAATTCATGAAAGATAACGGACATAAAAGACACTAGATTATGTTACTTGCTCTAAAATCTCCTCCCGTTTCCATTTCTACTGCCAGCTTCCTAATTCAGGCCATTTCCCTCCCCCCTGGCAGGCCATTCTTCCCCACCGCCTATTCACACCACATGCATCACTCAAAGTCCACCTCAAGCCCCACTCCTTTCATCTTGCCCTTTCAGACACCACAACCCTCCCTCATTTCAGAACATCTCTGGCACTTCTCCACAGGCACACGTAACTGCTTTGCACTATACACGGCTATTGCAAGTATGTAACCCTTCTTTTCCCACTGACTCTGTAAATTCCTGAAATGCAGACCTTACTTATTCTTATATGCTACCTGGTGCTGAGCACACAGTTTTACATGTATTAGGTGCCTAAGGAACACTGACGAAAGTTATATATTAATTAAAAGAAGGTTCTATGTGGAAGAAATTGGTTTTTATTAACAGTGCTTTTAAAATATTTTCATAGGGCAACCCACTGGACAGGGTTCCACTTTCTGTTTGCAAAATGGGGAACAAAAAAATGCAGAAGACATGGGCCACATCCCGGGGCCTGACCGTAGTTGCCCTGTAAAATGTTTCCTCTCACACAGCTGGGATTTGGTATAAATACTCCCTGAGAAGCCAGGCTGTCTTATTTCCTGAAAGACCTGACTAGTCAGGACATAGAATTGCTGAGGAGACTGCGGGGGGAGCAGAACTGTCAGCAAAGACTCACTTTGGTGTGGTATTCCATCTTCGTTCTCAGCAGTTTGAGGTAGATGCTGCAAAGCTGTCCATACCCCTCACTCAGGTGGCCCTTCCAGGAAGAGGAAAGAAAGTAGGGCATCAACACTAAGAACATGTGAGCTGAGAGACCCACAGCCAGGGCTGCATTAAAAAAATTTTTTTCTGACTACGAAAATAACAAATGTCCATTGATAAAAGTTTGGAAAGTATAGAAAAGTACATGAACAAATCACCCTTAATCTAAACACCAGATATAATTATGGCTAACATTTTTGGGTACAAAATGTTATTTTTTTCCAATTTCAATAGAATATTTTTAGAGTGGTTTTAGCAAAATTAAACAGGAAGAATAGAGATTTATATCCCTTGCACATACATAACCCACCCCCCCACTGTCAACGCCCTGTACCAGGTAGGATATTTGTTACAACTGATGAACTTACATTGACTCATCATTATCATCCAAAGTAAATCTTATATTAAGGTTTGCTCTTTTTTTTTTTTTAACTTTTTTTGTTTATTTTAATTTTGTGTGTTTTTCCAGGACCCATCAACTCCAACTCAAGTAGTTGTTTCAATCTAGTTGTAGAGGGCACAGCTCACAGTGACCCATGTGAAGATCGAACCGACAACCTTGTTGTTAAGAGCACCTCGCTCTAACCAGCTGAACTAACCGGCCACCCCTAGGGTTCACTCGTAGTGTTGTATATCCTATGAGTTTTTATAAATGTATAATGATATATATTACCATTGTAATATCACAGAGTAGTTTTACTGCCCTAAAAATCCCTTGTGCTCCACCTGTATTTTAAAATATAAAATGGAATCAACTTGTCTCTTTTTACTTAATATAATGCAACTTTTTCTATCTTCTTAAATTTTCTTCTGTATCATTATTTTTAGTGACTGCCCAGTACATCATAAGCACGTACCATAATTTATCAAACCGATGCCCCACTGTTGAACATTTTAGTTGCAGGCAAGTTTTTTTATTATAAACTATGTTTCAATGAACGTTCTAACGGCAGAATCTTGTGTGCGAACATGAGGACTTTGTTTGGATAAATTCTGGACAAGGGCTTCTTATTTAAGAATTTTAAGTCTCCTACTCTTAGTAATCACAGTCTAGCAATGGGCTATTTCCTTCCTTCTGTCTCTCCAAGCACAGGAGAGGAAACACCTCCTCCAGATAGACTCCAAAGGACTAAGAGCATCTGCAGTATTACACAGGGGTGGGGATTTGAGATGAGACTAATCCTAGCAGGTGAAGAGTGAGCCTTCCCATGGAGTCTGCTCACGCAGTCACATTCTGGGTGTTTGTGAAGAAGCTAGGATTGAATAAACGAGCAATGCTGGCAGCTCCCAGTTACATACAAAAGAGGAGGAATACGGGGGCACAAAGAATAGCTGTGGCACCCCATGAGTTTTGACTTCCCTGTTTTCTTTTAAGTGCATCTATATCCTCTAGAGTAAAGAAACCCCACTGAAACATGCCTCAAATGGCACAAAAGGGAGCTGAGTTATCAGAGGTTAAACATGCTAATGCCAGAGATGACAGTATTTCATAATGTATTCATTTTCTATGAAGATTCATATTTTGTTAACTTTCCCATATTTGTTTATTATAGAAAAATTGGAAAGTACTGAAACGCAGAAAAAGAAACAAAAATATTCTCACCATCAAAGACAACTACCCTTCACATGAAAATGCACAAGAGTCAAAAAGTAAAAGATGAATGGACAATAGAATTAAATGTAAAATGCAAGACTATAAAACTCCTCGAAGATAATACAGGAGAAAACCTAGGTGACCTTGAGAATAGTGATGACTTCTTAGACATAACACCAAAGACATGCACTATGAAAAAAATAATTGATTAGCTGGACTTCATTAAAATTAAAAACTTTCGCTCTACAAAAGACAACGTCAAGAGAATGAGAAGATAAGCCACAGACTGAGGGGAGAAAATATTTGCAAAAGACACATTTGATAAAGGACTGTTATCCAAAATATACGAAGAACTCTTCACTCAACAATAAGAAAACAATCTAATTTAAAAATGGGCCAAAAGACCTTAACAGACACCTCACCAAAGAAGATATACAGATGGCAAATAAGCATATGAAAAGACATCATATGTCACCAGGAAATGCAAATTAACACAATAAGATAGTACCATACACCTATTAGAATGTTCAAAATCCAAAACACTGGCAATTCACCAAATGCTAGTGAGGATATCGAGCAAAAGGAATCTTCATTCATGCTGGTGGAAATGCAAAATGGTATAGCCACTTTGGAAGACAGTTTGCCAATTTTTTAGAAAGCTTAGCATAATCTGACCATATGATTCAGCAGTGATACTCCTTGGTTTTTACCCAAAGGAGTTGACAACTTATGTCCAAACAAAAACCTACACATGGGTATTATAGCAGCTTTATTTGTAACTGCCCAAACTTGGAAGCAACCAAGATGTCCTTCAGTAGGTGAATGGATAAATCAACTGTGGTATATCCAGACAATGGAATATTACCGAGTGCTAAAAAAAAGGAGAAATTGGACCATGACAATATATCGGTCCATGGAGGAACCTTAAATGCATATTATTAAGTGAAAGAAGCCAATCTGAAAAGGCTGTATGATCATACATACTGGATGATTCCAACTATATGACATTCTGGAAAATGTAAAACTATGAGAAAGAAAAAAGATCAGTGGTTGCCAGCCATTGTAGGTTGTGGTGGTGATGGGGAATCTTTGTACTTTCTACTCAATTTTGCTATGAGCCTAAAACAACTGTTAAAAAAAAAAAAAGGCTTATTTAAAAATATAATAAAGTAAAAGAAGTTTCTAACTTCAGAAACTCTTAGGCAAATGGAAGAGACAGACTACATAGGAAAAAAGACCTAAAGGAATTCTATTTTGGATAACAAGGTAGGTTAGTTACCAGGGTTGGCCTTCTCACTAAAAACTGCTAATAATATTGGGCAAAATATTTAAATTTTTTGAAGGCATTAATGAACTAACAAGAGAGTATGGAATCCTCAGATCACGGCTGAGTAAACACAGATACTGGGGGAGTAAATGGAATGCTTGGGTGAGGAAGTTGGGGGCAGGGGGGACTTTGTCACACCAGGTGAATCTGAGCTTTCTTTGATTTTTCTAGCCTCAAGGGCCAGGTGGTGAACAGAAGGTAGGGCTCTGGCCTACCCAAGTTGAGAGTCTAGCGGAAGAGCCAAAAGGTTGCCTCCTGGGTTCAGGGGGACTAAAGGCAAATTGAAAATAACATACACCGGGTGGCCAGATGGCTCAGTTGGTTAGAGCACGAGCTCTCAACAACAAGGTTGCCAGTTCAATTCCCTCAAGGGATGGTGGGCTGTGCCCCCTGCAACTGAAGATTGAAAACTGCGACTGGACTGGAGCTGAGCTGCGCCCTCCACAACTAGATTGAAGGACAACGACTTGGAGCTGATGGGCCCTAGAGAAACACACTGTTTCCCAATAAAATTTATAAAATAATTTTTTAAAAAAAGGAAGAAAAGAACATACACCTTCACTCCTACACTGAAGAAGTCCTCCCTGAGGACTGCAAAGAAAATCTACTGCCTCAAACCACTACTGGGATCAGAGGGAGGGAAAAACTGCTGCTGAGAATTGGACCCATGAGCCAGTCCTCAAGGGATTCTGCCTGGAATGCACAGAACTTTATGCAGAGAATTTAGAGTGATCCCAAAGGAAGCCAATTCTCTCTAGAGGAACCTTTTATTACAGGCTCCAAAGAAGTCCCACAAATAAAATTCCAATGAAAATGAGCAGCTCACAGTAAGAAATAACTAAGAACAGGGAAAAAACCCAAAAAAACAAAAAAACTACATAGCATGAGCAAAATTCACCAAAACAGATGGCAGAAACAGATCTCTAAGGGCTTTAGATAATGGAAGTATAAAAAAATGATACATAGGGGCTGGCCCGGTTGCTCAGGTGGTTGGGGCACCGTGCTCCTAACACCGAGATCGCTGGTTGGATTCCCACATGGGCCAGTGAGCTGCGCCCTCTACAGCTAAGATTCTGAACAACAGCTCTCCCTGGAGCTGGGCTGTCGTGAGCTGCCAGCAGCCAGGGGAAACTGCTGTGGGCTGCTGTGCGTGGCTGACCAACGACTGGTGACCGGCTGCCTCTGGGGGTGGGGGAGGGGAGCGCAAGGCTCATAACACCAGCATGGGCCAGGGAGCTGTGTCCTACACAACTAGGCTGAGAAACAACGGCTTGAACCGGAGGGGTGGAGGAAGACAGAAAAAGGGGGAAATAAAATGATACATGAAATCGCTATGTTTAATATGCCTAAATAAATAAGAGACTGTTTCAAAATATATGCAGGGCATAACAAATTATTAAAAATGCCAATAAGATTTTGGAAAATAATTAAAAAAAAAACTCCGAGAAATGAAAACTATACTAAAGTTGAAAACATTATGGAGAGGTTTAATAACAGATTAGACCCAGCCAAAGAGGTAACAAGTGAACTGAAAGCCACACCTAATGAAATTATCCAGAATGAAGTATAGAGACAAACAGGTAGAAAAAAAACGAAATAGCAGTTTAAAAAATGGAAGATAGAGTGAGAAAGTCTAACATACTTCTAACCAAAGGCTCAGAGGAAAAGACAGAACGGAGGAGCAAACACAATTATTTGAAGAGACAATGAGAATTTTTCATAACTGATGCAAGATTCTAACCCACAGATTTAAGAAGTCCAAAGAATTCAAAATAAATTCACACCTAGACACATACTAGGATATTAAAAACAGGCAGGAAAAAGAACCCCAGATTAGTTTCCAAGGGGCAATGGTAAGTCTGACAGCAGACTTCATGAAAAAGATGGAAGCTAGAAATCAGTGGAAGGATATCTTGAATAATGTCTTCCATGCAATAGAGAAAATAACTGTCATAGCAGAATTCTAAATCTAGAGAAAATATCTTCCATGAATTAGGGTGAAATAAAGACATTCCCAAACAAGTAAAAAATGGTTGTTGGTCACCAGCAGACTCTCACTAAAAGAAGTTCTAAAGGAAATCATTCAGGAAGAAAGAAAGTGATCCCAGACAGAAGGTCTGAGACGTAGGAAGAAATAAAGAGCACAGAATAAAACAAAATAAAATATAGGGTTTAAAAAGAAACACATAACCAAAATTAAAATACATGACAACAATAACACACAAGTTGAGAGAGAGTGAATGGAGTTAAAATATTCTAAGGTCTTTGCGTTATACAAGAAACAGATAAAGATATGAATTTTAGACCTTGATAAACTAAACATGCATTTTGTAATTATTAGATAACACACAAAAAAATAAAACATAAAAGCAGAGGAGTGAGAAATGGAATGGGAAAAAAATAATCAATCCAAAAGAAGACAAGGAATGAGAAAAACACAAACAGGACAGATGGAACAAATAGCACAGAATAAGATGGGAGACATAAATCTAAACATCATGTATTATGATAAATGCAAATGGAGCAAATGCACAGCTAAAAGACCAAGACTTCCATTTTTTAATAGATCAACAACAAAATCCAACTAACTGTTATTTGTGATATTTCTGAGATATAAAAATATAGGAAAGTCAAAAGTAAAAGGATGGGAAAAGATATACCAGGCAAATTCTAACAAGAAGGAAAAAGACCTAAGCTCTTCATGGTTAGGGATATAATAGAAAGCTCTCTAGCATCCAGTTGGGAGGTTTGGGGACAACTCTCAGCTTTGTTCAGGTTAATTAGCCCGGTGACTTAGGAAAAGCTGCCTCCCTCTCTGAGCCTGTAGTCCCTCATCTGTAATGGGTAGGCTGGACTACACAGTTGCTAACGTTTTAGGAGTATAGATAGATACAGGTAAGAATTTGAAGAAAAGGGCTAAAGTAGTCGTCGTCAATCAGTAGGGACAAAGGGACACATCAGAATCAACTGAGGAGATTCTTCAAAATGCAGATTACCCCCCCCCCCATCCATACACATATTCCTTGGATATCAGAATCTAGAGGGATTCTGGTGTGTGTACCTTTTCAATTGATTCTGACAATGTCACCTATGTCCTTCCTCATGCTAAGGCACTGAGAACCCCTACAGGAAAGGACAGGCACTGACTGACATTACAAATTGGAAATGCTCGTTCTCAATATACTGTAGCCCCAACAGGACTAGTGGGAGGAGAGAAGTGGGAACTGGCAGTGTCATTGCTGAGGGATCTCAATGCCTGGAGAGTGTTGTGACATAGGAGCCACTGGCAGGAGAAGCCTCCGGGCCCTAGAACTTCTCTACAGCTTTCAGGGATCCCAGGTAAGACTGTGGGTATCCTGGTACTATTTGGGGGTACCCTTGACCCCTCCCTGATGCTCATGAGAGAAATCCTAAAGAAGTTGAAAGAGATGAATGTGTTCCACTCCATAGACCTTGTTCTGTGGCCTCTGGGAAAGGAGAAGGAGGCACAAGTAGCCCCTGGATGCATGTGCAAACTCACCCACATCCTGCTCATGTCACTCAATTCGTTTTTGTATCTCAGAGAGTCCTTCAGGACCTGGGGAGGGAAGAGAACAGCCTATGAGAGGAGAGGAGAGAGAGGATGGTAAAAGTTGGGTCTGGGGTGGGGCAGAGAAGCTGACCAGAGATGCAAACCCACCTCAAATCAGTTACCAACAAGCCAGGAGAAAGGGGCAGTCCCATCCTCCGTGCAGGAGTGGACAGTGGCCTTCGTGGCCCAGGCAATCACTTTCCCCACATGGGTCCCTGGCCCCCGGCCATCCTCCGCAGCCCCAGGAACTCACATTTGGGTGTCCATCTCGGAGGAGTTTGTGGAACACGTGGCAGAACTTCCAGCAGAGCACAGCATTGCTGGAGAGGGGCAGCCGGTTGACCACAGACCAAAAGGTCTGCGCCCCTTTCTCATGGTGGGTGCCCAGTATGCATGGTGAGGGAGGGTCATGGAAAACAAAGGCACAGCCAACCTGTGGGGGCTGAACCTGCAACAGGTCACTGTGGAGGGCTGTGCAGTAGTTCAGGGCACGGGGCACGACCGAGGAGACACCGCTTACAACTAAGACACCCCAGATCTATATGTGCATCTGGGCAGGTTTTTGGCAGACGGCAAGTGTCTCATTCTAATAAAATCCATTTTATTAGACCATTTCCAGAGACGGCAATGTCTTTTGGGAGGGGTGTCTTCTCCTAATTTGCACAAATGCACTCTGGGCCAGTCATGGCTCTGCTTTGCCTTTAGCGGAAAGATGGTTTGCTTGGAATTCGGGCCTTTGCAGCAGGAAAACCGGCTCTGCCCTTCATCTGGGGGTGCTGAGCTTGTGGTAGGGCCTTCAGGGAGCAATTACAGCTGACCTTTTAACAACACATTAGTTTCTCAGACTACTCCCTTATCTATTATTTAAAAGCAAGGATGTGCTTAAGTGCTTCATGGAGGGCCCTGGCCCCTGCTGGAGACCCACACCCTGGCCGACTGGCACCCCCGGCTCCCCATCAGGCACTCTGCTCTTGCCCTAGAAGCAGCAGTCTTTGTTTAAAATGTCTTTTCCTGAAACTTAAAATGACTCTTCTACCCCATCTCTTCTATAAACCTTCCTGGCCTGGTTCAGGGGTGCCTTCATCTTCCAACACCTTGAACTCCCTGTTTGTGGAATCCTAGGGCCACTTCCTTCTGAGATCAAACTCCCCACCGCCCAGGGACTGACACGGTTTACCTGTAACAAATGTCCATCTGGCCTTACATGCTTTTAAGCTAGCACTCTAGACTGCTGTAATGATGAGCCTTTTTGGGGTGAGTAGACGACGCCCACATTTCTTGTGTCATCGTTTTCTTAAACAGGCCTCACACACCCAGGAACTGGGCACCTTCAACCCCAAACACAGCTCTTTCCTCGGAACTTCAGGTTCTTTATCAAGGCGCACGTCAGAAGCAAGGTGCCATTTAGGACAGAAAGACTTTCTTGGGTCACAAGCTATGACTCACCCAGAACATGTGTTGTTTTGCTTCTGAGCTGCAAGGTATCATAAAGTTCCTTCCAAAATACAAAAACTGAAATTTGTATTTTGAGAGGAACACAGGGTTTTGGGTGTGGAAGCTGAAATCAGCATTTGGTCTTGGAGTGATTTCTGAAATCACTTACCTTTTCACCTAAAATACAGCCCTTCAGACTAGAAGGAAGCCAACAGGAGAGATGGGCACTGCCCGTCCCTGCCATGTACTGACTTCTCATGCTGACTGGGTTACTTTACCTGACAGCAGTTTGGCAAAACAGAAGCTAGAATAGGTGCGGAACTAGCCGGGCTCCCTGACTTTGAAAGGGGCAAGGAGACCTTTTTGTCCTCCTTTGATTTTATAAGGATTTTAAGGCATACATTACGTGTCAGGCACTGTAAAAGGCACTCAGGCAGATAAAGAAAAAGAAGATAGTTCCTGGCCCTCCAGAAGAGGAACCACGGTGGTCGCGGGGGGAGACACCTGTTCCCCAGTTAGGTACCCGGGATAACGGCTGCCTGAACGGCATTTCTGAAGTCAGAAGCATCAGGGTGCCTGATGTTCTTAAAAGAATCGATAATATTTTGTGATATCATTAACTGGCCTTGAAAACCCTACTGTGAAGAGTTGATCTTTTCAACATTTATCTACCACTTAGAAATTGTTTATCAGAGAGATGCACAGAATGTTAGAGCCGGAACGTAAGAACTTTGCAATCTTCAGCCAACTCTCTCATGTGACAGATGGGGAGCCAAGTCTCACAGGGGCCCCATGGGGCCTACTCCAGGTCCAGAACAAGCCAGAGAGCTCCGGAGATGGGATTCCGGACCTTCCTCCAGCATCCTGTCTTCGCCCCAGGTAGCCTCCCAGGAGGGGTGTGACACGGCCCAGACACTGTCGTCCTGGTCCTCTCTGTGCCAGTCCCCCATCCAGAGAAGCACACGCACACTGGCCTTCGATAACTGTGGCTCTCTTACTTCGTATCTCGAATCGGATGGCTCACAAATCCTTAGCAGGTAGGGGTCAGCACTGGGTAGTTCCCTCTGATTAAATCAATTGGGCCATTTATAATGAAGGCTTTTCTTGGTAAGTTTTTCTTGGCTCAGTGAAGCAAGGGGACTGTGCCTTTCTGGAAATAAAAGGGCAAGGCCTAGCTAGGCTCACTGTTGGGCAGGCTTCTGGGATACCCGGGAGAGGTTCTATAGCCCCCACCCCACGGCAAATCCCTACTTCCAGCCAAAGCATCTTTCAGCTAAAGACAAGCTGCTTTCACTCCAGTGAAGAGCAGTACATGCTGTTAGCAACGTTTCCTGAGGACCTCCCAGTTCTGGGCATGTAACCTGGAGGGTCTCCTCTAGGAACTGAGGTGGGATGGCTTCAAGGCAAGCTGCTCTGGCCTGAACGGCTGTGGTACAGCCACCATGAGCCCAGGAGGGGAACTGCCCAGCCTCCACCTGCTCCACCTGTGGCACACACACAGATAAAGGCTCAGCCCCACTGGCAGCCCCTCCTTTGGCCTTTGGGGACTAAGCCCTCCAGCTCTTGGACTCTATACCTCAGGGGCAGATCCCCAGGGATCCACCAGTCAGAGTGCTGCCTGCACTTCTCCCCAAAGCCGCAGACCCATGATGGTGGTCGCCCAGGGCCTCTGCCAACTTGGCATGGTAAAAACTTTCAAGTCACTGGTTCCCTAAATGAACTTGAGGTCCCTGTCTTCTCCCCTTCTGGCTTAGGGTGAATAACTGCATTGGCTTAGGCCAGCCTCTGCAGCCAAGACCTTTGTTCTGCTTCCATGCTCAGAGAAGAGATGATCGTGTCCCCGAGGGCGTTGGTCAGTATGGCCCTATGGAGTGCTTTGATGACACAGGTGAAAATCCCGCCTGCAACCCGCCCCGCCCCAAGGAAGTATCTCAAAGGAAAGTAACTTCAAAGGACTTGGCAGTTCTGGAAAGCTGAAGTCCTGGGAGGGGAGTGGGATCTTTGGTAAGCTGCGAAGGTGCCTTCCACCCTGACAGGCCATGGTCTCTGAGGCCAGCTGCTGCCAAGGACGCTGCTCAAACTCTGCAGGAGACCGGCCTGCGTGGGGGTTCCCCTTCCTAACGCCTCACCCTGACCTCACTCCCCACAGTTTGACCCCCTTCAGGGTCGGGTCTTCCAGGCAACATCCAAAAGGATATTTCTGGCATGTTTTTCCTTTACAGCCACTTCCTGCGTATTAATGGCCTTATTGATGCTGACAGTCTGAAAAACAAGAGGGAAGGGAGGGGAAAGGAGGATGAGATGAGTAAGCTTCCAAGAGTGACAGAGACCCCCCCAGATGCCCCACCCTTCTCTCTCCCTCTAATGACCCTTCTCTCCCTCTCGGCAGCCCCTGCAGCCCCCCCCCCCCACCCAGGGCACGGCCCCCCGCGGGGGGCAGAGGTGGGCAGCGCTCCCAGGCCAGCTGGCCCAGGCTGTCCCAAGGCAGCGGGCTTTGCTGCCTGGCATTGGCTGTGCCCAGCTGCTGTGCCCGCCTGCCACTCATTCACTTGGCACAACAACATGGCAATTAAAGCCTGCACAAAGGGAGGCTTTTTCATGCCCCAGGGAAACATTATTTCTCTGGGAGCAGGAGGAAGAGGCGCTGAGATCAGGGAGCCACTGTAGCCCAAAGACCATCCAGCCACTCCTCTCTCACCGCTAGAACCTTCCACGGAGGTTCCACCTCGCTGGCCCAGCTCCCTCTCATCTTGTTTTCCTACTCTTGGGCACTTGGTAACTCTTACTCAAATTCCCTTTTATTTCCTTACTTACTTCAAAAGGCATTAAAAATATTCACTCCTTTCAAGTCGTTTTAAAAATCATAACTCTTTTTAATTTAGCAAAGCACATATACATGTGAATATAACTTAAACACATACACAGGATCATATGTAGGCTGTTTTAAGTACAGGTTTTTCCTTTTTCTGTTTTGCTTTGCTTCCCTTCTACAGATGTCATTCTACTACAAGCCATGTTAACGCCGTTATGCTTCCTATACACACACCCCTACCTACCAAAGGGTTAATTTTGCCACTGTTCTATAAAAACAGGACCGTCACGTACACACTGTTCCACATTTTGCTTCTCTCACTTGAAAATATCTCCTGAAAAATTCACCAAGTGGCATGGTAAACCCATAGTTCATTCTTTAAAAAGAGAACATCATATTCCCTGGTGTGGGTAGGAATGATTTACAGTCTTTCCCGTGCGGGGAGATGATTTATTCCATTGTTGTTTTTTTTTAACCACTGTAAATTATTTTACTAAACATTTTTATACACAGATCTTTTTTATTTTTTTATTATATGAGTGTCAGGTGTACAAAACAACTAATGATTAGACATTTACACCCCTCACAAAGTTATAACCCCCCCAGTCTACTACCCCTCTGACATCGTATATGGCTGCTACAATTCCGTTGACTATATTCCCTTTGCTGTATTTTACATCCCGTGACTATAAATATGTGTGTGTGTGTGCACGCGCGTGTGTATATATGTATATATATATAAATTATAGTTGACATTCAAGATCATATATCCTTTTTAATTGATGCTTTTATTTCCTAGGGGATAGATTCCTAGGGGAGAGATTATTAGGTCAAAGTTTCTTCTGTTTTTAACTTTTCACTATGGAAAGTCCAAACCGATCAGGTACGTATGACGACCAGTCTAATAGGCCCTTACAGTGTCAGTCCCCAGAATCACCCATTACAAACCTGTAGCCAAACATGCTTCTTTATGGACAAGAAAGGGCTAAGATGTTCTGTAAAGAGCCAGTTAGTATATAAATATCTCTGGCTTTGCAGAGCATACGGTCTCCATTGCAACGATTCAATTCTGCTTAGCGCAAAAGTAGCTTCAGTAATACTAAACAAATATGTAACTGAATGAGTGGGGCTGCAATCCAATAAAACTTTATTGACAAAACCAGGTGGTGGTCTGGATTTGGCTGAGACTGTAGTGTGTTGACCCTTGCTTCATACCATCAGCTATTGACCCCCTTGCTTCCTGGATTATCTGAAGTAAATCCCAGGCGTAGCATCATTTTATCAGTAAATATTCAGTATGAACCCCAAAGAAATTAAAACAAAGGACTCTAAAAATTAACCATAATACCACCGTGTTTCCCCGAAAATATTATATGAGACCTGGTCTTATAGTAAAATGAGATCGGGTCTTTCATTAATTTTTGCTCCAAAAGATGCATTAGAGCTGATTGTCTGGCTAGGTCTTATTTTAGGGGGAAAACGGTATGATCACACCTAAAATTTTAAAGACAATTCCTTAATATCATCAAGTGTTAGTGCTCATATTTACCTATTGTATCAAAACAAAAAAGCTTTCTTGAAGTTGTTACGTATAATCAGGATCCAAATAAGGTTGCCATCTTGCTTTCTAAAAAGGCTCTAACAATTCACTTTTCCACTGATAATGTACAAGTGCATTCTCACCAACAGGGGTTACCGCTTCTGAAAATTTTGTTGGGTCTCATGGGTATAGTGATATTTCATCATTACTTTAATTGGTATTTCCTGGACTGCTGGTGAGTTTTGAGTATTTTTGTGTATGTTCTTAGGATTGTTGATTGCCTTATCTAGTTAAGTATGTCCATCTTATCTTTTACAGCTTCTGTTTACTTAAGGTTTCTCCTGCCCCTGGTGGACTCTTACATTTTCTCCTAAGAGTTTTATTGTTTGCTTTTTACATTTGAGTCTTTATCTGGAAAAAATATATATACACACATAATGTATATGTACATGTACACATATGTATGTATGTGTATATATAGTATAAAATAGGTTATTTCTAGGTTTTACTGAGTTACGTTCTTTTATATCTGGTTTATGTAATATTTGGATGTGTTAAATCTACTTTTCCACATTTTTTTTTTCTCCCTACCAGACTCAACTCTTTAACAGCATAAGCTCTGTTGTGGATTGAATTGTGTCTCCCCAAAAAAATACATGTTCAAGTCCAAATCCCCTATTACCTGTGAATGTGACCTCATTTGGAAATAGGGTCTTTGCAGATATAATTAGTTAAGATGAAGTCATACTGCAGTAGGGTGGTGTCCTAATCCAATATGACTGGTGTTCTTATAAGAAAGACATGTGAAGACACAGGGACACAGAGGAACACAGGGAGAAGTCCATGTGAAGATGGAGCCAGAGATCAGAGTGATGTGTTTACAAGCCAAGGAACACCAAAGGTAACTGCAACCACCAGTAGCTAGAAGAGGCATGGAAGGATTCTTTCCTAGATCCTTCAGAGGGAGCATGGCCGTGTTGACCCCTCGATTTTGAATTCTAGCCTCCAGAGAGAGAATAAATTTCTGTTGTTTTAAACCACCCAGTTCGCGGTAATTTGTTACGGCAGCCCCAAGAAACTAATGCAGGGTCCTGTCCCCATCAGACTGGGTCCTCTTGAGGACAGGTGCCTCCTTCCCTCTTCCCTATGGCAACATGATATGGGGCTCTGTTGAGCACAGCCATTGGCTAAAGGGCAACAGTGAGACCAGTCAAGGTGGATTCTCATATGAGAGATGCCGCACGTGAGAAGTAAAACGTTTATTCCCCAACGTCTCCTGGTGAAGAGTACTTGTGTCCCACGGAGGCCGAGTGCTTCCAGCTTCCTCCTAACAAATCCTTCCTTGGAACTTGTTCCTCGGCTTTTGCTTCTAGCCTGTTCCGATCCATTCTCTTTCCTTCAGATTTCCTCACCTGTTACAGCAGTTTAAACCACACTTCTCCCCTGACTCCAGGACAATGATGGGATCCTGGCTTCAGATGGAGCTCTGGGCAAAGTCACCACACTTGCTGAGACCTTAAAAGGTGGCCTGGGGGCCGGCCCGGTGACTCAGGCGGTTGGAGCTCCATGCTCCTAACTCCAAAGGCTGCCGGTTCAATTCCCACATGAGCCAGTGGGCTCTCAACCACAAGGTTACCAGTTTAACTCCTTGAGTCCCGCAAGGGATGGTGGGCAGTTCCCCCTGCAACTAAGATTGAACACGTCACCTTGAGCTGAGCTGCCGCTGAGCTCCTGGATGGCTCAGTTGGTTGGAGCGCGTCCTCTCAACCACAAGGTTGCCAGTTCGATTCCTCGAGTCCCGCAAGGGATGGTGGGCAGTTCCCCCTGCAACTAAGATTGAACACGGCACCTTGAGCTGAGCTGCCACTGAGCTCCCAGATGGCTCAGTTGGTTGGAGCACATCCTCTCAACCACAACGTTGCCGGTTCGACTCCCGCAAGGGATGGTGGGCTGTGCCCCCTGCAACTAGCAACAGCAACTGGACCTCGAGCTGAGCTGCGCCCTACACAACTAAGAGTGAAAGGACAACAAATTGAGGCTGAACGGCACCCTCCACAACTAAGACTGAAAGGACAACTTGACTTGGAAAACAGGCCTGGGAGTACATACTGTTCCCCAATGAAGTCCTGTTCCCCTTCCCCCCCAAACAAAAGAAAATTAAAAGGTGGCCTACATCCTGTAAGGAATTATAAGGGACATACACATGTAAAATGACAACAAGAGACCAAAATCCAGTAAGGTGTGGTCAAGTTCTAGAGGGGTTTGTAGAGACAGTAGTATAGCCTGTTGACCAGAAATGCTAGAAAGGGCCTCAAGGAAGGACCTGTGAGGGTGGTACTTAATTTATTCCACAAATACTTGTTTATACTGAGAAACCAAGTGCCCAAGCTCACACAAAAAACAAAAAAAGAAAAGAAATCCTTAAAATTCCTTTAAACAACATAAAATAATATGCTGTGAGTTTATAGACTCTGTCTGTGTGTGTCGTTGTGTGTGTGTGTGTGTGTGTGTGTGTGTGTATGTGTGTGTGTGTGAAAATTGGAAATGTTCTGTGCTCTAAATGTTTCAGGAGCAAGAATCCCTTGAAATGGTGATGCTGCTCAGGGAAGCCTTCTCAGAGGAAGAGAGGGATAACTTGTCCCAGGTGCTGTCCCTGCAATTTACCTACTTCTCTTATTTGCACCGCATGCAAACTCAGGGCCACTTACGACTTTTATACAGAAAGGCTAAGCCACTTGTCCAAAGTCATCCTATTCACTTCCAACCCAGGTCAGCTGGGTCTGCAAGCCCAGCCCTGAATGGAGGGGCTTGCAGGGGCCAGGTTGAGGTCAGGAACATGGATGACAGGCTATCCAGGGAGAGGAAGCACAATGAGGAAAGGCAGCAGAGTGGAAAGGTCTGGAGCAGGCAGGGCAGCATGTATACAAGGGAGGAAGGAGGATGAAGCCAGAAAGGGTGGTGGTGCTGGTATGGACATCTAGTAGGCTCGCGAGTGGGCAGGAAAAGACAGAAGCAGCCGGGGTAGACTGGCCAGCAACAGTGTGAAAGCTGGAGCAGAGGAGGATGGAGCCTGGAGAGAGGGAGCTGAAGGAGGAAGCTATTACTCGCAGAAAGTGAAAAAATAAAGGCCTCAACCAAAATGATGGGAGTGAAAATGGTAGGAACCCGACATTAGGTAGGCTCTAAAGTGAATTCAACAGCAGCCAGTAGGAGCTCCCAGTTACAGGGGACACAGCAGAGGGAAGCATCCAAGATGCTGCAGAGGTTTGGAACCCGGACAGGTAGGAGAACAGAGGCAGGGCGTCTCAGGCTGAGGGGGACACTGTAAACAAAGGACAATGAGGCCAGGAGGATTTGGGGTAAGAAACGGCCATTTTTAAAAGACTGAGGACGTGAACTAGCAGTAGCAGTGGTTATACTCACCAAGATAACGGCAGCTAATGAGTGCTTACTACCAACTAGGCCCTGTCTAGCAAGCATTTTGTATGAATTATCTCATTAATGTCTTACAACAAGAATAGGTGAGCATTAGCACTAATCATCTTCATTTTACAGATGAGAAAACCAAGGCTTAGAAAGGCTAAGCAAATTGTCCAAGCCAGGCCACCGGCCAGTGTGGAGCTGAGACTCAGCTCCGCAGTGTGGTCCCGTGGCTCAGGCACTGGATCACGGTCCCCTCCACACCACAGAAACACAGCATCAGAATCCAAATGACTTCCACAGACTGGAAAAAGGGGTTAAACTTCACGATGC
Source organism: Rhinolophus ferrumequinum (assembly GCF_004115265.2). Taxonomy (NCBI): domain Eukaryota; kingdom Metazoa; phylum Chordata; class Mammalia; order Chiroptera; family Rhinolophidae; genus Rhinolophus; species Rhinolophus ferrumequinum. Next base: position 92,928,265 of record NC_046290.1, on the reverse strand, counting down.
GCAACCCAGTCGGTATAAAGGGGTACGCAGTACAGTATATCTGTTTAGATCTAGACTCACTGACACAGGGGGCATATGCCTCAAAGTAATACTTGTGACAATTTAGGTATTTTATTTGGCTGCTAACTTCATGTTAATATAAGCAACATCTTGATATGGCTTATCAAAATGCAAGTCTGAGATCTGATGTATTAAAAGGAATACAGTGTTCAGAATGAGGGAGGGGGTGGTTCCAATTCTCTATGCAGATCAATTCACACATAAAAACACTCTTCAGTTTGAGGCTTCATAGAGGGAAACTGACAAACTAGACCACTTCTGAAAACAGAGCGACCTGGATTGGGATGGACCTGGGACCTGGAGAAAACTTAGAGGAACATCGATATTCTGAAGGGTGGTCATGTGGAAAGAGGAATAACTCCAGAGGGGCAAACCTAGGCCAATGGGTACAACTACAGGCAGGCCATTTCTGAACAAACTTAAAGTTGTCTCACGAGAGACTTCCCCATTATTAGAAACATGTAGGCAGAAATGAGGCAACCTTGGGTTTATTGTGAAAAAGACTGATCAGTTCAGGCTGGATTAATTCCCACTTTTAGACTGATGGAGGGCTTTGGATATCAGGGCAGGAAATTGTGACCAGATGGATATTAGGGAACCACAAAAGGCTCTTGAGCAGGAGAGGGTCCTGATACAAATGCTCCTTCATCCACCGGAGTTTGAGGAGTTACCTCCTCAGTGCCCTGAAGAAGGAAAGTGTGGAACAACTTCTGTGTAGACATTCAGAGTTACAGTACCCCAGCACGAGTCCAGTTCACTGACAAAGGGCCCAGCCTGGCACTGGGCTATGGAATCAAGTTTCTTGCCAAAGCAATAGTTACAAGGCATCCTCAAGTCCTGCCTGCCCTTGTCAGGACTGCCCCAGAACTTTCTGTTGTGGCTCGGCAGGCTCATAGGAGCACCCGCTTACTACAGCCAACATACCCAAAGTTCTCTAACTAACACTTCCCCAAGCAGAGTTCCCGAGAGGCAGGGTCTAGCCTGCGCTGTAGGCCCGCTGCCCAGTTTCTGTGGTGAGGCTTTCTGGGCTTAGAGGCAGGGCTGAGCCTCAGCATTCTGGGCTCCTAAAGGCAAGCTGTGGGCCCTCCAGGGCCTTGGAACGTCAGACACGGGACGTTTCCAAGGCAGGAGTTCGCAGCTACGACAATGAGTTTCCTATACTTATGTAATACTTTTGGTGCCTGGGATTCCACCCCGTGTCACTCACTCCTGTACTCCCTTCTATATTCCAAATCCTGCCCCGTCTGCCCAGCATGGACCAAACGTTACCTTCCTTTGGACTTGCCAGGCTATTCTGGCCAATAATTTCTCTTCGTTCCTTCTTTCTTTATGAATTCCTATTTCTCTTCATGAGTTTGACACTTAGTATATTATATTGTCTTACCTCCCCACACAGATTAAAATCCTGAGGGCAAGGACGTTGCCTTCTTCTGTCACCGCCCACAGCGGCTAAGGCACAGTCTTAATAAATCATTACGACGGATAGCTTCCCAGTGCTACCCCTTCTATAGAGCAGCAGGTACCTGATTCATGATCTCTTGAGAAAATCTGCTTCCTTTCCCTCCCCGCCCCAGACTCTCTCTGGAGGAAGTAATTGGGTTCCGAACTGGGCAATGCCTGGGGGCCCTCCAGGGCAGAGGGTGGGAAGTTCGGGGCTTAATTTCTCACCTCCGGTCTAGGTTAGAGAACAGGCAGTTCTCCAGATTTCCCTGGAGTCACACGGGATCTAAGACCATGCAGTGTGCCCCCTGAAAGAGCAGCATTGTCCACCACTTCCTGACCCAGCTGGCCCTTGTGTCCCAAGCTGGTTCCGGAGAGCCAATTATCAGCAGGAACCACAGGAAGGGTGGCTTTCTCCCAGCCCCCCCACCTCTGCTCCTTCAGCCAGGCTATAGTCAATGGAAACCCCTTGGGCCTTGGTTATTCAGGGAGAAGGGCCCGGGCCCGGCCTGCGGGCCAGCTGGGCACTGTCCGGTCACGCACACAGCTCCTGGCAGGGGCCCAGCACTTGGGCTGCCAAGGCCGGGCTGGCTCGCAAAGGCCCCATGGGCAAAGGTTCCGCGTAGGAAAGGCACACACAATGTGTAGGGGTGGGGGTGGCAGGTCCTGAAGCAAGGAATGGGAAGGCACACCACCCAGACCAAGCAAAGGACAATCTGAGACCAGGTAGGGCAGAGCGGAAAAGAGAAAGTGAGGTAGAAGGGACACAGAAACAAATGTAAAGAACACGGGGGCAGGGGGCTTTGCTCAGCAAAGGCCCAGGTGGCTGCCACCAATGTCCCAGTGATGACCGCACACCTTGGGGGCTGAGGGCTGGGAGCCGTTGAGGCCTTACAGGGTCCCTCAGCTCCTCAGGCTGGGAAGCTTAGGTAAACACATCAGGGAGTGGTCCTGTTAATAATACCTGCGATTTGCTCTATGCTCTCTTCCTTCTCCCACCCCAGCCTGCATTCCTACAAGGGCTTCCAGAGTCCACGAGCCAAGCTCAGCCAACACAGGGCTGAAAGGACCTTCTTCCCAAGGGCCTAAATCCTGAGACACAGGGCAGAAAGGGATCCTCTGGCTGTCACTCCGTCAGGGGGGAGAGGGGTACAAGGTTGGTGATGGGGTGAGATTTGGGGAGAGATGAACGCGAAAGGCTTCTGCAGCACATCACAATAAAGATGAGGACAGCTGAAGTTCACAGCTGGGACCCCAAACCTGGGCAAGGACGACAGCTCAGAACCAAGTCGAGATCACGTGAGCCCTGGGGGAAGGGACAAGCGAGGCACAGACCTGGGTGGCTTCAGCACTGAGTGAGACTGCTCTGGCTTGGCTGTGATACTTGGAAGCGGGTGTCTGGCAGCAAGTCTTTTTAATCCTTCTCTTGGTCAGAAATAACAGAGCAGTCATTGTTGTCAACAAGGGTAGTGGTCACAGCAGCAGCAGAGCCTCTGCCTCCTCCTACTAACCCCTGCACTCGAGAATTTGCTTCTGGTCCTCCTTTTGGCCCTGGAGGGCAGGGATCTGACCCCCTATTCTCTGAGTCAAGGTGCCCAAAGCAGCACAGGCAGCAGCAGGTGGAGCCAGGATTCAAACCCAGATCCCTCTCCCCACTCCAGGCTGCCTTCAGCAACGCCTGCTGAAGTCCTGCTGAGTCCAACTCACGAGTCAGCTGTCACCTGTCTGCCTCGCTTCCACCCCATGATGCTGGCCCCCAGATCTCCATCTATTTATTTTCACTCCTTAGTCAGCTCAACCAGGCCCATGGCTTTGGACGCTTAAATTCTGCCAGCACGCCCACCTACCCAACTATTCCTCTCCCACTCTCCCTAGACGTCATCCTTGACTGCTGCCTTTGCCTCAGTGCTCCCAAACGACCCATCAGCAATGCCACCCTTTCCACCCCCAAACCCCTATGCTTCTCTCCATCTCCTCTGCCTCCACCCAAGCCCCAAACACTATTATGTCCCCACTGGACCACTGAAACAGCCTCCCAGATGGACTGGCCCTCCCCCAGCTATCCTCCACCCAGCAGCCAGTGATCTTTGCAAACCATGCATGATTCACACCGCCTTGCTCAGAGCCCCCCACCACACGTGGAATGAAGCCTGCACTCCCACGAGGCCGTGCACAAGCATCAACTCCCATTCTCCCTCCTATTCGTCATGCCCCAGCCATGACGGCTGCCTCTCTGTTCCTCAAATATTTTTTATTGTTTTTGTCTCTGATACTCCTTTTGGCTGGAATGGTCTTCCTCCCATTCTTTTGCAAGCTGGATTTTCCTCCTTCTAGAGGCCGTTGACACACCACCTCCTATGCAGCCCCTCTAGTCTACAGCGTCTCTCCACCCCTTGCCTGGCACCGTCTCCTCATCACGACTCACAAGCACCCTTGTTATTTATTGTAGAAGCCCTTCTGACATCCTGAAATTCCCTCGTGCGTTCACTTGCTTGTTGTGGGTCTCCCACTAGACAGTGAGCTCTGTGAGGGCAGGGACCGTGCTCCCTGCTGCCCCCCAGTGCGTACGTACACTTTGCCTGCCCCGCACGGGCTGATGGATGAAGGGCCTGCCCTGCTCAGTCCTGTCCACGTCATCCTCATCAGCCCCCGACAGCTTGTCTGCTCCACTCTCCTGTCTCGGACGCCCCACCTTTTCCTTCCCCAGACACATTTCTTTCTCTTGCCAACTGAAAATCTTATTGATATTTAAGTGTAAGCTACCCTAACTAATGAGATCCAGCTATTATTTCTTACACTTCTTTTGTACTTAGCAGGCTCCAAATAGTTAAATACTTTGACTCATCTGCATGTTTTTATAAATGGTATTTGCTATGGACTGAATTGTATGGCTCCCAAATTCATAGGTTGAAGCCCTCCCCCAGGGTGACGGTATTTGGAGGTACTTAGGTTTAGGTTTAGCTGAGGCCATGAGGATGGAGCACTCCTGAGGGGATTAGTGCCCTTGTAAAAAGAGACACCAGAAAGTGCTCACTTTCTCTTTTTCTCTATCATGTGAGGACACAAGAAGGTGGCTGTCTAGAAGTCATGAATAGTGCCCTCACTGGGGATCTGAATCTGTCAGCACCTTGACCTTGGACTTCCAGCCTCCAGAACTGTGAGAAATACATGCCTGTTCTCTAAGCCATCTAGTTTATGGTATTTTATTATGACAGCCTGAACAGACTGAGACAGTGTGTTTTTCTTTTCAGTCTTTGTTGTGCCTTATCTGCTTCCTAAGCTGGGGACTACTGAAATTACGATCACATCTCCCTCTTACCCCCACTCTAAAGTCCCCAGACATCCTCTGGCTCTGGGTAGGTGGGGAGTAACTAAACTGTCTGCGTCACACATATTTCAAAGGGTTGAGCAAAAAGAAAGGGACTAGTCTTCAGTCTGATAATGTGGAAAGGAGTCGGGAGTACGAACGCTGAGAAGATTAAACACGCCAATCGCTTCTGCAATCCGCGAGGTGTGAAACCTGTGTTGGGAGAAGGGTGGCCAGGACTGTGAAGCACCTGGAACCACTGAAGAAATAAAGACTGTTCCAAGCGGAAAACACTGGTGAAAACAACCCAAGTGTCCGTCCACAGAGGAACGGACAAAGAAAACATGGTATGGCCACGCAATGAAATGAGATGCAGCCTTAAAAAGAAGGGTGAACCTTGAGGACATTACGCTGAGTGAAACGAGTCAGACACGGAAGGACAGACACCGTTTGATTCTACTTATATGAGATACCGAGAATAGTCAAATTCAGAGAGACAGAGGTAGAATGGTGGGTGCCTGGGGCTAGGAGCGGGGAGTGGAGCGCTACTATTTAATAGGTACAGAGGGTCAGTTTGGGAAGATGAAAAAGGTCTGCAGATGGGTGGTGGTGGTGGTTACACCAACGATGAGAATGTATGTAATGCCACTGAACTGTACACTTAGAAGTGGTTAAAATGGTAAATTCTGTGGTACGTATGTTTCACCACAATAAAAACACCCCCCCACACAAAAAGGAATGAGGAACTGATATGTGCTACAACACGGATGAATGTCAACAACATAATGCTAAGTGAAATAAGCCTATCAAAATTCACACATTGTAGGATTCCATTATAGGAAATGTCCAGAACAGGCAAAGCCATAGAGACAGAAAGCAGATTGCTGGTTGCCAGGTTCTAGTAGGAGCGGGGAATGGGGAGGGACTGCTTAATGGGTCTGAGGTTTCCTTTTGTGGTGACGAAAACATCCTGAAACGAGATAGTTGTGATGGGTGTACAACACTGTGAATTATACTGAATTATACATTTTAAATTGGTTAAGATGGTGAACTCGATGTTATGTGTAAAATAAGCTTTAAGAAAAGGTGGAAAACACTGAGGAGTTGTGAATGATTTTGATTGAACACCTACTACATGCAGAGCAGGGCCACCAGGTAGGCTGTAAGACTGTGTGCTACACAGCTCCAGGTGGGCCTATGAGACGTGATGGACAACCTGACAACTGGACCCGTCACCTGGGTGCAGGACACTGCATTAGGTGCTGCTGGAGAGCGCACAGATGAAAGAAAGTGGACCCTGTCATCAAAGAGTTAACAGTTTATAGGGAGATAAAGACGATCCTCCTTCTTCCTGTTCTTTCCGCCCTTTTCTGACTATGCAGTTTCAGAAGTACTTCATGAAAAAAGAAACCAGTGTGGGTGCACAAATTACTTATGCCCGCGTCTATGCGTGGCAGACGATGAGAAGTGTCAGAAAGCTAAAGCCAAAAGCAGACAAGACTCCCAGAAACAAGAGGACCCCCAAGGGCAATGTTATTACATGAAAAGCCAAAGAACAAGGCTGCTGTTAGCTAATGGTTCAACGTTGATGATAAACTCCTCGTTTCCGTCGTTTCTGTCCAGAATAATCTTTGAACTGGAAAGTGCAGAAAGAGCATTGAAATAGAAAACCCAAGATGAGGGAGGAGATTGTCAGAGAATCCTTGGTGCCGAGTGAGCTCAGGCCTCTGACTTGGGTAACACACAAGGGATTAAAATAACAAGTGAAGGGGGTGCTCAGTCTTGGGGATCATGGCAGGATTGTGGGGAGAGGGACTGCTACCCAAAGATCAGACATCAGCGAGGACAGTCATGATTTACCAGAAGAGAAGGTAAAACTCACAAGACATTCCCGAAAGAAAAGGCGGCCCCGATCACCAGGAGCAAACATCTGTCCACGGAAACAAGCCACGTGACACTGACCTCGTTTCCTTCTCAGACTCTAGGCCAGTGTTTCAGGAAAACCAAGTAGACATGGTGTGTCTGCATTTCTATGATCAAGTCATCTAACAAAGTCTCTTATAATATCTCATAGACAAGGATAAGAAACGATAGGCTACCAGGGGTCGCGAACTACTGACTGCCAGCCAGATCCGGCCTGTTGCCTGTTAGTGTGTGGCCTGTGACCTAAGACTGGTTTTTACATTTTTAAAGGGAGGAGCAGAAGGAGGGATGGAGGAGAAGGAGGAAGAAACAGCAGCTGGCCACAAAGACAGAAACATTTACTATCTGGCCCTTCACAGAGAAAGCCTGCCTTCCTCTGGGCTAGACGGAGATCCATGAAGGTAGATGTGCTCATAGGTGCTGAGGACACCATCACCTTGTGGGAAAGGTGTGCTGGCGCCCCCGGCCTGTGTCCTCCTCCCTGTGTTTACCAGGGAGGGTATACAGATGGCACAGTGATTGAACTAGTTGATGTCGGGAGTAACAGCAAATGCATCTGGATAATAGTGGTAGAGTATGGCCATGGGTGATCACCAACAGAACAGAACATACCTGGGCCCAAAATCCGACTGCATATGGCCAAAGAGCACTAGGTGAAAAGGACTGAACTCACTCCCAGTGAGTTCTCAGTAAGTTTGTGAACAGTATGATGTGGTCACTATAATCAAATTTATGAAGCTAATTTCATTTTGACAAACATCAACAGAATTACATGATCTAGAACACGAGCCCATCCTTGGATTTACAGCTTTCAACCACACTGAAGTACCGATTCATCCTACCATTATCCCCTGCTGGGCAGCGAACGATGCGTTCCGCTGGGCACCCCATTGTAAGAGGAATATGGATAAAGTGGGCGTGGGCAAAGAAAACCAACTAGGATGGTGAACCACAGAAGGTCAGATAAGAGAACAGAAGTCAGGGAAGGTGGTGGTGGGAGAAGCAATGGGGGAGAAAGGGCACAGAGGTCTTCAAACATCTCAGTTCCCAACACCTGTGAAACGGAAGGCCTCAGGCCTAGAATGCGGACCTTGAGTGAAGTTAAAAGAAGCCAGGTTCTGTAGTCATCATCTCCCCAAACTGGAAACAATTCAAATGTCCTTCAACTTGGGGACAGGTCAACAAACCGCGGTACCCCCTGTCATGTGGGGTCTCAGCGCCCCCTCCCCGCACCAGAACACAGGACATGGCGAGGCCAAAAAGGACACCCCAGAGCCACGAATAGGGGAGTCACACCACTATAGTCTCGCTGGCGGCTGGTTGGAGACACAGGAGGCAGGAGCCACACGATCCACAACCTGCCGTCCGCTTCTCTGCCAACCCACCGACCCAATCCCCTAGTGCAGCCATGGCAGTTATACCAGTAGCTAGTGGCTAACCGGTAACAGCTGATGGCCATCTAATGACCGAGCCGGCACCTTTCCACGTGAGGCCGAGAGCCTGGAAACTGCTCTCTGGGACTCTGTCCCCACACAGCCATACCACAGAAAGCTCCTTAGCAATAAAAAGGAACAAACTGCTGATTCATGCTGTCATGAATTCATCCATTTCACGTGGATGAATCTTAGAAGTGTTATGTCAAGTGGAGGAAGCCAGACGCAAAAGGCCACATGCATGACTCCACTTACATGACATTCTGGAGAAGTTAGAACTATAGGAATAAGAACCAGATCGATGGGTGCAAGGGCGGGGGAGGGGAAGGGGTGGCTACAAAGGGGCAAGAGGGAATTTTGAGGGGTGATGGACCCATTCTCAATCTTGATTATGCAGAGGTCATCTTACTGTATGTGACTGTCAACACTCAGAACTGTACACTAACAATGGTGAATTTCACTGTTTATAAGTTATATTTCAGGAACAACAAAGAATCCAGGTTTAGTGAGAGGTGAATAAGGAAGGTGGGCACTGGCGCTTCGCCTGAGCGAGGGGTGTTCGGCTATCAGAGGAGTGCTTACGCAAGATGGTTTTTAAGGCCCCCTCCATCCTATGAGCCCATGAGTCTGGGAGAAAGGGGGGGGGACTGGGAAGGAGATTGAGAAAAAGCAGCTGGCAATGCAGGAAGAGAATCAAGGGGGTAGGAGTATTTCAGTTTAGAGGGAGCTGTCAACTGTATCAGATCCTGTGACAGGGGTAGGGGGTGAGGACTGAGAATTAGCCACTAGGCAGCCCAAAGATGTCATCAGACCTGGGAAAGAGCTGCTCCAGGTGAGTGATGGAGGCAAAAGCCTGCGTGGGGAGGGGGGAGAGAATGGGAGGAGAGGAGTGGGAGACCGTCTGGACAGAATGTATGTCCGCTCCCTCCCAGGGCCTGGGGGGCGGGGGCTCTCGGGACCACAAACAGCTCCTCATCTCTCTCCTTCCCTCCAGGCCCTCCCATGGGAGTCCCCAGTTAGAATGGCAGCTCCACAGCGGGTTCTCCTTCCCCAGACAGGGTCAGATAGATGAGGAGTACAGACAGACAGAGAATCTTTCCAGATCGGGAGCAGAGGGGCTGCAAAGGCCGTCTGTTTTGCCAGAGACGAATACCTATCCTCCTTTCTCTGAAAACAATCCAGGAGGCTCGTAAATCCCTCGACAAGTGCTCTCCTGTTCTACAGAAGACCCCGCTCCATCTGCCCCCTCATCACCAGTCCCAAGGCTTTGCTTACTCTGTGGGGGACAAAGTGAGCAAGCTGAGAGCAGCCTCCATCTCGGAAGGCTCCTCCACACACTTTCAAACCTCTGAGCCTTCCTGGGTCAGCTCCACCTGCTTGCTGTCACGCATCCGTCATACTCTTGTTTTCTCTGCCACTATCCTGGAAGACACCACCCTACCCCACCCCGCCCCCAGCTTTCTATACCCAAAGCTCTCCACAACTTTTACTCCAGGCTCTGAATCGGACCATTCGGCTTAGTCTCCCTGCCATCTCCATGGAAAGGTCTCGTTGCCCTCATTTATCACTACAACTGCCTAACAGGCCCCTTCAGCCAGGTCATCCTGTCACCTCCTTAGGCCCAGATCACCACATCACCTATACTTCTGTTCCCACCAAAAGGCCATGCCCACGTCACCCACTGATTTGAGCAGCCTGGTTTCTCATGTGGGTCTTGCATCCACTTCTTTTCTCTGCACACCAGCTGCCTCTTCCCACAAGAGAATTTCTATGACAACTCTGGGGGCCTCAGGAGGCCCTGGAATGTAGGGCATGAGGGTTAGACACTGCGACACTGGGTCTCATGGAAAAGGAGGAGCAGGCCCCTCTACCTTCTCTCCCACCAGCAGGGGGCCAAGGCTTCGAACAGCACCCCGTTCCTTACAGTTCTGCTTCTCTTGTCACCGAGGAAGCCTCAAGTCTACTTCCCTAGGAACTGGAACTGCAATGCCAAGTTCACAGATGTTGCCCTGAGAACTCATCAAGGTTGCTTTCCCGGCAAGTCACTGCCTAGGAAGTCAGGCCTTTCCCAGTGTCCATGCCTACCAGATACACAGCTGGTCTGCAAGAGCTGACACCCGGAGCTGTCTTTCGCCAAACCTCCAGCGTTGTGCAACTTCCCCTCCTTCCCTCCACCAGGCCCCCTGCCACTCCCCAACTCCCAGATTTCTAAGTGTCCAGGGAGTTTTATCTCTTCTCTGCCTGCCTGACAGATAGTCCCCGGGTGTAGGGAGCACCCATTCCCCAGCTGTGCCCTCCCAGAGCCCTCCTCGTGAGTGCACCTCTGTCTGTCAAATGAATGAGTCGGGAGGCACATGCCATCTCCAGACAGCGCCACCGCCTGCTGCGCCTCCGTCCCAACACCCTTCAGATCTCTTTTTATTCTATCTCTGCAGCAAACACCCCCAGCTCGCACTCGTATTACTATATAACTGGCCCTCTACCTCTAGTCTCCACCACAATTGACACCAAATAAAGCAGCAGAAATCACTTTCCTTGTGAGTTCTCCCAGCGGAGAAATCTAGAGTGGCTCCTGATCTTGTGAATCCCAAACTCTCCAAGTGTCAGCGTCACCCTCAGACCTTCAGCTTCACACCACTGTGACCCAATTTGCAGGAAATGCATTATTAATAAATAGAATCCCGTTTTACACGAGGCGGTGGCTGTGTGAAGATATCTTACTTGGCTCTAGCAAATAATTCTGTAATATTAAACATTCCCAGTGTACTGGTTTGGCTCATTCGAATGTGTTTGCTTGAATAATAATGACAATAGCATTTCTCATTTTTGTTTAATCTTTCAGTTTTCCAAGGGCTTTCATATGCACTGTCTTACTGGTACCGGGAAAACCTGCTGAGGGAGGCAGGGCAGACTTCACAGATGAACAAGCGGGCTCAGAGAGATCAGCCATACAGCGTGGCTGGCACCTGCCTTTCTTTCTCAGTCAGGCACACGTTCTACATCCTACTGTCTAGATGATTATAACTGAACTCTTAGCCGAAGCCAACTTGTTTAGTAAACTTCTGCCCTGACCTCAACACACCTGTTGTCTTAAAGGCAGATTTCTCTCCATTTTATAAAACATCCAACCTGCCCTACTAGCAGATGCTATGATCTTTTGGTCTAGTGAGAACCAAAAGGAGAAAGTTTTTCAGAAAACCTAGAGTGGGTATCTGAAGAAGACCCGACCTACGGCCAAACAACCTCTAAAAAAAATCAACCTTCTACTATTTTCAAGGAAGCAGGTTCTGGTTTTAGTGGCTCACATACCTTCTGCCAAAGCCTTAACACACAGTTGTGTTCTTGAGGAACCCATTCCAGTTTGAAGGGAAACAGAGATGGGGGGCTGGGGCTGTGACACCCACGTTCACTACAGGCAGACACTGGAGAGCACCTGAACAAAACTCCGTCAGGTAGTGGCCATAAGATCTTGCTTGTGTCTAAGATAGCAACAGGTACGTGCTGTACTGAGACGGAATATTCCTGAGCCCTGAACTAACTCCAGCTCCCAGACAAATCAGCCAGTCCTGTAACAGTCTGTGGCCAAATTCACACCGGCCACGTGCAAAGCCCCAAAGGGCTGCGTGTCCAGCCTCGTCAGTTCTGTAGTGAAGGCCCGGACGTGGGAAGGGCAAACGGGACATGGTTATCTCTTTGGTCGGTGGTGCTCAAAGCTGGCGGAGCACGAATATCACCGGAGCACCTGACCTGTACCCCCGTAGCACTCACACACCCCTAACAGATTCCTTCGCTCCAGCCCCAGGTTGGATTCGTCTGGTCTGAGAAGGATCCACTGCTCATCACACTCTAATTTTGGTCATGTTACAGAAGAACATTCCATGTCAGAGGCTAAGAAAAAATCAGCTAAGAGAAAAGCAAGAATGAAGAGGGGAAAGAAGGAGGGCAAAGAGAACAGGAATAATAAAAACAGTGGAAAAATGGAAAATAAAGAGATTTTTCTCAGCTCAGACCAGCATACCTTGATATGAGTAAATGTAAATTGGGGGCAGGGATATGAATTGACGCTAAGGACATATTTGGAAATTATTATTCATTTTATAAAAGAATTTGGCATCCGATTAATCTCTGCTAGTACACTTAAAATAGAAATCCGTTTATAGAAGTGAGATTTATACAAAACCACGTTATATAGGCTCAGAAAAATAGCTCTCCTCCCATGTAGTCTAGCTAACTATAGAACTGGCCCAGTACGGATAGTCACCTATTTTCTTCCAAAAGATACCCAGCCCTGCTCTGTGTCACCTGTTTCTATGTTTTACAGATTCTTAAAGTCCACTCCAATCTCTTTTGGTCTTCCCTAACCTCAGGGTACACTCTGAGTTCTTCTCATATATTCACTTATTCATTCAACACATAGTTGCGAAGGCCTGTCATATTCTGGGCACTACTCTAGGAATATAGCTGTGAACAAAAAAACAATGCCTCGGGCCGGCCTGGTGGCTCAGGCGGTTAGAGCTCCATGCTCCTAGCTCCGGGGGCTGCCGGTTCGAGTCCCACATGGGCTAGTGGGCTCTCAACCACAAGGTTGCCAGTTCAATTCCTCGAGTCCCGCAAGGGATGGTGGGCTCTGGCCTCTGCAACTAAGATTGAACACGGCACCTTGAGCTGAGCTCCCGGATGGCTCAGTTGGTTGAAGCGCGTCCTCTCAACCACAGGGTTGCCGGTTCGACTCCCGCAGGGGATGGTGGCCTGCGTCCCCTGCAACTAGCGACGGCAATTGGACCTGGAGCTGAGCTGCGCCCTCCACAACTAAGATTGAAAGGACAACAACTTGACTTGGAAAAAAAGTCCTGGAAGTACACACTGTACCCCAATAAAGTCCTGTTTCCCTTCCCCAATAAAATCTTTAAAAAAACAAGCAAACAAAAAACAATGCCTCAAAATATACAGCACATGAGATGGTGATAGATGCTACAGAATAAAAATAAGGCTGACCATGGGGCTGGGTCTTACTGAGCTGGTGTTATAACCTAACACCGGGTCAGCAGGGAAGGAAGTACCAGGTGACAGAGGGATACATCTGAAAGCGATAAGGAAGCAAGCCTGGCACACACCTGGGGGAAGAGTTCCAGGCACAGCCCCCCTGGCAGGTGTGAGGCATCGCTAGAGGTTAAGTGTGGCTGCAGCCCAGAGGTCAGAGGTGGGAGGGGCTGATGGGCCTGTGTAAGGACCAGCCTCTGTTCTAAGCGAGCTAAGAGCCCCTGGGAGGTTTGGAGCAAAGGGATAACACCATCTGACTCCCTTTTTAAAGAGACTCCCTCTGGCTGCTGCGCTGAGAAGAGACTGCAGGGCCCAGCGTGGAAGTAGGGAGGACAATTAAAACACTAATGGAGTAATTCAGGCCGGAGATGACGGAGGCTCAGTCTAGACTGGTGGCAGTGGAGGTGCTGAGATGTGGTTGGCTTCGGATATATTTGGAAGGTAGAGCTCATAGGATTTGCTGATGTTATGGACGCGGGGTGTGAGGAAGGAGTCAAGGATGGTGCCTGATAATTTGCCAGAGCGACTGGAGGAACCAAGTTGCCACTAACAAGATGGAGGGAACCATGAAAGGAGCAGGTTTGGGGCGGGGCAGGCAGGCGCTTGTTTTCAGACATGTTAATTGTGAGAGGCCTAGCAGATATCCCAACGGAGCTATGAACAAGCAGGCGGATGTGCCAGCTTGGGATTCGGTCGAGGTTCAAGTTGGATGTATCAGTTTGGTAATAACATTAAGACATAGACGGGATTTAAGAATGAGTAAGTTCACCAAGGAGTGAGTGCAGACGAGACGTCTGGGGCAGCCTGAGGACATCCAACACTCGAGAAAGAGAGATAGGACGGCATGAGCAGCGGAAACAAAAGAGTCCATGAGGTAGGAAGAAACCAGGAGACAGTGGCATCCTGGAAGCCACACTAAGAAGTGAATTTCAATTGGGAGCGATCGATCGTGTTGGATGCTGCCAGTAGATGAAGCAGGACGAGAGCTGGAAACTGACCATCGGCCTGAACAGCGTGGTGGCCTTTACCAGAGTGTTCTGGTAGAGAAAGGGGGCAGAGCCTGATGGGGGATTCGTGAGAAAAAGGGGAGGAGAAAGAAGGTGGAGTCTAGGTGTCCCTGTTTTAAATGGGAGAAATTATAACACGTTTGTATATACGTGATGGGAGAGAAGGGAGAGTCGCTGGAACAGGGAAGGGGTCTGGTGCGTAACAGGAGGTGGCCGCCCTATACCAGAAACAGGCCAAGTCAGAGTGAGGACACAGGTGTAGGCAGACGTGTGAGCTTTCTAGGGCTTACGTCTCATCTCATTTCAGTGAAACGGGAAGCGAGGTGATGGGCTGGGTGAGGGTGGGGATACACAGGCCTGCCGGGGAGCAGCACCAACGGCCAGTCCACTGCCACTCGGACAAGGGAATCAGGCCAGGCCTCTGTCGTCTCCTCCTCCTCTGGGCCAATTCTCCCCCATTCCTTTCACTTTTCCTCGCACCAACGCTTCTCTTTCTCATGGCCTTTCCAGCTTTAAAACTGACTGGACCTCGATGGACTCAATCCTCAGATCCACTTGGTCACGGTGGTATCCTTCACTGAGGGCGTCAGGAAGGAGAGACGGAATTGGCGATGTTGCTCTGGGAAGACAGGCCAGGGGCGTGGCGACGGATGTGTGTGTGCATCGGGGGGAGCGGGATAGGGGTGGGGGCCACAAGCGTCCGCAGTATGGGAGTATGAGGCAAAATATCCAGACGCCCTTTCAGTTCTTTCACTTCCTTCCTTCTTCCTCCCTTCCCCGCTTCCTTTTAGATCTCAGTTTCTTTACCTAAAACACAGACTGAACAGTGTCCTCCTCACCGTGTTCAGGCTCTCATTCTCTAATTCAATTAACCTCTCCTGGCCTGTAATAGATCCCAGACTCATTTGCACACATTATGTCACTTAACCCTTCCAGTAACCCTGGGACTGCTAACTCCATCAACGAGACGGGGAAACTGAGACTCGGAAGGGTTAAGAGATTCTTCCAGCTAGTCGTGACGCCTGGCTAGCTAGATGACTCCGCTAGTAAGTAGTAGAGCCAGGATTTGAACCAAGATCTCACTCTGGGTTCGGGCCCATCAATCCCAGCTATAGCCTTCCAGGCCTGGGATAACTCAGGCTCATTTCTACTGAGAGGACACTCAGGTCAACCTCAAGACCCAGGTCCCAGGAACTGAAGTCCTTATTAACCCACAGCCAAAGCACAGGCCTCACTGATCTCAGGTCAGAGCCAAAGAGAAGAGAGTGGGTGCAGGGTCTGGTCGCCCTCGGGAGGCCACGGAATGTCCCAGGTGGCAGGCAGGTGCCCTGAGGGACATTTCCAGCTCTGGACACAGGAAGTAATAGCACGCTGAGAAGGATTTGCTAAATTGTTTTCTAAAGTGGGGTCGGGGGTGGGTGGGAACAAGGGGGTGTGGTTGCTAATTCCCGAGGTGGATTTCATCATCAGTTGTATGGCTGTGACGGGACTTCCTCAGAAAGCTGAGCAGCCAGGAACTTTCACTTCTGTTTCTCGAGGGGTGAAGGAAAGCCATTCTTTATGGTAAGAGCCATGAGATTCAAGAGAAGTTTAGGGGTGTGGATGGAGTCACCCAAAGAGCCTCAGGACACCCACTGGGAGTCCAGGCCTGCCTGACATTCCACGGGTCTCTGGGCCACCAGCTCCTGGACCAGATCTCTCCTGAGAAAGCGTAGCTCCAACCAAGCCAGACATGTCCAAGGCTCTCTCACGCCTTTGCTTCATGCCACCTCTATAATCTAGATTAACCACCCTCCCCAAACCATCTCCGTGTATTGAAGTCCTGCCACTAATTAGTCAGTCATGATTTTATTCATTCACTAAATTCACCCACCAAACATACACTGACTACCTATGTGTTAAGTACTGTACTGTTAACTCACAGATGAATAAGACTTAAGTCCTGGCTTCAAGGAGTATGGTCTAGATGGGGAGAAAGATGGTGACACCATGTACACAGTTAGAGGGGAGGCACTGGTGGGTGCAGAGTGCAGGGAAGCCTGCGGGTGGACATCTAACCAAGGCTGACGGGTTGGGTATGGCCGCCCTTCCCTAGAGGAAGAACCATCTAACCCGATGTCCAGCCTGGAGAAGGGGCCCGCAAGGGCATCTAGTGGGAGAGGCCAGCACCACGGCACGGAAGTGGGATCAGTGCCCAGTGTGGGGACTGGCGAACTGTCAGCGTTGCTGGGAGTACAAAAAAGCAAAGAGGAGACGGAGACAAGGGAGCCCAATTTGTAGTCACAGGCCAGTGGAAAAGAGACTGGTTTAAGCCACCTTCCCATGTACGTACCGCTCAGCTCAAAACACATCAATAAAAATAATTCTTAAAAGCCCAACCTTACCACCCAAGTCCTTAAAGTGTAAAGCAGTGTGACATGGGTAGATGTATGTATAAGGACGTCACTTCAACAGTGGAAAATTGTTACAGCTAAAGTCTATTAACAGGGCAGATTACAATGAAATGATAGCTACATCGTCCCCACTTACCTAGAAATACATTCGTAATTGCTGACAGTGACTGAATGCTAGCCACGGGCAGGCACTTGTCTAAGCATTTGACATACATACTAACTCCTGTACCGTCAACAATCCTAGATAGAGGATCCTGTGACTACTCTACTACACAAGGTGGAAAGCCTGCACAGGGAGCCTCAGTCCCCTGCCCAGGTGAGTAAGCAGTAGAGACAGAATATAAACCCAAGAACCCATGCCCTCCACCACTGATACACTGTTTCTAGATTGCTGGTATAACGTAAGTTAAAATAAACACATTTATACAACTGTATTATGGTATGGCCCCATTTTGTTTAAATATGTATTTGTCTATGTGTATATGCTCGTATTTGGTTGAATCAAATGAAAAGTTGGCCACTCTTGACTTATAAAACACACGTGAAGAAGACAGTCTGTCAGAATCTATTCCAAATTGTTAGCAGTAGTTTTGGATGGTGGGATGTGCCTGATCTTTCTTTCTTCGCTTTTGCAAACTTTCTGAAAAATAACAAAGGTTAAACATTTTCCTGTGGATTACCTGTTTTCCCCACTGCAGCTGCCGATGACCACAGCTGTGTGATATTAAGATGTACCCAAAGCGCAGACCCCCAGCCCCAGTGAAAGCATCAGAGGCCAGTGTACTATGGCTGTCTCCCCTTGGGGACCGAGAAGCCAAAGGGTGAGCAAAAAGGTGCCACAGGAAGAGCCCAGAGTTCAAAGCGACGAGTCCTGCCAGCTGTGTGACTTCTCTGAGCTGTGTCTTCACCTTGAACAGGAGAGTAGGAATCACGCTTTCCTGAGAATGGAATGAGACATGAACCAAGGTGCTCTGTTGTCCCACCCTCATTCTAGCTGATATTACCTGGGTACAGCTAAATTGATGATGGCACCAAGTCCATCCCCAGGACCAAGGCCAGAGAATTGCTCATTTGACACTTGGCTCGTTTAGTAGAGATTTGCTGAAAACAAAAGGCAGCATCTCCCCTCCTGTTTCTATGAAATCTGAGAGGCACTGATGAGCTTGCAGTGCTCTCTGCAATATGGCTGACGCCTGCATCCAACACTGAAGGGACTGCAGGAAGACAGCATAGGGCGGCTGGGGCACAAGGGACATTCCCTGAGATCCAGATTTAGGCAGCTCTCAGCATCCAGCCGAGGCTGCAGTGGGGTGCACAATTTCAGCCAGACTGTAAGCCACGAACAGACCAGGAATGGGGGTCCCAGGGTCCACTGGCAGCCAAGAAAAACTCTGCTAGGAATGATCCCCCCGTCCCCGTAACAGTTCTTATCCTGGCGTCCTTAAGGCAATCGCAGCACTTCCGCACTGTCCATTCCCTTTTCCCGGATCACTCATTCACCGCCTCACAACACCCTGTACGATCTACTCATTTACATTTATTGTGATTGTCTAACACCTCCCCCCACCACCCCCACACATATGCAGAGGAGGCACCTCCACAAGGCAAGGATCTTTGTTTAGTTCAGTGAAGTACCCCAAATGTTTAGAACAGCACCTGGAGTATGGAGGACACTCCATCAATATTTTCTGAATGAATGAATGAATGAATGGCCTGCAATGTCACCTTCCCCAACACGCCTCTTATACCACTTTGCTGAATTGATTACACCTACCTTTCAGCTTCTATAGGACTTTCCGTAAATCTCTAACACGGCACGTATCACCCCATATTGTAATTATTTATGTCCTCCACCCCCTTGAAAGCAGACATTTTCAACAATCCCATTCTCGTTTATATTCCTGGTGCCTGGCATTGGGCCTCGGTGTTTGCTGCCGTGGGGGACAATCCTGACATATGGACAGGACACAAAGGACGATCTCCAGGACCCCGGTTGTCACCAATGGGGACCTCACTGACCAGCACCAAGCTGCTGGCTGGCATTGATCTCCGAGCTAGTGGGGCTCGGGAGGCTGTGAGTTGGTAAGATTCCTTTCTCACTAAAGAAAGACTCCAGCCTGAGAAAACTCCAACAGGAGAAAGCTATTTTAGGTCCCAGAAGATGAGGCTGCACTGAGCGCACACGAGAGAGGTCACGATAGAAAGTTAATGAAATGTTCATTTCAAAAAACCTTCTCCCCACCCACGGTTTGCAGCTCCCACACTTATTCTGGCACCAGGGAGGCCCAGCACCGGAATCAGAAGGAAGCGTAAGCCTGTTGGCCAGAATAGCACATCCAAGCTTCACCGTCAAGTGGAGACAGCCTTGCTTACTGGTTCTACTGGAGCAGTAAGCGATTATTTTTAACTTGGACCTCACACCTTGCACCCACACATCTCTCCTCTCACTTCTCTGGCCTTGCTCCAACAAACCTACTCAACATACACTCGCCTGCACACACGGCCACTCTCTCAACTGGAATGTCTTCTCTCATCACCTCATTCATTCATTCAGCACCTACTGTGCGTCTTGTTTCCATCAGTACAATCGCTGCTCCCTTTCTTCAGATCACAGCTTTAACACCACTTCTTCCAAGAAGCACTGAGGTAGAAAGAGATTAGGATCGCATGTCCTGGGGATGTTGCTAGTCTCTCTGAGACAGACTGCGCCTACTCTTCCAGCTTGAACGGCAGGTAGTTCCAGAACACACCCGCGGTGTCTCTTGGCCAGGTGCTTTCACATGTGCAGTTCTCTGCCTGGAATACCCTTCCTTTCCGTACCCCCGGGGGGACTTCTTCCCCCCACCTTCTCCAGCTTTCTCAGTGAGGCCCTTCCTCCAGTGCCAGGTCATCACTCCCACTGTTTCCCACCCTAGCACTCCCTCAGATGTACTCTGTGCGTTTTATCACATGTACTGTAATTACTTCTGTCTGAATGCCCTGCTAGATGGCGCTCACCCAGCAGATGGGTCATTCGAAAAGAAGGAACATTCTACCCCTTCGCCTGAAGTTTTAAGGTTTTATTTGTTGCCTAAATAAATGAGCAAAAATATTAGTACTTATAGCCATGGCTTAGTAAGCCCCTCCCATGTGTCGGGAACTTGAAACAGGTCATCCCAACCCCTCACAAGTCTGAAGACGTCAATCCATCCGAGAGATGAGGAAGCTGGAGCACAGCAAGGTCAAGTAACTTGTCCATAGCCTAGACTGGCAAGAGGTGGCTTTAGGATTTAGCCTCTGGCCCTTGTGACTCCAAAGCCCCTGGCCAGCATCTAGTGCAGTCTCAGGACACGGGAAGACGCTCCCTGGGCAGGGGACGCTCCCTGGGCAGGGGATGACGCTGTGGACTCCAGCTGGCTCCCACTCACAGGTACAAACAGCCTCCACCCTCTAGTCCCATCCTCCTTGCTCACAGGAACCACCTTCTGATCAAAGCCTCATTAGGATGGCAGGGAACCTAAAGGAGATTTGGGGATTCTTTTTATTTCTTAAAAGATCTGTGGCTTCACTTCTCTGGGGCGCAGGGCAGCATGAATTTTGTCTGGCTGGTGGAATCCTTTAGCTCAGGCACAGCTGCCAGATCACGTGCCAGTCTAGCTTTGGACTGGGACCTCTCAGGCAAGAAAGGAGACAAAGGTAGAGCGGAAACAGCCCCTGGACCTTCTCTTCAAGAAAATCACCCAGCTGTGTTTGTGTGGTGCAGGGGGGCAGGGGAGGGGTGAGATGGCTTAAGGAGAACACAGCAGGGAGGGAGGAGTGTCTGCGCCCTGGGCCGTCTTTAAACCTACGTTTGTATATGAACTTAGACTCTGACTAGCACTAACTCCTGCTTCTCAAGGCTGTTTTCAGGGAGAAAACAATTCAGGTGAGAGTGGTCTGTCAATTGCAGATGTCTATGTGTCGTCCCACTCGATGCATTTCAAGGAAATCTCTGTCTCCCTCTCGACTCTAAGCTTTTCAATGGACAACTCGGCCATCGACAGCTCTGGATCCCTAACATCTTGTCACCCACACCCAGGGGCCTGCGCATAAAACAGGTAATCAGTGTGTCTGAATTGAGCTGAATCTCATCTTGGTAGGATAAAATCTTAGTGATCAGTGACAATCAGAGATAACAGTCATATAGGAAATCAAAACCTTTTCTCCTGAGCATTTTTAAAGGGAGCAAATTTCAGATTTCCTTCCCCACTGGCCCTTGGCGGAGGCCCATGTCATCTATGATTCCTGATCTTCCTCCAGGGACTGGCTGGAGAGGGCGGCGGATCCGTGAGGCTCTGCTGAGTTTTAGGAACTGCGGTGGGTGATGCACAAAGCCAGGATACGCCGATCATTTTCCTGGACCCGCTCCCCAGCTCCCCAGTGTTCAGATGACGAGGTCAGCCACACGAGACCTTGGCCACGAACCCGCAGGTCTCTGAGGGCTGTTCCCAAAGCCTGAGGGCTGAGCCAGAATCTGCAGGTTGGCCAAGACGCGGAGGCTATGCTCCTCCCGGGTCCCTGAGCAGTTCTAGTAGCCGGAGAGGCTCTCTCCCTCCTCAGAGGCCTGATTCTGCCGTAGGATGGCTCTGCTGTGGCGAAGCCCTGGCCAGACAAAACCTCCACCTCTAGAAAACAAATCCCACTTCTCAGGACCACGCGGCGTAGATAAACGACCTCTTGCTCCCGACTGGCCTCAGCGAGTCAGGCAGCGACTGGCCCTCAGCAGTCTTTTCAGACGCTGATATCCTCATCCGCCTCTGGACATCCTCTGGGTCAGAGACCGCATTTTTTTTTCTTTTGACTCTGACCATAGTAAAAAGTACCTTTCACAAGGCCAATTTTTACTAGGTTTTCAGTGCATATACAATGAAAACCAGTTTTATGAGCTAATGCTTACCTCCTTACATGGAATACACCTGGATGTTTTCGGATCTATTTCCCTCTTTCAAATGCTGGCTGCACCCCACTAGACTGATTTTGTGACCCAGAGAGAAAAACACTGCTCTGGTTTCACCCAGCTGCTCATCCACGTCCAGCTTTAACTGATTATTAGCTCAGACCCTAAGTGGGAAGATGTCCGCCTTTCCACAGCCAAGGTGGGCTTTGAGTACTCTTTGGCATCGTGCTTCCCTGGGATCTCTCCAGCTCAGCATTTCCTTCTCCCACACCCCAGCTCAGCCCGGCAGCCACAGCAGGTTTACCTGAAGCTTCTTCCTGCCTCACCATCATTATCCTTTACTCAGAACACCCGAAACACTTTGTCTCCACTCCTCCCACCTTCCTGCTTATATAAACTGGAGGATCCAAGGGGTCAGGTATCTCACATTTGAGGGGGCAGCTGAGATTCATGAAGAAACCCGGAGTTTTAAAAATAGTCGTATGTGATTGATGAGGTGCATAGTCCACATACAGACAGGGGCTAATCCTCTCTCCCTGGATCTTCTCCCCTGGGGGACCCAGAGGCCAAAGGCTTACCACTCAGCTCATCTTTTTAGATTAGCTTGTGTCCATCCTAGAATCTGGTCACTGAATCTTTTTCCTTACCCTTTATTTACTGTGTCACCATAGCATACGTTTTGGTGATCAGGAGAACTAGGTACCAGATCTGGTACCACCCGTTGCATGGGATCCAGGGCTTCACTTTGCTGAACCTCAGTTTTCTAATCTGTAAAATGTGGCTAATTATTTCTATCCTGCCTTCTTCACAGGGTTATAATAAACATGAACAGGTGTGAAAATGCTTTGTAAACTGTAAAGCACTACGCAAATATAAATCATTACATAAACTGTGTGTTCTTTTTTAAGAATTGGCAGTGTTGACTCTGCTCCCCACAATTTATAGCACTGCAGTCTCTGTGTTCAGTAAAGCACAGAGACTCCATCATCAACCCCCAAAAGGCACCTGCGCTTTACCCCCGAATGCTGGGTTAAACCAGGTCTCCCTAGGGCAGACATCTGATGTCATCAAAATTAGTCACAGCGGTGGGTGAATCCACTCTCCCTAGTCATTTGCACCTTCATTCAGAAAGATAACCACAGGTGGGAGAACTGGTCCCAGGAGCAGTCAACTGAAATATAGCCTACGCTCAGCTCTTCTGACCAGTCAAGGAATAAAGGGTGTGTGGTGGGGTGGGAACCAGTCATCTTAGATGAGACTTTGGAGCCCATCATTATCATAATCGCTACCACGTACGGAGGGCTTGCTATGCCAGATCCTGTGCCTTAAAAGAATTATTTGCAACCTTCATGAAAATGCTCAAGGAAGGTTCAGGCATCCTTGGAGATAGTGCAGGTGTAGTTCCAGGTGACGGCAACAGAGCGAGTCACAAAATTTTGGGTTTCCCAGGGCATATACAAGTTATGTTTATACTATACTGGAATTTATTTACTAAGTGTGCAATAGCGTTACGTCTAAAAAAAAAGTACATACCTTAATTTAAAAATACTTTATTGCTAAAAAGTGCTAACCATCTTCTGAGTCTGTTGGGGAAATGGTGACAATAGACTTGCTCGATGCAGGGTTGCCACAAACCTTCAATTTGTAAAAAACTGCAATATCTGTGAAGCGCAATAAAACGAAGTACAGTAAAATGAGGTACGCCTGTATTATCGTTCTCACTTCACAGATGAGTCTACGAAGTTAAGAAACTTGCTCAAAAGCAGGCAGGAAGTTGGGTGAACTAAATCTGCTTCTCTCATTCAGCGACAAGCTGAAGAAAGCCCCAAGGTTGATGTTGGCTCTGCCATGGATATGGCTGAAATACTGGATTTGCCGTGGACCCCAGAGCTACCAAGGGCCCCCGGAGTGAGGGCTTTAATGGTCAGAACAGAAAGCAACTTGGGCCTCCTGCAGGAATAGGAAGTAGGTGCCAATTCCCCGGGGTGGGTAAAGTTCTTCTGCTACACAGTCCAGGGTCTGTGCTCTTTACAAAGAGCTGAGGACAATAGTTTCTGGGCTGGGCACTTAGTTGCTCAATAATTAATGAGAATCTAATATCACTTTTGTTTGGACCCCAAGCTAAAAGAGGAAAGAGGCAATACGTGTGCCTTTTCTGTGCCCAAAATTCTCCAGAGTTTACCCAGTGCCTACAGGCCAAGGTCGTAACACCTGGGCTGGCATTCAAGGCCTTGTTGGTCTAGCCGTAACCAATGATCTCAACGTTTCCTGATTTCAAACTTCTGCCCCAGCCAGATATCCTCAGCCTTACCCAATAGGCTCTGCCCGTTCCGCTTCCTGTGACTCTCCCAGCAGGCAATGGGCCTCACTGCTCTCAGCAAAGCCAATGCCACCCAGCCTTGAAGAGCCAGCCTAGGCTCATGTACGTCCTCCATCATCTGAACTCTGCAGCTCAGTCCCTTCTCAGACCCCCACAGCTCTGGGAGCTGTGGCCTTCAGACTGGGGCCTGCATTGATAGCTAACTGTCTGGCAGCCACTGGACGAGGGCTTCACATCCCGCCTGCCTCCCCCCATAGCCTGGACAGGTGACTGTGGCTTGCTAAGACACCTCTAGGAAAGGGCCTGGCTGCTAGTCAGTTTTCCACCTTCCCACCCCCATAGCTGCAGAGACTTTTTTTTGAGGGGGTGGTTCTAATAGTCACGCAAAGAAAGTGAGCTTTCATGGTTCACACATGGGGAATGGTGGTCCGGCCTCTTGGCATTGCCCAACCATGGACAGGTATGCACCCTCGTATGAGATGGGAGCCCCTCGTATGAGGCGAGGCCCCTCACCCCAACCCCAGCACTCAGTCAGTGTGAGACTGGTCTCCAGCCATAGGAAGAAACGATTCTCATCTCTCATCTCCCCTTCCCACTGCTCTGTCCAAGACAGAATGCCAAAAGCCTAGCAGGGCCAGGAACCTACCTGCCTTTTCCACAGACATAGTTGCTTCAAAAGGGCACTCTTTGGGAAAACGAGCCTAATTCTGTACAAGATGAACTCATATTCCAGTACCTTCTTATCCCTAAGGTACAGGCAGACCCAGATCCCCTCCCCCAGACACACGGACACACCCCAACCCAGTTCCTTTCCTTTGAAGCACAGCCCATTATAGGGTACCTCTCCAGCATGACACACAGGCTTCCAAAGTTTATAAACGGGAGTGTGGGGTGTGGGGGGGGGGGAACTCACGGAACACACGTTACCCTGGTCTAAAGCGAGGGTCAGGGCAGTAGTGATCTCAAGGGCCCCCTCAAATCTTCAGAGTGGGGGACAACTGGGACCTCTGGGAAAACCTTTCCCAGCCTATAAATGCTCCCAGGGACCCCCTTCCCTTCAGTCTCCCAAATCATATCCTGCTAACCCCACGGCTGCTCCTCAATCAATGAATGTCCAAGGAGTTCAGCTCCCACTGTGTTCTGGGGGGTGGAGAACTGCCCTGAAAGGGGTATCAGCCCCCCTTCAGGGAGTCAGATGCTTAAGAGGCAAAGGTGTTTGCTGCTCCCCCCACCCCAGGCCCAGGCAGCTAGGGTCTACAAGTGGCAAATCTAGAACATCCCCCATCTTCAAGGATCTCCTTCCTGCCCTCATCTTCTAGAATGGTTACAGCCCTAGTTCCTCCTCACTGCCCTCCCAGGCCACCCACCTGTGCCCCCCTGCCCACTGGCTCCGTCCAAAAATCTTACCATAAATCTCAAATAGGTGTGCAAGTAGGGGCTCTGGAGGGGATGGGACGAGCCTCCTTCCCGCAGCCATGCCCTCCCTCCACCAGGCTGGTTTTCCCATTTGGGAGGCGAGCTCAACAGCCCTCACTCCTGGAGTCTAGCGAGCTCTCTCAGGCAGCCCTGGAGGCAGCGCGGCGGGAAACCGGGAGCCCCATCCCTGTCCGCCAGCCGCCTCGAGAATCCTGGCCCCGCTCCCTCCTCCAGCACGCCTGGAGTTGGGGCCAACAGGCAGGATCAACAATCCAGAAACTTTCAGTGTATCAAGCCGACTGGGAGGGGGAAAGAGAGAGGGAAGTGGGGGGTGCGGGGGAGGCTCCAGGGCAGAGCCCCTGCTCTTCACTTACCATCTTGCTCACATCCATGACCGAGGCTGCAGGGCACCCCCCACCCTTTGAGATCCTGCTCCCCCCAAATGTTGCTCCCGACTAATCCAGCCCCAATGGTGCCATGCTGCGAGGAGGGCGGCCGGCAGGGCCCCCGCGGACTGGGAAAGGCGGCGGCGGCAGCGGCAGGACCGAGGCTGGACCGGAGAAAGGAAGGGGAGGGGGAAGGGAGGCGGAGAGGGGGAGGGGGCCGAGTGCGGAGCCGCAGCGCGCGACAGGGGCGGGGGAGGCGCGGCCCCGCGGGCGGACGGGCGCGGCGGGCCCCGGGGGCTGGGGAATCCCTGAATCAGTTGGGGGCTCCCCGGTAGGGGTGGGGAAACCAAAGGACCGATTCCGGGGTCGGAGTCCGCGGCTCGGCGCGCGGCGAGTGTGATTTGAATAACAAAAGGTCGCCTCTCCCCGAGCTCCGGCGACCGGAATCGCCCAGCCGGGAGCCAGGCCGCCGGGCCCGCCAAAGTGAGTGTGTGCGTGCGCGTGTGCGTGTTCGGTGGGATCAGTGGGACTCAGGAAGTGCGCGAGGGAGGCGACTGAAAAGGAGGAGGGCTGGGGGGCGACGCGAGCCGACATTCCAGTGGGGGCAGGGGGTCTGCTCGGCCCCTCCCCACTTGGCTTCACTGGACAAAGGCGGAATTCAGAGCCGGTTGTTTGCCTCCCGCGGCTAATCCGGAGGGGACGCCCGGATGAGTCTGGGGTCTGCCAACAGATGGGCGAATGAAGGAAGTGGAACAGGTATCCCCGGAAGGCCCTGAGGTCCCCCGCGAGTGAGCCAGAGCCAGCCCCTCGTAAAGTGAGGGAAACTGGCTTCCAAATGATTATCAGCCCTGAACGCAGAGCTCCTTTCTCTCAAACCAGAATCCCCAGTGTTCCATCCCATCCCCAGTCTTCAATACCTCGTCTGCCCTTAGAGAAATGGGCGGCAGACACTCCTTTCTCTCTGCAGGGGACGCAGCTGGTAGTGGAAAAGGACTGGCAAACGCTCTTTCGGGGCAGTCACCAGAGAAAAGCTGGAGTCCCAAGCCTCTGGTTTCAACACCACAGGCTGCTACAAATCCTCAGATGAGCAGGAAGGTTTTGGGCACAGCCCATTCACCGCAGACATGAGACAACTTATACCAACCTTGTTACAAAGCAGGTGAGAAAACTGGCCCAGAGAAGGGGAGTGATTTGCCCCAGGTCACACCCCTGGCAGGGAATGGCGCAGGAGAAACTTCAATAAGGGCAGGGCAGCCCAAGGCAACAAGAGCTTCTCATGCTGCCAGGAAGCATCCAGCTTCTAAAATCCTTTCCAATGAACAGGTGACGGCATCCATCCACAACCCTGGCCTTCTGGCCCACACCAACGGGCCAAGAAGGCAGCACCGGTAAGTCCCCCAGCTGACCCCAGGTCTGGCGGCTGACTAGGATGGTCCCTTCCCCTTTATTGAGTTCTCAATCGATGAAATGGGGACTGTTTCTCTGCCTGCCTCCTACGGGCATGTGAGAACATCATATAAAAGACGTAAACGCAGACATACAAGGATGTACGGGGCTTTCGTTGTGGTTATTTTCATTTCCTGGCTCTGGAGCCCCGTCAAGGGTCAGCTGCAGGTCCTCTTCAGAACCTTCAGGTTCTCTGGGTCCAGGGATTTCTGTGTAACCCCGAGTCTGGACTGCAGACTGACCCTCCTGCCCCGTCGTAGGGCTGTTCCTGCAAGCCCAGCTCTTGCCCAGCTGTGCCCCAGCCAGGGAAATCAGGAGGACTGCCCTGGTCCGCTCTGGCGTGCTGGGCTCCCACAGTCCCTTCTGCTGACTCCTGTGCACAAGAGTGAACCCAAACACCAGGTTGGAGGGGGCGGGGGCACTCAGGAGGGAAGCTCGCCCAGCTTCCTCATCCTCCAACACTGACCACGGACTGGTGAACCAGCAGGAGTCACCCCATGCAGAAATGAGGTTTAGGTTATCTGCTTGATTACATTTACCACCATCTTTTTTCAAAAAAAAAAAAAAAAAGGATAAATTTTATATGTTGAAAAAGTGTTATGGGCTCTTAGACCTGAGGTTCATCAGTAGGTCAATGTCTCCCAATAGATCTTGGCACCTTGGCTGACAAAGCCCATTTGCTCATTGCTAAAATGGAGAGTGACACCCACTTCCCGTGCAGGTGGTAAGGGGCAAATGAAAGGACTTTCCCACACCTTACCTGTAGTCAGCTGAATAATGGCCCCCAAAGATACCAGGTCCTCATCCCTGGATCCTGTGAACACCATCATGTATGACAAAGACTGTGCAGGAACGATTAAGGATTCTGAGATGGGAAGATGACCCTGCATTATCTGGGTATGTCCTAGATGCAATCACATGTCTCCTTGTAAAAGGGAGATTTGACACACACAGAAGAGGCAAGGCAGTGTACTACCACAGAGGCAGAGATTGGAGTGATATACCACAAGGTAGAACATGCTGGCAGCCACCAAAAGCCAACAGGCAAGGAACAGATTCTAGAAGGAGTGTGGCCCTGTCAACGCCTTGACGGGCCCAGTGATACTGATGATAGACTTCCGGCCTCCAGAACTATCAGAGTATACATTTCTGCTGTTTTAGCCACTAAGTTTATAGTAATTTGTTATATCAGCCACAGGAAGTGACTACAGTGCCCAAAGGTCATTGAGGGCTGGTATCATGGTTACAGACAGGCCCCTTCCTTGCGGCTGCCCTCTCTGTAGGATTTCCTCGGAACTGCTCATGTGACGGCAAAAGGAGAGGCCTGCCAGGAACAGGCCTACTTTCTTGCTCCATTTGGGGGTGTGAGGGTGGGGCTGGGGGTACCCTGGCAAATACATATAAGCGTGTATACGAGGCTTGACAATTAAGTTCACAAACTTGTTGCAACGAAGTCACTCACGTTTTTTGATATCAGAGGGATTATTCATTATGAATTTGTACCAGCTGGACAGTTAACCAAGTTGACTATTTGGAAGTGCTGAAAAGGCTGTGTGAAAAAGTTAGACGACCTGGACTTTTTGCCAACAATTCATGGCTTTCGCATCACGACAATGCACCAGCTCGCACGGCACTGTCTGTGAGGGAGTTTTTAGCCAGTAAACACATAACTGTATTGGAACACCCTCCCTATTCACCTGATCTGGCCCCCAATGACTTCTTTCTTTACCCCAAGATAAAGCAAATATTGAAAGGAAGACATTTTGATGACATTCAGGACATCAAGGGTAATACGACAACAGCTCTGATGGCCATTCCAGAAAAAGAGTTCCAAAATTGCTTTGAGGGGTGGACTAGGTGCTGGTGTCGACGCATAGCTTCCCAAGGGGAGTCCTTTGAAGGTGACCGTAGTGATATTCAGCAATGAGGTATGGAGCACTTTTTCTAGGATGAGTTCGTGAACTTAGTTGTCCCACCTCATATGCATGGATGCACACGTGCACACACATACAAACACAGAGGGGGGCAAACAGCTTTTCTTAAAAGAGCTTGGGCTTCTCTGCTTGGGCTAACCTGTCACCTGCTAGGCCGGCCCAGCACACAGACATCTTTGGGGCCTGCCTTTCCTACCACAGACAGGTTCAGATTTAGAGAACAGGTGATGAGAAGGGGCCTGAGGATCCCCCACTTCACAGTGGGTGTGCCACAAGGGATCCCGGGGTCTCAGGAAACACATTTCTAGCTGAGCAGGTGGGGGGAGAAGCAGTTTGAAACATGTATGATCACCACGAGGCCGTAGGCCAATGGCTAAGGCTGGGGGAGGCTCTTTTGAATAAATCAGACAGAAAGAGAAACTGGGACCAGAAATAAGAATGCTGTGGCCCTGCAGCTGCTACTCTGTCCTTTCTTCACCAGCTCTAGGCCACCGTACCCAACAGCCTACCGGAGGTGTCCCCCCGAGGGGTCTCAGTCTCACAGGCACCTCAGACTCAAGGACTCTAAAGATAAATTTTCTTTTCCCTCTATTTTCACGATCTGTTCTCCCTCCTGTGTTTTCTATCTCAACTAATGGTTCCACCTCCACTTAGTTGCTCAAGCTAGAAACTTCAAAGTCAGCTTTAATTCCGCCATTGACAACCCCCCTCTTCTGCCCCATCTAATGAGGCCTCAGATCCATGCAATTCTTGCTGGCAAATAGCTTCCAATCTGTGTCTTCCCTCCCAATACCAACTGCTCCAGCTCTGGCTAAGACTTTCAATAATAGCCTCCTAACCTCCCTGTGTCCAGTACTTTTCCTGTCTAATTCACCTTACACACATCTAATTGTGACTCCCCACTGGCCCACCCCAGTGGGGACTCACAAACAAATGGGAAGAAACAAACAAACCTCTTTTATGATTCATTACCCGTCAATTTCCTTACTAACTTGGTCTCAGTTCCCTGCGTTCCAGCCTAGTTCCAGCCTGCCTCGCTCGTCCCACCCATTCCCCTCTGCCCCTTCAGTGAGGTCCTGGCCCATCAAACTCCTAAGGACACAGGATGCTCCTGGAATGCCCTTCCTACTTCCTCAGCTTGGAAGATTATTTCTCTCCCTGCAGGACCCATCTCAGATGTCACCTTCTCTGTGAAGCCTTCCCTGACCCATCCAGACACTTGGGAGTCCCTCCTACAATGGAGAGCTCCTGGATGTGGATACAGCCTGCATGACCCTGGGAAGGAATGGTACATGCCCTGGGCTCTCCTGTGAGCTCCCTCAGGTAGAGGCTGGGACTCACTGGCCTTGCATCCGAGTGCCCTGCTCCGACCTTACCAGCCCCAGTGCTCTCTCCAGCCGGAATTCCATACCCACGTCACTGCTCCACCCTTAACATCAACTAAAAAGTATGGAATGGACTCAGGAGGCCTGTAAGGAAGGTGCCCGTGGGCGTGATCTGGTAGCGGGTGACACCTACTGGAGAACTGTGATTCTGCAGCCTAGCCTTATAAATACCACACAGACAGATCCTGGCTGCCAGGCAGGCTCAGGGCTGGGTTTTATCGAGTACTCCAGAGGTTTGAGATTCCATTACTTTCCAGAAACAAAGGTTAAACTAAACAATACTCCCCAAAAAGGGCCTTATATAATGTATGTTACTATGCTACCACTAACAATAAGCATATGCAGAGGACTTACAAGTCCATTATCTCATTTGATCCTTTAAAAATTGGGTAAGGCAGATAGAATGGGTATTGTTGTCACAATACCTATTTTACAGGTGAGGTGCGGTAGAAGAGTGTAAAATTGAAACCTGGGGAAGTCATTGAAGTGGGGAGGGGAGGTCCAAAGGTTTAGCTTTGCCTATAGTGTTTTAATATTTTATAAGGAGAATGAGATGAAATATTATTACTTACATTACAATGATGAATATTAAAAGAGAAAGAAAGTGTAGGCTCAGATCTCAAGTTGAATTCTAGCTCCATTACTTTCTAGATAGGGGCAAGTGCCTTACCCTCTCTGAATTGCAGTTTTCTTAACCTGAAAAGTAGGGCTAGTAAATAGTATATCTCCCAGGGTTGATGTGAGAATTAAGCAAACCAATAGGAGGCTGGTCCCTGGCTTGGCTCAACACACTTGTGTCTCCATTTACCTGGCGGCGAGAGCCTGAAAAGTTCTGGATAATTTTTTTTTTTAAGCTTAAATCACAAGGAAAAAAAAAAAGATAAAAAACCAAGGATAACAGTAGTCATTCTAATTAAAACGACGGTAAATAAGTAGGCTTATAGGGAGAAAAAAGGAATTAAAGCCATTGACCGCACGCAGCTGAATAGCAGAGAACATTAGCTGGTAGCCACTAGCTGAGTGACTGCTACTCTTCCCAAGGGAGGTCCTGCAAACAGAGCCTTGGCTGGCGCGAGTGAGGTCCCAGCATGGCCTGTAATCCTAGTGGCTCCATCACAGACTATTCCCACTGGGCTTTCCTGGGGCAGAGTGGCCTTTTCAGTGAGTCACTTTGACTCCAGTGGGAAAAGCCTTCTGCTGCCTCTCTTTTTGGGGGCATGATTACACTTAAAAGTGGAGGGAAAAAAGCCCTCAAGAAACAGATGAGTTCCTAGACCTAGAGGATCTGCGTCTATCTCAGAGGATCTGCGGGATACAGCATCATGTGGCAAGTGGGGAGGTGGGTGCTCTTGGGGGGAGAGGGGACATTTGTGTCATGCTGTGAATAATAACTGGTAACATTTATTGAGTTCTTACACTGTGCCAGACACTATAGCAAGCACTTTACAAGTTTTATTTCTTTTAATCCCCACAACAACCCTGTACACTAAGTATTACTGTTATCCTTATTTTACAGATAAGGAACCAAGGCCCAGAGAGGTTAAGGGACTTTCCCAGGGCCCCGCAGCTATTAGGCAGGTAATGTGTTCCAGACGCCCCACTTGGAGCCCCTATGCTGGTTCATGCTGAGCCACATTACATAGTGTCCCTGGCACCTGGCACTGCCCTGCCCCTGGGACACCTACGTCCACCAGGGTTAACAGGCAGTTTAAACTATTATTAGTGAGAAATTTTATTTATTGACTTTCTTCATTCTAAAGCCTTGTGAATGAATTGTGAGGACACTGAACTTGGCAGCCTTCTCTTCCCTACCCTGGGTGGTCTGCATAAATTCCCAGAGCCAGACACTGGGCACTTGGACTTCAATCCTATTCCTTCCCCTAGCGCCGTGTGTGCTGCTGTATAGGCTTATCTGCTGTGGGTATGCAAGGCTGGGCCCTAAGAAGTGATTCCTTAAGTAGTTTAAACATTTCCCCTGAACACAGTTTTCATCATTAACACCCTACACAAGCCTGTATTTTAGAGATACCTGCCATTGTTCCAGGTATCCCAAATTCTGCAACTGAGGTTACAAAAAATACAGGCACACTTCGTTTTATGGCGCTTTGCTTTATTGCACTTCACAGACGTTGTGTTTTTTACACATTGAAGGCAAGACCCTCCCCCAGCAAAAAGATTACAACTCACTTTATTGAGATACGCGCTTCACCGTGGTGGTCACATTATCTCCGAGGTGTGCCTCCACTAATTATAAGACACCAGGTAGAAAGAAAATGATTGCATCTTAGGCAGGAAGCTGTCAGCAATGAACAAGATACTAGGATGTGACCAAGAAAGTCCTATAGCCACAGGGGAATGAAATGAAGTAAAAGACATGCAGAGAATGCACTTGGGAGACCCTAGAGTTAAAGTGCTAGAAAAGAGAGTGAACTGCTACGTAGGGACTACACTTCCCACCTCCTCCAGTGATGCTGTAGGTTATGAACAGGTTCAGCTTCCATCTCAACCTTTTCTCAGCCACACCTTTTGGATGGAACCACTGGGAAGTCTTTCTTTTGACCTCTTGGAACATACCTCTAGTTTTATACAGAATCCTAGTTATTTGTTTTCAATATGCAAAATTCATTGTATGGAAACGTCAGTATCCAGGTACTGGTCACATGGTAACAATAAACTGGAGCTGAGCAGCTCGGTTGGGGAAGCCGCAGGTTGGCAGGGACCGTTGGTGGCACACAAGTTCCCCACCTGGATGTTTCTTCTGAGCCCTGGATCTGTTTCTGCCCCAGAAGCCTCATCCTTTGTGGTCCTTAAGTCATCTGATCAGTCCTGGGCTCACTCCACAGCCAGGTGCCTACAGGAACTCCTGCTCCCGTTGATGGGCCACCCCCTCTCCTCACCTAGAGCAGCCACACGTGTTGATATTCACACGACGGCCCAAACAGGAGCATCGGTGGTAATCTCCGTAAATCTCCATTATGAGCATGCACAGGGCTGCCAAATCCCAACACGGGCTCTGACCTGGCCTCTGAGCACCTGCTCCTGATGTGTGATCACAATGACTTGTTGAGCCTGCGTTAAACCTAATCAACACCTGTGCAGTGCTTTCCCCATCACATGGCTCACAGGAGCAAGGAGCTCACCTGCAACGTGCCAGGCGGCAGACTGGACGCTCTGCCTGCGTTGTCCTATCTAAGCCTCCCAGTTCATGGTGCTCGCTCTGTAGATGTGGACACTGAATTATGGAGGGGCTAGTGACTTCCTGAGGTCCCACAGGTAGTGACTGCTTGTCATGCAGGGTGCATGCAGGGTCTCTGGTCCCGCTCCCTGCACAAGAACGCTGGATATGGTGAGGCCAAAAAGGACACCAACAGAGCCATAGATAGGGGAGTCACACCACTATAGTCTCACTGGCGACTGGGTTGGAGAAGCAGGAGCCACACTGTACGCAACCTGCCGTCTACTTCTCTGCCAACCAACCAACCTCACTTGCTAACTACAATCCGCTGTGCAATCCGCCGTGCTAGTTCAGTCACCATCTTCTTGCTAGCCCCCATTTTTCTGCTAGTGTAGCCACGGCAGTTATATTAGTGGCCAGTGGCTCACTGGTTACAGCTGACGGCCAACTAGCCACAGCTGGTGGCCATCCAATCACAGTTGATGGCCATTTACTACCCGAGTGAGCACCTTTCCACGTGAGGCCGAGAGCCTGGAAACGGCACTCCTGGCCCTGTCCCCACACTGCTACAGGTCATCCACCTGCAGATGCCCTGCTTTCCCTCTGTATCCACGGCCCACACTCCGGGGTAAACTTGGGCATGGCAGGGGCTCGGATCACTGTCCACTGATGGTCTGCCAGCCTTCTAGGAACAAGGCCACGGGAGTCATCAGCTGGGACATGTGTGCCCCATGGCACTCTCTGGGCACCAGCTAGGGATGTCAGAGCTGTCCCTGGGGACCCTGAGGAGCTGCAAGATAAATGAGTAATGAGGTGATGTGTGAAGTGCCACCTAGAGCCAGGAAAGGTCAAGTGCTCTGCTATCATCAGGCCTCCTTCAGAACTAAGGGCACCTACGCAGGAGCCCAGGAAGGTGTTGGGGAAGGTCCCCTCCTGTCAGGGAAACAGCCAGAGGTCCAGGCTGCCCCTCTCACTCTGGCACTGAGTGTACATGAGCCTGTGTGCTTTAGCCTCGGTTTTGTCATCTGTGAACCTGGAAATCTAGAATTCTACACCTGCTTACCAGTGGCTCCTGTTGGGAGTTCAGCTGCTGCAGCGGCTAAGCCACCCCAGAAGTGTGCTTGTTCTTCCCTTCAGAGGAAATGGACCACATAAAGGACAGGCAACAGTTTCAAATTGAGAAAACCAGACGTGCTCCCCGACCTCCCAGGCACTTCAGGAGGATGAGACGGGCCAGGCAGTGCAGGGCTGTTGCCAGGCCCCCGCTGACTCATCGCTCAACTGTCCCGGCCCCCATTTAGGAGGTGCCACGGGCACATGGACGTGCCACTATCCCAAGGGTTCCAGGAGAGCAGCTTGTGGTTGGAGCTGTGAATGGAGGCCAGGGCCGGGAAGACCAGGGCATGTGCAGGATGACCGGGCAGCAGGGCTGACCACAAGGGGCAGTGTGACCAAGTGTGGCCAGTGGAACAGGCCAAGTGCATTTGCACCGGAAGCGGACACATCTCACTGAGCAGATTCATGGGGAGTTCCGGCTAGTACACTTAGCCTCTGCCATGTAGGCAACGGAAAGCCAGACAGGCCACCAGATGGGAAGCAAACACGGACTGCGCGCCTCTTCACTTTCGGAGCTCCGGCTGAGGCTGGCTGGAGCACCTGGCAAGGTTGAGAGGAGTCAAACAGTGGAGGGCGGGGCGAGTGGTGCCTCCTACGGTCCTTCCAGCCTGTAGATTCTCTTGCCCACCGGTGTTTGAGGCCAGCCACTGGGAGTGGTTCCTGCGAGGCTCCGGAGGAACTAGACTGGCAGCTGCAGGCGGTCGGGGTGAGCCAGGATGACAGGAGCCGGAATTGGGGCCAGGGCTTCAAGAAGGGAGCAAGGGAAGAGATGAGACTAGCTGCAGGGATGAAGGAGGGGCAGAGGTAGATCTGACCCTGGGGACTAAGAGGAAGTGGAACTGTTAAGGGGAATGAGGACCCTGCTCTCCAGGGCGGTGGGGGGAGGACTGTCGTCTCCACTGCATGAAGTGTGCACTGCTTGGTGACCAGGTGCAGAGGGAGGCCCAGTGGACACACTGCAGCTTGGGAGTCACTTGGGAGTCAAGGGAGCCAGGACAGCCATTTGGGAGGCTCGTTTGGTCCCAAGGCAGAGAACCCAGCTCGGGCCAGGCCCTGGGGAAGGCAGGAGATCTGTCAGCCATTTTGCTGCCAATGGGCTAAGGAGAACTCTTGTTTTTTAAGAACTTTTGGACCTTAAGTTCAACTTTCAAACTGATCCTTCACTATTAATAAAGGACACTTTTAAAAGAAGTCATAGGAAAGCACTTTTTGAATGCTTCTAGCCTTGAAGTGTGGCCTACATCATCATCATCACAGCAGCCCTCAACACTTACTTACTAAGCCCCTGTTACGTAGGACATGGGCACAGGCATGGCAATGCCCACCTCTGAATTTGAGAAACCGGAAGTTAAGAAGCAAAGCAGAGGGTGGAGGAGAATGGAGATGGTTATTGCCAGCGCTGGCTCTCTATCCCAGCTACACACCTGGGAAGCCTGGGCTCCCCCAGAAGATGCCTGTGTACAACAAGACTGGGAACACCTGAAACTACTGCTAGGGCTCAGGAACCCAGGCCCCAGTCCTGGCTGAAGCCCAGGGTGTGGAAGACAGGCAGTGTGGCACTTCCCTTGTCGCTTCTCCGAGCTTCCACCTGGAATTTTCCACCCCTTGGCCAAAGGCTCAATGTAAGCGGGGACCTCTGAACCCTTTGCTCCTGGTAGATTTCTTTTCCCTCTTTTCACTGCCATCACCACCCCCCACATTAAACTGTGGACCCTTTCCACACATTTGATCTCATGGAAGAAAGAAAGAACCAGGCATGGCTGAACTCCACAGAACACCCAGCATAACCCCAGAACCCATGTGATCAACCAGGCTGAGGGAGAAAGGTGGCCTGATCTTAGGATGCCACTTTTAGCTAGAAGTTGCTGGGAAGCAAAGATCTACTGGATTTCTAAAGCCTCTCCAGGCAGGCTGTGGGTGGCCGGAGGGGGTGCGGGGGCCTGTGAGCGGCACCGAGACAGATGGGAGCCACTCAGCCAAGTCCCTGAGTCAGCAGACGGCCGGAAACCTCGGCTCAGAGGCCCAGGCTGCCAGGGCTCTCTGCCCCTGCCCGCCCGGCTCCTCCCTGGAGGCAGGAATTTTGGGCACCTTCAAATGGCCCAGCCTAGAAGCTGCCAGCCTCTCACTTGGAGAGGTTTTTCCACTGCTCCTCCCCTGGTGGACAAGTCCAGGAATCTGTCTCTGCCCAATTTCTAATAAGCAAAGACTTGTCCCAGGGGCGTGGACCAGGGCAGGAGGCATCAACTCAGAGATGTCTATAGTGACCAAGCGCCGGCATTTCCGCTCTGGAGAGGGCGGCAGCCAGGCTAATTCCATGTTATTACAGCCTTACAGGAAGCCAGCCTGGCCCAGCTGTCAACCAGCAGCAATTTATGAGCCTTAGGGGCAGAGGGAGGGAGAAGAGGGAAGAGAAAGGAAAACACAGCCCCCCCCCTCCCCACCAAAAAAAATTGATCCTGAGCTATTTTTAGGTGCTTATTCATCCCACACATTTCTTTTTAAGAGCCAGGACATGGGCTCTGTACAAACACCATTTAGT
This sequence comes from Rhinolophus ferrumequinum, assembly GCF_004115265.2. NCBI lineage: Eukaryota > Metazoa > Chordata > Mammalia > Chiroptera > Rhinolophidae > Rhinolophus > Rhinolophus ferrumequinum. The sequence continues at coordinate 92,891,030 of NC_046290.1, read as the reverse complement.
AGGAGACAGCTGCTCACACAGGCAGAATGGGGCAGGGGGGCACCTATGAGCACTGGGCCCACGTGAGAAGGAGTGAGAGGGTCTTCAAGGACCCTCTTCACAGTAAAAAATACCCCAAGGATTCTGAAGGCAGAGTAAGGAGGCTGAATTAAGAGAGGCTTTTAAATCAGAATCTCCAAGTCCTACCTCCAGCTCTCTTGCTGTATGGCCTTGGGCTGATCATTGGGAGAGTCAGATGAGACCCTGGGCTGGAACCCTGACCACGTGTGGTTTTGGGCAAGTCATTCAAACTCTATGCCTCCATTTCCCCATCTACAAACACATGGCTAGTTAATGTACGTAAAACACTAGAAAACTGCCTGGTATACCTAGTTGTATGTAAGAGTTAGCAATCATTTCTATTCTAGTACCATACATATGTTAATTATTACTATCAGTAATAATAATCATTTAAAACAGTATATTGGAGTAGGATAGAACAGGAAGCCACAGAAGGCCTGAGATGGAAAAGAGGTCAGGTTACAGAATGTTGTATTTACAACCCAAGAGCTGTCAAGGATGAGTGTAAAGAGGCTTTACCTCTGTTTAGGTGTGACTGCTGAGACAGTTTCTCCTCCTGTAAATGGGTTATATCCACTCTTAGGGTGTTAAAGGGGTTAATGCAAACGGAAGCCCCCCGCATGGCTCACAGGAGGTCTCAAAGTGCTAGTTGATTCTGAAATCACCTATCCAGGTGTGATGACTAATCTTGCCAGCGTGACTGGAGGGGCCCAGCTATTTGACTTCACATTATTTCTGGGTGTGTCTGGGAAGGTGTTTCTGGATGAGATTAGCATTTGAAGGGGTGGACTGAGTACAGAAGATGGCTCTCCCCAACGTGCTGAGGGCCTGAATAGAACCAGGTGGAAGAAAGGAGAATTTGATGCTTTTCCTGCCTGATGGCTTGAGCTGGAACATCAGTCTTCTTCTCGGCCTGGGATTTACACTGCTGTGGTTCTCAGGCCTTTGGACTTGGACTGAATTACACTTTACTGGGGTCTCTAGCTCGCACATGGCATTGTGAGCCAGTTCCCTATAATCCATCAGTCTGTGTGTGTGTGTGTGTGTGTGTGTGTGTGTGCGTGCATGGAAGCACACGCATATTGCCTTCTGTGTCTCTGGTTGCCCACTGAATCAGAGCCAGACCACTCTAGAATCTGGCCTTTCTGTGCCAGCCATCACCCTTCTTTGCATGGGCCACCCTCTACCCACCACCTCCCTAACACCTGCCTGACTCCCTGGCTGCTCCTTCTGCCCTTGACACCCTCTACATGTTAACCCAGCCTTTACTGACCTCTCCCTTCTAGTTCCATCCATAGACCTTTATAGAATGTCTACTGTATGCACAATACCGAGCTAAGTGCTGCGACTACTGAGACAAATAAAACCAGGCTCTCAGACTTCAGATAATTTCCAGACAATGTGGAGGTTATCTGTACAAGACAGTGCAGGTACCCAGGGAGCACCAGGGAGGGGCTGGGGGCGGCTGAGGAAAGGGCAGCAGGCCAAGGACATCTTCCTGCAGGAAGTGACAAAGGTGTTCCAATCAGGAGTGCGCACGCACGTGCAGGGAGGGGAGATTCAGCAGGGCTCCTGCAGGGGAGGCACCTGGAGAGGAGCCGGGATTTCCGAATCTCTCACTGCCTGCCCCCATCTTAGAGCCGGCCCCTGGTCAAAGTGGTCTGAAGCCCCCTCTTTCCATGCCTCTTCACCTCCCTCAGGGCTGCTCCTGCCCCTCTGAAATCCTTCCAGGCTGAGCATCCAGCCGGCCTCAGCAGAGACCCTGGAGCCAGGGTCCACTTCTGTCATGGCATCCTGGGCTTAGGTGGTGAGACGCTGGGGACAGCAGTCTCCTCATCTTCAGATTCCCCGTCTGCCACCTCAGGCATCATTCAAAAACAGGCATGTCCTTCCCTCCTTAAAAACCCCAAGAGATCCCCACCCACAGCTTTCAAGGGGGATGCCAAGGGTCTACCTCTGGCTGCTGTCCCTCTGGCCGCATCCCAGGTCACTCCTGCCACAGGCCCCTTACATGAGTCGACCCTTCTCTCTATAAGGCTGCCCGTCCCTTTCTCTGTTTCTCTTTCCCTGGCAGAGTAACAAACACAGGCTTATTACCTCTTCTGTGAAGTCTTCCTGGGCAAGCTGTCTTCCCACAGCACTTTTTGCATATCTTTAGCTCTGGTGTGATAACTTGGGCTGGCTGACCTTTTGAGGGCAGGGACCTGGTCTCATTCCAAGACCAGCCCACGGCAAGTAGCTCTCCCAAACTTCAGGTGAAGCCCTTGAAGCATATGCACAGGAAAACTTCAGCCATTTCTAAATGTACTGGCATCACTAGAGGTAAAAAATGGCAATAGTATGTAGGCGAAGTTTATTTCGTGTTCAGGAGAAAGGATTGGTAAATAAATCATACAGGTCAATTGCATTCATTGCCATACTGGATTTGAGTAATAAAGGTTTGGGAAAAATCAAACTGTGAACTCATGAAGCTGAGGAATTCCTGCCACTCCTCCAGGCTGGGGGCACCTCTGCTCTGAGAACACCACTGGCCATGAAACACTGTTTGCCCACAACTGTCAGACCCCACACACGTCAGGCCTCACACACACACACTAGTGCAATCTGAGGCATCTTACTCTCTATGAGCCACCGTTTCTCTGTCCATAAAATGATTGTAAAAAATTGCTCTTACAAGAGGTTATTATAAGGATCAAGTGCAAAATAACATGTAAAAGTACTTAGGAAATTATCAGTACCCATAAAATGTTCTGAGCTTCAAAAGGGTCCCTTTATTATTAAGGTTATTAATCATTAATAAAATACGTCCTTGGTGGGTCTAACAGGTTTTATTACATAGAGTCTCTTGCCAGTTCTTGCCCGTCAACCTGGCTGCTTCTCCCTTTGCCTGGCTCCTAGGATCTGGCTGAACTAGTGTCCTGGTAAGAACAAGGATTCTGCTTCTACCATGCATAGCTGTGTGACCTAGACTGAAGTTCTTACTCTCACCCCTGCGCCTGTTTTCCAGAGATGATAAGGGTTGTGGAGAGGATTAAATGAGATGATTGACAGCCAGTGTATGGGATGTGTGCTCAGTGGCCACCTAGGAGGTCTCCAGGGAGTGAGGGGCAGGCTCAGTGACCAAACCAGATAAGCAGACCTCTGTCTCCCAGTGGGGCCAAAGTGGGTACCATTCCTAGTTAGAGCTGGTGTTGCCGAGAGCCTGGTGACAGTCCCCCCATGCACCCCTAACTCCTGCAAGAAGAGGCATAGAGGCCACGGCTCTAATTTCTTCGGGGGTAGCAATGGCTGGGTGGGTGAGTGTGGGTTATCTAAATCTTTTCTCTTTCCTCTTCACACAGAAACCCCAAAAAGTTTCCCCTCATGGAGTTTCAGGATGCTTGACTTGCAAAGTACCTGGACTATTCTTCGTTCTACATTTTAAAATCCATTTTCTCCTTAAAGTTGGAAGCACCTCCTTAAAATACAAGCTCTCCACCAGTATTTCTCGCTATGCTTTTAAAAAGTCCAGAGTTGGTGCCAAAAGAATGGGAAGGAGTTGAGTCTATTGGGACTTGTTCTTGGACCGCTGAGCTGTCGAGGAGGCCAGGGCCTTTTTCTCTTTCTTGTTCACGGCTGAATCCCAGCCTCCAGGACAGTGCCTGGCACTCAATTAATCGTGATTGAGTGTATGAATGAGTGCGTGCAAGAAATCATTTAAGGATGTGCCTATTCTGAGTTCTGGGACACACGTGGGACTCTGCAATCCCTACGTCGGTGGGCGCCTCTGGCTTTAGCAAGGGGCTTTCACACCCACATCTCATGTCTCAACACCCTGTGAAGCAGCAGGAGTGCTCACCTTTTACAGATGAGCTGAGACAGAGAATCAAAGGGCTCATCTAGGAAACAGCACTCAGTCCCTCGTTGGACTCGTTCCCCAGTATTATGGCTGCAGGCTCTTTCCACGGCGCACTGCTTCCTGCTGTCCTGTTGCACCGTCAGGCACAATCTCAATCTTCCCGTGGTCTGGAATTCATCTATCCATCCACCCACCCAACCAGTCCAACCTTCACTTGATACCACCATGGCTCCAGGGGGACGGGGAATGTACGCAGGTGAATGCAAAACTGGAGGAAGACAGGTGTCGGGACTGCTCTTTGTACTAACGATGATGGAGGTCAAACCTCTCCTCTGTGGAAAAGAGTTTGGCAGCTCCACAAAAAGACACAGAATTACCAGATGACTCAACAATTCCACTCCGGGGTAAATACCCAAGAGAATTCAAAACAGGGACTCAAACAGATAATTTGTACACCCGTGTTCATTATTCATAAGCAAAAGGTGGAAACAACCCAAGTGTCTATGAACAGATGAATGGATAAGCAAAATGTAGTATATAGATAACAGACTGCTATTCAACTATAAAAAGAAATAAAGTTCTGATAGCATGATTCACTGTGGATGACACTTGACAACATTATGCTAAGTGAAATAAGCCAGATGCAAAACGAAAAATATCGTATAGTTCCACTTACACGAACTATCTATAATATGCAAATTCACAGACAGAATAGATTACCAGGGGATGGGGTGGGATGGGGACAGGGAGCGATTGCTTAAAGGTACAGAGTTTCTGAGGGGCTGATGAAAAATTCTGGAAACAGTGGTGATTGTTGTACAACATTATGAATGTGATTAATGCCACCGAGTACAGTTAAAAATGGTTAAATTGGGAATTTTTACGTTACATATATTTTTCCACAATGTTTTTGAAAAGCACAAACACACACAAAACATGAGAGCAATATTATAGGAGTAGATAGATATACGGATCAGTGGAAATAGAACAGCAAGTCTAAAAACAAAGCAAACTATTCAAGTGGTACCGACACAATGGAAAGAAGTTCTCATGGTGGGTAAGGGGAGCCAAATGTAAAAAAGCAAAACTAAAAACTTAGAATAAACACAGAACAATCTGTTTATAACTTTAGCAATGAGAAGAGCTTCTTATGTAAGATACAAAATGATGACACCGTAAAGGAAAACGCTTTTCCTGTGGCAGGACGGTCTTTGAACTGGACCATCTATCAGGATCTAATAAAATTTCAAATACTCATCTTCTCAGCCCCGGGCATCTGTCCTAGAGAAATCCTCCCATAAGCCATGATCGAAGGCAGTCCCTGAAGCATTGTTCCTAAGGAAAAAGTGAAAATCACTTAAATGTTCCCACAATAGCAGAAAGTTGAAAGAAACTAGGGCACTCTAATTCTAAGGAATACTACGCAGAAGTTAAAAAGAATGAGGTTGATCTAAAAATGCTGACAGAGAAAAATCTCAAAGAAAAAAGAAAGGCACCCTGGATCACTCCAAATGGATTTGCCAGCTGGCTTACCAGCCTCTTGCGCATTTTCAAAGGCTACTGCCGGTGGAATACACATCTGCCCGACTCCACAACAACTGCATTATGCGATGCCATTTGAAGAGCTGCTAGACCTGAGAGGAGGGCTTGGGATGTCCTACCTCAGCAGAGAAACTCAAGGAGGGAGAGTTAGAAGGGGGCAGCTGGGTAGTGGGGGGCGCCAAGGGAGGGAAGGAGGCAGGGAGAAAAACCCGAGCAAAACAGCAGGAGAGGAAGCTAAGGCAGGACTGTGTGAAGGAAGATCAAAGGGGCTATACCAAGTGCTGTAAAATTCCAATCACTGGCCAGTCATTTGCGGGCAGAGACACCTCAAGTGATACCAACGCGTCGTCAGAAGCCGCTTTAGGTAATTTAGGTCATTTGGTCTCCTCCTACTTCTGGCCAGTCCCAGGGCTGAAACTGTAGATCATTCGTGGAGGGTCCTGTGTTATGTCAAACTAGGGCAGCCATGCACATGGCTTCCCCGCAGATCTGGAAGTCTGCATAAACGCCTGCCTTTTGGGGGCGGCCGGGTAGGCCGGTTGGTTAGTGCGGTGCTCTTAACAACAAGGTTGCCGGTTCGATCCCCACATAGGCCACTGTGAGCTGCGCCCTCCACAACTAGATTGAAACAACTACTTGACTTGGAGCTGATGGGTCCTGGAAAAACACACTTAAAATAAGTTTTTTTTGAAAAAATGCTTGGCTTTGGTCTCACTGAGTGTCCTCCTGTCCCCATGCTGGTGTCCACCCCACTCCACTTCTTCCCATCTCCTTCCCACCTCAAGAAGGGAAGGAGACCTGCATCTCTGAGCATCCATTGTCATATTTCATCCTCACAATCACTGTAATTAGAAAGGTAAGCAATGTGCCCAAGGTCACCCAGGCATCAAAAGCGCAGGTTATGTGTCTGGTGCCATTTGGGAAACAGCTTCCACAGAGTAAGTCAGGCCTAAGTCAGACTGCGTGACATTGAGCGACTGGTGAGGGGGCAAGAGGGAGGTAGGGAAGTGGACTTCTATTTGGAAAAGGCTGGTGGTGAAGGACAGAGAATCCCCGGAATGGAAAGTCCAGAGGCGGCGGAAGGATGTTTAAGGATGGGGAAGATTTGCACATGCTCACAGGCAGACGGGATGGGATGGGTAGGAAATGCAGCAGGCGAGAGACGACGGAGCGAGGTCTGTGAGGAGCAGATGGGCTCAAGGGCACAAGTGGGTGGGTGGGTGAGCCACAGTCGGGAGGCGGGCAGGGGGAAGGATATTCAAGGACGTCGTGGTGGATGAAATCTGAAAAGGAGGGGTGGGCCACACTGGAGGGGCTCCAGCTTTTCAATAAAGCAAAGTTATGTCCAGAGAGGAAGAAAGGACAGGGAAGGATGAACCAAGAGAAAAATGGCATCCTGGAAGCTAAGGTGGGCAAGCGGTTTTCAGGGAGTAAGTGGTGGGTGGTGAGGAAGAGGAGGCCATGGTATTGACTCTTCTTTCAAGAGTGTGAAAGGAAAGAACAGAGGGAGGCACCTGAGGAAAAAGTCGGGTAGGACAGAGGGTTTTAAAGGTGGGGGGCGGGCACGTGGACATATTTATAGGATGAAAGGATGGATAGGAGAGGGAATTACTGAAGACACAGAGAGAATGGGGGCAATGACAGAGCAACATCTCGGGGACACCAGCACAGCAGGCCAAGCTCCCACGGCATCCTGCAGCCTCACCACACGGGCAACCCACACTGAGGCTTCCTCAGTGAAAACCCCCACATGAACTGCCGCAAAGCCACGCGTGCCAACCCGGTATTGCAGGCCTGTCAATTTTGTATGTAACTACAGGAAGTTACACGTATCCTAATTACATTTTATAAATTGTCTTTATGACTACCTGCTCTGGTATAAGGACCAAGGAAACATTAAACTCAGTCTGTGGTTTGCCAAGTTCCTTTTCGGTGCAGGTATGTGCCAGGCCATGTGAAGAACAATATACAGTCCTTGCTCTCAAGATGCTGATAAGTGTAGTGCGGAGGCAAACATGATAATACGTCATTTTAAGGCAGTTTCCATATCACAGGAGGTGCTCTGAAGGAAGGAAGTGGGACCTGTCCCATTACCCTAGAATTAACTGAAGGAACCCAAAGCTGGGGCCCAAGTGGTGGTGTGTGTTCCACTTCTTGAGTCAGACAGCTCCCAACTAGCTTCCGAAGAGGCAACCAGGCCACCAGATGGCTCAGCGAAGCTCTTAGGTTGTACAGGATGCTAAGACTGCCCAGAGCGGGGAATCACTTACCCAGCCGCGCCTCAGGACGATGGGGCCTGAACTGAGTTGTGGAAGATGAGCAGTCTTGGCCCCAGTGAAGTAGGGCAGCAAGTATGTTCTTGGAAGAAGTGGGGTAGTTGTGGGACGTAAAGTCCAAGGTAAGGAATGCTGGCAGATGGGTCTGGAGCGGGGCGATCAAGGGTCATGGAGGAGAGAACCTTGAATGACAAGACTGTCCTGAAAGTCTGTCACTCACATAGGATGGGGAAGCTTTTCCAAATAATAGGTGCTCCCTCCAACCAGGGGGTTCCTGACACACCGCTCTTACCCCAAAACGATAGCAGATGAGACTGACCGATGGAGGAGGCAGGTGGTCAATGAAGGGTGTTTGGCAGGTGACACAAGCAGGTCATGGAGGACAGCTCTGAGGGTGGCCAGCTTGAAAGCAGGGACCGGTGAGGTCCCAGCATGAAATGACGAGGCCTGACACTGAGCAGCGAAAGAGAAAAGGAGAAGAGTCCGGCCATATCTGGACGGTAAAACCCAGCAGGACGTGGTAATGGACGGGCTAAGAGTGCAACACTGGTAAGGCAGGTTGACTTCTAGTTTTCTGACTCGGGTCATTAATGGAGCAACGGTCCTACCAAGGCAAGGTGGGATGGGATGGGATCCAAGCATGAGGCCGTGTTGGCTTCAGACGGGAAGAGACAGCTTCCACTTTACCAGGTGGGAGGTGGAGAGGACGGGGTTGAGTGCAAATGTATTTAGAGGTCCTATGGCAGGAAGCAGAGAGCATTTGCACCTGGTGACTTTGGTTTTCTGTGTGAAGTAGAAGACATGCAATCAAGGAGGCATGGAATTGGAGCTCTGAGGAGCGGGAAGACCTGAAACAGTCACTGGTGAGAAAGGGGTCACAGAGCAGAGTTGGAGGTCCAGGGGCATGTGGAGGCCATTTTCTTTTGACTGTGTTTACGGTATCTTTTCTTGTTACTAACGCTTTTAATTTTTACGTAGCCAAATCTATCAGCTTTTCCTTTATAGCTTCTAGGCTTCATGGCATGCTTTAAAAAGCCTTGCCTCATGTGGCAGTTTAAAACAAACAGAAGAAGACAGGGTCATATACACTAATGTAAACAATACCCAAGATATATATTCTTAAGTGAAATGGGACAGCAAGTCTATTGATATGGATCAATGATACACTTGCTGTGTCAGGAAGATTCTACAGAGACTATAAAGGGGCTGCTTCTGGAGAGGTGACTGGTTGGAGTGGATGTTATGGAAGTCACAGGGCAAAGAGTCAGAAGATGTAAGCAGGATATACGAAAGACACGGACCCTGCTGGCCAACGGGAGAGGGAGCAGGTGAGTTAGAGACACAGAGCAGTTCCTGATCCCAAGAACAGAAATCACCTGGGATCAAAGGAGAGTACACAGTACATAGGATTGACCATATTTTGTACTAAAGTTTCTAATGAACCTATTTTGTTCTGAGGCACATAAAGGGTAAGTAGCCTTCACAAGGGCACACAGCTAACAGGGCGTTGCCTTCTGGCTCTGGGGCCTAATGAACCTTCACCGTTATGCTACATCATACTAAGTGCAAAGGTAGGACACAAAACTGTTTATAGTATGAGCACAACTTTGTAAAAAAAAAAAAAGATAAATATATGTGTGTGTGTATATATACATATATGTGTGTATGTGTGTGTATATGTACATACGCGGTCTGACAATTAAGTTTGTGAACTCATCCTAGAAAAAGTGCCACACACCTCATTGCTGAATGTCACTATGGTCACCTTCGAAGTACTCCCCTTGGGAAGCTATGCACCAACGCCAGCACCTAGTCCACCCTTCAAAGCAATTTTGGAACTCTTTTTCTGGAATGGCCATCAGAGCTGTCGTCGTATTACCCTTGATGTCCTGAATGTCATCAAAACGTCTTCCTTTCAGTATTTCCTTTATCTTCAGGTAAAGAAAGAAGTCATTGGGGGCCAGATCAGGTGAGTAGGGAGGGTGTTCCAATACAGTTATTTGTTTCCTGGCTAAAAGCTCCCTCACAGACAGTGCCGTGTGAGCTGGTGCATTGTCGTGATGCAAGAGTCATGAATTGTTGGCGAAAAATTCAGGTTGTCTTTTTCATGCAGCCTTTTCAGCACTTCCAAATAGTAAACTTGGTTAACTGTTTGTCCAGTTGGTACAAATTCATAATGAATAATCCCTCTGATATTAAAAAAGGTTAGAAACATCGTTGCAATAAGTTCGCGAACTTAATTGTCAGGCCTCATATGTATACACACACGTATTTATAGGCAGTATATTTTTAGACAGATACCAGAAAGATATACACTAAAATGTTAACAGTAGTTATCTGAGTGGGATTTTAAAAAATACTTTTCTAGATTTCCTACAATTAGCATTAATATTAACAGAAAAGAAAGGTATTTAAAATAATCAGTGGGATGGGCAAGCATCAAAGTCATTTTACAAAAATAGACTTTCTGGAAAAAGACACCTTGGCAACACACCCTGAGAATTTGAATCCACAAAAAAAGTATTCTGCTTGATTCATGGCATAATAGTGGAAAGAATGTGAGGTTTAGAAGACCTCGTTTCAGGCTACTTAGAAACGTGTTAACTCCCTACGCTGCTGTGTCCTCATAGGAAGTTAATGTGAAGATAATAAAACTTGCTTCACATGGTTGCAAGATAAAAAAAGTTCTGTCAATCAATTAAACCATGTGAGTTTAATATTATTATTAGTTCTACCTTTTACTCTTTTATTAATGCATTGGCATCTACCCAGTTCAAAATTAAATTGTGATTGTAAAATACAATGCCAATTCTTGACTAGTTACTTTGATTTCATAAAACAAACATTAATTAAAATCAGGCTATGGCTTATTATTATTGAACCATAATAACAGGATGAATATCTCAAGTTTCCCCATATTCCAACTCAAAAATCTCTGTTGGGTACAATTCAGGAGGACTGCCTCCCTCGCCAGCAGCCCCGCACGCCCAGTCCCATGGCCCCCTGGTACTCCTGGAAGCCAAGGCCATGTTGTCTGCTTGCCCACAGCTATTTGAAGTTTTCAGTCATCCTCTGCTCCCAATGGTGCATAATCCTTTCTGTACCAAACCAAAGACAGACCCAGTTTTCTAAAATGCCACCCCTGTGCCCACATCCCTTCTTCCCTCTTGCCTCAGTGTGGGAAGTGTCGCTCTTCCTGTTGAGGCCAACCTCTCCAAAGGATTCCTGTCCTGGGTCTTCCCACCTTTATGTTGTTTCTAAGGAGGGCGCAGCTCACAGTGGCCCATGCGGGGATTGAACCAGCAACCTTGGTGTTATCAGCACCACGCTCCAACCAACTGAGCTGACTGGCCACCCCTCCTTTCCACCATCATCCCCTTGGGCCTTAGAGCACCACCAGTTCATCACTAGACTAAACCCGACCAATCTCCCAGTCTCCAGTCCTGACCAGAATAATCTTTTTTTTTTTTTTTTAAGTTGAGATACAATTCAGACACCATAGAATGCACCACTTTACGTTCCCATCAGCAACGTATGCGAGTTCCAAGTTCCTTGACCGGAATGTTAGAACCAAGAGATGATGGCGTCAAAACACCTGTTCTAAGAGTTTTAGTTTTATAGGTTTAGCTCTGACATTTAGGTCTTTATTCCCTTTGGGGTTAATTTTTATCTCCAGTGTGAGGCAGGGATCCAACTTTATCTTTTGCATATGGATATCTAGTTGTCCTAGCACCACTTGTTGAAAAGACAGTTCTTTCCCCATGAAATGGTCTGACCACTTGTCAAAAACAAACCGACCTTAGATATATGGATTTCTTTCTGCACCCTCAATCCTACTCCAGATCTATATTTCTAGTCCTATGCCTATATCACACTATCTTCATTACTGTAGCTTTGTAGTAAGTTTTGAAATTGGGAAGTGTGAATCCTCCAACTTTGTTCTTCTTTGATTGTTTTGACAATTCATGTCCCTTGAATTTCCATATGAATTTTAGTATAAGCTTGTCTATTTCTGCAAAAAGGCAGTTGACATTTTTAAAAGGATTACATTGAATCTGTAGATCATTAGGGAAGTATTGCTATGTTAACAATATTAAATCTTCTGGCTCATGAACATGGGATGTCTTTCCTTTATTTAGGTCTTCCTTCATTTCTTTCAACAATGTTTTATAATTTCAGTATACAAGTCTTGCACATCTTTGGTTAAATCTATTCCTAAGTATTTAATTCTCTTTGATGTATTATAAATGGAAATTATGTTTTTAATTTTATTTTTGGATTTTTCATACCTAGTGTATAGAATACAACTGATTTTTACAATCTCGATCTTGTATCCCACATGTCATCAACCAACAGAGATAGTTTTACCACTTCTTTGCCAATCTGAATACATTTTATTTCTTTGTCTTACCTTACTGCCCACTTTAGAACCCCTGATACAATCTTGAATAGAAGTGGTAAGAGCAGACATCCTTATTTCGTTCCTGATTTTAGGGGTACATTTTTCAGTCTTTCACTATTAAGTGTGATGTTAGCTGTGAATTTTTTAAAGATGCCCTTTTCAGACTGAGAAATTTCTTAATTTCTCCTTCATTTTTGATGGTTTTACCAGATACAGAATTCTTGGCTGGCTGTTCTTTTTCTCCTTTCATCACTTTTATTAATGTCATCCCACTGCCTTCTAGCCTCCATGTTTGCCTGTTTTTTAATGAGAAATCATCTGTTCATCTCATTGAGGAACCCCTGTTGCTTTCTCTCTTTGTCTTTTTATAGTGTGATTATGATGTGTCTAGATGAAGAGCTCTTTGAATTTGTCATACTTGGAGTTTGTTGAGTTTCTTGGATGTGTAGACGAATGTTTTTTCATCAAATTTGGCATGTTTTTGGCTATTACTTCTTCAAATATCTCAACTGACCTATCTTCAAGTTTTCTCATTCTTTTTTCTGCCAGTTCAAATCTGTTGTTGAGCCCCTCCAGCAATTTTTGTTTGTTTGTTTGAATTATTATACTTTTCAATTCCATAATTTTCTTTTTAGTTCCTTTTTATAATTTCTATCTGTTGATTATCTCTATGTGAGACTCCATTTTCACACTTTCCTTTTATTCTTTAGATATGGTTTCCTTTAGTTCTTTGAACATATTTAAAATAGCTGATTTAAAGTATTTGTCTAGTAATTCCAGCTTCTGGACTTCTTCAGGGACAATTTCTATTAATTGCTGCTTTTTCCCTATACATATGGGATCATAGTTTCTTGTTTCTTTGCGTGTTTCATATTTTTTGTTGAAAACAGGACATGTGAAATAATATAATGTGGCAAATCTGGACATCAGATTCTGCCACCTTACAGGGTTTGTTGTTGGTGCTGCTTGTTGCAGTGGTTATTTTTTTAGTGACTTTCTTGAACTAATTCTGCCGAGGCTATATTCTCTGTCATGATGACCACTGAAGTCTTGGATCGGTTAACTTAATGGTCAGCTAATGATTAGACAGAGATTTTCTTAACCTCCTGGAATCAATAAATCTCCCATTCTTTGCCAAGGGACTCTGTATGCGTGTCGGGGCATGCCTTCAACACTCAGCCAAGCAATTTATAACTCTGCCTCAACTTGCATGTCACACTTGAACAGAGCTTCAAAGTCAGTCAGAGGTGGCAGATTATTGTCTTCTCAAGTCTTTTCTGCACATGCCTACAGCCAACACCTGTGCATGGATTACAGGACTATGCCAGAGCTTTTATAAACCCCCTGTGGACATCTCATTCCTCAGCCTTTCCTTTTCAGCTTTATGTTCTATAATTTACCCCAACTGTTATTCATTGCCTCAGGCAGCTGTGATATTAGAATATTCAACAAATAGCCCCAGGGAGATGCTTTTAGCACTGGGACAGTTTAAGGTCAAAAAAGGAACATATTTTCCAAGTGCGGTCTTCGTGGGAACCACTGGCTAGGTTAGATAACGACTATTCTACATGATCTGGCTGCTAGCTCCCCAACTTCATCATCTCCCCCTCTCTGCCTCACGCACTGTTCTCCAGCATCTCTGCCATTCTTGCAGTTTCTTGGACAAGATTGTTCCTGCCTTGGGGTCCTTGCACACACTGTTTTCTCTGCCTGAAAACTATTTCCCATGATCTCTGCTTGGCTGGTTTTATCACTTCTCTAACATAACCTCCTTCTCACTCAACCCCCACTTCCAACACTCACTCGCCTCATTTTTTCCAATAGTACTTATCACACTCTAGCATCATATCATGTACTTGCTACTGTCTGATTTCCCTATTGGAACCTAAGTTCTATGAAGACGGACTCTGATTTATCCCTAGGTCCTAAAAACAGTGCCTGGATCTGCTACTAAATACTTGCTTAAAAATGAAGTAGTCTCGGGGGTGGCCAGTTAGCTCAGTTGGTTAGGGTGTGGTGCTAATAACACCAAGGTTGCTGGTTGGATCCCTGCATGGGCTGTGCCCTCCTTAAAAAACAAAAAAAAAATGAAGTAGTCACCTATGATGGATTTATATTCTATCAGCTTACCTAAACTGGACTACACCACCCAGAATTTCTTTCCTTGTGTAGCTCCAAATTAGCATGAGACACTTTGCCTAAGAACCAGCAGGCAGCCATGAAGAAGCGGCTGTGCTCCCTTATGCCCAGGAAGTCAGTGCAAGGCACCAGGCACAGCTGCAGCTCACGCACATTGTCACTCGTCTGCTGGGTCATCTGGTTGTTATGGATCAGCAGCCAGGCCCCCAGCTTCTCCAGCTCTAGCTTCTCCAACTGCTGGGCAAGATGCATACTTAGCTCCGTGACAAAGAACACCAGTCTTCTGCATGACGTCCTCTTTATCAAAGTTGGAGGAATGGAGTCAGGAGAAATCGACACGGGTCCCAGTTCATTCTTACGGGTTCCAGCTCACCCTCTAAGGTTAGAGCTTTTTCTTGCTCCCCTCACGTCACATCCTTCCTTTCTTCCCAACTGCCTTTTTATGGACTTCAAGATCCACTACCAGACACAGAGACTTCACATAGACAGAGTAACAGGCTCCCACAGCTGGGCAAGATCAAAACTTGATAAAAGATCCCTTATTACACATGATATATTTCCAGAGGTTCTGCTTCACTGATTAAACCTACTGATACATCCTTCTGTTCCTGTAAGTTCAACCATTCTCTATTAGTTTATCCCCGTCTGTTTTTAAACTTCAAATATATATATATAAATGTTCCTACTTGACTTCACACACACCTCCAACTATGGCCTCCTCCCCCCTTTTCCAAACTTCTTGAAAGACTTGTCTTCACAGACTTCTTCAACTCACAAACTCCTCTAGCTCTTACTAGGTCAATAACAATCTCCATTTGCAAAATCCAAAGAATACTTTTTTTGTTTTTCAGTGCCCATCTATCTAGAGCTTGGTATTCCATAATATTTTCCGCAACTCACACTCTGATCTGCATGCAACTCTTCCCTTGGCTTCCATAGCACAAGCTTTCCTGGTTTCCCTCCTTTCTTTCTTCATTTTCATTTCTTTGGCTGGCTTCTTCTCAACCTGTGTCTAAATGTTGAGGTCCTCAGGGAGGAAGAACACCCCCTCGGCCTTCTGCATTCTCTCTTTCGGTGGTCTCCTCCATCCCCATGCCTCCAATTACCACCCAGACGCCAGCATAACTTCCATCCCTCTGACCTACAGATCTGCTTAGCAATGTCCACAGTGACCTCAGATTTAACAAGTCCCAAATCTACCCACGACAATTTCTGCAAATCTGGTAACACCATCATGCTTTCCGTTGTAGCCAAAGCCAGAATCCTGAGAATAATCCTTGACTATGCTCCCTCTCAATCTAACCAATGACCAAAGTCCTGACAACTCAGTCTTTTAAATGTCTTCATCCACTTCTCTCTGTCTCTGTGGTCACCATCCTCTTCCTCCTACCGGACCCCTTGCCCTCCATCCCATTCTTCACAATGAGGCCTCCCTTTCACCCATCCTACTACCTCATTCAAATATTTATGGAGTCGTGACTATATGCCAGAAGGCTCCTTAAAAAGTGCATATGCAATCATGACATTCCTGTCTCACATCCTCGGAAGGTTTTCCATTGTCCTTAAGATAAAACATAACACTCTCAACAGAGCCTCAAAGCCTCGTGCACCTGCCCTCTCTCTTCAGCCCCACCTTTTCTCTCCTTGGCTACTGTACAGGCACGCCACACCATTCCTGGAAGGAGCAGCGTCTTCTTCACCTTCTGGTCTTTGCACCTCTGTCTGGAATGTTCTTCTCAACCTCCTCTTCCAGCTTTCCTGTTCTTCCTTAATTAAGATCTTGGCTTGAGCCTCCCTTCCTGCTGTCCCCAGACCAGGGTGGTTCCCCTGTTATTCCCCTCACAGCACCTGCTCTTCTTTATGGCCGTATCATGCCTGTCATCACGTTGAATATCCATTCACCCACCAGACTCATGAAGGTGGAACCTGGTCCTGTCTTGTCCACCCACCATATGTGCCAGCAGGGCTGCTGCAAGGCCTGCTCACAGCATGCAATTCATAAATGCCTGTTAAATTGAAAAGGTCTGAAAGCTGTTTATGTAGGCCAACATCCTCATTTTACAGAACAAACAGACAAACAAACACCCAAACAAATAACATTTGTAGCCCAGAGGGTTATTCCTATTTCCCAGGAGACCAGTTTCAGTTGTTTACGCAGGTCTTTCACCTTGGAATACTTAGGGAGACACTGAATGATAGATATGTCTACACACACACACACACACACACATTCCAAGACACACCTGCTACAAAACTCATACATAGCAACCAACTATTCTGACCATGTCCCCACCTCCTCCGTGAGGTCATCACTATACACCAGACAAAATATACCAGATATCTTTGCGACTGTGTCCCCAGATTGCTGCCCTAGAGGGATTTTGCTGCTAATCCATTCCCGCTCTGCTGGCCAGGCAAGGGCATAGTAAGATGGCATGGGTCACTCTATTCAAGGACTTTGGGAGTGAGGCTGGAGGATTTAAATTAGCTCCAAGAGGCAAACATCAATATTCACCATTGACCGGAAATTTATGGGGGACGTCGAAGGGGCTGACGCCCTTGGATCGGGGCAGCACAGGATCCACGCATGCACCAAATGGGTTTTTTTTTTTTTAAACCAAATGAGCTATAAAGGTCCCTTTGGACCCCAAAGGCTGTTTCTGTGAGATTCCTGGGCAGGGATAGATCTGGGCAAAAGAGTGAGGAAGATGGTTTTGGTAGCTATGAATAAGCTGGAGTGGGGGCAGCCAGCCAGGAAGCAAAGACTTTCCCTCAGTCTGGTGGGAAAGATGCATAGGACAGCAGAGTGTGTGCGTGTGCGTATGTGTGATGCACTTCAGGAAAGCTGCAGGGGAAAGAGGAAAACCAGCTTGGAGGAAGAAATGAGACCACTGGGGGCCTCTACTTTTCTGGCATGGAAAAGAGTGACATCTTAGGGTTCTGAGCCTCTCAAGGGGCAGCTTGTGGCCGTCCAGAGGTCATGGGTACCTGCGTATGCCCCCCTCCCCCACCCCATCCTTACCACCTGGTGATGTGGAAAAAAGAGCACCTGCTCCCCGTTTGCTAAAAAGTCCGTTCTGGTCTCTGAAGTTCATCAAGGAGGAACTAGAAACAAACGAATGTTTTCACAGTACGTGACAGTTTATAAAATTTTTACGTCTTTTACGTCTATCATTCCATAATGGGGCAGTGTACCTGGGTCAAATCCCAGTTCTGCAGCCAACCAGTTATGTGAACTAGAACAAACTGCACTTCTCTGAGCCTCAGTTTCCTCATCACTCAGTTAGGGTTAGAGATCACCTCCAACGGGCTCATGGGCTGGTGATTAAATGAGGCACAGCACAGCGTCTAGCACCAGGAGGCACCCTGTACTGTGGCTGATCATTACTATTATTGCTTAGCCTTCGTAACAACTTTGCAAATAGGTGTTATCCCCATATTCCATTTGAGGAAACTGCGGCACAGAGAGGTTAAGTGACTCACTGGGAGTCTCACAGCTACAGGCTGCAATGCCACTCTTTCCGGTGACCATGATCACAATACTGCTGCAAAGGTTCCGAAGAGATTTATGGGACATGAGTGCAGGGCAGAGTTAAAGGTGGCCACATGTTTCCAGGGGCCACCAGGCTGGAGCCAGACGACAGGCCCAAAGCTGGCTTCCCAATAGTGGCTGTGCCCTCCCAACAGGGGTGCTGCCCTGGGA
The DNA here is from genome assembly GCF_004115265.2 of Rhinolophus ferrumequinum. Classification (NCBI taxonomy): domain Eukaryota; kingdom Metazoa; phylum Chordata; class Mammalia; order Chiroptera; family Rhinolophidae; genus Rhinolophus; species Rhinolophus ferrumequinum. Next base: position 92,873,070 of record NC_046290.1, on the reverse strand, counting down.
CCCCATCTACCCCTCCCACACAGGGTACAGAGCTGACTCTCAGTGTGGACAGGACAGAATGGCCACAGTTGCCCTGGCACCTGGAGGCAGGACTTGTCTCTGGGCAGATGGGAGCTCGGAATCGGGCTTGGAGGGCACAGACCCCAGCAGGCTGGTTCTGTGCTTTCAGGTCTGGGCTGCTGCAGTTGCTAACTCCAGCTTCCCTTAGCCCTGCCCCTCCCAGGCTGCTGCTCTCCTTTCCTGTAAGCATGCTTTCTCCTAGAAGTTTCCCCTACCATCTGCTCTGAACCCTCGTGTCTGCTTGCAGCCTTCTTCACCTGCTCAAGTTGCTGGCGCGGTTGCCGTAACAAATTTAAAGACCTCATGTCAGGATTCAGCACTCCTCCCTGAAGCTCTGTTCTTCCACACCTCGTCTGTCTCAGTTCTCCATTCCCCCAGCCCCCTCATGAGCCCCTCTGCACCTACACAGCCCTCAAATGGGGGTGTTCCCCAGAGACCTGCTCTCGGTCCTGTCTACTAGTCACCCCCCAAATCCTCATTCCCACCATCACCTCTCCTCTTGGCTCCAGCCTATTTCTCTTTCTCTTTTCCTTTAATTTCAATCGTCCAGAAAAGTAAAGAAAACTAGAAGGACACCAAGGTACTCACTACGCAGCATTACTGAATCTTAACTTCGGCGGAGTTGAAACTCCTTGCACACCCTTCAACTCCATTCTGTTCCCTCACTCCCCAGATGTTACCACTCTCCTGAATTTGGTCTTTATCATTCTCCTGCATGTTTTTGTTTGTTTGTTTGTTTAACATTTACTCATATGTGTGTATCCAAACCCACAGACGGTGTTTTTTTCATGTTTTCAAATTGGGTATAAATGGTACCATTTCTGCTACTTGCTCTTTTCCCCTTAGGTCCTAACCAGAAGCTGAACTCCCACTTGCTTTTTTATTGTGTCCAACATTTCTAGTTCTGCAGAGCTATCCATGTTGACAGAACATAAACCACTGATGGGTGTCTCACTGTACCAATTTATTTGGCTATCTTCGCGTTGGTAGACACTTAGGTTATTTCCAACTTTTTACAATTCCAAACAAGTTATTCGGTGTTTCAGTGAATAGTCTAGTTTATACGTCCTTCTGCACATGTGCCTACAAGTGAAATTGCTGGGTTCAGGGTATGCATATTTTAAACTCTATTTCCACACAGATCTCCACAGTAGTGAAAATTCCACTCTGAGCACCAGGAAAGGAGCGCCCAGTATTTATGTTCTCAGACTTCTAGGCTTTGTCAGTCTAATGTGTGTGAACCGGTCTTTCACATATTTGTTGGTTATTCGCATTTTCTGTTCTATGAAATGCCTCCTTATGTCTTTGCCCACTTTTCCATGGGGTTACCTGTGTCCCAGTGGAATAGACTTGTATTGGTTCTTTATATATTCGGATTAGTCATTCTTTGTCAGCTTCCTGCATCACAAATGTCCGGATCAGCCTGGGGGCTGTCTTTTTATTTACAGGGTCATCTTTTGTTGACAACGTTGACAATTTTGTTGATATTGCCCTTTATTTTTGTGCTTTTGGTGTTGTGTTTAAGAATTTCTTTTCCCTACTCTAAGATCATGAAGATTTTCCCTCATCTTTTCCTCTAAAAGTTTTAAGTTTTTGGTTTTCACAGTCAGGTCTTTAATACACTTGGAATTTATTTTCAGTTACGGTATAAGGTAAGATTCTAATTTTATTTTATTTTTCCCTATGGAAAACAGTTGCTTCAGCATCATTTACTGAAGAATCCATCTCAGTTTGGATTCCCACAGAAGCCGATTCCAGAGACAAGGGTTCAAGAGCAAATCATTTATTTGGGAGGGGCCCCACTTTCAGCCCTGGAAGTGGGTCAGAAAGCTGTGATAGGAATTTCTCTTACTATCCCATAAGCACTTCTATGCATCTGAAAGGACATTTGTTCTCTTTATCTAGCATTCCAAAGGTTTTCGGGTTATCTGGTCCACTTTGATGCTGTAACCAAAAGTCTCCAGTGGCCCCAGATCTATCCCCCAGGAGTCCAGCTGGCACCTCATCAGAAACAGAAGACAATTTTGCTCCCTCCACAGGACGACTTTAAAATCTCAGATGACAAACGCACAGCCTGGGCCCAGCACTCCTCAGCTTCATTTCCCCTGTGCCTTACTCCCTTCCCAACCCATATGCCCAAACTCTCGCTGTTCCCAGAACCCAGCTCTCTTTCATGCCTCTGGACCTTTCCAACATGATGTTTTCTTCACCGAATGTTTTCTCTTGCGCCCTCAGCTGTCAAACGTCTTCAAGTCACCATTCATGAGTCACCTCCTTTATAACTCACCCAAAAAGAGTCCTCACTTCCTTCCTGGTGCCCATAGCATTCCCCACGCACCTCAGCAAGTACTCTCACTCTGACTGTTGGTGAGTCTCTCCTCTCTGAAACTGCGGGTGTGGGGAGCAAAGCTGGGGTCTACCCCACGGCGCCTGCCCTTGCTGCTGGTGCCCCACTGTGCATGCCACAATCCTGAGGGTGGTGTGTGTAAACCCACCAGGGTAGCCTTCCCTTGAAAGGGGCAGGTGCTCACAGAAATTTCTGTGGTCGGAAAGTGAGAGTCCCCCACCATATTACCAGAAGGCCCTCACCCCCACAATGAGTGGTGAAGGCTGAGTGAACCCAGGGAATGTGCAGCCCACGATGCTACGTCTGCAGGACTGGGGGCAGAGGGGCTCTTGGCAGAGACCCTCGAGGAGTGAGTGGCTGGAAGTTGGCCAAGTGCAGCCCACATGAGAGGAAACTGGGCTGAGGAGAGATCTGCTTGGCCGCCCCTCCGGATAAGGGCACCCCGGACACAAAGCTCCACCTGTCAGGCCCTCCACGCAAATCCTCTCCCCGGTTGTCCCAGGCCTGGCCCTGTGCCCACCGCCAGCAGCTGCTGCCCTCCCTCCCCTGGCAGCCTTTGGTCCTCTCCCGGGACAGCTGCACCACACCAGCAGGTGGGAGGTGGTTCCTCATAAACCTCCCAGCTCTGGCTCCTAATAGCAACCTTCCAATTGCTGGAGCCTCCCCAGGAGCCAGCAGCAGAGAGTGGCCCCATGGCACCTGGTGTCCCCGACTTGAGTGATAAGCAAAAGACTGGTGCTTTCAGCTGACCAGTTGACCAGAGGCTCTCTTCAAGGCCCCCTCCGTCCTCTCCGAGGTCCCTGGGCTCAACTCCACACTGCAGCCATGCCCAGGACCCCTGCCCTCCCTCTGCAGAGCGCCTGGGCAGCCTGCAGGCAACCCAGACCGCAAGACAGGAAAGCAAACAAGCAGAGTGAATGCCTAAAGAGAAACACAAAGCACACATTTATTTGTGCCTTATCATAAAAGCGATACCAACTCATTGTAGAAAATTATTTGTACATATATATGCAGGTATGTATAACTATATGTATACATATACACGATGAATGTATAATATAAATACAATTTGGGGCTGTGCCCTGGCACTTGGGGGCAGTCAGTTTCCCTGGAGTATAGTCAGTGACTTCATCTGCACTTCCATAAGGAGCCGTGGCCACAAACCATGAGGAGAAATAGAGAGTGAGGGTTGGCGACAAAACAAGCACTCAGGTATCCTGGGCCTGGCTGTCAGCAGAGATGTCAACTGAGCGAGTTGTGACAGGTGCATGGAGAGCGCCACCAAGAAACTTGAAGACAGCATTTCCACAAGGAGGATGGTCTGGAGCCCTGAGGATTTTATTTGATCTTGCATGTGAACTCCCTGGGGTGAGGGGGTCCTTGACTTTGTGTCCTCGGTCCCTGGTGCAAAATGGGTGCTTAAGTGCTTCTGAATGCATTTTCTACATATTGCATTTCTCAGCATGCTCAGCAAAGAGTCAGATGCCCCAGCCCTAAGAAAAGCAGAAACCTTTACTAAATAATCCGATGGGAGAAGTGAGAGCCCAGCAGAAGCGTCGCCTCCACTTCCGGATCATCCTTCCCACCAGGTGATGGAGTCCGGGGGAGAATATTGCCCTACGTGAGACAGGGTGGACAATGTGCTGCAGCTAAGGACAGCATATGCTTTTGATTCTTTAATGTCCCACCACCCAAAGGTAACATTTTTATTTCCTTCTTTTTCCTATGCTTTCTTTTTATCCTTATTTTACCAATAAACAAAATATTTAAAAAAAAAATAAAAACAGAACAGGTGGTTAGACCATATTCCAGATAAACTTTTAAATGTGATTTCCCCCCAAAGTTTAACAATTTCACATTATTAAAAATGATATAAATATAATTTTACATGATTGCATTACATTCCATCCCATGATGTATTCACTCATTCACCAACTATTTATTTTATGCCTACTATGTGCCAGGCATTTTTCAAACACTGGCTGTATCAGAAATTACTCGTCCACCTTCTGTTGAATGCTTAGGGTGTTTATAACTTCCCACTATTAAGCTAACACTGCGATAAACATCTTGGTATGTAAGAGGGCTTTGTCAATGTCAAGTTATTTTCTTAGGATAGATTCTTAGAAGTTAAATTACTGGGCCAAACAGTAACAATATTTTTAAGATTCTTGACATATTGTGCCAAACTGCTTTCACAAAAGTCACACCAGTTTGTACTTTCTTTATTAAGAGTGCCATCCTGACATTATTCAATTTTATCACTAGAAAAACATGTATAAATATCTCATTAGATTCATTTGTATTTTTTTGCTTACATTTATGAATTTTTTTCTTCCTTTATGAGTCAGCTATTCATATCCAGTTATCTATGGGAGTCTGTATCTTACAGGTTTGTATTAGTTCTCTAAATAGAGTAAGATGTTAACTCTATCAATTTTTAAAACATATTATCTCTTTTTAAATAATATCTATGATTTATCCTTTTATTATTTTTAATTTTTAATAAAGATCATCAAAATCATACATAAATATAGTTTAAAAAGCAACTGGTAGCACTACCAAAAAAGTGAAAAGATAACCAACAGACGGGGAGAAAATATTTGCAAATCATGTATTTGATCAGAGTCTAGTATCCGGAACACATAAAGAACTCTTACAACTAAGCAACAAAAAGAAAAACAATCCAATTAAAAAATAGGTAGGGGTGGCAGGATGGCTCAGTTGGTTAGAGCGTGAGCTCTGAACAACAGGGCTGCTGAATCGATTCCCACATGGGCCAGTGAGCTGCGCCCTCCAAAACTAGATTGAAAACAACGAGCTGCCAGTGGAGCAGCCGGATGGCTCAGTTGGTTAGAGCAGGAGCTCTCAACCCCAGTTCAAATTCCATCATGGGATGGTGGGCTGCGCCCCCTGCAACTAAAGATTGAAAATGGCCATTGGACTTGGAGCTGAGCTGCGCCCTCCACAACTGGATTGAAAGACAACAACTTGGAGCTGATGGGCCCTGGAGAAACACACTGTCCCCCAATATTCCCCAATAAAATTTATATTAAAAAAATAGGTAAAGGACAGAAAAATTTATCTAAAGAAAATATACAAGCCCAATAAGCACATGAAAAGATACTCAACATCATTGATTATTAGAGAAATGAAAATCAAAACCACAATGAGATACCACTTCATACCCACTAGGATAATAATTTAACAAAAAGAACAAAAAATAACAGGCGTTGGCAAGGATGTGGAGGAATTGGAACCCTTCTACATTGGTGGTGGGAATGTAAAATGGTACAGCCACAGCGGAAAACAGTTTGGTAATTCCTCAAAGTGAAACACAGAATTGCCATAGAACCCAGCAATTCCACCCCTAGGTGTTACCCAAAAGAACTGAAAACAGGTGTTCCTACAAATACGTGAATATGAATGGTCATAGCATCATTATTCCCAACAGCCAAAAAATGGAAGTAACCCACATGTTCTTCCATTATTGAATGGATAAACAAAGGTGGTATATCTATGCAGTGGAATATTATTCAGCCATGAAAAAGAATGAAATACTGCGACATGCTACAACATGGATGAACCTCAAAAACATCACACTAAGTGAAAGAAGCCAACACGAAAGGTCACATATTGTGTGATTCCATTCATATAAAACTTCCAGAATAGGTAAATCCATAGAAAAGCAGGCTAGTGGTTGCCAGGAGCTGGAGAATGGGGGAAGGAGACAGAGGAATGGAGAGTGACTGCTTTATAGGTATGCGGTTCTCTTTGGCGGGGAAATGAAAATGTCCTGGAATTAGATAGAGGCAGTGGCTGCACAACATTGTGAATGTACTAAATGCCACTAAATTGTACACTTTAAAGAGATTAATGGTTAATTTTATATTATGTGAATTTTACCTCAATTAAAAAAAAATCAAATAGTAAGGACGGCTTCCAATATGCAATCAGCAATCATTTGTTTCCTGTTCCACTCTCCTCACTCTACTTCCCAAAGGCAGTCTTGCTTTTTCACCTCTTTTCCCTTCTAGTAAGTACTAATAAAGTTGCTATTTCTAACTAATATACTTACACTGCTATTTCTTCATTCACTAATTTTAAATATTCCTAATGACTTCCTATTATGACGTATAAGATATAACTCCATTAGCTATCCAACCACCTGTCCTTCCTAATCTTCTCAATGTGGTTATAGAAATATTTCAGTTAAGTAATCAGTGTTTCAATTCTGACTCTATAAATGTCATTTGGCACACAGCCAAGGGGAAAACTATGATTACATTTTCCATTCTTGTTCAATTTTTTGTTTTTCTTGAAGTTATTTTTTCCTTTGTTATTTTACTTGCACAATTTTCTACATACATGTCCTGAACTTTTCCCAAGTACTCTATTGTGGAAGACATTCTGTGGGGTGCCATGTTTACAGAAGGCACCCCTCGACACCCTTTGCTGCTCACCTGTACTAGATCCACTTTTCCCAAATCTAATGCTTTTCTCTTCCTCTGTCTTCTGAAGTGCATTCTTTTGTTCTGCTTTGACACTTTCTTAGTCATTTGGCTGGGTATGAAATAATAGATTGAAAATCATTTTCCCCCAGAATGCTAAACCTAGCATCCAGTGCCAATCTTGAAAAGCTCAGTACCATCCAAGACTCATTCCTTTGCCTGATGCTTATTTTTTCTTTCTGGAAGCTTGTAGAATCCCCTCGTTAACCCTGGTGTTCTAAAATTTCATGATGCTGTTCCTTGGGGTGTCTTTTGTCATTTACTGTACTGGGCACTGGTGGTCTGCAGATGTGTTCTTTGTACAGCTTCTTTAATTTCCTCACTTATGCTACTTCTATTTCTTTTTCTGGAACTCTAAACATTTTGATGTTGAATGTTCTGGATTGATTCCCCAGGTTGCGTATCTTTTCTCTGTACTTTTCAAGTTGTCCTTTTTGCTACTTTGTCAGGATCTTGACTTCCTCTTCCATGACTTCATTTTCTAATGAAATTTTGAGTTCACTGCCCTTTTGAACTCCATGAAATACTATTTGGAAGTTTTTGAAGTTTTCTCCTGAACTTGAATTGTCTTTGTTTCTTACAGGATCTTTTTCCTAATTGTTTATTTTAGTTCTTTTGTCATGCAGAGGCTTGATACATCAGCTAATCCTTGGTTAGTTGTTTACAATAGTGGCAAAGCTCTAAAAAGTTAATTGGAGGTTCAGTGGTGGAGCTCATCAACTGGCAAATTTCAGTTTTAGGAAGAATGGGGGGTGGGAGGGTAGGGCCCAGCCCTCTCACTGGGCCTCCCAATCAGACTGTGGAGGATTTTCTCTGAGGCCTTAGGTTTCTCCAGAGAAGCATCTTCTGATTGCTCCCACATCCCCTGGGAGGTGGATGTGCTTGGCACATCTGGATGGAGTGAAAGTTCCAGATTAACTCCCTTGTTTTCAGCACTGTGGTACTCCATCCTCTGCCACACAGAGTTTTTGAGTTAGGAGCTAATCAGGGTCAGTTTCTCCAATCTGGTCCAGTTGCAGGATAAATGCCTGGCTGCTGGAATGGAGGAGGCTGAGGGTCTAGTTCTTACAGACTCATATCCTCTCCACCTAATTTCAGTCCTGCCTCTCCCCACCCCCAGCCCCACCAGGATGCCTCCAAGCTCAAGCTCACCTGGGCCCAGCGGAGTATATTTGCTCACCTCCTGTCAGCATCTCTTCAATTCTTTCCAAAATGTGTGGAAATATCTCCTTTGATAACCACTCCTCTCCCATTCGTTGTCCTTGTGAGTCTTTATCAGTCTGATTTCTTTATTATTGTAGCAAATCTAGGAAGATGAAGATGGGTAGCCAATTTGCTACTTTAGCTGAACTCCTTTCTTGTGCTTGGACATATGAAGCCTGTTAAGGGTTGCATTATGTCCCCCCAAAAAGATATGTTGCAGTCCCCGGCACCTCAGAATGTGGCCTTATTTGGAAACAGGGTTCTTGCAGATGAAATTGAGATGAAGTCATCCTGGAGCGGGGTAGGCCCCTTAATCCAACATGACTGGTGTCCTTATCAGAAGAGAGAGACAGAGATACAAAGGAGAACCCCATGTGAAGACGGAGACAGAGGTTGGAATGATGTGCCGACAAGCCAAGAAATACCAGAAGCTAGAAGAGGCAAAAAAGGATTCTTTCCTGTAGGTTTCAGAGGGAAACTTGCCACCAGCTTGATTTTGGACTTCTAGCCTCCTAAACAGCGAGAATAAATGTATGTGGTTTTAAGCCACCTCATTTCTGATCCTTTATTACACCAGCCCTAGGAAACTAATACAGAAACCTTAACTTTTTGTGAACACAGAAGTCAGCGTTTTTCTCACTTGATATTTTTGACTGCTTTAAAACTCAGAGGTCCTCCCCTACCCCCAAATGCTTCCTTTTATCTTCTTGAAGGATTGTTTTTTAAAATGGTTTAATTCCCCCTCCCCCAAATCTAATTTTTTTAATCTATCTGGAATTTATCTAGGCATGTAGCCTGAGGTAAGAATCTAAGATATCCTTTTCTCCTCACAAACAGCTAACCAAATGACCCTCGCCTAATTTATCAAATAATCTTCCCAACCATATTGACTTGTGAAGTCACCTCTATCATATAATTAATTTACATAAGTATAAAGGTATGTTTCTGGGTTATTTATTCTTTTCTACTGATCTGTTTATTCTTAAGCCATTAATTCAGTCACTGTTTTATTTATTTATTTATTTATTATTTATTTATTTTAAAGATTTTATTGGGGAAGGGGAACAGGACTTTATTGGGTAACAGTGTTTACTTCCGAGACTTTTTTCCAAGTCAAGTTGTTGTCCTTTCAATCTTAGTTGTTGAGGGTGCAGCTCAGCAACAGCTTCAGTTGCCGTTGTTAGTTGCAGGGGGCACAGCCCACCATCCCTTGCGGGAGTCGAGGAGTCAAACTGGCAACCTTGTGGTTGAGAGCCGACTGGCCCAGGTGGGAATCGAACTGGCAGCCTTCGGCATTAGGAGCACAGAGCTCCAACCGCCTGAGCCACTAGGCCGGCCCTCAGTCACTGTTTTAATCATTAAAATGTGTTTCAGTATTTAGTAGGGCAAATTTCTCCTCGCTGCAATCTTTTTCACAGTTTTGAAGTTATTCTCGCTCATTTATTCTTCCAGGTAAATTTTAGCAAAACTCAAGTTCCAAAATAAATCCTACTGAGGTTTTGGGTTAAATGAGATAAGTATAAATTACACTAGGAAGAGCTGACAATCTTTACAAATTCCATAGTTTCCACTGGAAACAAAGTACATCTGTCCATTAATTCATCTGCTTTATATCTCTCAGTAGAGTTTTATAATTTTCATCAGGACCTCTCTATCTAAAATATCCCCCAAGCCACTCTATTTTGCATTTATAATATTTATCCTTTTGGGAAGCCAGTTGGCTCAATTGGTTAGAACGTAGTGCTCATAACACCAAGGTCACTGGTTCGATTCCCACATGGGCCAGTGAGCTGCGCCCTCCACAACTAGACTGAAAACAACGACTTGACTTGGAGCTGATGGGTCCTGGAAAAACACACTGTTCCCCAATATAAATAAATAAATAAATAAATAAATAAATAAATATTTATCCTTTTAATAAGAATAAGAAAGCGGTTAATATTTAGGAGGTTCACTAGGTGCCAGGCATTGTTCTAAGTCCTTTTATAATCATCATCTCACTCAATTCTTGCAACATATGAGTCAGTACCTATTATTTCCACTTACACATGATGTGTAAAAACTGAGGCACAGAGGAATAATTAGTGCAAAGTCAGAGCAGAAGAACCAGGTTTCAAACCCAGGCAATTTTATTCTGGTGCCCACGGTTTTATCTAAAATCAGCATTTTTACTAGTCAGCTGTAAAAAGGAATGAGGAAGTCTTTTTTATATGCTGATATAAAAAATATTACCAAGATATTTGTGAAGTGAAAAAGCCAGATTTTGAACTATCATTTGTATGACAAGTGGGGAAGAGCGTAATATCCCAATATTCACATTTACTTGTACACAAAAATAAAATATTTGCAGGGGCACAACAAGAAATTTGTCAATGGGTGGTTGTTTCTCTTGAAGTTGCGTAGGAACTAGGCTGTAGAAGTGGAAGGGAGCCTTTTCACTTTTTTGTTTTTTAAACCAAGTAAATATATTGCTTATTCAAAAATTAAGTAAATTAAAATTTTATAATTAAAAATAAAATACAAAGATGGTACTCAGTAAATATGCTTTGAGTGAATGGAGATTTCATAGATTCTTATAAAGGTATATTATAAGAATATTGCTGCTTTCGATGAATAGGATCTGTTTTCTATTACACTTGCAAGCTGGTTGCTGATATATAAGAAAATATATTATTGATTTTTACATATTTCGCTCCCAGCACTTTTATTCCTTAAAGTGACCTAGCTTATGAATTCAAGACTCTTCCGTTGAGTCTCCTGGGTTTTCAGTGAATAGAGCAGCTTCTATCATTGTGTTTAGGCAGGTCGGGAATGAAAATGGGGAATGGCAAGGGCTGTGGTGAAGGAAAAAGTGCATTCTCCATATAAAGACATTAAGTTCCAAATTTTAAAAAACACTGCACGGGCCAAGCAAAACAAGCCCACAAAATAATCCAGGCTTCAGGGCCTCTGCTTGCAGTATTCCCTGTTCACTCATACTTTCTCTGTCTTCCCCTCAGCTACACCCCTTGGTCCTCCTAAGCCGTCCTCCAGGCCCACCTGCACTCACCCCCAAAGCCTTCCTGGCTCCTTCAGTGCTTATTGAGCTTCTCTTTTCTCTTCTCTTCTCTCTTCTCTTTCCTTTCCCCTTCCCCCTACTCCTCCCTCCCCCCTTCCCTCCCTTCCCCTCCACTCCCCTTCTCTCTTCTCTCTCTTCTCTCTTCTCTTTCCCTTCCCCCTCCTCCTCCATCCCTCCCCCCTCTCCCTTTCTCTCTTCTCTTCTCCATGGCTGTTAGGTTTAGAATCACTGCAAGCCACAGTGTGGCCGTGAGTTCTTTAATAAGCAATGGAGACCATTAATCCTGACTTCGTGGGCTCTTTCCACCCATTTTGCTCCGCTTCTGTGGTCAGTGGGTTGAAGTGGCCGTTCAGCCCACCTACTCTTCCTCTGGTCTAGGAGCCACTCGAACTCAGCAATCAAGTGTGATTCATCCCCGACTCCCGGCACCTGGCATTGCAGGCACTTGGGAAATCTCATCTGCTGAACGATGAATGCTCTCAGGGCAGGTGCTCTTCTTGGCCGGCATACCAACTAAGCCACTTATCCAGAACCCTGACAGAACTTTGTGGAGCCCTGCCCTCCAGGGACCAGGCAGAGCCTCCCTGAATGAGGGCAGGGACTGGTGTTTACAGCCGTCACTTAGAGCAAGCTCTCAAAAATATATTTGTTGATGGACCAACATGGAGCCCACCATCGATAGTCACTCAAAATATAGCCACAGCAGAGACAAAAGCCAACATGAGGAAAACCAACACGAAGGGGCTTGGATGAGGGGTGAGAAAAGTCTCACAGGCAGGGGCCTTGTCAGCCCTCTCCCTGAGAGGGGACTTCTACTCCCTAATGAGAATGACGGCTGTTGCCTCTCCCCAGGCTATGAGAACATTCATACTTCATTCTCACAACAAAATCTTTCACATACGGTTCTCCTCATTTTGGAAATGAAGAAGCGGAGACTGGGAGAAGGTCAGTAACTTGCCAAGGTCACACAGGGAGTGTGCCTTTCTGCCAGACTCGACACGGATCTTTGTCTCCATTGTTCTTTCCTGAGAGATTCCGGGTAGGGATTCTGAAGAGAGGTGGCAGGGGTTTGCATGATCTAACCCACAGAGGAGAAGCCTGGCACTCACTGCTGTCCCCCTGCACTGCGGTGGAGGCGAAGGAAGCAACAGTAAATGAGACAGATTCTTCTGGTGCTCTTGGAGTCCCCACTGGGAGTGGGAGGGACAGAGATGATGAAACCTGAACACAAACAAGATGATCCTACCCAGTGATAAGTGCTACGAAGAAAATACAATGAGCTGATGAGATGGAGAGTGGGGTTATAGTTTTTTGGGGGAGTCAGAATAAGCCCCTTTAAGGTGTCTGAAGCATCGTGAGCAAGATGATGCTGGCAAGGGCGTCAGGGGCAGCTTACAGAGAATCTTATAGTCCATTTCATAAAGGCAGTTTTATCCTAAGCAATTAGGAAGCCACGGGAAGGTTTTAAGCAGGGCAATGAAATAATCTGATTTATGTTTTTCTTTTTTTTAAAGATCTCTCTGGCCACTTTGTAGAAGATAAATAGTAGGGGACTAGGTCTCTGGTAAAGAGAGCAGACTAAGTTGTCATGCATAAGACCTCTACCATACAATAGGTAGATGTGCTAGAAAAAAAAATTTTTTTTTAACTATCAACATGTAGATGAACTTGAAGGTATCTCCAGGTACCAGAAAAGCTACTGCAGCAAATGAGATTCAAAGACACATGCTACAGGATACATAAACCATGTATATGCTATAAGGGACCAAAGTTGAGGCCACTGTGTAAGCATCAGGGATCTGGAACTGAGCTGCTGGCCAAAGCCACAGCACCAGACCTTTGGTGGGGAGACTAGTGAGAAACCAGAGTCTCTGGCCTGGGCTATATGGCTGCATTGCAGTGTGGAACCCTTGTCCTGGAAAATCAAGTAAAACTCGGCTTAGAACCAGTGAGCCCTGTAGGGCCCAGCAAAGACAATGAAAAAAAGATGCCCCGTTTTGTAGATCTGAAACTAAAAAAAAAGTCCCCAGGGACTTCTTCATAATACAAGGCACATGCAGGACCCCATAGAATATAATTTCTATCAGAGATGATCTGACAGGCAAAAATGACAAAAGTTACAGGAAAATCAAATGCTATATGAAGAGCAGATTCAACAAAAAGAATGAAATACTCTATTATAAATAATAGTCCCCTGGAAAGAAACTCTAAAATAAGAATGTTTAAAGTATTTAATAAGATGAAGAAATAGAAACCACATAGCAAAAATAAGATGTAGAAAAAGAACAAGTGAATTTTAAATAATAAAACAAATAGAAATTCTAGAAATCAAAGAGTAGATTTAGGTACAACTAAAGAGAGAATTAGTGAATAGGAAAACTAATCTGAGGAAATCACGTAGAATAAAAACAAAGAAAGAAAAATAGACAGGAAATATGAATGAGAAATTGAATAAAATGGAAAGCAGAATGAGAAGGTCCATGATACACTTAATACAATTTACAAAAGGGAGACTAGTGAGAGAGAGAGAGAGAGAGAGAGAGAGAGAGAGAGAGAGAGAGAGGCTGAAAATTTTCCAGAATTAGAGTATAAACTAAAACAAGTCCCAAGAACAATTAACTAAAATACCTGGTGCACATAATGTACCACATTAAAAGAAAAGAATCTTGGAAGCTATTAGAAAGAAAAGGTAGATTATCCACAAGTGTTGAAGAAAAACAACAATGTGGTGAGAAGGCAGCAGGATCCTAATCCTGTTCCATCTGCCATTCCACCTCTGCCTTGTATCTCAGCAGCACAGGTGGCAGGAGGGGGAGTGTCCACGTTGCCAGCTTTGGGAAGGTTCTCACCATGGTACCCACAGGCCACGCCCTCTGACCCCACTGTGTCCACAGTCACTGCTTTCAGCCAAGATGACAATAAGGAAAAGTCAATTCAGCTGAATGGGCACTAAGGATAAACCCCCAAAAGATCAGCAAATAATCATCTAATCTAGCCCTGAAAAAAAAAAAAAAAGGAATCTTAGGCAAAAAAAGGGCAATAGGAAAGGAAATTTCATCAGACCCAAAAAGTCCCAACAAAAGGGGAATGGAAGCAAAAGAAAATGGCAGAGGAGGATCATCAAGTAGGGACTAAAGACAACAACAGAACCAGAATCTAAAAATGAGGGCATCACAGGCCCCAGTGCAGTGGAGAAAAGAAAGCAGTGTTAGACAATCTGAGCGATGGTTCTTACATACCTTTCTCCTACAATTCTAAAAAGCTGCTTCATCAACTGACTTGGAAATGCAAATTTTCTCTATTGACAGAAACATATTTTTAAGAAGCATAGAATTCCACCTTATCCCATGTTTTAATACATATTTAAATAAGTACAAATGCCTTTTTGAGAGGTAAAATCATGTACTGGTTAATTTCAGTAAAACCAGAATTAGAATGTTCAATTAAAGGAGGTTTTGTCTGATGTCAATGTAATATTCCATAGACTATGAAAGGCATAATAAAAATCCTCTAAAATACACATAGCCCAAATGACAGAGTCATTTTAAACAACTCATCTTTTATATTTGTGGGTTTTTTCCTACTATTATTGTCTCTGTTCTTCTATATGGTCTTTGTCTCCTTATCAGAATTGTACACTATCTGTGGCAATATCCTGCAAGGGAAGGTCCGGAATTTCCCCAAAACTGCTGTGGAAATAACGTGTAAGATCACATCCTGTGTTATCAGGACATTCCTCATAAAAGGCTTAAAAGTTCGCAATATTTGAAAACTCTGAGCTCTGGTGTCCTCTACTTGTGGACAAATTGTCTCCAAATTTTAAGCTGGAACAGCAGTTGAGTTACAATTTAGCTACATTGTATAGGTTTAATACCACATTAATTCATGATGTTTGTGTGCTGATCACCAAACAAGTACCAATAAAATCTTGGTTGTAACAGAAAAAAAAGATGGTGAAATGTGAACATCTTCACCATACAAAGACTAAAAGAGTTCACTGCATAGAGCTCCTTATAAAAAGAGCTACTAAGTTTCTCTCCCAAAGAGATGTAAGTTCGGCCCCAAAGAAAGTTCAGAAATTCTAGAATAGTCCTACTTATATTTTAGAAGGAACATTTAAGAAACAAAAACATCATCCCCAAAGTTTTATACTCTTTTGGCATTATCCTGACCACCCAAAAAGCCCTAAGTGGAAGCCCGAGAAGAAAGTAGGTGGGAAGTCATCAGCCCCCATGAAAGCCCTCCCCCCTCAAATACATGCCACTGTGACCAGTGTGAGTGGAATTTCAATCCAGATCTCTCTCTGAGGCATGAACTGTTTCCTGGGCTCTGCGCCCACGGTTCACTTTTCACCCGTGAAGATCCCAGGGCCCCATCCCACTCCTTTCCACTGTGTCTCCTACGGCTCGTCAACCAGCACTTGGGCTAGAATGATGCGGGTGGGCTCCCCGCCCAGCCTGCCGGTGCCGGTCCAGCGGCTGGGGGAGAGTGGCTCTCACTAACCCCTCCCTGCGCACAGCTCTCCTAGGCTCAGTGGAAAGGCACATTCATCCAAGGTCACTGTCGAGGGCAGGAGGCATTTTTAAATAGAGACAAGAAGGAATTACCCAGAAATGACTGTCTGGCAACAGAAATCTAAACCCAAGCGCAAGCTAGTGACAAACATTTGGTGGGTGATTCCATTCGGAAGACAATGACACCACACCATGGCTCTGTTCCCTGCGGACCCACAGAAAATCTAATGGAACTTCACTCTTCTTTCCAGAAAAAATGTTATTTTCTTCCCTTTCTTCCCTGTTCAGACATAACATCATCAACACAGCTCTTTAAATATCTGTGCCGGCAGGCTATATTTAGTGACTATTTGGCCCTTAAAATGAGCCTGATTTCCTGTGGTAAAAAGTTCTCAACAACAAGGAGAGAGGCTTGGAGAATTCTGAAGTACCGACAAAGAACCTTAAAGCTTGAGATGTTCAAACACTATGAGAGAAGGAGTTAATTGTTCTGGACAGGTGCCTCGCATGCAAGAAAGGGGGAGAAAAATCGTAACAAAAGGGTTGTCTGATCTAACTTCCAAAGTCATCCTAGGGAACAGCTTGACACAGGGCACTTATTTGAGCCAATCATCTTATGTGGTATATGGCCCTCTTTCGGAAACAGGCAAGGCATCCATTTACTCATTCATTGAGTCACTCACTCACTCATTTACTCATTCGCTTAGTCCATTCTCACTCTATTCACACACTCATTCATTCGTTTATTCATTCATTCACTCACCCACTCACTCACATTTGCACATTTTCCTACGTGCAAAGCCCTGTGGTTTACAGGAGCTCTAGGTCATGGGCAAACAAGACACACAAACCGTGGCACTGGAAGGCCATCCCCTGAAAGGGCCCTTGAGGGACACAAAGTAAGCGCTGTGGGGGTCCATGGAAGGTTCAGAGGGGAGGGAAACAACAGCCCGCACTGGCTACTGCTCTAGACACTCTCACTACCCCACTCATTGAGCCCAGAAGTCAGTACATCATCCCTTATTACAGATGAGTAACTTTCCCAAGGTCCCCACAAGATAATAAGTAACAAAAGTGGAGGTGGAGCTAAGACTGTCTGACTGTAAAGTGTTTAACTACTAGGTAACCACTGCCACAGGTGGAGAGAGCGAGTGTGGCTGCTGGACGGCATACAAGGGCCTGCTGTCGCCGCCTCCATGAGCCAGGACACGAAGGAGCTTCTCTGTGGAACAGGCACCACTTTCCCTCCTCAGAAACCACTGTCCTGTCCCTCTGTGCGTGGGGGTCCCCAGTGTCCCCAGGATGACCCAAGGTAGCAAGGGAATGCACATTTACTTAGCCCTGACTAGGTTTGCCAAGTGACATGCCATTCTTTTTTATTTTTAACATTCTAATTTGAGATAATTTTAGACTTTCAAAAAAATTGCAAAAATAGTACACAGTTCCCGTACATCTTTGCCCGGCTTCCATTTATATTAACTAACATCTTACATAACGACAGGAAAATCATAGAAATTAACCTTGGGACAATACTATTAACTATCCTACAGAATTCATTTGGATTTATCCAGTTTTTCCACTACTGTCCTCTTTCTGTTCCAGGATCCCCCCTTATATTCATTGTCACGTCTCCTATTCTCCTCCAGTCTGTGACAGTTCCTCAGTCTTTCCTGGTCTTTCATGACCTTGACATTTTTAAAGAGTACTGGTGGGCGGACGGGTGGCTCAGCTGGTTAGAGTGCAAGGTCTGGGCAACGGGGCTGCCGGTGCGATTCCCACATGGGCCAGCGAGCTGCGCCCTCCGCAACTAGAATGAAGTCAATGAGCTGCCCCTCAGCTCCTGGCTGGCCAGATGGCTCAGTTGGTTGGAGCACGGGCTCGCAACCACAAAGTTGCCGGTTCGATTCCTCAACTCCCAAGGGATGGTGGGCTGCGCATCCTGCAACTACTAACTGGCAACTGGACCTGGAGCTGAGCTGCGCCCTCCACAACTAAGATTGAAAGGACAACAACTTGACTTGGAAAAGTCTGGGAAGTACACACTGTTCCCCATAAAGTCCTGTTCCCTTCCCCAATAAAATCTTTAAAAAAACAAAAAGAGTACTGGTCAGTTATCTTGTAGAATATCCCTCAATTTGAGTCTGTTTGATGTTTTCTTGTGATTAGATTGAGGTTATGCACTTTTGGCAATAAAACCATAGTTGATGTACCCAGCTTTAGTGCAGCATGTCAGGGGCCATTTATTCTAATACTCTGCCTTCTTGAGTTTCTCTGGATCCTCAGGGCAACCCCACAAGACAGGTATTGTTATCCCCATTACACAGATAGGAAAACTGAGGCAAAACCATTAAGGGCACAGAGGTTATAAATATTAGAGACAAAATTTAAACCCAGTTCTGCCTTTGGATCTTTCTATTACACACCAAGCTACTACTTCAAGTCTTTCTAGCTTAAAATAATTCATACAACCTTGAATGAACATAGGAAATTGGACTTGGATAGTTAATTATTCCTAGTTCTACAAGTGTGATTCTGAAACCAATGAATAATAAGGACAACAGCTAACATTTACTGAGCACCTACTATTTGCCTGGCATAGTGCTTCATCTTGTATACCTAAGGTATCTCATTGAAACCCTTCCAACAACACAATGGAGTAGATATTAACACTACAGGGGTACAATCCCTTGTCACAAGCTCTTGAGGCCAGGGGTGTTTGGGAATTTAGAGTTTTGGGATCTGGCAACACCCTCTAATTAAACATTAATAATATTTTTGCACAGCCGACCCGGTGGCTCAGGTGGCTGGAGTGCCATGCTCCTAATGCCGAGGTTGTGCTGCCGTGAGAACTCGACTGAGAAACAACGGCTTGAATCAGAGTTGGGGGTGGGGGGGAAAGGGGGCGGAAGAAGGGGGAAAAATAATAATATTTTTGCAGCATATCATATGACCATCCACTCTGAGTGTATAACAAAGGCTGTATGTAAATAAATAAACCCAGACAAGTACAGGCTGGGTACCAAACTCTGAAACGAACTTTAGGTTTCCAGGGCTTTGGGATTTCAGAATAGCAGTTTAGGGACCATGGACCTGTACTATTATATAAAGTAATTTGCAAATGAGGAAACAGAGGCTTAGAGGGTCTCACAGCCAGTCCCTACCCAGGCCTGCCCCTCACTCTGAGACCTAATGCTGGAAATCTACTGCAGGCATCTAAGACTCTCTCCTATCACCTGGTTTTATTTCCCATGACAAAAGATATTCTAATTATATTCAACTGTCACTCAGAATAAATGAAAATGAATAAATTTTCAAAACTCCCGGGCCCACGAAGGAGATGACCAGACACTGTCACTATCATCAGTATGATACGCTTATTGTCTTTTTAGGCACTGGAGGAATTTGTTCTATTTCCATAAAAACATCATTAATGCCATTGAATCAGTCCAGTCCATTCAGCCCCGAGTTCTGCCTCTAGCGAGGCCTCCAAAGGGGTCTGTGAGAGGTCCAGATCATTCTTCATGACATAAGGACACCCGTAATAGCTCAGACTTTCCTTCATAACATATTCCATCTAAATCATCTGTGAGTTGATCCAAACTCATCGTGGTTGTATAAACATGTTAGGCCGTTCTGCTTCTCAGGATAGATAGATAGATATCCTGCTTCTCAGGATAGCCTTGACTTATTCCCCACTGTGGACAGGGGAGTGTCCTGTCATTTGTCCCTTGATCACTTCCCAGTTTGGAGGTTTGGAAAGAAAGTTCCAGACAGCAGCCATCATCATCAATCTATGCCATCTTTGTGATTTCTGTCTTCTTACAAAGCCCCTGCCCGTTTGCATTCTCACTTGACTCTAAGATGATGAAACTGAGGCAATACCTTCTGTATTAAGTATGTGGTGACCTGCACATTGGAGGGAGAATTGTCGAGAAACCAGTAACAAGTACACAGAAACCCACGCAAACTAATAAAGACAATTAATTTCTCCAGGAATAGCAAGAATGTATGCAGGCAAGGAAGAGATAATCAAAGCATACCAGGAGCTCAGCTGCCCTGAGCATTGACAAGATCCTGATAAGCTGACATTGAATACAGAGTAAAACTCGGGGGGGATAGGGAGGGAAAGTGTTTGTCATGTGGGTGGGGGAGCACATGTTAAATGAAAGCTAGATCTTTATCTTCCATAATGCAGGTTCATAATAATGGATATAATGAAAGCAGTTTAAAGAAGTGAAACTGGTTGCTTCTGGGAAGCAGGAAATGATTGGTGAAGGAGAAATTGCTGGGCCGGGAGACGGCTGGTTTTGATAACCAGCCTGTGTAACTATCTGCCTCGTGTAACTCCTAAGTACAGGTATACCTTCACAGAAAATAAAATCACACAACTGGTCACGGGCAGAGCCATGACCCAAACCCCAGGGTTCTGACCTGCGGCCAGTGCCCTGCCCTCCCATCTGCTCCCTTGCGTCCGCCTCTGTCTTTCTAGTCTGCACAATTCTCTCCGCCTGCCCGCCATTATCTCAGAGGTCATCTCTGAGCCAGCCCTCTGCGCCCATGTCTTCCTCAAGGCCTCAGAATCAGAAATGCAGATTCCCCCAAGCATGCAGTCTAGACGTGGCCCTGTGCAAAGGTGGGCCAGTGTGGCCCGTTCACAGTCCAGGATAACACAGCCCGAGATCTCCGGGTAATTCTTCCTGTGGGTCTGCACACTACCCTCGGAATCAGCGCACCTGAAAACCCAGGACTTCCCAGGGCATGTCCTCAGCTAAATGGTCCTCAACTCAGGCCCCATCAGCAGCAGGTAAACCAGGAGACCTACTCTGTGCCAGGCAGTGAGTGCACTGGCCCCCAAACTTAGACGTTACTAAGAACTAAGAAGACAGTAATAATAAGAGCTGATATTCTGAGCACTTGCTACATGGATGGTAAGGTGTTGAGCATTTTTTGTGTATTGTGTCACTTAATCTTTTCAACAACCCTATGAGGTAGGTATTGTTTTTACTGCTCTTTCAACAGATCCCTCCCTCACTGATTCTGAGTAACCTACGCCTGCCAGTGTGTTGTGAGGCAATCTGCCCGGGACCCACGGCAGGTGAACTGTCTGGTTCTAAAGCCCGTGCTCAGTACTTTCCCAATCTTGGGGCACAACCTGGACCCAGACACAAGGCTGGGTCTGCCTCAGATTTGGGCACTGACTTGCAGTATGGACCCTGGGCTAGTTATTTTTCTTTTCCAATCCTCACTTTCTACTGGAAACTGGGTTGAATCAGAGGTCACACCTCAGATAATGACAGGAATCAGGGAGGTAAGCTCAGTGCATTAAGCAGGCTGTGGAAGACCACAGGGAGAGGTGGAGACTGCAAAACCAAAGTGTTTGCGCCCTAATTACAGGTTTCAGGCTTAGTTTTTAAACATTAAACACATTGGCGGCTACCAGCTTGATCTCTCCTATCTCTTCCAGCTCAGCAGTCTCTAAATCGAATGGATTTAGTCTGGGCCACAAGTTAATCACAATGGCATCATGTCAGCCACTCCATGTGTCCTCTGATTTAATGTCAAAGAGTTTTTCTGGAAAATGATTATTTTTGCTCTGCTACAATCTAGGCCCAATGGGCTATCCCCGGGAAGGCCAGGATCAGGAGACACTCCCCAAGTTGTCCAGGACACAGCCTGTGCAGGTGGACCTGGCAGCCGGAAGCAGAAGGCAGAAGATGGTGCCTGGGGAGAAGCGACTAACTGCAGAAGGCTCCTCACGGGATACGTTTTCTGAGTGAGTGGCTTTGGGAGACCAGTTCTTTTGGGGGGCCTACGTTCACCTGACCCACACAGAAGAAGCTACCCATAAAACTAAGTGCAGTCAGAGAAATGCAAATAACAACCACAATGAGGTATCACCTCACCCCAGTCAGAATGGTTATCATCAACAAGACAAATAGTAACAAGTGTTGGAGAGGCTGTGGAGAAAAAGGAACCCTCATACACTGTTGGTGGGAATGAAGACTGGTGCAGCCGTTATGGAAGGCAGTGTGGAGGTTCCTCAAAAAATTACGAATAGAATTACCATATGACCCAGCAATCCCTCTCCTGGGTATCTACCCAAAAAATCTGAAAACGTTTATACATAAAGACACGTATGCTCCAATGTTCATTGCAGCTTTATTTACAGTGGCCAAAACATGGAAACAACCAAAGTGTCCTTCGATAGATGAATGGATAGAGAAGTTGCGGTATATATACACAATGGAATACTATTCGGCCATAAAAAAGATGAAATAGGAACATTTGTGACAACATGGATGGATCTTGAGAGTATAATGCTAAGCGAAATAAGTCAGACAGAAAAGTAGAGAACCCTATGATTTCACTGATATGTGGTATATAAAACTGAAAACAATAAAAGAACAAGACAAACAAATGAAGGAACAAAAACTCATAGACATAGACAATAGTTTAGGGGTTACCAGAGGGTAAGAGGGGGCTCTAGAAGGGGGTAAATGGGGTCTAATATATGGTGATTTAAAGAGAACTGACTCTGAGTGGTGAACACACAATGTGATATATAGATGATGTATTATAGAATTGTACACCTGAAATCTATGTAACCTTATGAACAATTGTCATCCCAATAAACTTTAATTAAAAAAACAAACAAACAAACAAACAAATAAAAAACCTAAGTGCAGCCAGCGTTATCCAGGAGGAAATGTCTCTTCGGGGAACGCCAAACAGAATTCAGTGCGGAAGCCGAGAATTAGAACAGCAGAGCTGGAACAACCAGGGCCAGGTGCTGCCAAAAGGCAGTCAGCCCTGACAGGCTGCGACCTCAGTAACTGCCCTGCCATGGAATCCCCAATTCTCTAAGCCGTTGGGGCAATCTCATCCAACTCCCCCTCATTTCAGAGACCCTGACTGAAGACCTGCAGAGGGTAGGGACCATGGCAGAGGACAAAACCACAGCCAGGAGAAGCAAGCTGTCCCCATTCCATTCCAGGGCTCCAGAAGCTCCAGGCTGCTCTGTAGCTAACTAAGCCCAGGAATACGAGGACATTCCAGACGCCGATTTTGGACCTGAGTCAGTATCAGGACACAGCAGGCCCACCCCGAGGGAAGCCATTCATTTATTGTCACCTCTGCGTGCTGACTTTGTCAGCTCCCTCCTAGCAGACACTATTATGATCCTACAGTAACACGGGGATTTCCCACCCTCCTTTTTAAATAGACAGCCCAGTACTTGATCAAAAAAAATGTTAAGGTTTGGTAAATTATATCTGTGATCCTCAAACTTGGAATTGCACCAAAGAACTCCATGGCCCAGCAGGAAAGGATGTTTTGAATAGGCTGCTAAATTGTTTTTCCAGGATAAACCTTGTGTGAATAAGTGCCAAGTGTGAAAATCCAGTGTTTTATCTATGGCCACGAACACAAATGAAATACCAAGTGTCGACCTCGGTTCAGAAGGGTGGTCCGTCTGGCAGCGGGTTTGGGCTCCGTGTGTCTTCTTGCCCCGGAGCGTAAGTTACCCGTTACCATCCCATAGTAGGTTTTACTGCCGCCATAACAAACTGTCACAAATATAGCAGGTTAAAACAAAACCCGCATATCATTCTACAGTTCTGTAGGTCAGAAGGCCAACATGGTCTCACTGGCTAAAACCAAGGTGACAGAAGGGCTGCATACCCAACTGGAAGTGCTGGGAAAAATTCCCTTCTGGACTCATTCCAGTTGCTGGTAGAATCTAATTCTTTGTAGTGAGAGACCCAAGGCCCCGTATCCTTGCGGGCTGTCAGCCAGGGGCCACCCTTCGCTCCTGGAGGTCTCCCTCCCCTACCTCTCAGAGCCTGCAATGGATGGGCTCTCGGCCGCATCTCTCTTCTGCCTGCAGCAGAGAAGGTTCTCTGCTCTAAGGGCCTATGTGATTAAACGGGGCCCACCTGGATAAACCAGGCGACTCTCCCTAGCTTAAGGTCCTTAATTACATCTGCCAAGTCCCTTGTTCCACGTACACATTCACAGGTGGATATGTTGATGGGGTGGAGTGGGGTGCCTTATTCTGCTGACCACATACCATTTCACACTCCTGAGCCACAGAGGGAACACCCATCAGCCCGCCTGTGAACACAGATCAGGACTAATGTCTCCTCATCCACTGGCTCAGGGTGTCCCAGGACTGGTCATGGAAGCCTCTCTCTGTAAATATGTCCCTCCCATTCAATTCTCCACTTCTAAAACACACTCACCTTTGTCCTACCAGTGTTGTCAAAACTTGTCTTTCAGTCCAATGTGACACAAATCAAATACATTCACCTCAGTGCTGGGCACCTGTCTTCCAGAGGGAACAGGCCCTATTCCATTTTCTGTTATAGCAACAACCATATGCAATCAGGTCCTTGATAAGTCAGCATCCTTAGCTCATTCAGCAAACATTTATTGAGGTCCTACTGGGTTCTGAGCACTATGCTTCGGGGCGGGAGGCCCACAAAAAAGGCTAAGCTACAGGGACAGACACCCAGAGAAACCCTTTAACACAGACACCCAGAGAAATCCTTTAACACAGAAATACCGTCAAATTATTCTGCCTGGAAGAGTCGGGGAAAGCTTCCCAGAGAGGCCATTGCAGGTGGGACCCAAAGGATGAAGAAGAGTTTGGGGGTGGTGGATAAAGTGAACGAGGCGTTCTAGGCAGAAAGGAATGGCACCACCTGGAAAAACACAGAGGAATGAAACATGGGGCTGTATGGGGACAGCGCTTGGGAAGGCTGGGCTCCGGGGGGCAGTACAAGGACATTAAGGCTGGAAAAGTTTGGCTCTTGATCGTGCCAACAAGCTTGCGTTTCGGCTGAGAGTAATGCATAGCAAACAGGTTTGTAAAATACAGAGTCATAAGCAGTTGTGCCTCTTAAAACAGAACTCCGACAGCCAAGGAGAGAGTAGATGTCGTGAGGGTAGGGGCAGGAGGGCAGGAAGGCCGGCTGGGCCCTGCAATAAATAGTTCAGGCTAGAGATGAAGGCCTGGGCTAAGGCAGAGGCAGTGGTGAGCGGAGAAGTGGGAGCAATACGCAAAGTGGCCAAGGACACATCAACAACAGGACTCCGAGACGAGCTGCAGGGCTGCAGGCCACAGGGATGTCAGGATGACTGGGAGAATTTCAGCTGAAATGGACTGGGATGGTTTGTTTAGAAACTGAGATTCTCCAAATCTGAGAACAAAGGGGGATGATCAAGTTCGTGCAGGTTTAGGTGTGTTGGGTTTTTCTTATCGGCAGTAATGGGCCTAGGCTGTACAGGGAGGTCCCATCCTGGAATGAGGATCTTAAGGGAAATAGAAGGTCTCAAGTGCCTTCCACGCATGAGTCAGGGAGTTGACATTCAACAGGAAGCGTGCAGAGAACCACCCATAGTTATGTCGGAAATCTGGTCTCGTCAGGGTTCCTCTTGATGGCTCTACTTGTGCTCACGTGGATCCCAATGCAGTTAGCTCATCAGGGTTCAGAGTTCAAAACGTGGAGCAGCAAAAGTAACTGATGCTCATTCAGTTCTTTGTTCAAAATACTTTATCCTTCATTCCACAAACCATTAGCAAAGTCACTTGGGGCCAGACACTGAGCTAGGAACCTGAGGTTATAAGATGAAGAAGGCACTAGACATAGATGTTTTGAATTCCTACCAATTGCCGACCCAGAGAGGTGGAGTCCTGTACTGATCTTACTCCAAGGGAAGCTGAACTGGATCTTGCTCCGAGCAGAAACCACACAGCTCATGCTTGTGTATCTCTCTCTGAAGGATTATGGAAAATGGGGTGGAAGAATATAGCATCAGTCAAGACGTAGCCAAGGAAAACCAAACAGAGAAGGCATTTGCTTCCAGCTTAATACAAGAGAGGAATAAGACATAACAAACACACACAGTAACTGCATCGTGGGCTGGTCCCAGGGACCACGCAGCCAGGGGCCTTAAAGAACCACTGTCAGAAGGTCACCATTTCTGCCATGTTCCCAGGTGACATTCCCCAAGCTCCCAGATTCTCACAGTGGTTCATCATGGCTCCATCATGCATGACTTGATCTGAATCTTTGTAACATGAGCTAAGCCTGAGGTTGTGTTCCAACAGTCCGCCACCCAGGTCTTCGGTTGTATTCAAATGTGCTTCTTTTCAGCCTGGAGACACACTTTCTTCTCTCAGGCTCGCCTTTGAGAACTTTTCCCCACCGAATTTATTTTGTATTTCAGAGATATCCTGAGCCTTAGCTGGTGTAAAGCCCTCTGCTAGACGCTGGGGCAACTGGCGAAAAGCTGAATGAGGAACTTAGGGTCCATCTGCCACTAAGGAAGGCAGACACAAGACAAAATGAATGGGAGCCGAGGGCCACCTGCTAAGTGGGGCTAATGACAGGCCTGGGCTTCACGGCTACATGTTGCAGCAGTTGTCACACATGCTTGGAGATGCAGGATCCACAAATCAAAAGCTTCCCACTGGGAAGGCTGTATTTGAGAGGCCTGAAATGTGTAAGGGGTAGGTCTCAGCCTCCGCAAGACACCATCTTCTACTTGCTGGGAGGGGGTTTCTTTTCACCTTTTGTATTTTGAAATATAATAAATGGAGAACACTGCACAGAACAAAAACGTACAGCTTAATGAATTATCACAAACCACCAGCCAGGCCAATAATCAGGCGGATGGCAGGCCCCCAGCAGCTCCCCTTGCACACCTTCCCTCCCAGTCACTAACCTCCCCTCCCCAAGGGTGATCTTTATCTGGACCTTTATGGTAATCATTCCCTTTACTCTTTCCAGTTTTGCCATCTAAGCAGCAACCCTTAATTTTAGCTTTGCTAGCTTTTTAAACCTGACATAAATGGTTTAGCTTTGCCAGGTTTTTAAACCTGATATAGATGGAAGCTTCCAGAAGGTGTCCTTTGGGATCTGCCTTTTTTACAAGATTCACCCATGTTGTTGAGTGTAACTCCAGTTTATTCATTTCCATTGTTGTATCGTATCCCAGTGAGAGACTGGATCGCAGTTTATTTATCTACCTATTGTCAATGGACTTTTGGATTATTTCCAGATTGGGGCTCTTCCAAAATATGATTATGAATATTCTTCTCGGTGCACACGTATGCATTCCGATGCATATATAGCTAGCAGTGGAATTACTAGGTTATTGAGTGGGCATATCTTCAACTCATGGACACTACCAGACTTTTTCCGATGCAGTTGCACCAGCGTCCAGCCCATCAGCAGTGCCGGCGCATTTTCATGCTTCACATCCTTGCCGACGCTTGGCTCTCTCAGGTTTTTCTTCTTTTGCATTTTTATTTCAGCCATCCTGATGGGCATCCAGTGGCACCTCACCGTAATTTTAATTTGCATTTCCCTGATGACTGATGAAGTTGCACACCTTTTCATATGTTTATCGGCTGTCTGTTTATCCCCTTTTGTGAATACCATCCTGCCTATTTTTCTGGATAAAGGCCCCCAGATGGTTATATGTTCCAAAAATCTTCTTCTGGGAAGAATTTCAAATGTCCAAATAAGTCAATTGGCAAAAACTTAGGAAAAGAAAAAAATCTCTGTACCTTTTCTAAGTTACCAGCCCCAGACAGGCTTCAGCTTTACAGGAGATGTGGAAAGGAAAGTGCACAACCTGAGATCAGACCCACCATATCCGCTCCTTCCAGCCTCAGATCTGCACCTTCCTGAGTGCTCGTAAGGCAAATCACTTCAGCTCTCTGAGCCTCCATGTCCACACTTGAAAACTGACCACAATCACCTACTGCATGGTTGTTCTGCAGCTAAAAAGAGGTTGTGTAAATGTGCTTTATAAACTGCAAATGGTGTTAGCTGTTGTTAAATCAGAAGCCATCCGCCACACTAGCTTCCTGAGCTGTCCTTCCTGAGTGGCACTAAAGCAGAGGTGACAGCAGCAACCTCTCAGACCCAAGGAAATCCCCGTTTTCTCTTCCGCTGTCGGAGCCAGAGGACACCTTCAACACCTATCCCGCTTCCCACGCTGTGTCAGATGGTACAGCTCACAGCTGAGAGCAGGGCTTCTCCCTGCCTGCCTGGGCAGGAAAACAGGAAACAGCCCCCACCCTGCCCAGAGGTGGGGCTGACGAGTTCCCTTTCCTAGGTGGGCATCTCTCCAGGCCATCAACCCTCTGGATGCAGACGAAGCACTGGCCCCAGCCCCTCTGCACCAGGTTGTGCCCCACGCCTCACCCAGGTCTCCTCCACACTTCGTCCCGAGGTAGTGGAATAAGTGCACCAGTGGATGGGGAGTGAGTGGAAACTCACCTTCATCAGGGCCTTCCAGACAAGGGACCCTTTCAATGCCCACGTGGGGCTACGGATCTGCTCTCCTGGGCCCCACGGCCACGCCCCACCCCTTTCTGAGATGCAGCAGCATCCTTTCCTGAGCCCCACATCACTGACACCTGTCCCTGGGCCCATTCCACACACAGGGGGCATTTGGAAACTTTTCAAGAGAGCAGCTGAAAGCTCAGAAGAAGTGCATGTCCTTATTCCACAGTGTGAAAGCCTGTTGACAGGAGTTTTATAAGCTAAAATACTGGAGAGCTGGAAGGACCCTTAGAAATCTTTTCTAGCCTCCTCATTTTAAAATGAGAAATTCAGTAGCAGAGCCAGATTTTCTCTCCAGAGCGGGCTCTGGTATTACTCTGCCCTCATCCCAGCATCCCCTATGCCCTGCTGCAAACTCAGGGCCTGCACGCGGACACTGCCATTAGCCACGCCCAGGGGCCCAGGACACGAGGCCCGTCACACTCTCCCTTCCTGGAAGTGTCTTCTAGCTCAGAAAGGTCCCACCTGAAGCAGGGAGAAGCCCTGGGAAGGCCCAGGCCTTGTTTTGGGAATGCTTATAAAGTGTTCTCAACTTTACAGAAATCCAAATAATTGACCTTGAACCCGCATTCTGTTTCTAGACTCTGCAGGCTCTCTCCTGAATGGGTTCTCCAGCCTAGCTCTCAGGAGCTGGGCAGCGGCTTCCATAGCACCCTGGGTGCACAGGCCTGACACACAGGGCAGGGACTTAGTAAGAATTAATCACTGGAGAAATCAAAGGAGACAGAGGGAGAATCTCCAAAACGTGCAAAGGAAAAGTACTCTGCAAGAGGGGGTCTGCCTTAGGACCCAGGCCCCCTGTAGATCCACTGACTGCTTTATGTTCATGCATTTGGCCAACAGGCCTTGGCACCTGTCTCACACAATGCCCCGAGACCCAGGCCCTGCCCCCAAGAGCTTACAGTCGGGAGGGGAAGCCTAGATGTGGGCTTGCTTAGATGAATGGGAGAGACATACAGTAGCTAAGTGCCCCTGCTCACTCGACTACATGATCTAGCAGGAACCAGACTAGGGGGGCTGTCTAGTGGAGGGAGACAGTGTACGTTAAGGCCTGAAAAAGATAGGGACTAGGAACCCTGATGGTACCCACATTATGCAGGGTGTCTGGGGGGCCAGCAAAGGTTCGTGGCAAAAGGGAGTTATGGAGGCAGTGCAGAGCTTCAGAGACAATCGACCTGGCGCCACGCTATTTGGGGGACAGGGAGGATAGGATTACAACAATGCAGAGAAGAGGTAATAAGGATAGGAACAGGAGGAGTGTCACCGAACAGAACGTGGCTGTGAGGGTAAGGGGGAGGAGGTCTCAGAACTAAAGGATGCCAAGGGGTGGATGGGGACCGGTGGAGATCAGAGGAGAGTTTGGGGTGTGTGTGGTTTCTCTGAGGGCAATGGGAGGTGGTCACTAGGCTGGGAAGTCAGGAAGGAGACGTGGGGAGTTGGCGTCCTGGAGGTGAGAACAGAAACCATCAGATGGAGGTGAGGTCAGAGGAAGTGGATAGGAGATAAAAGTGGGGTGAGGACACCTCGAGTTCCCCAACCTTCAGTGGGAGGAAGGAGGCAGAGAGCCGGAGGGAGCCAGGCAGTGACAGAGGGATGGCAATCGTGTAAGGCCAGGCTCTGGGACAAGTTTTCCTGGGTCTGAGTCCCAGCTCTGTCAAATAACTTTGAGCTAGTTATCAACCCCTCTAAGCCTCAATTTCCTCATCTGTAAAATTGAAATGATAATTCATAAATTTGTTGCAAGAATTGAAAGGGGTGGCTCCTGTAAGGCTTTCAGCACTTGTACACAGTAAGTGCGGTAAACACTGGCTATTACATCAGTGGGAGGAAACCAGAAGAGTACAAACCACGTTCTTAGCGTCCTTTCTATGTTTTCAATACCAACTAAGGGGGCAATGAAGAAATAGGAGGGATACCTTTTATGAAAGAAGCCATTCCTGTAGCCAGAGTTGAGAACCACTGATCCCTCTAGCCCAAGCCTAAAATTTTTCAGCTAGGGAATCGAAGGCTGAGCACCTGCTGAGGATCATGAGCAAGGTGGCAGAAACATTCCGTGACTTAAACATGGAGAAGAGGACTTAGCCATCCGATTCTGAAGCCCTGACTTGTCTCTTTACTCAGTGTGTGACCTTGGGCAAGTCACTTGGCTTCTCTGAGCCTCAGCTATTGAACAGGATAATGGAGATAAACCACCTAATATGTTCCTAGTACCCAGCAGGCCCTCAACAAGTACTTCTTTCTGTCTCTTCCTCTCTAGAACCCAAATCTCCTGGCTCTTTTACATGCATGATTCATTAGGATCTTGTACTCTGTGGGGGGCTCCACCCATAGACACCGTGACTCTCTAAGGGCTCCTGTGTGTTTCCGGCCTCTCCTCTGATCCCTGCATTCACCTGCCAAAGAGCAGAGCAGCTCAGACTGGGTGGTGACACGATCACCCAGGGCTCTCACTAAAAATGCATGCTCTGATTCAGCAGGTCCTGCACCGGTAAGGGCTCCGGTGAGGCCGGAGCTGCAGGTCCTCTGTCCTCTGTGCAGGGAGCCCCGCAGTGGCCGGTCCACCTCCCTGCTGACTCATAAGCTCCTCTGGGGCTGGTCTGTTTATCTCATTCATCTCTGTGTCCCCTCCACGGTATGTGCTCACTAAATGGAAGTTGAAAAAATACACAAACCATAGAGAAAATCATGTGCCAGCTAAGTAAATACAGATAGGGTATTCTGTTTGTCTGAGGGGCAGCCCTCCTAGTTCATTCCAGACTCATCCTCTGGAATTGGCTGTGTGAGGACAGGGTGATGGAAGGCGCCTGAGACCTAGAAACTGGAGTCCTGGGTTTGCATCCTCACCCTTTCATTCAACAACTGGGGGCCCTGGGTAGGTTACCAAGCTGTCATCCATAAGGTGTCAGAGATAACACCTAACCACCATGCAGCCCCAACAATGGCTAAAACATGCTTCATAAACTGTGAAGTGCTCCAGGCAAGGGATCATTATTACAGCAGCTATTTGGAGGGCAAGAACAACTTTTAATTTCCCTAGAGCCTGAAGGTTGCTGGTGATGGGCTGGACGGGGGGCATATCCGGGGACTAGCTGGAGACAGAGGCTGTGGCAGGAAGGCCTGGGGTCCCCACTCTGCAAGAACAGTGGCAATGTGAAGTGTGAGGATGATGCCAGGAGAGTTGAGGACGGAAAGCTTCCTGGAAGAGGCTGGTAGAAGTGAGGAAACAAGGCTGTTCTGAAGGCACAGGCAGCCAGGACACTGGCCTGACCAGAAGGAAGGCAGAGAAATCAGAGTCCTCTGATGGCCATGGGGCAGGCTCCTGACTAAACATGTAGGAGGCAAGGCTGGATCAGGAAGAAATTATCGAAAAACATCAAGTAGCTACAGATGTCCCCTATAGCCCAGAGCTGAGCAACCCACCCAGGCCAAGGCTTCCCTCTGGAGCTAACCAGTCATTTCCTACCCTCAACTATAGCCAGGTCACCCCTAACACAAGCCTCAGGCATCTGAGGACACAGCCAAGAACGAGACACAGTCCTGCCCTCAGGAAGCTCATCGGTTACTAAGGGCAACACAGAAAAACGGAATGAGGTTGCAGGGGGAGTGCCAGTTCTGCTGCTGTCTCCAGACCTCAGCCAGTTTCACCTCCAGATGTTTCCTTATACCAGTCCCCGTCCCTGGAATGCCCCATCTCCTCCCCTCCACCCAGCAAGTGCTAACTCATGCTGAAAGGGGTTCAGTCCTTGGTGAGGGCTCCCTCCCCCGTCTCACCCCCACAGCCTGTACTTTATGCACGTGCTCTTGGTAATTATCGAATTACCTCGTAACACTTTTGTCCCTTTACGAAGGAGTTCATCACAGCCTGCATGATCATGTCCTGTGCTTTCTTATGTCTCATCTCCCTAGTCAGATTATAGCAACAACCACTGAAATAGTAGTGCTCCACAATTTACAAAATGCCTTGACGCATATTGTTCAATTTAATCCCCACAATAAACCTGCAAGGTAAGTATTATCTCCTACAATAAGGAAACCATGGCTTAAAAAGGTTAGACAACTTTCCTCGAGGCCACATAGCCTATCCATGTGCCCAGCTATAAAACTCAAACCTCTTCTAGATCCCATGCCAGTGCTCTGCCCAGGGGCAACACAAGGTAGTGCTTAAAGATTGGGACCACTTTTAGCTGTGTGGCCTTGGGCAGGTTACTTAACCTCCCTGTGCCTCAATTTTCTCCTGGAAAATGTGGCCGATACCCACCTCGTAGGTCTTTGTGGAGATTAAAGAAGGTAATACAATAAAGTACTTAGAATAGTGCCAAACACTAATTAGTTACAATTATCATTATACCTTGGCTGATTCTCATGGTCTCTTACCTCATTAAAATTTTTTTTCTAAGTTATTTTTATATAGCATAATATATTTGATAGGTAGTCATTAAACTTAGTAAGTGTTTGCAGATTGACTAATGCTAAGATTTTGGATTGTTCTCTTTCCTCTCCTACCTCCCTAATAATTTCAACAAT
The DNA here is from genome assembly GCF_004115265.2 of Rhinolophus ferrumequinum. Taxonomy (NCBI): domain Eukaryota; kingdom Metazoa; phylum Chordata; class Mammalia; order Chiroptera; family Rhinolophidae; genus Rhinolophus; species Rhinolophus ferrumequinum. Next base: position 92,840,494 of record NC_046290.1, on the reverse strand, counting down.
AGCAAAACTCTCTTTTTCCTCCTCCAGTCTACTCTGCATTCCCATAACAACTCCCAAACACTAGGTGAAATTCAGCCAATTACAAGTGTTCTGCAGAAAAATCTAGACTCTCCTTGTTGGGTTATCCCTGGATCAGGAGGGGACTACCCATCATAGCTGGAAACTTTCACAAACTTAATTTCCACCACTATAATGGGTCACATTTTATGTATACTTTTCTATTGCTCCAGTTTTTACTTATTTGAGACTCTAGAAGGAACGGGTTATCATAAAATACCACCTATTTATTTTCCTTTTCCATTAAAAAAAAAGAAGAATATTCACACTGTTTCCTGAAGCAAGAAGTCACATGTCACCAGGCTGCTCGAGGAGGCAGTCACACCCAAGGCAGACGGAAAGCTTTCTCCTTTTCAGCAGTGTGGTCCACAAAGCCAGAGAATGAGCCTCAAACCCTGATTGGTGCTGGGAGCAGAAGTGAATGGCCAACTCTCCCATCCTGCCTGAGGCAGGATGGCCCAGGGAGGGGACGCTCCCTACTTTACAGCACCCTTATACACCTTCAAGGGCCAGACGTGGCTGGAAAGAGGAAAGGATGAAGTCCCTGGGATGAAAAGCTTTATTCTTTTCAAGATTCCATATATAGAACACTCAGTCAGATCCTCACAATCTTTCCTATCTAAAAGTTTGGGGAGAAACGCAGAACAGAGCAAGGGAACCAGCCTCTGGCAGTGGAGGCTCAGCTGAATCTTCAAAGGTTTCACTCTGAGAGCAAGAGTGAGATCCAATCTGCCCATACAACTCTGGCACTGGGATTAAAAGAAGTGCTGCCTGCTTTGAAATGGATTTTTGCATACAAACGACGTGATGAACACCATAAACATGTCAGCGTGATTCAGTCAAATCAATTCACCAGGCATTAAAACTGAGGTAAAAATGGATTGTAGCTTTTCGTTGATGACACAGAGGAATTTGGCCCCCAGCCTTGGTCAGTCTGGACAAATAAGGCAGTCTACCTATTAGCTGTCAGGCACACCTTGGTGGATGAAACCAAAACCCAAGTCAGGGCTCTGGGCACCACCGGGCAGCTCATCCCACCAGCACTGGGCTATCGGGCCAAACGCCTCCATTCCTGCCCCTGGACGCCTCCCTCCTCCAGCTCCCATTTTCCAAACTCGGCCACACTTCGCATTTCCCACATTCCTTCTCACCGCTCAGACCCCTATGGCCAGGCCTCCAAGAGCCGACAGCTGGGGGTGGTGTGAGCCAAGAAAGAGGCACCAGGAAGGGGGTGTTAGGGGTTGGGGGTATGTCAGTGCAACTGAGAAGCGATCGAAAGGGGAGGAAAGGACTTCTCACCCTTCATATCCCCAACTCCGCTCCCTACTTTCCGCCGCTACACTTGGGTCTCCCAGTGGCTCCCAGTGCGCTCCCCCTGCCTAGGGACACTCCTTCCATTCAGCCCCTTTTCGGTTCTTCCCCAAGTCACCGCCCCTGTGACCCCAGCGCTGCCCCGCCGGGACCGGCTCCTCTCAGCCGCGCCGCGCAGATCATGCCAGCTCCTCGGAGACAACCTGCCCTTTCCCCCAGGCCAGCTGGGATGCCCAGGTCCCCGACCTTCCCGGGTCGCCTAGACCTGAGCACCAGATGCCCCTTTCTCCCGGCCCCCTTGTCCCGTCATTCCCTGGGCCTGCAAGACCCCTACTCCCTTCATAGCCCTTAGGGACACCGCGTCTCCCGGGATGCCCCCGCCACACATACCCTGGGATCCCCTGGTCCCCACCTGAGTCCGCTCGAAGCTCTCTCGCTCCGCCGCCTCCATCCCCGCGCCGACCCCGCGCCGGCTCAGCACCTTAGGCAGGGGGTTGGGCACCTGCTTCATGGAGCTGGCCATTCGGTCCATGTCGCCGCACCAAGCTGAGTGTGGGGCCCTCGGCCGCCCTGGGATCCCCACGGCGCCGCCCGCCCCGCCCGACCCGCTGGGATCCGGCGCTAACGGGACATCTCCCGCCTCCCATTGGCTGGGAGCGCCGCTACTCTCCCGAGGCCCCGCCCCACCAGAGGCTTCCCCGCCCGCCCCCGCCCCTCCGGAGCCCCTCGGAGTGCCTCGCCGGGTCGGGCCCTCTGGACCGCGAGGCGCGCGGTGACCGGCCCGGAGACCTGTCCGTCACTGGGTCCTACCGCCCCCAGCGGGGCGGGGCAGGCTTGGAGGCGGCCCTGACCTGCCCTTGTCCGCCCCTACCCCGACGCCGGTGCACCTCCCCTCCCAGCGCCCGCCCCTGCCCCGCGAGCCTCTTTCCTTCAGCCTCTGGCACTGCGAGATCCCCGCGTGGTGGGCGGAGGTCACGCTGGACTGGAGTCCGGCCTACGGCTGGGGCTCTGGGCCCGCCCGGGATAACCCTGTTTACTCCTTTAGGGCCGGGGACTGAGAGCTTGGGCCGGAGCCCCTGGAAGCGCTGCCCCCAGGCCGGGCAGGGTGGGTCAGTGTCTGCCAGACCTGGCCGCCGTGGGTGGCGGCCCAGACCCAGTTCCCTCGGCTTCCTCCCTCATCCTGACGGTGCCCTGAATCCCTGCCAATCCCCTTTGTAATGATCGCACGTGGGCTGGGTCAGTGGGAACCTCCCGCACCTTTCAAACCTCTCCTCATCTGGACCGGCCACCCCTCCCATCCTGCCCAGACGTCAGCCAAGGTACCGACAGGCAGAGGGAAGTGCTTAACGAGAGATGCTAAAGAATGTTAGAGAAGTTTTCCGTGAATTTTGGTGTTTAAAAAAACTCTGACGGCCAGACTGGTGGCTCAGGTGGTTGGAGCTCTGTGCTCCTAACTCCGAAGGCTGCCGGTTGGATTCCCACATGGGCCAGTGGGCTCTCAACTACAAGGTTGCCGGTTAGACTCCCCCAAGGGATGTTGGGCTGCGCCCCCTGCAACTAAGACTGAAAGGACAACAACTTGAAGCTGAACGGCACCCTCCACAACTAAGATTGAAAGGACAACAACTTGACTTGGAAAAAAGTCCTGGAAGTACACACTGTTCCCCAATAAAGTCCTGTTCCCCTTCCCCAATAAAAAATCTTTTTTAAAAAAACCCCAAAAACTGAAACTCGAAGTAAATAAAGGCATTAATTTTTTTTAACAGCTTTTGATAAAAATTCACACGTTCAATAGAGAAGTGGAAGATGGGTGGTCTTTTACAGGCAGGAGGGAGCCACTGAAAGCGCCTGCTCAGAACTGTGGTTTGCTGTGCTGACATTGTGTGGACAGGTCTTGGTGCGAGAGGGAAGGGAGGGAACCAATGGGGACGCTGGAGCAGTAGGTGAGAGACAATGAAGCCTGCAGGAGATTGGAGAGGGGAAGTTCTGTCCTGTGGGAGGGTCGTGAATAGGCTTGGACAAAGGGAGGAGGCAGTAGTGGGCCAGAATTTCTGTAGAGGAAGGATTTAAGGGTGGCTATGTGTTGCAGGGGAATTATTGCCTTGAGGCTACTTTGCATAGCAAGCAAGCACGTTGGTTTCACCTTTTCTTAAATTGTGTTTCCAGGCTTGGGAATGGCTCCCCTTGGATTCCTCCTGGAAGAGGTTCTCTCTGTCGTCTAGTTTTTGAGGCTTTGTGCCTGCCCCGGTGGAGACAGCACTGAGTAGGGGAGCTTGGTGACGGACGGTGCTGGTGGAGGAGATGACTTCAATTGTAAACAGATCCAAGTCCACATAGATTGGCCAATGGGCAGGCGATGGGTGGCAACAGAGGAGCCTACAGAGGCAGAATGGAAACAGAAGGAGCACCAAGGCCAAGAGGGGAGGACCTGGGGAGGAAACTGTGCCCTGTTGGGAGATAAAGACAATAAATGAGGGTCAAGTGTGGGGTGGTTGGGGCTATGAAGGTGTATCAGAGCTGTAGCAGGAAAGGGATTGCACCCTAGAAGGGCTACCTGAGAGTTGAAGAAGAAACATGTCCAAAGGTGTGACCTGGAATAAGGGATCAGCTAGGGAGGATGAAACACCCGAGGATTAGAACAGTGGGAAGCTGTTATCCTCCCTAGACCTGAAGGGACAAGGCCAGCAACTGTACTGGAACCAGTGGGAGCTCTAGTCACAGGAAAGGAGGCACCTGACAAGAGCGCTGGCCTAAGTTAAAAAACCAGTAACTGGGAGATCCCACTCTCTATCTCTCCCTTCCTCTGATTTTCCACATTGCTTCCCACTGGCCAAACCCAGCTAGAAGCTGGAGGCATTGGTGACACCGTAATACAGCCCGGGACATGGAGCAGAGTGGAGAAGAGTGGAAGCTGGATCTGAAGGGGCTGGAAGTTTCCCAGCAAAGGAGGCTCCCAGGAATATACTTACAAGGAAAACAGACAAGATTCATAAGAATATTACCCTCTGTGTGCCCATGTGTAGTCTTGCACCCACCTCATGCTCTGGATCCAGCTAGAGAGTGATTTATGACCCTTTGCCCAGAGTTTATGGCTTCAGTAAACAAGGGTCCTTAAAATAAGGATTAAGGGATCAGCCTAGTTCTTATTAGAATAAACCAGAATAGGAATCAGGGATTTGTGGTTTAGAGGCATACTGTGGAGAAAGACTCAAGTGAGCTCCCTTCCACTTGCTGCAAACCATCCCCCAGGATATAAACTATAAGACTCTGCTGGCTTCCATCTGCTCTTACCGTCTCTCCCAGCAGTGCTGAAACCACTTCTTATATACCTTCTAGGAATGCCAGTTTCTGGACATGTGACCCTAATCTCTGGGAAACCCATAGGGAGATAAGAGTGATTATCTGCCTCTCCATAACTGGTGACATCTGTCCCCCCCGCCCCCCACCTTGGTTTGGATCTGATTTAGTATCTGGTATGAGGCTATATAAGCCAACCACACTATTCCTACAGGTTCCTTGAGCCCAAGTACACATGTTTTAATAGTTTGAGATATAATTAATATACATTAAACTGTATATATTTAAAGTATACAATCTGACGAGTTTTTAAACATATATACACAATGAAGCCATCACCATAATCAAGATAATGAACATATTCATCACCCCCAAAGGTTTCCTCATGCCCTTTTGTAATTCATTCTTATCTCCTCCCAAACTCCTGTGTCTAGGCATCTATTGATCTGCTTTCTGCTGCTATACATTAGTTGCATTTTCTAGAATTTTATGTAAATGGAATCATACAAGATATATTGTTTTTAGTTTGGCTTTTCCCACTAAGAATAGTTCTTTTGAAATTTATGTATGTTGTTACATGTATCAATAGTTTATTCCTTTTCATTGCTGAGAAGTAGTCCAGTGTATGGATAGTCTACAATTCATTTATCCATTAACCTGCTAATGGATATTTGGATTCTTTCCAGGTTTTGACTATTACAAAAGAAAAAAAAAAGCTGCTATGAACAGTCACGTACAAGGCTTCATATGAACACACGCTTTTCATTTCTTTTGGGTAAATTGAATGTCTGGGTTGTATGGTAGATGTATGTTTAACTTTTTAAGAAATTGCTAAATTGCTTTCCAAAATGGTTTTTACCTTCCCACTGTCAGTGCGAGAGAGTTCCAGTTGATCCACCTACTTGTCAACACTTGATATGTTTAGTCTTTTTAATTGTAGCCATTCTAGTGAGTGTGTGGTGGTATCTCATTGGTATTTAAATTTGCATTTCCCCAGTAACTAATGATGTTGACTGTCTTTTCAGATGCTTATTTAGCATCTGTATATCCTCTTTGGTAAAGTGCTTATTTAAATCTTTTGCCCATTTAAAAAATTTATATTGAAATAATTATAGACTTATAGAAGAGTTGCAAAGTAGTACAGTTTCACCTACCTTCTTACACAACCTCATGTTAATATCTGACATAACCGTGGTGCAATTATTAACACTAGGAAATTAACATCGCTACAATACTATTAACTAAACTAAAGATTTTATTTGGATTTCACCATCTACTAACGTCCTTATTCTCCTCCAGGATCCAATCTAAAACTGTGCATTGTCTTTAGTTGTCATAGTTTCTTAGTCTCTTCCAATCTGTGACAGCTCTTCAGTCTTTCCTTGTCTTTGATGTTGACATTTTTGAATAGTACTGATCAGATATTTTGCAGGCTGTCCCTCAGTTTAAACTCGCCTGATATTTTCTCATGATTAGATTAATGTTATGAATTTCTGGTAAAAATACCCCAGAGATGATGTGCCCTTCTTTGGACATCCTGTCGGGGGTACAGATGGTCCCTATGTCTTTCTACTATGATGTTACGTTCAATCACTTGGTTAAGGTAGTGTCTATTACTTTTCCCCACTCACTGTAAAGTTACCATTTTCCCCTTTTAACTAAGAAAAAATTGTGGGAGATACTTTGAGGCCATGCAAATATCCTGTTTCTCCTTCATTTTTTGGCCCATCTTTTGATTGGGTTGTCTTCTTATTGAACTCATAAGTGAGTTTAGCAAGGCTGCAGGAATCAGAGATCTCAACTGCATGTCTTCCCCTCCCTCCCCCCGCCACCTCCTCTCACCCCCCAACTCCAAGTGGAGCCGTTGTTCTCAGTCTAGTTGTGGAGATCACAGCTCACTGGCCCATGTTGGTATTATGAGCAGTGCGCTCTACCCCGCTGAGCTAGTTGGTCGCTGGCTGCTGGCCGGCAGCTCACAGCATCTCTCACCAGCTGCCGGCCGCTCACAGCAGCACACGGTAGCTCACTGCAGATGCTCCTGGCAGCCCAACTGCAGGTCGAGCCGTTGTTCTCAATCTAGCTGTCGAGAGTGCAGCTCACTGGCCCATGTGGGAATCGAACCGGTGATCTTGGTGTTAGGAGCACAGCGCTCCAAACACCTGAGCCACCCGGCCACCCCTCAATTGTATTTCTATACACCAGCAATTAACAGTCAGAAATTCAAATGTAAAAACAATACCATCTACAATAGTACCAAAATTATGAAGTACTTAGGGATAAATTTGACAAAAGATATGAAAGACATGTACAGCACAAACTATAAAACACTGCTAAAAGATAGTGAGGAAGACTGAACTAACGGGGAGAGACACCGTGCTCACAGATCTGAGACTCAATTTTTTTAAGATGTCAGTTCTTCCCAAATTGACCTATAGACTTAATGCAGTTCTGATCAAATTCCTAGCGATCTATTTTACAAAAACTGTTAAGATGATTCTAAAATTTGTAGAGAAAGGTAAAAGACCTAGAATATTCAAAACAACTTTGAAAAAGAATACATTTCACATACTTACATTCCATGACCAAGCTTATTATAAGACTACAGTAATCAAAACAGTGTGGTATTGGTGAAAAGGTAGATATGTCGATCAAAATAACAGATTAGAGAGTCCAGAAATATGACCACACATATATAATCAATTTATTTTCCACAAAGGTGCAAGGCAGTTCAATGGAAGAAAGATAATGTTTTCAATAAATGGTGCTAGAACAATTGGATAACCACATGCTAAAAAAAAAAAAAATCCTAAAACAAACAACAATAAAACTCAATTCTCAATCCTCTCCTCACACTATATACAAAAATTAACTCAAGGTGAATCATAGACTTAAGTATAAAAACTAAGACTCTTAGTGACATTGAGTTTGACAAAGATTTCTTAAATATAACACCAAAATACAAAGTAATAATGGGAAAAACATCTATAAATAAGACTCAAAAACTTTTGCTCTTGAAAAGACTGCTATGAAAATAAAAAGGAAGGTACAGACTGGGCAAAGATATTTCCAAAATATTCATCCAATAAAGGACTTGTATCTAGAAAATGCCAAGTGCACATTTTCAAAGTTTACTTGGTTTGAGTTTTAGATTGTCCACACAGATCAGGATGGCTCAGGCAGAAGAGCACAGTAGAAGGGACCATGTAAGGGATTTACAGGGACAGGGATCTCAGTCTGAGCCTTTATTCCACCACATGTTAGTTGTGGGTTCTTGGACAAGTTACTTAACGCTCTGAGTCTGTTACCCAACTGCAAAGCAAGAAGAGCAATAATACAAACTTTCATTCGTTCAGCAGACATTTGTTGAGTTCCCACTCTGGAGGAGGCACAGGACTAAAAAGATGGTAAGTTTACTGTTTGGTGATGGACACACATGTAAAAAAAAGTACATCCTATACGAGGAAGCAAGTGCTAGAATAGAGGTGTGAGAGTAGCATGTTCCTCCAGATATTTGGGGAATTAAACAAGAATAGGATCTTCTTTACGTAAAATTATCTCTCTATATGTGTGTAAGGGTATGCATAAACACATAAGAAGAAAAGGTAGAGTTAGATCTATATTTACTGAATTGTAGGCATGTCCATGATGCATTGTCAAGTGAGAAAGAAGCAAGATGCAGAGCAGTGTGTATAGAATAATTCTACTTTGGTAAAAACTAGCAAACAAAATTCCCATATAACTGTATATGTGCTTGTGATGTAAGAGCATACTATCCAGGGTGCTAATACTTGTTACATGGTGGAGATAGGGTTTTATATACAGATCGTTGCTTTTATGTATCTTTTAATTTAAAAATAAAATTAAGAAAATTTAAACACAATAGTTGATAAACACAGAAACAGCAAAAACACACCCCAAAAGTGCTTTTTATGTTAGTTAAAACAGACTCTCCGCTTATTGCTAGCTGGTACACTGTTGGAGCTCCAAGACTGAAAGCTTCCCTTTGGTTATATAAAGTGACTTATACTTTATTATCTAAAGTCTTTGCCAGATCTTGAAATGTTCATGCCAGTATTCAAAGCATTAATTGTGCATGTATGGAGGGGGGGCGGTCAGGGAAGATTGGGGAGGAGGGTGGTGACCAGTAGTTGGGCAGCAGAGACCTGCCAGGAGTGTTCAGAGGTGCCCCACACCTGACTGGGGCAGGTAAGCTGGAATTGATATGGGAGAGCCCCCTCACTATAGAAATTTTAAGTCTCCTTTTCCCTAGTTTCTTAGCTCCTTAGCCCTTGTCTTTGATTACTCCCCTAATCAGTTTCTGAATCCTAGACTAAAGATGGCTCCTAGCCTGAGTCACAGACTGTCTCTTGCCCCTGTATAATGCAGAGTCTCAGGTCCCGCTCTTGGCCGGTGGACCCAGAATGTGGTGAGGACAAAAAGGGACAACAACTGAGCCACAGACAGGGGGTTCATACCACTATAGTCTCGATGGCGGCAGGTCAAGACACAAAAGCAAACATCCACCAGTACCCCAACAAGGGGTCTTCCTGCACCCCAGTCTTGCTGGCAGCCGGGAGAGACACAGGAAGTAGGATCAACACGATCCGCAAAGTAATCCTCTTGCTAAGCACACTTGCTAGCTGCAATCCGCTCGCTAACCTCAATCCGCTGTCTGCTTCTCTGCCCACCAGCCAACCCCATCATAGCCATGGCAGTTATATTAGTGGCTAATGGCCAACCGGTTACAGCTGATGGCCATCTAATAACCAAGCCAGCACCTTTCCACGTGACGCCGAGAGCCTGGAAACTGCTCTCTGGGACTCTGTCCCTACACCCTGCCTCAGATAACTGCTTAAAAGCCTGTGACTTCCCGACACGCCTCAAGCCATTTCGGACCCCCAGGGCAGTATACTTGTTGATTATAATCATTGAAGCCTGACGTTCTTTCCAACCCATTCTGGGCCCAGCTCCTGCACAATTGATGCCATCTGAATGACTGGTTGAATGGCCCCAGGTTCTATAGCGCTAACGGATTTATTAATTAAAATCATTTTTCCTCATTCAGGGGCCTTGGGGATGCAGAGGATACCCCAGCAAGATTGCCAGTCACAACCAAAGAAGCCAACACGGTCTTCCAGGTGGATCTCGAGACCCCTGCCTCTCATCTAAGATCAGATAGGGCGAGAGTTCTGTGAACCCCCCAATAGGTAGGGACAGCTCTACGCCCCTGCCCAGCAGGAAGCAGATACAGAAAAACAGACCTTCTGTCCCTCAACTTCCCATAGAGATTTTATGGGGATCACGTCTCTCAAGAGGAAAACAAGGCAGGCAGTTAGAGATAGACATCGGGTCTCTGCATTACTTCCCAAAAGACCTTCCCTCTCTGTCCAAAACTTCTACCCCTACGAGGAACAAATGGGTACAAAATATCCAACTAGATTAAACTGGCCACTCACACTAGCACAGTAAAGGCCACATCGACCTTCATTTCACTTGAGCTTCATTATACCATCATTATAATATCATACATATGCCCGGAAGTTCATTATAACAGACTGAATTCTGGGGAAGAACATGCACAGTCTAAAATGATGAGGTAATAGCCTCTTGTCAATCACATGTGTCAATCAAGTGGTCCCACACACGCAAAAGAACAGCCCATTCTGGAGAAAAAAAGGATAAAAACTCCAAGGCCTTGCCAGTCAGCCCTTTTCTGGGCCTCTTCTTTTGCTCAGCTCACACCAAATTCTTTGGAGTATATTATCCCTTTTAATAATAGCCCTTGAGCCACTGCTTTCTGCTAGGGCCCACTTTTATTTCCTTAGAGTGTACTATCTCTTCTAATAAACTGCCTTTTCACCACTTTACCTTGGTATCTCGTTCAATTCTTTGCTTGAGACACCAAGAACCTGGACACCCCGTTGAGAAGAGCCCACCCTCCGGTAAGAGAATCGGGCACCTATCCTGGTTGAATCAGGATCTAAGGCAAAACCTGAAACTGGAGCCAGAGGTTATGTCAAGTCAGAAGCCAGGGAGACAAGAGCTAAGCCACTATGGGAATCCAAGCCAAAGCCAGACAGGCAGCCTGCAGCCATTGGGCAGACAGCACAGAATTGACCCTGGTGATGGACCAGTTCAAGTGTCTGCAGGGAAAGCTGATCTCATCCTGCACTAGTTAAATAATGCCATTGACCAGGATGAGGAATACTTTGAGGGAAAGATAACAAGTTCATCTGTGGACACACCAAGGTTCAAATGCCACACAGAGATGTCCATCAGGCTATTGGAATATCAGAAGGACTGTCAGAGCGGCAGATGTAAGGTGAGTACCACCCTCACAGAGGTGATGGCGGCGGCTGTGAGCCTAGATGAGGGAAGAGAGGGGGATCCAGACAGAAACTTGGAGCAAGCCACACACTGGGAGAAAATATTTGTAAAACATTCATTCAATAAAGGACCTGTATCTAGAATATGCCAACTATACATTTTTAAAGCTGACCGGTTTTGAATTATTCACACAGGTCAGGACAAATAAGGAACAAGAGCACAGTGTAGGGGCCAAGTCAGGGATTTGAAGTGACAGGGATCTCTGTCTGACCTCCAGCTCTATCGTGTTTAGTTATCATGTGGACAAGTGATAAGAAGCAAACACACAAAAAGATGGACATGGAAAAGAAGCTAAATGAGACTGAGGAAATGAAATAGAGAGTGAAAATGAAGACTGAGAAATAGAAGGGATGCCAGCAGATTTCAATGTCTTCAGCGCCCAGGCAGGAGAGCATTGCGAGAAAAAAGGGGCTCGATATAAGTGTCAAAGGCCACTGAGGAGAGGACTCAGAAAGTGGAAATCTGTGCCTCTGGGAGAGCAGTTTAAGTAAATGAATGGATGCTGCAAAGTTCCGGGGTCTCCAAGGTTTGGTAATTCACTGGCGGGACTCACAGAATTCACTCACTGAAAGCTGTTATACTCATGATTACATTTTATTACAGCAAAAGGGTATAGATTAAAATCTGCCAAGGAAAGAGATGCATGGGGCCAAGTCCAAGAGGGTTCCATACTTGGAGCTTTCAGTTGTCCCCTCCCAGTGAAGTTGTGGACACTTACTAGCTTCTCCCATCAATAACGTGTGACAACATGCTTGGAGTATTGCCAACCAAGGAAGCTCATCCAAGCCTTGTGTGCAGCATTTTATTGGGGCTCCATCGCAGACGTGGTGGTCACCTGTGTGGTTGGCTTTTAGTCTCCAGCTCCTCCAAAGGTTAAGCAATACTGTATGACCCAAAGCCCACAGGTAAACAAAGACACTTTTATCAGGACATTGCAAGGACTTTGAGATCACCGCCCCAGAGCTGAAGGCAAAGCCAGCCCTCTCTTTGCGTGAGGACAGCTCTTTCCTACACAGATGCTAAACTGCAGTGAGTTGAGACATGAATTAAGTATGAGCAGGGGAAGTAGTTACTACAGCAAGTGGCACCAGCCAACACATGTGTCAGGAAAAAGGAAGGTAAAAGGCTCTGTGGAGAAATGCGGAGGGGCAGGGAAATAGAAAGGCGAGGCGGGGTGGAGGAATGAGAGTTGCAGAGAGCAGAGTGGAGTCCAGTGCTATGAGAAAGAAGACGAGGTGGGAAACTGTTAGGTTGTGTCCAGAGAGGAACGCGGTTGGGAGAGGAATTCTGCAGCACAGGTGAGGCTCCCCGTCTGGCAGTGAGATTCCGAAAGGGGACCCGGTGTCACTTCCTGAAAAGGAGGAGGCAAGGGCCATCCGAACTGGATGTCAGATCGCCCATAGCAAAATTAGAAGCAATGTTCCCTGAAGGGAGAAATTTGTGAATACAGGTGTGGCAGTGTAATGTTTTGAGATATGTTACTGAGGTCCCCACCTCCCTAACACCACCCCCAATTCCTTTTCCCTGTGACGCTTACCCAGTGTCTTTTACTGCCTCAGAGGAGAGATAAAGCAGAAAAGCAGACAGAAATGCTTTGTGGTTACAGAAGCCTAGGGTTTGAGTTTCAAAAGCCTGGGAGGTACAATTATGCCGTAAACAATAGACTGAAAAGATTAGAGGAAGGGTCAGGCAACTCCATGCCCAGACCAGGGAAAGTTCTCTGACCAAGGGTTTGGGGAGAGACAGGAGTGCAGAGTGCTTAGACACCAGTCTGGTTCTTGCAAACGGGCTCTTTATCCTGGCTCCTTGGGCTGAGTTAGGGTAGTGAAGGTCTGGAGAATCCAGGGCAGAGGGAATCTACATTCTCCTTTTCCTAGTGGGTCCCAGTGCAGCAATAAGGTCCCGGAGACCCATTAAGCTGGCAGGGAGAGGCCTGGGAGAGCCCCCCCACCCCCACCCCAAGCTCTACGTGCCCCACTGTGGTGCCAGGAACATGAACATAGGAGGCATAGGCCATTGCCAAAGGAGTTGGCAGACCCCCAAAAGGTGGGCATGGCAGTGTCCTGTAGGAACCAGGCTCTGAGGGCGTGGAGGGCGTAAGGAGGTCTTGGGGGTGTCAGTGTGGATGGATGATGACAACCAAGGGCCTGGTGCCCCTCCCCCACATGCCTTAGCACTGTAAGAGCCCCCTGGAGAGAGGCACCATGAGACCCTGAAGTACTGGCTAGGAGCTCTGCCCTCTGGAAGACCAGGAGCTCAAAGGAGAACTCCATTTCAGTTATAGAAAAACAAAGGTACATTCTTTCTTTTTTTGAATTACTGTTGACATTCAATAGAATTTTATATTCGGGTGTACAGTATAGTGGGTTAGACATTTGTATAATCCACTAAGTGATTGCCTTGATTAGTCTAATACCCACCTGGCACTATACATAGTTATTACCATATTATTGACTATATTCCCTATGCTGTACTTTACATCTCTGTGACTATCCTGTAACTACCAATTTGTACTTCTTAATCCCTTCACCTTTCTCACCCAGCCCCCAAACCCCCTCCCATCTGGCAACCATCACTTTGTTCTCTGTATCTATGAGTCTGTTGCTGTTTTGTTTTTGTTTATTTTGTTCTTTAGATTCCACATATAAGTGAGATCATATGGTATTTGTCTTTCTCTGTCTGACTTATTTCACTGAGCATAATACCCTCCAGGTCCATCCATGTTGTCACAAATGGTAAAATTTCATTCTTTTTTACGGTAAAGTAATATTCCATTGTATATATGGACCACAGCTTCTTTATCCAATCGTCTATTGGTGGGCACTTGGGTTACTTACATATCATGGCTATTATGAATAGTGCCGCAATGAACATAGGGGTGCATATATCTTTTTGAATTAGTGTTTTGGATTTCTTTGGATAAATACCCAGAAGTGGATATGCTTGGTCATTAAGTAGTTCTATTTTTAATTTTTCAAAGAACCTCCACACGTTTTCCATAGTGGCTGCACCAATTTGCAATCTTACCAACAGTGCACAAGGGTTCTCTTTCATCCGCATCCTCACCAGCACTTACTTGTTATTTGTTGATTTATTGATGATGGCCATTCTGACAGGGGTGAGGTAATATCTCACAGGTACACACCTAAGACTGAAATTTCTAGCCTGGATAAGTAAGACTTATAGACCAGGGCAGGATTTCTTTCTAGTGCAGTGTTAGGACCAAATTTTCATCACCATTTGTCCACTTTTCAATGTCCTATCAGTTTTATTGATTACGGGGAAACATAGCCTTCCTTGAGTAACACTTTTTGTCTATAGTTTCTAATTGTCTTCAACTGATAAAAAAGGCTGCTGTTGTAATTTGCAGGAGGGAGGGTAGGGGCCAGCCCGGCCAGTAGCAGTAAGCAAACGAGGGTGGAGGACATTCCCTTGAAAGATCTATTTGTCTTTCCCAGGACCACAACTGTGTGTTTCTCAACATATGACAGGGCCTGTTCATCATCCCTTTTCCCACCACATCTTCCTATTGTTTGGCAGCAATGGGCTGTATGAGCTGAGCTGTGTCTGTCAGAATTCATATGTTGAAGTCTTAACCCCTAGTTCCTCACGATGTGATTATATTTGGAGATGCGCCTTTAAAGAGGTAATTAAGTTTAAATGAGGTCAGTAGGGTGGGCCCTAATCCAATATGGCAGCTGTTTTTATAAGAAGAGAGATTAGGACACAGGTACGCACAGAGGGAGACCATGTGACGACACAGGGATAAGGTGGCCATGCACCAACCATGGACAGAGGCCTCAGAAAGAACCAGCCCTGCTCACACCCTGATCTTGGACTTCCAGCCTCCCAAACTATGAGAAAACAAATTTATGTTATTTAAGTCACTGTGTTCTGGCAGGCCAAGCAGACTAATCCACCCCCATCTACCGCGTTTCCCCGAAAATGAGACCTGGCCAGAGCATCAGTTCTAATGCGTCTTTTGGAGCAAAACTTAATATAAGACCTGGTCTTATATTCTGTTAGATAAGACCTGGTCTTCTATTATAGGAAAATAAGACCGGGTCTTAATTTTTGCTCCAAAAGACGCATTAGAGCTGATTTTCTGGCTAGGTCTTATTTTGGGGGAAACATGGTACAACCTTAACCCTCTCCCTCTAATGCAGAATTTCACCTCCTCTTCCAGGGATTTACACACTTGTACAAATATGTTCAGTTGAGCAACACAGGAGAGCAGACTTTTGCTTGTGTTTTCATCTTGACACTTTTCCCGTGGCTTCGATCCGGTCTATAATTCATTCAACGAATGTCTTTGGCTGATTTTGTACCAGGCATGAGGGCTACATGTGGGGATGGAGTCCCGGAGGGCGGTTTCCAGGCTCTCCGCCTCGCGTGGAGCGTGCTGGCTCGGTTATCAGACGGCCGTCCGCTGTGGCTGGGTGGCCATCTGCTGTTACCGGGCTTTGGCCACTATTGTCGCTGCCATGGCTAAGCTAGCAAGCACTGCGTGCAGCCAGCAAGTGGGGTTGGTGGGTTTGCAGAGAAGCGGATAGTGGATTGCGGATTGTGTGGCTCCTGCTTCCTGTGTCTCTAACCCAGCCGCCAGTGAGAATATAGTGGTGTGACTCCCCCATCCATGGCTCCGTGGGTGTTCCTTTTTGGCCTCATCTTATCTTGCGTTCTTGTGCGGGGAGCGGGAGCTGAGTCCCCGCCTGACACTACACAAGCAAAGGGACAAACATGGTCCTGGCCTGCATGACAATTGCAGTCTGGTGGCAAAACATTGTTAGCCTGGCAAGTAATATAGGGTCATAGACACACAAATGACACAAATTCAAAAACTGTTTCATCAAGTGACTCAATACATGAGTCACTTGATGAAACAGAATAGTATAGAGGAAAGAGCATGAACTTTGGAATTAGATACATGTGGGTTATCTTCCTTGTTGGCCTGCTTTCTTTCGGTTCAATATTTAGTGACCAATTACTATCCAGGTCCAGATAGCACACATGAAGTCCACAGAAGATACCATCCTCGCCCTTACATATAGTCAGAAACTTTACTTAGGATCCGGTGTGTAATTTACAATTGTGTCAATTTCCGTTAACCGAAAAACACTGGCTGAGCGCCGCTATATGCCCATCTACAGTGCATAAACATAGATGGGAAAAGGCAGTGCGTCATAGAATCTTGGTAGCAAGCAAAAAAACAAAAAAAAAAACAAAAGAAAAGAGAAAGAAAAAGGAAGGAAGGAAGGAAGGAAGGAAAAAGAAAGGAAAGAGAGAGGAGGAAGGAAGAAGGAAGGAAATAAGTAAATAAATAAGTAAATAAATAAATTCTGGCTAATTCAAACACAAGGGACTCTGGCAGGACTAGTTAACATAATTTGGAGAGGCCAGTGCAAAATGAAAATGCAGGGTGCCTCGCTCAAAAACCACTAAGAATTTCAAGACAAAAACAGGAGTGTGGGACCTTTCCAAGTGCCAAACCTTGTGTGACGGCACACACAGTTCCTGGTCCTGTGGAGCAAAGCCAGCTCTGCCGTGACAGTAGGCCACGCGGGGAGAATAAGGCTTGTCAACAGGGGAACCACACAGCTCCAAAGGACTCATGTAGTCATTTCAAAATAGGCTCACAAAATCTGTAATTCTCCTCCCTTCAACGGGTAAAACCTAATTCTTTTGTTACAGGAGTCTCGGTTCTTCTTGCCGATGCAGTGAAGAATCAAAGGCGAGCAAGCTGATAAATATGCAAGCAGGGTTTATTAGTGATACATTCTCAGGGAAGAGAACAGGCCTAGTCAAGGTGGGGGAGAGGGAGAGGGAGTGAGAGACAAGCCTAGGTTCCTGATATTAGTGATATGTTTTCAGGGAAGAGAAGGAATGGTGGGGGAGAGGGGACGAGAGGAAGAGGGAGGGAGGGAAGGAAAGAGAGAGAGAGAGAGAGAGAAGGGAAGAGAGAAGGGGGGAGAGAAGGGGGAGAGAGAGAGGGCAAGAGAGCTGGAGGGCCAGAGATAGAGAGAGAGAGCGAGCCCTTGTCTCCAGGACTTATAGTTTGCTGGGTGGGGTGAAGAGTTCCATATTGATTTGGCGCGGAACATGGTGCCTGCTCTTCCACGGGAGCGCCAGACCTCCTGGGATGGGTGGAGGTCTGTTGACTCAGATCCTTATCTTGCTCCCGACCACCTCTCATCATCTGTTGTTGTAAAAACAGATATATGGCTGGAGGCAGTTAATCTAAGCTAGTTATGAGCTTTTTCTGTAGGTACTATGGACCCCTCCCACGCCTCCTCCTTCTCCTACATTTTCTAATTTCTACCTAAAACTTCTTCCTTTGAATGAGGGCTGGACGTAGGGACTCACTTTTAATGACTAGAATAAAGCAGAGTGACAGTGTATGACTTCAGGGACTATGTGACAAAAGGCCATGTCATGAGGACACTCAAGCAGCCTACGGAGAGGCCCACATGGCAAGGGACTAAGAACGCCTGCCAACAGCCACCTATGTGAATAAGTCAACTTGGAAGCAGAGCCTGCTATCAGATGACTGCAGCTCCTGCTGGCATGCTGAATGAAACCACATGAAAATCCCTAAGCTGGAAATACCTAACTAAGCTATTCTCAAACTCCTGACTGTGAGATAACAAATATTTATTGCAGTAACAGTAGATAAGTAATACAGTGCAGAAGTTGGAGCCACACGAAAGCTCTTATAGCAGAAACTATCTGATGGGTCGATCCAGTCGTTCTTCAGCCTTCATGCGCTTGCTCGAGATTCAAAATCTTGGGAGAGAGTATCTGAACTTTGGTCAGATGAGCAGGACATTGAGAGGAAGGACAGCATACATTTGGCAAGTTTCTGTCTTAATGGGCAGGCACATGGGTTTACTTTCTCCCCAAAGCTGTTCCTATAGGAAGAGGGGTGCTGTTGAGAAGAGAAAAGGGTCCAAGGACAACAGATGTCTGCTATTTCTGCTTAGGGAGCTCAGAGGCTTAAAACACGCATGAGGAAGTCCCCAAAAAAGTGGCCAGTGAGTGTCAGATGAGAGTTACTTGCTTTCATGATGCCTGTTGGGTGGGAGATTCTGCTTTCTCTTAAAGGACTTTCAGGTAACAGTGGGAGACAAGACAGGGCATGTTGGGTCTGGAAAATTCCCAGCACCAGGCAGCTGGCCATTTCTTCCTCTGACAGTGCGGCCATGCAACTGGAAAAAGCACAGACTTTGGAATCAGCCAACCTGGGGCCAAGTGCCAGACCCACTAATCACTTAACCTCTTTGACCCCCAACTTCCTTATCTGTAAAGTGGGGTTTTAACTAACTCCTACCTCAGTAAACTTTTGGATCCAAGGAAATCATGCTGTACTTATCTTTGTTCTTTTCCCTTTTTAAAATTTTTAATCAAAGTTGTATAGAGTTTTAAAATGTCACACATTTCTCTAAGGCGAATAACCAAACAAAGCAGTTTCCTCCTTCCCCTTCTCCTCTCCTCTTGTCCCCACTCCCCTCCTGGCCTCTCTGACTCTCACTTCCCAGAGGCAGCATTTTCAATTCAGTGTCCTCTGGAAGCCCCAGGTATTCTACATACATTTTGTTTGAATTTCATTTAAATGATATATTTTTAACCTGTAAAAAGCAATGGCCAAAAGCAACACCTCCCCTAAGTGTATTACATACCACATTTTGACATCTACGAGATCGCTGATTGATTTGGTATTCATTTAACTTGTAAATTTCACTTATACATTTGAAAATGTAACATAAATTTTTATATTGTGGTTCCATATAAGATTTTTATTTTGAAAAAAGTTTCCCCGGATTGAAAAAAAAAATTTGAACACCACTGTGACAATGGTTTTCAAAATGCTTCATATGCAATTAGATGCTAAGGAGAACGTCCTTGACCTTCAGAGAGCAGGGAGCAACATCCCGCAGGGCAGCCAGATGCTCTCCTGACAGAAAAGTCACACATCTCTGTCACCATCCCCAGAGACTCAGAGCCGTGTAGCCAGGAGCCCTGCTGCTAGAAGTTGAAATCAAGATGTATCTGTGAAATCCTGGGATACAAGATCCCCCATCTCCATGCTTCCCGCCCTCCCATTCCAGGCCCCTAACTCTCCCTTAACAGAGGTCAAGAAGAATCTGATCTTCTCAGAGTCCATTGCAGCTTCCCTGGGGCTCCTCAACTCCCTTGAGGGCCAGGAGGGAGTCTCGCTCACTAGGAGTAAATGGCAACCTTGATCTGCCTTGATCAAGAGGGGCCCAAAGACAGCCCTGCCCAAGAGGAGTAAATCCGCCCTCCCCTGTCAAGACCCACACAGGAAAACCAAACCACACGTCCCACCACTGCCCGCCTACCCCACACTGGTCTTGCCCCACTATCTGCCTTGGCTACACCAGGACTCATCTCACTTGTCCCTGTTATGGGAGGAGCCCCACGAAGCCCAGACCTCAGGTCACAGCTCTCCTCCCTGCTGTAATCCCCACACAGCTCTGCCCAGGCCCATCTTGTCCCCATGTCCTACTCCTCCCCAATTCTAGAACCTTCTCTACTGTTTGCTCTGGAACACATGTCCGTCATCAGCAAAACTGCTCAGACCCTCAGCCTTCCCTCAGCCTTCTGTCACCTTCTTGCCAATGGAACCTGGCTCTCCAGTCAGGGTTGCGGCTTTGCGGTTCTCTCAGAGGGGCTGCCCCTTTCTCCCATGCCTGCCTCCTGGAGACAGGACAGGCGTCTCGAGCGCCTTGGGGCTGCTTCCACACCGCCTCCCCTGCCTCCTGCCTTCAAACCCTCAGCTTCCACTCTTGGCGTCAGCTATGCGGCCAGCACCCCTCGTCGTCTACGCCACTTGCTGACCCCCTCACTTCATGATAGTATTGAGTGTGCCTTTTACTTTCTGATGCTTTGCCATCTCGGGACCTTGCTGACCTTGGAGGGATGGTCCCTCCCTGGGATAGCTAATTCCTAGAGATAGTGGACGACTCACCTGTGAACATGCCTTTCACATTCAAAGCAATCCCAGAGTCCATACCCCGGCCCCTCCATTATGGGCTCTCACACACAGGGCCACTGTCCACCTGCCCTGATCACCCCATAGCCGGGTACCAGACAACAAGGGACAGCCACCCTATGACCCAGATCCCACTGAAATTATTCGCACGAGCCAGTCTTAAACCCACCTGCCCTACCGTGCCTGTTCCTTCCTACGGAAATCACACTACCGGCTCTTGCCCAGGTTCCCCCCTCCTCCCTCGGCCTCCTGGCTGCCCGGTGCTTCCCCGTGTGGCCCTGTGTGCGGTGGCATGCCCCTTTCTCTTGGGATCTGTGAGTAACAAACTACATCGTGAATGGCAATTGTCTCCTGATCTGTTGGCCTTGCCATACCTGAGTAATAAGAAAGCCTACATTTTAAAATGTGATGATTTTAGCTTCCCGGCTCACTGCCTGTCTTGCCAGCATTATTCCTGCTTTGATTCCTGGTGATTTCCATGTGCACATAGAGGATCCTCCCGCACCCTGGCCTCTCAGTTCCTTGTTCTCCATCCTATCTCAGTCACTCACTCCCAAGTTCATGCCCTTGACTTCATAGACACCAATAACTCACTTTTGTGCTTCCTTCTTACTGGCCACCACCTCCTGTCTTTCGATGTTCCTCTTCTAGTACCCTGACTCCTGTTTGCTGGGACCTGCAACCCTCTACTGTCATTTCATTGTCCCCCCACCCACAGCCCCCCACATTTCTCTCCGTGAAAGCCAAAGTCCTGACAAGAAGCCACAAGGCTGACACTCTTCGATTCCCATTATCTCTCTGACGTCCCTGCGTTTACTCCTCTTTACACTGTCTCCTCTAACAACACACTTCTACCTCAGGCCCTTTGCACTGGCTATGCTGCTGCTTGGAACACTTCCTGCCCATAACTGCAGGGCTCGCGTCCTCACCTCCTTCAAGACTTGGCTCAGATGTCAACTTCTAAATGTAGCTTTTCCTGACCACACCTCCGCCACTCCCTGAGCCCCTTCCCTTATTCAATTTCTTTCACAGCTCTTACCTTCTAACACACGATCCAGTTGAGTCATTTGTTATGATTACGGCTTATCATTGATCTCCCCCACTAAAATGTGATCTCTGTGAGATTTTTTTTCTTCACTGCTGTCTCCTTGGCATCTAGAAGTGATTTGCATGTAGTGCTTGCTCAATAGATATTTATTTAATGAATGAGCAAAATATTAGCACCCAAGAGGACCCTGAGGTCACCTTGTCCAACGTTCTCATTGTAACACTAACAAACACAATGAGAAGCGGCAGCAGCACCTGACATGGGTTCCTCATTCAGCGTACCTCAGGCACCGAGCTCTGAGTTCTCTGTTATCTCATTGAGCCGTCAGAGCAACCCCATGAGCTCAGTATCACTACAATCTCCCTTTACTCATAAGGAAACTGGGGTTAATGGAGGGTTCAAGTTCAGGAACTTATCTCAGATCCCTAGACCGATAAGTGGTGGCAGTAGGATCCAAGCCCAGACAGCTGCGTCCAAGCCCCCGCTCTCAGGCACCTGCTATGCTGCCTGTGACATATGCAGAAGGTCTGTGTGTGAGGAAATGGCTTCATACGGGGGAGGGATTATTGCGAAGGACACTGGGGCCCAGGAAACTGCTTGGTGCAGAGACGCCCTTAATCGACTACCTTGAATTTGCTGAGGTTGCTGGCTGGGAAGAGGAGGACGGGTGGAGGAGGCAGCAAGCCAGCTGCTCCCAGGCAGGCGGTGGGGCAGCTCAGCGAGCTGGCTCCTGGTGCCTCCTCGCCTGCTCTAATGCACTCGGTGGATGCCTGACTGCCCCAGGAGAGCCTTAATGGACCCATGGAGTCAGCTTCAGCTAAAACAGTGGATGAATAATGGAGGAGGCAAGGTCATTGGCAACCAGAGCAGGGAGGTGGAGGAAAAGAAAGAGGGACTGGCTTCTGAGGACCCAACCCCTTTGGCAATCCTTGACTCCTACTTCACGGTTTTCGAGTCCCGGTGTCTACTTAGCCCCAAATGTAGCTGGGTTCCTTACCTGCCAGCAATCCTCCTCCGCTTCCATCCACCTCAGAGCATATTGGAATTTGGGCGTGAGGGCTAAAGAGGATTCACTGAGGGGTAGGAGCAAGTTTTTTTAGAAAAAGCTTCGGATGGCCAGATGGCTCAGTTGGTTAAAGTGCAAGCTCTGAACAAAGGGTTGCCGGATCGATTCCCACATGGGCCAGTGAGCTGCGCCCTCCACAACTAGATTGAAGGACAATGACTTGGAGCTGATGGGCCCTGGAAAAACACACTGTTCCCCAATATTCCCCAATAAAAAAAATTTTTTTAAAAAGAAAAGCTTCCTAGTAATTCTAAGATGCCACTCCACCCCTTGTGTCCACGGACAGCCACTGCTGTGGAGTTCTGTTCTTTTTTTTTAATTCTATCCATCCTCCAATACATTGGTATTAAGAGTTTACTATGCATCAGATGTTGGCCCAGGCGCCATATCAAAGAGCTATTAAATTATTCATAGGGTAGCATAATAGAAACAGAATTTTAGAATAAAATCAAAGCACATGAGCCCTGGAAAGGGCCCTGGTGGGAAGAGCAGCCTCTGGATTTGAGCCCTGGGTGACTCAGTGGTTCACCTCTCCCCACTGCTCCTGTCCTGTGTGCTCGGGGCTCTGGGAAATGCTCGCATGGACTGTATAGCATCTCCCTGCCTTAAAAAAACACACTAATTTTTTATTGTGGTAAAAATACACATAACATAAAATTTACCATTTTTTAGTGTACAATTCAGCGTCATAACGTTGAGAAAGATGAACTGGAACTTTAAGCAAAGCAGAATCAGTAGGGAGGGTCGAAGGGAGGAGTGAGGGCTCCTGGAAGTTCTTGCTCTCTAATCTCGAGAACCCAACACAAAGAAATCTATGTTTACAATAAAGCTCTATGGTTCTAACTTCCCCTTCCCTTAATTTCCTTTTCCCTTCTATAAATACCCCTCCATCTTGGCACGCAGGCCAGGGTGTGCTTGTGGCTTGCCACGTCTGCATGCACTGGGTTACAACCCTTTCTTTTTCCCAAATAAATCCTTCTTGGTGACAAAACACCTAGTCGATGTTATTTTTCAGTCAACAAAGTACATTCCCAATGTTGGACACCCACCACCACTATCCATTTCCAGAACTTTTCCATCAAACCAAACAGAAACTCTGTACCCGTTAAACAATAACTCTCCATGCCTCCCTGCATACTAGCCCCTATCACCTCTATTCTACTTTCTTTCTCTATGAATTTGCCTAGTCTAGGTGCCTCTTATAAGTGGAATATTTGCCATTTTTTGTCTGGCTTCTTTCACTTAGCATAATATTCTCAGGGTTTATCCATGTTGTAGCATATATCAGCATGTGTCCTTTTGAAGGCTGAATAATATTCCGTTGTACAGATAGACCACATTTTCGTTGTCCATTCACTGGTTGATGGACATTTGGGTTGTTTCTACCTTCTGGCTATTGTGAATAGTGCTGTTATGTATCCCTCCTTTTGATCGTGTGCCCCAGCCTGTTCTCCACACAAATGTCAAACATAATTTCCTAAAACCCAGGTATGATCGTTTACTTTTCCTGCTTAAGATCTATAGAGGGCTTCCTACTGCTCACACAGCTGAATCCAGACATACTGGTCCTGGTGTATGAGGATTTCACAATTCCAGCCCTCACTTTCAGCTCCCCTCCGGCCTCTCCCCTGCTGTGCTTCTTCCGGTCCTACAAATGCATTCACCTTTCCAGCTCCTGGTGCTTCTGCATGTGCTCCTGCCTCTGTGTGAAACACCCTTCAATGCTTGCAGAAGCGCTGCTTATTTGTCAGAAATCAGCTTAAACACCCAGGCTTCTTGGACCCTGAAAGTGAATGAACCCTACCTACCCTCTGCCTTCAAAGTGGAATGGAAGGGGTTGGGATTCCCACCTCTGCCACTCATTAGCTGGGTGACTTTCGGCAAGTTGCTTCTCAGAATCCCTTTCCTCATCTCTAAAGTGCATAATTGGAAGACACTTTTCAGAAAAAGGCAAAATCATGACTCTCATGCAGGTATAAAAGTAAACACATGTAAAAGATTTTATTTTACTCATAATGAAGTAACTGGGCAGATGTTACAACTAGTCCAAAAGAGAATCTGAAAAACAGACACTTTTATAGATCAGGAATATTGAAATGAATATGGAAATAGAGGCAAATTGGTTTTTCCACAGAGAAGGGAGAGCACTTGAACCGCTATCGATGGAAGAAAATCCACATGTCTAACAGTTATCTACATCTTACGGGTTTGTAAAGGAGTTCCCATAGATGCAGGATCTGCTGAAGTGGAATGGCTTGCTCTAGATAACATTTAGCTTTTTCTACGTGACTTGAGTCCCCATTAATTATTTGTTTTTCCATTCTTTGTGGTCACAATAAAGATTGAACTTCCAGGCCCCTTGGTGGTTGACTGAAGCTTTGTAGCCTGATCTGTACAATGAATTATGAGTGGAATTGACAGGTATCACTATGGGCCTCAATATTTAGCTGCTGGTTCAGAGTTCTTTTGACCTCTGTTGGCCTGGATCCCTGAGTGACTATGTGAGCAAAGCTTCCTGCCCACCGTGTTGGACTTGTAGTATAAGTGGGACATAAACTGAGATTTGGGCTTATTCGTTCTGCAGCATAACTTAACTTATCCTGACTGATCTCCAAGGAAGTTGTGACAAAAGCTCTTTATGCAGGACCTAACATATCAAAGTCATTCAATCACTGTTCTTTCCTTCCCCAATTTTCTACCTCGTTGTATCAGAACATAAAACTATGTCTATATTTATTGCTAGAGTGTGACTACCACAAGGCGGGGGGCCATGATTTTTGTTGGTCTTTGTATTCTCAAATAGCATCTGACCACCCAGAGGTTTGTAATAAATGTTTACTGAATGAACAAATAAAGTATTTATTGAATTTGAGTTCTGCCACTTGAGCTAGTTATAAATTTTTGGAGACTTAAATTTTTTATCTCTAAATTGGAGGGAAAAAAGCCCTAATGGAGTTGTAAGTAATGAAAATAAATAAATAAGTAATGGGGATGTGAGAGTGCTTTATCACTTTTTAAATTATGTAGAAGTCAGTGGGATTATTATAAGTTAAAGAAACCAAGGTCTCCAAAGTTGGAGTGACTGAGCTCAAACCAGGACAAAAAAATTGGGATTTTGAGACTTAAAGGTCCAGAGTTGAAGGAGCCCTGAGAGGCCCTTCCAGAAGTTTCCTTGGGGGACATCAACCATCTGGATATCCGGGATCCTACATGGGTATGCGGCTCCTTTTTTGACCAAATGGAGCTGGAGAATAAATGACTTACTGCTGATGTCAGAGACCCAGCAGGGAGGGGTACGTGTCTCGTGAGAGTCCCATCTGCCTGGGGTGAGTCTGAGTGGTTCTGGAGAGCCAGCAACTGTGAGACAGAGCAAGTACGCCAGCCCCTGGCAGTCACTTTGGGAGAATATGCTATCCAAGTAGCCCAGGATTTCCCTCAAGGGACCAAGCAATTTGTTTGTTTCCTAAATAGTAAAGAGTAAAGGAGGGTTTTTCTGATGTTCTTGTCTGAGGGCTGAGATTTTCAATTTTGTAGCTGCCTCGTGAGGTCATATTGCTGTAAACAGCATGAGGAAGTGGACAAAACCACAGGATGTGGATCAAGAGAAACTGATGATCGCCCATGTTCCACCACTCACAGCAGTGTGACCTCACTTCATGTCTCCACCTCTGTTTCTGAAACAGCACACAAGTCACATGGACCAGCTTAACACTGGTTCAGCTCTCTTAAAGCAGATCGGTGATTAATACAGTCGTTGAGTTATGTTACAGAGACAGCGCAGCACATGCGCCCCTCACCCCCACCCCCTGTCCAACAGCTGCACCCAGAACCAAAGTCTAGCCCTCCCCATGGAACCAAAGGATCCGGACATGACCAGAACTTGAACACCAGAACCTTTCAGAAGTGAAGGGTTCTGTTGTCCAGGAAGATCCGGAGCTGGAAACCCCTTACCATAAATGGTCAAGTTCCAAGTTCCTCCAATTAAAACTTGCCTGACAGCGAGCCCTTCTGTTACCGATACCAGGACCGGAAAGAACCCAAGCGGCACTCAGAGTTAGGAGAGTCAGCTTTATTTCGCCGGCGGGCTCAGCGGGATCCTTCCCAAAAGACTGAGCCCCTAGCAAGGTTTTGAGCAGGTTTGTATGGGTTGGGGACTTCCCTGAGTCGGGGAAGGGGTAGGTGTCGTCTGGTGATTGGCTCAGGGTGTGGCTTGGAGGAGGGTATGCGGAAGTGGGCTGGGGCTTAGGCTGGGGACTTCTCTGTCTGCTCGGGCCACCATTATAGCTCAGGTCCACGTGGCAGGGAACCATCTTAGGTCAGTTTCTCCATCATTTCCGCATACCTGTTCCCCTAATGCGTTAGAACCTTCCAACTGTAAGCCACCGGGGAGTTTGGGTTTTGAGCAACAGCTTTTCACTCCCCTTGTGTGGTGCTAACAATAAAGCCACTCTAACTTCTCCACTGCAGTTGTCGGTGTTCACTGTTTGGCTCTGCTGTGTGCTGAGAGGGATGAACTCTCTTTCTGTTCCGTTACGTTTCCTAGAAAATGGGACTCATTCTGTCTTCCTCGCCTCACAGGATTGAGAAACACTCTAGATGCATTTTCAAGTGATAAGGCAATACAGTCATGTGCTGCTTACCCAGAGGGAGACATTCTGAGAAATATGTCGCCTAGTCATTGTGTGAACATCATAGAAGCACTTACACAAACCTAGATGGTCTTGCCTTCTACACACCTAGGCTGGATGGTATAGCCTATTGCTCTGTAAGGGAGGAAAATAATTTTCCCTTTACCCTTCTGAGTTCTTGGCAGAGACATCCCCGTAATAAAAGATTAACAGGAGAAAAACACAAAAGTTTAATAACATGCATACCTCTTTATGTATACACATAGGAGAGACCCAGGAAAACTGACTAACTCACCAAAACGGCAGACACCGTCACCTAAAATATAATTTTCAACTGAAGAGAAAAGAAGATGGTGATGGTGGTGGTGGTGGGGGGGTGTCAGTTATGAGAGGTTACAGGTAAAGCACAGAAAACAAGGGTCAGGTTCTGCAGATTTAAGTCTTTGCCTTCAGCACTGATAAGAGTGTCTAAAGATAAGGTCATTGGGGCTCATCCTGTCATAGCCAGGGAGACACCCTTACAAAGGTAGATTTCCCTTACAAATGTAAATGTCTTTTACAAAGTGTAACTTCTACTTGGTTTCTCCCATGTCTGCTGTTTCTTAAAATTAACTGGCCTAAAATAATCCTTATGCCAAATAGACATATTTTGAGGTCAGAAATTCTGTTCCCCTACAGCTCCTAGGTTACAAACTTGTACAGTATGTTACTGTACTGAATAGCGGAGGCAATTGTAACACAATGGTAAGTATTTGTGTAATGCGTTGCAATATGACATTACCATGGCTTCGATGTCACTAGGTGATAAGAATTTTTCAGCTCCATTATAATCTTACGGGACCAGTCTTATATGAGGTGGTCAGTCATTAACTGAAATGTCAGTATGCAGTGCATGACTGCATATAAATGTTAGTTATTTTGATTATCCTTATCTCATTGCACTGTACAAATTGCACTGTAATTGCTTGTTGACATGTCAGCTCTCCCTTACACCACAAACTCCTAGGAATCGGGGAAAGTCTTTGCTACTTTTATACCCCCTCCCTACCACCTAGCAGAGTGTCTAGCACAGAATGAGTGAAAATAAATAGTTGTTCAATGGGTGAAAGAAAAAAAAAATGAACCAGAGCATAGCATCAACAAGGATGTTTATTATTGCAACTGCCTCTCCCTTATCAAACCCTGCCCATCTTTCTGGACCCAGCCCCGGGCTCCTTCATCGAGCCTCAGGGGGCTATGTCTGCACGTGCTGATCTTGTGGGCATAAGGTACATCCAAAACTGCAGAGAATATTTAGAATTTTTTTGAGCCAAACTGACATATGCTGGAGACCAAGATCTCAAATGCACCAGAGAATACAATTTCGCAGTTTCTTTTATGCATTTGAAATTAAGAAGGAAACATAATGAAGACTGCATAAAGGTGGGAGGATAATTATCAAGATTATGTGCTCTCTTGAGGGTTAATACCCCCTTCATACTTCTGGTATTTCAAAGGTGTGTTCACCTACATGCACAGAAACAATGGACAGGGCTTTGCTTAAGACAGAGAAACCTTTTACTAAAAAGTTATATGGCTGGGGTGTGACTAACCACAGTGACCTGCCCAGTTAGGAATTTATGATCAGATCACCCTGTGAGGTGACTTTCCCTTTTTATGTCCACAGTCTCATTTTTAGATAGCTCACCAGCATGCTTTTGTGCTTTAAGGAAATTCAGGAGCTCTAAGGAGTCCTGAACATCCATTCGAACCTCCTTATTTTATGAATGAAGAGACTGAGGCCCAAACTGAAACTCAGATAGGTCTCTTATCTTGTAGGGGGTCTTAATTGCTTAGCGTGTATGTCATTGCTTCCCTTCCCTCTGAAGATGGAGCTAAGTCTTCCTTTCCTCACATCTATCCCGGGCCCTCCTCGTACAGTGCCTGCAGGTGACGCTGGATATCAGGTAGATACTCAGGGCATGGACTTCTCCATAAATTGGACAGCTAGTTAGGCAGAGGTAAGAGGAGTCCTTAAACGATGATAGGAGACTATTGCCATCTGCTGGTATATGTGTGGGACTACAGACAACAGTCTGTCTTGTAGACCCATCGACACTGGATTTAGTCTTGCCCGTTTGCATGCATTGACCTCTTCCTGCAGGTAAACCGCTCCGACTCAGAGTTGAGCTTGGGCAAAGCATGTCTGGCAAGATTCATCTCTGGCGGCATAGTCCACAAATGTTTACTGAGTCCTTCATTTATACAAAGATATTTAGACTTATCCCCTGACCTCAAGGAACTTGCAATTTGCTAAGAGCACCGATAAATATATTACAGTTGTAAACAAGTACCACAGAAGGGAAACAAAATATGCCAGAGTCCTTTAGAGGCAGGAGGGGACTGCTGCTGTTTGGGAGCGTGCAGGAAATCACTGAGATTCCATGGAAAACGTGATCCCTATATTCTCATCAAATGAAAGAGACCTATTGCCATTTGGGGTTTAGTTTGGCAAGTTGCATTCTGGCAGGGAGAGACTGGGAATGAGAGGGGATGTTTCAGTGGAGGAAACAGTGTTCAGGAGATGGAAGGAAATTATCATTTGTAGGCCTGAAGTGAGCTAGGGGTTGTCTCATATTCAGAAAAGCACAGTGTGACCCATGGTATTGGTTGGGTGAGTGGTGGGTGATAGTCTGGAGAAATAGGCTGGGGTTTGGTCCAGTGAAGGAGATGGTGCTAGTGCCCCACTCCTGCCCTCAAGATTTACCATCGTATCCCAGCCTGCCAGCATCTGTATCTCATCGGGAGCTCTCTTGGGTGGTCCACTCTGCCCTCATACACAGCAGATTGAAGTGCACCCCTCCCTTACCTGAGCAGCTGTCAGCCTATGATGAACTGGAATTGGTATATAAATACCCCTGCTCCCTTGCGTCCTGTTAACTCTTAGACACCTGTTTGACCATTATTTCCTCGAGGACACCAACAGGATTAAGCTCTGTTGCCCAAAGTGGTAACTTGCCTGATAACACACCCTTTTTGGCTACCTTCCCTTCTCACTTCCCCATTTCCTACTGGTGTCTCCTGAGATCATTTCCAACATATGTTATATACACTCAAATTCTTATCTCAAGGCCTATTTCAGAGGAAATTCATTCTAAAACATCATGTAAGACCTGGGATGCTAAGTTAAGAAGATAGGACTTCGAGCAATAAGTGCTTCCTTAATGCCAGTTATAATAGCAATTATTTGCAATAATGTCTTATAAACTAACCATCGTCTCCACATTCTGTCTTGCAGCTGTGGTGATCTCCCAGCCAGTCTTAACTTAGCTGGGTACATATTGCTATGCAGTGACCCAGGAATACCTGTATCCCAATCTTGGCCTTCACTTTGAACATCTGGCCCAGCCTAGTGGCGTGTGCAGATTTGCATCTACTATCAGTCACAACTTTTCAAGAGTTCTTCTTTTATTATTTCCTTTATGTTTAAAGAACTTCCTTTAGCCATTCTTCCAAGGCAGGAAGCCAGGACATTCACCCCAACCCAGCAGTAATAAGGTATCTCTCCTCACTGTAAGTGGGTTAAATATACTAATTAAAAGACAGAGATTGGCAGATAGATTTTTTTTAAATGACCAAATTATATGCTGTCTGCCTATAAGAAACTCACCTCAACTATAACGATATTGGTAGGTTAAAAGTAAAAGGATGGAAAAAGATATAACATGCCAAAAGAAAGTAGGAGGGGATATATTGTTATCAGATGAAATAGACTTCAGAGCAAAGAAAATGACCAGAGACAGAGAGATTATATAATGATAAAGGGGTCAATCCACCCAGAAGACATAGCAATACTAAATGTATACGTGCCAAACAGCAGAGCTACAAAATACCATGTTTTGCCCTGTATAATGTGAACTTTTTGCCCAAATTCACGAGGGTAAAATAAGGATGCACATTATACATTGGTAGTACTAATTATGTATCTATTTAAATGTTTTTAATTCTTTTACTTATGCTTATGAGTTAAAAGTGTAACTCTAGACATCAATAATGATATCCATTGCAAAATAACACCCTGGAATACGATAATCGGTTTTGTTGAACTTACGAGGAACTTGCAACGACGAGGAGTTCTTGGCCTTCTATGATGTGTAAATATCGTAAATGTGTTACAACTACATAAAATTTCTTGTACCTTGTATCTATCCTTGTGTTTTGTAATTATTTGTTACATAAAATTTCTTGTACCATAATGTTAAAAAATAAATGCTAAAATTCCTTTATAATACAAAAAACAAGTACCTAAATGTAAACAAATAAAAATTTGAATTAAAAATTAAAATGAAAGATTGTTTTCCCTGAAAGTTTGGGCCCAAAATATGGGAGTGCATTATACATGGCAAAACACAGTATGTGAAGCAAAAACTGATAGAAATGAAAGGCAACATAGACAAATCCACAATTATATTGGGAGATCTCAACACCCTTCTCTCAGCAACTGTTAGAACAACTATACAGAAAATCAACAAAGAGATGGAAGAACTCATCAACACCATTAACCAACAGGATCGAATAGATAGAACACTCCAACCAACAACAGCAGAATACACATTTTTTTCAAATGCCCAAGGAACATATACCAAGGAACACCATATATTCTGGGCCATAAAATAAAATTTCAAATTGAAAAGAACTGAAATCATACAGTGTGTTCTTTGACCACACTGGAATAAAACTAGAAATCAATAACAGAGATAACAGACAAATCTTCAAACAGACTTAAAATAATCCATGGGTCAAAGAAGTCTCACGGGAAATTTTAGAAATACACTGAATTGAATGAAAACGAAACTACAACACATTAAAATGTGTGAGACAC
Organism: Rhinolophus ferrumequinum; assembly: GCF_004115265.2. Lineage (NCBI taxonomy): Eukaryota > Metazoa > Chordata > Mammalia > Chiroptera > Rhinolophidae > Rhinolophus > Rhinolophus ferrumequinum. Next base: position 92,808,829 of record NC_046290.1, on the reverse strand, counting down.
AGCTAACGCAGTGCTAAGAGGATACTTATAGCATTAAATGCTTACATTAGAAAAAAGGAAGGCTCAAATCAATAATCTAAACTTCTACCCCAAGATATTAGGAAAATAGAAGCAGAATAAGCCCAAAGCAAACAAAAGTGAAGTAATTATAAGGACCAGAAATCAATGAAATTTGAAAACAAAAACAATAGGGAAAATCAATGAAACCAAAAGCTAATTCTTTTAAAAGATCAACACAATTGACAAACCTTTAGCAAGAATGACAAATAAAAAAAAAAAGAAAAGATACAAATTACAAAAGTCAGGAATGAAACACAGGAAACCACTATAGACCCTGCGGACTTCAAAAGGATAATAAAGGAATACTGGAACACATTACACACATGAATTCAACAACTCAGATAAAATGAGCCAATTCCCTAAAAAACACAAACTATCAGAACTCATCCAATATAAAAAAGATAATTTGAATAGCCCTATAACTATTTAAATTTTTAAAATTTATTATTTAAAACTCCCAAATAGGAAACCTTCAGGACCAGATGGATGTTTTCACTAGAAAATTTTACCAAACATTTAAAGAGGAATTAATGTAATCCTAAATACTCTCTAACAGAAAGTAGAAATGAATGGAGCACTTCCCAATTTATTTTGTTTAGAATTACCCTGATACCAAAGCCAAAGACGGTATGAGAGAAAGAGAGAGAGAGAGAGAGAGAGAGAGAGAGAATGCACTACAGACCAATATCTCTCATAAATATAGATGCAGAGGGGCCGGCCCGGTGGCTCAGGTGGTTAGAGCTCCATGCTTCTAACTCCGAAGGCTGCCAGTTTGATTCCCACATGGGCCAGTGGGCTCTCAACCACAAGGTTGCCGGTTCAACTCCTCGAGTCCCGCAAGGGATGGTGGGCTCTGCCCCCTGCAACTAGCAATGGCAACTGGACCTGGAGCTGAGCTGCACCCTCCACAACTAAGACTGAAAGGACAACAACATGAAGCTGAATGGCACCCTCCACAACTAAGATTGAAAGGACAACTTGACTTGGAAAAAAAAAAAAAAGGCCTGGAAGTACACACTGTTCCCCAATAAAGTCCTGTTCCCCTTCACCAATGTGTGTGTGTGTATATATATATATATATATATATATATATATATATATATATACAGAAATCCTTAACAAAATCTTGCAAATAGAATTCAGCAATATGTAAAGAGAGTTACACACCAAGTGAGGTTTATTCCAAGGATGCAAGACTGGCTTGATATTTAAAAATCAGTGTTATCTACCATATTTAAAAAAGAAAAATCACATAATCATATTGATGCAGAAAGGTATTTGACAGAATTGAACACCCATTCGTGATTTAAAAAAAAAAAACTCTCAAAAATAGAAATAGAGGGCAATTTCCTCAGTTTGATTTTTTTTGGAAGCCTCTCCCTAAAAAACAAATGCCCCAAACACCCCAAACAACTACAACTAACATCATACTTAATAGTCAGGGACTGCTTTCTTCCTGAGGTTGGGAACAAAACAAAGATGCCCACTATCACCACTCTTATTCAACATAATACTTGAAATTCTAGCCAATACAAGAAAGAAAGAAAGAAAGAAAAAAAGTAAATACAAGGCGTACAGATGAAAAAGGAAGAAATAAAACTGTCGCTGTTTGCAGTTGACACGATTGTCTGCTTAGGAAAGTCCAAAGAATCTACCCAAAAATTCCTAGAAATAATCAGTGACTTCAACAAGGTCTCAGAAAACAAGATCAACATACAGAAATCAATTGCACCCACTTCATAGCACATACAAATATTAACTTAAAAAGGACCAAATACCTAAATGTAAGAGCTAAAACTATAAAACTCTTAGAGGAAAATATAACATAAGTCTTCATGACCTTGGACGAGGCAGTGATTTCTTAAATATGACACTGGAATCACAAGCAACCAAAGAAAAAATAGATAAATTGGACTTCATAAAAATTAACAAATTTTGGGGCCAGCCAGGTGGCTCAGGTTGTTGGAGTGCCGTGCTCCTAGTGCCGAGGTCACGGATACGATTCCCACGAGTCAATGAGCTGTGCCCTCTACAGCTAAGACTGTGAACAACAGCTCTTCCTGGAGCTCGGCTGCCATGAGCAGCCGGAGGTTGGCGTGAGCTGCCGTGAGGGGCCTGCAGCCAGTATGAATGTCCCGCAGCCAGTGAGAGCTGCTGTGAGCGGCCAACCAACAGCGACTGACTGCCTCAGCACAAGTCTTATAATACCAGCATGGGCCAGGGAGCTGTATCTTATACAACTAGACTGGGAAACAATGGCTTGAACCGGAGTCGGGGTGGGGAGGTGGAAGAAAGGGGAAAAAATTTAAAAAATTTTGTGCATTAAATGGGTACTACCGTGTTTTCCCGAAAATAAGACCTAGCCGGACAATCAGCTTTAATGCATCTTTTGGAGCAAAAATTAATAAAAGACCTGTAGTAAAATAAGACTGCATCTTATATTAATTTTTGTGTCAAAAGACACAATAGAGCTGATTGTCCAGCTAGGTCTTATTTTCGGAGAAACACGGTATCAAGATCAGGAGACCCAAAATGGCGGGGTAGATAAACGCTGTGCTTGCCTCATCCTGTAAACACATCAAAGTTACAACTAAATTGTAAAACAACAAACCTGCAGAATTATCTGAAATTTAGCTGAACAGAAGTTTTGTAACTAAGGATATAAAGAAGAAGCCACACCAAGACTGGTAGGACAGGCGGAGATGGAAGTGGGTCAGCCGCAAACTCCATGTGGCATTTGAAAATTGAGAGGGATATCTTGGCCACAGAGTTTCCTCACAGAGGAAGCAAGGGACCCCAGCTCCACACCAGCTTCCCCAGCCTGGAGTAGTGGTGCTGGGAAGAGGAGCCCCCACAACAACTGGCTGTGAAAAACACAGATGCAATGTGATTTATCTTATATGTGGAATCTAAAGAACAAAATAAACAAACAAAACAGAAACAGACTAATAGATACAGAAAACATTTTGATGATGCCAGATGGGAGGGTAGTTGGGGTGGTGGGTGAAAAGGGGGAAGGGATTAAGAAGTACAAACTCTGGGTGGTGAGCACACAATACGATCTATAGATGATGTATTATAGAATTGTACACTTCAAAACTATGTAATTGTACTAACTGTTGTCACCCCAATAAATTTAATTAAAAAAAAAAAAAAAAAACAAGGGCTGCCAGTTAGTTTAGTTGGTTAGAACGCTGGTGCTCTTAACAAGGTTGCCGGTTCGATCCCCACCTGGGCCACTGTGAGCTCCGCCCTCCACAACTAGATTGCAACAACTGCTTGACTTGGAGCTGATGGGTCCTGGAAAAACACACTTAAATAAATAAAAGTTTAAAACAAAACAAAACAAACAAACAAGAAGTATAAATTGGTTGTTACAAAGTATTCATGAGGATGGAGGGTATAGCATAAGGATTATATTCAATAATATTGTAATAACTATGTATGGTGTCCAGATAGGCACTAGATACTGTCATCGTATTATCCTTCATGTACTGAATGTCATCAAAATGTTTTCTTTTCAATATTTCCTTTATCTTTGGGTAAAGAGAGAAGTCATTGGGGGCCAGATCAGGTGAGCAGGGAGGGTGTTCCAATACAGTTATTTGTTTACTGGCTAAAAACTCCCTCACAGACAGTGCCGTGTGAGCTGGTGCATTGTCGTGATGCAAGAGCCATGAATTGTTGGCGAAAAGTTCAGGTCGTCTAACTTTTCCACGCAACTTTTTCAGCACTTCCAAATAGTAAACTTGGTTAACTGTGTCCAGTTGGTACAAATTCATAATGAATAATCCCTCTGATATCAAAAAAAGTTAGCTACATTGTTGCAACAAGTTCGTGAACTTAATTGTCAGACTTTGTATATACGCAAGAGAAATGAAAACATGTTCACAACAAAAACTTGGACACCAATGTACGGCATTATTCACAATAGCCAAAAAGTGGAAACAACCCAAATATCCTTCAACTGATGGATGGGTAAACAAAAAGTGGTATAATCCAAACAACAGAATATTTTTAAGCCATAAAAATGAATGAAGTACTGATATACGCTGCAATATGAATAAATCTTGAAAATATTATGTCAAGTGAAAAAAGCCAAATGCAAAAGGCTACATATTGTATGATTCTATTTGTATGAAATGTCCAGAATAGGGAAATCCATAGAGACAGGAGTAGATTAGTATTTGCCAGGGCTGAAGGGAGGAGAGAATAGGGAGTGACTCCCAATAGCTATGTGGTTTCTTTTCAGGGTGATGAAAGTATTCTGGAATTCATAGTAATGATGGTTGCACAACTTTGTGAATCTACTAAAAATCACTGAACTGTACACTTTAACATGGTGGATTTTATGGTGTGTGAATAAAATAAAAATATCAATAAAATCTCAATAAAAAATAAAATTTTAGAAGTCAATTGTATTATGGAAGAGATGGGATAGAAATAGCCCCACATAAGAATTGAGTTGCAGAGTTGCAGGTGGCTCAGTAGTTGGAGCGCAGTGCGCATAACACCAATGTCGCCAGTTCGATTCCCACGTGGGCCAGTGAGCTGCGCCCTCCATAACTAGAGTGAAAACAACTGCTTAACTTGGAGCTGATGAGCCCTGGAAAAACCCACTGTTCTCCAACATTCCCCAATTAGAAAAAAAAAAAAAAGAACTGAATTTCAAAAACTATTCAATGGAGGAACAATACGATAGTTATTTTAATAAATGGTGCTAGAGCAATTGAGTATCCATAGGTAAATAAACAAACAAACTTGGACCTAAACCTCATACCTAAACAAAAGTTAACCCAAAATGCACCATAGATTTAACTGTAAATAAAAAATTATAAAACTTTTAGGAGAAAACATAGAAAAAAATCACTTGGACTCAAGCTTGGTGAAGAATCCTTAAGAATGAGACCAAAAACATGAAGAAAAATAAAAAAATTAAACTTTATCCAAATTAAATCTTGTGTTCTATGCAGGATCCTCCTGTTAAGATGAAAAAACAAACTACAGACTGGGGAGAAATATTTGCAAACCACGTGTTGATAAGGGTCGCATCAAAACTCAACAGTGAAGACAAGCAATCTAATTAGAAAACAGAGAAAAACACAAGAGACATTTCACCGAAGAAGAAATATGGATGGCAAATAAGCACATAAAAACATGTTCCACTTCGCTAGCCAATAAGGAAATGAAAATTATGACCACAATGATTATTTATCACTACACAGCTACTAGGTCAGTTAAAATAAAAAATATCAAATGCTAGCAAGGATGACCAGAAATTACATCATTGGTTGGAATGTACAGTCACTCTTGAAAATAGCTCGGCAGTTTCTTAAAAAACTAAACATACGCTGTGACCCAGCAATTGCATTCCTGGGTGTGTACCCCAAAGAAATAAAAACGATGCCCACACAAGAACCTGTATGTACATGATTGTTCTTAGCAGCTTTATTTATAATAGCCCCCAACCGAAAAGCTACAAGAGGAGAAAGATTAAATAAACTGCGGTACATCATACCATGGGATACTACTCATCAGTGAGAAACAATGAACTAGTGATACACACAACCACTTGGATGTATCTCAAGGGCATTGTGTGAAGCTAAAAAAGCCAAACTATGTGATGCCATTGATATAACATTCTTGAAATGACACAATTATAGAGAAGGAGAACAGACTAGTCGTTGCTGGGGTTAATGAGGGTGAGGAGGAGGGAATGACTATGAAGAGATAACACTAGGGGATCTTTGTAGTGATGGAATCATTCTGTATCTTGGTTGTAATGGTGGCTACACGAATCTACACGTGTGATAAAATGACAGAACCATACAGACACTTCATACCCATGTCAATTTCCTGGGTATGATATTGTATTGTATTATAATTATGTAAGATGAAACTCTTGGGGAAAACTGGATAAAAGATAAACCCAACTTTTCTGTACTACTTGTGCAACTTCTTGTGAATTTATAATTACTTTTTAAAAACTTCTTTAGGCTATATCGACATAGGCATCCTCGGGTTGATAGGTAGATAATATTTATGTTTATCATTAATATTTTATGAGAAAACACTGCCCAATATGAAGGCATTTCATTTACCCAGTGCCAACACTCTATGAGGTGTTGCACAGAATTTAATTTTCCAAATAATATAAACTTACCTTGCTAAATAATGTTAAAACATTTACTGAGCATTTTCCCAAAATGTATTAAAATTGTCTGTGCTTTTCTGCACAAACGAAAACGTAAGGCGGCAGGATAACTCAGTTGGTTAGAGCGTGAGCTCTCAGCAACAGGGTTGCCGGTTTGATTCCCACATGGGTCAGTGAGCTGTGCCCTCCACAACTAGAGTGAAGACAACGACCTGCCGCTCAGCTGCCACTGAGCTCCCCGGTGGCCAGATGGCTCAGTTGGTTAGTGCTCTCAACAACAAGGTTGCTGGTTCGACTACCGCAAGCGATGGTGGGCTGCACCCCTTGCAACTAGATTGACAAACGGCAACTGGACTTGGAGCTGAGATGCACCCTCTGCAACAAAGATTGAAAGGGCAACAACTTGACTTGCAGCTGATGGGTCCAGGGAAAAAACACACTGTTCCCCCAATAAAGTCCTGGAAATACACACTGTTCCCCCAATAAAAGTCCTGTTCCCCTTCCCCAATTAAAAAAAAAAAAATCTTAAAAAAAAACGTAAGGCAGAATTCAATATCAGGGTCAGTTCAGGGGTTAGGGGCCTGCCAGGCAGTCAGCTGTAAATATTGACTCAGTATCTTTTTTCTTTTTTATTTTTTTAACCACCAAAATGGGTTTATTTTGTCACTGAACATGCACAAAACTACGACTGTATCATTACTTTGGTTTCCTTAAATATTACTTAAGTATGCATTAAAAATATATGTTTAAATTTAAAAGAAATGTAACATTTTCAAGAAGTCCTCTGTAAAATAACTCCTTCTCAATATACTTTCCTGCTTTGTTAAATACATAAATAACTTAATCTATAGTTATAAATAAAACAATTAACTCTTATGCCCTAAAAGTATATACAAATTTTGAAGCTTGACAAAAGTGATCTCTTTTTTTTTTCTTTAAGATTTTATTGGGGAAGGGGAACAGGACTTTTTTGGGGAAGAGTGTGTATTTCCGGGACTTTTCCAAGTCAAATTGTTGTCCTTTCAGTCTTAGTTGTAGAGGGCACAGCTCAGCCCCAGGTCCAGTTGCCACTGCTGGTTGCAGGGGGCGCAGCCCACCCTCCCTTGCAGGAGTCCATGAGTGGAACCGGCAGCCTTGTGGTTGAGAGCCCGAGCTCCAACCGTGAGCCGCAGCTCATTGACTTCATTCTAGTTGCGGAGGGCGCAGCTTGCTGGCCCACATGGGAATCGAACCGGCAGCCCCGTTGCCCAGAGCTTGCGCTCTAACCAACTGAGCCACCCGTCCGCCCCCAAAAGTGATCTCTTTGTGATTTTATAAATACTTGAAATAACGTGCAGTATTTGCAGTATTTATTATAAAATAAAAGACTTATCATCACAAGTTCTTATTGCCTCCCACCCAGTTCTCCCAATAATAGACCTTCCAGGGCACTTGATGAAGATTCATGCATTTAAAAAGTCAAAATGTTCTAAATACTAGATTTTTAAAACAGTACAGAGGTTGCCATTTAAATATTACTAAGCCTTACTAAAATCACTTCAGTTTGTCTGAAGAACAAAAAATGCTTCTAGCGCAAGGCTCATAATGCCAACATGGGTCAGGGAGCTGCGTCCTCCACAGCTAGACTGAGAAACAATGGCTTGAATCGGAGTGGGGGGGCTGGGAGGGGAAAACTGCTTCTAAAGAGTAAATGCTTGTACTATCATTTAAATGGAAGCTAACAAAGTCTAAAATAAAACCAGGTTAAATTGTATTAGTCTTGGGGAAAATATTCCATTGAGATTCTGTTATAGAAATAGAATCAATACTATCCTAAATTTTCTAAAATTTATTTTGAACCAAACTTTGATTAGTTGAAACTTTCAGGGTAAAAATAATGACACACAAAAATGATCTTAGACATTACAGAACATTTGATTAGTTTTACTCTAATGACTGGAATTCTCTCTTTTTTTAAAAAAAGAATTTTATTGGGGAATATTGGGGAACAATGTGATTTTCCAGGACCCATCAGCTCCATGTCAAATCTTGTTTTCAGTCTAGTTGTGGAGGGCACAGATCATTGGCCCATGTGGGGATCGAACCAGAGACAGTCGTATTGAGCACTGTGCTCTAACCACTGAACCCATCAGCTGCCCTTAATGACCGGAAACCTTTATTCCTTCAGAAAATAGTCACATATTTGTTGAATGACATCTCCTGTTTAGTGATTAGATAACCACTCAAGATATATTAGGTAAGCACTCAAATTATTTTTATGTAATAAAAATGAAAAGAGTTTTGCATGTTGAAAATGCTTCATTACGCATTACTTTTTAGGCTATCGTTTTCAGAGTATAAAACCACCTTCAGGTTCACTGCCCCCGGGAACCCCACCGCTGCCCCTGAGCTGCTGCTACTCGCCATCGCGGAGGCCGAGGAAGACCTGTTTCTCTTCTTTTCTCAGGTTTATTGAATAAGAATATTTATGAGTAAGTCCAATTTTTATGAAAAACTTTATTAAAGAAAACTCTGGTGGAAAATGCCTTTCCTCCCCACCAGGTCCATGAAGCCATCTGTGGAAGAAATTCTCCAGGCTCCGCCAAGGACAGGACCAAGAGCAGAGCCCGGGTCGTTGGGCTGAAAATTCAGCGGTCACGGCCGTTGCTGAGCTCGCAGTGAAGAAATGTATTTTTGCACCCACTTTTCCTTCGGATCGGCACAGACTTTGCGGCCTTTTTTGGTAGTGAATCTGTGGGAAAAGAGACGCTGAGAGTCAACGCTCAGAACGTCCGCCTTCTGGAAAGGGATGGGAAAGGACTGGCAGCCGCCTGCCTTCCCTCTTCTCACACTGCTGGTCTCCTCACCTTGCCGCACCTCTCGCACGATCCCTGCTCCCTCTCCTGGCCCTTGCCCTCCCTCCTCTCCAATATCCTGCTTTCCCCAGGAAACCACGTTTTCAGGCCCGCCTTCCCCAGGAAGCATTTTCCAACAGCTCTAGTCCAAGCATTAAACTGTACTGAGCTTCTTACCAGTTTTCACTGAGATGTAATGCACACATCATACAGCCTACTCATTTAAAGTGTATAACTAGAATTCAGTTTTTAGTATATCTATAGATCATACAGCCATCACTACTATCAATTTTGGAACATGTGCATCACCTCCCGAAAAGGAACCTCATATGCATTCTGCCACTTAATTTGTAAGCACATTATCTTGGGTTGTTTGACAGGATTCCTGTGCATTTCTTCCTAGGATTCCTGATTCCCTCTGTGAGCTCATTAAGATTGGGGGATCTGGTTAATGTCCCTGAATCTCCTCCAGCCTCCTGTACCCTGAGAACATTCAGACGTGACGTGAACCTAGATCGGGGCTCTCTAGCCTGGAGCACCTGGCAGCACCCAGAGATGTTTCCAGGGCTGTCAGGCAGGCCCCGGCACATGCAGGGAGAAGAGCCAAAAGAATGGGAAAATAGAGAGAAGCGAGAGTTTTGTGGACATGTGAAAGGGTGGCTGCACATAGCTTTGCTATTGATCCTGTTGAGAGATGGGGGTCTTGAATTTTGGCCAGTCTTAGGGACTTGTCAACCAACAGAGTGTGGCAGAAGTGAGTGACACTATGTGACTTCATAGGCTAAATCAGAAAAGAGGGTGGAGCTTCTGCTGGTTTGCTGGATCATTTATGCTGAAGTCTTGAATCACCTGGTAAGGACTCCTACCGCAGGTCACCGTACTGTGAGGAAGTCTAAACTAGTCCAACAGAGAAACCACACAGAGAGGCCCCAAAGACAGAGATGCTGCCAGCCCCAGCGGTTCCAGCTCCAGCCCCTCCTGACACATGAGAGACACACATGAGAGACAAGCCAAAACCATCCAGCCAAGCCGTTCTGGAATTTCAAACCCACAGAAACTACGTGAGATAAGAAACGGGGCCATTGTATTAAGCCCCTAAGTTCTGGGGGTGGTTTATTGTACAGCCATAGATAACTGACACAAACCTCTCATCTTCCTTTTACAAATGAGGAAACTTGACTTGCCCAAGTTCACACAGCTTCTAAGTGAGAGAGCCACTGCTCTGAGGCCAGCTCAGGGCTCTTCACCTGCAGTTGGTTAAGTGTTGATGACTCGGAACCTCCAGAAAGCCAGTCAAGACACAAAGGAGAAGACCCAGGGCATCCTGAGCCCTGGAGTGCCCTCCCCCAGCCCCCCACCATATCTAGGCACTTGAGTGCCTCTTTCCCATCCTTAACTGTCCCAAAACGATGGCATTCAGGTTGGCCTCTGGAGTCCCTTCTTTCCCCTTCTGCACCTTTCTCTCATGCTCAGGAAGCCCCATGTCCTGGAGAGTAATGACCACCCCTTCCCTGTGTGTATTTGCACTTAATTAAAGATGCTCCTATTTGTTGAATGTTCACTGTGTGGAGGCATAGCACTAAATGCTTTGCATATATTATCTCGTTTAGTCCTGCCAGGGGGCCTGTGAGGTGTGTGTCATCTCTCCTGCTACCAATGAGTCTGGCATGACCTGGCTCCTGTTGACCTGCCTGCCGTGTCAGTGACATGGTCCTTCTCACCCCCATCTACTGTTCCCTCTGCTGGTGCATCCCTGCCCCTTCCTGCCCCCTTTACCTGGGCTACTTCCCCTGATCCTTGAGGGTCTTGGTGTAAATATCACTTCCTCTGAGATACTCTCCTGACACCGAGTTAGTCCTCCTGTGACTATGACGAAGAGTGGCAGAATATGCCATCCCAAACTATGCCACTTTGGCATAGGATTATTTTGAGCTAAAGTTACTTAAAAAAAAAATTCAGGTGCCAGAAGGGCTCTTTGACCTCCCCCTTTCTTCCTGGAAGCAGGAGATAAAACACTCATGTAAAAAAGGTCCTCCCTTATGGCAGAAATAGTGCCATTTGCGACAACATGGATGGATCTTGAGATTATTATGCTAAGTGAATACGTCAAACAGAAAAAGTCGAGAACCATATGATTTCACTGATATGTGGGATATAAAACTGAAAACAACAAAGGAACAAGACAGACAAACAAAGAAACAAAAACTCATAGACATGGGCAGGCCCGGTGGCTCAGGTGGTTGGAGCTCCGTGCTCCTAACTCCGAAGGCTGCCGGTTTGATTCCCACACGTGCCAGTGGGCTCTCAACCACAAGGTTGCCGGTTCAATTCCTCGAGTCCCACAAGGGATGGCGGGCTCTGCCCCCCTGCAACTAAGATTGAACACGGCACCTTGAGCTGAGCTGCCTCCCGGATGGCTCAGTCGGTTGGAGCGGGTCCTCTCAACCACAAGGTTGCCGGTTCAACTCCCACAAGGGATGGTGGGCTGCGCCCCCTACAACTAGCAACAGCAACTGGACCTGGAGCTGAGCTGCGCCCTCCACAACTAAGACTGAAAGGACAACAACTTGAAGCTGAACGGCACCCTCCACAACTAAACTGGACTTGGAAAAAAGTCCCGGAAGTACACACTGTTCTCCAATAAAGTCCTGTTCCCCTTCCCCAATAAAATCTTTAAAAAACAAAACAAAACAAACAAAACAAAACTCATAGACACGGACAATAGTTTAGTGCTTACCAGCGGGTAAGGGAGGAGCGGAGTGGTAGATGAGGATAAAAGGGATCAAATATATGGTGATGGAAGGAGAACTGACTCTGGGTGGTGAACACACAATGGGATATATATGTAGATGATGTAATACAGAATTGTACACTTGAAACCTATGTAATTTTACTAACCATTGTCATCCCAATAAACTCTAATTTAACAAAAAATTTTAAAATGGTCCTCCCTTTTTTAAATGAAAGGAAAGAAACATCTTTATCACCAGAGATAGGGCATCAAGGCCAAGAGAATTCTGTAGAAACAGACCTTGCCAAGATAACTTGTACCATCCTTTAGCGCCCCTCCCCCATACATTTTAGTTACTTTTATATAATTGCCTCTCTTTGTTCAACTTAGTATAAAAATATTTAGTTTTCGTCACTTTTTTGGGTCTTCATTTTCCTATGAGGACTCCCATGTACATGTAAAAATCTGTATGCTTTTCTCCTGTTTATCTGTCTATGTCAATTTAATTGTCAGGCCCAGCCTAAGAGGGCAGAGATTTTTCTCCCCTACAGTGACAAGCTCCCTCCTGCTTTCCCTCCTGCACCCATCACAACTGTGATTACCTATTTTGTGCAAACATCTTTTAATGCCTCATTTCTTGTGCTAGATGTAAGTTCTGTAAGAGCTGTCTTATTTTCTCTTTTCTATTCAGCATTTAGCACAGTGCCTGGATTGTGTCTGGCATGTGGTATGGGAATTAGGAAACCAAAGCTCAGAATCACACCTGTTAATGGCAGAGGCACGGTGGCAACCCAAGTTAGCAGGCTCTCATCCTGAGGCTCATCCTGGCACTCTGGGGGCCTGGCCAGCACCCACCCAATTATGTGGCTGGTAGCCCAAATGATAAATACTCACATCACAGCCCGCAGGGAGCAGCTGTTCCTCGTGAATTCATAGGTTTGCACCCTTTTCCAAGGAAGGGTCTTGTGGCTGAATTGTAAGCAGCAGTACTTAGCCACATCACTGGGGCCTATAAAACAGGAGAGGAAGGACCTTGGAGATGCCCCTCGGCTTCTCTCCCAGTCATCCCAGGAAGGGAGTGGGGCAGCTACATACCTGAGGCAGCTCCGAGGCGCACACTGAGGATGAAAACCAGGAGAATCCCAGGGGCTATGGGGAAGGTCTTCATGTTGCTGCCAGCCGAGCCCGTCACAGTCTTCACCCCAGTTCCTCCTGCTCTAACCAGACCCCTTTTATGGGGATGAGCAATCCCTGAAGGTAATTCCAGATAATTTTAAGTTGAGAACTTGGACCCCTATGGAGGAGCAACCGGACACCCAGGAGAAAGAGATTGGAAAGTGAAGAAATGTCATCTGGGGGAAGGGGCGGAGACAGGATACAATTGGGAGCCTCACGCCCAAGGTTATGTCAACACCTCCTGCTAGAAAAGCTAAAGCAGAAGGAACGAAATAATAATTCCAGTGAATTGATCTAAATTCCTTCATAACACAGTTAGCTGTTCCAGATGAATTTCTGGCTCTTGGCCAAAGCTTTCTTTGCTGTCTAAACATTGCTGATCTCTTGGTGAAGTCTGGACAGTCTCAGGACATGCAGAGAGCAGCCTGACTAGGACAATGAACATTCAAGAATGTTCTCAGTGTCACACATCTCCCCACACAGGAGGTGCCAGAGCTGCCTGGGGGCACTCAGAGCTCTCTCATCTGGCATAAGGACCCCAAGCCTGATAGAACAGCACCATGGCCCCCAGTCTGAAAGATATACCTATTCTCTGTCCCTTCTTTGCTCCCTGGGTGGGCTCTTTGGGAGGGGGACCCTGGACTATATATTGTAGCCAGATTTGGCTGAAGTGGAGAAACTGAATTCTAGAAATGGGTAGTGACTTCTTCCAGGAGAGTCTTAAGGAGGGGTAGACGGGGCTTTCAGATTAGAATTTCATGGCTGCACTCAGTCCTTTCCCACTCCCCGATATGACCCCAGGCTTTAAAATTTTGAACTTAAGGTTTTGGTTTTTTTTTTTTTTAAAAAAAGTCCACTAGCCATCTAGAACCATAGACTTTTTCCAGGCTAACTTGGACCTTTTAAACACCCTCAGACTGTTTTGACGCCTCTGAGTGACTGTTGAACTTGTCTCAACCTAGGACAGCTCTGTGTGGGACAAAATTCTTTTAAGTTCTTTTTAAAATTTGGGTGAAATCTATATTCATATTGCTTCTATCTATAGACCCAGTTCTATACAAATATGTCTAATTTCTCTTCTTTTGGAAGATGAGGAAATTGAGGTTTCGGCAGATTTGTCGTTTTAGTTTGGGTTCCCCAAGAGCAGGCCCTGCGACAAGGATTCCAACGCAAGAAATTCATGAGGGAGGTGATTCCAGAAGACGCCAGTAAAGGAGGGGGTGTTGCCGTAGAGGGGGGACCCTTCTCAGGGTGATGTCCGGGCTTGGTTTTCACACTGGGGATCGAAACCAGAGGAGTCTGGTTAGCTTCCCACACCGGGTGTTGAACACAGGCCTCGGAGAGGAAAATCCGGAATCCTAGCCACTACATTCCCGGGGGTGGGCCCTCCTTGGCACGGTGTCCAGGTTTTTGGCATCTCCAGCAAAGAATTGAATGAGACACAGAGGTAAAGTGGTGAAAAAGTTTATTAGAAAAGGTAGTACACTCCAAAGAATTAGGAGCAGGCTGACCGTGAAGAAAAGCGGTTCAAGGCCCAAGGCTCAAGGTGTCATTATTATTAGGAGAGAAAGTACATTCCAAAGGGTTTGGAGCAGACCTGAGTGAAGGCAAGACTTGAGAGGGAGCCTGGGGGTTTTATCTTTTCTTCTCTGGGATGGGCTGTTCCTCTCCAGGCCCAGGACCGCTTGATTGACACCTGTGATAGATAAGGGGCTATTACCGTGTTTCCCCGAAAATAAGACCTAACCGGAAAATAGCACTAGCATGATTTTTCAGGATGCTCATAATATAAAATAAGCCCTAATATGTCTTTTGGAGCAAAAATTAATATAAGACCAGGTCTTTTTTTCGGGGAAATACGGTAGGGCTTATTTTATATTACGAGCATTCTGAAAAATCATGCTAGTGCCATTTTCCGGTTAGGTCTTATTTTCGGGGAAACACGGTACCTCACCCTCTTAGACTGCGCATGTCCCTTCCCAAAGTTCAGTCTGTTATAATGATATTAATGAGCTTCCGGGCATATGTATGACATTACAATGACGGTATAATGAGTGGTGGCCTCTACCAGTGGTTAATGCGTAGGGCAGACAAGGAAGAATTTGGGAGGTCTCCAGGCGGTGCTCCCTGGAGATTGTGTTGGACATGCAGGAATGCAGAGACCCAATTACTTGTCTCTAACTGCCTGCCTTGTTTTCCCCTTGAGAGACGTGATCCCCATAAAATCTCTATGGGAAGTTGAGGGACAGGAGGTCTGTTCTTCTGTATCTGCTTCAAGCTGAGAAGGGGGTAGAGCTGTCCCTACCTAATGGGGATTCACGACACTCTCACCCTATCTGATCTTAAGTAAAAAGAGGGGGTCTCTTCTTCCTTGGTCGGGGTGCACTGGAAGCCTCACTGGGATATAATTCGTATCCTGATGGCCCCTAGATGAGGAGAGACAGATGTTAGTTAACAAATTAAAGCACTGGCTCCAAAAATAGGACTCAAATCCCAATTATCATAATCTCACCCAGGGGTTAGGTCTGGACTGGCCTGGAGGAGTGCTAAAACCCATTTGGTCTCTGGGATCGTGTTCATTTATCCAAGAGTTAGGTCTGGAGTGGTCTGGGGGAATGTTGGGCTGCAATGATTACAGCTAAGCTCTTAAGCAGTTATCTGAAGCAGAGGTGAGAAACATTCTGTGCTTTAGGCTAGGACCAATCTTTAGTTTAGGACTAAGAAACTGATTAGAAGAGTGATTAACCAGGGGCTAAGGAGCTAAGAAACTAGGGAAAAGGAGACTTAAAATTCCTATAATAGGGTGTCCGGATGGCTCAACTGGTTAGAACGCAAGCTCTGAACTAGAGGGCTGCCGGTTCGATCCCACATGGGCCAGTGAGCTGTGCCCTCCACAACTAGACTGAAGACAATGAGCTGCTGCTGAGCTGCTGGTGGGGCGCAGGATGGCTCAGTTGGTTAGATTCGTGAGCGCTTAACAAGGTTGGCAGTTAAATTCCCACATGGGATGGTGGGCTGCGCCCCCTGCAACTATAGATTGAAAATGGTCACTGGACTTGGAGCTGAGCTGTGCCCTCCACAACTAGACTGAAGGACAACAACTTGGAGCTGATGGGCCGTAGAGAAACACACTGTTCCCCAATATTCCCTCTGCCCCCAAAAAATTCCTATAGTGAGGGGACTTAAAATTTTTATAGTGAGGCTCTCCCGTATCAGGGGGAAGCGAGGCAGAGGAGGGCGGGTGCCAATGGGAGGCGAGGCGGGTTATCAAGCAGGTTACTGCCACCAGCAGCTGAAGCTCAGTTCTTCTGCGGGGTTCCAGGAGCCCATGGAGAACCAGCCTGAGTCGGCCCAATTGCAGGCTAAGGAAGCTGGACATTAACCCCCCAGCTGTCTGCATGGCATTGATAGAAGGCTATGTCCATACTCCTCGCTTGTCCTCTGAGCAGGCTGAACCTGCTCTGTGATCAGGAAAAAGCCCTTCAGGTGGAGTCCAGGGCGTCCTCAATGAGCAGTCTGTGACTCACAGAGGGGAATGCTGAGGGGATGTGGGTGGAGCTCCAACAGCACCTGCTACAGCCATGATCATGTTTGCCCTCGAATGTTCTCGTCTTTAGGCTAAGCTCCCCTATGCCTTCAACCGCCCCGCTCCATCCTACTGGCCACCTCGACACACCAGTTTCAACTTTGATGAACTGGGGACCCAAATGTTTCATAAATGGGATACGTAAACACTAACTATTAGGGGCTGGTAAATAGGTAATAAATTGGATTATATTAAAATTTGGAATTTTATTCATTAGAAGATTGAAAGGCAATGTGTAGGTTGGGAGATTTTTGCAATATATCCGTACTGGGTTGAATAATGTCCCCCCACCAAATTTACAGCAACCCAGAACTCCAGAATATGACCTTATTTGGAAAATAAGGACTTTGCTGTAGTTAGAAGGAAGTCATACTGCGGTTTATAAGAAGAAACATATATTTGGTCTATATCCCCTGGCACACAGCTCCTAAAACCCAGGTCATCTTCTGAGTGGTAAGAGCAATGGGAGCACCTTTTGTTATATTTAGTCTTTTGTCCTCAATTCTTGAAATAGTTTTAAAGCAATGAAGGCAAAAGGAGTATCTTATTATTCATACCTAGCCCCTCTCAAAGTCACTGCAACTGAGGGCAAGGAAGTCAGGGCACTCATCGTCAACCTCCCATTGCTGCCAGCTGAGGGCACTTGGACCTGCCTGTGTGGGGGCCAAGAGGGAGCCCCCAGGTGGAGGACCTCAGGTGCATGTGGATAAAGGATGGAGGGAAGAGTGAGAATGGAAAGGGGAGTGCTGCGGGGATGTGGGCTGGGCAGTGTCTGCTGCATGAAGACTTGTGGGCTGGGACAGCACACGCTTTGGCTTGGAGCAGAATGCCCCATGTCACCTGCTCGGGGAAGCTTTCTTCCCTCCTCCCTTCCGAGCTGGACTGGGTGGCCCTCCTCTGCTCCCACACAACCCTGTGCAGGATTGAATGACAGAGCGCGTCATCATCACTGTTTCACACACATCAGCTTACCTGCCTTCCTCCCTGGATGGTGAGTGCTTTTCACTCATTCCTTCACTGACTCATTCCTTCAACAAGTTTTTTGGTGCTCTCTGCATTGTTCCAGATGTTGCAATCAAGAGTAAACATAACAGATGTGGTCTCTGCTGTCAGGACGTGTGTATTCTACTAGAGGGAATTGACATCAAGCAGAAAACAAGTACCCAATAAATTATGAATTATAGCTGGGGTGTTTGCTTTGACGGAGAAGCACAGGGAGCTTTGAGAATGTATACTGAGGGCATCAGAATGAGGTGAGGGGGTCATGAAAGTCTTCCTTTAAAGGAAGTGACCTTTGCACTCAGCCTTGAAGAACAAGCTGCTGGTTATTCTCCAGTGCATGCATCCATGTGCACCGGTGCATACACACACACACACACACACACACACACACCCGCAACTCATCATTCTCTACACTCCTCTGCCCTGATAAGTGCTGGAGGAAGACTTCCATGGACAGCATCTTCAGGCTTCCTAACCCTCTGGCGGTGCCTCCTGGATTTTGCTCATCTTGCTCCCTCCCTGCCTGGCCATAACTCTGGCAGTGGTCTGTGTTGCACCATGGAGCCAGCTCCCGTGGGGCGACCCCTTTGCTGCAGCGATAGCTCTCTCTGGCTCTCTGGGCTCCATAACATTATTTTTGCCCGTGCCCCTCACACCTAAAGATGGTAGCATCTTCCTGCCACTGCTAGTCTTTGGGGGCCGCACCATCCCTGTGGGCTCTTAAACACGCTGACCCCTGTACACACTCCTTTCATTACAGTCTCTTTCTCTAGACCAGGGGTGTCAAAACTGCCCGCGGGCTAACTGCGGTCCACAATCCATTGGCAATTGGCCCACAGCAAATCCCAAAAATATATTTAGTTTACTTAAATAAACCAGGTGAGGCAATACGTACTTCACCTCGAGTGAGTGGCCCGGCTGTTTGTGTATTTTACCGCACATGGCCCTTGGTAAAAAACGTTGAAAAAAGTTTGGACACCCCTGCTCTAGACCCTTTTGCATCTGCCGTGTTTCTTACTGGGACCCTGACCAAAAACAAGACAGCGAGACTAATAGGATAGGAGGGCATTCCAGGGAGATTGAATGCATGTGCAAAGGCCCTGTGGCAGGAGGCATATTCAAGGAACTGAAAGGAAGCCAACGTGATTGAGACAGAGAGCAGGGGTGGGAGGTGAGAGGACTGAGATGGAGACGGGGAGGTGGTGCAGGCTGGGGCTGGGTCAGGCAGGAACCTGCAGCAGCAGCCAACACCCGGGGCTGACTGCAGGCCAGGTATTGGTCTATAGTTCTTCACCCATATGAGCTCTCAACACAGCACTATATGGCAGGTCTGTTACTAGTCTCCTTTTACAGAGGAGGAAACTGAGGCACACCTGGGAAGTGGTGAGAACAGGATACAAATGCAGGTAGCCCACACTCTTCATATCCAGACTCAAGCGAAGATCTGGGTTTTGTGGAAGCTAAAGCTTACTTAGTCTGGTGGCCTTCTTTTTAAAAAAGGACAAAAGCTACCTAATGAGGTACGGAGTTTTGGACGGGGCGTGCAAGTGAGAGGCCCTGAGAGAAGCTTCCTGAGCTTCACGGAGAATCCCCACCACCTCTGCTGTACTGCCACACATACAGAGCGTGTGTAGTGTTTTCTTCTTTGTCCTAAACACAGTTGGGAGACATTAAGGAGTCGAAGTAGGACCATGACAAGATTAAAGGAGGAATTCATAAAGACACGCCACCCCACCCATCCCCCGCCCGGGAAGTTACAAGGCGGATGCACTAGAGAGGGACAAGGGGACATGTGGAAGACCAGTAAGAAGGCTCCTTGTTTCGCTTCACCAGCCTGCAGCACAATGTCTGCAACCTGCTTATTTCACGAATGTTTGTTGAGTTCTTACCAGATGCCCAGTCACCATCCAAGGCCCTGGAGGTACATGGTGGACAAGACCCAGGCCAGCCCTTACTGAAGCTGAGTAAATGGAAATGAAACCCGTCTGCTGTCCCAGTGAGACCTAAACGTCAGGGAGCAGAGAGAGGCCAGAGGAGGCACAGTGTCAGGGTTTCCCCGGCACTGGGCCTACCTCCGGGAGGTAGGCAGAGTCCTGGTTTGGGTCCATTAGAAATAAATACAGTCATGCACCAACCACATAACAACATTTCAGTGAATGACAGACTGCATATATGATGGTGGTCCCATACGATTATAATGGAGCTGAGTAAGAAACGGAAGGATATGTGGTTCAGGAGGAAGTTTTCTCTCTGATGGGAGCGATATCTGTGGTCTTGGCAATAGATTCCCTCTCACTTACAGCACCCCAATTTTGAGTGCACAGATTCCATCCCCGTCAGTCAGCCACATCCTGATTTAGCACAGAGGGGCCTGTCCCGTCCAGCACTCCGTATTCAGAGGGCACCACAGCCCTCCCAGATCTAGCCTGAGGGTGTTCAGAGGGGTGGCTGTAACCTCTTTGCTGAGGGCCTTAGAGCCTGTACAAGGACACAGGCCGCGGCAGCTACCTTCACGAGAATTCAGCGCCACTGCCACTGTGGTAAAAGCTGTCTGTGGTGGTGTGCAGCCAGCCTGCCCCTGTACTTTGGAAATGTTTTCAGGTTGTAAGGGATGGAAAGCATTAATACATTTTATTTCTTCCATCAGTTCAATGCCAGAGAGAGCCTTTGTGCCAGATTTGTAACCAAAAACAAATTTCCAAAGTCAAAATATTGAGTCCTTGGTTCTACACCCTCTCTATGTTAAACACCCTTTTCTTAAATGAATACCACGAAGTTCCTTAATCTGTCCACTGCTGCAACAAAACCACGTCGCCATGACAATCCTCTCTGTTCCTTTATCTCTCCATCTTGATGTCTTATTCCTACTGATCCTCAGGCCACCTTTCACTCCCTCCCATCAGTCACTACTGTGGTGCTCTGGGCCTTAGTCAGTTTCTCCTCAGTATTTCCAGTCACCCAGCCCACATCCCTGTTCATGGAGCAGCACTGACAGCTTTGATGTCCTATTTCTGACCCTAGTGGGAGGAAGTGGGGGAGGAGGCTTCTGGGACAGTGCACAGTCGTGCCCTAGCCTTCACCTTCACTCCCCACTCACCCACTGACTCACCCAGAGCAACTTCCGGCCCTGCGAGCTCCATTCATGGTAAGTGCCCCAGACAATTTTTTGTCTTTTATGCCATATTTTTACTGTACTTTTTCTATGTTTCAATATGTTTAGGTACACGAATACCATTGTGTTACAATTGCCTACACTATTCAGTACAGTAACACGCTATACAGGTTTGTAGCCCAGGAGTTAGAGGCTACCCCATGCAGCCTAGGTGTGCAGTGGGCTGTACCATCCACGTTTGTATAAGTGCACTCTATGATGTTCACACATGACAAAATCACCTAACAACACACTTCTCAAAAAAGTATCCCCATCATTAAGCGACACGTGACTGTAAAAGGAAACTACATCTTAAATGGAGCCAGTAAGCCCTAAGGGGCAGTTCGCACACACTGCCACCTACACCCCAAACAGGAGGACATTCGTTAGCAGAAGGAAGGCAGACTTTCTCCTTGCCCAGCAGAACACCTCCATCTTCACCTGAATCCCTTTAGCTGGTTGCCTTCAGGTTGGGCTCTTAGTTACAACCCAGCCAATAAGAAAGTGTACATTCAGCTAATGAGAAGACATAACCACCCTGAACTCTTCTAAAGAAAACAGTCTCTCCCAACTTCCTCTTTTTCCCCTATAGAAGCAAGTCCCTCCCCTCTGTCCTTCTGACCTGTCTATAACGGTTTGCCATAGATTGCTTATCCTGAATTGCAATTCCTCTGCTATTCCTAAATAAATCCATGTTGTTGGTAAAATAACTGGCTCTTTTGTTTTTTAAGGTTAACAGGTCGAAGAGAAGCAGCATGGAATCTAGAAAAGAAAAACATGTTTCCTGGAATCTGAAAAAGACAAACCTTTTTTGTTTGTGTGTAACCAGTTACTCCATTTATCTTCATGGCATTTCTTTGAGGGAGGTTTTATTATCCCCCTTTCATCCAAGGAAATTGAGATTCAAAGAGGGGAGGTGATTTGTTCAAGGTCACACAACTAGTGTGTGGTAGGGCCAAGGTTCAAAGCCAGGTCTGTCTCATGCCTGTGCCTCGTCCGGCCTCTGAATGTCTTAGGGCCCTGTCCCCTGTCCCCTCCCCTGAGAAAGGGCCTTGACATTTGCTTGCCCCAGGCTCTGTACTGGAGACAAGACGACTCTACAGTTAGGGGAGGATATCAAAGCAGTAAGGTGCAGCACTTGTAGAGGCTGCAAGGGGCGCAAACTTTCAATGAGCCAATGCCAAAAGGGAAATGCAGTCAGTCCCACAATTCACAACTTCCTGAACATAAAACAAACAGCTGGATGCCTGGCAGAAGTTCAGCTCATCCCCACTCTGAGTCCCGAGAAAAGTTTCTCCACATGTTCTCAAAAAGGGTGAGAAAAGGGTCGCGAGCGCCTATAAGGCAGTTGCCACACTTCGGTCTCCTCCTGAAAGCCAAGGGGCCATGAACCCCTCAGCAGGGCCCCTCATCCCTGCGTGGTACTCCTGACACGAGTGGGAACAAGGTCCTGACACACAGGTTCAGACAGAGTGAGTAACACAGCTTTATTAGGGAGCCAATGTCCCTCCAGAGGCCAGTGCTCTGGTCAGCACAGAAGGTTATACAGAATAGAATAAAATTTGATAACGAACCGAGTCCCAGAGTCAATTGAGGTGGAGAAGGTCGCTGGTCCGGGAGAGGCGACTGGGTCCACGATGGGTCTGATGAGAGCTGGTCTTGCAGGGAAGAGCTTGGGAGAGTCCTGGAGTATCGCGGCTTGCCGCTCGCAGAGGACTCTGTCAAATAGTGTGTGGCTCAGAGCCTAACAGAGGGTCTTAGCTGAGCGCCCAGTCAGACCACGCACAGCACTGCTCTGGAGTTCTGCTTTTATCCTCTTTTCCCTGGACTTGTTTACTTCTGAGGTGATAACCAGGAGTTGTTTTCCAGGAGTTGGTTACCTCTTTGGTGATAACCAGAAGTTGTTTGATAAATGTGTTTATCACTCAATTTTGTTATGTTCAGTTTCACACAAAAACCTGTTTTTCACTTCACTCGTATCAGTCTCACACATGTGTGGCCATAGTCCTGTCCCTACTAGTAAACAAATTGTTTTGCAAACCTCAATCCAACATATATAATACATTGTATATGCTCTATACAGTCAGATTGTGACAGGACCATACCCACAGTGTACCCACAGTGATCCCCAGTGTACCCACAGCATCCAGCGAGAGGCTCACATTGCAAGGGGTTTGTCATTATTCAGAAATTAGAAAGCCAGCAGAAGAAGGGCGAGAGTTCCAGAGAAAACCAGTAATAAGATATGTTTCCCTAGAATCAGGAAATATAGAGGCCAAAAATCCTGTCTGACAGTGGTAATACCCCTTAGCAAAGAAGCAGCAGGAAGACGGGAGATTGGACTGGGCAGGAGCCAAGTGGGAAGGGAAGCCGGGGGTCGGGGAGGGTACGTGGGGTCCCCTCGCTGTCCTGTTTGGGCCGAGTGTTCCAGGAGTGTATCTACCCTTCCCACATATGGTCAACAACTGAATAATTTCCCCTGAAGCTGCCTGTGTTTCAGAGGGAATGCTAGATTAAAAGACTCCAGAGAACAGCTTTGTAAGGAGAAAGGAAAGCTTTGTGTGTTCTGAAGGGGCTTCCTGGAAATTGCCTGCCATTCTGGGAAATTATGTAACAATCCTTTTAATAAAGAAGTTCAACCTGTAGAAACAAGGATACAGAATTCTTTGGAACACGAAGTTCCGCAGAGATTGAGATGTACAGTTAAGACTGAGATTTCAGCAGCCCTGACAATGAAACATCTTCCTGCCCCAAACAAACCTCCTGTTGGCAAGCTCTCTCAGCAAGTCTGCTTTCAAGAAGGACGTGGGGATGGGGGAGAAGACAGAGAAGCTACCTCTCTGAAAGAACTGATCCGCTGCGGGGACAGCAAGGCAGTGACTCCCTCTTACATGCCTGTCAAGAAGCACTGTATTCCCAGTAGATGGATGGAACCTTGTTGAGCCCAGTTAGAAGGCTGGCTGTGGGGGGGACGACCCAGAGAGGAGGAAAGGAAAGGAAAGTAAGAGAGGTGGGGAAAGAAGGAGATAAGGCTCTGAACAGTTCAAAGGCTTTAAACAAGTACAAGAGCTCCTTGAATCGATTCAATGCTCTAGGGACTTTAACTCTGTTTACATCAATTAGGCTACGGGGAAATTGGTTTCTTTATACATTGCTTCGCTTAAAGTTGCAGTAAATGAGGACTTACTGTGTAAGACTTTCTGATGTCCCCACCTTTATCTGGCCACTGCAGCTGCCACCTGGAAGGAGAGACAACTGAGACCAGAACTCTGCTCACCAGCTGCCCCTGCCCCCAGCAAGGGTCGGAGTCAGACAATTAACCCAGCCGGGCACTTCCCAGATGGTCCCCTCTGGCCGGATGAAGCCCAAGGCCCTCTCTGCTCCTCAGTCTCCCCACATAGAAGATGAAGTCGGTCAACCCTGGCTGGGCATCACAATCATCTGGACAACTTTTTAAAAATTGAGCTATAATTGACATACAACATTGTATCAGTTTTAGGCATACGACACAATGATTTCATAGATATTGCTAAGTGATCACCACAGTAAGTTTAATTAATATCCATCACCACATACAGTTACAATTATTTTCCTTATGATGAGATCTAATCTCTTAGCAACTTTCAGACATACAATACAGCATTGTTAACTATTGTTGTCTATTACATGCTGTTGTATATTACATCTCCAGGACTTACTTATCTTACAACTGGAAGTTTGTACCTTCTAACAACTTGCACCCATTTCACCTGTTCCTCCACCCTGCCCCACTTCTGCCTCTGGCAACCACCAATCTCTTCCCTGTATCTATGAGTTTGGGATTTGTTTTTCTTTCTGTTTTTTTGTGCTTTAGATTCCACATGTTAGTGAGATCATATGGTATTTGTCTTTCTCTATCTGACTTATTTTACTTACCGTACTGCCCTCAATATCGTCCCTATTGTTGCAAATGGCAAGATTTCATTCATTTTTGTGGCTGAATAATATTCCATTGCATATGCACACAGCACATTTTCTTTATCCATTCGTCCATCAGTGGACACTTAGGTTGCTTCCATGTCTTGGCTGTTGTGAATAAGGCTGCAATGGATGGACACGGGGCTGCAGATTGTCGTTTCGAGTTAGTGATTTCATTTCCTTCCGATAAACACCCTGAAGAGGAATTGCTGGATCACATGGTAGTTCTGTTTTTAATTTTTCGAGGAACTTCTATACAGTTTTCCATAGTGGCTGCCCCAATTTGGGCAACTTTTCCAAATATGCATATTTCTAGGGCCCGTCTAACTAGAGTCTCAGGCATCATGTGTGGGGGGTGGGGCCTGGGCACGGGAATTTTAAAGCTCCACAGCTGATACTGAAGCCTTTCCCTTGTGATCACAAAACATGGTGAATGCTGCTCCCAAGTGCCATCCAATGGAAAGGCTGGGATCTTCAATACAGGAAGTAGTGGGTCAAACCTCAGTAACAGTGTGTGACAAGGCTCAAATTGTTCGGTGCAGTCAGTTGGGTGTGCGCGACAGTGGAGAGAAGGTCTGTTTTAAAGTGTGCCGTAAATCATCCTCCATCATGACAATGCTCCATGTCACACATCGCTTCTGGTACAGCAATTTCTGTCCAATAAAAACATTATGATATGTCTTCATATATCTTATTCACTGGATCTGGCTCCGTGTAACTTCTGGCTCTTCTCCAAAGTCAAAAGGACCATGAAAGGTAAACGTTTCGAATTGATTCAGGGCATCGAGGCAGCCACAACAGTGTAACTAAAGACACTCACAAAAGAGGACTTCCAGAACTGCTTCAGGAAGTGGCAAGAATGATGGGACAAGTGTGTTTGAAGAGAGGGGGAGTATTTTGAGGGGGGTTAATAGCAATGTGTCTTTTACTGTAATACATTTTTTTAATTTAAACATTCCCCTTGTTGTTTGATCACACCTCATACATGCATGCACCTCTGTGCATACATGTAGGAACCATTCCTGGATGTGGAATTGCTGAATCAGTGTGATTAACATTCTAACATAGCCATAAGACTTCTCCAAAGAGGCTGGTCCAATAGACACTCCCGCAAGCAGTAGAGCCCACTGCCAGCTTCTCCACACTCCCAGAGGCTCTACCCTCCTCTCACTTGCCTGCTTCAGCCCTCCCATGGCCCCAGCTGCAGCCATACCAGACTATATGACTTCCCTGTGGAAATAAATGAAGATCACCCAGGTGAGAACAATCACGTTATTCATTCAGAGCTTGCTGGAGTAAGGGAGTCAGTGACCATCACTCACACTTGGTGGAGAGACTCACAGGCAGGTAGGCAGGAGGGCTGAGCTTCAGAGTGGACAGAAGGGAAGATGCAGGTGGGCTTCGATTGGAGGTGGTTGGCCCCGGGATGCTGGAGGCAAGTTAACTAGAAGCAAACATCTTATGTGATTGACTTGGAAGCATATTTGACGTTCTCTGCTTGGCCCTGAGCTGGAAAAGGAGGAGTCATAGGAAGCTGGCAGCCACTGAGCAGCGATGGCTCTGGGCTGGTTGCTTCAGAGGCTGTGGGTCAGAGTTCTGTCGTCACCTATGGCCTGGTCATTGTACTTCGGTCCCTCGTCCCTGACTGCGCCGACTCTCTTCCATCCTTAGAAATACACTCTTCTTTCCAGAGTGAAGCCTCAGTCACCATTCAGATGCCAACTCTGTGAAGATTTTGCGGGCTCCCTCCACCCCATCACTATGCGTCTGCCACGCAGGGACTCAGCTCCCGCTCCCCGCATAAGAACGCAGGATACGGTGAGGCCAAAAAGGAACGCTAACGGCATCATGGATAGGGGGTTCATACCACTATATTCTCGCTGGCGGCTGGGTTGGAGACACCGGAAGCAGTATCCACACGATCTGCAACCTGCCGTCCGCTTCTCTGCCAACCAACCAAGCAACCAACCAACCAACCAACTATCGTAGCCACGGCAGTTACATCAGTGGCTAATGGCTAACTGGTAACAGCTCATGGCTAACTAGTCACAGCTGACAGCCATCTACTACTCGACCCAGCACCTTTCCACGTGAGGCCGAGAGCCTGGAAACTGCTCTCTGGGACTCTGTCCCCACACTCCACCACACTCCACCATAATCTACGCGACAAGCGTCTTCCATGAGGGGCCCTGTGCCATATTAGCCTATAGGCACCTACGGGGGGGAAAGAAATAATAGTTTTAGGAACCAACAGTGGCAAATCCCTTCCATCTGGGAGGATACACGCTAGCTTTTTGTCCTGGGAAAGGAGGGATGCTGCCACTGGCACCTTTCCCAGTTTGTGGTACCAGACCTTTATGGCAGGGCTTGGGGTCCCTTGCATAGTTTCAACATGTAACAGAACAGGGGACCCCATAATAGGTCATAGAGAGAGCACATAGGTTCCCCGCAAAATCATCCCAGTATCGGGTCCTCCATATACCACAGTCACTTGTGGTGGCCACTCAGCCACCACCCCTGGCGTCACTTGCAAATCATAAGTCAAACCGGCCCCCCATGGGGCTATCAGGCCCAACCACCGACAGTGGGGGCTTTTGACCCACCAGGGCCAAGTCTATTGCTGCCATTCCCCTGCTTTCAAGCAGGTGGGTGCGGGCAGCAAAATGTTTCCATTTCTGCCATAGCCTGGTTTTAACAGAGTCTCACTGGTGGTAACTTGTTATTGAATGGGAGCGGCTGTTTGATGTAGCAGAGCTTCTACTGGTGCGGGCCCTCCCTTCCGTGGCCTCTCATTCAGGACTCTCAGGATGTCCCATAGATGCGAGGCCCAGTCACGCATCGTGGGAGGGGGTTTTGACACCCGGAGACCTTGCTTCAAAAGGCCGTTTTAGCGTTCAATCATGCCAGCTGCTTGCGGATTGTACGGGGTATGAAACAACCATTGTACATCCATCCTGGCAGCCCAGCACTTCACTTCTTGTCCCGTAAAATGGGTACCCCTGTCACTTTCAATGACTTGGGGGTGCCCATAGAGGGCACACAGCCGTGTAAGAGTGACCACTGTATGCCGCTGATCCGCAGCTGGACACGGCCAAACAAACATCAACCCCGTAGCAGTGTCCACTGCTGTGAACGTATACATCGCATTGCGGGCCTTAGGCAGGGGTCCAATGTAATCCACTTGCCAGCGAGTGAGGGGCACCCTCCCTCGCGTAATCTGCTGTGTCTCCCAGGGGAGCCTCCGCCATTGGAGGCTGTCCTAGGCACAGACGGCACAGTCATAGCAGGCATCTGCTATCTCCTGCCATTTCAAAGGCAGACCCCAGCGTCTGCTCACCTGCCACGTGGTTCGGCTTCCAGCGTGCTGCAATTTCCTCTGCAGCCAATGGGCTACATCAGTGGCAGGAGCCCGTTCTAACCATCGGACCCGTGCTAGGGCATCTGCTTCATCATTACCTGGGGACACTAAGGGGGAGTGACCTGTGACATGCATTAGGGTCACCTCCTTTCTCTGCCCTAGGTCCCAGAGGTCCTGCCACATGGCTTGAACCCACAGTGGATGGTGTCCTACCAACCAGTTTTGGTGTTTCCACGTGGGAGCCACAACGTTAGGCCCTGGAACACCGCCCAGCTGTCAGTACAAATAACTAGGGGCCCGGGCTCGTGGCTGATTACCATCCACACAGCCCGTAGCTCAGCCCACTGGCTACTCTGGCCCATCCCAGTGTCAAACCAAATGGTGTCTATTTTGGGCTGCATACCAATAGCTGTCCAAATGGCTGCAACCCCTCAGCTAGAGCCATCAGTAAACCAGGCATCCTCAGGTATGGGGGGCTGTCCTTCTCTGTAGGGTGAGGGCTCCAAGTCCTCCTCTCTGGGCAGAGCGCTTGGCTCAACCTGGGCCACAAGCTCCAAGGCCCCAGGACCTGTTGTAGCTCTGTGCTCAAAGGGCTTGAACTAAGGGTGCTATGTTGCTGTAAGTAGGCACCCCACTTGGCGAGGGTGGTGGTCTGTGCCACCCCCGTTTTGGGTCCCTGGGTCCATGTACGGACCCACACCTGGACGGGATAGGTTGTTCAAACCAAAACCCGTGCCGTTCCTATGATGGCTTCTGTGGCCATTAGGGCTGCGTACACAGCAGCCAGCTGTTTCTCTATTAGAGAGTCGCAGACCTCCGCTCCTCTCTACAACTGGCACCAAAATCCCATTAGTGACCAGAGACGCTCCTGCCATTGCCAGAGGCCCCAACCATACCCCTCTTGGGTTACGTGAACATCAAGTTCAAATGGGCAGCCGGGATCCACTACTTGCAGAGCCTGTGCCTGCTGCACTGCCCGTTTTGTGGCAACAAAGGCTTGTTCTGTAGTCTCTGTCCAATCCCATGAGGCCCCTTTTTTATCATGTTATACAAGGGCCTTGCCATTTGTGCTAAATGGGGTACAAATGCCCGCCAATATCCTACCAGACCCAAATACGTTTGCAGTTGGGAGACCTTGGTCGGCCGGGGAAAGGCTTATATTTTGTCAATAACCACCTCAGATATGACCTTTGTCTTACCCGACCACACATCACCCAAAAACTTAACAGATAAGCCAAGGCCTTGGAACTTTTCCTTAATCACTGCCCAGCCACGTGACTTCAGGTGGTGGAGAAGAGAGGGAGCTGCTTGCTCTAAATCTGAAAGAAAATCAGAAGTTAGAAATATGTCATCAATGTAGTGAAATAAGATCACAGAGGATGGGTGATCCCACTGTGCCAAGTCCTGGGCTACGAGCCCGTGGCAGATAGTGGGGCTGTGCAAGTATCCTTACGGAAGGACTTAAAAAGTCTACTGCCGGCCGTCCCAAGTAAAAGCAAACTGCTCTTGACACTCGGGTGCAATGTCAATGGAGAAAAGAGCATTGGCCAAGTCCACTACATAGTGATATGTTGCCAGGCGGACAGACAACCCATCAAATCATGAATTGAAGGCAGTGCCGCGTGCAAAGGTGGCGTCACCTTATTTAACTCCCTATAGTCCAGTCATTCGCCAGGTCCCATCTGGCTTCTTGACAGGCCATACTGGGGAGTTAAAGGGACTGTGCGTTGGCCTCACAATATGTGCCTTCTCCAATTCCAATATTGTATAACCAATCTCCTCCTGCCCCCCTGGCAGGCGGTGCTGTCGCACTGTAACCACGCACCGGGGCTGTGACAACACTTGAGGAGGGTGGTGAGCATGCCCGCGTGTCACCGCTTTCACCACTCGGATCCGGAGACGGAACTCTCCTACCGTCGTCTGTAAGCTGAGGCCATGTAGCACGTCCACCCCTAGAATATATTCCGGAACGGGGGAGACATACACCTTGTAGTACGAGGGGGAAGCCTTCTTATACCCAGTGGTAAGGAAACAGCTTTTACAGTCCCCCCCACCCCCCCGTAGCCGTCAATGCAGATTGCTGGTCCGGGGAACAGTTCTGGGTTCCCATAGACAAGACTGCAGTCTGCGCCAGTGTCAACTAGGGCCAAAACCCTCTGCACATTAGAAGGGGACCAATGTATGGACAGTTCCACATGGGGCCTCCAGTCCCTGCTAGTCCCCTCTGACCCTGTACCTTGGCCCCACCCATAATCAAGCTGAAAGGAGTCGGCCTCAAGCGGCCACATGAAGTCCTGGAGGGACAAGGGTCGCGTTTTCCAGACTTCCCCTTTAGGCTTCTCTGGAATTGCTGTTCCGGACACAGCTGTTTCCAAATTTCCAGCAATAGTGCATTGGGCTGTCGGTCTATTTTCTTCCAATCGACCCCTGCTGCCACGAGATCACGCCACATCTGTGCGCGTGTTACTCTCTGAGGCCCGCGACCTCACCCCCTTACTTTTGATTTGGGTTTCCAGGTCTCAACTGCTCGGACCACCTGTCTTACCTACATTTGCCACTGGCTTTCAACATCCCCTAGGGTGGCCATGGCAGTTGTATCTTCATGGATCCGTCGCCCCACATATGGCATAAGAATGGCAACCAAGGTTCCAAAAGCACTCGCAGGTGCAGTATCCAAAACCAGATCTCTCATGCTGGCTGTAAAAAGCTCATCATCCGGCCCCTGCATATTAGGGTTGAAAATAGCATGTCTCATACCCATTTCACGGATGGTTTGAGTAAGTTCTGTATATGACTGCCATTGACTCACAGTGTCTGGCAGCTGGCCAGCCTGTCCCCATACTGTGCGTACCGCAGCAGTGAGCCACTCCATTAGAGAGTGGTTGCCCTGGTTTTGGGCCAACCTATGGAAGTTCTGTAACCTTTGTCACAGGGATGGATGCACTGCCACAGAGGTTAACTTTTCATTTTGCCTGGGGAGCAGAGAATGTTGTCTGCTCCCTCATCCCATAAACGTAGTAGCCAAGCCCATATCGGCTCTCCAGGGCGCTGTCGGTACCGCCTCCCCAGCTCCTGCAACTCAGTGGGAGTGTAAGGGGTATAGGTTGTGAGCTCAGTCACAGCTGGGTTGCCAGCAGCAACACCCCCAGGGCCCAAAGGTTGCTCACGGTTTATCTTTTGCTTCAAGATGGGCTGGGCTTGGGGGTTGGGAGCTACATTGTCTCCACTCACGTCCTCTGCCCCTGCCTCAGAGTCTCCGCTGTGGGGCTCCTCCTCCAACAGGCGTGCCTGAGCTTCCAACGCCTCCCACCAGGACACCTGGTCCTGCACCTGGGCTATTCCAGCAAGCGCTTCCTCTGAGTTATGATGCAATACAGTGAGAACCTCCTCTAACTGACAGTCTCGAGTTTCCAGCGCCTCCCCCCGGGGCTGCCGGTCCCACACCTGGGCTATTTCATTAAGTGTGTCTTCTCAGCTATGACACAATGCGCTGAGGAACATCCAGCCCACACGGCCGGCTGTACCAATCGCCTCCTCTGGCAACCGCTCAGCTAGAACCTGGAGGGCCCTCTCCACACTTGCTGGAGAGCCATTCTTGTCCTCCCACCGCTCCTCGGGGGTCCAACTCCTGAGAACAGTGGCTACCGGGTACCACACACAGTGTGGGGGCCACCTGTCCTCCTGCCCAGACTCAGACACCATTCCACGTGGCCGGAATCCTGCTCGCCAGGCCAGGCGTCCGATTGGGTGGAGGCCTCAGTGCAAGATGTCCGCAAGCCTCGGAGCCTACGGCAGCAGCAGACTACCAAAAGGAAGGAGACGCCTTCTGTGGCCAAAGGCTGGTGTGCCATCTGAGGCTCGAGTCTCCCAGGCAGACCGCACCTCCCGTTCCCGGCGCCACTCCTCACGGGCCTCCCGAAGCTGAGCTTTCACACATATAAACTGCTCCATTACCACTTTGGGCATTCTGGCCGGTGCCATACCCTGCTTGCTGTGCCATGTGTCGTGTAGGGTGTGGGGACAGAGTCCCAGAGAGCAGTTTCCAGGCTCTCGGCCTCACGTGGAAAGGTGCTGGCTCGGGTAGTAGATGGCCGTCAGCTGTGACTAGTTAGCCATGAGCTGTTACCCGTTAGCCAATTAGCCACTGATGTAACTGCCGTGGCTACGATAGTTGGTTGGTTGGTTGGTTGCTTGGTTGGTTGGCAGAGAAGCGGATGGCAGGTTGCAGATCGTGTGGATCCTGCTTCCGGTGTCTCCAACCCAGCCGCCAGCGAGAATATAGTGGTATGAACCCCCTATCCATGACGCCGTTAGCGTTCCTTTTTGGCCTCACCGTATCCTGCATTCTTGTGCGGGGAGCGGGAGCTGAGTCCCTGCGTGGCAGATGCATAGTGTGATGGGGTGGAGGGAGCCCGCAAAATCTTCGCAGAGCTGGCATCTGAATGGTGACTGAGGCTTCACTCTGGAAAGAAGAGTGTATTTCTAAGGATGGAAGAGAGTCGGCGCAGTCAGGGACGAGGGACCGAAGTACAATGACCAGGCCATAGGTGACGACAGAACTCTGACCCACAGCCTCTGAAGCAACCAGCCCAGAGCCATCGCTGCTCAGTGGCTGCCAGCTTCCTATGACTCCTCCTTTTCCAGCTCGGGGCCAAGCAGAGAACGTCAAATATGCTTCCAAATCAATCACATAAGATGTTTACTTCTAGTTAACTTACCTCCAGCTTCCCGGGGCCAACCACCTCCAATCGAAGCCCACCTGCATCTTCCCTTCTGTCCACTCTGAAGCTCAGCCCTCCCGCCTACCTGCCTGTGAGTCTCTCCGACAAGCGTGAGTGATGGTCACTGACTCCCTTACTCCAGCAAGCTCTGAATGAAGAACGTGATTGTTCTCACCTGGGTGATCTTCATTTATTTCCACAGGGAAGTCATATAGTCTGGTATGGCTGCAGCTGGGACCATGGGAGGGCTGAAGCAGGCAAGGGAGAGGAGGGGAGAGCCTCTGGGAGTGTGGAGAAGCTGGCAGTGGGCTCTACTGCTTGCGGGAGTGTCTATTGGACCAGCCTCTTTGGAGAACAGTCTGGCGGCTATGTTAGAAGCGAGAATATAGTAGTATGACTCCCCTATCTATGGCTCCGTTGCTGTTCTTTTTGGCCTCATTATATCCTGCGTTCTTGTGCGGGGAGCAGGACTAGAGACCCTGCATGACACCACTGTTCACACCCAACCCTGCCTCTACAGGCAGGATACAAACACCTTCAAAGGAGAAATCATTTTACTTGGAATGTACCTGACAGTAGCAAGTGTGTCCACACTCTTTTTTTAAAAAATTAAAGTTTATTGGGGTGACTATTGTTAGTAAAGTTAGATTTCAGGTATACAGTTCTGTATTACATCATCTATAAATCATGTTGTGTGTTCACCACCCAGAGTCAGTTCTCCTTCCATCACCATATATTTGATCCCCTTTACCCTCATCTACACCCAGCTTGTGTCCACACTCTTGACATACAAATTACATGGTATCTCATGCATAGGAAAAAAAAAGCTGGGGCCCTTCTCCTCCCTCAGCCCCCACCCCATCTTCCCATCACCAAAATGTGGGGAAAGACCAGCTTTCAAGCCAGAGCAGATCTTTGTCCCCAAAGCAGCATGGAGCAAGCCATGTCACAAACTGGGACATCTCCTCGAAACTGTATCTTCACAAAGGCATTAAACTACGCAGGCTGTCCCCTTATCCTGCTCTTCCATGCCCATTTTGTTACAAAAACCAATGAGTTCCTGAAACCTTTATTATCATATCCCGTAAGAAGTGTGCAAGGAGGGCTAGGATCTGGCAGTGAATGCCACAAAGAGGCCCTTGCTTTTGTTGGGTTGTCATTCACTCGGAGTGCTGGGAGAGGGTCAAGCCTGGGACATCCTCTACATGATGGAGAGATGCAGCTGTTTTCAGGTCCCCCATCCCCAGATAGATAGATAGATAGATAGATAGATAGATAGATAGATAGATAGATAGATGAATGATAGCCTGTAGGCCCCACCGCAAGACCAGAGGGTCCAGAGAAGCCAGCAGCAGGCTAAGGTGCAAGCAAGTTTGTGTACAGGTTGGGCCTCATGCACCTGGGCTCTGATGGTGCCTGGAAGGCAGGGGAAGAGCCAGCTCCAGCTCAGAAGGAGGACAAAGGCCCTTCTCCCCAGCTCAGGGAAGGCCAGGACCACAGGATGCTTGGAGCCTTTGCTCAGATCCCACGAGTTTTTATAGACTAGACACATCCCCTGCAAGTGATGCTAAGAAACAGGAACGTTAGCTCTTCACTTATCACCACTGGCTCACCAGGCCCCAAGCAGCCTGGCAAATAACTAAGACCAAGATGCAACTTCAGGACAGGGGCCAGGAGATGGTGAGATGCAGCTATCAGTAGGGCGTCTCTGGAGACAGACTTGGGTGCCCGTTGCCCTGGCCCCAGGATGAGGCCTTCTTCTGCTTGCTGTTCAGGTTCTTCATGTACCTCTGGACCCACTGCTTCTTAGGGTTACCGCAGAACTTCTGGCCCTTCTTGGTGGTGAAGCTGTGGAGGAATGACAGGGCACACCTGAGACCTGGCAGGGAGCCTGAAGCACTTTAGGAGGAGGTGGGTGTGCAGCCCATTGAGGACAAGCAGCTGCCCTACCTCCTAGCAAGTTACACGGTGTCTTCTCTCTGTGTTTCTGTGTCTCCCTGTTTCAGTGTCATGTTCCGTCACCTTCCTATCAGAGGGGCGAAGCCCAGTCCTGCCTTACATAACTCTGGATCTCTACTCACAGGGAGGAGTAAGAAAATGCATTAAAAATCCTCAAGAAAAAAAGGCAGAACCTCCAATTCACACGCTATGCAAGGAAGTGTGGCCAATAAGGACATCAGGGCTGGGATGGGGCAGTAGGATGTCCTCCTCCAGGCCAGTGGCACTGGGTCTGGTGCCAGTGGGAGAAATCACTAATAATATGAACAACACCTTTCTACAGCATGCCACTGTTTACACAGTGAGTTCACACCTCCTGCCTTGTGTGAGAGGCAGCTATGAATTATTTGAGTCCCAGGTGACCTCGAGCAGTCACTTTTCTGAGCCTCAGTTGCCCTCTGTAAAATGAGGATGATCCTATCTGACTCATAAGATGGTCAAGAGGGTTAGTTAAGATAACATTATGGGCCGGCCCAGTGGCTGTCATGTGCTGCCGAGGGTTACCGTATTCTGCCATGAGTGGCCGGCAGCCATCGTGAGCTGCTATGTGCTGCCATGAGTGGCTGGTGGCCAGAAGCCATTGTGAACGGCTGGCAGCCAGCAAGAGCTGCCGTGAGCTGCTGTGAGCAGCCGACCAACCACTGGTGACCGGCTGCCTCAGCAGGGGGAGCGCAAGGCTCATAACGCCAGCATGGGCCAGGGAGCTGTGTCCTACACAACTAGACTGAGAAACATCGGCTTGAACTGAAGTCTGGGGAGGTGAAAGAAAGGGGAAGAAAAAAGATAACATTATATGCCCTGAATGGTGCCTAGTATATATTTGGTGCTCAATAAATAATCATTGATTCTGAATCCTCTTCCTAGTTTTCTGGGTGTGGAAGTTGAGTCTCAGAGAGGTGAGTCCCCAGAATCACAGAGCTGGATCCTCCTAACCTCACCCCTCAGTGACCCTGGAGGGTCCCATCTCCCTGCTCCTCTCCCGTCAGATGCCCAGCGGAAAGTACTAGTTACTTACATCACTCCTGCCTTGGGGCAGATACTCCCACTGGACAGCTGGTAGCTTACCACTCGGCTCTCAGGAATTTTCTTGGAAATGAAGGACATGCAACAGGAAGACGGTATGGTCACAGAGCCTAAGAGACGGAAAGAGAAGAGCTGTGTCCTTTCTCATCCTGCCCTAGGCTCTGGGCTTCAGACACAGACGGAGCCTGTCCCCTTCCCTAAATGCCTCTGATCTAGTCACAGGGCAGCAGCATTCCCCTCCAACTCCAGGCTGATCGGCCCTCCGCCCCCCACTGTGCCATCCCAGCTATGCCCTCAGGATGGTTGTCCTGCTCAAGAGAGCCATGCTGGGGCTGGAAATCTTACCTGCAGGGGCAATGCAGTGGGTACACAGAACCAGGAGGAGGAGGCTGGCTGCCATGGTTGTGGGGCCTGCCATGTCCTGGAGAGCAAAACTGGGAGCAGGAGGAGATGGACTGGGTTCAATGGACCTGGTTCCTTGAAGGGCACCCCAACCTCCTTCTGCTCTTTATAGAGGAAGCTAGGAGGAAACACGCCTTGGTATAGCCTCCCCTCAATGCCTCTAGGCTTCCTTGAAAGTCCTAGAAGCCTAAGTTCTGCGAACGGGAAGTTGTTGTCCAGCTGAGTCAAAAGCTATTTTGGGGTGCTCTAAGAAAGGGCTGGGGGAGGGGAACCATTGCTCCACCAGGACAAAGTACAAAAGCTTTGGATTCACAGTCAAGAAGGCTGATGGGGGTCCTGGCTGTGCTGCTCCTTCCCTGTGGGATCCTGGGTAAGTTACTCATCCTTCTAAGTTTCTACAGCTGACAATGGGTAGTCATCCTATCTCCTTCTTTCCATTCATTCATTCAGTCATTCATTCACCTGCTCTTGCATATGCCAGACTTCTAGTGGGCAGACAGATATGTGATCAAGTGTATGTAATAAAGTATCACAGGTGCTGACAGAGTCGGCATAGAATGAAGCAGATGTGTCATTGTCATCCATATCCCCTTGGACATATTTACCATGTTCGTGCACACTGGCTTTTGGTGGCCTTGCAGTCCCCGCCTTCAGGCTGCCAGAGCTACCTAACCTACAGGCTATAGAAAAATGGGAAGTGACTCAAAACTTCCATGATCAGGGCAGCCCTGGACCAGTATCTGCTGGAGAGATACGGACTCCAGGTCCAGTGTGACCTATACTGCTTCCTGAGTCCCTGGCGGGGTCAAGTCAGTTACCTTCCATGCTGTGAGACTTCGCAGTCCCCCTCCCCTGCTGGCTTCCCCTGGAAGCACTTCCTAATAAGCCACTTGTAGTGCAGGGGATCCTGCCGTCTATGCCAAGTGTCGTGCGGGGCGGCCTGCGGGGTTTGTGGGGTCTCTGCTCCCGCTCCCCACACAAGAACGCAGGACATGGTGAGGCCAAAAAGGAACACCCACGGAGCCATAGGTAGGGGAGTCACACCACTATACTCTCGCTGGCGGCTGGGTTGGAGACACAGGAACCAGGAGCAACACAATTCTCAACCCTCACTGTGCCGCTTGCAGACTCAGCCACCATCTTCTTGCTAGCTCCCCCTTTTCTGCTAGCCTAGCCACAGCAGTTATATTAGTGCCCAATGGCTCACTGGTTACAGCTGACGGCCAACTAGCCACAGCTGATGGCCATTTGATCACAGTCGATGGCCATTTACTACCTGAGCCAGCACCTTTCTATGTGAGGCCGAGAGCCTGGAAACTGCTTTTTGGGCCTCTGTCCCCACACCACTTGCCCACGAATCCTTGAATTTGTGTCTCAGGGTCTGCTTTAGGGACCCTGACCTGAGACAAGGGGTACGCATGGGGAATGGGGAAGCAGCCAGTTCTGCCGGAGGGGAAGTCAGGGACGCACTCAGATTTGATGGCTCTGCTGCGGTTTGAAGGATGGAAGTGGTAACCATGCCGGAGCTTTGCTAATCATAACGATAAGTTCAGTTGTTAGGAACTGAAGTGGCTCTGTCAAACAGGGTGGGACATGGCTCCCACCTCACTCCAAGCCCCATTCCAGGATCTCAGGCTGGGACCCCAGGTTTAGAGACTCTTGTCATTGATGCTTCCATTTCCAA
This sequence comes from Rhinolophus ferrumequinum, assembly GCF_004115265.2. Classification (NCBI taxonomy): domain Eukaryota; kingdom Metazoa; phylum Chordata; class Mammalia; order Chiroptera; family Rhinolophidae; genus Rhinolophus; species Rhinolophus ferrumequinum. Next base: position 92,770,992 of record NC_046290.1, on the reverse strand, counting down.
ACTCTCCCCCCAGTCCTCTCCATTCTACTTCTCATGGAAACACTTGGCCTTCTCTGGCCTCCCTGCTCTGCCAACTATGGCACCAGGAGCACACCAGTATGGGAGCAGAGTGGCACTCATCACCTAGACGACAGTTGTGCGTTTGTCTCCCAATTGACCATGAACACCTTGAGGCCAATGTCTCATTCCCGTGCCCATCAACTCCCAAGCAGATCACCTGTCCCATGGCCAGTGTATAGAATGAATATATGGTGGACCAACTTTGGTCCCTCTCCTCTGGACCAGGGACTTCCACATGGGTTCCACCCAGCATGACTGAGGTCAGCATGGACACAAGGCAGCCAGCAGGCAGGTCTTCTGAAGCTCACAAGAGTGGAGTTGGGGGGACCAGCAGGGCCTGATCTCCCCATTGCCCTGCTTTACGGTGTGAAAACATTGAGAGCCCCGCTCAACTGTTCCCCAGCTTTGCACCTTCCCCTCATCAGCCAGCAGTAACAGTCCTCACCTGGCAGAGTACGGGGAGCGTTCAATGATGAGTCCTTTATACATTCAGGGGCTTTCATGATTCCATTTTATGACATCCCAGTGTAACCTCCTCAACAATTCAAAGGGGATAGCCTATTGTCTGGGTGTCATGCCTCAGTGGGTGCAGGGAGTGGGGTGCGGCAGGAGAAAGAACTGGCGAAGGAAGAAGTGGGGCAGCGGCATCATGTGGGAGAAGACTGGGGACAGGACTGAGCAGGGTGGGTGGCACGAGGCAGAGCCCTCGCTGTCCGTCTGTGGTAAGCACAGTGCCAGGGCAGAAGGCCATTGGGTGGGAGGGTTTCATCCTGATTAGTCATACCATTTAGGGGCTTTTCCAAGGCCCTTTCTGAAAAACATTGCACCCTGGTTCTGGAGAAGGAGGTAAGGCAGGACTTGTCAATCCTATTTTAAAAGGGGAAACTGAAATCTATGAAGGATAAGTGACTAGACACCATCACAACCATGTATCTGGTCTCCCCAAATGGGATCCTGCACCCTTCCTGCTTGAAGAGGCAGAATCCAACAGCCAGAGTGATTATTTAAAGTAAGAGTGGGGAGGAGGTCCTGGGAGAACGGAATAGAAAGGGATAAATCAAGAGAAAGAGGAAGGAGGGGATGAGTCAACGAGGGGGCGGAGGAGAGCGCGACAGCAGGTACAGACTTGAGGGAGGGAGGTGGAAAGGAAAGAAGAAAGAGGGGCAGTGTGAAGTACTTGGAAACCCCCTGGCTCAGCTCAAACCCCCTCCGCACTCGACACAGTTTCTTTATCTCAGAAGTGGGGTGTTGCCCAGATCTGCTTCTCCCCTAGTGTGGCAGCCACACCAACACAGGTGATATGATACAAGAATTGGCATTTCTTTTTTTGAATTGCAAAATGTGTTATTACTTGGCAATACCTAGTATTAGCCACAGAAATCCTATATCAAAAGGCACCATTGTTTGATTTATCTTTTTAAAAGCATTCATTATTTTTCATTTTAGTTTTTATTTTTTTAATCAGGTTGGTTTACCATTCACTTATCAAACTGATATAAAAATAAAACAGGTGATTTTTATAACAAGTGGTTAGGAATCATTTAAAAATTATAACATTTAGCCAAGTATTATTCTTTCCTTTTCCTTTGCCTAGGAAAACCTATTTTCAGATATTACACATAACCTTGTTTGGATGATTGTCCTAATCGTTTTGAGATGTGTATTGGAGATTTCAGGAGAGAGTCTATCTGTTCTGTCAATCCCAAAATAGGTTTCAACACATTAATAGATTGTATGAATCAGTATCTCTTTTTCACGTATAGCCTTTGGAGGCAGAGTGGCAACCAACCTTGTGTCCTTGGGCAGGTCAGTCTTTCTGGGTCTATTTTCACCAAAAGGTGTGAAGGGCAGTTAGACCAGTTATCTAAGGTCCTCAGTGTCTTTGATTCTATTCGTTAAACCTTCATTAATATACAAAGCAACCTAAAATTTACTTAGAGATATAGTGCAGCGTAGGTTAAAAACGAACATGGCAACTCAGAATAAGGTTATCATTTATAGAAAGTATATCTTACTTACCACCACTTAAATCTGTTCTATATTTTATAAAAATTGTGCCATGAGTGGACTTGTAGTTCCTAATCATATATATTAAGAAATGACAAGTGTTTACTTTGCTTTTGCCTTAGTGACATAAATTAGTATAAATTAAGTACAGTATCTCTACCAGATGGAAATTAGTTTTTGAGTGATCAAACTTAGGAAAATATAGTTATCTTATGACTATCCCATTTGATTCTACTAGAGGAAAACATGAGAATTTTCATGACAAGATCTGTAGGCTACTTTTGTGGTCTAGTCTGCACCAGGCCCTCAACTGATGAAGGGTTTTGTTTGAATTTAAGTGAAGTGAAAAAAATGTCCATTTTCCTTTATTTTTGAACTAGCTTCTATGTGACAACTGACAATACATGATCTTGGGATCTTATACTTCTCATATGCCATAACTGAAAGGGGATGAGTAAAAATTAATATATAACTTATTCACGTTCACATTTCTGACTTTTTTTTTTTTAAGATTTTATTGGGGAAGGGGAACAGGACTTTATTGGGGAACAGTGCGTACTTCTGGGACTTTTCCAAGTCAAGTTGTTGTCCTTTCAATCTTAGTTGGGGAGGGCGCAGCTCAGCTCCAGGTCCAGTTGCCGTTGCTAGTTGCAGGGGGCGCAGCCCACCATCCTTTGCGGGAGTCTAACCGGCAACCTTGTGGTTGCGAGCCCGCGCTCCAACCAACTGAGCCATCTGGCCAGCCAGGAGCCGAGCGGCAGCTCATTGACTTCATTCTAGTTGCGGAGGGCACAGCTCGCTGGCCCATGTGGGAATCGATCCGGCAGCCCCGTTGCCCAGAGCTCCCGCTCTAACCAACTGAGCCACCCGTCCGCCCCACATTTCTAACTTTTGAACAAAGACTAAACAAATCCTTCTTAATGGCCTGTGTATATTCTGCTACTGAGTTTTAAAATGTAATTTCATTACTATAGTGATTACATTTTCCATCCCTACTTTGATTTTTTCTAAATTAAAGTTATATAAGAATATAACTTTATAAAAAGTTAATTAGCTTATTTTTTTCACTGAAAAAAAAATCACCAGTTTAAAAACAAATACCCAGTAATGTAAAGTTTTAGCCCTTGCCCTATGTTTAATTTTCTTGCTGGGGAATTATTCCTTAATCCTCATTCTCCAAAGATAAGCACTATCAACAATTTAATATATTCCTTTTGATTTTTTCCCTATATGTACACTGTCAAATGCATGATTTTACATATGCTGTTTTGCCACTTGATTTTTTCAAGCACAATAACACCCTAATGAAGATGTAACATAGTTAATCTTAGTTAACTAACCTTAGTTTTTATTTTGTTTTTGTTTCATTGGGGAGTATTGGGGAACAGTGTGTTTCTCCAGGGCCCATCAGCTCCAACTCCTACTTCAATCTAGTTGTGGAGGGCACAGCTCAACTCTAAGTCCGGTGGCTCTTTTCAATCTTAGTTGCAGGGGGTGCAGCCCACCATCCCATGTGGGAATTGTACTGGCAACCTTGTTGTTAAGAGCTTACTGCTCTAACCACCTGAGCCATCCGGCCGCCCCTAACTAACCCTTGTTTTGATGTTAACTTATTCTTGTAATGCATTCCTGTAATGAGTCATGGAGGGTAGGATCTGAGCTAATACTACCTCAATACATCTTTTTAAAAACAGCTTCTCTAAGTTGAAATATTCCTCCTAAAATGATTTAAGCAGTCACCAAACCAAGGTGCTAAATACTCTTATCGTTTTAAATGCTTTCTACAAATTACAATGAAGAAAAACAGCTTTCAGAAATAAATGTATTCTAAATATTAGCCCAATGAGTTGTTTTTATCAAAATTTAGGATTATGGGATCATGTTCTGTCTTCTTCACAAATGTAAGAAAGTCTTCGGGGCTCAATCCCATGGTTGCAGCACTGGACATTGGATGAAAGTACACCTTTTCATATCCACCTTGCAAAACAGCAGAATCCGGAACAAATTTCACATCTCCATCGTCACAGAAGCGTGTCGAGGGTGTGGCACAACCTTGGCCAACTTTAAGTTTTTCTAGCATGGCTGTTTCATCAGCAAACCGCAGATTTCCACTTCCAGCACCTAACTGCTTGGCATCATTTAAATTAATTTGTCTATCATAAAGAACTGTCACCAGCCAATAGCCTTTTTTCTTTTTGTCTTTAAGAAATAAGTTCTTACTATGTGCTCCCTTCAAATGTTGGATATGAGGCATCATTTCTTCAACTGTAACCACCTCAGGTGCTCCACGACCTCTGGGTGGATGGCTTGTGCGGATCAAAAGCCTAAGTGTAAGAGCTGAGACCATAAAACTCTTAGAAGGAAACATAGGTGTAAATATTCATGACCTTGGATTAAATAACAGTTTCTTTGCTATGATACCAAAGCATAAGCAAGCAAAGAAAGAATAAGTTTGACTTCGTTAAAATTAAAATCTTTTGTGAATTAAAGGACACTATCAAGAAAGTGAAAAGTCGGGGCCGGCCCGGTGGCTCAGGCGGTTAGAGCTCCGTGCTCCTAACTCCAAAGGCTGCCGATTCAGTTCCCACATGGGCCAGTGGGCTCTCAACCACAAGGTTGCCAGTTCAACTCCCGCAAGGGATGGTGGGCTCCGCCCCCTGCAACTAACAACAGTAACTGGACTTGGAGCTGAGCTGTGCCCTCCACAGCTAAGACTGAAAGAACAACAATTTGACTTGGAAAAAATCCTGGAAGTACACACTGTTCCCCAATAAAGTCCTGTTCCCCTTCCCCAATAAAAAAAAAAAAAATCTTAAAAAAAAAAAAAAAGAAAGTGAAAAGTCAACCCACATAATGGGAGAAAATATTTGTAAATCACCTGATAAGGGTCTAATATCCAGAATATATAAAAAAACTCATGCAACTCCACAACAAAAAGACAAATAATTCAATTAAAAATAAGCAAAGAATTTAACTAGACATTTCTCCAAAGAAGATATACAAATGGCCAATGAAAAGATGGTCTATATCATTAATCATTAGGGAAATCCAAATCAAAACCACAATGAGATATCACTTCATACACACTAGGATGGCTATTGAAAAAACAACAACAATGGAAATAACAAGTGTTGCTGAGGAAATGGGAACCCTCATACATTGTTTGTGGAAATGTAAGACGACATAACCCCTGTGGAAATATTTGGCAGTTCCTCAAACAATTAAGCATAGAGTTACAGTATGATTCAGCAAGTCCACCCCTACGTACATACCCTAGAGAATGAAAACATGTTCCCACAAAAACACTAATATCCGGGCAGCATTATTCATAGTAGCCTATAATGTGGAAACAACCTAATGTCCAACAAGTGATGAATGGATAAGCATTGTTATAGTTATACAATGGAATTATACTCAGCCATAGAAGGGAATGAAGTACCAAGATACACTTTACATTAAGTAACAAAATTTAGACACAAAAGACCAGATATTGTATGATTCCATTTATAAGAAATGTTCATAAGAGGCAAATCCATAGAGCCTTAAAGTAGATTAGTGGTAGCCAGAGGCCTGGGAGTAGGAGCGATTTGGGGAAAATGGGGGTTTTTTTTGGGGGGTGATGGAGGAAATGTGGTAAGGGTTGTACAAATTGTGAACATACCACTCAAGTATATACTTTAAAGGGGTTAAATGATGAATTTCATATTATGTGACATTTATCTCAATTAAAAGTTAAAGGAAAAAAAGGAAAGAGAGAGAAGAAGCTGAGGAAACTTTTAAAATGTCGGCCCAAATGGCGGGGCCTTAGTGGCTTTATTAAGGTTGTGCCGTCTCAGAGATCTTACCTGCCTCCCTCATGCAGCCCGACTTTCATCTAATAGTCTGACTTCTCAGATTGGAACCTGAGTGGTCACAGTGAGGTGGGGAGCAGTGTGTTTTCCCTCAGTTCTCCCCTATCCTGGGCGCATTTCCTGGCAAGCGGGCAAAAAAGGACTCTTCCTTCAATGGGTTCCATGGCAGAGTCTTTAGAGAGCTGAAGCTTCAGGGCCCTCTTTTCTTTTTTTCTTCCCTGGTGAACCTCCTCGGCCCCGTGCCTCTTTACTCTCTTTCCCTTCTTATTTAAACCTACCACTCTATAGAAAGGCAATAAAGGGCATTCGCTGTACACACAAGTGACTGGTAACAGCTTAAAATAAGAGGCCTCTTGTATTCTAGGCGTCTACAAATGAGAACAATGGGAACCAGGTTTCTCACTCTTGGAAAAGGGCATTGAAAACATGCAAAGGTGGACAGAGAGGATGAACCCAGGATTGGAAGCAGAGACATTTAAATATCATCATTTAGAAACAATGACACGCCAGTAGCAATGAGCATACTTAGCAAAAACATTTCTCCTGGGAGAAATGGCTGATTCTAGTCCTAGGACAGAGAAAGTGGAGCCTGGAATGTCTTTTTGTGCTGGAAAGTGAGAAAGTTCTCAAAGAACCATGGGAATATGTCAAAAGGACATAGGAGCCAGCTTGCAGGAGCTCACACTCGCCAAATCTATGACAGTTTGACCAATAATAGAGATAGCGATGGATGGAATAAAATAAAAGTCAATAAACAAATAAATAAATGTGTTTTGGATTGAATTGTGTCCCCCCCCCAAAAAAAAAATATATGCTGGAGTCCTAATCCCCAGTACCTTAGAATGTGACCTTATTTGGGGATGGGGTCTTTGCAGAGATAAAATGAGGTCATTAGGATGTGCCCTAGCCCAATAAAACTGGCATCCTTATAAAAGGGGGAAAGTTGAACATAGAGACAGACATGCGCAGAGGGAAGACAATGTGAAGACTCACGGGGAGGAGATGGCCATTTCCGAATCAAGGGGAGAGGCCTGGAACAGCTCCTTCTTTCGCAGCCCTCAGAAACAACCAACCCGGCTGACATCTCGATCTCAGACTTTTAACTTTCTGCTGGTGGGTGAAAGTGTGATGAGAAATGGGATATTTACATGGCCTCAAACTATCTCCCCACAAGTCATTTGTTAATTACAAAGAGAAAATTTGTGCTTTGATAGTGAAGAAACACGAAGGACAAATTTTTGGAAAACCATGTGCTTTCCTAGTAAAGTTTGAAACTGGGTTGGGGGTCAGCGGGAGGAGCAGCTATATATATTGGAGGGTTGTACTTTCACACCTGCTCAAACTTAGCTGCATGAACTTGGGCAATCACTCACTTCTCCCAGGCTTTGATTTCCTCATCCATGAAATGGACGGCTGAGTGGTGGCAGGGGGCAGGTACTAGCTGTCTCATGTGGTCATGAGAATCCAAGGAAATTATGGACATGACAGCTTTTAGTCAACTTCAAAGCGTGGTGCTCCTACAAGTCTTCACCATCTAGCAGGAATCTGAGCCTTAAGTTAGAGGAGTTAAGCCCATTTCAGGAACTAGTCAGCAGAGGAGCAAATATCTGGGATCAGTGGGGCTTTTCTGGGCCCCTAAAATGGGACTTCCAGGCAGTCTGGCTCTGCACGCTCTTGAATGGACTTTAAAGAAGGAGGAAAATGACTTGGAAGGTAAGATCAACAATACTGGGTGACAGATAGCTATTTCAAGATCTTTCCTAGGGTAGATAAAGTGGATGTGTTTTGAAGGGTTGAAAAATGTCTCCATCTTGACCCTACTACACTGATAATTGACAATTACCCTCTAAATAATGTCCCTTTCGTTAAAATGCAAATGTGTTTCTTGGAAGGGAAAACAAATCCCTCACACCAACCCACTAATAAAACTTGAGCTAGTCTTCCATCCATCCATCTACGCATCCATCCACTCACTGAGCACTGCTGTGTGCAGGAGCCCTGCTCATCCAGACATACCAAGGGAAACTATACACAGGTGCTGCCTTCAGGAGCTCACACTGAGCCCTGAGACACAGGCAATTATGACACAGGTGGTAGGTGCCACACAGGAGAGCAGAAAATATCAGAGAAAACTTCCTGGAAGAGGTGCCTCCTGCACTGAGTGAGGCTGATGGAGGTGGGAGGGTCTGGGGATAGGAGAAGCGTGTTCCAGGCCCTGGAGGCCGCAGGAATGAATCAAGGAGTCAGGGGTGACTTGGTCAGGTCTGGAGTTTTACAGAAATCACCCTGGCTGCAGGTGACCAGAGTGGAGGGACTATGGTGAAGGCTACGGTAGAGGCCCAGAGGGAAGGGGGCAGACAGTGAGAGTGGAAAGAAGAGGATGGATTTGATAACTACTTGGGAAGTGGACTTGCCAGGACTTGGTGCCCCGTTAGTTGAAGGAGGAGAAGGAGGTGACCAGGATAATACTCAGGCTTCAAACTTGGGTGTGTGTGTGGTTGGGGTAATTCATGAAAGAAAAGAATCCACCAGGGAAAGCAAGTCTGGGTGAAAGCTGTTTGGGGCTGTTGGATCCAAGGTACTGGGGGTTGTCATAGAGCTTTCTAGTATGTAGCTGGCAGGGCAGTAGGGAGAGTCCTGGACATCCAAACAATTATTAGAACAAGAAGGCCCTTGGGGTGGCAGGGAGGTCTCACCTATCTTGACCCTTTGCAGATGGGGACTGGGGGCCCACAGAGGTTGCACAGGTCCAAACGCCCCCACCCAGCCCACGCCCCAGACACTGACAGTGTAGCACCATGGGAAGGACCCAGCCCTAGACGCAGACAGTCCTGGGTGTGAGCCCTGCCTGCCTCCACTTGCTCATTTGGTGGCACCAGGCCCGGGGTTGAACTTCTCTGAAGCCCAGCCCTTTGCTGTAAGACGGGGGTGTGAAAGCCCACCTCCCAGGATGAGGGGTAGGGTGGTAAGCCTTAGTGAGAGACTGTACCAGGCCTGCCTTTGAAGGTGATGAATTGCCCCCCGTTCAGATTTGCATCCCTCCAGCGATTACCTTAAAGCCCCACTTGATCCGCTGAACTCTTATCTCATCCTTTTAGTATCCTCGTTTCACAGGTGAGGAAACTGGGGCTCAGAAACGTTAAGTGACTTGCTCAAGACCCCAAAGCCGTGATGCACCAGGGCTGGTCCTACATCTTCCTGGTAAAGAACTCGTGCCCTGGCCGTGGCACCAGGCAGGCCTGGTCTGTTATGTGGTGCCAATGCCAGCACACTGAGAGCCTTCCTCAGCAGCTCTCAGATCCGTCTCTTCCTGTCGACCCTCATTGCCAGCACCTTTGCTCAGACCCCACCAGCGCCCTCCTGGATTCCTGCCCCGGTCTCCTAACTGAAGGTAGCTGAAGGTCGACGGTGTCAGGTTTGAAGCAGGGGAGATCCAGGAGGGCATCAGGAGGAGGGGTGGGCACTGAAGTGGGGAGCTCAGAGGATCAGGAGAGCAGGCTGAGGATGTCACTGCTTCGCGTGGTAGCCTCCCTCTTCAATACCAAACATACAAAACACACAGACCCAGAAGACTGAGAACGGGGTGGTCTTGGGAGACACTGACCTGGAAGTGACAAACTGACAGCCTCACACCCAGTGCAGAAATGCTTCCCCTCATTTATCAGATCTGGAGTGACAGGGAGAGTGGGATGAGAGGACGGACCTCCCAGGCACAGGAGGGAGCCTCCTGTACATCTCACCTTTGTTTGGCTTAGAAATTCAGGAGCCCAATGTTCATCAGACTTTTGAGAAGTTGTCTCGTGGCAACAGGCAAATCTTGACAGGTGCACATGCAGGGGTGAGGGCTGTTCCCATCGGGAGAGCACAGTGAGCCCATTGTCAGGATGGACTTTGTCACACCCCCTAAACCTGGTACTGGCAGGGGTGTGTGCCCTGGTAGAGCAAGGTCAGGGACAGGCGGCAGCTATGAAGTGATTTGCCGTTTGATCCCCTGATGGGAGGTCTTCCAAGAGTTCAACTTAACAAGAATCCAAGGGCACTGCTAACCAGCTGGCCCAGTCTGGGTGGAGAACCGAGACAGCTGTAGACTGAAGGGGCCTAGGGGATCCCCTTATGTATCTCAGTGTCATTGCTGCCTCCTAGACGTTGGAGGCCCAAGGGGAACAGAAGCAAGAATCAAGAGGTAAAGGAAGAAGACAGTTATGGTTGGGGAAGCCATCCAGTGAGATCCCGACCAAGCGGGGGGCGTGCAAGCACCTCTTTGCAGAGCTCCGAGTAGGAAATGCAAGCTTCAGATGAGGGAGTCTTAGCCCTGGGATTCTGGGATCTGGGGAAGGACCCATTTCAGATTAAGGCCATTAGAGCTAAGAGTCCACTGGAAAGACAAAGACATAAACAAATAATTACAATATAGCACAATAAGGCATAGAAGTCAGAGTGACGAAGACCATGGGCTTTAGAGGCAATTAGGCCTTGGTTCAAATTCTGGCTGCAGCCTCAGTTTTATCATCTGTGAAGTGGGGATGAAACCCTCTGCTTCCCAGTAATATTATGCGGAAAAAGGGAACTGCTATACATAGTGTTCCTGGCGTGATGCCTGTCCTGAAGTAAATGTTAGTAAGGGAAAGTCATTGCTCGTGTCAGCCTGGTGAGTAGGCCTCCCTGCCCTAATCACCCCTGACTAAAAGTCTTCACTAGTACCCTATCACCAACAACCAAACTTCATCCATTCTCTTATCATCTCCATAATTTTTACCATTTCTGCCCAGCACCCAGACTATTATACACTGAATGGTTTTTTAAAAATTGAATTCACCCCAAAATATACTGGCTTGCATTTTTTCCGATAGAAATTTAAATAAACCCATAAGTATTAAAGTAAACCAGGTGTGTGTGTGTGTGTGTGTCAGTCCTTAGCAGATGCTCTGCCTAAATGTCCTTGTCCTTGCCAATTCAGGGCTTGCTGGTCTGATGTCTGTCCGTCTGCCACCACCTGGGTGGCTGTACCCCCGGGGGCCAGGCTAAGCTGCTGGGGAGGAGGACTCAGGAACTCCACATGGAAGCAGCTGAGATGACACTAGTTATCAGCAAACACTTTGGCAGGTCTTTGTGTACGGACAGGTAAGATGGGGCCAGTGATGTGCTCGTGAATGTTTAACAACTGGCTCTGTGGGAAAGCTCTGATTTGTAGTATTTGCTGACTCCCTGAGGGTAAACACTCCTAACATGGCTGATTTCAAGCTTTCAACCTGATGTCACTGAAAGTGGTGTTGGGGAGAGATGCCCTTCCAGGCGGGCGAGAGCTGGCTTTGGCGTACCCCTGGGTGGGGCCCAGGATAAAAACGTAAGGGGCTCTTGTCCTTAAGTTCTGGGAGATGCAAAGAGGGAAAAGAGTGGACTTGAGAGGGAGGTTGGAAGATCCTAGCCCGAGGCTCACTGAAAGCAGGTGGGTACAGGAGGAGTGAAGGCCTCCGAGCATGTGGACTAAGGTCCTTCTGATGGGCCGTTGCTGACGAGACCACGCTCTTAGACGGCGGGGAGTCCCAGGGCAGAAGGGCACAGCAAGACCTAACCACACGATTTTCCTTCTCGCCTGTGGCTAGGTCCCATCTTTCTCCTCATAAAAATAGCTCTTTTGTGGAAGCCAAAGAAGGATCAAATTCTGCTGATCCACAGTCTTGTGACCAACGACCTCAGTAAAAGAAGAAGTGAAAGGACAGATGGTGCAGCCGCTATAGAAAACAGGTTAGCACTTCCTCAAAACCTTAAACATAGAAATACCCTACGGTCCAGTGTATTAAGCATGTCTTTTTACTTTCAGCATTGTGATGCTTTGATAGCTGGGGCCTTGCTAACACTGGAGAGATCACCCTTCCCAGGGTTCCTACTTCCTAGAGAGAACAACTCACCTGGTGAGAGATGGTCTTTCTCATGCAAACCAACCAATCAGAGCCATCCTGCCAACCACGTCCTTTGTCAGGCTCACACTCCAGGCCACGACCCCCATGCCCTCATCACCGTAGGGCCAGGTGACATACCACTAGGGAAGCCCCTATGCCACAGAGCCCATTGAAATTATTCACCCTAGCCAATCTTAACCCCACTCATACTGTCTTGCCGCTTCCTTCCCACAAAAAGCACAATAAAGACTCTTGCCCACATTTTCCCCAGCTCCCTCTGCCTCCTGACCAAGTGTGGTGCTTCCTTATGTGGCCCTGTGTGACATGTTATGCCTCCTGTTTCTAGGAATCTGTGAGTATAAACTGCTTCCTTCATGACAGTGATTTCCATGTCTGTATGTCTCACCATGCCTCATTTAAACAAGTTCTGGATACCTTTAAAACACCCAGCAATTCTATTTCTAGGAACATGCCCACAGGCACTCAAACGAACACGTGTACAAGAATGTTGACAGCAACGTTACTCTCAACAGCCAAAAAGGGAAACAATCCATGGGAGGAATAGATAAAGAAGTTGTGATACATACACAAAATGAATACTATTCAGCCACAAAAAGGAGTGAACTACTGACACATGCTACAACACGCATGAACCTTGAAAACTTTATACTAACTGAAAGAAGCCAAACACAAAAGGTTACATACGAGGTCTGACAATTAAGTTCGCAAATCCATCCTAGAAGAGTGCTACATACCTCATCGCTGCATATCACTACAGTCACCTTCAAAGTGCTCCCCTTGGGAAGCTATGTACTGACGTCAGCACCTAGTCCACCCTTCAAAGCAATTTTGGAACTCTTTTTCTGGAATGGCCATCAGAGCTGTCGTTGTATTACCCTTGATGTCCTGAATGTCATCAAAATGTCTTCCTTTCAATATTTCCTTGATCTTCGGGTAAAGAAAGAAGTCATTGGGGGCCAGATCAGGTAAGTAGGGAGAATATTACAGTACAGTTATTTGTTTACTGGCTAAACACTCCCTCACAGACAGTGCCGTGTGAGCTGGTGCATTGTCATGATGCAAAAGCCATGAGTTGTTGGCGAAAAGTTCAGGTCGTTTTCATCTAACTTTTTCACGCAGCCTTTTCAGCACTTCCAAATAGTAGCGGTTGTTAACTAGTTGTCCAAATTCATAATGAATTTGGTATAAATTCTGGTACAAATTCATAATGAATAATCCCTCTGGTATCAAAAAAGGTTAGCAACATCATTGCAACAAGTTTGCGAACTTAACTTTCAAAATTCATATTGTGTGAAATATCCAGAAAATTAAATCCATAGAGAAAGAAAGCAGATTAGTGGTTGCCAGGGGCTGGGTGGAGGGCATGACTGCTTAATGTAAGTACAGCTTTCTTTTATGGTGATGAAAATGGTTTGAAACTAGACAGAGGTGGTGATTGTACAACATTGTGAATATATTAAATGCCACTGAATTGTACACTTTAAAATGGTTAATTTTATGTTATGTGACTTTTACCTCAATTCAAAAAAAAGAAAAGAATAATATGGGAGAGAAGTAGGTAGGGTGTAAAGGAAACAAGATTGGCTAGGCATTGATCATTATTGAAGCTGCTGATGAGTCCTTGGGTTTCATTATTCTCTTCTTTTGTCTTGTATATGTTCAAAGTGTTCCATAATAGAAAGGTGTGTGGGGGAGGCAGGGGGGTCCAGTGAGAATATAGACATTGGTGTCAAAGATTCAGGGTAAGATTTGAAAAAAACAGTTTCATGAAGTCAGAGAGTAGAAAATCCAATATTTGTAAATTTATAAATTGCTATATAAATGTATGTGGGGACAGAGCCAGGAGTGCAGTTTCCAGGGTCTCAGCCTCACGTGGAAACGTGCTGGCTCAGGTAGTAAATGGCCATCAACTGTGATTGGATGGCCATCAGCTGTGGCTAGTTGGCAGTGAACCATTGGCCACTAATATAACTGCTGTGGCTATGCTAGCAGAAAAATGGGGTGCTAGAAAGAAGATGGTGGCTGAGCTAGCAAGAGCGGATTGCAGTTAGCACTGCGGATTGCAGCTAGCAAGTGAGGTTGGTTGGCAGAGACAAGTGGACGTTGAACGCAGGATATGGTGAGGCCAAAAAGGACACCAACGGAGCCATAGATAGGGGAGTCATACCACTATAGTCTTGCTGGCGGCTGGGTTGGAGACACAGGAAGCAGGAGCCACACTATCCACAACCTGCCGTCCACTTGTCTCTGCCAACCAACCTCACTTGCTAGCTGCAATCCGTCGTGCTAACTGCAATCCGCTCTTGCTAGCTCAGCCACCATCTTCTTGCTAGCCCCCCATTTTTCTGCTAGTGTAGCCACGGCAGTTATATTAGTGGCCAACGGCTCACTGGTTACAGCTGACGGCCAACTAGCCACAGCTGATGGCCATCCAATCACAGTTGATGGCCATTTACTACCTGAGCCAGCACCTTTCCACTTGAGGCCGAGACCCTGGAAACTGCACTCCTGGTCCTGTCCCCACACACCCTGAATGACAGTGTGATTTTAAAAAAATGAACATATCCCTATGAGTGGCTGGTTAGCTCAGTTAGTTAGAGCGTGGTGTTAATAACAACAAGGTTGCCGGTTCAATCCCCACATGGGCCACTGTGAGCTGTGCCCTCCTTAAAAAAAAAAAAAGACATACCCCTAAATTAATATATAAAATATAAATAATATATTATAAATATAATATCATAAATAGGCATCTGCCTCCCTAACAGTTTGTATATTCAAGTTGGAAAACAATATTTTAGATTTCTTCTTCAGAAGATGCATTGTCTTAGTGGTCTTCTTCTATTCTGGTGTTTAAGATATTTCCGTAATGAAAAAGAGCATCTCACTATTAGAAAGTTATCCTAATTCCTGGAGCAGGGCTTCCTCCCCATGCTTCAGTAGAGCCTGTGTGACACTCGGTGCCCTGTGAGACTGGCCAAGCCACTTGGCTCTGAGTCCCTGCCCACCGACTGTCGGGACGGTTTTTCCCCCGGCAAACCCCCGCTAAGAGCTCCATCCCCTTATCGGAGCTGTCTTCTGCAGGCACTAAGGTTAGAGGCCTCCCCATCAAAACAAATGTTGAAGAAACACAGCTGCTAGGGACGGACATCCCTGCACCCTAGCCAGATTTAACCAATCCCTAGGGTCGCAATAGCAATAGCGAGAATCTCCCCCAAACCTGGAGGCCTAACTCTATAAAGCAAAGCCCCCGACCCCAGGAAGTGCTCAGTCTTTGGAATAATTCCGCTGAGCCCGCCGGCATAATAAAGCTGTGTTCTCCCTGATCTCTGCATGCCGCTTGAGTCTCTCGGTCCTCGCTGCTTTTCCGCAACACCGACCACCTCATTTTACCAACTTAGTTTTCATGTTGAATAATTCTGATTTTCTGTCCACAAAAATGGTAAGTCCTAACCTTCCCAAATTAAGTCACGTACATTATTCTTGTTAAACCTCCCAAGTGAGGTTTTCTGAGAGCCTCTTTTGCCGATACTGGGACCCAGGCCCTCTCACATTATCCATCTGTTATTTCTGAATTGCTCAGTTTCTTCCCCTCTGGCCTCTGACCAAACCTGTCTCTTGTGAGATGACCAAGCCCTGGGCATGCACCTCTATACTCACTCCTGGAGAAGGCACCAATCTTCCTTTGGCACCACATATCCCTTAACGCCCCACAACATAGCTGAAATCAGGCTATAACACCTGACGAGTATATACTGAATCTTAAGGAGTAACAAGCCATAGCAGAGTCGGCAAACCTGTTTTTGTAAAGGGCTAAGTGATCAGTATTTTAGGTGCTGCAGGCCCACATGCAGTCACTGACACATATTCTTTTTTTGTTTGTTTGCTTGCTTGTTTGAACAATCCTTTAAACATACAAAAGCCAATGTTAACTCATGGGCTGTACACAATGGGCTAGGGGTGGATTTGACTCCTAGGACATAATCTGCCAGCCGTGATCCCGCTGAGTCTTGGGAGGGGCTGTGGTCAGAATTCACAGAGGCCAATCCACCTAATGGATCCCTGCTGTGGGTGAAAAAAGGGTTCTGCGGAACATAACCTCACAGGGCGATCTGATCATAAATTCCTAACTGGGCAGGTCATGGTGAGTAGTCACGCCCCAGGCATATAACTTTCTGGGAAAGGGTTTATCAAAGCCCTGTCCATTGTTTCTGTGCATCTCGGTAAACACACCTGCGAAATCATTGCAGCTGACCCTGAAAACAGCACGTAATCTTGTAATCCGACCCCCAACCCCGCTTTCTCCCACCTCCATGAACTCTTCCTTAGTTCCCTCTTTAATTTCAAATGCATAAAAAAAACTGCAAAACTGTCATGTTCCAGAGCATTATAAAATCTTGCTTCCTGGCAATTGCAGTCAGTTTGGCTTAAATAAATTTTTATAAAAATTCTCTACAAGTTTGGATGTATCTTACATCAACACTTCCAATACTGTTCTTGCCCAACTCCCAGCCCCGGCTCTCACAGTGGGAGTCAGTTTCTGGAGAAATTGCTTGTGTTACTCGGGGTTCTCAGAGATATAGAACAAATCGTGTATGTAGATATAGAAATAGAGATATTTATGTTCAGAAACTGGCCCACATGGTTGTGATTGTTGGCAAGTCCAAACCCCGTCGAGTAAGAGGGCAGTCTAGAAATTGAGGTTGATGTCACAGTCTTGAGTCCAAATTCCACAGGACCACCGTCTAGAAACTCGGGGAGGAACATCTATGTTACAATCTCGAGGAGGAGAATTCCTTCTTCAGAAACCCTGTCTTGGCTCTTAAGGCCTTCCACTGATTGGATGTGGTCCATCCATATTATAAAAAGTAATTTGCTTTACTCAGAGTCTACTAATGTAGATGTTAATCACATCTAAATAATACCATCACAGAAACGTCTAGGACGAGATGTTGGACCAAACAATTGGGTACCTTAGCCTAGCCAAGCTGACGCATAAAATGAACCATCCCATTGCCTGTGCCTCAGAATCCAGGTTCAGAAGGCCTGAGGCAGAGAGAGAAGACTTTCATGTTCCCTTTAGCCTGTGGCCTGCCTCCCACACTTCATTTAGTGTCCAAGGACTGGCCTCTTTCCAGAATGACTTATAGTGAAATTTCCACTCATTGCAGGGGAAACACAACTCCCACCACAGAGCTAAAGGACACTTCCTTAGTGCTGAGTCGGGATGAGAGAATTGAATTCTAGTTTCAGCTCTGCTGCTTACCCGCTGTGGAGCCTGGTTTTTCACCAGCTCCTAGCCTCCTGCTGACCACTGGATCTCACACACAGAAAAACCCTGCAGAACAAAGTAGATGTTCAACAGATACTTGTTAGGTCACCTTAGCTTTAAGAAGACTTATCTGATCAGAAAATAGCTTCATTTTCCCAGATCAGCCCTCCCTGTTCCTTTTGCCCCCCAGCTTTGTGTCACAGGACCCATGTTTCAGCCCAAAGATCAGAATTCAGGTGTTTGCAGCTTGGACCCAAAGTTGAAAGTCTTTCTGCCAAGTAAAGAGAACTAACCACTGATGAGGGTCTATCACACTGTAAGCATCCTGTCTAACCCTCAAAACAGACCATAAGCAAAAAACATGCCATTGTCCCTACTGT
This sequence comes from Rhinolophus ferrumequinum, assembly GCF_004115265.2. Taxonomy (NCBI): domain Eukaryota; kingdom Metazoa; phylum Chordata; class Mammalia; order Chiroptera; family Rhinolophidae; genus Rhinolophus; species Rhinolophus ferrumequinum. The sequence continues at coordinate 92,753,504 of NC_046290.1, read as the reverse complement.
CATCATTCACGGCAGTGTCCCAGCGGCAAGCACAGGGACAGGAAGCACCCCTCCCAGAGGGGGAGGTAATTAGGAACAACAATTTTCATTTCTAAACAGAACAGTAACTCTTCCTAATCATTTCCCCAGGCAGAAGGGACTTCACCAGTTTCCCCAAGAATCATGGCTGGGCTGTAGGTCACACGTGCCATCACTCACTGATTCTAATACAAGGGAAGAGTCATCCCATAGGAGAAGCAAGCCTTCCCTCCTGAGATCCAGGAGACTGCTGATAGCTTCAAAAGACTAGTTTTTCCAGACTCTACTTTTTCCAAACCAGCAAACAAATAGTCACACTTGACAACCCTTCAAATATTTTGAAATGTGCTAGTCCTAGGGCATCTTATCTTCTCCAAGCCCCCATCCCGTCCATCTGGTCAGCTCTTCCCTGAACTCACTGTACCCAGTGGTTCTCAGCCATGGCTGGTCCTTGAAATTGCCCAGGAAGCTTTGATAAATATTGATGCCTGAAAACGTTTGAGGAGAAACAGATATTTGCATGGTCTCCAAGTATCTCCTCCAAGATTTTATTAAGTAGAGAGGGAAAAAATAGAAACTTTACAGTACGGAATCTTGGAAGACACTACTTTAACCCAAAGATCAAGGTGAATATCACCAGTAACAAGATATCATCAGGAATAAAAACAAACAAACAAAAAAAAACAGTAGCCTTTCCTCCTGTCTGCCTCTTTTACTTTCACACAGAACACTTCACTTCTGATACTTCTGGTCACTAAACGTGTGGAGGTTTTCCCCCATCAAGCTGGGTGACACCAGCTGGGTGTCCTACAATTTAATTCAAATCTACCTAGAGATAGCATCAGATCCCGCAGCGTAAGAGCGCAGTCCCACGAGACTGCCCCACTTCAGATGCCAATCACAAGTAGTAGGTCCCCAGGTACCCACAACTTCTGTCCGACTTGGCTACATATCAGAGGTTCCATCGCCTCAGGTTCAATTAATTTGCTAGGGCAACTCACAGAACTCAGGAAAACAGTTACTTACATTGACCAGTTTATTAAAGATATGATAAAAGACACAGATGAACAGTCAGATGAAGAGATACACAGGCTGAGGTCTGGGAAGATGCCAAGCACAGTGGCTTCTGTCTCCATGGAGTTGGGGAAAACCGTCCTTCTGGTACATGGATGTGTTCACCGACCTGGAAGCTCTCCAAACCCCATACTATTGGGATTCGCATCACCCAGGAAATTACAAGGATTTCAGGAAGAGTGTGTCAGGAACTGGGGTCAAATACCAAATATTAGAACAAAAGATGCTTCTAGTGCTCTTATCACCTAGGAAATTACAAGAGTAATTTCCTGTCTTGAATCAATTCAAAACATTTACCTTTCATGGTCAATTTGACTTTGGGGAAGAGCCAGAAGTCACACGGTTCCAGATCCGGTGAACAAGATGGTTGAGGTTATACTGTAATGTAATGTTTTTATTTGACAGAAATTGCTGTACCAGAAGCGATGTGTGACTCAGAGCCTTTCCGTTGTGATCAAAATATACAGTGAATACTGCTGCCGAGTGCCATCCAACAGAAAGGCAGGGATCTTCGGGACTGGCCCGGTGGCTCAGGCAGTTAGAGCTCCATGCTCCTAACTCCGAAGGCTGCCGGTTCGATTCCCACATGGGCCAGTGGGCTCTCAACCACGGGGTTGCCAGTTCAACTCCCGGAGTCCCACAAGGGATGGTGGGCTGCGCCCCCTGCAACTAAGATTGAACACGGCACCTTGAGCTGAGCTGCCGCTGAGCTCCCGGATGGCTCAGTTGGTTGGAGCGCGTCCTCTCAACCGCAAGGTTGCCGGTTCGACTCCCGCAAGGGATGGTGGGCTGTGCCCCCTGCAGCTAGCAACAGCAACTGGACCTGGAGCTGAGCTGCGCCCTCCACGGCTAGGACTGAAAGGACAACAACTTGAAGCTGAACAGCACCTTCCACAACTAAGATTGAAAGGACAACAACTTGACTTAGAAAAAAGTCCTGGAAGTACACACTGTTCCCCAATAAAGTCCTGTACCCCTTCCCCAATTAAAAAAAAAAAAGAAAGAAAGAAAAGAAAGGCAGTGATCTTCAATACAGGAAATGGCACATCGAACCTCAGTAACTGTGTGTGACAAGTTTCAATTTGTTCAGTGCAGTCAGTAGGGTGTGAGCTATGGTTGAGAGAAGGTGTGTTTTAAAGTGTGCCGTAAATCATCCTCCATCATGACAATGCTCCATGTCACACATCGCTTCTGGTACAGCAATTTCTGTCAAATAAAAACATTATGGTGTGTCCTCATCCACCTTATTCACCGGATCTGGCACCATTCGACTTCTGGCTCTTCCCCAAAGTCAAAATGATTCAGGACATTGAGGCAGCCATGAGAACACAACTAAAGACACTCATGAAAGAGGACTTCCAGAACTGCTTCAGAAGGTGGCAAGAATGATGGGATGAGTGTGTTCACAGCAGGGGGAAGTATTTTGAGGGGGATTAATGGCAATGTGTCTTTCGCTATAATAAATATTTTAAAATTTAAGCATTCGCCATATTTGTTGATCATATCTCTTATGTTCAGGTGTCCCAGGCTGATGAAGCAGCTCATATCTGGGACAAACCAGGTTTGTGACAGAGAAAAAGGACAAACAGCAACGGTGGAAGCATGTACTGGCCCTTAGGACTCCTTCTGAGAAGTGGCAGTTGTCACTTCCACTCACATGGTCCTTAGCCATATTATATCAATGATCAAGCCTGACTTTAGGGGGGGCGGGGAAATAATCTTCTCACAGGGAAGAATAGTGAATATTTGGAACAATAGCACAATCTACCACCGGGCCAATGAACAGAACCCTATTTCTCACCTGAGTTCTGAACTAAGATACCGTATAAAACAAAGAAGCCAACACATGGAGAATTAAAATGACTCCTTCATTACTGATATAGGCTAGAGTGAAGGCTGGCAGCTTGGTAGGAGAGCCAAAATGGGACTGCTAAAATAAGCCCAGAATTTAAAACGTACTGCCCAGCCATGGCTGTGCGGGATGGGGCAGGTCTACAGAGCAAGCTGCTCCCGGAGGAGCAGAGAGCATACTCCAAGGAACCAGCTCTCAAGCAAAGGGGAGAGGGAAGGGAGGACACCAGGTTTCTCTCCAAATTTTCCAGGCAAATTACTATTCTCACTTCCCTGAAACAGAGTGAGTCAACAGATGGGGAAGGCCAGGGGCAAAAAGCTAATAAGCTCCCACCACATGGAAAGAAACGTCAGGAATAGGAAGGAAACACCAGGAAGCAGGTATCTTTCGGATGAGGAAACAGAGGTCAGTGGGGACCAATAACTTGCTCAAGTCCCAAGTGGGGGCTGAGTGCCACCCAACTCCAGCGAGGAAGCAGGGATCACCTCCACTGAAAAGAAATCAATCAGGGTGTGCCTCGTGGAGAGGAATTTGCCATACCGCCGGGAAGGTTCAGATTTGAGGAACATTTTCTGTGTGCCTTCGTGTATCCGAATTTGTATCTGCTGATTTTATATTAATCTTCTTGTGTTTAACAAGCATGTATGGTTGTGGACCCTCCCCCATTCCACTCTCAGGATAGCCATGCAGGAAACTGTAGAATCAGTAAAACTTGGTTAACTCTGAATAGGAACAATTTTACAGGGACTTATTAGGCCTATTTTACAGGCCCAGAGGGGCTGAGATAGTACCTGAAACCCAGACCATTGGCGGCAGCGGGGGGATGTTAAGTCCCGGTCCTCCGGTTCCCAGGCCGTGTTCCTTCTCCTGACTCATACTACCCCGTCTCCCCCCATGAGGCTGATGTAATGCCAGGCCAACCCACTCAGAGCCCCGCATGAGGGGTCTTTGCCTCTCGTGGCGCTGTGATTACTTCCAGGCAGCAAAACTTACAGACAGAAGAGGCAAGATGTTACCGAGGCGCAATTCCAGGATTCATCGCCAGCAGCGGCAGCCCAGGAGCAGGTCGGAGGCCCATCCCCAAATTCTCCCCACATCTGCCCCAAGACTGAGCTAACAGGCCGCGAGTGGATCCTAACCCCTCACGACTCCTGTTTCCCCCACCTGCCTTCGTTTTCTCTGCCGCCTCACCAGGAATGGGGCCCGAGTCTGTTGCCAGGGCGACCCGGAGTGGAATTCCTTGTGTCCATTTTTCCAGATTCCCTCTGTGTTCTTGGCTTCCTCATTCTAACCGCCAAAAAAAAAAAAAAAAAAAAAAAAGCGAACCGTGCCACCCTTCTGCTTCCTTTCCTCTCCTCATTTTGCTTCTTTCTCTACGGTCTGAATCTCTCGCTGTAAGATCAGGTTGACCTCTGTCATTGTCCCAGTCTACTCTTGTTCCTCCAGCCAGTCCGGATGCCCTTGCCATCCCTGTTTGATCTGCAGCCTCTCGGATTTCTCCTTTTGATCCGTACTACCAAGCAGTGAGAACTTTGTACTGCATTTCTGGCCAGAGAGCAGGTGGGTTTTGAGCCTGATCTTTTCTTTGGGGAGATTGATCTGGCACCAGCTGCGGGGGTCAATCATAGTAGCTATAATTTATTGATCACTTGCTTTGTGAGGTATCTTACATATACGACTTCTAATGCTTTGAGGAAAGCCTTATTGTACCCATTTTACAGGTGAGACCATTAAAGGTAAGAGGATTAAGCCAGGTCCCCAGCCGACGAGTGGCAAAGCCAGGATTCAACCCCACATCTATTTGGCTCCAATGTCTGTGTCCTTCCTTTGTCCACTTCAGGAAAGAGCCAGAGGCAGGGAGGCTACTTGGGAGACGACTGAGCATGACGGAGGCCAAACTGAGGAGAGCACAATGGGAATTTGCGTGGGGGCCGATTAAGTCCTTGGGAATGGAGAGTCTGGGCTGGCTTGTGCTTCTGGGGAGGGCTCCTAGTGAGATGTAATTACAGTAAATTATTTTTGTACAGTGCTTTACAAAACTTCCACACATATTAACTTATTTGTTGCTCTTCACAGATTTGGAAGGAAATCTTATTATCTCCTTAAATTCAGGAATTTTGATTCAAAAGCTGTCGCGTCCCCACCCTCTCCCCACCACCCCCTCACAAACTCTAGAGAACGAACTCCTGCAATGGAGGTTTGACTCTTGGCTGTGGTTAGGGTTTCTGGGCAGGAATTCCCGACCGTTCTCATGAACTATTTTCGCTTTCCTGTTTCCGAATCCCGAGAAAAGTTGGTTGGGAAATTGGGCAAATCGGCTCCTTGAACCCAGGTGGTTGGTAGTCGGCTGTCACTTTGTGGAAACGATGCATCATGGAGAACAGAAAACAGTTTATATTTCGGGAGGTGGAAACGGTAAAGCGAAAAAAATTCCTGAGAACAGGTGGGAATTCCCGCCCGGAAACCCTACTGTGGCATAATTTAGGGTAATAGCGCTGGCAGCTTTAACAGGGTGGCCAGGGTATGCTCCAGACACACACTCTACCTTTCTTTGTCCTTCTCTGTGGAGTTGGCTGACGCTAATGAACCCCATCAGGAGGCTCCCAGGCCCTCTGGCTTCAGGCGGTTTGACCAATGGGAGGCACCAGCAAGCTGGCTCGTGTCTCTACCAGTACAGCTGCTCTCCTCAGGCCCAGGAGCCGTGCCCTGCCCTGGCCCCTTCAGGCCTAGCCGCTGGAATGGCTCTCAGGCATCCCCAGCCCCGGGGCACTGCACCATCACTACCTCACCCTCACCTTTATAAATAGTCCCTTTCCGTTCCCTTCAAAGGCCTTATTTTGACTGTGTACAAGCTCTGACAATTAAGTTCTCGAGCTTGTTGCAACGATGTTTCTAACCTTTTTGATCATCAGAGGGATTATTCATTATGAATTTGTACCAACTGGACAAACAGTTAACCAAGTTCACTATTTGGCAGTGCTGAAAAGGCTGCATGAAAAAGTCAGACGACTTGAACTTTTGGCCAACAATCCATGGCTCTTGCATCACGACAACGCACCAGCTCACACGGCACTGTCTGTGAGGGAGTTTTTAGCCAATAAACAAATAACTGTATTAGAACACCTTCCCTATTCACCTTATCTGGCCCCCAGTGACTTCTTTCTTTACCCGAAGATAAAGGAAATATGGAAAGGAAGACATTTTGATGACATTCAGGACATCAAGGGTCATATAATGACAGCTCTGATGGCCATTCCAGAAAAAGAGTTCCACAATTGCTCTGAATGGTGGACCTAGGTGCTGGCGTCGATGCATAGCTTCCCAAGGGGAGGACTTCGAAGGTGACCGTGGTGATATGCAGCAATGAGGTGTGTAGCACTGATGTAGGTGATGTTGGACCTGCCGGCAGTTTCTGAGTGTGGGCCAGGATCCTGTCTCGTGAAGCCGAAGAATGGAAACACGGACCAGGGAGACACAGAAAGTTTTAAAAATAGGATAGTTTATTAGAGGCAGAAGAGGTTGCAGCTCCCGAGTGGGAGGGGGTCCCGAATGGGGGGTGGCCCCATGATTGAGGCAAAAGCTCTTACTTTTAAACCTTCCCTTGCCTCCTTGGGGAAGGGGAGTTGTTTGAAGAAGGGAACCTGTTTGAAGAAGGGAACTGGCGCCTTCTAATGAAATTCGTCTACCAGGTTTGTTCTGCTTGCCCATCCTAAAGGAATTAGCAAAGTAACTCACTCTTTATCTATCAGATCTGCTCCGTTTGTCAGGCCAAAAGGAATTTTATGATTAATCTCAAGGCCTTGTTACATTATGTCCTGGAGCGAAGGAGTGATTTCAAAACCTGAAGTTTTAGGATATGACTATCTTTGTTTACTCCACCAGGGACCTCCCTGTCTACCTAGGGACATGCTAACTCTCCTGTATCAGCACTTTTTCTAGGATGAGTTCGTGACTTCATCCAACCTCGTGTGCCATCTGTTTGCTCCAGAGCCTTGATGAGAAAGATAAACTGCAAATCTCAGAGGCTTGACCCAATTAAAAGTTATTTCTTGCTCATGTCACAATCCATTGTGGGTCTGTGTGTATGTGTATATATACTCACATGTGTAGAAACTCTGGGGAAGAGGCAGCGGAGGTTGGGTTAGAATGTACAGAAGAGAAGTTGTGGGTGGAGGATGGTCTAGCCTGTCAGACTGAGGGTTGGTTTTTCTGGAAGGCAGAGGGCACACTGACCTACATTGGTAGCTCAGAAAGTGACTTTCCAGGTCAGTGTGCACTCGCTGTAACCGAAGGTATGTCAATCACTGAGAAATAGGAACCTCTTGTCAGCACTGGGCATGGGAATGACAGAGTGATTGCCCTAAAGGTGCTAATGCTTGCCCAGAGAAAATAATTTCATTTAACTATCATTGACTTTAATACACAACTGCTAAGCATAAGGCAAGGTACTAGAGTCTCTGGGAGGCACAAATTTGATTCAGATATAGGGTCACCTTCAAAATACTTGAAATTTCTTCATATTTAAATTTTATTTTTAGACTTACAGTAAAATTCATTCTTTTTGGTACACAAGTCTATCAGGGTTTTAGGGTTTTTTTTACATTTTTATTTCTTTGCACATATTTTTTTATTGAGGTATATCATAAAATTCACTATTTTTTATAGTTAAAAAAAATTTTTTTTTAATTGGGGAATAGTGTGTTTCTCCAGGGCCCATCAGCTCCAAGTCAAGTCAGTGTCCTTCAATCTAGTTGTAGAGAGCGCAGCTCAGCTCCAAGTCCAGTCGCCGTTTTCAATCTTAGTTGCAGGGGGTGCAGCCCACCATCCCATGCGGGAATTGAACCGGCAACCTTGTTGTTGAGAGCGCGCGCTCTAACCAACTGAGCCATCCAGCCGCACCCTAAAATTCATTATTTTTTAGTGTACGGTTCTATAGTTTTAGTATATTCAAAGAGTCATGCAACCATCACCACTAATTCTAAAACATTTTTATCGCCCCCAAAAAGAGATACCTATTAGCACGTACTCCCCATTCCTCTTTTCCCCCACCCTTTGACAACAACTAATATATTTTCTGTCCCTATGGATTTGCCTACTGTGGACATTTCATATAAACGGAGTCATACAATATGTGCTCCTTTGGGACTTGTTTAAGTTAGCACGTTTTCAAGTTCATCTATGTTATAGTCTGTTACAGTACTTCATTCTTTTTTATGACTGAATATTTCACTGTCTGTGTATACCACATTTTGTCTATACATTCATCAGCCAATGGACATTTCGGTTGTTTTCCACTTTTTGGCTGCTATGAACACTCTAGTGCAAGTTTTTGTGTGGATGTATATTTTCACTTCTGTTGGGTTGATAAATATAATTTTACACTGCAGCATAATATTGTATGTAGTTATAGTATAGTGGACTGTAAACACACAACCACTTTACTGACATTGGAGATAATTTTTGGATGACCCAAGAAGATCATTGTGGAAACCAGATGCTAACCAGAAGGGGTAGGGGAAACTGGCACTCTTTCCCCTGCGGGATCTGTGCTTAAGCAGTGGGCTTGCTGCTCTGTGCCTCAGAGTGTGCGGAAAAAAGAACTGGAGAGAGATGGCTTGGCAAACAAATGCCACCGATGGCTGCAGTCACATTACCTTGGGGGGTTGTCATCCAGGATTTTGATGACTTAAGGGGGAGGCTCAGCGGTCCCTCGATTAAAGCCAGCGTCTAGATACGTCCCTTCCTGAGACAACCAGCAGGGAGCAGTATTCTGCTTTGAGACGGGACCATTTCGCCACCATATTTAAGGAACGCTGCACCGAGCTGTCCACCAGGGGGCAGTAAGGACATGGCTTGGAGGCTCCAGAACCTCAAATTTGTGTGGGGAACTACAGAGCAACCAGTTATTCTGCACCGCAGCCATCCTCACCGGAGTAAGGAAAAAGGAGAAGGAAGAGCAAGCTAATAAGGAGACGCGCTGCTCAGTGGGCTCCTGTCCCAGAGGCTGGGACCACTTGGGGGACCAGAGGGACCTAATGTCCTGCGCCCCTGGACGACCCGTTGGCATGGACGAGGTCCAGTCCTCACCCTACCTCCAGCCTCCCAAGCTTTGCAGTCACTCCGTTCCTTCGGCAAACGTGTGGGCGGGGAGGGGCGGGGGGGAGGTAATGTAAATCCAGGAACACTCCAGCAAAGCCAAGCTGGGTGGTTGACACTGGTCCCAGAGCTGTTTCAGCGGTGCAAACTGAGACATTTGGTGCTTCTCATCTCAAGCCCTCTGACCTTCCGCAGCCTTTTCTTCCCCACACCAAAGACCTCAGCAGTGCAGAGGAGGGACTAACAAATATTTCCGGGCACCAACTATGTGCTAGGTTCTATTGTAGGTGTTGGCACATAGAGGTCACTGCCCTTAGGGAGCTCATAGTCTGGTAAGAGTGACAGACAATCAGATAAGTAAAAACCCAAATAGGTAAGATCATTTGAGACTGTGGCAAGTGGACTGAAAGAAGAAATAACTGAGGGGAGGTGGGGGCAGGGGTCGGAAGGCTTTCTGAGGAAGCAGCCTCTGAGCTGGAGACCTGACAGCTAAGAAGGAGGCCACCGCACTAATAGCCAGGAGAGAATGCTTCAGCAGAGGGAAGACTTCGTTCCAAGGCCCTGAGATGAGAAAGACTTTGGCTTGTTTGAAAACAGAAAGAACACCAGTGTACTGAGTGAGGGAATGTATTCACTTCCTATTGCTGCTATAACAAATTACTACAAACTTAGTTGTTTTAAACACAAATTACTACTTCACACCCATTAGGGTGGCTACTATTTTAAAAAAGCAGAAAATAACAAGTGTTGGTGAGGATGCAGAGAAATTGGAACTGTGCACAATTGTGTTGGTGGGAATGTAAAGTGGTGTAGGTACTGTAGTATGGCAGTTCCTTCAAAAATTAAAAATAGAACTATCATATGATCCAGCAATTTCACTTATGGGTATACACCCCAAAGAATTGAAAGCAAGGTTTCAAAGAGATACTTGTACACCCATGTTTATAGCAGCATTGTACACAGTAGCTAAAAGGTAGAAGCAACGCAAGTGTCCATCGACAGATGAACGGATAAACAAAATGCGGTCTATCCATACAATGGAATATTACGCAGCCTTAAAAAGGGAATTCTGACACATGCTAGAACCTGGATGAGCCTTGAGGACACGATGCTCAGCAAAATAAGCCAGTCATAGAAAAACAAATGTTGTACGATTCCACTTACATGAAGTACCTAGAGTAGTCAAAACCTCCACAGACACAAAGTGGACTGGCAGTTGCTAGGGGCTGGGGGGAGTAGGGAGTTATTGTTTAGTGGGTATAAACTTTCAGTTTTATAAGGTGATAGGAGTTATGGAGATGAATGGTGGTGATGGTTGCACAACATTATGAATGTATTTCATACCACTGAACTGTACAGTTAAAATGGCCAAGACGGTCAATGTTATATGTATTTCAACACAATATAAAAGTTGGATACCTCCTCTCCCGACACATTTAATAATCTTTCCGTCCTGGAGGTCAGAAGTCCGAAATGGGTCTCCCTGGGCTAAAATCAATGTGTCAGCAGAGCTGGTGTTCCTTCTGGAGGCTGTAGGGGAAAATCAATTTCCTTGCCTTTCCAGTTCCCTGAGGTTGCCTCATTCTTTGGCTGGTGGCCCCTGCCTCCATCCTCAAATCTCATAGCTCCCACCTCTGCTTCTGTCATCACATCACCGTCTCCCCCTGACACTCCTGTCTCCTTAAAAGGACATTCACTTTTCCATTGGGCCTACTCAGATACTCCAGGATAATCTTCCCATCTCAAGATTTCTAACTTTATCACATTTGCAAAGTCCCTTTTGCTATATAAGGTAATATATACATAGGTTCCAGGGATTAGGACGTGGACATCTTTGGGGGCCATTCTTCCATTTCCCACAGGGCATTTAGAGTGGTAGATGATGAGCTGAAGAAGGTTAGCAGGGAATAGGACATGTGGGATGTCCTATTAATTATAAACTGTGACAAGGGCAACAATACACTCTGATGTACTTTTTAAAAAACCACCCTGGCTGCTGGGTAGAAAATGGGTTTCGGATAGAGACAACAGCGTTTGCTCATGGATTTGAGCTGGAAATGTCCACACTGGTGTGTGCTCCCTGAGAAGTCGCCTGACCTCCAGCCTCATGGGGAGAACCAGACACTCTCTGAGTAAGAGGATACCCGATGAAGCCATAAACAGGCAGAATCAGAGAGATGGGAGACCACTGGGTGCTCCCTGCATTAGACTACACAGCCCTTGGTTGTAGGATATGTGAAGTCGCCACAACTCATTCTGCCAGGGGACCAAATTCACTTATGCTCAACACTCTGGTAAATGGTAAATGTATCAATTCTCCATGTGCATTTGTGTTTGTTTATGGACTATTAGAACTGAGGATCCAAAAAGATTTTAAAAGGTATCTAGTTCCACCTCCAACCTGGTGTTTGAATGTAACTTCAGTATTCTCATGAAGTCACCAGATGGCCTCTGCTTGCACACCTCTAGTACCAGGTTGCTCACCACCGATCCAGGCAGCTCATGCCATAGATGGACAATCCAAACTGTCAGAAAGGTCTTTCTTAACTATGTCTCTCCTTTACCTTTCTGCCTCAGTGCTCCCCTCTGGAGAAACAGAACAAATCTACTCCCTCTTCTCCAGAAAAGCCCTTCAGACAGTTACAGCCAGTAGCCTGGAAGGGAAGTCTCTGTGGTCCTTTTAATTATTTCTCATCAGACTGATTTGAAGTCCCCCTCCCCCTCCCAATCCTGATCACTGTTTGTTGGGCAAGCTCTCGTTTTCTACATCCTTTTTCAGAGTGTGTGTCTAGTAGACCCAGAATGTCTGGATTGGCGTGACTGGCACAGAGGAGATGAGACCACCACCCCCTCCTCTTTCCAAGGCCCAGAGTTCAGTTCCAGCAACTTAAATTTCCATTCACTATTTTTAACAGCTCCACCACATTCTTGCTTCATATTTTGCATCCTGTTGGGTAAAACGTTAATTTTCGTGCCCACTGCTGTGTCATGAGCAGCATTAGTTTAAATGTATGCAGTATTCATTTAAATATATCCCTTGCTTTATATCTGGAAAATTACGTGGTTATAGTTTAGTACCAAACACAAAAGATGAAAAGAATCTCAGCTTCTCCCCCAGAGGTTCAGGAAAACACAGGTACCGCCAGAACTAGAGTGGGCGCAGAGTAGGGCCTCAGAATGGATCTGAATGTCCAGCACAGACAGCGAAACATTTATTTTTAAGTAGTCTGTGTGGCCTCAAGTCAAATTTACATACAGGCAAGCAGGATATTAGAGGGAAATACTGTAGTGAAAAGGGGAGAAAATTGAGGCCTAGCAAACCGATTCAAATCCCAGGCCTCCCACTTCCCACTTGTGACCTTGGGCAAGTTACCTCACCTTCTGGAGCATCTGTAATCCGCGAAACAACATTCCAGTTGTGTACCGTACACAGCTATTCTCTGGCGAAAGCGCGTTTCTAACTTGATGTGCTGAAATAGACCTTGATTATTAAGGTGTTCTATTACGTTCCTAACATTTCAGTGCCTCCATAGCAACCCTCTCTAGTCTCACGCTCTTGCCTCTCCGACCCAGCCACCAAAAGCTGCCCCAGCTGTACTGTTGGCCAAATCCAGGCCATAGCAGTGGGAGGACCTGAGTTCTAATTCCGCTTTGCCATTTAACTGAATTACTCAGAGGCCTCCCCAGACCTCAGTTTTCTCGAATACGTGTAACGGAGATAAGCACAGATAATGAAGGGGGGGTTCTCTGTAAACCACAGGGGACAATAATCATTAGGTATTAGGACAGAAATGAGAAAACCCAAACCCGAACCCTTGAAGCTGCCCCCACACCAGAGCCCTGCGGGGCCCCAAGACTGTGCAACCAGGGCGCGCTGAAAAGACTCCCCACTGCCCGCCGGCGGGAGAGGCTGGTCGGCGCGATCCAATTGGGCCGCTCGGCGTGGGCGGGGCCCGGGAGGCGGGGCTTCCGGCAGCTACCCCAGCTGTTGCCAGGGGAGACAGCCGCAGGGAGGCGGAAGGAGCCGGCTCTGAGTCGGTGCCCAGCAGGCACGGGAGCGGTGGCGGCCATGGCGGTCTCGGAGCCCGGGTATCGGAGCTGGTCCTTTTGGCCCGAGGTGCCATCCGCCACTTTCTTCACTGCGCTGCTCTCGCTACTGGTGTCTGGGCCCCGTGTGTTCCTGCTGCAGCCTCCCCTGCCGCCTTCCGGCCTCTCGCTGCGGTCCGATTGCCTGCGCAACTGGCAAGGTGAGCAGAGCTGGGCCGGGAGTCCGGTACCAGCCCTTTTCCTCCGACCTCTCCAGGCCCTGGGCTTCGGCCTCCCAGCACCCATGCCATCAGCCCTTACCTCCAGCTTCCCCGTCCACATCATCATTCCCCCTATCCTTGGACCCATATTCCACGTCTTTGTCTCTCCAGAGCCCATCTTCGTCATTACTGTAATCCTACCTGAATTTGTTCCCTTCCCTGTCGCCACCGGACTGATGAAGGCCCCCACATACGTTCGCAAGCAAACCAATTTCATTCATCCATGCTCGCTCTCTAAGGAGAAGGATATTTCTCTCCCCCTCCTCCGTCGTATACACATTTCCGTCTGCTTTAGGGCCTAACCCTCACTGAAAAAATTTTTTCTCTCGCCTTCATCAAGACATTTGAGCTTTATCTGTGGCTACCCCTATGCGCGTCCTGGCCTCTGGAGGTTTAGGATTTCTTTTGCTTCTTCTTTTGTATCTTAATTCTCACTCAGATTCCCAGTTTATGGGGTTAGGAGCAGCATGTGCCTCTGGGGGAGGTGTTTGTTTTCTCTGGGGGAGAGAAATTTTGCAAACCAATTAAGTATAAGCATTTGCTCATAAAATCCTTTCTTTTCTGGGGAGGAAAATGGGAAATTTGTATAACTTGCTGTTTTGCAAAGCCACAAAGGTGGCGGATGCAGTAAGCGCATTTAATCCTCCATGATCCCATGACGTAGTAATGAGACTGAGGCTTACTGCAGAGAATCACAGAGCTATTCAGTTATACAATTGAGACAGAACCCAGATTTTTCCTCTTGGTGTATGATGTTTTGAAACCAGAGGCTTGGGGTACATTATCCCCAAATCATATAGAATTTCTTCTAGAATCTTCACGTTGAGGCTTGGAATTTCCGTTTGGGAAGTATTCAACAAGTAGTGAGGTGCTCTTCAGATAATGTAGCCCAACAGACGTGGCCTTGCCTGATTGGGGTTCATAGCCTGTCCCCTTCCTCAAATCTAAAACTCCCCCCCCCAACCTGACACAGAGCATGTCATAGGCAGATGCAAAATGTCAGCCCAAACTAAACTCCCTTTTTGTCTTTAGTTCACAGTTTCTCTGAGCGTGGGGCTCATGGGCATGTGAGTATTAGATACGCACGTAAGAGACCTTTGACGGCCTCAAGTGTCATCCTGTTACTTTACGATGAGGAAACTGAAGGCAAGAGGGCCTGTGACTTGACCTCAGCCAATCAGTACGTGATAGAGCCAAGATTCCACTCCAAGCCTTTGGGCTCCCAAGTCCAATATTACTGCCACATGACTGGTCCCCCTCCTTCAGTTTCATGTTTTGGCCTCAAGAACATAAAAGTGCATAAGAAATGATTGCTTTTAGAAGAATAAAAGTAAGATTCTTTACTGTCTTGTTGCACATAAAGCATCAATCTACCTGTAGGATTGGATAAGCACTTGCAAGGAAGACTACTGAGTTTTATTTCTATATTATTAGTGATACTTTTATATCTGGATTATAGTGATAATCTTTATAGATGCAAAATAATTCATGGTCCCTTTTTTCTTCCTCTGAACAGCCACTATGGAAGGAGAGGTCAGGATTACAGCCGAGGAGACTGACACACAGAGTGTTAAGGGAACCCACTCAGTCCACCCTGAAGCTGTTACAATTAATTAACCCTCAAACTGCCTGGTGAGATAGGTCAGTATTAAAACCTAAAAAAGGGGCATAAAACACATTACAAATTCAAAGACCATCCCATGCTACAAAGTGTTATTTTTTTTTCCCCACATGGAAGTCAGTCACTAATAAGACTCACTCCAGGTCGGGGAAAGAGCAGAGATTTAGACATTACTCTACTTTGAGTCTTGGGTCCTTCATGGTTGCCTCCCACTGCTTATCTTGGCTGCAGACTGATTTCACTGGCTCTCAGTGCTCTGTCATGGGGGCTACTCCCCCTTTTCGAGGTGGTTGGAAACCTGTTTTTCCCTCCTTGGAGCAATCCACCATCAGGACTCTAACCCACCTCCCTCTACAGTTTACAGGCTGGTGACCTACATCTTTGTCTATGAGAATCCAGTCTCTCTGCTCTGCGGTGCTGTCATCATCTGGCGCTTTGCTGGCAACTTTGAGAGAACCGTGGGCACCGTCCGCCACTGCTTCTTCACTGTGATCTTCGCCCTCTTCTCTGCTATCATCTTCCTGTCGTTTGAGGCTGTGACAACGCTGTCGAAGCTGGGGGAGGTGGAGGATGCCAGAGGTTTCACCCCAGTGGCTTTTGCCATGCTGGGGGTCAATGTTGTCCGCTCTCGCATGAGGAGGGCCCTGGTGTTTGGTGTGGTCGTGCCCTCCATGCTGGTGCCATGGCTCCTGCTGTGCGCCTCCTGGCTCATTCCCCAGACTTCTTTTCTCAGTAATGTCTGTGGACTTGGAATTGGGCTAGCATGTATCCTTCCTAGAAGGGAATTGTAGAACGATGACATCCCAAAGGGTGAACCAAGTTGGAGGGTTTGGGGAGTCATATAGGTAGAGCTGTGAGCTCAGATGTAGGTAACCCGGGTTCTAGCTTCAGCTTTGAAAACTGTGTAGCCTTGCGGGGCGGTGGGGGGCCGGGGGTGGGAGTGTGGTCACTTACCTTCTCTAGGCCAGAATTTCCTCACCTGGAAAATAACAACAAAGCTATCTCCTTGTGCCAGCTTAGCACTGCCAGTTAGTAAAATATTCTGATTTTATTTTTTTCCTTAAAAACTAAAATAAACTAAGGTATAAATATATATTTGACTAATTATGATAAGACTTTACATTGGAAAAATCAGAAATACCCATGAGCTGGAGATGTTGCATGAAAGGAATAGATAACAAGGTTTTTCTGTTTTCGTTGGTTTAGTCTTTTTCTCAGAAAAAAGAAAAATTATGATAGGCTTTTATCATATGAATGGTTTAAAACAGGATAAGTTTTACATCTCTTGTATAAATATCCTGGCAATTAGGGAAGAAAATTCTAATATACAGAGGGGTTACTTTTTTAAACATCAGAATTGGTAGTACTGGGGGTTAGATAGGTACAATCCTAAAATCTCTTTCAATTTATGATTCTATAAGCTATTAGGGTATGTTGTGTATAAATACACATTGATAACGTAGCTCTTATTTATCTTATTTTTAAATTTAAATTTAGTTTCATTGATTTTAAACCTTTTTTTAATACGAAAATTTAAAGCTATATATTCCCCTGTAAGCACTACTTTAGCTGCATCCCACAAATTTTGATAGGTTGTGTTTTCGTCACTCTGTTAAAAGTATTGTCTAATTTTCTTGGGATTTCTTCTTTGATCCAAGGCTTATTTTATATAAGTGAGTTGCTTAATTTCTAAATATTTGGTGATTTTCCATATTTCTTTTTGTTACTGATTTCCAATTTCATTTCATGGGGTCAGAGAACATTTCTTGTAAGATTACAGTCCTTTTGAATTATTTCTAGCCCAGTATTTGGTACATCTTGGTGAATGTTCTATGTGTACATGAAAAGAATGTGCATTCTGCAGTTAGTGAGTATAGTGTTCAATATATGTCATTTAGGTCAAGCTGCTGATGTTGTTCAAGTCTTTCACATCCCTATACTTGTTCTAGCAATTACTGAGAGGACTGTTGAAATCTCCAACTAAAATTGTGGATTTGTCTATTTTTTTCCTTTCAATTCTTGTCAGTTTTTGCTTCAAGTATTTTGAAACTATAATTGGATGCATACACATTTAGGATTGTTATGTCATCTTAATGACTTCACTCTTTATCATTAAGAAATTGACCCTTTTAATCTCTGCCTGAAAGTCTTTGTTATCTGATATTAATAGAGTTATTCCAGCTTTCTCCTTTCTTAAAATTAGGATTTACACAGTATATATTTTTCCATCCTTACATTTTTAACATGTTTGTGTCTTTATATTTAAAGTATGTTTCTTGTAAATAGCACATACTTGGTTTTCCAAAGACAATCTCTGCCTTTTAAATGGCATGTTTATCTCATTTACTTTTAGTGTAATTATTGATCTGGCTGGAGTTGAATCTACCAGCTTGATGTTTGTTTTCTCTTTGTCCCAAATGTTCTTTGGTTTTTTCTTTTCTCCTAGCTTCAGTTGCTTTTTTTTTTTTTTTTTTTTTTTTTTTAGTATTTTATTTTCTCCATTTCTCTCTATTAACTACACTTTTTTGTTTTAGTTTTTAGTAGTTGCTCTAGAGTTTATAATATGCATTTTTAGTTTATCACAGACTACTGTCAAATAACATACCACTTTGTATGTAACGTAAGACTTATAGCATTGTATATCTATTTTTCTTCTTTCCATCCGTTGCGTTATTGTTGTCATACATTTATTTCTACACATTATAAACCTCACAAACATTGCTATTATTTTTGTTTTGAACAGTCAATTATATATGTTTTTTAAATTAAGAAAGCAACATTTACTCACATATTTACCATTTCTAGTTCTCATCATTCTTTTGTGTAGATCCAAGTTTCCATCTGGTATCATTTTCCTTAACCTGAGAACTTTCTTTAACATTTCTTGTGCAGTGGTATGCTGGTGACAAATTCTGTCACCCTTTGGTTATCTGAAAATGCCTTTATTTCAGCAAATATAGAATTCTATCTTTCCCTGATCTCCTTTCACTTTTAAAGATGTCATTGCATTACTTCTAGTTTGTATTGTTTCTGGTGAAATAAGTTATCATGTTTATTGTTTCCGCTTATAATTCATTGTTTTTCTCTGGCAACTTTCACAGTTTTTTTTCTTTATCATTAGTTTTTAGCTATTTAATTATCAAGTGCATTGGAGTGGTTTTCTTTATGTTTACCCTGCTTGGAGTCATTCATCTGTGAGTTTAAAGTTTTCATCAAATTTAAAAAACATATTGTCATTATTTCTTCAACTATTTTTTTCTGTCCTTTTTTCTCCTTTCCTAGTGTGCCAATTACATATATGATAGACTACTTGATATTGTCCAATGGATCCTTGAAGCTCTATTTATTTATTTATTTATTTATTTTCGCTTTTTCTCTTTACATTTCAGTTTGAGTAGTTTCTCTCACACTGACTTCAAGTTCAATGATCTTTTCTTCTGCAGAATCTACTGTGCTGTTAAACTGATCCAGTTAGTTTTTTACTTGTCATGTTGCATATTTCAGTTCAAGAGGTTCCATTTGATTCTTTTTAATAGTTTTTATTTCTTTGTTGAGATTATTTATCTGTTCCTTCATTATATTTATGTTTTCATTTAAACACATATACTTACACAGTTATAAAAGCTGCTATAAAAATAATTGTCTGTTAATACCATCATCTCATTTCTGGATCAGTTTCTTTTGACTGATTTTCCTCCTGATTATGGACCGCATTTTCTTGCTTCTTTACTTGTCTTGTAATTTTTTATTTTATGCTATACATTGTGAATGCTATGTTATTGAGGGTTGAATTTTGTTCTTCCTTTAAAGAGTATTGTTTTTTTTTTCTGATAAGCAGTTAATTTACTTGCTAAGGTGTTACCTTTTTGGAGGTTTATTCTGAATGCCCTAGGTGTTCAGTGAGTTCCTTTTATTCTGTGGTTAGAATTCGATCATGTCCTTGGCCTGTATGACATCTAGGAGTCGTTAAGCTTATAGTTGTTGTATCCTCAGTAGCTGTTCTTTGCCTGGCTTGAAGATTCTCAGCCTAAGTATGTGCATGTTAGCATTCAGCTAAAGACTCAGGGAACCCATAGGTCTTCTATGAGCAGCTCTCTCTTCTCCATTACTCTGACCTGTAAATCCCAAGTACTTTTTCCTCTCTGAACTCTGTCTCTCCAGATCAGTGAAAAAATGTGATATGATGCATGGATTCCTCTTTCTATGCTATAGTTTGGAAAGTGCCTCCAGGCAGAAAGCCACCTTGATCTTGAAGTTCACTTCATTTGTTTCCCTTTTCTTAGGTATGTCAGTCTGGCAGTAATTATTGTCCAAAATCTGAAAACAATTGTGTAAAATATTTATACTTCTTTATAGTTATTTATGGTGGGAGGACTAATCTAGTATTATTACTTCATCAGAGTCAGAAGCAGACACATTCTTGAGATCATTCTGAAGTCATCAGCCATGACTACTTCTGACTTCCTTACAGCATTGATTATCAACTGGAATCAGTATTTGGAAATACACCGTCCTCCCTGAAAGAATTTAGAAATATGCAGGGACATTTTTGGTTATCACAATGACTAGGTGCTACTGCCATTTAGTGGCTGGTGGCCAAGGATGCTAAATGTCCTGTAATGTGTGAAATGGTCCAGCCCAGCAAAAAAATTGACTTGTTGAAAATGCCAGTAGCATTCAAGTTCAGATTACTGCCTCAAGGAACAACTTTCTCCTGGTGCTTCCATAGGGAAGCCTTCTCTGTACCACCCCTCTTCTAGCTATTGCTACTCACGATTTAGGGTTCAGCATACCTATCACTTCCTTAGGGTCCCCAACAGGGTCTTCCATAGATCAGCTTTTGCTTATCACCACTTATTCTACCCCGATTACTTACTCTTTGTCTGGCACTTGTGACTTATTCCTTAGTTCCCAGTGTATGTTAGATGTTCAGTAAGTATTTTTTGAAAGGATGGATGGGTGGGTGGGTGGATGGGTGGGTAAAGGCTTAATCTTTGTGGCTGCCTAGGCAATGGTGGGCTGACACAGGTCAGAAGACCAGAGTGCCATCACATCACTGGGGATGGTGACAGTGTGAGGGGAAGTGCTGCCAGAGAGTCCCATATGAAGCTCTCTTAGTTGTCCAGAGGCAAAGTGCCTTCTGTCTGGGACAAAAGTACAAGATGTCAGTCCCCTTTATAGGATATTAGGACAGTCTCCTTCCGCATCCCACTGCAAGGATGGAGGTGTGTGCTGGCTCATGACTTGATTGCAGGGCTTAGAGGGGCTCAAGAGATAAGATGGGTTGGTGTAGAGGAAGGGGAAGTGTTAGCACCTATCTGCCCTCCCCTATTGCTGGGCCACGTTCCCTCGGAGGTACAGGGGATGGAAACTCTTGCTTTCCTTTGATCTTGAAACTCCAGTGAGTTTATGGTAGAAAAAGCACTAATGCCTCTGTAGAATAAATGTGGGAGCCTGCATTCTCCTGTGGGGGGTGTTTACTCTTCCCTTTAGCTGCCTCCAATTTTACTTAACATGCTGACCTCAGATGGCATCACATACTGCTACTCCCTCGACATCTCAGAGCGTGTAGCATTGAAGCTCGACCAGAAGTTCCCCTTCAGCCTGATGAGGAAGATTTCAATGTTCAAATACATCTCCAGCTCTTCAGCTGAAAGAAGAGCCGCCCACAGCCGGAAGTAAGTTACAGAACCTTTAAATCTTATTAAAGCAATTCCAGGGTGTGACCGGTTCAGTGTCATGGCGACAAAGGAATAAGGTGTGGGCAGTCCTGGGCCCAGAAAATCTACGCACAGATGTCTTCTGAGCACTTGAGATTCTGCCCAGCTGTATCTGAAGTGGGGAGTGAGCAGGAATGGGACAGGGAAGGCATTGAAGCACTGGTGCGTTATCCTTAGCGAGTTGTGGCAGACGGGGGACGGAGTGGCCCAATCTAGTTACTACCAGCCCTCGGCACTGAGGAGCACTCCACAGGCCGGGTTGGGCTCTGGCGTGGTGCATTGGTAAGAAGCACAGAGAGTCCAAACGCTGCCTCGGTGGCTTAGGAAATGGCACGGCCCGACACCTGAGAGGTAGGGTTTCCTTGGCCACCCAGAGAGAAGGGGAGGTTTACTCTTTCTAGTCCAGACTCATTAACTCTCAATGGAAAGTGCGAGGCAAGCCGTCAGAGCGCTGGTAGCCTTGTTTATTTTAGAGAAGAGGCCCAAAGAGGACAAGAGTCTTTCTCCAGGTAACAGGTAGGAAGGGTCTAGAGCTAGGGTCTCTAGATCTGCTTCCAGATCCTCGCTCCTTTTCCTCTATTCCACACCACCGGCTTCTGTGCCTTCCGTGGTTTCTGTCCATGCCGAGACTTCACAATGTAGGAAGTTTTCTTTCATTCAGCAGTCCATCCAAAGGAAGGACTTACTGTGAAGCCAAGATGTCAGTGGCCATTTTCTGGCTTCAAGCTGTGGAGTAAATTTTCCCTCCATGCTCACCTGGATGCAGGGTATGAGTTGAATTGGAAGCTGCTCTTATTTCAGGAGGTGGACGCTCCCAGCCCTCACTGGCTAAGGGCCCTTTGACCATTTTTTAAAGGCATGTGTTGGGCTGGGGCAGGGAGTAGCTATGAAAAACAAATGCACACTCACCCATTTTGCTTTTTGCTTCAGGCAAGTAATTCCTGGGGTCTAAATGTGTGGGAGGCTGTTTCAATATAGAAGGAGGTGAATTGTGACTTTTTGGCTTTTAGTTGTTCGCACGGAATCTAGAGAGGACTTAAGGGGTCCTCGGGTGCAATCTGCCACCCTCTGAAAGAGTCCCCTCTAAAACAGCTGGTAATGGTCATGGTCACCCAGCCTTCCCTCACACGCCCTGGTGGCTGGGGGCTCCCTGTCCAAGGCAGCCCCTGATGAGAAAGCTCTTCCGGGCTGAATTGCAGTGGCCTCTGGCTGTGACTCATTGGTGCCAGATGTGACCCTGCTTCACCATGACATGCAGATCTGGGTAGGGGACATGGTGACCCTTTCAGTTCCTTCCGTGGTCCTCACACGGCATGGTGTTTGGTCCCTCATTAATCTGCCAGTGTAGGCACCCAGAGCAGTACATGGTGTTCCGACGGCCTGACAGTGAGACACGGACAACTGCAGCATGTGTGGGCGGGTGACATGGCTGTCTGCACAGCTCTGCCTCCCTGGACGCTCTTGCTGAGCTCCTGGGAGGCCTGAACCTCTACCTTTTCAAATATGCCAGAAGAAGTGCTGTTAAGTGTCCCGTGTCTATGCTCATCTGTACATTTGATTTGTAAAGTCAGGTTTTAATGGAAATGTATACGGGTTCATCCAGTCACCTAACAGACATCGGTTGTGTTGGCATTCGTTCTCCATATTTGGAATTTTGTACCAAACTTCAGAGGATGAAACCCTTTGGATGTGTCTCCATTCGCGGTCCCAGCCACATGTGTCTGTGGTAGGGCGTTTAACGTCAGCACAAATAGCTCCCCACATCTGTCTCGTCGGTTCCTGCCAACCAGGGCTTGGAGCTGCAAGTATTCCTTCCTGGAGGTAGAAAGTGTCACAGCAGACGAGACCTGTGCCCAAGTCCTGGGTTACCTTGCTGGAGCCCCCGGCCCTCCCATCCTCACAGGGCCAGCTCATTCTCGTTGAGAATTGCAGAGCTAGCCAAACACACTGACTGCTCTGAGCTGGTCCCCATCTCTCCATCCGCTTTGCAAGCTGCTGTGAGTGCGTTACGCGCAGGTGGCGTGGGCCCATTATCCCTTCCTCCTGCTGGCTCGCTGCTGCACTGAGCAGGCCCTTCCCTCTCTGGGCATCTGGGTTTTGATAGGTTGAGACTAACCTTTCCCTGCTTGGTACTTAGAGCCAGTCACAGCAAATTGTCCAAAGCATGTTGCAATATAAAGCACGACAGCGACCACAAGCTTTTCTCATGTAGAACGACAGCTGGGGGTGCTGTGTGCCTTGGCATTTCGAGTTGAATGACCATTTTCTCTCGTTTCATTCTAGGCTGAACCCTGTGCCCGGTTCCTACCCCGTGCAGAGCGGCCACCCTCACGTGCCCCCGAGCCACCCTGTCTCCCAGATTCAGCACACCAGTGGCCAGAAACTAGGCTCCTGGCCAGCCTGCGCCCCTGGGCACATGCCCAGCCTGCCTCCCTACAAGCCTGCCTCTGGCCTGTGTTATGTGCAAAACCATTTTGGCACAACCCCTAATTCCAGTGTCTACCCGGCTTCTGCAGGGGCCTCCCTGGGGGTCCAGCCCCCTGCCCCCCTCAACTGCCCTGGCACTGTGTATTCCGGGGCCCTGGCCACTCCAGCCACTGCAGGCTCCAAGGAGGGCTCAAGGGTCCTGATCCCCTGATGGGGAATTTCTGCGGAAGTCATCTCACATCTCAGCTTCTAAAGAAGGTCCTCTCTGAGCTAAGGTTTTCTTGACAAAAGTTATTTATTGAACACCTCTATGTGCCAGGCTCTGTGTTGAGTACTTTGATATATGTCCCTATTTCATCCTCATGACAACTTTGTGAAGTACAGTTTACTGTCCCCAGTTTATAGCTGCAGAAGCACGACTGTGATTACAGGAAGTCGCCTAGCTCTGCAGTGGCACAGCTGGGCTTCTTGGCTCCAGGCCCAGGGCTCCTCCTACCTGCTGTCCTGCCTCCCAAAAGCATCTGGGAGAAGAGGGCGTTGTCAGTGGCTGCCAGTGGCTAGTTCCCGCCCTGCATTTCCTTCCTGTCACTGTGTAGTGCTGTGATTGTATAGTGTCTGTGTGTCTGCCCCTCGGGAGCTCCCAGCTGGTGTGCTTGGCAGTCCCCAGGCCTGTGTAGTGTTTCTCCCTGCAGCGACCCTCCCCACCTCCCAGACTTCTGCCCCAGGAGCGGTGAGAAGGGCCAGTGTGAACCGCAGCAGCTTGCTGGTGGATCCATAGTGTTGATTACCTTTGTATAAAACAACCTCTAACCTGCCATCCGTCTGTGGTCTTTTTGTACTCTGGCTGGGGGACATGGAGAGCTGGATTTGGGCAGTAGTGATGCAGGGTGTGATGCCTAGAGGAGAATATATCAGGGGTCAAGTCAGGCAAATGGCCTCCACCCAGTGGGAATCTGACATGGGGAACAAGTTGGCAAAGGTGCTGGGCGAGCTGAAGGGGCAAGCAGGAGGGTTTGGCAACCCTGAGATTGGTGACAGTAGGTAGCCACTGCTGCTCTTAGAGAGGAAGGGGGTATTACCAGAGCTCCAAGTGGGACCACCACCAGAAGGGCTGCCTGGCAAGACCTTGTACCAAAGAGTGACATGGGCAGCGATGGCATCTGAAGCAAGAGAGGGGGAGGAGACCTAGCTTCTTTGCCTGGCATCTAACGTCAGGGTCTCCCTTGGGCCAAATTAACCAGGAACCTGTTGGCAAGTGAGCTCCGGAAATGTAGTTTGGGGTGGCGAGTGGCCCCTCTAAGGCAGGACAGGACAGGATGTGAGCCACCAGGCACATGGCCGGCTAATAAGCCATGCGCTGGAGTTCTTCACAGTGGGCTCACATCGAGAAAGCAGGCCAAGTTGTCGGTGTTTTTATGGACACAACACATGACCACTTATTCCAGGACCCGGATGGCCTACTCTGGGCTGGCTCTTTGATAAGCCCTGGGGATTAGAGGTGGATAAGACACACCTACAAATCCACCCAGCCAAGATGAGGGCAGGCAGTGACGGTCACTGGCGTGGCCTGCATTATGTGAGTGGGTGGGGGATGACGCTGAGACAATGACTCCCCAGCTGGGTTGTGAAGTAGGGTCACCAGCCAAGGAGTTGGGTGCCCAGACTACAGCTGGGACTTGTCTGCAGTCACAGAGCAAGTCTGGCAGGCTGGCCCGAGGCCTCTGTCTCCAGCCATACCTTGCACCTTTCCCAGTGTCACTCGGAGGGCGCAGACTGCTGTGTGTTCCTGAGGCATTTTCCCGCCAGTCTTAGGCCTGTACCCAGAAGCAAGTGAGAGGGCCATCTGTTCCCAGTGTGGCAGGGTGACATCCCATGTATCTGGCCTTTCTGCATGGATTGTGCAGCAGAGGCCATGGGCCTGGGTCTGGCTTGGGGGGCCCTCTCACAGGTCCCCAAATAGAGCTGTGAGGGTCCTCAGAGGCTGTTCAGCCCAACCGTCTCCTCTACCCCTGGTTTTACTAATGGGGTTCCAGGGAGGCAGGAGGGAGCTTGGCAGAGCAGCCAGCAGCAGCCCCTGACTCAGGCCCCTGCCACAGTTGCTACTCTGAGACGGTTCTCAATCTGTTTCCCTGTTTTTTCCTTGATCTGGCCACAGCTAACAGCAGGCAGCCTGGAGCCAGGTCAGAGGGGTCCATTTCTCCCCTCAATATATATTTTAGAGGACCTGGAGGGGGATCCCAAGCCCCTCCCCTATTTGCCTGTTGAATCATCCACCATGTGTCCCATGTCTGAAATCTGAGTGTGTGCCAAGCCTCAGGCTGCGGCAGAGACTGAGATGAACGTACAAGTGCCCCCAGCCTGGTAAGGGCAGAGAACCCCTAACATGGCGCTGGCACTCAATCAATATTGGTTAAATGAATGAATGAACAGGTGATCCCTGCTTTTGGGGAGCTCAGTCTGGAGGTGGGGAATGGGACAATAAAGAATTGTAATTTAGCAATTTTTCAGGTGCTCAGAGACCCTCTGCCCCCGAGACCAGCCTGGAGAGCTGGAGAGCAGATCAGTCAGGTACCGAGCACACACCCTTCCATGGAGAGAGAGTGGGGCTTCGGAGGAAGGAAAGGAGGATGGAACCAATTATGTCCTCTGGCTGTTGTTAGGAGAATGAAGAATACGACACTTTCAGCACAAGGGAAAGCCATTATTCCTTCCCTGCACTCCAAAAATCCCTCTCCTATCCCCAGGCAAGGCAGGACCTACTGCAGCCAGAGAAGCTTCCAGACTTTGTCCAGTTTTTCCACTTTGTCAGCAGGGGGCAGCAGAGAAGCAGAATCGCACCGTGGCAGCCTCCACAAACCTTCCCTGGGACAGGCGGTGCTCCCCAGCGCTCGGGGTACAGGAGGGAAAAGGCTGGCTGGCTCCTATCCTCGGAGGACACCCACACATGAGGGCGTCAGATTTGCAGATAACTACAGCACAAGTTCAGGGCTGTGAGACGCATGCCTGCACAATCCTGCAGGGCTTTGTTCCTTCACACACCTGCTTATTCATTCTTTCATGTAACACTTTGTGAGCAGCTACTGAGTGCCAGGCCTGGGCTAGGCTCTGGGGACATGAAAATGGAAAAGCACTACGGAGGCACTCATAGTTCATTAAGGGAAACAGGCTATGTGGAGTGAGACAGAGAGAGGAACCCACCTGGGAGGTCAGAGCAGAGACTTCTGAGAGAGGGAGAGTTAACGGGACAGGGGAGGGACCGGGAGGACAGAGGATGACAGTGTGAGCAAGACAGGAAGGTGGGGGTCCAGGAGGTGGTGAGACAGGTTCGTTGGCATGTTGTTAGGCAGACAGGAAGGTCCCCGGTAAAATAAACAAAAGGCAGCCATAGCCTAAAACTCCAGGTTCTGAAGTAACTCGTTCACTGCTGGACAAAATGTACCAGCACCTTGAGGTTAATTATCTCATAAATCCCTTTTGGACAAACGGAGCAGACCTGATGGATAGGAATGGCCCTTCAGGACGGGCCAACAGAACAAACCTGACAGACAAATGTCATTCAAAGGCACCAGCTCCCCTTCCCCAAACAGGCGATGGGAGGTATAAAAGTAAGAGCTTTTGCCTCAGTCACTGGGCACCCCATTTAGGACCCCCTCCCTCTCGGGAGCTGCATTTCTTTGCTTTTTAATAAACTATCGTCTTTTATAACTCCTCGCCTCTCCTTGGTCCGTGCTTCCATTCTTCGGTTTCATGAGACACGACCCTGGCACTCCCTCACTCACAGGAAAAAATTCCCTACATCAGTGGGGTGGAGAATTGGAGCACGGAGGCTGAGAGGCCAGATAGGAAATGGATGGTTACGGTAGCCCAAGCTGGAAGTGACGAGAGCCTGGCCTGAGGCCCTGGCAGTGGGGGTGACAGGCAGGATCAGAGTCTAGGGCACAAAGTACCTTTCTGGGGCCACACTGAGCGTGAAGCCGAGCTGAGAGTGTGCACAGTTTTCCGGCTTGAAGTCCGGTGTCCCTGTCCTGCCTGAATGTATCTGCTCGCTCACAGTGAAGGTTGGAGGCAATACAGTACAGTAGGATGAAGGTCCCAAAGCATGGGATGGTGGGGGAGGGGGAGCTGGCCATCAGACTGACCCATTGGGGCACCTCCCCAGCCTCCATCCCAGGATGCTTCCTGAACTCTGATAAGCTGGTCCATGCCTAGACAGCTGCCCACTGTAAGAGTAGCACCCCAACCTGGCCCTGAAGATTGGGTCCTAAGGGACCTCCACGCTATCTCTAGATGATAGTTCTGTTTTGAGCTTAGGACTCCTCCCCAAGGAAGATCTCCAAAGGCTTGCCTGCCCAACCCTGACCTTGAGCCATGACCAAGGCTGCCTTCTTAATAGAACTCCTCCTCCTGGGGGCCTGGCTAGAGCCCCCCAGGCACCAAGGGCCAGATGGGCCGGCTGCTGAGGTGGCTCTGGGACAGCTCGGGCCTTCCCGATGCCCAGGGCAATTAGAACCATACACCCCCCCACATACACACACACCTTACCTACACAGGCATGTAATGTATAAACACAACATTTTGAGCTCACAAATCTGGACCCTCACCCATATATTAATTTAAGTTCAAACAGGCAGATACCCACACAAAAATGTACACGTATGTGGTTAAGGCACATACCTACGTGTACTCATACCTGTCCGTGCACAAAATCATGCATATGCTGATCTATGCACAAACGCATGCAGTACATACACGCATGTATACATGTCACCCCACAGAGCCAAGTGAGCACTCAGGTGGGAACCACTGTGGGGACAGAGCCCCAGAGAGCAGTTTCCAGGCTCTCGGCCTCACGTGGCAAGGTGCTGGCTTGGGTAGTAGATGGCCGTCGGCTGTGGCTGGTTGGCCAATTGGCCACTGATATAACTGCCACGGCTGCGCTGGGGAGTTGAGTCGAGTCGAGGGGAGTCGGTCGGTTGGCAGAAAAGCAGAGAGCAGGTCGCACGTCGTGTGAATCCAGCCTCCAGTGAGACTGTAGTGGTATGACTCCCCTACCTATGGCTCCGTGGGTGCTCCTTTTTGGCCTCACCATATCCTGCGTTCTTAGGTGGGGAGCGGGAGCAGAGGCCCCGCCGGCTGCCCCGCACGACAACCACTGTGGGGACAGAGCCCCAAAAAAGCAGTTTCCAGGCTCTCGGCCTCACATAGAAAGGTGCTGGCTCAGGTAGTAAATGGCCATCGACTGTGATCAAATGGCCAGCAGCTGTGGCTAGTTGGCCATCAGCTGTAACCAGTGAGCCATTAGCCATGAATATAACTGCCGTGGCTAGGCTAGCAAAAAAAGGGGGGCTAGCAAGGAGATGGTGGCTGAGCCTGCAAGCGGTGCAGTGAGGGTTGCGGATCATGTGGCTCCTGCTTCCTGTGTCCCCAACCCAGCCGCCAGCGAGAATATAGTGGTGTGACTCCCCTACCTATGGCTCCGTGGGTGTTCCTGTTTGGCCTCACCGTGTCCTGCGTTCTTATGTGGGGAGTGGGACCAGAGACCCCGCATGACACCCTGCACGAAGACAACCACCTAACCCCTTCCCTCGCCCCCCACCTTGCCCCACATGAGCCCAGCCTACACCCCCCATCTCATCCCTCACCACCCTCCCGCCTTTCCCCAAACATACCTTGCTGTTGACACTGTGTGAGATAACCAGACAGCTGGCAGGAAGCCTGTGGAAATGAGCAAAATTTTCAGGAACAGGTGTGACTACTCGCGGCCTGCGATGAACAAGACAGCAGGGAAGTCCCTAACCTCCCACCCCATTCTGTCTGCCATCACACCCTGCCTGGACTTGCCCCATCAGAGGGCCATTCCTATGAATTAGCCTCATCAAACATTGAGGAAACAATGGAAAACATCTGGAGTCCAACCCTCACGCTGCACTCAGGATTGTGAGGCCGAGAGGGGAGGTTATTGGCTAAGAACACACAGTGAATCTGTTACAGAGCCAGCACAGAACCCAAGTCTCCTGATTCCTGTCTTTGTTCTGCCTTTCTGATCATTGGGTGGAGGAGTGGACTGGCTCAGGCAGGGGACCTGTGAAGACAGATGCAGAGATCGGAGTAACGTGTCTATAAGCCAAGAGATATTCAAGATTGCCGGAAGCCATCAGAAGCCGGGAAGGGGAAAGGACGGATTCTTTTCCCTCGGAGGAGCCCTCAGAGGAAGCAAGGCCTTGTTGACACTTGATTTTGGACTTCTCGCCTCCAGAACTGTGAGAATAAATTTCTGTTGTTTTAAGCCACCCGGTTGGTGGTACTTTGTTACAGTAACCATAGGAAACTAATACAGGCAAGTTCGTCTCCCCAACTGGCAACATTCGGCTCCAGGTGCTCCCCACTGCCAGCTGCATTGGCACCCAAGCCCACCCCACCTCTACCTCCTTCCTGCTGCTCCCCAAACCCCACCCCTCGACATTTCTCCACTAGCAACCTGCTTGGCTCCACAGCACCTTATTCTCATTTAGTGGGAGAGAAAAGAGGAAGGGAAGATGGAGAAAAATGGGATTTTGAATGGTGACTGGAGTCCCTGCTGGAAATAAGAAGGCTGAAGAGGTAGGTGGTCTGTAGGCAGGAGAGTAGGGGTGGATGTGCCATTTAGGGCAGCGTGAGGGGGGCGGCATACAGGCAGAAATAGCCTGAGGCACTGCGAAGAGTAGTGCTAGAACCCAGACTGGAGACGATCAGCAGAGGCCTTCAGCCCTCACCCCTAACCACTCCCCCCCTTCCCGGGCCTGAGCCTGACAGAAAGAGACCTGCAGGAGGGCCTCCCAGGTGGGCCAGAATTGGTGACTTTGAGTTCCAAGGGAGGAGCTCTGATCCGAAGCAGAGGGTGGCGTCCGAGGCTGCAGCAGCCTCTCCCTGGCCTCTCTGAGCCTCCGGTCCTCATCTGTAGAGAAGGAGAATCCTGCCTGCCGCCCCACAGAGGGAAATTATACGTGTAAAAGAAGAGCGGGGTAAAACCATGCTTCTTTCTCGTGTTGGACCTGGGGCAGGCACACAGCCTCGTGCCTCCCTGAGCTTCCATTGCCTCACCTGAGAGTGAGTAATTCCTACCTCTAGGGAGGTTGCCAGCATTTGAATGAGGGACAACGAAGGACAGAGGCACCCAGCATAAGGTGCACTCAATAAACAGCTTCTGTGGGTGGTGAAAGGCTTCATCAACTGCAGCAAATTGTATCGATTCACTTTGGCCTTCTCCAAGTAGCTGTCTGTCTCCTGCACCACAAACTCCTTGAGAACAGGGACTGCCTGGCTTGGACCCTTATCCCTGAAGCCTGGAGTTCACTCATACTCATTCACTGAACATCTACCTACCGCGCAGCTACTGCTTGCCAGGTGCTGGTCCAGTGCTGCGGTGCAGCAGTGAGCGAGGGGGCCAAACGCTGCCTTCCAAGAGCTTAACAACCTCTGTGTGTATGTCAGGGGAGGCGTGGGGGAGGGAAAGACAGCAAACGGACAAATAAATAAACAAGAGGAGCTAGCTCAGTACAGAGCATTCAAACAGGCTGATGGGAATACAGTGGTGACTTGAGATCAGGGAAAGCCTCCCTGAGGAGGTGGCTTTTCTGCTGAGACATAAAAGAATCCAAAGAGCAGCCTTGAGAGGATCAGAACAAAGAGCATTCCACGAGGACAGAGGAACAAGAGCAGAGGGCCCGGTGGGAATGGACCAGGCATGTTCGAGGAACAGAACAGAGTGGCTGAGGGGAGGAAGGCACACAGCAGGTGTGCTTATTGCCCTGGGAATCTGCTCATGGGCAGCCTGAGTTAGGGAGGCCACACCCATGGGCAGGGCTTAGTGCTCTGAGCCCAGATGACCTGTCTGCTTGGCCCACAGGAGCCCAGGCAAGGGCCACGGATCCTGGGAGGCTGTGCCCTGGCAATGCCCACCCTCACCCTTTCACTAATTCATTCGTTTACTCCCGTCACATAGTTACTGAGCATCTGCTGCGTCCTGGGCCTCATCCCAAGGCCTGGGGACACAAAGGAGACCAAGGCCTGGTCCCAGCACCATTTGGTAAAGGAGATGGAACCCACAGTAACACCGGCTCCGGGATAGACATCTGCTCTGCCCACCTCCCCTCCCCCGAGAGCACAGAAGAGGGAGCAGTTAGCCCTGCAGGACCCAGGGACAGTGTCCCAGAGGAGGTGATCCCCGAACCTGGCCTGGAGGGCTGAGCAGGCCTCTCCAGAGTGGAGTGTGGAGAAGGGCGTTCAAGGGGGAGAGAACAGCATGTGCCTGCACGGATGTGTTCAGCCTGGCTAGACCAAAAAGTGGGGTGTGGGAGGGTCCAGCGTGGAGACATGGACATGCGGAAACCACAGGACCAGGGTGGGAAAGGCCTTGAGGGTCAGCCTAAAGAGCTTGGACTTGGTCTTGTGGGTGGTAGAGACTAGGAGGTTTTCCTGCTTGTGCGGGGGTCTGAAGGGAACCACACAAATTCCCCCAGTGACAGAGCCGGGGCTAAAACCAGCCTCTCCCCGGAGCTGCCCCATGCACCCAGGGCTCAGGGGGCTCGAGGACAGAGGGCATTTAGGAGCAGTCAGAGCTGTCCCTTCCAGGTGCCTGAGATCTGTGTCGCAGAGTGAGCCGGCCCTCTGTTGGTCTCCAGCCTGCCACGGGGGGCCCCGCTGGCTGGCCAGGGCCATTCCTGTGGTTAGTGGAGAAGGAATATAAAACACTTAAGCCTCCTGTTTGTTGTTCTCCACTCCCAGGTGGGGTCCCTCTTCTATTAACTCTCAGGGCTCCGAGTACACAGAAAGTTTACCTGCCTTTAGAGGTGAAATAGGGTTTAGCACACCTCCCCACATGGAAGTGTTACCGGGTGTGACGATTGTACCTCAGTTCTTGTCTTCTCGAGGGAAAGAATTCCATCAAGAGACAGAGTTTGCTTGTGCAAGCATAACATAGTATGAAGATTATTAGCAAAGCAGATTCACTCCAAAGATTATGGAGAGGGCTGACCCAAGAGAGGGAAAAGCAGCCTCTCCTTACAGTGCGTGAAGTTTTTATTTCTATGAGTAGAATTGTCTCCCCTTCTACCTCTCCAGTATCTCTCATTCTCCCAGCTAGCATGCCTCCACCTCCCTGCTTGCTCCCAAGGTTGTCTGAGCTCATTACAGTGGCCCTGAGAAGCAGGATGTACATTTTGATAAGCGGGATATTTTCCCATCCCTCTCCAGCATTTTTCCTTCTATCTTTAGGGGCATGTGTGAGCCCGCTGTCCTGCTGGGTCAGTTGTTTCGTGCCCGCCTTTGTTTATGATATCCTCCACAGCAGGGTTTCTGTGACCTAAGTGGGAGCAGCTGCAAGGGGCCTCCTAACGGGGGTTGGTTTCCTTCTTCTCCTGCTCATTTCTACCTTTCCACCTACCCTATCGGAAAGATGGAGCCCAGGTGTCCTGCTCCCCAGATCCCACCTGCTCCAAACTCTTCCCCCCTCTGCTGCCTGAGGTAGTGGGCAGACAGAGAGAAGGCTGGTCTCAGTCCTGACTTCCCGAGAGCTGTGCCAGGGAAAGGAAAGCTCTCTGCCATCTCGGCCGTGGTGCTGGCATAGCACCGAGCCCATGTCTCTCCCATCCTTTAAGAAAACAGCTGGCCTGAATCCCACTAATTTGGTTTCCCTTCTCCTTACCTGAGATGCAAGGAGGGAGGTGAGGAGGATGCAGAACCTTCCCTGGGGCCTGGGGAAGAGGGCAGTAGGTCCCGTAACAGCACCCCCGTCAGTCTTCCTCCCTGGATGACCCCCGGGATGGACAGAGAAGCACTGAGTGTGCGTATGAGAGTGGCCGTGTGGGGCAGCTGCAGGTGGACGTATGTGGGTTCAATGTGGGAGCAAGTGGATAAGTTTGAAGGAGCCGGCGACACAGTGCAGGGACCTGCCCATTAGTATTGTCTCTAGTGGAAGAGGCCCTTCCACAGGCTTATTTGGCCTGGGGCACCGACGGCTGTGCTAGAAAGGCCCTTTGAGTCCCTCTGGTCCTGAGAGGAAAGAGCCTTTTCCGAGGCTGCAAAGGGAAGGGAGGCAAACCCCCACAGCCTTCCCTTCCCCGCCGAGACTTTCTCCCAGGGTGAGGACTGCTCTAGCCCTGCCCTGGCCTGTGTCGGCCCCCACCCAAGGCCTCTCCAGTCAATAAGGCTCAATCCCTCTTGGTGACCAGCAAGTCCTCTGGGATGTTTGGAGTGGAGCTGTCTGTGTGGAATCTAGCCTCAAGCCCTGTGGGGACAGAGCCAGGAGTGCAGTTTCCAGGCTCTCGGCCTCACATGGAAAGGTGCTGGCTCAGGTAGTAAATGGCCATCGACTGTGATCAAATGGCCATCAGCTGTGGTTAGTTGGCCATCAGCTGTAACCAGTGAGCCATTGGCCACTAATATAACTGCTGTGGCTACGCTAGCAAAAAATGGGGGGCTAGCAAGGAGATGGTGGCTGAGCCTGCAAGCAGTGGAGTGTGGCTTGCGGATTGCAGAGAGGCGGATTGCAGCTAGCAAGTCGGTCGGTTGGCAGAAAAGCGGACAGCAGGTCGCACGTCGTGTGAATCCAGCCTCCAGTGAGAATATAGTGGTATGACTCCCCTACCTATGGCTCTGTGGGTGTTCCTTTTTGGCCTAGCCACATCCTGCGTTCTTATGTGGGGAGCGGGAGCTGAAACCCCGCAGGCCGCCCCGCGTGACAAGCCTTCATGCTGCAGTGCCAGTCCTGACGGAAGAAGCAGGCCTCCCTGTAGGCCCTGGGCCCCGCCCTTTCCAAGGGTGCCAGACCTTCCTGGTGGCTTCTGCACCTGGGAGAGGTTCAGCTTTCCTGAGAACTAAGGTCTGGCTGGGAGTCAGGTTGCAGTGGCAGGGAGGGGGTGGCAAAGGGAGAAAGAGGCTAGAGCTCAGGTTGCTGCTGGCCCTGGGAAGCTCCCACACCTGGCGTTAGGTAACAGTTCCAGCCTCAGGAAGCCTGGCCCTATGCTACTTCGCCTATCCTGAGAGGCGAAGTCCTGGGTCCGAGTGAGAGAGGAGGAGGGGTGAGGACTGACTTAATTGTCCCCAGCGGCCTGCCAACTGCCTCCTCTAACAGATGAGTGCTGATGGGAGTCACTGAGGCCTGAAGGAAAGACCCACACTTCACCTTGGGCCCGCCTGTCCCACCGTATGACCTTGGGCAGGGCTCTTCCTCCATCAGCTCCCCTCTGTTGGCTGAGGGGTGGGGGGGCAATGACTGTAGAGAATGGCCAAGTGTTGCTGGGACGTCTGCACCTGGCACTCAGCAGGCCATCAGCACACCCCGGCTGAGTGGGAGTTCCATGAGGTCAGCGCCTTAATCCCAGTGCCCAGAACCGTTCTGGTTCTCCCTGTCCTGGCGCATGGAAGGCACTCAATAAATATTTGCTGGGTAAATGGAATGACTCATTTAATCATTGCAACAATCCTGGTAAGTAGGAATTCCTATCCCACCCACATTCATATAGCAAAACAGACACAAAGAAGCAAAGGTCAATCATCAAAGGTCAAACAAGTAAGTGAGGATTGAACCCAGGTTGCAGAATGCCAAGCGGGGCCCATTTTACCACAGTGAGGGGGCTCAGGGAGTGTCATGATCAGCTGGGAACATAATTCCTGGCCCATGGGCAGGCCTGGTGTGGCCAGTGCCCAGCTCCCGTGGAGGGTCTGTGGCCCCTCCTGGTCTCACCCCTCCTCTGCAGTGAGAGCCCACAGTGCTTTTCCCTAGAGTGGACAGGGGCTGTGCCCACATGGACACAGACAGACAAAGGGAAAGGTCCTGGGGAAAGGTCCACAAGGCCCCTTGGGTGGCTGTGAAAGGCCACGGGACAGCTTCCAGCACAGGACAGGGAGGGCTGGAAAGATGAGCCAGGGCATTGGGTGGTTGCGGCTCCTCCATAGACAAACCTCAGTGTGGGGGTGGGGGTGGTGGTAAGGGGGAGTGTGTGTGTGTGTCTTCTGCTGGAGGAGGGGGCTGATCAGGGAGGGCTGAGCATTGGAGAGGGAGGGAGCTCAGGCACGGCGTCAGGAGCCTGCCTCACTGTGTGGCCTTGGTCCCAGCCCAGGTCACTCAGCTGCAAAATAGAGTTCATGCTGCCTCTTCCAGAGGGCTTCTCTGGCTCAAACTATGAGGGCTGGGGCAGCAGCATAGTGGGGCCTGTCTGAGGACAAACTGGCTGCCTTGGGAGTTGGGGAGTCCTGTCACTGAGGTTAGCAGAGGAGAGATACCATGGAGGTCTGAAACTGATGAGCTGTAGGGTCCAGAAGACCATTAGCTTTCTGAGAATGCAGGCAGAATTTGGACAGATCACAGTCTACCTGGGCCTTGTCCATAGAACCAGCATTTCTCCCAAACACTAGGCTTCTATCTCTTTCCTATTGTCTGAACCACTCCAGAGCCAGCCTGCCTCCTCTCTTCCCTCACTGCTCTGCACCAGGATTTCATCCTTTGCAGGCTGTGCTTCTCTGCGGGCTCTGGAGAGGGGGTAGGGGACGGGGGCAGCAGACTTCACCTGTCCAGGATATGGATCACTGCTCTGGAGCGAGCCCAGCTGCTAGATGCCACCCTTCTCTGTCCCTGGTCCGTGGTCTCTTGTTCAGGGCTTTCCTGAGAATTGCTGGGTCTCTGAGGCCAACGGCTGGAGCATAGACCCCACCCTGGACCGGCAGGTGCAGTGAGAGAGGCTTGTACAGAGGAAGGGGGGCCTACTCAAAAGCAGTGCTGTCACTCTCTCTGCCACCTTTGCCCCAGCAGGCCAGGATGGGTGGGCGGTGAGTGTTATCGTCATCTCCTTGCAAGGAGGAAGCCAGGTGCCCAGAGATGAGACCAGTTGGAATTAAATCTCTTTTTGCCTCATGGGGCCCCACCTGTTCTGGTTGGGGGTCCTCAGAGGCACAACCAAAGACCCGAGCATCAACCTAGCTTGTCTCCCCTGTCCAACCTCTCTGCAACTCATCCTCCATTCCTATCTGCTTCTTATTAGTGGCCAATGGAATGGCTAGAACACAAGGATACAAGCCACAGCTCTCCCCAACTCACACCCCTTCAATGCCCCCCCCCACACACACACACACATTGCCCTTTATTCATCAGTTCATTCAACAGATTCTTATGTGCCAGGGATCGATGCACAGAATAAGCTTACAGGCTGGCAGGGAGAGAGAGATAGTAATAAAACAGCCACACAAATGAATATGTATTTACCAACTATGGCAAGTGTCATGGGAGAAAGGAACACGGTTCAGTGAGGCGTAAAGCATAGGACCCCGGCTGGCCAGGTAGAGGAGCAGGAGTAGAGGAAGGACACATCAGAGGGTTGTACGCTGCAGGAGGCAAGAGAGGAAGGGTGGTCAAAGGTATCATAAATGCTGCTGAGAAGCAGAGTAAGATAAGGAGAGAAAAATACTCTTTAGGTAAAACACACATTTCTTAGCATGGCCGTCAAGGCCCTTCAGGATCTGGCCTCACTGATATCTCCACTCATCCCCTGGCCACTATGCAGTTGTTGGCACTGTTCTCCCTGCCTGGAATTCCCTTGCCCCTTCTCCTCTTGGCAAATCCTAAGGATCCCACAAGCCTCAGCTCAAAAGCCACCTCCTCCATGAAGCCTTCCCTGACTTCCACCCCTCAGGTGAAGAATCTCACTACATTCTTGGTTTTCCCATAGCACTTTGTGTGAACCTCTGTTGGATCACATGGCAGACACACTGGACCTGCCCAATGCCCATCCCCTCTTTTTCCTCACTGAAAGAACTCCATTTTTTTTTTCTTTTCTGAGCAGCAATGTTCCCAGCCCCAGCAGTGCATTGGGATTGATCTAATCCAATTGTGATAATATGATGGTCTACTTTTCCAACCTCCCTTGCAGTTACAGGTGGCCATGTGATCCAGTTCTGCCCAATAAGACATGAACATAAATCTACTGCAGAAGGAAGGGTTGGAAAATCTTTGCCTTCCACTCTTCATTTGGTCTCCAACACAGATATGATGGGTTGAGCTATGGCAGTCACCTTGAGACCATGAGGGAAAAGCCAAAGAAATTACAGAAATGTTGGCTCTGATACCACTGAACTGCTGAGCCAAAGCCAGCAGCAGACATACTTGGGACTTCTTGTTTTGTGGGAGAAATAAAACCTCTATGTAAGCCAGCTGTTGGTTCGGTTTTCTGTGGCTGGAAGCTGCGTGCTTCCCTGATACCCAGCACTTTACAAATCTTATAATTTATTTGGTTGCATGTCCCCCTTCCCTACCTGGCAGCTCCCCGAGAGCAGGGATTATGCCCTAATCTTTAGGGCCTTAGGCTTTAGCAGGGTGTTTGGCAGTGAGTCAGAACCCAGGAAGGGTCCATTATTAACCGTAGAGAAGATTTCTGAGGACAAAGGCCGCTCCCAGGTGGAGGGAGAGACAGCAGTAACTTCAGAGGCTTAGTATTAGGGTTGCCAGGTAAAATACAGGACGCCCAGTTAAACTGAATTTCAGATAAATAATGACTAATTTTTTAGTATAAGTATGTCCCATGCAATATTCGGGATATACGTACACTAAACATTATTTGTTGTTTATCTAAAATTCATATTTCACTGGGCATCCTGTATTTTTATTTGCTAAGTCTACTTCAGGCTGTTTTCCACAGGTGTCCTTACCTATGTTCAGGGGCAACTGCAGTAGGCACGGAGGGTGGAGTCTCATCCGTAAGGGGAGAGGCTATTCCTGGGGCCAAAATGATGATAATATCTCCCCTCACTCTAGGAAGGACAAGAAAAAGAATAAGATCTAGGCGCTGTAGGTCCTTGTATTAATTATCTATTGCTGCATAACAAGTTACCCCACATCTAGCAACTTAAAATAACAAACATTTTTTTATCTCAGTTTTTGTGGGTCAAAAATCTAGGAGCAGCCTTAGCTGGGTGGTTCTGCTCAATCTGGGTGCTTCTTTCACCAGATCCCCCCTCCTCCCCACTTCCCCTACCCAGGGGGGATCCTTGTCACTTCTCTCCTGAACACCTAGGCTCTTCTGAACCAAAATGTACATGTTGCATAAAAGCTCCATTGGCTCCCCAGCAGACACGGACCCCTGGGTGAGACACTCCCAGCTCCTGCTCACCACTCCCCAGTGGGCCTAACTGAATTTCACCAGATGTTCTCTAAGAGAGCTACACACCTTCACGGACCCTGATAGCTCTGCCTAGAACATGTTCTTTTTTGTCTGTCTGTAAAACTCCTAGGCATCCTGCGAATGCCATCTCCCAGAACCCTTCTCAGACTGCCCAGGACAGTCTGTCCCGCTCCAGACACTTACAGCCTCTGTTCACAAGTGTGTAGCCATCTCATTACCTGCTTGCTGGTCCCTCCCTTCAGAAGTATGAGTTTTCCGGGGCAGGCACACAGCCTGGCTCATCTTGGAGTCCTCAGAACAAAGCCCAGGGTTGGGCATAGGGGTGGGGGCTCCTGCTGACCGGTGAAGGGGGTGATGCAGGTGGGGGCTGGGAACAAGATCAGATAGAATCCATTTAGCTGCAAGTAACAAAACCCCACCTCGAATTGGCTTCACGAATGACATTCATTATCTCATGCAGAAAGAAGTGCAGAGGCAGGGTGGGCAGCTGGGGTTGCGTAACCAGTGGTTCAGGAACCCTCTGCTCCACTGTCCTCATCATTGGCTTTGTCCGCAGGCCAGTTCCCCTCAGGGCCACATGATGACTGCACGAGATCCGGGTGTCGCAATGGGGCATGACAATATCCAGAGGCAGAAAGGGGTCATTTCCTCTAGTGTTTTCCTTTTGGGAGCCAGGAACCCCTTCCCTGCAGCCTCCCAGCCTGTTTCATTAGCCAGAAGTGGGTCATGTGGCATTTAAGCCGTTTGCCATTGAGGAAATCATCTAGTACAGGGTCCGCTGGGAGTCAACCAGCAAGTCTGGGAAGGGATCACACCCTGACAGTGAGAGCAAAGTGGGGGAACATTCATGGATGGAGGTAGGAGAAGGGGGGAGCCTTTAGGCATGTCTGCCTCAGGCAAGGAGATGTTGAAGAAATAAGGTTGCTAGGATTTATTTGGCCTGGTTTCCAGACCCCTCACCATCCTAGTCACCTTTCTGTTCATTCTTTCGTTCATTCATTCATTCAAATAGTGATTGAGTACCTATATCATAGTGTCATTCCTATGAAGTGAGAATTATAATTATTTCTCTTAGATATGAAGAAACTGAGGCTTGGAGGTGGCATAACTTGTTCAAGGTCCCAGAACAGGTCCCAGGAGCTGTCATAACTATCTGGCTCCTGATGCAGGGGTGTGAGCCCCCCAAGAGAGAGCTGCAGGAAGCTGGGGAGGTTGTGTCTCCCCTGAGCCCTGCTCTCAGCACCCTGGGAAGCCTGGGCTTGGCTGGATGAGGCATCTGGGCTATTTTATGAGGGATGAGGACCTCCGCCAGGGCAGAGACTGTTTTGGGACCCGCTCTAGTCTCAGCCTGCTGCCTTCAGTAGCTGGCAGGGGTACTCAGGATGGAGACAGTTCTCAGATACAGACTTCCTGGGCTACACCCCTAATCTCTCACACTGTACCTCTCTGACCCGTGAAAGGCCACATGGGGCTCATGCCATGGGAAGGCAGGATGACCCTCAGCACAGCACCTGCCCCAGCTGGTGGGCCCTGCCAGGGACAGCCATACTCCCAGCTGCCCAAGTGAGTGCCCCCTCCGCATGGGGACAGAGAAGGTTGGAGAGGTAGGGGCCAAAGGCTGAGCTCCAGGTGGTTGCCGTCCAGCTGCCCCTCCCCTCGTTGCCCCTCTGAGGGAAG
Organism: Rhinolophus ferrumequinum; assembly: GCF_004115265.2. Lineage (NCBI taxonomy): Eukaryota > Metazoa > Chordata > Mammalia > Chiroptera > Rhinolophidae > Rhinolophus > Rhinolophus ferrumequinum. Next base: position 92,713,563 of record NC_046290.1, on the reverse strand, counting down.
CCTGCATCAGGGTAAGGAGGGCAGAGACAAGGCTGCCCGTACCAGTCCGGTCAATGGAACTGAGACCTGAGAGCAGCTGGGGGTGAAGTAGTTGGAGGGGCTCTGCCATGCCCCCCACCCCGTTCTAGTCCGCGGGCAGAGGGAGGGGAAGGAAGGAACTGGTGTGGGGCCTATCCTCCACTCGTGTCCAGGGCTGGTGGTATAGTGGGAAGAGTCCTGACTAGGGGTCTGGTCCCAGTCCTGCCATTCGTTACCGTGTGACCTCGGGCAAGTATTTCAACCTCTGTGGACTGAGTTTTCTCATCTGTAAAATGAGGAGGTTGCACGTGATGACCTTCCTCTGTGCTACCATGTCTGCTTGAAGTTTGTGGTGGGACTAGACCCCTTAGTGCCCCTTGTTCTTCTATCTTCCACTCCACCTGCTCCCATCCTGCAGCCATTACTGATTTCCAGCCCCGAGTCCCCAAGCCAAGGACTGGCAACCCTGGGTAATTTTCCAGGGCTTTATGGGACACAGAGCTTCATGGCCATCTTCTCTCTTCCCTGGAGGCAAGCCAGGCAGGCATTTTTGGCTGAGAGAAATGGAGTGGAGTGCCCAAGGCCACACAGCTAGGGAGGCATAGGGCTGGCCTGTCAAGGGCACTGCTTACTGTACAGTCCAGGGGGCCTGGGTGGGCAGTGGGGGCCCCACTGCAGAGCATGGGGCTGAGTCCCTGGAAAGTCATCCTAATTTCTCCACCTCTGTGCTTCCTGGACCACCTGCAGGGTAAACATGCTTGTGAAAATGTGCACAGATTCCTGGTCCCTGGCCTCTCCTGCAAGGGGCTCCCTTGCCCAATGCCTGGGAATTCCTCTGCCTAATGAAGTTTGGAAGTCACTGCTCTGGATGACTTGGGGAAGGACTGGGGACAGAGACTACATCTGTCTGCAAGCAGGCCTACAGAGACGGAGGGAGGTGCCGCTCATAGCCTGGGAGGCGCCTAGACTCTTTGGGGAGGGTACAAGCAGCCATCTGAAAATGGAGACCCCAATGCACTTGACTTAGGCCAGGAGTTAGGGTGTCCTCTGGAGACTTTAAAAAAAGGAGAACAGGGGCCGGCCCAGTGGCTCAGGCGGTTGGAGCTCCATGCTCCTAACACTGAAGGATGCCAGTTCGATTCCCACATGGCCCAGTGGGCTTTCAACCACAAGTTTGCTGGTTCAACTCCTCGATGCCCACAAGGGATGGTGGGCTGCGCCCCCTGCAACTAACAACGGCAACTGGACCTGGAGCTGAGCTGCACTCTTCACAACTAACATTGAAAGGACAACTTGACTTGGAAAAATCCCGGAAGTACACACTGTTCCCCAATAAAGTCCTGTTCCCCTTCCCCTGCAAAAAAAGGAGAGGTGGCTGACCTTGACAACCTCTTCAAACCAATAGCGTGGACAGCCAGTGCAAGGTGGGCAGCCTAGTCACGGAGGGAATTTACAGGGCTCCTTCTTTCTCATGCAACACACTAATCCCTCTTGAAAAACACGTTCTGGGAATGAGGCCAGAGTTGCTTGAATTTCTTGAGCTACAGCATCATCGTTTTCCTCTTGGCAGAGCCAATGTTGCCAAAATGATTCAAATAATCCTGTTATCGATCTGCTTGAGAGGCCTGATCCAGTTTCCTTCCTTGTGAGACATGACCCTCTAGAGCAAAGGGTTTCTCCCACACCCCAGAAAGCTGCCTCTGGGGTGAAACTTCTCTTTGAGCGCAAATGTGGGTAAAGCCCCTTCCCCAGAAATGCATTGAGGGCCATTTTGGAGAGAATCTTGTGAAAAATAATCTGGAAAACTAAAAATATTGATTGGTGACAAGGGGTTCCATTGTCTTTTACTAGAGAGATAGTCCGCCCGCCTCACGGGTTCTCTCACCGAGCTTTTGCTGAGGTCTCCCACGTGCAGAACGCTGAGCTGTGATGCCCTTCTGGCCCTCTTCCCTTTGCCTTAGGATCATTCTACCTGTTTCCCTCATACCCAAATCTAAGCCTTCATCTTTAGAAATCAGAAAATAGAATAACATCTCAGCAAACATTTTCCCCTTCATTCAGCTTGTTTAATCCTTAAACCAACTTCAGAAATTGAGTAGGTTCACCCTCATTTTACAGATGAGAAACTGAGGCCCAAAGAAGGGGATGGCTTGCCCAGGATTCGAGGCACATTTCCATGAAGTTCAAGTCAGTTAAGCTCCAGGGTCTCCATTTGCTGAAAACAATACTATATAAGAAAATTATCACTGAAAACACTATGAGTGAGTTTTAACTTTTCTGTCATTACACACTATCTGTGATTTCATTCAACAAAATGAAGCTTCTGGATAATTGTATTTGTAATCTCACATTCTTTTTTTTGAAAGAGGCCCCACAGGGAGGAAGAAAAGAAGAAGAAAGAAAAAAAAGAGAGAGAGAGAGAGAGAGAGAGAGAGAGAGAGAGAGAGAGAGAGAGAGAACACCCAAAACGCATCAGCCGCTGCACAGCTTACTCTCAAGGTCTCTCACGCTCCTGCCAGGGTCTTTTAGGGAGTAAGTGACTCCAAGTCAGCTGTCTTTTCTTCCACCTCTTCCTGTCCTTCTTCCTACATCAGTCTTGTTCCTACTGTCCTTGAGGTAGTGGGTTGGTATTCTACCTGCTTTGTTTATTTGAGTCATCGGGTGGTAGAGTCATCAGAAATGATTGGAATGGATGTTCTTACTTCATATCACACTTAAAAAAATAAGCCTGTAATCTCTGTTAATGGAGATTAGATTGACTCACTTTGTAAAAGGTGGAAATTATGCAGGGATGTAAACCTGTTGGAGATTTCATAAATGGATGCCCCAAAATGCAGTGAGTGTCCAGTCACGGGATGTGTGCAAAAAGAGGGTGGAAGCCATTAGTTGCCGAAGAGGTGATTCCAAATTTGGGGAGGGAGATATTCAGAAAGACACTGTGTAAGATGGGACCCTGAGAGTCTGTGGGGCAGAAGCTTGGAAGGAGACCAACCTAGCATGTAGGTGATTGAACAAAGGAGAGAATGTCTCAGGATTGGGGTTTGGGCAGAAAGGGGCTTGGAAGCCGATGGCCTCAGCTGGGGGTGCATTATGTTAGCCCAGCAGCACATTTGGGGCAGGTGGTTGTCACTCGACTCCTAGCTCTTCTCTGCTCCATTGTGATGCTCTCATTTCACCCTGCAATCACTATGCTCAGAGGTGCAGGATGAGGCTGGAAAGCCTTGTCTCAATCCCAGCTCAGCCTCTGACCCTGCTGGATGCTATGTAAGTTAGCTTCATGGGACGAAGTGTCCCCAGGCAGGACCGAGAAGAAGAAGAAGACCCGCTTACTATCTCATCACAGGTGCTGCAGTGGTAGAATTCCAAACCAGGAGGGAACTGAGAGTCTAACCCCTTGGTAAACTGTCAGCTTGTCACCATACCAGAGTGGGACAGAGACTCAGTTTCCTCACCTGTAAAATGGGAACCACAGTACCCATCTTTTGGGATGAGGTTCTTAAGTACATCCAGGGTTCTAAACTCCAGCCTGCATGAGCATCGCCTGGAGGGTTTTTGTTCAAGCAGATTTCAGGGCCCTCCTCCCCCAGAGTATCTGATTCAGGCGATTAGGGAAGGGGCCTGAAATTTGGCATTTCTAACTTATTCCCTGGTGATGCTGATGCTCTGGGCCGGGGACCCCACTTTGAGAATCACTGAACTAGATCAGGACGTACTTGAACATGAGTTGGCCAGAAGACCCTCCAGGCCAGGGACCAGCTCTAACCCACTTCCACTTCTGCTAAGCGACTGCTGGGCGTAGGCACATAGTAGATGCTCTCAGTACTGCGCTGTTCGAACTAAACATTAATGGAGGCCAAGCAGGCTCCTCCTCAGAGGCTATTTCCCAATGGTTGTCAGGGGTTCTGGTTGCCATGGCAACAGCAGGCAGCAGCCAGGAGATTTGAGAAACATAAGGGCTCTTCACAGTGGGGCAAGAGGCAAAGGTCCTGGCCTAGCAGCACGTGGACAAGAATGTGAAGAGGGAGTAGGGAGGGCGGGTTTGGCCCCCCTTACCGCAGCAGCCTCCCTTTTGCTCTTTGGCTTATCCTAGCTCCCGCCTACAAACCCAGGAAGGATTTAAACTGTGGTTACATAACAGAGAAAGGAACAAAGGGGTAGGGGGTGGTGGGGGGGTATAGGATGTGGGGAGTAGGAAAGAGAAAGGAATCTGGTCCCTGAGAACCGCTGTGCACTTGGTCACTTCACACACATTAACCCTTTAAATCCTGTGGACCATGTTACAAGGGCCCACAGGACCCGTCCAAGGTCACACAGCTGTCTGGGCCTTGGCTGCGTCCAGACTGAAAACCTGATGTGCTGTTACCAAAGACCATGTTTGTTCTTTCATTTCAGGGCAACTTCTTTATAATTTTTGAACTTCGGTCTTGGTTAGAGAGAACTCGGGGTATATGGGTAGCAGGGACAAAGGTCTGGGGAAATTTCTTTAGCACCTCAGGGAACAAAGCTAGTCATCACCTGGGCTTCACCTTTCATCCTCCTTTTCATCTGCTTTCCTGTTTGGATCCATCTGAGCCATACTGTGGACACCCCCCACCCCACCCCACTTCTGGTCAAGTTAACCCAATAGGCGATGGTTCTCATATTCCAGTGTGGATAAGAATGAAGCTTATTTAAAATTTCAATTTCTGCCTTGCCTCCAGAGACTCTGATCCAGGGGCTGGGGATAAGAACTGGCAGTTTTAACAGACCCCGTGATGATTCTGATGTAGGTGGCTCATTGACTACCTTTTGAAACATCCAAGGCCTCTCCTATCTCCTGTATTTTCATGGTCCCTTCTGGAAGCCCCCAGGTTGCAGTCACTTCTTGTCCAGCACCCCAGCTGATTCTGCTCTATCCTTTTCTCAGCTGTTTCCAGGAGCAATTTATCCAGTCCTGACAGCACTGTCTACCGACAGCATATCCACAGCTGCAGCCAGCTGGCCAGCTCCCCCTGCAGCCAGCAGGGTCACACACATCTGGCTTATTAAATCCAGCAGCCAGGGCCTCTGCTGTTTTATAAGGACCTGGCTCTTAACCAGATAGGAGGCCTGAGCTTGGAGGCTTCAGGCAGCATGAGCCAACTGTCCCTGACATCAGAAGGGAACCAGGATGTCTGAGGCCCTTTGTAAAAGAGGCTTGGGCAGAGAAGCATCCCATCTGTGGAGAAAGGGCAGCCTTTGGAGTGTACCAACAAAACGGGGCTGTTCCATTTCTCTCCCTCAGTTTCCTCAATTGTAGAATGGGGCAAGACCAAGTGCTCATCAAAGAGCTTCAGGAAGTTCAGGGTCCTCCTAGCAACAAGGTCAAGTGTGAGGTTTGGCCAGGGGCTTAGAGGTCCGGGAGGTGTGTCCTCAGGTTCCTTCTTCCTTTCCTCTTTCACAATAAGACTCACATGTGTGCCAACCTGCCTTCCACCCTGCTATCACACATTCATGCTTTGATCATCATCACAAACCTCAGAACACCTGGGAGAAGTGACAGGGACAGGATTCTTCCTGCCCCCAATTTTGCTGATAAGGAAACTGATTTCTTATTCAGGGAGTGAAATAGAGAGACTTGGCCAAGACCACGCATCTGGTTAGCAGTTGAAGCGGAATTTGCCCCTAATCTCCAGATGGAGGTTCTGCGCTTCTGTGCTTTAGTGACTGTCCCATCCCTGGCCCTGTAGGCATCAGGGTCATCACAGCTCTGTGGGGTCAGGAAATCTGCAAACTCATTTCTCCTGCACTTCCATGAAAACCTCCCAAGGGAAAGGGCAGGGCAATGCTTAATTCAAAGGGCTTGGAGCAGCCTTTCCAACAACTTGCAAGAGAGCTGGTATGACAATTGTTTTTGAGAAATGAGGAGGCTTACATCAGAGGCTTACATCAGTTTCTCAACCACATCCCTCTGCATCTGTGAGGGATGTCAATCCAACTTCTCTGAGTGCCCAGCTGATCTGGGATCCTCTTTTTCTTCTTACTAAAAGAAGATCAGCCCCTTTCAGGCCTGCTTGGAGTGAGCTCCTGCTCAAGGTAGGGAGTGGCACAAACTCTGTGTGCCCATGAAAGAGGAAGCTGGGGTCAGAGGGAGCAGGGGAGAATCAAGGTGACTGGAACAGAAGCCCTGAGAGGCTGGAGCCCTGAGCCGAAGGGGCTGTCCTGGGTGTAAGTGTGCAGAGGCTGCACCAGCATGGGGAATGGTAGTACTCCAAAGTAAGAGCTGAACAGAGACCCCAGGGGCTGGGTGGTTATCCTAGGGGAGCCAGACTCATCACTGGGGAAGTTCAGCTACTGGGCCTGGAGTTAAGTGGGAAGGCTTTGGACATGCTTGACAAGCCCACTGATAGGCGCCAGGCCTGTCACAATTTAAACACTTAATAGTTGTGGGGTCTTGGGGACTTTGGTACAAATCCCTTCACCTCTCTGAGCCTCTGTTTATGCATCTGTCAAATGGGAATAATAGTGTATTCTTTTGAGAGAAATTTGTCGTAATGTGTGTTATAGAATGTTTAGCACAGTGCTTAGGATCTAGTTAATGCTCAATAAATGGTAGTTAGCCCCTCCCCTCCATCTCATAACAAGTGGGTGCCTGTTGTGAGTACTCAGGAAATGTTTGGTTCTATAGAACAAGGAAAGGTTTCAAGGAATCGTGGTGATCAAAAGGTACTGATACAGGGTAACGCCTCCCTTAGCTTCATGGGATGCTACAAGTTTAAAAGCTTCTCCCGGGGAAAGAAGCTTTGCTTTAGGGACCAGCTTCTGGCCCCCCCAGTGCCCGAGTTTTCCTGTCTGTTGTAGGTACCCTGAGTTTTCTGGTTGTTCACATTCAGGAGAAACTTGGCAGGGCAGGGGGAGGCTGTGTGGGTGTGGGACTGAGCTGTCTGCAGCAGAGACAGGCCCACTATCCTGGTGGCCCCCCAGCTCTCCTTTAGAAGATCACACCTTCCTGATGAGTCCTTAATGCAGACGTACCTACACCTACACCTGGACAGAACCTTCTTCCATCTATTGGAGAGAGCCCCAGAAAACCAACAAAGCAGGGCCCTGGACAGGCCACACGGTCCTTGTCCTACGATGACCGTAGTCCAGTCCTCCAGCTCCCTCCCACCCCATTTGGCAGGACTTGGGCATGGAGAGACAGAGAGAGGAGACATCTACTACAGATCTGCCCTGGAGGGACAGCAGTTGACCAGTGACAAATATTCTGGAGACATGATTTAAAATAAGAAATACTCTGGGCCTTGGAGGGCTGGACAGTCATTAGGCCACCACTTCCAGAGGGATCAGGGCAGCTTTCTGGGGGTAGGAGTATTGGTAGGATATGCACATATAAACATGGAAAAGAACAATATTCCTGATGATTCAGAGGAATCAAAACACAGCATGTATGAGGATTTGCCCACTTATGCTAGAGTGTAGAGTTTGTGGAGGAAAGTTATGAAGGTCAAGCTGGAAAAACAGGTTGGGACCAGATTTTGAGTGCTCTTGGGTTCCAGACTAAGGAGATCCATTCATTCCACAAACTTTGATTGTGTACCTGCATTGAAAACTGAAACCCAGATAAGAATTCAGCCTTCATCCTTGACAATAGTTAATCTGGATGGAGGCAGGGAGCTGAGACCCTGGAGGAGGTCTCTGGAGAAAGCTTGATATACCAAATCCATGGAGAGATTGAGGATCTGTTTCTTTTCAATCAGACCAGAACAAAATGAACCTCCAGGAAGAGGACCGCTGCACAGGAAGAGACCTGTAATCTTAGAGGTGGTTGGCTCGGCTGTGCACACCCTAAACAATGTTAGAACAATGTTAACGCTGCTTGTTGATTTGGCTTTTAGGCACAAGTGACAGACAAAGCAAAGAACATATACGGGGTCTGACAATTAAGTTCGCGAACTTGCCACCATGCGTTTACATTGGCACCACTGTACAAACAGCTCCGTAAGGTTTCATAACCTTGGTATATCAGTGTCTCACAGCTGTGCTCATGTCGACATGTGGCGGTGTCTTGCTGAGTGGCATTCATTATTGTTGTTGCATGTTTTTGTGTGCCGGCACGAGAATGTCTGAGCTTAAATTAGAGCAACGACCAAACATTAAATTTCCTGTTAAACTTGGCAAAAGTGGAAGTGAAATCAGGGTCACAGTAGTCCAAGTTTATGGGGATAGTGCCATGAAGAAAATGGCAGTGTACAAATGGATTAAACGTTTTTCTGAGGGGAGAGAATATGTCACTGATGAGGGGAGAGAATATGTCAGGGCGGCCAGTAACGAGCAGAACTGACAAAAAAATTGCAAACATTCGTCGAATTGTGCATCAAAATTGTCACTGACTGAAAAGCATAGCAGACCAAGTAAACATTGATAGAGTAACACTTAGGAAAATCTGAACTGCAAATCTTGGCATGAGAAAGGTGCGTGCAGAAATGGTCCCGAAGGAGCTCACTGATGAACAAAAGTAGAGTCAAAGTTTGCCAATATCTTTTGGAGAGGCAGGACGATGTTTTGGGCTGTGTTATCACTGGTGATGAAACATGGTGTACCAATACGACCCTGAAACAAAGCATCAAAGTGCACAATGGAAGTCAGCTAATTCTCCACAACCAAAAAAGTTCCATCAGTCCAAATCAAGAGTCAAAATGATGTTGCTAACTTTTTTTTATATCAGAGGGATTATTCATTATGAATCTGTACCAACTGGATAAACAGTTAACCAAGTTTACTATTTGGAAGTGCTGCAAAGGCTGCATGAAAATGTTAGACAACCTGAACTTGTCGCCAACAATTCATGGCTTTTACATCACGACAAAGCACCAGCTCACACAGCACTGTCTGTGAGGGAGTTTTTAGCCAGTAAACAAATAACTATTGGAACACCCTCCCTACTCACATGATCTGGCCCCCAGTGCCTTCTTTCTTTACCCGAAGATCAAGGAAATATTGAAAGGAAGACATTTTGATGACATTCACGACATCAAGGGTAATACGATGACAGCCCTGATAGCCATACCTGAAAAAGAGTTCCAAAATTGCTCTGAAGGGTGGACTAGGCACTGGCATTGGTGCATAGCTTCCCAGGGGGAGTACTTCGAAGGTGACTGTAGTGATATTCAGCAATGAGGTATGGAGCGCTTTTTCTAGGATGAGTTTGCGAACTTAATTGTCAGACCTCATAGATAGAATGTAAATGTTATCAGATTCAGTGATGAGAATGTCCAGGTTCAGACAGCTGAAGTTGGGAGGCAGAAGTGGAGGCACAGAGCAAAGGGAAGGGCAAGGAGGCAGAGAGCTTCATCATATATGACGTGTGATCAAAACATACAGGGAGTGTTTAAATAAAAAAATATATTACAGTAAAAGACACATTGCCATTAATCCCCCTCAAAATACTCTCTCTTACTTCGAACACACTTATCCCATCGTTCTTGCCACTTTCTGAAACAGTTCTGAAAGTTCTCTTTCGTGAGTGTCTTTAGTTGCACTGTCGTGGCTACCTCAATGTCCAATTGATTCAAAACATTTACCTTTCACGGTCATTTTGACTTTGGGGAAGAGCCAGAAGTCACACGGTGCCAGATCTGGTGAATAAGATGGATGAGGACATACCATAAAGTTTTTATTTGACAGAAATTGCCACACCAGAAGTGATGTGTGACATGGAGCATTGTCATGATGGAGGATGAAACCATTTTCTCATTTCATGTTAATAATGTGTTGTTTGTGATTCAGGATTTATGTCACACTTTAAAACACACCTTCTCTCAACCGTAGCTCACACCCGACTGAAAACACTGAACAAGTTGAAACTTGTAATATACTGTTACTAAGGTTTGACACACGGCTTCCGGAATTGAAGATCCCTGCCTTTCCGTTGGATGGCACTCGGCAGCAGCATTCACCATATTTTGTGATCACAATGGAAAAACTCCCATTAATGGCCACGTGTCTTTTACTGTAATAAATTTTTAAATTAAAAATTTTTTTTTAAATTTAAATATTTCACTGTACTTTTTGATCACACTCATAGCATGAAGAGATACTGCCAGCAGTGGATGGACAGAGAAATGAAAGTCCCAGACCTATGTCAAGTATAAAGATGACTAACAGACGCAGTAAAGTAGCTATGTAAATAATTATGCTGAAATGTGTGGGCCAGGAAGGCAGGGCTGTGGTTTTAATGACCCAGCTCATCATTAGCAGGACTCAAGAGGTGACACCTAAAATATAAGACAACAGCCAGCCACAAAAACATTTATTTACTGGCATGGAAATAAGGACCAGAAAAAAGGGCTAAACAAGGCAAGAAGTGATTCTTTCTGGGCAGTAAAGATAAGAAACAGAGGGGAGCTGGCAGGAAACTGTAACATCACACATGTCTAATTTTGCTTTAAGAAAAATGAAGTGTATAGTCACTATTTAGGTATGTAAAATAGTTGGTTCTTTGGCCAATGACAGGTTACTTGGGTATTAAAAAAGTATTTATGTATTCGACTCAGAATAAGTAAAACATTCATTAGGCACAAAATGTGAAAGATACAAAGATCACACAGTAAGGCCTTCTTTCCCTCCTGGTCCCAATTCTCTAGAGAACCAATGTTACCTTTTTTTTTTTTTTTTTTTTTGAGGAGGGCGCAGCTCACAGTGGCCCATGCAGCGATCAAACCGGCAACCTTGGTGTGATTAGCACCCTACTCTAACCAACTGAGCTAACTGGCCACTCCAACCTTTTTTATTATTTTTTTTACTTGCCAGAGAGGTCATGCACCTACAACCAAATATTTATACACAGTAGGTACATGCTTGCTCCACCTACTGTTCATCACCTTGCTTTCTTTTTTCTTCTCTCAAGTTGTCTCAGAGATTGTTCTGTATCAGCAATAAGCTTCCTCAGTTGTCTTTTTTACAGCTGGCTGATACTCATGCATGGATGTAGCAACAATAAATATCAGTGCCTATTTCCACACAGCTCCACCGCCGGTTTGAGTCATCCAACTCGGATTTTGTCATCATCAGGGGTAAAAACTGATATCTCACAAAGTTTTAATTTGCATTTCTTTTACGTGTGAGTGGGGAAGCTTTTCATATGGTTAAGAGCCATTCAGATTTCTTTTACTGTGAACTGATGATTCGTATCTTTTGCCGAGTTATGCTAATCAGATATTTTCTTATTAATTAATAGGGGCTTTATTAGGAAAACTAGTCCTTTGACTATTAATAATTGCAAATATTTCCTCCTAGTATGTCATTTGTCTTTTGACTTTGCCTAGGTCTTTGCCACACATCAAATTTCGATTTTTATGTAGGCAGATTTCTCAGTTCTCTCATTTATGGCTTCTATGGTTTATGTCATAACTCAGAAAGGCCCATTGGAGATCAACACAAATTCTACCATGGTTTCTTGTAGGACTTTTCGTTTTTTTCTCACTCTCTTTTTAATCATTTAAATCTTGTATCTGTCAGGAATTTATATTAGCGTAAGGTGTGAGGTGTGTATCCAACCAAATTTTTTTTTTCCAGCTGGCTAGTGAAAGTGTGTTTTGAGGAGGAAGCGTAAAAGGACAGGAAAGTGGGGCAGTGAGCACAGCAGTATATGAGGAAATATTCCTGGCAGTGAGTATAGAAGAAACTGGAGGAGACATGTGCAGTCAGGAGCTGCTGAGATTAACCAGGTAGACCTGAGCACCACACATAGGCAGGGGCAGCAGGAAAGGTGAGAAGGGGGAGTCTTGGAGATAGACTCCATAGGACTCAGTTGGTTCAATGGGAAAAAGCAAAAGAAGATGCCTGCCTGTTTCCTGCCTCAGAGATGCTATTAGAGAGTGAGCACTCAGTGTTATAAGTTCTGGCGTCACAGAGTAAGGTGCAAGGATCCAGAGTCAAAGTTTGAAGCCTCACTGGGACACCCAGGGGAGATGGTCAACAAGGTGTCGAAAAGGTGGGAGGAAGTATCAGAGATGAATTTCCCACTGCTCTCTTGAGGACCTGGTGTAGGAGTTACACGGTCAGTCCCTAAGGTGGACACGGCACGCCCATCATGAGGGCGACTGCATTCATCAAACCTATTGCAGGGACTGGTTCCTGGATATCGGAAGCCTAAAACTGGGATCACGGTAACAATTCCCTCTGTATCCTTACCAGTTTCAAATCATTTGGTTGGTCAGTCTTGTTTTCAAAAAAGAACAGGCTTTGAAGGAAGTGAGTTGCCCACTGTTCCAAAAGAAATTTGAGGCAGAGCCTGTAATAATAATAGTAAATAATAACGTCAATGGCTTATATTTCTAGAGCACTCATTATTGCACTGAGCTAAATCCTTCAGGAACACAAGGTATGTCACATGATCCTCAGAACCCTATGTGGATGAAAAGGGGATTCTACGGAAAGTGACCTCAGTGTGATCTGATCATAAATTCTTAACTGGGCAGGTCATGGTGGGGAGTTATGCCCCAAGCATATAACTTCTTTGGTAAAAGGCGTATTTATCTTCGTCTTAAGCAAAGCCCTGTCCACTGTTGCTGTACATCTAGGTTAACACACCTTTGAAATGTCTCTTTTCAGATCCCTCCTTCTGAAGTGTGACCACCCTCAAGAGAGCATATAATTTTGTTAACTGCCCTGTATTCAGATCCCCACTGCCTCGCTTTCTCCCACTTTTATGTAATCTTCCTTACATTCCCTCCTTAAATTCCAAATGCATAAAAGAAGCTACCAACTGTCATTTCTTGGAAGCATTTTTCTCATTCTAAGATCTTGCTTCCAGGGTATCCTCTGTTTGGCTCAAATAAATTATTATAAAAATTCTTTAGAGGTTTGGACATTCTTGGACATCAACATCTATAATGTAGGAACTGCAGTAGGAGGCAGAAGGACCAAGGCAGCCAGACCTGTGAAACCCAAGAGCCCTCTGTCCCTCCCCGCGTGGGTCCAGTCCTAGCTCCTGCTTGATCACTTCCCGCCCCGACCCAAGCAGCCAGCATTCCCATCCCTGGTCAAGCAGGAGGGACCCCAGACCATCTGTGCACGCAGACTCAGGTCAGGGAAACTGAGGGCCGCGGAGGAGAAAAAGCGGGGAACACACGCGAGTGGCGGTCAGCAGCAGGCCAGCCGGCGCGGCGCACAGACAAGGCCCTGCGGTGACCCAGGAGAGGGTGGGCAGCGGGCCAGGGGGCCGCAGTGACCGGGCAAGAGAAGTCGCCCAGCCTGGAGTCCCGCCCCGCAGGGAACTACGTGCCTGGCCTTCGGGCCCGCAGCCCAAAGAGAGACGAAGGGGGCGGGGCTGGGACGGGCCGTACCAAGAGCTCGGATTCGCAGGGGGAGACCTGGCCCCGGGAAAGCGCGCGTGTTGGGTGGGGCGGTGCCGCCGACGGCCACGCCCCTACCCCCGTGACCGGCGCGGGCAGTGGTAGCACCTCAGTTGTGTGGGCTTGCCGCGGTCTTGCGCAGGTGCGGGGAGTGCTGCCGGGCCGCCCGTGGTGAGTGCGCGCGATCGCGGGCGCGGGGTTTGTGAGGTCCCGGCGCCAGGTTCTCCGGATGCCGGGGCTCCGGGACCCGACTCCTTCTGGTCTCCTCGGCCGCCCCGGCCCTTGGCGGTGGGGCAGCTTCGCGGGCCGGGTTGCCGAGTGTCTCATCTGGCGCTCGCACAGAAACCGCAGCTCCCACCTTGGCCCATCCCGGGGTGGCCCTTCCGCTCGAGCTGACCTCCTGCGGCAGCTTGACGGTCGTGGTTTCCACGGCCGGAGGCGCTCGACAGGCCCTTCCACCGAGTGTTAAGTCTCCGCGTCAAAGGGCTCAGGCACCAGGCCCGGTGCCACCACCTAAGGGCTAAGCTGCTTTTCCTCTCCAAGCCTCAGTTTGCCCGTCTGTACGATGGGCCTCGAGGCAAACAGTTTTGGGGGTAACTCACGTAGGAGGCGCTCTGTGAGTGCGAATGGGGCCAGAATCCGATCCTGCAGCATCAGGTGGGCTCAGTCGAGGGCTCAGGGGGGCCGGCTAGCCGGGCCTCCCCTGGGAATCGTTGTGCGTGCTGGCGAGGCCCGGGCACCTCTGGGGATCACTGTCCCTGGCGGGCAGGTGCCTTGGCGGCCGTTACTACAAATCTTTGCTGAGCTCTCCCGGGCACCCGTGAGCACCCTTAGCTCGTGGCAGCATTTGGGTAAGAGGTCGATGTTTCCTAGGCGGGTAAGATGGGGGTGGGGGCTTCAGGGAAATAGACATCGACTTTGTTTTTTATTTCTTAAGGCGAATCACCATTGTGTAAGCTGGTGACCAATACTGAGGAGTTTGGGGTCATTTCAATAAACGTGACTGCCTCCTCCGTTAGACCCCGAAAATGCAGACTTCCCTCTGAGTTTGGCCACGCTAGAGAATAGTGCTAGTACCAAGGGAGACGGAGTGGAGTGGGTGGTCCTGGGTCTGAACCTTGGCACTTTGTCAGGATGCTTAACTTTTTGAGCCTCTTCAGTAGCACAGATGTTGATACAGCCCACCCTGCTGCCCCCACAGGGTTGAGGTTCTGAGGATCAAAAGAGAGTCTTGGATGGGAGGTGACATTGAGAATTGTCCTTTAAGCTGAGCAGCCTTTACGCTGAGCAGTTAACTAACCCTCTGAGATCCATTGTCCTTACTGTGCAATGCTGTAATTCCTGTTGTTTGGGGAGGAGCCATTGATTCCTTAACCACTCACAAGTTCTGCCTACACAAGTCCCCTCTGAGTGGTTGTTTTAGTAAAGCAGAGAACCCAGAAGGGATTGCTTTCTTTGTGTCCCTCTAAGGAGTTCTTATTTTCCTTTTGAGAGAGTGGTCAGTTCTTGAGTTTCTCATGATTTTCATACACCTGATGTAGGAAACTGTTTCATGGGACAGATAGCTTAATCATTTTCTCAAGTATCCAAAGAATAGGCCTGCATTTCAGAGCATGGAATCTTAGCTTCCAGTTGTGTTGTGCTGTTGAAAACTTCAGAGTGGTCTTAACTCTTCAAAATTCTTCATGTCTAGAACTTGAAAAAAAGGACAGGTAGGTTTGAAATAAAAGGAACCCCAGGGATGGACTTCAGCCCCCGGAAATAACAGCATTGACTGCAGCCAACAGGAGTCAGGCAGGTGAATACCTCTGCGTTGTATGAGTTTATAATCAGCCAGAGATGTCAGTTGCCTGACGAACTTGAAATTTTAGGACTTGCCAATGACTGGGTTGATCCTCCCTTAACCCCTTGAAATTCAGGATCTGAGTTAGATAGACCATGTGTATTTGGGAGATAGACTATTTGAAATCAGAACGGTTTGGCAAACCCAGAACATTTACTTGTTAAACCCATGGAATGTTTCAAGTTAGTAAGAATTCAGATTTTAAGCAACTTTTTGTTTTTCCCCTGATGGAAGCTTCTGTAGTTGTAGGACCTTTCATAGTTCCAGAGAGCCAAGTTACCCCTGCAATATCTTCGCTTTCTTGTACTTTAAGAAGGAGCAGACCCACTGGATTGGGAGTCAGGGAACCTCACTTTCAGCTCTGGCACGAGCACTGAGTGCCTTTTGACAAACCACCGCACGCCTATGGGCCTCGTTTAGTGCTTTGGCATTTAACTTATATGTCAGATTCATTTAAAATTTAAAAAAAAAACTGAAATGGAGAAATGATTGTTTTCATAAAAATGTAATCTTCTGTTTACAAAAATACGTGTTTATTTCAAAAACTATTACAGAAATATGCCATATAGATAATGAGCACCCCTCATATAGCCTTACACTGGGACAAAAAATCACCACTAGTGGTATAGTATATATTCTCCAGATAGTTTTCTTCACATATAAAAACATTATCTAAAATTTTAAAACTTAACACAACAGAAATTGTTTATACTATTTAAATTTTAAACACATAACTAAGATGAAACTAGTCCTACTATTCTGGGCCTTTCTTTTTATTACTTGACATGATGAATTTCTATATCACTATGCAGAGATCTATTTCATTCTTTTTAAAATAACAGAATATTCCAGTAACCAGTATTATTGAAAAAGTAGGTGGTTTGCAGCTATTTGTTAGTCTAAATTCTGCCTGCGTAGTCTTGTTCTTGTGCAATTGGGCAAGTATTTTTGCACAATGAATTCTTAGACGTGGAAGAGTTGGAACAATGTTTATGAGCTTTTAAATGTATTCATTTAACAAATATTGAATAGGAAGGCAATATTGGAGGTGTTGAGGGTATAGCAGTGACCGAAACAGACAAATCCCGCATGAATCTGATCTTCTAGTGGGAGGAAACAAGCGACACACGGTTTGTCAAATAATTTCGGATTTAACTTTTCATTATATGTCAGATTCATTCTAAAATTAAAATCAGAAAAATGAAATGGAGAAATGACTTTTTATAGAAATGTATTTTTTTCTGTTCACAAAAATGTTTAAGTTCTCATTCATTATTAAAAAAAGACTATTACAAAAACACGCAATATAGATAGTGAACATCCTTCATAGCCTTAGACTGAGACATTTTTTTCTATGCAGAAAATTAATACAGAAGAGAGGGAGAGAAAGAGAGAGAGAAAGAGAGAAATTGCAGAAATGGTGTGACTTTAAATATCAATAGATATTGCCAGACTCCCATCCAAAAATGATACCTTGTTATGTTACCACCAACAGACTCATTGTTTTTTAATTCATAATTCTAAGTCCGGTTGTGAAGATTAACTGCTAATGGAGAGATACTTTATTTCAGGAAAATTTATGCAGACTGTGCTAAGTGTATGTTATGTATGCACGTGTCTAACACACACACGCATATTTAAGTTCTGGTGACCCCCAAAGGTTGGTGTTTCCTTACCCACTTCACAGCTAGGGAAGGGTCTCAGAATTGAGATCACTTGCTCAAGGTTCTGAGGGTGAAACTGAGGCCTCACCCAGGGCCGCCTTCTTTCAGTGCTGTATCTCCTTTTCTGACTGGAGAGGATTTGTTTGTTTGTTTGTCCTGACGGAAGAGAAATCTCCTAATACATATAAGTACTTAGTGATATGATTGTTCCTCCTCACTTCCAATACCACAAAGCACAAGTATGTGTGTTTTGTATGTTCACTGTACATACTAGTTTCATTCTAGTGGAAGAAACATAAATGAAATGAGTATCTGATAGCTAGACGATGCCAGTTCTTTATTATTACTATTATGTTACTATTATTTTGTTGTTGTTATATATGCTACAGAACAAAACTTGTTTTCCTGTTACAATTCTGTTATCTGGTACTTTATGGAAATTAGAGGCAGCTGAGCAGATTATACATCCATGCAGTAGAGGAATGGAGTCCGGCTCCACCTGCCTCCCAGAACAACAGCTCAAGAGGTGTTTATTTTCCTGCAGTTAATGCTCCCTGTTCTTGGTAATGTTTCCATCCCTGTGGAATGACACTTAAAAAAAACCATATTTGGCTTTCAGGGTCTAAGCTTCATGTTTAGAGCCTGGTTCAGGCACTTGAGAACTCTGCTGGGGAGGGAAAGAAACATAAAAGTAAACAATTATGACAGAGTTGTGGAGTTTATTCTTGAGATAATGCACTTGAAGCTC
Organism: Rhinolophus ferrumequinum; assembly: GCF_004115265.2. Classification (NCBI taxonomy): domain Eukaryota; kingdom Metazoa; phylum Chordata; class Mammalia; order Chiroptera; family Rhinolophidae; genus Rhinolophus; species Rhinolophus ferrumequinum. Next base: position 92,695,974 of record NC_046290.1, on the reverse strand, counting down.
TTATTCTTGGTGCTGAGCCCCATGTGGGGGGGTCATGCGAAGCTCCACAGAAGAGATGACATTTGAGATGGTTCTTGGAGGGTAGTAGGTATTCACTGAGCCCACCAAAGTGCAACCCCTCTGGAGGGTGGAGGTGGAGGTTGCAGGTTGCGTGAGGTTTGGAGCAATGGGGACCTCTCTGAAGGTGGTTTGTGAACCATGCTAACTGATGGAAGGCTTTTGAATAGGTCAGTGATGGGACTAGCACAGAAGCGGTTTTTTGTATGGGGTTTTCAGACTTTCTTCCTGCCCAGTGTCTTTCTCTTTGAATGACTTCATCATCTGGAAATCTTCCTGTGCCTGAATCTGAATCATTACCATTTTAGAGCTCTACATTCTAAAAATATTTCTCCTCCCCCAACCGCCTTCCCAAGTGAGGTGTTTACATTAGTTGTGTACCTGTTGGGGTGTGTGTGCAGGTGGCAGAGGAGTCCCATGGGCAAACCATGGCTTTTTGCAGGCTGGTGGCTCCTGTTGGTTGGGTCCATTGGAGCCAAGTTCATCGCCTCTGGCATGCCTGATGCTACTTGGCAACTTGGTGAACACTTGGGTATGTTTTGAACAAAGCACCTGGGGAACATCGTTCTTGTGAGTGGCTTATGGATAAAATGGTTGATAAGGGGAGATTACTTATTTTACCTATAAAGAGGTGACTATGTTGGGGGAAAATAAAAGAGTTATTATTTAATTGGAGTGCTGGAGGTTGAGGCATTCTAATCTCCTTTGCACAGCATCGTTACACAGATGAAAGAATGTACAGCTGCTTCCCATAAATTAATCCGTTTCAAAGGCTAAACTAGAATATAATGATGGGCCAAACTGTGGTGGCATCAGCCGTGAACTGTTTCTCAGAAAATTAGACTTTTTAGGAGACATCCTATAGTAGAAAACAAACTAGAAAAAGTTGGATTTTGTCTCCCTGGTTGTAATAATGGAGGGAGATGGACTCTGGAGTGTGCCCTGTGATGTGGGACTTACGTAATTCCATGTGAAATTTCTAAATTATGTTTAGTCATTTTTTTTTTTTAAGATTTTATTGGGGAAGGGGAACAGGACTTTATTGGGGAACAGTGTGTACTTCCAGGACTTTTTTTTTCCAAGTCAAGTTGGTTGTCCTTTCAATCTTAGTTGTGGAGGGTACCATTCAGCTTCAAGTTGTTGTCCTTTCAGTCTTAGTTGTGGAGGACACAACTCAGCTCCAGGTCCAGTTGCCGTTGCTAGTTGCAGGGGGCACTGCCCACCATCCCTTGCGGGACTCAAGGAATCGAACTGGCAACCTGGTGGTTGAGAGCCCATGTTCCAACCAACTGAACCATCCGGGAGGCAGCTCAGCTCAAGGTGCCGTGTTCAATCTTAGTTGCAGGGGGCGTTGCCCACCATCCCTTGCGGGAGTCGAGGATTGAACCGGCACCCTTGTGGTTGAGAGCCCACAGGCCCATGTGGGAATCGAACCGGCAGCCTTCGGAGTTAGGAGCACGGAGCTCCAACCGCCTAAGTCACTGGGCTGGCCCATGTTTAGTCATTTTTAAAATTCCCCTAGCTTTACCTTCAGTGCCTTTTCTTGTGGTTCTGTGCACCCCACCCTGTTTGCCGAGCTCAGCCTTCCACGTTCCCTCGTCCTTTGGTGCTCATGTGAGAGCACCGTGATCTTGAATACTTTGATCCTCCAGGCATGCATCATCATTGCATTGGGTAGGCGGGGTCTGTACAAAGGTTTGAGGCCTGGGTAGGAACCCATGAACTCATGCTCACCTTCTCTAAACCCAGATGTGTTGACTTCATATCTGTAGGTCACTTGGGTTCAGTTTTCAACACTATAAACATGTATGATGGTTCTTGAATACACAGGAGAATGTATTAGCCAATCATGCCCAGGACTTTCGGGGGGTGGGGTTTAGGTTGGGACACATTCCAGGCATCACGTCAGGTATTTGTGGTCTTGTGAAGGTGAGCATTTGTTGGTTTCAGTTAAGGGTTCCAGACCTTTGCTTTGTTTAAGAAACCACAGTGTTATGTGGACATGTTGGATGCAGTCCCTTATGTAATGGGATTTGCAAACTCTAAAAGGTCAGTTAGCTTGGCAACAGATATGAAAAAGCCCATCCTGCCTACCTGAAACCCCCCCACCAGCAAGGTCTCTATCCCTGTTAGTGACCTTTCCATCCTCTTGGTCTCCGAAGCTCTAAGGACAAATGACGTCTGCCCCCTTTCCCTGTCTTCATTCTGGGTTTCCACTACCACGAAGTCCTGTCAGTTTTTAGTCTTTGAATCTCTCTCCACTGCCATGGTCTTATTGTAGCCCCTTGTCATTTCCTGGTTGCGCCAGACCTCTAACTGGCCTCCTGAGTCCATAATTCCTCCTCCCCATTCCGCCTACTACCTCCCGGTACTATTGCTAGATTGATCTCAAAGCCCTGCTTTTATCACCCCTCTTTTGCTCAAGAATTTACAATCGCTCTTACTGTCTTACTGTTTTGTGTTTTTCTTCCCTTCTCCCTCTACTTCCATAAAAGATATGAAAGTGGCTTATAATAAAAGGAGCCTAACTCGCCCTCTCCCTCATGGCAGTGTGCTTGGAGTAGAATGTGAATTAAGTGAGGACAGGAACTTCCCCATCTTTTCCAGATTGTCAGCCAGTGTGTGCAGCAGTTCCAGGTGGAAGGTAGGCACTCAGGAAGTACTAACTATGTGAATGGAGGAATGACTGGATGAACGGTTATGGCTTCTCTCATCCCGTGTAATGCGAAGCTTTCTCCTGGGTACTGACCGTCAATATGGGGTCTGATCTGTATTTTTCAAGATTATTCTGAGGTGCCATATGTTCTTTTTGTAAGATTTTAGTTTTCTATCTAGGTATGAAATTTTAAACGTTCAAATTCTCCCCATAATTGATAGTTTACTGAATAATTAATCATTTTATAACTGAAGAAGAGAAAGAAATTGGGTACCCCCTATAGTATTCTGTCTTTCTAGATATTTCTAGATAAGTTACCTGGATGCCAAAAACATGAATAAACTTGTTTATTTTTAAAAATCTAATTAAAATGAATAAAAGGGATGTAATTTCACCTTTGAATGTCTGTTGTATGTCAGATCCTGTGCTGGCTGTTTTATATCTCATGCGATGATCATAACGCTGTGAGGATAGATGGGACTGAGGCTGAGCGATAAGTCACGTGCCCCGTGGTGTGCAGGCCGCACATCGGGACGGCCCTGTGGTGTGCAGGCGGCGCATGCGGGGACAGGCCCGTGGTGTGCAAGCGGCGCATGGGGGGACGCCCCGTGGTGTGCAGGCGGCGCATGCGGGGACAGGCCCGTGGTGTGCAGGCCGCACATAGGGGGGACGGGCCCCGTGGTGTGCAGGCGGCACATCGGGGGGACGGCCCCGTGGTGTACAGGCGGCACATCGGGGGGACGGGCCCCGTGGTGTGCAGGCGGCGCATGGGGGGACGGTCCCGTGGTGTGCAGGCGGCGCATGGGGGGACGGGCCCGTGGTGTGCAGGCGGCGCATGGGGGGACGGGCCCGTGGTGTGCAGGCGGCGCATGGGGGGACGGCCCCGTGGTGTGCAGGCGGCGCATGGGGGGATGGGCCCGTGGTGTGCAGGCGGCGCATGGGGGGATGGGCCCGTGGTGTGCAGGCGGCACATCTGGGTATGAACCAAGGTCTGTCTGTCTGCAAGGCCCATGTTCTTCATGGCTCCACTGCATTTTAAGTTTGTTTAATTTCAAGGCCCACACTCTTCTCAGCAAAACCAAGATCATGGAAAGAGGTAGTAATTGAGAGAAGGACCCTGGGAGGCAGGTAATTGTACCAAAAAGCAATCTGGGGAAGCTTGTGATTGAGCACAAAACTCAGCTCAGACCTTTCTAGAGGGCAAGGCAAAGAAGGATGGGATTGCACAGCAAACATTGGAAAAAGGAAGCAGATCAGTTTATCACAAGAAGTACTTTTCCCTGGTCCTTCATATAAGCTTTATGAATAAGGCAGAGGGCAGCAACCTCTGTACTCGTTGGCGTTTGTAGAGCACCTTGTGTGCACCAGGCCCTCTTGAGGTGCCGGGACCGCGCTTGTGTGTGGATCATACTGACAGGGTGATGACAGCTTAGGCCAGGGAGGAGGGAATGTTCTAAAGAACAGGAGTGTGACCCACAGGTAGGCCTTTCTGGGACCCACATGGTTCAGGTCAGGAAACTTGAGGCTCTTGTATAATAATAGTAAGGGCAGATCTTTGGGGCATGGGAGCAAGAGAATAGACTCAGAGTGATGTATTTTATCAGCAGGTGTAAAGTGGGAGAATCTGGGAGAGTGAGTGGGGAGAGACCCTTTGCCAGGGACAGGAGGCAGACAGTCCACAGTGAAGCTCCTGAGGTTCTTGGCACATCCCATAGGCAGTGTCCTGCCAATGTGGTGTGAAGGTTAGAAAGCCTAGCTTGGCTTCTTGCCCCTTAGTGGGGGACTGTAAGCAGAGCCAGGAATTCTCAGAAGACGGCACTGGTTCTGTTCAACTGCGCCTGGCTGCAGGCCACGGTGCTGTACCACTGAGTGCAGAGAGATGACTGGTCTGGGACATTTTGTTGATTCAGTCATTGAGCAAATATATGTACTGAGCACCGTGTTATGTCAGGATTCTTGAGCACTAGAGGAACAAAATACAAGATTGCTCCAGCCGGATAGCAGCTTCTGTCATGTCTCCACAGGTTATTTAATTTTGAGTAATACTGTCACCTGATGGTACAGCCAGAATGTTAACTGCAAAATAAACCCCCGGGTCATTCAATGAAGCAACTTCTATCTATAACTTTGCCCTGCTCTGAAGAGATTTTGAAGGACATGCAAGTGGATGATAGGATGGCCGTGACGCCACTTAGCCTGGGTTGGAATCCTGGTTCTACCACTTACCAGTTCCCTGACTTTGGACAGGACTTTGACCTTTGTGATAATTACAGCTCCTATACCTCAGAGGGCTGTTGTAAGGATGAAATGAAACAGTAGGATGTCCCAATGTGAAGGCTAAATACATGTTAATTATTGTTAGTATTTACTTAGAAAAAAATAGATGAGGCAAATAGAAAATGATGGGGGTTGACCAGGCTTAAGGATAGTCTGTGGCTGCCAGAGGCTTTTTCGATTTGTTCAGTTTCTTGATGTCCAGAGCAAAGAGGGGAAGACAAGTGAAGAGTGGAGAGTGACTGCTGATGGGTACGAGAATCCTTCTGGGGGGCATGAAACTGTTCTTGGAATTAGCGGTGATGGTTGCACAATGGGTGAATATGCTGAAAACCACTGAACGGTATGTATATTTTTAAATGGTGACTTTTATGGTATATGAATTATATTTCCGTTTTTAAAAACGGATGAGTCTTTGAGGAGCTGGACTCCCACTAGTTCTGCCTCCACCTCATCCCTCAAGTGAGCTCTGCACTCTGCGCAGATGCACTGACTGCTCACTGCATATTCCTGTTCCACCCCCACAGCTCTCATCCTCTTGAAGTTAACTTTCATTGATGGCCTGTGAGAGCGAGTGATGGGTGTCACTTCTGGCCTGAAGCATTTAAGAGCTGGGGCTGAGTCCCCAGTCTTCTCCCCATCACAGCAACCCTAGAAGTTACACATTGAGGTGCTGAGTGCCCTTATGGAGGCCAAGTGCCAAGCAGAATCCCGTTGCCTACACTGGGCGTTGTGTGAAGTGATGCCTTAAGGCACTAGGATGTGGGGTGTCCAGTCCTGTCACCTGGAGAAATGTCCTCATTGCCCCTTTTACAGGTGTGCTGTGTGATGTGGTGGGCGTCTTTTCTAACAGGAAGAAGCCACAGCGGATGCAGTGGCACAGGGGTTCCCATAACCCAGCTGTGCCCCACAGCTTGCTGCAGCCAAGTCTGCAGCGCTCCTGGCAGAGGGAGCATCACACTGTCAGCCTTAGGGGCGTCTTGCAGGACCTAGTGCACCTGTCCCAAGTGACAGCGTGCTACAATGTCAGGCCAGCACCGGAGGATGTTTGTCTTCCTGCTCCTTAAGAGAACGTGGTCGGGGCAATAAACTGTCATCAGCTAATGGTTTAGTGCTGATGCACTGTCTTATAAATGGGATGTAATGATTGTGGATGCTTTTATAGACACCACAAGACAGTCCTCTGTCACCATGCCATCTGATTATTACTGACTTGTTCCTGTTGTGTTTAATAATCCTGCTAAAGTGTTTTGGAATAAGTAGAGGCTACTCTTCACGCCAGAGCAAACTGGTGAGTTTGGATTAAGGTGCCATCGGTTTTCCATTCTGGCCAGTGGAAGTTTGCCCAGGTGGAGCTGATGTTTAATGATGGTACAATAATGAGGACAGAGAGGCATGGAGTTTGGCGGGAGTTCAGAGTCCTAAGCTACGCGGTGTGATCAAACAATACAGTGAATGTTTAAATTAAAAAAATTTATTACAGTAAAAGACACTTTACCATAAATCCCCCTCAAAATACTCCCCCTCGCTTCGAACACACTTATCCCATCATTCTTGCCACTTTCTGAAGCAGTTCTGGAAGTCCTCTTCCGTGAGCGTCTTTAGTTGCGCTGTCGTGGCTGCCTTGATGTCCTGAATCAATTCAAATCGTTTACCTTTCATGGTCATTTTGACTTTGGAGAACAGCCAGAAGCCACCCGGTGACAGATCCGGTGTGTAAGGACACACCGTAATGTTTTTATTCTACAGAAATTGCCTTATACCAGAAGCGATGTGTGACATGGAGCGTTGTCATGATGGAGGATGATGTGCGGCACAGTTTAAAACACACCTTCTCTCAACCATAGCTTACCGAACAAGTTGAAACTTGTCACACACTGTTACTAAGGTTCGATGCGCTGCTTCCCGTATGGAAGATCCCTGCCTTCCCATTGAATGGCACCCGGCAGCAGCATTCACCGTATTTTGTGATCACAACAGAAAGGCTCCATGTCACACATCGCTTGTGGTACGACCATTTCTGTCAAATAAAAACATTACGGTGTGTCCTCATCCACCTTATTCACTGAATCTGGCACCTTGTGACTTCTGGCTCTTCCCCAAAGTCAAAATGATTCAGGACATGGAGGCAGCCATGACAGCGTAACTAAAGACACTCACGAAAGAGGACTTCCAGAACTGCTTCAGAAAGTGGCAAGAACAATGGGATAAATGTGTTCAAAGCGAGGGAGGGTATTTTGAGGGGTATTAATGGCAATGTATCTTTCACTGTAATGAATTTTTTTTACTTAAACATTCACTGTATTGTTTGATCACACCTTGTATGTGTTCTTAACGGCAAGAAGAGCTGTTGCTATCTATACTTTTTAGTCATTTCAAACCTTCTGAGCACTCTGCTGTGCCTGACCTTCACCAGGCATTGTCTTCTTCTGTCTCCCTCACAGTAGCTTCTGGGGCCTTGAACCGCTCCCCGAGCTCTGCTGCTTTATCGAGAGGGACTTGAATTGCATCACCTATCACGTGACCTGACCTAGGTGTCAATTAAGGCTTTCCTGTTGGAAGTCAAGGTGAGCTGAGGCTCTGGACAAGTCCTGATGGTTCAGGCTCCCTGAAAGGTGGGATTGGACAGACCCTGGGAGCTTTGGACCTCAGAACCCAGACCCTTACTTACCCTAAGGAAAGGTCTGGTTTCTCCAGAGCTTTTGGAGATCCTGTTTTTCTAAACTCTTAAGGAAATCAGGGGTTTTTGGGAGCCACGTAGACTGGCTTCAGGGGCAGAGCTGAAGTACTCTGCCACTTCACCTGCGTTCTCCCACTTGAGCACACCCAGTACACGAGGCACAAAACCGAATAGTAGTGAACAACTTTTTTTTCTTCTGTGGGTGTCACACACGGGGCACATCTATTGTCTTACATACTTCTGGCAGCCCCTGGGAGGTCGGTAGTGTCATCGTCCTTCTATAAATGAGGGCATTGCAGCACAGAGAGATGTGTGCATGTGTGTAAATGTTGTCACGGCATAAGCAGTTTAAATGTGTGACGTTTATAGACATAAATCATGTGTAAATGAGTATTGAAATGTGCTTCCCCGGGACTCTGATTCTTACTTTGTGGGTTACCCACTGCCCTGCCTTGACAACCTCCCCTCCAGCTGTCTCACGGAGGAGGACTCGGGACTGAGAAAAGCAGATGGAAAGCTAAGGGGTGCATCCGTTTGCCTCCAAGCTGTGTGGTCCTCGGACTGGTGTGTGGTTGCGACCCTGGGCCCACATCTCCCACTGCAAACCTCCCACTTTCCAGCAGAGGGTCCTATTTCCTAGGAATGGTTTCCACTGCTGAGAGGGCCTGTCTGGCCTGTGCACCCATTTCACTGCCCACCTTCTGGGCCGCAGGTGTCGTGGCCTCCCTTGAGTGCTTATTGATTCTAGTATTTAGGGTTTTTCTTTTTATTGTTTAGTTGTTGTTTATTTCCTGTTTCCCTCACAGGCTTCTGTGAGTACAGTGCTTTGTAGCTCTGCTCCCTTGTGTCTTGCAGAGTTAGAGCTGCAGAGACATGTGGAAAATAAATTGCTTTTTGGAAAATAATTTAACAGTAAATCAAGAGGCTTAAACATATTTATTCCCTTTGATTCAGAAATATTTCTAAGATAAATTTAGAGACTCTATTTTAAGGAAATAATCAGATGCACAAAGATTTATCTTGAAAAGCTATCAATCATCATGTATTTATGGCATTATATGTAACAGGGAGGATATCCTGTAAATGACTCTATTTATAGGTTGGAATAACATTTGAGAATTTACGATGTTCACAATTGAATAACTGAAAAAAGCAGAACAAAATTATATGTAGTATAAAAACTAGTATTAAAAATAAATATATTTTATAATATACATGTAAAAACGGGTAGAATAAAAACAAATAGTAGATGTTTGGATTGTTTTCTTTTAACTTTATATTTTTTAATGTAGCGTATTTTCTTCAGTAAGCACATATTTTTAACTTTTTATTCTAAAATAGTTTTAGATTTACAGAAAAGTTGCAAAAATAGTGCAAGGAATTATGAAATACTCTTCACTCAGAATCCCCAAATATTAACATTTTACCATGTTTGCTTTATCATTTTCTCTATTTTTTTAATACTTTTTTTGTTGACCTATTTTAGAATAAGTTGCCCAGGCGGTGCTCATTTACCCCTAAATACTTCAGTGTTTATTTTCTAAAATTGAGGGATGTTTTCTTACATAACCATAGCACAATAATCAATAGCAGGAAATTAACACCGATAACACTATGTTGTCTAATTGTAGAGTTTATTCAAATTTTGCCACTAATGTCTTACATCAAAAGAAAAATCTCTTTTTTTTCCTGGTCCAAGATTGCATTTAACTATTACCACCATTTACTTTCCTTTGATCTGGAGTGGTTCCTCAGTCTTTTTTTATCTTTTGCGACCTTGACATTTTTCAAAACGTCAGGCTATTTCTTTGTAGAATGTCCTTCAGTTTGGATTTGTCTGATGTTTCCCCATAATGAGATTCAGATTATGTATTTTGGGCGGGATATCACAGAAATGGTATTGTGTCCTTCGAGCACCATGTCAGGTGGCAGGTGGTATCACTTTGTCCCAGTATTGGAGCTGTTCAGTTTGATCACTTGGTTATGGTGGTGTCAGCCAGGTTCTCCACTAGGAAGTTCTATTTTTCCCTATGTAATCAATGTTTCTCATCATACTTTCACCCACAAGTTTTAGCATTCAGGATTCTTGGCTGAAACAGTTGTTACAATAGTGGTTGCCAGTTGGTGATTTTCTAAGTCTTCATTCCTCTTCATTTATTAGTTGGCATTCTACTGTGTGGAAGAACTCTCCCTTTTCGCCCATGTACTTATTTATTCATTTATATGTTTATGTCAGTGTTGACTCATAAGTTATTCTTTTATCCTATAGGTTATAATCTGTCACTATTGGTCTTTATTTTTATACTCAAATTGTGCCAGTGGGAACCCCTCCCCACCGCCACCCCTGCAGCCTCCTATGTCCTTTTGACATGTCCCTGTCATTCTTCAAGCCCTTCCTTATTCTTTTTGCACAGCCAGGTTAATTCACTGCTTTTCCTGCCCTAGTTCTGGAGTCAGCCATTTCTCTAAGGAGCCCTGATTCCTTTTGATGGAGAATGATGTTTAGAAACCAAGATGTGGGTGCTACATGGCTCCTTGTTTCTGGGATATCTGGGCTTCTAAGCCTTCTCAGCAGACAAAAGTGAGAAATGCACATAAACATATACACACTTCTATATCTTTGTATACCAAAAAACCATTGTGCATACTGATACCTCCAATTTCAATTCAATACTACAGTGTTCGTTTCTCGTTTTCTCTTTCCATATTTCCAAACTCCCTTCTTCAACAGTAAGAAATACAGCTCCCATATATTATTTTTAATTTTAAAAGTAACTCATGAATATCAGCTGCCTCATTATAAAGGGAGAGACAAAGCAAAGGTCCTTTTAGATACCCTTCACCTCAATCATATTCTAGACATTCCCTAGAGGAAATCACTATTCTATTATACTATTGTCCTGGATCATTTTCTGGAAAAATACATAATTTTTCTTTTATTTCATTAATGGTTTCATAATGAGAATACCACTTTTTATATAATATTTTTTGGCAGTCTTTCAGCAAAGTGCCTTTAGTTTCATCTAATTACTTTTAACTACTGCATAGCATTCCATTATTGGGAATTGAAAACGTAAGTATCCAGTGTGGGGTTGGTGCAAGCAGTGCTATCTATGGTGAACGTGTTACTAGGCCCAGTGAGACTGACCCACAGTCCAAGAAGAGAATCAGCGAACCCGAGGGCCTGGGTGTTTTTTCCCATGTGAAAACAGCTTTAACAATATTTTTCTGGTTAGGTAAATAACACATGCTCATTATTTTTTAAAAAGGAAATAATACATTAAAAATAAAGTGGGGGGGGGACCTCTCACCCCTGAGATAATGTTTTTGTAATAATCCTGTCACATATCATCTTATGCATACGAGGTCTGTTGACAAGTTCGTGAACTTGTTGCAACCATGTTGCTAACCCTTTTTTGATATCAGAGGGATTATTCATTATGAATTTGTACCAGCTGGACAAACAGTTAACCAAGTTGACTATTTGGAAATGCTGAAAAGGCTGCTGTGGAAAAGACGAAAACAACCGAACTTGTCGCCAACAATTCATGGCTCTTGCATCATAACGATGCACCAGCTCACACAGCACTGTGTGTGAGGGAGTTTTTAGCCAGTAAACAAATAACTGTGTTGGAACACCCTCCCTCCTCACCTGTCTGGCCTTCGATGACTTCTTTCTTTACCCAAAGATAAAGGAAATATTGAAAGGAAGACATTTGGATGACATTCAGGACATCAAAGGTAATATGACGACAGCTCTTATGGCCATGCCAGAAAAAGAGTTCCAAAATTGCTTTGAAGGGTGGACTAGGCGCTGGTGTCGGTGCATAGCTTCCCAAGGGGAGCACTTCGAAGGTGACCATAGTGATATTCAGCAGTGAGGTATGGAGCACTTTTTCTAGGATGAGTTCGCGACCTTAATTGTCAGATCTCGCATGTATACATACACAACATTGCATCACTGGGGCTCTAGCACAGATGCTGCTGCATTGTGGACACTTACTTATTTTGCAGTGTAACGTATGTACAGTAAAGTGCACAAATCTTCAGTGTACCGCTTCACAACTTACGCATATAAACTCCCCTATAAATGCTTGTTCATGAGAGTACACACTATCCAGCATGCCAGAAGCTTCCCTGTTGTTTTCTACTCATGACCCTCACTCCAAAGGTAACCACTGTTCTCATGTCTCTCACCATAGATTACTTTGGTCTGTTCTTGAAGTTAAACTATAAATAGTACTCTTCTATGTAAGGGACTCTGATATGTTTGGCTTCTCTTGTTCAACATTATGTCTGTGAGATTCATCCATGTTATTGCATGTCGCAGTAGCTCGTTCTTTCTCATAGCTGCAGGAACTTAATCCTTTTTGTTGTTTACTTCTTATTCAAAAATTTTTTTTTTATGAATTCATTCATTCATTTATTTTAAGGAAGACGCAGCTCACAGTGGCCCATCTGGGGATCAAACCGGCAACCTTGGTATTATTAACACTATACTCTAACCAACTGAGCTAACCGGCCACCCCCAACATTTTCAATAGTAACAGCTACATTTATTATAGCGTATACTCTGTGCTAGGCACTGTTCTCTACCCTTTACAAATTCAGCTTATTTAATTCTCGCAATAACCCGACGAAGTGGGTACTGTTATTGTACCAACATGTCCATGATTCTATCAGATGGAAGTAGTTCCCTGTTATTCCTACTTTACCCAGTGTTTTCATCATGAATGGATGTTGAATTTTGTCAGTTGCTATTTCTCCATCAGGTAGGATGATCAGAGGGATTTTTAAAGCCCATCGATACAGTGAATTACATTGTGTTTGAATATTGAACCAACCTGTATTCCTGGAATAAACTTCACTTGATTATGATGTAGTATTCTTCTTATATGTTGCTGGATTGAATTTGCTAATATTTACAAGATTTTTGGATCTCTGTTTCTGAGGCATGTTGGTCTGTAGTCTTTCTTTCTTTCTGTCTGTCTGTCTTTGCTTTCAGTACGGGCAATAAAGGCCCCATGAAATGAGTTGAGGAGTCTTGTTTTCTGACAGATGTTATGTAGAATTGGTATTATTTCTTCCTTACGTGCTTGATAGAATTTACCAGTGAAGCTGTCTGCTCCTGGTGTTCATTTTTGTTGATGGTTTTAACTACTAATTTAAATTCTTTTAGAGAAATCTTTAGGTTATCTATTTTTCTTGGATGAGCTCTGTACTTCATGTTTATTAAGAAATTTGTCCATTTCATCTAAGTTATCAAATGTTGGCATATTCTTGTTCATAATTTCCCATATTCTCCTTTTAATGTCTGTGGAATCTAATGATGCCCCCTCTTTCATTCTCTATATTGGTAATTTGTGTCTTTTTTTTTCTTTTTTTTCCTGATCAGCTTGGCTGGAGGTTGATCCTATTTAAAGGCAACATATGTATCAAAAGTTATATAAATTCAAATCTGGTTGAGAATTTAAGGATTTTTTTTTTAAAGAGGAAAGCTTTTTGTTTAAAGGTGCTTTTATTAATATAATTACGGAGGAAATCAGAATGGACTTCAGAAACAGACACACATTTTAATTCAAGTCCCACCACTTTCCAGCTGTGTGACTCCCACAAACCACAGAAACTGATCTGAGCATTGATCTCCTCACTTAGAAGGAGATGATAGCCTCGGTGGCAGGGGGATGACACACTCACACCCGGCCCAGTGCTCGCATGTAGCGGGGAACCACTGTCCTGGCATTTAGCAAAGTGAGCCGTCCAAAACGACTGCTGAAATTACTCATTTGTGGAGTATTCGTCCACTTTCCTGGGCAAGTTTCTCCTTTACTGTCCCCACGCCACTTTGAAAACGTTTATTTCACTGCATTTCTCAACTTTGACTGCATTGTTTCCTTGACCAGATTGGGAACTTCTGCACGACGGGGGGGCCATGTTTCTCTCATCTTTTCTTCCTCGTGCCCGCATATATTTACGTGATAAAAAATACTTCAGTAAATAAAGACTAGGGAAATAATTAATAATGGTACATCAAACCAGTGGACTATTGGGCAGCCAAAAGAAACATCATCATAAAGGATCCTCTAGCAGCATGAAAAAATATTTTATAAAATAGAATACACTTTATCTGCTTTTTGTCTGAGTACATGTATGTATGTGTGTATAATATATTTATGTATGGAAAAAATGAAGAAAACTCTAGAGAGAAAGTAGCCATGTGGGTGGTCAGCTTCTGGCCTGACTTTTCACCCTTTAACATAAACATTTGAGCAGGGGGAGACGAGGCCAGGAGGTGGTCAGTGTCCTGTGGCTGGAGGCTGTGCAGGGAGAGGCTGGAATTCCTGGCACAAAAGGTCGTGGAGGTGCCTGGGTGCGGCCGGCACAAGAGTCCCGCCTTCCTTTTTCTCTGTCTTCCTTTTTCTCTCTGGTTTGCAGATACCAAGTCTTCCGTCTTGGAGCCAGAAGGCAGCAGCATCTGTGTGCAGACCGCATTGGGTTTGCAATGACATATTTAGGATGTAATGATGGTGTGTTTGGGGGAACCAGAAGGCCAGTTACCCCAGAAGAAGCTCCTTGTTAAAGCTGAGAGCTAGCTCTGTGTGAAGCACAGACTGTTCTTGGGACCAGATTTTTAATTGAAAGAGTTAATACTTCCCCCCTTCCTGCCTTTTTTCAGAGGCCTGCCCTAAGCCTCCCAGTGTCTCTTCCTCTTGCTCGAGTCCTTAGGATACGCTGTGGGATCACGTATCACTGTGTATGTCTGCCCTTGCTTTCTACAGCTCTTACTGACTGTAAACTAGAACTGTGCGTGTGCACGCACATACACTCGCGTTTAAAGGGTTCAGTGAAAGAGATCCAAGAATCAGTATTTAAGTATTAATTCAGGTCAGAGAGTTGGTGTCCCCTCCTCCCCCACATTGTCACCAATCAGCCAGTTCAGTTTACTGAACATTAATTTGGTTGGTCTGTGTCCTAGGCTCCTGGGGTGGCAGGTATGCTGTCATTAAACCCAGATTACCCAGCCTTCTGTTGGCACACGCCTGATGGCGGGCTCTGCCTCACAGCGGCTCATTCCCTTTCCAGGCCCCTGTGTCAGAAAGTTACGTCTCTGCCCTCCATTACCAGGCCCCACTTCTGCACTCTGAGGCCTCTCCCACCTGTTTTCTGACTACCCAAAGAAGGGATCAGCCGCCTCTAAATCTTCTTTTCTTTGGGGTAGTAAACCTTTCCAGTTCCTGGACTGTTTCTCATGTGGCGTGTTTTGGGGGCTGTTCCATTCTGGGGACTCTTTCTGATTGTGTTGCACTTCATCTTGATGCCAAGTACGGAGCCCACCTGTACCTGTATTAAAGAGCCTTTAGTTCACTTTGGAAGGCTGTGTGGGCATCGGCCCATCCCACTCCTGTTTTTGTAAAGGGGTGGGGGGCAGCATCACCGTCCATGCTACAGGCGTGCTGCATGGAGACAGGACGAGGCCGTGTGAGCTGTAGCATGACCTGCCTGAGTGGGGAGTGTTCTGATAGCTCTCTAGGGTTTCCTGTCAGACTGTCACCCCTGTTTCTGCTGATGCACCGGAGGCAGAAGCAGCCTCAGAACTGGTCTGCCCAGCATCTGAGTAAACTAAGGCAAGTCCTCAGCTTTCTGTGTTTCTCTTTTCCTTGTTTGTATTCAGAATTAATTGAGGCAAAGGAGGGGTCAGGAGGATGAACCAGTATGAACTTTGTTAGAAAAACCTGGTCCTTCCTCCTAGTCTCTCCTTTACTCTTACGTGGCTCCCACACTCACAAACAAGCCTTTATTCTCTGCAACTCCCAGCTGGGAGTCCTGCAATTTAACTCAGTTCTGACACTACCCGCCTGGAGATAGCATCAGACCCCACAGGTTAAGGTTAAGGGCTCAGGTCCACATGGCTGCTCCCACCCACTTCAGATGCCAGTCACAAGTCCAGGTTGTCACCTGTGCTTCTGACCAGTAGGCTACAAATGGCGGTTCCCATGTCCCCCTCCTCAGGTTCAATTTTGCTAAAACAGCTCGCAGAACTCAGGAAAGCAGTTGTTGACCAGTTTATTGAGAATATGATAAAGGATACACAAATGAACACCCCGATGAAGAGACACAAAAGGGGAGTTTGGGAGGGTGTTGAGCACAGGAGCTTCTGTCCCCGTGGAGCTGGGGCGCGTCACCCTCCAGTACCTGGATGTGTTCACCTGGAAGCTCTCCAAACCCCGCACTATTGGGACTTTTATGGTGGCTTCTTCGTGTAGGCATGGTCAATTATTCACTCCATTTCCAGTCTCTCTGCCCTCTCTGGAGACTGGGGGGCGGGGGGGGTCGTGGGGGCAAGACTGAAAATCCCACGCTTCTCACCGTGGCTTTGTCTTTCTGGTGACCGGCCCCATCCAGGAGCCCACCCAGAGTTGCCTCATTAGAACAAAATACACTCGTATCACCCAGGAAATTCCAAGGGCTTTAGGAGCTCTGTGCCAGGAACAGGAGGCAGAGACCTATATATATATATATATTTTCTATTCTCTCACAGAACTGCTATGAAGTATCTTGTACCCATAAATTGCCCTGTGCTAACTTTTAATAGTGTTATTAAGTTATACCCACAGAAGGCCCTGGAGTATGTTGCCAAAGGCTTAGGGGAGCAGTGGGTTCGCCTCAGTTGGGGTTCAGGCCAGGTGGCTGAGGCCCGAGAGAGGCTGATTGAAACAGGACCGAGCGGCTCTCCACGACCAGATGCAGTTCAGTGGCAGCCCCTGTGGGGCTTTGTCAGCTCGATTTATGCTGAGTGATGCTGGCTCTTCTGCCTACTTCTTGCCAAGTCATGCTTCACAGACCAGCTTTCCTGGCTGCCTTCCTCTTTCACATCATTGCATCAGACGTAGTGGCAGTCATGTGTCTCCAGATCATACCCATAAGCCCTGTTATCTGGGGGAAAGGTCGTCAGCTGGGGGCGTTGGGGCAGCTGCTGTGGCACGTTAGCCTGAGCGTGTTCCAGCCTCGACTGCCTTGGTCAAGGCTCCGTGACTGTATTGATATTGTGGGTGCAAGCACCATTGTACGGGGTCACTTCCCCATGGCATTGTCCTTTCTAATCGTGCCACACCCTCCTCCTGTCACCAGCAGCTGCCCAGGGCCCAAAGACCTTAGCCACATCGCTTCAAAGGCTATCTCTTACCACCCTTACACCCACACACATACAGAGGCACCCATCGTGCCCTGCTTGAGTCACACCAGATGCTGCAGCTACTGGCCTTTCATGGTTTAGGCCGTGGTACGTGCTCCCTCTGCCTGGAACTTCTCTTATCTCTCTATCTGACTGGTGGACCCTGTTCATTTCTCATGACCCAGCTCAGATGTTGGTGCAACCTCTTTGTTTTGGACCGTCTTCCCTTCTTCAACCTCAGAGCTCTGTTGCCCCCAACACCTGGCCTCCCCATGGCATTGTCACTGTTGGGATATGCCTATAAGTGACAGCAGTGAGTTGGCGCCCTGCATCTGCCAGCAGTGTAGTGGCAGAGAAGACCTGATGAAAGACAGGATTTAAATAAGATGTAGAGTGTTGTAATACACCACATGCTCAGGGTACAATAAAAAAATCACTTACCATACTAAGGACTAGGAATATCTGAACTTGCTTGGGAGAAGACAACAGATGCCAACATCCAGGTGGCACAGATGTTGGACTCATACAAGATGTAAAGAAGAGCCAAACGGACACCTTAGAACTGGAAAATACAGTACAAAAAACACCCCAAAAAACTCAGTGGCAGGCCCTGCCATAGAGTGGAGAAGACAGAGGAAATCACCAGTGACCTTGAAGATAAAACAGTGGAAATCACCCAGTCTGAACAACAGACAGAAACCAGACTGAGAACTGAACAGACCCTCAAGGCTGTGGGACCTAATAAAACACATTTATGTCCTAGTCCCAGAAGGAGAGGAGAAAGAGGGTAGGGCTGAAAAAGTATCTGAAGAAATTATAGCTGAGAAGTCCTCCAATCTAATGATTCAAGAAGCTTAGAAAACCTGAAACAGTATAAACCCAAAGTAATCTACACCGGCCACATCTTGGTTTGGATGATCAAGTTCGTGGACACGAGCTAGAGAGGAATCTGTTCGAATGCTCTTTTGAGCACTGCTCTTTAGCAGGCTGTCTTGGGGAGGTGCTTTCCTCTGAGCTCTCAATCTCTGGAGACTGAGCCTGCTGGGCAAGAGCAGGCATTGTTTCCTTTAGGTTTTCCCTCACGTTGAAGCCACTAAACCTTGGCAGAGGTTTGTGAACCTCAACAGACCTGTTCCCACTGCAGCTGGGGGATGGATACCAGACTTTCATCTGGGATGCCTCAAGGTGACAGTGACTGTTCGCTGCTGGGTGATTTGCATGCTGAAGGGGCTGACTAAAGCGCCTGTTGGCTTCTTTCCTTCCTTGTTGCTGCATCAGGTGATGGGCTCTTTCTTATGTCAGTGCCGGGTTGGTTGATCAGTCTTGTTTACTGACCAGAGATTGCACATAGCAAATGAAAGCCCCAATCACTTCCTGGAAGGGAATTTTACGCTCCAATGTTATAAACAGTTGGATCGGGAAAGGACCCTTCTGTTGTTGCCTCGTTGCCCTTTCAGAAGATGGTGAAGCTCCTGCCGCACTCCTGGCCCACAGTGTGCCAGGCGGCCTGCTGGCTGGCACTAGGACTAGAGTTGCTAACCTTGGGCCGCAGGATCAGCCGGAACTGGCCAGCTGCTGACGTTCAGGGGGAATAGCATCTGTCTGTCTGTCTGTCTATCTCTGCCCTTTTCTGTATGTATGTTGTCTTTTATAATAAAATGAAAACTTAATTTATAATAAAAGATCAAATCAGATCTGCTCTATTTGGGTGGTCTCTTGACAGATGGGGGTCACTAAAGCCTATTGCCGGGAGGGACTTGCCAGAGGTGACGGGGCTGTGGCAGGAGCCTGGTCTAGTTAAGAAGTTACTCTTTCTATTTTCTCATGTCCATTTCTTTTCTTTTCTGTTCCGGAGAAATGTTGCATTTGGCCCCACGAGCTCTGCACTGGCTAATGTTCTTCCTTTCCACTAAACATGGAAAGAAGAAATAAGTCACAGGGCAGAAAGATCACATAGGGTTCCCCTAGTACCCTTAGGGTGCCTGTGGGGACCTCTGACAGTCTTGTGGTCACTCTCCCACACCTGAAATGGAGAACACTCATCAGGCAGGACGTCCAAAATTGTCCCATCGGAATATTTCACAGGTGGTTGGAGCGCTGTGCTCCTAACGCTGAGGTCACTGGTTCGATTCCCACATGGGCCAGTGAGCTGCGCCCTCTGCAGCTAAGATTGTGAACCACTGCTCTCCCTGGAGCGGGGCTGCCGTGAGCAGCCAGAGGTTGGCGTGGGCTACTGTGTGCTGCCAGGAGCAGCCGGCAGCCAGCGTGAGTGGCCGACAGCTGGCGAGAGCTGCGGTGAGCCGCTGTGAGCGCCGACCGGCGACCGGCTGCCTCAGCTGGGGGAGCGCAAGGCTCCTAACACCAGCATGGGCCAGGGAGCCGTGTCCTACACAACTAGACTGAGAAACATCGGCTTGAACTGGAAGGTCGGAGGAGGCAGAAAAAGGGGGGGAGAAAAGAAAGACTATTTCACAGAAGAGGAGGGTAACTTTGTGTTGTAAGGTCTTGGATCCCAGACTGCCGAGGTGCCAGGCGCAGGGCACCACAGCAAACTCCCAGAGGTGTCTAATTTTCTAATGCAGGGCAAGTCCATATCTGTGTGGTTAGTACTCGCTGGGGTGCTTCAGTTTCAGTGTTCGGCCTTCTACGTTCCTTTTGATGACTTGGTGTCTTACAAAGCTAGGTTTTTGGTGGTGGTTTAGACCTATTTCCCAGATAGAACTTAGTTTGGGCCTAGAGTACCATGAAAATTTTACTGAAATGCCAGGGGCTCCATCATGTGAGGAAGTTTGGGAGCCTCTGTCCTAGGGGGTTGCCAAATGGGCACACTGCCACCCCAAATTTGTTTTAAATCTGCATGCTTCAAGTTACCGATTCTTGGGCATGGATTCAGAGATGCAGGCTGGAGAGGTGGGTGGGTGTTTGTGTGCGCTTCAGTGTGAAAATAATGGTTGAGGTGAGATAATAATGTTTTAACAGCTTGTTCACGGCTTCAGCCCCCAGGCACATATACTAGAGTGGGGAGTGTGGGATCGAGGTGTTTCCTCCCAGGTTGACTTTCTTCTTGCCAGCCTGCCAGCCCTTCCTTCCCACCGTGTGCCAGATTCAGAGGTGCCCACAAGTCTGGTCTTTCCTCAGGAGCTCACAGCAGAGCAGGGGGGAGACACATGTGCAGTAGGTCTTCCTACTCGGGTGCTGAGCGTAGCCCTCCCCTGGGAAGCTGGGGCCCCCTTTCTAGTTTGGCCATGCAGGCATCTCCTTACCCATTTGGACCCTCCAGTTCCTCATTGTAGATCAGCCTCAGATAAATGATCGCCAGGTCCTTTCCAGCGCTCTGCAATTCTTGTCTGTCTGAAGTTTCACACCTCACACTCAAAGCTCCTGGGAACAGTCTCAGTTCTGCTGAGACCCCAGCTCCGATTGCCGGCAGTGGGCAGTGTGCTGGTGAGGGCTTCAGGGCCCGAGCCCCACCCCTACCTGCTTCGGGGAACCAGTCACATTCCCAGTGGGAGTGCCTGCTTGTTTCTGCAGTGGTGCAGGGATTTGTGGTGTCCTGATCCTGAGCTAAGACGGTAGAGGCCTGAAATGCTGCAGGAAGCAGTAAGAGCAGGTATTAGAAACAGTAAGAATGGAAAAGAGTGGACTTAGCCTCACAAACTGTGTTGTAATGATGTATTTGCTTTGTGCCTTTCAGATCATAAAACCAGTCCATAATCTGTGTGCCACGCTTTGCTAATCCAGCTACTCTAGAATCCTGTGCTCATTTAGCCACAAGTTGGTACTAGGGGCTCATTATCTGCCAGGGTGTGAACAAAGTGAAGTCCCTGCCTTTGTGGGCTGACCCGTAGTTAGGGAGATGGCCAGAGGGGGAAAAATGTATGTCAGGTAGTGGTCAGCGTGTGAGGGGCAAGAGAAGGGAGAGTGACCAGATAGCTAGTCAGGCAGAATCTCTGAGATGGTGACATCTGGAGACCTGAAGGAAGCGAAGAAGAGAGCCCTGGGCAACATGTTAACGTGTGCAAAGGCCCTGAGGCTAGTGTGACTGGTGAGCGTGAGGAAAGGGCAGAGCAGTGAGAAACACAGTGGGAGTGGCATCCAGGGGCTAGATCTTATGGGCTGATGGGCCAGATAAGGACTCTAGGTTTTGTACTAAGTATGAAGCCATTGAGGGTTTTGATTAGGGAGGTGACGTGACCTGACTTACTTTTTCAAAGGATCCCTCTGGCTGCTGCGAGGAGGAAGGCCTATTAGGAGTCTATTGCAGTGGTCTGGGTGGCGTGAACCAAACATATTAAATGAGTGGAGTTGTGTGAGCGCCTACCAGTCTCCCTTGCCCTGCATCACACCATCGCCCAGAAACCACCCACCAGGAAGGAGCTTTCTCTGGAGTTCACAGTCAACTTGACTGTATGTGTCAACAAACAGTCTTTTAGCTTTGTGTGCATTAGCTCCCCCCTTGGTAAAGTAAGGGGACAGGGTGACCTGAGTTGGAAGGTGGGGGGACGGAGCGGATGTCCACTGACTGCTGCCCTTTGAGGGATGCCAGCTACGGGCTTTCCCATGTCAGCACGTTAGTTCTGGCCAGAACCCCCAGCTGGTTCCGGCAGGGCTTTGAGTGTCTGCTGCCTCCTGTTTGCGGTCCTTCCAGAGTCCATGAATCCATCCCAGCAGGTCCTCTCTCTCCATGGCTTTGTGAGAGCTTGACAGAAGGCTTGTGGGCGTGACAGACGACTAACAAGGTTGGAGAGAAATACATGACTAACACTGGGTAAATATTAAATGTGTTTATAAGTTAATACTTAAATGTAAACAGTACTCTCTGTGGACACTGGAGTTAGGTTTGGCCTGTAATGTAAGCTATCAAAAGGAAGAAGCTGAGTTTATCTCAGGAACTCAGCCATTAGACAGCCCCTCAGATTAATGAGAAAGCAAAGAATGAAGTTGGATGGCCCTTTCTGAATGGCCCATTCCCCAGAGGGCTGATGCCAGGAGCCGGCAGACGCTCGGGCGCTCTAACTCCTCCGGAGGGCCCTGTGCTTTCCTAGAGGCGGTGTCAGCTAACAGAGGTCAGATATGAGGCAGTCTCCTATTGCCTGAGTTGCCGAGATATGACAGGCGTTCCTGCCTGTCTGGGAGTCACGGGTGTGGCGAAAGCAGCCCCTTTGGTAAGAGCAGTGATTACCAGCAAAATGGAATGGTGCAGTTCCAGAGCTGAGCCCAGCCTCATTGCTCAGTGACAGAAGTGGACTTCTGGGGTTGCATGTACTTTTTCTTTGGCCTTTGTTGACTTATATCAGATCTACCTACCTGCCAGGTTTCAAAGGTAGAAGAGCCAGTTGAACATCTTTCAAGGGATCTAACTAGGTTGGTGTGAACCAAGACCACCCTCGGGTTCGGTGATTCACCAGGACTCACAGAACTCAAAAAAGCTGTTCATTCCCAGTTGTGGTTTATTACGGCAGAAGGGTACAGACTAAAATCCGCATAGGAAAAGGCTCCATAGGGTGTAGTCCAGGAGAAACCAGGAAATCTGTCTTTGTAGCTTCCAGTTGTCCTGGAGTCACATGGACAGTATTTAATTCTCCCAGCAACCACGTGTGACAGTACATGTGAAGTACCACCAGCGAGGAAGCTCGCTTGAGCCTGGTGTCCTGGGTTGTTTTCAAGAGTCAGCCTTACAGGCGTGGAGCACCAGTGTCTCTAAGCTTACTTAGTCTCCAGCACCCCAGAGGCCAGGCTGATATGTGATTTAGAGTCCCAAGCATTCACCCTGAATGACATTGCTGGCAGAAACTGTCTGCATATACAAAGACATTCTCACTAGGCATCATATTCCAAGGGCTCAGAGGTTATTCCCCAGGAGCCATCCAAGAGCCTGTCCTGAAGACCTGAATGTGTAGAGTTTGGGGCAACCCCAGCCTGCCGCACATTTGGGGAAAGGGTTTGTGGTGAAGTGGTCACCTCTCTCATGTGGAACCAGCCCCTCTGCTGTGTCTTATGTGGCTGGAGGATGCTTGGTGGTCCCGAGTCTGTGGCTTCTGTTCTCCGTTTGCAGGGGGCCCAGTCCTAGCTCCAGCTGGAGCCTACACCTAAGGTACACCCTGGGCTGGGCTGGGCTGGGCCCATGAGGGCCACTTGCTGTTTTAGTTGCTATTCAGGGCTACATCCGTGTCCTGGCGGGGGCCTTGCTGAGAAGGAAGCTTCTGCCCTGGTGCTTAGCCTATTCCTTCAGCCCTTGGGGCATGAGGCCCAGGCTGAAGCTTTCAGGGAGGGGCCTCCCCAGCAGGCCTTAGGTGGACCCTGCCCTTCCCTGCTGAAGTCTGTCATTTTTCTCTCCCGACAGTTTCTTGATCAACATGGAGGATTCCAACATAGACACCAGCACCACCACGTCTGAGACGATAGCTGAAGAAGTGTCTCTTTTCAGCATGCCGGACATAATTCTGTTTTCACTCATCGTGGGTCTCCTAACCTACTGGTTCCTCTTCAGAAAGAAAAAAGACGAAATCCCCGAGTTCACCAAAATTCAGCCAACGTAAGTGAACTGCTTGGGTTCCCTCTTTCTCAGCATTCTAGAATGCTTGGAAGTCTCCATTGATGCAAGAAGCATTCTGTACTTAGGCCTCTGTCAGGATTGAGCCAGCTGAGAGAGACACAGGTTCCTTGCAGCATTTGGGGTCCAGTCTTGGCTTTTGCCTTACAAGTAGACAGACGGTGCTTCAAATCTACCTTATATTTACACAGCACTTTAGAGTTTGCAAGGTCCTCTTATGTCTGTCTTACTTGAACTATAGGGACTATACAGGGACTTCACAGGGACTATACAGAGTGGAAGGCACCATTTTACAGATCAGATAACCTGAGATTCGGGGACGTGAAAGGCACTAGCCGCGGTCATCCACCCAAGCAGAGCTAGAGCTGGCACTGTTTTTATTTTACTCCAGACCCCTGTGTGACCTTTCCATTTTGTAAACAGATGGGATCTTAGAGCTGCTGTTTGCACAGGACCATAGAGCAAGGCAATTACTTCTTTTGCAATTTCCTTTCAATCCTCTTCATTACTTACAAGGAGAGAATTGCAGTTTGGTATGGATATGTCCTTTTTACCTACCACTTGCTAATTTTTTTACATGAAGAGAGCCACCTCAAGCTTAGAGCTTTGGGCAGCGACAGTATAAGAGGAAAACTCTTTTTTTCCTCCACTCCCAATACTTCTGTGAGCAGGTGTGGAGGAAGTTTTCCCCACAGCACGCAATTCTCCAACTCTCGTGACACCACCTGCCTGGGATTAGCATCAGTCAGATCCCCCAGGTTAAGGGCTCAATCCCATGAGACTCCCCGTCCCCTCCGATGCCCGTCTCAAGTCCAGGTTGTCGTCTATGCTTCTAACCAACCAACCAGCTATAAAAATCAGAGGTTCCCAAACCTCCTTTTCAGGTTTCATTAATTTGCTAGAGTGGCCCACAGAACTCAGGAAAAGAGTTGACTTACTAGGTTACAGGTTTATGATGAAAGGAGAAGTTACTCGTTCAAGGTCCATGTGCCCGACCCTTCAAAGGGCCAAAACTCAAAATGTCAGAGTGTGGAATAAGGGAAGTTTTATTGATCGAGAAGGCACCAGCTTGAGAAGACAGGGGACTTGAATGCTTCTGCAAATCCATTTTAGGGGCGCCCCAAATTCAGTTGTCTGACGTCAGGTGAAGGGAGGAGGGGCGGGGCCAGAGGTGGGCGGGGACTGGAGACGGTAGTAGGTGCCCACAGGGGTGCAAGGGGCTGTGAAGTCTCCTTGAAGCTCGGTCAGACTCTTCCAGCTCTTCAGGAGCGGCCGTCTGACTAAGGGCTGTTTTTTTGTTTTGTTTTGTTTTCTTTAACTTTTTTTTATTAGTTTCAGGTGCACAAAACAATGTACTAGTTAGACATTTATCATTTATATCCCTCACACAGTGACAACCCCCTCCCCCTATCCGCTACCCTTCTGACATCGCATACAGCCATTACATTTCTACTGTCTCTCTTCCTAATGCTGTACTCCACTTCTTGTAACTATTATATATATAAAATTGTAGTTGAAATTCATTATTGTTCAGCTTCAGCTTCAGGTGTAGGGTGCAGTGATCAGGCATCTACATCATCCCTGAGGTGGTCTCCCTAATGCGACAAGTGTCCATCGGATACCCTACAAAATCTTTACAACATTATTTATTACATTCCCCAAATTGACTTTCGTACCCCCATGGCAATCTTGTGATTACCGACTGTGCTTTCTAATCCTGACTAGGGGCTGTTTTTGCAAAATACTCAAGCCTGAAGCAGCATTCCTCTAATTAATTAGCATACCTGTAGCAGGAGCTGTTAGCCTGAGGGTCATGGGACAAATGCAGGCTAGAGCATTTCACTGTTACAATTCTCCCTTTTTGTTTATCCCTCAGTCTTGAGGGAAATAGGGCAACTGGGTTCCAGGCTTTACAGGAGGGAGGAATGACTTGTAAGAAGGATTCAGATTTGTCTGCCCATCGTGCCCCTCTTATCCGGCTCTTACAGTGTCACACGCCCACTTCTGATGGTCCCTGAGCCTTGGAGGGGGTAATCTGGGTATTCAATTTAAAAGCAGAGATCACAGCAACGGTAGAAGCGGTAGGACAGGAACCTACTATGAGACACAGAATAAAAAGTAATGAAGGCAGGCAGTGTGACAATCTGATAGATTCTCCTGGTCTGAACTCTGAATCTCTCTGATGTCATCATGTGCTCAGGCAGACCTTCTGTGTGGCTTACACAGCACCAGTCACTGAGACACGGCTGATGATTTCTCTGAAGTTTACATCATGTCATCTAGCTGCAGTCTGCAATTGCAAGGGAAAACAAAACAAAACAAAACAAAAACAGTTTTAGTTCTCAATAATTCCAAGACAAAGGACGGAAGGAAAAGAAACACTAGTTGAGAGGGTTGCATCCAAATACTTTCAGTAGAAAAATTCAGTTCACAGGTGAAAAATAAAACTAAAGATAATTAACTGAACTAGAGTCTAATATCCACAATTGCGCATTATGGTTTCTATTGAAGCAATTTTTTTCTCTAAAGTCACCCTCATTTTTATCAAAGATAGGCAAATGAAGACTAATTTCATTGCATAGTCTAGTTTCAATAAAGTTGGTCTGTTATTTGCATAAGTACAACAAGAATAGCAATTGATCATACTTGTACAAGTTCCTTTAAATCTGCTTTGCTGGAATTTCATAAGGAATCTCCAGATTGAACTTCAGTTAGCCTCTCAGGGCTAAGAAGCCAAGCCACATCCTGCCATTAGACTTCACTTGCACTACCTTTAGATTTGGGTGTATTTCTCAGGTTCTTGAGGTCCCTGAAAATGTCTGGAGGTTCTTCCTTTGCCATCTCCCAGGAAAGCAACCTTTGTTCCTTACCAGAAAGACTGCCTTGAAACATGGAAGCAAAGTCCCAGGCTGTTTATCCAAGGGGCTTTTATTGGCTTCCAAAGTCACTCATAATTCCTTAAAGCTTTCTGGTGATAGCCAGAGTCTGTGCATGTCTCTTTCAAACATGATATTCCAGCCTTATCAAGAGTTTCCAATTGTGTCCTATCATAGAGAGAACAGATTCCTATTGAATTTATGCAAACAACCATATTGCCATGAAAATAATAATACTTATTCAGTCTCCAAATTTCTGGATGGATCAGGTAGGAAGAAAAATATAAGTGTTTCAATACTGCTTACAATGGTAAGATTTATCAAACTGCTCTAAGAAAAAAAAAAAGAAAACAAGTTACCTTGAAACATACTTTCTAAAGTATCAGAATAAAACAATATGGTGTCTGCTCGCTTGGGCCCTGAAGGAATTCATGAGACAGGTAGACATATAGAAGGAAGATTTATTAAAGTAAGAGAAGGATTGGCTGGCAGAGTCTGCTGGAAACTACTGCAAATCACTGCCTCTCGACTCGTTTTATATTTTCTAACCAGGATGTAAGTTGCTTTGGCCTGTAATGGAATTTTCTATTGAGTTTTGCTTTGTCCATTGGAATGGGGGGAAAGTACAGTTAAACCGGTTATTCCAACCTTTGCATATGTTATTTAGATTTAAGTTGGAGCTACTAGGAGTGGATCCCATACAGACACAAAACCTCTCCCAAGTCACAGGGCCAGCAGTAGACCAATGTAAATAGAAACATTGAAACTGGTCTGCATAGTAAAGGTATAGAAAGCAGAATCATTAAGAAGCAAAGAAAGAAAAGAAAGCTTTCAGAAAGTCCCAAGCTAAGTTACACTTGTTAAATCAAATTATACCAGAGATCCAAATCTCAAAATAGAAGATTTAGTGCCTCCATTACAATCCCCCTGTCTTAACAATATGTGTGTGTGTGTGTGTGTGTGTGTGTGTGTGTGTGTGTGTGTATACAGAGGGTGCCAAAAGTATACACATTTTAAGAAAGGAACAAACTGTATTAAAATTGCAATACTCAATATATACTGATAACAAAAGATGACTATAAATCATGTGTATACATTTTTTTGGCACCCCAGTATATGTGTGTGTGTGTGTATGTGTGTATATATATATATATATATATGAGTTGTGATCAAAGTGTGAATGTTTAAATAAAAAATTTATTACAGTAAAAGACACATTGCCATTAATCCCCCTCAAAATACTTCCCCCTGCTGCGAACACATTTATCCCATCGTTCTTACCACTTTCTGAAGCAGTTCTGGAAGTCCTCTTTCATGGGTGTCTTTAGTTGTGTTCTCATGGCTGCCTCGATGTCCTGAATCATTTTGACTTTGGGGAAGAGCCAGAAGTCTCATGGTGCCAGATCTAGTGAATAAGGTGGATAAGGACACACCATAATGTTTTTATTTGACAGAAATTGCCATATACCAGAAGTGATGTGTGACACAGAATGTTGTCATGATGGAGGATGATTTACCACACACTTTAAAACACACCTTCCCTCAACCGTAGCTCACACCTGACTGACTGCACAGAACAGGTTGAAACTTGTCACACACTGTTACTAAGGTTAGACGTGCTGCTTCCCTTATTGAAGATCCTGCCTTTCTGTGGGATGGCATTCAGCAGCAGCATTCACCGCATTTTGTGATCACAACGGGAAAGACTCCGTGTCACATATTGCTTCTGGTACGACAATCTCTGTTAAATTAAAAACATTACTGTGTGTCCTCATCTACCTCATTCACCGGATCTGGCACCGTACGACTTCAGGCTCTTTCCCAAAGTCAAAATTACCACGAAAGGTAAATATTTTGAATCGATTCAGGACATCGAAGCCGCCATGACAGCACAACTAAAGACACTCACAAAAGAGGACTTCCAGAACTGCTTCAGAAAGTGGCAAGAACGATGGGATAAGAGTGTCTGAAGCGAGGGGGAGTATTTTGAGGGGGATTAATGGCAATGTGTCTTTTACTGTAATGATTTTTTTTAGACACTGACTATTTTTTTCCACACCTCATGTCGTATAATAATTATTCCTAAAATGTTCCATCAACCTTTTAATTACATCTATTTATTAGTTCTTAATAACTCTATGAGATTTCAGTCAATTAATACCCAAGCTATTTTCTTGACAAATTTCATAACAATGATAACAAGAGCTTATTTTTTTGTAAACTCACATAAAACAAAAATACCATATTTAATGTTAACTCTAAAAAACATGTCTATTTAATCAAACCAAACCTAAACCAGCTTTAATATCAAATATTTTCCTAGATCATATGATCCTGAAAAGCATTTGGGTTAGTTTCTATTATATATCCTTATTTATATAAGCTCTTAATTCCTTCAAGCTAATCACATATTATAAACTAGTACTACCTTCTGGAGTAAAAAAAAAACACACCATGCCATATATAAAACACAGATATTACAAACAGAGATCATACACATAAACAGAATTATCAATAAGTGTAGAGAAAACAAGATTTTTCATTTGGCCCTTGACAATTTTGAAGGAGGCTGGGAAATGGAAGCGGGCGAGGGTCTGGCCTGTGAGACTAGCAGCTTGTGTTTTTAAAAGTTTTCTCTCCTTTTTCTCCTTCAGTCACCTCAGCCACAGGCAGTAGTAGCTGTGTTTACTTTCTGATTAGCCAGCAGGAAGGTCTTGGGGGGGATGCTGCGACCTCCCTTCCCTTTTTTTATTTCCACTCAGACTTTGAAAAATCAGCCTCCAATTTTGCTAAATTTCTGATCAGTTATTAAATCCTTTAACACCTGTTCAGATATACTAATTCTCATAACCTCAGAAACTTTTAAAAATTTTCCACCTTGTTGGGAAATCGGTTGATTTTTCCTTCTGTCTGTTTGAAAAGTCTCTTGTTAATTAACCTAACATCTGCATCAGCATCTGTAAGATCCAAGAAGCTTAATAGCAAATTCAAAAGTCGTAAGGCTAGTTATATGTTTGAGAATTCTCATATAAGCACGTGTTTGTTGAAGCCAGTTTATTGCCACAAATTAGCAGTACCATTTAGTGGTAGAAATATGCCATCTCTAGAACATATTAACATAGAGATCGCATAGCTTTCATTCTGAACTGCTAGCTTTTGTGTCCCAGGTACAATCTAAAACTCAGAGGTAATTTGCTCAGATGACCAAAGCTTTGCCTGCTATAGAAATTCCTTTAAAGCCCTTTAAGAATTAATCTATAGTCAAAGGATGCATTCCATTTTCTCTGAGAGGACTGAGAAAGTTGGAAGGCTCAGAGAGTTAAAAAAAAAAAAAAGCGGCTTCAGATCGCCTGAATTTAAAGTGACAGATCCTCCCAGAGGAAGACTGTGCCAGGATGAAGACTGAGCACAAAAGAGCAGTTACCACGTCTGGAGACAAAAAGGATAAGGAGTAGGGGACCAGCTTCAGGCACCGTGTCCTTTCTTACTTTCCAATCAATAAGGGAGGAAGAAGCCTCAGATCCACACATAAATGATACACAAGACAATAAATGGAGTGTTCTCCTAACCAAGCCTCAGGTACACCAGACAAGTTACAAATTTCTATTTCAAAGAGCTAAATAAACAAATACAAACAAACGGTTCACAAATCAGGTACAAGTCCTACAACTTTTCCCCCTCCCAACAAGTTACCTCAAACAAATGCAAAACAAATTGGCTTTTCCCATAGAAAAAGCCTAAACG
Organism: Rhinolophus ferrumequinum; assembly: GCF_004115265.2. Taxonomy (NCBI): domain Eukaryota; kingdom Metazoa; phylum Chordata; class Mammalia; order Chiroptera; family Rhinolophidae; genus Rhinolophus; species Rhinolophus ferrumequinum. The sequence goes on along the minus strand of NC_046290.1, from coordinate 92,665,962 downwards.
AAGGAGGAAGTTCCCAGTTGGTGGTTGGTCGTACACATGGGGTGACTTACCTCCTTCTAAATTGAGCCTGTTGGCTCACAGGTGCAACATGGGTAAATTCCCAGCAGTCCTTCCTTTTTTAGACAGAAATGCAAATATCTCTGGAGAGAGAGAAAGGGAGAAAGAGAAAGCCAGGATAGAGAGGAAGAATTCCTTCCCTCAGGTGGAGGCCTCCCAAAATGCAAATGGCCTTGTTCTGAGGACGGAGCACCCAGACTGAGAGGAAGGATTCTCTGCTGTCCATTCCAAAACAACTCGACTCACAGACAGCTAACTGAAGTCCAAAGATGTTTCTTTACTCCAATTGTGTTGTGTGCCAGAGAGACCAGCCCCCACTGGGGTGTCCCTCCTGAGCCCCCAAGCAAAGCGGCTCTGACAGGTGCTCAAGACTCACAGGGGGTACGCACCCAGTATCCATCTACCTCTGGACACCAGCTCCGGGCTATGGCTGGTGTTACCATTTGTTACCGGTTCAAGATTTATGTGCCCAACACTTCAAGGGGCCAAAACTCAAAACATCAGAGTTTGGAAAAAGGAAAGGTTTATTGATCAAGAAGGCACTAACTAGCTCGAGAAGATGGGAAGCTTTAACGCTTCCGCAAATCCATCTTAGTGTTACCGGGTGAAGGTCTGGTTGCCTGCCGCTCACAAGCCAGTAATCTAATGGAGAGATAAGGATGGTGGAAAGAAAAGCAGGTTTATTCAAAATGCTGATATTCAGGAGGGTGGCGGACTCCTGTCCAGAGGCCATCTTCCTGTTCCTAGAATGGCAGGAGGTTTTATAGGCTCACAAGAAGAAGCAGAACAAAGGAAAGGGGGAGTTAGTCTTGTTACTTGTTCGGGAGAACATCTCCTGGGGTCCGGTATGTTCCGTGATGGTTATCTCGAACCCGGTCTTACGGTTGATTCATATGTCATCTGACAAAAAAATCGCAGTCCAGAATTGCAGCCTGGTTGCCAGTGTCCAGAGTGCTGACTCAGTTTCTTGCAAGTTAGTGTTCTGATTAATTAGATTAAGGAGGTATGCATGTAGCCTTGGAAAAACACAGCAATTAAATTGGACAGTGAGGGGGAGAAACAAAGAAGAGGGGAAAAAAATGAACTACAAAATAAACTGTAATTCAGTAAACCACGCTAGGTTGCTAAATCCTTAAAAGTATATGTCATGCTTACATTAAAAGCGCCCCAAATTCGGTCCTCTTTTATGTCAAGGGCAGGGAGAAAGGGTGGGGCAAGAGGTGGGTGAGGCCTGGAGAAAGCTCGGTGCAGACTGGGAAACAAGGGAGAGTGAGTCTAAGTCTCCCCAGTGGATCCATTGACCGCCACTGATCTGAATCAGGGTCTTGAGGCTCCTGTAAATCTTTGCTAAACAGTCATTATTTTGTACATAATTTACCAGCTCTTCAGGAGAGGTACCTTTGGACAAGGGGCTGTTTTTGCAAAATCCTCAAGCCTGAAGCAGAATTCCTCTAGGTAACTAATATACCTGTCCCAGGAGCTGTTAGTCGAAGGCCATGGGAGAAATGCAGGCTGGAGCATTTCAGTCGGTTACAGATACAACTCAGGAACAGCCAGATGGAAGAGATTCATTGGGCAAGGGTAGGAACCCCACTCTCCAGCACCTTCACCTGTTAGCAGCCCTGAGGCTCTGCAAGCCCCATCCTTTGGGGTTGTTATGGAGGCTTCATTATTTGGGCACGATTGATTGACTCGCTGGGCATTGGGGATTAATTCAACCTCCAGCCCCTCTCCCCTGCCTGGAGATCAAGGATGGGGCTGTAAGTTCCAACCCTGTAACCACAGTGTTGGTTCCCTTGGCTATTGGCCCCATCCTTAGGGGCTTTCCAAAGTTACTTCAATAACTTGAACTCCAGCGTGATAGAAAGTGGCTTGTTTTGAATAACAGAAGACTCCTTTATCTCTCTTATCACTTAGGAATTTCCAAGGGTTTTAGGAGCTCTGTGCCCGAAAGAAGATTAAAACCAGATACATGTTTCCAGACAGTATCCAGCTTGACTTTACTAGCACTGTTTTTATTTTGTTGATTTTTTTACCCTTCCATAAACCTTCCTTTTAAGAAAGTTTAACTTAAAAGGTAACTTAGTTTAAATACAAATATTAAGGATGTGAGAGTTCAGAGGATTTTTAGATATGAAAAAATGGTGGTGGAGGTGTGACTAAGTGACCACACCACTGTCTCCTCATTACTGAGTTCTGTGTCATGGCTGCAACCCGGTCACGTTGCAGGGAGGTTTGAGTGGGACCTATGAGGCCAGGCCCTGTGCTGGGAGAACCCCAGGGCACAGCTCTGCCCTGCAGGGCGCCCTGAACAAGGAGCTCTCTGGTAACAGTTTTCTCTCCCAGAAAAATTATAGTTCTTGGACTTGAAAGCAGATATTCAGGGAGTACAATTCTTGTATAGTATGTACAAGACGATAGGATAACAAAACCAATTTTACCATAGGCTAATTGATGTAAACAAAAGTCAAGTTCCTAGGGCATCTCGTTAATATTATAATGAAACAACATTATTGGGGGACCTGCTGTACCATTGACAGGGCATTCGTTTTACAGTTTAGAACACTCAGCAAGTTTTTGCAGAGGCCCTACTAAGTCCCAGATAGCCATGAATAAAATAGATGAAGTCCTCATGTTTATCAAGCTTGCTCTCTCGTGCTGAGTAGATCCTGGGCAAGACCCTTAACCTCGCTCTGCTTCGTTTTCCTCATCTGCTAAATGGAGGCAATGACCCCAATCTCACGGAGCTCTTGCAAGTATTAAACGAGGTGATATTTATGACATCACCTAGCATTGCTCCATGGTAGCTGCTTAATGTTTGTGTCAGAATGTGTTTTGCAACAAGCACTAGGTGCTGCAGGAATAGAGGTAGCATTTATGTTAAAGAAGCTGAGAAGTCAGGATGTTGAAATGTGCTTCTTAAAAATGGTGTATGAAGTGCTTTCATGTGCATTACCTAATCTGGGCCTCTGCGACAGAAGTGTGCGCTAGGCAGGGTGGGCGGCCTCATCACTCATCGGCGAGCTGGCTGGCAGGGAAGCCACGGGCTTCTGGAATTCTAAGAAAGAAGGAATTCCCCCTGGCAGAGGGATGAAGATGTGCTGTGTGTGTGTGTTGGGGGGGGTTGTGAAGGTTCTAGAAAGTGGTGCCGTACCCGAGCCTGAGAGGACTTTTGCTGTCAGAGGGCCTGAAGAAGAATGGGAGCTGGGCAGGTGAGCTGGCGCCGATAACAGGTGCATTCCTGGTGTAGCAAAGTATTTTTGGTGGGAAAAAACGTGGTGGTTAAGATAAGGGGACTGGTGTCCAGGTCCCAGCTTACAGTGAGTGGCCCTGCATTTCCTCGTCTGTAAACTGGAGGTGTCCCTCCACCCCACTCCCACCACGAGTGAGGAGTATGAATGTGCCACGGGAGTGCACGGAGCCTCCGTTCTCCCCACCACTTCTCTGGTCTTGCAAAATCGACTTGAAATAAAACTCCTAAACTGTGGGAGCACTTGTGTCGGGTAGATTCTAATTGTTTCTCTCTGCCAGGATGCTGAAACTGTATTTCCCTCTTCATAAGCTTAAAATGTTAACCTTAAGTGTGTGGTGTCCTACCCTGCAGAAATCCTTTCCCGTCCTTCATTACATCATGTTGACTACCTGCTGTGGCCGGGGGTTTTATGGGAACACTGTACAGGGAAGTGTTTACAGTGCAGGGGTTAAGTCCTGGACCTTCCCGCTGGGTGACTAAGGCTTGAATCCCGACTCTACCACATGGGAGCCATGTCACGTTTGCTGTTACTTAATCTTTTGAAGTCCACGCCCTCAACTGTAAATCAGAGATAATAATAGTACTTATGTCATAGGGTTGTAAAAATTAAATGGCAAGCCGTTGTAGAACTCTTGGCGCAGGGCCTGATGCGTGCCCTCAAGTGGTATGTCTCCTTATTTTTTCCTTCTTGTTAATACCTTCTCCAGTCTTACAGGAGACATTCAAGGAAGGCATTATAATTCCATTTTTCAGACGAGGAGACTGAAGCGCTTTGATGGAGGAGTTGGCTCAAGGCCACCTAACGTAGAAGTAGCAGAGTTGACTTTTGAACCCAGATCTGCAAACTTCGCACCCTGCGTTTTCCCCACTTTGCCATGCTGCCTTCAGTCTCTTAGATGTTACTATCCCATTTTAAAGATGAGAAAACTGAGACTCAGAGAGGCCATTTAGCTGATACAGCTGGGCCACAAGTCTGGACCTCGCGTTATAAATCCTGCCTCGTTGTCGCTGACCACAGACGTTCAGTGAGCACAGGTGATTTCCTGCATAGCACAGAGCTTGTCTTACCCACCAGGTCAGTGGGGTGTGATGGGGCTTCGTGTGGGGACTGTGCATGGCCCAGGGCTATGTCAGGAATTCTCACCACGATTTCTGGTAGCTTCTAGTTGGTGTTTTAAGGTCTTTTAGGCCTTAGCCACCTCGGATGCTGTGTCCAAACCTTTGGGCATGGATATTTTTTAAAATCAAACAAATAGGACCAACTGTGTCTGACCAGCAAGCACTTTGAATAGCATGGAAGCACAGGACACATATCTGTAGTCGCACCAACCCTGGACTTCTGGGTACAGGGCATCCAGGAGGAGGCCTGTGTGCGCAGATGAATCTCCCCAGCTATGCTGGCCCCCAGGGCCCTCACCACCAGTCTGGATTTAGCTTTCAGAACCTCAGGAACCCAGATGCCCTCTGCTGCCACTGTCCGTGAGTGGCTGACAGAGACACCACCTGTGGACTCTTCTGGAGCCTGGAGTTTCTCTCTGAGCCAGAATCAGCCTCAGTCCAGGAGTGTACCTGAGACAGTCTTTGCCCTCCAGGGTGGGGATGGGAGAGGGTTTAATACCTCAGCCAGAGTAGACTTTGCCCTAACCCTCCTCTCGGGCAGACTTCTGGTTCAAGAGCAACAATGTGGGACTGTAGTGCTGGCAGGAATGCAGGGGAAGCACATGAAGCTGCCCAGCCTCTGGTAAAAGGGGCAGTGTGGGCACGTGGTGATATCCAATCCTGGCTAGCGTCCTGGGATCCAGCAGTCAGGCAAACAGTTATACGAGACTGTGCCAAGCCCTTGTGACAGACGGATCAATAAAACAGACCCTGCCCTCCGATCCCATGGGAAGGATGGGCAGTCATGAGAATAGGTTCATCTGGAGTGGGTTACGCTGGAAGACGCGCGTGTGAAGAGCAAGAGGCAGGGTCAGGCTCTGACATGGGGTTGTGGAAGGCTTTCGACAGGAGGGGGCTTTTGAGTTGAGTCTTTAAGAGGAGCGGGGTTTGACAGGCTGTGGTGGTGGACCTGAGGCCCGGAGGAGAAGGACCCTGGGATGTGTTGGGGCGGCAGTGCGCGGTTTGGTGAGGTCACCAGGGTGTGTGTTTAGGGTAGGGCGGGTCCAGGGCGTGGGAAAGCAGGCCGGAGCCGGATTGGACAGTGCTCTGTACCCCACTGACATGGCCACACCCAGGCTTCACAAGGGCCCCTGCGGGCAGCATGGGGGACACGTGGAGAGGGCTGTTGGCAGCGTTTCTCTGATGACCAGTGACCTGTTAATGTATTTATTGGCCATTTATCTTCCTTTGTGAAGGAAGGTCTGTCTATTCAAGAGGTTGCCTATTTTTTCTATTTGATATCAGATACAAGTCCTTTGTTAGAGTAATGTATTGCAAATATCATCTCCCTTCTGTCACTTGCCTTTTTACTCTCTTAATAGTGTTTTTGATGATCAGAAGTTCTTGACTTAAACTTAGTCCAATTTGCCAACCTTTTGTTGCCCTTAACCTTCATTTCATGGTTAACATCTTTGTGTCCAGTTTAAGAGGTCTTTACTTATCTTGAGGTCATGAAGATGTTCTTTTATAGTAGCTTTTAAACTAGCTCTGCCATCCAGCTGAAATTGACTTGGTGAATTGTGTGAAAGACTTTAAAAAATTTTTTAAATTTTTTAATTTTATGGGTATTCACTCGACCCTGCACCACTTACTGATGCTTTTCCGACTGCTCTTCAGTGTCACTGTTGATGTCAATCACGTGACTGTATATGTGGGGGTACGTTTCTAGACTCTTCTGTTCTATTGATCTGTCCTTTATCCTTTCACCAAAACCTCAGTGTTCTAGTTTCTAGGATCTGACAGTCACTCTTGACTTGATATCTGGTGGCTATGTCCTCCAGCTTTGTTCTTCTAATATTCTCTTGGCTTTTTTGGATCCCTATAACTTTTAGAATCAGCTTGTCAGTGTCTACCAAAACTAAACAGACAAACAAAAAAAAAGCTGCTGGGATTTTAGTTGGGATTGGATTGAATCTATAAATTGACATCTTACAATATTGAGCCTTTTAATCCACAAACATGACTTTCCCCCCCGGGGAGGTCTTTTGAATTGTTTTTAATAGCAGTTAATGACTTAAAGAGGAGCACTTACAAGCAACAATTTCTCTTAATAATAATAAAAGTGGCTGTTTCATATGCACTCCCAGTCCCTCATTCCATGCCAGGCAGCTCCTGATCGAAGGGGCCTGGGACAGTGACGGTCCCCACAGGAGTCTGAAGCTCCGGGGAGCCCCTCTGTGCCCCCGCAGACTTTGCCTCACGCATGTGGAGCTCTGTGTGGAGCCACCCATCTCATTGGATGGGCAGCTGTTTCTATTTCTGTTTCTCATGGTACAAAGATAGCACCCCATTCCTGTGTGGGCCCCTGGCTGGGCTCAGGGCCTAGTGAGAGTGAAGATACGCAGAGAATGGCTGTTGAATTAGTAAATAGTAAACTTGTGTATGTGGCTGCCTCTTGGGCAAACTGGTCCACAGGCTTACTCAGTATTTTTAAATTTTTAAATGAAAGGCTGGCAATTTCACATAAAACCTAAACTTACAGCTTCTTTTGAACAAAAGTCAGAGGATCTGGCCACGTCGAGCCCACCGTGGTGCCTGCCAGCCGTGGCTGCGGCTGAAGGGCCATATTTCCAGATGGGGCCTGCTCCACAGCCTCCGCCCCCAGCTGCCTGGCGGCTGTGCCCCCTGCTGGTTCACTGCCCTGTGCCCCATCCGCCACCCTCCCACCTCTGCCACATTTCTGATGTCAGAGCGCTTTAGAGGAAAACAAAGCTTATTATGGAATATTTCAAACAAACACCAAAGCATAGAGCATAGAAGAGTGAACTCATGCACTCATCACCCAGTTTTAACACTTATCCTCTCCTCACCAATCTTACCTCCTTCTCTCTCCCCACTGCACCTGGATTCTCTTCAAGCAGTCATATAATTGTATAACTAATCATATAATTTGTAGGAATTATGAATAAAGCAATCATATGATTTCACAGAAAGCTGGAAATATTTCCTGTGAAATTATGTGGAAATATGAAAATATTTCAGTCCTCTAAAATTCAAGGACTGCCCTTGTTAAACATAACTTAATGCCCTAGTCCTGAAAGTCAGCAGTAAGCGTCATTATCGTCAGATATACAATCAGCATTTGTTCATAGTTCCCTGTGGACTGATAAAATTTTTTAAACCGTTTTTTAAAAATTCAGGATCTAAACAAGACCCATACATTACACTTCATTAATAAATCTTATAAGGCTCTCTTGGGGGTCAGGTACATTGAGGTATAATTTACATGCAATAAAATTCACCTTTTAGGAAAAATTAAGTAAAATTCACTGTGTAAGTATAAAGTTTTATGAGTCCCATCAGATGTATGTGGTTGTGTAACCACTGTTACAACCAAGATATAGAATATTCCATCATCCCAAAAACTCCCTCACCCCCCTCCATCTGGGCAACCACTGATCGTATTTTGGTCCCTGTAGTTTTGCTTTTCCCCAAATGTCATGCAAATGGAATTATGTAGCTACAGCATGGGCTTTCCCTCCATCCCCGTTTTTTCCTGGAAGCATTTTTGAAGAAACCAGATCATTTATTTCACGGAGTTTCCCACAGTCTGGATTTTGCTGATTGCATCCCACTGGGGGTGGCTTCTGAAAAGCCTCAAAAGAGCTTGTTTTCCTACGTGATCTTTATTTGGGGACTTGCTCTGGACAGAAAGGCCAGGAATGCCAGGAGTCAGGGCTGCTGGCTACGTTTCTATCCGTCTTTATCTTTTGAGTGCTGACATGTGAAAAGTGAGCTAGAGTTCTTTCCACATCCAGCTCAGGGTCACCCTCTCTATAGAGAGGTCCTTGGCTCTGCCAAACATGAAAATAGTAACACAGATGAGTTTTACAAAGAGAAAAGCACTAGGAGAAGGCCCCTGTGGACGTGGAGAGTGGACCATGCCTGAAAAGCTCCCGTCAGTGCAAATGGCAAGGAGATGGGCTCAGGATATTTACTCTGGCCCTGCAAGCACAGGCCTGGGCTTTCTGCTGCCACCTGGCCCTCAGGAACTTTGTCTGCCTTCCCTCTGCCCTGTCCCCCGATGAGATTGGGGTGGTGTTGGCAGAGCTAAATAGCCCAGCAGTTCCTTGGACCTCAGTCTCTCCCTTTGCTCTCCTGCACAATAGCAGTCACCTGCCTAACACGTGACAGGCCAGTCACTGCCCAGTGGTCTCGGGCTCAGGAGAGAGACCAGAGGGGCACAGCAGGGTGAGGGATCCCAGTCTGCCTGCCTGTTGGTGGGTACATGTCGAAGGCTATTTGGGTGGGGGGTGGCGTCTATGAGGGAAATAGCAGCCCACTTGAGCCTGAGAGCACCCCACATGACAGGGACCTACGATCCCTGGGAAGGACGGTGAAGTATGATTTCTGAACATGCCTGGGGACACACCTGGGACTTGTGGGACAGGGAGGCACAGCTGTGCTCAGTGGGAGCGGCCATGAACTTTCACAGGCCTGGAGTTGAGTTACTGCTTCACCCCCGAGCCTCCCTCTCCTGGGTTCCCAATGGGGATAGAAATCCTTGCCCACTTCACAGGCTGGGGAGGATTCAATGAAATAAAATATAAAGCTCCTTGAATACTAGCTGGCATGCAGTCAGCACACAGTCAGTAGTAGTTCCCGTTCCCATCTTTTGTCTTTGCCTTGTGGCCTCCCACACCTGCTTTAACCTCCCACCTGCCAAAGGCCTGTGGTCACAGGAAGCGCCTTCACTCTGCTCGTCCATCACTGCTGGTTTCCGTTCTTCACTCCATCAGTAGAGACAGCTGCTGTTGTTTACTTAAGCACTAGCCAACCACTCTGTTTTCACCAAAAGCAGCTCCCGTACCATCATCTTTTTGCCCCAGGGTTCGGGACTGTGTTGCCCACGATAGAGAAATCGGGGCCTGCTGGTGGAACTGTCTTTCCCGTGGTGGAGGCTTCAGAGTCAGAGCTGATCCTGTGCCGCCCGCCTGCCCCACAGCTCCAGGGCTGTCACCTGTGTGTCGGCTCTCCTTCCCTCTCTGACAGTGGGGGCCTGCTACCCTGGCGGGTGGAGAACTTGCCACCACACACTGGGCTCCAGAGGGGAGCCATTCAAAGCAGCCGTCCCGTGTGTCACCAAGGGCAGGAAAAGTCCCAGAAGAAACGATTTCTGCTGTGCAGAAGATTAAATCTGAGCTGCGGTTTTCAGAAATCTTTCTGAGTGCTGCCTGGGATGGGAAACAAAATGAATCACACTGGGACGTCTTGGTTCATCTCTGTCCAAGTGACTCAGTGCTTTTGTCCACCCTCCCTTTCGTCTTCCCCTCACAGCAGGCTGCAGTTGGCTTCTGAAGCCTGATCCAGGGAGACTCCTGCTCCCAATTTAGGAGTGGAGAGCCCTAATTGAAACCTTTTGTGCTCCATTCCAGAGCCGCATGGTCTCTGGGCGGGGAGCTTGGACCAGATGCGGCCTCTGAGATGGGCGGCTTGTACTTGGGTTCTTTGATGGGCGCGCCTTAAAACGAAATCTCAGCAGCAAACAGTGACCACCTTGCCAGCGTACCCCTGCTGCACAACGGGAGGGTAAGATGTGCTGGTCTCACAGCACACAGGGAGCTCCCAGGTGACGGGCCGACTAGTGTCAGGCTCTGTTGCCCATAGTTCCTTTGCAGGGAGGAAGACATGAACCGGATCTAATTTCATGTGACCCTGAGGCACCCTGGCCGCGGGATCAATGCAGCTCCCTTTATGGAGAGACGGCCCTGCCATAGCAACCTGCACAACTGCCTTCTGGTGTTCAGAAGAGCTTTATTCAGCCTCCATGACTTCCTTTTATTTATTTTTTTTCAAATAGGAAAGGGGGAGGATGTGGAGAGAAAGGGCTTTGATATAAACAGTTTCCAAGGAGACCCGAGTTGGGGTTGGGAAGGTTTTCTCCTTCCCTCGGTCCATACCGAAGAAGGAGGGGTGTGTGCCCAAACGCAGGGGATCACGGGAGGTTTCAGTCTGGAGTCCTGGTTCCTCCCTGCTGGAATCTCCAGATGTTGCAGTGTTCTCAGGCTCATGGGGACGGATGCACGCAGGGCCTGGGCTGAGATTCTGAGAGGACTTTGGGGTGCCCAGGAGCACTTGCAGGGTTTGGGCCCTGCCAGCGCTGTGTCGAGGATGGATAGGACCCGACCTCCTAGCTGCTGGCTCCCGGCCCAGTTCCAGGAGAGCACTGCAACCTGCTTTCTTCCTTAAGTCCTGGAGTTGGGAGTGAGAAACCATGGGGTGCACGTACTCAGCTCCACCGGACGAGCCCACCCTGAGAAGGTCAGTTCCAGACAGTGTCCGCGGCAACAAACTGTGTCGATGCCCCTCTGGCCGGGGGACACCTGACACTTACACTCGAGTGTGGATGGAACTTCTTCCTGGTCAGGAACACCCTGCAGCACGAACGAAGAGGGTGCTGTGTAGCGTTAACCAGCAGAGCTGAGGGCATCTCTGGCGGGGTTGGGGGAGCTTGGCTGGGCAGGGGCACTGCTGGCCCTTCTGGTCCTGGATTTGCAGGCTGCATGTCCCTGTTTCCAAAGGACGGGATTTGGACTGGAAACCAGGAAGGCCCCAGTCACCAACTCCTCTGCCTGTGAAAGATCAGGTTCAATGTGCAAATTCCGGTGTGAAGCTGTCGGGGGGTAAAGCCAGTTGAGGGCACTCAGGTGTGGACCCACGCGGGTGAGCAGCAGTGGGGAGCCAGGTTTTGCTGCGCCCCAGCAGGCTAGGTGTAACTAGTAGGGATAGCAGGAAAGTGCGCTGTCGGGCCAGTGGCTAGAGGCACGAGGTCTTCCTCAGCCGCCTCGCGTTTCCCTTTCCCCTCGTGGACCTTGGTCTGCCCAGGATCTCTGGAAGCCATCCTGGAGACGGGGGGAGTGTTCTTCCTTTCCCTGGGGGTTGAAGCTAGTGAAGGGGTCAGAGCTGGCCTTCAGAAGTGTTCGTGCCTCTTGGGAGAACCCTTCCTCCGGGGACGGCCGGGTAGCCATCCTGCCCGCCTCTGACTTTCTAGCCAGATGTGCCTGGAGGGCTTCCCTCTCCACTTCCAGAGCCGCCAGCCTGCAATTCCAGCCCTGTGCAACTGCATCAAGAGGCCACACTGCGGCCCTGCTCCCCGGGCCCCTCCCCACATGTGTGGGCCTCACCCGGGAGCCTCTCAGCCGCCAGTTCCCATGGCTTTCTCTCTCGGGAGCCTTTTTGTCTCTGAGAACAGAGCGCAGCCCTTCTGAGACACCCTTCCTGGTTTCTCTAGCCATAGTGCCTGCTCCCTCTGAAGCCCTGTGGCCTGCGCCAGCCGAGCCCATCACTGGGTCTTAGCACCAGCCACCTGGTGCTGCCGGGCCGTGGGAATCACAGAGTGACCCAAACAGCCTCCTTCTACAGAACACCCTCTTTATCCCTGACAGTTAACCAAGTTCCAGGGGCTGGGCAAGGCGCTGGGGGCTGCAGAAGCCACGAGGCAGTGTTTTCAATGAGAGGAATCTGAGGCCTTGAGAGGCCATGACTTGTCTGCTCCTGATATGCAGCCCCTCCCGTCCTGCCATGATTCTCCTTGGGGCCTGTCTTTCCCAACTTGGTGATTGGCCCTTGGAAGGTAGAGGCGGCCTTGTTCAGTCTCATGCCTGTGGTTTAGTCTCATGCCTGTGGTGCTGGCACAGTGCCCTCCCCACCCAGGCTGGCACACATAACCTGTAGGTGGAAGAGCAGCCCTGCACTCACTGGGCAAAGGGGTGCCACTTGTCCCTTTCTTCAGCAAGTCTTCAAATCCACCTTCTTCGAGGTGTAGCTTCTGTAGAAGCCTCTGTCCTTTCAGACGGGACAGTCGTTGGCTTTTCGGCCCTTGAGTGGGTAGGGGAACCCTCCAAAGGCCTTCTCAGACCACCTCCTCCAACCTTCTGCTGGGCAGAGGACTCATCGGCCCAAGAAGCCGATAAAACATGGTGAGTACTGGGCACTGTGCCGGTGGCAAAGAGACACATGGGTATCTCCCCCCAAATTAGTAAAGCCAGATCTCAGATTGAGCAATGAGAATACATTGAATTAAGTGCCTGGATGGAGGTGTGTGATGTACCAAAGATGGTGACAAATAACCTTTCCGTCTGCAGAGCAGGGAATGTTACTCCAATGAGGAAATCATACGTTCTGTCTGAAGTACAGGGAGGAGTTTGGGGGAAAGGTTAGTGGACAGATATTCTCGGTGAAGGCAGCAGTGTATCCAAAGGCAGAGAGGAGCCAAGAGAACTGAGTCGTCCGTGTGGTCTAGAGCATTTGGAAGGTGGAGTTCGGGAGGTGGGGCTGGGCCATGGTGTGAGATGCATTCCGAACCGGTGGCCTCCATTCCCTTACCTAGAATGTCTTCTCTGATATGGGTCTCTACTTGCGCCTAGCTAGTCTAACTGTCCTCGTTAGAGCCTTCAGAATCAGTCTATATCCATGCTCAACATTTCTTAACATCAAATGTAACTTTCATTTTCCTTTTACAAAAGCATTACATGTTCATTATAGAAAAGAAGGGTGGGGGAGTTGGGAATAGAAATTAGCAAAAATAAAGAGGAGGGGGAGGACTCATAATTGCTCCCCTAGGAGAGAACTTTGAACGTGTTAGTGTGTATTCTTCTTTCTTTTTAAACAAGGGGATTGTGTCACCCATATTGTTTGTCACCTGCTTTTCCCCTGCAGTCATGACCTGCGCTGCCCTGTTGAATGGTGAGCAGTGTCTGGCATACGGCTGTAACGTGTGCAACCTCTCTGCTTTCATTAGACATTGGAATTACCCCCTCTTTTTCACTATAAAATGTATTTTGAATTATAAAAATGTGAAAAACAAAACTTGGGAACATTCTGGAAACCATCTCATTCATCCTTTATCCTCACCCTTCCATGTTGTCTCTCAAGATGTATTTCTCTTCAGGTCCTTTTTCTACGAATAATTAATAGTGTGCACTCTTTTTTTAAGGGCACAGTTTCTCGTTTTCCTCCCATCAATCATACAGGATACCCTGGAAGAGGTTGAGTGTGAGGGAAGCTGTGTTTACGACCTTGGTGGCACAGCCATAGCTTATCTTTTTGCCTGGCTCTGCATTATTCTAAATGTCTACCAGAATTTCTACCAGAGCTTCTGCCTCCATACACCATGACCGGGTGTGGTTGAGAAGTGGCGAAAGATGTGTTCCATATAAGTAAATATTCCAAAACCTCAAGCCCAGCCCCTTTTAGGTGTCAAACAAATGCATTTAGTGTGTTCTTGTTTTTTAATTAAGGTAAAATTCATACCCCTTAAAATGCACCATTTTAACCATTTTAAAGTGTTCAATCTTGCGTTTAATATAATCACATTGTTGTACAACCATCCTCACGATCTAATTCAAAACGTTTTCATCACCCTAAAGGGAGACGCTGTCCCATTATTAGCAAGCTGGTCCCCCACCCCCAGCACCCCTCATCTACCTTCTGTCTCTATGGATTTGCCTGGTCTGCACATCTCATATAAATGGAAATTGCATTTAGTTTTGTTTCTGCCTTTTTCTCATAATACTTTATCAGAAACGTTTGTCTAGGTTGCTGATAGTTTTCTTCACCATCAGTTTAAATTTACGCTTGATTTATATTTGGTAGGTAATATATTCTTGTGACTCAGAATTCAAAAGGAACCCAGGGGTCGGGGTCACACCGCTGTGCTCCTCACTTTCTTCACCGAAGAGTGAGCCTTGCCCAGCCTGTCATTAGTGCAGACAGACATTTAGTGTTCAAGTGTACGTTCTCGTTCAGGCCACGCATAATGTAGGGCGGGGAGTAAGACGTGGCTGTTGGTGGCTGGGCATCAAGATGTGCAGACACAAGACCCCTTCGGAGTATGTGTGACTTGGAGCTGGGAGTGGGAAGAGAACCGGGCGGGCCTGAGGGCCTCCACACGTGCTCTTGGCCTGGCCCTGCTCGTGTCAGGATGGGCCTGCCCTGGGGACACTAGAGTAAGGGGGAGGCAGGGGGCGGCCATCGCGGGGCAGGGAAACCTGGGCAGCCGGCCCCCAGCTGCCGCCCTCTTGCCCCTCATGGGGCCGCTGCACTGACAGTGCCTTCGGGACAGAGGAGAGAAGCTGGAGTGGCCGAGTCAGGCACTGGGCCTTGCCTCCCATGGGGCTCCACGTGTAATATTATTTAACACTAGGCCCAGAAAATAGCCTACTATTTCGTGCTAAAATAGGTTAGTAGGTCCTAAAAGTCCTGGACCGACTAATCTAGGAAAAACCCAGCAGGGGCTTACACGTGAAACTTCTATCTCTATGTTTACAACTACGTGTCTAAACAGCTTCTCAGAGGCATCCTTAAAAGACACTTTCCCTTACGTAACTTTTTCCCTGGACCCCAGGCCTCTAGCCCTGAGGGATATCATTTTTATGCAGTTGTGACTTGTGTGTGCACACACCCGGGGGCATCCCACTTTTTAGTACACTTTCCCACTTGAAGGAGGATGTAAGGGAAAGAGCAGGGATCTCGGAGTCAGGCTGGGATTGTCCCTGCCTGGCAACTGACTGGCCAGGGAACCAGGCACAAGTCCTGCCATCAGGCTTATGTCAACTCGTCTGTAAAACGGGCGTTCAGGTTCCCCAGTATGGGGGGTGGGGAGGGGCCTGTTTTGTGGCAGGGGCTTTCTGGATGTGATCTCGTTACCCTCCCCGAGACCCCATATCGCCAACATGTCGCCTAGGTCTCAAAGTGCTTGGCCATCTCCGATTGCATCCTTGCCCCCTGGCCAGCCTGCCTGACCGGCATGGACTCCTGGCTGGCAGGCTGAAGGCAAAAGGGAGCCACTGAGCTCTAGACGGCCTCCGGGGAGCCCTGACGTGGGGAGAGGAAAGATGGAGGCTCTGCACCCTCCCCGAGGCTGCCCACTTCTGATCCCAGCCCACCCCACCCAGACAGTCGACTTTGGGTGTCTTCATACCTCATCGAATCCCTTTCGGCCCTGCTCTGATCTTATCTATGGTCCATTGTGTTTGATGAAAAATGTAGCTCCTTGCCTGGACCTTTCTAATTCAGAAATGGGGATAGTCTTGGCCACTCTGTGAAAAGGATTTGCTAAGTAAATAAATGGCATGAATGGAAAGGAGGCCAGCCTTCATCTAACTTTGGAAAAAATGTGGGAATACTCAGCACCTGCCTGCACATCCCGCAGCCAGTCCGTATCATAAGCTTTTGTGTGAGGATCTGGCGCCCTCTGGCCACCCCGAGACCCTGCTGTTGGCTGCGGTCTGGCAGGGGAGGTGGCAGGGTGAGTGGGAGCTTCCTGGAGGAGATGGGGCCCAGTTCAGGGCCCTAGAAAGTACCAGGATGACAGCAGGGAACAAAGAACTGTGGCCTCACCTCAGGGATGGGGAGGAATCCAGGGGAGCCTTGGGGGGGGAACCGGGGTCTGTGGATGAGCAAGTGGGGTGAGGGCACTGTGGGTGGAAGCAATGGCTTGACGGGATTCTGAGCCGTAATGGAGGGAGTCAGGTGAGGCTGGGCACAGAATCTGAAGGGACTTGTGTACCCCTGTGCTGTGGGGCATGGGAGCCATGAGGGTAGGCGAGTGGAACAGGCAGCGGTGTGGTCAAACCTGTGTTCAGGAGACCCGGGCGCTGTGTGAGGCAGGGATTGGAGGTGAGAGAAGGCTGTGGGGACCGTTGGCTGTGGGTGTTGACGGATGGGGAGGGAGCCCTTGATTGTTTTGTTCTCGTCTATCCGTCTTTCCGGGGGTAGGGGGCCTGGCTCTGCTACGTTGTTGGTATCTTGAGAGGCTTTGGGTTGACTGTAGGGGGAGGGGGCGAGGCCTGGCACTGGCCCCGAGGCAGCTGCTGGTGTGGTCCCTGGGGAGGCGCGGGGCTGAGCTGAAATGCCTCGATGCTGCCACACTCATCCCATGTCATCGGACACTTTTGTTTTTAGGGCCTCCTCTGTCAAGGACAGCAGCTTCGTGGAAAAGATGAAGAAGACGGTGAGTTTTTTCTCTGTGCTCTTCTAAGCGAGTCTTGGCCTGGTGGACACCGAGGGGACCCCAGCAGGTCAACTGCACTGGACAGGAGAGGGTGGGTGGGAACCTGGGCCCAGCCCCCTACATGTGCATTTTCGTCTAACCAAAGCCCCAAAGCTGCTCTATTGTTGCTGGGACAGTTCACTTTGTGTTTGAATGTTTCCTTCTTGAACAAACCAAACTATAAGAATGGACTGCCCTCACTCAGGATGCCGTCCCGTCTCCTCCCTCCCACGCCAGGCTCTGTCTGCGAGCATATATGCAGCCCACATGGCTGTGATCATGGCACAGCCACAGTTTTATCTGTTTGTTTTCATTTATTTAAGTATTTAACTTGATGACAGGGTACTGCATTCACATGGTTACAATCCCAAACGTAAACTCTGCAGTGGAACACCCATCCCCGGGGCCTGCCACTCACCACCAATGTTCTTAGTATTTTACGAATCTTTCTAGAGCTTCTTTGTGCCAGTACAAAAAACACAGAGGCTCTTATACTTTTTTAAAACACAAAAAGTGGCATATGACCTACACTGTTACAGACCAGGCTGTTTTTCTGACTTAATGACATATCGTGGCGATCCTTCCATAGCAGTTCAAATACACCTCCCTCGTTCTTTATTACATGATTCCATTATGTGAGCGTAAGTACTGTATTTGTTTAAACATGGCCCTTTGATGGGCACTTGGAATATTTCTAACTTTAAACTCTAAATATTTCTAACCTTAACCCAAATGATGCTGCTGTGAGTCTGTAGATCAATTTGCACATTTGCAAAGACAGTAAAATCCCGGAAGTGGAATTACTGGATCAAAGGCATATGCATTTGTAAGTGTGATAAAAGCTGCCACGTTGTCCCCACAGGGTCACACCAGGGCACTCGCATGAGCAATGTGGGAGAAAACCTGTTCTTCAGAGCCTTGCCAACAGAGTTTATTATCAAAGTTTGGGGTTTTGCCCGTTTTCTAAGTTAAAAAAAATGATGTCTCTGTAGAGTTGTAATTTGCATTTTTCTTATGAATGAGGTTAAGCAGATTTTCATATGTTATGATGGCCTTTTTTTTTTTTAATAGATTCTCTGTTCAAATATTTTGCTCAATTTTTCCATTGGGATTGATCTTTCTCGAGGAATTCTTTAAAATTATTAGGGAGCCTTACCCCTTGTCTGTGATATGAGTTAAAAATATTTTTCCCAGTTATTGCTTGATTTGACTTGGCTTATCATGTGTGCTTATTTGTTTTGCCATGTAAAAGTTACACAGTCCACTTTATTCTTCTTTCTATGACTTCTGGACTTTGAGTCATCATTTGAAAGTCCTTCCCCACTCTGAAGAGATAGAGGAAATTCTCTCATGTTTTCTTCTAGTACTTTTACAGTTTCATTTTTCATATTTAAAATTCAGTCTGTTGGGAGTTTATCCTGGCATATGATGTAAGGTACTCAGCGCTGCTTTTTTTACACAGCTGAGTTCCATGTAACAGAGGCCATCTATTCCCCCACTGATTTTATCATACACATAATTCCCATCATCAGTTCTTTGGGGTCTATTTTCTTATCTTCCTATTGTAGTACTTTGATTTAGCAGTCTGTGTGGGTGCAGTATCGCACTGTTTTAATGATTGTTTTAATATCTGGTCATGCTAGGCACTGCCTCACGCCATCCCATCACTTTTTCAGTTTTCTTGGCTATTTCATATGTATTTATTTATTTTGGGTAATGGTTTTTATTGAGATACAATTCACATTCCATGCAGTCCACCCATTTAAAGTGTACACTTTAGTGTTTTTTAGTACATTCACAGAGTTGTGCAAACCATCAATCACCACAGTCAATTTTAGAACATTTCCGTCACCCCAAAAAAGAAAACCCATACCCGCTAAGTCACCCCCATTGCCTCGTCCGCCTCCCTCAGCCCTGACCGCTTAATCTCCTTTATGTGTCTGGAGCATTGCTAGTTACAAATGGCATCGGACAACATGTGACCTTTTGTGTTGGCACCTTTCACTCAGCATCATGTCTTCAAGGTTCATCCATGTTGTAGCGCGTGTCAGCACTTTATTCCTTTTGTTGCCAAATAATGTCCCTCTGGATGAAGTTATATTTATTTTTCCACAGGACTTTTAGGGTCACTTTGTTGAGGAAAAAAGAGCTCTTAGAATTTATTCAGGATCATGTTCCGTTTCTGTATTGATACAGGTAGAACTGCCATCGTGCATGTTGAGTTTTCCTCTCCAAAATCAGCGTGCTTTCCTTTGGGTTGGGTCCTTTATCACTCGGTAGCTTCTCATGGATTTCTCATACGGTTGAGTTCTAGGTACTTTACATATTTTGATCCTACCGTAAATATTTAGCTACTATTTTGTATCCTGTTTGGGTCCGTTTGCCTGATATCATAAGCATTTTCTCCTTTATGAAGTAGTTTTTGTAGTGATTATTTTATAATACATTTTTAAATGATTTGTAGAAAATTCAGGAAATGTAAAAGGTATGAGAACACTTTAAACCAATTGTAATCCGTGTTTTATTTTGTCCTTTGTACACATATCAGTTAGGGCTGGGTGCAGAAACCCAAAACCTAGGTACTGGGCTACATAGGTGCAAAAATCCGAAACCTAGGGCCCTGGGTACCACTGCAGAGAAATCTCGTGTCTGCATAACCGGAAGGTGGCCTGTGCCTCACTTCCACCTTCCAGATCTTGCAAAGCACATCCAGTTGCCAGACCTAATTTGCTGCAGCCCTAGCAGGAAGACCAGGAAACAGGGTTGGGGCTTTTCAGTAGTTGCTGCAGAGGCACAGTGGGGGGGTGGGGGGGACGGGATGAAGAGCCGTGAGCCAGTCCATATGGTTCCTTTTCCTATTGTGTAGATTTTTTAAAATAAGTATTACTTTTATATCATCCAGAAAAACTCGCCCATAATTCCCCATTAGAGACTCTTGGTGTATTTCTTGCCTGTCTTTTTCTTTTGTGTATGCATGTATATACTATACAAAACATATACAGACACATATATATGGATGCGTGTATATAACAAAATTGGATTACACTATACATACTGTTTGGTCACCTTTTTTTACTGAGTGCACTATGTTGTATTTTTTCATATGTCATTTTAAAATCTGTCCGAAGTGTGACCTTGAGTAGCTGCATGTGTAAGATTACACTGATGCCTAGAGTCAGCTGGGTAGCCTGAGCCCCCATCCACACCACAGGAGCTGTGGCAGTAAGATGCTAACCCGGAGTGACCTAGAGAGGACCTGTGGCAGGAAGGAAAGAGGCTGCCCTTGAGGTGCCCCACCTGCGTGGCCTGCCCTGTGGTCACCTGGAGTCCCCGGTGAAGCCTGTGGCTCTTAGCTCCCCACTGACCCTGCGTGTCTGGCCTTCCCTAGGGCCGGAATATCATCGTGTTCTATGGCTCCCAGACGGGGACCGCCGAGGAGTTTGCTAACCGCTTGTCCAAGGATGCCCACCGCTACGGGATGCGGGGCATGTCAGCAGACCCCGAGGAGTACGACTTGGTGAGCTGTCCCCACGCTCTGGCCCTTCCTCCCATTACGGAAGCTGTCCCTGGATCATGGAGATGCTTCATGGGCTGAGTTAGTCAAAGAGACAGACAGGAATGGGTGTCTCCTGTCGTTTGTACTGGCAGCCAGGTGGCCCTGGTTTTAAGGACATGAAGAACACCTGGCCCAGGTGTGCACTTGTGAGCTCCCAGCACTGCTCATGCCCAGCCGTCCATGTTCTGCGTGCTGTGCGCTTTACAAGTGCTGGGTGGGTGCTAACAGAACATATTGGGTGTGGCTTTCATAATGAAAGGGTCTCAGCAGGTGAGGAGAGGACCTGTTTCCCATCTTTCCCCCACACCCCCACCCAAACCACAGTGGCAGGGGAGCTGGATTGAGGAGTCGGGAAGTGCTCTGATCCTCCTCTGCCCTGACTGCCTGTGTGACCCTGGGACAGCCCCTTCCTCACAGATGAGGAATGAGGGCGTTGGACATTGGACGGCCATCTCTGGGAACCCTTCTGCTGGGCTTTGAAATGAGGCCGTAAAGTCCTGTGTCTGGGCCAGGGCAGAGGAGCGGGGACGGAGCCTGAGGGAAGAGTGCAGCTTGGGTTGGGGCAGGAGAACCTGAGAACTGGGAAAGGCTTTGGGGCTGCGGGATCCTTCCCCGCTGCCTCCGCCTGTCACTCCTTTGGGCCACTGCGGGACCATGCAGGGTTCAGTCCCTACTTCCGGCCTCACTAGCACCAGGCTGTCTGAGGGCGTGGGGGAGGCTCTGCGTGCTCATTCTCCTCCTGGATTGGCTCCTTTGTCCTGTTCTTCCCCTCACGTGCTTGCGTTCTCCAGTTTGCAAGAAACTTCCAGCGGTTTCTGGGCCAGGGGAACTAATGTCAGCCAGGCCACCTGCCCCAGGTGGAGGCAGTGGGCAAGGAAGCGGGAGCTGATCCTTAGGTCCCAGCGGGGACAAGGCTGGCAGGGAGCATCTGGCCCTGGGAAGAAGCTTCCCGGGAGCTGCCTTCCTGCGTCCCCCTAATGGGTCATCGCATCGTCGCCTCGCTGCTCCTGCAGCTCCAACAACACAACAGATGTTCTTTCTCTCAGAACCACTGTCTCCTGAACACCAGCTGCTTCCTGCGCGTGGACTCCATCTCCCAAACCCAACCGCCCCACCCTCACCCCCCGCCTCTGTCTTAGGGACGGGCAGCACCACCTGTCTGTCTCCAGACCTGGGTTTTGAGTTGGTGAGCCTAGGAATCAGTGAGAGCCTAGGTCCTGTGTGCTCCAGGGACCTTGTGGGACAATGACGTTCACCCCTGGTGGCCCAGGGCCAGTGCACAGGGAACCATGTTCTGAGTGCCAACTGGTAGCACGGAACCCAGCCGGTCTGTACCTGTCCACACCCTTTCCTCTGTAAATGCACCCCCTTGCGCTTGAACCCTGGACTTGCTTGTCTGCACCCCATCACGTACAGACCTGGGGCACTGAGCAGACCGAGTCATGGTCGCTGGGCCCGGGCCCTGCCCTTCTGTCTCCAGGCCGACCTGGGCAGCCTGTCAGAGATAGAGAACTCCTTGGCGGTGTTCTGCATGGCCACCTACGGCGAGGGGGACCCCACTGACAATGCTCAGGACTTCTACGACTGGCTGCAGGAGACAGATGTGGACCTCTCTGGAGTCAAGTATGCGGTGAGTCCCCCCACCTTTTCTCCACTGGCTCCCTGCGGGCTCCTAGGTGGCAGCCTGTGGCGCTTCCCCTGGGCGTCCAGACCCCCATGTCCAAAAGGAAATCCTCCAGGTCTCACCTCCTCGTGATCAGCCAGGGCAGGCCAAGGTGTCAGGACAGGGGGCCCGGTAGGGAGCTCGTGGCAGGGAGCCCGGGTCAGGCTGTTTATAGGGCGACCCCCTCTTCCGCCTGGGGCCCCAGCACTAAGAGAGCTTCTCCTTCCACGTGCCCAGCCCCACTTGGCTCCAGGGGGCAGTTGTTGCTGGAGACTAAAGGCAAGAAAGGGGTGGCAGGATGACCAAGATTTGGCTGGGCGAGGAGAGCCGGATGGGAGGTTGACATGCCCCTGCTGGCCGCCCAGGGTTGAGGTTTAGAGCCTGGCTGTGGAGGGGGGCTCCGGGCTGTCAGTCACCGAAACAAAGCCACCTCCAGGGGCCAAAGGTGTCCCACCTCACAGTGCTGCCCAGTGGCTTGGCCAGCACTGCCTGGAAACCTACCGCTGGCCAGGCCTCAGACCCACCCGTGTCACACAGGTGTTTGGCCTCGGGAACAAGACCTATGAGCACTTCAATGCCATGGGCAAGTATGTGGACAAGCGCCTGGAGCAGCTCGGTGCCCAGCGGATCTTTGAGCTGGGGATGGGCGACGATGATGGGAAGTGAGTGCCCCAGACCCAGCCTGCGCGCGAGGCCCCCTCCAGCTGTCAGGTGTCAGACGCGCTCGGGGTTAGGGGTGGCTGTGGCACGTGAGGGGTGTGCAAATCACAGTGTCTGCTGAAACGCCGTGACACACAGAGGAAGACAGTCCCACCCCCCACCCCCCAACCCCTAGTGAGCGAGCCTTCTTTGCGTTGCTTCATCCTCCTGGCTTGTCCGTGGTAGTGCAGACATCTAGACACTTCCTGATACCTTGGGTTACATCACTGGGCAGGCAGCATGCAATGAGTCCTCCAGTTCTGGGGGCTGCTGAGAAGAAGAGGGCCCGGCAGTGCCATCCGACACCCAGGTGGTTGGGAAGCCAGCCCACTGCAGGGTCTCATCACCACAATTGTGTGGCCTGGGGCCTGCCTCATTACCTCCTCTCCCCAGCCTAGAGGAGGACTTTATCACATGGCGAGAGCAGTTCTGGCCTGCTGTGTGTGAGCACTTTGGGGTGGAAGCCACTGGAGAGGAATCCAGGTGAGTGTGTGCCCAGAATGGTCTGTGGGCCCTGGGCGAGTTCCTCCTGAGAATGGGAGACCTGGCCTGGTGGGGTGGTGGTGGGAGAGAGGGAGAGGCAGGCTGGCGGAAGCTCGGTCAGATGCAGGAGGGTGCCAGGTCCCAGGCTAAGGTGTTGGGCTTTGTCTGAAATGACAGGCTTTCCTTACCTTCTCACAGAACCACCTGGAAGTATTCTGAACCCCCGGCTGCCCCACCCCTTCCCCAGCTGCGCTGGCTCCCTCCCACCTCATACGGCCTATCTGGACCCTCCTGCACTGTCTCCTGATAGTTTCACTCCCTAACTCAGCCACCCGCCCCCCTCCTCCCCTGCCAGCCCCCAGCCTCACCCTCTGTCTCTCCTTTTCAGCATTCGCCAGTATGAGCTTGTGGTCCACACAGACATAGACATGGCCAAGGTGTACGAGGGGGAGATGGGCCGCCTGAAGAGCTACCAGAACCAGAAACCGTGAGTGGAGGCCATGGTTGGGGACCAGGCCCTGTGGCGCCTGTGCACCTGTCTCAGGTCCCTGGGGGCAGCAAACAGCTGGTAGTCCTGCGTGTCCCGCAGACCCCATCCCGTGGGGCGTCCTTATCTCCACCCTTGTCCAGGAGTGGGTGTAGGTGGGGGCACCCACGTTTTCATCTCCACTGCACAGGAGTACATGAAGCCCAGAGCAGAGACGGGAAGCTGCTCGGTGCTCAGGGCCCACAGGACCCCTCCCCACCCAGAGGTCCCTCGTCCAGGGCACAACCTCTGAGAGACTGGCACTTGCTCAGCTTGTACTTAAAAGCTCGGAAGTTTTGCTGTGAATATGCTGGGGTGGGGGGTGCATAGCAGTTCCTGGACCAGGACATAGGAATTTCAGTTTTGAGTCTATGTTGGACTTTGGCAGAAGGACACTCTTCCTTAAATTCTGCCCTAATATTTGGACTTTTTGTCCAAAAACGTAGTGTTCCTCTCTTGGGCCCCTGATTAGCCTAACCGCTGGGCACTGCTGACTTCTGCTGGAACCACTCAGAAAAGTCCTCCTTTTACTCCCAGATCCAAGATCCAGCAGCCCTGCTTTAGTCAGTCATGCTGGAGTCCTACTCTAACAGGAAGGCCAACATTTCAGTGACTTTAGAGCGTAAAAGTTCATCTCCTGTTCGTGTTGCCGTCCAGGGCAAGTGGGGGAGAGACCTCTGCTCCATGCAGTCACTCGGGGACCCAGGCCTCTTCTGTCTCAGGGGCATCTTCAAGGACAGTCCTCCTTTGCTGTTAGCTCACCAATGGGTACAGAATGTGGAAAGTCTCCCAGGTTCTTAGGGGCCAGCCTCACTTTCCACATCTGTAAATGGAGACACTGATAACCTAGCTCTGCCCACTTTGTGGGGTTGTCAGGAGCATTGCCTGGGATTGGGCTGGGGGAGCCCTTTCCATACATGAGGTTTCCTCCTAGCCCTTGGAGGCCGGCTCTGAGGTTCCCTGTGTTTTGTGAAACCAGAAGGGTCCCTTGGGGGCAGGGAGATTCAGATTGAAGACCTAGCCAATCACTGAGCTGCTCTCTTCCCCTCCCAGCCCCTTTGATGCCAAGAATCCATTCTTGGCTGTTGTCACCATCAACCGGAAGCTGAACCAGGGAACTGAGCGACACCTCATGCACCTGGAATTAGACATCTCAGATTCCAAAATCAGGTACGAGCTGCCGCCACCCGCTTCCCCACACCTTCACTCGGGGCCTTCTAATCTGGGGACAGAGCCGCCTTCCACCCTCCTCCTGAGCCTCACATCCCCCCCAGGTATGAATCCGGTGACCATGTGGCCGTTTACCCGGCCAATGATTCTGCCCTGGTCAACCAGCTTGGCGAGATCCTGGGTGCCGACCTGGATGTTGTCATGTCCCTGAACAATCTGGATGGTGAGTCCTGGAATCAAGGCCACCCTCCCTGTCTGCCTGGGCCTGAGGCAGCTGGCAGGAGTGGGCCCCTTGGCAAGGCCTGTAGGTTGAGCTGCTTAGGCCTGGAGCCCTGGTGCCTGAAAGGACCCTTATACCCAAGATGCCACGGTTATGGGTTTTGGAGGAAACTCAGGGGTGGGGGGTCAAAAGTAGCCGTGGGGTCTGGCCCTCTGCCTTGGGGTTCCCTCCATTCCCCACACTGGCTTAGTCCCTTGAGGGAGGGAGGGCTGCCTGGAGGCAGCTGGCCCTGCTGCCTGCCCAGACCCCATGTCCCGTGGGGAAGAGGGGACTGCAAGCCAGGTCCCTGGTCCCCAGGCTCGGATCCACCACAGCTGATCACTGGAGGCCTGGGGCCGCCCTCTTCCTGCTCCAGGGGCTGCATCTTCGCACCTGTGAACTTTGGGATCAAAGTCAGCATCCCTAACAGTCTTGGGGGTTCATTCAGGGTGCTGAGTGCAGGAGGCACTAAATAAGGCACAGGGTTTTCCCAAGGCCGTGGTACCAGCTGCCCCGGGTGCTGCCCACTCGTCCTGTCTCCTAGCCTGGCCGCTCCTTCTCACCAGCTTGAGTCAGCCCTTAGGAACAGCATGAAAGGGGGCTGATTTATATCAGAGTTCGTTGTGCCAGCAACAGGGGGACAGGCCATTGGGTCTGTCGTTCTGTGGGGCATGTCCCTTGTACCACCAGAGACAGGAACTTGCTGAGGGAGGCTATGGAGCTCACTCCCCTCAGGAGACTCTGAATCCCTGCAGGGGGCCCTTCACTGCCAAGAGCGGCTGAGAGGTGCAGAGGCTCAGAACTCCCCAAGGCAGACGGATGTGCAGCTTTAGAAAAGATGTGCTCACTCCCACCCCCAGCCCCACCCCCGTAGTGCAAGGCCTGAGCCCTGCTTCTGAGCTCGGCACAGAGGTCGCTGGGGTGCTGGGAATACCCTCCTTTTTGATCTGGGTGCTGAATACACAGGATGTTCAGTTTGTGAAAATCCATCAAGCTATACATGTATGACTTGTAGATCATACTAAGGTCAAACGCCTCCAGGAATTAGACCCAAACCCCTAAGTGCTGAGCCCACCCTGGGCCAGGCCCTCGGCCTTGTGGGTGGTTCTGCAGCAACTCATCTGTGCACAGGCATAAACAGCCCTGCAGTCTCGCCTCTAAGAGGTGGAGCCCCTTCTCGGCTGCTCCCAGGCTGGGGGCTGCTCTCACCTGACTGGGGGAGGAGGTCAGTAAAGCTGGCTTGGTGACTGGTGGCAATAGACGGCTGCAGCAAGGCCTGGCACGGAGGCCTGTGCCATGGCTGCACCTGGAGTGGACAGGATGCTGCCCCAACAGCTCAGCCGTGTGTCCAAGCGTAAACACCGATCTGGAGGTGGCCGTGCATCACGGTCAAAGCCCCCGTGTTGGCATCTCACGGTCCTGAGCCTTGGGTCCCGATGGTAGACCAGGCCCAGCCCTCTGAGCTGCTCTAGGCAAGCAAAGGGCCCCTGCAGGGACTGAGACTTTGCTGGAGTGGGGACAGTGAATGCCAGGCCTTCCGCAGCAAGGTCCCGCTTCTGACGAGCACGACGTGTGCGGCCTGAAGCTTAAGGCTGGCTGAAAGCCTGAGGCTCTTCCCCAGGGTCAGGGAAGCAGCACAAAGATCTGGCCTTGCTTCCGGTGCCAGCTGGGCTGCCTGCTTCCTGCAGAGCAGCCTGCGGCTTCCCGTCCCCTCCCGTGGCCCCCCACTCACCCAAATCCTGCCTTCTGTCTCCCTGCAGAAGAGTCCAACAAGAAGCACCCATTCCCCTGTCCCACCTCCTACCGCACGGCCCTCACCTACTACCTGGACATCACCAACCCGCCGCGCACCAATGTGCTCTACGAGCTGGCCCAGTTCGCCTCCGAGCCCTCGGAGCAGGAACAGCTGCGCAAGATGGCTTCCTCCTCTGGGGAGGGCAAGGTGTGCCCGCCCCCCGCCGCCCCCCCCGCTCCCAGACTGCTGCCCCCTCTGCCCTGGGCTGCACCCCCAGGCCACCCTCACCCAGCCACTCTCCACGCGGCTTGGGCTGAGCTTCAGCTCACCGCGTCCCCTCACGCGTGTCACCCTGCGTCCTGTCCTCCCCAGGAGCTATACCTGAGCTGGGTGGTGGAAGCTCGCAGGCACATCCTGGCCATCCTGCAGGACTACCCGTCCCTGCGGCCCCCCATCGACCACCTGTGTGAGCTGCTGCCTCGGCTGCAGGCCCGGTACTACTCCATCGCTTCGTCTTCCAAGGTAGGCAGGCCGGCCCGCCGGCAGGAAGCATCGCCTGGGCGGGATGTCGCTCGAGTCCCCGGGCAGTGTAGCTAGTAGGCCGGGCTGTAAGACTGCACACAGCTCACAGCCCCGGTGCCAAGAGCCAGTCAGGGAAGCTGTTTGGGCAGCACAAAGGGTATGGAGAGACCCTGAGCAGGGACCCAGTGCCAAGGCAGCCTGGGTGACAGGGGAGGGGGCCTCGGCACAGCTGCTGCACTCACTCCTGCCCCCCGCCCCCAGGTCCACCCCAACTCCGTGCACATCTGTGCCGTGGCTGTGGAGTATGAAACCAAGTCTGGCCGCATCAATAAGGGTGTGGCCACCAGCTGGCTGCGGGCCAAGGAGCCCGCTGGGGAGAATGGCCGCCGGGCTCTGGTGCCCATGTTTGTTCGAAAGTCCCAGTTCCGCTTGCCCTTCAAGGCCACCACGCCTGTCATCATGGTGGGCCCTGGCACTGGGGTCGCCCCCTTCATAGGCTTCATCCAGGAGCGCGCCTGGCTGCAGCAGCAGGGTGAGTGTATGGGCCGCGCTGGGGGCAGGGCCAGCGTCCAGGCGGGTTCCACACTTACCGGCCCACCCCCCAGGCAAGGAAGTGGGGGAGACGCTGCTGTACTATGGCTGCCGCCGCTCTGACGAGGACTACCTATACCGCGAGGAGCTGGCCCAGTTCCACAAGGAGGGCGCCCTCACCCAGCTCAACGTGGCCTTCTCCCGGGAGCAGCCCCACAAGGTGAGTGGGGGACAGGCGGGGCTGGCGGGGGGCGGGGCGGGCTGTGGGGCTGGCCTCACAGACACCACCCTCTGCCCTCAGGTCTACGTCCAGCACTTACTGAAACGGGACAAGGAGCACCTGTGGAAGCTGATCCACGAGGGGGGTGCCCACATCTATGTCTGCGGGTAAGTGAGGGCAGAAGAAAGGGCTGAGGCCCTGCCTGATCGTGGGGGGGCCCTTGCCCGGCCCCCAGTGCCACCTCCTTTCTCCCCCCAGGGATGCTCGGAACATGGCGAAGGACGTGCAGAACACCTTTTACGACATTGTGGCCGAGCTGGGGTCCATGGAGCACGCCCAGGCCGTGGACTACATCAAGAAGCTGATGACCAAGGGCCGCTACTCCCTGGATGTGTGGAGCTAGGAGCTGCCCTCGTGTCCTACAGACTTGCTTCCCCATGTAATCACTTCCCTCCCCCTTCTGCTTGTCTCCTGGGTGGGTTCTGCTGGGCCGTCATAGGAGGCAGGCCCAGTGAAAAAGACTGCTCTAGGTCCAAGATGTGCCCTCCAGAGCCCCTGGCCACAGGGCACATAGCCAAGGGTGACCGGGCCCACACTTTGTGAACACCTCAGGCCCCAGTGGCTGTACAGAAGGGGCTTTTCTCAGCTGAGCAGGAGCTTGGCCCCTCCACGTGATTTTCAATGAGTGTAAATAATTTTAACTTCTGCTCCTTGGAATAAAGTTCTGTTTTCTGTATTTGCCTGATGATATTCCTTGCACAGGTCTGGGGCCTCTACCTGGGTCTACTAACTCAAACCCCAGAGAGACCAACAGCTCAGGAGTCCCATGAGCCCGTGCAGTGGTGGCACAGAGAGCCACTTGCCCTCAGGACAATACACACCGAGCCACTTCTCTGCCTCCCTTCCTTTATTGAGGCCACTGGCCCCAGATCCCTGCAGGCTGGGACACAGGTCCAGGTCTTCTTCTCCAGCATAGCCTTCGGGGCCCACAGAGCCCACAAAACCAAGGGAGAGCAGAAGAGACCCTCCTGGATGAGGGGAGCATGCACCCCCTCAAACAACACATTGGATACAGAAGCCCCTTC
Source organism: Rhinolophus ferrumequinum (assembly GCF_004115265.2). Lineage (NCBI taxonomy): Eukaryota > Metazoa > Chordata > Mammalia > Chiroptera > Rhinolophidae > Rhinolophus > Rhinolophus ferrumequinum. The sequence goes on along the minus strand of NC_046290.1, from coordinate 92,637,053 downwards.
CAGGCTGATGGCAGGGGAAGGCCCAGTCTCATTCTTTCTTGCTCCTGCGTCGCTGACTGTGGAATTTCTGGTGCACGACTCGTAGGGTGGTGAAGAAATTGCCAAGGAAGAGGATGAGGAAAGGGAGGCCGCACATGAGCACCTGGGGGAGGAATCAGGTTGAGGCCAGAGGCCAGACACCGGCCCTCCCCACGTCCTTCCCAGGGTCTCCAGCTCACCTGCCACTCCTTGCACTCGGGGTCCCGGGCCAGGCTGAACAACGTCAGTGCGTTAAAAAGCTGCCAGAACTGGGAGGGAGGAGGGTTTCCATTAGAACACAGTCCCTGGTTGAGCCAGAATGGGCTGGACAGCCAGACAGACGGGGACACAGATAGAACTTACATGTCCAAAGAAAAGAAAGGGCAGCAGGAAGGTGAGGCCCCGCCACATCCAGGACTGGAAGCCCTCTGCAGGGAGAAGGGGCAGGGCCCAAAATAACCAGGGACAAAAGGACACCGCCACTCAGACCAGCTCTAGGGGAAAGGACTTTCCCTTCCCAGCTCCCCGCCAGGATCCACAGCGGGGGCCACGCCCGACTCACCCACAGTGAGGTCCATGGTATGCCTTTCACCCAGCGCCCGCAGCCGGTACAGACAGCCGCTCTGGTAGTAATACTGGAGGAACTGCACAAAGCCTGGGGGTGCGGGGGGCCTCAGGACTCAGCTGGGGCCCCCAGTCCTTTCCCCACCCCTGCCCGTGGGCAAGTCCTGAGCTGCGCAGGGACCTCTGAGATACTTACTCTGGTACATGGAGAAGGACAGGAATTGGTTCCGGAACTTCTGGTACATGAGGCCGTCGGGCCTAAGGCATAAAGCAGAGGGAGGGGGTGGGGAGCTTGGGGGTGCCGACTGTCCCTGCCTCCGCTCCCCGCACCGAGGCCCTGAAGCCAAGCTCGGCCACTCACCATGTCAGCATGACTCCCGACAGGAACGTAGACACGTAATGATGGAAAACCCACCAGCCTTTGATCCTGTGTCAGGAAGCGGCCATCACTCCTGTCCCCTCAGCCCCCAGGACTGGTGCTCGGGGCTAGGAAGTGGGCTGAGGTGAAAGGAAACCAGCACCGCAGCCCCATTCCTGCTTCCAGCGGGCCACGGCCCCCTGCCCGCCCCAGGAGCTGGCCCAGGCCCTGGCCCTGGCCCTTGCCCTTGCCCTTGCCCTTGCCCTTGCCCTGGCCCTGGCCCTGACCATGGCCCTTTCCCTTGCGCACCGCGAGCCGTTGTTGATGAGGATACTCTCCCGGATGGTCAGGGTGCAGTAGTACCAGACCAGCAGAAAGTTGAAGGCGGCGTCTGTCACCCTGCGGAGGGGGACACAGCGTTGGCAGTAGAGCCTAGGGAGGGCGCGGGGTCTGGCCCCTGAGCAGCAGGACACCCACCTGGAGTTGAGGAGGAAGCGGCAGGTGAAGGAGATGAGGATGAGGATGATGGTGAGGTAGAGCTTGAACTTCTCGTACTCGTCTTTGTAGGCAAACCTGGGGTGGGCACACACCCGAGGCACAGGCTGAGATGCTGGCGGGACCCACCCCACCTCCGCCAGAGGAGGGGGTGCCTACTCTGGACACACTTCCATGCATGGCATGGGCCAGCATGGGGGAGCAGCCGCTGAACCCCCAGGCTCAGCCAAGGCAGCTGGGACAGAGTGGAAAGGGACCGGAGGGTGGAGAGCAGAGCTGAGACCCAGCCCACAACCAATTACTTAGCCTGCTTGCTCAGGAGTGTCACGTTGACGTTGCCCAGAACCAGGCTCAGGTACAACCTAGGGGAGGGGGAGACCGGGTGAGGAGAGGCCACGACCGAGAGGGAAGCCAAAGGGCAAAGGGCACAGAGCCCCCAAGTGGGCCAGGCCAGTGTCTGGGTCACCGCCCCCACCCGGCCTTCCCATGGCCTTGGCCACGGGCTCTGACCTCGGGAGGCTGCAGGTAAGCTCCGTGGGGAACACTGAGGCCCCGCCTTTTTCCCGCCTGCTCCCAAATCCTGCCCCAGGGAAAACCAACATCCCCTCCCTCCCTCGTTGTCACCCACCTCTGCCACCTCAGAGCCCCCAGAGCACCTAGCTCTCCCGCCATGGAAGCCCCGCCCACATCTCACATCACCCCTGTGGCCTGGGCACTAGGCTTACCGGCTACGTGCGTGATCGCCATCTGTCACCTACCCTACAGTCCTGGCTACTTCCGAGCCTGCGCCCCAATCCACTGCAGCAACCTACACCCACCACCACCCCAGGACCTCTTCCCAACCCAGAATGGCTTCCTCACAATGCTCGTGATATTCTGACCCCCAAGTGCCAAGCCGCCCAGCCCATGTCACCACATGGACCCACCCCTTCACTGAGGCCCCCAGGCCCTGCTGACTCTGCTCCCCTTTCCTGAGCCAGCTAAGTCCCCAAGCCCTCTCTCACATGTCAACCACTTTCCTGGCAACCCATAACTCCCAGCTCCTGGCACTGCCACACACCCACCAGCTAAGCTCATCTCGTCCTTTTCTGCCAAGGAAACTTTAAGAGGTGCCCAGAGTCATAGCTGTGTACTAAGCAGCTGCACCTCTACGTGGGCTCTTGTTCACACTCAAGCCACGTGGACGGGCTCAGAGTGGTTAAGGACCTTGCCCAAGGCTGCACAGAGATTAAGGGGCAGAGTGGGGACTTGGACGAGGCTGCCCGGCTGCTCAGCGCCACCACCGGCTCCCTCTCCCATCCCAGCAGTGGCCTCAACCAACCCTCTCTTCCAAACCCTTCGTCCTGTCTCCTTCCTGGCAGCTGACATCGCCACCCCCCCCGCCCCCCCGCCTGCCTGGTCACACTCGTCTCCGCGCCCCCTCCCATCCCAAACCACGGGGACCCATGCCCAGCCCTTCCCTTCTACCTGGGGTTTCCTTCCATTACTTAGTGCCCTTTTTCTGAGGATCTCCCCTCTGGGGCCCCACCTCTCAGCAAGCAGATACGCTCAAGTCTGTCCTACGTACAAAGTTACACAGACACCCAAACAAAAGCTGCCCCTCAGCCCTCACGCAAAGTTCTAGGTACTATAATAGTTTCTCCTTCCACTCACAGCCAAGCTTCTGAAGTGTGACCTAAACTTGGCTGTCTCCTCAGCTCCTTTGTCATCCCCAATATCAACTTCCACCCACACCGTCCTGTGAAGTGGTTCTCGCCAAGGTCACCCTGACTTCCAGGAAGCAGTTCCCCTTCATTACGGCATCTGACCCCCTCCCCCGCCATCTGATCTGAGGCTGCTGGCCACTCCTTCTCTTGCCTTCTGGAACACACTCTCTCCCAGCTGTCTGGCTGCCTGCCATCTCTGATGGATTTTTTTTCACTCGGCCCAAGGTTCTGCACCGTCCCTGCCCGTCCTCCCTGACGGCAGACGTTCGTACTTGACCTGTCACTCTTCCCACGCGACTGGGCCTGAGGCGAGCTTTCCACTTCCCTGCGGTTATTGCCTTCCTGGCTCAATCCTGTATCCTTTATGACTCGGCTGGGGCCTCACCTACTCCAGGTGGGTTGGGTCAGGGGTCTCCCTTGCTCCCCCATTCCTTGTACTTCCACCACAAAGCACCCATCCTGGTAAGCTGTCACTGTCACTCAGCTGTCTCCCCCGAGGTAGGACTGGGCAGTCTGACTGCTCAGCCCGGAGTGGGCCCAAAGAACATCTGCTGACCAAATGATCACGCAGAGGAAGAGTGTACTTCAAGCTCTTCTCCCAAGAATAACTGTGAACTGAATTTGGGGAAGGGGTCTCACCCATTCTTCTTGGGCAAATAGGCCTCCATATCGAAGAAGAGGCCTTGGCGCTCCTTCATCTGGTTCTCCAGCTCCTGTGCAGTCTCCTCGGCCCCCACTGGAAGGGAGGATTTGCATCTGCAGGTGGGACCACAGAAGCCAGAGTCAGAGCAGGAGGCCCCAGGTATCACACTGACACTTGTGGGGCAGGAGGGTTCACGTGGCCCAGAAAGGGGAGCAGCCATTCCAGGGAGTCAGCACCAGCCCTCCACCCCACCAGGTCAGACACCCAACCCCAGACAGAGGCTGAGGGAGGGTGCGGGGCTCCTAACTTCTTCAGGATGAGTGTCAGCTCCTGAAGCTGCTTCTTCTGCCGAGTGATGGAGCTGGTACAATTGTTCTGCAGCTTGGTAAGCTCCTCTAGCTTCAGACGGTACAGCCGGTGGGTCTCCTGGGGATCGGGTTGAAGAGAAAGGTCAGGCTGGTTGGGGGGGCCGTTAGCCAGAGCCTGCTGGGCAGGGGGCAGAGCACACACTCCCCTAGAGCTACTTCGGAGGGTCTCAGCAGGAAAGGAGGCAGCCAGCTGTGCCATCCCAGGGACCTCCTTAAGGCTGCTCTCTCCCCAAGGCAGGCAAGGAAATGGGGTTTTCCTGAAAGCCCAGAAGCCCCCACAGCACCCCTCTCCCAGAAACAGGCTAGTTACCTGAAGGATTTTTTTTCGCTCTCAGCTCATCTACTAGTTGTTCCCACCCCTTTCTATCCCATGCCAAGTCTGGATTCTAGGCCCACAGGTCCCCCTTCTGGACCAAGCAGGCTGCCTAAAGCCGCCCCTGCACTCTCAGATCCTGTCCATCCAGCCTGCAAGAGCAGGGGAATTGGGGTTGTCCAGGAAGGCTTCGGCTCTGGCACTCCCAGCATCTTCCCCCCCAGGTTAAAGGTCATCAGGCTTCAGCCCTTGGACCTCCTGCTATAAGGCCAGTGCCCTACCCTCCCCCAGCACCATTGGTGCGAGGCTTCCCAGAGCACTTTGCCCTGGTGGGTGAAGTCTTGAGAAGCGGCAGCCTGAAGACAGGGCAAAGGACAATGTGAGGACAGGGTCTGAGGCGGTCAGGCTCCGGGACTAGGTCTGCTCTGTTCAGGACTCTAGGGAGAAGCACTAATAGCAGCAGGCTTCGCTGGGCCAGGGGGCGGCTAGGCTTCCCTGCAGACAGGAAGGGGCTGAAACCAGTCCAGGAGGGGCAAAGGCCTGATCCAGCGCCCAGCCCAGCTGGCCAGAGCTCTGCCCTGTCGGGGTCTGTTTGTCATACCCCGCGGGGCTGCCACGCCCCCTCGACTCCTCTGCCCATCCCCAGCCGCCGCCTCCCCGGTCCAAAGGAGGCCAGCAGCCTCTTCCTCCCTGGCCTCCCCTCGGAACAGCACAGTAGCCCCTACAAGCCAGATCCAGTCAGTTCTCCCTGCGGCTTCCCACTGGTCTAAGAGAGGCTCCAGCCGGCCAGGCCCACAAGGTTCCTGCAGGGTATGGCCCACCCACTTCTCCCCTCACTCTCTGCAGCAGCCACACGGGCCTGTCTTCGCGGGCGCTGTCCTTCACCCTGGATCGGCACCGTCCCCCTACAGGCCGGGGACTTCACCTAAACACCAGTTCCCCCAGCCCAGGCCCGGCTGCTTCCCGGCTGCCACTCGGCACTCAGCCCCGACAGCGGGATGGCCCGGCTCCGGGCTCCGGCCCAGCCGGCGCCCGGGGCATGTGTGCCGAGTGACTGACCCAAGACTGGGCCCGGCCGGCTCTGATTCAAGTGGCCACACCCCTGAAAAAGACGGGGTCGGGGTCGGGGCCTCTTTCCAAGGCTATCGCCGGAGGCCCGAAGTCCGCCGGGCACAGTGGGGTACCGCCGGGATCGTGGCGGCCGCTCGCGCGAAGGGTGCCTCCGTCGGACACTCAAGTGAGGCCGAGAGGAGGGTCCCTCGGGAGCGACACCAGGGTCTCCGATCCCTGACTCGAGCTCCCCGGTGCCTGACACGAGCCTGCCCGACCCTTGACCCCGAGCCAAAGAGACGTGGCTCGGGACTAGTGGGCACCCACATTGGCGCTCACCTGGATGCTCTGGAAGTCCTGCTGCAGCTCCTCCCAGTCCCGCAGGCAGTCGCCCAGCGGGCCCAGGGGCGTGGGGTGCATGGTTGCCCGGCCCCGCGCCAGACGAGCCGAGGGTCGAGGACGCCGCCGCAACCCAGGCTGGCCGGAGGCGCCTCAGCCTCCACCGCCTTCGCCCCGGTCCGCTTCCGGGCTCGCGCCGCCGCGACCACCAATAGGAAAAGGTCCTGGAGCAGCGAACGCGCTGGCCCCGCCTCTACCCGACCCAATCCAAGTCCGGGGCGTGGCCTGGGCGGGGCCAAGTGCACCCAGCCCCGCTCTCCAGCGACTCCTGGCTTGGACGAGGGCTGGGGCGGCAGCGGAGCCTCGCAGGGCTCCACGAGTCGTGCCAACCGCGTGATGCAGCCTGCAGTGGCCTGGACCGTCATGCTGGGAGTAAGCCAAGGCCCAGGGAGGTGACACTTGCCTCGAACTCTTTCATCCTTGGGAAGCTGCGCCTCAGCAGGGAGGGGATTCCAAACTTCCTCTCCATATTTACAGTGGCCTCCTTAAGGTCTCCCTGCCTTTAGCTCATTGCTACTGTGCCTTCACACAGCTACCAGACTGCCCTTCCTAAAATACGAGGCTAATCTCCACCATGTCCCTCCTGAAAACTTGCCAACGGCTCTGCCCTGCCTATCAGGATATCCGTAACCGACAGAGCCATCGCTCTGCAGCCATCCCAGGCTCTGTTCCAGCTCAGATCCTGACTAAAGCCTGCGTTGCCTGAAAAGTCCTTACTCCTCTGGCAAAACCCCACTCCTGGAGGGTTTGGGCTTCCGTTTGGGGTAGGGGAGACCTCCAACCCTCTGCAAGAGTCCTAGGAGGTAAAACGGTGTTCGTCTCTATGTCCCGAGCCCTGCCCAGGTGGCCCAGGAATATTTGCTGAATGAACATGGAAGGACATCCCAAAAGCCCCATCAGTCTCCTTGTCTGTGCCCTCTCATGGCTCCGAGGGCACTACTAGAGCTCCAAAGCACATTCTGAAGAAAACTCCCTTTAAGACGTGAGGAATTTCTAGACACGTGGGTGTGGGCAATGGAAGGGGCAGGAATCTCTTCCTGGTAAACACAACCAGGCAGAAATGAGTGGAAGCACAGAAAGGAAATCTGTGCAAGTGATAAACCAGTGGAGAGATGGGGAATGCTGGGGCTGGGGTTGAGGCAAAGGTGTGCCGTATGCCAGGAGACTCTCAGAGCTGTGAAACCCGGGGCCTGGGCCTGGCACCTCTAGGTGTAGGGGAATCTCCGCCCACAGGTGGGTATTGTGACACCCCCTGTGAACCAACACAGAAAGCAGGAACCCCTGGAGCTCCCCCCAGGCAGCCTTCGAAGGGTCCAAGTCATGGGGGGTGGGTGTGGGGCAGCTGCTCTGGCAGCCAGATGCTCTTTCAGAGGCAGCCTCAGGAGTGCAGTGGGGGTGATCCAGGAAAGGGGGTGCTTACTAAGTCTGAGCAGAGTGCACCTGCTGTGTGGCGTGAACAAGGCCCCTGGGAAGAACCAATAGAAGAGGCTGACAAGAGGCTCCAGGTAGCGGAGACCGTTTCCACACCAACCTGGTTACATAGCCTGGCCCACTGCCCATAAGAAGTTCTCAAGCAAGGTTTTTCAGGACCCATAGCTGGGCCACAGAGATCAGTAGAGTGAATCCGAGATGTCTGTGATAAAGTCTCCGAGGACAATCTTTTCCCACTCCAGCAGCTGGGCGACAAAGCCCCGATTTGGACGCATGTTGTTTTTGCACTTCTTGACGTAGGCCCAGGACCTCTGTTAATGCAAGGAGAGAAAACGGATTTCAGGATTGGATCTGGGCCCTTTCCACTTAGATCAGAGCCAGCTCAGGAGGGAAGGGAGGCATTTGCCCAGGGGCCAGCAACATGGCTTAAGGGCTGGACACAGAAAAAGCGCGGTTTAATACATTAGGGCAAAGGAATCACAGGAGCTGGCTCTGCCTTGAAGCCCCTCTGCACCTCTCCTTCTTAATATGGAGACAGTAACTTCTCTTATTTCAGATAGCTTCTGTGAAGGTTGAGACAACATATGTGAAACTTCCTGTGGGCAGGAAAGCACCATGCCCATGACTGGCACATGGTGCTGCCTCAACAAAGGTTTATGTTGTGAGTAAATACATTACTGGAAAGAGGAAGAAAACTATGGACAAATTCTCTGAAGAAGGAAGATCGAAACTGCCTTCTTTCAGGCATCCACCCTAAAATGCAGGAAGGTGACAAGCTAGTCTCAGGTGGATCGAGGACAGAGGAAAAAAGAAAAAGGCAAAAGAAGTGCCTCAACAAACTAGGAATAGAAGGAAACTACCTCAAAATAATAAAGGTCACATATGAAAAGTCCACAGATTACATCATACTCAATGGTAAAAGTCTGAAAGCTTTTCCTTTCTTTGATCAGGAACAAGGCAAGGATGCCTGCTTTCACCACTTCCATTTAACATTGTGCTGGAAGTCCTAGCCAGAGCAATTGGGAAAACAAAAAGCAAAAATAAATAAAAGGCATCCAAATTGGACAGGAAGAAGTAAAATTATCAGGGTTTTTTTGCAGATGACATGTTCTTATATGTAGAAAACCTTAAAGATTACACTATAAATAGTGTTAGAACTAATAAATGAATTTAGCAATATACTATATACTAACAATGAACAATCTGAAAAGGAAATTAAAAAAACAATTTCATTTACAATAGCATCAAAAAGAATAAAATACTTAGGAATAAACTTAAACAAGGAGATGAAAAACTTGTACCCCCTCTAAACTACAATATGTTGCTGAAAGAAATTAAAGAAGACATAAATAAATGAAGACATGCCATTTACATGGATTAGAAGACTTAATGTTGTTAATACTATCCAAAAGAATCTATAGATTTAATGCAATCTCTATCAAAACCCCAACAGCATTTTTTGCAGAAATAGAAAAATATATCCTATAATTCATATGAAATCTCAAAAGACATCTGAATAGACAAAACAATCATGAAAAAAGAAAAACAAAGTTGGAGGCCTCACACTTCTTGCTTTCAAACCTTCAAAGTTATAAAACTATGATAATCAAAACAGTGTGGTCCTGTCATAAAAACAGAGACCAATGGAATAGAACAGACAGTCCAGAAATAAACCTTCACATATATGGTCAAATGATTTCAGTGAGAATGCCAAAACCATGTAACAGAGAAAGGACAGCCAGTTCAACAAAAGGTGTTGCGAATACTGGATATCCACATGGAAAAGAATGAAGTTGGATCCTTACATTACACTATGTACAAAAATTAACTCAAAACGGCTGAAGACCTAAATAAAAGAGCTAAAAGTATGAAACCCTTAAAAGAAAACATATAGAAGGAAAAGCTTCATGACATTGAATTTGGTAATTATCTCTTATATATGACACTAAAAGCACAGGTGATAAAAGAAAAAATAGATAAATTGGACTACATCAAAATTAAAAACTTTTGTGGATCAAAAGACACAATCGACAGAGTGAAAAGGCAAGCTACAAAATGGGAGAAAACATTTGCAAGTTATACATCTGCTTTATATCCAGATATATATCCAGGTGTTACTATGAAGAATATAAGGAACTCCTAAAGCTCAACAACAACAAAACAAACAACCCAGTTAAAAAATGGGCAAAGGACTTGAAGATGCATTTTTTCAAAGATACACAAATGTCCAATAAGCACACGGGAAGATGACCAATATCATTAATCATTAGGAAAATGCAAATCGAAACAACAGTGAGATACCATCTCACACCCACTAAGATGACTCCTATAAAAAAAAAACACAGAAAACAAGTGTTGGTGAGGATGTGGAGAAATCAGAACCCTTATGTACTGTTGGTAGAATATAAGATGGTACAGCCACTGTAGGAAACAATATGAAGATTCCTCAAAAAATTAAAAATAGAATTACTATATGACCCAGCAATTCTATTTCTGGGTATATAACCAAAAGAATTGAGAGCAAGATCTCAGAGATATTTGCATGTTCATACCAGCATTATTCACAGTAGCCAAATGTGGAAGCAACCCAAGAGTGCATCAACAGATGAGTGGTAAACAAAATGTCATATACACAGTTGACCATTTAACAATGCAAGGGTTAGGGGCTCCAACCCACATGCAGTTGAAAACTCACATATAACTTAAGTCAACCCTCTGCATAAATTGATTCCCAACCACAGGTCAAAATTACACTTGACACTGGCACAACACAGGTTTGAACTGCACAGGTCCACTTATGCGTGGGGTTCAAATCCGTGTTGTTCAAGGGTCAACTGTACATACAATGGAATTGTATTGTTCGCGATAAATAAAAAGTGGAATAACCCAAGTGTCTATCAACAATGAATGGATAAATAAAATGTGGCTTATACCTGCAATCGTATGCATCTAGCAGAGCATCAATATACTCGTATGCGAGGCAAAAACTTATAGAGATACAGGGAAAAATAGATGAATCCACTATTGCAGTGGGAGACTTCATGGACAGATCCAGCAGGCAGAAAATAAGTAAGGACATAGTTGGATACAACAATATCATTAGTTAGATCAACTGGATCTAACTGACATAATAGAACACTTCACCCAACAACAGCAGAACACACATTCTTCTCAAGCTCACATGGAACATTCACCAAGTTGAGTGTTCAACTAAATCAGTCATCTAAGCTTCCTCCTTCTTAGTAAACTACAAATAAAAGAGTAAATTAAATACAAAGTAAGCAGAAAACAAAAAGAAACAATACAAATGAGAGCAGGAATCATGAAATTGAAAACAGGAAATCAGTAGAGAAAATCAATGAAATCAAAAGCTGGTCCTTTGAAAAAGATTAATAAAATCAGTAAGCCTCTAACAGGCCTCTAACCAGGCTACCAAGAAGAAAGAAAATCCAAATCACTAATATCAGAAATGAAAAAGGGGACATCACCATAGACCCCATGGACATTAAAATGATAATAAAGGGATACGATGAACAACTCTATGCCCACATATAGTCTAGATGAAATGGACCTGTTCCTTGAAAGACACAATTTCCCAAAACTCATGCAAGATCACACAATCTGAATAGGCTGATATCTATTAAAGAAATTAAATCAATAAAAAGTCTTCCAAAACAGAAAGCACCAGGCCCAAATTCATTGGTGAAATCAGTCTTAAAAAAGAAGGAAATTCTGACACGTGCTACATACAACCTGGGATGAATCCTGAGGAAATTATGCTAAGTGAAATAAGCCAGTCACAAAAGGACAAATACTGTATGATTCCATTTATATGAGGTACCTAGAATAGTCAAACTCATGGAGACAAGGTGGAATGGTGGGTGCCGGGGCTGGGCGCTGGGGCGGAGTGCAACATGGGGGAGTTATTGTTTGATGGGTATTGAGTTTCACTTTGGGAAGATGAAAAAAGGTCTGGAGATTGGTGGAACAACAACATGAATGTACTTAACACTACTGAACTGTACACCTAAAAATGCTTAAGACAATATATTTTATATATATGTAAATATATGTATAAATATATTTTAATATATTAAAAATATATTAAAATATATTTTATGTTAATTTGTTTTGCCACAATTTTTAAAGAAATAAAACACAGTGATGCCAGGACAGAGCTATGCAGTTGTAAAGTCTGGCCAGATCAGAACAGGCTCTTGAGGACCAAGCATAACTATAGCCCCACATACCCAACCACACACCCCATTTCCAACCCACAAAGAATCTGCTGGGACTCACAACACATGCAGCAGTCAGGAAGGACGGCCCTTATTCTGTCTACCAGGGGACAAAAAGGTGAGGGGACGTGCCCAGGTCACTCTTGGTGAGGAGCAGCACCCAGCCATGGCCCCATTTTTCAGATGCCAGGCCAGTGCTCTCCCTGCCACCTTAGGGCCCTGTGAAAAGCCCAGATTCTCCAGCTGGGTCATCTGGCTTTGAATTCCAGCTCTGCCATTTACAGCTGTGGGGCCAGCCTCATATGCCTCCTATAAAATGGGGATAACAACAGGCCAGGGGTCATTGTGTTTCCATTACGCATAAAGCAGGAAGCACTCTGCCAATGTCAGCTTTTACCATGCCTCAGGAGTCGGCTTTTTGTTTTTCTCTGATGATCTTTAAGGGACAAAGCTACTCCCAGCAGTTGAAAGGCAATGACATTGACTTATTAAGGGCTTGCTGGCTCTGGGATCCTACACAACCTGTGTCTGTGCTTTGATGCCCAGGACAGGCAGGGGTGACTGGATGCCAGATTCTTCCCAGCTTACTGCTCCTCCTCACCCTTGGTACCCAGAGTTGCTGAGTGGGGACCATAAGGCCCAGGAATCAGTATGTTGAGAGTGGCCCACATTCTTCTTTCCAGTCCTGTGGGCTCTATCACAGCTGAGCTGACAACACCCAGGGGACAGCTTCCCTAGTGCACCAAGGAGGACCTACCCCCCAGGACCACACAGACAATGGGAGGCAGACATGTCTCTCTGGACCCCAGGCAGCAGCAGAGCTGAGCCCAGGGCAATCCAGGGTCCTTGCTATCCAGGCAGCAGGAAAAGCTGACACCACACAGGACTCAGTAGGTCTGGAGAGGACCTAGGAAGGTCACAGCAGCAGTGCCTCTGACCGCAGCTCTACGAGCTGCGCAGCCTTTTTGGCCAAGAGTTATCTAGATGGCATCGCAAACAACAGGACTTCTCTGCAGATGAGAGGATAATTGCTAGTCCAAGAAGGGTGTGCCAAGGTTCTCCTGAGAGTGGGACTGACCTTGACCTCAGGGGGCCAAGTGCCTGGCGTCCCACTGACCAGGATTACCATGCCCAGGTGTCCCTGACCCTCGCTGCTGGAGCTGTGTATCTCCGTGCAGGAGCCAGTGAATATCTGTGTGGGGGCCTGCATGTGCCCCATCGCCATGGGGACCTGGCCCTTGCTACTTAGAGGAACTGAGTGGGTGGAGGAGACTCCTCTCTCTGCTCTCACCCAGCCCACTCTGGAAGTGGCTGTGACTCTGACTCTTGCTTTGGATGTTGCCAGAGAGAGGACTGTGATTTGCTTGTCAGGGCGAGGACACATCACTAAGTGTCAGAGCTGGAGGGTTCCAAACACCTTCTTGTGCTCACGCCTCCCTGTGAGCAATGAGGACACCAGGGACCACAGCAGGGCCGGGCTTGGTGACATTCACAGCCCGGCCCCATTCAAACTCCAGGGGAGTGCAGGTCCTGGCACCCCGACTCTCTGCAGGCGGGTGGGCTCAGCCTGCTTTCTGCCAGCTCCCCACCTTTTCATACCAGCTCAAAAAGGCAGTGAAGAAGAGGCCCCTCTGAGGATAGAGCCCATTCCTGGGAAGGCAGCTGCAGAGGCAGCTCTACAGGAGCATGGCACAGGCTGCCTCCCACATTTATCGGTGTCGTCATCCCTCCACAGCGGGCAGTGACCCGGTGGGAGGGCCCTGACGATTCACTTTAATTTAGGTGGGGTGAGAGAGCACACATCTGGGCCTCTCTCTCCAGACTCTTCTTTTTTAAATTGTGCTGAAATACACATAACATAAAACTTACCATTTTAACCATTTTTAGACGCACAGCTCAATGGCGTTGAGTACATTCACTGTGTTGTGCAACCCTCATGCATCTCCAGAACACTTTCTTCTTCCCAAACTAAAACTCTGTATTCAGCTCCCCCTTTCCGTCTCCCCCTCAGCCTCTGGCAACCCCCGTTCTACTTTCTCTCTCTCTGAATGACTACTCCAGGTACCTCATATAAGTGGAATCATACAGTATCTGTCCTTGTGTGTGTGGCTTATTTCACTTAGCGTAATGTCCTCAAGGTTCATCCACATTGGAGCGTGCGACAGGATTTCATTCCTTTTTAAGGCGGAATAATATTACATCGTATGTTCATACCACATTTTGTTTATCCATTCATCTATCAGTGGACACTTGGGTTACTTCTACTTCTTGGCTATTTTGAATAATGCTGTTAAAGAACATGGGTGTACAAATATCTCTGAGTCCCTGTTTTCACTTCTTTTGGGTATATGCCCAGAAATGGAATTACTGGATATCCAAGACTCTTTTCAGCCTGCAATTTCACCCCCTAAGAGCACACTGGGTCAACATCCAAAACCACTGGCAACGGGCCCTGACCATGGTTGTCCTTGGCCCCTCCCTTCTTCCTAGCACACTCCTAGACAAACGCAGGAGTCCGTTAGGTCCTACGCAGCCCTCTGAAATTATGCACAAGCTGTGCCAGGCAAGGCTCTCCCGTCCCCTCTCCTCAAGGTGGGCCTGCCATCTGGTGCAATGGGCAGTGGGGAAGCCCTGCCCTGAGAGTCAGGAGCCCTGAGTTTCCACAGGGTTTGCTGTGATGGGTCCCTGCTTCCTTCTCCTCTCTGGGCCCTGCTCCCCTCAAGCGTATAGGAATTGTTGGAGTGGGTGCCTGCTGAAGCCCTGCCAGCACGGCAATTCTATAACTCCAAGCAGCAGCTAGGATGTACCTCCCTTGGAGAACCATGAACAGACACTGGTGAATAGACTGTTGGCAGTGGGGACTCACAGAAGGTGCTGCCATCTGCAGCCTTGCCCAGCCTGTGTCCCTGGGCCTGCACCACACGCCCAGCCTCAGGCCTCCAGCCCTGACCGTGAGGACCTTACCACTGTGCCGAGTAAAGCCCTAGACGTGGAGCTCCTCTCCCTGACCCTCCCCCTTCTCATCCCCAAATTAGGGCCCCAAGGCAGTGTGGGATCCTGTCCCTCCCCGGTGCAGCTCGGACCCCCCCTCCTGGAGGAGGCTTTGGTCCGAGCCTGGACCAGGGAATGCATACCTTCAAGCTCTGCTCATTGTGGTGCATGAGGTAGGCCAAGATGGCCGTACAGCTGCGACTGATGCCCAGGGTGGAAAAGACCAGGATGATAGAGTCAAGCTGGAGGTGGATCTCTGCAAGAGGAAGGAAGGGTGGGGGGTCGTGTGTGGCTCCTTTCCCTGTGGACCTGAGTTACTGTAAGATCACTAGGTTCAACAGTGGGTTCAGAACCAGCATTCCATGTCCTAGGCAAGTCACATGACATCTCTAGGACACTATTTCATCGCCTGGCAAACAGCGATCCTCAGACCTAATTGGCAGTTCAGGAGAATCACACCTGGGCCATCAGCATTATCATGCAAAGGCCTTTTCTTGGCTCTCCAGGCTTCCAGACCAGGAACATCTTCTACCAGTTGGCCTCCCCAGGTGGGGATGAGAGGCTCACCTCTCAAGGGCACTTGGGAACTGACAAAGGCAGTGAAACCTGGGTATGAATCCTGGCTCAGCCAGTCAATGCTTGTGCGGTTTGGGTACGTTACTCTAAGCCACAGTTTCCTTGTCTGGAAAATGGGATAACAGTATACTACCTACCTCATAGGTTTTGTAGTGTGCTTAGCCCAGTGCCTAGCACAGATATGTGAGCTGTAATAATACCTAAAAATACCCCTGAGGCTGTGAGTCTCGCCTAGTGAGGGGTGCGAAGGAACGCTAAGCGGGCACCCTAAGCTGGTCTGGTAATCCCCAAGAACTGAAGATAAATATTCCAAATGCAAAATCACATACTGTCAATGCTGGAGAAGGACCAGAGATGATTAAGGCCGAGTACTTCATCATATGGATAAGGAAACTGAGGCACTGAGCCATTAAGGACGCCCAGAGCCACCCAGTGAGGTGGGGCTGGAGAAGGGGCCTCTTTGTGCCATGGGCTCTGTCATCTCATGGTGGGACACGTGGCAAGTCTCAGTCTCAGCTCCTAGTCAAGCGATAGCTGCAACATCCTGGGCAAGTAAGAGATGTTTGGGCCAAAATGCCATTCTCTGGCCCCTTGTGCAGCAACTCAGGCTGGGGGCTGTGTGAGTGCCAAGCGGGCAGGCCTGGGGCAAGGCCTCCTCGGACCTGACTCAACCTTGCTGACTCCAGAGACTTTGCTCTCCTTGGGCAACGCTGAGCCCTGGGAATGACTGAAAAATCCAGCTGCAATGAGGTTAAGCAATGGGTGGGAACTGCCGTGTTTGGTGGGAGGACAGAGGGGCACTGGGTACACACACTGAAAATCAGGGACGTCAGAGGCTCTGGAGTCTTCCTTCCACCTACCGCTGCTGACCAGACAAAAGAGTAGGGACAGAATGAAATTCACCTCCAGGTTACCAGAGCACAGCCCAGAGCAGGCCTCCATGAGCATATGCACAAGCTGGGCCAACAGCCTCCTTTCACGACAGGCCAACAGGTGCAGTGAGGCCAGGCCCAGGGCCTAGTGGTCCGGCCAGGACTAGGACTCAGTGCTCAGTTCACAGTCTGGAGCTGTGGCCCCACTGCCCCCAAGGCAAAAGCGTAGCTGCCCATGTTACTGAGGGCCCCTGGGAGATGGGCGTGTCCTGGGGGTTGTCCACACCAGGCCGGGCACGCGCTGCCCCTTCTCTCCTAGCATTGTGAGTCGCCATCAGGGATAGGTGTGCAGACGGGGTGTCACAGTCCCTCTGCCCCCTGGGCACAGGACAATTGCTGCCTGGTTAGAGAATGCTCCTTACCAATGAAGTGACAGATGTGGCGCAGAAAGGGGACGATGTTGGCTTCCAGGGAGTCTTCTATCTGGATGTGCAGGAGCTTGTCTGTGTCATCCAAGAAACTAACAGAAGAGAAGCACAGGCAATCGGGCAGACTCACACAGAGACCCCTGCCGTGTCTCTCGTCCACAACAACGGGACCACAGGGAAGGGATGCTGAGTCAGCATTAGGTGACGTGGACAAGGAACCAACCTCTCAGAAAAAAAGCCCCTCCCTCACAGGGGTAGGATATTAATCTATGTATTTATCTGTCTGCTTGGCACATAGTAAGTGCTTAATAAATGTCACATTATTATTGTTAATGAAACATGGTACTTTCCCAGAATAAGGTGTAGATAATAAAATGAGGAGGGGAAGAAATATGTCATGA
The DNA here is from genome assembly GCF_004115265.2 of Rhinolophus ferrumequinum. Classification (NCBI taxonomy): domain Eukaryota; kingdom Metazoa; phylum Chordata; class Mammalia; order Chiroptera; family Rhinolophidae; genus Rhinolophus; species Rhinolophus ferrumequinum. The sequence goes on along the minus strand of NC_046290.1, from coordinate 92,620,202 downwards.
CTTTGGAGAACGAGCCTGCTATGTTAAATGGAGAAAGCAAGGTAAGCAGGATGGAGAGTGGTGAGGTTGCTGTTTCACGAGTTCTGACAATTAAGTTCATGAACTTGCCATGGAGCACTGACATTGGCAGCACTGTACAAACAACTTGGTAAGGTTTCATAACCTCAGTATACCAGTGTCTCACAGCTGTGTTCGTGTCAACGTGTGACGATGTCTTGCTGAGTGGCATTCATTATTGTTGTGTGTTTTTGTGTGCTGTCGCGAGAATGTCTGAGCTTGAATTAGAGCAACGAACAAACATTAAATTTCTTGTTAAACTTGGCAAGAGTGGAGGTGAAATCAGGGACATGTTAGTCCAAGTTTATGGGGATAATGCCATGAAGAAAATGGCAGTGTACAAATGGATTCAACATTTTTCTGAAGGGAGAGAACGCATCACTGATGAAGAGAGGTCAGGACGGCCAGTAACGAGAGAGGAAGGAGATGAGGTGTGTGGGATATTTAATAACAGCATGCCTGCAAGGAGCCGGGCCCAGTGCCTGGCATGGAGTAAGCACTTGATAAAAGTTATCTGTGAAGAATATGACCTACTGATGACATTCAGCAGTATGCAGATCACTGTGGCCTGCAGAAAGTTCAATAGATTCAGACACAAAAATAGGCTGGTTTAGTTTCTGCATGAGTACTTCTTGTGACAAATAAAAGCGCAAGTCACCATCCATCCACCCATCTGTCTTTCCGCCTCCATCCCTTCCTCTTTCCTTCCCCGCCCTCCATCCATGCCCATCAATCCATTCTTTCCTCAGACACTCGCTCAGTGCCTATTGCGTGCCAACCTAGGGAGGGAAGACCCTAGTGGACACAAGAGGAACCAAGTAGGGCCCCTCCCAGCTTCCAGGAGTTCCCAGTCGGATGGTGGAAGCAGACACATGAAACAAATGGCGCCAACTCAATTGGCTGGATGCTGGGATAAAAACCTGCACGTGATACTAGACAGGAGGGGCATGGAGAAGCCGAGGGAACTGGGGAGAGCTTCACAATGAAGGAGGCGTCTGGATGGAGAAGGTTTAATGATAGAAGGTTAATATATAAAATTCAATTGGATTTCTAGATAGCAGCAAACACCCAGAAATTGAAAATTTTAAATATCCCTTAGAAACACATCAAATACTTAGAAAGAAATCTGACACAAAATGTGCAAGATATGTACACTGAAAACTATAAAACATTGCTGAGAGAGGTTAAAGAGCAAAGTAAATGGAGAGATAGACCATGCTCATGGATCAAGAGATTTACATTGTCAAGACGTCAATTCAATCCCAATCAAAATTCCAGTGAGCTTCTTTGCAGAAACTGACGGGCTTATTCTAAAATGTATTTGGAAATGCAAAGGAAACAACTTTGAAAAAGAAAAACAAGATTAGAGGACTAACACTACCTGATTTCAAGATGGTTATAAAGCTACAGTAATCAAGAGTATGGAAATGGTATAAAGAAAAACATAGATCAATAAAAAAGAGTAAAGAATCCGGATATAACCCCACATACATGTGGTCTCAAAGCAATTGAACAAGAAAAGGATCATCTCTTCAAATGATTTTGCATATCTCCATATGCAAAACAATTCCATATTGTTCCATATCTCACACCATACACAAAACAATTCTATATCTCACACCATACACAAAAATTATTTCAAAATGGATCAAAACACATGAAGGTTAAAACTATAAAACTTTTAAAAGAAAATCCTTGTCAAAATTCAAGTGTTGGGCCAGCCCTGTGGCTTAGGTGGTTGGAGCGCTGTGCTCCTAATGCTGAGGTCGCCGGTTCGATTCCCACATGGGCCAGTGAGCTGCGCCCTCTACAGTTAAGATTGTGAACAACAGCTCTCCCTGGAGCTGGGCTGCTGTGAGTTGCCTGTGAGCAGGCGGCAGCCGGCGAGAGCTGCTGTGAGCGACCGACCGACCGACTGACCACTGGCTGGCGACCGACTGCCCAGCCAGGGGGGAGCACAAGGGTCATAACACCAGCATGGGCCAGGGAGCTGGGTCCTATACAACTAGACTGAGAAACAACGGCTTGAACCAGAGGGGGGTGGGGTGGGAGGCAGAAGAAGGGGGGTGAAATTCAAGTGTCTATATATGCAAGGGTCTGTGTTTGCACTCTGTTCTGTTCCACTGGCTTATTTCTCTAGGCTGTACCAATATCACAACACTTGCTTATACATGTCTAACCACTATGCTATATACCTAAAACTAATATAAAATAATATTGAATGTCAACTGTAATGGAAAAATAATAAAATAAAATATGGAAAAAAAACTAATCCTTACTTGCTGTGGTTTTTAAGTCTCAGTATCTAATCAAGCAAGTTTTCCCACTTTTTCTTTAATATTCACCCCTTTGTATTTCCATATAAATTTTATAATTACTGTATCAACTTTTACACACCTATTGGAATTTTATTGGCATTACACTGAATCTATAGCTCAACTGAGCAAGAATCAACATCTTTACAAAATTGATTCTTCTAACCCATTACCACAGTATGTCCTCTGTTTATTCAGGTAATCTTTAACAATTCACAGTAACGCTGTATATTTTATTTGTAAAGATCTTACATGTCCTTCATGAGTTATAATCCTAGGCATTTAATATTTTTGTGCTATTGTAAATCACATGCTTTTAAAATTTCAGTTTCTGTTTTTTATTTGTATGCAGAAAAACAATTCATATTTGTATACTGATCTTATACCCAGCAATCTCATTTAAGTCTAATAATTCATTTGCAGGTTGTTATGACTTTTCTGTGCATACAATTATGTTGTCTGGGAATAATAAAAGGTTTTTTCCCTTTTGATTCCTATTTTATTTCTTTTTCTTGCCATATTTCACCAACTAGGACCTCCAGTACAATGCTACATAGGAGTGGTGATCCTTTATCTTGTTCCCAGACTCAGAGGGAAAACTTTCACCACTTCACCATTAAGTGTGATATTTGCAGCAGAGATTTTTGTAGGTTTTGTTTTGTTTTTTTTTTAAGATCAAAGAAGTTCTCTTCTATTCCCAGTTTGCTAAGAGGATTTTTGTTGTTAATCATGAATGTATAGTGAATATTATCAAATGCTTTCACTGCATCTATTGAGATAATCCTGAGTTTTCCTCTACGTTATTGATATGGTAAATTACATGGGCTGATTTTTCAGATTCTAAAACAACCTTATATCCTTGGAATAAACCAAATTTAGTCATCATGTGTTATCTTTTTCATATATCGCTGTATTCAATGTGCTCATATTTTGTTTAAGATTTTTACATCTATGTTCGTGAAGAAAATTAGTGTATAAGTTACCTGTATTATAATGTCCTTGTCAGGTTATGAAATCAGAGTTACACTGGTCTTGTAAAAGAAGTTGAAAATTGCTCCTCTTCTTTATTTTTTTAAAAAAAATTAATATTGGCTTTATTTCCTCCTTAGATATTAGGTAAAATTCATCACTGAAGCTATCTAGATCTGGAGCTTTCTCTATGAGAAATTTGCTTATTAGTTATTGAATCAAGTTTTCTATTTTGTCTGATGTCAGTTTTGATAGATTGTATTTTTAAAATATGTTCATTTCATCTAAATGTTCATATTTATTACAATAAAGTTTTCATAATACCCTCTTAAGACCTTTTTAATATTTGTAGGGTATGTACAATCCCCTTTTATAAATGATTATTTGTGCCTTCTCTTTTTTTTATCCAATATATTTTTTAAAAGCATTTTGACTTTTTTGACCCTTTCTATTTTGTTTCCAGTTCAGTAATCTGCATTTATTATTCCTTCCTTCTTTTCTTTTTCCCCCTTTTCCTGCCTCCCCAGCAACCTCGGCATTAGGAGCACGGTGCTCCAACCCCCTGAGCCACCAGGCCAACCCCGCCTTCCTTCTTCTTCATTTGGGTCTAGTTTTTGCTGTTCCTTTGGCAATTTCTTGAGATGAATGCTAACTAGTTGGTTTTTAGCCTTTCTTTTCTTATATAAATGCATTAAAGGCTATAAATTCCCCTCTAAACACAGCTAGGCTACATTCCACAAGTTCTGATATATTTTCATTATCAGGTAATGGAAAATATTTCAAAATTTCCATTTGAGTTCTTCTTTGATCCATGGGCTATTTAGAAATTTATTTCTATATTTCTAGGAATTTTCTAGTTATATTATTTTAAATATTATAATTTTTTTTAAATTAATGCTTTCTACATTAATTTCACAGTGGTTAAAAGCCAAATGTATATGACTTTAATCTCCTGAAATTCATTGAGTCTTGCTATATGGACCATCATATTGTCAATTTTTACAAATGTAAATACAAGCTTTTTAAAAAATACAGATTCATCAGCTGCAGGGTACCATTTCTTAAAAAATTTATTCTGAAGATAATTTTTCTCTTCTAGTCTATTAATATGGTGAATTACATTGATTTTCTAATGTTAAACCAACCTTGTCTTCCTGGAATAAATACATTTATTCATGTAATATTACCCTTTATATATATATTTTTGGATCCAATTTGCTAAAATTTTGTTAAGAATTTTTGTTCATGATGATACTGGTCTGTAGTTTTCCTTTCTTGTAAAGTCTTTGTCAGGTTTACGTATCAGAGTAATGATGGTCTCATAATGAATTGGCATGGATTCCCTCCTCCTTTATTTTCTGAAAGAATAATAGGTACTATTTCTTCCTTAAATGTTGGGCAGAATTCACCAGAGAAGTCATATGGGCCTAGAGTTTTCTTTGTGAGAAATTATTTAACTATGAATTCAGTTTGTTAATATGAGGCTATTCTATTATCTATTTCTTAAGTGAGCTTTGGTAGCTTGAGTCTTTCAAGGAATTTGTTCATTTAATCTAAATTTCAAAATTATTGGCATACAAAGTTGCTCAAAATATTTCCTAATTATTTTTATTTTTTTATTAAAATTTTATTGATCTCATTGTAGAGTTACATGAAATTATAAGAAATAATACAGAGAGAACTTTTGTACACTTTCCCCCATTTACCCAATGGTGACATTTGCAAAATTATAGTATAAAGGCACAACCAGGATATTGACACTGATACAATCTATCAGTATTATTTAGATTTCCCCAGTTTTCCGTGTGTGTGCATGTGTGTGTGTTTGTGTGTGTGTGTGAAGTAAATTCTATACAAATTTGTCACCTGTGTAGTTTCATATATTCACCTCCAGTCAAGATACTGAACAGTTCTAAAACCAAGGATCTTATGTTGCCCTTTTGTAACCATATCTCCCTCCCTTGACCCCCTTCCCTAACTCTTAATATCACCAATCTGTCCTCTATTTCTAAAATTTTGTCACATTAAAAATGCTATATAAATGAAATCATTATAGTATATAACCTTTTGGAATTGGCCTTCTTTTCCTGCTCAGTAATAATTTCTTGGAGATTTATTCAAGATGTTGCATGTACCAATAGTTCATTCCTTTTATTGTTGAGTAGCATTCCATGGTACATATATACCACAGTTTGTCTAAACATTTACCATTTGAACAGCTGCTACAAACATTTGTGTACAGGTTTTTGTGTGAATATAAGTTTTGGTAATTTTTGTCTTCTACCTCTTCTGATCAGTTTGCTAGAAGTTTGTCAATTTTATTGATCTTTTCAGAAAACAATTTTTGGTTTCACTGATTTTCTCAATTGTTTTGTTTCCTATTTCATTTCTTTCTATACTTATCTTTATCATTTCCTTCTTTCTTTTTACTTTTTCTAATTTTTTAAGGTGGAAGTATAGGTATTTGATTTGATTTGACACTCTTCCTCTTTTCTAACGTAGACATTTAAGCTATAAATTTCCCTCTATGCACTGCTTTAGCTGCATCCATAAATTTGATATATGGTGTTTTTATTTTTATTCTGTTCTAAAAACTGTCTAATTTCCCTTTTGATTTCTTTTTGACCCATAGGCTACTTAGAAGTATATTATTTAGTTTCCAAACATTTGAGATTTTCCCCAGATATCTTGCATTGGTTTTTAATTTAATTCCATTATAGTCAGAGAACATAATTTTATAACTTAAATCCTTTTAGGTGCACTGATACTTGTTTTAAGGCCCAGAATAGTCTATCTTGACAAAACTCTTCCATGTTCTCTCAAAAAGAATATTTATTGTAGAACACATTCAAGGACTAGAAAAACATTACTGTTACCTGGTAGAGTGTCTTATAAATGTCAATTAGGTAAAATTGGATGATAATGTTCTTTCAGTCTTTGAAATCATAACCAACTTTCTTTCTATTGAGAGAGATGTAGAAATCTCTGATTGTAATTATGGGTTTCTTTATTTCTCCATCAGTTTTTACTTTATGTATTTTAAGCTTCTTTATTAGCTGCATACACATTTAAGACTATTATGTCCTCTAAAATTTAGAATCTAGATTAATAGACCACTTTCCTATAATGAAATGACCCTTTTTATTGTTGGTAGCATTCTTGGCTATGAAGTCCAATTTATCTAATAATAATATAGCCACTCAGAAGTTCTTTTTTAAAAAAATTAGTCTTAGCCTGGAATCTCTTATTCCATCCATTTGGTTTTAACCTATCTTTGTCTTTAAATTTAAAGTACATTTCTTGTAGACAGCCTACAAACTCTGCCTTTAATTGGAATATTTAGACCATTTGCACTTTGATATGATTGAGTTTGAATCTATCATCTTGCTATTTGTTTTCTACTGGTCCCATCTCTTCTTTGTTCCCTTTTTCCTCTTTTTCTGCCTTCTTTTGGATTGAATTTTTATATGATTCCATTTATATCTCTTGTTGTCTTATTAGTTACATTGCTTTATTTTTGTTTTGTTCTATTTTTTGGTGGTTGCTTTAGAGTTTATAGAACACATCTTTAACTTATTATGGTCTCGCTTCAAGTGACATTACACCACTTCATGTAAACAGAGTAAGAACCATACAAGTAAGTGTATACTTCTGTTTTCCCTCTTCCTGCCTTAGTAAATTGTGGGCATACATATTACTTCTACATATGTTATAATCTTAAAATACATTGTTATTTTTTCTTTATAAATAATACATACATTATTTTTTCTTTAAATAATCAATTATATTTTGAAGAGATTTAAAAACAAGGAGACAGTTTTTTACATAATTATCATTTCTGGTGATTTTGATCCTTTTTGTATAGATTCAGATTTCCATCTGGTATTGTTTTACTTTTGCCTGAAAGACTTCATTTAATACTTTTTTGTAGTACACATCTTATAATCGTGAATTTTTTCAACGTCTGTATGCCTGGAAAAGTATTTCCCTTCACTTTTAAAAGATATTTTCACTGGTTATATTTCTAGATTGACAGTAGGTTTTTCCTTCAGTACTTCACAGTTTTCTCATTTTCATTGTTTCTAATATGATGTTTGCTACCAACCTTATCTTTGTTCCTTAGTATGTAATATATCTTTTTTTCTCTAGCTACTTTTAAGATTTTCTCTTTTTCATTGATATTAAGTACTTTGCTGTGGTTTTCTTCATGTTTTTTATGCTTTAGTTCTATTGAGATTCTTGGATCTCTACAGAATTTATAGGTTTTGTTAATCAAATTTGGAAATATTTTGGCCATTATTTCTTTAAGTATGTTTTCTGTCTCCCCACTTTCCTCTCCTTTGCAAATTCCAATTACATATATTTTAGGCCACATGAAATTGCCTCAATCTCATTGAAGTTCTGTGTTCTGTTTTTTTTGTTTGTTTGTTTTTTAAGTCTTCAAGTGTTTCATTTTGGATATTTTCTATTGTAACATCTTCAAATTCTTTTCTTCTCTGGTGTCTAATCTGCTATTAATTCCATCCAGTATATTTTTCACCTCAGACACTATATTTTTAATCCCTAACCTATGGCTAGTTTTTCCTCACTACTGAGACAATACTCTCCTGAGTACTCTATTTGATGCCCTGTATATTGTGAGTTCTGTCTACTCTGACTTGAAACATAAAGTACACATCATCTCTGGGGATTGTGCTGTCTATTTATTTCTCTTGGTTTTTCTTCCAGCCTTGAGCAGTTTCCTCACATGCATGTGGTGGTAAGTACTCAGCTGTAGACACCGGGGGACTCTCTGCAGGTGTCCAGAGCTTTCTTTGTATTCAGCTTTCTATTTTCCATGCAGGTCTCTCCTGCAAATTCTAGCCAACATGACCTCTGGATTCCTAACTCTGTAAACTCAGAAAGAACAGCAGGATCTGCTTTGACCCCCTTCCTGGACTGTGACCTGTAAGCAATCTCCAAGAAATAAGCTGAATTGATGGTGGAGCTCCCCCTTTTCAGGCATCACTGTCCTACACAGTCGTTGGCCCTTGGCTGAAAACCCTTGTTGTAGATGTTTTGGCTGGCTATTTCTTTTAGTTGTTTAAGGTGGGATTATAAATCTAGTTGTGAGGATGAAGTCTCCGGAAGGGGATTAGTGCCCTTATTAAGAAGGCCCCAGAGAGCTCCCCGCCCCTTCCACCGTGTGAAGACGTAGTGAAAACCCAGCTATCTGTGAACCAGAAAGTGAGTACCAAATCCGGCCCTGTGATCTTGGATTTCCCCACCTCCACACCATGAGAAGAAATTTCCGATCTTTATAAGCCACCAGTCTATTGTATCCGTTACAGCAGCCTGAAAAGACAGGGGTCATTACTCCAAGGGCCTGAGATAGGCAAAGCAGGGTAGAATAGGATACACTGTACCGTAATGTTCAATACCAGGAAAGTATTACTTTTGGTGAGATTTAAAGGGCAAATATGGGGTCTTTGTTGGGGCAGAGAATGTCATGGCCAAGCCAAGAAACAGACTATAGCCCAGGAACGGGTAAAGGTAAATACAGACCCTGCTCCAGTGTGTGCTGACTTCTCAGAGCCTTTTCAACTCTATAAATGCATGGCACTAGGAATCTTGTAAACACAAATGATACTTAATCTTAAAAACATCAATAGTATTTCTACTTACAACGGCCCGGTCTCCATGGAGACGTTGACATGTGCTTTGATTTTCAAATCTTTCTGGATTTTAGGGTTGCAGGCTTGCACGAAATTGCCCAGGTAGATCCTACCTGGCACTATTTCAACAGGGTATGGCTGAAATTCATCCAGTTCCTGAGGTGGGGAAAGAGAAAGGCTGCTATAAATATTCCCCAGGGAAGAAGTTGTTCTCATTTGGGTTTTTTGTTGCTGTTTTGCTTTTGTTTGTTGTTGTTTTTTTTGTCTCTTGAAATGTGGCTCAGCAAACAGGCTTGGAAAGATAATCCAAGACAGTGAATAAGACTGAGATCTAGGCATTCAAAGATATTGGCAAGTAACAACGTGCGTGAGGAATTAGAAGGACTGAGCCGTAGCATCACGGTACAGCTGACTCTGAACACCGATGCCCCACTTAACCTCCACGGCACCTGTTTGCATTCGGCCAGGTGCACAAAAATTGAAGTCTAATACCCGATGGCCAACAACTTCATAAACCCAGGGTATGTCCAGCTGTGGGCAGGACAGCCCTTTTATTACACTTGGAGGCCACCAGAATTTAAAATACATTTAAAAATAAAACCAAGAGTCTCTCACAAGAGACTATTTGCCATGAGGAAGTGAATTCTGATAAAGTTCTGATGACTTCTGATAGAGAGGTAGGGAAAGCAGGGTACTACTTAAATGGAAGCTTACTGAATTCCAGGTCCAAAGTTATAATAAGAAAAATTTTGGTTTCTTTGAAAAACAAAGAGAAGCATTATTTCTATATTTCCCAAAGTGTGTTCAAAGAAACACTGGTCCCTCACAACACACTGTGAAAAAAGGGTTCAGAGAACCAAGTACATATGGGAAGCAGTACCTGTGATATGCCCCTCTTAGAAACTCACAGTGGACATTAGCAATGAAAGGCTCAAAGAAATCTGGCAGTAAAGAAATCCACTAACTACAGCCACTATGGAAAATAGCATGGAGGTTCCTAAAAAATTAAAAATGGAACTACTGGGGAGGCCGAATGGCTCAGTTGGTTAGAGCGCAAGCTCTGAACAACAGGGTTGCCGGTTCAATTACCACATGGGTCAAAGAATAGTGTAATAAACCACTGGACCTATCACCCCTCCCAAAAACTATTTCCTGCGCCCTCCCCAACTAGATTGAAGACAATGAGCTGCCGCTGAGCTTCCCGAGGGGTGGCTGGATGGCTCAGTTGGTTAGAGCGCGAGCTCTCAACAACAAGGTACCTGGTTCAATTCCCACATGGGATGGTGGGCTGTGCCCCCTGCAACTAAGATTGAAAATGGTGACTGGACTTGGAGCTGAGCTGCGCCCTCCACAACTAGATTGAAGGACAACGACTTGGAGCTGATGGGCCCTGGAGAAACACACTGTTCCCCAACATTCCCCAATAAAAATTTTTTTAAAAAGGAAAGAAATTAAACTGTGTTTTTTTAAAAAAGATGGAACATATAATCTAGTAATCCTACTTCTGAGTATTTATCCAAAGGAAACAAAATCACTATCATGAAGAGATATCTGTACTCCCATGCTCCCTGGAGCATTAGCCACTATAGCCAAGAGATAGGAACGACCTAAGTGTTCATCAATGGAAGAGTGGATAAAGAAAATGTGGTGCACGCATGCGCATGCATACACACACGCGCACACGCACGCACACACACACACACACACACACACACACACACACTCACCCCGACAATTAAGTTCATGAACTTTCCACCGTGTAAGTACAGTAGAGAGTTTGCAAACTTAATTGTCTGACTTTTCATATTTGTGTATCTATAGTGGAATATTACTCGACTGCAAAAAAGAAAGAAATCTATGTTGGTGACAACATAGATGGGCCTTGAGGGCATTATGCTAAGTAAAATAAGCCAGACAGAGAAAGACAAATATTGCATGATCTCACTTATCTATGGACACTAAAAAGCCAAACTCATAGAAACAGATTGCAGTGGTAGTTGCCAGGGGCTGGGAGGCAAGGGGGAGTGGGAGATGTTGGTCGAAGGGCACAAACGTCCAGATATAAGGTGAATAAGTTCTGGGGATCTGATATACAGCCTGACGACTACAGTTAGCAATTCTATATTATATACTTGAAAATGGATAAGAGTAGATCTTAAATATTCTCACCACACACACAAAAATGTAATTTTGTGAGGTGATGAGTGTAATCGTTTCACAATATATACATATATCAAATCATCATGTTGTACAACTTAAATGTACACAATATTATATGTCCATTACTCATCAATAAAGCTGGTGGAGGGAATTATAAAATCTGATTGTTCCAAGGAAAGATTATTAGAGCACCAATCAGGTTGTTAGAAAAAATTATCATCAAGTAATAAGACTAATTGTATAAATAAGTGTTAAAACAGCCAGAAAATCATGCCAGTCGCAGATTGTTTTCAAAGACTTCAAAGATTGTTTTTCCCAGCTTCCGGGGAACTGAGAGCCAGTGAAAACCTTCCTAATGGTTCCTTGGGCTAACCTCATGTAGCTCAGATGTTTGTCAAAAAACTGTGGCTACATCATTATTGTTGGCATGAATTAAAAATCTACTTGTGATATTCAGTAAAATAAAATCTAGGCAAAACCTCAAAAAAAAAAAGAAAAAAAGAAATCCACTAACATTGTATAAACTGATGTTTCTAATACGATCTATCTGTTTAGGTGATATTTTTTTCCATCAGTATTCCATGGGAAATGCTGACCTGTGTAATTTCAAAGGTCAAACCCAGTTCTAAAAACTCCTCTGGCTCCAAGTCCGACTCAGAAATAACATCCTAAGTACCTCACGCCACTTCGCTGTCCCCCGCGTCCTTCACAGCACTGTGATCGCAGCACATCTTCCCTCCCAGGGGACACACGTCCAATGCACTTCCCCCCCAAGCTGGCGGCCTCAAAAGCCTCCATCAATGCCTCAAAAAGCCTCCAAGATAGATGCTCAAAAGCGTCTATCAAAGAACAGACACCAGGCTGAGCCAATCCTCAAGTATGCGAAAGAGACTCTTGATCCTTTTCCCTGCAGGCAGACCTCCTACTTGCAGATGTCACCCAAAGCCTCATAGCTCAGGATGGCCTCAGCAGGATGCTCAGCTTGCTGGAGCCAAATGAAATCCTCCGAGTCCCATCCTCACTAAACACCCATCACAAATCTCTCAACTCTCTTCCTGCTGCCTTCAAACCAGCCTCCTTTCCTGTGATTGTATGGGCTGCAGGGGGAAAGGATGTGCATGGATGAAAGCATGCTTTGCTGGAAAGAGCAAGTTCATGTTCATTCGAGATGACACAACGGCGACAGGCACATCAACAAATGTAAAAGAAACAGGTACCTGAAATGAACGTGTCTAAACTGAGCCCATGTGGGGAGCCATGATTTCTTGATGCTTTGGAACTTTGAGAACTGGCTCAGTTTATGATTAACTTGTTTCTGCTCCTGAGGCATTGTCCTGCCTGCACCTGGAGGGTGCTTGCACACTGCTGAGGCATGTGGTGGGAACGGCCAGTTTCTCGGACACAGATCACTGATGGCTATCAGGATAATGGATAGACTCTGTCATGGGATAATTGCTTTTGGGGAGTTCTTTAGTGATTTTGTAAGTTTCTGGGTAGAAGTTAAAAATTTACTTTCTGTGAGATAATACACACTCGTGATTGTTAAACTGCACGTACTCAAAGGGTATATAAACGGTGGTAGTAAATAAAGACGGTGCTTCAGGATCACTGAAGACCGGCCGCATCATCATTTGTGTGAGTGTCTCTTTTTCATTCCCACTCCCCTTGTCAGGTACTGATCGATTTGTGACGGCTGGCTCGTCACAAGCCCATTGCCTTCCTCTCACACTGCCTCCTCCTCCTGTGTCCGCCACCTCAGGGGGCCACATCACAGGCCACCTGTCACCCACACCTAGACCAGGGCATTGTTCTAGATTCCTCCCTTTCCTGTACCCACCCATACTAATCCACGCCACTGCCTAAGCATTTCTTAAATCTGTTGTCTCCTCTCCAGCCCTAACTCCTACTATTTCTCCCCAAATCCTCCCTGTCCCTATTAATCTGCTCTCTGTACTGCAACCAGAGTTGATCTTTCTAAGGGAAAGCTGACCATCCCACCCCTCAACTTCAAACCATTCCGTGGCTCACCATCCTCTCTCTCCAGTGTGGCTTTCACTCTTCTTCTAGCCACAGAACTGTTTTGCTCGAGGTGAAATCTTATTTTAGGGATGCCACATATAAAACAGGAAATGATAAGTCACTCTGTCTAAGGCAGAGGAGCAGTCTCTGAGCCCAGAATCTGTGCCACCATCTCCACTCATAGAAGGAGCTCCTTGGGGAACAGTAAGAACACCCCTGCTTTACAGGAAGGGAGTGGGGCTTTAACTCTCACTCCTCAATTAGTAACAAGGCAGGAAAAGGCAAAGAGTAGGCACCTACATTCTAGAGAGGGCCACACACATCTAGGGTACAACTCACCCACCCAAGGCCTGCTAGCTACTACCAGCCACCACCCTACCCATCTTCCCAATCTACATAAGACTGGGGGTGAGGCAAGTCACACGTGCATACACATGTCGAATGGACCAAATTGTACATTTTAAATATGTATAGTTATTCCTATGTCAATTCTACCTGAATGAAGCTTTGAAAGGTAGGAGCAATGAGTTATCAGCAATGTGATGTTTGAAGAGAAATACTCCCTCAAATACTGCAAATCCAGTAAGGGGTGCTCTTCTAGGAGGGAGGAGGAGTGCCTGCAGGATGGGGAGACCATCCACTCCTTGAGCTGAAAAATCATAGTGTGGTTACCTCAGTGGAAAGTAGAGGAGGTAGTCCTTTGGTGAGCTTGACACAAGTACCCTGGATTTGGGAACAGGTAAGACCTCAGACATGAGTCCTCACCTTTCCACACAGGCTGACGTGAGCTGCCAAGTCAGCAAGGCAAGGAGGGGCTGCAGGGAGGTCTGCTTGGGCCTCTTTGCCCGTCATCACACTCTCTTGGGGCTCGTTCCAGGATTCAGGTGAAGGAGTATGGATGCAGGGATGGGGGTGGATCACGGGCCCCCAAGGGAAGGGAAGAGAATTGGGCTCAAGCAAGCAGGACTTCCCCACCACTGACAGCAGCCAAGCACACAAGCCAGGCCCCACTCTGGGCCCTCAGCACCACAGGGGGCCCGGCCCTGAAGGGGGAAGAGAGGGGTGTCCTGGGAGCTAACCCACACCCTCCCCACTCCCAGCCCCAGCAAACCCCAGGCTGCCCAGCCCCAGGGACGGAAAGAGATGAGATTTAGTTTGAGACCAGAATGTTAATCTAGCCTAGCCTGGACTGGACTGATTGTTCTTACTCCCTTTCAAAAAAATATTTCAAAAATACACAAAAGTAGAGAGAATAGTGTAATAAACCACTGGACCTATCACCCCTCTGCAAACATTATCAAACAAAGGCCAATTTTGTTTCGTCTATACTGACTGCCCAACCCATGCTGGATTATTTTGAAGGAAATTCCAGATACATATTATTTTACCCGTAAATATTTCATTATGTAGTTCTAAAAGATATGGACTCATATTTTTAAAAACATAGCCACAATAATTCATCACAACCTAAAGAAATATAATAATAATTCCTTACTATCATCAAATATCCAGTTAATACGCACCTCCCCCCACCCCATTGTTTTATAATATGACTAGGTTAAAGGTTTCATCACTAAAAGTGGCCAGAAACTATGAAATCTGCCCAAGGCTTGGGTAAGGCAAGGATGAAGGCACAGCTAAAGGCAATTGTTGGAAAAAATGAAGCCCCTGCATGTTTACATCCCATTGCAGTCAGATTCTTCAATAAACCTGCCACCCACAGTGCCCCCCAGGGACCAGTCCCTGCCTGCCAGTCACTGCCACCCAAAGCTTGCTTTCTACGCTCTACGCCTCTTCCTCACAAGCTCCTCCTCCTTCAGGTTTGGCTCCCAGAGGAGGTCCCTCTCCTGGGCTCCATACACCTGCTGCGCCCGTGGCCACACCTCTGTCTCCCCACTAGACAAGAACTTCTCAGAGGCAGGGACCGCTTTCTCACCCTTTCTGTATCCTCTGGACCCAAACAGCTAAGAATGGCCAGGGAGCCTTGAATCATGACACCCCTCCCGGGCTTTTGACTGTGTACAGCCCACCATCCAGAACTCCCCTGGGACCCTGCCTTCTGAAAGGACCCCATCTCTTAAACACCATGCCGGCTTCTGCCCACACCTGACAATTCTACATTCATCATCTTGGCAGGGACCTGCTGGATACCCTGAGTTCATTTCCCAAGCCCCGTCTTCAAAATTTCTTCCAACTTTTCCATGATGTCCATCTCCTTCTCTTCGTCTTCCCACTCTGCCTCCCCCACCACACCCCACCCCCACCTGCCTCAGGGTCCTCAGAGGAAGGTCGTGCTTGCATCCAAGCCCACCTGTGCTCAGCACGCTCTCTTACCTGAGGCATCCAGATGATTTTCTGCGTCCGAAAAAAGTGGTACATGGCTGAGAAGCACTCATAGCCCCCTTTCAGGATACGGACAGGGTGGCGGGTGAGGTGGGTTATGGCTCTGCCACACTTGATGGCAGCTCCGGCCACCAGTTCTAAGAATGGAGACCAAAGAAATGAGTGTTCCCGTTTGTCTAAAGCTTCAGTAGATGGCTGCTTTATTCTGAAAAGCAATTATCTAGGAAGCTGGAGCAAATATAAATAAAGATGAGTGTTACAATTAAAATGTAAAAAGCAACTTACCACCAAGAAAGTTAATCTCTGTTTTTCTGTGAATACATACCAGAGGTGCCAAAAAAAATGTGTACAAGTGGACACCTTGGTCAACGTTGCTCAAGCAGTAGTTTGCCGTAATCAGAAGTGTCTGGACACTGACGGTAACCACTTTGAGCACCTCTTGTAATTGCAGAAGTCAAACGTGACTTGTATTCATCTTTTGTTATCGGTACATATTGAGTATTACAATGTCGATACACTTTTCCTTTCTTAAAATGTGTATACATTTTTTTGGCACCCTCTGTATATAATGTATATATGTATTCTGTGTGTGTGTGTTGTGTGCCACATGTTGTATACCATACAATTCACCTATTTAGAGTGTACCATTCAATGGTTTTTAGTATAGTCACAGATATCTGAAGTGAACACGTCTAAACCGAGCCCACTGCCCTCCCCTCACACTACCCCCGCTCCTGTGTAGTATAGTCAGAGTTGTGTAACCATCACCACAATCAATTTTAGAACATTTTCATCACCCCAAAAAGAAACCGTGTACCAGTTAGAGGGTTTCACTCTCATTTCCCCCATAAACGCCCAACTCTCGGCAATCACTAGTCTCATTTCTCTCTATGAAGTTACCTATTCTGAACCTTTCATGTAAATGGAATCATACATTATGTGGCATCTGTGTCTAACTTCTTTCACTTAGCATGTTTTCAAAGTTCATCTATGTTGCAGCATGTGTCAGTACCCTGTTCCTTTTTATGGCTAAATAACATTCTATTGTGTGGATATACCCCACCTTTTGTTTATCCATTCATCCGTTGACAGACATTTGTGTTGTTTCCATTTTTGGCTATTATAAATAATGCTGCTGTGAACACTCATGTGCAAGATTTTGTGTGTGCGTTTTCATTTCTCTTGGGTACAAACCTAGGAGTGAAATTGCTGGACCATGTAAAAACATGCTGGACCATGTTTTAACTTTTGAGGAAAACGCCAAACTGTTTTCCACAGTGACTGCACCATTTTACATTCCGATCAGTGGCGTATGAGCGTTCCAGTATCTCTACATCCTCGTCAACACTTGCTATTATCTGTCTTTTTTATTATGGCCATCCTAGTGGGTGTGAAGTGATAGCTCATGCTTTTGACAGCAGTTTCTTCTAAAACGCCTTCATTGATCTGCAGAATTACTATTATATTAGACTGTGTGTAAATTAGATATATGACAGGAAGTCTGCATAACAAAGGCAATGCCAAGATATCCTGAGAGCACGATCTGACTTCTAAAGAGAAATACTGTGCAGCAGACTCTGAAGAGCAGGCTCAAAGGAGCCGGGAAGGGCCTGAACTCTGACACCTACATTGAACCTTTGTCAAAGGAGAGAAGGCCAATTCCAGCAGGAGCTGCTAAGGACGTAAGTGGCCTTAAACCCGTCTGGAGAAACAGTAGTTGGAGCAAGAGCCCATAGATAACAGCCAGGCCAGGAGAGAACCTGTAGCTGGAGAGACAGAGCCGAAAACCACCCTTGAGGGCCTGGCTTGGAAGCCAGAGAGCTGAGTCTCCCAGGGTCTCACAGCCCCATTTCCCTCTTAAGCAAGAGACTGAGAATGACTGGGCGGGTCACAGGCCCAAGGGAGTGAGAGGGGAGCTACAGCCTTTAAACCAGATGGCTGCTCCCCCTTCAATGTTACAGACCAATGGATGCTTATTCATGAGCAGGGGCGATGGGGTCAGAGCGGGGAGAACGCCAGTTACCAGGGGACAATTAGAGACTCAACCATGAGACTATCCCAGGGCCCAAGTTATCCAGCCAAGATGCAATGGGGTTAATATTTTTAAAACATTCAATTCGTTCATTTCTATTCCTGTTAATCCTGAGTTCTCAGTTAACATGAGGTTTCTCACACTTTGAACTGGGGAGGGGGGTGACCACCTCTCAGCCCGAGATTTAAGCTAAATTATTTGAGGTCCTTAGCCAAACAATTATTTTGAAAGTCAGGCTTCCTTGAGGAAGGAGAAAAGGAATTCCAACAGTCTCAAAGCTCCCCTTCACAGTTGGTGTGAATGTCCTGGCCCAGGGAACGCTACCTACACATTATCCCAAGTGTGGTGGTCTCTAATCCATGTGTTGCAAGGAAGGATGATTTCCCATCAGGGAAATACAAGAAGGGGGCTGCCCTCTGCATGCTAAAAGGAGCTTGGAGAGAGGGTCCCAGAGGTCAAGACAAGGCAAGATAGTTCCTGGATTCCTAAGAAGACACATAGCTGAGGGGGTAGAAGCATACTGGCTGGGGGTGTGGGAGGGGACTACAAACAGCTTGTGCCCCATTTCCCACTAGGATCCTGAGACCCCCACAGCAGAGGTGGGGAGTGGTTAACCTAATGCTGGAAACAAGGGAAGCAAGAGCAGGCCCGGGGACCAGGAGCAGGTGTGGAAGACCAGGGCAGCCTACGTAGGAGGGCACAGGGCTGAGTGCCCCAGGAGCCATCGCCACACACTGCCAGGGTGGGGGGGGCCTCTCCTGACTTACACTAGACACGGACATTTTGGCCACAGGCACAGCAAGGACAAAGGTGTATGGCCAAAGGCCACACAGGCTGACTGCACCTCACAGAGGCCAGAAGGAAAGAACTACACAGAGACTGACACCTGCTTCTAGGATGTGATGAAGGCTCGCCCCATGCCCAGATCTCCTTGGGGGTCCTGGAGGTGGGAGCTTACCAGTGGAAAGGAGAAGGGGTGGTGAGAGAACCCTTGAAATGGTCTTTTACAAGAGACTCTGCATTTCCCTGAAAGATGCCACTTCAAAACGGGAAAGTCACCTTGAGTGGGCAAGGTGTGTGCGTGTGTGTGCTTTTGATTTTTGTTGTGTTGTGATTGTGCTTTCCTACCCAGTGAGAACGGGGCTCCATAGCACAGTTTGGTCATTTATAGAACGTAGAGGGCGTTCCTAGAGTTTCAGGGTCCAGCCCACAATCCTAGGATTGCAGACCAGAGCCCAGAAGAATGAGCTTGGGGAAGAGGGATGATTTCCTGGCTGAGAACCTCCTGGGAAGACTGGTTTGATTCAAGGTGGACGCCTAGTGCCACCCAGTGGCCATTGCTGTGAATGTTCCAGCCATGGAATCACCACACATGTCCGTGAGGGAACCACACACAACAGAGCCCCCGTGCCAACGGCCAGGGGTGGGAAGCCCAAAGCAGGAGCTGCATGGAGAACGCTGTGCAGCCTCAGTGAAGCGCATTAGAACCAACCACACTTTCATGCTCCAGCTTGGGGCTGGAGTGACTTTGCCTTGTTCTTCAACATCACTACCCAGGCCTTAAAAGATTGGACAGAGCCAAACTGCCTGGGTTTGAATCCTGGCCCTACCACTTACTAAGCACTTACTAGGCATGGTGATTTTTTAAAAGTCTAAAAATTCTTTCAAATGCCTCCCTTTAAAAGGTTGAGTCCAATTCCCCTCCCCTTGAGGTAGATTATACTCAGTGACTTCCTTTTAAATGAATAGAATGTGGCAGAAGTAACTGTAGAAGCCCCGAGACTAGGTCATAAAAGGTATGTGGCTTTCCATTTCTCTCACTGTCTCTTAGATCACTGGCTCTGGGGAAAACCAGCTGCCATGTTGTGAAGCCATGTAAGGAGTCCTAGGAAGAGGTCCATGTGGCAAGGACCTGAGACCTCCTGCCACGGCCAGAGTGAAACAGACCTCCTGGCTATCGCCATGTGAGTGAGTCATCTCTAATACAGATCGTCCTCGCCCAGTCAGACTTTCAGATGACAGCAGCCCTGGCTGACATCTTGACTACAATCTCAGGACAGACAGCATCAGACCCTTCCAGCTGAGCTGCTCCGGAATTCTGGACCCACAGAAACTATGAGATAAGTAATGTTTGTTATTTAAGCTACTGAGTTTGGGAGTAATGTGCTGTGTGGCAAGAGGTAACTAAGTCACTAGGAGTGGGACCTTGGGCAAGTTACTTTGCCTTTCTGGGCCCCAATTTTCCTGTCTCTAAATTGGGGATGTTATGTATTAGGAAACAATTCTCCATGGTCTCTCGCATTTCTACATGTCCTTTGAACAAAGGCACTAGCTTTTCAAAGATATTTGTAAAACCAAGCAAGGATGGGCAGGCTTTCTGACCATTATAAAAACTTCCGGTCCCCTCAGCTCCGAGTTCTTTCCTATCATACAATGTACTGTGTGGAGCGTTGGACCTGGCCCCGTTCATGTCACTGGGGTTGGGCACCAGCGCAGGAAAATGACGACATTCTGGCTACTGTTACTGCTCTGAGCAATGAAGTTCTTTGTCTCTGACCCAGGAGCTGCACGTCTTCGGCCAGCATCTATGAAACTGTGGCAGGCTCACTTGTCATCTTGCAAGAAAGGAAAACTCTCAGACCCTTCCCAGTTCCTCAGAGGGATGTTGTGCAGATTGCACGAGTCGACCCTGGTAGAGCACTTGGCATGGTTCCTGGCATGTGGCAAAAGTGTTCAATAACTGTTCATTATTAATCTTATTCTTGCAGCTGGTGCAAAAACCCACCTTCTCTGCTATTGTCAGACTCGTCGTCATCGTCATCGTCATCATCTTTCAGGATTACCTCCAGATGGCTGGTGCTGTTATCGTACACCACACAGTACTTCACACACTCCAGATCCACAGACTCTGGGATAAGATATGTATCTCCCTTCTAAAGAAACCACAAGAGAGGCCTGTTGGAGGGTGGGTTCAGCTGAGCAAATATCCCCTATTCAGCAGCACTGGTTGGAGCCGGAGGTAGGACTGTGCCCGCTTTCCTGACTTCACACGGGCACAGAAGCACTGAGAGCTGATAGAAAGTCTGCTCAATTACAAGGGTTTTCCACACCCACATCCTGGGCTGTGAAAAGCTGACCACAGCTGACTGGACCAGGGATAAGTGCCTGGCCAAAGAACAGTTGGTCTACTGACCTGCCAACTGAACTAACACATCGTCTCTCTCTCTGGGGAGTGGGGTGAGGCGGGAAGTGGTTGCCCACAGGGGCCAAAGCCAAAATCCCCCATCAGAAGACAATAAGCATAAGTCGTAAGCAAGCAGACACAGTGAGGCCGACTGTAAATTCAAATGTCAGCTCTGTGAGGGCAGGAACATTTGCCCTTTTATAAGGTGCATCCTGAGCTTCTACAACACCGTCTAGCACATGGTAGGCTAAATATGGCTAAATGAAGGAATGGCAAACAGGTCCATGAGGTCCTGCCGACTAGTGAGGAAGTAGCTAAGGCGCCCTGATGGCGGACCCCAGGGCAGGAACAAGGGGTGCCTTCTGCCAAGGAGGGAATGAGCTCTCGCAGAACCAGACCTGCCCGGGACCCCACAAGGTATTCTAGAGCTCGGGGAGGCCTGGCTGGGCAGCAGCTGAGAGTTTAGTCCTTCTTTGTTCTCAATGCTTCCTGAAAGCCCCCACCACTCAGGGGAATCTGAGCCTGACTCTGTCCCTTATGACCTGTCTTGCTGACGTCGAGGCACTGACAGAAAAACTACGGGGGGGATAGGACAAGTGCACATCTACCAGAGGCCGTGAGGTCAGGCCCCTGAAGGTATAGACCAGGGAGGTTCTCTGGGACTCAAAGGGGAGAAATCTTATTTGTCTAGTGAATTAGGAGACCGGTGGCGCTCGAGGGTCAGCAGGATTTAGACAGGTGATGATGAGGAAAGTGGGGTTGTGGGTGTGAAGAAGAACATGAGCAAAGGGAAAAGGTAGGAGCAGCCCACAGAGGCTGGAACAGGCGGGAGAGCAGGGAGAGACGTGGCTGTACATTCGTACATTCATTCAATAAACGTTCATTCAGGACCTACTTTGCACTGCGCTAGGGACTGGAATATAGAGATTTTATAAAGGGGAGGGAATGCCTGCGTTGGTGTGGACGACTCAGAAAGGCACACAAGTTAGGAGACATCTGAGATAAGACTGCAAGGGCAAGTGCAAATTTGTCAGGTGGACAAACGCTGAGAGAGTGTTCCAGGCAGAATGAACAGCTTCCAGTCATTCATTTGAGTCAAAAAACAGGTCCCGAGCATGTCCTGGATGCCAGGGACTGGACAGAACGTCAGGGAGACAATGAGGAGCAGAGCACACACTCCGCTGTGCTCACAGGGAACCACACGTACCGGGTTTCCTAGATCTGAAGAGACCACTGGTTGTAGGATACCCACCAATTTACCAACAGTTACAATCAGGAGTGTACATTAAAGGAGGGATTTATGGGCATATGACAATATCACAGGCAAGGCGCGGAGCAACTGGTCCCCAGGAAAACCTGAACCAGGGCTCCCAAGTCCAGCCCTGTCTCTCCGGCACTGCTCTACCCCTGCACCCTCACTTCACCTTCTCAGACAACTTCCTCCTGAGGCCCAGTGGCCACGAGCGCTGTTCAGACTCCCATCCTCCAAATTCCAGCACCAGAAGAGAAAGAGCTGCCTTCTCTAATTCCAGTTCTGATTTGCTCGGTTTCCATTCTAGGCCCATTGCTAATTACTATGTGTTAGGCACGGCTGGAGGAATGAGTGCGGGAGACCAAAATTGGTCTACTAATTAGGTTTTATTTGGCGTGTTTGAACTGTGGGAGGTCAGGTTAGAAAAGACCGTAACCTGCCCGAGCAAAAAGGGGTGTGGAGTTTTATAGGAGGGGGTAAACGAAGCTGTTCCCCCTTCAGTGATTCAGGGGGTTTCGTTGTATTATCTCCCACAACAAAGTGTTTTGGGGCATGAGAGCCCTCTGCTTCCACATCCTGGGCCCCAGGCCGCTGCCTGGACCTCCAGTCCCACCCAGGCCCACTGATCAAATACCACCCAGACCCCTAGGAGCCAAAGTACAAAGCAAGACAAAATGACTTTTAGGATAAGATGGTTTCTGCATTCCAGGCGGCTTCTCCAGGCCTAAGGCACATACAAGCCAGCAGGTACAAGGTACAAAGCAAGACAAGATAAGCTTTCTGCTCCTAGTCCAAATATGGCCTAACACTGTGGCCAGGATCTGGATACTATTTTAGGGCTCACCACTAGACTCCCACAGTTTGAACAGGGAAAGGAGGAGTTCCCCTAAAAAGAGAGTGGGGGTGGGGGGCTGCCAGGCAGAAAACAACAGATGTCTACCACATGCGCTTTTGGAGAAAAAGACACTGCCACATTAAAAGAACAAATCAGTTGTCGGATATATTCCAATTTCAGAAATGTTAAAATATGGAGGAAAGTATGTGCATCTTAGAAACAAGGAAACACAGCAGGGTAAGGCTATTGAGGTGTAAGAGGAGAGTGGAAGCTTGCCAGAGGTAAGGCTGGAGAGGGAGGTGGAATCACACCTGCAAGACCTTGAAGACGGAGTTGAGGGGCTCTGTGTCCTGCTGGGGGTTCCCTGCAATCTTCTGGCAAAGGCGTTGGGGAGGGGAGGGGAGAGGTGTCAGTCAAGCTGAGGGGTTCTGAGGGGCTGAGGCAGAGAGAATGTCTCTTTTCCAAAGTTGAGGGTGCTGCCAGAATCAAAGGAACATGTAGATTTGAGAGACGAGTTGGAAACTTAGGGCCACGTCTCATCAAGGGGCTCTGAATAGTCTGTAAAAAGCAGAGAAAGGTCTGAAATGGGGATTCAGACCTAGAGGAGGAGGCAGGACTGAAAATCCAGAGGGAAAAACCCCAGATAATGATGGATGGGGTTGGGGAAAGCTTATACTGGAAATACACTTGAGCCAGAGCCCATATTCCCTGCCCAGTTCTGGGTGGGAAAGGGCCACAGGACAGTGGCAGTGGGAGTTTTGTAAGACAAAATTTTAGAAGTAAAATCGACAAGATAGCTAACTGCATGTGGATAGTTAAAGCTGGAAGCTTAGGTGAAATCTCTGAGCAAGAAAGTGAGAACGGAAAAGGGGACACAGGTTACACCTGACTAGGTCAGGAGACTGAAAATAACCACATAAGATGGCGTGAACATACACACACACAAAATTCATAACTAAGGTGGGCCACGGCGGGAAGTCACAGCTTTAGCCTGAAGCTTCCTTCATAAAGTCAACCTTCACCTTAAGTGGGCCTGTCTGTTGTCTTATTGCACCTAAGATGACATCCTTGGAATGTCAGTAATCCCTTTTTCAGGACCAGAGCAGGAAAGTACAGAGTCCCTCATTATCATTCTTGTCCCTTGGTTAACATCTCTATGAGAACTATTAATTGTGCTGTACCCACCTGTGTGAAAGAAGTCCCTGTCTCTCCAATGTACTTTTATCCAACCCCAGTGATTTCCCCGTTTTGCTTTCTCCCACCCCTTAATCTAGCACCAGTGGATTTCATGTAACCCTCCTCCTTTGCTTCTATGTATAAAATAAGCTGCAAACCACCATTTTGTAGAGCGTTTTCTCAGTCCGTTGAGATTTTGCTTCCTGGCAATTGTCATCAGTTTGGCTCAAATAAACTCTTATAAGCTTTCTCTTAGGCTGGCTGTTTTTCGTCGACAGAAGTATACTGACAGGTATGAAGGAGACCAAGGATAGAGCAGTGGTTTTCTTTAGAAGAAGGACAAAGTGAAGCTAAACCAGAGACAGAGAAGAAACCAGAGAAGCAAGAGATAACCCGGAAGTCAAGGGCGAACAATTGTGGTCAGGACTACAGAGCTCAGAGATGGGTCCTGAGTAAAGGCTGCCAGGCTTGGCAATGACTTGAGAGAGAAGATACCCTGTGGGGGTGGAGAAAAGGGCCTCCCTGCAGGAGTGGGGGCATGGTGACTGCTGCGAGGCTGTCTTTTTAAAAAGTTGGAATGGAGAAAAAGGAAGATGAAAAGGGAAGGGATGGAAAGGGAAGAGAGGGGCCTGCCATCTTTGGGTTATAGGAACCATCTCTATGGTTTACTGTCTGTTCCCTAAGTAGAACAGAAGCTCTGTGAGAACAGTGACAATGAATTAAGGGCATCTTGCATTCTCTTCTGTCCCCAGGGTCTGGAACAGTGCCTGGCATGTCAATGAGTTAAATCAATATTTGCTTCATGAAGCAGCTGACCATGCTGCAGGGTGGGACACCTTAGGGAATGTGTGAGAAGTGTGGGAGGCCCTCGTGGTGGATGCACGGGGTGGGGGGGGAGGGTTCCTGCTTCTGCTGCCAAGTGTCCAAGTAGACGCCATCTCCTGGATCTAGGATGAAATCTCCCATTCTTCCCCCACTGCTGTAAGGTAGCCAGCGGCCCCAGATTCTGACTCTGCCAGTGTACCTTCTTCACTCGAAGGGCTGTAATCACATGGCTTTCATCATACTCCTTTTTGGAACGCACATCTGAAAAGGAAAGGGATTTATAATAAATAACTGTATGTGACCAAACTACTTAGAGAACTTACAACCTCATCATCTACTTGTTTGGCAGACAGGTGATAGTTACCATTGGTTTAAAACTCAAGGTGAAATTCCACTATTCAGAGCTGCCCACACCACGCCCCCTGCCCCATCACACCCACACCCACACACCCCCTTACGGCGTAGTGAGATTTTGTGTCTTCGATTTAGGAGGAGTTTTATCTGAGGCCCAAAAGAGCAAGGAGGGGAGAAATCAAAGGCAGAGAGAGCTCATACTAAACGCCCCCATGGGATTTGAGACCCAAATTCAGATTCTGGAACCTAGGAGCTGAGGTTCTAATGCCACTGCAAGGACAGAAGTTGTGTTTTCAATGGTCCTCAAAGTTGGGAAGAACATAGAATAGAAATTGAGCCTTATTCATAAATACTAAAAAACACTGTTATCCAAAACATACAGAGTTCCTAAAATTCAACAATGAGAAAACAAACAACCCAATTAAAAAATGGACAAAATATAGGAACAGACACCTTACCAAAGAAGATAAAGATAGCAAATAAGCATATGAAAAGATGTTCAACATCACATGCCATCTGGGAATGAGAAATTAAAACAACGAGATACCACTACATACCTATTAGAATGTTGAAAATTCAAAACACAGACAACACCACATGCTGGTGAGGATGTGAAGCAACAGGAACTCTCATTCATTGATGGTGGAAATGCAAAATGGCATGGCCATTTTGGCAGACAGTTTGGCAGTTTCTTTTTTCTTTTCTTTTCATTTCTTTTTTTTAAGATTTTTATTGGGGAATATTGGGGAACAATGTGTTTCTCCAGGGCCCATCAGCTCCAAGTCAAGACATTGCCCTTCAGTCTAGTTGTGGAGGGTGCAGCTCAGCTCCACCTCCAGTCGCCATTTTCAATCTTAGTTGCAGGGGGCGCAGCCCACCATCCCGTGTGGGAATTGAACTGGCAACCTTGTTGTTAAGAGCTCCCTCTCTAAACCAACCGAGCCATCTGGCCACCCCTTCAGTTTGGCAGTTTCTAACAAAACTAAACATTCTCTTATTAGCAATATGCTCCTTGTTATTTTCCCAAATGAGTTGAAAACTTAAAACCACACAAAAACCTAAACACAGATGTTTATAGCAGCTTTATTCATAATTGGCAAACCTTGGATGCAACCAAGATAACTTTAAGTAGGTGAATGGCTAAATAAACTGTGGTACATCCAGAAAACGGAATATTAGGCCGTACGAAAAAGAAAAGAGCTGCCAAGCCATGAAAAGACAGAGGAAAGTTAAATGCATATATAAGTGAAAGAAGCCAATTTGAAAAGGCTATTGCTGTATGATTCCAACTGCATGACATTCCTGAAAAGGCAAAACTGTTGAGATAGCAAAAAGATCAGTGGTTGCCAGGAGTTAGTGGGGAAAGAGGGATGAAGAGGGAGAGCACAAAGGATTTTTAGGGCAGTGAAACTACTTTGCATGACCCTATAATGATGGATACATGTCATTATACGTTTGCCCAAACCCACAGAATGTACAAGACCAAGAGTGAACCCGACTGTAAACTATGAACTTTTGGTGATAATGAAGGTTCAAAGTAAGTTCATCAGTTATAACAAATATACCACACCGCTACCGGATGTTGATAGTTGGGGAGGTTGTGCACGTGGGGCCAGGGAGT
Source organism: Rhinolophus ferrumequinum (assembly GCF_004115265.2). Classification (NCBI taxonomy): domain Eukaryota; kingdom Metazoa; phylum Chordata; class Mammalia; order Chiroptera; family Rhinolophidae; genus Rhinolophus; species Rhinolophus ferrumequinum. Next base: position 92,593,406 of record NC_046290.1, on the reverse strand, counting down.
ATATGGGAACTCTCTGTACCTTCTGCTCAGTTTTGCTGTGACCCTAAAACTGCTCCAAAAAATAAAGTCTATTTTTTTTAAAAAAAAGACATACGAGAGCACTAACCACAAGAGAAAATACTGATAAATCGAATCCTTTAAATTAAGTAAAAGGGTAAGCCACACAGAGAAAATATCTGCAGCACAAATCACTAACAGAAGACGTATCCAGAATGTATAAAGAACTCATAAAATCAACAGGGGAGAATAAAACTTCAGACATCTGAAGATATTTTTACCTGATGATATCTTTATTATAAGACATCTTTAGAAACAGCTCAAGGTCACATCCCTAGGATGACCTCAGCCCCTCTTAAAGCGCCTGCATGAGAAAACTCAAGGCTGTCACAAGAATTTATTGTTTGTTCTACCCAACCAATACCTGATGGTATGGGGCCCCTGTCTACCAGCCTCTGGGGACGGTAGGAGCCTAATGTTGATATGCACCAGTTAGCAAATCCAAGTGGGTTTCACATGGGCCGGTCCCCCGCCCCTTTTTGTAATTTTTCACTTCCCTGACTCTACTAAGCCCCTGCTTGCTCCCCTCCCTACGCCGACACTCTCCCTTTAAAACACCCAGTCACCTCTGTACAAATTGAACTCAGTTCACTCTTTTCTCTGTTGCAATAGTATATTACTGATTAAAATCTGTCCTTACAACTTTAACTAATGTCTGGCATTGTTTATCTTTGACACCATTAGCAACAAAAATGCACAAACTACAGTACATTTACATACTGAGTGAATCTTAGCAAAATAATCTTGAACAAAGGAAGTCAGCATGTGGTCTGTATGGCTTAAAAACAAGTGAAACTGAGCACAGTATACTGTAAGCTAATTAACACTCATTAATATAGTTGCAAAAATCTGAAATGAATAGTAAGCCAAATCTAACAGTGTGCACAAAAAATATATTATGATCTAGTAGGAACCGTGTAATGCTTGAAAATCACATTAAGATATTAAAGGAGAAAAATTGTACTTTCACTTCAATAGATGTAGAAATTTTTCAATTCATACCATGAAAAACATTCTTAGTGAGTTAGGAATATAAGGCAACTTCCTTAACCTGATGGGTATCTTACTAAATATCTACAGAAAACATCACACTGAGCAGTAAACAGAAGACAAAATGTTCACAATCACTGCTCCTCTTTAACACTGCACTGGAGGGCACAACAATGTAGTGAGATAAAAAAAATAAGTGTATAAGAATTGAAAAGGAAGAAATAAAACTGTCATTATAAACAGACAATATGATGGCCCAAGAGACTCGCAAACAATTAGAATTAGTAAGAGAGCACACCAAAGTTGCTAGATACAATATCAATACAAAAAAATCAATAATAGTCTGTAAAAGTGGAGGAAAAAAGATAATGTTTCAAAAGCGAAAATGCCTGAGTAATGCCTCAATGATCCAAGTGTCTACCACAACTTGTAAATCAACAACAAAGACTAAAGAGATGGCTGTGCATGCAGACAATTATTCAGAAAAATCCTGTAGAAAACAAGAAAAGCTACAGGAAGATAGAAGCTAAGCTCATTCCTGTGAATGATGAAGAACCTGTAACAAACAAAAAAAGAAAAAGAAAAAAGAAAAAGATGGGGGTTGCCGGATGGCTCAGTTGGTTGGAGCGCGATCTCTGAACAACAGGGTTGCCAGTCCAATTCCCACATGGGCCAGTGAGCTGCCCCCTCCACAACTAGACTGAAGGACAATGACTTGGAGTTGATGGGCCCTGGAGAAACACACTGTTCCCCAATATTCCCCAATAAAATTAAAAAAAAAAGGTAGAAAGCAGATAAAAAAAATAAGCAGTACCAAAAGGTGACAGCAAAGTAGAGGAGAATAAAAAGCAAAATACCTGCATGAAAAACCAAGCTGAACAGAATTCTTATAACGAAGGATATAAAGAAGAAGCCACGATGAGACAGGTAGACGAGACTGGTAGGAGGGGCAGAGACACAGAACAGGCAGGTCCCACACCCACATCCCTGTGTGGTGGTTAAGAATCAGGAGGAATATCCAGTTGTGGAGGTCCCCCTTGAGGAGCCAGGAGTCTCAGCCACACACTGGCCTCCCCAGCCCAGAGCACCAAGTCGAGGAAGAGGAGTCCCCACAACAGCTATGAAAGTCAGCAAGGACTCAGTCCAGGTGAGGGCCGCGGAAGACTCAGGCATCCTCTTACATGGCCTGAGCACAGACTCACTCTCTCACACTTGCCCTAAGCAGACGCAGGCAGAAGTGCTGGCAGGCACCATTGTTCCTTTGTTGACTCCTCCCATCCCACAGCCTACAGGTGCAAGTGGTCACCAAACTATGTCTCTATCAATCTGGCTAACACAGCTTTCTCTTCACTCTGTTGATTCCCTAAGACCCCACCCCACCCAATTCACACACCCAGCCCAAACCTCTTTCAGAGGCTAATCCACACAAGTAGCTCACCTAGGCCCACACTCCTAAAATCTCTCAAAGGTCCACAAACCCCAAACAAGCAGCAGCTGGCTTCAGCGTCCCTTGTACCTCTTACTAAGCAGCCCCAAGCCTGGCACTAGTGGCAGCCAGCCTTGGTTCACAGCATAACCACTCCTAGGTACCTCCAAGCCCAGCACAGGCAGATACCAACTGCCGATCATTTTGTAGCTCCTACCAGGTGGTCCTGGGCCATACATAGGCAGCAGCTGACTTTGGCCTGTACCAGAGCCCCTCCCAAGAGGCCCCAGAACTAAAATACCTGGTGGCCAGCTTCAGACCACACCAGAGCACCACCCAACTAGCACCACAAATGACACACCCAAAGGGTGGATTCAGAAGGCACCAGAGCCCTGCTAAAGCAAATCCTGCTCTGTGGGGTCAGCCCCCGCACAACAGTTTGTTCACTGTAGTCACAACCAGTCCTCACAGCCAGTCAGCCTGAGGGTCAACCCCACACATTATTGTGGCAATAGAAATCAAGGCTCAACTACAGCACGAGAGCACACACAGCCCACACAAGGGACACCCCCAGAGCACCCAGCTCAGGTGAACAGGAAGACTGTGCCACTGGGCCCCACAGGACACCTACTACATAATGCCACTCTGCCAAGACTGGGAGATTTAGCAGATCTACCTAATACACAGAAACAAACACAGGGAGGCTGCCAAAATTAGGAGATAAAGAAATACGTCTCAAATGAAAAACAGGACAAAACTCTAGAAAAAGAACTAAACAAAATGGATGCAAGCAATCTACCAGATGCAAAGTTCAAAACACTGGTTATGGTTACAAAGCTGCTCAAAGAACTTAGAAGAAATATAGATGATCTTAGTAAGAACTTCAACAAAGAGATAGGAAACATAAAAAAAGAACCAGTTAGAAATAAAAAATATGATAACAGAAATGAGGACCACATTAGATGAAATCAATAGTAGATTAGATGAAGCAGATGACTGAATCAGTGATTTGGAAGACAAGGTAGGAGAAAACACCCAATCGAAACAGCAAAAAGAATCGTAAAAAAAAGGATAGTTTAAGGGACCTGTGAGATAACATCAAGTCTAATAAAGTTCACATCATAGGAATACCAGGAGAAGAGAGAGAGCAAGGGATTGAAAACCTATTTGAAGAAATAATGACAGAAAACTTCCCTAACCCAGCAAAGGAAATAGACATACAAGTCCAGGAAGGCAGAGAATCCCAAACAAGATGAACCCAAAAAGGCCCACACCAAGATACATCATAAATAACATGCCAAAGGTTAAAGACAAACAGAAAATCTTAAAAGCACCAAGAGAAAAGCAGTTAGTTATCTACAAGGGAGCTACCATAAAACTATCAGCTGATTTAGCAACAGAAATTTTGCCAGCCAGAAGGGACTGACAAGAAATATTCAAAGTAATGAAAAGCAAGGACTTCCAAACAAGATTACTCAACCCAGCAAGGCTATCATTTAGAATCGAAGGGGAGATAAAGAGCTTCCCAGACAAGAAAAAGATGAAGGAGTTCATCACCACCAAACCAGTATTACAAGCAATGTTAAAAGGACTTCTTTAAAAAGAAGAAGAAATATCAAAAATATCACAAAGAAAAAAAATTTTACTGACAAAGACAAACACATCATAAAAACAGTGGATCAACCAACACTAAAGCTAGTATAAAGGTTAAAAGGCAAAAGTAGGAAGATCATATATAATTACAACAGTAAATTAAGGGATACACACAAAATATGTAAAAAAAAAATAATGACAAAGACATAAATGTGGAGGTGGTGAGTAAAAATGGTAGTGATTCTAGAATGTGTTCAAATTGAAGCAACCATCAACAAAATAGACTGCTACAAACATAGCGTGGTATATGTGAAGCACATGGTAACCACAAACCAAAAATCTGCAAGGAATATATAAGAAAATACAGAGAAAGGAATCCAAACACAACACTACATTAAGTCATCAACATACAGGAGACAAGAGCAAGAGAATAAGAACAGAGAACTACAAAAACAATCAGAAAGCGATTAATAAAATGGCAGTAACTACATACATATCAATAATTACTTTAAATATAAATGGATTAAATGTTCCAATCAAAACAGAAATGAATAAAGAAGATATGGTACATATATACAATAAAATATTACTCAGCCACAACCAAGAATGAAATTGTACCATTTGTGACAACCTGGATGGACCCAAGGGTATTAAGGTAAGTGAAATAAGTCAGAGAAAGACAAAAACCATATTATTTCACTTATACGTGGAATCTAAAAGCAAAATAAACAAACAAACAAAACAGAAACTCTAGCTACAAACCTGTGGTTGCCAGATAGGAGTGGGATTGCAGGGGTGGGGCTGAGTGAAAAAGGTGAAGGGATTAAGAAGTACAAATTGGCAGCTATAAAATAGTCACAGGGATGAAAAGTATAGCTTGGGGAATATAGTTAATGATATTGTAACAACTACAGTGTTTCCCCGAAAATAAGACCTAGCCTGACAACCAGCTCTAATGCGTCTTTTGGAGCAAAAATTAATATAAGAACCAGTATTATATTATATTTTCAGGGAAACATGGTATATATGGTGTCAGTTGGATGCGAGACGTATCGGGAGGAATGACTTCATAAGTTATCTAAATGTCTAATCACTATGCTGTACACCTGAAACTAATATAAAATTGAATGTCAACTGTAATTGAAAATTTATTTTAATTTTTTAAAAATTTAACTTAACCAAGAGGTAAAATACTTGTACATTGAAAACTACAAAATGTTGCTGAAAGAAATTAAAAAACAAACAAACGGAAAAATACTCCATGTTCATCAACTGGAAGACTTAATATTGTTAAGATATTAATACTATGCAAAGCAATACACAGATTCAATGCAATCCCCATCAAAATCCCAATGATGTTTTTTGCAGAAATAGAAAATCCATCCTAAATTCATATGGAATCTCAAGGGACCTCGAATAGGACAGTCTTTTCAACAAATGGTCTGGGAAAACTAGATATCCACATGCAAAAGAATGAAATCGGACCCTTATCTAACACCACATACATAAATTAACTCAAAGTGGATCGGAGACCTAAAAGTACAAAACTCCTAGAAGAAAACATAAGGCAAAAGTTTCACAACATTGGATTTGGCAATGATTTTTTGGAAAGGACACCAAAAGTACAGACAACAAAATAAAAAATAGACAAAATGGACTTCATGAAAATTAAATCTGATAATATCCAGAATATACAGAGAAGTCCTAAAACTCAATAAAAAAAATACCTGATTCAAAAATGGACAAAGGACTTAATAGACAATTCTCCAAAGAATATAAGTAAATGAACAATAAGTACATGGCAAGAGGCTTGACATCACTAATCATTAGAGAAATGAAAATCAAAATTACAGTGAGAATCCACCTCCCACTCATCAGAAGGGTTCAAAAAAAAAAAAAAAAACAGAAAATAACAAGTGTGTCCAGGGTATGGAGAAATTGGAATGCTTGTGCACTGTTGGTGAGAATGTAAAATGGTGCAGCTGCTATGGAAAACAATATGGCAGTTCCTTAAAAAATTTAAAAATAGAACTACCATATGATCCAACAATTCCACTTCTGGGTATATAAGCAAAAGAAATAAAAGCAGGGTCTCAAACAGATATTTGTACACCCATGTTTATAGCAGCATTATTCACAAAAGCTAAAATGTGGAAGCAACACAAACGTCCATCTAGGAATAAGTAGATAAGCAAAATGTGGTATATAATAGAATATTATTGAGCCTTAAAAAGGAAGGAAATTCTGCACTATGTTACAACACTGATGGACCTTGAGGACAGTATGATGCTAAGTGAAATAAGCCCATTACAAAAAGACAAATACTGGATGATTCCACTTATATGAGGTACTTAAAATAGTCAAAACCATAGAGACAGAAAATAGAATGGTGGTTGCCAAGGGGTTAGGGGTGGGGAGTGGGGAGTTGTTTAATGGGTACCGAGTTTCAGTTTTACAGTTTACAAGAAAAGAGTTAGAGTGGAGATGGATGGTGGTGCAGTGTTGCCCGACATTGTGAATGTATTTAATAACACTGAACAGTAGATTTAACAATGGTTAAGACGAGGAGTGGCCGGATGGCTCAGTTGGTTAGAGCGTGAGCTCTGAACAACAGGGTTGCTGGTTCGATTCCCACATGGGCCAGTGAGCTGCGCCCTCCACAACTAGATTGAATGATAACGACTTGGAGCTGATGGGCCCTGGAAAAACACACTGTTCCCCAATAAAAAAATGGTTAAGATGGTAAATTTTATGTTATGTGTATTTTATCACAATTTTTTATATTGGGGGAAACAGCATAACACAAATTCACACCAATCAGATTGCAAAAATGTTAAAATCTGACAAAACCATATATTGGTAGTATGTTTCTTACACTGATGATGGAAGTATAAATTGATACAATCTTTTTGGAGGGCAGTTTGACAATAATGTAATGAAGCTGAATTTGCAACTCTGCAATTCCATTCCTAAGTAAATATCCCAAAGAAACTTACACATGAATAAGGAGGGATGTACAAAGTTGTTCACTGCAGCGCTATCCTTAAGAGTCACACAATGCAAGCAACACACTGCAATCCACTAGGAATGGATACATATCCCAACTAACAGTTAAAATAAATAAATTAGATCTTCACATTTATACATGGGGTGGAGGGAATCTCAAAATTTTAAGAAAAAAAAAGCAAGTTGCATAATGATTGTACATTACGGTACTATTGGAATAAATGTTTAGACCACACATTATTTTGGGATGGCTGCATATGCAGTAAAGATGTAAAAATATAGAAGCAATCCTTTTTGGAGAGGGACAGAAACAGGATCAGGATGGGGTACAAAAGAGGGTTACATCTGTATGTGTAACATTGAATTTATTATGTTAAATTTGAGTTGCAATTACATGGGTGTTTATCGGATTATATATTTGTTAGATGTTTGAAATATTTCACTAAAACAAGAGGACTCAGAACATGAGTCTTGCAGGAATTTCTAGATTTTATCTGGAATGATTTCCAAGTCATGTGATGGAAGCAGCATTTTAAGCTATGCCTAATGAGTCTAATAGATTTCTAAAGTCATTTATTCACCCATCCCCAAAAGTTTGTTGAGTCATCAAAAATAATGTTTGAAGGATGCTATCCACAAAATACTTTTTTTAAGTACTTACCCAATAAACAGAGATAGTTGGGTTCAGTCAATCTGGATAGTTTTGTGACCTGATTCAAGATGTTGTAAAGCTCTGTTGGTTCACATAAAACCAAATGAGCCATCCTACTGGGAAAAAGCAATAATATAAAGCTTAGTACCTCTTTCTATTTTAAATGAATGGTCACAAAGTAAGATACTGATTTAAACTCTTAACACACCTTCAAACAAAGATGAAAGTAATCATGGAAGTGATCAGGAAAGCTTCAAAATTTTGTAGTGAAATGTGTGTAAAGGAGAATAAAATATTGAACACAACATGTCTGAGCCATATAAATACGAAGTAGGCTGTAAAATAGTCACCAATTCATTTGTTCTTTTAGCAGATAATACTGAGCACCTACTACCTGCCAGGCACTGGAAATAGGGTGGTAAGCTAGGCATACCTTCATGAAGGTTACAATCTAGTGTGGAATGTAGACACTGGACAAAAAATACATTACAAGAGGGAAAGCACTATGAAACAGTCAGTGTCCTGTGTAGAGGAACAGCTTACGGGCGTGGGGGGGGGGGGTCGCACCTTGATGGGGGGATCAGAGAACGGCTGTCTGAGATGTGGCTGCTAAGCTGAGGTAGGAGGCTAGGCAAGTCATAGCCAGGTGGAGGAGAGAGAGCGTGAAGAAGGCAAGAACATCAGTACCTGAGCTTTCAGGGGAGCCTGGTGTGGCAAGAGCAGGGAGAGAGTGATGAGTAGAGACCCTGGGGAGGCTTGTAAGGATCATGAAGGTCACTATTGGGTGGAGAACCCCCGATGTGTACTGACAGAACCACCTGGCCGGCCTGGGCTCTGGCTCCTGACTGCAGGGCTACGCTTGAGATACTGGTTCCTGAGCACAATTGTCTCTGCTGCCCAAAGGACATTGAGGGGGAAGGGCAGGGCCTGTGTAGCAGCTTCCTGCAGGGAGGCTTCCTTTTAGCAGGGGTGGAGGCTACCGGAAGCTACCCAGCAGGCCTCTGGAGCCCAGCAGGGGGCAGGTAGGAGAGAGGTTGAGTCCAGGTAATCTCGCTAAAACTGAGTCCACTTCAGAGTGACCAGTACGATCCTCCCAGGAAAGGCCAACCCCTTGACCTTGGCACTGGATCCTGCCCTCTTCCTCAAGGACTTCAGTTCTCATCCTCCTCTCCACCAATTTCAGCCTCCACATGGATCACTCCAATTGGCATGCAAATGTTCTCTGTACCGGTGTCTGTTCTCTTTTACAGCAAGACTTCTCAAAAAAAAGGGTGGTGTTGACTCACTGCATCCACTTCCTCACCTCCAAAATCTCTAGGTCCGAATCCCAGCTATGCCACTTACTATGGGCTGCTCTATGGGGAGTAATTAGTCTCTCTGTGCCTCAGTTTCCACCTCTGTAAAATGGGGGTAATATTAGTATTGCCACTTCTGTAAATGAGCATAATAGTACCTACCTGTTGTATGTGGATTAATGAAATTACACGTAAGGCATTCCGAGCAGGGAGGAGATAAACACTCAGTATGTGTTGGCTACTGGTACAACTTCCTCCCTGGAGCTTCTAAACCTATCACACCCCAGAGACTGCTCTTATGTCATCAACAATATCCACCTTGCCTAATCCATTAGTCACTTCTCTCTGTGCTCAAACAATGGAGTTTCTTAGCTGCATTTAACCCAGTTGAGAATTCCTCCTCCTCAGCATTCTCCACTTCCGGGATTTCTCTCTCTCCAAACTTTCCTCCTACCTCTTGGACTGTTCTGCTGTCTTCTTTGCAGAAGGCTCTCTCTCTTCGCACAAGAATGCCTTTGGGCATAGCCATCTTTCTTCTCTATGTACACTCTCACCCCAGGGCAGGATTTCTCAACCTCAGCAGCACTGACCGCGGGAGCCAGATAATTCATTCTCTGTTGTGTGGGCTGACGTGTGTCCAGATTGGAGGATGTTTAGCAGCATCCCTGGCCTCCACCCAGTAGTTGCCAGTAACAACCCTGCCCCCGCCCAGTTATAAGAATCAAAAATGTTTCCAGATGTTGCCAAATGTCCCCTGGAAGCAGGGGGCAGAGTCCCCGCTCGTTGAGAACGGCCACTCTGGGATCCAGAGTAGGTGAATGCATCTAGCCCCCTGTACACCAGTCCCAAACTGTGGCTCCCACTTGACCTCTCCACTAAGCTCCACACTCCACTCGGATGCCTGTTGGGCATCTCGGATATGACGTGGCCAGTATACAACTGGTAATTCACACATGCACACGTTTCCAATACCTGTTTATCTTTTGTCTTCTCGGTCCCAGTGAACAGCACCATTACCATCTAGTTACACAAGGCCACCTCCCTAACCCGTTTCCCTCGGCCCCTCACTTCCAATCTATTAGCGCTACTACCTACATATATTCCAAATCCACCCACTTCTCTCCATCTCCAGGGCTAACATCCGAAACCAAGGTATTAGGTTGGGGCAAAAGTAATTGCAGTTTTTGTCATGTTTTAACCGCAATTACTTTTGCCCCAACCTCACACCATCATTTCTCTCCTGCAGATGTGATACTCCAGGCTGGACTTCGTGCTTCTTGTTTTCTCCCCACAGTTTAATCTTCACATGGTAGTAGGACGATCTTCTTCAAACCGAGTCTCTGTCTTCACCTCCCTTGCCATTACCTGACATTACGCTCAATTGTCTCCCGGCTTTATCGTCAGGCTCCTCCCTCTGGGATGTCTGGTTTACAAGGGCAGGGACCTTGCCCTTCACGTTCACTGCTGTATCCTCACCCAGTGCCCAGGATCTGGGGTAGAGCAGTGCTCAGTAAGCATGTGTTGAATGAACGGTCACCATTCCTGCCTTCACCATGGGGCCATCTTGACGTGATGCCATACATAGGTGCCACATGTAGATCCGTCCTGAGGACCTCACCCCCAGTCAGGTCCTCTGCCTCTGAAAGCCCATTTTGGAGGTGGTGAATGCAGGGGAGCGAGGATGGGCTTTGGGGCTAGTCCCACAACGTCGTTAAGCCAATCCAAAAGCTGGTCTCTCGCTCAGAGCCCATCCTCAAGCTCCCACCTACGTTCCCCCATGACAGCCTCCATCTCTTCGTTCACTAGCTGAAAGGTAGTCTCTGGGCACACAGGTTAAAACCCAGCCCCAGGGATCACCGCCTCAGACTTCTCTCCTTCGCAAAAGGTCAGGTAAGAACCGCCCCTCACGTGCTGGTAAAGTGCAGGAAGGATGAGAGCAGTCCCTGAAGCTCACGGCCTGGCTCTGGGAGATGACGCAGCCCTGTGAGCTGAGATCAGGGCCACCACTAGCCTTTTGGGTGGAGGATGAGCGTTCACGTTCCTTTCAGCACTCCGAACTTTGCTGGGTTTCAGATGTTTTTGGCTCCACCACTGGGGCCCTAAGAAAATTTTGATATTGAACTTATACATAAAACCAAGAAACTATGGATGAGTTTTTGCCCAAAGTATTTTCCTTAATGAATTCCATTAAGCCGACTGATTTTCTGTATTTCACAGTTAACCAAGTCCAAGTTTTTTCATTTTCAATTTTGTTTAGCCAAGATTATTTTTCCCAAGATCAAGTCTTTTTTCCGTGTGAATTTTACAATGAAGATTTGATTCCTCAATCAGATTTTTATTGTATCAGATTTTACTGAGTATGGTTTCTGCCACTGTGAGTTTCATTTGTATTGATTATTTCTACAAGGTCTTGGTTTTTGGTGACCTGTTTGAAACAGTGGAGTCAAAATGGCAAGTTTAAGCCACTGCCCTTCGGACTCTTTCAGCACAGCATAGCTCTTCTTGAGAGACTTTCAGGGTGGTTAGTGCATAGTTTCCGCAGGGTTGATGGGGAGGCAGGTGGGAAGGGAGGTCAGAGTGAGCCCCTTCTGCGGATCTGGTTTGATGGTGTGAGAGAGACCAAATTTCTGATTAATTGGCCCATCTGGAAAATCCTCACAGCTTTCTGAGTGGCAAGCAAAGCCACCCACTCATCTGTCAGGAGAGCAGGGGACCAGCACCGGCCGTGTCCCTATACACTAGACACCTACCAGTAGGATGTTACACACTCTCCCTGTGATGACCTGAACTTTCAACCAGAGGACTCGTGTGTGGCTCTCTCTCCCAGTCAGCCCAGAACCGTCCCGCAGTTGGTCTGGCGAGCCCAGCGCCAAGGAGCACACATGTCTACATTTGAGGAAAGCAGCCAATTGGGAAGGGGCTGCCATAGCCTGAGACTAAAGGGGAAACCGGCTGGACACAGCCCTTCTTCTGTGCCTGACCACACCTGGGACCTTCCATTCTGACAGACGGTGTCACTGTCAGAGGCTGGGCCTGACCGCAGGCTCCTCACAGCAGGTCCGGGACCCTGAGAGCTTGGTCTAATGCTCATCCCCAGTCAGTCTGGGTGGATACAGTTGACGGGCATTTGCTTCTGGAGAAGAGACATCGTTTAATTCTCCTGGAGAAGCCAAACCATGGATATCACCTTGCGCTCTTGGCTCAGGCTGAGAAGTGACAAGAGGACTACACAGATATGAGTCGGGGTCCACAGCCACCCCCTTTAGCCCCAGTTCTCTGTGGGAAACTAAGGCTGTGCCAGGATGACCAAGGATTAAATACAGTGACAGGTATCGATGCCCTCACCTGCATATTGAGACAGGGATACACACTGGCAAGGCTGTAGGAATGTTACACTGAGATATCCGATATACATTGCCCAGCACAGGCCTGGCACAGAGCAGGAGCTTAAGAAACAGAAGTTCCTTTACTCCCATCCTCTCTCTCTCTCTTTTCCACATCATCTAGGAGGCTGTGATGGCTACAAGTCCAACAGACAGAAAGCACCATTCAAGGAGCCTCAGGCCAAAGACCAGAGCAGGATTTGGCCAAGTTTATAAGTGATGGGGGCAGGGGGTGCTGCCTGAGGGTCAGCACCCTAAGGGCTCCGGTAGTCTTCCCTCGATCCCCGCCTGACACCTCCTGTGTGGCCTGAACCTTGACAAAGCTAGAGGTCACAGTCCCAGCCACAGTACCCCAGATCTGCCTGGTCCTGAAATCTCTGTTCAGAGGGGCACCAGGTCCCCTTGTTAGTGATCACCAGTATCTCTGTATTTTAGAAGCAGCAGGTATGGGCCTGAGGCCTAGACCCAGATGCGCACATCCCGACCCCTTGCCTTCCATCTTGCCTTTACTTCCATGTTTCCAAACCCAGGCCCACCGCACACCCTGAGGTACCTAGTGGTCGTGTGAGGTTGGCAGGCCTACCCATGCAGCAAGTCAGCTGTCAGAGGGACGGGCTGCTGAACAGCAACAGTCTCCTGAGGCTGTGGCCCGGCTGGGCTCATCTCCTCCAACTGCCTCCAGCACTCGCTTCTCTGCTCCACAACTGGGCTTAGCCGCATCTTCTGCTCCTCTGACGTGGGCCCTCAGCCCTGACCAGGCTCCGGACTCAGCTTTGCTCTCACTTCCCTGACCCCTGGCTGGCCGGGAGAATGAAGCCTCTGCTCCCGACTCAGATCTGCCACCAGCGGTGCCTCAGCTCTCGAGGGCCCTTTGCCAGCAGCTTCCTGCTGCCTCTGTCTGGCCAGTCCACCATTCCTACCTGTGCTGCTGGAGCGTATCCTGGAGAGCCACAGCCTTTTCACGTCCAGCAGGTATGGGCCACAACTAAAAGTTCAAGCTATTTATGTAAATATGGTTCTGTTTTAAAATATATGTTCCATTTTCTAATACCCCGTGCAAGGGGAAATGATTACTACCTTTCTAACTCTTTGTTTTAGCTCCAAGGACCTGAAAGGAAAGATTTAAAATATTTCACTTGAGGTACAATTTTAGGGAGAAGGTAGGTTGGCATATAATATGTGTACCTAGAAGCAAAAATCTGATAGTTCAAAACATTCAGGATATGTGCATGTGTGTGTCTTGTATACATGTGGGGGTGGAGCCAGGAGAGTGTCAATGTATTTGTGTATTGTTTACAAAAATATACAATGAAGAACAGGCAAAATGAATCTGTGGTGATAGATTCGTCTATCAGAAAGTAGCTGTCTTGGGGGACTGATGAAAAGGAGCCTAAGGAAACTTTCTGGAATAAAAATGTCCCATAGCTTGTTTACGATGGAGGTTACAAGGGTGTAAACTGTCAAAACCAACCAACTGAACACTTACGACCTGCATACTCTATTGCATGTGAACTATATGGCCATAAATAATTCAAATAAATCCCCTGTAGATCCATGTGTTTAAGTGTTCAAGGAGGTGAATACACAGGTGTAGGGTTGAGTCTGTGTGCGTGCCCCACCTGTATGCCAGTGACCTTGGTGTGGGGTCTGGGAGTGGAAACCATGTGGACTGGGGCGCACAGAGCATTCACTACAGAACGTCAGCGTGGCCCCACAGCTGCCCGCTGCCCCCTTTCGCATCGTTCCTCATTTGCCCAGCATTTCCCCAAGGCCTACAGCCCCTACCCAAACCTCCTCAGCCACCCTTGGGTCCCCATGAAGCTACTTCTGTCATTTTTAAATTCCTACCTGGGCAGATTAAGGCCCCGGGGTGTGGACGGCCCTTCCCCGCTAGCTGCCCCCGGCTGCCCTTCTAGCTTTCTCCCAGAGTCAGAGGGATAAGCGTCCTCTGACTCCATCCTCTCCCACCCAGTCCTTCCTCCTCCCCCTCTTCCCGGAGCCCCCCCAGCAGCTCAAAGCTCCCACCATTATCATCCTGCTCTCTTTTTGCAAACAGTCACAAGTCTCAGCTTTCTTGAAACAATTCATGAAACCAGAAAGAAAACCCCTACAATGGCTTGCTTTGTGCCCTCTGAAGCCTGTGCGGGCACAGAAACGGGTTCTAGGCCTTTGCCTGGAAAAGTCTGAGGCTGGACAGCTGTTCACTAAGCAAGGAGACGCAGTTGCATTTGAACTGCCTGCACCCCCAGTTTCTTGAGGCAAAAGATGCATAAGTGTTTCCTATAGACCAGATGTGAGCCAGGCAGGAGAGAGGGCCATCTAGAAGCCATCTCAAAGGGACTTGGCCCAACAGGGCCACCTGGAGGGACAAGGTACCAATCATAGGTAGTGGGGGATTCCAGAAATCAGGGGCTGTAGGAGCAATTGAAAGCAGCAAGACTTAAGCGTAACCACCTAGGTAAAGCAAGGGAGCCGCAGGCAAGAGAGACCCACAAAAGCACTGCCTGGAGGAAAGTCAGCTAAACTCTCATCAAGCTCAGAGACTACTAATGTCAGATGACAAAGGGGACCTTTCCTGCCCCATGTCTACTCTGACAACCCTCCTCCACCAACACTGATGGGTCTGAAGCCCGTCTGTGGGGTGGGGGGTGGGGGCGGGGTGAAGAAGGAAGATGAAGAAATGGAAAGTCAACCACTCTCCTCTCCAAAGGTGGGAGCCTCGTGGAAGCTAGAGAAGGGGAGTTGCTTTCACTTTGAATTAAGTTCAGAGCTTTGACTATTAATGTGAACTGGACACTTAGGCTATTGCGTAAGTCTGTCCTGGTGACTAGATATAATCCAAGGGCAAGCAAAGAAGTCAAGAAAGAGCGGGGATGAAGACATAAAGCTGTTTTATGATTGCACTAGGCTTCCTGAACGCCGCCCAGCATGTTCAGTGTAAGTTACAAAACAGCACAGCCCCTGGCACAGAGCCAATGCTTGGTACAGCAGCTGTTAAGACTGTTACGATCTTGGGACTCAAAGGGTAGCAGATAGGAGCTGAATGTGAGGACAGCTTTGCTGTCAAGTTGTTAGGGATGGCCTGGGAAGTAGTGAGTGTGTTGTGGAGATGCTGACAGGGCCAGCTTGGCAGGGATGGGGAGGGAAGCAAACCCCAGATGTGGGAGTGAGCCCGAGAATCTGTGATTCCACCTTCTCTCTCAGGGCCCCAAATCTCTCCTCTGTAGGGAAGACTTTAGCCCTAGCTTCTCTCCTGAGTTTCAATCCCTCATTTCTTCTAGGGAATAACTCCCCATCTGTCCACTCATATTTCTACAAAGTCAGACAATTAAATTCATGAACTCATCCTAGAAAAAGTGCTCCATATCTCATTGCTGAATATCACTACAGTCACCTTCGAAGCACTCCCCTTGGGAAGCTATGCACCGACGCCAGCACCTAGTCCACCCTTCAAAGCAATTTTGGAACTCTTTTCCTGGAATGGCCATCAGAGCTGTCATTGTATTACCCTTGATGTCCTTCATGTCATTAAAATGACACTGAAATTTCCTTGTCACTAAATATTGAAGATTTCCTCTCAATATTTCCTTTATCTTCAGGTAAAGAAAGAAGTCATTGGGAGCCAGATCAGGTGAGTAGGGAGAGTGTTCCAATATAGTTATTTGTTTACTGGCTAAAAACTCTCTCACAGACAGTGACATGTGAGCTGATGCATTGTTGTGATGCAAGAGCCATGAATTGTTGTTGAAAAGTTCAGGTCCTCTAACTTTTTCACGCGGCCTTTTCAGCATTTCCAAATAGTCACTTTGGTTAACTGTTTGTCCAGTTGGTACAAATTCATAATGAATAATCCCTGTGATATCAAAAAAGGTGAGCAACATCATTGCAACAAGTTCACGAACTTAATTGTCATACCTCACATGCAGACAACTCACCATCACTTCCAATTCAGCCCATCTAAAATGGAGCTCTTTATTTTTTTCTCCACCCAGCTCTCCTTCCACACAAACCCCGAATTCCGTTTCTGTACTTCTCTCTCTCAGACTGATTGTCCACATGACTTTCATTCATTCCTTCAATTCGGATGGGCATGAACCCTTAATCCTTCCCTTGAGATCGCTCCCGCTGGCCCCGCCCTCCCCATTTCTATGACCACCATCATCACTCAGATCTTCGTCATCTCGTAAGATAACCGCCTAAGCAATCTCCCTGCTCTCTACATTTTTCCCTTGGATTCCTTAGCATGCCCAGGTCAGTCTAATCTTCAAACACCGTTCTGCTGGTGACATATAAGCCTTTGATACACACGTGCTTCCTAAGGAATAAAATACACACTTCTCAGCTAATGTTCAGAAGTCTTGCACAATCGGGTTTTCCCAACCTGCTTTTCCCAGCCTTATCTAAAACCATTCAACTCCCCTAATTCAAAGACCCACTCTCAGCCTGGCCAGTGCCAGACAATAAAGACACAGAGATGAAAGACACACCTGCCCCCAAGATGCTCTAACTTCTAGTGGTGAGATAGAGGGTAAATAATTAACCAGAGAACCGTCAGTGGTAAGATACAGAGCACTGCGCGTGCTCACGGCCCCATTCCATCAGAAATTACAGTGGTACCTCGGTTTTCGAATGTAAGTAATCCGTTCCGGGAGAACATTCAAGTTCTGAAATGTCAAAAACAGCCAACAGCTAGGCCTCAGGATCTTGCTCTCAGCGGAAGCTGAGTGACATGTTCGACTTCCGAGTCGTGTTCAAAAATCGAAGCATTTATTTCTGGGTTTATGGCGTTGGTAAACTGAAATGTTCATCAACGGCCCCCTTCCTTGGAGAACTCCGATGCCCAGGCCAGGATCTCTCCCTCTCTCCTTCGGAGTTGACTGGTCCCACTGAATGACTCCTACTCCTCCTGCGCGGCTCAGCGTAGAGGTTTCATCCTCCAGGTCCTCTCTCACATGGCCCCCACCTACATCCCAAATCCGGGTTAGATGCACCTCCGCAGTATTCCCACGGCACCTCATAATTCTCCTAGTGCTATCCTCATCATGCGGCTTGCAATTTACCTCTCTCCCACTAGACGCCGAGCATCTTGAAGGCAAAAAAATGCGTGGATTTGTTCACAGTTGAATACCTAGCTCCAACATTGGGCTAGCACGTCTTAGTAGTAGTTCAATAATCAAGTGAAAGGGAGGGAGGAAATAGTTAAGCCAGTCACCACGGACGCCCTGGCTTTAGCACTCAGCTGTTCTTCTCACCCTAACCACTGTTTCCAAGCAAACTTAGTCCTAGATCTTCCCCACCCCCCGCAGGGTTTGTGCATTCCAAAATCTAGACGTTGACCTGCATGTAGCACATCTATCCGCCCCACCTGACTCTGAACTTTTTGAGGACAAGGATTCTCTGTATGCCCAGAAAACAGTGTGTGGCGGGGTGAAGCTTAAATTTAACTTATAAATTTAAATTATCAACTCCTTGTGAGCAAGAACCATATCGTCACTTTTCCTGGGTAAACTCTGATAAAACCCCTTGCCCTCGGCCGCAGTTCCTTCGTCCTAACGCAGAATCAAAGCGTTCCCAGCGGTGCTGAGCAGACCTGAGGGGTAGGGACTGGGTGACCGCACCGGTTACCTACATCTGTTTCCTCCTCCGTTAACACAGGGCTGCTGTCCTGTAAAGTGCGTAGAACAGTGCCTAGAGCTATCGGTGCTCGGTGTCAGCCACTCTCGGTGGCGATGCCTCCAAAGCTTTTCTAAACCGGAACGGAAGGTCCTGTGCACCTCGAGGGACGACGGCACAGGTGGGTGGGACGCACGTGTGTGTGAGCAGCCGGGGGCACGGCAGGGACCGATTAGAGAAGCCCCATCCTCCCACCCGCCCCCGGAGCGCTCAACCTCTCCTCCGCCTCCCTCCTTTCCTTTCCAGGGCTTGCCAGAGCTCGGAGCCCCCTCTCGCCTTCCAGAGGCAGGAGGAGTGGGTTTGGCGGAGGTCGGGGGCTCGGACCGCACCCAGTCAGCCGGGACTGCTGCGCGACCCTGGCGGGTCTCCCTGTCAGAGCCTCTGTCTGGGGCCCCACCTGGAAAATGACTCCTCTAAGGCTCTTCCAGCCTCAAGTCCGTCCTCTTCCACCTCTCGGGTGCGGACTCTCCCTCCCACTCCGACCGCGTCTCCCCGACCGACCGCAAGGAATCGGACGCGCGTTAGGACCCAGTCCCAGAATGCGCGCCAACAGAGCTAGGAGCGTCCGTCCGCCTTCCTGCGCGACAGCCCGGAAGTGGCCGTGATACCGCGAGATCTGGCAGTGGGGCGGGGCCGGAAGCCGGGCCACTCTTGCTAGGCCAGGCGGAGCGGAGCCAAGAGGCACTTTGCAGTGTGGAGGTCGTTCGAGTCACTTGTCTGCCGCCTGCTCCTTGCCTTGCCGGTTCGCGCCCCGCCCGCCCCAGCCATGCTCTCCGTCCTCGCCCGGCCTACCGGCGCCGCTCTCCGCCGCAGCTTCAGCACCTCGGCCCAGGTAGGTCCGACGAGGGGCTGGCTGCAGGCTTGCATTCCTGGCTCGCGAGCAGCCTGACCCGGGAGGCCAGCCTGAACCGCATGGCCGCCGGGTAGGGGCCGGCGGCTGGGGCGCCCTGGGCCGGCCCTGCTACCGGGCGGGAAGTGCGGGAGAGAAAGCCTAGGAGAGAGGGGGAGGTAGCCCAGCTCCAGAACCGGTGCGGTTCTCGTCCCCCACCTCTTCTCCCAGGGTCCCCCAGAGGGCCTGTATACCGAGGTTGAGAAGCCAGGGTCCTAGGGCCGAAAGTAATTTATGTTTTTATGCAACTTCCTATAGTACTTAGAGTGACTAATCTCGTTCCTCTTGCAGCATCCATACAAATAATGTGTAATTATTAACTCCATTGTGCAGACAGGCATGGTACCGAGAGAGCTAGTCCAACATTACAGTCATTTGGCCAGGTGATTAAAATTCGGCTCTCCTGACCGTTGTCAGGGGCTTTTGGATCACCAATCCTTCCCTCTGTGAACCTGAAGACTCTGCTTCCTCCTAAGGACCTTTTTTAAAGGATCCTTTATGCCGTAGGTGGACTGGGCCTGCCCCCAGGTGTTGTAACAGTACATCGGTTGGCCTGGGACTACTAAAGCCTACGCTATTTTTAGCTTTCTTTTAGGACAGTGCTTCTTCACAAACTCGGGTGTGTATCAGAATCACCTGAAAGCAAAGACTGGAAGTCCAGGCTCCTTGAAGGAGGGTAAGACCTGGACCTCTGTAATTTTACCAAGTACCCCAGGTGATTCTAATACAACCAAAATTAGAGAACCTAGGAGATGCCCACATTGCCACACCCAAAAGGGAGGTGATTATTAAAAAAGAGACTCCACATTTCTTATCTAGCATCTGTCTTTCAGATCACTTTCCTGTGCATTTAATTCACTTGAAAAATAAATATACAAATAAGTACATTGAGTATCCATGCTTGCCAAGAACTGGACTGGGTGTTGCAGGGGATACCAAGATGAGTGAGAAGGGACACTTGAGAACAGCCAAAAATGAGTAAACTTAGGACAGGCGGATGAAGATTGATGCTGAGGAGTGTGGGGAGGGAACTGACCAAAGGTAAGGCAGCGGGATTTGCTGCCAGATGATTTGGTAAGGGGTATTGAGAGAAAGAGGAGCATGCAGGATGCCAAAGCTTTGGAGTTGGCTGGGAGGACGGGACTACTGAGCAGGCGAAGGACATCAGGAGCTCGGTTTTAGATATGTTGACTTTAAAATGCCTGTTACATATACAATTAAAGATGTTAAGAAGGCAGTATGTCATAAAGATGAGCTTGAGCCAAATGGTACATTCATCTAGAAACTTTGGGTCCCGTATCCTTAACAGTAAAGAATGTGTTGAGCATGCAACCTCAATAAATTTCCACAGGTGTATACTAATGTATGTGTTATAACACAACAAATAGAAATTTGAAAACAAACTGTACCAAAAAAAAAACCCTAGCAGACTTTAAAAAGCAAACGTAAATGAAGGAAGTGTGACTCTGTCCATTTTCGAAACAGTTGCTAAGCAGTTACTACTGTTGACAACCACTCCTCAACCTGCAAAAGGTCAGCAAGTTTGGCGACGGCTCTTTTACAAAGAGATCATGACCTAACCTCTGCAATACCAAAGGTTCAGCCCTTTGTGAGGCTGTGTTTTTATACATATTAACTAAATTGATGAAATTTTGTAATATACAAATAATAACATCACCTCGGCACACTGAAAGCAAGGGACTGAGGTCGCCTCCCTCCCGGTGTTGTGTTCGTCTTGTGTGTATCGTGGGACTGATTGGCTTAAGGACCCTCGCGAGGGCATCACGTCAGTGTTTCTTGGTAGGGCTTAATTCTCTATCTGTTCGATAAAAATAAAAACAGGAACTTTGATATTTTCATTTTGTGGCCCAGTGGATACAAACATATGGAATTGTCTTGTGCTTCCTACGTTGGAACCATCGCCCTCCCCTGGTCAGCCTTGGAAGCCCGCATGAGTCATCTGGCCATGAGGAACTTCAGGAGCTTTTTGAGCAAGGGAATGACTAAAACTTTGAACTTTATGAAGAACAGGTCAGAAGTGGTGCTGAGGACGTAAGTTAGATAGGAATCTGAGATTCCGAGTCCATCTGAAGCTTTTTGAACCAGGAAATAACTAAAACTTTGAACTTTATGAAGGACGGCTTGGAGGTAGTGCTGAGGACCTGAGTCAGATAATAGGAAGCCGTTTGAGAGGCCGAGTCCTTCGTGTCCTAACTGGGTTGGTTCCAAAGGTTTGCATTTGGGGGAACACAGGTGCCATTAGGGAAAAGGGATGGGAGGGATAGAGGGGATAAATTTATTTAGAGAGTTGGGTTTGTGGGACCAGTGGAATGCCTAACAGAACTGGGAATGTGGAATTGGAATTTGGGAGTCCCTAGGATTAGAGACAAGATATGGGACTGATAATTGAAGGTCTGGAAGTGGGTGAGATGGCCAGGCCTCAGGTTCTGGGTTGGCCTGGCTTGTTTTCTGTGAAGTCACCTTTAAACCGCCAACTGAAAAAAATATTTTTTTTCAAATGCTTTTAAAGGTTTCACTCCTTAAGCAGATTGCACTGTGTGGAGTTGTTTTGGTTTGCGGTTTGTTTGGTTTGGGTTTCTGATAACAGAAGCCTTTTATTTCTACCATTGACTGCTGTAAAGTACAGTGTGCAGCAATACGGAGTGTAAGGACCCAGTGTAGACAGCTGCCCTAGGTCACCGCACATGGTGCTTTGAGTTCTTATGTCGGCCGTTTTCTCAGTTTGTCACCTAACTTCCTGCCTGCCAGGGGTAAGCTCCCCTTCTCATTTGTGAGTTCAGATTAGAAACGACATCACTGCAGTCGGCTGGAGTTTTGGTTAGGCCTTGAGTGAGACCTGGAGGAGAAGGAAGCCTTTTGTATATAATGGGAGTGAGCTGTAGGGTAGGACTTAGAATAGATCTGTTTTCTCTCTAAGACTTTTCCCAAGAGCCCATATGCAGGGTTCACATCAGCTATGTTTGGCTTGTATCCCGGTCTCATCACCTGGTATCTTTGTGAGCCTGGGTATATTACAGCCTCTATGCTTCAGTTCCTCATGTGTGACGTAGGTCTGTTAATATTACTAACGGAGTTGTGAGAATTCAATGAGGAAAGACTAAGCTCTGCCTGCCGCAGAGCAGACCCGGATAAATGGGCCAGCTGGTACCATTTTGTTTCCAGTGTTCCTAGTAAATGAGGTGGTTGCGGGGCCGGCCCGGTGGCTCAGGCGGTTAGAGCTCCGTGCTCCTAACTCCGAAGGCTGCCGGTTCGATTCCCACATGGGCCAGTGGGCTCTCAACCACAAGCTTACCAGTTCGACTCCTCAAGTCCCACGAGGGATGGTGGGCTCCGCCCCCTGCAACTAAGATTGAACACGGCACCTTGAGCCGAGCTGCCTCCCAGATGGCTCAGTTGGTTGGAGCGCGTCCTCTCAACCACAAGGTTGCCGGTTCAACTCCCGCAAGGGATGGTGGGCTGCGCCCCCTACAACTAGCAACGGCAACTGGACCTGGAGCTGAGCTGCGCCCGACGCAACTAAGCCTGAAAGGACAACAACTTGAAGCTAAACGGCACCCTCCACAACTAAGATTGAAATGACAACAACTTGACTTGGAAAACAGGCCTGGAAGTACACACTGTTCCCCAATAAAGTCCTGTTCCCCTTCCCCAATAAAATCTTTTAAAAAAAAAAGTAATTGCGGTTTAAAAGGTTAAAAATAATTGCAAAAACCGCAATTACTTAGGGGGGAAAAAAATGAGGTGGTTGCATGACTTGCGTTTCAGGTGAGGGATTGCTGTGTGCTAAGTTCTGGCCTTCACAGGAATGACCACCAAGAAGCAGCCATTGAATTGGTTGTGAAAAACGTCCAGGGTGTGGGTGGCCTTAAGTGCCAGTTCATCATCCTTCCAGAGTCCTCCCTCCCACCCCTTAAATGCTAGAGTCCATAGGGTTCTGTCCCCAGTGCTGTTGTCACTCTGTGCCCTTTGGTGCCTTCTTCATGTCCGCGGCTTCCATTAATCCCAGTGCAGACACCAACCTGCATCCAGATCAAGCCCTTTGTCCAAGGACCTGCTGGGCACATGTGTGCGTCTCGATGTCTCAAGTGGCTCAAACTCAACATGCAGAACAATTCATTCTCCTTTCTTCCCAACCCCTTACCCCTCCTCAGTTCCCTCTGTGTAGTCACACAGCAGCCTAGCCAACTGTCCCCCCGTGTCTTTCCTTAAGGAAAGAAGAGTCTGTGAGACTGTGCCTTTCTGGAAGTCTGTTCCATCCTTGTGTTTACACTTTATGTCTCTCTGTCTGGTCCCCGAAACATGGTTTGCAGCCAAAGACGGGTAAGATATCTCACGGGAGATACAACCCAAGCCAGGCGGAACCGAGTAGGGACCCCTAATGAGCTGCCTTAGAGAAATATGGAAAGGGGCCTTGCCTCCTCTTCCCCCTGCCTGGGAAAAGCCACTGTTGGTTCTGGCTTTCCTCTCACACCTGATTGTGAGAGAAGTCATGAAGACAATAAAGATCAGTTCTCTCACTTATCTCAACGGAGCTGTTACAATATGAGAGACTTGACCCTGAGAGGTACATACCTTAATTAAGACATCATGGGACCTGGTGCTTCGGCTGTTTATAGACAAAGGGTGATTGGAATAGACATTTTTCTGCTATGATGTATGAGTCTCACAGACCGTGTAAGAAACAATGTTACTTTCTTGTATTTGTACACTTATCAATAAAAACCTCCAGTCGGCCTTATTCTGGGCTCCAGTCCTCTGAGACTGAGAGACCCCTGGCCTTCAGAGAGATTTAACTGCATTAAGTCTCTGTTTGTTTCTTAAAAACTTAACCCAAAGCTGCCCCTTCTCGTACCCTCACTGCCCGTGTTGCGCGGGATGCGACACCTCTGTTGCTTAAAGGCAGTGCTGTTGGCACAAGCCAGAAAGTTGTCACCCCAGGGTCCTCCCTCTTCTCACCATCTGGATGGATGAAGAGGGGCGGGATGACGAAGTCTGTTGCTCCTGGTCCTCAGATCGCTCATTACCTCCCCGTCCTTGCTGCTGCCTGTATCCCACCCTGCAGTCACCTGAGACTCGCGCTTAGTCTCCCGCCTCCATTCTTATATGTTCCCAGTCCGCCTTCCGCTCTGCCTCATGTCTTCCTAAAACACGCATCTTGTCATGTTCTCCCCAGTTTTTGAGGCCCTTCAGGGGCTCCCCATTGCCTGCAAGGACCAGATTTGCTGTGCGTGGCGCTACCTTCTTTCCTCCACATGCATCCAGCGGTGCTCAAGCCATGAGGAACTGTTGGGACTGCTTCCCCTGAACCGGCCGCACTGCGTGTCCCCTCCCCCCACAGCCACCTGCTGACCTACTCATCCTGCTAACCCCTCTAACAAGTCATCGCCCCCCCCCCCCGCCCCAGCTTGTGCTGCTGCTCTTCCTTCTGTCTGCCTGTCACACTAGGCGCTATTGATTTGGTTTGCACGCCTTTCAGTTTGCACGTCTTACTAATGCCAGCAAGTTAGGCGGCACATGCAGGTAGGAAGTTGGTGCCTGTTGAGTTGTAGGGGATAGCAGCTACTTTGGAAAACAGTCTGGCAGTTTCTCTAAAGGTTAAACATGGAGTTGCCACATGACTCATCCATTCCACTCCTCAGTTATATACCCAAGAGAATTAAAAACATGTCTACATACAAACTCATACACGCATGTTCACAGCACCACTCTTCATAATAGCCAAAAGGTGGAAACAACCGGTTGTCCATCACCTGGTAAATGGCTAAGCAAAATGTGGTGTATTCACACGGTGAATCTTCAGCTGTAAAAAGAAACGGGGTACTGATACCCCGGATGAAAACATTGTGCTGAATGAAAGAAGCCCACACTAAGGCCACGTGTTACGTGATGCCATTCGTGTGAAATACCATAGAGACGGAAAGTAGGTTGGCGGTCGACAGGGGTTGTGGGGAAATGGGACGGAAGCTAGTGGGTAGGGGGTTTCTTTACAGGGTGATGGTTGTGCAACTCTGAATGTACTAAAACCATTGGATTGTACATTTTAAATGAGTAAATTGTATGGGAAGTAACATCTCAATGAAGCTGTTTTAAAAAAATGAATGGAAGTCTAAAAAAAATAAAAATTAAAAAAAAAATGAATGGAATTAGATGACCAGTTTGATCTACTTAGCTCTGAAGTGGTTGTTGAAAGTCAGGTTTCTTGACTTTACTTCCAGTAGCTGAGTAAAGTGATACAGATGCTTTTAGTTCTGGCCTTTTAGATGTTAACGAGGCAGTCTAGTCTCTTTGGATCCCCCACTAAACTATCCCCTTTTACACTGCCTCCACCTGACATGCCCAGGGCCAGCTCAGCTGGGTGTGCAGCAGTAGTGATTCTCACACTTTGGCCCATGTCAGAACCACCTGGGGAACTTGGTAGAAACAGAGTCCTAAGCCAGATCCTACTCCAAGGAGCCTGACCCCCTGTGGTCTTTTTATAGCTTAGCAGGTGCTTCTGATACACGTGTGCACCAAAGTTTGAGGACATGTGGGGTGTAGGAGTCTGAGGCTGCAGATCTGAATTATCTGGTAGAGAAGGAGCCTTTTCAACATACACATCCTTCCTAATCCTGCCTCACGCTCCAGCTGAGATTGTGCTGCCTGGATGGAATCTTCCCTGATCCCTCATCCTGATTGCCACCCTACTCTCCACCCTTCCTGCACACAGTACTTAGCTCTTCTCTACATCTTATTACTGGTCCCCTCCGAGCCGGCGGGGGTCTTCTTCATTCCAACAGTCCCAAGTGCAATAACTAACCCCTTGGTGGATGCTCAGTAGTAAATGTTTGTTTATAGTTTTTAAAGCTGCAGACGGAAGATAAGGCTGCTGTTCCCAATCCAGCTACCTGAATGAGTAAAGCTTATCATTCAGCATTACCTCATCTTTTAGAGGATGTTTGAAGTATGACCCTGTCACAACCCCTGTAGACATGAGTTCTCCCCCATTTTCCTGAGACAAGCCTCTAAACTTCAGAAGGAAACTGGACCTTTGGACTGGTAGAAATATGATTGTGTCTTCCTTTGGCACCTTTGCAGTAAGAGGCCAGTGCAGTACTTGCAGGGGGATCCTTTTAATGTGAATCCTTCTAGTGCTGATTCCGTCTTAAGAGTCTTTTCTCTGTGCCTCTTTTTAGAACAATGCTAAAGTAGCCGTGCTCGGGGCTTCCGGAGGAATTGGGCAGCCCCTTTCGCTTCTCCTGAAGAACAGCCCTTTGGTGAGCCGCCTGACGCTCTACGATCTTGCTCATACACCCGGAGTGGCTGCAGATCTGAGCCACATCGAGACCAGAGCGACGGTGAAAGGTACTGGGCACGCTGGCCCTGGAGAACTTACATCTCTTTTCCCCAGTAGACCAGGAGCCAAGTTTAGAGTAAGATTCTTAGATGAAACTAAATGTTCAGAGACTTGGGCTATCCGTGTTTAGTTTAGAAGTAAATTTTATAAATGATGTCACCTTTTTGGACTTGAGTCTATAAAATTTTAAATAGCAGTGTCTTTCAGAAAAGCAAAGGCGGTCTAATCTTCCCATTCTAAATGTTTTCTAGCTTCAAAAGTAATGTGATGGCGAGGGGACTTCTCCTGCAGGGACTCAGGGCAGTAAGAAATGCTGTTCCTTGTCGCTGCAGGTAGCCTTCCGGTGCCATGGCCAGCCCTCCACCCAGGTTACCTTTGCCAGCTTCTCCAAAGCACAGCCACCATAGGGAAATCTGCCTTCCTGTTAGGGAAACGTAGGTGTGTTATCCAAGAAGTAACTCATAATTACATATAATTGTCTGTCCTGCTTGTTTTACCCTCACATCCCAGCGACATTTGTCCATGTCACCCAGTTCTTGGTGAAATCATTTTTAAAGGTATACTGGAATGTATCTCCTATTTGTTATTAATCCCCATGCTGTTGCCCATTGGGCTCTTTCCTGCTTTGCTCTTCTGTACATTGAAATGTGTAACAGCTGTGCCAAACATCCTCGTCTTTTATCTTGTTTCTTCGAGTCCTCAGAGCAGCATTAGTAGGTAGGACTATTTGAAAGCTTTCACTATAAAGTACCAAACTGCTGTCCAGGAAGGTAAAGCAGGCAGGAGGCTGGCTGCCGGCCTGGTTATGTGCCCTCCCCAATCCCTCTGAAACTCTGTGCTCGTGTTCCTTTGGGTTGTGTGTTGGAGCTTCTGAAAGCTTCTGCAATAAGGAAAAGGTTAGTCAAAATCAAAGCAGATTTCGGTCTCTGGGGCACATTTCCCTGAAATCTTTGAAAACCGGACCTTTTTTCCCTTTTTTCCTTTGGGTGACAGGATTAAACAAAGCAGGTGCTAATACTAGAGTCCTTGTTTATCAGCGCAGGGCATTTCTTATGTGGCCATTCCGATCTGACCCTGACCCTGAGACGGAACTTTCGTTAGGACGACTGACGGGGTTAGCAGTTCTTCTAACTGCGAGCCCACAAGACTTACAGCTGCCAGCAAGTCGGATAAGGACAAGCAGCCAACGTGGTCTGGCTTTGCGGAAACCTGGAGGGTTGCTCCAAATGGAGGCTGGAGGAAAGCAGAGTAAAAGGGGAGCCTTCGTGCAGCCAGAACTGTCCGACTCACAGGGTGGTGTCCTCAAGGAAAGGAATCACAGCACAGGCGGGCCTTCCAGCCTTTCTTGAGGCCTGTGGCTGGCGTGGGACGCAGGTGGCCATTCTTCCCGGGTTCTGACTTCTGACCCCGTAAGTGTGCCAGCCCCTCCAGGTCAGACATTGCGAGATTGCGCTCATGAGTGTTTTTTCTAGGCTACCTTGGACCTGAGCAGTTGCCAGACTGCCTGAAAGGTTGTGACGTGGTGGTTATTCCAGCTGGAGTCCCGAGAAAACCAGGTGTGTGTTTGAAAGCCTTGCCTAGCGTTTCCCTGCAAGTCAGATGAGGAAGTGGTTTTCCATGAAAAATGGATCTAGTCAGATCTTTCTGCTGCAGAATAAATTCCCAAAGCTCCCCATTGCCTGTGGGATAAAGATCAAGGGCTCCGTGTGTGTCATCATTGCCCCCTGCCCCCAGGAATGCCACCTGTCTCCACCCAGAGACTTCTTCCTGATCTTTGATGACCCTCCTCACACCTCACGCTCCCTGATTCCCCTGCGCACGCTCCACCCCCTCAGACCTCTATTTGGGCCCTTGTCACACTGGACTGTTTTCCCTTCAAGATACGTTAACTTGAAATGGGGACCCTGTGTCACTTATGTTTGAATTTCCTGTAACCACTAACACGCATGTTTGGAACTTGGAAATTGGTCCTGTGCTTTGTGAACTCTGAATGGGATCGTTCTCAGGCATGACACGGGACGACCTGTTCAATACCAACGCCACGATTGTGGCCACCCTGACCGCCGCCTGTGCCCAGCACTGCCCTGAGGCCATGATCTGCATCATTTCAAATCCGGTGAGTGCCGCTGGCAGGTAGGCTGCTGACAGTCTAGGAAAGCTCTCCATTAGCAAAAGTGCTGCTGTGCTTGCTTGTAGGGAGAATAATCAGACCGACACACTGAAACGGTGAGTTGGATGGACGAATAAGAGGTCCTTCAATCTATTGCCTAACAATTCCTTGTGGCGTGGACTAAGTGAGTTTTAAGAGGTTTTTCCATCAACTAACTGTGTGTCTTTGGGCACATCAGGTCCCCTCTCTGAATTTTCGTTTGTCCCCCGGGAAAAGAAGTCCGTTTTTAAGGCTCCTTTGCGCCCTGCTTGTGGTAGCCTCTGAACTGTCTTTCCTGTATTTTACTCAGGGTTTGCAGTGCTGGTTCCTCATCATTCCCTTTCTCCTCAAACTTGCACACTCACCTCGTACACAACCACCCAGGTCCTGCTCACTGGTGTTTGCAGGGAGCTTATTCTTCAGCTCAGAAACTCCCGAGTGCTGATCCTGTCTGAGAAGACAGCTGCGCTGCCCACGCCTGCCCCAGCAGGTGCTTGGGTTGCACTTAACAGAAGCCCTTTTCCGTCCTCCCTCCCGGTTGAATCTGGATTCTGGTCTCCGAGTCTGAGGAGGATCGGAGTGACCTTGGAACAATCTGTGATGTTGACTAAGGAATGTGCCCGTTGATAAAGGCCCAGAGCTTGTGCCAGGGGCCTTAAAGAACAGGCTCCCGTCTTCCACCTGCTCACCCTTCCTCAGGGCCCGTGGGTCAGAAGTAGGAAGCAGTTGCTGCTTTTGTCGGGGAGCTAACTAGTGCCTTATATGTAGCCATTGTGTCTATGAACCATGAGGTGAAGTGGTAAGCACTTGTCATTTAGTAAGTCATGGACTCTTCACAACAACCTCATGAGGTAGTTGTCTCCCCCGCTGACAGATAAAGACTGTCCTGGGAGTTGACGTAGCTTGCCCAGGATTACCACATGGACGACAGAGCCAGGACTTGACCCTGCGCCTTCTGAGCTTCTAGCCCTATGCTGTGCTGTCTTTTTTTAGGAATGGCCATTCAGGTATAAGTCCCAGCTGGAGCTGAAAGTGCCCTGTGGAGCCATCGTCACATTTTTCAGTTGCTAGTGGAAGGGTCACGTGCATATTTGTACTACGGGCTCAGAGGCCACCAAGGGAAGAGTGCCTCCTGCAGTTCATGTGGAGAGGGCAGGAAGCACTCTTTACATAATAGGAAGTCCACTCACTATGACGTGTTCCATCACCAAGGCTCACTTGCTATAAACAGAGTTGTCAGGACATTTTAATTTGGTACCTTAGGACTTGTCAGTGGTCTGGCAAAAAGATTGTCCTTTTGCTACATGGCTTTGCTCTCTGGATGCAGGGCCAGTTATGCCTGTCTCTTGGACTTTTTAGGTTAACTCCACCATCCCAATCACCTCGGAGGTGTTCAAGAAACATGGAGTCTACAATCCCAGTAAAATCTTTGGTGTGACAACCCTGGATGTGGTCAGAGCCAACGCTTTTGTTGCACAGCTGAAGGTAAGAGCTGTATCGGGTGTCTTTCTGAACTTCTCTGGGCATCCTTGGCTCGTTTTGGGTCATAGAAGACACCAGGGTGCTTACAGGTCACTTGTAACTGGGAGTTTTAAATGTTTTTAATAGCTTGTCCCCTTAGTGGGAAGTAGCTCTCGCATTTTCTTGGGGAATCCAAGCGGCAGGCCCCTGCAGGTTTACACCAGCCAGCTGCAGTCTTGACCCAGCTTACTCTCTTCTCCCTGGTTCCTCAAGGGTTCAGCCCTTGCCTGGGTTTCTCACTGGCTGGGCTGAGTTGTGCTCTCCAAGTTCGTTGCCTCTGAAAACTAGTACTAACAGGATTTGCCTGCTAATCGTTAGACAGAGTGATAAAAGCAATAAACGTGAAGAATTTGGGGAAGTTCCCCAAATCCTAAGATACCAGAACTGTCCCTGGGCTATAGTTCTGACTCCCCTTTTTGGGCTACCTGTAGTAGGTAGCTTCCTGCAGACAGTTCTGACCTTGCCAGTTGCCTGCTGCATCATAGGCTGCTCGGATGAACTGCCAGGTTTGGCCTGAGCTGGGTTTGGCACCAGTGCCAGGTCGGAGTCCCCCGTGCCTTTCACAACTCACTGTCTAACCTTTTCTGTTGTGGCTCCAGCAGAACCACTTTGGCCCCCAAAAGTATCCTTCTTGAGCTTCAGACCATGTTTTTTTTCTGACTTTTGAGATGAGGGGTGTCTCTAAAGTAGGGAACATTGTCATGGCACAGCTCAGTGAGAGGTGCACACACAGAACCACTGACCTTTATTTTGCTCCCCTGTGCACCAGACAGATCTGCTTCTGAACTGTTGACGAGGCCCCACTTTAATTCATACTGTGGCGTGTTCCCCGGGTTTGGTTCTAGGTGTGGGGGTCACCAAGATCTACAAAACATTGCCCCAGGCCTTAGGAGCTGAGTGGAGTGGAGAGACTTTAATTAAGAGACAATTGAATGACAGTTCAGTTCAATGTGTATAGAGTGTGATTGTCTTTGAGTCGGGAAAGGCTTTATGGAGATCACATTGAAGCCAAGTGCGCAGGCCAGGCGGGCAGGGCTCCCAGCTTCCTGAGGCTGCTCCCCCAGCTTCCTGGCAGCGGAAGTGCTCACTCTCTTAGGACGCCTGTGGTGCTCCCAACTCACAGAGCACACCGTGTCCCCGGGGCCCCTACTCGTGCACAGTACAGTAGCTACATGTGGCTAGTAAATTAGAGAAAATTAAATCAAATTAGAAATTCATGTTCTCCATCGCACTAGCCAAGTTACAGAGGATTGATAGCCACCTATGGTGCTGTATTCTTGCAGAAAGCCCTACTAGACAGTCCTGTCTTAGCCTAGCTTTATTGGTTGGGGTGGAGGAAGAGGGATCCTGGTCCTGTCGGAGAATCTGGTGCTCGACAAGCTCCAGTTGAGGGAACTGCCCTTCACCTCAGGCTGTCTGACATTCTGAAACATTCCTGAAGAATCCAAATTGACCCTTAAGCTCCCAGTGTCTGGTTCCCCCCTCAGCCCTCGCAGCTGTCTGGGCCTTTTTACTGCGGCCTTCCCTTTCCACTGGGCTCGCAGAGGTGGTCTTTGTTTACATTTCATACTCTGCCAGTGTCCTATGCGTTCTTCGTACCCCTCGGCCTTTGCTCTTTCCGCTCCCTTTGCCTAGAATGTGCTTCCCTTGGTGAAGTCCTCTGTCCCTTCCCAGGTAGAGTTGAATCTGTCCCAGGAAGCCCTCCCCCCGGCCGATGACATGCTCTCCTAGCTTCCATAGCCTCCCTGTGCGTCCCTCTGAGCACCTTGCATTGGGATGTCCGTTTGTGTCTGTCTCATGTTGGACAGTAAGTTTCTCAAAAGCAGGGCTCCGTCCGTTCATGCCTGTGTCCCTGGTGCCAGCCAGCACGGTGCATAGGCATGTGAGCTGCCTGGTCCTGTGGTGTCTGCCTCCTCAAGGCCGGGCCTTCCTGCCTGGGCAATGCTGGTTCCTAACTTGGGGCTGCTCACCTCCGGCCCCTAACTCCCACCAGATTCTGTTTTCAACTGTCGTTAGGAAATAACTGGTTCACAGAGTCTCAGGAGCATTGGAGCTCGGTGTGACAAAAGAACCCGCCTCTCTCAGCCCGCCCGCCAGCGTGTTCTGAGCCTTCCCAGTTTGGGTCTTTCTGTCCTGATCAGTTTGAGTTGTCAGACTTCTCACCCCTGGTTTCCTGCAATCATTTTGAATTTTGCTCTGAAACAAGGGAAAGGGAATTTGACTTGTTCTCAATGACAAAGTAGGGCACGTGAGTCTGGGCTTGTGCATGGGAATAACGTTAGCTGTGGGAAATAGGACTGTCATCCTTTGATTCTGAGAAGATAGACTGATGGGGACCGATGGGGGTCCTTACAAGGAGGCAGCTTTGAACTCGTCGTAAAGGGAAAGCCTCACAGCGCAGCACGTCTCACTGCACGTGTGCATGTCTCACTGCATGTGTTCAGACTGACATGAGACCTGGCGTGCGGCCGGGGCAAGTCTGAGCGCGGCTGCATCAGTCTCTCTGATTTCTTTGTTTTGAGTTCTGTGGATTTTCCCAGTACATTGGTGCGTTGGATGGATATGACATGTTTTATAATCAAAGAGCTTGTTAAAAACTAATCAAGCTTCACACTTTGGTGACTAGGGTTTGGATCCAGCTCGGGTCAACGTGCCTGTGATCGGTGGCCATGCCGGGAAGACCATCATCCCCCTGATCTCTCAGGTATGGTGTGACCTTGCCAGCAAGCCTACTATTGTGCACTCCTGGAAGAGGCGCCACCTGGAGGCCCTTAGGACAGCCTGACACGGATCCTTCCGTTGTTGGACTTTGAAAGGATTCCTGCTATGGCTGCAGACCCACCCCAGTTGTCTGGGGGGTTCTTGACTGGTGTGGGCCTCCAGCATTTTGGGGCTCCACAGCTGTGTGGAGTGAATGGATCAGAATGTGCTCAAAGAGGCCAGCTCCAACGCACAGAGAAAACTGCTGTTAGAAACGTGAATCAGTTCCTGCTGAGGTCAGAGCAGGCAAAGGTGCTTTGTTTAAAAAGTAGAGACAAAGGAAATACCACTAAAAATACATCAACCCCATAAGCCCTGAGTATAATGAGAAGGACACAAAATATTTGTGGTATTCTTGCCAGAAATATATAACCTTACAAGAAATCTGGAGGAAACACCTTACAAATCCAAATGTATAGACATTCTACAAAGCAGTACTCTTGGGTGTCACAATAGAAGGGAAGCCTAAGGAACTGTCAGAGAATAGACTTAAAGTGACGTAACTGATGGCGGGGATCCTACTCAGTACCGGGAACAGAAAAGGAACAGTAGTGGGGAAACCGGTGGAATTTGGAGGAGGTCTGCCATTGAGTTAATCACGTACTGATACTCGTTCTCTATTCATAATTACGCTGTGGTTCTGTGAGATGTTAACATGAGGATAAGCCTGGGGAGGGAAATCTTTGTACTGTTTTTACAACTTGTCTCTAAGTCTAAAATGAGTCCAGAATATAAAAAGTTCTTTAAAAATGAGTAGGGAACTCACTCCACCTCCCCACAAAGTTGACTTGTCCTTTAAAGAAAGGCTCTTGGTTTCCCATGTAGTGGTGATGCGCAGGGCCCCGCCGTGAGTGGGGTGAGGACAGGGTGGGGTCGGGCGTGGTGACAGCCATAACCTGCTCATGGGTCCCTGTGCCTTTGGCTTGCAGTGCACCCCGAAGGTGGACTTTCCCCAGGACCAGCTGACAGCCCTCACTGGGCGCATCCAGGAGGCCGGCACGGAGGTGGTCAAGGCTAAAGCTGGAGCAGGTAGGCTCCCGGGGCAGCCCTCGGGTGGGCCGCCGACGCAGAGTCCCTGCTGGAGTCAGAGTTGAAAGCTGCGAGGGCCTGGGCAAGGAGCAAACCCTTTTCTAAGTGTCCTGTATGTTCGCTTGGTGGCCCTGTGCCAGAGGGAAGCTCAGTTCAGTGGTGTTTGAGGGTGGCATTGCTGATCCGTGCCATTTATGGGTTTGTGAATCGAACGATGCTGACCTCAATTCTCCACGACTAAAGCTCGAGGTTGTACAGATGCTTTATTTAGCGGGCAGGGCAGGCTCACCTGGATTTTACGGTCTCCGTGCTGGCTTGCTCACCTTCCTGTGTCCTCCTAGGCTCTGCCACCTTGTCCATGGCGTATGCCGGAGCCCGGTTTGTCTTTTCCCTTGTGGATGCAATCAACGGAAAGGAAGGAGTTGTCGAATGTTCCTTTGTGAAGTCCCAAGAAACGGACTGTGCCTATTTCTCCACACCATTGCTGCTGGGGGTATGTATCCTGGAGGCTGGGCCTCTTGACCATGGAAGGAGAGTTCCCTCTAGTTAAGACTCAGGAGCACTGTCCCGTTCATCTGTTCCATAATTCAGAGTTCCTTTGTGCAGTAACTGCACCTCACTGCCTGGTGTGTGCTTGGGTGTTTGAGGGTGGAAACGCATCACAGAATTAAGAGTCGGGAGAAACTGCAAACTGAGGGGTTGGAACCTCCTGGCACAGGAATTTCATTCCCCAGAGTTCTGGCAGCTGGCCATCAGTGGCTGCCTGGGTGTTTCCTAATGAGACCCCACGTTGCATCTCAAGGCAGCCCACAGGCAGCTCTGAAAGAAGAGGCTTCCCCACCAGCCTGCAGGTCGTCTCCCTGCAGCTTATACTTGTTCTTCTGACCTCAGAGCCTGCTCAGCCTAATTTCTCCTCCAAGGAGGTCTGGGGATGGCGCACAGCTGTCACACTTCCGGTTCAGGCATTCCTGGTCCCTTGCTCTTCATCTCACTGGTTTTCCCTCTTGGAGTGTGCTACAGATTGTCCCCTTGCAACTGTGGCGTGTGGGACAGAGCCCATCTAGTCGCATTGCTGGCTGCAGCCAGGCTCTTTTGTGGGCCGGTGGACTCATAATGGCTCTTCAGTGAGCTGAAACTTCCTGCGTTTCACTCACACAAACCATCAGGCCCAGGATTCCGTTCCTTAGGTGTGCGCCACTGCTGAAATCAGGCAGCTGTGTGGGGGCCTCAGCTTTGTGACTTGCTGGGCCATCGGAGGCCCTTCCCCCAGATGCTCACTCGAATGTTCAAAGATCAATGAGACGCGACCCCAGGCCTCAGCGGCTCCCTGCAGCAGAGAGACTGACACCAAACATTAATTCAATCACAAATTCGGCACGGTGTGTGCAGAGTGTGGTGGAGCCTGGAGGAAAGGAGCACACGAGGCGGATCGTCCGGGTCAGGGAGGGCTTTCCGAGGACGTGGCCTGGCAGCTGAGGCTGCTGGGGCAGCACAGGCGGGGCTCAGCTGTGGGGCGGAGACCGTGGCTCCTGTCAGACGCTTACCTGCTTAATGACAGTGGACACACGTGGACGTTAAAATGTTTCTTCAGTCCTTTACCAACTTGGGAAAGAGACTAGAACCCAGAAGTACTCGTGTGCTCTGTGACAGGGAGAGCATGAAATGCTACTGGTTATTGAGCACTGGGTGTGCCGAGTTGCCCACATGTGTTCACAGTCTCCCCTGAGGTAGACAGTCCGCTCGTTTACAGATCAGGAAGCAAACTTAGTGTGGAAGCAATTGTCCAGGGTGCACGCATAGCGACAGCCAGCTCCCGCCTGGGACTGTGCCAGAGCTGAGCTCCGGGCGCTTGCAGCTCCTCAGCAGGCTGCCCAGCAGCCACGGCAGATAGTCTGGGGAGAGATGGTGAAGCTCCAGGTTGGGTTTGCTGGAACAGACTCGTGCGTGGAAACTAACTTTGTTGTAAAATTTGACTGCCCCCCTCTCTCCTCCAGAAAAAGGGCATCGAGAAGAATCTCGGCATGGGCAAACTCTCCCCTTTCGAAGAGAAGATGGTGGCGGAGGCCATTCCTGAGCTGAAGGCCTCAATCAAGAAAGGAGAGGAGTTTGTAAAGAACATGAAATGAGAGCAGTTAGTGAGCGGTCCGCTTCCTTAACTTATTAAGGCACCACGTCACTGTAAAGCCATCTCGGACACCTCCGTATTTCTATTTGCTTTCATGATGAGTAGTAAGTCTACTAATGTTACCATCCCTCCCCCACTGCGGGCAGTCTCCTGGTGGAGCCAAAAGTCGGCTTTGATTTTTCTTTTTCAAAGTCTCTTCCATAAATACAGTGCTTTCTTCCCCATTAAAACTGACTTCAGAGTGTCTGGTGTTTCTTTCATCACGAATCAGAACCAGATGTTTATTTAAATATTAGACTGAAGCAAGACAGTTTCATCGGTAGCTTCAAGAAAATCTGAAATGTTTATCAGTAACTACTCCTACTCTGCACCATTGCGTCCCTCAGCTGTGTAAACTGAAAGAAGGGTCAGCTCAGGCCAGTTCCTCATAGTCCTTCCACCCATGTGGGTGCCAGGCCACTTCTCTGTCCCTGGGTCTGTGCGGCATTTCCCAGCTAAGCGAACGGCACCACCTTCTGCGTTAGAGCTGTCTTGGCTGACCTCTGGCCCCCTCTGAATTTTCTCCTCTCCTGATGGAGCCCTAATACTTAGTGACAGTGACATCCCACAGCCAATATGGTGAGGAAAGCTCGACAGGCAGGAACAGCCGAAATGCGAGCTGCCGCGCAGGGCTGAAGACACTGCTGTGCTCGGAAAGGGGCCTGAAAGGGACATTGTCTCACTAGCCGGGCTTAGAACAAATGTGAGGAATTAAAGGGAGACCTGATTTCCTATAGTGTTGGGCACTGTCTGCTCCCCAGAAGCCATGACTTCTGATAGAGAAACAGAACTCCATGCCTAAGAGAACTTGCTGGCAGCAGGTGATGGCCTTCCATTGACGTGACGGGGCAGGTGGGGGTGGAACGACACCCGGTGGATCTAAAACATTTTACAATCAAGTATGATGTCATTGTCTTCTTAAATGAGTAATGTTCATTGTTTAAAACCTGAAATGGAGCCAAAAAATAAAGCAGGAAATACTCACTGGTTATTTGTCCTTAATTTTGCATATTTCCTAAGTTGAGATGTTTCATGTGCCATTTTGCAATCTTTTCTGGTTATCTGTATCACACACACCGTTGCTTTTAAGCCGTTTTACTAGGTCTCATGATTCTGCAGTTTCTGCTGAAAAGTTCTGCAGGGGCCGTGGCCTGGCACATTCATGATAGCCGAGGTGCGTGTCTGGTGTTTGGAGGGTGCAGGGACAGATGGGCTACTCCCTGAGGTCTCTGGCCTCACTCTTCATGTTGGGCAGACTTCTTACTCGATGGCTCAGGGTTCCCAAAAGTACGAGGGCAGAAGCTGCCCGACGTTGAGGCTTAGGCTCAGAACTGACACGACATCACTTCTGCCACATTGCGGCCAAAGTGAGTCACAGGCAAGCCCAGGTGCGTGGTGGCAGGGGACTGACCTGTCTCAGAGGCCTTACAAGTCAGGGACGTGAGAGAAGTGTAGCCACAGGACTGCAGGACTGGGGAAGAAGACAAGGTCGCTTCTGGATGATTGGCAGAGGCAAGGATCAGAGAAGACTGCCCCGGCTAGATATGCCGGAGGATGCCAGAGGAGGCCCGGCTAGATATGCCGGAGGATGCCAGAGGAGGAGGCGTGGAGCTGGCCTGGCAGTCAGGGCGGAGGGCAGCCCACAGGGTGGGCAGGCTGGCTTCAGAATGGGCTCAAGATGTGTCTGAGGGATGGCGAAGTGTTTTGAGTTGCAGCATAGGGCACACGATGAGGGCAGTGAGGCCATGGGGGGGGGGCAAAAGCACTTGGACATCATCCTGTGCGTAGTGGGAGCAGAGGATTGTGAAAGGTCTGAGCAGGGTGGGGACACGATCCAAGCATGGGGCTCGTTACCAGGCAGATTGTGATTCAGGAGCCTGGGGGGGGGACACCCCCCCCCGCGCTGCAGGCCACGCTTAATAGGGAATCGTCCACTGAGAACACGCAGCAGAAGAGCTGAGGGCCCAAAATGGGACGGCAGTGAGTGGGAGGAGTGACAGGGACGTGGAGAAGAGCAGCCTCTCACAGCCCCGTTTCCACCACCCAGAAGTCCCTCAGCCAGTTAGCCGTGTGGGTTAGACTAACCGCGCGCCACTTTCAAGCTCCAATTACACGCCTCCCAGGCGGAGCACAGGCTGCCATCCCTGCCTTCTGGTCGCCTCCTGACACATGACTCCCGTCCTGCTCAGCGAGGAACAGGAACCCAGGGATTGAGTGTATGGTGTTAATGACCATGATGAGCCGGCCGAGGCCCTCGCCAGGGGAAGGCAGGAGCCAGCCTTTAGAAGAACAGAGAAGAGGCTGGTGTGGAAGCAGTGGGGCACCCACGACGGTAATTAGATGGCAAAAGAGTTGGTCCTTCAGAGGCTGCCGTTCAGGTCGGAGCTAAATTGGGTAATTACAAGGAAAGCCGAGTATCGAGTCCTCGCTGCCAGGCCGAGCAGGTGGACAGCTTAACCTAGAATGACCCTGACCTCTCCCAGGAGGGATCTATGCTGCAGTTCTCCCAAATAGCCTGGAGAGGGAGCCAGAGGCTCGTGCCACAAAGCTGCTCCTTGGGACTGTCTAGGTCAGGTAGTGGGGTGAGGATTAGCCTTCCAGGGCCAAATCTGGCTCCCTGCCCTGTGTGGGCTCTGCTCACCCAGATGGGCGGGGCAGCCACCTTCAGGCACGGATAATGCAGGTGGGAGTGAGTCCAGGGAGGGCTGTGGAAACGGGCTCCCAGGTGCGGAAGGAGGACCTAGCGACAATATCAGTGCAGGGTGTACCCTAGTGGAGATCTGGGAAGATACACACACAAACCCCCATTAGCCTTGCACAAGAGACTCAAGGCTGTGCCCTCCAGGATGCGTTGGCAGAGCAGCGTGGAGGATAACTTCCCACTTCTGTTAACCAGGAACCTTGGACTCCTACCTGTGTAAACAGCAAGGCAGGCCACAACTTCCAGCACCCGAGTCGGGTGGGGATTAGGTAATCCACACCCAGGGTGGTCAGGAGGGAAAGGCCTGGGACCAGAGGCCTGCAGCCACGAGGGCGTCTGCAGCCACTACTCCGTCAGGCTCTGCGAGGGCCTCCTTGCACTTGCAGCGCTGAGTTCCAGAGGATGCTTCCCGACAGCTCCAGACAATCTCAATTCACCCACTTTCAGAGGCCGCCCACCTCCTCCCCTGCCTGCCATCCTGGGCCTGTGGACTCACTGATGAGGCAACTTCCGGAAGCAGGGGAGCTGACCTACCAGAAAAGGGTTCTTTTTCCCTCCTCTTCTTCTGGATGCTGAATTAAATCCCCTCATGAAGTCCAGTAGGATAACCCAGAACCAGATGCCGAAAGTAGGACCAGGTGGGTTGATCTTCGACTGGCCTGCACCAGTACAGCTGATCTGGTTGTGAAACAAATATATCTGAACCAACTAATCAACAGCTGCTGCCCCAGGCTGCCGGTCCCTCCCTGGAACCCCCTGCCCCCCGCCCCCATGTTAAAGGAGTAATGCCTGTAGCATCGGTCTCTAAAACCTGATTAGCTGGTGCCAAAGTGTTCCTGGTGGTTAAATATTTTAATACCACCGTGGAGCAGGGCCCCTTCTGCTGGTGTGAATGGAAGAGGAGCCACATGGCAGACCTGACAAGCCCAGGGGGCTACATGGCAGGCCTGATCAGCTCAGTGACAGAAAGTAACCACCCAGGATGGTCTGATCATAAATTCCTAACTGAAAGCACGTCATGGTGGGTAGTCAGTCCCAGGCCTCCAGCTTCCTTAGCAAAGGTCAGTCTTTACCTTAAGTGAGCCCTGTCCATTGTTCTTACGCATCTAGGATAACATACGTCAGTGTTTCATTTCCTTTTTCAGCACCCTCAAAGGCACAGCCGCAGCACCAGGGCATAAGCACGAAACCCTCGTTATCATGTTGCCAACACACCATCTCTATTTACTGCAAATGTTAAATGTTAACTATCCCGTACCCACCAATGTAAAAGAAGGAACTCTCCATTTTATTTTTTATCCAATTCTAGAGATTTCCCCACTTTGCTTTCTCCTACCTCCTTAATCTGCCACCAATGGATTTCATGGAACCTTCCTTACTTTCTCTCCTTTGACTCTAAAATGCATAATTGCCGTTCTCTGGAGCATTTTCTCAGTCCGTTGAGATCTTGCTTCTAGGCACGTCCTGAAATTTGGCTCAAATAAACTTTTAAAATTTTTCTATAGGTTTGTATTTTCTTTCATCGACAAGAGGAACAAGCTCCCCACCCCAGCGCAGCCTCAAATCACTGACCCTCCAGCCATGCTTCAGCCAGAGGGAGCGTTCAGGTGCTGGGTGGTTTCCCAGCTGGTTCACCTACCCCATCTCTCTCCCCAAGGCCAAAGCTAACAAAGCACTGATCTGACGCAGAATGTTCTCCACAACCTATTAAGTGAAAACAAATGTATGTATGATTCCATGTATGGTAAAACACACACACACACCCTCCCGAAAACCTGTTTGTATTTTAATGCGAATGCATAGAAAAAGGTCTTGAAGGAATACACACCAGTTGGTGTCTATGCTAGAATGTATTCTAGAATTTGGAGGATGGGAAAGGCAGTTGCCTTTGGAATGTGTGCTGTATGTAGGGTGCGCTCAGCTTTTTACTCTATGTATTTTGTGCTATGAGTTGAATTGTATCCCTAAAAATTCGTTTGTTGAAGTCCTAACCAGCACCTCAGAATGTGACCTAATTTGGAAATGGGATCGTTGCTGATGTAATTAGTTAAGATGAGATCACGCTAGAGTAGGGTGGGCCCCTAATCCAAAATGACTGGTGTCCTTATAAAAAGGGAACATTTGGACGCAGCCACCCACGCAAGGAGAACGTCATATAAAGATGAAGGCAGAGATGGGTGATGCGTCTGCCAGCCTAGGACCGCCCAAGGTTGCCCGCAAACCACCCGGAGCCAGGGGCGGGGCCTGGGACGGATTCCTCCCGGCGGCCTCAGTGGGGCCTTCACCTGAGACTTCCGGCCTCCAGACCGTGAGACACTCAATTTGCGGAGGGTTGTTACAGCCGCCCCAGGAAACAAATACACTTTGTATAGTTGACTATTGCACCATGAGAACTGCCTCCTGAGAGCGGTCAGACTGCACAATGAGTGTTGCTTGTGAAATTAAAAGTCACTTATGTATCTTTCCAAAGCATGTTACTGAGCTAACCCCACACTGTAGCACCACTCCCTGTGCTGATGCAGAGGTCTTGTCATTTAACACAGCCACCACCCGTTACTGCCCCTTTTACCGATGGGGTGACCTTCCCGTGCTCACACAGCTTGACTGAAACAGTGCAGGATGGGAGCTTTGGCGTCTGGACCCCAAACCCAGTGCCCTGCCTACATACTTCTCAGGGGCTGTGCCCACCCCCTTTCTGGCCTCCATCCCATCATGCATTTATCAGCTGTGGTGGGCAGAGGCACCTAGGGTGTGGGGTGAAGACCCTCTAAACTGGGAGTCAAATAGTCCTGGAATCAATTCCTGACTCTACCGTTTATACCTCAGTGACCTCAGTCAGGTGAAGCGTCATCCACTTCGTGAGTCTGTTTCTTCATCTACGAGATCGAGAAGCCCTTTACAAACTGTAAAGAGCTTGGCACAGGGATTTGTTGTAATGCCTTATCCTGATGTCACTTTTGCCTAAAACAGGGCCAACTTTCCCCAGCAGCCCCTGCAAACCCGTATTGACTAAAGCATCCCCAGCTGTGGGGCTGGGAAACCCTGCCCAGGCCGTGAGCACTTCTTTCCTCTCTCAGGTCTGCTGAGCGCTCCCTACTTCCCAAGCCTCCTGTGGGAGGTAAAATAATGGCCCCCATAAATGTCCACATCCTAATCCCTGGGACCTGGGAATGTTACCTTCCAAGGCAGAGGGGACTTGGAGGATGTGATAAAGTGAAAGACTTTAAGATGGGGAGATTCTCCTGGATGACCTGGGTGGGCCTGATGTAATCACGATGGTCCTTACAAAGGGAGGCAAGAAGATCAGAATCAGAGGAGATGTGATAACGGAAGCAAGTCAGAGAGACAGAGATTTGGAGATGCTACACCTCCAGCCTTCAGGAGGGAGGGAGAGGCCAGGGGCAGAGGAGTGCAGGTGGCCTCTAGAAAGGCAGGCAAGGAAACACATTCTCCCCTAGAGCCTCCGGAAGGAAGGCAGCCCTGCTGACACCTTGATGTTAGAACTTCTGACCTCCAAAACTGTTAGATAATAATAAATTTGTGTTGTTTTTAAGCCACAAAATTTTTAGAAATTATTGTAGCAGCCACAGAAAACTAGTACACCCTTCCAAGATGTTTTGCGGGCATATTCCCTTTAATCCTCATCACAACCCGCTAAGGTGGATACAACTAACATCTCCATTCTACAGCCAAGAGAATTGATGCCCAGAGAGATTAAGTAACTTGTCCAAGGTCACACAGCAGGAAAAGGGAGTGGGATTCTAACCCAGGCAGTCTAGCTGCAGAGCTTTCCCCCTTCAGCAAGGTGACTGCAGCCTGTGCAGGGCTGTGTCTCAGGCACCTCCTGTCTTCCAGTAGCTCCCTCCACCGCTGGGCAGACCCTCCCTGCAAGTGGGTTGATTCTGTCTCTTGAAACCAGACCCTTGGATTTCTTGAGTTCCTGGTTCACCATGCTCTGATGTCTTACGTGCTTCTGGAGGGGGTGGGAGGATGCCCTGCCGTGCCCTCTGCTGGGAGGCAGCATCTTAGCAGCACTTCATAAGGGATGGGAGAGGGCATTGACCCCAGATCAGGGGCCTGCATGGAGGGGACCAGCCATTCAGAGTGACTGACAGGCCCTGAGAAAGTCATAGCCCCTGCCACTGCCCAGCTACTCTCAGAGGCCTGACAGAGAAGCACCCCCTTGCTGTCCCACCCTGTATGTGTGTGTCTGTCTGTCTGTCCCCTCTGCAGGTGTGGGAGAGGGGAGGTGTGTGTCAGATCACACAGAGCCTTCTCCCCAGTTTAGAGTCATTTCACATTCTCCCCAGCTGGCAACTCAGCCAGTCACAGGAAAGATCTGGTAGGAAGTCTTGGCAAGTCCCTCTTCCATTCTCTCAGCCCGTCCCTCCCTTCCGGGAGCCTCAGGCTGCCCTGGGCTCTTGGAGAGGCCACAGCCAGGCTGCCTTGTCCCTTGGACCTGAGCCCTCCATCACTCTGTGGAGCCCCCTCCTGCCTAAGCCACCAGCCCAGCTCCACTGTAAACCCCGCCTCCGTTACCTAAAAATAATTCCTCTCCGCCCTACTCTCTCCCTCCTGGGCTTCTGCGGGTGTTAATATTCTCCCAGCCGGGCTGAGAGCCTCGTGCTAGGCAGACTGCAGGCCAGTAATTAGGTTAACTCCCCTCCTGCCAAGGACAGAGGCCAGTGGGCTGATGGGGCTGGGGTAGAGGTGATCGGAAAAGCTCCTTTCATGGGCTGAGGTGATTGTGTGTGTGTGTGTGTGGTGGGGGGAGTATGTGGTGTGTGCAATATGTAGTGTACGTATGTATGTGTGTGGTGTGCTATGTGTGGGATGTGTATGTGGTATGCGATGTTAGTGTATGAAGAGCCTGTTGGCATCACAGAGGATCTTGTCCTCGCCCAGAACCTTCCATAGCTGCCGTCTTCCAGTGTGTCTGTGTGAGGAGGCCTCTGTTACAAACGGGAAAGCAGAGAGGGACTGTCCAGCCAGCCCCATCTCACTAGGAGCCCAGTGTAGCTTTACCCACTTTTGGGGGGTAGCGACCCAGTCCCAGGCACCTACTGAGACTCAAGTCAAGTGACTTTGCCAGCAGTGATTGGTGGTGGGACCTGAGTCCTCCCTGAAACTTGACACCAGCCCTGGGTACTTTCCTCAGGGGAGAAAAAGGGTCGTGCCAGCCTGTTGGAGGGCAGGGGCTGTCCAAGCAGCTGTGGGAGAGGCCCCAGGAGGGGGCGCTGACCTCACACTGGAGAGTGCCGGCAGAGAGGCAGAGGCCAGGGCCAGTGCAGGTGCCAGGCCAGACCTCTCCAAGGGGCCCTGACATGACGTAGGCACATTTATTGTGATGTGTGTCTAAGTGTTAGAAACAGCACGTCAGGCCTGTCATCCTGGGCAGCACTGCTCATATAGGCTGAGTACAAACTCGAACTGATTTAAAGAAAGAGCTAAGTAGCATTACAGAAGGTATGCAAAGGAGCAAAATGTGGAGATGGAATACAAACTGCCCGCGTGTCAGTGATACCAGGCTGCTTTATAAATTTGACTCCATGCATCCCAGTGCAACAGAACCTTCCAGAAGGAAGAATCCAGCAGGGCTGGAGTGGTCCATAAGGACAGCCTAGAAGGTGAGACTGCTGAAGGCCAACAAGAGGTCACCTCACTCCGGACCTCCCCCACTGCCCTCCACAACCCTCCAAGGCTGTGTAGCCTTGAGCAAATTATTGAACTTCTCTGGGCCTCAATTTCCTCACTAGCAAAATGGAAATGATAATGCCCATTGCCAGGCTTGCTGAGAAGATTAAGTACAAGGCCCACAACACACAGTAGGTGCTCAATAAATGGCGACTTTCCCTTGATTTTCTTCACGAGGAGGTCAAGGTCCTCCTGGGCTCACAGGGCAGCTCCCGGTCTGAGGCCGGGGCTGCTGAGAGAGGGCTCTGGCTGGGCTACACAGGACCAGAGATAAAGAAACAGAGATCCACCGGAGGGGCAGCCACAGGCGGAGCAGATGCACAGGGCCTCGCTGCTCCCCCCGCAGGGCTGGGCCAGCATGAGCACGGGCTTTGTCTGAGCTAAGCAAGCTGCTGGGGCTT
This sequence comes from Rhinolophus ferrumequinum, assembly GCF_004115265.2. Lineage (NCBI taxonomy): Eukaryota > Metazoa > Chordata > Mammalia > Chiroptera > Rhinolophidae > Rhinolophus > Rhinolophus ferrumequinum. The sequence goes on along the minus strand of NC_046290.1, from coordinate 92,548,669 downwards.
AGGAAGTAAATTCAGCCTGCCAGGTCCCTGGAGGAGTAATTAAAGCAGGACCAAGGGGAAAGAAAGAGACCCTGCTGCCGTCAGTGCATTGGGAGGCTTTTCAGTGTGAAATATATACACCATATTTATACACGCACACACGTGCAGGCCTTTTCCAGGGAGCCCAGCTCTCTCCCTGTCCCACACTGACAGCCTGCTCCAAATCATCCATCTCTCCCCAAAATACGGCCGCTGGAGTGGGCAGGCTGGGGTTGGTGCAGGCCAGGACCCTGGAGCGCCGCAGGGCTCCCACGTGGCTCTGCCTCCAGCTCACTCAGCCTGCCGCCCCAGCTGGGGCAAGGCCTAGGGTTCTGGCAGATCCTTGCAGGGACATGAGTTTTCTGTCCTTTCACGTACACTGGACTTCTGCTGCTCAGAGGGGGCTCCTTCTGGGCCACTGGCCAGGCAGGAAAGGCCTCATGGAAGAGCTGGGCCCAGGTTAGAAGTTAGAAACCCAGGAAGGGAACCTCAGTCGATCCACTCCTGCCTCTGGGTGCCTGGGGATCTGGATCATTGTGTGTGCTCCTCTAGCCATCTCTGTCCCACGGTCTGTGTGTTGGTGCATGTATTTGCGCATGGATGCACATTGGTGGGGCCCATATTGATGTGTGAGGGGGGGGCTGTGTATGTCAGGAGTTGTGTGACGTGATGTGGTGTGTGTCTGAAGTTTGGGGCATACAGGTGCAGAGGAGGTGTAGATATGTTCATGAGTGTATGTACGTGGATGAGTAGATATGGCGTGGGTCCTAGAGCAAATTAAGCCTGAAACGTCGCTGGAGGCAAAAATGACAAAACTAAAGCTGTCCTATTTTGGGCTCTTCATGAGAAGGCAGGGTTCTTTGGAAAAGAAAAAATGCTGGGGAAAATGGAAGGCAGCAGGAAAAGAGGAAGAGCAAATATAAGATGGATTGACTCCATGAAAGAAGCCATGGGCGTGAGTCTATAGGAGCTGAGCAGGGCTGCTGAGGACAGGCCCCTGTGGACGTCACTCATTCACAGGGTTGGCAGGAGTCAGACCGACTAGCAGCATGTAAGAATAACAATGAGGCATGTATGTGGAACGTATATGGGGCATGTGTGTTGGGTGTGCATTGAGGCCTGGGTATGGGACATGTACATAGGGCAGGAAGGAGCGTGGGGGCACGCAGGTGGCATGCATATGGGACACATGTGAGCTGTGTGTGAGTCTGGTGCGTGTGTGTGCCATGTGCTTATGTGCGGTGGGTTCAGGTGACTGGAATCTATTCTGCTGGCAGATGGATGCTGGAGATAAAACTAGGTCACATCCTCCAAGACAGCCTCAGCTGCCATCTCTGCACCCGTCCCCACCCATTCCCCCCTCCCCCACTCAAACCAGTGCCCTGTCCCGGTCGGAACATGGTGCTCAGGCGTCCAGGGACAGCTTGCTGCACATTCCTTGGGGATGAGGGTTCCCAGGCCAGATCCCTGCCCGGGGAGACAGCCTGAATGCTTCTTGGACCTGGACACAGTAGGTGCCCAGCAGTGATGGAGGGGTGATGGGTGGTGGGTGATGGCCTGTGGTGGCCTGTCAAGGAAAGAGGAAGCACACATCCCAGGCCACAGTGATGGATAAAGGAGCAGGGCTGCCCTCTGCCCTGCCCGCACCCCTCCTTTTTCCCTCTGCTGACATTCTCCCCTTGTTTCTATCCCATCTTTTTTCACGTGTTTTCTCTCCTCATCCTAATCCTCCCTCTCCTGAGCATTAAATTTTTTTTCTTGAAATACGATATGCATACAAAGAGGGTCGAAATCATTCATATACAGCTCAATTAATTTTCTCAAATTGAACACACGTGTGTACCCAGCCTCCAGATCAAGAAACAACATTACCAGCCTTTCTGTACCCCTTCTAGTCACCACCCCCCAAGGATAAACACTATCCTGACTTCTAACACTACAGATTAGTTTTGTCCAATTAGTAATTTTAACCCCAACACCTGAGTCCCTTCCCCAACCCAGCCGCAACGTTAACCCCTCCCTGAATGTGAGAGGCAAGGAGAAAGCTGTGAGGTCATGCTATCTGTCCCCACCGTTCCACCCCCTCACCCCCCCACCCCCGGCTTGCAGGCAAAGGATGAAGGACTGGCTGGCTCTTGTCACAGATGTCTGTTGAGTCTCCACAGCCCCTGCTTGAGTGTTTTGGGGCTAAATTCCATAGCTTGACAAGGAATAATTAGCTTCTGTAAGTGTGTCAAGGAAATACGATCTGCTATAACGAGGACACTAAAATTTCAGTAGCTTATTACTACTTATTATTATTTCTCATTTTCTAATAATCTTACATTGATGTTCTTGGTCAGCAAGCAGCTCTCCTCCACGTGACGATACAGGGACCCAGGCTCCTTCCATCTTGTGGCTCCCTCCCCGCTCCCCAGGGCCTTGAAGTCTTGAGCATCCTGCCAGTAGATGGGGGAAGAGAGGCCAGAGAGGGCATACCTGCTTCTTAGGTGCCTCTTCCAGGAAAATATCACTCTGCCTGCATTCCATTGGTGAGCATAGTCACATGGTCTATCTACATGCAAGGAATGTTGGGAGATATAGTCCTTGGATGGGCATTCATATCCCATTGACAGCTCTCCATTCTGGAAGGGGAGCACGAACATTGGGTGGACTTCTCTGTCACAGTGGGCTTCATGGGGAGGGAAAGCCCAGAGAGGACACAATCTCTTTGCTCCTGCCTCTACTTTGCCTCGTGGGCAGAGTTCACTGACACAATGCCTCATTTACTTATCCCTTTGAGTGACTTCTCACTCATTCATTCACTTGCAAATTCATGCACTCATTTCCCCCAAGCCCTTTACACAAATATCCACTCATCTGTGCACACACATCCTATACACCTATAAGACCCAGTCAAAGCCAAAGGTGCAGAATAACTGCTCCAGCCAGAGTCACACATCCACCATGTGGCCAGCTTTCAGGGGTTCAGGCTCTGGGGTGCCAAAATGTCCAGGGAAGAGCCAGGGAATTGACAACCTGGTTCTAGGAGGTAGGTCCTTCCCACAGGGACAACATTCAAGGACCTAGTGAGTTCTAGCTTCAGACGTGCTCTGGTGAGGGCAAGAGCCAGGACCCAGGAAGAGAAATAAGACTGTGCACAGTTTTGAGGCCAGTGATTCAGGGGCCAAGCCTGGCTTTGGTCAGACAGATGGTGGTTTGAGTCACTGCGCCTGTCACCTATGGACTGGATGGCTATGGGCAGCTCTGAACCTCTCTGGTCTTCAGCATCCTCACCTGTGAGATGAGACAATGATCCCCAGCTCACAGGCTTATTGTGGGAATTAGAGGTGATGAGGATGAACATAATCCCTGGGATATAACTGTGTTCAAAGTGGGTCATTCTCACTCCTGGGCCCAGGCTCAGGGACACTTGGATCTGTGGGGGATTTGATTCCAAGTCCCCGCAGTGGATAGGACTTAGGCTGCTGATGACAGTCCCCCAATCCCAGCCCAGGATAGCCTTGGGCCAGGTTGGGGCTGAACCCTTGGGACAGTTGTGAGGCCTTGGTAGGGGAGGAGAAGTCCCATGTAAAACCCTAAGACAGAAAAGCATGGCCCTCTCCCCTCTTCCACCTCTTCCTCTGGTCCCAGCAAAAGTTTCCTTCTTTCACACTACCACGTCCCAGGGATCTGCACTCTTCAAAAGGACCCTAATGAGGGCAATGCTTAACCCAGAGCAATGGTCCCTTATGATGGGTTTACAAGTAGAGAAGAAAGCAAGAGACAGGAAGGAGGAGGCGAGTGGGGGAGGCTGCCGCCTCTGCTCATTTTTTATTAAAGATCTGCTTCAAGGTCAGCCCTGCCCGTCTGCCACAAGGGACTCCTCAATTTCTCTGCAGAGAGAGAAAGAAAGAGAGAGAGAGGCTGGGAGCAGGGCTAGGAAATGGAGAGGAAGAAGCCTGGGGTAGGCCAGGCAGAGAGGCACAGAGAGAAAGAGGCACAGAGATTCATGAATGCAGTGTAGACCCAGCAGAGTGCTGGGCACTGAGGGGACACCAGGGTGACAGGGAAGGGAGCGGGGAAAGAAAGGACGACAGCAGAGAAACACTGATGGGTTTGGCCGGGGCAAAGAGTGAACAGTTACGGTATCAGATTAAGGGAGGGACCCAGTAAAAGGCACCAGGACATCCCTGGCCTTTCACCTACACCATTAATTCACTGCAGGCTGAGGCAATGAGAAGATCTACAGTAATTAGAAAAGGAATACAACCCTCAGAGACAGGTATTATTAGCCTCGTCTTACAGATGAGGAAACAGGGGCTCAGTGAGGCTTTCCAAATCCACACAAGCAGCAGCAAATCTGGGTTTTGGGCAAGGGAACAGCCCAGGGCACAAGGAGCATGAGCTCTCAGGCAGATGAGGGCCATAGCATCCGTTCTTGAGCTCAGGACAATGATAGTGGGTCTATCCCAAAGCGTAGGACTCGGTAGATAGGGCAAATTAAAGATGGCCACCAAGAGGTGGGATCTATGTCCCCCACCTTTGAATATGAGTGAGAGGGCATGAGTTTAAATGCAGTGGGCTCTGTAACTGCTTCGACAAAATAGAAAATGGGGAAAGTGATGTCGTGCCTTCTGAGCTCAGGTCTTAAGAGAGTGGCAGGTTCTATTTCCCCTCTTTTTGGAACACTTGCTCCCAGAACCCTGAGCTGCCACGTGAGAAGTCTGATGGTCTGTTGGAAACACCACATGGGGAGGCCTGAGACTACGTGGAGAAGGAGTGAAGTCAAATTGCGCCCAGCCCTCCAGCCGGCCCCCCAGGGCCCCAGACATGTGAATGAAGGTGTCTTGAACCTTCTAATCCACGCTCATCCATCAGCTGGAACCACCAAGTGACCACATTTAATGCCTCCTGGAGCAGAAGAATCACCTAGCCAAACCCTACTCACATTTCTGACCCACGAACTTGTGAGCTATAATAAAATGGTTATTGCTTTGAGTCATTGAGTTTTGGAATATTTGTTATGCAGCAACAGATAGCTTTAGAACAGGTCTGGAGAGAGTGCAGATACCATCACATTTAACAAGCACTCCAGGTGGTTCTGACACAGAGGGTCAAGGAAACACTTTGAGAAGCACTAGAAGAGAGCGGCTGACTTCAAGGCCAAGTGCCCCCAAGGTGTGTGTCTCCATCACATCATAACTCTGGCCAGAGCCAGAGGAAAAGGGAGCAGAGTAGACTTGGGGGTACAAAGGGGGAAAAGTGAAAGGGGAGGACAGAGAACAGCTTGGTGACAGACAGAAAACCAGACAACTCAATTCATCAAGCAATGATTCCTGCCTCCTCTGTGCTAGTGTGGGATATATGGAGATAGGCATGACCCAGCCCTGCCTTCACGGAGTTCATGTTCCAGATACAGGATGGCCCAGAGAGAGAGTGGCGGAGACAGGGCAGAATAAGAAAGGGCAGGGCGAGTTCTGTGGTCCAGGCCACTCACTATAAGCTGCTCTCTGGGCATGGGAGCCCTGGCGAGTGAAGACATCAGCCTGGCCTGGCCAGGTGTCTCATCACAAAGACTTTCCTGTTCTTACCTCTGAGCATGAGCCCCCTGGAAGGGCAAGGTGGGCACCAGGATGGGTGGACACCTGGAAAGGAAACTTGCCCTGGACAGGGAAATCGAAAAGGGTGCTACAGCAAATATAAAGGCCAGTGGGGGCTGCAGGAGTTGGTAGGGGAGGAGAAAGGGGAGGTGGGCAATGCCAAATTTAGTGACAGGTTGAAGGTCAGTGGATCTAGCTATGGGAGGAATGGGGGAACATGAATCCACTCCAGGTGCAGGGCTCTGAATCAGACACTGAGTCTGCGTCTACTTTGAAAAGGTTTATTCAAGGCACTATTGTTCCCATAATGCAAATGGCAGAATGTAAACAGACCAAATTTTGGCTGGTGAAGCTAGGCAGAAGGGAAGCATTTAGATAGCCAATCAACAAATATTTACTGAACACCAACTATGTGCTGGAACTGGGAATACAGCCCCGAGCCAAGTCCTCACTTTCATGCAGCTCAAGGTCTAGGGTGTGAAGAGAAAAAAAACACAAGTGGATGAGTAATATGGCAGGTGGTGATAAGACTAAGTACAAGGGAGAGTCCTCCACCGCAGGTAGACAGATGGCCAATAAGCACACAAAAGATGTTTAGCATCACTAATCATCAGGGAAATGCAAATCAATACCAAAATGAGACATCACTTTACACCTATTAGGATGACTATTATTTTTTAAAAAACAGAAAATAACAAGTGTTGGCAAGGACCGGAGAAATAGGGATCTTTGTGCATTGCTGGTGGGAATTATAATGGTATGGCTACTGTGGAAAACAGCATGGTGGTTCCTCAAAAAATTAAACATAGAATTACATATAACCTACTTCTGGGTATATGCCCTAGAGAATTGAAAGCAGAGACTTGTTCATAGATAGCAGCACTATTCACAATAGCCAAAAAGTGGAACCAATCCAAATGTCCACTGATGGATGAATAAATAAACAAAATGTAGTATATAGATACAATGGAATATTATTCAGCCTTAAAAAGTCCTGAAAGGGGCCAGCCCGGTGGCTCAGGTGGTTGGAGCTCTGTGCTCCTAATGCCTAAGGCTGCCAGTTCTATTCCCACATGGGCCAGTGGGCTCTCAACCACAGGGTTACCAGTTCAACTCCTCGACTCCCGCAAGGGATGGTTGGCAGCGCCCCCTGCAACTAGCAAAGGCAACTGGACCTGGAGCTGAGCTGCCCCCTCCACAACCAAGATTGAAAGGACAACAACTTGACTTGGAAAAAGTCCTGGAAGTACACACTATTCTCCAATAAAAGTTCTGTTCCCCTACCCAACAACAAAAAAAAAAGTTCTGACATATGCTACAACATGAATGAGAATTCTGTATAAGTCTACTGACGTGAGGTACTTAGAATAGTCAAATTCATAGAGACGGAGAATAGAATGGTGGGTGCCAGGGACTGGGGGAGGAGAATGGGGAGTCACTGTTCCACGTGTACAGTTCCAGTTTGGGTTTGAGTGATGGCTGTGCAACAATGTAAATATACTAATGCCACTAAGCTATACATTTGAAGTTGTTAAAACTGTAAATGTTATGTTATGTGTACTTTCTCACAATCATTTTTTTAAAGGAGGGTAAGAGGGAAAAATAGTGCTGAGCGAGATGAGATTTTATATGGAGAGGTCTTGGAAGGGTTCCTTGAGCAAGTGCTATTCAAGCAGAGAAGTGTGTTCCAGGGGAGAGTGAATGGGGAGGGGAGGACACCAGGAAGGACTAAGGCTTGGCCCAGGCAGACACCACGGCGGTGAAGAAGAGGGACAGTTCCAGGAGGAGGGGCGTCTGCAGGGAGAAGAGAGGGCTGGAGAGCTCAAGGGCCCACAGGGCTCTGACTTGAGACCAGACTTGAGAAAGGGAGGGTGATGGGTCAGGGACCCAGAATGAAACAGAAAGTCCCTCCAAAGAGGAAATTGAAGAGCTTGATGAAGGGACTCTGCACAGAGGTGTGGGTGGGGATGTGAAAATGGAGCAACACGGGATAGAGAAGCACCCAGATCCCTTTGCACTCCAGGTGTGAAGTGCCACAGGGAGAAACTTAATGCCAGAAGTTGGCTAGAAGACCTGGAGCTGTGGAGGAGGGGGTGCTAGACCAGAGCTGGAGAGGAGCTCAGCAAGGGAATAAATACCTAACCTCTCTCTCCTCCTGCACTTCATTCTCCTGGTGGTGCTTCCCCTTGGGTGAACCCAACCAGAAGTCAAGAGCAAGGAAGCCTGGGTAATCAGTCTCCAGAGGTTAGCCTCCCAAGGCCCAGAGCAGGGCAGAGATGGGTGGGGAAGGGACCCACAGGGGCAAACAGAGGAAAGCCAGCACAGATGGTAATGCCATTTGCTGAAATGAGTAACACAAGGGTAGGAGCCCTTTTTGAAAAATTAGCAGGCTGATAGGGAAACCAAGGTAGAGGTCTATTCCTCTGAGCCAGGGCAAGGGAGTACAAGAGGTGAGAGGGCTACCGGGGGCACCCCATCCCATGTCTGGCAGACATAGGAAGTCTGCCCAAGGAAGCGGCGAAAACTTGCAGCCAGCTTACAGGGCCCTCTCCCCTTCTCCCCTGAAGCAGCTCCCATTGTAAATCTAGAGGGGGCAGGTGCTTCCTAGGTAGATGAGGGGAGGGCAAGAGGAGGTGTGCCCAGCTGGAGAAAAGTGTTCCCGGACACTAGTCCCAAATAGAGTTGGGCTGCTTAGGAAGCAGATCAGTGCGGTGAGGTTTGTAGTTAACTTGACTTCCTCTAAGGAATAGGCTTCACGCTGAGAGGATGCCATCCCTGCACCTCCCCTGGCCTCCCTCACGCCCCCTCCACGCACCCAGCCCTGGCTCCTCAGTCAAGGAGGGGCCCTCTCCTAGCTCTTGATCTGCTGATGACCTGCTCTGCCTTGGTGAGTTCAGTCAGGCAAAGGGGGCAGCCCCTGCCAGGCGGGCGAAACAAGCACACTGGTGTGAGGCCAGCTCAAGGCCCCAGCAGATGAAATATTCATGCAGCCAGAAGGCGAGACCAGCAGAGGACGCGCCCCTGGGGCTATGGGGCTGTGGTAACGGCAGCAGCAGCTGCAGCCCACCCCACTTCCCCATCCCAAGCTTTGTTTTGCAGACCTCACTGGGCCAAGTTTGCGGGGATCCCAAATACACACACACACACACACACACACACACACACACACACACACTGAGAAGACACATGTGGGTGAATAAACTTGGGGGAAAGGAGAGAGGAGGGCAGGAGGGCACACACAGACTCTAGACAGGGACACAGAAACAGACGCACACGGACATACATATGTACAGATGGGCACATATGCACATACACACAAGCAGACTCACAGCAAACATGCACTCCCCCCAGGAACGACTCTCAGTGTCATATAAATGCCTTCTTAAAATCTGTGCCCAAGGAGCCTCACTGGCCTCCCCCTAGTCCAAGCCCTGCTCAAGCCTGCGTAGGTACTTCCAGCCCTGCTTCCTGAGACGGGAACTTTCCACAGGGAAACCACTGGTTGGCTCCAAACAAAGGCCTCTGCGTTCCTGGCTTCCATTAAGGAAAGGTCTCTGGGCTTCGAATGCCTCTTCAGGAGCCGGCCTCTGACCTTCCTCCACGCAGCCCACTCACTGCTCAGTCAAGGAAAGGGAGGTGGAGCTGCAGGATGAACAGGCCATCCAAGGTCGTGAGAGAATAACCAAAGGGTGACTTGAACTCACGACTCCAGATGCCCAACCCAGCACCACTGAAGGTTCAGCGACTCCATTCTCAAAGTCCTCTCATCCGTTGGGATGGCCCCCACCACGACCCGGATGCAGCCACCAGGATGCATGATGAAAGGGGCTCCTAGGGGCATCTCCCAGCCGGATCGCTGGGCCCTCTTAGACACCTGCTGCAGTCAGGGTCCTGGCCAGAACTCAGCATACTGAGTTCCACTCCCAATTAATAGCCTCCTTTGCCCCGGGCTCCTCCCTGGGCTGGCGTGCCCCCACCCTCAAGGAGTGGAACCGGTGTCCCTGCGTGGAGAATCCTCCCACGCCCCAACTCTCGCCTCCTCTGCTGGGGGCCCTCCAGGCCTACAGAGGGCGCTGTGGGAGCCAGGCCTCTCTGGCCCGCCGGCAGCAGGGAGGCCGCCTCCATGGTGGTGCGCTGTCCAGCATTTCAGCAATCGGCGGCGGCGGCGGCGGCGCCCGCGGGGAGACCGAGGACGCCGGGCCTTGGGAGCCGCGGAGCTGCCCTGCTGAGCCGAGCAGAGGAGGCGGCCCGGAGTCGGCTAGGACAAGAGGGGCCAGAGGGCCTGGCTCGAGCGTCCGGCGGAGTGCGGCGGTCAGCGGGGAGGTGAGAGCCCCTGGTGGGGCGGGGGCATTTCCCAGAGGGGCTGGGGCTGGGTTGAACCTTGGTCCTCCCTAGCTAGACTGGGGCGCAGGGTCCGCAGGCCCCCTAGCAGACGGTAGGTTGGAGGACTGCTAGAGTGTTTGGTCGGGGATGCGAGACATCTGGGGAACAGAGACGAGAAACATTGTTCATTTCACAGAAAAGGATGGAGAAAGTGAGAACCCTGAGAGGTCATGGGCAGGACTCCCCTGAGCATAAATGACCATAGCCTGGCCCATAAGCATGCCAGGAAGCCCCCCAACTGCAGTTCAATTGTCCTGCACCAGCTAAGGAAAAGAACCTGCTCCCTAGGGAAGGGAGAGACCGATGCAGGGACCCCGTGGAGATGTCGTTCGTTGAGAGGGGTGGAAGGAGCAGGCCCCCACCTGGAGGCTGGGTTTCGGTCCAGCAGGGAGTGGCAGCGTAGGGGACAGTCTGGCCCCTTTCTCAGCTGCCCAAATGCCTCTGGGGATGCATGAGCTGGCAACAAGAACTGGGTCTCACACAGGATGGCATTTACTCTCACACTAGGAAGAGGATAGAGGACCCAGAAGTGAAAATAGCCACTAAGAGTTTAGGGGGTTTCTCTGTGGGCTCTCAGGATGCCCAAGGAGAGCTTCTGGATCTGGGTGGGCCCAACCCCAGAACAAATTCCTGGTAAAAAGGGGAGATGCGAAAAGAGACGCAGACTCTGCTTGTATCCTCCTCCCCCGCCCTCCCAGCGCTCCTGCCTGGACAGTGTTGAAGCCTCCTGCAGTTCCTGCTCCTGGCAGCAGGTTCATTGTGGGGATGGATTTGGGGGAGAACAAGAGAAGGGCAGTTGGGTCTGGCCTGGTACTCCAGTGCCTGTGCTTTATCCTGGCTATAACTTCTCACTCCCCTAAGACTTCACTCACTCACCCACTTCTGGCTTCAGGGGGCCTAGGCTGGTCTTTTGTCCTGAGTCCAGAGAAAAGGCAGATACTTTAATGGAGAGCAGGGCAGGGGCTGGAGCTGGAGAGTTTCCCTATCAAGGGGACATCTTAAGGTCATGTCCCCAGCATATGCCAAGTTGTTCCCCAGCCAAAAATAGGACCAAGCTGGCGGGGAAATTCCACCCCCCCCCCATACCAGCTTCTCGGTTCCCTAACTTTATGCCCCATCCCACTCTCCTGTGAGGGGTGGGGGAGGAATTCCTGAAGAGTGAATAGTTGATTAGATTTTAAGAGGTGGGGGTGTGTGGGTTTGGAGCCATGGATTCTGAAGTCTGAGAGACGTGGGTTCAAATCTAAGCTATGTAACTTCAGGTAAGCCACTTAACCTTTCTGAGCCGGTTTCCCAATTTGTGAAACAGGTAAATAGCATTAACAGTATCTACTTTGCGGTTCAAATAAATAATCCAGATAATGAATGAGAAACTCCTTTTAAACTGTAAAATGTTGGGCAAGTGTTAGTAAATCGAATGCAAGTAAGAATTTCTTAAGGGGGAGCTGGATGAAGGCGGCAAAGTTTTCAGCATTGTCTGAAGCACATCGTTCTCTTCCCAGAGGAGGTGGACGTTGGCTGAGGGCCTCGGACCAGGCTCCATGCTGGGCACAGTGCTACAATTGACTCAGTTAATCCTCACAAAACTGCACAAGGAAGCCATCATTGTCCCTATTTCACAGCTGAGAAGGGAGACTTGAGTGACTTTCCCAAGGTCATGAAGCCACCCAAGCTGTCTTCCCTAGGGCAGAAATGGAGCTAATGTCTCAGTCCCTTGATATCAAGACCCAGTTAAATGCCAGTTTCTTGATTCACGCTGCCAGCTTTCCAGGTGGGGAGCCTGAAGCATATGGGTGAGGGTGTGCAGTGCAGGGAGAAGCTGACTCCCCCAAGGTCACTGGGATATTTGGAGGTAGAATGTGCTTTGAACTGGCCAGTGGGTGCCCCCAACCTAACCCACCCCCGCCACTGTCACGCCTGTCAGAGGGGGAGTCTGGGTCTGGCAGGCCCATCTGCTCACTGCCGCACCCACTTCTCACCTCCTCTGCCTGCCAGCCTCTTGCTGACCTCGGCAAGCCAGTGACTGCCTGTTCCTTTCTGAAGCAGTTAGTCGTCACCCCCTGAGACGGGCCTTGGTCACAAGCAACTGCCAGCACTGCTGGTATGTGCCTCACCTATTGATGTTTCTCTTCCTCTGCCCAATTTTTAGTGCCCCAAGGGGCAGAATCATAGTTCCTCCTGTCCCAGCAGCCAGCCAGGAGCTCTGCTGAGGAGATGGAGGGAGCCGGCCCTCTTCTTTAACTCCTCCACATACTCTGAGCCCCCGCCGTGGACCTGTCACTTCACATACATTATCTCATTTCATACTCACATCACCTGGTGTCCTTTCATCTTCACATAACCTGGTCCTTTTCACAGAGAAGCAAAACAAGGCCTAAAAGTGACATGACTTTCCCAAGGTCACAGAGCAATCTTGGTGCAACCCTAGCCCATTGCCTCAGGACCCAGTGCGACTCCACAACACCACCCTGTCCTCGATCCTTCAGGTTCTCCTGGGGGAGGGTCAACCAGGCCACAGTGGGCTGGTTGGGCTGGGGGACAACATGTGGTGGAAGTGACGGAAGGCCTTTGGAACAGGAGTCCAAAGACTCCTTTCTGGGCCCATAACTGACCCTGCTTCTTGTATGACCTTGAACAGGTCCCTTCCTGTCTCTGGGGCTCAGTGTCCTCAACCACAAAATGATAGGGTTTGATTAGATGACCCCAAAGCCCCGGCCAGCAAGATTTTAAGATCTCGCTGCTCTATAAATCTGTATGTCAGGAAGCCTGTGGTTCCATCAGCAAAGATAAAAGACACCTCCGGTGTTTCAAGGTTTGATTTATTAGTAGGAGCTGAAATTTAAAATGCACCCATCCCTCCTACCTACCAGCTTGAGGTCTTAACTCGAGGGGGGATATATGACTTGGAGAGACCTAGTGGCTCACCTGGAGATCCCAGGGTGAAGCCCTCCTTGCCCAGGATTTGAGACAACCTGCAGGGGCACTGGGGAAGCCCTACACACACATCCCGGAGTTGTTTGCCAGAGTCCAGGAGGCCCCCCAGACACACAAGCGCAAGCCCCATGTCCAGGGAAGCGGCAGGGGTGCGGTGATTGAGGTTTGTTCAGAGTCTTGGGGACAGGGCTGGATTTTGCGGCTGATGCTATAAAGAGAGGGTGCCCGGCCCTGCAGAGCGGGTGGGTCGGTGTGTCCACTAGTCCAGGCCCGGGGGGAGGGGCAGCCAGACAAGAAATGGAGAAGTTCCTTCTCAATTCCAACACCTGGGCTCAGTGAAGCGGGGAGGGAGCTCAGAGAGGGAGCGGGTTTAATGAGGAGAGAAAGGATCAGAGAGAGGGCACTCAGTGAGAGTGGGTTCAGAGAGGGAGGGGGTGGGGGCTGCACAGTGAGACCCGTGAGAGAGGTTGGGAGGCCCAGAGGGGCAGAGAGGCCCAGGACTGTGAGGGACTCGTTACAGACAATGAAAGACCCCAGCTTGGCCCAGCCTCGTTCTTCGTTCTTTGCTGTGGCTTAGTCCTGCCACTTTACCTCCCTCTGGGACCTGAGCATAGGAGGGCAACAGTTCCTTCCCCAGAGGCCAAGCCCTGTTGACTCCATGTCACCCAGAATGGGGTCCTCAAGTGGCCTGGGCAGGTGCACTGGTTCCAGGCTGCCCAGGCTGACTATTGTATTGGCCTGGGAGAAAGGCCTCAGCGGCCATGTGTGTCTTGGCTCCAGACTGCTCCCAACCCCCAGGGACTCCCACCCTGTAGCCAAAAGCCACTGGCCCATCCATCTGCAGCCCTGCTTCCTCAGCAGTCAGCCTGGCCTCCGCCTCCTGCCACCCCCGCCCTGGCCTGCTGCCCACTGCAGAGGCTGCTGTGCCAGCTGGAGCTGGCGGGCAGTGCCACAGCTCCCTTAGCACCCTGCCGGGGCCTGTGAGGACTGAGGCAGCCTGGCCCCAGGGATCTGGACCTTAGGGTGCAGACAGCTTACTGCACTGGGGAGCTCTTGGCCTGCCAGTTTCTAGCTTTGAGTGTGGCCTGTGGCTCCTTACCAAGCCTTATCCCCACCACCATTCCCCAGAACTCCCTAGAATGCAGACAGGTGAAAGTAAGTTTCACTGAAGTCTTTTGATTTGAGAAAATGGTGCATCTTTACTGTACGAGACTTGGGAAGTAGAGAAATTAAAGAGAAAATAGGAACCATCAATAGTCTCACCACCCAGAGGCAGCCACTGTGAACAGAGGAAGTTGATGGGATTTCCTTCCCGGATTTTGCCCAGGCGTTCATAAACCCATGGCGTTAAATCACTGGAAACATGCTCTTGGAGGAAGCCAGCATCCTATTTTTTCACTGTACCATGCGAATTTTCTGAGAATCTTTAAAGATTCTTCAAAAAGCATAATTTGAATGACCGTGTGAAGGCTGGGCCCGGGTGTTGCTGCTTTGCGGGGAGCCAGAGAAAGCTGCAGAGAGGACCTTGCCCCGCCCTTACCCTCCTGGCTGGGGTACTCCTTCAGGGTCTGCTTTCCCTTGGAGAGATGGCTATGCGGCCTGTGACAGGGTAAGCCAGGGGCTGAGGTGAGCCTGCTTCCTCTGCCAGGACCAAGGTGGGAGGGCCAAAGCTGCTAGGGAGGGAGAGTGTGAGAGAGCCATACATACCCCCCGGGGGGGGGGGGGGGAGACAGCCTGGATCCAATAAGACCTCAGGAGAAAGAGCTCAGGACTGGGAATCGAGCAACAGCTCGGGTTTGGATCTCATCTGGGTCCCAGCCTCCACAATCAGGTCTTTTTCCCCTCCTGTAAGACGGGCATAATGATACCTTCCTCCAGTGTGACTCAGGTAATGGGCATGAAAGCTCCCAGGGAAGGAGAAGGCCCAGTGCACCCCCCAGAGACAGCAATCACGTGGCTGTGAGGTTACACAGTCAGCATCTAGCGAGCGCCTCCTGTTTTCTGGGCACAGGAGGAGCACCGAGGACACAGGTGAATCAGACACTGACCCTGACCTTGAGGGGCCCCCAGACGAGGGAGGTGTGAGGGGACTGACAGTGACGTCCTGTTGAGATTCTGCTGGGACTAAGAAGTCCACAGTGATGTGGGCAGCCAGGGGAGGATTCTGGGAGAGTGGCCTCGAAGCTGGGGCTTGGAGAATGACAGGGAAGGGCCAGACAGAGAGGCAAGGGCATGGCATTGTAGGGGACAGCATGGGGACACTGAATGATCTAATGTAGCTGTAGCACAGAAGGCATTCCTAGGAAGCCAGGGGGAGTGGTAGGCAGGTCTCAAAGGACTTTAAAAACCACTGTAAGAGCTGGGAATTTATTCGGAAATCAATGGGAGCCATGGAAGGCTTTGGAGCAGTGTCTTAAAACAGTCAGATGCACTCTAGGAAGCCCACTCTGGCTGCATTTGGCGGAGGGAGGGACAGGGAGTGGAGGATGCAGAGAAAGAGAGCAAGGGTAGAGAGGCCAGGAAGGGGGTGATGGCACAGCGGGAGAGGGGACAGGTACCAGAGACACACCTCTGGGGTATTTGACAGGGTGTATGTGCACGTGCCCCAGGCTAGGCTCACCCAGGGAGAAAAGAAGACCCATGGGGCAGGGGCTGGGGCAGGATAGGAGGCGGGGCAGCCTGCCCTCCATGCCCATTCCAGCAGCCGGCACCGACCTCAGTGTCAGACAGAGAACCCCAGGCCGGGGAGGGTTGGGCTTCAGGACTGGCAGAGGAGCCCAGCCATGCTTTCTCCCAATAGAGTGTCAGAGGGGGCTTCTGGGATGGTAGGGAAGCTGGGGCCCTAGGCAGGTCCTGCCTCGGGCAGTCCTGGCCCTTTTCCCTGTCTGGCACAGTCTGGCACATGCTTCTTCATCCTTGTGACCCATCCATTATTGTCCCCAGAACACCTCTCCTCTCTGTCTCCTGATCTCTCTCTTCCTTTGTCCCCTGCTCCTCATACATCAGAAAGCATAGATGGTTATCCATTCATTCATCAAAAATTTGCTCGCAGCTCCTCTGAACTGAAAGCTTAATTGTAATTGTCATCCCCAAGCTCTGTGCTAGGCACTGAGAAAGGGAGGAGCTGCCCTCAGCCTAGTGGGGAGCCGGGCCCATAAACTGGTGGATGTTTGGGGTGGGATATGGGTCACATGGAAGCACCCTAAGGGTTCCCAGGCTCTGGTGGGGGCGGTTGCCTGCCTGGGTAACTTTGGAGCTGGTTTCACAGATGGACCCCATAGGATGAGTACAGTTTTGCCAGGGGAAGAAAAAGAAGAAGGGCATTTCTGGCAGAGGGAACAGCATGAACAGAGCTATGGAGGAGGAAAGAGCACGAGGCACTCGGAGAATGGTGTGGCCGGAGAGGCAGGCCCTGGCCCAAGGGGCAGAGGGCCAAGCTGGAGAGAGAGGCCTCACGAGGGGCTTTAGTGCCAGGCAGGGGAGTCCGGCCTCTCTACTGCAGGCAGCAGAGAAACCAAGGGATGTTTCCAGCAGGTAAGCACTCAGAGCTGTTCAGGAAGGTCACGCCTGAAGGGCAAGCCTGATCGGGACAGATGGAGAGAGCAGGAGGTCCTGCGGTGTGCTTGCAGGACACAGTCACATGGCCTGGGGCCTCTCTTCCTGTGGCTCCGCTCCTCCCAACCTGGGACACTCAGAACCATGGCAGTCGTGGTCTCTAGGTGCCGAGTACCTGCCTCGGCATGTCCAGAACATTCCATGAAAAGCCAATTCCTGGCAGCCACCCACTCAGAATGTGAGTGTGGGACTTGGGGGGTCTGCATTTTTAAAGCTCCCAGGTGACCATGCCTGTTAGAGTTGAGAACTGGTGCCTCATCCCTTTGCACCCGCCGTGCCCTTTAGCTAGATGCCCTCCCTCTTCCTCTACCTCTTTGAACTTCAGCTTCTGCTCACGTGTCTCCTGTGCAATGCCTTGTTCTCAGCCCTCTCCTCCCTCTGGCTGCCCCCAAGTGCCCGGTGCTGCCTCTTTCTGGGCCCCTCTTATACTCTATCCCGGCTGGTTGTTTGCCCTACCGTCTCCCTCAGTAATCACCATGAACGCTCACTTGGCGTTTCCCACGTGCTGGCTACTGCTCTAGGGGCTTCATGTGTACTCACTCATTTCGTCCTCACAACATCCTATGAAGGAGCCAGGTGACAGCAGAGGGACACTGAGACATACCAGCATCTGCCAGCTAAGACCAGAGAGGCTGTGCTTTTCTGGGATGCCTGAGGCAAGGAGTTCTTTGAGGGCAGGGACCCTGCATTATTCATGGCTGCAGGTCCCCAGTGCAAGTGCAACGCAAGGCATATGCTCAGTTTCCCCATCTGTAGGATGAGCTTACAGATGACAGTTCCCCTCCAGGGCTGCTCTGCAGCTTGGAGAAGTCCCTGACTTGTAAGCTGTGAGGAGTGTGGTCTGGGTGGGGGTGGGGGCAGTAGAGGCCAGGACTCTCTCTGCGATTTTTAAGATGAAAGTTTCCCAGAAAGAAGGCCTTTCTGCCTCCTTTGCTGTGCTAAGGTCCAGCCTCTCCCACAGAATTCAGACCCTCTCAACCCTGGCTCGGGGCTGGGAGAGGGCTTGTGACTGGGGTTGGGCTGGACACCCTGGTGAAGATTCTGGGGCTGATGGAGGAGCAAGGTGGCGCCTGGGAGAAGCCACAGCTGCAGAAGCAGCCCTCGCTCCCACTCTGACCTTAAGTGGCTTGCCCCTTGCCAGAGCAAGGAGGGACCCCCCCACCATTCCTGCCTCCCACCCACAATCCTTCAGGGACCATAGGTTGTTGTCAGTGATGTTGCTAATTAACTGCTTAATTAACTATTTAGGCTAATCAGATTAATCGACATTAATTGGCTACCATTTGTCAAGGACCCTGGAAAGCTGTGCCTCTCAGAGTTGAAGTGTGTGGCTGGGGCTTTGCAGGGGAGTTGGGAGGCGCTGTCACTGAGCTTTGGAGCTGCGGGGAAGGGTGGCAGGCAGAGGTAGGACCAAGGGCACCAAGACTGCTGCCCAGGGAGTGTTTACCTCCCTGTGGCCCTTGGACTGCTGAGTTCTGGCTCTTTACACTTTGGGAAGAATAGCACCTCTTCCTCTTCCTTAGTTGCATTAGGAAAAAAAAAAAAAAAAAAAAAAAAAACAAGGTTTGATGAGGGACCACAAGGAAGAGCCAGATACTTTTGATTCCCAAGGGCTGTAAAGACTTTGGAGGGGAAGAGACCTTAAAAATTCTAAATAAGCAGAGATATAATATAAGTAGGTCACCCCATGACAACTGCTGGGATGAAGTGCGCGTACTCCATTTTTTAAAAGGGGGGAAAGATGAGCAGTATCAGGTAGATACAATGCAAAATATTAAACTGTGATAAAACGATCCGATTTGCATTATTTAGTCAATTACAGCCCCCAAAACCCACAGTACATTTTTATGCCTGTTTTAAAATACAACTTACAGTTTGAAATTATAGCACTTGAAACAGAAAAGAAAAAACTACTATGAAATCCATCCTACGTTTTTTGGGGGAAAAAAGCCAACCCACTCAAAACTGGGAGTGTGAATTTGTCTTCTGCACCATTCCCTCAAGATTAAATGGCTCTCACATCTGGTCCAACGCTGGGCTGGAAGTTGGTAGCCTGCAGTCTCGTCTTGACTTTTTCCCTGACCCCCTGAGCGTCTCCTCCCCTCTCTGGTGAATCCCTGGCCTTTATTCCTGAGAGAGTACTTACATGGAGCAGAGGAGGGGTGGGTTTTGAGTATTCTGGAGATGAATGCAAATGTGAGGGGAAAATGGGGTCCATTTTAGTGAGAGGGTCAAGCTCCCCAAATGAGGGATGCTTCCTGGGCAGGTGGAGGGGCTCCCCACTTGGCGACAGAGATCTCTAGCTTGGTAAGGGAAGACCTAGAGAACGAATGTGTGGTCTCTCTCCTCCTTTACTGCCCTATCCTGCAGCCCCTGGGGGAGGAAGGACCAGGAGAGACTGGAGGCTGTTGCCTAGCAACGAGAGGCGCATCTGGATCGATGAGAATGGCAGGCGAGACTCCAGCCCCCAGCCTGGCTCTCTTTTTGATCTCACCCAGCCCAGCAGAAACCTGGGGGGGATGCCCAGGGCAGCCTGCCTGATTAGAGCTGAGTCAATAGAGGGAATTTTCCATAATGAGATTGTGTGGCCAGTGGAGGCAGCTGCTCCTGGCTTCTTCTGTCACCCTCCCCAGTGGGTGGAAGGGGCTTATCTGTTTGTCCAGCACACCCTTCCTGCTGACAACTCCTGGGGAGGCACATCACCACCCAACTTTGATTTTTCTCAGTCTGGACTGCCAGGGACTCAGAGCCCAGCTTACCCTGGCCCCAAGCCCCAGACACATCATCCAGATGGGGAAACTGAGGCCCCAAAAGGAAAAGAGATCTGGTCATACAGCTTCTAGCACATTTTACCTTTTCTCAGCCCAGCTCCCAGGGGGATCCTGGTGGGAAGGAGAAGGAGGTGAAGGGGCTGATGGCAGCTGATGAGAGCACACTGGCTCCCCTGATTTCACTCCAGGTCAGCCCCAGAGGCCAGCTTGGGAGGGTCCTGACACATAGGTGGCTCTCCCTAGGACACCTCAACAATGCCATGTGGCTTGGATCCTCCCCAGGACACAGAGATCACCACCTCCCTGGGAGCCCATGCCATCAGTGAGAGCTCAGCCATGCAAACGTTCTTTCTCAGGTTCCTGCCCCACCCCAAATCTCCATTCTAGCTCAGGCAGCTGTTTGCTCCCTGGCTGGAAGCTCCCCGAAGGCCAGGGAGGGCACTGAATAGGCGCAGAGTTGTCTGGGTGGGGCAGGGAGTCCTTTGTTCTACTAGAGCTCAGAGGAAACTAAAACACTACTTGCTTATTTGGTATCAGTACTGGTCTTTACAGGTCTATCAACTGGGTGGAACTGGTCTAGTCTGTATTATTTTCAATGACAGTATTTCTTGTTCTGCTCAATTCCACTGGTCTGTATTACCGGTTTGCGGGTTCCCCACCATCCTCTGTTGATGTACCGTCCGGTTCAGGCTCTCCATGGCCTGTCCTGAGCTACAGGGGTCTGCCCTGGCCTAGACTGTGGGTCCCTCCTAGTGCCCGGGCTCGGCCACTCAGAACCTTTGCACTGGGAACCCAAATCAGAGCCCACAGGAGCAGGGACAAGGCAAGAGCCTGGGAACCAGGCAAGTCCTCCCTGTCCATTCAGGACAGAGCTGGACTCCAGCGCTTACAGTGTTCGACAGTGTGGCCCATGCAAATGTCAACACCCGAAGCCTGAGTATGGTGAGAGCAGTCGCCAGGGACCCCTCCCACCAAGGTGCCCAGCAAGGGCAGTGAGAAAAAAACAAGCAGTGAGCTCGCTGTCACGATAAACACGGGCTGGCTTTCAACCAACATTCATCGACGGCTGCTTTGTGCCAAGTTCTGTGTTGGGCACCGGGGACACGAAACGGAAGCAACCCAGCCACTGCCCTTGGAGAGCCCTCACTGGGCCGGGAAGGAACAAACAGTCTCAGTAGAACGAGGTAAACACCAAGAGTGGTAACCAGAGGGTGAGGCTCCAGTAGCACTGCAGAGGTGTGTACCCTCCCTGCCCCCGCCCCCCCCACGCCCCCCCCCCGCCCCCGCCGGGACCCCTGGAGGTCAGGGAAGGCTTCACATAGAAGGTGATGCTTGAGCAGCGTCTTGCAGGATGAATGGAAGGGCAAGGGCACTCCAGGCAGAGGGAACAGCATGGAGCAGTGTATTCTTGGCCAGGGTGGAGTGCCCCCTGTCTGAGACAGCGTGGGGGCGGGACAGGATGCCCAGGACCCAGGGGCCAGCAAAGCCACCTGGGCTTTCTCCTGTGGTCAGTGAGCTTGCCCTCCTTCCCTCGCCTGCCCCAGGCACCCCATCTTGGCTTTGGGAACTTGGTCAGCGCCAGCACCTCCGTTCCATAGCACAGAGACTGCAGGGAAAGAGACAGTTGCAAGCCCTGCCCAGGCACGGCGAGGCCCTGAGCAGGGCGGATAGGGAGGGCAGGAGAGGCACCAAGGGCGCTGTGGCCCAAGCCCAGGCTGTGGTGCCAGCACCCTGAGGCACAGGCCGCCTGCCTGTCCTGGAACCAGACCTTCACCAAGCCAGCCAGACCCAGCCTGGGGGCTCTGGCCAAGGCCTTCCTCTGGCTCCAACACGGACAGCAGGAAGCTCTGGCTGCTGAATAATTGAAAGGAAGGCTTTCAGCACTTCTCCCTCCCCCTGCAGTGTCTTCTGGAGGGTTAGGTAACAAGCAGCTGTGCCAGCTCCCGCAGCCTCCCGAGAGACTCCAAGGAGGTTGGGAGGAAGCTCAGTCCACTAACCCTCTCACTGCCGGCCTGCCCTGGCCAGCCGGCGCCTTCCTCCCAAGCCCTCACCCTGCAGCGTTTTCTTACGTAAATACTGGTCTCTGCGAGTCCGTGTGGGTTGGTATCTGTGAAAAGTCCTTGTTAGCCTACTAGTCTCCACAAGTTGGTAGTGATTTGGAATGGCACATTATCTGCCTGATCTGTTCTAATTTATACTGATCTATATGTCTCACTGGTGAACTCGTGCCTTAGTCGTTTAGACTGCTTGGCGTCGTTTATGGGTAACCCTAGCAATTAACACTTACACAGGTAACTTAGTAAGTACCCGTAACTAAAAGATTAATTCCTTCAACCTTAAAGGGATTACTTGTATTAACACCATTTTATAAATCAGAAAACTGAGCACAGAGGTGAAGTCACTTTAGGGCACATAGTAAGTGATTTGAACCCAGGCTGGCTCTTCTGCCACTTGCTGATCTGCACACATCTGTGTTGCTTTATGTGGTTTAGGTGAATGTAGAGTTAGGATCAGACCTCTCTCTAAAGGTCAGGGGCCAGCAAAAGTGAAAGCAGGAGGCAGCAAGAGAGATCTTTCCAAGATGCAAATCTGACCATGACCTCCCCCGCTCAACAGCCTTCACTAGCTCCCTATTGCCTGCAGGATATAATCCTAGGTCCTCTATCCCTTCCGGTCCACTGTGCTCAGTGATGCACAAGCATGCACTCTTCCCTTTTCAAATTTTCATCCCACATGCCCACACGCTACCCAGGATGTCCTTCCTCCCCTTTTGTCCCACCAGCTCCTACTTACGCTTTAAGATCTCTCCTCTAGGAAGAACTCCCAGCTATGCTACTCCCCACACACTCCAGCTCAGTTTCTACCGTGTCCCCACCCCCAGCACTTATCTTGCTGCATTTCAGGTATCACTGCTCTCCCCCTAATCTCTCCATCTCTCTTTTAGCCTCTGGTGGGCCCCTGAGCGGCCACCTGCTGAATAGCTGTGACATGAGCACGTGACTCACCCCTAGAGCTGAGGGGCTGTCTCCCAGCCCTGTGACCCTTACCCCTCAGCCCCACCCTCTTGGGCAGGGAGCGCGAGAGGGCTTCCGGTGTGTTATAGCCACTCGGCTGGAGTGGCTCACGGGCTGGAGGTCTGGAGAAGGGTCTTCACAGGGAAGGGAGGGGTTGACAGGAGAGCCCCCTCCTTCAGTGCTCCAGGAGACATGTCTGTGTCATGGGTACAGCCTGGCTTCAGTGCAGGGATTGCGGTGGGGTGGGGGTACATCAAGCTTCCTTGGACGCGATGGAGATGGGTTTTCTTTCCCAGCTTGATAAAATAGCTTAACACACCGTTGTCGTTGCACTCATTTTTACAAAGATCCAGACTTAGTTTCACAGCCTCAGTACCTGGTTTCATGTGTGTTTGTCAGTTCCATCACGTTTCTGACAGTTACAAAGAATTTGTTTCCTCCAGAAACTCAGGAGGCATCTCTCTCCCCAACCTCTCTCCCGCACTGGGCTTTTCTCTGGCAGAGCTCACACTGGGTTTGCAGGCCCCACCTCATAGGAATGTGGCTCCCCACCGTGATCACACTCCACCCTGGACCTCTCAGTCCCTGCTCCCTGCACCCTGCCGGCCTGCTCACCCTTGCCCTCAGCCTGTGTGTCACCCGCCCGGACTCCCCCTTCCCTCTCTGGAGCAGGCTCATCTCCCAAAGGGCCAATTCAAACACCGTTGCCTTTGTGAAGCCTTCCCTGACCATCCCAGCCCAAGTAGACCTTCTCTGGCCTCTTTTTTGTTCCCCCAGTACTGGGTTGGGGTGCAGAAAGATGACGTAATTAGGATCTGTCTTCATCATAAGCTTGTCACTGAAAAAATGAGTGATCCCACCAAGCTCTGAGTTAGGAAGCATTGTCTCCATTTTACATATGAGAAAACTGAGTCTCAGGAGGTTTAATGACTTTCCCTGATCACCCAGGCAGAAGTGGGGAAGCCGAATTCAAGCTCAAGTCCTCTGACTCCAAATCCAGTGTTCCTTCTCCATCCCACCCACCCCCCTGCTTTCCTGGTCCCTGGGAGACAGCAGAAGACCTTAGTGGCAAGAATGTGGTTAAATTACGTGTAACTGTGGATTGAGAACTTCCTTGAAGCTGTGGGAACCTGTACATGTGAGGGTGTGGAGGCCTTGAGTCCTGGCATTATCACTGGGGAGGTGTGTCTCTGGCAGGTGAGGGCAGAGAAAGGGGCCGTCAGGGGAGGGGTGCTGCTCCCTGGTGAGAGGCATCTGAGCTCCAGGAGCAAAGGCACCCCTGGGTTGGTGCCATGGGTGGGAGTGAGATGGGGAGGGCAGGACTTGGCTGAGGCCAGCAGTGGGTAAGGGGAAAGTGGGCCAGGTTGTCCCAGCCGGCTCCTCCGAATGGCACCCACCCCAGTCCGTTCTCTCCTTCTTCCTCCAAGATCAACGACCTTGCTCACGCTCCAGTTTTAGTCTCTCAGCGATGCAATGACAACTCCCAAATCAGGCCCAGATCTCTGCATCCTGAGGGCCAGACCCACGCTCTCAGACTCCTGAATGTCTTCCCTGGAAGTCTAGAAGCTCCTCGCACCCACCACGTCCAGTGCAGCCAGCACTGACAAATAATAATAATGACACCAATACCGTTTCTGAGACATTCGTGGCACACTAGGCACTGAGGTAGCATTTTGCATGTATTCGTCCTTTACAACAAACCTACGGGCAGGGTGCTATTAGCAGTTCCATTTTACAGGCAAGGAAACTGAGGCACAGAGTTTAACTCGCATGACCAAGTTCATTCAGTTTACGAGTTCCCTAAGAGCATAACCCTGCAAACCCTTCAAGCCCTTCAAAAGAGCATAGTCTCCCCCTCAAACCAGGTTTCCCAGGGCAGGGCCCAGTCTGCCCCTCAAATACATATGTAGTCCCCTGCCCCCTCTCCCCAGACCTGGCCAGGTCACTAGTGACCTGAATGTCCTACCCCTCTGAGCCCCAGGGTGAGTGATGATCTCATTAGCTGGAGGCCTCTGTGCCTGTCACCAGACTGGTCCCTGCAGTACAGATGGGATGTTTCACCTTCAATTAATCTCTCCCAGCAGGGCTGGACTTGCAGGTACCAGCAGCCACACTGCTCCATCCTGTCCTCGTCCAGGCCTGCTCAGGCGACCCAGGCTTGGGTTTGGGAGTAGGAGGAAAGCCTACGGACTCATCCATGAGGCTTGGAAATCAGGTGTCTGGCTTTTTTTCATGACTTAATCTGGCCCAGCATCTGGACTTGCCCTGGAGACCTGACCCAGTGCTGAGCTCTGGGGGTAGCTGCTGTGGCTCTGGTCCCTGGCTCCATCAGCGGGTAGGGGGTGGGCTGAAAGCTTGGCAGTATACATACGTAGTCAGTATCATCTAGATTTCCAGAGCAGGAAAGGACCTGTGATGTCTCTGAGGCCAGCCCCCACCCCATGCATCGTCCAGTGGGGAAACGGGGTCCAGAGAAGGGGAGAGACTTGCTCAGGGTCTCACAGCCAATTAGTGGTAGAGAAAAGACTTCCCATTGGCTGCTCTGTCTCCAAAGAGACTCAGTGTCAATATTCCCAAGGACCTTAGCAAGTTAGGGTCAGGGTCAGGATTAGGACTCTAGACTCCATATCTGCCTGCCTGATCCCACAAGCCTCTCAATCTGCCCTCCATGTTCCCATCACGGTAAATGGCTACCATCCACCTGGTCACCAAAGTCAGTGTCATCCAGGATGCCTGTCCCCACCCCACATCCATCACATCCAGTCACATTTCTTGACTCTGGTTCAGGCCTCACCGGCTCTGGTGTCCCTGCCTCCAGTTCCTCACCACCCTCTCCGGGAAGCCAGCCCGTGACCACCCAGGCAGAGCGGCAGACACTCCTCAAGTTCTGTTTTATCACACTACACTCAAACCTGTGAATTTCCCAAACCAGCCTGTGAGTTCCCAGAAGGCCAGGAAGGGACCTTGTTCATCTCTAATCCCCAGCCTTTCATAGGGTAGGATCTGGGTGGATGTTGCGTGACGGTTTGCTGGGTGAATATAGTATCTATCTCCTGTTTGAACAGTTCCTATAATGGAGAACTCGCTCATCCTGGGATGAACTGAACTGCTTAGTGTTTGTTTGCTTGTTCGTTTAAGTTTTAAATGTTAGAGAGAAGTAATTCTGTCTTGCACTTAGCGGAAGTCCACTCTAGATGACTTCCCTGCAGGAGTTCTGGCTTTGTCTTCTAGAACAAAGGCCAGCAGTGGGTGAGGCTCTGAAGGGGACAGACTGACAGTGGGACAGACAGATGGGCGAGGGCCTCTCAATGTGGTCCAAGGACAGTGCTTGGGAACTTGTCAGAAATGCAGATTCTCAGGCGCCACCCCAGATCTAGTGACTCAGAAACTCTGGGCATAGGGCCCACCTATCTGTGTTGTAAGGAGTTCTCCAGGTAACGCTGAGGCCCGATAAAATTTGAGAACCGCTGCTCTGACAGGGCTCCCAATTGCTGGTCCCCAGGGCATCCGTATCCGAACCATCTGCTGGACACTGACGATATCACCTCTAAGATTTTGATTCAGTAGGTCTAGGTTGGGTCCCAGGTAGTAGTGACGTATAAAATACAATTCCATTTGAATTTCAGATAAGCAGCGAATAACTTTTTTAAGATAAGTATGTCCCAAATATAAAATTCATGAAATTCAAATTGAATTTAACTGCACATCCTGTATTTTTATTTGCCCAATCTGGCAAGCCGACCTCCTTCTCCCCAGCCTCCTGGCAGATTCAGCCAGGTTTGGCCTATGTCCTCTAACATCCTTCAAATACTTGAAGATAATGAGTCTGCTGGCCTGTATATTCTCATCACCTCCCCCTTCTGAGCGTCATGTTTGTGTTGACATAGCATAAGAGAATATGCACTCTGGGCAGCCACGTCATGATATTGACCCAGACTGCGTCTGTGACCATTGCGAACCCCGAACTCCTTCCTAACGGTGCTGATCCTAAGCTCTGCCTACCCCACTCCCCTGAGAAAGTGAGTTTGGGACCCAGCTTCAGAATGTGGCATTTCTCGCTATCCTGTTTCACCTTCTCAGGTTCCTTCTATCTTCCCAGTCTGTGGAGTCCTTTTAGATTCTGACTCGGAATGTCTGAGCCTTCCCAGGTGGTGTCCTCAGTAAATCTGATCAGCAGGTTGTCACAGTTCCATCCAGTCAGTGGTGAACATCTTGGACCAGTGGTAAGGACAGAGCCCTATGGTCCTCTAGTAAAAACCTCCATCTAATGTGACACTGATCTATTAATTAGCTCCCTGGAGCACAGGTTAATCCAGCCACCAATTGCAACAGGGCAGAATATTAGTCCCCACCAGCACAATGTCTCGCTCCCTAGGAAATCTCACAGGATTCCATAAAAGATTATATCAGATGCCTCACAGAGAAACCCTGAGCCTGCAGTAACTCCCTGGTTTACTGGGCCAGCAACCCAGTAAAGACTCGGAAAGCAGTGGCTTCGTGTTCAATGACCTCTGGTCCCTCTTCAAGAGGTTCAAGGGTCATCCTCTCAATAACCTGCCTGAGACTCCTGCCTGGCACCCTGCAACTGACCAGGTGGAGTTGGTAGAATCTGCCATCTGTCCTAGTGAAAATGCAGACTGCACCTGCCCCTGTGCTTCCACACTCCTCTCCTTTCCTTCTCAGTCATTCCTGAGGATTGCCCTCAGCAGCCTAGCAATCTCACCCTGGCATTCTCTAGTGCTGGGGATAGAATTTCTTGGGGTCTGGAGATCTGAGTGTGTCCAGAACTGTCTCCATCAGCTTCTCCTCCCTCCTTGTCCTCAAGGAGTTTGGGCCAATTCTAGGCTGAGGAGCCTCACGTCAGAGCAGAAGCCTGCAGAGAGAGCAGCTCTGAATCTGGCTCCTCCACGGCTCTCAGCTCTCGCTGGGCCCGAGCACGTTCTCCCCACACCCTCAGTGTGCCTCCTGCATTGCCAGGTGCCGGGGAGCTCTGAGGAGCCAGAACAAAGGCATGGTCTCCTCTCCTCAAAGGGCTCACAGTCTAGAACAGGGTTCAGATGCAAACAACAAGTTGAACCTCAGTATCTAAAGATAAAGAGGTAAGGACAAAAGCCGTGGGAGTCAAGGAAGGAATGACTCATCCTTCCTCAGAAGTACGAAAGGCTTCCCAGGGGCAATGACATTTGAGCTGAGTCCTGAAGGATGAGTAGAAGTTCCCCAGGTGGGAAAGAGGGGAGTAGGTATTCCTGCACAGGGGAACCGCATGAGCAAAGGCACAAAGGAGTGAGAGTGCTTGTTCGGGGGCAGATGACCAGGGCTGAGGCTGGGCATTGATTGCAGGATGAGGTGTAGCAAGGGAGGAAGCTGTAAGATAGCATAAGGCAAAACATGAAGGGGTCTTGAGGGCTGTATTGAGGACCGTGCCAGGTAGTTCTCATCCCACCTACCACTGTAATTGCTATTTGTTCCACCCATGCGCACTGAGCTCCACCTGCTGACGCACTTGGCTGGCACTACGAGCTGAAAGCTAAACTGCCCTCAGCCCAGGGGGAGCCAGACCTGTGAGCCCACCATGACAATAGTGAGTGGCAAGAGCTCTGGGAAGGCAGCACCAGTCAGAAGGCTAAGGGGAGGCTTCCAGAAGCTGGTGATGTCTACGAGCAGTGACTTTGAGGACGTGTAGGAGTCAGGAGAAGAGTGACTCGGGGAAAGGGAGAGGCAAGTGGAAAAGCCCAGAGGCAGGAGAGATGGAGAATCTGTTGGGAGGGCAGAGGGTTCCAGCTAGACCAAAAGGCAGGCCGCATCATAACTTTAAGCCAAGGTGACAGGAAGCCACTAGAGGCTGTTAGTCAGAGCATGACACTGTCTGATGTCTCCTCGACCAAGTCTCCCAGGTGGCCGATGCAGCATGGACAGAGAGGGCAGGGGACCAGGCAGGACACTGAGGCTGGCGTGGACCAGTGAGGGGCTTGGGGTGAGGTGGTCATGGCAGGGGAGAAAGTGGATAAATATGAGCGATGCTGAGAAGAGGGGATGAGAAACCAAGCTTGATGACAGGTGACCTGCAGTGGGTCAGGGCAATGTGGGGTCTCTGAGCTCCATACACGTCCCTGGCTAAGGTGACTAACATGTGGAGGGGTCACCCCTGAGCCAAGCACCATGGCTAAGGCAGATGGGGAACACGTTCCCAGAGCTCTGTGTGGGGGCTGGGTGAGTAGGTGATGCTTATAGGGTACCCCAGGTGAACCCCTGGTGGAGCTGGGGTGCAGAGCTGGGCAGGAAGCCTGCAGGGTTTAGGGGTGGAGAGAGGTTAAAAACAGCTTTGGTCTGTAAATCCCCCAGAGCCCTCCCTCCTGGGAGTAGGGATGCTGCTCCAAACACAGCTGGGAATCAGAGGTTCAGGGGGGCAGTGATTTCTCCGTCACATGGCAAGGAGTGGAGGAGCCTGGCCTAGAACCCAGGGACTTGAGACTTCAGGGGATGGCCACATAAAGGCGCTTAAAGGTTCTCATCACCATTGTCATTCTGTCCCCTTCAAAGCCTCTTGTCCCTCACAGTCCCCCTTTCTCTTCTCTGCCTTCCAGTCTCTGTGGCTCTGAATGCCCCCCACCCCCATCACGCTGAGGCCAGTGAACGGAGTGTGTTGGGGATTGTGCTGCAGGGAAGGTCCATCCAGGATGTCCAGACATGCCTAATCCCTCCTCCTCTCCCCGCCTCCCTCTACCTCTTCCCTCCTTCCCATCCCACTCCCTGAGAAGGAGGCCTCCCTTGTTGCTTAGCAACTAGCAGAGCTTTGGAGAAAAGAAATGGAAATAGCTCAGGAGGTGCCTTCCTCTGTTAAGATAGGTCCTTGGTATATGTGTTTGTGTGCACACGTGTGTGTGCCCACGGACGTGCGTGTGCATGCTCTACTTTGGGCCTAGCGTGGAACCAGGCCCCCCAAGTCATGCTGACTCCCATGTCATCACCCTGAGCCTGTAGAAGGATGTGGCTGCCTGGAAAGCTAATGTCAGTGCCACATTTGGTCACATCCTCAGAAGCAGTGTTTCTAGAACAAAGGAGGGGACAATCCTGTGGGCTGCAATCTGGATCTGACCCCCACCTGGTCTGTTGGCTTTGGAGAAGTTGGCCAGATCAAAGTGGGAACTGAAAACTGCATCTGTGGTGGGAATGCCCCTGAGCCTGGAGAAAGCTCCACGTTCCCATCTGGAGCAGACTGGAAGGTGGGAGCACATATGGTCTGTGATCCCACAGGCCAGAGCCAGGACAATGAGTGTTTGGGGGAGGAAGGATTTAAACTGAGCCTGAAGGAAAAACAACAATAAAACTAACAAATTTTCCCAGGGACCAATTTGGTTGCCTGAGGAGTTGCAAGCAGGTGTGCAGGCAGGGGCTAGGCCATCAGGCCCAGGCATTGGTACAAGGCAGAGAAGGTTGCCCTAGGTGGTTAGTAGGTCCTTGGAGATGACTCCATTCCAAGCCAAGGGCCCTTAGAGGCCAGCTAGTCGGGCCTGCATCCACCCATCTTACAGATGGGTAAAGCCCAGGATCCAATACCCTCTCATGCCCTGAAGAGTGACCCAAAGGTGCAAACCTGGAATCCACGCCCCTCCGCAGCCTGAGGGTAAGTGGATTAGAGCCCTGAGTGGACCTTTAAATCTCCAGGATTAACCTGCTCAGAGAAGAGCTTAGCAGGTGGCCGAGAAGTGACCACCCCGCCTGTTTCTGTGTCTGTCCTGCAGGGCCGAGACCAGCGGCTCTGAGGCCAGCCGCTATGTCGTCCACAGCTATGTCCTCCACCGTTAACAACGGGGCGGCCAGCATGCCGTCCCCGCCCGACGCTGCAAACGGCTTCCCGCAGCCCGGCGCCTCCTCCGCGAACTGGCCGCGGGCGGAAGAGGAGCTGCGCGCCGCGGAGCCTGGCCTGGTGAAGCGCGCGCACCGCGAGATCCTGGACCATGAGCGCAAGCGGCGCGTGGAGCTCAAGTGCATGGAACTGCAGGAGATGATGGAGGAGCAGGGGTGAGCGAGCCGCGAGGCAGAGAGGGGCGTGGCCAAAGGGGGCGGGGCGGGGCGGGGCGGAGGGCGGAGCCGGACAAGCGTCAGGACCCTGGAGCCAAGTCAGGCAAGGGGACAGAGTCTGAACCAGTCGTGGTGGAACCATTGCAAGCCCAGCCGAACTTTCATTCATTAGTTTATTCAACCAATAAACTGTCTTGAACGAGTAATCTACGGCAGGCTCTGAACTGGGCTCAGATTCGCAAAAGCCAAGGAGACACAATTCATGCCTCCAGAAACATTCAGTCTAGTGGGGGTGAGAGCTGTGTAAACATCAATGACAACTCAAGGACTCAGTCTCCCCTTCTATAAAATGGGTAGATGGAGCTGCCTAGACTCTACCAAGCAGGTGCTGCAGCCAGACAAGAAAGCACAATGGGCCCTTACTATGTGTGAGGGCTGCCACATCCATAAGCTTAGGTTTCACCCTCTCTAGTTCAAAACCAGTCACAGGGGCACACAAGTGTGTCAGGCAGGGAGCCGCTGGGCAATGCTGGGACCCAGAGCTGGACTGGAGTCACTTCCTCTCAGTCCCTCCCCCTCTCAGAAAGGAAACAAGCATGTTAACAACCAACTCTACCACAAAACAGATTACACTCATGGTTATAGGACAGGACTGGAGAGGGCCAAGTGCTTCAGGAGTTCAGAGGAGAGATTCTGGGAGGAGAAAACATTTGAATGGGCCTTGAAGGATGAGTAGGAGTTTGTCGGGCTGAAAAAAGGAGGGGTTGTGAGTGACCTCCCTCCAAAGACGAGTGGAGATGGGATAGCCCTCACCCATGGAGCTGGAGGCAAAGAAATAGAAAACAAAGCCTACGTGTTTGTGTAGCTGCAATAAAGCGGGTGGTCCCGAGGCTCCCTTATACATCTGCCCTGAGTACTTTGAAACAAGAGCACTGGCTGTGGAGGGAGTCAAAGTTGGGAGCAGGACCTGTCCATCAGACATACACTGTTAGTGAGCTGAGAAACCAGAACGCCAGTGCATGGAATTGGGCCTGGAGCCCGATGGGGGCAGACAGCCTGCGCAGAGCAGTCCTTCCAAAGCACACTTTTGTCTGTGTAACCAGGTTTCTTGGACTTCCCAAGAGGCAACCAAGACATGGCTCACTGTCCCCGTGAACCCAGGAAGACACTGAAGCTCAGGCAGAGGCAGTGACCAGTGGAAGGTCATCAGGAAGGCGGGCCAAGGCTGGGCCTGGGCAGAGCAACCTGTGGTGTTTATAAGGGGGGGGAAAGGCACAGGGACTTGGTGTCACCTCCAGCTGGGGACCAGGTTGGGGAAAGGAGGGTCTCTGCAGAAAGGGATGGATGGATGGATGGAAGGCTGATGAAAACAGAGGAAAAGGAGGCCTCCAGCTG
Organism: Rhinolophus ferrumequinum; assembly: GCF_004115265.2. Taxonomy (NCBI): domain Eukaryota; kingdom Metazoa; phylum Chordata; class Mammalia; order Chiroptera; family Rhinolophidae; genus Rhinolophus; species Rhinolophus ferrumequinum. The sequence continues at coordinate 92,516,935 of NC_046290.1, read as the reverse complement.
GTGCTGAAAACAGGTTTGATGAGCTGTAGATGTGGGCAGAGGAAATGAGATCCCCAGGGCAGGGTTGAGTAGGGAGTGGGACGGAGAATCCTTCTGCAGAGAGAGCCCCAGGACCTTAATTAAATCTGCAAATCCTGCTGAGGTGGGTGACTCCAGGAGGGAAGGGAGTATGTGCCCGGAGGAGGTGAGGAAACCGGAGGGATGGCTGGGACCGAGGAAGGAGGGAAGAGCTCCAGTCCCTTCCTGAGCCCCTCTCCCCTCACTAAGCCCCCTCCTCTTCCATTCTGAAAGCCCTCCCCCTCCAGAGCACCATCCTTTCAGGGAACCCCAAGGCCCCTCCCTCCTGGAGCTCCTCTCCCTCCCCAGGCCTTCTTCCCCTGGCTGAATCTACTCCTGGTCCAGCCCCTCACTGCACATGGGAGGGTCGGTACCAGGTGAGGGCAGCCTAAGGTAGACAGGGATGGCATTCTGCCATGTCCTTGGTGTCAGTCCCCGTCCCTCAAGGACCTGTGCCTGTCTGGGAAGTCCCCACTAGGTCTCCAGATTTTCAGTGAGGGCCCCTTACCCCTGCCCAAGCCCTCACCACAGGTGCTCCTTAGACTCGGGTCTCCCACAGCTGCTAGCTCTCCAGTCACCGTCCCCTCCCTCCCACCTCTTAGAGGCAGCCTCGTGGGTGGACAGCACAGCCACTCAAACCCAACAATCCAGGTTTCCGGCCCAGGTCTGTGACCTTGGAAAAGCCACCATTACTCACCTGTAAAACAGAAATACCTGTCTTCCAGAGTTGTTCAGAGAGTCCTGTGGACTGAGGCACATACGGGGGGGGGGGGGGGGGGGGGCGGTCCTTCACCCCCAACCAGTCCCCAGAAAGTGCTCCACAAACATGAGGGACCCTTGCCCTGTTATCAAATTCAGTCATTAATATCCATTTCTAGAAACACTGTTCATTCGCATTTATTTACCAGGTTTTCATGCATTTGACAAATATTCCCACTAGTCACAGGAACACACATTCTTTGGCCCCATTAAAAAGCAATCCTTTCCTTAATATTGATGGATGGTCAGCTAATTCACTAGTGATTGATACTGCATTTGGAATCACCTTCCAGGGCAGCCTCTGCATGTAGACTGCAATCACCCTGGGGGTGGGGACAGAGCCCCCAGCCTGAGCAATGTGACTCCCACCCCAGCCACAACATCCCCCCACCCACCCTACCCAGGCCCCATCTTGTGAGGATGTGGTGGGGGGCGGGTGGGGGGGGAAGGTGGACAGAGCCGGCTCTGCCCCCAGCTGGGCTTGGAGTTTTACTCCTCCCTTCCCCATTCTGTTTCCTCATCTGTAAAATGGGAAGAGTGAGGCTGCCCCCACCCCCCAGAGCTGCAGTGAAAATCAAATTAACAACCAAGGAAAGGATTATCTAGGAGACCTGGCAAGATGAACAGGCAGAATGAAACATTTTCCACTGTGGGGACCTCTTTGAAAATGCAGTGTCCCCTCACCCCACCCCAGACCCAGAGGGCAACCCAGGAAGTCCTCAACGTGGCAACCACTTTAGCATGTCCTTCCCATAGAGCAGAGTGGGGACGAGGAAGCCACACTGGCTGAGACATCATGTCCCCTCCCCTGTCCAAGCCCTGGAGTTTTCGTCTGAGGCTTTGGCCAATGCCAGCCAGGCCTCCTGTACGGCCTTAGGTTGGCAGATGCTGCCATTTCCACAGGGAGTGGATGGCTTGGTTACCAGCCTCTCTGCTCTCCCAGCCTTTGCCTCCTGGGAGAGCAGAGAGAAGAGGCCCAGGTGATTCCTGACCAGGGACCACGCTGACCTGGTAGGGGTCTGGGGTGGAAAAAGGCAGGAAGCCTGGAATGGCTAGACCCTTTGTACCCACCACTCTGGAACAAAATCACCACGATTTATTGAGTACCTACTATGTGCCGTGCACTGCACAAAGAATTTTATATGCATCATCTACCTTAAGCCTTATAACAACCTTGAAAGGCAGGTTACTATCCTGTTTCACGGGGGGGTGGAGGGGCTAAGGCTAAGAGAAGTATATGGACTTGTCCAAGGTCACAGAGCAAGAAAGTGCGGGGCGGGGGGTTGTCAGGACTCAGAACCAGGGCTGCCTGGCTCTCCTGCCGCACCTCTTAATCACTGTCCTTTGTGGCCTCAGCTCAGAGGGTTGACCTCAAGGGCTATCAGGGGAGGCAGCCTGGGAAGTGCCGGTCACACTTGAGATCTCTTTGCCCTGTAACCAGATGGCTTCCCCGGGTCCTCAGCTTCTCCCAGCAAGAAACCCTGGGGCATACAGGGATCTTTCCCAAGCCTCCAGTTCGGTTCAGTCCAGCACCCCCAGCTCTCCAAGAACAGGTGCTGGAGTTAGTCCACTTGCCTTCAATCCGCCAGCTCTGGAATGAGCTCCAAGTCCCTGCTCCAGACCTTTTTTTTTTTTTTTTAAGATTTTATTGGGGAAGGGGAACAGGACTTTGTTGGGGAACAGTGTGTACTTCCGGGACTTTTCCAAGTCAAGTTGTTGTCCTTTCAATCTTAGTTGTGGAGGGCGCAGCTCAGTTCCAGGTCTAGTTGCCGCTGTTAGTTGAGGGGGCACAGCCCACCATCCCTTGTGGGCGTCGAGGAGTCGAACCAGCAACCTTGTGGTTGAGAGCCCACTGGCCCACATGGGAATTGAACTGGCAGCCTTTGACATTAGGAGCATGGAGCTCCAACCGCCTGAGCCAGCGGGGCCGGTCCTCCTGCTCCAGATCTTAATGACACCCATCTCGCAGCCTCACACGCTCCACAGACCCTCAGGCATGGACTTGGCCCCTGGCCTGAAGCCTCTCCCATCCAACAGGGGCTGTGGCCCTGCCTCGCTCTTGGGCCATCTCCTCTCCACCCCCACCAGGTGCAGGGCCCCATGCCAATTGTCCAGCCAACCTGTGTCTCCCTCCCAGGGTTCTATGAATTGGGAGTTGAGCTGTGTTAAAGGGCCTGTGCTATTTGTCTCTGTGTTGGTGACAATGACAAGCTGGTCTCCTGAAGAGACGTTGAGATGGGAGCAGCTCCTCTGTGCCTACACTGCTCCAAGAAGCCACCACCCCTCCTTCCTGGGCACCAGGCCAGCCCAGCCCAGCCATCCAAAGGCTCTGTACTGCCCAATGCACAAGACCAGGGACCCTCCAGCCATATGCTAAACAGGGGCTGAGGTGGACACCGTGAGCCGGGGCGCAGAGCTTGGTGAATTGGGCTAGAGGTGTCAGCACAGTGCCGCCTGAGCACCCCCACGCACACCCACTGCTGTAGGGCGGACGGTTGGAAGAGATTGGCCTCTCCCCCTGCCAGGCGGGATTCAATCTCCCTGTGGTGGGCCACACAGGTGCCTGAACCTGCAGAGGGTCAGACTGTAGCTGGGGGCCAGGGGACACCTGGTTAAGAAGCTGTGCTCCTCATCGAATCCCCCCATGTTCAGTCATTTCCCAAGGCCCAGCCATCCTCCCACCTAGACAGTGTTTTTCCACTTCTTCCCCTCCATCCTCAGGCCCGCTCTCTAGCTCTGACCTCACCGTCTCCTGCGGGACCCCTGCAGTAGCCCAGTGTCAGCCTCCCTGCCTCCAGGTCCCTCTACTTCAGCCACACAGGCACCAAAGCCATCTTTCCAAAATGAAAGTCCAACCTTCAAACTCTTCGATGCCTCTCCATCACCAGTCACTCATTTATCAAAAATTTGGGGTGCCACATGTGGCCAGGCAAGGTGTCAGGTGCTGGGGACACAATGGCAATCCAGATAGACAAGGTCCTTGCCCTCAGGGAACTCTCAGGCCAGTGCAGAATACAAAGAAGTCAACAGACAATGAGTAGCAAATGAACCACCTGCCAGGATCCAGGAGGTAGAGGTTGCTATGGAAACATAAACATCAGCACCTAACCTGGTCAGGGGATATCCATGCTGCTGTAAACATCCCGTGAGTCACGTCTTTGTGCTTAGCCACGATTATTTCCTCCAAGTAAACCTGGAAGTTAATTTATGAGTCAAAGGTTGTCTTTATTATTTAAGGCTTTTGAAAAGAATTGCCAAATTGCTCTCTAAAGAGTCAGGGTCAATCCACAAATGTTTGTTGAAGGAGGGAAGGAAAGGATTAAGGAGACAAGGAAGGAGAAAAAATAGGGGGTCCCTGAGAGGGAACAACGTACCATTTTCATAGAAAGGCTGAGTGGGGAAGGCTGGACCTGCTGTGTGGACAGAGAGTGGATGGTGAGCAGATGACAGAAACAAGACAGGACCCTATTCCTATTTGCCACCATGTTTTCTGTCCAGAACCATGACCTGCAGCACAGAAAGGAGAAAGGGTGGGGACCCGGGACCCCAAGATTTATTTAGCAGAAGCCACTGGACACCTGCTGCATGTTGGGCACAGGGCAAGGGGCTGAGTGAGCAAAAACCAGCACCACCGTGCCGGGGCAGCGTGGACACAAGCTGGAGGGAGAAACGCCAGAGGAGCAGGGAAGCCCGGGCAGTGGCTATCAGAGTGGTGCAGTGACAGGATGACAGCTGACCCCAAGGTGTGGGAGCAGGGACAAGGTGTGGAAAATTCCAGACTTTGATCCTTAGCCTGAGACCTGGGTCCAGGAGAGAGGGAGAGGGGAGTAGAGAAGTGAGGAGCTTCTATTCAAGGCCCAGATTTCACCCACTCCTATGCCCCTAAGCAGCAGAGGGAAACAATGGATCTAGCTTTGGGATCCCCAGCAAGCCACTTGGCAGCCTTGGTCTTGCAGAGGGGACGGACGCTCTGAGGACCTCCCAAGGCTGTTGTGAGTATCAGATGTCCTTGAGGCCAGGAAAGGAGAAAAAGCCATGGATTCTCACTTCTCTCCTAAAATGTGTCCAGAGAGCCTGGATGTGGGGCAGACCTGCGCTGCTGGTAGAGGCGGGGCAGGAGGAGAGGCACAGCCTCCCTTAGTCGGTCCCCCCACATCTGGGAACAGCTCTGTCTTTAGTTTACAGATTTGTCTGGCTGGTTGTTTGTGCAGTTGGTTGGCTGGCTGCTTTGGTACAAAGTGGACAGGGCTTGAGCTTCCCCAGCACTGACAGCCTTGCTTGGTGGTGCTGGAAAGTGCACTTGTGACTGAGGTCTGGGGGACGGGCTGGGGGGACAGGTGGGAAGGGAACTGAGAACAGCCCTCACCCTTCCTGCACCCCTGCAGGTACTCTGAGGAGGAGACCCGGCAGAAGGTCAGGACTTTCCGGCAGATGCTGATGGAGAAGGAGGGAATGCTTACCAGGGAGGACCGGCCTGGAGGCCACATGTGAGTGCTGCCCGTGTGGGGGCAGGGGAGGGGCGGGTACAGGCTCAGGCAGCATTTGGGTGCCAGAGGGGCAAGGAAGAGGAGGAGAGAGGCACGTACCCTGTCTACTGGAAGTTCCAGCCTGGCCTAGGCACAAGGCAGGGGCTGCTGAGCACCGGGGTGTCACCAAGGACCTGCCCCTGCCACCCCGGGTCCTTTGTATGGCCCAGCAGTGGGGGAGGCAGCCCAGATCTCAGCTCAGGGAAGTCTGGGCTGCACATCAGGAAACGAGAAATGTTATGACCCCAGCACTGTCACTGGCTGACAGTGGGACACCCAAACTCATCCCTCTGCCCCACTCTTCCTACCCATACAATGGGCTCCAGAGTAAATGCGATCCGTGGAAAGTAAGAACCAACACAGCAAATGCCATTGCTAGCATGGCCAAAGTCTTGTGAGGAAAAGAGAGGTCACCTCTCTGCTCCTGTCACAGGACAAGAGGAGCACCCAGGTGGACTTTGGATCAAACAGAGAAGTTATAGGGAGCTCGACATTGTCTTGGATTAGAGAAAAACTGGGAACCACTCAAAACCATACAAAACAGAGCAGGCTTCCATAGGAGGGTGGGGCAGCCTGTCCCAGAAGTGTGCAGGCCTGTCTGGATGGCCGGACACCCGGCAGGCAGTGAGCACCGAGGGAGTGTCATTGAATCCCCTCTGATCATCAATGTTCCCCTTGCTAAGCCTCGGTGTCCCCACCCACTTCTGGCTTTGTCCCCTGCTCCTCTGGGTGGAAGTATAACTGAAGCTGAGTGAGAGGCTGGGGTAAAAATCACTACTGGTCATTTCTTCCCGAGTAGGACCTGTGTGGGCAGGGGGCATCTTGCTGAGGCCCTAAATCCCTGTCACCTTTACTCGCACAAAAATCAAATGACAGCAGCACTTTCTGAGAGACTTTTTTCCATTGTCGTTGTCTTGAGAGCAAACAGCACTTTGAGAATAATGGACTGCAATGGGCAGCAGGTGGGAAAGCCCTTTCTGCAGACCATCCGGACTGTTAGGGGCTCCAGAAGTGGGGGATTCCCCACCTTATCCCACTTAAACCTCCCCTCTCTGGCTTGGACAGGAGCAAAAGCAGAGTCAGAGCAGCCCCAGGCTTGTAGGAGGCTCATGGGTGACCTGGGAGAGCCAAGCTCAGCTGGCCTCCCTTTCCTCCCCTCTGGTGGGAAAGCTGACCCCTCCGCCAACTCCTTCTCTCCAGCCTCCTGGAACTCAGAGCACCCTCCAGCAACTCCTGTGCCTCTCCCCCCACCCTCACCCCACCCCCCGTAGTGATGCCGGCCAGTTCCCTGCAAGCAAGGCCGGCCCTTCTCTTTCTTTCTCAAAAATCTTGACAACCAGATCCTCCCACTGCTGCCTGCACCACCCCCAAACCCAAACGTCCTGGCTTTCTGAACTGTGCCTGGCTTTCTGAACTGTGCCGCCTCCTCTGAACTCTACCTGCCACCTTCTCTCGGCCTTTCCAGCTCAGGCCTGTCCTTCTTCCCTCCCCCGGCTCCTTCCTCCTAAACTAATTCCTGTCCTTCCTCAACTCTGCTTTCTCCTCTGGCTACCAGCCCACGTTTTTTCTCTCCTTTCTCCACCAAATTTCTGTAGCCTGTGCGGCATGCATTGTCTCCACTTCCTTAAACCATGGACATGAGGCTCCTGCCGCATGACTCCCGTGACCGGCTGTGACCACCCGAGTCCCACTTACCATGGCCCATGCTTTTCTGCAGGCCTAACTTCTCTGGCAGCTGCCACCATTGTGCTTTCCCTTCTGGAAACCTACTTTCCCCCTGGCTTCCGAGATGCAGTGCTCTGAGTTCCCTCTTCCTTCTGGCCCTCTGACAGCCTCTGCCGTCTCCCTCCCTCCTGCCCACTTCCCAGATGTTGGTTCCCCGAAAGGTTCTGTCATGTCCTCAGGTCTCTTCTCTCTGGGGGATCTCATCCCTTGCACTAACAGGAGAGAACAGAGTTCTCTCCTGTTAGTGGATGATTCCCAAGTCTTTTCCAATAGTCTTGATCTTATCTTTCCTTGAATGAATGAATTATGTATTTGAGAACTGGGACACACTAGAAAATACGCCACGGAAAGGCTGCAGTGTCTCCTTCAAAAGAAATGTCCTTGAGGATCCGGGCTGCATGCCTAGTCCTGTGCTAGTGCAGTGAAGGGGGAGGAGAGAAGGGGGAAACTGGCCTCCTGCTCTCTGGGTGGAAACACAAACCTGAAACCTGAAACCTGAAACCAGGAATTACAGGCAACTCCTGACAATGTGGCCACTTGAACCCTTCAGCCCTGTGTGTGTTCAGTGGGGGAATTGAGGGGGACAGGCTAGGGCTGTCAGTCAGGAAAGGTTCCTTAGAAGAGGCAGGGTTTGAAAGGCTTGACGGTCAGGGAGGACCCCTGCTCTGGAGGCAGGGCAGATAGAAGCCTTGGCATGATTCTGGGACATTTGCTCTGTGAAGACAAGATCTTTATCAGCTTTGCTTACTGTTCTATCCCTGGTGCCTAGAACAATGCAGCTTGATAATTTTCCCAAAAGCCTCAGTTTCCCCCTTTACACAGGGACGAGGTTCCACCGGAAGGCTTCTTATGGCTCAGGCAGCCAAAATGGGGTGAAAATTGCACTCCCAACAGTGACTGCTGCAAGCTAAGAAGGCTGATGGCAGGCGGATTACTGAGAAGCAGGGAGGAGCTGTTTGCGGTGCTGAACCCAAGGCCAGAGGCAGAGGTGACGGAGGGATGGCCACAGGTGGTCTCGCACATGCCTTCCTGTTGGAGCTTCACTCCTAGCTCAGGGTGTGGGTAGTGGAGGGAGAGTGGGGGCTCTGGTGTTAGACACCCCCATCTGTCCAAACCTCTCAGTTCAGTGTGGATTCCAGCTCCACCGCACCGTAGCTGTGTGACTTGAGCAGGTCCTTGGCTTCTCTGGGCCTCCACTCTTTACTTATAAAACAGAGATATTAGTACCCACCTCATAAGATTGTCGAAGAAATTACACGGGACAATGAATGTAAGTGTGAGGAATAGTCGCTAGCACACGGCAGACGTGCATCTCTACTAGATGGTCACCACCACTGTCTTAGTCAGCTCAGGCTACTGTAACAAAATACCACAGACTGGGTGGCTTATCAGCAACAGACATTTATTGCTCCCAGTTCAGGAGGCTGGGAGTCTGAGATCACGGTCAGCTTCGGGTAAGGAATGTCTTCCAGATTGTAGACTGCTCCTTTCTTATATCCACACGTGACAGAAAGAAAGCGAGCCAGCTCTCATGTCTCTCCTTACAAGGGCACTAATCCCGTTCACGAGGGCTCCACCCTCATGCCCTGATCCCCTCCCAAAGGCCCCACCTCCTCATACCATCACATTGGGGTTAAAGTTTCAACATACGAATTTGGGGGGAAGAATCCATAACAACCAGGATCCCCAGGATCCCAGGGAGACCTGGCAATGGTGAGTACTAGATTGACCTTAACTTGTTCCCCTCTGCTGACCGTCTCCACCCTCTCTGCTGACTGTGGGATTCTCTCAGGAATCTCTGAAGCCCTCTGGCCACCCAGCAGGCCGTGTGCTCGAGACTTTGGTTTCCCCGCCCTGATGCTCCACCCTCACTCACAGAGTGGTCATTTGAGACATGGAGAAATTCAGTGACCACTTAGGGCGAGATGACAAAGAGGAGCCAGCGGAAGGGTCTCCACACTGGTGGGGAGGGGTCTGATTTTAACCTTCCACAGCCTCTTAGAGCCCGTAACACCTCTCACTCAGGAAAGGGTCTCAACAGGGGCACAGTCACTCCCACAGCTGTTTGTCCCCAGGGATCATTCTTCTTCCTTAAGTTAGTTGACTGGTTTGAGTGACAGTCTCTTGTGACAGTCCTCCGTCCTGGATACTAGGACGTCCAGTCTCCTCTCCGTACTAGATATCAGGATGTCACGCTACTGCAGTATCGGGACGTGATCCCATAGACGGTAAGAGCCAGTGGAAGATTCTGAGAGGTGTGATGTGGTCAGGGAGGTGTTTGGGGACTTTCTCTTTTGGATGATGGATCAGAGGGGTGACACTGCAGGAAGAACAGTGGGGCAGCTAGCACTCTATTCTGGGGGAGAGAAGTGGTGGAGAGGGGTGAGGTCCCAGAGACACAGAGCGGACACACTTTTGTCCTTGGAAGTGATTAATGTGGGGAGTCCTGTTTTGTCCCAGAAACATTCTGTGGTTCGCCATCATCCTTAGAACCAAGTCTAGGCTCCCCGGCCTGCACACGCGAGACCTAGCCTGGTTTCCCACGCTCCGCATCACACAGCAGCCACGACCTGCTGGCAGTTCCCAGCTATGCCCCACATCTTATCACTTCCATGACGTTGCTCATACTGAGCCCTCAGCCTGAAACACCCCAGCCCCTCCTGCACAGGTTCAAAACACCCCATCATCCAAGGCTGCCTCTAAAAACCCATATTCCTGGGATAAAAGGAACACCTTCTCCTTTTGGAGTATGCACGACGTTTTCTTTACTTCTTGTAGCTGCTATCAGTTCTTTTTCCTTATTTCACTCTGATAAACAATGACAACTCGTAAAAATCATTGTTTTCATAGTTATGTAATATAATAACACGTTTGGGAGAGACGGTTTATAGAAAACAAAATTCATAAGCTACTACTCACACAGTGAACAAATTCGTCTTTTTTTCCTTGCACCTAATTTTATACATAGTGTGATCTCTGCGCCTCCTTATTTTATCTGTAAGACGGGAACATTAATTGTGGTCCCCACATCAGAGGCTTGTCTGAGCATTAAATGATTAAGTGAGATAAATGTAAAGTGCTTAGAATAGTACCTGACATCTATCTGCCCGTTGGAGTCCGTAACACCTCTCACTCGGGAAAGGGTCTCAACGGGCAGAGTCACTCCCAGAGCTTTTATTATTTTGCGAATTACCGTCCTGATAACATGATAGTCATTATAATATGCACAGTGTCATATTTCTGCCCTGCACTGTGAGGAGCTAAAGGAGAGGCCCCAGGCCTGATGCATCACCATCCCTGCTGCCACTACCCCCCCTCCAGGGCCCTGGCAGACCTGCCACGCTGGCTGAGTGAAAGAGCAGACAGGGCAGAGCCTTTGCCTGGGATCTGCCCTCCTCCTCTGTCTGGATTCATTCATCTGTCAGTTGGCCATTATGCTCCTGGCTAATAGGAAACAGAACCAGTTAATTAGCGAAACTGCTGGCGTGAGGAAGAGCATGTGACGGGCGGTCTTTTCCCAGGTCAGAACCTTGCCCATGGCGGCCAGTCCAACACGTGTCCCATGTTCAACCTTGACACGTTCTTGGCTCCTCTGCAGTGGACTCTTTGGGCCCGCTTTGGTCAGCTATGTAGGGCTCAGCTTGTTCTGTCACAGGAGGAACACCTCCCCTGCAATTCCATGGATATGGTGAGAAGTAAACTAGGTCACAAACATGAACTTAAAAACAGGAAATGTTAAACAAATTTAGAACTCAGTATGTACACCCACAACCGTGTCTATAAAGTAGGGAGAGGACGGCTGAGCTAACATCTACATCAAGAAAGCCCAGACAGCTAAGTCAAGGGCTGTCCTATCCGGACATGACTTCTCAAAGCCAACTGCATAGGTGAACGAATTTACATTCTTCACTCAAAGGTCCCAAAACCACAGGGGATATTCCTTTCCTTCTCTGGGCTTCATCTCTCAGTTTTCTCATCTGTAAAATGGGAGTGCAATTTCTCTGAGTGGCTCTGCACAGGACTTGTGAACTGCAGAGATCTATTTAAACATTAGAGAACATTATGGCTAGTGATAAACATTAGAGAACATCATCCAGGAAAGGCAAGATAGGAGAACCCAGAGTTCTAGCCCTGGGAGATCTTGCAAAGCAGATGTAGTGGTACCAGTCCCACAAAGCCAGAAACAGAGGCCTCAGCCTACACCCATTGATATCCCTGGAACAGCCAAGACAAGTCTTACCAGGAGGTTTGGCACAAGTCTGAGACCTTTTGCCTCTCCATGAGCCTGCTACTCATACCCTATGCCTATCTTTCAACGCTCTCAAGTAAACCTCCCAGAAGGGATCGAAGAGTAAAAGAGGCTGAATGGTAAGGCCTCAGGGAGAGAGGACAGAGTGGGGGGGGAGGAAGTTCTGTCCCTGGGACAGTGGGAAGCATGTCCCTGGGGATGTGGCCAGCAGAATGAGGAGGGCACAGTGATGGAAAGGAGAAGCTCAGTGAGGGCCTGGACTCAGTGGCTAACTCAGCTCGGATGCCAGGAACAAGAAAGGATCCCTGAAGAAGGCAGTGCCCAAATTGAGCTGTTTTATTATTTTGTGAACTACCGTCCTGATTTTTGTGTCCCGATAAATGGAAGCCCCTCCTCTCAGTGCTAAAGACTATGTTTTATGTGTCAGACATTTGTGTGCCTGAGGACTGTGTGAGGTTGATGAATCCTTGGAGGGTGGGGGCTGGTTAGGCCGAGGAATTGGAGATTTCAGGGACAGAGACAGGAGGTGGGAGGCTACTGGCTTTGGGAGGAGGCATGTGGGGAAGAGCAGGGAGGTTTGAATGAAGGGATACGGGGGTGTTTGATTCTGTGGGAGGGAGGGGAATGACATGAGCCTCTCCTCCATCCCCCCAGAAAAAAAACCCTGTCCAACCTGGGTGACTTCAACGCTGCCAGGCGCAGGCTGGTGTTTGGGAATTCAATGGCATTCTTGAGATTCAAGATTAGCAGATTAGTGGGTGCTCTGCTAGAGATTTGTCCCTGAAATATTTGTCCCTCAGTAGCTGTGGTCTGTCTTCCTTGCTCTCTTTCATGTGTCACAACACTTTTCTCCCTGGAAGAGAAGGTGTTGGTGTGTGTCAGACAGAGAATCCTCGTCTAACAATGGAGACTATATGTGGGACAATAGGCGCTTCAAAGACAGAATCTCACTTACTCCTCTCCTCAAAGCTACAATATCCTTCCCTTCGTTGGATAGATAAGGACCTCGAGGCTCAGTGAGCTTGGTCATGCCTGGATTCAGATCTGTCTGTGTGAATCCAAAGCTCACATCATGTTCTTAACGCTCTGCCATCCAAGACCATTCTTTTGGCCTCCCTCTTTGGGGCAGGGAAAGAATGAGCCAGGCAAATGGCACCAGGAGCGAGGGTAGTTCTGCCAAGATCAGGGCTGACCCTCCGTCCTGGAGGGGCACTGTCTGAGGCAGCAGGGAAGGAAAAACGGAGGTGGGGGACACCACCCTGGAGCCATTATCCTGGAGCTGGGCCTTTAGAGGGTTGGTTCTGGGATTGTTCAAAAAAAAACAAAGTTGCACAGCAGCTGGTACCTCAGCAAATTCTCCCAACAGTCCTATAACACAGTTGTCACTCTCATCTTGGAGCAGAAGCTCAGAGACGGGCACAACAGGCACCAGGTCACACAGTGACTCAGGGACTGTGTGTGATTCAGGCACAACTGCAGCTTCAAAGCGCATGGGCTTGCCTTAAGCCCAGCTGCCTTTTGGAAAAAAGCATTATTCTTAGATGTGCCTGCAGGGTGCAAACATCTGTGACAGAAGGCTGGAATAGGACAGGGGTTCCCGCTGAGTGTAGGGGAGAGCTCTGCAAGATGGATGGGGCGCATCTGAGGCAGGCAGAGTGCTGGGGGCTCGAGCCTGCTGCCATCAGGCAGTGATTGATGACAGCCCAGCAGCAGAAGAGCAGGGAGGCCTCTGGAGGCTGCAGAAAGGAGGGCGAGGAGAGGCTATGAATATTTCAGAGAGGCGGCCAGGGCTGGAAGAAGGAGGGGTGTGAGGGAGGGAGGCAGTTGAGCAAGGGGGGACGGCTCAGGGACTAAGACAGCTGGCTTAGGGAAAGACAGATATCAGTGAGGGGGTCTCAGTAAAGGACAAGGAGGGCTAGGGAGGTGGAGTGGGCTTAAAGAGAGGAAGGGGGCTCAGAAACAAGGCGGTGAGGTTAAGGGGGACAGGGATCGATGAAAGGGGCTCAATGAGGGGAAAGGGGTTCGGGTGAGGGGAGGGCGGTTGCGATGAATGGAATGGGACCGAGGGACAGAGAATCCGTGCCGGGAGGGGACTTAGTGAGGGGAGGGGCCTCATTCTGGAGGGGGGGCTCACTGATGAGAGAGGGAGAACTTAAAAGGGGTATGGCTATGTGAGGGGGGAGGACTCCATGCGCTTCTCTTTCGCAAAATATGACACGTTGAGGTTGGGGAGGACGGAGATCTGTAAGGGAGGCTCCCCGTTGGGTTCCTAAAATCCCGGCCTGACCCTTTAGGGGTCGAGGCCGCAGACCCCGGAGCCGGCCGCACCCCCTCGACCTTGGACCTTGCGGGGCGGACCAGGCCTGGGACGCGCTGCACTGAGAAAGGGGCAGCGGGAAGGCCCCGCCCGCGGGAGCGGGTGCTGAGCGTCCCTGTCGCCGGCAGCGTGGCGGAGACCCCGCGGCTGCCCGAGGGCGCCGAGCCGGGCCTGGAGTACGCGCCCTTTGACGAGGAAGACAGCCCGGTGGACTGCGAATGCCCGGCCGCCTGCTACCGCGGGCACCGGGGGTACAGGTAAGAGCCCCGCGCGGGGGGCGCAGCGGGCGCGGGGCGGGTGCGGGCGGGCCCTTCCCTCCCCCTCACCTCCGCCCCGCCCCCGCCCCTTCTCACTCAGGACCAAGCACTGGTCCAGCAGCTCCACGTCGCCCCCTCCCAAGAAGAAGAAGAAAAAGAAAGGCGGCCACCGGAGGAGCCGGTGAGAGCGCCGCCCGGCGGCGGGGTCGGGAGGGGCGTGGTGGGTTCCCCGCTGTGTCCAGCTCTCCGCCCTCGGGGACCCAACGCTGCATTTGGGAGCCCGCCCTCGCTGCGCCCCAATCCCCCTGTTGAATCCCTCCCCCTCACTGTGCTGCCTCCCACCAAGTGCCCTCTCCCTAACTGACCCCTCCCTTCACTCAACTCCCATCCTTTAACCAAGCCCCACCCCCAATGAGTTCCTCCCCTTCACCAAGTTCCCTCCGCTATTTGAGTCCCCCACATGGGCGCTCACCCGCCTCAGAACCAGACATTGACCGCGCCTGTGATTCAGTCCACCTGTGGGGTACCCTCCGCCATCCCCCAGCGGTCCTGTACCCACTACAAGTGTGAGTGGCCCGGGGAGGAGGAGTTTGGCTGGGTCTCATCTGTGCTTCCCATCTTTAGATCCCCTTCCCCTGTCCTGAGTGAGACCCTGGCAAACGTATTGGGCTCCAACTAACCCTGTCCAACTGTCTGTCCTTTCTCCCCTGGCCCTCAGCAAAAAGAGAAGACTAGACTCCGAGTGCAGGTCAGTGGTGAAGGCGGGCAAGGACCAGGCGGGGCTGGGGGGGGTGTCTATGGGTGGGTAACATTCCAGGGCCATCCCCCAGAGGCAGGGCCTGGACCCTGGACACCACCAGCTTTCTCTCCACAGAGGCCAGAAATCCCGCCATTACAGTCTCTAATCTTTGGGTTTGAAACTGTTCTCTTACAATGCCAAAGGGGCTGGATGGGTGACCAGGGACAATACAGGCAGCTCCATCAACTACCCTTAGGGACCTTTCGGGCCCTCTGGGCTTTGGCTCGCTCTGTATAACAGGCAGCTGGTTTCATAGCCTGGGATCCCCTTTCCAGCTTCGATGTCCCAAGCAGGCAGCCTTCCTCAGCCATTTCAGCGGCCCCTCCCCGTCCTGGGCCCCAGTTCACTAGAACCCATCTCCCACCCCTGTGTCTGCAGCTGTGGGAGCTCCTCACCCCTGCGAAAGAAGAAAAAGAGTGTGAAGAAGCACCGCAGAGACAGGTATCCCCCCTCCCCTGGGGACTCCTCTCCCTTCCATGGGGCGCAGGACCTGACTGGTGCCCCTGGGTCACCCAGACAGGCTCAAGAGAACCTTTTTATGGCCCTACAGGTCTGATTCTGGGTCCAGGAGGAAGAGACGGCACAGGTGAGCGGTGCCCTATGGAGGTGTGACAGGAGGATGTGGACAAAGGCTAGCGCCCCACTGCAGAGACCAAGGCCCAAAGGAAGCCATAATGGGAGGGGGGTGGTGAGGGTCCTTCCCTGCTAAAGCCTCCCCCTCCAGGACTCCTTCTCAGAACCAGGCAGGGGACTGAGGCTGGGGGAAGGAGGATGAAGGCCAGTTGTTTGCAATTCTTGCCTGCCCCATGAGTCAGCCTTGACCTGGAGGCCCCAAGAATTTCCAGTCAACACAGCAGGTCCAATGTCCAAGCGGTGTGTGGGTAGAGGTGTCAGGAAGGCAGAAGCATTAGAACCCTGAATTTGTAGGGAAAGGGCATGCCAGGCAGAAGGAAGCCTCAGTGAGTAAGAGATGGGGTGGATGGACTATGTCTAGAGATGGAGTGTCTGAGGGGCAGGTGTCAGCCCCCAGCTTACCGCCAGGCTATGGAGCTGGCTCCACCCCAGCGAGGCTCTGAGCAGGGGGAGCCAGCATGGGACTCTGAGCAGGACAGTGACTTGTTCAGGACGGACTGGGGGAGAGGAGAGGAAGAAGTGAAAGGCAGGAACCCAGGCAGAGAACCAGGTGGAGGAAGTAGAACACTCAGCATGGAGGAAAAGAAGATATGGGGCAGTCACATCCCCATGGTTGGCATGGAGCCAGAGCCCCTCTCAACAGCCCTGAGGGTGGGCAGAGACCCAGCCCCATTCTTGCTGGGGGGAATTTGCCCAAGGCTACTTGCCAGGTCAGGAAGGAGCCTAAATTTACAAACACCTAATCCTGGCCCTCCAATTTCCCCGTTCCCCTATCCCTTCTCTTGGGCCAGTGTGGGCCCCTGCTGCACACATTGCTCACCATCAGCTTGCACAGCTTGCACAGCTTGCACTCGGGCCAGTTCCCATCAGTCCTGGTCACCTAGAGATGACCTAGGCTAGACCAGCTCCAGATGGGGAGAATGACGCCCAAAGCAGACAACATGGGTTCGAGAACCCAAACCTTTGCTCCCCTCTCCTGGACCTGCCCCCCGCCCCCCGCCACCCGCTCTGCTCCTGTGAGAAACATGTTCCGGTGTTTCTTAGCATCCATCACCTCATTTTTTATAAGAAGGAGGCATCTGTTCAGGACTGCAAGGATTGAGGCGGAATTTGGTGGCATCAGGGAGGGTGGGGCTGAGAGACCTATGGGAAGGGGTGAGAGGGCTGATCAGAAGCTTTTCAATCCTTTTGTCAAAGGCAGGAACAGGGCTGTGGGGCCCACCCCAGAGAGGTGGGTAACATGGGATGGAGGTCCAGAGGAGCAACCCAAAAGTAGGGAGATCATGCCCAAGGGAAAGCATTTCTTTCCTAAACCCCTGGTGAGCTGGCCCAGGGCTGGGCCATAGTCTAGAGGACAGAGAGGAGAGGCAGCAGGGGTGGGCTCTGCCTAGGAGGTCCCCCTCTGAGGGGACCTGGGGCACAGGGAACACAAAGTATGGAGGGGCCACTCCCCACCCTGAAACTCATCAGAGGGGCGTGTCTCGAGATTGATGCCAGAAGATAAGGGCAAGTCACCCTTCTTCTGGGGCTGTGGCCCATCACCTTTGGCACTCCCAGAGGGCACAGCGGTTGGGACCCAGGCAGGAGGTGATCATGCTCCAGGACAACAGGAGAAGGAATGAATGAGAGAGTGAAAGGGACCAAAGCAGTGGGGTGGAATGGACAAGTCCACACCTGCTAGGGAGGCTGAGGTGAAGAGAGGAACAAATCTCAGATCCATACCTGGGCACAGCGGGACTCATGAGGCCCGCCCTCCCCTCCCTGGCTCAGGCTGTGCTGTCACTGTGGTCTCTGTTCTCTGTAGATCACGAAGCTCCAAGAGCAAAAGAAAAGAGAAGAACAAAGAGAGGAAGAGGTGAGCACTCTTCCCCATTCTCCAGCCCCTCAGCCCCCACCCCTCCCCAACACAGCGAACCTGGCTTTCTAGAATCACAGAATCAGGCCCTTGGAGACCGCTCATTTTGTGACCCAATGGAAAAATTTAGAACCAGAGAGTAAGCCAAGAGCCCCTGTGAATCAGTGGCAGAGCTGGAACTGGAACCCAGGCCTCTTGCCTCCCAGTGCCAGGGTCTTTTCAGGCCAGTCTTGTCACTCCCCCTCCCCCAGCTCTCCCATCACAAGAGCACCAGCTGCGGGGTGAGTGAGATCTTGCGGCACTGGAGATGTCTAGAGAAAAGAGCGCCTTTTCCTAATTCCCACAAATGACCCACAGGGACTGGCTGGGCTTTAGGCCAGAATGGACATCGTTCAGCATTTGTATTATTTTTGTAGGAGACTAGGGGGGACGGGAGTGGTCAGCAGTGGCTTCCATCAGGCCTTTGGGGATCCCCCATGGGGAGGTCAAACCGAACTTTGGCACCGGCTAATTTCTCTCCCAGGCTACATGCCACCGAGTCCCCAGGCCGGAGGTCCCATCACCACAGCAGCGGCAGCTCCCACAGCCCCTCGCTCTCCTCCCAGGACAGTGATTCCAGATCACCCAGCAGGTAGGTTGTGGGCCACTGGGAGGGCTCCACCTGTGGTTGTGCCACGGGGAGGGGACTTGCATATTAAATACCCCCAAGGGCTATGGAGCCCCCGCTGATAGACGGAGCCGCAGTTAATCAGTGGGTAGTTTACCAGGGCAGTGCTGATGCCAACCTGGAACTGGGCGAGGCAGAGCTGTGGCCCCTGCCCAAAGGCGGCCTCGACCTCGAATGGAAATGTCGCCTGTGGCCTGTGTGAGGGCTGCGGCCTTCTCTCTACATGGAAGAGTTCCTGACCCAGTGACTGGGCCGGTGGGGAGCTGCCTTTCCCGCGGGGCAGAGGCCTCTTGCAGAGGGGGCATCCCACGCTGTCTCCCCTCACGTCCCCTGCCCCCAGGCTGAGCCCCAAGCACAGAGACGACCGGCGGAAGACGGGCAGCCAGCGGTCCAGCGGGAGCCGGTCGCCTTCCCCGTCGGGCGGCAGCGGATGGGGATCGCCCCAGCAGAACGGCGGCAGCAGGCAGCGGAGCGGAGCTCACGGGGGCCGCCCAGGTTCGGCGCACAGCCCGCCCGATGTACGTACGCCTTGCTTTGCGGACGGTTCCCGTGCCGCGCGGCCTGCGCCGAGCTGGGGCCGGGAGGGTCGCTGCCGGGCCTGGGGCAGTGAGTGTGTAACGGGGCGGGGTCGCTGCACACCTCCCTCGGGCCGCTTCCCCCCTCCCATGTGCCCTCCCAGCACGGGAGCGGCCAGGAGTGCTTGGTTGTTGAGCCCCCCCCCACCCGGCCTTAGTGTCAAGGTGAGCCCCCCCACACCCCTGCAGGCTTGGGCCACCCTTGAGCTTGGCAAATTGAAGGCTAGAGAGGGTTGACCACAGTGGCACTCAGCCATTTGGATAAACAGCTAGAGATGAACCAAGATCTCTTGCTTCCCTTTCCCAGGGATATTGGGGTGGGAGGGGGCGTGGCCATTGGAACAGGACACGAGATGGGATCTCCCCTGGGCATCACTTGGGTGGGAGCCCCCCTCTCCGCACCAAGCCCTTTTCTCCTCTCAGAGCACCGTCTCTCCCTCAACCCCCTTACTAGCCCCCACCCCTCTCTCAAATCCCTCCCCCTATCTGTGGTGGCAGTCCCCTTGCCACCATAGAGCAGCATTTCTCAAGTCCCTGCTCCAGGGAGAGTCTGTGTTTGCCCCAGCACTGCCCTTGCTTGCACAGGTGTCTCAACCTTGTGGGTTCCACTTCCCAGGGCCAAGTCCTTCCTAAGGCACCCCCCAGTGTACCCATTGCTTCCTCAGAGACCACACCAACCTCACCCCAAAAACTGTCCCCATCCATCTTCCAGGCGGGGCACAGATGCAGGTATGAGACCCACAGGCAGGTATGGTGATGGTAGGAGCTGGCAGCTGGATGATCTGGGCCAGGGTGGGGGTTCTCCCAGGCCCCAGGGGAGGCCCACACCCCCTTTTGTCTTTTGATTTTAGAGTACAGGGTAGAGGCGCCCTCAGAGAGAAGGGGCTGTGGCACTGGCAGGGGCACTGGGTAGACACAGGGGACTTGGGGTGGGTAGCCTGCAGGTTGCCCCCCAGACCTGCAGGCTGCCCCAGAAGCCTCCACAGGGAGGCGGGAGCTGCTCCTCTCCAGACCTCAGGTATCAGCAGCAAACATGTACGTGTTGGTCAATTTCATTTTGATTTTTGGCTGTTTTCCTTTTACTCCCTTTCTTTTCTCAAACACCCTTAGTCCCACAGCCTCAGTGAGGAAAGCCAAGTGCACCTGACAAAAGGCTCTTGGTCTCAAGGTTAACTTTTGTTTAAGGACATTACCTGACTGCCCCCACCTGCCAGGCTCCTGAGCTCAGAGGGGCCTGGATCTGTCTTGGGTGTGGGAGAGGGCATGCAGAGATAGCTGAAGGCAGGGAGGACAGGGACAGGCCCCAGACGTGATGCCCAGCCGGGGCCCCCCACCACTCCCATGGGCACAGAGCCCTAACAACACAGTGCCCCAAGCCTGCTCATGAGAGCTTCACGTCCTCATGCCCACCCCCATCCTCAGAGGGGCAGAAAGCTTCTCTCCGCAGATTCTCTCAAGCCAGGATAGAACGGATGTCTCTTCCCACTTCTGGTCCCCTCCCCAGCCTTGGAGGCCTGAGCCATAGCCCCCACAAGGGCCCTGGGCATGTGCAGGCAAAATGGCCACAGCCGCTAGGTACAGCCCAGGAGCAAGTAGTCAGGGAAGGTGGCCTAGCCTCAGGGAGTGGGGGGAAGAAGCCTCAGCAGCACCCCAATCTTACCTCCCTCCTAAAACTCAACTCCATTTTGATATTGCCCTGGGAGTTTTCTAGGAAACAGCACTTGGTGACTCCTTTCACAAAACATGGTCCCCAAATCCTCTCCCTACCCTCTGGGCCCTGGGGATCAGGGCCTTCAGAACGTTCCCTGCCTCTCACCTGCATGCTGACCCCCTCCTTGCCCACAAAACCTTTGCTAGGAGTGAAATGAGCCTAGTTTTCTCTGGCCTCCAGGGAGGTGAGATGGGGGCGAGTCACAGACTTTGCTAGTAACCAAAAAATGCTTTTTGGGAAAAGCCTGGGGGTGGTATTTTTGGACACTACCTTAAAAAAAAAAAAAGAGAGAGAGACAAATGGAAAAAGAAAAGCTCACCATTTTTAACCCCGTCTATGTTTTTTTTTGTTTTTTTTTTAGCCTCCCATTTGAAACGTGGTAATATTGTGATTCCATTTCTCCTTTAGTGGCAAGGGAAGAGGGTGGGGAAGTTTATGTAACTTTTCCTATTACTTTATTTTTGTTTGTATTTTCTCTTCCTTCCTTTTTCTTTTCTTCTTGTTTTTTTTTATTTTTTCCTTTTGTAATGTACAGAAATGCAAAATGCAAACTATCTCTCTGGGGTTTTTTCTATCTTCTTTGTTGTTCTAGAATTTTGCTTTTGTGCGTGTTACTATGGGAGCCTCTGCTCCTAATGCAGAGATGGTTTTTGAATCTCAAGTGAACATTAATCATATACATATCTCTATATACTTATTTTTCCTTTGTAATCAGAATTTAAAAGGGAAGATAACTCTTAAAAAATGATTCCCACGCCAAAACTCCAGCCTCATCTGCAGCAGCAGCGGCCTGTCCTCAACCCGGGACACTGGCACGTGATAGAACTGCCTCAGCTTTCAAATTAACACAAGCAGTTCAGACTGTGCTTCTGTGTGCCTGTATATAAGGAACCCCGGAGAGAAGCTGGGAGACCCAGGGAGGGAAAGACCTGGCCCAGTCACCCGAGGAACTTCCCAGGGCAGTGAGCTTCGCTGGCATCGAATTTGAGATGGCTGGGCCAGATAGGGACAGGCTGCTTAGCACCTTCCTCCTTAGGAGGCCCTGGAGGAGGGAACTAAAGACACCTGAGTTTAGCTCAGGTGAGGGCTTCAAAGCCAGACACTCCCAGGCAAGAAAAAATACAAATAAAAATTCATCCCGGTCTTGAGAGGAGGCCAGTAAGGTGCTGCTCCCAATATCTCTTTGTTGTTCCATCCCAGGCCAGGACTGATCCCCTAAAGGGATTTCTGGATTCTGCTGCTTACTGCTCTCTGCAGCTCAGAGAGGTCAAATGACCCATTCAAGGTCACACAGCATTTTAGAGGTAGATCCAAAAGGAGACCCTCTAACCTCAAGATTGCCAGCCACAGTCAAGATGTGGAGAGCGTGGTCATTGGAAGGCATATTCCAGGAGCCCTGAGGGGGGCAAGAGGATTCGGGAGGTGAATGCTGGGCGGCTCAGCTCCTGCCCTCCCCCTGAGGGCCCCCAGATGTCAGTGACAGGCTCCCAGGTCTCTGCACTCCCCGCCACCCCGCACTAAGGCCTGCGCACACGTACAGGCGGTCCTGGCCTTACACCAGTTTGACTCTGTATGACTGCTGCATCAGCGACCCAGGAGGAGCCCTACGCCCTCACAGTCCACACACGCATGGAGAAAGAAATAGTGAGGCGCGGAGAGGGAAGGGAGCGATTCCACGTCACACAGGGTGGGATGGAAGAGTCAGATGCTGAGCCAAGGCCCAGTATATTGGCCACATGGGGTGTGTAGGGTCTGCAGCCTGCACAGGAGGGCTCTGCCTGTCCCCAGCATTGGAAGTGTTGAGGTCAGCCTTACCGCTGCTGAAAGTGCCAGAGACGGTTGTGAGCAAGGCGCGCAGGCTCTCTCTGGCTCAAATGGGCAGTCTAGGGTGACCTCAGGAAGAGGTGCCCATGGCACTCCCTGACCTGCCTCACCCCAGGCCTCCCTTCTCACCCCCAGGAAAGAGCAGTGACCGTGGCTGGAGCAGGGCAGTCAGAAGAGGGACATCTTGGCATTTCTTCCAGGATGAAGCCAGAGGAGGCAGGAGGGATGAATTTTGCTAAAATGCTGCTGAAGCCAGAGGGAAAGGGAGTGGGGTTGACCTGGGGCAGGATGGATCCTCCAAATTGAATCTGTGGTTGCCTTCCCTTTTAAATGCACAGTTCTCCTCTCACCCCACCTGTCCACTCCGGCCTCGTTTAAACAGCTTCTCTTTCTTCTTTCTGGCTGAGTCCACCTTTCTCTGTTTCCTTCTGCCTTTGTTTCTTTCTGTCTTTCTCTTTCTCTCTCCATCTATTTCTCTCTCTCTTTCCCTGTGTCTCTCCGTCTCTCTCAATTTCTCTCCATCTCTCCCCCTGAAATGGGCTTCTCTCCCCATGCTACCAGCCCCTCCTTCGCCCACCCTGTGGTTCTGCTTCCATCAGCCGCTTCCTGCATGCCCTCTGGAGGTTTTCTGTTGTTTGAAGAGTTAAGAAAAGCTTGGCTATTGGAGCCTGTTGGGGGTGGGGGGAGGAGCAAACAGAAGTGGCTGGACAGGAGCCCCCTCCCCTCCCTGGGAATAGACCGAAAGCCACACTTGGCTGCCCACGTGCCGACTCAGAGGGGGGAGCACAGCTTAGAGTCACTGTCTTTCCCCATTCTGCATTCCCGATGCGGAGACCTTCTTTTCTTTTTTATTATTGCATTCCTCTCCCTGACCACTGAGAAGGTAGGTATCCCGGCTCAGCTGTGCGCTCGCTCGCTCCCATCTCCAGATAAGCCCCACCACTCTGCTTGGTTTGAATGTGGTTTTCTTTCTCTCTCTTTCTCTCAGTCTCGCTCTGGTTGGTTTTCTCCCCTTTCCTTTTCTTTCTTTATTTTAGTGACTACTCATTTGTAACTTGCATTTTCTCCAAATGAGCTACAAAGCTGTGTTTCCTGGTTTGTCATTTGGTTTTCTTGACTTTCCCCAACAACTTTTCTGGTTCATTCTTCCCTCCTTTCCACCTTCCCTACTCCTTCTTCTTCCTCTCCACCCCACCCCCATCCCCTAACCGCCCTTCTCTTTCTCATTTTGTTGTCCGAATGCATTTCTGTGTGGTATAGCATTCCAAGTTTGTGTTCCCTTCCTGAACTCTATGCTGCGGTTGAGCCAATTTGATTTCTGTTGTCTGAAGTAGCTGCTAAGCCTCTTGCCTCTCACTCCTCACCCCTGCTAGCCCCTGCAGCCCACTTGGGCAATAAGCAGTGGTGGTGGAGCCTGTGCTGGGCCTTTTGGCCTCCAGATCCTGGAGGAAGTTCTGGCTGAGGTCACACCTGGGAAAAGAGCCCTGTCCCACCCACCCTCTGGGGCCTGCATGGCTCCTTCAGGCCCTGCCCTGGCAGCAGGTGGACCTTTAGGGTGGGAGCTGCAGGACTTTGGGGGGGCAGCTGACACCAGGACTGAACCTCACAGCTCCATCCTTGGGATGTGACGGTAGTTGAACCTTGGGGTGGGGGGTGAGCTGGCCAGGAGCAGGTACTGGACTTAGAGGGCCTAATTAGCAAAGTCTCTGGGGGGCTTCTTGGGGGATGGAGGGAACTCTCAGCTACCCAATCCAGACGGGGGCTCCCTCCTTCCCCCAGCATCCTTTCATCTTCCAAATTTGAGCTGAATGTGCAGAATGACCTAGAAGGGATAGTCAGTAGGGGACACAATACCCCCAGGGTCTGAGGACAGAACCAGGCTAGGTCCTGGGATTTGTGACTCCCAGCCCAGTGCTCATCCAGCCACACTGAGGGCATATGTCAGAGGCAGGTCCTCAGGGACCCCAGCTCCCCATTCCTGCCCTTTCGACTATTTCCTGCCCCACCTGGGAGCAGCTGCAGAAGTTTGGCATCCCAACCCTTGTGAGGCCTCACAAGGCCTCCATCCTCAGCTTTGAAAAGAGAAGGCCTCGGCTCCCCCATGTTGATCCCAGGGGTAGGCCTGAGAGCTCAGCCACTCAGAACATTCCTCAGCCCTGGGTGGTGCTAGGAGTGCAGACAGGGAAATTGTTCATGGAGGGAGAAAGTACTGCTGGTCTCTAACGGAGGAGACTGTCCCAGCCGGATGTGGGGAGTGCAGGCCTCACCCTCAAGGTGTGCCTGATATGACCCGCAACCCAGACACAGGATCCTCAAATGCTGAGTTAGAGCAGGTAGTTGTCCCAGACACTCACCTATTCTTGTCTTTCAGAATACCAGGATCAGGCAAGGACACTTTCCTTGCTACTCTCTTCCCATTGTCTTTTCCCCTGGAAAATTTCTTCCATAAACAAAAGAAAAGCTGTCAGATAGGAAGTCAGTGATCAACCAATATCATCGTACTGTCTTTTCTCCAAATTAACTAAGTCAAAGGCTTGTTTACATATCACGTAAATTTAACCTGAGATCAAGTTTCATTAAAACAAGAAGTTTAAAAGAAAGAAAAGATGTTGGGGAGCAGGTGGTATCAAGGAACAGAGGGGCTCCTGGGAATAGGGCTCAGAAGCAGGTGAGGTCTCATTCATTCACTCATTCGTTCAGACACACACTAAGCAAATATTTGCTGAGCACTTCTCTGTGCCAGGCCCTGTCTGGGTGTCCATGCCAGGGGAGAGGCAGGCAGAGCTGGATTTGCAGCCCCCACCTGCCAGGCTGGAAGACAAAGATCACACAGAATGATGACAGGGGCCAAGCTGAACTGTAGATAGGGAGTTCGGCTTGTTACTATAGCCCTTAGCACGTCCTGGCGCTGTCCATATTGAAGGAACCAACAAGGGTCTGAGGGATCATAGAGGAGCGCATCTGACTCAGGATGAGGCTCAGGAAAGGCTTCCTGGAGGTGGTGACCTTGGGCTGACTGCAGAGGGGAGACAAGGTATTAGCTAGGCTGTGAGTCAGAGACGGGAAGAGGAAGAAGAGAGGGGTTCCAGGCAAGAGGGACAGGAGATACACAGAGCAGGCTTCCAGAGGAGATGTTTGGTGGGCCTTGGCCGTCACAGGCCTGTCCAGCCGTGAGGTTCCATGGTGTCTGGGCTTTGATCGTTCCCGCCAAGGTGTGAATAAGGCTCACCCTGCGGCCAGGACCATGGCGACCCTTTCACGAGGGCTTTTGGAGGGATGGGAGGATAAGAGTGAGAGTGGCCCTAGGAATCTTCCTGCAGCACCTTCCTCCCATGCTCTGCCATCCTAGCACTTGGGGGACATGCCATGGGGCCCCAGGCCTACCTACACTGCCTGACCCTGTTTGTCTGTGAGTGGACAGTTAGTCAGTTGTACTCGGTAAAGAACCTCTCAACCCCTAAGAGGCCCACTCTGTTCAGCAAAGACCCCAGTTATGTCCATTTTACCAACAGGGAAACTGAGGCCCCAGAGTGAGGTCACTTCCTTAAGACCTCACAGCAGACTTGCAGCAGGGCTGATTCCAGCGTGTTCACTCTGCCGCATTAGTCCAGTTACTAGTGTCATCTTGGGCTATGGCCGCCTGTTGGCTTGGAGGAGGTGAGAGGAAAATGGGGAAGAGATTGGACTTCAAGACTTGCCTGGCAGGAAGGGTCCAGATCAGCACAGGGGCTTGCACCTCAGAGGTTGGGGACAGCAACCTCGTGGGGGTGGGTGTCCACCCAACCCAGACCCTTTTTGTGCCTAACACTCCCACCCCCGCCCAGCCCAACAGTGGGAAGGAACATTGTGGCCCTGAGTCTTCTTTCCCCACTGCTGGCCTCTTCCCTGGAGTCAGTAGTGGCTCAGACCCAGAGTCTGCGTTGGAGAATTCACATCCAGGTCCTAATTCCCCAGTATTAGGCCTCCTTGCCTTGCTCCCCTCCACCCCCCACCCAATCCCCAAAGTAGCAAGCAAAGGCAGGGTCCAGTGTTTCCTTGGGTGTGGGTTACTATGCATTGGCTGTCGGGGCCCCCACTCCCCGACCTAGTATGTGTTCATTTTACACTCTGACAACCCAGGGAATAGGAAAGAAACGGGAAATCTGAAGAACCTGGAGACTTTCTCATTTGCCTTCTCTGGAAGGAAAAGGATGCTGGATGACAGAACCCAGTGTTGGGGGCTTTGGAGCTGTACCGGCTGGGGTGGAGGGTGTATGTGTTGGAGAGCCAATGTCTCCTGGTAATGCCTATTGAGAATGGAACTGCCATCGCAGAGAGGCCGTGGCTGAACAACCCAGACTCCATCTCTCCTAGGCTAGGTTCAGGGTGCTCAGAGGGGTACCTTGGTACCCAGTAATATCTACTCTGCCCACCTATGCCTGCCTTTGCCCCAAACAGAGGCCCCAGACTCCCCCAGGAGGAGGTCTTCGGGGCCCATATGGCTCTGGTCAGCTGTTCTCACCTGCTGTGGCTGGCATTCATTGGCTGCTTCAGCCACCAGCCATGAGCTGGTTGTACCTTTCCACTGATGGGTCTGACTTCTTGGCTCTACCTCCATGCCCAGGCTGGATCCAGGCTTGCACAGAGAGGCCTTGGCACCACCCTGCCCCCTGCAGAAGCACCAGGGCCATGCCAACCTCTTGCCTTTCAGTCCCTGGCAGCAAGGTACCCTGAGGGTAGCAGCTGGTTTTGTTCTTTCATCCCAAGAACCTGCCTGAAGAACTTGGCCAGGACCCTGCCCCTGTCTTAGGACTGACTCCCTGGTTTGGCCCTGGCCCTTATAGGGCATGTCTTCCTTCCTCAGCAAACCGCATTGAGACCCTACTAAGTGCCAAGTTCTGGGGAAGTTGCAGGGGAATTCAACACCAGGCCTGCCCTGGAGGTGCTCAAAGCCAAGCTGGTGCTGGTGATTGGGGTTGAGTGGGGGTGAAGGACAGACTTATAAACAGACAAGGGCAATCAACTGCTATCAGATGGAAGGAAGCCCAAGGACAGGAGGGCTAGTTCTGTGCAGGGAGGAGGATGGAGAGGGTAATCAGGGGTGTACAGAGAATCCTGGAATATTTGCTCTGGAAGGAACATCAGGAAGCAAAGCCCAACCCTTTCATTTAGTGGATGGGGAAACTGAGGCCCAGAATGGGGAAGTGACTTGGCCAGGGTCACTCAGTGAAGCAGTGACAGGCTCTCAGACCCTGGTTCCCAGCCAGGGCTCTTTTGAAGGTACCAGGTGCCCTTTCAGGTTTTCTGTATCCAGATCCTTGTGTCCTAACTCCACTTTTGGAAAAACATTTGACATCTCTATCCAGCGGTCACCCAGGAGGTGCCCGCTCAGGCCGGAGGAGCCAGGCACTGCCAGTCCTTCCTCCAGAGGCAGTGTGGCCTCCTCTTGGCCTAGAATGGGGTGGTTGAGTTTTTCTCTCTCTCTCTCTATCTCTCTTGCATTTTTGTGAATCTAATGATGAACTTACGCTACCACACTTTTCCCTTCTCTTACACATCTTACCTACTAAAGGAGGAAGTGCCACTTTATTGGTAAGTGGACGTTAACCAAGAGGGACTTAAAAAAAAAAAATCAGAACTTAGAAAAAAAAAGAAAAAGAAAAAAGAGAGAAACAGAAAGACAGTCAGGTGCTACTGACAGCTCCACAGGTCTCTGCAGGGCCGGACAACAAAGAAAGAAAAATGTTAACAGAAAAATGTCAGTTCCCCAGGAGTTCAGACATTGTTTTTGATTTTGGTATCTAATGACATTTGTGGATTTTGTTT
Organism: Rhinolophus ferrumequinum; assembly: GCF_004115265.2. NCBI lineage: Eukaryota > Metazoa > Chordata > Mammalia > Chiroptera > Rhinolophidae > Rhinolophus > Rhinolophus ferrumequinum. Next base: position 92,489,176 of record NC_046290.1, on the reverse strand, counting down.
TTTATTTCTGTTTTTCTTCCCTTTCTTCGGTTCAGTTTTGAGTTCAGTTGTCCAGCCCCGCTCCTACTCCCATCTGTGTGCCGTGTGCCCCCTCCATCCCCTCACCCACCCCCAAGCGCTGGGGAGCCTGGTCTGCTGGGCTGGCACTGGCCCGGCCTCCCGGTGCCCGCCCTCTCTCTTCTCTCTGCCGGGATCGTCCGTCCCATCGGGGGGCAATGCCAGCCCCCGTGCCCGTCCTGGAGCCCCCTCCCTGTCAGCCCCCCGCCCCCCACCGCTCCGTCCCTCTTGTGTTTTGCATGCTGAGAACCTTGCATGAGCTGCACTGTTGAGGCCAGAAGGTGGACACTCAGGAGAGGCAGAGGCAGGGCAGGCGCGGGGAACCGTGTGTGCGATGCTCCGGGACTGGCAGACCCCGGCCTGGGCCCGGTGAAAGCCCCCTCTTCTTCTCTCCCCCCACCCCACCCGCCCGCTCTCTCGCTCTTCTCTTGGTCTGTGTTCTCTCTTTCTCCCCACTTTTTCTCGGCCTCCTCGAATCCGTTTTGTCTGTTTCCCTAACTTGTCCCTATCTCTCCTCTCTGTTTCCTCTGACTCTGCCTCTCTCTCCTCTGGGTTCTCCATCTTTTCTGTTTTCTCTGTCTCTGCTTCCGTCTCTCTGTCCCCTGTCTCCGTCTCCCTCCCCGCCCCCCTGCCCTCTCTGCCTCTCTCCCCGTCAGAAGCCCAGCTCGCCCTCACCCAGGGCCGGCGACCAGGCGGTGGCCGGCGCAGCCACGCCGCCCGCGCGGGAGAAGGAGAGCCCGAGCCCGCGCTCGGCGCCGTCGTCGCAGGGCAGAGGAGGCCGCGCGGCGGGCGGGCCGGCCAGGCGGCGGCGGCGACGGCGGCGGCGGCGGCGACGCTCGCGGTCCCCGGCGTCCGTGCCCCGCCGCAGGGGCCGCCGGCGCGCCCGGCCCGCGCCGCCCCGGGGCTCGTCGCGGTCGCTCAGCAGGGCCGGGTCCAGCAGCGACTCTGGCGGCGGCGGCGCCCCCGGCCCCGGGCCTGAGCCGGGCTCCGAGCGAGGCCACAGCGGGCACGGGAAACGGTGAGCGGGCGTGTCCCCAGGTAGCCGGGTTCCCATCCCTGCACTGAGCACTGCCCTTTCCCGGACGCTTGCATCACTGAGCTCCCCACCTTACTAAGCACTCTCTCCCCACTAATCATTTCCTCCCACCTCCACCGAGCCCCCGTACCCCCGCGATCCCTCTGAGCTCCCTCCCATCACTCTCCCTCGACCCCAGGCGCCCCCTCTTCCATAAAGATACTCTCCCCACACCTTTCTTTCTACAACACCCCCCCAAAAAATCCTTGTTCTCCCCGGCACCACGGATCACCCTCGTCCCTCACTTGGAACCCCCCTCAGTGATCACTCCCCATCGACACTATGGAACAACCTCTTCTTCACTGATTCCTCTCCGCGCCCCCCTTCCTTCCTCTAGTAACCTGCCCCCCGGGAACCTCCCACCGCAACTCACACACAACCTTCTCCGCTCACTAACCCATCCCCTCCTCGTTCAATTCCTCCCCCACAGAACCCCTCCCCCTACTGAGTCTCTTCCTCTCCACGGAGCCCACTTTCTCCCTAGCTGAGCCCCCACCCTATCACCGGGCCCCCTCTCTTTCCCCTTCACTCCACCCCTCCCCTCCACGGAGCCCGCTTTCTTCTTAGCTGAGCCCCCTGTCGCCGTGCCCCTCCTTCAGGGCCAAGGAGCGGCCCCCGCGCGCCCGGCCGGCCAGTACCTCCCCGTCCCCGGGCGCGCACGGCCGGCCCGGCGGCCCGGAAGGGAAGAGCTCGTCGCGTAGCCCGGGCCCCGACCCGCGCTCTTGGAGCTCCAGCCGCTCGCCCTCCAAATCCCGCTCGCGCTCAGCGGAGAAGAGGGCCCGCAGCCCCAGCCGCTCGCCGTCGCCCAAGAAACCCGTGGGCCGGTAAGTGCGGCCCGGATCCCGACTGGCGGTGGCGGGGAAGAAGAGGTGCGGGGGGCCTGGGAGAAGGCGGGCCCGGGGCGCCCTCTTGCCGCGGCGGCGGCAGCGGGACTGGGTCGGCAGACGGGCCGCGGCGCTCACCTCCGGCCCGGTCCCGCAGGGACAAGGACGTCGAGGGCCGCGCGAGGCACACAGAGGCCGAGGCCGCTCGCGCGAGGCGCCGCTCCCGCAGCTACTCACCCATCCGCAAGCGACGCCGGGACTCGCCCAGCTTCATGGAACCGCGGCGCATCACCAGGTATGGAGGGGCCGCGGGACCAGCCGCAGAGATCTCTGGGGTGAGGGCACCTGGGATCTCCTGGAGGGACCGACTAAACCTGGTGCAGGGAGGGGAGGAGGTGAAGGAGAGGAGGTGGGGGTTCACTGAAGGGAAGAGGGCTCACTGAGCAAAGCAGCTAGAACTAGTGGTGCTCCAGAGGGAGTGGGACTCAGAGACAGAGTAGAGGTTCGCTGAGGAGGAGACCTCAAAGAAGGGAATGGTCTCTGGTCCGGGCCTGAAGGCCCATGGACAGGAGGGGGATCTCTACTTGGGTATGGGTGGTAAGCGGCAAATGTGGAATTAAGCTCTGGAAGATTCCAGCCATCCCTCCTGGAGTCCCTCCCACCCTTCTTTCCGACCCACATTCATCTCCTGGCAATGATGTCTCCTTTTCTCCTTCATCTCAAGGTCCAGCCTGCTGAGTGGCCTGTGGCCAGCCTGGGGGCCAAGTGGACCCCCTCTCCACAGGCTGCAGGGAGATGTCCATGTGAGCTGATCTGGCTCTGTTCAGCTGTCTGTCTGCCTCTCCTTTTCTCACTAACCTCACTGCTCACCTCCCAGCCCCCTGGGGAATTTGGAGGAGGGGGCACCAGCAGCCTGGTCTCTGGGTCAGCTGTAGGAGGAGTCAGTCTCTCCCACTTTCCCCACACAGTCCAGTGGTGCTGTGCTATGATCAGAGCTTCTCTGCCAGCACTGGAGGGTCTGGGCCTGGGTCTCCAGGTGAGCCATAGTCTGTATTTGCATAAATCACCTCGAAGGCCTAGACCCCTGACAAGGGGTAAAGGGCCACAAGCAAAATTCTGATGCCAGCTCTGCCACAGCCTTGCTGGCCAATCTTGGGAGATCAGTGGGTCTCTCTGGGTCTCTATTCTCCTGTCTGAACAATAAGCAAGCCTCCCTGAGCATCTTTTCAGCTCTCACATGGTCTGATTCTCAAACTGGCCCTTCCTAGTCTTTGATGTTCACATTGCCTCCTGCCCTCACTGCAGAGCTAGAGGATAGACGTCCAGGCTTGGGACATCCCCCAGACAGGTCACACACCCCACCCATATGCAGGTGGGTCCTAAGATGGCTGGACCGCCACACCTCCCACCTGGCACCCACCTCAGCCCCTCGCCCAGGCTGCCTCCTCCTCCTCCCACTAATGTACACCTGTTTTCTTCCTCAGAATTAACCCCACATGATGGGGCATTGTCACCCCCTTAACCACTCTCTCTTCTTTTTTCTGGGTCACAGCCTCCTGGCTTCAAACTAACTCCAGGGCTGGGGGGAGGTAGCTGAGTGAGGAGAGCGGGCCCGTGGGCATGGGCAGAAGTGGCCAGGGCTCTCTTCCTTGTTCCCTTCACGTGTCCTGAAAACCAAAATTCTCAGTTCTGTGTGGAACAGAGGAGCAGGGTTGGGCCATCCCCATGGACACTTCCATGCACAGAAACCACTACTTGGTTGGTGTGAGTTGTCTATATTTAAGTTTTATTCATTCAACAAACATCTATTGAGCACCTACTCAGATCAAGCTGAGATTCGGCCCCCTTTCCCTGCAGACAAGTAAGGAAAAACAAAATGATCAACATGAAACTGGCCAGTGACCATTGACTGTCCAGTCCTGTTGGGATGGTGGGGGGGAGGGTGGAGCATTCCAAGGCCAGGGCTCGGGAGTCTGAGGCAGGGAAGCCCTGGCCACTGCTGGGGAGGGGCTTGGGGCCTGAGTGAAGGCCCTGGATGGCCTCTAATCAGCTTTTCCCTCCCGGCAGTGCCCGAAAGCGGCCCATCCCCTACTACCGGCCCAGCCCCTCATCCTCCTCCAGCTGCCTGAGCAGCAGTGACTACTCAAGCCGGAGCCCCAGCCGCAGCCCCAGCCCAGGCCACAGCCATGGAAGCTACAGCAGCCGCAGTCGTGGGACCCGCAGCCGCACGTGCAGCCCCTCCCGGACCCCCAGTCCCAGCTACCACAGCCGGAGCAGTTCAGAAAGTGGGGGCTTCTGAGACCAGACAGACCCAGTTTAGTGCCCCCTGGCACAATGATAAGCGAGGGGTCAGGCCCCAGGACTCATGGGGGGGTCTGCATCCCACTGTTACAAAGAGGTCCCAGGGCCAGGGAAGACCTTGAGGTTGGGTTCCCTGCAGACGAGGAGGAGCTGGGTTCTGCTGCTTCTAGAGGGTTCCCACCCCCACCTCCTGCCAGCCCACTGTGTCCAGGGAACAAAGAGCCTTTTCGAACACAGGGATCACCCTCCCCCCTTCCTGCTTGATGCCAGCTCACCAGGCTGGGGACTTCAGCTCAGTGGACCCAGAGACATCTCAGAAGGTGCCAGTCCTGGGAGCCTCCCTAACCACTCTGCAGGGCCCTTGGCTCTTCTCTATCACTGGGCGGACAAAGAGGTGGAACAGTAAGCAGGATCTAAGTTAGACTGAATGGCCTAACTCTTGGTGCGCTACCATCCAGGCTACGGAACTACTTCCTTCTGAGCTGGCTGCAGGAGGACCCTGGCTGAGGGCTGGAGGCTGGCCCCACAGCCTCCCTAAATCCCTCCCCTGGCCCAGGAGTGCCACACTAGGAGGGCCTCTAAGCCCCAGCCTCGGGTCGGGTCGGGGGAGCTCACTTTTGATCCCATCTCTTCTCTCCAGGCCAGGCTCTCCCCTCCAGCCCTCACCCCATGCCCTGAGCCAAGACCACACCAGCCAGGCCGTCTGTATGATAAGAGGTGGGACACAGACTACAACTGCATCTGACCCTGAGATTAAAAGGGGTTCAGCTCAGGAGGTAGAAGAGAGTAGGGGTGGATAAAGGGGGAGCCTGTGAGAAGAGAGGAGAAGCAATTCAGCCTGATGATCCAGCAGGCCCTGGTTGGTGTCCCTGCGTGCCCCTTGTCTGGGACATGGGCCAGATGGCAGCACAGGGTCACAGACATAGATAACACGTGCTTCAGGCCTGCCCAAGGGAGCACTTCCTCCTCAGGGTTTGGTGGCGAGAGGGCCAGCCAAGGCTCTCCAGAGAAGGGTGCTACAGCCCTTGGAAGAAAGGGTAGGATCTAGTCTGAGGGCATCAATAGGAAACGGTAGCCCCAGCCCTCTTCTGCTGCTCCCAGCCCCCTCCTCCTGGGGCCCTCAGGGATCTCACAAGTCTTCCTTGGCCCAATAGGGCAGACGCCCTGGGCTCCGGTGGGGGAGGGGTCTGGGGTCTGGTCCGGGTTCCCCCTCTCTCTCTTTCCCCCTCCCTCTCTCCGCAGTGCGGGTAAAACTTGGACTCTAATAAAACACTCGGTGCCCGGATGGCAGGTGGTGAAACCAGGCCTCTGTGGATTTGGGTACCTGGGGAGTACGGGTAGGGCATGGGGTCTTGGGGTCCTTCCCTCCAAGAAATGGGAGGGGCTCAGACTCTTCAGGACCCAGAGAGAAGAGCTGGCACCAAGGAACCAGAACCCAGCATCCATCCATTCTACTCCCCACCTTCATGTATGAGTCTGCAGAGCCTGCAGCTCAGTGGGAACGAAAACAGGGACCCGAGACCACCTCCACTCCCCCAACTCCCACACCCCATCTAGCTTCAGCAATCCATGAGAGTGGAGCCAGAGGGAAGAGGTACTGGGCCAATACACTGGGCCTTCCTATAGGTGGAATGTTCCAGAACAGCTAGAACATAGCTTGGAGCATTACATGGCTACACATCCAGGCCCCAACTCTTGCCAGCTGTGTGACACACAGGGCCGAAAAGTACCGTGTTTCCCCAAAAATAAGACCTAGCCGGACAATCAGCTCTAATGCATCTTTTGGAGCAAAAATTAATATAAGACTCGGTCTTATATAACCCGGTCTTACATAGTATAAGACCAGGTCTTATATAAGACTGGGTATAATATAATATAATATAATATAATGATACAATACCGGGTCTTATATTAATGTTTGCTCCAAAAGACGCATTAGAGCTGATTGTCCGGCAAGGTCTTATTTTCGGGAAGGCATGGTGCCAGAAAGGAAATACTGTCCTGGAGTGCTAAGCACCAGGTACGGCATAGAGTGAGTATTCCGTAAGTGGCCACTTTAGGAAAAATACCAAATGTCCGGCCCTAGGTGAGCACTAGTACGGGGCCGGAAAGGGAGTACGGTGAACAGTTTTTATTTCTTTTATATAGATCTAAACAAATGCACAAAATCTCCTTCTCCCCTTCCTCCTTTTCCTCCTTTTCTCTTAAACTGGTAGCTCTTAACCTTGTTTCGAATCAGCTGCTCTTTGGGAATTTGATGCAGGTTGGGATGTGCACATGCCCAGATGTGCACATGCCCACAATCTGACGTGCAATGTCAGATCTCACATTCACTCTGACGCCTTTAGGGCCCCACAGGTTCAGAATCCTGGTCCACTGCTGAGGGAGCAGCTGGTGCTTCCCTGGCTCCTGTGTGCGTGAGCCATGATGCTTATGTCCTTGCTCTGGTCTGGTCTCCAGAGCAGGGGGCCGTGCGCCTAAAGCTATGGCTGTGTCAGCACGTGGCCTCCTCTCCAGTCTCTTTTCCCTCTGACTGGAAAGGGCACCTGAAGGGCCTTTGGGCAGTGGCTGTTTCTGCCACCTGTGTCAAAGCAGCACCTGTGTCTCTAACCCTTTACGCAAGTTCAGCAAAACCGGGCCTCAGGCAAGCAGTGGGGGCCACAGGGAGCGCACTTGGCCCTGCTCTGGAGATGTCACCTCCTTGAGCAGGGGGGCATGAAACACACCCAAGGTGGGCATGAAAATTCAGCCTGTCTCACACTGAGCCCCTACCTGCTCCTTTTCCACCCCCCATTCCGTTCCCTCACTGCTCAGCTTCATGCCTTCCTCCCTGCACCCCACAGCCAGGCTGCCCCCAGATGGTGCCACTTCTCTTTCTGTCCCTCCTCTGTCCCTGGCCCAGCAATCCTGGGCCTTCTCATTAGGACCCCTCCTATGCCCCCTTCCTCATTAGTCGGCCTGCCTCCCTCTGGCCCCCCCCAATCCATCCTGTTGTACCTAAAATTCAAATCCTATCTTTTATTCACTCATTCCACACATACTTATTGAACACCTCCTGTGTGCCACGCACAGTCCCTGGCTCTGAGGCTACAGTGTTGAGTTAATGAAACAGAACTGTCTGCTCTATGGACCCTGCGTCCTTTGACCACGTCTACTTCGTAAGGCCTTCCAAGTGGCTCCACCTGGAATGGCTACCCCTTCCTCCTGCCAGCCCTCCAACCTGCTCTCCCACCAGTGCCCTTGACTCCTGTACATTCCAGTCTAGCTGACCCTCCTTCCTGGCCCCCCCATGCATGGCCCCTCCACCTCCACAGGTTTGGGTGAGCTCATGGTTCGAGGCCCAGCTCAGCTGCTTCCTACTCCGAAGAGCCTTCTGGTCCCCAGCTGTAGTGGCTACTCCTGCTTCTGGGTTCCTCCAGCTCGGGGGGACTATACCTGCCTTTAGGGCCTTAAGCTCTTGTTCCAGTTGTTTGTTGGCAAGTCTCTCTCTCCCTAAATCTGTGAGCTTCTGGAGCCCAGGCAATGCCTTATTGGTCTCTGCCATCCCAAAATAGGCACCCACCCTTGAAATGTTTATCGAATGAGTAAATGAGTCAATGAGGTAATGAGTGAATGAGGTAGCCAGGGAGTGAGTCGCTCCAGAAATCCTGGGGGGAGGGCAAGAGCCAAAGACCAGGAGTGGTGGCAGCAGAAGACACTAGAGGGCGACAGAGAGAGGGGAAAACTGCCAGTTGGTATCTCGCCAAGAGGGGCCCAAAACAGGCCCAGCCAGAGAGGAGAGCCCTGGTGGGGAGGGTCCCTGTCAGCTGGAAGCCTGAAGCTCTTGTCCTAAGCGCCCTCCCTGGCTATTTGGGGAAGTGGAATGCATTCCTGGGACGGGGAGGCTACCAGAGTACCAAGTCCCTGTCCCTCCCATGGACTGACGGTTCAGTCTCTGCTCTGTACCTTGGGAAAAGGGAAAAATACTGCCAGGAGGCAGGCAGGAGAACAGGAAACTCCAATTCTGCATTGGTAACAAGGAGGGGGAGACTGTATGGGGATGTGGGAACCTTCCCAGGATGTGGGCCTTTGGGAGGCAGTAAGTCCTCTCCTGGTTTCTGTTTCTACAGATGGGGGCCATGGGGACCCCCGCCCCCGCCGCAATCTTTCCCCTCCCAACACACACAGCATCTAGGAGACTGGACAGGGCTTTCCCGTGTTCTGTTTTCCTTAACTCGTTTCCCTCAGCCCCAGACCCAGGGTAGCGAGTCACAAGGACACACCCCCAGTTTGGGTGTCCCAGCTGGCATCCCCCACCCCCAGCCTCCCTGAGATGCTCTCGGAAGCCCCCTGGCCTCTCACCAGCCTTTCTCAGCTGAGGGTGTATTCAGCAACTCAATCGTAACACCAGACACGTGCCCTTCCTTCTCCAGGCCCCCCCTCCACCTGAGAAAGGCTCTCAGGACATGAGATATGAGGGTGCTTCAGCTACAGGGCCTCCCACCTTCGGGGGTGCCACACCTCCATGTCCTCCCTCAACCCTTCCCTCTACTCACCTTATATACACCCCCTCCGGCAGCACTAGATGGCAGAGCGGGCAGTGTAGGGGACCTGGGGGGTGGTGGGGGAGTGGAGGAGAAACTGTTGATTCATTGTGCTGGAAGGAGTCTTAGGGAACATCCAGTCCAATGGTCTCATTGTACAGATGAAGAAAATGAGTCACGGGAGCCGGCTGCTGGCCAAGGTCAGAGTGAGAGACATGCAGGTCCCCAGGCTCCCAAGCTGACAGATTGTTTCTGATGGACAGAGGAGTGGGAGGGGCTAGAGGATGGGTCTCCTCCCACCTGGCCCTTCCTTGGCACTCCATCCTGTGATGGAGGTGAGGTAATCCCAAGGCCAGCCAGAAGCCAGAGGCCTACGGGGTGGGCAGGCTGGAAATGGGTTTTTGGAATAGATTCCTAGAGGGACAGTGTCTAGACGTTTCCAGAAAGACCTAGTGCCCCCCACCCCCATGCGCTCTAATTACTGCTGCCCACATTTTCAGTTCCCAGCAGGCCCAGCAACCAGCACAATCCGTCAGCTGTCAGGCTTCTCCAGGGAGTTCCTGCAGCTGCCTGAAGACTCTCGAACTTTCTCTGGGGCTGAGCCAGGAAAGGAGGGCCTGGCTCAGCCACAGTTGGCAAAAGCCAACCAAGGGTGTGACTAGTGTGGCCAAGTGCCAGGCTGGGAGGCTGTTCTTGCCAGGCTGGGCTGCAGAGTACCTCAGACTTTGGGGCTAGGGATGAGGGGAGGGGCCCCTGATTAAGGAATCCCAGACCCCGCACTGCCCACTTCCCCTCACCACTCACCCTGCCACCCCCACCCCTGTGGCTTCCGGGAAATCCCTGGGGGTGGAGTCAGTTTCCTCTTCACCCCAGAGAAACTACCCCAGGCAGCTAGAGCAGAAGATTGTCAAAGAACATTTGGGCAGGTGGGCAAGTGTGGGGCTGATATCCAGCCCTTGCTCCTCTTGCCAAGCCCTATGGCTGGTTTCAGGGTGCAACCTCCTAGAGAAAAGGCACCTGGTCTGAAAGGACCCCAGAGAGTCTGGCCCAACCCTCCCTGTCCCGACAGGCAACACCTCACCCTGCACCGAGAAGCCCACAGCCCACAGGCCTCCCTGGACTGCCTGGGAAGTCTCCCCCACCGGACAGAGGATCAGGAGGCCTGAATTCCAATCCTCCCCACCCCCTGACCAGCTTTGCCACCTTGGGCAGTTCTGACCCTCAGTTTTCTCATCTCAGTAATGGGACTCTAATAAGATACCTGGATACGCTAGAAAGTTCATACAACTGCATAATTCTCATTAATCTACGTTTCGATATCCAAAAGTAAAAGCCCTCTTCCATTAATAATGATTAATACTTAATGAGCACCAGGCACTTCATGTGCTTAGCTGTGTTTGGGATTCACCACAACCCTGCAAGATGGGCGCGTTTTTGGCCACGTTTTGCAGCTGGGGACATGTAGGCTCAGAGAGGTCACCAGGCCAGTGAACAGCAGCACCCAGATTCAAGTCCATCCTTGTCTGACCTCAAAACCCAGTTTCTCCCACACCCCACCCCCTCTTACCATGACCCAGAGCCACCCATGTCTCCTTTGTTGTTACTGGCAGGGTGCCCTAGAGTCTCTCGAGAACTGGCCATTTGAAGATGGATGTGAATTCTCTGTTCTGTGTCCCCCACCTGCCGTGGGCAGAGGGATGGAGTTATTGCACAACTTCCCTGGCTGGGGCAGTAGGATGGATCCTACCTGCCTGGTGTCAGGCAAGATGAAGGGAGCTTGTGCCTACAAGCCCTGGCAACCAGCCAGGCAGCCTCCACCCAGAGCGTGGCTGGGCCTGGCAGGGCCACACTTGAAAGCATCCATGACCACACCTGCCAGCTCCTTCTAGGGTGGGGCACCTGCACTCCAGTCTGAGCCAAGGTGGGCAGGCAGGGGCGGTGAGGGCCCTCCCGGCTCCTGAGCTCATCCTGACTTTATAGAGGTGAGGACGGGTGGGGCTGGGAACGCCAGGGACCAAAGACCTGGGGCTTTCTGAAGCTGAGACCCTTGGGGGGCAGCCAGGAGCTCCCAGCTGAGACCTACTGATCCAGCAAGGGAAATGGGGCAGAGGTGTCTGCCCCAGGGGTGTCTGCCTCCCACCCCTGGCCCAAGAGAACCCCAGGTGCTCAGAGGCTTTTCCAGAGGTGACATCAGATTCATGGTCCAGCCCCAACTCTTTCCTCATGGGGTGCAGGTGAGTAAGAAGGAAGGCATCCAGGAGCTCTCTCTTGAAGAGGAAATTGAGGCTCAGAGAGGGCATGAGACTTGTTGTTACCCCCAATTCATTGAGGTGAGCGGCCTGGGGTCTAGCTTCCAGCCCCTCAGATGTCCTGAGCAGGGCAAAGCCCCTGCAGCACTGACAGAGTATAGCCTCAGCCCCAGAAAGGGGCAGCAACATGGTGGGTCTCAGAAAGAGAGAAGGCAGGGAAACACCAAGATAGGAGCCCCTGAGGGTAAGAGCCCCAAGCACTAGAGAGGCAAGAGGCTTACTGTGCTGCTGTCTTACAGGAGATAGTGGCCAGTCACTCTGAACCTGTTTCTTCATCTAAAAAGGAAGGATAATAGGACATGGCAGCAGAAGGAAGGCTGGACCAGGATCATGCCTGTGAAGGAAGGAAAGAGGGGACGTTAGGATTATGGCAGGAGCTTAGGGACACCACCCTCTCCAAGCAATGGAAGATGGAGACCTGGATCCCATAGAGGGTCAGATAGGAGGGGTCAAGGGGCAGGCCCCAGGCTCTAAGCAAGAGTGAGCAAACTGTACCACCTGGAGCCCCCTCTCCCTTTGTGCTGTGGGAATAAAAAACAAAAGGGGTTTTGAGATCATGATCTGCAAAAAGGAAAACTGAGGCCTAGAGAAAGGACGGGCCTTGCCCCAAATCACACAGTAAGTCAGTGACAAACCTCAGAGTAGATTCAAGGTTGCTGCATTTCAGGCTTCCTGTCCTCAAGGAAAAATAGATATAATGCGGAGACTGACAATAACCTTCCTCCTCACCTCTTCTCAGCACTAGGACCCAGGTTCTCATCTGGGCCAGCCCCACTGCTGAGGGCAGGGGGGAAATGGCCAGACCCACACATACCACGTTTCCCGGAAAATAAGACCTAGCCGGACCATCAGCTCTCATGCGTCCTTTGGAGCAAAAATTAATATAAGACCCAGTCTTATTTTAATATAATATAAGACCGGGTCTTAATATAAGACCAGGAATATAATAATATATAACATAACATAATGTAATATTAAAACAATACCGGGTCTTATATTAATTTTTGCTCCAAAAGAAGCATTAGAGCTGATGGTCCAGCTAGGTCTTATTTTCGGGAAAACACGGTACCACCGCCTCTGCAATAGGGATGGGTACACATCCTCCTTCTTCCTCCCTCTCTTCAATTCCAGGTAGATAATAACAATAATTATCATGTACCAGGCCCTGGGCTAAAGTCTATGCTTGCATTAAGTCACGTAATCCTCACACCAGCCCAATGGTGTAAGCATTATTATCATCATCCATTTTCTCCATTTTCTAGATGGGGAAACTGAGGCACACAGAGTCTAACTTGCACAAGTTCTTCCAAGTAGTGGCAGAACCAGGATGTGAACCCAGGCAGTCTGGCTCCAGAGCCTACACACCTAAAACCACACCAGACTGCTTCTTAAAACGTAATTTTACAGGGAGTGCCCTTCTAGTTGCTAGATGAGATGCTGCCCCATTCCTGAAGTGCTTAATTAAAGCCACTTAGATCTTAAAAAAAAAAAAAAAAGACATTATTTTACAGACACCCTGTGGTTCAAATGCTGGCTCTGCCACTTCCTAGTTGTGTGGCCTCTCTCAGCTTTGTCCTCCCCGACACAAGAATGGGACTCTCCTCAGCCCGCGGGCCAGCGCTTTAGCGCCCAGGCCTGTCGGGCAGTGGTCACTGTATCAATATCGGTGCTCCAGTCATTTGTTTGGTTATTTGAACGAGAAGGTTCCAGACGTGGGAAGTCTTCCTTGCCCCGCCCCTGCGCCGGTATGCAGGGGGAGGGGCTGCCCCCAACCCGTCATTGCCATTAATAGAGACCTGAAGCACCGCCTGCTAAAAATACCCGGCTGGAGCCCCATAAAAGCGCTTCTTGCTCCAACGCCCGGCACTTCTCCGAGCCTCAGCCAGACGCGCAGATCCGATCCAGCATGGCAGAGCGTCGCGTGCCCTTCTCGCTCCTGCGGAGCTCAAGCTGGGACCCTTTCCGCGACTGGTTCCCGCCCCACAGCCGCCTTTTCGATCAGTCGTTCGGGATGCCGCGGTTGCCCGACGAGGTGTCGCTCTGGTTGGGCCACAGCGGCTGGCCGGGCTACGTGCGCCCGGTGCTGCCGGCCGCCGCCGAGGGCTCCTCGGCAGTGGCCACGCCCGCCTACAGCCGCGCGCTCAGCCAGCAGCTCAGCAGCGGCGTCTCGGAGATTCGGCACACGGCCGACCGCTGGCGCGTGTCCCTGGACGTCAACCACTTCGCCCCCGAGGAGCTGACTGTCAAGACCAAGGACGGTGTGGTGGAAATCACCGGTGAGCCCCCGGCCCTTCGGGCACGGAGCGGGCGGGGCGGGGCGGGGCGGGGAGCGGAGCCCGAGCAGCGAAAAATTAAGCTTCCTGGCCCTGCCCCAGGCCTGTGTCCCCTTCTCTAGAATTGAGTTAGCGGATAGCTCCCAAGGGACCTTTCGGTCCTAAAAACGCCCCATTAAGGGAAGAAATGCCCCCCTTTCAGTTAAGACCCCCAACCTACAGATGACCAAGTTTCCCTGCGCTCACCCACTCCCGGGCCTGCGGTGGCTGTGAAGAGAATTTTGTCTTCCAGCGCTGTCCCCGCCCCTACACCGGGTCCGTGGAGGGGGCGTGTGCGCACGCCCGGCACTGCATCCACCACCCCCAAGTCCTAAACAGAACTCCAGAAGCTTCTGAGGACAGCCCCCGACCCCAAATCCCTCCACCAGTCGGGATCTGCCTTGAGTCCAGGCCGCCAGGTGGGGCGTGTTGGGCTGCGGGCTGGCCCCTCCCTCACCTCTGACCGCCTTCCCTCCGCAGGCAAGCACGAAGAAAGACAGGATGAGCATGGCTACATTTCACGGTGCTTCACTCGAAAGTACACGTGAGTCCTGCGCCCAGTGGTGGGGAGTGGGAGGGGGCCACAGTGACTTACCTGTGTGTGACTCTGGTCCTCCCTCTCTGCATGTCCAGGCTGCCCCCTGGTGTGGACCCCACCCTGGTCTCCTCCTCCCTGTCCCCTGAGGGCACGCTCACCGTGGAGGCCCCGATGCCCAAGCCAGCCACCCAGTCAGCAGAGATCACCATTCCGGTCACCTTCGAGGCTCGTGCCCAGATCGGGGGTCCAGAAGCTGGAAAGTCGGAGCAGCCTGGAGCCAAGTAAAGGCCTTGGCCCTGCTTCGAACCCCCCATTAGCCATCACTGACCATCCCTACCTGTCAGCCTGAATGCTCTTTTGATACCTTTATGTTGTTTTTCTCAAATAAAGTTCAAAGCAACTGCCTGCCACTGCCTCAGACCCTCGTGTGTGTAGAGGCCTAGGGGTTGGCACCGTCGCCTGGCTGACATTCCTTGCTGTGTGCAAAGCCTCATGCTGGGCCCTGTGGGTACAATGATGCCCATTACAGGGTATAGCCCTGCCCTCTGGCCCCTTGTCCATTAAGATAGAAGTAATGATTGTAACCAGCAATTAAAACTCCAAGGGGCAGGTGTGGGAGCTGGGGAAACCAGGAGAGGTTCCTGGCCCAGGACTGGGTACTCAGGGATTCCTAGGCTGGGGTCAGGTGAAGGGGGACAGAGCAGGGCCAGGGGAGGGGAGCTGCCTGGGAGCTCAGGGTCCCTTACTGACCTCGTCATTACTTTATTGTCCTCCCAGAGAGGGACAGGACCATGTAGATGGTATGGGAGGTATGGCAACTTCAGATGACTAAGCGGGGTGGGCCTCGTCAAAGGACCCATCCCCTGATGCCCATGCAGGATGGGCCTGGGCTCTCAGGCTGAGGATGCCCTGCAGACAGTGAGGGCAGAATGGCCTAGGTTTTGGTGGAAGAGAGGCAAAGACCCTGACGACGACGACGGTTGTCGCTCCAAGAGGGCCTGCCTTAACTGGCCCAGGCCGGAGCAGTCACACCTACCTTGGCCCTCTCCTTTGTCTGCCCTCACCCAAGCCACCCTCCTCATACCCAGCCCAAGGAGGGTTCAGAGAGAACTGGGGAGGGAGAAAGCAGATGGGGGCTTTAGAGCCCAGTGTCAGGTACCCAAGAACTTGAGAGACCCCACACTGTCTCTATAGACAAGGTCCTAGAGCCTGAGGCTGTGGCGAGACACTCCTCCATTCTTTTCTAAACTCACAGCCCTACTTTCCCAGGGTCCCCGAGAGGAGTAGCAACCCAGGGAAGAGCCTGGACTACACACACACACACACACACACACACACACACACACACTACACCCCCAACACTGCTCAGCTTCCTGACTTCCCCTCCCTATAGGAGTTCCCTGTTGAGACAGCACAATCTGGAGCAGGCATAAAGCCAAAGCAGGTCTCAACCCTCATAGTCCTCCACAGACCTGGAGGGAGGCCAACAGGGAAATAAATACATGGAACTGCCCAGCTGGCAGCACAAGTCTGGGCCTGAAGGCCAAGGCCCTGTCCAGACTGCACACCCTTCCACCACTCATGTCCTGAGCTCCAGTCTCCTCAATTTGCTGCCTTCCTAGACACACGTCTCAGGTATCACCTGGATGCCTCCATGCTCACATGGCCATGATCCAGAGTTAGCCCATCCAATTCTCACCCTTGCTCTGATCACCAGCACCCTGACGGTTGGCAGTAGGATGGCCCTGGCCTCCACAGGGGTGGCTGCATCCTTCCGCCTTGTCAGAGTTGTAGCAAGGCTGCCAGCTCCTCCGCCAGTGCCCTTGATGCGTGGCAAAGCTGCTGCCAAGCCTTTGGCAAGGTGATCCTCACATCAGCCCTGGGAAGAGGTGCAGTTGGTTAGTCCTGCTTGACTAGGCACAGCGAGCCTCAAAGGAAATGAAGAGACTTGTGCTGGTCCACACAGCGAGTCCTAGAGGGGGCGGGGGCCATCTTTGTGGCCACAGGCAGGGGAGGGCAGGTTAGCTCGGATAGGACGGCTGGGGACAGGGGTTTCCACAGCTTAAAGTGCTGCAAATGAGGCTTGTGAGACCTCAGGAGGAGGAGGACAGGTAAGCAGCTGATCCTGGGGGCCGCTGCCGCTCAAGGGAGCCAGGCTGCAAAATGGCCTGGAGAGAGTTGCCAGGGGCCTCAGACCCCGAGGCCAGGGCCATGTCCTGGGGCAGGGAGGGGTGAGCGCTACAGGAGAGGGTCCAAAGGCAGCAGCTTTGAGGTCCCCAAGGTTCAGGCCATCCATCATCTGGGACACAGCTGGGGAATGGGGTAGGTGGGAGGGGAGGAATTTACTCCTCGCAAAGGAAACAGGCCCCAGTCTCCATAGGAAACTAACGTAGGAGACAAGGAAACTGAGTAGATGCCCTGGGCCACATAAGGCACAGAAGCAGGAGGGGGTCTGAGGCTGGGCTGGAAGATACGGGATCTGAGGCAGCACCATTGGGCAGAGTGGACAGCGCTGGCTGGCTCAGGTCTGGGGCGTCTCATTGGAAGGGGCTGGTGAGCCCCCTGCACTATTGCTGTGGTGCAGGAGCAGTTCCAAGCCTCTCCAGGCCTTTCCCTGATTTTCAGTGGAAAATTTAAGTGGAAAAGATAGGGTCCTTCTCTATCTAAAGGACTCTGATGTCCTTCAAGTCTGCAGATTCAGACATTGGCCTTGATTCGATGAATGCTACCGGTAGCATCTGAGCCCGTCTGCTCAGCTGAAGTTTGTCCATGTTCCGTGCTTCAGGCTGATGACAAAGGCTCCCTTCAGGACCTCTAGTCCCTGTGGCTGCTGGTCATACCTGGCTGGTGCCCATTTCCCCAGGGATCTGCAGAGTGCACAAGCCATAATTAGTTCTGAGTCTCTCCTTTACTGTCTCCCTCCCAGTTGTGAAATCTGCCCTTCCTGTTGGCACATCCTCTGGGCCCAGCACCCAGCCAGTTGGTTCAAGTCCCTGCTCTCAAGGGGGCAAGTGGAGGAAACAGCTCAGTGAGAAGCAGCGTTATGCTTTAGAGAGGGGCTGGGACATCCTGTGGTGTCTCAGTGGAGTGGGGAAAAAGGGATTTCCAAAAGTGACCCTTGTATGACAGGCAAGGAGAAATAGCGTGGGCAAGGACTGGAAGGCTGGTGTTTCAGGCTGGAGGAGAAGTGGCAAGCGAAGGAGAGGACAAATGAGGGAGGTGGGTGGGGCCCTGTCCTGGAGGGCACTGAAGGCCACACTACTGTGTTTCCCCAAAAGTAAGACCTAGCCAGACCATCAGCTCTAATGCGTCTTTTGGAGCAAAAATTAATATAAGGCCCAGTATTTTATATTATATTATATTATATTATATTATATTATATTATATTATATTGCATTACATTACACCAGGTATTATATTATATTACATTACATTACATTACATTAAAGACCAGGTCTTATATTAATTTTTGCTCTGAAAGACACATTAGAGCTGATGGTCCGGCTAGGTCTTATTTTCGGGGAAACACGGTAAGTACAGGCTATTAGAGTCAGCAAAGGGTTTAAGCATCCCTGCTTTAGAAACAAGTTTCCAGATCTTAAAGGAGAGTGGTTGGGAGGGGCCAGCCAAGAGACAGGGGCAATGTGCTACTGAGCTGTGGTGGACATGGGTCCTGCCAGGGAAAGGGGAAAAGGGGCCAGGTGCCAGGATGTAGCAACAGCAGGCTCTGCAGTGTGGGGTAACAGATTGGCTGTGGAGGTGTGGGGAGTAGACGGGGGAAGGGGGGGTAATCTGCTGAGACCTTGGCTTCCTACCCGGGGCTTGCTGACCTCACAATTTCTGTAAGGTCAAGGAGACCTCAGACCTTGGCTGCTGGGGGCGTGAACTGTTTCCACACACTATCATTTTCTCTGCTACAGAGTCAGCCTCCGGTGTGCCAGGCACAGACTGCTCTGTGGAGAGGCTGGGGTGGGGGGCAAGACTGCCCAGTGGACCCCAGGGCTGGGTCCAAGAGATGCGGCCAGAGAGCCTTTGTGATTGGGAAGGGGTAGCCACGGGGAAAAAGGAGAGGAGGGTCAGGCAGGACTGGAGCCCCTGGCCAGGAACTGACCAGGGCGTTAACAGTTAGAGACTCCAGACCCCCTGGTCTTCTGGCAGCCACCAAGCCCTACCTTACCCTGGCAGAGCCCAAGCAGGGCAGGGATCAGGCTGGCCAGGTCCTATCTGCTGGTCTTACCCTTGATTTCCTGCACCTCTGTACCCCACCTCCACAGGCACACAGTGGGACCTGGGGGTTTGGAACAGCCCCGGAGCTCAGGTCTTGGCCCCAAGCCCAGATTTGCACAGCAGCAATGAACTGCCAGCCCAGGACCAAAGCAGGGAAGGAGACGGAGGGAACTGCATGGGTGAGGGCAACTGGGTGAGCTTGGGCTGGTCTTAGCCAGAATTGGGCACTGGGTAAAATGGGGGCTCAGACCTGCCCTCATGTTGCTCTCCCAGGAAAGTGGCCCCAAGGAATGTGGAGGAGGCCCAGCATGTGCCCCTCACCCCCAAAGCATGTATCGTCTCTCCATCAATCAACGGCCCTGTGTGCCAGCTCTGAGGAGCACAGGGTCCCCTGAAGGAGACCTGCAAGTGAGCAGGCACTCACTCCATGCCTGGCACAATCCTCTCAGTCAAGGGCTCTGGGTCCTCTCCCCCTCTTCCACCTGGCCAGGTGACTGGACATCACTGTATACATCTAACCCTGCCTCCCAAGGATGAGCCATATTCTCTCTGACTTCTTAGGAGATAGTTCTGCCAATCGCTAGTTGCTCTGGGAAAGCAGGCAGCATGAAAAGTGCCAGGAATCGCAGGCTTCGCTAAGAAGGGACTCTCTGGGTCAGCAGCAGAATTGCTGAATGGCTTCAGGTAGGAGCATGGAGGGTGGAAGAGCTTCACTGGCCAGCCAGCCACCTCCCTCTCCACTGATGGGCAGACTGAGAACAAGAGAAAGTTAAGTGCCCGGCCAGGGAGGAAAGATGTCTGGAGACCCTGGGGAAAACTGCCCAGCGTGGGAGGAGGGATCTTTGCAGCATAATGTCCCCCTCCCACCCTTCCTTCCAGCCTTGCTCACCTACCAGCCTGGCAGTGGTTGGATAAAGATGGGGCACTGGTGGCTCAGGGATTGCCACGGTGGACGGCGGTTACCCCACCCCCAGGGTTAACAGCAGAACCTGCCAGGAAGGCTTGGACTAAAGAATGAAGAGAAGGGGCAGGAGCAGCACTGTTCAGGAAAAAGCACTGGACTGGGGCCAGGTCTGTCCATGTCAGAGATACGGCCTGGGGTCCGGCCCTGCTCTGGGCTGTTTCCATTCTGAGGGATCTGCGTGGCCTCTGAGGCCCCTCCTACCCTGACTGCCTGTTGGTGTGCTCAGCACGGTGCCGAATGGGAATCAAAGGAGAATCACGAAGATTGGAGGCTGCCCAGGGTCGGTCTCCTAACAACGGCAGGAAGGCCAAAGTCCAGGGGCGCCAAAGATGTAAGGATGGCTCTCTGCAGGACCAACAAGGGCCCTTCATGAAGAAGGCTTCTGCCTTGGCCCTGACCCCAGGGCAGGTCTGGGTAACCCTTTTCTTCCCACATCATTCCCCCTCAAGATGGTTTCATGAGAGTCCTTTTGAGTCTGTTTAGGAATGGCGATGAGAGTCTGTGTGTTTGGAGGGGGAGGGAGATGGGGGGACAATGGGACAGGGAAAGAGAGAACTTAATCCGGTGACTGGCTGATCAGAGAGGTCACTGAGCCCTCTCCCCACCAAGCCCCCTCCCTCTCTGATCCCCACCCCCACCCTGAAGACCCTCATCTCTAGGTGTGACCAGCCTGAAAGCCTTGAACCCTGGGAGTGTCCCCACATGCCCCACAGGCAGGGGTTCTGGAGCCCCAAGGCAATGGTCTCTGGGTGAGAAGAGTGATTCTGGAGGAGTAATGAATCCCAGGCAGCAGGCCCCACCAGCGCAGGCCTCATGTTGTACTGGCCAACTCCAGAAGGGAAGCCTGGACCCCACCTGCCACAGGGATGGGGCAGTGCCAAGGCAAGCCTGGCTGGGTGTTTCCTTCTCTGCCCCTCTCCTCCTCCTCGGCCTCCATGGGACATAAAGTAAGTGACTGCCCCCTGGTCAGTCACTGGTACTCTTCTCCCAGAGACATCCAGATACCTGGTACCACTCACCCCAGAACATTTGGGAATATCTGTCCAGGTGCTGGATCCTGCCAGGTCCAGAGCAGAAATGGGAGCAGGAGACCCACTCTTGGAAAAAGCACTAAAACTTCTCTGCCCCACCATGCCGGTACCTACTATGCCTTTTGGTTCCTGTTTTTCTCTGCTCTGGGTCTCAGTCTCTAAGAGCCATTAAGTCTCCTAAGAAGTTCCTCCTGGAGAACCCAGCTCACTTCCCTGGCTGCCACCCCTGTCTCTGCTTTGCAGGATTTGGCAGCCAAGGCCTGGAGCCAGAGCCGCTGCCCTACCCTGCTGCATAGGTACTGACCACTGCTTGTTATTATACTAATCATAACTGGGCACCTGCTAGCTGTCAATCACTCCTTAGCTTATTAAATCTTTAGAGCAACCCTATGTCACCCCGAGGCAGCACAGGGCTGCAGCTATGCTTTTGGCCACTGGTGTCAAATTTCCTGGGTTCAAATCCCCATTGGGCCACTTACTAGCTATGGGACCTTGAGCAAGTTATTAAGTTTTAGTTTTTTCCTCTGCAAAATGAAGCTGATTATATGAATTAATACACGTGAAGCCTTTAGAACAGTGCCTGCAGCATACAGTAAGCACCAGTCAATGCCAGACGTTTTCATGAGGTAGACTGTATTATTCCCATTTTACAAATATGGAAACTCTGAAAGGCTAAGGAACTTGAAAAGTTACGACACATAACTAGGACATGGTGGGATGGGAATTCAAATCCTGAGCTCTGAAGCTTTCTGCCACTGACAGCCCTTCATTTAGAAAATGACAGGCATTGCTGAGTGACAGAAATCTCACTTTTCTCAATAGTCAGTAACCACTGACGCTGATCTTCCATTCCTAAATCTAGGTTTGATTGTGCCTTGGACGCCCCATCCCCCACCCCAGGCCTCAGATCACACAGCTCTATGTTGGGAGATGAGAGGATGTATTTGACATCTGATTCTGGCTGAAACCCTGGGTGGCTACCCTTCAGTTATGAGCGTCTATCCAGGAGTGTAGGGGAGGGAAGGGCATTCAGTGGGGAAACAGCCCATGCACAGAGGAGGGTGCGGCTGTGACAGGGACAGGCAGCCGGTGAGGCAGGCTGGGGCCTGGCTGTACCACAGAGGACCTTGAATGCCAAAGAGAGGAAGGGGCTGCCTCAGTGTCCTCAGGACAGCTGGTCTACTCCCCATCTCAGCGCTCTGCCACGGCGCCAGTGTGTGAGGTGACAGAACTGACAGAGCCAAGCCGCCAATCCCCTTGGAGCCCTTCCAACTGTTGTGCGGGTCAGCAAGCTCCACAGAGCTTCCCCTGCAATAGGCAGGCCTCCCGGGGCTGGCTCCAGACGAGCGGTATGTAGGTGAGAAAGCACGGCAAACCCACACAGGACACTAGAAGTCGAGTCGTTCGTCGTTCTGATGAGGAAACTGGGGGGCAGACAAGGAGTCAAAGGCCCAGGAGGAGCCTGAGGCTCCGCCCTCCCAAACCAGTTCCCTCCACCGACAAGGCGAAAGACAAAGCCAGAGTTGTCGCTAATGCCCTATAAGGCGTTACAATGCTCTGTAGAGCCCAGACCAGGTTACTCCGGGTGACAAAGGCGCACGCGGAGAGTGGTGGGCAGAAGGCGGAGACGGAGGAGAGGAAGGTGGAAAAGGGAGGATGAAGCCCAGCCGCGGGAGCGAAGGGAGCCTGCTAGCGGCGCTGGCGGATCCTGGCACAGGGACCCAAGCCCTAGCAACAGGCCGACCATTGGAGGAGTGGTCAGACTGGCCTGTGATTGGCTCTCGCCAAAGTCCGCGATTGCGGGCGGGCCGCGTCCGGGCTCATGTACCGGTGGGTGTCTGGCCTTCCCTGGAAACTTCACGACCCTGGGTCGTCAGAGGCCCGCGTTCTTCAGAGTGGGGGCTCGCCGAGTCCCGCGACGGGGCTATCACGCGCGACAGGGCCGCAGCAGCTCACCCACGCGAACTCGCCTAGGGCCCAGGTGTTTGGGGGTGGAGTGGCCAGAGAGAAGCCCGAGGACAGAGCGCCTAGTTGGGTTGGCGCTCGTGGCGGGATGGGCTCTGGGGCGCTTGCTGCTGTCACGGGACCTGGGCCAACCCTGGGTATTGTGAGGGCTTGCAGGCAGCAGAACCTAGCTGAAACCGCCGGGCTCGGGTCGGGCGGGGCTCCGTCGGTGCGGGCCAGCTGCAGAGTCGGGCGGCGCCCAGCGGGGGGCAGCAGAGGACGACGCCAACCTAGGTGGGGGCGGGGCCGGGGCCCAGACTTGCTCTGTGATTGATGCTGAATCCCCCCTTCAACTCCAAGGCCCTGCAAACCGTTTGGTAACCCAAGTAATGGGGCGGGGGCGGCCTGGTCAGTCGTCGCTGGTACATTTTTGGGTGCAGAAGCCTTGAGGGATAGGCCAAATCTGTTTCGTTTTGCTACCCTGGTTCACTTTGGCTTGTCACCGCTAGGCTAAGGAAATCTAAATCCTAATATGCCACTGGGAGCAATTGTTACACCTTTTGCTTACGCCCTACTGCCCAGCAGTGCGATGTAGTATTTAGGGAGATCATATGGAAATGCTTGCAGTCAGCCACAAGCTGCTCCTACTTTATCCTGGTTACCCATCCTTGACTTCCTAAATTGACCTTGTCTGTATTTTGAATGTAATCTAATTTAGGGCAAAAGAATGGTTTTCACTCAGTCTTCCCATTCTCCAACCTAGAACTAATCACTGAGGGACCACATCATTCCCCAAAAGGAATGCTTTTAAAACCGAGCAGGCAAAAACACCTGTGAACCATGACATACCTCCATATTTTGGGAGGCAAAACTTTTGAAAGGCAATATGCTTTGAAAACAAACCTAATGGAATCCAAGATGAATATTCCACCAAACTTTAAAGAATTGACCAACCAGCAAAATCCCACCTCTAAACTCAGGCTTCAAGCTAAGTAAGAGTGAAAAGAGGTTGAAGGTGTCAATGTCTTTTCTTGGCACCTATCAAAGAGCCAGTAAGTAGTGGGGTAATTTGTCCACCATGGTGGGAAGAACTAGTTAACACCAATACCGTGTTAAAACAAGCCTAGATTCATTCTCCTGATATAGATTAAACATGAAGGCAGCCTCTCAGACACACCTCCCTGTTCCTGAGAACTCCCAGGAACATGGTGGGCTACATGCACTGTTTCACCACCTCCCCCAGACACAGGCAGAACAGCTGCAGGCCACCAGGACTCACCAGACCAAATGAGCACGTGTGAGGTGGTTTGCTGAGTCTAAGCAAGTGATGATTGGGCACCTCGTAATACTTTTTCCATCCAGGAGGAGCAGGAGGGTTTTAAAGAGGCAACATACCCTAGCCTAGGAGACTCAAAACAAGATGGTCCCCATGGAGGCAGGCCCTCCCTCTAACCTGTTGTTCAGAACTACAGCTTAGTCCGCATAGGCTCAGGTAGCAGGCCCTGGTGCTGGCTGCTGCTTAGGACCACCTGACTGTGGGGGAGAGCCCCGGCCAGCCCCTGTTCAATTCAAATTCAGTCCATGTGAACCACTGAAGGCTGGATGGAGGAATCATTTAAAACGATTACACAAGACAAAAATGTGCCCAAACAGGGATGGGAACAAGTTAAATGACACAGGAGTAAACAACTGGACAAACCCAGAATATGGGCCATTCTGTAAGACCATCCAAGTAGCCTGCTCTTTTTTTTTTTTTTTTTTAAGATTTTATTGGGGAAGGGGAACAGGACTTTATTGGGGAACAGTGTGTACTTCCAGGACTTTTTTCCAGGTCAAGTTGTCCTTTCAATCTTAGCTGTGAAGGGTGCAGCTCAGCTCTAGGTCCAGTTGCCATTGCTAGTTGCAGGGAGTTGAACTGGCAACCTTGTGGTTGAGAGCCCACTGGCCCATGCAGGAACCGAACCGGCAGCCTTTGAACCGGCAGCCTTCGGAGTTAGGAGCACGGAGCTCCAACCGCCTGAGCCACCAGGCCGGCCCCCGCCTGTTCTCTTGAAAGTATCAGAGAAGAGGTGGGAGAAACAGAGGCTAAAGGAACCTGATAATGAAATCCAATTAATTTTAATTAGATTCTAGTTGGTGTGTGTGTGTGTGTGTGTGGGCAGGGGTTTACAAAGAGCTACTAAAGGCATTCTGGGGACAATCTGGGGAAATTTGGATGTGGATATAGGGAATTATTGATTTCCTTCGGTGTGATAACAATGTGGTGGTTATGTAAGAGAATGTCTTTATTCTTAGGAGAAATATGAACAGAGGAAAATGTCGTTACTTCCAAGGTTCCACAAGATAGAAATATTAAGCAAATATGATAAAATGTTAACTGTCACTATCAAGTAGTAGGTATTTGGTTGTCACTGTGCCATTCTTTTTACCTTTTGTCTGAAAATTTTCAAAATAAAGGGTTGGGGGTAAAGTGCCCCAATACCACTTAGCTAGCTAGCTACCCTTTACTTGGGGTTAAATCTAGTTCAAGAGGTACTTATTGCGACCACCAAATTTTAATTATCCATATTTAAAAATCACAAGGCAAAACCTTTTATGATCCAAGAGTCTCCTGATAGTAAATATTTTAAGCCTTGTGGGCAAAATATGCTCTCTCTTTGCATTTTCTTTACAACACATTAAAAATGTAGCTCGAAGGCAATACAAAAACCTGTTTTAGACTACACCCTTTTGTATTAATGTGCATGTACTACCTATTCAAATAAAAAACAAAAAAAATCATAATGCTCCCCAAAATAATTCCTGTTGACTTTCCTATAGTATGGGTAATTAAGTGCCATTTCAGAATATTACTTAAGTTGGGAAATTCCAGTCCATTTTGTCTTGCCAGGTACGGATTAAGTATGAAGACACCAACATTCCTACGACCAGGTATTGAGGACTCATCAGGGTAACCCAGCCACTCTTAACCTCCTCACTGACCACAGGTTATCTGTGGTTAGAGGTAAGGTTTGTGGAATTCAGATTCAACCACATTTATCCTCTCCAGACCAGAAACTGGAAAATTCAAACCAGCAGGCTATAATTAGCAAGCTGGTATCCCACATTTTACTATTTTCATTAGGCTGGTGACCACTTATTGTCAACTCCTGGAAATGGAGAACAGTGTTACCCAGCTAGTTTTCAGAAGATTGTTTCTCCAAGCTTGCTTTGAGAACTGGGCACCCAGAAGGTAGCTGCCATTCTTAGCCACTCGGATCAGCCAGTGAGTCAACATGCAGTTTCAGCTGACCGGCGCAGAGGCCAGTGTATGTGGTAATGACACATAAATAGAACGGAGGAAAACCACTCCCACTGAACAGCAAGCAACTTACCTGCTACACTAAAAGGTCCCGCCACTAAATCTCATTTGATGACCCCTCTACTCCACCCGCCAATTTCTGGGAATGGAGAATTGTGCTCTGTGGATGCCCCAGCAGGGTGGATTATTTACTCCTTTACAATTACTCTCCTGCCCCTCCCTCATCATCTTTATGTAATTGCTTCACACTAAGTAAGTTTTTCAAATTCTAGAGTGCCTGAGGAAGGGGACCTCTCCTTGGTGCCCAACCCGGGGCATGATGCAATTCCTGAATTACACCTTTCTTAATCTCAACTCTATAGGGCCATCTTTTCCACTACTTGGTGTGATGCCAGATTTTTTTCCAAATACTTCAACTTTACATATCACAACAGATTGAATGCAGAAGCAGCTATGAGAGTCCAGCTGAGCTCTATCTAGTAAAAGATCAGCAAAACTATAAACAGTGCTACTGTTTTTTGTTTCACAAAACAATTACTTTTCATGAAATTGTTATTTACCTTAACATATGAGTTTTCATTACTTTTAAGTAAATGACTCTTTTCTAGTTTTGATATACCCCACATAAACAGTAAGAGTTGTGTAAAGGGATCCTGAGATGAAAACGTCTGAAAACTGCTTCATTAAGGAACTTTAAAACTGGACAGAAATGCAGTAACAGACAGCATTTTATCTCAAGAAATTTGAGTGTGTGTGTAAATCTTCTGGGCAAAATCCAGCCTTCTGTCAAATTCCGGGTACTCGGAACGGGAAGTTACACCAAAGAAACAAGGTGTAAGGGTAGCAGCTTCTGATGAGCCTTGGCCTGTTATTTTCAATATGCTTGACTGTTCGGATCTTGCCTGTATCTGTACCCTCCTGCTAGCAAGGCACCTGTGGGGACAGAGTCCCAGAGAGCAGTTTCCAGGCTCTCGGCCTCACATGAAAGGTGCTGGCTCGGGTAGTAGATGGCCGTCAGCTGTGGCTAGTTGGCCATCAGCTGTAACCAGTTAGCCAATTAGCCACTGATATAACTGCTGCGGCTGCATTGGTTTGTCAGTCGGTTGGTTGGCAGGCAGAGAAGCAGACAGCAGGATGCAAGTCGTGTGGATCCAGCCTCCAGCGAGACTATAGTGCCTCCAGTGAGACTGTGGTGATATGACTCCCCTATCTTTGGCTCCGTGGGTGTTCCTTTTTGGCCTAGCCATAGCCTGTGTTCTTCTGTGGGGAGCGGGACTAGAGGCCCCGCAGGCTGCCCCGCACGACAAATGGCGCAGCGAGCAGGGTCCCCTGCACAACAGCATGGAATTCGTCTCTCTACTCTCAGTAACTCCCACATTATAGAGCTCAGTCAATGCCGCTGAATGTTGGCTGCTGTTCAGTCTTAGTCCCCTAGCTGAGCAGAAATAGCCTGGTGTCAGGAGGCAAAGCTCAGGAGGGCCGAAGACTGGGGCCCCCCGTGGGTTTATCAGTGAGTTGCAGGATCTTGGGCCCATCAGTCACTTCCGTTGCCACAGCTATACCTGCCGTGGCCACGGCTATACCTGCCATGGCACTCAGGGTGGTTCTGAGTGATGACTGAGCCAGCACAGGTGAATTCCTTCAGCACACAGGCAAATACTTAGGCATACAGTGTTATTCCTAAAATGTGAATTAAAATTTCTCAAAAAAATTAAAAAGCCATCTTCTTCCCATGTGGTCAATGCCCGCCCACCTTCATACACACACACCCAAGCCGATGGAGGAGGAAAGCCTTTGCCCTGGCATTCCTCCCTGTAGACCAACCCCTCCTCACAACTGGTTGTGGCAGAACACCCAGGTCATGGATGTGTTCAGGTGGTAGACACAGCCTGACAGCTGCCACCGGCAACAGTGGGCTGTTGAGAGCTCAGCCCACACCAACCAAGGATGCTGAACACCCTGAAGGACTGAAAAACCCAAGACGGTATGTTTATCAACATTTGTAAATGCAAAGAACTACTTCATTTGACACACGATGAGAGTACCAGAGAGATACTAAACCAGGCACGTGACCCCATTAGACCTACACCCCCCAACCCAAGGCTCAGAAGTTCAGTCGTCTGCCCAAAGATCAAAGGGAGCCATGATTCAAACTACGGTCTCCGTACTTCTCACAAATTGTACCCTGCCTTCAAAGATCTAGTTGAAAGCACTCATTTTGTAAGAGAAACAATGAAGGCCTAAAAAGTGCAATGATTTTTCAAGGTCGGTAAACCGAGGCCTGAGTCCTGGATATAGGCATTTTGCAACATATACTGCCTTGCCCCTTTGCCCCCAGTCCAACCTCATTCTTTGAGTGGGGGACGGGGTCAAGAACACCCACGTTCAATCAAACCTTCAAAAACAAAGGAAAAATTGAAACACATTAAATAATACTTATGCAGCACTGACATCAGATCTGTAAGTTTATTTGCTCAATGTACGACAGCTACATAATGACTCACATTCATGATATTCCATCACTGAGGAAAACTGCTAAGAATGGTCCGTGTGTGAAATAATTCCTTAGAGAAACACGGAGTTGGAAAAATAATCACTGATTAGACCTTAAAAAGAGTTCACTGCATAACATGACAAAAAGCACAAAGGCTCATTCAGAGAACAGTCACTGTTCTCCTACACTGTAATAGTTATAATTTCACCATGACAAACACCAGACATTAAGATTAAGCTAACACTGGTGTTTCTTTTGCTCCCCCCCCTTAAAAACAAAATATATAACTGCATGTCACTATAGCAACATCCAATACAGATCAATTTGTTACAATCACTATTTGGTAGAGCAAACTTTACTCCCAAAAGGAAAAATTAAATTAAAAAAACTTTAAAAAATTTGAAGACTTAATTTTTTTGTCATAGGAATACATAACACCTACAGTATAAGTTAATAAATTTCAAGCTACTGTATAGAAATACAACACTAGCATGCACAATATTGTATCAATAGAGTAATGGAGTAATCATTTCACTGGAGAGACAGTATCATAGGCAAGTGCATTTCTTTAAAAATAAAGAAAAGAAAAGAAACCATTCAAGCTGCTTAAATATCAAGTCTCCCATTCCCTCTTCATTTTTAGCCCTCAGGTATGATTTTATCTTGCATTATTCTAAAAAGCAGCCAGAGCCAAAGCTGAAATTGAAAAGAAAAATAGGTTTTGTAATTCCAGTAAATCATTTCCAAATGCTACAAGAAAGGACACAACACTGCTCACTGGACATGAAGATAAATTAAGGAAAGCCCCACCTAACCCCCCAAATCCTCTTGCGTTCCTGGCACTCACTGGAGGGCCCTGTAACGGCACGAATGCTCGCTTTCTCCTATTCGTTCTTCTGGTAGGGTTCAGTTTAATGGGGACTTTCGCTCTAGCAAAGGAAGGGGACCTTCTAAGGAAAGCCATGCTGGGTAGACTGTGCAATGTTACAGGTATCATCACCATTCTATCTTCCCTGTCACCTGGATCCTGTTCAACATATTCATTTCATAATTGTAAGCTCAATTTTGGTATTAGCAAAACAAGTGTCAGTTTTTCCTCAATTATTACCTTCTTGCCTAAATAAAACAAGTTTAGTGTCATCACCTATCTCGGGAGTTCACACTGTTAATGATCGTATACAAAAGGTGAATAAACACACATGCAACAGATTATGTTTTCAGACATTTATCCAGAATGAGAATAAAGGGCCGAAGGCTAACTGAAAAATTTGTGGAAATAGCAATGTGGTTTCCTTCAATTCCGAAACGCCCTGATTACAAGAGAAAAATGAATCTCTGATTTCTATGCTTTGATTAAAGAAAAAAAAATACATAGAAAAAAGTTTTGGTCAAATAGGAGTTAAGTATTTATTACCTAAGAATGATTTTAATTTGTTTTCTCATAACAATTCCTTGGGGAAAGAGTGTTTTCAGGAGGAAAAACTGACACACTTACAAGGCTCCCGAAATCAAGACAGAATGTTTATGAAAAGCTCTTCCTTTTGGATTTTTCTACCAGTAAGCTTCTAGCACCTGAATTTTCATACACTGCACCACCAACTTTCTCAAAACCACCACCCAGATTCTATAACCCCACCGAGTGGCATTCACATAAGGTACAGTGCAGAAGACTCAAGTGAAGAGTGAAATGGCAGCGTAATCCCTGAGGAATGAGCTGTGGCAGCTTACAAATCAGGATTTCTCTGAAAATATCAACACGGTAAATGACATACAGACCTGAATTTTCTCTATTTTTGTGGTGTTTAACGTTTCTATTAAAGTGATTTTTTTGTGGTGGATGTAAGTTAAAATGAAAGACAAAAATCCCACAGCCACCTGCCAAGCACCTATTAACCAAAACCTAAAGGAGCCTTGATGTTCCTCAGGCAGCCTTCTGGCCTAGGAGAAAACCACCCTGGATCAGGCTAAATACGGATGGAAAGCCAAAATAACTAGCAAAGGAAAACGCACAATCAATGACTTGATGTCGCATATGGCTGTAATGTAGAAATACTGTAAACTGCAATTTAGTGTTAATACTGTCAACTAATCAGAGACTTCAGAAAATTAGCAAGGCCTAAACCATAAGGGTACATATACCTTATGTTCTAAGTCTGTCAGTTTGGGATTTAAACTATTCCATGTTTGGTAGAGTACACCCTGAAAAAAATGCACAGCTAAAACAGATGAGATAGAAAGTACCCAAAACTTAAGACAAGAGCATATGTACATAAAAATCCTTACTGGAACCACAGAACTTATTGAATGAGGGCCATTCCACTGAAGTTTCGTTTCATCTTAAAACCCTATTATCTAGCAATAAGTTAAATTAAAGACAGCTCCACTTGCGTTAATCTACAGAACAGTCCATATGCCGGTGTGAGACTGCTACTCCAATACCAGCACAGCTAGCCTGACTTTCCACTAGTGGTATTTTGGCAAAAATGTCAAAGAGGCGATCAAAGACAGGACAGGTCGTGGGCTTCTCCCTAGGAAGGTCACCCTCCCTTTCCCTCCCCCACCCGACCCCCAACTCATGGGAAAAAAATAAAGACTGCAGTAGTAGCATCAGCGTGCGCTGCCAGTCCACCTGGGGCCTTAATTGTTGCCTTCCCCGCCGTCGTCGTCTTGCTGATCACTTGTCCAGAGCGTTAGGTTGTCGCGGAGGAGCTGCATGATGAGAGTGGAGTCCTTGTAGGAGTCCTCATTCAGAGTGTCGAGCTCGGCGATGGCGTCGTCGAAGGCGGTCTTGGCCAAGTGGCACGCTTGCTCGGGGGCATTCTGGATCTCGTAGTAGAAAACGGAGTAGTTGAGAGCCAGGCCCAATCTGATGGGGTGAGTAGGCTGCATGTGCTCCTTGCTGATCTCATGGGCTTCGCTGTAGGCCTTCTCCGATGACTCCACGACAGTCGCCCTTTTCTCTCCAGTGGCTACTTCAGCCAGGTAGCGGTAATAGTCCCCTTTCATCTTCAGGTAAAACACTTTGCTCTCATACTGGGTCTCACTGCAATTCTTGATCAGGTAGTTATCCAGCAGGCTCAGCACATCCTGACACACTGCTTCCAACTCCTTCTCTATTTTCTCACGGTAAGCACGGACCATCTCTATCTTCTTCTCATTACCATCCGCAGACGTCTTCTGCTCAATGCTACTAATGACCCTCCAGGAAGAACGACGAGCCCCAACTACATTCTTGTAGGCCACAGAAAGGAGGTTTCTTTCTTCATTGGACAGGGGCTCATTCAGCTCTGTCACCTATTAGGAGGAAAGAATGAAGAGTTGTTATGGTACAGTCGGTGTCGGCTGAGTTCATCGTATATTTAGGCCACTAAAACAGTTAACAGACGAAAAGTCAGGCTGTGCGGGTGCATGGAAGGGGAACAGAGGTAGAAGCAGCGACAGAGAAGGGGGAAAAATAGCAGCTGGCTCAATGGGGCCTGAACCCCTGCTTCTCTCCTGAAGACACACGCTTAGCACATAGCTGTTCCATGAAAGAACTATCAAGTCCAGCTATTAGAGGACAAATCAAATTTTAATCTAAATTGCAAAGGTCAACAGTTCTCTCATGTAATATTACATGCACACTGATCCTAGGGATTTTAAGTATAGATGGCTTATAATATACACCTCAACATTCTTTTTAAGAGAACAGAATGACAGCTTCCTCCTAATCTTGCCCTGTCTACTTCAGTTTCCCATCCCTTTTGGGTGAGAATATATTGAGTCAACTTCAAGTTGACTTTTGAGAAACAAGGATGCTTTTCTGCTCTTGTGTTAAGATCTTATGAATTACGTATCTCAGAAAGTCAAAACTGGGGGCATGGGACTAAGTCTGAACACTGAGATATTTTAGCAACTTGGGGAACACGTATTTGTTGCAGCGTTTTACAGGAAGTAGAATTAACAATACAAAAGAGTGGAGAGCAAAGTACTTCTGAGCTGAGTGGGCAATAGGAATCAGGCATTTCTAAAGGGTCTTCATCGTCCCAAAGATTAATCACCTTGAGGAAACTAAAGCAACAGCACACCAATGTTCCTTATTTTTATGATTACCAAACTGCTTATAATAAATCAACTCACTAACACTACATTTCATTATATTACCTGATTTCTGCGATCTCAGAGCCATCCATATACTACCGTGTTTCCCCGAAAATAAGACCTAGCCAGACCATCAGCTGTAATGTGTCCTTGGAGCAATAATTAATATAAGACGCAGTCTTATATTGTATATTATACTGTATTATATTATACTATATATTATACCCAGTTTTTATTATATAAGACCGGATCTTATACTATACCAGACCGGGTCTTATATTAATATTTGCTCCAAGGACACATTAGAGCTGATTGTCCGGCTAGGTCTTATTTTCTGGGAAACACGGTATTGTGTGACCACCATACGAAACAGAAAATTTTACAAGAAGGATAGAGCTCTTACTTGTCATTCCTATTCAGGGTTACATTTCTGTCTAGTTAACTATCATATCTAAACTGGTGTATCCTAAATCAACGGCTAAGTCACAACTCAGGAATCCCAGCTCATTCCTACGTCCTAGGTCTTACAGCACCCTAGAGGGTTCCCTCGCCTCAGCCTCTCATGTACCTGTGCCCTTCGTTCTCCCGCCCCTGCCTAGAAGATTTTCCAGTGCTCCTGCCTGGAAAACACAGTTGTCAAGAACCAAGTCAATAGCACTGTCCCTACGGAATCTCCCCCACTGTCCGCAGTCCACTCCCAGTTAAACTGGCTCCTGTGTGGTCCTCACTGTTCCCTGCGAGGAGCAACCACAGCTCCTACATAACATTGTATCACTTATAGATGTGAGGGGTAGGGGGTACAATCCAAAGGGGTGCTGAACTATGGCACTAGGGCGGTGCTGGGGCACCGAGACTGTTCTCTCTATCTGAACCGTTTAACATTCGGTATGTACTCCACCTTTATGAAGGGGTAGCGTGGGGGAAGGTTACGCTTAGTAAAACTGGTTGTATAATTTAACAGTAGAGATAATTAAATCAGAATGTAAACCAAATCATACTTCTTCGTTTACTGCAAGCTTTGAATAAATGGATCATGCCTTGCTTACTAATTCTCACAATATCCAGCAAATAATATTCACTCAAGTATTTCCTGAACTGATCAGTAGTTTCTCTTATGTTACTATGCATTACTGACTCTCCATTACAACGCTAGAAACACCAGTACCTCTATCCGATAGGACCTAAGTGCAATCGACCGCAGAATGAGGGCAGGGTTTGGTCCACTGGACGTCAGAGCAGAAGGAAACCGGACCAAGGAGCTTTCTGCTCCACAACCCCTAACTCATCCTATGGAAACACCCCTTCTCCTGAATAAGGAGGCTTTAATATCTCACATACAATTCTGTGCTTTGGAAACACTGTTCTCAGCCCTCAGACCACTGTCATTCCTATTGATTTCTGATGTATATTCAAATAACCCAGAAGACAGGGGTTTTCCCAATCCCACCATTTACTAAATGACCTTGGGAGCAAGCCATTTCATCAGTCTGGGCCCTCCCTGGTTTGCTTATCTGAAAAAGAGATTTCTGCCTCTTTCCTAAGGTTATTATTCTAAGGGTGTATCAGACGAACAATAAAGTGCTCCTGACACAGTAAAATGCTAGAGATGTGAGCATTTTTGAGAATACCTTGAATAATTTTCCTGCATTTTAATTCTCCCCTAGGCCTCTCAGTCTTTTACATAATCTCCTAGCTTATCTTCCTATATCAAGTATGTCTTCTCCACTTCATTCTGCTCTGTTCTAAGCTGAAACTTCCTCACCTGTCTTGTATCACTTCCTTTCCACAACCTGTAGTATCACATAGCTAGCAAAATTCCCCCGACTGGCTTTCAAACCACCCCGAGGCCTGGGCACGATACCACAGGACTCGAGCCTATATTCACCGAAGACTACCTGCCTCTAGTGTAACCTGATAACTGTCTCCCACGCAAGAAGCCAGAGTGCCTAAGGCCGCTGAGATAGAGTTCTGGCCTTTCCCCTAAATCATGCTGTCCTTATTTCAAGAGCCAGTAACTATTTAAAGCTCAAATTACCTCACCAGCTATATACCGTCAGCTCTCCTGAAGCAAATGAAGTTCGGCTGCAGAGCCCAAAGGTAGCAATCTATGCTTAGGGAAAGTTTGTCTAGTTGTCAGGTTCAGACAAACCTGAACCTGGATATTACGAAATGCCAACATCACCTTTAGATACAGTAACTCAACCACATTTGGAACATACCCAGAAGTTCTGTCACTGAAAAACTAAGAGGAAAAAGTCCGCTCAAAGGAAAGTAAGCCTCCTCTAAAAACCTTAAATCAGAATTTTAAAAAATCCTTAAGAGCAAAATGACTTATATGAGAATTAACCTATGATTTTTACATTAAAATAGATCTCAACCATACTACTTTTAAAAGAGAATTTTTCAAAAGGACAAAAAACTTGGAATTCCCATAGTGTCCAAAAAAGGGTTAACCAAGATAGAATAACTATTCAATGTGGGAAGATGTGAGATATGCATCATTTGGGAAGAGAGGTAATGTTTTTCAAAAGTCACTGAATTGTTTCTAAGAATGCAACACTTGTAAATACCGTCTCAAAAATTTATTGTCTTGGGTGTTTGTATCTTCTAGCATTATGTGTTCTGCTTAAAAAAAACAAAATTGACGTTTCTCATTTCTTAACTCCTGTGATACTAGCTCAAGTTCAAGTTTTTTTCAATAGAGAGCTCTGAGTAAAAATAGTAGAAAACTGTTATTCTCACCAACAGTTTAAGAAATAGAACTCCCCAAATCCCAGCCACTAAGGAACCAGACATTAATTAATTAGTGTCAACTGTTCTCCCCTAAGAGTTGAGGAGAGAAATCTTTTCTACCTAAGATTAGCAACCCTTGAGATTCTTGGAAAGCTATTTAATGACTTTCTGACCCTCAGTCTTAAAGCACCAAGTCATTCACAAATCCCTCAATTTATCAAGAAGTTTAAACTGTAATGAATGCAACTTTAAATGTTTTAATCTTAGATAAAACTTGAATTTATCTTACTTTATTTAAAATGTATTTCTATCTTACAGAACCTTATGTAGATGTTACACAATAACAGTAATGGTGGTAAACATAAAACTGATTTAAGAATCTGAAAATCTCCACAAAAGAACTGAAGTTCACATCCAAATAAGATAGGAGGGATGAACAGGCAGAAAAGATAACTTTTAAGGCAGTGAAATTATTCTGTATGATACACGTCATTATACACTTGTCAAAATCCATACAATGTAAAACACCACGAGTGAACCCTAAGGTAAACCGTGGACCTTTGGGTGATGACGTGCCCACACAGGTACATTGTAAATGTCGCCCTCTGGGATGCTGACAGTGGGGGAGGCTACGGGGGGGGGGGGGGGAGGCAGGGAGAGTATGGAAACTCGGTGCTTTCCACTCAATTTCACTGTGAACCTAAAACTGCTCTTTTTAGATCGTTTATTTCAAAACAAAAAGCTAGTAGACACTAAGTTTGACATTTGGCTTTCATGTATTTTTTTGTCCTCCCAGGTTTGGAATACAATCACCAGAAAGGCCAAGCAACAGACCATGATAAAGGTACACGCAGTGACTGCTATATACAAACACCCCTCCCCAAACCAGAAGTAAGATGACAAGATACAAGAAGGGCATCCGTGTGCAGGTAGGGCCATGGTGTCAGCACACTGTAGGCAGCGTCAAAAGCGCCTTTGTGACCAGCCCCAATGAGGTTTCTCTCCTCAACTCTTAGGGGAGAACAGCTGACACTAATTAATTAACGTCTGGTTCCTTAGCAGCTGGGATTTGGGGAGTTCTATTTCTTAAACTGTTGTGAGAATAACAGTTTTCTAACCTTTTTACCCAAAGCGCTCTATCTTCAACTCACTGATACCACTGTAAATAAATGTGACACTGTTCTGGCTTGAATACAATTAATCATTTATTCCAGAGATGACCTAACTAAAATTTTTGAAAATGATCTGAAGTTGTGTCTCTCATATCTGAGTAAAATGCCTTAAACTTTTCTGTGCAGAAAACAAACAGGCTCAAGACTGCTATCTTTAGAGAGGTCTGCTTGCAAAGATGACCCATGGCTGGCATCTGAGAACTTGCGAGTGCGACCCTATGCTGAGCCCTAGCGAATCATTACAGCTGGTAGGACAGTCTTGGTGACCTCCAACACATTCATTCTAGAAAACTGGATATGTCGCATAAGGTCTGATGCCAAGGGAAGTATACTTAAAGCCACTCCTTATCAGGTAATTCATCAAGCATTCATTGAACATCTAGCATGTGTCACACTGCCCCACGTGCTACAGATACCAAATTCAGTGAGCTATCCTCAAGATGCTCAGTCCACGAAGAGGAAACACAAGCTTATTCACAGTGGAAAACCAGTCTCAGAGGTATTATCAAGGTAGCAAAAACTCTGCCTGGAAAGCTCAAAGAATATTTTAATTAGGAAATAACAACTTTAGCTGGGTTTTTTAAATCCAGCAGCATGCACTTGAGGAAAATTGCAGAAGGGAAACATTCTAGGAAGAGGAACATCCTAGAAGAATCATGAAACTTCCATGGCATACTCAGGGCCAACCTCAAGGTCTCCAGGCCAAGCTCACCAAGTCCTGTGTTCTTTTCACAACTACCCTACAGGGGACATTATACTTACTAGACAGGCATGATGAAGAGACCTAACTTTTTCTAATCACACCATTAACACACAGCAGAGCAGGGACACAAACTGGAGCCCTCTGGCTTCAAATTCTGTGCTTTCTCCCCTGCAAAGTCCTGATAATCTAAACACTGCAACACATCAGAGAAAGGGCTAATTTCTCTAATACATAAAGACCCCCTAAAATGAATTTAAGACCAACCAGTAATAAAAAAACATGGGCAAAAGGAATGGACAGTTGAAAGAAAAATACAAGTATAGTATTTAACCTCATTCATTAGAAATGTTGGTTTTTCTCCTATCAGATTGGCAAAACTTGAAGTTTGATGACTCATCGTCAAGGTGACAGCCAGGGTGAACAGCACTTGCACCCATTGTTGGAAACTGGAAGCTGGTGCAGCCTTTACAGCGGGCAATTTGGAAACGACTATCAAAACCACAAATGTTCAAAACCTTTGACTGAAATTCCATTCCTGGAAATTGATTCACAACATTAGTTAAACAGCTAAAGTCTGGAACCACCTAAATGATCTTTGATAAGATATTAGTTAGGTTATGATACACCCAGGTAATGGAATTCTAGATAGTCATCACAAAAGGATTTGTATTATCAGCATACTTCTAGAAGGGTCTGAAAACAGTAGCTGAAAGGCAGCCAAGGTTGAGAAGGTTGAATTTTCACTTGTTACCAGTAGTACCTATTCAAACAACCCCTCTCCATAATTTGCCGTTCATCGTATCTACAATTAAAGTGTAAAGCTGAGTTTGAAAACCAAGTTTTCAAAAAGTCCAAAGTCAGTAGTTGTATAAACAAGTTTATTTTTTATTTTATTTATTTATTTCATTGGGGGAATATTGGGGAACAGTGTGTTTCTCCAGGGCCCATCAGCTCCAAGTCGTTGTCCTTCAATCTAGTTGTGGAGGGTGCAGCTCACTGGCCTATGTGGGAATCGAACTAGCAACCCTGTTCAAAGCTCGTGCTCCAACAGAGCCGTCCAGCTGCCCTTAAACAAGTTTACTGATATAAACAACGAACTCAAACCCACATCTGTTGCTTTGTGCTCACCACACCCCCTCCACCAAGAATCTTTTTTAAAAAACTTATTTTAGTTGTATAAAAATCTTTCATCATGTCATTATAGACATTACAGCTGATATATAAAATATAAGCTATAGATTTTAGCTGTTTTATTGACATATTAATTCTAACAATTTTTCAGTTTATTCCCTACATAAGTAATCTTATAGTTTCCAAGTGTCACTTGTCATTTCCCACTGTTATTTCTTGTACTTGTATCACATCTTACTGCAAGGACAGTGTTAATGATATTTGTAATAAGCATCTTTGTTTTGAATTTAATGGGATACTGCCAGTGTTTCATTCTTAAATATTTCCCTTGGTTTAAAAGATATTTTTTCTATCATGTTAAGGAAGTATCATCTATTCTGTATTTTTCTAAATAACTTCCGTAATATCAGAAATATGTTTTTCACCAAAATTGTAATTCCCCTTTTGGCCCTCCAGATAATCCTTTATGATTTAGTATTGTTATTCCCATTTTAAAGTTAAGAAAATTAAGACTCGGAGCCAAAGAAGGGAACCCAAATCGAATGGCTCAAAATCCCTCATGCTTTCCATTACTCACCTTAACCAAGGTGGGCAAGTTTTTTATAAAATACTCTCCCCGAGCAGCCCTACCCTTGAAGGTCCAGTACCTCATGAGATCCACACATACCGATTTCTCCAGGTTCAGAGCTGAAGCACAATGCTCAAAATGCTGAGTTACCACATGACTCAGCAACTCCACTCATAGGTATATACAAGGAAAATGAAAACAGAATGTCTAAACAAAATCTTGTACACGAATGTTCACAGCAGCATTAGTCAACACAGCCAAAAAGTGGAAACAATCCAAATGCCAAATGATGAACAGATAAACAAAATGCAGTATTAGCCATACAATGGACTGCTATCCAGGCCTAAAGAAATGAAGTACTCATACACGCTACAACATGGATGACACTGAAAACGTTATGCTAAGTGAAATACAATCATCAAAGACCACACATTTATTGCATGATTCCAGTTGTATAATGTCCTGAATAAGCAAATCTATAGCAACAGAAAATAGATTAGTGATTGCACAGGGCTGGTGGTTGGGGGGGGGGGTTGGGGGAGTAAGGTGTGACTGCAATGGATACACAGTTTCTTTCTGGGGTGATGAAAATGTTCTAGAATTAGGTAATGGTTGTGGTTACACAACAGAATTATACACTTTAAATGGGTGAACTGTATATGTGAATTTTATCTCAATTTAAAGCTGTAAAAATAAACTTACTGTACTATACCATAGCATTTTCACACATACCAGCAATTAAGTATTAACTCATTTGTTTGATGAGTTTAGAATTCCAAATACTTCATATTTCATAATATGTGGGCTAACACAAAAACTCAATGCAGAGAGCACAGATCTCTAGCTCTTATATTTAATCCTTCTCTTCTGACTTCAGATAAACTCCTATGCAGTCTGATCCTGATGTAGGTTAGTATTTCTCAATACCCTTTCCAAAACCGACAACAAGAAAAGTTTGTTTATTGCTCAGGTACAGTTAAAACAAATGAAAAGGGGTAAGAACCTTACATTCTTTACCATGGTATTTTTCATTACGAAGCATTCAATCCCACCACAATGTGAAAAAAGTCAAGGAGGGAAATATACTAAAGTAACGCACTTCCCAAAATACAATCTACACGCATACCAAACTCTTCCTTCCCCTACACCTGCACAACTTCTGTGAGGACTCGGCCTGTATCCACCTCCAGAAGGACTTCACGTCCGTTATCTCCCTCCAGCTGCCACTTGTTAGCCTTAAGAATTTTACCTCTTCGGGCCAGAATCAATTCTTCAAACAGGTAAAGATAGTTGCATGTTCCTGGTCTTCTCTACTTACTTTTTCTATGATCTGCACACAATTCCCCTCACCATTCTGAGGCTTTCCCCCCAAATATGCTCGTTTGCCAGTACCCTTTGGCCTATTATTTAGAATACAAAACTTCAAACTTCAGCTGGGCTATTTTCAGAATTCAGCAAACAAATGTGCTAATATTTATAATTTCTAGTTTTATCATAGATCTATTTGGGGAAGAAATGAAATAGCTGGTATGTGAGAAAGTGAGGCATTAACTACGTCATAGTGCAGGAGTTCTTTAAAAACAACTCCATTGAGATATTATCTATTGGGCAGAGGCCAGGGACGCTGTTGAACGTCCTACAATGTACAGGGCAGCCCCCTACAAGAGCAAATAATCTGGTCCAAAGGTCAATAGTGCCAAGGTAGAAAAACCCTGCTCCAAGCCATCCACACCCAGAACCAGATCCAAGAGTTGTTCTTCCTCATACTACAGTTCTCTGCTCCCATGCTTTCCCAGCCACCTAAAAAGTTTACCTCCAGAACCCATGAAGAAAAATTCTCTATATACTTTTAAGGCCTAATTCAAATACTACACTTACTTCCTGAAGCCTTCTGACAAATTCTCATGAAGAACTAGTAACTGCTTACTCTTATGTATTAGTAACTTTTACCTTGCCCCTTTTATCTTCTTATTTCTAATGCCTTGTGCTGTTATGTA
Organism: Rhinolophus ferrumequinum; assembly: GCF_004115265.2. Lineage (NCBI taxonomy): Eukaryota > Metazoa > Chordata > Mammalia > Chiroptera > Rhinolophidae > Rhinolophus > Rhinolophus ferrumequinum. Next base: position 92,448,892 of record NC_046290.1, on the reverse strand, counting down.
CCTCCCTGCCACACACACAAAAAAAACACCCTAAAGTCTTTAAGGGCAGGTAGCACATTTCACTCACCAATGAATCACCATGGTACCTTAACAATCACTTCTGAATGTTTGTTAAGTGACAACATGAATCTACATGTATCCAGCCCCGACTGTTTGCAAAAATGGCCCAAATAGTCCCTACCAAACCTGTATATATCTCCTTCCTTTTTAATAGGATTTTGCAGTTCCTTCCATCAAGAAATGGAATATATTTCTCCACCCCTATGAGCTGAACTTTGGTCATGTGACTTGGTTTGGCTAGTGAACATTAGCAAGTACGAGGCATGCAAAGGTTTGAAAAGTGCTTGTGTTGGGGTGGCCGGTTAGCTCAGCTGGTAGCACCAAGGTTGCCAGTTCCCCACATGGGCCACTGTGAGCTGTACCCTCCTCGAAAAGGAAAGTGCTTGTAGATCAGGAACCTTCCCCGGCCTTTGTAGTTCATCCAGCCTACTGGAGCTAGTCTAGACCAAAACTATTATACAACCAACAGACTGACAGAAACAAAAACATGCTTCTTTCAACTTTTGCAGTGTTAACTTCTGCATAAATTAACTTCTGAAAATCAAATCTGCTGACAACTCCTACTAATTCCTATTGCAATCTCAAAGGTCCTATGTCATTTTCCCCACAAGCACTATTTTAAGCGCCATCTCCACCCAATGTAATGACCTGTTGAATCTGGAGCCAAGGTACAGGATTTTAAGCAAAAACTAAGGTAACTTCATTGGCCTACATTCCACCGGCTGCTCCAATGTGATCTCACTTTTTGACAATTAGGACATATTTCAAAGCTTTGCAGATTGCTATTTAACCCCACATATCATGAGAACACCCATCAAATGTCTTCCAAAAATTGAGATATACTATGTTCTAGCACTCCTTTTGCTAGTAGTCAAATAATCCTATTCTGAAAATTAGTTACATGGAAATTAAAGATCAAACAGATTCTCATAAACCCATATTGACTCCTTCATAATCTCCTCTTTCAGGCCTTTGCTTTGCTTCTACAATTCTTCCTGGAGTTAATGTCATGTTCACTTTCTTTTAAGACCATTTACCTGTGTCCAGACCTTTGGTTATACTTCCATTATCCAAGACTATTCCCCAAATTAATTATAAACAAAAGTTCAGTTATCTCACTGATTTTGACAAATTATCCCCAAATCACCTCATTCAGAATCATCCACTTTTTTTTTTTTTTTTTTTTTTTAGGATTTTATTGGGGAAGGCGAACAGGACTTCATTGGGAAACAGTGTGTACTTCCAGGACTTTTTTTCAAGTCAAGTTGTTGTCCTTTCAATCTTAGTTGTGGAGGGTGCCGTTCAGCTTCAAGTTGTTGTCCTTTCAGTCTTAGTTGTGGAGGGCGCAGCTCAGCTCCAGGTCCGGTTGCCATTGCTAGTTGCAGGGGGTGGAGCCCACCATCCCTTGCAGGAATCGAACTGGCAACCTTGTGGTTGAGAGGACGTGCTCCAACCAACCGAGCCATTCGGGAGCTCAGCAGCAGCTCAGCTCAAGGTGCCGTGTTCAATTTTAGTTGCAGGGGGCACTGCCCACCATCCCTTGCAGAACTGGCAACCTTGTGGTTGAGAGCCCACTGGCCCATGTGGGAATTGAACCGGCAGCCTTCAGAGTTAGGAGCATGGAGCTCTAATCACCTGAGCCACTGGGCCGGCCCCAGAATCATCCACTTTTAAAATCAAACTCTTGACTTTCCATCCTAGAACCACGGCCCAGTTTGTCCGGAAGCTCTCAGAGAAGGCCCCGGCACTGCTAAACGCTGCTGTTACTCGAAGCCTCGATTGGCCACATTCTGGCACTATGCCAAGGTTGGGTTGGTTCCTCCAACCCCTGCTGAGATCCCTACAGACATTCAGAGCTTGAAAAAAATAGTCTATTGTGCTCAGACTGGTGGCTTCAAACAGCTCAGTTAAGGAAGCTCTGTTGAATTTGGTGGCCACCGAGGTGAGGATGTGGTTTTATGTCGGTTGGCGAGATCACAGGCAAGCCTGGCATCACTGGCTATCATGTTTGAAGACCAATCTTTAGCATCTGTTTCTTTTTGGTTTATTATTTGAGTGTTCTTGGACCCATGTGTGATCAGACTGGTATTTGAATAAAATGTCAAAATCAGTATTTTCTCTATCAAAAAAAAGAAAATCAAATCAAACTCTTATTCTCCAATACCAGTCCTTACTCCCACCTACTGGACTTACTCTTGAACCCTCCCCTTTTTCTCTAAGCTCTTTCCCTTTAGGCTTTATTCTTATTCCTTCCTTCCAAGGTTCATCAAGATTCATCAATTCCATTATTTTTGCATTAATATCAACTTTCCTAGGCCTTGTCCTTCTGCTGTATCAACTCTTAAACACCCAAGTGCTCAATCAATCCAACCACGCAGGCTTTTTCTACTCTTATACCCCAAATATAGGCAAGGTGGAAAGACAGAGACACCAACAAAAATAAGTACAGATTGTAGTCACTACAAATTAAGGGTTTTTTAACCTCAGCTGGGCCCTTCCACTCAATGCCTAGCAATCCTTGCTTACTTTACAAAGTAACCACTAGATAAGCCAATTTCAAAGCCCTTACAACTGCACCTTTCCCTGCCTCCTCCCAGTATGTCCAACAAGATGCTTCTTCCCCTTCCAACATATTCCCATCAGTCATTCTCTTTCCCGTATTTTCCCTTCTCCTACTCTTCTTTTAATACTGTAATAGTCCAATTACAGTATTAAAATAAATGGTGCCTTTTAATCCCATCTCTTCCATTTCCTTCAAAATCCAGTTTCTGAAAATTAGTCTACACAGCAGGTAGGTCCCTGAAGTCATTTCACTGTAACATTGATGAGATGCCATAAGAACTTAACTCTTACATCAGTCAGCCTGTGGTAACCTTGGTTTCCTTATGTTATTTCACTCAAAGCTGCCGAGCCGATTGGTGTTAAGCAAGGATTTTCTGTATTTGTTAAACATTTCTTCAACATTCTTTCACTCCTCATCCCATTCCACTGTAACTAAAGTCATCAAATGTCTTCCTATTTCACATATCCAGTATTATCTTACATCATCATTTTGAATTTTAATTCATAAAAAAAAAACCTAATACAGGGGCGGCTGGATGACTCGATTGGAGTGAGCGCTCTCAACAAGGTTGCCGGTTCAATTCCCACATGGGATGGTGGGCTGCACCCCTGCAACTAAGATTGAAAATGACGACTGGACTTGGAGCTGAGCTGCGCCCTCCACACCTAGACTGAAGAACTATTTGGGAGCTGATGGGCCCTGGAGAATCACACAGTTCCCCAATATTCCCCACCCCCAAAAAGTTGTCTTAAAAAAAACATGATTTAAAAAAAAAAGAACTAATGCAGCTGACTACTCCTACCTTTCTTAATACTGTCTTCATTTTATTAGCATTCTTTCCTGGTTTGCTGCATATATATCCACTCTTACGCGTTAAGTCTTTTTATTCCTCATTCCTGTCACTAATGTGCTACTCCCCAGAGTTGCACATTTTGACTTCAACTCTCCATTTTACCTGGTGGACTCCCACTATGAGGGCAGAGGCTATATTCTCAGATCGTAGACCAGAGCCTGGTCATCAGTGGGTCTTCAGTAAACATTTTACTCGGGAGGATGGGGAGAAAAAAATAAAACAAAAAATAAACATTTTACTTAGTAACAGGTAACAGGTAACACTAACTGCCCACTCTGCCAAACATTGTTCTAAGTGCTTTTCTAGTATTAACATGAAACCATGGTGTTTCTATTTACCTCCACTTAAGTTTCCTCAAACTCAGCATGGCCTCGACTTACTTAATCCATCCTGCCCATCATTTTTCCTTCCTTTTTTGTTCTGTCTTCAGCCATCAAAGGCTGCTGTCCTCATCCAGGCAGGCGTCGCTTCAGCCTAGACCCTACAAGACTAATCAGTCTCCCTTCCAGTCGCTGGCTTGTCTTCCTATTCAATTTCCACATTGTTACCAATGCTCTCTTCAAGACCTAAAATCAGATGATGATTCTCTTCTACTTAAAAATTCCTCAATCACTCTCCATAGCTTAAGAACACAAATTCCACAAGGCCCTTCATGAACTGGCCCATTTACCTCTTTAGACGCAGTTCCTACTATTCCCCCAAAGGCACATTACTGCAGTGGTTCCAAGTGTAACCAATAGTGAATAAATAATCATAGAACAGATTCTGCTCCTTGTACATCCCAAAGCTAAACATGTTCTTCCCTATCTGAACATTCTTTCCTCCAACCTTTCCTTCTCCCCTCAACCCTCCACCTCGACCCCCAAGATACTGCTCTGGCATCACCTCCTCTAGGAAACAAGAGCTGTATTTGATGGAGAATGTGGTACTGGGAGTTCAGGTGTCTAGGAGTGGGGATACCACCTCACTACTAATGTGGTGCCCGGAAGGCCTGAGGCTACCATACTTAGTCGAATGCTACTGCCCCCTAATAGTAAATGATATCCCCTAATGCTCAGTATGACCACAATGATTCCACAGCCCTGGGCTCACTTCAATTTTTATGTGTGGAATGAATAGTCCTACAAATGTTCAATAATCCCCCATCACAACTCTGTCTTCCCTTTGTGATTCTGGATCAGTATCCTTCACTTCTCCTACCTGCCTAGAACGTCTACAAAATATTCCAATTATCATTTTTTCTTTGATCTTCACCCAAGTCCCCTCAAAACATGTTTTCACACTCCAGCTTGTGAATTCCACACAAGAGCATATTATTTTGATGTACAAAAAGGTCACAGCTTCCTCCCATTTCTTTCAAGTGAGGTATATGCTTTCACTCAGTTCTGAGTGGTAATCTATCACCTCCTGCAAATACCTATAAGACTCCAATGGCAAAGCCTACAGTACTTACCCCCTCACGTTAAAAATCTGAAGTCCTCTTTTGTTAAATGATATTTAAAACATACCACAATCAGGGGATCAAATGTTTTCTACAATAAACCAAATTACACTCATGTTGAGTAATATACCTTAGGACTAAAGGAAATTTGTTCTGTATTTTAACCTACACTACATAACGACCCTCTCATGCACAACTAAATGAAAAACTTAAATATACAGTAGTTTAAAGGATTTTTTCATGCTTCTGCAGACAATGGAACATTTACTAAAATTAATGAAAATAAGTCAATTAATGAGACAACAGCTAAAGAATCACCAGTATCCATAAATATATTACCTGTGACTCTTTTCTGAAAACTAAAAAAACCTATTAAAAGATCCTTGGATTTAGAGAAAAAAAAATTTAGCTCAGGCCTTAGGCAAATTACACATTTCCATCTGTAAAATGGGAGTGTATCGCTTTATAAAACTGTTGTGAAATTAAGTGGAAAACGTATATAACGATGCTTCCCAAGTGACAGTAAATGTCAAATTGTATTACAGTATTTTATCTAAGAGTGTGTAACTTACAATCTTCTAGCTTCCCCAAAAGATTTTAGTCAGTGCAGAAATCTACAGAACAGATATTTTTAAAAAGTCGTAACAAAAATGTACCCTAAGTTTTCCATTGTGGTCCTGACGCTTAGTTTCACTCATCTACATTTCAGAGCAATGCTGTACTGCAACAGCGCAGTAAATAATGGTACTGATGATTTTCACAACAGATATAAATGCTAAAACGTTTGTCTTTAATCATCATTTGTTAAAAATACGTGTATGTATAACATGCGTGTGTGTGTATATATATATATATATAGCCAGCCAGCTTATGAAGAGAAAAATGATCAAAATGCAAGAGTCCCATATATCCAAAATAAGAACTAGTTATAATTCAGTGTTTTTGAGAATCTATATGCTAGACATAGTTCTAAATAAGTAATGTCAATAGAAATGTTTTATGCATTTAAAAATTCAATCCACTTACTGGATTAAAAAAAAAAAACTGTTCCTCAATAAATGAATCAAGTTCCAAACATCTCAAGTCTTTACCTGCAGGACCTTCAAACGTTAAAAAATAAATACAATGGCAGCATACCGATCTAAATTATTTATATCATTACTCTGGTCAGCTCCGTACTTCTGAGCATAGATTCAAACCCAGGCTGACTGGGTCCAGACAGTATATTTCCTTCCTTCTTTCCTCCCTCCCTCCCTCCCTCCTTCCCTCCCTTCTTTCCTCTCCATCCATCCATCACCCACCCACTCAGTAGTATACTGACTTTAACGCAAAATGATTTTTTAAAAAATGCTTGGCAAGCAACAAAGCCAAACAACAGCAAAACTTGTTTATTCATTGTCCTCAACAAATCAATTGGGTTTTAGTTCTTCTATTGGATTAGTGATAAAGGCTAGAACTGACAAACAATCTACCTTTGTTGTCCTTTCAAAGAAAATTACAGTAAAAACTTTAGGAAGCATGAACAGTCCTGTAATGATAGAACTCTTCTCTCAACCCTCAGACACTGCCACCATCTTTCCCCTCCCCACTAGTGACCCACCCAGCCTTTCCACCAACCCCTCCCGAGTAAAGGCTGAAGGGAAGCAGCACATGGTGCCCTCTGAAAAGAAGCACTCCTCTGAAATTCCAGGAATAATTATTTGCTAACTAAATTAAAAGCTTTAAGCAAGAAAATATACTTTGAGGTTGCCAAATTTGAATGTAAAGAGATTCCGCTGGTAAGTTGAGCATTTGTGGCAAATATGGGTAATTTTAATTGAATAAAAAGCCATCTTCCAAGGTGGTAAATCCCAAAGGGGCGGAAGAATATGAAAGGATGTAGCTGTAAGACAGGCCAATATGCTGCCAAATGGTGAAGCTGGTTATATGTGGGGGTATATTATATAACCTAGTCATCTTTATTTTATATAAATCTGAAGGTTTCCGTATTTTTTTAAGGCAATCATTCCAACCACCAGAAAGCAGCAAAAGGGAGACTTGCCAAATAAGCTAGCAGTCAAGCTTTCCCCCATTTCAACCCCATTTTTTCTTCTTGGATACAAAGAGCAATAGCATATCCTTTGAATTTTGAATAGGTATGTATATAATACCTATTCAAACAATTACATTTTTCAAAACTTTTAAGAGATGATACTGAGTAGTGGTGGTTTCAAGATCCTTAAAAATTATTCTTAGGCCATTCTTTCAGCAATTCCACTTTTGGGTCTCTATCCTAACGCATAAACTGTGTTGAAACCTTTAGACCCAAAGATATTCATGGCAATATTACTTATAAATTTGGACAGCCTAAATGCTAAATAAAAAAGTTAAATTATGACACATCCATAGGATTATTCAGCCATTGAAAATACTAGACAGAAAATATCCTTGAAATGTCAAAAGAAAAAGGCAACAAGAAAAACCAAGCCTAAACTCTGTAGACAAAGACATGATGGAAATCGCCCTCCATGGGGACATCATTAGTGACAATGTTAGTCATTTTTTCCCCAAATTTTCTAGCATCCTAAAAGCCACTCAGTTGTCAATCCCACTGATAACAGCCTTCCAAAAACCAGACTCCCTTAGAAAACCACAGCATGCCAAAATTCAAGATATTCTAGAATATTCCTTCCCTGCTCACTTGTTCCCACTAGCTTTCCTTGCCTCAGAATGCCCCTTCCCACTGTTCCTATCAAGTTTTCCTTGCCCTTCTGGATTGGGTCATTTTCAACCTAGTAGGAAAAAAATCCAGTATCTAAACTTTAAAGTTTCTATTTCTATTACACAGATGTAATTAGAAAAGGCCAGATGTGGTTCATGTGTGAAGAGCAGAGCAGGATTTGAAAAGAACCATCCACCAGTCTACCGGTACCAGGCAGGCCTCATGTGAAAGTACTGGCAGGGAGGCAGGGAGTCCGGGCCTATTCCAGCGGCTACTACCCACGCTGGGCCTCCACTGCAGATATACTCATGCACTGTTCCATGTTCAACTGCTACAAAAGGAGCATTGTATTGAATTGAAAGGTTCAGTCAAATAATGTTAAGCTTATTTCTACATCCTCCAAGTACTGGCACCATGGGCAACTTTGTTTCCTAATCTAGGTTAAATATGGTGGCTTAAGTGTGGTATTAATAATTGCTTTCAGAAAGCTAAAGAAATTTAATGATCTCTTTCAAAACAAACCTGCATTTTTAAGCCTATCTCCTGTTACCTCTTAGCCCTCTCATTTCTCCCCACAACTGCAGCTGCTCTTCCCTCAGCAGTGGGGGAGGGCCGCTAAGGGATTCCTCTTGAGCTACTACTGTCATTACATGTTCAGCTGCCCACTGCTGTCACTGTCATATTCCCAGCTCTGACACCCGTTCTAGTAACAGAATTATGGAGAGGGGACACTACACCTAGGCCCTACTCAAAGTCTGGCTTTAGAGCTCTCCAAAAATATCTCACTCCAAAGATTAAAAAAAAAGACCACTGAATTTATTTGGAAATTAGTATTTTTAATGTCACATTAAAAATCTGTATATGTAAGAACACTCTCATTTCTATTTACCTATTCACAACCCAACTAATGCTCTGTGGTACATTAACAGTATTCAACTGAGGTAAAGAAAAACCTACCCCTGGGGGACATACCTTTACAAGTGAAAGGGTGATGAAATCTTGGCTTAGACTTTACCGGTTCTTTAAAAAGGAAAAAAAACTCATGCAAATTCAGATTTACAATTTTTATTGTTTCTGCAAAACCATGGGACCAAACCAGTTATTTAACCATTTATCTTAAAATTAAAGCTTTCTTTTGGGAATTTTTCTTTATCACTTTTCCTGTAACTACTTTTTTACTACTCAAACTCATAGATTAGTAAAATCAAAATTTCAAGTATCTCTACAAGTACCAATTTAAAGTAAGATGATATGGTTTGCTAGTGAACCAAAATAATAGCTAATATCTAAAATGGGATTTGGGGGACAACAGAAAAAGATTATGAAAGGTCCTAAGGCAGCTGGTACTGGTTGGCAGACTTTAAAACCTACGAAGACAACAAATACAGCCCCCCAAAATTACAGTCTCAAATATCTGGTCAAGCACTAAGAAACAGAGCTTAGAAAATACGACAAAAAGATAGTGGTTTATATGTGATTCCCCCCCCTTGACTATTAAACATGCAAAGTGGTCTTTGTTTTTCTTTCACATCCCATGGAATCTGGTAGGGAATATAGAAATAATCAGATGTCCTGCCAGATAAAAGGGTTAGGGTTAGTGACATGGGGTGAGAAGCTCCTGATGGCTTCAGAAGCACCAAAACAATGTATTTCATCTCTTATTGAAGGGAATCCCATCAGTTTAGAATTCCATGTGTGAATAGCTCACAGCTCTCAGGACTGCACAGTGTTCCTCAGGGGACTGCTGCCACACAGCAGGGAAACCATTTTTACCAAAGTCAGCCTTGGTGGAAAACGAGGTGTACAATGAACACCAGCACCATTTCCGTAATCTCCAAATAGTGAATAGCTTGCTCTGATTTTAGGTAAATTGTTCTTATTTATTTGGGTGAACGTCGTATGGTTTTTAAGCTCTATAACTTGAATGGAAATACAAACCTAGCTAAGTCCTTTTTTAAAATGTACGCTGAAATGGTTCAGAAGTTAGAAAACAAAGAGATACTGATTACCACTGGCTACGCTGTTGTGGGCCCTCCATTACTGACACATTCTTGAATTGGTTATGTTTTATAATCCAGCCAGCTATAGCCAGACCATTATCACTTTTTAAAGATATCGTTTCCTCATTTTTTCCCAACATCGTGAATATACTAAATGCTACTGAATTGTACACTTTATGTTATGTGACTTTTATCTCAATAAAAGCAAGGTCATTTTTTCCACTCTTTTAAATAAATTAGAGTTTGATGTAATAAATAAGGCTTCCCCCAACTACTAAGGGACAAAATCCTCCCCAATGTTGGCAGTTATCCAAACGACTAATTAAAAAAGATACATACGAGATTTTTAATAATTACAGAAAGCAGTTAATATTCATTTCAGTTATCATGAAGGACAACACATAGAAAGCAAAATGTTGTCTGTATTCTTTCCACCCCAAAGAACAATTGAAACCACATGACTCAGAATAATGGCTGGCAGAAGTCCACCTCTGAAGAGTCTTCAGAGGTATTACTCCATTAGCGATAATGGCTATTGATCTAGCCTCCTGAAGAGCTAGTAGGAAAAACAGAATACTTAAGATAGTAAGAATTTTAAAGTATATCGATTCTACTAGGAAGACTTTTTAATATAATTAAGATAGCTTTTTGCCACCAATGCCCCACACACACGGAGTTAAATTGCTTAACCCAGTAACTTCAACAAAATTAGTAGCCCAGAACGTTTTTCTCCCCACCCCCCCAAGCAAATACCGTATCAGTAGCCTACTTAGAATATTAACTTCTCAAGAGGCTATTAAAATCCAAAGGACAAGACAGTATTTTCTAACCACTAGGAATCATCTAAGTATTCACTCTCTCCTTAAATACAAGACTACACATTTATCTTAAAAGACTAAACTTCCTTTTTTCCTTTCAGAATACTACATGTTACTTCTCTCCTGGTTACCCACATACAACTACCATTCTGTTGCACAGGTCCCAACAGTGTCATTACTAGGATAATATTATTAAATACCCGTAAGTTTTATCCCTCTATCAGCAAGGCAATTTCAGAGAGCTCACTGGAGTGGCAGGATTGAGTCTTTTCTTTATATCTTCCTGTATTTTCCAAATGCTTCATGATGAGATGATTTTTATAAAAGGAAGAAACAAAGTTTTATAAATAGTTACCATTTTTGAGCACCTACTGCATTTATTTAATCCTCACAACTTTTTCAAATAGGTACTGACCCATTTTACAGATGAGGAAAATGAGGACTGAGGTAAACGTACTTCTTCAAAATCACAGTAAACAGGTTTGAAAAAAAAGGTCTGCTTTATTTTACAAACTGTTCTTTCCTCCAAGCTCCATCAAGGAGCAGAAGCATTAATAAAGCAAAAGAGAACTTTGCCAAATCCCAAAGTGTTTTGTAATAGATTCCCATTCCCTAACATTTACTGAAAATGACCTAGTGGGAAGTCATAACTGTTTAAGGTTTTTATTAAAACCTGCCAAGTAAATTTGCTATAAACCCAAGTATACAGCCCATCCTTACACTATGACCATAAAACATTCTTGTTTAAAATTTCTATCTTTAAAAATACAAATTATCTTATCAACTTTTGTGAGAAAACTAGAAATAGGAACATGAATAAGCATATCTGTAGGTCACTGATTTGCATGTCTAAGGATAAATGAAATTCTTATTTTTGCACCAATTCTTATCTGGTGGGAGATGAAGTACTCAACTCCACCTGGCTTATCAGCTAATTTCTGCATTACCTTGGACAAATGCCATTTGCATACTCCCTACCAGCCCTTAGGTGCATTGCAGCCTCTGTGTCATTGTGTGTGACATCACTGGGTTGCTATGGATATAGGTGCGAGGTCACTCGCTTTCCTGTGAAACTAGAAACATGGAAAAATTAGAAGAATCTAAATGACATGAACTAAAGACATTTCCAACTATTAAAAGTGCAACTTCTATCATTCTAGTTTTAAAATGTTTTAAGACAGCAACTGTGGCAACATATTAATACAGTGGTACTACCAATTTCAGAACCAATGTTCTTCCTTAGTGAGATAAAAAAATCTTTGTTGTTCACATAGCTGGCCTAAATATAAAAGCATTATCACCTCTGTGAACTAGTGAAATTATTCAGGAATCTGAATACCTGTACTGCTTCATTAAACAGATTTAACATGCAAGGTACACTTCTAAATAAATCCACCTCACGCTGGAGGTACACTTTAAAATCTTGGTTACATAAGGCGGGAATTTAAATATTAAGTTAGTGGGAAATCTAAATCATTAATTGGATAATTTGCCATGTTTCATTTAGTAATGGCTCCATGCCTCCCCTCGAGTATCAAAGTCGTTGACAGGCCGTTAGATAAATGTAGTGTTACTGACAAAATGGTGCAATACAGGCAGGAATCTGCATCCTATACAAAATGCGACAACTGGAGATCAGTATTCTCTTTTCATCAGCATGAGGATGCGCTAGCTTTTTTAAAAAAAAGCCTCAGATGTATCTAACAAAACAAATTGGGAAAAAATAAAAAAGACTTTTTCCCCTTTAAAATAACTCCTCCCAGCCTCCACCCAGTCTAGGCTCTCTGCAATATGACAAATGCAGAATCTTCTGGAATGACTTGATACTGCCTCCCACCACCGCTTTGTTTGCAATATCAGATCAGAGAGTATTTTTTCAACTTATTGGAATTTCAACAGATGTGTGCCTGTATTTAAAAAAGAAACAGCATGTCACAAATTGAACCAGTCAGCTAAATTCACAACCTTTATTTTGAAGACAATACCTACCCTTTTCAATACAAAACATTAGGGAAAAATGGAGATGACAGGTTGAGAACAATCAATGAAAAACGCTAGCAAGACAAACGTTCCCCCTTCCTTAAAGCACGAGGACTTTGCTTTGGGAAATGGAGAAAGAGGAGCCTTTTGTTAAGAAAAACGTGAAAAAAGAGGTTTCGACTTTGCACCATTGAGCCCAGGTTTTCAGGAGAGCCTGACTACATTTTTCCCGGGGAGACTCTAAAGGATCTGTCAGGAGCAGCAGTGGGGAAGATTTGGGGAGGGGGGTAAGTATTAGGAAACCGGGAGACCTGCTCAGTGAATGGGAAAGGCGCCGCCCAGACACCAGGGAGAGAAAGAGGAACCGCATCCATGCGGTCCCCCGCCCCCACGCCCAGGCTGGGAGGAGGGGGAAGTGGGGCACAAAGGATGCCCACGGCCCCCGCTCAGATCCCCAGCAGCTCCAAAGACGCGGGATCCAGGGACCCTGCTCCCGAGACCTGCCCTATTAAGACCCCGCCCCAGCCCGAGCCCGGGGAGGGCCGCGGAGGCAGCGACGCCAGCTCCCGCGAACACTTTGGGAGAGGCCGCGTCACAACCCGGGTTCCCATCATCGAGACGTTCCCCTGTCCCCTCACTGAGCGAGGAGGGGCGGCCAACCCTGTAGTCGCGACAGGCGACTAGTCCCTGGGCCGTCCACGCGAAGGCCCGCGTCGGCGAATGGGCTGGGGCGATGCGGGGGAGGGGAGGAGAAACTCACGTTCTTCATGGCCGCGGCCATGTCGTCGTAGCGCTCCGCCTGCTCCGCCAGCCGGGCTTTCTGTACCAGTTGCTCGCGGTCCACCATCTTCGGGGCTGAATCGGGCCGAACAAGGAAATCGGGACGGCTAGAGGGATTGGAAGGCAGCTGTGGCGCGGCTGGAGCCCGTGTGCCGGAGGAACCGATCCACGAACCAAGCAGCAGAGGCGGCGCGGAGGCTGCGGTTCAAGTTGCGACCGCGGGACCAGGCGCGAGGCGGCTGCGGCTGCTGTGCGTGCAGCGGGCGGACAACCCCCTGCGGCCCCGCCCACACCGTGACGCAACTAGCCCCGCCCGCGCACCCCGCCCAGGCTCCTCCCCGGCCCTTCCGCTTCTCGGGCGTCCCCTCCCCAATCAGCTTGCCGCCACCTTCTAGGCGTCCCCTTCCTTCTCGGCTGCACCCCAGCACTCCCCGTTCTTCATTTCACTCGGGTTCCTGCGGCCCAGTTTCTCCAGAAGCAGTCCACTTCACCTTCCCCCTTCAGACCCCCGCCCTGCCAGACCTCCGGCGCATGGATCTCTGGGAGTTGTAGTTCATCCACTGGCGGGGTGATACGTTGGAAAGATCAAGGACAAAGGGGCGGTCAACACTACATCTCCCAGTGGTCATCGCACGCTGGAGGAGGAAGAAGGAGGGGGTTCTAAATCCGCGGCCGCTGGGGACCCCTGGCGGGGACGAAGGCTGCATCAGTCGGAGCAAGTGCTGATTCACGGCCCCGCCCCATATTCTCAGGGAAATTACAAGAGGACCGGGCCAGGGCCCTAGCCCTGGACCCAATGTCCGAGATAAAGTAACAGGCTAAGGGGGTTCACAGGAGAGGGAGCATGTCCAAGGTAGATCCAAATTGCCAGAGTGCTGCCCGCCCCTGGGATGGTTGAATTAAGGAACTAAAACTGTCATCCACTCCCACAAGATTCCAGTTCCCCAACCCCACCTTGAGGTTCTTGGAACCTGATGAGGTGAAAACATGGAAGGACAAATATTGGCCAGGCATACTGGTTAATCTACGGAAAGGATGCAGCTGTCCGCCGTCTGACCCCTGGGGAGCCCCTTCTTCCTCTCTAGTGTGGAGTGTTAAAAATTCAATTCTGTTACCAAGAGCCTACAGTATGTTTAACATGGGTTGTATCTGGGGGTTAACCAATCCTCTCCCCACCTAGGAAATACACCCTGAGGTCAAGCTGACAAATTCTTGCTCATATGCTTCCCTTTTTGACATTCAACATAGCTCACATACCCCATAGTTTTGTTTTGACTGCACATTTTATTAATTTATTCAGCAATTATCTATTGAGCACCTACCATGTTCCAAGCATTGTTCTAAACAATGAGGTACAGCAGTGAACAACAACAACAAAACCCTGGCCAAGAAAATAGGCAAGATAAACATGTAGACTATGTCAGAAAGTGATAAGGAATAAAAAAAATTAAGCAGGAGATATGAAGTGTTGTGTTTGAGAACCTAGAATGAAGGAGTTTCTTTGAAAGAATATTCCGGGCTCTAGGCTAGATGCTGGAGGAAGAGGGCGTGGAACCCTGCCCTCAAAGAATTTAAAATGTGTTAAGCACTGTTAAGTTTTGGGGTTTTGTTTTGTTTTGTTATTCTTTCAGGCTAGATAGGAAGAGATTCTGAAAAGCTTCTCCAGGGAGGTTGGTAACATTTCCAACCCAGCCTTTAAAGGACTTGTAAGGATTTGACAGCAGGCAGAGGACACAGGCAGCTGGACTCAGAGGCTGGTTCCTCCCTGACATATTTATTGGTAGGCAAAGAATTAATCGTGCTTGTTGCCTGAAGTGATGGGTAGTGGGGCTGGGGATGGAGTCAGGAGCCAGAACAGAAGGAGCCCTGCATAGCAGGCAAGGAAGGGAGAGAAGTCTTTATTCTGAAATAAATAGAAAGCCTGTGAGAGATTTTAACAAAGGCAGAAAGTGAGGTTTGTGTTTTGTCTTCATCATTGCCTCCTTCATCAGTGCTTACTTAGCACAGTACCTAGCACACAGTAAATCTGTAGAACATAGGAAGTAAAGAAATGAGTGAATGAATGCACTATAGGGAGATTGCTCTGGCAGGAGTGGAGGAAATGGACTGAAGGAGGAGAGAATCTAGAAATAGCTCTCTTCTCCCCCTCCTCCAACATAGGATCCAGCCCCTCTCCTCTTACTACACCACCCAGCAAAATGCAATCCTGTTGGTGAATAAACCCTCCTGCTTCCTTCTGTCTTTTACATGACTGTTCGCCAAGTCATTCCTCTTCCTTTCTCTTCCTTCCTGCAGGTCAGGCCTGAACCATTCTGGCCTGGGCATCACGGGATTGTGGAAATGAGCCCTTCCAGCCAGCGCTGGTTGTCCACATGTGAATTAAATGTGTCAATGCTAAATCTCGGGCACTTCCTGGCACATTTCAGGCCGCCTCTCGGACCTCTCCACCTCAGTTCCTTTCCCCACTAGCCCAATGTACATAAAAAAATTTTAAAAATTAAAAAATCAAGGCCAAATCTGTTTTGGAAAAGTAAAGCAGATGCAAAGAAAGTGATACAGGATAGTTAGCATGTCCCTAGGTAGACAGGGAGGTCTCTGGTGGAGTAAACAAAGACAGCCATATCCTAAAACTCCAGGTTTTGAAATCACTCCTTCGCTCCAGGACATAATGTAACAAGGCCTTGAGGTTCATAAAATTCCTTTTGGCCTGACAAACGGAATAGATCTGATAGATAAAGAGTGGGTTACTTTGCTAATTCCTTTAGGATGGGCAAGCAGAACAAACCTGGTAGAAGAATTTCATTAGAAGGCGCCAGTTCCCTTCTTCAAACAGCTCCCCTTCCCCAAGTGGACAAGGGAAGGTATAAAAATAAGAGCTTTTGCCTCACTCACGGGGCCACCCCCATTCGGGACCCCCTCTCACTCAGGAGCTCTGACTCTTTGCCTTCAATAAACTATCCTCTTTTTAAAACTCTTTGCCTCTCCTGGGTCCGTGTTTCCATTCTTGGGTCTCACGAGACACAATCCCGGCCCACACCCAGAAACTGCCGGCAGACCCAACATCATCTACATCATTTGGGGAATCACAGGAAAATATTCCTCCATCAAAAGGATATTCCAAAGCCAAACAGTAATGACATGGGCAGTCTCCACATCGAGGTTTCCATCCAGTGGTGCAGAGGAGAGCTGGGCCTGCCCTCCTTTCCCTTTTGATTTTTTTTAAGACTCTAGGCTTAAAGCTGCAGCTGTCCAGCAGCCCGTGGTTGTTTAGAGGATTGTTTCAGAAGCGTGATGACATTATACAGAGCAAATGGCTTAATATTCTGGCTTCCTCCTCTACTGCCTGGGACTGCTGGAAGAAACCTGGAGCAGGGATTTGGAGAACTAGTACTCTGCCTTCTGCCTGGCCCCCAGCTCTGCGTGCAAGGCCTGTGCCCTCTCTGGATCTCAATTTCCGCTTCTTTGACGTGAGAAATTAAGCTAAATGAGAAGTAAGTGCTCCGCCCAGCTGTGACAGTCGTAGTTCTAGATTCAACATGTTCCTCTTCTGAAGTAGAAGGCGATTGGCATTCAGTTGTGGCAACAGGAGACCTGTACAGACGTGGGAGATAGTCAAGTCCCAAGAATTGAGAGGCTCAGAGTCATCCCTGTTTTTTAGACAAGAAAGCTGAGACGTGGAGATGCTGGGTAACAAGACAAAGGTGACTGCTAGAGACTGAATTCAAACCCAGGCGGATCTTCCGGACTCCCAGTAGCAAGGACACATTTTCTTTCCCAGGCTGTAAGGATCTACCCATTGGTATCTGCTCAGGAAAGGAGAGGCCCTGCCCTCTGGTGACTGGCCTGACACAAGGGCACTGGGCAAGCAGTATGGCTAACCCTCTGCCCCATTTCCAGTGCTGGAGGACATGACCTTTAGGTGCATCCTGTCCTGCTGGGTTGGCGGACAAGCAGGCCAGTCAGAGACATTAGTGTCCTGCTGTTTCTGTGCCGTCATAAATCATCACCACAGCCCCAGCCTCTGGCTCCTGGCTTCCTCCTGCGGCTGGAAAGCTCCCTGATTGGTGGAGAGGCAGCAGAAGTAGCCCCCGCTTCATAAGCGGACAGGCAATGCTCCCTGCCCTGTCCTCTGGGAACACTTCCCTGTCCCTGTCCTAGCAGGCTGGTCTGTAGTAAGGGCAGCACACACGACAGAGTCAGTGGCAAAGGACAACAGGGAAATCTCAGGGGGCTCCTCTCTTCCTGAAGAAACTGAAGCAGTTGTAGAGACCTGTGCTGGGAGGCAGAACCCACAGGTTGAAGCCTTGACTTTGCTATTGATCTTGCCGGTGACCTTGAGGAAGTTACTTTACCACTCTCAGCCTCGGATTGTGCATAAATAAAAGAACTGGACGATGTTTTTTAAGATCTTCCAGCCTCTATAACAACAGCCTTTTAACTCCCTGCCTCGGTGTCTTCCCTGCCTCCCCAGTGAAAGATGTGAAAGATCTTTCCAAATGTACATTCGCTTTTTCTCCTTCCCCTGCCCTGGCTGTGCCATGCGTGCTTCTCCCACTGTGTATGGGCCAAAGGCCCTGCTCCTTAGCCTGGAATTCAAGACCATTCCTGGGGGGCCCTGCCTACCTCACCTCCCCTGCTGCATCTCACACAAGGAACTCGACTGGCGTTACTGGAGCACGCAGTGCCCTCTTCCAACTCTGGGCCTTTTCAAAAGCTGTTCCTTCTGTGGGAACTCCTTCTACTCCCACCCCCAGTCAACTTCCACCTCCTCATCCTTCAGATCAGACCCTATGTGTTGGACTGTTTCCCCTCAGTGCCCCCCATAACTCCATGCTCCATACTTCTAGCATAGGGTCTAGACCTCCTTACTACACTTGCATAGTATGAGTCTGTCTTGCCCCGGGGTTTTACGAACAATTCCTCAAAGACAAAGATCCATCTGAGTCACTTCTGAACTCTGAACCTGGCACGGAGCAAGTGTTCAGGGAAGTTTTATTCAGTGAAAGAGACACTGCTTCGAGAAAAGATCGACCTCGAAGCTGGTCTTACCTCCTGAGGAAGACTTGAAAGGTTTTGCCCGAAACTAGTGGTCATGGCCAAGTTGCAGCAAAAACTCAAGAAGGCAGAACTGTAGACAATCCCAGGAGCAAACAGGGCCACAGCCAGAAACGATGTCTCGAAGAGGATCCAGACAGTGGATTTTTTTTTTTTTTTTTAATGTTCAAGTGTTTTTTTTCTTTTTTTTTTTTTTTTTAAAGATTTTATTGGGGAAGGGGAACAGGACTTTATTGGGGAACAGTGTGTCCTTCCAGGCCTTTTTTTCCAAGTCAAGTTTCCTTTTTTTCAATCTTAGTTGTGGAGGCGCAGCTCAGCTCCAGGTCCGGTTGCCGATTCTAATTGCAGGGGTCACTGCCCACCATCCCTTGCAGGAGTCGAGGAATCGAACTGGCAACCTTGTGGTTGAGAGGACGCGCTCCAACCAACTGAGCCATCCGGGAGGCAGCTCAGCTCAAGATGCCGTGTTCAATCTTAGTTGCAGGGGGCAGAGCCCACCATCCCTTGCGGGACTCGAGGAGTTGAACCGGCAACCTTGTGGTTGAGAGCCCACTGGCCCATGTGGGAATCGAACCAGCAGCCTTTGGAGTTAGGAGCATGGAGCTCTAACCGCCTGAGCCACCGGGCCGGCCCCCAGACAGTGGATTTTGAAGAGCCTGTTGACATGGGACTGATGACCCACAGAAATGTTCTGTTCTGAGTACCTGGGGCTGACCACCCCTCACCAACTAGCTTCCCTAAATCTAAGGCCTGACTCTCAGATCCCCTAAAACTGATTGGGCTGGAAAGAGGGAGAGATTCCAAAGTCTATTACATCTTTACATTTTAAGTTTTGCCTTCCCCTAAAAAGAGCCAACTTCAAAATTTAGCACATCAAGAGAATGTCTGTCACCATAAAAAAATGGGCCACTGTCTCAAACAAAGAGATAAACTGTCCCCATTCTCAAGAGACCGGTGTTCTAGGGCAGAGGAGCCTGGGCTAGAATTTTCTCCTCAAACTCAGCCGTGTGAACTTGGGCCAAGTGCTTCACCAGTCTGGATCTTGGGTTCCCCACAAATCTCCACCCTGCCCTCTGAATTGGACTATGACATACATACATTCCTTGACTTGGTAGAGGGGTCTGAAGCCAGGGTTTTGATGCTTGGAGCTCCAACAGAGGGCAAATGACTCATGGGAGTCCCACAGTAATGGGGATGGTGGCAGCCTGCCAATCACACAGAATGAAGCAGGTGCTTTTTGTTTTTAGAGGACTCCAAGCTGCAGAGAGCCCCGCAGTTGCAGTTCATGTCAAGGAAGCAATTTCTCCATCAGCTGGAACTGTCCAGTGATGGCATGAGCTGAGTCTGGAGAGGGTGGGAAAGGAATCAGCGGTCAAGGACCAGTTACAAAAGCAGGGCCAGACCAGCCAACCAGAGGTGATGCTGAGCAGTAGTTTTCAACCTGGTGGTGAATCACAGTCCCCAAAACCTGGGGGAAGCTTCACTAGAATACAGAGTCGCAGGTCTAACATGCAGAGTCAGAATCTCCAGCAATGGGTCTGGGAACCTGTATGTTTTCAAAGCTCTCTGGGGGATTCTTCCACCAGGGTAACCTGAAAAGGCCCTGGAAACTCTGAAAGAGGCCAGGCTGGGTTACCTGAAGAAGTGGAGGCCGTTACGAGAGCTGGCTGAAAGAGGTGAGGGAACTGGCATTTTCCTGTATTGGCCATTCTGCCGAGTCAGCCCAGCACTAATGCTTCCAGAGTACAAATCCCATTTGGTCATGTAATAGGAACGCTGATGCTGACACAGCAGGCAGACAGGAGCCCAGGCTGCATCCGTGGATGGGAGGTAGGCACAGACATTCAGCACCAACTCCTTGCCCCGAGCCTGGGAGCAGGCAGAGCAAAAGGCACCCCCTCCACGCCAAGCCTTGAGCAAATCAAGATGACTCAGGAGCATCACCCTGCGCTGTCTTCTAGGTTTCAGAGCCAGCCAAATTTCCTCCCCGTCTTCCTGGAGTTTGGGGTTGGCAGTTGGAAGGGATGGCAGAAGGACTCTTGTTTGTCTGGTAGAGGAATCCCTTTTGCAGCACCCCAACTCCTGGGTGGCAGCCTTTGCTAGCACACCTCCAGCCACAATCAAGTACCATTTCCTGAGGTCTCCCTTCTTCCGTGGGACAGCAGTCATGTTCCCGGACCCTCCCTCCTACTGTTCCTCATTCTACCTTCTGATGTTACAAGCGAAAGGAAAACCCTTCTCCCCAACAGCCTTTTCCATTTGAGGCTGGAACACGTGAAGCCCTTTTGTCTCCACACAGGACCGTTTCCCCAGGAGCAGAGACTAGGTTTGAGCATGAGCTCCCTCCATAATACCTGGTACATCATGGGAATGGAGAGATGGCAAAAGAGATGGATGGCCAGGACATGCATTACTGAGCTCTCGACCCCTGCTCCACTTGAGAAATATGTGTCCAGAGGGTTACGCAAGGCGTAAGAGCACTTCATGACAAGTGGAGGTTTGGCCTCCAACCCCAGGACAGCCACCCGCAACCTCGGCTGGGCCAGCTGCCTGCCTCAGGGCTATCTGGGGGCCTATAATCAATGTTCTGTCCTCCTCCTCCTAAGTCCTCATCTCGGTTTCTAACACTCAGATAGCAAGGAAAGGCCAATCAGTGAGAAAAAACCGGAGAGCAAATGTGTTTGCCCCATGCCCCCATAGACAATAGAGAAACCACACTTCAGATGAGGAATTCAAGGCACAGAGAGGTTAAGTAACCTGTCCGTGTCACACAGCTAGGAAGCAGAGGGGCTGGGTCACGTATCTCCTGTTCCTCATCCCACCATCTAGAAGCACCACTTCAGTGGAGAGAATTTCTTCTTTTTTGTTGGCCCCTTTTCGGAACCAGTGAACACAGACCTGACTCCCTACCCACAGTTGGGTTTATTTCTAACCTCTCCTGTGGAAGGATGCAGATAAAGCGGGGGAATGGGGACAGAGGGAGGAGGTGAGTGACCTGCTCACTCATGAGAGTGGGAAGTAGTGTGGTCTCTAGAGGAACAAGTCAAAACCAAGGCCCCCCTGAGTTGGAGGGACATCAGTTTCCAAGTATACTGCCCAAGGCTGTGGCTGTCCTTGCTGGATTCAGGGGTCTGGGACAGCAAACAGAACCCTGGAGACCTGGCTCTACCAATGACTTGCTGAATAACCTTAAACAAATTACTTTTCTTCTCTGGATCTCCATACCTCCCTTGCAAAATGAGGAACCAGTGATCCATCAGCTCAAAATAAGCCGCTTGGGTTAATACAACAGCCTTTACATGTTCTTGGCTCCGCTGAAATGATCTGAACTCCAGCTATCCTGTGCAGATCAGGATGTCTCACAATGACATCATGGAGGTTTCCTGGCTATCTATGACATCACGTGGATTTCTGGATTCTAGGGGCAAGAGAGGAGAGGATAAATAAATGGGTCCCGAGAGGCACCAAGGTTGGGAATCTCAAAATGGACCAGATACTATCCTTTTAGATTCCTCAGTCAGGAGTGATTTTAAGCAAGGGAGAGGGGGTCAGATTTTCATTTTGGAACAGTCACTCTGGCAGCTAGAGCAGCTGGTCGATTGGATGGGAGACCAGAGGAAGGGAGATCATTTGGGGGGTTCCTGTAACAGCCCCCGTGAGAGGTGGTGAAGGTGGCTGTTGGAGGAGGGAGATGACCAGCACGACGACCGGGAAGGCGGATGGTCAGGGATGGTCCCATTCTACTAGACAGAGCGCGTTTCAGGGAAAGATGATGTGTTCCGTTTGGGAAGTAATGAGTATGGAAGGATATATATATCCAAGTGAGATACCCGGGTTAGGTCTGGACATAGAAATATGAATTCTCAGTGGGAATAGACCCATGGGCCTGAGTGAGCATGGGTGAAGTATGGGAGTGGCCAGTGCAGATGGGCTCAGGAGCCTGCATGGAGCATTGAGAAGCCCAGGAGTCCATGTGACACAAGGATCACAGAAGGATGTGGCCATCGGCCCTCATGGTCCTCCATGGTGACTAATGCCTCCAGAGAACTCATGCAAGGACAGAAAAGGAGGTCATTTCACGAGTTAGGGCATCTCTAGTGACCTTGGTGGAGCCCAACTACAGTGGTTCAGGATGGCAGAAGGTAGAGAGGCAACAAATTAGGATTTGGAAATGACTGTTCGCATTGGTAGTTCAATGCTCGGATGAAGGAGGGAGAAGCTGATGTTGCTGAGAAAGAAAGGCCTGGATGATGGGGGTGGAAGGCACAGGTGGAGGAACTGAGGTGGGGAGGTCAGGAGTCCACTGGGATGGAAGGTGGGTGGGCTGGACTTCTGCGTGGAAAGGAGGGAGGTTCCTGGGAAGTTCTTTCTCTGAGGAGAAGCTAAGTCATCTGCTGAGTCACGGGGAGGAGGAGGGGAAGAGGCTGGGAACAGGCTGAAGGTTTGAGGGAGCCTCTGAGGAGGGTCGGGAAGCGAGCTGGGGAAAGGCCAGCAATTCGAGGGCCAGCTGGGACTGGAGGCCACATGCACAGGTCCCCTCCTGCACAGCCCTGCGGTTTTCTCCAGCAACCCTCTGCAGTGTGGGCCGGGAGCTGAGAAGGTGGAGGTCAGATCACCCAGAGCAGGCCGGGGTCAGCTGCGGCCAAGAGACTGGAGTACAGGGAGCCCAGTATATCAAAGGAATGAATGCAAAGATTGGCCAAGGATCAGAGGAGGTGGGGAAAATAGAGGCCAGAAAGGAGTCAGGGGCTGGAGGCCGCAGGGACACAGAACAAGTAGAGGGGAGCAGGGAAGTGGGAGTGCCAGAGGATCAGGAGTGAGGGGTCGCCATTCTGGGAGGCCCTCCAAGACCCACAGAAAATTCTGGGAGTGGACATGGGCTAGGGCTGAGGCCCAGGTTCGAGGAGGCTCCCCTGAGAGGCTCTGGTGGGAGATGCTGTGCCTTGTGGTTGCTGGAATCCCCCAGGGTGAGGCAGGGCCTGGGGAAGGAGACAAACTGCAACCAGGGACCAAAGGCCTCAGGAATGTCACAAGGAACGGGCTATACAGGCAAAGGGCAGAGCACTGAGCTGCAAGGCCTAAGCCCCAAGGTAGGGGGTTTGTAACCAAGGTGTTTGGAAAGAGCAGTGTGCCCAGCCAGCAGGGCAGCTAGTGGCTTGGACCCTTATACCCTTCAGTTCTGCCTGGCACAGAGGCTCTGCCACCCTCACATCTTGCTCCCCTAACTGTGAGCTCTGGGCCAGCACTTCCACCTCTGTGAGATGGGGACAATTAGAGCTTCAGAACGAAGAAAGAGGAAGCCAAGGGCTTGAACAAATTAGAGCGTGACTACGGTATTCCCCTGCTTTGTCATGTTTTCATCCACTGGATCACGTTGGTGACTGAGGACAGGCACCAGGCAGAGGGGGGGCAACCGAGATTCCTGAGGGACTGGATGTCCTGGAGTTACTCCTGGAGCAGGGGAATGGCCAGGGAGGAGACCCTGAGGCAGACCCCCTGAACAAAGAAACAAAACCCCAGAGATGAAAAAAGGGTAATGACAGACACACAGTGGCAGAAACACAGACCCGGGAAGGAGGGAGGGAAGGAGAGAGGAAGGGAGAGAGAGAGAGAGAGAGAGAGAGAGAGAGAGAGAGAGAGAGAGAGAGAGAGAGAGAGAAATCGAAATCCAACAGAGAGACAAACAGGAAGACAGACTGCCTGAGACAGAGACAGGGAGAGAAAGTGCTAAGCAGGTTGGCCAGGCGCCATGGCTCCTCCCGGAAGCTTCTGGGCTGGACCCAATCAGTGCAAGATGGATGGTTGCTCTGGGAAGGCAGAGGCCACCAGGCAAGGCAGCTGGGCCATCTCTTCCATTTGCACAATCTGCTGCAAAAAGTCCAGCCAGGTGACCCTGTTTGCCCACAAGCAGACTGAGGAGTGCCTCCTGAGGACTTCCTCAGGGCAGCAGGAAGTCAGAGAAGGGGGCTGCTTTGGAAGATGGACCCCTGCTCTGCCTCTCACTGCCGTGAGGTTTGGCAGCCACTGAGCTCCCTGCAGTCTTCATTCCCATCTGTAAAGTGAGAACAACCACCCAACCCTCAGTGATCCTGACATTTCCATTTGCTCCACAGAGGCAGGGACCTGGATAGCCTGGGGACATTAAGCGTGTCCTTTAGAGCCAACAAGAACTTGTAGGTAACAGATGCCTTCTGTTCCCAGCGCCTTTGGGGGATAATTCCAAAAATATGGCCAAGAAGTTTGGGCTGAGGTGGTGAGACATGAGAGTAAGCTGTGACCCCAGCTCCCAAGGCTGCGCAATTGATAAAGATCCTACCAACTAAGGGCTCCTATCCACCTCCCCTCACCCCCAAACCCCAGCACTGAACCCTTATGCTGGGTGTCAAGCCCTGTCACAAGGAAGAAAGGCTATGTTTCATCGCTCTGTCCTAAGCATCCACAGGATCTGCCCCAGATGGTAGCCCTCCAGCTGGGCTGGAAGAGACCCCCCCTGATCCCCAAGGCCACCTGCAAACGGGCTTCATCCTGCCTGTCTGCCATTCATTTGCCCCCTCATTCATTCAAATGTTGAGTGCCTACAAGGTGTATAAAATCTGGTAGGTGAGACAAGTAATGATGTGATGAGAAGGCAAGCCCAGGATGCGAGGCGAGGACATAGAGGGGACACGGCACCCTCTCTTGGCTTACCCAATTCCATGGCCTTCAAGGCCCTCTTCCAGAAAGCTTCCCACAGTTTCTATTAGGAGTGACTTCTTCTGCCTCTACGCCCACAACACTTCTCCGAAGCCCCATACACGGAAGTCTTATACAAGAGCTAGGAATGTGTATGCATTATCTCTCTATAGGTTGTCTCCTCTTTGGGGCAGAGCCCAGATCTCATCCATCTCTGCATCCTATCGAGCCCAGCACAGCAGCAGGGAATCAGAGTTCAATGGATACGTATTAATTGTGTGTCTTTAAACCTCAATGGAGTTCAATAGATGCGTAACAGTTTGTGTCTTTAAGCCTCAGTTTTTTTCAGTTGTAAAGTGGGGATAATAATTTTCCCTTCCTGATGTGGCCAGATGGAGCAAACGAGATATTGCACACACAGTCCCCTGGCAAGCTGGAGGCTGTACAGCTCTGCATAGCCATAGGCTGTTGCTAATAATACAGCAATCTCAAGGCCAGAGCTGCACCCAGAGAGGCAGGGCGCAGGCGCCCCTCTGTCTGCAGCTTTTCTTCCTGCCTGACAGTGGTGGAGTGGCTCTCTGAGTCTGAAACAACCCAAATGTGGGCAGCCAGACTGAAGTGAGAAGAGAAGCCAGTGGGGGCTCACATATCCAAGTTCCAGATCGGCCTCTAGCTCAGGGTGGGTTACTTTGGGCAGATCATTCCGTTCTCTGAGCATCAGTTTCTCCATCTGCCAAGTAGGAATAACCTCTGGCTGGCTGGCAAAGCCCTGGTGAGAGTTGGAATGCACAGGAACCCCCACATCAATGTCCAAGTACTGTGCAATTGTGGGGTCACGGTGATGTCAGCACCAACCCCTGTGCAGACATCACCCCTTCCCTTCCACCCCAAGACTGGGTCAGGCAGCAGCCCCTCTCCCTGGGAGACGAGGCATAGTCTCAGAGTGGTGTGCTCAAATATTTATTGAATGAATAAGAGAATAAATGAACAAATAAACAAATGGGGCCCCAGGGAGAGAGTGCCACTCTAAGTCTCCTGAAGCATTAGAGCCCCCTTTGGACAGGTCAACAATTCATCCTCTGCTCACCGTCTCTGCCACTTCCACTAGAGTCTAAACCATCATCTCCCCATGCATTATTACAGTAGTCTCCAAACTGGTTTCCCTGCTTCCATCTTATTCTCCTACTAGTATCTATCTCTTCTCCACAGGATGACCAGAGTCTTTTAAAAATTCAGATATTATGACTCTCCTCTGCTTAAAACCCTCTAGTTAGTTTCATAGTACTCTCAGGATGTCAGTAATCTTTAATGAGCCGACAAGGCTCTCCTACCATCTCAACCCACCATCTTCCTTGAACCTCTGTTCAAGCCATCTGATTCTTGTTCTATTCCTCCAATAAGGACAGTGTTCCATTCTTCTCCTTAAAAGTTATTTTCTTTCAAAAGCTTTCCGAGGACCCTCTCCCTAGACTAAGGATAACCGCACCCTGCCCCTGACTTAGCACCGTTCTTTCTCATCACAACTCTGACAGGCTTTGATGTAACCATTGGTCTGTCTCCTGCCAGACTGTAAATTCTAGAAGAGCAGGGACGTTGTTTGCCCTGTGATCTGCCTATTCAGGAACCCTGCCTGGCACAAGAAGGGGCTCAAATACTTCCTGAGTAGCTGAGTGAGCTGGAAAGGAAGAAAGACTGGAAGTCTTTGAGAGTAAGATTAAACAAACCCATCAAGACACCAGCAGCAGAGGGTGTGGGTGTGTGAGTGTACGAGTGTGTGTGTCTGTGTCCTCACATTGGCCACACCTTCACTGTGACCGAACCCCCTTGCCTTTGCTGGGGTACCTCTATGCAGCTGGTTAAACTCTAATTCTAGTAGCATGTCTGAATGTCCCAGCCTGGCCCTTTCAATTCCACTTTTATTGAAAACTGGCCTTAAAATTTTAACAGGCCTCTCTCTACGTAGGTTAATCCCCTTTGAAAACAACAGTAAAGAACCCAGCCCGCGCTGAATGGGTAGATCAAAAGCTCTTTGTCAGCTGCGAAAGATCGCTCAGTCTAGAAAATGTCGCCTTCACCCCAGGCTCTTGGGGGCCCTTCTGGACTCTTCCTTCCGGTCCTCGCATACGTAGCCGGCACCAGGGCTCCGAGCCCGAGGTGCGATCAGCCCCGCCCCCCCAGCAGCGGAGCCCTGGACGCTACCAAAAGCTCCCAGGGGTGCGTCCCGGAGGGGTTGGTTCGAGAGGAAGAGAGGGCGCCTCCTTTGCCTTTGGTCCCTCCCCACCTGCTTGCTGTGATTGGCTGTGCCGGTCCCAGGCTCTCCAATCAGGGGGCTGACGCGGAGCCACGGCTTCGGTTTCCACGCCTAGTGGGCTCCTACTCCCACTCCTACTTCCCTTCCCTGCCGGAGCCGCCCAGCCTGGCACCACGGCCGTGACTCAGCAGGAAGGCGTGACCCAACTGGGCCGGAAGGGCTGAGCCGCGCCGGCCGCTCCTGGCCACTGAGCCGGTGGGGCTGAACGGAGGATTTGTCGGCCCACGTGGGAGTCCCTAGACCCAGTTCTCAAGCTTTCTGTGTGACCCAGGGAAACTGACGCCTTGTGCCCTGGGTTTCCCTCCCGTACACTGGAGATAGGACAAACACCTCCCTGGCGGTCAAGAGACAAGATAGTACTAGTTGGTAGGAAGAGCGGAAGAGCGTGGGCTTTTTGGAGTTTGTCCGTTCAGGGTGCGAATCCCGTTCCCTAGTTAGCTAGCTGTGTGATCCTGGCCATCTTTCAATTCTCGTGTAAAATCGGAGAACGATTTTACCTCCACCTCAGGTTGTGACAGTGAAATGAGACAGTGTACACAAATGGGGAGGGGAAACAAAATGACTAAAGTTTCATAGGTGGCCGCAGAATTCCAATTAGGAGAGCCAGCTTTGACTAGCAAAACAAAAAGGACAACTTTGGAAAGCTGTCCTGGAGGCTAGGTAATAGACAAGATAGGGAGGCAGTTTTGCATAAGAAATGAGAAAGAACCCAATGGAAAAATGGGCAAAGGACTGGAATAGATATCTCTCCAAGGAAGATATGCAAATACCCAATAACCACAAGAAAGCATAATATAATTAGTCATTAGGGAAATGCAAACCCAAACCAGGAGATGACACTTCACACCCACTAGGATGGCTAAAATAAAAAAGGGGGGTGGTACAAGTGGGGGAATAACGAGTTAGCAAAGATGTAGAGAATTGGAACCCTTGTGCTTTGCAGGTGGGAATGTAAAATAGCACAACCACTGTGGTAAACAGTTTGGCGGTTCCTCAAAACATTACACAGAATTACCATATGACCCAGCAATTCCACTCTGAGGTATATAACCGAGAATTGAAAACAGGTTCTTAAACAGACATGTATACATGAATGTTCTAGCACCATTATTCATAATATCCAAAAGGTGGAAACAGCCCGTGTCCATCAACAGATGAATGGATAAACACAATTTGTTAAGTCCTTACAAAGGAATATTATTTCACCATTAAAAGGAATGAAGTACATGCTACAACCCAGATGAACCTTGAAAACATTATGCTAAGTGCAAGAAACTAGACACAAAGGCCACATATTGCATGATTCCATGTCTATAAATGTCTAGAATAGGCAAATCCATAGAAAGTAGATTAGTGATTGCCAGGGGCTGAGGGAAGCGGGAATGGGGAGTGACTGCTAGTGGGTGTGAGGGGTTTTTTTGGGCAATGGTTCTGGGATTAAGATGGTGGTGGTGGTTGCACAACCCTGCGAATATACTAGAAACTAATGAATTGTATACTTTAAAGAAGTGAACTTCATAGTATGTGAATTATAGCTCAAGAAAGTTATTATTTTTTTTAAAAGCAATGAGCAAAAAATGTGGGAGTCTGATGGCTTGCAAACAAAGGAGGAGAAGAAAGGAAGTAATAGGAGAGAGAAGGTCCTCACATTGGAACAGACCATTAGGGCTAATCAGTGAAAATTGAGTGTGTGTGTGTGTGGACAAGGGCTTTTTAAAAACAGTATCTAATTTTAAATTTTCAGGGTTTGGCTCTTGCTCCAAATCATCAGCCAGGTGTGCTATGTGCACAGCATGGCACTGGTGGAACTTTGGGATTAAAGGCTTAGTCAGTAACCAGGGAAAAGGAGAGTCACAGAGGAAGCAAAAGCAGATGGGAGATTAAGAAATCAGCAAAACTCAGGGGTACTTAGCAGAATCCAAACTAAGAATTCCTGAGGTTTTTGGTAGGGATGCTGGGTTTCCTACTTTAACTAGAGATACCTGGCTGGCTCCTTTTCATTAAATCTTAAGAGGCAAGGTGCTCTCAGGAAGTTGAACGAGGTGGGAGATATTCACGAGGCTGACACCTGGAGCGCCTATATCACCCATTTTCTGGTGGCTTCTCATTGCCCTTAGATAAAACTCCTCCCCATGGCCTAGAAAGCTCTGAGTGGTCTGGCCCTTCCCAGATTCTCTGATTCATGTCAACATGTCCCTCTTTGCCCCAATCACGATGCCCTTCTCACTGGTCCTTCTGCAGGCCCAGCTAAATCCCCGCTGGCGGACCTGGAATGGCCCAACGTTCATGGCCAGCTCCCTCTCACTACTGAGGCCCAACTCACTCCCCACCTCCCCAGAGGCCTTCACTGACCACTCAATGTCTACCACAACAGCCTGCTTTATGTTCTTTATAGCCCTAGTCACTAGCTCACATTCTCTTGGCTACTGATTTGTTCAATGGCTTATCATCGATCTTCTCTTGAAGGTAATCTCTGTGCTTTACAAACCAGAACCTGGTCTACATCTCTTCTTACTCTGCAGCCTTAGAGCCCAGCACAGTGCTGGGTCTAGCACACAGGTGCTCCAGAAATATCTGCACATGCCCCGCATTTACTTGACAAATTTTATCTGAGCACCTACTGTGTGTGAGATCCTATGCACAAAGGTAGGCGCAACAGACCCAGACCCCACCCTCCAAGGCCTCCTGGGCTAGCGGAGGGTACAGCCACATTAGCAGTCTGCTGAGATGCAGGAGTGAGTGGTGTCACTGGGGGAGGGAGAGGGTGCAGTGCGGGCTCCTAGTCCAGACTGCGAGGGGGTGGTGTCAGTGAAGGCCTTCTGGAGAAGAGGAAAGCTGAGACGGGAGGCTAAATAAGAGTTGACTGAGGGGAAGGAGGGGAGTGGGTGACGCGTATTCCAGGCAGAGAGAACAGCATGTGCAGAGGCTTGGTGGGAAGAGAGCCCAGACATTAGAGGAATTGAAAGTAGTTCAGCCTGGCTAGATCCTGGCAGCGAGTGGTGAGGAATGATGCTGAAAACACAGGCAGAGCCAGACTGTGCAGGCCCTGGAAAACTGAAGTAAGGAGTTGAGGAAGAGAAGAGCACTGGGGAGCCATGGAAGGGGTTTGAGCAGGGGAGAGGCAGCCTCAAATTCGTAAACAGTTCACTGTTCTTGTGATGTGGGGAAGGGGTCGGGAACCAGGAAGACACTGAAGACGCAATGGTAAGAAATGTGGGGGTGGAGAGAAGTGGACAAATTCAGCGCGGTTTGGGAGATGGAATCAATAGGATTTAGTGATTGATTAGGGGTTTTTTATAGGGGG
Organism: Rhinolophus ferrumequinum; assembly: GCF_004115265.2. NCBI lineage: Eukaryota > Metazoa > Chordata > Mammalia > Chiroptera > Rhinolophidae > Rhinolophus > Rhinolophus ferrumequinum. The sequence goes on along the minus strand of NC_046290.1, from coordinate 92,418,354 downwards.
GTGTAGTGATTGTTGGAGATAACACCCAGGTTTCTAGCTTAAGTTAGTGGTTGGTAGTACTACTTACTAAACAGGGAAACCCACATCTGAGTGGAACAGGTTGAGTTTCAGGAGAGTACAGGACACTCGAGTCGGCATTGGACTAGTCTGCGTTCCTCAAGAGCAAACGCCCTGTCTTATTATCTGTGTGTTCCCACCCCCACTGGGCCCTCACACCTGGAACACCACATGTGCTGAATAAAACAGTGAACAGAACCAGTCTTACTAACTGGCTGGAAAACAGGTTTCAGGCAACCCCACAGGACAGTCTTAGTCCGATGGGCTAGGTTAGGCTGCTCTGATAGACAACCCCCAATCTCAGTACAACAACGAAGATTTATTTCTCACTCACTCTCTATGTCCATCTTGAGTCAATGAAGGCTTTGCTCCAGGTGGTCCTCAGGGACACTAGTTGACGGAGTCTCCACCACCTGGAACGTCTCTGGTTACCTTGAAGGAAGGGAACTTGGCAGATTGCGCTCGAATCCTTGAAGACTTCTGCCCGGGGGGGATACTTCTACTCATATTTCATTGGTCAAAGCATGTCCTAGGGGGATGCTTGGGTCACGAGGACAGGGAAGTGCATAGCTACCAGGTGCCAGGAAGGGGAAGAACTGGACATGTTGGTGACCAGTATTAATGGGCGTCAAAAACCTTAGGTTCTAGTCCTGGGTCCACTGGGCAAACTTGGACAAGTAATTTCCCCTCTCCAAGCCTCAGTTTTCCCTATCTGTAAAAAGGGATGCTTTTTACAGGGCTGCTAAGAGGGTCAAATGAGAGAGCGTCAATGAAACCACTTTGTTTAGATGTGAAAGGGGACTCTTAAGGGTGGGAAGCTGTGATATTTCTTAGGACAATGGAGGGGAACACTCAAATGTTGGTGTGGCTGGAGTGGCTGTGACCACCGGTTAAGCAGAATCTGAGTATCCTGCATTCAGATCTGGGGACTGTGGGGTAGCTAGAGCATCCCTGCCTCACCCTGAATTCTTAAGCATTTTCATTCCTTATGTTCCTCCAGCCCCCATCTCTCCAATACCACAGTGGGTCTCAGAGAGCTCCCTAATAAGTGGAGACAAAGCTATTACTGCCAAGAGCTGATGGAATTTGGAGCTAAGTGTCTGCCTCCCTCCTTGGCTGGGAGCCAGGACCCAGGTTTAGGGCCTGTGGGAGGCAGAACAAGCCCTCCCCCCGCAAAGATGGCCACGTCCTAATCCATGGAGCTGGTGAATATGTTACTTTACCTGGCTAAAGGGATTGTGCAGATGTAATTAAATTAAGGACCTTGAGATGGGGAGATCATCCTGGATTATCCCTGGGGGCCTAACATAATCACAAGAAGCTTTAGAGGATGGAAGAGGAGGCAGAAGAATCCGAAGAGATTGAGATGGTAGGCTGGAAGGAGGTCATGAGCAGGCGTGGAATGCAGGCAGCCTTCCAGAAGCTGAAAAAGGTAAGGAAACAGATTCCCCCCTAGAGCCTCCAGAAAGAACACCACCCTGCAAACACCTTGAATTTAGCCCAGGGAGAATAGTAACCTCCAGATTAGTAACCTCCAGAACTGTAAGATAATCAATCTGTGTTGTTTTTAGCCACTAAGTTTGTGGTCATTTGATATAGCAGCTGTAAGAAACTAATACAAAGCCTGAAGGCCGGGCCTGGAGGGCAGAGGCTTGATGCCCGACAGTTGCTACTGGCAAGTGACCCAACCTGGAGCTGAAAGAGGCTCTGGCAGGATCCCCCACTTCTCTCTGCCCTTGGAGCTGCAAGTGAGGGGCACCAAAAGCAGCCCCTGGGGAAGCCCCAATGCTACTTTGCTCTTCCTCATCTGCCTTTCTGCCTCCTCTTAATTTTTCGTCTTCTAATTATTCTACCACCTTGTTATGTGACCTTGAGTAGACCCCTTCCTTTGTAGGATCTGGATTTCTCTATATGTAAAAGGAAAGCAGGGATGGGCCAGGAGACCCTCTAGGGGCCTTCCAGGCCTGACACTGTGAGTCAGCATTTCCGAGATGTGATGGGCCTGCAGAGAGCTCTCTGGTGACACTCTTGAACCACCCTCCATTCCCAAGCCTCCAGAGAGTCCTAACCAGTCTTCCTGCTGCCACAAACAATGCACTTGTGTCCAAAGACAGGGGGGACAATGCTTTATTGACTTGGCACCTATGAACGGGTGGCTACAGGGCCCCAGGGTTCTTTGCTATTGCAAAGTAGAGGCTCTGTGGTGGGGGCAGCATAAATCAGAGATGCTGGTTCCAGCTGCAGGGAGGGGCCACTGTCCCTGCTTTGGCCCCTCGAGTCCCCTTATCCAGCCAAGCACCATCTGAGCCCGGGCCCTCATGGAGTAGTCCAGGGCAACGACCCAGGTTCTCCCACAGTCCCAGGCAGTCTAAGGTAAGAGCTGCAGGCCTCTCCTGCCTGCCCTTTTCTTGGGGATTCCAAGATCGGAGGGAGTAAGGGAGTTACCTCCTTTTCAGAGAGCCCCTGAGCCTCCTGGCCTGGGTTCCAGGAAGGCAGAATCAAGGGTGCTATAACAGGAGTCCCACCAAAGAGGAGTTAGGAGTCATTCCCGTCCCCCTAGTTTTCTGTTTTGGCTGAGCAGAAAGTGGGAGCTTTCACTAAATTGGGCCCACACAGCTGATGACAGGTGAGGTCACACAATAAGTTGATGGGATAGAGCGAGGCTCCCCCATGCAGGACCACACCATCTGGGCAGGCTCTCTCCCAGGCCAGGGGAGGGAAGGGCTGAATGAACTGCAGTTGTCACAGGAGGAAGATTTCCTGCCGGAAGAGGGGCAGGCCACCATAGTCTCCCAGAAGAGGTGGTCTGCAGAGCAGGCTGGGTCACAATGGCCGGCACAGGACACTGGCATCCTCGCTGTGGTCACAGTTGTGGGCATCCCAGCGGATGTGAGAACAGAGCAGAAGAGCGCTCTCGTCCCCACGGCACTTGACATTGTCTAAGAGGATAGGGCCTCGACCTGGGCCAAAGTGGGCCTCTCCAGGGGCTGCCAGAGCCTGGCCACAGCCCAGCTGGCGGCACAGGACACCGGCTGCCCGCAGGTCCCAAGCATCATCACAAACAGTGCCCCACCGCTGGCCTAGGAAGAGTTCTACTCGTCCCTCGCATCGGTGGGCTCCATTGGCCAGACGTAGGTGCCCTGTGGGGGGACAAGGCCTGGGGCTGGAAGGCGCTGACCCATGCCAGGCCGTGCCCAAGCAAAGCCAGGGAAGGGAGAGATAGTGGAGGCAAAGGGTGGTCTGAGACACAGCACTGCCCTGGGAGCCACTGAACAAGGGCAGACAAACGAGATTAAAGTAGGCTGGACATCAATCCAAACTCAGTCGTCAGATGGAAGAACATGTACAAGCATCTGTGGGGGTGCTCTGGGCATGCTGGGCACTCCATTTCTGTTCTCTACTTATTCCTCTGTTCATAATCCCAGGACCTTAGCCCCAGGGCTGCTCCGTGGTCCTGTGATTGTGTTCCCTGAAGTCCTCTTTGTCTCCCTTCGCCCCCCGGACTCCCCAAGCTAAGGAGTGAATTGTTTCATTTTTCTCCACAGGACAGGAGGCCCATCCCCTCACTTTGGTCCCGATTCTGAAATCTCTAGGTTCATCGAGTTTAAAACCCAAATCCCTCTCTCTGGATACCATACCTCTATTAATGAGACCAAAGACTAGCACAAAAGGACAAAGGTTTCAGAACCTGGTGCAAATCTGCTGAGCTATATAACTCTAGGTTGTGATCTCCCCCAATTCTGGTCCTTCCCATCCGGATGCCTCCATCTCCCTCTTGGGGTCTGTGGTCACCTACCGTCCCTGGGCCGAGGAGTGGGCACCCGGGTGGTCTCAGAACCATCCTGCAGTCCTAGCTCCTCTGGGCCTGGCTCAGCAAGGACAAAGAAAAAGAGATGACTGTCACATTGGAGAACATGTTCCTTGAGGCCAGGTCACCTCCTACCCTCTCAATGGAAGCCTGATCTAGGGAATAACGAACTTCCAGGACCCTAAAGAACTGCCCCTGACCCCAGGGATCAGAAATGATGACTGCCTGCTTTCACGCTGGGGCCCAAAGCAGAATTCTTTGTAGCCTATCCCTTTGTGGCCAAGGCTACTAGGCGGGGAGTACTAACCGCGGGTGAAGAAATCAATTCCCACACCAATCAATGAACAGAAGCATTTAAAAATGTGTCAGACTCTGCAAACACCTCTTTCCATTGATTCCTCCCAAAGGTCAGACGCTTGATCCCCGAAAGCTAATCACCTCTTACTCTGCGGGTCCTTGACTGAGCAGAACAAAGACAGCCCCGCCCCATTCAGACTTTGAGATTTTGACCCTGGCCTCGGGTGACTCACCCCCGGCCTCACCCCTCACTGCCGTAAACCCCACGCCCTCTCCAGGCCCCGCCCCACTCACTGCAGAGGGCGCTCCCGCCCCGCCCCGCCCCGCCCCGCCCATGCCGCGCAGCGGCGGAGTGCGTCAATGGGCGGGCTCCGCCTCTCTGCGGAGTGAGCGTCCTCTGCCGCTCCGCTCGCTGCAGGCCGCAGGGAGCACTCACGTGCGGTCCCGCCCATGTCTCCACAGATCCCACCCCGCCCGCGCCGCAGTGCGTGCCTACGTGCGGCCAGGCATTTTTCTCAGATGCTGCCTTGCCCCGTCCCCGCCACCGTACGCACCTGCGCGCGTCCGCGATGCAGTGCGTGCCTACGTGCGGCTCCGCCCATTTCTCAGATCCTGCCTGTCTCAGCGGGTGCCGCAGTACGAACCGGCGCGCGGCCCCGCCCATTCCTGGTTGGCAGCGCCGCCTGGCCCGCCTAATGGTGCACCTATGTGCGCGGTTCCGCCACGCCTCACCTGAGCAGAGCGCGCCCGCATCCTCGTGGTGACCGCAGTTGTGCTGACCCCAGCCCAGGTGGAAGCAGTCGCTTAGGCGGGCCTCCGTACCGGCGCAGCCCACGTTGTCCAGCAGCACTGGGCCGCGGCCGTAGCCGAAGTGGCCGAGGCCCGTGGCGCCCAGCGCAGGCCCGCAGCCCGCCTCGCGGCAGGCCACGCGCGCATCCGCGAAATCCCAGTCATCGTCGCACACGGTGCCCCAGCCCCCGGCGTACATCACCTCCACGCGGCCGCGGCACGGGCCTGGGCCCCCCACCAGCCGCAGCCGCCCACCTGCAGGGCGCACAGGCCCACGGCCAGAGAGGCTGGGCTGGAGCCACCTGCTCTGGTGCAGAGCCCCGGCCCCACCCTCTCCCACCCCCCCCAACGGAATCCCTGCTCTTTCACTCACTTTTCTTCCCCGCGGCCCAGGAGGCTGTGGTGAGCAGTGCGGTCTCCCTGGAAGGCAGGGCACCAAATCTTGTAGCTGCGGAGACAGGATACCTAGAGCATTCGAAGGGGACAAAGAGGCCTTCTGGCCTACAGCAGAGGCGCCTACTGAGACACCCCCCAACTGTGCCACACCTGCACCCCACATTCAGCCCCAACCCTAGAGTCATCATATTGATTGGTGTGGTGGAATCCTCAGCAAACCTGATTGGAATGAACCTATATCCAGGCATTATCCTAGTTTCAATTCCAATGATAGTTTCAGCCCTAATTCCAAATGTGCTTATATCCTTTATTCAAGCTTTATCTCAAACCTCTCACAAGGCCTCTCAATTCCCAACTTCAGTACCAACCCAAATTTTACTTCAGAGCTTTGAAGAAATCTCTTACTACCCCCTCCCATCCTGCTGCACTTTTCAGAGGTCTGGATTTCATCCTTGCTCCATCTGCTCATCTGTTCTCTCACCCACCTCTACCATCTGGTCAAAAGCCCTGGGCTACTAGTCAGGGCCCCCTTCCTGTGGATCCAAACAGCCTTCTCAATTCTCAGCCCTACCCGCCTTACCCCTACCATTCTAGCCTGGAGGGCTACACTCCTTACCCTCTGGCTCTGTGTGCCAGGCCCAGTCCTCTCTTGTGACTGAGGGTGGCAGTGCTGTGAGAGTGGGGGGGGCCAGAACTAGAGCGAGAGAAAAGGGAGCAGGGTCAGCCTTTGGCTGTCAGGGTCATGTTGTCTCTCTGAAGAAGAAAACAGATTTTACTTCCAGAGCTGGAGGCTCAGCCCCAGTTGGGGTCGAAGAAGGTCTGTCCCACTTCGACAGCAGTTGTAATTTACTTGTGCTGCATAGATGTACACCTCACAGTTTATACAGGGCTTTCCCAGACATGCTTTCATTTCTGTCGTGTTCTCAGAAACCCAATGTGTGTCCATGACGGGCACACTGTGGAGGGCCATGCATAACCCTGCGAGGCTTGCAGAACAAGACTCATCCCAATCCTACAGGTAAGATAAGACTTGAATAGGCAAGTATACTCGAGACCATGCAGCAGGGTTAGCCATGACTTTGCCAGGGCTCACTGTGTGACCATGGCTATGGCTCTGCCTCACTGGGTCTCAGCTTTCCCATCTGTAAACTGGGAATGATGGCCTCTGGCATGGACAAGCATTTTATATCTTATAGAGGAGTCCATCTGTGAAGTGCCATTATTGGCCCTACTATTTGTATTTGCTCAGAAAACCTCTCAAAATGGGAGAGGACCCAGGAGAGGGAAATATTATAAGAGCATCAAAATTACTGAGGGTAATTACTAGGTAATTATAGGAACAGACTTGGGCTACAATGGAGTATTTCTGGGGCAATTCTAGAGTACTACCGTGTTTCCCCGAAAATAAGACCTAGCCAATCAGCTCTAACGTGACTTTTGGAGCAAAAATTAATATAAGACCAGGTCTCACATACTATAATGTAATGTAATGTAATGTAATATATAATACCGGGTCTTATATTAATTTTTGCTCCAAAAGACACATTAGAGCTGATTGTTCAGCTAGGTCTTATTTTCGGGGAAACAGTATTACTTCGAAGTAGTCCATGAAGAGTACTTAGAAATTGCTAGAAAAATCTATAGACATTCTCGGCGTAGTGCTAGATCATTCTGGAGTATAGAATGATTCTGGAGTATAGGTAGAGCAATATTGCCTTATTACACAGCTGTGGAGCTCACTACAAAGAGTACTGGGTTCTCCTGGGCACTTCTAGAGCAGTCCTGAGGTATTAAAAGTAATTTCGGGGTCTTCCTGGATTGCTCTGAGAAACACCAAAGAAGCCACCAACCCGCTCCCGCCCAGGCCCCCACTCAGCCTCCTCCAGCATCAGGGCAAGGCTCCATCCTGCCCGCAGGCCCCGCCCCCCGGCCGGCTAGGCCCGCCGGGCCCGCCCAACCGTGTCCCCCGAGCCAGCACCTGCGCAGAGCGCTCCGGCATCCTCGTGGTGGCCACAGTTGTGCACGCCCCAGCCCAGGCTCAAGCAAGCTGCTAGTCGGGGCTCACTGCCTTCACAGTGCACGTTGTCCAGCAGGATGTGTCCCGTGCCGTAGCCGAAGAAGGCGTTAGTGGTGGCAGCCAGGGCTTCCCCGCAGCCCAGCTGGCGGCAGACCACGGTGGCGTCTGGCAGTCCCCAGTCGTCGTCGCACACTGTGCCCCACAGTCCGCTGTGCAAGATCTCCACTCGGCCCTGACACGGGCCCGCACCCCCCACCAGGCGCACGCTGCCCTCACCTGGTGATCGCGGATGGGGTGGGGGTTGGGCAAGGAGCAAATCCCTCAGGGCTCTGCCTCACATCCTCTCCTAATCCAATGGGCTTCCACGATGCCCCAGGCTGGACATACACCCACAGTGCATGTTGCCCCAGGACCTAAAACCCAGGAGGAGCTACTACTCACGCCCAAGGCACTGCCTTCCACAGGCCAGACTGGGGGTGGTTTGTGGGATCAGAGGACAGATTGCTTTGACTGTGTAACTAACTGCCTAAAAGCAACCCTCCCTGCCAGTCTTGCCAATGCTCTCCTAAGCATCTAGGTTGTGCTGCTCCCCCTTTAAGACTGTAGTGAAAGCCTTCTCACCTTTCCAGGTGCAGCACCAACAACTGGTCCTCCAGGAAGACCTTCCTGATCTCTGATGTATTGGACCCTCTCCCTCCTCTGGACTTCCTTGCCTTTTCTGTCCCTCTTTTAGGGTACTTTTCATTTTCTTGTTCTACATCATAATCAGCATTCCTGTGTGTATCTGACTCTCCCATTAGATTAAGCTCCAGCCCTCATCTCTCTCACTTTCTCTAACTTTGTGCTGACTATTTTTAATCATTGCACAGGAATTAATCCTCCTTCTCTATCCAGATGGTGAGCAGCCTGAAGGAGTGCAGGAAGCAGGGTGGTGAAGGAGAATGACCAAACTCACCCATCAGTAATCCTTCTCTTCCCACCACTTAGGGTAGATATGGGAGACTCTTCTCTGGGACCCTCTCCTAAGGCTCAGGTGGTCCCCCACATTGCCCTTACTTACCTTTTCCATTCGGGGGAGTTGTAGGGGGCGCCCTACTGGTTAACACTTTCCTCGTTGGGGGCTGCGTGGGCAAGAACTCTGGGAAGGAATCAGGATGGAACGGTGGAGGACACTTGGGTCTTTCTGTTCTCCATCCTCATACCCACAGATGTGGCAGGGCATGGACTCCTAAGGTACCCGCCCCTCAGGACCTCTGGCTACGCAAAGGGTCAAAGCAAGAAACCCTGGGGTAGGACAGGAGAAAGGGCCCCCTGAGTCCAGAAAGCAGTGGCTCTAGAGGAATTCTTTTAGTTCTAAAAGCAGCATCACATCTCTTGAGAACTTGTCAGAAAGGTAAATTCTCAGGCCCCACCCCAGACCTGCAGAATCAGAAACTCTGGGATGGGGCCACAATCTATGTTTTAATGAATCTTCCAGGTGATTTTTTTGAAAACTAAAACCACTGCTCTCTGTCAAAGCCTCTCAAGAGATTTCTATTTCAGTTCTATGCCAAGTGGACCTTATGGCCAGTGTTGACCCCAATCATCTGGTTTTAAAAATGGGAGGGGGGCTCTGCTGGGATAATCAAGGCCCTACACAGAAAGAGTAATGTGGGTTTTAGGCCAAGGTCACATTGAGCCAGAAGCACCACTGAGGCCCAGGGCCCCTGACAGCCAGCCTTGAGCTCTTCCCCAGCACCGTGAAATGCACCACCGGCTTGGTTTTCTACAAGGAAGTGTTACTGCTGGGAAGTCCCTTTATTTATCTAGCCTTCAGCCCCGCCGCATGCCCCAGTCTGTCTGCCCTCCTAGATCACAGGCCTAGGCTCACCATCGCACAGGACGGCCACGTCCTCGTAGTGGAAGCAGTTGTGGACGCCCCAGCCTCGGCTGCCACACTCGCTCAGAGCAGCTTCCTGCCCACGGCACTCCACGTTGTCCAGCAGAATGGGGCCTCGGCCCTGGCCAAAGGCGAGGGGCCGCGGCACGGGCAGCGCCAGACCACAGCCCAGCTGACGACAAACCACATTGGCGTCCACCACGTCCCAGTCGTCGTCACAGACGCTGCCCCAGGAGCCACCATGCAGGACCTCCAAGCGTCCCCGGCAGCGGCTCGGACCCCCCACCAGCCTCAGCTCTGTGGAGAGGGTTGAGCTGGCACCAGGGGGATCCCTGGGTCCAACCTACAGGATGCCCACCTTGCCGTAAAGCTGTGGGAGCCTCGGGAACAATCCCGTTTAGGTTTTATTTCTCCCTTTCTATAAAATGGGGAGACTGGTACAATCCTTTAGGGGGCATCTAGAGAACTAGAGGTATTCTGTCTGAGCATCTGAGTACCTGGGGTCAGGACAGGGTCGGGGAGGGAGGAGCAGGGGCACCTACCTGGAAAGGGCAGTGGAGTGGGCTGTAGGGCACTGGCTGAAACAGAGTGAGAAGCGCATTGGCCCTCTGCCCCCTCCCTTGGTGGCCTAGCCCCAGGGGCACAGCCTCCCCTCCCACCAGAGTCCTTACCATCACCTACACCTGCTTTCCCGAAGCCTCAGCTTCGCTTTCCCTGACTGACCCAGTTGGCCTCCTTGCTTCACCCGTCTCCCATTGGTCCGAGGGCCACCCCAGAAAGGTCTGCCTGAGACCCAGTTCTGTTTATCCCACTCCACTGCTAAATTTCTCAAAGACTCTCCATTTCTTGCAGGAGTCCCAGTCCCTGAGCTTTCCCTACAAAGCCTTCTAGTATCTTCTGACCAGCCTTACCTTACTTCTTAATCTCCCATCAGTCTTGTCTCTAGGACTTTGACCCTGCAGTCTCCTCTGCTTAAACAGTTCGGCTACTCCTGCTCATTACAGCCCTGCAGCTCCTTCAAGACCCAGCTTGGAGCCCCCTCCTCCAGGAAGGCTTTCTGGAGCCCTCAGAAGTACTCTCTATTCCTCTGAATCCCTGGGCACCATATCCATGCCCCTTTCCAGGACTTCTGCCTGGTGATGTGGCCACGCCTGTCTCATCTTGGTGTCCCCCAGGGTCCCCTGCCCAGAGTATGTTACTCAGCAGATGCTCAGTAACTTTGCCTTAAAACTGTAAACTGGCTTTGAGATTCATTATGCTTTCCCCCAAAAGTTTTACCTAGATGAGTCCTTCTGCTTCAACTTTCCTGTACGTACATACCAGGCACTGTGCTTACTGCTTTACGTAGCCTGGCTCACTTAATCATTAGGACAACTTACAAGGCAGGTAGGATTTTGCAGATGGGGAAATTTCAGATTTAATGAAGTTAGGCAACTTGCTCAAGGCCACATGACAAAGGGTAGAACTGGTATTCCAACCCAAATAGCCACACTCTTTACCATACAATTCTGAGTACATTGTCTGGGACGTGAGGAGGAAGCAGGGAAATTGGCCCAGCATGGGAAATTGAAAACTCCATAATAGCTCCTCACTTGTGTACAGGGTGTTACTGTACTCAGACACTTTCACATACGTCACCTCAGAGAATCCTTACCACAATGCTCTGAGGCATGTACTAGTGTTCCCATTTTACAGATGAAGAAACTGAGATTCCGTTGCTTTTTTAAGTTAGGATAATTCCTAGGTCATTTGATTCCATCTATTCTACTATCTGCCTTTCTAATAGCCATTGGTAAGCCCATGTACTTTTCTTCCTTCCCTGTTTTCAATGTCCCCTGACTGCCCACACTCCGGGTACATTGAGCCCTTACCTTCAGCACTGAGCCCTCCACTGCCCTCAACTCAGATCCCTAGCTTTTGTCAACCTTAGACAAATGTCAGAGCTGAGAAAATGCTGGAAACCACCTCATCTGAAAACCACCTCCCCCCATAATTTTACAGCTGGGAAAACTGAGAGCCAGAAAGGGGAACGGTCAGGGGCTGGGGGACAGCACTCACCCAGTGGCAAGAGGAGGAGGAAGGACAGGGCTGGGGGGAGGGGTGCAGGGGCAGTGCTCCTGTCTCCCGGCCTCCACCCCCTGCTCTCCTCATCTGGCTGGGTTCCAATTCTCATCTCCGCTTCCTTGTACATCCAGCCAGTCAGTGGCATTTCTGATGGTTCCATCAAGGGGACAGTGGAGAAGTCACAGCTGGAACATCTGGAATTAAAGATGCCAAGGCACTTCTTCCAGCTGGAAGGGCCCAATGAGAGCTTCAGGGGGAAGTGACATTTCTCCTTTGCTTTGGCATTCTGAGTGGGGGCAGCAGAAGGAGCAACAGCTGGGAGCTGAGAAGGACAGGATGACAAACTGAAGCTAATGAGGAGTGAGGTCTGGCTACAGCAGCGAGTGCTGGGGGATGACGTTGGAGGGTTGCCTGAGCCCACACCCAGACAGGTCTATGTGGCTGTGTGGAAGGTTCAGAGTTTATCCTGAGCGGAGGGCAGTGTACCCCAAAGGGTGGTGTTGGTGCCACTGGTGGCAAGCCACATAAATTTAGGAGGAGATAGATGTACATTTATTGTTTTGATTTCATTGATTTTTTTTTTACAGTGCCTTCTATTTATGGAAAAGGATCCTGATTTTCCATTTATTGGAACAATATAAAGCTGCCCTTTAAAGTTAATTTAAATCAGAAGAAATGAGGCAATTCAAAGAAAAAAAATCAAGGAAATATAGTTCCAATGACTCACAAATATGAAAACATGGTGAAGGGCTGGGAGAGTAAATGCCATTTGGGATTCTGTGCCTTTTTGGGGTGGGAAGCCGTTGAGGATTTTTTTGTTAAATTTTGCATTGAGGTACACAAACAAAAAAAGTGCATTAATCATAAGTATAGAGCTCAGTGAACATTTGCAGCGTGTAACCAGCACCCCAGAAGTGCCCCCACGCCCCTTTTCCTCACCGACTGAAGGAGGGGTTGCTGGTTCAGGGGATGGTTCTGCTTGGGACATATTGAGAGCACAGGGACATGGATGCCCCTCCCAGCACCCCCCACCTGTCCTTCCCCCTGGCACACAAACAGTCTGGTTGGGGAGAGGATGAAAACCTATCTGCACGGGGTTTTCAATACCCCATTCATGGGGCCCAGGACAGCCCCCAGTGGAATAATCAGCTTTTGTCCTCCCTCTGCCTGGCCTGGGGACAGCTGGGAGATGGCAGTTGTGAGGTGGGGGAGCCACAGTCCAATCTTTGCGAAGGGGGATTCATAGTGATCTGGGCCTGTCCCCCACCTTCCTAGGACTTGGGCCACCCACCTCTCAGGTTGCTGGGACACTGGCCCCCCAGGTCGGCCCCCACTATTTGAGTATGGGGACACACAGCTTCCAGGGAACCTAGCCAGGAATCCTCAGGTCTCCCCACTGTATCCCCGCCACCCCAGCCCAGTAGTGAGGGAGAAGCACCCTTGATGCTGACCCCACTGACCTCAAGTCCTAGCTGACCCAGTGGATCTTGTGGAGCCTGCCTACCTCCAGCTCCAAACTTGGCCCTAAGCTTACTCCTGCCTCACTTCCTGGGAACCTTGGTCAAAATGAAGCTTAATCATTCCCTGTCCCCTATGAACCTAGCTGTCTAAAGCGTTCCCACTCCCTCCCCACCCTTTATTAGTGCACCTTTTGCCCTGAACTGCCTCTTTAAGTGCGGGGCAGGCAGCATAACACAGTGGTTAGAAGCATCAGTGTGACCTCACTTCACTAAGCCTCACTGTCCTCACCTGTAAAATGGGGTTAGTAATACACTTACCTCTTGTTGCTAGGTGAAATAAGCTAAAGTTTATAAAAGTTTTAGCCTAGTGCCTGACCCACTGTAAGTGTGATAGCTATTATTGTCATTATTACTGTCTCTCCATCTAGACTGTGAACCCTTGACAGCAAGGACCAGATCTTATTTAATGGTAGCACATGGTCCAGGATGGGTACTCAGGAAATGTTTGTTGAATGACTGGATGAAGTGTAGGGCAGCAAAATCATGGAATAAAGTAGTCAGAAGGGGTCCGGGAGAGATCCTCAAGGACAACTCCACATCTGACCACTGGAAAACTTTGTCTCTCTCTCTCTCTCTCTCTCTCTCTCTCTCTCTCTCTCTCTCTCTCTCTCTCTCTCTCTCTCTGACACACACACACACACACACACACCAGCAAAAGTGAAGGATTCATACCTGGGGGAATGTTCTGGGCTCTTTCTGTCCCTTCTTCTACAGTCAATCCAAGGTCAAATCACTTTTTCTGCCCCCAGAAGTTTAGGAGGGGGTAGGATCTCCCAAATGCAAATCAACACAGACTTTTCTTCTTTTCTTTCCAAAGCTGGGAGGTGAGCAGATGCAAAGTCCCTGTCCATGGATCTGGCTGGTGGTCCCAGCCTGTCCCCACCCGACCTTAGGGGCAGAGGGAGGCAAAGGGAGAGTGGACGTGGCCTGCACAGTCTGGAGAAGCCCCAGAGAAGGGGCACCCAGGCAGAGGAGGAGCTATGGGGCTGGAGGGGCCCTGGCTTGGACTCTCAGGGCCAGGCAGCCCCTCCCTCCCCTTCCCCCTCACCCCAGGGCTCAGGTTTCAGAAAGGCCGGATAGGTCTCCACCCCTTTGCAGGGCAGCCAAGCATCCCTGATCTCCTGTGACGGCCCTGATCCAACCTTTCGTCCTGTTGCCTGGGGAGTCCCCTGACCCACGTCCCACCTGGGGGTTTGGAAACATGGTTGCAGGAGCCCGAGTGTGCACAGTGGGCTTCCCACATGGGCAGGTCCTGTGATTTTGCAGCTGATTTTGCCTTACTGTGGTTCCTCTTGAGTTTTGGTACCTTTGGGGCTTTTGTAGTTAGAGGTGACAGTAAGTGGCATGTAGCTTATTCTATAGTTTATAGCTTCAACAAAATGCTGTGCTGGAATTCTACACCTTCTGGCTGGAACCACAGAGCTGGAGGCATCTTGAGGTGCTGCAGGGTTGTTCCCCAACCTGGCTGTGCCTCCCATTGCCCCCAGGGGCACATTTAAAAAAATATATACAGATTCCTGCCCCAGAGATTCCCCTCCAGCAGTTCAGGGATGGGGTCCCCCTAAAAGTGTATTTCTGAAAAGCCCCTGAGGCTCAAACATGTTTGGGGACCAGGGATCTAGTCAAAGCTGTTTATGGTGCAGGTGGGAAGACCAAGGCCAAGAGCAAACAACAAAGACGCAGCACATGCGCCTCACAGGACTCAGTTTCCTGATCTTGCTTCCTGCTTTTTTGGGGGAAAAAGAAAACTCTGATGGGAGGTCTACCGTCACTCTGCTCCCATCCCTCCTTTCCTCCTGCCTCTTCCTTCCTTCTCTGGCCTGAGGAGCTGCTCCCCCGCAGTCCAGACCCCAGCTCCTTCTGCCTTCTCAGGGACCTCCCTCTCTCCATCTGCGCAGCTTCTCTCTTCCATAGTCAGCTGCTCTTTCCCAACTGGATTCTTGCATCGGGCTTCTAAGCATACTCTGTTCTCTGTCATTAAAACCAATCAGGGGAAAACTCTTTCAACCTGTGTTCATTAGGTTGTCGGTAGAAATGGCCAGGCCCTGATCTCCTGGCCACGCTCTGTCATTGGCTGGGGGGTGATTGGGAAGAGTGTGGCCTGGGCTCAAGCGCTGCAGTAGATCCAGGAGGTGCTAGACGAGAGGCTGTCAGCTGACTGCATTCCTCACAGCTGCTCCCCAGGGCAGAGCGGTGCTTCTGGTGCTTCCCTATGCCCTGCTCCTCCAGTCACTGCCCACCTCGCCCCCCTATCACAGCCAAACTTCTCTGAAGAGCTGTCTGCAGGCACCCCTCCACTTCCTTACCTCTCACTCACCGCTCGCTCGCCCCAGTCTGCTTTTGGTCCTCACCACTCCAGTGAGGCAACTCTTCCTAAGGTCACTAGGGACCTCCGTGTCATGAGATTCAAAGGACAATTTTCATTCCTTGTTTTAGTGAGAATATGAGCTCTGATACAACATCAGAGAGAACCTATATTCATCAGTTTTTGCTGTGATAACATGCAGAACAAACAAGCCCCAAGTGGCAATGGCTTACAGCAATAGTTCCTTTCCTCCCGTGGTTCCGCATGTTGGCTATGATGGCTCTCTCTCAGGCTGTGGGTTGGGTGCAGGTCTGTTCTATGTGTCTCTCATTCCAGGACCTAGGAAAGGAGCAGCAGTTACCTGGGGAATGCTCCTCTTGGAGAGGAAAGCAGAAACCCAAAGACCAAGCAAAACCATGCAAGCACATTTAAAGCCTCGGCTTGGGTGTGATACCTATCCTCTCCGCTCATGTTTTATTGTCTAAAGCGAGTCACATGGCCAAGCCTGTGCTCTATCAGTGGGGCAGGGGAAGTATACCCCCCTCATAAAGGGAGGAGAAAGAATGAATATTTGTTGAACCGCGCTATAACCCACCAGAAGATAACCGACTTAAACAATATCCAATTTTATTTTTCTGTCTCACTTACAAGTCCTAGTAGGAGATCTAGAACTGCTACGACAACTCATGATTGCTAAGGATCTAGATTCCTTCTCCCTTGTTGCTCTGCCATCCTTAACATGGAGCTTCCTTCTCAGGGTCCAAGAGGGCTGCTCCAGCCTCTGCCATCAAGCTTTTATTTCAGCCAATGTATCAGTCAGATCAGGCTTTCCAGAAAACCCCCAACAGATGTCCCCTTAAGTCCTGCCCCATCCAAGTACCATAGACTGTGTAGCTTAAACAACAGAAATTTATTTTCTCAACAGTTCTGGAGGCTGGAAAGTCCAAGATCAAGATTCTGGCAGGGTTTGGTTCCTGATGAGGACCTTTTCCTGGTTTGCAGTTAGCTACCTTCCGACCATGTCCTCCCATGGAAGAGGAGAGCACTCTTTGGTGTCTCTTCTTATAAAGACTCTAATCCTACGGGATCACAGCCCCACCCTGATGATCTCATTTCATCTTAATTCCCCCCTAAAAGTCCTATTTCCATATATAGTCACATTTGGGGTTAGAGATTCAACATGAATTTTGGAGGGACACATGAAGTCCATGACAGACAATGAAAAGGGAAAGAAAGAAGAAATGGACGGCATGTTCCTGCTCCTTCCTTAAATGGAATGACCACAACCCTTCTGCTCCATCTCATGGCTAGAACTGCTTGTCATGGCCACAGCCCACCTAAGAATTCTAGTACTGCAAAGAAGGGAGAGCAGATACCGGGAGACAATTACAGCTGCTTCATTGTCCTTGTATTACTTGATATCTCAGCAGCGTTTGATACTCTATCATTGACAGTGTGTTTGGCTACAAGTAATGGAAAATACAAGTCAAAGTCGCTCAGAAAGGGGTTTTATCTCACTTAACAAGAAGTCCAGAGGTAAGGCCATTTCAGGACTGGTTAATTCAGTGGAGAGACATCCTCAGGGACCCGGGTCCTTCCAATCAGTCTGTTCCGCCATCATCAACAAGTTGGTTCCTTCTCTTGCGTGGCTCTCCTCATGACTTAAGATGATGGTCTCGCTTCTGAGTATTTAATACAGGGGTGTCCAAACTTTTTTCAATGGTTTTCACCAAGGGCCATATGCGGTAAAATACACACACAGCCGGGCCACTCACTCGAGGTGAAATACGTATTGCCTCACCTGGTTTATTTAAGTAAACTAAATAGATTTTTGGAATTTGCTGCGGGCCAATTAACAATGGATTGCGGGCTGCAGTTGGCCCGCGGGCCACAGTTTGGACACCCCTGATTTAATGCATATGACAATGTTCAGAACTAGAAAAGGGGGAACACCTCTGTCTTGTGTCCTGTTTTAAAAGTTAAGACAACTTGCCCAGAAAACCCCTAACAGATATCCCCTCATGTCTTGTTGGCCATATCCAGTTACTTGCCATTGCAAAGCATGACTGGCAAGTGGAGGGAACCCTGAGCTCAGTCCTGGGCCTTCTTCGTTTATACTCCCTCTACGGGAGACCTGGAACAAGCTCAAGGTGTGTGAGTCATTGGTTTTGAGTATATTCACAGAGTTGCACAACCATCACCATTATCTAATACCAGAACATTTTCATCACCCCACAAAGAAACCCTGCACCCATCAGTAGTCAATCCTATTCCCCTTCCCTCCAGCCTTTGCCAACCATTAATCTACTTTCTGTCCCTATGGATTTGCCTATTCTGGACATTTCAGAAAAATGGAATCCTACAGTGTGATGTTTTGTGGCCCCCTCCCTTCGCTTAGCCTAGTTTTCAAGGTTCATCCATGTTGTAGCATGTAGCAGTGCTCCATCCTCTTTTATGGCTCAGGAATACTCCACTGTATGGCTACACCACATATATGAATTCCTATATATTCCTATCTAGAATATAGTCTAGATATATTCCTATCTAGACTATATAAAAAACTCTCAAAATTCAACATTAAAAACACAAACACTCCAATTAGACAATGGATGAGTCATGAAGACACATTTCACCAAAGAGTATCTGCTGATGGCAGATGAACACATGAAAAGATATTCAACATCACTAGTCACTAGGGAGATGCAATTTAAGACTATGAAGAGATATCACCATATACCTACCAGAAGGGCTAAAATAAAAATAGTGACAATACCAAACGCTAACAACCATGTGGAGAAACTGGATACATTGCTGGTGGGAATATAAACTGGTCCAGTAACTCTGGAAAACAGTTCAGCAGTTTTTAAAAAAACTAAACATATTCTTATCGTACAATCCAGCCATTGTATTCTGAGCATTTATTCCAGATACATGAAAACTACGTCCATATAAAAATCTGTACAAGAATGTTCATAGCAGTTTTATTTGTAATAGTAAAAAACTGGATGGGGTGGCCGGTTAGCTCAGTTAGTTAGAGTGTGGTGCTAATAACACCAAGGTTGCTGGTCCGATCCCCGCATGGGCCACTGTGAACTGTGCCCTCCTTTAAAAAAAACAACAGAAAAAAACTGGAAACAGGGCAGACTGATGGCTCAGTTGGTTGGAGTGTGGGCTCTGAACAGCAGGGTTGCCAGGTCGATTCCCACATGGGATGGTGGGCTGCGCCCGCTGCAACTAAAGATTGAAAACAGTGACTGGACTTGGAGCTGAGCTGTGCCTTTCCCAACTAGATTGAAGGACAGCGACTTGGAGCTGATAGGTCCTGGAGAAATGCACTGTTCCCCAATATTCTCCAATAAAATTTATAAACAAACAAACAAACAACAAACTGGAAACAATCAAAATAGCCTACAATAGATAAATGGTTAAACAAACCACAATACAGCCATTCCATGGAATAGTTCTCAGCAATAAAAAGGAACAAACTATCGATATGTGCAACAACTTGGATGGATCTCAAAGGCATGCTGTGTGAAAAAAGCTAATCTCAAAGGTTACACACTACGTGATTCTATTTATACAACATCCTCAAACTAACAAAATTATAGAGATGGAAAACTGATTAGTGATGTCCAGGGTTTAGGGACTGAGGAGGGAGGAAGTGGGTATGATGATAAAAGGAGAGGTAGCACAAGAGAGATCTTTGTGATAAAAGAATAGTTCTGTATCTTGATTGCCATGAGAGTTACAGGAATCTGCATAAATGATAACATGAGACAACTACACACACAGATATACACACAATGTATAAACGTCACATTCCAGCTTTTGATATTGTACTATAATTACGTAAGATGTAACTACCATCGGGAAACACCAGGTGAATGGTACATGGGACCTCCCTATACATTTCTTCGTGACTTCCTCTGAATCTATAATTGTTTAAAAACAAAACTTTTTAAAAGAAGTCTTAGCTGATTTACAAGAACAAAACAGACTAATAGTTAAAAATAAAAGCAAAACATTTTGTACTTTTGTAAATTATCACCTTGAGTTGTGAAAAATAGATTCAGACAAGTGGGTTTTTCCTGGTGTGAGAAACTGCAGGCTCCCAAGTTTCGATTCACTGATTTATCTTCTCAAAGATCTTTTGGAAGCAGCTGGGCTGGGCTGGTGTGTAGGAAAATCTGGTGTACAGTGTGAGTGGATTCCCACGGGGCCTCCATATTCTCGAACGCCTTTCCCACGTGGAGTGCCTCTTCCATTTTTCAGTTCCCTGGGATGGGCAGTGACACACAAATGCCTTGATAATTCCATTTAGGTCAGTTATGAAAAAGGCCTCCTAATGTACTACCAGCTTTCCCTGATCTCAGGAAATTTGTTGCATTAAATCTGACCAGAGTGCCCAAACAAATCACCATTCTTTCTTGATGTGTCTATCTAGGCAAGATGGCTGAAATACAAATCCACTGAAGTCCCGGTTGTGAAATGAAAGTCTCATTGTGAAATGCATGTGCGCTGTCTCAAAGTGCAATTTCTACAGAACACGCACAAGTGACATCCAGAGGACAGAAGAGACATACCAAATATTTCCCCTTAGACTCACTGACGCTTCCTTCTTTGATCTTTCCATAGACAACTGTCGGGAGCATGTTTGGTGAAGTACTGTGTTGAAAGAGTTCTGTATGACCACAACCGGGTGCCCTTATGTTTGTCCAGCTCTTTCACAAGCAGCCTAAGCCCTAAGGGCTGCGAGGCAGAAACATCCCGAGGGAAAATTCTCTTGTATTGGGCAACCACTGCCCAGAGGAACCTTCTGGCAGCAGCTGTCACATTCTGAGAATCAAGCAGAACCTACTGGCCAGAAACTACATTCATTTTTTTTTTTTAAACGCAATATATATTTTTTTAACTTAGTTTTATTTTTAATTGTGGTAAAATGCATGTAACAAAAGTTACCATCTTAACCATTTTAAAGTGTATGGTTCAGTAGCGTTAAGTATATTCACATTGTTGTGCAACCAATCTGCAGAACTTTTTCATCTTGCAAAATTAAAATTCTGTCCCCATTAAACAACAACTTCTTGTTCCCCCTCCCCCTGCTCCTGGCAACCACCATTCTACTTTCTATTTCTATGAATTTAACTACTCTAGGGACCTCATGTAAGTGGAATCGCACATTATTTATCTTTTTATGACTGACTGGTTTATTTCAGTTAGCATGATTTCTTCCTGGTTCATCCATATTGCAGTGTATTGCACAATTTCCTTCTGTCTAAAGCTGATTATTCATTGTACAGATATACCACGTTTTATTTACGCATTGAAGTCATTCTTAATTCTTTTTTTTTTTTTTTTTAAGATTTTATTGGGGAAGGGGAACAGGACTTTATTAGGGAACACTGTGTGTTTCCAGGACTTTTTATTGGGGAACAGTAGTGTGTTTCTCCCAGGACTCATCAGCTCCATCCAAGTCATTGTTGTCCTTTCAGTCTTAGTTGTGGAGGCGCAACTCAGCTCCAGGTCCAGTTGCTGCTGTTAGTTGCAGAGGGCGCAGCCCACCATTCCTTGCGGGAGTTGAACCGGTAACCTTGTGGTTGAGAGGATGCGCTCCAACCAACTGAGCCATCCGGGAGGCAGCTCAGCTCAAGGTGCCGTGTTCAACCTTAGTTGCAGGGGGCGCAGCCCACCATCCCTTTGCGGGAATGGAACTGGCAACCTTGTGGTTGAGAGCCGGTGCTCCAACCAACTGAGCCATCTAGTCATCCGGGAGCTGAGTGGCAGCTCATTGACTTCATTGTAGTTGCGGAGGGCGCAGCTCGCTGGCCCATGTGGGAATCGAACTGGCGGCCCTGTTGCCCAGAGCTCGTGCTCTAACCAACTGAGCCACCCGTCCGCCCCGGATTCTTTTTCTTATATCCATTCCATCAGCAAATCTGCTCAGCTCTACCATCAAAATATACCCAGAGCCAATCTCATCTTACCTCCTCCATGTCACTCTAATACAGTAACACATTTCTCAACTGGAGTGATTTCACCCCTAGGGGGCATTTGGCAACTTCTAGAAACATTTGTGGCACAGCTGGAGAGGAGGATAGATGTTTGGTTTTCATAACTGGGCAAATGCGGCTAAGCATCCCTCGATGCACAGGACAGGCCTCCACAGCAAAGACTTATTAATAATTGGCCTAAAACGTCAGTAGTGCTGAGGTGGAGAACCTCTGCTGGAATACGTCACCACCGTATTGCACCCGGACTTTGCAGCAGCCTAATTGGTCTCCTTGCTTCCGTGCTTGCCCCTCGAAATACATTCTCACTCGAAATACATTCTCTGCGGCAGTCACCAAGTATCCTTTTGCAAGGTAAATCACGTCCTGTTTCTTTCCTATTCTCATCCTTCAGTGGCTTCCCATTAGAATAAGATCTAAAGACCCACAAGGCCCTTCATGAATTGGTCCCTGGCCACCGCGTGGGCTCACTCCCTCTCTCATTAATTCTCATTCAGCCACGCTGGCCTCCTTCGCCATTCCTTGAACACACAAGCCTGCTCCTGCCTCAGGGCCTTTGCACTTGCAATTCCGTTGGCCTGGAGCTGCCTTCCCCCAGATGTTTGCACGACTCACACTCACTCCCTCACCTCATTCAAGCCTCTGCTCAAAAATCACTCGTTCGGAATGTCCTTTCCTGACCACCATCTCCAAATTAGCAGTCACCATCACTCTTTATCCTAATGGGTCTGTTGGGAAAATCTGATGCTCCTGAAACTTTAACACTACACCCCTGACTGTGGCAGGTGAGCAGGTGGTATAAACACCTGTCAGTCAGGCACACATACAGCCTCTTGGAACGTGTGCACATAGCCTTCTGCTTCTAGCTCAAGAAACATAGTCTATACAGCTTGGCCCCTGAGAAAGTCATTCAAGTATAAGGCCTTTGACCTCGCTCTCAGGGTCATGGCCATCCCCAGAGTTGGCAGAAACCATGCCCCACATAATAACCTGCTGGATAGGGAATATAGCATGAAGAATAGCCCCCTTGCTGGATTAGTGTGCAAATCAGGGATAAGGAGTACAAAGGCCAGGAGTGCACGCACGTGCGTGTATGTGTGTGTGTTGGGGGGCAGGCATGTCCATATAAAGTTGATGGGAAGAAAAATGGGTTCGGTGGCACTATCTGTGAAGTTTAAACATTCATACCTTTGACCCACAAATCCACTTCTAGGAATTGATCCTACAGAAATATCTGTGCAAACATGAAAAGATTGATATACAAGGAAGTTCTAGTTTGTAGCAGTGGAAAAATTGCAACCATCTAAATGTTCAGCAAGAGGACATTGGTTGGATAAATTGAGGTCTATCCATATCATGTTCTATTCAGCCATCAAAAAGAATGAAGTGATTTTCAGCCTGAAAGATGTCCCCACAACTTGTTATATGAAAAAACAATTTGCATAACTGTAGAATATGATCCTCATTTTAAAGTGTATTTTTAAAATAACCTTTTTCTTTTGGAATAATTTTACGATTGCAGAAAAATTGCCAAAAGAGTACACAGAGTTCCTTTGTATTCTTCACCTAGTTTCCCTTAATGTTAACAAGAATCTTACACAACCATGATACGTTTGTCAAAACTGATACATTGGGGCGACTGGGTGGCTCCTCAGTTGTTTAGAACGCGAGCTCTTAACAAGGTTGTCGGTTTGATTCCTGCTTGGGATGGTGGGCTGCGCCTCCTGCAACTAAGATTGAAAACGGTGATTGAACTTGGAGCTGAGCTGCGCCCTCCACAGCCAGATTGAAGGACAATGACTTGGAGCTGATGGGCCCTGAAGAAACACACTATTCCCCAATATTCCCCAATTTAAAAAAATTATAAAAACAACACCTCCAAAACTGATATATTGGCTTTGGTGCATTAATATTAACCAAACTCCAGACTTTATTTGGACACTCCCAGTTTTCCCACTAATGTCTTTTTTATTTTTCTTTTCCAGGATCCAATCCAGGATACCATGCTGCATTTACTAAGTGTGTTTGAAATGATTATATATACATAGAAGAAAATGTCTAGGAGGATTTACTGTAAATTGCTAACAATGGTTGGGAATGGATTTCATTTTTACTTTAGACACTTCTTTATTTTAAGGTAATTTGTAATACAATAATAAAAAGCAAAAAGATTATACAAAATATCCATTTTCCTTAGCTGTAACCAAGGTCACATACTTGGTCAAGTGAGCTGTAAATTTTATATACCATTTGACATATAATGAAATAGTGAAAAGTTTCCCACATACTCCAGAGTCCCTTTCCTTTTATACCCCTACATTTCTTTTCACCTCACCCACTGCACAAAAAATGTGCCAAGTGTTAGTCCATCAGCGTTCCCCCAGCTAAAATCTGGCTACAGAATTCATAAAATGGCCTAAGACCAGTGGCGTGTGCATATGTGTGTCTGGCAAATTTCAGCTGCCCCACAGTTTGTGGCTATTATTCTTTATCACATACCAACTATTTTGTCTTCCCAGGACGACAGGCAGAATGGAAATTCCTATTTTTTAATCATCTACTGAATATCTGACGTGAACTAGCTGGGGAGCTAAGTATACTATGTACCCTAACACTTGTTTGTATTAGAGTTATTTATCTGGGTATATCTCCCTGCCTCACACACACATTGGGTGTTATTAACTCTGCTGTACAATATCAGAGAGAGAGGGTAAGGTGTAGGGACAAAGGAACAGGAACTGGAGCCCAATAGACCTGGGGCTGAATCTTGGTTTGGATTCTTGCTGGTTGTGTAACCTTGGATACAACTTCTCTGAGTGCTTGTTCACACATCTGTAAAATGGGGCCAGGGGCACTTCCCTACATGGATATAAGGGTTAGGGTACTTAGCCTAATCCCAGCATGTTGTGAGTAGATGATAAATGGTAATTATTATTATTATTGTTATAGCAATTTTATCATGATTTATGAAAGTGCCCTAAAGAGTCACCTTTCTTTTATGATTTTTGCTTTTTTTGGGGTAGGGGTGATATATTTACAAATACTGTCTACCTTACTCTGCGTTAGGAAGTTATATTTCTTTTTAAAAATTTAAAAGTTTTGTTCTTTCACATTCAGCTCTTTAATGTATCTAGAATTCATTTTTATGTGTGAAGCAGAAATCCAATTTTTCCCCCATATGGATAATAATTGTCACAGCTCCTTTTATTGAGTTGTCCCTCTGTTCCCTCTGTCATGTATTGTATTTCCACATATACAAGTAATTGTTTCTGGGCTCTCTCATCTACTCCACTATTGGTTTTATTATTTTAGTTTTTGTCCTAATAGCACCTTGCTTTAATTACTATGGCTCTATATCTTAATATCTGCTAGGGTGTGTCTCTCACGCTGTTTTTTTCCTTCAAAATCTTAGCTTCCTTGGTCCTTAGTCTTTCCATATAAATTTTAGAATCAGTTTCTCAAGTTACACACACACACACACACACACACACACACACACACAACCTGGTGGGATTTTGATAGAAATTATAATTTTGGGAGAATTGATATCTTTACGACATTGTATTTTCCATCCATGAATATGAACTATCTGTCTGTGTATTTAGGTATTCTTTGATGACTTTCAATAAAGTTGCATAAATTTTTCCTCAAAGATCTTACAGATCTTTATTTGTTTTATGCCTAGTAACCTTCTATTTTATTTAAGCAGTTGCTTTTGAAACCCAGTTAACAGCCTTCTTCTGAAAATGGATCCCATTGTCTTCTCTTTCACTTGAATCTGACCTGGAAAGGATTTATTTTTAACTTTTTTTGCTTTTTAAAGATTTTATCGGGCAAGGGGAACAGGACTTTATTGGGGAACAATGTGTACTTCCAGGACTTTTTTCCCAATCAAGTTGTTGTCCTTTCAGTCTTAGTTGTGGAGGGCGCAGCTCAGCTCCAGGTCCAGTAGCCTTTGCTAGTTGCAGGGGGCGCAGCCCACCATCCCTTGCGGGAGTCGAGGAATTGAACTGGCAACCTTGTGGTTGAGAGCCCACTGGTCCACGTGGGAATCAAACCGGCAGCTTTCGGAGTTAGGAGCATGGAGCTTTAACCGCCTGAGCCACCGGGCTGGTCCCTATTTTTAACTTTTTAATTTGAAATTTTGTTTACCCTTTACCTATATTCAGCAAATATGAACATTTTGCTACATATGCTTTCTCTCGCTATCTTTATATTTGTGTGAATATGTACGTGTCTCTATATATGTATATACAAATATACATACACAAATGTGCTTTTTTCTAAACACTAGACATCATCCTCTCACATCAGGAGGTAGCTGATGTCCGTTTATCCCACTAATAAGACAATGTTTGTTCTATTAACAGTTAACTTTGACAAAAGACTAAAGTGGAGTCTGCTGGATTTATCCGGTATAAAGTAACCACTTATTCCTTTGTAGTTAATAAAGAATCTTGGGCAGACGGGTGGCTCAGTTGGTTAGAGTGGGAGCTCTGGGCAGCGGGGCTGCCGGTTCGATTCCCACATGGGCCAGCGAGCTGCGCCCTCCACAACTAGAATGAAGTCAATGAGCTGCCGCTCAGCTCCCGGGTGGCCAGATGGCTCAGCTTGTTGGAGCACGGGCTCGCAACCTCAAGGTTGTTGGTTCGACTCCTCAACTCCCACAAGGGATTGTGGGCTGCGCCCCCTACCACTAACAATGGCAACTGGACCTGGAGCTGAGCTGCACCCTCCACAACTAAGATTGAAAGGACAACAACTTGACTTGGAAAAGTCCTGGAAGTACACACAGTTCCCCAATAAAGTCCTGTTCCCCTTGGAGAAACTTTGAGACTACGTATTCAAACTTCCCTCAACTAGTTTTTTGTTTGTTTGGTTTTTAAATTTTTTTATTAGGGAATATTGGGGAACAGTGTGTTTCTCTAGTGCCCATCAGCTCCAAGTCGTTGTCCTTTAATCTAGTTGTGGAGGGCTCAGCTCAGCTCCAAGTCCAGTCGCCGTTTTCAATCTTTGGTTGCAGGGGGCACAGCCCACCATCCCATGTGGGATTGAACCGGCAACCCCCTGTTAAGAGTTCGTGCTGTAACCAACTGAGCCATCTGGCCGCCCCTCCATCAACTAGTTTTATTTTGTTATCTATTGTTTTTTATTGTGGTAAAACATATATAACATAAAATTTACCATTGTAACCATTTTTTTTTTTTTTAAGATTTTATTAGGGAAAGGGAACAGGACTTTATTGGGGAACAGTGTGTACTTCCAGGCCTTTTTTCCAAGTCAAGTTGTTGTCCTTTCAATCTTAGTTGTGGAGGGTGCCGTTCAGCTTCAAGTTGTTGTCCTTTCAGTCTTAGTTGTGGAGGGCGCAGCTCAGCTCCAGATCTAGTTGCCGTTTTCTAGTTGCAGAGGGCGCAGCCCACCGGGAGTCGAACCGGCAACCTAGTGGTTGACAGGACGTATTCCAACCAACTGAGCCATCCGGGAGCTCAGCGCCAGCTCAGCTCAAGGTGCCGTGCTCAATCTTAGTTTCACCATCCCTTGCGGGACTCGAGGAATTGAACCGGCAACCTTGTGGTTGAGAGCCCACTGGCCCATGTGGGAATCCAACCGGCAGCCTTCGGAGTTAGGAGCACGGAGCTCCAACCGCTTGAGCCACCGGGCCGGCCCCATTGTAACCATTTTTAAGTGTCCAGTCCGTGATATTAAGTACATTCACATTGTTGTGCAGCCATCACCACCATCCATTTCCAGAACTTCCCCCCAGCTTTATCAAGATCTAAGTGACGTATAACACTGTGTACGTTTAAGACGTATAGCACATTGATTTGACCCTTTTGTATATTGCAAAATGATCATCACCGTAGTTCACTAATATCTCCATCATGCCACCAACTAATTTTTAACCTGCACTGATAACTCTTGCCCGACTCTATTACTACTATGATGACAGCAAATGGTTAATAGTTGGCACTCTACTCTAAGGAGGTTCCCCTTTATGGAACAAGCTTTCCCATTTATGTTTTCCTGTATGTATTTGTCCTAAGCATGGATGCTCATGGATTCTCATTTTAGTCAATGTGTAGTCCTTACTGTCCTTCTCATTTTGATACACAGTTGTCCCCAATTTAGCCAGTGGCACTTCCCACCATTCATTTTGGCTCCTGTGTTCTTTTGACACCTCCTCATCATTTTGTGAGCATTTTTTGGCATAACAAGATGTTCCAGAGTCTCCTCGTATTTTCCCGGACCTAGCCTGGAATCAGCCAATTCTCCAAGGAGCTCTGGGTCCTGCTTTTAGAGAGGAGTAGTATTTAGAAACCAATATCTGGGCTCTAAAGAATTTTAAGGAAAATGCTCTGAGCTGGTGGCCACACCTTTGGTGCATTCTGGCCACCAGAGGGAAGCACTTCTCAGAAAAACGCAGAAGACCTAGGATCTGGGTTGGGCTGGGCTGGTCACACTTCCTGATGGAGACGTCTCTAGTACTCTTTCTAAAACAGGGGAACACAAGCCCCCTCCCACATGCTTACCACCACCCCATCTGCACCCAGACTTCCCCATTCTCACCCAAACTCACCCCACCAGTTTGTACATGCCTCACCTTGAAGCAGGGGCCAGTTGGGACCTCTATAATAGGGACCTCGCTGTGTCCCTGGCCTCACCTTTCCTTAATCTATAGTTAAACAATAAATCACCCCCTGCAGCTGGAGCTCAGTGTCTCCTGAATGCCCTGCGCCCGTCCAGGTTCCTTGCTTTAGAAGATTACCCTGTGGCTCATGATTAATGCCCGTTTACTTGCTGATCACAAACTCTATTGCTCAGCGCTCTTCCCAGGCTGCTCCCATCACCGTTCCCGGATTGCTGACGCTATCAGAGTTATGATAACAGAGGGAGGCACCAGGAAGGGGAACAGACCTCCTGGACCGTCATGCAGTCTCTGGAAGAATGCCCTGATTTTTCCTTAAATACCCTAAGCTGGTCTGAGAATGGTAAGGCAGTTTTTGAAGGTGTTAACCTGCTACCTTCTCAGATCTCAGGTGCTCTGACAATAAACACTTATCCTGTTGCCCAACTCCTGTGTCGGTCTAGTGGCTGAGCTGCAGGCAGAACGAGCCTCAGACTCGGTTGCCCTCCAGTTTCAGTTTCTGGCAACTCTGCCACTGGATGGCCTTGGGGTTCCTCCGGGAAGTCTTTCGGCTTGTGGAGGGTCTCCAGGGCTGCCTGGGACTGGGCAGATTCCTTGGCGCAAGACTGACCTCTGGAAGCAGCTGCCCAGCGATTTTGTTCACACACGTGGGGCTTGCGCCAGGGCCCGCCCGTCACAGACGCCTTCCTGCTCAGTTGGGATAGAATAAGCATTTGTTCTGTTTTCTTGCCTCTCATTACTGGTTTGGAGAGTGACTTGGCCCTGGCATTCACAGTCAGAGGATTCTGCACTCACCACCTGGGGCTCCTCTTTGGGGGCCATGTGGGGATCATACTGACACATTGGCACCAATAGGTGAGACTGCAATATCTGACAAGGCATAATACTCCCACCAGTAAGGGTCTCTGGTTGCAAGCTTGCTCTGCTTCTAGAAGCACAGTTAGTGGTTGGCAACATTGTTCCGTAGGAGGCGGGGCCCATCTGCTGTACCGTAAAAGCCACTGTACCTGCTCTCGGCTTTTGGTGGTCTTAAACCCACTGACTGACTGCCTGATGGTTGATGGACCACGTATATGGAATAAGATGATATTGCATCCAAATCAGGCACCTAGCTAGGTCTGGGTTCTGTATCTGGTGTTCAGATTCAAATCTGGTTTTTCTGGTGTTTGTCTGGTTTTTGTCTGTCCAACCCAGGGAATTCTTGAGTTGTCTGTTTGTTCAAGTTCGTGTTAAGTGTGACTGTCTTTGTTCCAGCTCAATAATGTGATCTAAGGTTTCAATCCCAGCCCAGAGCCACTGGGCAGATTAGGCCATGGACAAGATTACGACTATGAGCTGTTGACCAAACGAAATTAGTATTCTATTGCAATACCGCTGCCAATGTATATATTAGATTCTGGGGAGTGCTGGCAGCTCAATGGTTCGTTGAATTATTACACTATTTTACAACTGTCAGAGGTCTGGGAAATGAGATGAAATACCTTATGTACAGATGTTCATGAGTTTGCATAATTCGGAAGCTAGGAAAGAGGGAAACAAGCAGACTGTCTGGTGCTGGAACCAGCAGCTGTCCCTACCCCCAACTCTAGGTCAGGGGAATTAAAGGATGAGGAAGAATTCAATGTCCTGGCTGCTGGAATTCACTACCCAGAACGCCCAACCTCTCCCCCACCACTGGGAGTGCCTACTGTAGACAGGGCTGATGGAATAGTCTCCTCCTCTCATACCAGACAAGGTGCCCAATTCGGAGTAGGGCTGGGGAGCCAAGGAGCCACAGCAGGGCGATACACTTTGAGGTGTCCGGCTGTCGGAGTTGGCCCTGGGGCACAGCCTGACGGGTATTATTGGGCACATACTCCTTTTTCCACCTCGGATTTAATGAATTGGAAGAATTTTAACCCCTCTTATGGAGATAACGCCCAGAAGATGACGGATCTGATTTCCTCGGTGTTTGCCACCTACCGGCCCACCTGGGCAGATGTACAAGCCCTGCTCCACAGGCTGCTGCCTGCAATGAGGGAAGGCTGGTGTTGGGCAAGGCCAGGGAAGGAGCTGAGAGCCTGCGCCAGGAGGACCCTCATGAGACCCCAGCACCAGACGGGCGATCCCTCTCGTTGAGCCAGACTGGGACCCTAACGGGAGGAATGATCAGTACAGATGAGAACATCCCCGGCGATGTCTCCTAGAGGGGCTATGTGAAGGGGTGCCAAAACAGAAGAGCCAAATCATGGCGCTGGCAGTACCACAAAACCCAGTGAGAATCCCTCAGAATTGTTGGAGACTCTGCAAAGCCTATAGACAATATATGGATATTGATCCTCAAGCAGCTGAAAACTCATATATGATTAGTATGAGCTTTGTCTCCCAGACATCTGGACATCCGGAATAAGCTTCCAAAGTTGGATGGAGTTGTGACCAGGTCACATGCTCAGCTTAGCTTGTAGATATCACCTACAAGGTGTTTAAAAGTCATGAGTACCAGAAGGCTAAAGCTGCCACTATTTTTTTTTAATGTCACTTTTTTTTTTTTAAGTGTGTTTTTCCAGGACCCATCAGCTCCAAGCAAGTAGTTGTTTCAATCTAGTTGTGGAGGGTGCAGCTCATGCTGGCCCATGCAGGGATCGAAACGGCAACCCTGGTGTTACAAGCATCATGTTCTAACCAACTGAGCAAACCGGCCGCCCCTAAAGCTGCCACTATTTTTCTGAATCAAGCAAAGGGATGTGAATCACAAAACAAAAATAGGCAGCTATTGGCTCCCTCACTGGGGCAAGATCAATGCACCTATTGGAGGGAAAAAGGACATTGGAAAAGAGAATGTCCTAACAGAGGCAAGTCAAAGGGTGGAAAACCACCAGCAGCCCTAAAGGCTGAAAGAATGGCTGGCTTTGAGGAAGAATGATGGGGCCTGAGGTCTCCTCTGTTCCCCCAAAGGCCTTAGCAACCACCCCTAAAGAGCCCTGGGTACAATTGACAGTGGGAAAGTACTGGTGCTATGTATTTTGTTCTGAATGAGAAAATTACTGGCCTTTCACGGCAAACTGTCCAGGTCACTGGGGAGACCAGAAAACTAGAATATCAGCATTTTCTGCAACCACTACAATGTGTAGTAGAAGACACACATTTGCAGCCATATACCTGATTGTCCAATATCTCTGCTGGGCTGGGATTTACTCTCAAAATTATATGCTCAAATACCTTTTTCTCCTGAAGCAAACCAGCTCCACCTACAGGTACCAATTGAAAACATGTATGGGTGGGGCAGACGGGTGGCTCAGTTGGTGAGCTCTGGGCAACAGGGTTGCCGGTTTGGTTCCCACATGGGCCAGCGAGCTGCGCCTTCTGCAACTAGAATGAAGACAATGAGCTGCCACTGAGCTCCTGGGTGGCCAGATGGCTCAGTGGGTTGGAACGCGTGCTCTCAACCACAAGGTTGCTGGTTTGACTCCCACTAGGGATGGTGGGCTGCACCCCCTGCAACTAAGATTGAACCCGTCGCCTTGAGCTGAGCTGTTACTGAGCTGCCGAGGGGCAGCCGCAATGACAACTGGACTTGAAGCTGAGCTGCACCCTCCACAACTAAGATCGAAAGGACAACAACTTGACATGGAGCTGATGGGTCCTGGGAAAAACACAACTGCTCCCCAATTAAGTCCTGTTCCCCTTCCCCCAATTAAAAAAAAAAATCTTAAAGAAAACGTGTATCGGCTCCAGATGCTCCTGGAAGGAGAGGAACTAACTGCAAAGCCGGAAAACAGGTTAGAAGATTCTGTTAATACTCTCTTAATATGCATCAGTCCCTCCGTGTTGGGCAGACGGGAATCCTGGCAGGGCCAAGAAGAGTGAACCACTGAAAATAAAACTGAAAGAGGAGGCAATGACTCCCTGAAAAAGATAGTACCCCCTCAAAAAGGAAGACTTGAAAGGCATCCAAACTTGAATTCAGAAACTCAAGGACTTAGGTCTTCTTCAGCCCTGCTGGTCACCATGTGACACCCCTATTCCGTCGGTTCAGAAACCTAAATCTCAGGAATACCGGTCTGTCCAGGATCTGCCCAGGATCTGCGAGCAAGTAATAAAATAATGGAGGATATTCACCCGACTGTACCTAATCCATGCACCTTGTTGGTTGGCATTCCCGGGACGTCCTAGTACTATATAATGTGCTGGATTTGAAAGATGTCTTTTTCTCTATGCCTTTAGACCCACAGTCACAAGAGCTGTTTGCCTTTGAAGGGCAAGACCCAGACTCACTAGTGAGGACGCAATATTGCTGGACTGTGTTGCCATAAGGTTTTAAGAACCCCCCTACCCTCTTCTGGGAAGGCTTGGCCCATGACTTGCAGACCTTACAACTAGAAAAAGGAGAGCTTCTGCAATATGTGAATGATTTGTTAATCACCGGTGACTCTGACAAGATGGCCTAAATCATAGCATAGAGACTAAACCACCTGGCAGAATGTGGGCACAAGTTTTCCCAAGAAAACGCCCAGATCTGTAAAAACCGGGTGACCTTTTTAGGGTTCCTTCTCGAACCTGGAAAGAGAAGCCTTCTCAAAGACCGGAGGGATTTTATAACTGGTCTGGGAACTCCTACAACCAGGAGGCAGTTACGAGGATTTTGGGGAATGGCTGGATTTTACAGGATTTGGACTAATTTTGGCCTCATCGCCAAATCTCTATATGAGGCCCTAAAAGGGGAGGGAAAATTACCCCTTGATCGTACTCCTGAATGTCAAATCACCTTCCAAAAAATAAAGGAGCTCTTAAGCTCTGCCCCTGCCCTTGGGCTACCTAACATGTCTAAGCCATTCCACTTATACGTTCATGAGAAACAAGGTTTTGCTCTGGGGACGCTAACCCAGATGATTGGGACTGCTCAGCAGCCAGTGGCTTACCTTTCTGAGAGCTTGACTAGCACAGTGCAGGGATGGCCCAGCTGCCTCCGGGTGGCCCACCTGTGAATTAGTCCGAGAGGTGAAAAAGTTCTCTCTTGGGCAGCACATAACTGTACAAGTGCCACACCAGGTGTTACCGTTACTAGAACAAAAGGGCGGGGGGCGGACGGGTGGCTCAGTTGGTTAGAGAGTGAGCTCTGGGAAACCGGGCTGCCAGTTGGATTCCCACATGGGCCAGCAAGCTGTCCCCTCCGCAACTAGAATGAAGTCAATGAGCTGCCGCTCAGCTCCCGGGTGGCCAGATGGCCCAGTTGGTTGGAGCGCGGGCTCTCAACCACAAGGTTGAGGGTTAGACTCCCGCAAGGGATGGTGGGCTGTGCCCCCTGCAACTAACGGCAACTGGACCTGGAGCTGAGTTGTACCCTCCACAACTAAGATTGAAAGGACAACAACTTGACTTGGAAATGTCCTGGAAGTACACACTGTTCCCCAATAAAAAAAAGTCCTGTTCCCCTTCTCTCCCCACAAAAAACCAAAAAAACAAATGGGCAGATTATGGTTGACAGCCGGACGGATGGGTAAATATAATATCAAGCCATTCTGCTAGATAATCTGAACCTCCAACTCTAGACCGTCTCTGTCCTAAATCCGGCAACACTGCTACCATATTTCCCTGAAAATAAGATCTAGCTGGACATCAGCTCTAATGTGTCTTTTGGAGCAAAAATTAATATAAGACCCGGTATTATATTATATTAAATTATGTTATATAAGACCCGGTCTTATTTTACTATAGTAAAATAAGTAAAATAAGTAATATATAGTAAAATATATAGTAAAATAAAAATATAGTAAAATAAATATAGTAATATAGTAAAATATAGCAAAATATAGTAAAATAAGACCGGGTCTTATATTAATTTTTGCTCCAAAAGACGCATTAGAGCTGATCGTCTGGCTAGGTCTTATTTTCAGGGAAACATGGTACCTCTCCCCCACGAACGGTGAATACATGATTGTATAGGAACTGTGGAATTAGTCTATTCCAGTCAGCCAGACCTACAGGACCAGCCCATCCAGGACCCAGATTGGACTCTTCGTGGATGGAAGTAGCTTCGTCGACAACGGGTATGTGGTAGTTACTTTGGACCGAACAATAAGGCCCGACCTTTCTCTGCAGGTATGTCCTCCCAGAAGGCCAAATGCGTCACACTAACTCGTGCATTTGAACTAGCCAAGGGAAAACGAATCAATATTTACACTGACTCTAAGTACACCTTCCCATACACATGGGACTATGTGGAAAAAACGTGGTCTCCTTACAGCAGGGAAGAGAGAAATAAAACACGCCACAGAAATTTTACAACTACTTGAGGCTGTCCAAGAATCTGCCCAGGTAGCCCTAATGCATTGCCCACGGCATCAAAAAGGCAGAGATCAATTGGCAACAGGAAACTGACAGACGGGCTGACTTTGCAGCCAAGGAGGTAGCCCACATGGATGCAGTTATGGCCCTGGTTCCCGGGGCCAGAGGTCTCCAAAGTCATCAGCCTGTTTATTCAGAGATAGACCTACGAGAAGCATCCAACAGGGACCACACACCAAATAGTCTGGTAGGAAAACGGACAGTTAACCCTGAAGGGAAACATCTTTATCCTTTCTGCTCCTGCCATCTATTCTCCAAGAAATACAATAGGCCACACATTTTGGGCAAGATGCTTTACTTGATTATATAGCCCCTGGGATCACTGGAATTCACTTAACTCAACCAGCACAGGACATTATTAAGAAATGGTTGGGGCATCCCAGTTTCGGGTACCCCCTCTCATAAGAGAGCTGTACTTTCACTTTAACAAAAATCTTTGCTGGGGTGGCCAGATGGTTCAGCTGATTAGAGCATGAGCTCTCAACAACAAGGTTGCTGGTTCAATTCCTGCATGGGATGGTGGGCTGCGCTCCCTGCAACTAAAGATTGAAAACAGCAACTGGACTTGGAGCCGAGCTGCGCCCTCCCCAACTAGATTGAAGGATGACTTGGAGCTGATGGGCCCTGGAGAAACACACTGTTCCCCAATAGTCCCCAAAAAATTAAAAAAAAAAAATTAAAAATCTTTGCTCCTGTAAAAAAAATTTTTTTTAAATGCAATTTGCCAGAAAAATAATCCGAAGTTGCATCCAGACTCTAGAGGCCAAGGTCGTTAATACAGAGGCCAACTTCCTCTAATGACTGGCGGTAGTGCAGGGGACCCTGCCGACTACGCCAAGTGCCAAGTGTCGTGCGGGGCGCCCGGCAGGGTCTCTGGTCCCACTCCCCACATAAGAACGCAGGACATGGTGAGGCCAAAAAGGAACACCCACGGAGCCATAAGTAGGGGAGTCATATCTCTAACTCTCGCTGGCGGCTGGGTTGGAGACACAGGAACCAGGAGCAACACAATTCTCAACCCTCACTGTGCCAGTTGCAGACTCAGCCACCATACTCTCGCTAGCTCCCCCCTTTTTCTTTTTTGCTACTAGCCTAGCCACGGCAGTTATATTCATGGCTAATGGCTCACTGGTTACAGCTGACGGCCAACTAGCCACAGCTGCTGGCCATTTGATCACAGTCGATGGCCATTTACTACCTGAGCCAGCACCTTTCTATGTGAGGCCGAGAGCCTGGAAACTGCTTTTTGGGGCTCTGTCCCCACACTGGCAAATTGACGTCACTCAAATGCCCTGGGCATAGGGAAATTACCAGGACCTGCTCACATGCATAGATACTTTCTCAGGGTGCACAGAAATATTTCCCACTCGAACAGAAAAGTCAGCTGAAGTAGTCAAGGCACTAGTCTGAGAAATCATCCCCAGGTATGGACTCCCCCAAAGTTTGCTAAGCAACAATGGGCCTTTGCTTATCTCAGCCATCACTCAGAGAGTGAGTGAACATCTTAATATTACTTGGAGGCTACACACATAGGCTCTAGTCCTCGGGCAAAATAGAAAAGATGAATCATACCCTTAAAAAGACCACAGCAGACAGACGGGTGGCTCAGTTGGTTAGAGCGGGAGCTCTGGGCAGCGGGGCTGCCGGATCGATTCCCACATGGGCCAGCGAGCTGCGCCCTCCCCAACTAGAATGAAGTCAATGAGCTGCCGCTCAGCTCCCGGGTGGCCAGATGGCTCAGTTGGTTGGAGCACCGGCTCTCAACCACAAGGTTGTCGGTTCGGTTCGACTCCTGCAGGGAATGGTGGGCTGCGCCCCCTGCAACTAACAACAGCAACTGGACCTGGAGCTGAGCTGCGCCCTCCACAGCTAAGATTGAAAGGACAACTTGACTTGGAAAAATCCTGCAAATACACACTGTTCCCCAATAAAGTCCTGTTCCCCTTCCCTGATAAAATCTTTAAAAAACTAAAAAACAAAAAAACAAAAGACCATAGGGAAACTCAGCTACCATGGACTCAAGCACTGCCACTTGCTCTGCTGAGAGTCCAGGTGGCTCCCCAAAGCAGGCTTAAATTAAACCCGTTTAAAATTTTTTAAAAATTGTTTATGGGAGACCATTCCATATGGGAGACCTTTTGCATAGGCCCTGAGGGACATAGTTCCATCTAAGCTTAACCATGATTTACATGTTAGGAATATCTTAGGGAACTTACGCAGGTAATAGAGACCTTACATAAATTTGCCTACAACAAGGAGTCAGTTCCATTAGACGGACCATACCATCCCTTCAAGACCAGGGACAAACTATTACTCAAAACTTGGAAACACCAAGGACCTGTCTACCAGCTAAACGAACAGTGGACCAGACTGTGGGCCATGCTCCTAAGTACGGACTCGGCCGCAAAACATGAGGGAGTCCGGCCCTGGATCCACCACACCAAAATGAAGAAGACAGAGCTAGAAGATAGAAAAGAAAACACTGCAACATGGAAATCCACGCCACTAGGGGACCTCAAACACTGGTTCTCACGGTAGCCCTCCTAGGATGTCCTCAGAGGGACCAATACCATTGGAAAGGAATTAAAATGTTTGGGTTTATTTAGCCAAACATGTACTTAATGTTTCTGACTTTTGCCTTTCAGGGGGGACATACGTAGAACTGGCTTTCACCTCCTGCTTAATAGGAGTGTGTACTCCACTAAAGACTATTAGAAATCACACCCTGTTCCAATTTATTAACAAGCCTATGTCATACTCTCTGACATTTATAACAGGGGTCCTATTGTCACTGAGAAGGGCAGAACCATGTTTTCCCTCAAGGTCTCTGCGGTAACCACAGCAGAGCAATGTGTAACAATTACAGGTTTTACTAAGTCTTGTTTTGTCGTTATAGCCGATAAGGACCTAAACTGTGGTTCCACCACCTCCATGAGTTATGCCAACGAACATGTTACGTTACCTGCTGGGTGGTTCCCCGTATGTGGAAAAACTGTCTATTCTTATGTGCCAACCCCTAGTACAGGAGGGTCCTGCTCCCTTGGAAGGTTAACTGTTTTTATGCCACAGAGACCCCACCCAACCGGACAGCACAGAGAAACTGCTCTAGGCCCTGAATGTAACAGAAGGGCCTGCTCTGTAGTAAAATCCCTAAATGCCACCTCTCAGGCCATCCATGCTATCGGGGAAGCACTAGGACCAGTCAGAGAGGCGGCGCTTGAAAATAGAGCTGCTATAGATTATTTGTTACTAAAGACACAACCAAGGATGAGAAGAATTTAAAGGACTTTGTTGCTTTAACCTTACAGATCATTCCCAGCTAATTGAAGGGAAGGTCAAACAAATCCATAAAATTGTACCTAGCATTGAGTGGAGAGAAGGGTTCTTTGGCTTTGATCTATCCTGACTCACTTCTTGGCTCTCCAGCCTTGCCAGTCTTAGAGCAGCAGTTCTTTGCCTTTTGTGTATAGTAAATAGGGCTTATGTCTTGCTGCTGTAATCAATGTGCCCCTGCTTGTAGGTCCGCTGCCAGCTGGCTGCTGAAGGCCCGGCAGACACTAGAAGCTCAAGCCTTCCTTCAACGCCACAGCGGACAATTTCACTTCAAACTAGTCTCATGAATATGGACTCTGCCTTTTGACAGGGGGGAACTGAAGCATCGGCCCGGTTGGGACCCCTGTGATAGGAGCCTCACTGTGTCCCCGGCCTCACCTTTAGGGAGTCCATAAACAATAAGTCTCCCCCTGTGGCTGGAGCTCAGTACCTCCTGAATGCCCTGCGCCCGTCCAGGTTCTTTGCTTTAGAAGATTACCCTGTGGCTCATGATTAATGCCGTGTGCTTGCTGATCACAAACTCTATTGCTCAGCGCTCTTCCCAGGCTGCTCCCATCACGGCTCCCGGATTGCTGACGCTATCAGAGTTATGATAACAGAGGGAGGCACCATGAAGGGGAACAGACCCCCAGAACTGTCACACAGCCTCTGGAGAAACGCCCAGATTTTCCCTTAAATACTCTAAGCTGGTCTGAGAATGGTAAGGCAGTTTTGAAGGTGTTAACCTGCTTCCTTCTCAGATCTCAGGTGCTCTGACAATAAACGCTTATTCTATTGCCCAACTCCTGTGTCGGTCTAATGCAGGGGTGTCCAAACTTTTTTTAACGTTTTTTCACCAAGGGCCATGTGCGGTAAAATACACAAACAGCCGGGCCACTCACTCGAGGTGACGTACGTATTGCCTCACCTGGTTTATTTAAGTAAATGAAATATATTTTTGGAATTTGCTGCGGGCCAATTAACAATGGATTGCGGGCCGCAGTTTGGACACCCCTTGTCTATTGGCTGAGCAGTGAAGACAGCATGAGTCCCGGACTCAGTTGCCCTCTGGTTTCAACCCCACCCTCACCAATTTTTTCATATATTTTTTTCTGAATTCTAAAGGGGGTTAGCTCTGAGGCAGAGAGGGAGAGGGCATGAATATGCGGCTTCAGGGAGACCCTGATCTTTCATCCTCAGCCCACCCCACTCGACAACCAGCAAATCTGCAAAAACAGCTGTGCGAAACAAGCATGGAAAGTCCCCTTCCGCAGTGGGCCCCTACTCCTAGGATACAGTCTCTCCAGCTAGCTGTCCCTCAGGGGTCTCAGGCCACAGCTGGTTTCCTCCCTCTGGGCTTAGTAGGCAGGAAACACAGGGGGGAGTTGTAAGCCACCCAGGTGAGCTGGAGCCTGAGTTCTGAGCTTACACCTGCTTCTCTCTGCTGCCCCCACTTATGTTAATCAGGTCAAAGGAAGTTGTGGGGGTAATCTCTTCCCTCTGTGTATCTATTTTCCCACAAGTAAACTATAGTGTTAAAAAAATGAGCACACAACCAAAATAAAACCCACCGAGGAGGTATTTTAGTGACTTAAATTTATGGTTCAATTACTTTAGAAGCAAGTGTTTGCAAGTGAGCACACGCTTCTGCCCGTAAGAATTAAGTGCCCTTACTTTTTGTACTTCTCCCCCCTCCTGAAGGAGTCTCCCCCAGACCCGGCAGAGTCTGCCATCGGTAAATGTGGACCTGGTCGGTCCCTCTCCACCCTCGGCTGCTCTCCCAGCAGCACAGCTGCAGTAGCCTCCTGACCCTGGGAAGTCGGGGCTTCCCAGCCAGAGCCAGCCAGCTTACTCACCTGCTTCTGCACCGTTCTGTGGCCTTCCTCACCCACCAGACCCCTAAACTTCCACTCCCCACCCCGCACCCCACCCCGCCCAGGTTCCAGCCACTCTGAGCTCCTGGGTTTTCCCCCTCGGCCCCCCCCAGTGCCCTGTCCACACCTCTGTACACATAACTTCCTTGCCTAAACTGACCTCCCCTCCTACCTCCCATAATATTGGACAACAGCCCATGAAATCCCCAAGCTCCTAACGATACGTCCTCCTGTTCTCACTTGAAATGAGCTCCCTGCTGTCTCTGATCAAATTCTTCCCACCCTTCAATCAAGACCTTTCTCCTTGCCTCCCCCATCAACCTGGGACCGCCCTTATGCCCCTTGTTGGGCTATGAGGGCAGGGCTAGCAAAGGGTGGACACACGGGGTGGGAATAGAAAAGGGTGAGAAATTACGACTGACCAGGCTGTCAGCCCACACGTCTCCAACTTGAACGTGAATACAAATGACTTGGGGAGAGAGCCAAAAACCAG
Organism: Rhinolophus ferrumequinum; assembly: GCF_004115265.2. Classification (NCBI taxonomy): domain Eukaryota; kingdom Metazoa; phylum Chordata; class Mammalia; order Chiroptera; family Rhinolophidae; genus Rhinolophus; species Rhinolophus ferrumequinum. The sequence goes on along the minus strand of NC_046290.1, from coordinate 92,378,565 downwards.
CTTCTGACTCGGTGGTCTGGGGTGGGTTTGAGAGCCTGCGTTTCTAACAAGCCCCAGGTGATACTCCTGCCACCACATGGCGGGGGCGTTTGAGCATCAAGGGCCTAGCTGACTGGATTGGCTGGGGAAGGAAGGCAGCTGGGGGCCCAGGTGTAAGTGGCCATCATCTAGGGTATAAGACGGCGGGTGGTAGGTACACAGTTACTCGTGGGAGTGTGGGCAGGCGTCATGGCACTGAGCTACGGCCTCTTCATCTGCCTTCTGCTCTGGGGGAGCATGGAGCTGTGCTACCCCCAGCCCCTCTGGCAGGGTGGGGCCCGCCGCCCCGTGCGATCTAAGCCACCCCTAGTGGTGGAGTGTCTGGAGGCTCAGCTTGTGGTCACTGTCAGCAAAGACCTTTTTGGCACTGGGAAGCTCGTCAGGCCTGCAGACCTCACCCTGGGCCCTGAGGCCTGTGAGCCCCTGGTCTCTACAGACATGGATGATACGGTCAGATTTGAGGTCGGGCTACATGAGTGTGGCAACAGCGTGCAGGTGAGGCCTGGGCCCTGGCTTCGGTGGGAGAACATGGGAGACAGCCGGTGATGGGGAGTATGGAGGCAGAGCCCGTTCGAGGTGGGGCTGGGGCAGCTCCCCTTCACTTGTAGGGTGGGGTGGTGCAGCAGCTGAGGCCTGAAGCTGGGCACTGGTGAAATGGGGGTGGGCTGGGGAGGAAGCTCCGGCCTCTAGTTACTAAAATCAGGCAGGTGGGGTAGCGTCCACAGGGCAGTGTGCTTTGGGCCAGACTGGGTACCTCCACTCTGATTCCTGAGGATTTTTGAACCCCTGGAGGGCATCTAGAAGAGATGTGGCCCATGTGGGGTGGGGGGTGTGACAGGATAATGCTGTGGGTGGCCCAGCACTGGCTGGGGGCTTTAGAAACTTGTGTGGAAGACGTCAGCCTTGACACCTCAAAAGCCCGGAAGTTATCACAGGAGGAAACCAGAATTTTGGCCTGTCTCACTTATGTTTAATGGCTTGAAGCCTTGAACTAAAATAAAAGTGGTGGGGGGGCATCAAGGGACATCAGGACCACATCTGTGCTGAAGACTTTAAAGACAAATTGGGCCCCTAGGGGCACCCCAAGAGTGTGTGTGTGTGTGTGTGTGTGTGTGTATGGGCGCGGGGCTTAATGTGGGAGGTGTGTGCAGGAGGACAGCTGAGTTGTCCAGGCCAGACCGCCTCCCCCTCAAGTTGGGGCGGCCGGAGGCGGGGGAAGGGAGATACAGTAAGTCCTCACTTAATAGATTCTGTGACTTTAAGCAAAACAACGTATAACAAAACGGATTTTACTATAGGCTAATTGATATATATACAGGAGTTAAGTTTCTAGGGCATCTCATCAAAATGATAACGAAATTGCTGTACTCGGATTATAAGGAGGGGCCTTTCAGCAGGGCAGGGCTGGCGGGGCACAGATCCTCGCTGGTCCACGATCCCCTGGACTGACTTCTGCTGCCCAGCAGAGAACCTGTCCTCTGCTCCATCATGCCCCTCCTTGACTCGAGTCTCAGTAATTTGCCTGGAGCAGGACAAGCCCAGCCCCTGAGCCCTCCACCAGAGTTCTGGTCTTAGGTGTGGTTCGCAGGGTTTCCCCTTGTGTCCCTGAGGAGAGGGGAAGGAGTTATTTAAGGAATTATTCTAGCGTAGTAATTCCCAAACCTTGTGTATTAGACTCAGCTGGGGGCTTTAAAAAATCATTCCCATGTCCTATACTAAATCAGAACAGAAGTGGGAGGCAGATATCAGTATCTTTAAGATCCCAGGTGACGCCAACTAGCCTGGCAACTCCTTTTCCTGTGCAGTGTTTCCCACGATGGGCTTCCCAATCTTGCCTGACAGGGATCACCTGGGGATCAGGGCTGGCTGCCTGGGAATGACACCTGTGCAGTCCCATAGGCCCATGCTTGGTTGGTTTAATGCCCTGTTGTCCTGAGATTCTTTAATGGATTTTTTTTTTAACTTTTATTTTAAGTGTGTTGTTGCAGGACCCGTCAGCTCCAAGTCAAGTAGTTTCAATCTAGTTGTGGAGGGTGCAGCTCACAGTGGCCCACGCGGGGATCGAACCGTCAACCCTGGTGTTAACAAGCATCACGCTCTAACCTAATTGGGCTAATTGGCCGCCCTGTCCTGAGAGTCTTAACTTTTGAACACTTTCATTTTGCACTGGACCCCACAAATTATGCAGCTGGTCCATCTGGGGCACTTGTTAACAGAAAGTTAGGACTCTCCTCTGAAGGTTGAGGGGTTAGGGTGGGCCAGGCAGCCACTTGGCCCCGTGATTTCCTGGGCAGCATGGATTGGAAGGTGCAAATTGCCCCAGGAGCACCTGCCTGTGCTCTTCCTGCCTCAGGCAACCACTAAACAGAATTGGCTTTCTGTGAATGGGTTTGAGAGTAAGTCAGAAGAGGGAGGGCAGGGTATGTGTTAACTGCTGTGACAATGAGTTAAAGCTCCTGGAACTTTCTGACTTCATCCTTGGGACTTTCTTGGCCCCAGGCCTCCCCTAACAAAGGAAACTGTGGATTGGGGTGGGGGTGGCAACCCCAGGAGGGAGCATGTGCCCAACGCCTCTGGTATCTGCTTAGTGGCTGACATGGAGCTGAGCCAGACCCCTGCGGTGCTGTCAACACTTCAGGGGTGAAAAAAACTGAGATGTGAGGGTGGTACCTATCCAGGGGGTCAGCAGCAGAGGGAGGTTTAAGTCCAGGAGCTGTGTTCTCTCCGCCCCCTGGGGGCTGCCCTCCCTTTGCCCTAGCATGGGGTGGCGCAGGTGAAGCTGGTGGGGCAGGTGAAGCTGGTGGAGCTGACCCCGTCCCTTTCCTTCAGGTGACCAAGGATGCCCTGGTGTACAGCACCTTTCTGCTCCACAAACCTCGCCCTGTGGGAAACCTGTCCATCGTGAGGACTAACAACGCAGAGGTGCCCATCGAGTGCCGTTTCCCCAGGTCAGTAGAGGACAGGCCTATTGCTACCTGTGACACAGAGGCCCCTCGGCAAACTCTTCAGCCTCTTGGCGGCTTCCGGCCACGTAGCTGCGAGAAGGTGGAAGTGTCTGGGCTGTGGTCACTGCCCTGGTTGGGGAGGGGGCCTGCTGAGTCTCCTCTGAGCCTCTGAACTGCACCTGGGTCACAGCTGCCTCTTGGTGGAAGCGGCAGGGCTGCCCAGCCCAGGCCTTCTTGGCGTTTAAAACTTTCTCAATAGTGTAAGGAGAGGTTCCAGGCTCTGACCACCACAGCCTGCTCTTTTCCGGTGGTTTCCCCAGTACATGAGTGTGGGTGGGGGAAGCCCCTCAAGACCCGGGCACTAAGCAGTGCCCGTGAGCTTGGGCGCTGAGGTGTGGGGAGAGGGTGACTGGCTTCTAACACAGTGCTAAATCCTGTGCTAGGCTGAATTCAGAGTGTGTAGAGCCTTCATCCCTGTCCTCTCGTCCTCTCCTGGCCAGGAGGTAGGCGGGTGTGGTGCTGATACCCCGAGGGCACACGGAGGAGCCATGTGCCTGGGGAGGGGTCCAGGGCGGGGTTCCAAGAACAAGATCCTAGGATGGAACCTTGAGACAGGTGGGGCTGAGACCTTCTGGGCAGAGCCACACACACCCCAGGGGCGGGCAGTGTGTCACTAGTAAGCCTGCAGCCCAATGCCTGGAGCTAAGGACCTCATCAAGAAGGGGGACAGTGAGTTCTAAAGGCCAGTAGATGCACTGAAGGTATTCAGGCTCGCACTTCAGCAGCCACGCCTCCCTGAGCACTACGCCAAATGAACCGCTTCTCAACCCACAAGTTTCTTTGGTAGCTGGTACAGGAGACAGATGGGAGCTGGGGAGACCAGCTGGGAGACTAGGATGAGGAGACCTCCACTGTGGCAGCAGGGGTGTCGGGGGCTGACTTGAGGAGCCTAACAAGAACTGGAGGAGCTGGGTGCCTGACCCTGTGGGGTATGGGACACAGAGGAGCCACGGACAGGACTCCAGCCTGCCCTCCCATTGGCCAGAGAGGCTGAAGCCCTCCTGGGACCACAGCCATCTCTCACTTTAGAATTGCTCTGGCTGGGATTGACCCAAGAATGTTGGCTCACCTGGCCCGATGGCTAACAACAGTGCAGGTTGGTCTGCTACAGGCTGGGAAATTTTAACCTAGTAGCTCCCACTACCTGAGGTCTGGTTCTCAGATGCAGCCCTTGAAGTAGCGTCTTCATGAGAGCCCTTGGGGTCAGCAGGGCAGATGTCTGGAGACATCTGACTGCTTCCGGGGTACTTCCTGTCCCAGTACAGTCTCTATCTCACTGGCTTCTCAAGAACCAGAGGCCTAACTGCATTTATCTCTGAAGGGCTGCCTTCGCCAGGATTGGCCTCAAGAACCCTCAGTGGTGCAGACAGAGACTGCTGCCTCAGACCGCAAACTTGAACCTCAAGGGTGAACCTTAATGAGGAGCAGATGTGGGTCTAGAAACCAAAGCAACTTGAGACTTCTGTCTCCGTGCGGTAGCCCAGATGTTCTCACGGCTGGGAGGGGTGGGCCCACGCACAGGTATTGAGTTTGGGAGGTGAAAGGACAGGCCCAGACTTCCTTAACTGGCTGTCTGGCTGGGACACAGCTGAGGACTCGGCAATGAGGTAAAAATGAAACCCCCCACCAATGTGGGGCCAGATGAGGTGAGCCCCAGACCAGGTGTGGGCAGCTGCTGTTCTCTTCCCAGGCGGGGCAACGTGAGCAGCCAGGCCATCCTGCCCACCTGGGTGCCCTTCAAAACCACGGTGTTCTCAGAAGAGAAGCTGGTTTTCTCCCTGCACCTGATGGAGGGTAAGCAAGGAGGGCTGGCAGGGGGAGATGGCAGGGAGAGCTCCGGCAGTTTCTCACCCCTGGCTGTGCCCTTCAGAGAACTGGAGTGCTAAGAAGAGGTTCCCCACCTTCCAGCTGGGAGACATAGCTCACCTTCAGGCCGAAGTCCACACTGGCAGCCACGTGCCACTGCGACTGTTTGTAGACCACTGTGTGGCCACGCCGACGCCAGACCGGAATGCCTCCCCTTATCACACCATCGTGGATTTCAATGGGTGAGGGCTGGGCTGCCTTTCTGGGGAATCCTCCTAAGGTGACCCTTGCTACCTTCCTTGGCCTTAACTCCATTCTTCACTCGTTCTCTTCAAAGTTGTCTCGTGGATGGGCTCTCCGATGCCTCATCTGCATTCAAAGCACCCAGACCCGGGCCAGAGACCCTCCAGTTCACAGTAGATGTGTTCCATTTTGCTAACGACTCCAGAAATACGGTAATTGCTTTTTTTAATACCCTGGAATAAGACTGAAGTTTAGGGGTCAGGCTGACCAGGCTTACTGGCTGCTGTTTTAGCTCACTAGTTGTCCCCTTGAGCAATGACTTGATAGCTCTGCCCCCTCCTAATAACTCCATAAACTTACTAAGTAAGTAAAACCTGGGCTCCAGTGTGATCTTCAAGGGGAAGGCCTTGGTGACACCCTTAGATAGGTAGAAAACCAATGAAGGATGGAGGGAATCAGGAGTCCTAGAAATAGAACAAACTAGAACAGGACCTCAGGAGACTTGGCTGACAGCTCAGGTAAGATGAGCACCAACAACCATGGCATTTGGTGACTGATCTTGTCCTTGCCAAGGTGAGCAGGGCCAGAGCCCAGATGATGGTGGGTTGAGTAAAAGGAGTCGAAAAAGGCAGGTGTCAGCCTTCCCGGAGGCTTTCCAGAAGGGCAAGGAAAGTGGGTATGAGCTATTTTTCAAATTCAGTTTTCCATTACCGCTGACATACAATATTAATTTCAGGGGTACAAAACACAGTGATTAGACATTTATATGCCTCACAAGGGGATAACCCCAATAAGTCTATTACCCATTTGACACCGCACATAGTTATTACAATAGTGACTATATTCCTTATGTGGTACTTTACGTCCTTGTGACCATTTTCAATTCTAGTTGGCATTCAGTATTTTATGTTAGTTTCTGGTGTGCAGCATAGTGGTTAGACATTTATATAATTTATGAAGTGATTCCCCCATAGGTCTACACAGTTTTTAAATATTATTGACGATATATTCCCCATACTGTACTTGACATCACCATGACTATTTTGTAACTACCAATTTGTACTTCTTAATCCCTTCTCCTTGCTCACTTGTCTCACCCAGGCTCTCAACCCCCTCCTTTCTTGTAACCGTCAGTTTAGTCTATGTATCTGAGTCTGTTTCTGTTTATTTTGTTCTTTAGATTCCGCATATAAGTGAGATCATACGGTGTTTGTCTTTCTCAGTCGGGCTTATTTCACTTAGCATAATGCCCTCTAGGGTCGATCCATGTTGCCTGAACTTCTTTTCATACTTGGTAGCCTCTTGAACTTAATCAGATTAGAACGGTGACTTTTTGAAACCCAAATGCATCAGCATCACCTGGAGGGCTTGTGGAACTAGATTATTGGGCCCCCCTCCAGGGTTTGGTTCAGTAGGTCTGAAGTGGAACATAGAATCTGCATTCCTAACAAGTCTCCAGCGGCTGCTGCTGATTTGGGGGCCACCCCTTGAGAACCACTAAGCTCAAAAGCCCACTGGAAACTAAGGGGATGGAGGTGGTGGGCGCTAAGAGGTGGACCGCTCCTGATGCCTGAGGTGTGGACAGGTGGGGCAGGAATCCCAGGTAGAAGGACTGGCCTCTTGCCAGGGAGTGCTGGCAAAATCTTACAAATAAAAATAAGCAGACTTCAAACAAGTGTCCTGAGATAGGAATGGGGGCAGAGTGTAAAGTTTGGAATAGCTGCTCAGGGGGCAGAAGTGATTAAAACCGGGGTTTCAACCCCGGCTCTATACTGATCACCTGGAAAGGTCAAACATACTGCTACTTGCATATAATCCCATATATTTTCACTTAATGGGGGTGAGGCCTGGCACGACCTTTCTCCATCTTATGAAAATCTTCAGACATCAAACTGAAGGAATTTTATAGCAAACAGCTCTGGACCTCCCTGTTAAGGGTAGGGAGTTGATGCTGACTTCAGAGGTGGTCCAGTGGGGAGGGTGGCGATCAGGTTTCATACAGGTGGTGGCCATCAGCACGGATGGAACCTGAGCTGGTATTGGCGTCCCCACGGATTGGAAGGGAACTAAGAGATCAGAGGCTGATGCTGAGCTCGGGGAGGGTTCTCCATCAGAGGTGGGCAGAAGGGCCTGGCTCACTGGCCATGGCCCAAGGCAGAAAGAGCTTATTCAGGAGCTGATGGGGAACCACCCTAGGATCTTAGGCCCTACTTAGCATCAGAAAAATGTACTGGGAAAAAGCTGAGGCTAAAAGCAGTTCCTTTCCTGGAATAGGCCCAAAGGCCCCGGAAACATTCTCTGGTGGGACAGACAGGAGGCAGTTGGCCAGAAGTGCATCTTGGCTTGTTCCCAAGTTTCTGAAATGGTTTCCCTGCCTGTGTACTTGGCCACTAGGTGGTGGCCAAGGTTTGTGGCTCTACAGAAGGCTTCGGAGAGAAGGTGGTGGAATTTCCATGCCCTGTAAGGGCTGGCAGGGGGGAACTGTTGTTCCATCTAGAGTAGGAAGTGGAACCTCTGGCTGGGGATGCCCTCGTCAAGAGGACCAGGGCTGACCTGAGCCCGGGCTTGTCAAAGTTCCCGCTATCCCAGGTAGGTGGGGGCATATTGGGCCTTTCAGGCCCCGTCCCTGAGCTTCCAACTCAATAGGCCACAGCTGGGCATGCTAAGGGATTGGAAAACATGTGGGAAAGACGGGGGCAATAAAGATGATGGGTTACAGCATAGGATCCAATTTGCTCTTTGCCCTGGAATTTTAGACACGTTAACCTCCGAACCGCGGTTGCCCCATCTCTGAATTGGGGTTCTTCCCCCGCCTTCCCCCAAGGGTTAAGGGTTGTATAAGAACTGACTTATTACAGTCACTGACAGCCTAGAAGTCCACCTAGTAACAGCAGCTGTTACTTCCAGGTATACATCACCTGCCATCTGAAGGTCACTCCCGCTGACCGAGTCCCAGACCAACTAAACAAAGCCTGTTCGTTCAGCAAGTCCTCCAACAGGTGAGGAGACCAGATGGGACATGGCTGCGGTAGAAAATCCTTGTGTCTGTTCCCCCAATACGAACATTGTCCGCAAACTCCTTCCTGCAGGCAACCGTCGTCTAATCCTCTTGTCTTTCCCTCTCAGCTGGTCCCCAGTAGAAGGCACTGCTGATATCTGTCAATGCTGTAACGAGGGTAGCTGTGGCATTCCAGGTCGTTCCAGGAGGCTAGTGGAACAGTGGCATCAATCTGCTTCCCGTGGTCGTAGGCATGGTAGGTCCTGGGTCGGCCACTGGGCTGTTGCCCTCCCTGCTGTCACTTGAGACATTCTTCTTCCTTATCCCCCATTTAAAGCTGTTTACCCCTGGGGGGTTGCAGTTTTGGGTTTTCTTACTTAAAACAAAACCTGCTAATTCAGCCTACTGAGGCAGAACAAAGCCCCTAACGTGATTCCTGGAGAGGGACTAAGGTGACCCTTGGATGCCTTGTCTTTCAGTGACAGAAGCAGCAGATGTCACAGTGGGGCCACTGATCTTCCTGGGAAAGGCTAGTGACCACGGTGTGGAAGGGTCAACGTCTTCTTTCACCTCTGTGATGCTGGGGTTAGGCCTGGCAATGGTCGTAACCCTGACTCTGGCTGCCATTGTCCTGGCTGTTGCCAGGAGGCATCAGGCTGCTTCCCACCCTGTGATGTGCCCTGTGTATGCTTCCCAATAAAAGAAGAAAGTAACCTTTGGGGTGTAGCACAGTGACTATGGGAGTGGGTGAGCGGCGAGTGGTTGCGCGGGGGAGGGGACAGACGGTAAAACAGCTCTGGGGATTCAAACAGCACAATCCCAGTACGTCCTGTTGTGCCTCTAGGGTGAGTCTGCCTGTCTATATGGAGGAGAGGCCAGACTGGTTTGTGAAGGCAAGCCTGCATTTTCCTGGCTTTAAGCAGCATGTCCTTCCTGGGGACAAGGCTTATATTCCCAGGGGCCACTATAATGTCACGTCTTTGGGAGGTCACCATGAAGGCTGTTGGGAGCAAAAGTGGAGTGGGCCCTGCCTGCTCGACTTCTAGGCTAGCCAAGGGTCTTGTGTGTGTCTGGGCCCCATGCATCTGATTGGGAGGTGGGGTGGGAAGGAAAAGACTGAAGGACTTGTAGCTCCCTTCCCCAAGGGCAGCAGGCATAAAGCCACATGTCCATATGCCAGAGGCCTTGAAGGCCAGAGGTGACCATCTAGGGCAGTGGTCTAGGCAGTCGTCACCTTAGCCTGAAGCTGCTGTACCGGGGCACATCTGACGCTGTGTGTGACAGGGTAGCCACGTCACGGCTCCAAGGCGGGTACCTCAGGAGGGCTGGGACCTGCCTAGAGCTTCCTGTTGCTGAGGGGAGCTGTTTGTGCCTCTCATACCTTCATGTCATTCTTCCCACATCGGTTATCTGCCTCCCCTAGGCCCTGGCCACAGCCCCTGGGAGTGCCCTGCAAGGGAATGGTGTCCAGGGAGCTTGTGGCCCCCTCGCCAGGGGCGGGGGTCACGCTTCCTCTGCTGACTGTTGTGAAGCTCCTCAGAGGGCCTGGCTCTGAGCTGGCTCCGACCTTACCCCAGACCTGACTCCTCCTCGCTGGGGAAAGGTCGCCTTCACTGCAGGATCTCAGCTTTGCTTGTTACCTGCTGTGAGTCCTTGGATCCTCTTTGGCAAAACAGGCTGGTAGCTGCTGGGCAGGGTGGTGAGGCATAAACTGAATGGACCCAACAGGCACTTAAATGCCGCATCTTCTGGCTCTGTCTCTAGCCCTGTGTCTGGCTGAGGTCAGAGGCTCAAATATGTTGGCATGGGTATAGAGGCAGATGTCTAAAGTACATTCGGAGTAGGGTTTTGTGATTCTGGGTCTAAGAAGTACAGGAAGGCCCCTGACTTAAGTTGTTGCCACTCCGAGTGTGGTCTGTCAACACCCTTGGCATCACCTGGAGATCGGTGGGAAGGGCAGAGTTTTAGGCCCACTCCTAGACATAAGACTCTGCATCTTAACCAAACCTGCAGGTGATGCAGGTATGTGTTGAAGTGCACTGGGTCGGGATTTTCATCAAGAAATGAGTTAAAACAAGGTATTTGTGGGCGACCGGTTAGCTCAGCTGCTTAGAGCGTGTGCTCTTAACAAGGGTGCCGGTTCAATTCCTGCATGGGATGGTGGGCTGTGCCCCCTGCAACTAAAGATTGAAAACGACGACTGGATTTGGAGTTGAGCTGTGCCCTCCACAACTAGATTGAAGGACAACGACTTGACTTGGAGCTGATGGGCCCTGGGAAAAACATACTGTTACCCAATAAAATAAAATAAAAATGTTTGCATCATGCTCCCCGCCAGGCAGGTTATGGTGTGCTGCTTAAGGGAGTAAATGACTAGGGGCAGGCGGTGTGGGCTTCCTGGAGTCAGTGACCCTGGGGCAAATCCTCAGAACCAGCAGATCCTAGCTGGGCAACATGGGGAAGGTGAGTGAGCAGGGAGGAAAGACCAGGGAGAACCCGTGCCCTGGAGGAATGGAGGGCCTAGCAGTCCAGTAAGGATGAGGGAGCGGAGAGGGAAGCCTTGGAGGGCTGTTGAAAAGTTGGAAAGGAGCCACTAAAGGGCTCTGAGGGCCATGGGTGGATGTCCCTGTCAGGAGGACCAACTGGGGCAGCAGAGTGTGGCCTAGAGGCTGAGAAAGCCAGCCTGGCTCCCTGCCGCTGCCGGCTCAGCAGGTCACTTCATCTGTAGGATGGGAATAATAGGAACGGCTGGAGGCTGGGTGAGTAGAACAAGTGGTGGGATCCTGATTCTCGCAGCAGGATTTTCGGGGCTCGATGGCCGGTCTCCCAACCACCCAACTCTACCCCTGAGTCGGTTTGTTCTTGCTTAGCAGCGTCCTGTTTCAGATGAAGTTCTCAACTTCAGGATTACCTCGAGGGTTAATGGGATACTTGGTGTCCAGCATGTGGTCAGTCCGAGCTGTTCTACAAGCAAAGGCTACTCCCAGGATACCCTGGGGGACGGTCCCTGCCTGAACACCCGTCCGTTATTGCCCTCATGTTCCCTGATGTTGCAACACTCTGGGAACTCATCTCTTCTTTCAACTTCTGTCCTCAGCAGAAAGAGGAAGTGGCTGTGTCTGGTGTGGGAAGGAAGTGTTACTAGGAAGTGACCCTGAAAATCAGCCCAGGTGGTTCCAGATGGGCCTCAGCTCAGAGTGAAGCTGGCCCCCAGGGGACAGCCCAAGCGCAGGCTCCAGGAGCAATGTCAGAGGGCGCTGACTTCCAGCCTCAAAGTGGAGCTTGAGTGGGAAAGGAAGATGGCAGAGGGTTGCAAGTTGTCTTGATTTCTGTTGCTTAGGCTGTCATTGTTTGGGGCTGCTGCTTGTTATAGCCTGTGAAACTCAGTGAAGCAACACTTTGTGTGTGGGTTTAAAACTTTTTGCCTTTGTGCTTCCTGGTAATCAGAGATGGGGTATGTTAAAGACAATGGGAAAAAAAAACGTAAAATGATCACACAAATACAAAATGAAAATGTGTCAAACATCTTGTTTTTTAACATTCATTGAGGGAAACTGTAAAACATAAACTGGTTCAAAGGATAACGCAAAGAACAGGTTTATACGAAGGTAATCAGGAATGCAGAGATGAATTTGATGCTAGATGCAAAATGACTTCTTCCACGGGACAGAAATTCATTGCATCTCTAAGGACAAGATCGTTTGCAACTGTTTGCATTACTATCAGTTTTCTACAATTTACAGAATTGTGAAATACTGTCGAAGACTAGGAAAAGCACAGACTCATGGAATCAGATAATCTTTTTGCCCATTTCAAAGGCTTTCACAATTTTTCCTGACAGGTGTTAGATTTATCAGGTACCTTTAGCAGTGGATTCTAAGCAGCTCCTAAGGACGAATGGAATTTTTCAAGGAAAAGCTGTAAAACATCAGAGAGCTACCACTGCCTCCTGAGGGGCCGCTTGCCCTCAGCCTCTAACCTAAGAAGCCCGGCTTGTCCCCACACTATAATCGATCCCTTCTCTTAAGCAACCCTACATCCCAAACCAGGGTGCCAGAGTATCAATTTACAACTAGAACACTCTCTGGGGGTGGGAGGTACAACACGTCAAGTGTAATTGTTTAGTGTTAAACTTCTCAGATGAATTCACTGAGCATGCGTCAGTTATTTCAGATTTGCAGCAAGGGAACTAGCAAGGACTAGCCGGCTCAAAAGGTGTTCCATGGGGCCAGGACTTAAGTAAGACGATGCTCACTGCTTAGCTCCTCAGGGCTGCAAAGCCACTGAGCTTTTGTTGGCTGTGTAGGTCCCACCTGGGTCCTGAGCGGGCACCATCGCCCAGAGACGCCAGGTGCTACTAAGTAGAAATAATGAGCAAAGCAGCTGTGGCTTCTAATCAGACAGTTCCTCCAGAGTGTCAGATGGAGGCCAATTAGCTGAGGCACCAAGCAACAAAATTCTGCCTTTCTAAGCGAAACATCAGAACGTGTTTGGGCGCCTTAGCAGCGGTGCTGGGTCCCACTGTTTTCCCAGGTTTCTGTTGATCTCTTCTTGCTTCCGGGTGAGCAGTAAACCCTGACACCTGGAGTGAAGTTTAAGAACTTTTTTTTTAATCTAAGTTTCTCTGGGCACCACCACTCCCCATTCCATGGCCAACGGCCACATTCCTTATTGGGCCATGTCATTCATTTTCACTTGTTTGAGAAGGCCCGAGGGCAGCACAAGCGCCAGCCTTTGAGACGTTAAAAAAAGAAAGAAAGACCTTCTGGAAAGAGTCAGTACAAAGCCCCCACTAAGAAGGACTCAGCTCTCAATTACCCCTAGGCTTCTCGCCTTTGGGCAGGGCAAATCTAACCCACCTACTATGTGTGTGTGTGCCTGCATGTGCGTGGGCATGCATGCATTCTCACTTTTTTCTAATAGAAAAAAATAGCATGAATACATAGTAAATAAAAATTCTCAGCTCATCCCCTACCTTCTCAAAGCATCTTAGGTTTCCTCTCAGAAACTTCCCGTGCCTACAAGCCTGTGTGCATTAAAAACTAAGTAACTAACTAACTAACTAACTAATAATCATCCCCCACCCCCACACACAAATAGGTGCACTTGCTACTCCACCCTGTACTTTGAAAGTTCCTTTTTTACCTTTTACTTACAATAGATCTGTGAGTCTGTCCCCCTACCCTACCTCTGTCTTTCTACCTAGCATTCTGGGGTTATTTAACCAGCCCCCTTCTGCTGGGCAGTTGTTCCTGATCCTTTGCTATGTATATTGGTTTAAAGTTGAGTTTGCAGGTGGTCAATCCTGTTTCCCTCTTTCCAGGGACATCCTCCTGCAGCATCAGGACACAGCACACTCACTCTCTTCTGCCTAAAAATTAAAACTCCATGCCCCCTATTCTCCCTCTTGCTGCTGCCCTATTTTGCTTCTTTTCATGACCAGAACTCTTTATTTTTCCCAAATATAAATAGTCTTTCTTTTCAGGTTATAAAAATGGAAACTATTCATTGGGACACACTCAAACGATAGAGGAAACATACAAAGAAAATGAAAATCACCTGGTATCCCGCCCCTCGGATGTTGCTGTGTTGCTAGTGTCCTTCCAAGCACACACAGCCATGAGGAAGCTTATGTAAGTGGCATCATTCCACACGAGTGGGTTTATCCTCTGCCATCCCCTCCACCCCTGTCCCCCAATGTGCAGAATTCAAAGATTGTCCTTGGAAGAGCTATCTCCACTTCTAGACTGCATCCCTGACCTTCATGACCACAGACATATTTGCTCCAGCTTCTCACTCTCCATGGAAACCACTCTGGTCACCAATGGCTTCCCTGTAGCAAAGTCAGAAGTTTGGGACCTTTCTTGAAGTCAGCTGGCAGATTAAAAGATGAGAGAGCCCAGACCTGGGAGGCAGGAGCCCTGGGTTCTGGGACAGGCTGCCCCCCCAGGGGACCATCCTGTTGGGCCTCTCAGGAGTATCTATCACCACAGAGCACCACCTTCATGGGACACTCCCTTTGGTTCCCTGCCATGCTCACCCAAGCCAGCCCCTTCCCCAGACACTCCTACCTCTCACCTATCCTTCAAAGGCCAGTGTTTCTTAGCCCTGGACTCACCCTTTGTCATCTTCTGTGGTCTTTCTAGGTGACCTCGATGTCATTGTCAGTGACTCCAAAATCCCTGTCTCTAGCCCAGATCTCTCCAGAGCCTCACACCTGGCTGGTCTTCCCTCTCCCCTACTCATACTCAACTTGTTGACTACCCCCCTTCTCTAGTGTTCTCCACCCCATGTGAGTTTACTCCCATGCACCCAGGCTTCCAGACAGTGAGTGTCCTTCCTGCCTCCGTTGAGTTTCTCTACCCCAGCTTTCCTCCTGGATCCCCCATTAGTCCTCAACCTTGGCAGGCCTGGCAAGCCTCCCCCAGAGCTCCAGCTGCTCCAGCTCTCTGGGTTTAGAGATCCTCCCCTCTCCGGAGCCTAGATTCCAGAAGCTTTCAAACCCACTCTCCCACCATTATTCTGTTGGTGTCTCTAGGTGTGTGTGCAGTGGGGTTTTTGGACAATAACTATCATTCCAGCGTTTTACTGGGGAAAAAGGAAGCACTTAAGAAAATACCTTGGGGTAGATGGGTGGCTCAGTTGGGTAGAGCACGAGCTCTGGGCAACAGGGCTGCCGCTTAGATTCCCACATGGGCCAGCGAGCTGCGTCCTCTGCAACCAGAATGAAAACAATGAGCTGCTGCTGAGCTGCCACTGAGCTCCCAGGCAGCCAGATGGCTCAGTTGGTTAGAGCATGTGCTCTCAACTACAAGGTTGCCAGTTCGATTCCCACAAGGGATGGTGGGCTGCGCCCTCTGCAACTAAGATTGACTGGACTTGGAGCTGAGCTGTACCCTCCATAACTAAGATTGAAAGGACAACAACTTGACTTGGAGCTGATGGGTCCTGGGAAAAACACACTGTTCCCCAATCAAGTCCTGAAAACACACACTGTTCCCCAATAAAGTCCTGTTCCCCTTCCCCAATAAAAATCTTTAAAAAAAAATCTATCTATCTATCTATCTATCTATCTATCTATCTATCTATCTTTTGAATGTTGAATAACTTTTCTAATGCTTCAGACCATGTCATCTGCACTCCCTCCCCCAATGAGGCCAGTCATGGGGGGGTGCTCATATCTGGAATTGGACACTACCTGAATGTAAAGACAAGCTCTGCCACTCTGCCACTTGCCAACTGTGTATGTCACCTTAGACACATTGCTTAAGCTCTGTGTCTCAATGGGCCTCAAATGTCCTTTTTTTTAAATTGGGGAACAGTGTGTTTTTCTAGCGCCTATCAGCTCCAAGTCAAGTCGTTGTCCTTCAGTCTAGCTATGGGGGTGCAGCTCAACTCCAAATCTAGTCGCCGTTTTCAATCTTAGTTGCAGGGGGTGCAGCCCACCATCCCATATGGGAATCGAACTGGCAACCTTGTTATTAAGAGCTCACGCTGTAACCAACTGAGCCATCTCGCAGCCTCACCGGCAGCTCAGTAGCAGTTTGTTGTCTTCAATCTAGTTGTGGAGGGCGCAGCTCACTGGCCCATGCAGGAATCAAACCGGCAGCCCTGTTGTTCAGAGCTCACGCTCTAACCAACTGAGCCATCCAGCCACCCCAAATGTCCTCATCTTTAAAATAGGGATAACGATAACACCGATCTCATTGAAAGAATTCAGTGAGGTGATGCATGTCAAGTACTCGACACACACTAGGTGCTTTAGAAATGTTGTAGATGGTTATGGCTGAGAAGACTGAGACTGAAAGGGGAAGGGATATGTTCCCATCCTGAGTTGTAGCCACTGCAGTCACCTAGTATAAATCACAAATAAAATGCTATCCTTCATTTCTTTTCTTTTCTTTTTTTTTATTGGGGAAGGGGAACAGGACTTTATTGGAGAACAGTGTGTACTTCCAGGACTTTTCTTTTTTTTTTCCCAAGTCAAGTTGTTGTCCTTTCAGTCTTAGTTGTGTCGGGCGCAGCTCAGCTCCCGGTCCAGTTGCTGTTGCTAGTTGCAGGGGGGCACAGCCCACCATCCTTTGCGGGAGTCGAACTGGCAACCTTGTGGTTGAGAAGATGCACTCCAACCAACTGAGCCATCTGGGAGCTCAGCGGCAGCTCAGCTCAAGGTGCCGTGTTCAATCTTAGTTGCAGGGGACACTGCCCACCATCCCTTGTGGGACTCGAGGAATTGAACTGGCAACCTTGTGGTTGAGAGCCCATTGGCCCATGTGGGAATCGAACCAGCAGTGTTCGGAGTTAGGAGCACAGAGCTCTAACCGACTGAGCCACCGGGCCGGGCCCTATCCTTCATTTCTTGATGGAGGTCTGGCTCTGGGAGTAAGTGGGAGAACTTGACTTTGGTGCCTCTCTAGACTCAAAGCACGTGTCCTCTAAGTCAGCTCCCAGGTGGTGGAGTTCTGGCTTAGGGTACCAGAGACTTGGCGTACGACAGGTGCTCCTTCTCCTTCACGAACTTCTGGTGGGTTACTCCCCTACCCTGGTTCTCAGCGTCCTCTTCTATAAAATGAAGCTTTGGAACCAAATGCGGAGAAGGTGTCTTCCTCCATCCCCAGCAGTCTGAATCTTCCTCGAAATCCCTGATCAAGAATGAGTGACATGAGAGTATGTAAAAATACTTAGAGTCTGAGATTCAGAGGACTCTGTTCCCTAGAAACCGTATGCAAAATGTGTGTAATATGTGTGTACACGTGTGAACACTGATATTTGAGCATTTTTTTCTGGGAATAACTTTCTTTAGCTTTGTAAAGGAAGTATGTGATTCCAGATTCATCACCATCCTGGCTTAGGCTTCTTTATCTTTGACCTGAACTACAGCAACAGCCTCCAAACAGGTCTCCCTACACCTTTCTCTCCCTTCAGTCTATCCTCCGCCCACCACACAGGGTATCCTTCTAAAAGTTCAACACTGACTCTGGCAACGCTGTCTCCAGTTGCTTAAATTCCCTGCATGGCATTTAAAGTCTATCAGACTTTACCCAGCCTTCTCCCCATTCTCATATCCTGCCACACCCTAATTCATTTTTCTCTGTCCTCACCCCCTCCATGTACACTCTGTTCTGGCCACAAGGAACATTTCACTGCTTCCTGAATGCGTCAGGCACTTTCACATCTCTCTTTGCATGGGCTTCCCTGTATTCCATCTGGCAAACCCCTATGTGGGCTTGAAAAATACAACTCAGGTATTACCCTTCTGTGATGTCTTCCTGACCGACCCGCTAAATTAAGTACACCTTTCTCTGCTCCCACCCCTTTATGACAACATTTATCTCACTATATTGTAATTGTGTCTTATCCTCAACTAGACACTAAGTTCTTCCAGGAGGGAAACCGAGTTCCGATTGACATGTTAATCCCCAGTACCCAGCACAGGGCCTGGAACCATGTATGTACTGGTAAAAACTATGTGAAACGAATCAGTAAAGTAATGAAGGAGTAAGTCAATAAGTGAACAGGCTAAGAACGAACAATAGCTACACCTGAACAGGTGCGCGTCGGGCTCGGCCCCACCCCTGCCCCGGGCTCCGCCCCCGCCTGAACTACATTTCCCAGAAGGCCCCGCGTCCTGGGCATGCGCACCGGAGCGCAAGGAAGCTGCGACGCGGAGTTTCACTCTGGCTGTCTCCTCCTCAGAGTCGGAGCTACAGCCGGAGTCGTGCCCAGGCCGAGCCGGAGCTGCCGCCTCAGCGCGGCAGTGCCCTCAGCCTGCCCCCTCGCCCTCCTCAGCCTCGGTGAGAGCGGGCGGACAGGCCATCTGCCGGTCGCCAGAGATGGGGTCCGGAGGGCGCGGGGGAGACCAAACTGAGTTGGGACCGGAAGGGGGCGGGCGTGGGAGTGTGGGAGGGCTGGGCCCGGCCGGACTGTCGTCCCGGGGTGAGGTCCGGGGAGGGTTGAGAGGAGTGGTCTCCTCACTGAAGATCCCGGAGGTGAGAGTTGGGGAATTAGGAGGCGCTGGGAGCTTAGGACAGGACTCGGCGCTGGGTGGGAGGGTGAACGCTAGGGTGGAAGCCGAAGGGCGAGCAGTGGGAGGGGCGCAGACCCTGGAAGTTTAGGTCGGTCGGGAGGAGTGGACCCCTTCTCACAGGACCCGCAGGAGGCGGTGGTGATATTACCCCCGGGCTACCTTGTTAGGGTGAGGGTTCTGTTGGGGTCTGTCCACAGGTGAATGACTCACTGGAGCGGGGGCTCCAGTAGAGGACTTTGCCACCTGACTCTGCTTCCCTGACCCAAGTGGTGTCTGCCTTCCGGGAAGCTCCGGTTTCCAGAGACCCTGGGTTACTTTTGTGGGGCGCATAATGTATGCTGAAGAGGATTTAGGAGACTTTTTCTGGAACTACCTACCCTTTCATCCCGACTTTGTCAGCCAGCTATTCTTCACACTGGTTCCACTTCCCTAAGTGCCATTAGCAGTGAAAGTAGTGTGTGCACAGATGCTTGAACCCTTAAGAAACTAAAAATATTTTTGCATGCTATCCCAGCTATTCTAGAGTTTTAGAAGGTGGACTTTCTAAGAGCCAAAAGGAGGCTTTAGTTAAACCATCAGAGTAACTAAAACTAGGTCTCTTGTTCATTGCTGTGTGACTTTGACCAGAATTTTACCCTCTCTGGTGTATTGATTTTCTGGATGCCTACATTACAGGCTGGCTTATAAAGTCCTATTGGGCTTCAGTATGAAAGGGCTCGGGGTTTGTGTGTGTGTGTGTGTTTAAACCATCCCCTTGATTATTGAGTAGGCAAAGGAAGACTACTGTACCTTCTGCTCTGCCCAGGCTGTTGGAAAATAAATCTGGTGGTTTCCAGTCCCCAGTCACAGCACATGGACCCAACATCTGTGCATTCGTTTTCACTAACTGCTGTTTCTCAATTTAAAACCTGATCATCTTCTTCCTTGTTGGCAAAGGTGCCTTGGAATTTGTGTCGCTGAGTCAGCAAGCCTTTCAGATTTGCCTGGTTTTTGTTGTTTGCATTTTATATCAAGATGGGAACTCGAACAAGTCATTCCTCCTAAGGATCTGGTGTCTCCATCAAGAAAGGACAGTTTGTGCCAGCTCTCCAGAGAGAGGAGGTGAGAGCCATGGGGACTTGACATTGCTGTCTTCTCAATCTGGTTTTCAGTAGAGAAGGTGGGGACTGGGCAGGGTGGAATTTGAGGTCTCCAGGATGAAAGTGAGCCTGGGAGTAGATTGTTGATTGCCAACTTGCTCAAATAAATTTAAGTGGCTTCTGGCCAACGGCTTCTCCTGTTTAACCAGTCTTAGAGGGTGCTTTCCACATGGTTTGCACTTTAAGACATGCTTTATGGGGTGAAGGACGAAAGTCATGATTTCTGCATTTGAATTGGAAATTTTTATTTCTTTTTTTGCATGAACCTTTACTAGCGTCATACCAGCTCAGTGCTGGGGGTACAGTGAGGAGCAACAAGAGTACTCTGGGACTTTGTGGTTTGGTGGAAAAGACACCATAGACAGTGACAAGGTGTCAGTGATACATGTTGAGGGGGCACTCCCAGGGAAGAGCCGCCACTCGTCCAGGAAGGTGTAAAAGGGAAGGTGGGACAGTCAGGAAGGCTTCCGGAAGATGATAACCCAAGGTGAGTTGTGAAGAAGGAGTAGGACTTAGAAAGTAGGGGCAGTAGTCTGGCAGAGGAGTTGGCATATACAAGTCGTGAAGCTACCTGGCATGTCTGGGCCACAGGGAGTAGCTTCGTGTGGCTGCAGCAACGGGATGGGTGTGGAGTAGAGGCTGCTGGGAAGGTGGATAGAGGGCTGAGTGTGGAGGGTTTCGTGGGCCATACCAAGGCTCTGGGGAGCAGAAAGATTTTAGAAGAAGAATTCCATGAGGAGCGTTTTCAATGAGCACACTGGCTGGAAAGTGTGGAATGGGTTAAATTGGATTATTCTCCTGATGACTGTTTCCTTACACCATGCCAGCTTCTGGTAGGGGGACGTAGACATGAGATTTTGCTCTCAGCTTGCTCATAGTCTCATGGATGGACATAAAAACTGTAACGGACAGAATGCTGATAAACAGGTATCTTCTTTCAGTTGGGCATGTCAAGGCATCATGGAGGTGATGTTTGAATGGGGCCGTGAAAGTTGGGTCAGGTGAGGGTGGGTGGTCAAGTGAATGGGATTCTGCATAGAGCTGAGGTACAAAGGGGGGCAAACGGGATGTATATGGGGGTAGCATGTCATCACTTAAACTCTTTGGGAGAGGGAGGTGTACATGAAAGAGGGTATTGAAGGGAAGTGCACTGGCAAATACTGTTGACGGGGAGGGACCAGATTGCGATGGCCTTTCATTGTCAACCCAAAGAACTTGAACTTTATTCCAGAAATCCAGGGGAGGTGTGGAAGAGACAGAATCAGAACCATACTTCAGGAAGCCCAGGCTTGCACCTGTCTCTGAGGTGGACTAGAAGGATAGACTAGAGTTGGGGAAGCCAGTTAGGAGAGAATATTTATCAAGGTGAGAGGCGTAAAGGTCGCAGTTGGTTGCTGGCAGTGGGGGCTGAGGAGGCAGGAGAGAGCAAGCCATGGCAGCTGTGGGGCAGTGGGGGAGAAGGTTGCGTCAGGTTTTTCTCCTAACTGCCTGGGACAGAGTGAAGCCAGGGAATCCAGGAGGCAAAGGAGAATTAGGAAGGAAGGTGAGTTTGGCTTCAGACATGTTGAAGGTACCTAAGGTGCCAACAAGGAGACCACGGGCTCGGGAGGAAAGTCCCTCACTCATTCCACACGTGTCTACAGAAATTGTGTGCACGGGCTTGGACTTTGTACTTGGTGTACAAAGATGAATTAAATGGTCTCTTTTGTGTGTTTGTTTTAAGTTTTAGCTCAGGTAAGCAGAGAACTAGATTAATACACACTCATCACTGTTCATGCATGGCTGGCTTATATTTATTTGCTAGGTTACTTTTTATCATAAATGGATGCGGGATTTTGTCAAATGCTTTTTCTGCATCTCTTGGTACAATAAGATTTTTATCCTTCATTTTGTTTATGTGGTCTGTCACATTAATTGATTTGTGAATATTGAGCCAACCTTGCATCCCAGGAATAAATCCCACTTGATCATTCTGTATGTTCTGTTATTTTTAATGAATATAGTAAGCTTCTGTATTCCAATCACCCAAAAGCTTGGGGCTTGAAACAAAAATATACATCTAATCATGCGATCTTTCTTCCCATTTCCATCCTGAGATAACCATTATCCCCTCCCTTTCATTTTCATATAGTTTTATTGTATCTACGTATTCCTAAGGAAAGTAAACAAAATATTATTTTGCTGAGATTTATCCGTATTTTTGCATGTCATCTGGTTGATGTGTTTTGACTACTACTGTTCCATGGTGTGAACACACCACAGTGTATGCATCTCATCTTCCAGTGATGGGTACTTCCAGTTTCCATGTTTTTAGCTGTTGCAAGCATGCTGCTCTGAGCATTTCCACATACATCTCATGTTGTATGTGTGCAAGAGGCTTTATTGGGTATGAACTTAAGGGTAATATTTTGCTGGGTCATCTGTTTAATACATGTTCAACTTTTATAGATATTGCCAGATTGTTTTCTGAGGTGGTTGTACCAATTTACTCTCTGCCAGCAGCGGCAATTTACTCAACTGGAAGCAGCAACTTCCAGTTGCTCCCCATTCTTGCCAACACTTGATATAGGCAGACTTTTTTATTTTTGCCCATTGAATGGGTATAAAATGGGATCTTGGGGGTCTTGATTTCTCTGTCCCTGAGCCCTGACATTGAACATCTCTTCATAAGTTTATTGCATGTGTGTTTTCTGTGAAACATTTGTTCATGTCTTTTGCCAATTTTTCTGTAGGGTTTTTGGTGTTTTATTATTACTGATTTGTAGTTCTTTATGTACGTTGATTTTAATCCTTCATACATATTGCAAAAATTTTCTTCCAGCTTGTAACTTATCTTTCTGCTGTCTCTAAGGCACTTTTGTTGAACAGCCATTCTTAATTTTAACATAGTGAAATGTATTTTTTCATTTATAGTCAGTGTTCAGCTTGTCTTGTTTAAAAAATCTTTGCCTGACCATATCCTTGCCGTGAGGGAGCCTGTGCCATCGTGGAGGAGACAAGTAGATGATTGCACGCAAATGTTGCAAGGACTTTGATTGTGAGAAGTGGCCACTTCTCCCCGCAGGGCAGGAGTGGTTGTAGGAATGATTTCACAGTGTAGAGAGTCACAAGCTGGGAATTAAGAGAGGAGTACGTGGACAGGCGGGGTGGACACTCTGGGGGGCGATGAGGGGCAGGAAACAGCCTGGCCTATTCTGCGTCCTCCCTGAGTTCCGATGGCTGGAGCAGAGGGCTTGAGGGGCTCAGGCAGAGCATCTGAGGAATGATTTGGGTGATCTGCACACGTGGGATTATTGAAGCCATGGGAACAGATAAGAGGATCTCGGGGATGTGGAGAAAGGGGAGACCAGGGCCTGATTTCCTGGCACAGGGAAAGGTGTTGACGCCTGGTGTGGCTCTGGGAAGCAGTGGGGGTTCCTAGGGGCGGCCCTGACAGCATGCTGCCTGCTGTGCTATTGGGTGATGTATTTCATCGTCAGGTGTTGGGCGAAGACTGACATGTCTGCAGAGAGCAGAGCCTGTCGTTGGTGAGGCTAGCGAGAGACATAGGCACTCTTGTACTTTTTGATAGAGAAACGGGTTCAGAGAAGTGTTTCTCAACTCTAGGACAGTGGGAACACAGTCATAGATGTTGGCGAGGAGGTAGGGCAGGGGTTGACCAAACACGTGGCTTTCCGCCTGTCTCTGTTAATAAAGTTTTATTGGAACACAGCCACTCCAGTTAGTTTACAGATCATTTATAGCTGTGTTTGCATTACAGTGCCTGAGTTGTATAGTCGCAAGACACACTAAGTTCTGCAAAGCCTAAAATAAGTAGTTTCTGGCCCTTTGTAGGGAAAGTTTGCTGAATCCTGCCATGGGGCGTCATGGTAACTGGTCACCTGGAGAGTGTGTACCAGCTAGTTGTTTCTGGATGAATAATGGATCTAGGCCAGGCCTGCAAATGTTGCCAATTTAGCTGGTTTTCAAGAAGCTGGAAATAGGGATTTTAAAAAAATGGTGAATATTCCAATTTTTAAACATCAGCTCAATTAAAAAACAAAAAGAATGGAAAACTGTAGGCCAAGGAAAACACATCTGGCAGGCCTATTTGTCCAGCATCAGTTTATCTCTTCTGTCTTGATGGACTCTGGAAACAGATTTGGGTTTACTTGTACCTGCATTCTTGGGCAGGTTGCGTATCTTCTTTTGCCTCACTTTTCTCATGTATAAAATAGAGATAATACGTACTTGCCCCCAGGATTGTGAGGCTTAAATGAGGACATTTAGAAGGTAGTTAGCGCAGGGCCTGGTGTGTAGTAAGCTCTTGGTTGGCAGTCATTGCTGTTATTACCGCAGATGATCAGGTTGCTCCGGACAGAGGAGCAGCAGGTTCTAGGTGCTGGTGGAGGAGATCGCCCAGAAGGGAATTGTAGGTTGCTGGGGCCTGCCCCTGGCCACCCATGGCTTTCTGAGCCCTTTTTGGAAGGTTCTGCTCCGACCTTTCCCTGGAGGGCTCAAGGCCGGCACCAGCCAGAAGAGGAGCTGTCACTTCCCTTCTCAGCGGCCCAGTGTGCAAGGAACAAGTCCTGTGTTAGTTTCCTTGTGTCTCTCAGAAACCTAGTAAGTTCTCGGAGGCACTGGCCGGAGCCATCTCTTTTCAACACGAAAGTCGCCTCTTGCAGTCTGGACCTATTAGAACAGTTAGGTACCCGGATGATCTGCTATATGCATTTTTTTGGAACTCAGGGATAAGGGGATGTCTTTTGATAACCAGGAGGTGCCATGGGTCTTTGACAAGGCCTGTTGTTAGTGAAACCCCACTGGGATAGTAGCAGCCATTTAAAGTAATGATGGCAAGTAACGGTAGTGGTGGTTTGGTTTACGTTTATGATCTTTTAGAAGTATGGGGCATCTTAAAGAGATTTGTTTCTCATAACAGAAGTTATACTTTCTCACTTTAGAAAATGTGAAAAGTTCAGATATGTAAGTCAGTTGAACAGAAGGTCTCCTATAGTTTCTCTGTTCAAAGGCAGCCATTGTTAACACTGGTCCATTTCTATTGAGTTTTCTTTATGCTTCTCTTTTACCTAGTTAAAATGGTGCGGTGGTGAATATCTTTATATTGAAGTTTTTCTATAATCTCCTTAGTTAGATTCTTAATTGTTGGATCAAAACAAGTGAACATTTTTAAACCTCCTGATGCATATTAGCCAACTGCATGTTGGAAAAGTTTTATCCTTCCCAGCTGTACGAAGTCTCAGTGTATTATTGCCAGCACTGAGTACTGAAATTAAGTTATTTTTACTACTTTGATAGGCATAAGGTAATATTCCACTGTTTTAAATGTGTATTAAAAGCAACATTTCTAGTAAAGTAGAACATTTCTTTGATGCACTTGTGTGCAGGACGTGACCTCCCCGGGTCTGTGGGAAGGCTCCCTCACAGTGCCCGGTGGCAAGCTGTATTTATAAGAAGTCTTTGAAGGTCGTGCTCTACTTAACAGGTCATGCTCACCGTCAGCTGGTGGGGTGTGGAGTTTCAGGCCACGCTTCTTGGAAAGGGCCCCAAAGGGAGGCAGCTTAGGAAATAGGACTTGAAGTCACCTGGCCTCACTGGTTTGCAGTCTGTGCTCCTCAGAACTCCTGTTCTGCAAAAGAGCTTCCTGGGCCTCTCGGAAATAGGAATGGAGGCTACCTCTGTCAAACAGAGCACTTCACATTTCTGTGTTTTACATATTGACAGGTGGCGTGTGGTCACGTTTGGAAAAGGGTTCTGCTGCTTATAAAAGGCTGGAAAAGCCATCCAACCACCTGAGTAGGAGAGCCTGGAGAAGGGGAGGTGACTGTCGCACGGTCACTGAGCGAATGGGAGACTGAGTGGAGCAGAGTGTGAGCCAAGGAGAGGGGCCTGAGAGGTTGTCTTCATGTCCACTCAGGACAGCAGGGGCGGGCCAGATGCTGCCAGTGGCGTGGACTGAAGGCTGAACTGCCAGGCTCAGGGGCGGGCCAAGCTGTCATGTGTTTAGGTGGGCTTTGGAGGGATGAAATGGGGTCTTCCTTCACGTGTTGGCAAGTTGACAGTCACTCATTCTGAACACCAGTTTAAAAACCACACCCGGGGCCTTCTTCCCACTGTGGTGGGATCTGTTTGTATGGTTCCCCACCCGAAGGCACACGATCAGGCAGGATAATTTTCACTCAAATTGTTGTGCCACCTCAGATCTTGTTCTAAAGTTTCTCTAAATCCTCTGGGAGTAGAAAGCCTCTTAAACACGGTACCTTTTTCTTTTGTGTGAACACGCCTTTCTGGTAGAATGGCAGATTCCTCTGTGCCTCCAAGCCACAGTGCTATGGACAGGGCTTTGCAGTTCAGTCTGACAAGAGAATGCAAATAACAGCAGGATGGGTTCTTTGTGGTCAAAGTTGTTGGTATTTAAAGAAAAGAATTATGGGCCGGCAGGGTGGCTCAGGTAGTTGGAGCGCTGTGCTCCTAACGCCGAGGTCGCTGGTTCGATTCCCACATGAGCCAGTGGGCTGCACCCTCTACAGCTAAGACTGAACAACGACTCTCCCTGGAGCTGGGCTGCCGTGGACTGCTGTGCGCTGCCACAAGCAGCCCGTGGCCAGTGTGAGCAGCCGGCGAGAGCGGAGTGGGGCGGGGGGAGGCAGAAGAAGGGGAGAAATAAATAAATAACTTTGATCGTAAAAGGTAATATGACCATCGTAGGACACTCGCAAGTAGGACACTCGCAAGTGCAGCAAGAGGTAAAACCCCACCACCACCAACCCTATAATTACATCACTCCTATTAACATTTCAGAGCGGTTCCTTCCGGCCTTTTAAAAACTATTTTATATAAGATTGAAAGAACATAGGTTTTATAGGATCACAGACTGGCCACCTGACCTTGGGTAAGTTCTTAATTTCTTTTGGCTTCAGTTCTCTCGTTGACAGTAAGTAGGTGCTCAGTAAATGGCATACCTGCCGGAGAGCGTAGTGTGTGCAGTTATATATCCTTTATTTCTGATCCTTATGTCGTGAGCCTTATCTTAGGTCTGTCTGTAGGCCTTTTACGTACCTTTTTCAGGACTCATAGTTCCATCATTAGGATGTACCATAAATTTATTTAGGAATTCCATTATTGTAAGGTGTTTAGATTGCTGCCAGACTGAGGCTTGTTTCCATGGCCAATTATAATAATAATTTTCATAATTAAAAATACTAAATAGCTCTTGTCATGAGGAGCTGAAACAAATTAGGTTTTGGAGCTGCAGTTTCCGGATGGCAGAGGTCGTTGTAGGGAAGAGGTGCGTTAACGGCTGCTGTCGGCGCATACTTGCCGTGTCCCCCTGGATGCCAGGGGGCATTTCTGGGCAGTGCCGCAGACACCCTGCCCCTGGAGTAGAACGTTCTCCTCTCTCTTGTCCTCTGGTGTTTCAGACCCTCTTGGCTGTTGGGCCCTGAAGAGCTGCAGCCCCAGCTTTGGGTCAGCCGTAGCTCTGTCCTCAGGGAGTTCCTGTCCAGTGGGGGGTAGACGCCGAAACCAAAGATAAGTGGCTCAGGGGGGTGGAGTCAGCACTGTCTGCTGAGGGTGTGGGTCGGAGGGCTCAGGCGCGGGCTGCTGTGGCCAAGTCTGGGAAGATGGACGTGCTTCGTGGGGGGGGCGTCAGTGGAGAGAGGAGGGGAGTCTAGACACATGCACCACAGGATCAGTGGCTGGGAGGTGGGAAATGGCTCTGAATGTCTGGCACTTGGTAGAATGTGACGTGCCTGGACATAAGCCGGAGCCCTTGGTCTGAGTGGGGACAGCGGCCGGCCTGGAGGGGCTGTACCATGACTGCTTCATCTCTGGGTCTCCAGTACTCAGACACGGCCGGGACCATGGTGGGCCCTCGGTCTGTGGAGGCTGAACACTTGCATGAAAAGCTTTAGCTCAAGTTCTCAACTGTATTTCTCAGGATGTTTGGCAAAGTTCTGCGAGTTGGTTCATCAGGGGATGTGTGGACATGCTGGAACATACTAGGTGTGGTGATACATAGGAGGCTTCTGTCGCCTGAGAGATGAGTGATTCCTGCCAGGCGGTGCCAGGAGGAAAGTCCAGACTCAAGGAGTAATTGGCTCTGAAACCAGGCTTGTGATTTGTACCAGGATGTGGTTCCAGAGACTCCTAATTACAGGCCCTGAGCTAATAAACCAGCCAGTCAGCCCGAGGGCATCCCAGGTCTAATCCTCCAGAGTGGGATATGCTTTTATTGGAGCAGTTGCCAGCTCGGTGGCAGCCCTGGCACCCACAGGTGTGCTCAGTTATTTCAGGGTTGACTCATCGCCTGCATTTGCATGCTGTGCGTCTCAGTGCTGCCCTAGGCTGCTACTCCTCACTCCCACTTGCAGGGCGGGGAGGTACTGGGGTTGAGAGGCCCAGGGAAAGGAGGGAGGCCAAGATCTGCTGATAGCAGCTGTGTGCCTGGTGCTTTGCTGGGTGCTCTGTACGCATCTATTTGATCCCCATGCAAAGCACTTAGAATAGATGTTGGCATCTCCACTTCCAATGGAAGAAAGTGAACTTGAAGAGCTTAGGGACCTTCATTAGGATGACACAGTGAATAGAGATGATGGCAGAGCCCATGACTGTTCCTTTTCATGTCGTGCTCCAGCTCTGCCTTCCTTGGAGGGTGGTGGTCTGGGCCTTTTTATTGAGATCTTGATGGTATAGTGCAATGTTAGGGATAGCAGTGAAAGCCCAGGCTCCCAGCCTTATGACTAGCCGCGTAAGCAGGTTAGTCACTGCAGCTACCTGGGCCTTGGTTTTCTCATCTGCAAAATGGGGGTAAACTTTGATGCCTGTACTTCTAGGTGGTTGTGTGGGAATCAGAGCAGATGGTATGACTGGGAACCCTATTGGCCCCAGCCTGCATGAGCGTGCAGTAAGAGTGCTCGAGATGTGGGTTCCTCTCTCTTCTTCCTTCTCCCTTTCTAAGCGGGGCTTGTGAGTGGAGCCCAAGGTGTAGAGTTCAGGCTGGGGCGTCAGAGCCGATCGATCTGGGTTTGCTCTCTGTGCTGCCACTTAGCAGTGTGTGTGTGACCTTCAATAAGACCTTGACCGCTTCGAGCTTTGGTTTCTTATCCATAAAGTGGGACAAGTACTATCATGTCAGTCCATTAGGCTTCAGTGAAAACAAGCCCATTTGGTGTTTGTCACTAAATGTTGGTCCTGTATCTGTCGCACTCTGGGAGCTGGCGCCCTGGGGGGCCGCCAGGATACGGTGCATTCACAGACTTCCTTGTTCCTTCACACAGCTGCAGGTGCATAGACTCAGTGTCCACTTCCACTCAGCCGGGTTTTGCACTGACGTGTTTAAGACCACGTGACCAGGCCTATGCTGGGGCTGGCGACACAGCTGTGGCCGGGGCAGACTCCCTGGGTTGCTCACTGGGGTGGGAGTGGGGGCAGAAAGGCACAGATGTCCTCGTACCCGTATGTGTGTGTGTGCGTAGAGCTCTGGGTGGTGCTGTACAGGAGAAGCTCATGTGCTGGGGGCCAGGGAAGCCTCCCTGAATGCCAGGCCGGGCCTGAGGGACGAGGAGAGTGTGGAGGGAAGAGGACGGGTCAGAGCGACTGGAAGGAGAGTGTCTTGAGTGATGGGTGGCAGCTCTGTGGACCTGACCGCTGGGCAGAGGCGCAGGCACCGGGAGGGAGTGGGTACAGGGAGGCCAGTGTCAGCAGCCGGGAGATTTTAATCTTTATCGGAGACATCGTGCTAGGTTCATGGTGCCTTCTGGGGACTGCGTCTGGAGACCCCGGTGGAGCTGGGACCCGTGCTGCGAGTCCCAGCTCTGCCATGGAGCCTCTGGGGGTCTTTGAGCCCTACTCCTTTGTGAGATAGTTTTTTCCCATCTGTAGCAGGTAGTTTGGGTCTCACAAACCGGCTTTGGAAAGGACAGACTCATCCTGCGGGTGTAAGGGGTCATCTGTCTACAAGAGATTTGGAGTGACTCATAAAACTTGATGCAGTGTATCAAATACGTGGTGATGGAAGGAGACCTGACTCTGGGTGGTGCACACACAGTGTGACAAATAGATGTATGACAGAATTGCACACCTGAACCCTATGTAACTTGACTAACCATTGTCACCCCGATAAACTTTAATTAGAAACAAACAAACAAACAAAAATACATTCAGTAGAAAAGGATACATTTAGTAGTGGGCCAGAGGGAAATTACTGGTAAAAAGGCAGAAGCTGGGCCAATGCTGAGCACCCAAAACTCACTTCACTGTATCTTGCTGAACATTTGCAGAGGTAGGTAGACTGCTTGATGGACTCTTCCTGGCCGTCTGAGCAAAGAGACAGGATCAGGTACTTGATTCACGGTGCCCTTAAGATTTTAGGGGGGAAAAAGTGACTGTGGAAAGGGAGAGTTCTTTTCCTTGCACTGAGGCTGACTCCGGCAGGGCCACTTTGTACGTCGATAACTGCTCGTTTGTCCTGTTCACAGCTGCTGGAAGCACTGGGCAATGAACCGGAGACTGCAGCCCAGAGGGGTCTGAAGCCGTTTGGGAAAGCAGAGGGAGTCCTGGGGAAGATGGCCATGGCCCCAAGCCCTTCCCTGGCGCAGGCGTACACCAGCCCCGTGGCCGTGGCCGTGTGGGAATGGCAGGACGGGCTGGGCATCTGGCATCCCTACAGTGCCACTGTCTGTAGCTACATTGAGCAGCAGTTCGTGCAGCAGAAGGGCCAGCGCTTCGGGCTCGGGAGCCTGGCGCACAGCATCCCCTTGGGCCAGGCCGACCCCTCGCTGGCCCCGTACATCATCGACCTCCCCAGCTGGACTCAGTTCCGCCAGGACACTGGTAAGACACATTCTGCTTCTGGTACCAGTCTGAGCGCCTGCTGAGGGCTGGGCACCCTGCTAGGTGTTGGGGTTACAGAACTGACGCTCAGAGCTCAGGCGTGCCCCTGAAATGCACGTGGTTGGGAGGGCGGGTGCTGTGTGATAGCAGGTACCACAAGTGTGAGATATACAGAAAGTCCTTACTTACCGTCGTCCATAGGTTCTGTGACTTGAAGTGAAATGACATAGAATGAAACCCATCTTACCACAGGTTCATAGATAGAAACAAGAATTCAGTTCCTCGGGCATCTCATCAACATTTGAATGAAATGATGGTATTTGTTATTGGAGGACTTGCTGGTCATCTACAGGGGCCGTGGGAGCACAGTGCAGACGCCCTCCTAGCGCTGCCTCCCCACCCCCGACCCCCACACCAGGAATGCCTGCCTCCACCTGCAGAGGTGTGAGGCTCGCACTGGCAGGCAGCTGGCACGGAGGCGGTGTGCCATGCTCGTTAACGGGGCCCAGACATGCGTTCTGGCTCCAGTGCACCATAGCTGTGGGACCTGGGGAGGTTGCCTCATTCCCTGTGCACTCACGTTTCGTGTTTCTGTACGTTTTGATCAGTACTACTGAGAATGGGGCCAGTAACTTCCTCCCAGAGCTGTGCCCTGAACCTCTAATGCATGGTGATTTTGTTCCCCGGGACATTGGGCCGTGTCTGGTGACATTTCTGATTGTCATGACAGTGGGGCAGGGTGCTACTGGCATCTGGTGGGTAGAAGCCAGGGATGCTGCTAAGCGTCCTATAATGCGCAGGACCAGCCCCGTGACAAAGAATCATGGGCCCAGAATGTCACTTGTGCCTAGACTGAGAAGCCATGTTTTGATCCCTGTAGCAGTGAGTAAGGAGGATGGCTTCCAGTCAGTTGGATACCGATAAAAGTCCCTGCCTTCATGACGTTTGCAAGCAACTGAGAAAGGCAGCAAACAAGAGAAACAGTGTGTAAATTGTTATTGTGTTAGACAGCAGTAAGTGTTAACCAGGGAGTGGAAATGGCAAGTGTTGGGAGAAGTTGATTTGAAGTTCGAGCTTAGGTGGCACTGACAAGGGATGAGACAGCCCTGAAGGACGGGTAGGAGGGAGGGGGCGGATTGTGCAGGGCTTTCCAGTCCCTTAAAGCGACTGCTTTTATTCTGAAAGAGGGAGCCATGGAGTGATTTGGGCCCAGAAGTGACATAATCTGATCTGGGGTTAAGTGTTTCCCTGTGGCTGTTGTGGAGACGGGTGGAAGGTAATTGCAGTGATCATCTGTTGGCAAGTGCGATTGGAATCACGGCCCAAACAGATTTTTTTTTCTCCTTAATCTTCAGCTTTGATTTTATTAAGAATATAAGCTAACCACAGGGTGTTACCCAATAGTTGCTACTTGAGAAGTCAAAGGGAATGAGTGGTACATCCATGGAAGAGAATTACGTAACAATTAGTAATGAGTTTTACAAAGTTTTAGAGACATAAGAAATACTTATGGCTTAATATATGAAAATAGCAGGAAAAGTTTTCAGTATGATTGTCGGTTCCCTGAACCCTGAATGTACGAGCCTAGAAGACTAGATGGGAAGAAATGCAATGTAATATAAATTGTGTGCTTTTCTCTTGGTGGTTGGATTATGGATGATTTAATTTTCTTGATACTTTTTTGTTTGCAGTTTTTTAAGTGAGGCTATATAGGTTTCATCGTTACAAATGTTATCTTTAAAAGCCTCATTGAGTCTGAGCCACAGCTGTCCTTTGACCTAAGCTGCCAGCACTTCCCGGCCCAGGATCACGGATACCCCACTGCCACTTGGTCCCTTTGGGCCATGGTTCCTTTCCCTAAAGAGAGCGCTCTACCTTTTACCCCCAGTTTGGCAAGAATAACCTATGCCATCCTTTAGGGCAGATGGCACCATGACCCTGTAAATACACTGAGATCATACCAGTTTATTTTGGTTGTAGAAAAAAGAATGTTTCAAGTCCCTTTGTTTTGGGGGTGCCAGTAGGCTAACCATTACTGTGTGACGCTCCTTATGAAACAGGCACCATGCGGGCCGTGCGGAGACACCTGTTCCCCCAGCATTCAGCCCCTGGCCAGGGCATCGTGTGGGAGTGGCTGAGTGACGACGGCTCCTGGACAGCCTACGAAGCCAGCGTCTGTGACCATCTGGAGCAGCAGGTGGCCAGGGGCAACCAGCTCGTGGACTTGGCACCCCTGGGCTACAACTACACCGTCAACTATGCCACCCACGTGCAGACCAACAAGACTTCGCTTTTCTGCCGTAGCGTGCGGCGCCAAGCAGGACCCCCGTACCCGGTGACCACCGTCATTGCTCCTCCGGGCCACACGGGAGTCGCCTGCTCTTGCCATCAGTGCCTCAGCGGCGGCGGAACTGGCCCCGTGTCAGGCCGCTACCGCCACTCCATGACCAGCCTCCCCGCATACCCTGTCCCCCAGCCCCCCACCAGGACCGCCATTGTCTTTGGGGCACACCAGGCCTTTGCCCCATACAACAAGCCCTCACTCTCTGGGGCTAGGTCTGCGCCCAGGCTGAACACCACCAACCCCTGGGGTGGGGCGCCGCCCTCCCTGGGGAGCCAGCCCCTTTACTGCTTCAGCCTCCCCCACCTGGGACCACAGCACCAGCCCCCAGGACCATCCACTGCCAGTGGAGCCAGGTATCTTGTGTTACTGGGGGTCGCTGTGTCCCTCTGGGGGCCTCTGGGGGTCAGCAGGCTTGGGTTTTGCTTTTACTTAGTTGGGGAGACTCACCCCAATGCCTGCAAACCTGGCACCTGCTTCCTTGGTTGTCCCTGCTATGTCGTCGTCTCCTTTGCGTGTCCCATGTGGTGCCACAGCTGCCCACAGCCTTGCCTCCCATAGAGCCCACCTGCCCTCTGGGACGTGAGTGCTGCTAGGTGCCACGTGGGTTAAAACCAGTCGTCTCTGTTCTCTCGGGAGAATCGGGCCCTCTGTGTAGAGCAGTGAACCACCTTCCGGCTGTGCCTGTGTGTCACGTAGCTGGTGCCATGTGCCTGAGACATTTCGCTGACTCCTGTGTGCCAGGCACGGAGGACATAGACAGGGAAGGTTCAGTCCCCTCCCTAAGTCTTGTCCAAGGAAAGGCTGTGAGCTCAGTTTTGATGCTTAAACGCTGGTTGAGGGGAGAGCAAAGTGTTGAGTGTGGGGGTAGGAGCAACAGGTGACAGGATGGCTCCGATGCTGATGCAGTCCAGCGTCCAACAGAGCTCTGCACCTGGAGAAAGGTGAGATGGGCCCTATTCAGACCAGGTGGCACTTCAGAGTGAGCCAAGCTTCTTGTTGGCCCTGTGGGGGTGTTCCCGGGGTGCTTGGAGACCTGCCACTGGTGAGGGCCTTGTCATTGATCGTTACTCAGTGTTGGGTTTGGAGACCGTGTTGAGCATTCATAGTGGTAGTGGGATGGGGGCTGATTTCTGAAAGAGGGTGACCTGGGCACGTGGTGACTGGAGGTGCGGGCCCATGGCTGCCCTGTCTCCCAGGGGTCAGCAGCTTGCTGATTGGCACCGACTCAGCCAGTCAGCATCGCGGTGCTGCCTTGCTCACCCAGCCCCGGCCCTGCCCACTTGACCACGATGAGGGCTGATGTCCTAGTGTGGCCAAGACCTCAGCAGCTTTGTGGGCCTCTCGCATTTTTCCAATCTGGGTTTCAGAGGACCCTGCCAGCTTTGATAAGACACAGTGACAAGTGCCATTCTCTGAGCACACGTTCTAGCCGCCCCGTTGAGCAGGCTATGTGAGCGATTGCATTAATCCTCGTAACGGCCACATGGGGGGTGGTGCTTACGGGTGAGGTACTTACAGGTAAACTGAGGAGCTTACGGGTAAACACACTGAGGCTGGCTGACGAGATTGGGATTAAACCCAGGCCCCAGAGCGGCCGTGTGGGACACGTGGAGTTCTCGAAGCTCTCTGAAAGGCGGAGCGAGAGGAAGGCAGACGGCATCCCGAGGGAAGAGCAGAGAGAGTGGCAGAGAGGAGAGCTGGGTCCCGGATGGCGCAGGGCATCTCCTCCCTGGAGTTGGGGCGTGTGGATCTGAGATCCTTCTGGGGATGGGCGCCTTCTCTGTGGCCTTTGACATAGAAATAAGCAAGCAGGATGTGTGCTCGCCCCGTCCTGCCCAGTGCCCGGTGAGGGCAGACTTTCAGAGAAAAGTGCTGTGTCTGCCAGCCCAGAATGATTATCAGCAGCGCGAGAGCTACCAGGTCGGCTTTGCCGAGCCTTCTGGGGTTCTTAAGTTCTTAAAATTATTTTGAGGCAAATTTCTAGATGGTTCTAGAGCTGGGGTTCTGGGATTTAGCCAGGTGACTTAATAGGCTTGGTTGCTTTCTCCCAAGTGTGGGGCTCCCGTTGGTGTCCCCTCCCCAGCCTGAGGGCCGAGACTTGTTCAGGCCAGGCACGTTACTGAAGGAAAGCAGCTGGGCCAGACAGGCTTACCTTTGCTGCTGGGCCACACATACCGCTGCGTGCCCCGCATTGTAAGCCAGGAGGGAACCGGGCCAGCCGGCTCTGTTAGTTGAAACAGCCTCAAAGGGACTTGCCTCCTAAAGTGGATGTTCATCTTTATCTCCTCCAGCTCGTGGGGAGCTGGGAGGGGTGTACTTCACTTGCATGAGCCTATCCCAGCTTTGAAAAACAAGGTTTTCCTGTCTGTAATTTGTCGCGGGGCCTCTTCAGTTAACCCTTCTCTAATGGGTGTTGTAGAGCCAGAGGGGGGCTGAGTAAATGGCTGACCTTTTAAACCCAGCAGGGCTGGGAGGATTAAAAATACTTGGCAGGTTGGTCGCCCCTAGGGGCTGTGGTGTAGTTCCAGGCCAGATGAATGCCGCAGCGTCAGGTGCAAGTTACCGTGTGTGGAGGAGAGAAGGCAGCACGACGGCCACCTCCAAGGGCTAGGGAAGCCGGAGAGCCGGCCATGTGTAGAACACATGGGAGAGTAAAACCAAAATTTGTGAAAGCCATGTGGTTTCAAATCACTTCTTGCTCAATGCAGGTGAAACCTTGGCTGGCTGATTTCCTTGTGCCCTGGGAGGCTTTCTGAGTAGGCGGTAATACATGGAGAAGGTGCATCCTTTGTCGCTGAGCTGCTGGATTTAAGTAAATTTCCTGGTAGCTGAAGTTTATCCCTTTAAGCACAAAAACTTGTGTTTTAATGATGTTGGGTGGAAAACTTTCCAAAATGTGTCATGCACACTCGTCTTCTTTCATAGAGGGTGTGCCGGCTTGTCGAGCATTTTAATGACTTGGGACGATGACTGTGACCAGCAGACTATTGCAGTTCTGCTGTGGCTCAGCCTCACCGTGCTTTGTCCCTGCACTAAGTGGCCCTAGGGAATGGCTCTCCCAGTTCGCTTTCATTTGCTCTGTTCTCACTGCCGTCCATTCTCCCTCTAAAGGCGGCCCACTCCCTCCTGCTGTCAGCCAGGCTCTTGAGGCTTGTTTGATTTGGAGTTCTGGGTCCCACGTGGGCCTTCCACCTAACTCACTGCAGGCCTCTGGGTCAGTGCTGTTCCCTTTCCAGCTCTGGACTTGGGCTGGCCAGTTTCTGAAGTTTGCTTTTGCTCTGATACTACTGTGGGTTTCAGGGTTTCTTGCGGCCCTTAAGGAAGTTGCCTGGTGGCCCTTCAGCTTTCCTGTACCCCCTTTGTTCCTCTGAGGCCTGGGGAACAATGGACATTTCTGTGAACAATGGTAGCCTCACAATGGCCCTGGGGCCTTTGGGGATTACTCTCATCTTACAGATAGAGAAATTAAAGCTTGTCAGGGGACTCGACAGGCTCGAGGGCACGCAGCTTTAAGCAGGAGCAGGCACTGGAAGTGGGGTGTCCAGACTCCACATCTGATGCTCCTTGTGCTGACCAAGTTGTTGGAGGCCCCCCCAGTTGGCGCTGGCTTGCTGGCCTGTGGGGAGCTTGCATTTCCTTAGTCTCCAGCCTCCTAGCACTGTCCCTCGCCTGAGTCTGTCAAATCCTGTCTCTGTAGAAGACTAGAAGTCCTCATGTCTCATGTTCTCAGCTCCATCCGGAAGCTCCTGGAAATGGTGTTAGAAGGAAGGCGAAGTAGGGCCTAGTAGGTAGACCCAGGAACCGAGGAGTCGGGGAGGGAGGCCTGAGACAGTGACTGAGGAAATTCTCAGAAGGGCACTTCACGGAGCAAATGGTGCCCGATCACATCAGGAACATTCTGCTCCTCTGAGCTCTGAGGAGGGTGGAGGGGACCTGTGATCTCCAGGGTTCTGTCCGCCTCTGAGAATCCCCATCTTGGGCACACATCTTGGGATGCATCTTTTTCTGCGTCATTCCCTCTGATCACTGCAGGGAACCGTGGGTAGGAGCTGGGATACGTCGTAGGGGAAGTGGTCATATCAGGAGTTCCCTATGCAAATAGAACCAGTCATGGTTCCTGGTTCCTGGTCCCACTTCCAGGGGAAGCTGCCCACTGGAAGCCTCGCTGCATGTCTCTTTTCTGCTCTAATTCTTGGGGGTGAGACGTGAAACTAGGCCTCCCTCAGATAGGTGCCTCTCCCTGGTGAAGGAAGACCCCACTTCCTGGAGCCCGTCTGGGCCAGTGGTGCCGAGCCCACTAAGTATAGCCCACGACTTCTGAGCAATTGTAGAGCCTAGCTTCTGCCTTCCGGCTTCCTAGCTAAGGGCTCAAGCTCAGTGTTCCCTGGAAAGTTGGCTTGGGAGCTGAAAGATGCCTGGAAGAGCTATATCTTCTCAAATTCCTTTACTTATATTATAAAACCTGAGAATTGCAAAGACCATCAGAGACTATCTACCTTCCTTTAAAAAAAAACCAAAATGGAGGAAGAGGCTCAGAAAGTGGGGTAGGGATGGAGCTTGTTCCAAATTAAACAGAGTTTAGTGGGCCAGCACCTTAGCCCAGCCCTCTGGCACTGCGGAATCGGAGCACTGCAAACTCAGTTGCGTCGTTTCCTTAGGGTTGAGGGTGCACCAGGGCAAGAAGTTGCTGATTGAGTAGTATGGCCGCACAGGCTGTTCTGTTTGGGGAAGACAATCCAGAAACAAAAACAAGCCCTTTCTTCTCTCAGCCAAATAAATACCAGAGCACCTGCTGTGCTCCAGACCCTGTGTGAGACCCCGAAGGCTTTCAGCACCAGCTGAGTGTGAGGTTTTCTGGTTTGGAGCAGGCCCTGTAGTTTCCACCAGCAGGATCTGTGACCCATGGCTGGTGGTGAGGAAGGATCTGGGGCAGCTTCTGAAAGCATTGGCTTCTGGCAGTGCTGGCAGCTGTGCGGGTGGCACAGTAGACTGGAGCCGTCCATCAATTTGTGAGCACCTTCCCGGTTCCTGGCTCCAGGCTGGGCCCAGCAGAACAGAGATGGATGTGCCCAGGCCCTGTCCTTGGGGAGCTTCAGTGCAGGGACTGCGCGGAAGGGTTTCGTAACTTCCTGTGTCATCACCTTTAACACGGGAGGACTCAGGAATCGCGAGGGGAGGAGCGAGCTGGCAGCCATCTCGGGCCGTCTGCACGTGTGTTCTCCAGTGCAGGGCTCCCTCCAACCTTAAGGACTTGGGTTGATTATCATTGAAAAACATGGCCTAAAACCAAATGAGTGAGTTGAACGGAGTCACTGTGAGAAGCGAGACCTTCATTTAAAAAAAAAATTTCCTTTATTTAGAACAATTTTAGATTTACAGAAAAGTTACAAAAATAGTACAGAGAGTTTCCGTATCTCCTACACTTGACTTCTCATATTAGTGTCTTTCATAACCATGGTACAGTTTCCAGAACCAGAGAATTACCGTTGGTGCAGTACAATTAACTAAACTAAAAGGCTTTGGTTTTCACCAGATTTTCCATCACTGTTCTCATTCTGTCCCAGGATCCTCTGGGACCCCACTTTGCATCCAGTTGTTAATTCTCCTCCTCCTGTCTGTGACAGTTCCTGGGTCTTTCTTCATCTGCCATAACCTAACACTTTCGTGAGTTACTTTGTAAGATGTCCCTTAACTTGGGTTTGTGAGATGTTTCCTCATGATTTGGACTGAGGTTGTGCAGTCTTGGCAGGAACCACAAAAATGATGTATCCTCAGAGCGTCATTTCTTAGGGCTTCTGATACTGATTGGTCATATT
Source organism: Rhinolophus ferrumequinum (assembly GCF_004115265.2). Lineage (NCBI taxonomy): Eukaryota > Metazoa > Chordata > Mammalia > Chiroptera > Rhinolophidae > Rhinolophus > Rhinolophus ferrumequinum. The sequence goes on along the minus strand of NC_046290.1, from coordinate 92,340,315 downwards.
ACTGGCAATGTATCTTGATCACTTGTTACAGTGGTTTCTGCCCTGTTCCCCTCTACAGCCACCATAAAGCTTTCATTTTGATGGAGCTGGTGAGCTCAGAATTCTTTGTCATCAGAGTCTTTGGATTGTCCAGGAAAACATTTTTTGACAGTTAAAGCTTCATTCTTAATACCTTGTAAAAAGATGAGACCCCCCCATACCCCAGCAGTCCCTGCCTGCCATTCCCTCCTGTCCACTGCCTGGCTTTCGTCACTTGATTTTGGCAGAGAAAGTGACGGTGGGCCGGGCTCTGAGCTTAGCATCTTAAGTATTCAGATTCTGTAGGTTAGTTTGGATCTGAGAGTGGTGAAATTCAGATTTCTTTGCTCCTCTTTCCAGATACTCTTCATCAGGATCTTTAATTAAAAAAAAGAAAGAGAAAAGCAGAAGCCCTCACTCCACAGAAGCAGCTGTGGAAAGTGAAACCGTGAAGGGGTCTCAGCAGCACCAATGTATCCCTAACCCGGTGTTTCTCCAGCTGCCGTTTCTGCTAAGTCAGCTCCAAACACTAAGCTTTGCTCTCTCTTTTCCCCAAGTGCCTCCCTCCCCAGCGGTCCCGTGAGCAGCCCTGGGAGCGTCCCCACCACTGTGGCCGTGCACATGCCGAAGCCCAGCAGGGTCCAGCAAGCGCTTGCAGGTAGGCACGCTGCTCCTGGTCTCGGGGGTCCAAGAGGACTTGGGGGTGTGGGAAACTGTGAGGTGGGGGTCACCCTCTCTGTTCTCATGGAAACCCAAAGGGGCAGTACCTCTTGTGCCTCTGGTGACTGAGCCTGGGGTGCCCCTCGTCTCTCAGTGGGGGTCATGCCTGATGACCATGCCTGCCCTGGTCCGTGGACCTTTCCCCATCTTCTAAATTTTCACATCACCTTGAGTTGTGGTTCAAGAGTCACTCCTCTGTTCTGAAATGCATTAGGCATGTCCCTGAAGAAACCCTCTGGGAAATTTCAGAACTGTCTCAGCTGGAGTGACATGCTGAATAAGGGGCTTTTGTGCCAAGCTAGATCTTTTGTTAACCATGCATCTTGGAACTGTTATTAAATTCTTTTTACAGATGTTAGGGAGACACCAGAAGTTATTTTTTAACTTACGAGAAATGTAAAGGGTTACAGAAAGGTAAACTGAGGGTAGTGAACCATCATTGAAAGGTCAAAATGGAAATAAGCAGAGCACCAGTGTGTGTTAGGTGAGCCACTGTGATAACACAGAGGGGATTGGAGGGGACGGTCTTAGAGGCAGGGAGACCCCGTGGAGCCTGACTTCACGCCTCAGGTAAGCTGGCCCGCCTTGGAGAGCTGGGCTGCAGCCCCAAGCGCTCTGTCCTTAGCATCTGGCCTCTTAGTTACCGCTGTGCTGCTCCTGGGTCTGATGGGACAGCTGGGAGGGATGAGGGGTTGATGGCTGTGTATAGACAGGCAGAGCTGGCCTGGGGCAGGAGGAGTGTGGCTGGACAGCTCAGATGAACAGTCTCGGTGCGATGGGGTGACCTCTGCCCACCCTTTCACCCCCCATGGGAGTGTGTAAGCTTACAGAGATCGTGGGAAGAAGGGCCCTTAGAGGAAGTGGGAAGACCAGTCAGAGAGGTGATTGAAGATGGAAGAGGGGGGTCGGGAAAGCCCCAGAAGGGGAGACCCTGCCCTGTAGGCCCTCTGGCACCTGCTTCAGCTGCTCAGCCATCAACCCTTTGCTAGGGCAGAGAAAGCAGTGAACAAAGATGTGGTAACTAGAGAGTTCCTGCCCAGTTTAGATCTTCTTGTGGCATCAGAGGCCATAGGTAAGTCAGATAAGGGTGTGTGTGTGTGTGTGTGTGTGTGTGTGTGTGTGTGTGTGTGTGTCCGTATTTCCCTGAAAATAAGACCTAACCAGAAAATAAGCCCTAGCATGATTTTTCAGGGTGCTCAGAATATAAGCCCTACCCCAAAAATAAGCCCCAGTTACGATCGTCAGCCAGATGGACACATTTAGTACGTCTGTTGCAACACACATGGACGTCTTGAATTATAAAATATTAATATAAATTAAATATAATTAAGTAATATTATTGATATTAATACTTAAATGATAATATAAATTATAATTAAGTATTTGTAAATACCCAAGTGGGCGCCTTTGGATGAGAGGTAAACATCTATATAAACAGATGAACTTGAGACATTGCCAAATGACCAATCGGAATACAGATACAACGCACAAATAACGTGCGCACTTGATAATGAACAGATGTGGTTGTGTCTAATGTGAATCTTCATAATTCAATACGTCGTGTGTTGTAATGGATGTACTTAATGCACTCGTGTGAAATAAAGAAACGTTTTCTGAATTTTGGTGCCTGCAATTTTTCGTCGTGTAACTGTCATCAATTTTTTTGCCACTCCTGTCTCGTAAGTCTTCAGTTAACACTTGATTTAATGGTAGAGTTAAAGGGAATAATATTTTGACCCCCAAACAAGATGAGTGTGCAAAAAGAAAGAGTTATTCCGTTGAGTACAAGAAAGAAATCATGGAGGACTCCCGGGGCAAGAATCTTACGGCTTTCTGCAAAGAGAAGAAGGTGGATCTCCGAATGATCCGAACATGGCAAGCAGAGTATAGTAACCTCAGTCAACAGGTGGACGAGGGAAATGCTAAGAAGCACAAGTGTGTCTCAGGTCGGTAACCATTATTTCCTGAGCTGGAGGACATCATCTGTGAATGGATTGCTGACAGCAGAACAAAGGCTTTGGTTGTGTGCAGGGCTGATATTCAAGCATTTGCCTTTGCAATGGCACCACAGTTAGAAATATCCCCAGAAGAATTCAAAGCATCACAACACTGGCTGGATGGCTTCCTTCAGCGATATGAACTGCCTCTAAGATCGACAAGACAACACTGTTCAAGCTGGAAGACACTGAAGATATTAAACATGCACTTGCATTCAAGTCCTTTGTTGATGGCATCGACTTTTCTACATACCAATTCTCCAACATGATTGCTGTGGATGAAACTGCAGTGTTTATGGGCCAAGGATCTCAAACGACAATTGATCAGAGGGGTGCCTCGTCAATCTACGTTCCCTCCACTGGTTACGAAAGTGCACGTGTTACCTATATTTTAGAAATTCGTCTGGATGGAAAGAAAGCCCCACCTCTAATCATCACTAAGGGCAAAAAAGATAAGGGTGAACGTGTTTCAGGCATTTATGTTCTTGAAACCAAAAAAGCCTGGTGCACACAAGCAGTTATAAGGAAGTGGGTTGATTTAATGCTGCCACTTGTTTTGCGAGGTGGCGAAAGAGGTCTGCTAGTCTGGGATTCAGCCAGCACTCACTGTGCTAAAGACATGAAGAACTTCCTTGCAGAGAGAAGAATAGATCAAATAATGATTCCCGCAGGAATGACTGCCTACCTCCAGACTCTTGATATTGCAATAAACAAGCCATTCAAGGACTATTTGCGCATGGAAATCTATGACTACATTGCAAATAGAATGGAGAGAAATCAGCGTGGAAACTTTGTGAAGCCTAGCCTGCAAGAGGTCGTGACTTGGTGAAGAATACCTGGGATAGAATCACTGACAGCTGTGTTGCCAGTGCACTACGAGCATGCTACATGGACAAGAAGTGCTCGTTTAAGGAGAGCTCTATTGCTGGACATGAGAGATTGGGGCCAATGGTTCTACAGGAAATGGCGTCGCAAGAAATTCAAGCCGGAATTCGGGGTTTGGAGAATTATAACGATATTCCAGAAGAAGCTGACATGACTGTATTTGAATAAATGTAGATTGTTGTACATGAAAAAATAAGACATCCCCTGAAAAGAAGCCCTAATGGGTCTTTTGGAGCAAAAATTCATATAAGACCCGGTCTTATTTTCGGGGAAATACGGTAGTGGTCTTGCAGAAAGGTTGTAGGTGAACAGGCCCGGCCTGCACATGGCCCAGCTCCATGCCGTTCTGTAGTCGCTAAGGCTCTAACATGTATGTTATAGTAACTTCTCGAAGTGATCTGGGTATTGAGCTCTCGCTCCCTCTCTTCTCTTGAGGCCAAGGGCCCTCTCCAGGCTGCGTCCCAGATTGTCCTCAATCGTGTCCAGTATTTTCACCGTAGCATCTTTGCTGCAGACATTTATGCCGCATAACTAATTGGCCATAAGGTAGTTTTGCCATAAAAAGAATAAAATAACTGATTAACAGGGGTTTTTTTGTTTGTTTGTTTATTTTTTGGTCTGTTTGGTTTCATTTCTCCATTAACGAAGTAGTGGAGAAAATAGTTAAATAATAGTGGTGGTTAAAATAGCATTTCTTCCAGATGACGATTTGCCCCACGAGTTAGCTGGTTATTTTGAAACACACCACATTGGGAGGAGAGAAAAGAGTTGACCCCCATTTCCCATAGAACGAAGACATGTGCTTAAGTACAGTCCACAAAATAAAATCAGGTATTTGCACAGTATTGCCATGAAGGTATTCAAATTTTTATATTTCACAATAAAGTCTTTTTAATTTTGTTTTCATTTTTAATGTCCCTCTTTTGTTTGTCATGTCAATTGTGGCAGAATTGCCTTATGGCCAATTATTATAATTATGCAGCGAAGTGTTTGTGGCAAAAATGCTTGCAGCAGAGCTGCTACGGGGAGAGTACCTAGAACTGTCCTCACTGTCCCCCAGCACCTTGGCTCTCAGAGCAATCCTGGAGGCGGGTGGGTATTTTAACCTCCATTTTACTCATTGGAGAAATAGACTGCAAGTTTCGAGAATTTGGTCCCCGCTGGGAGCCCATGACCAGGTGCCGCCTCCCCTGGATGCAAGGCTCTGGCTTGTACCTGCTGGTGAGGCCATTGTCTAGGGCTCCAGGGAACAAGAGCTCCTGTGCTGGCCCCTGAGAAGCAGGTTCTGGAGAATGTCCTTTCAGCCTGGGCTGTTTATGGATTTGGGAATATGGGTTCGGGCACGGCTGTAGTGAGGTGGGCATTTGGGCACAGGGTTTTGCAGGTAGTTTACAAACAAGTGGTCGTGCTGTTGGGTGGACTGTGGCCCCCTCTGTGCTGGGCCACAGAGGAGCCACCTCCAGGTCAGGCCAGGAGTGCCTCAGGTGACAGCTCCACTGGCTGCTGCATGGCTTGGCCTTCTTTTGGGGGGTTGGGGTGGAATGGGACCCTGATGCTGGGGCCAGGTTGCCACCCTGTGAGGGAGGAGGAATGTGCATCTTGTGTTGCTGCAACGTGCCCGAGATCGGAGAGCCGAGGAGGAGTGGTGCTGGCCTTGAACCCTGCTTGGCAAGGCCCGAGCCGGAGGAGGAGGAGCTTGACCCTGAGCCGTGGTCACTGGATGCAAGGCTGACGCTCGGTGTCAGAGGAGGGTGTTTGCACATCTGCTGTGTATGAGCACTGCAATCTTCAGGGGCTCTGACAGCAGGTGGGAGCCCTCTCAGAGGCGTGGAGGAAAAGCTGTGGCTGTTTGAGCTATTAGTGTTTTGGGGATGTTAGGAGTTTGGGGGGCTGTCCTGAGCTGTTGCGGAAGATGTGATGGTCCACTCTTGGTGTCCTCCCACCATCTGTCCACTGGACACTTTCTGGGGGGTGATTTTCCCACTGTGTCACGAGAGGTAGGCTGGCCCTCTGTAGGCTTCTAGGTGGAGACCTGTGTCTGAGACTTGAATGCAGGGGAATGGGTCCGTGTCGGAAAGGGCAGGAGCGTCGTTTATGCTGGCCTCCGGGACGCTGGCGGTGATGCTCCCAGGGGTGACTGTCCCCAGCTCTTCTGTGACCTGGCCCTGCCCTCGGTGCTCACTGCGGGGGAGACGGTCACAGAAACAGACGGAGCGAGTCTTCAGGTGGTAAGAACACTGAGCAGAATAAAGGAGGCCGAGCTGGAGGGGAACGTGCCCTCTTAGCCGGGGTGCTCAGGGAGGGGCTGCCTGCTGAGACAATGCTTGAGGAGAGGTCTAGTTGAAGGGAGGGAGCTAACTGATGTTGGAGGAAGAGGCTGGGGTCAGTACAAAGGTCCATGGTTCTCCCCATCTTTCTGCCCCGTGTCTGCTTGTCATTCAGTCTGCCTGACGTTTAGTTCCTAAGGGAAGCCACATTTAAGCCCAGGAGCAAACCTTGGGACCCTGGTGGCTTTGCATTACCTGACGAGCAGGCACCCAGGGTCCAGCCTTGGTCTTCTGATGGCACTTCAAGCGACCACCAGAATGCACCCCACCTGACTGGGCTGCGCTGCCCAGGCTGCTACTGGCCCCTGCTTCTGTCCCTGACCAGGCACGTTGGCCACATCGAGAGCCTTTGATCTTCCGGTGGAGGCCACTGCTGCTGGTCTGGTGGGTCCCGAGGCCAGGTGCCCCCTTACCCCTCTGAATGGCGTCTGTAGTGGGCAGCGCGCTCTGCCTGGCCTGGGTGGGGAATGGAGCCCAGCAGGGCCAGGAGCTCCACTGCCCACCCCAAGCCGCCCACGGTGCCCAGCCCCAGAGCCAGATTCTGAGCACCTGGAAAGCCACCCTTAGGGAGGTGCCCGAGGAGAAGCCCAGAGCTCCCTTCCCTGGGGAGGGGGTGCCTTTGAGCCAGACTGAGGACAGGCGGCTGGGGAGGTGGTACTATGGACAGCATGGTAGGCTGAGAGTGTGACAGGAATAGGGACCCCAACAGGAGGACATGCTGTGTTCAGGAAGTGTTGGGTCCTCGGGGATTGCAGAGTGCAGTGTGGGAGGAGGGCCAGCTCGTGTGGAGTACCAGGCTGAGCAATGAGGCTGCCTCCTGCCGGCATCCGGACCCATCTCAGCAGGGCTGCCTGATGCCCTGCCCACCCGCTGTGGGCCTGCCCACCGTACTCCACCCAGGGCAGAGGGGCTGTTTAAGCCCCGGCCCTGCCGAGGACACCAGAGAAGGAAGGAAGCTGTGGCCTTCCTTTGCTGTACTAGAAGAGCAGTCACGTGGGCCGTGGGGACACCTCACTTGGGGAGCGTTCCTGCTCGCCCACCCCGACGATGTGGCACTGAAGCCGCCTAGACAGGCCAGATAGGGCATGGAAAGCAAACAGCACCCCAGTGGAGGTAGGGTGACCCAGAGTCAAGGAAGCACATGTGCAAGAGGATCACGGGGAGGCCTGTGGGCTCTAGAGACCATCCACGTTTCCATAGCTTGGCTGCACACTTTCATGTCTCCCGTCTCTCTTTCCCTGTGCCTGGCATGGGGAGACGCCATCCGGAACTGCTCAGGAGGCTTCCTGGGGTGGCATCCTGCCCTCTCCTGAAGCAAACAGCTTTGCCCCCCTGCATACTCTGGGCACAGGCTGATTGGTTGCTTGTATAGACACCTGTGGAACTTGGGGCCAGGGCTCCAGTGAGCCGGGCTTCTCACTGTTCCTGGCCTGGAGCTTAGCCATGCCAGCCTGGGGAGGCCCTGGCAGCCTCGAGCCGCTGGATTCCCCCGGGAGATCGGTGGGTCCTGATGGCCGTTCACAGTACCACCTGGGCTCAGCCAGGGTTTGTGGACGTCACGTGCTGAATGACTCCTAACGTTTCTCCCCTCTGCATGTCTGATCTCACACCCCGTGTAGGCATGACGAGTGTTCTGATGTCAGCCATCGGACTCCCTGTGTGTCTTAGCCGCGCACCCCAGCCCGCCAGCCCTCCCGCCTCCTGTCTGGCCTCTAAAAGTCACAGCTCAGTTAAGAGATTGAGGAAAATGTCCATGAAAGGTAGTTCCTGCTCACAAATGCTCTCTGGCCTCTGCTCAGCCGCCTCCAAGTCTTGCTGCCTCTGACTCTCCCGCATTGATTGCTCTTCTCTGATTCCCACAGCCCTTCTCCTCTTCCTTCACCCCGCTCGCGGGGCCATGGGTTTCACGGTCCTCCTCCCTGTCCCTGGCAGCAGAGGTGGCCCCCTGTAGCCCCGGGTGCAGGTCCTGTCTCCCTGGCACAGTTGGAGTGGGATAGGCCTTGAGGATTCTGACTTTGCAAACACACGTGTGGGGTGAGGCCTGGCTCAGGGTGAGGGACGACTGTCCCTTCCACTGGGCCATTGTGTGTCTCAGGAAAGGCCCATAGCCCTGTCTGATCTACCTCAGAGGGGTCCCCCGATGACCACTGCCCTGCCTGTCACCTGGCTGGGGAAGAAGTGGTTCTAGAAGGTTCTGTGAGTTTTAACAAGACTTGTGTGGAGGGGCCTGTAGGTAGTAAGTTGTAAACTTTTCCTAAAGCCAGCTGTGGCTCTGGCTCCATCATGGGGCCAGAGAAGCACAGACGTTGCAAGCCCAGTGACCTTCAGGACAGTGTGCTGAACAGGGGGCATGGCTGCAGCGCTCACTAGGTTTGTGATGTCACGCGAGTGAGTGTCTCCGTTCATGAGCAGGTGCCTCCTACTTAGCAGGTTTCTTGTGAGGAACAGAAAGTCCTGGCACATAGTGAAGCACCTGGCACAGAGTAAGGGTGGCTGCTCTGATCCTGTTCACTGCCTGTCCAACCCCCAACCCACAGGGTAGGAGAAAGGCCCGGGACAGGCAGGGCTTTACCTACCCGGTCCCTGCCCCAACCCCAACCCAGCAATCGAGGTGGGCTCTGCGCTCCTGATCCTGTTCCAGCTCTTACTCTGCCTTGGAGATGGAGACAGGTCTGTGGGCTGGGGCAGGCCGCAGCTTCCTGAGGCACTTGGGTTTGCCTGGAAAGAACACAGACCCTCTGGCCTTCCTAGGCTTGGATGGCCCTGGCATGGGGTTGCTGGTCACCTGGCTGGCACCTTCGTGGAGCAATGTGGAAGTCTGCCTTCAGTTCAGAAAGGCGGCTTGGGTGAAGGCAGCTGGTGGGGGAGTGGGATGCCAAGCCTGCCTCCCCAGAGGTGAGCCAGAGGCTGGTCCCAGGGGTGGGGTCCTGAGGTCATCTGCAGCCGGGCCTGTAGCCACCAGGCTTTCCTGCGAGGCTCCTCCCTCCGTGTGCGTCCCCACTGCCAGGACGGCTTCCCCGTGCCGCCGGTCGCGGTGGCTTTCTCACCACAGTGGCCAGAGCCAGGGTCCTAGAGCCTGTGTGTGTGTGGGTGTGTGAGGGGGTGTTTGTGGGTGTGTGTGTGGGGGGTGTTCCTTTGCCGGTAGCTGCCTTTCAGGTAACAGCAGCTCATGCCTTTACAGCTATCACAGCTTTGTCACTATTGTAAATTTGTCACTATTGTATTGCTCACTATAGTAAATATATTCACTTTTTAGACGAGGTAACTGAGACTCAGAGGTGACGTGATTTGGTCCCAGCACAAGAGCCAGACTCAGCCTAACGTTGCCTGGTTCCGTCCTCTCTGCTCCCCTCATAACTGTCACCTGGCTCTCTGTGGTCTAGAGGGAACTAGGTTTTGAACCCTCAGGCTTGTGCGTCTTTGCAGCCACAGGGCCGTGAGCTTCGTTCCAACCGGAGCCCCTTGGGTTCAAACCAGCTGGGATCAGGAGCTCCCCAATGACCTTGAGGTGGGATGAGGAGCCCTTCAGGGTCACTCCCAGGCTGCGCTGGTCTCCTGGGCCCCTCCTTTTCGCTCTTGCACAGGCTTTGCTGCCCTTCTCTGATTCTGCCGCTGCCTCTGTCTGGACAAACCCCCGGCCGTGCCAGTTCTCTCTCACTAGCTGGGGGAGTGTCTTGGCCTTGGGTGGGGTCTGTTGGTACAGGGTTGGTGCACGTGGACACAGATGAATGGGAGATTTTGAGAGGAGCCGGGCAGCCAGGTACTCGCTTCCTGCTGCATCTTGGCTGCTGCCCAGAGTCACTTGGCTTTGTAACTGAGTAGATATGTCCTGAGCCCCTATAGTCTAGGGACAGGCTCGAACACACTTTGCAGCTTGTCATGACAGCATCAGTGTGGCCATCACCTCCAGTCAGCGTGCACACAGGCTCACAGGGGGAGGCGTCCTCTACATGCTCAACTCATAAAACTTCTCTTACCAAGACATTCTTGCCAGCATAATGAGAGTGGAGTGAAACAACCCTGCCAGCACATGCTCCAGAGTAGTTTGTTCTAGAAGCTGCCATTTGACTCTTCCGCTTGTCCTCCGAAGAGCCTGGGTCGTTTCCTGACCGAATATGCACAGGATCGGAGGGCTGTGACCAGCTGCTGCCTCTGCCCCTCCTGCACCCCTCCGGGGCTCCAGGGCCTCCGGTGGGTGGGCCTGTGTAGGGCTGAGCCAAGCAGAGCGTTCTGCCCCTGGCTTCACCTCTCTCCTCTCTCGCATGCTCACCTTCCCATCTCAGCCCCTCTAACACCCTCCTGGCAGCTTGGACCTCTCCCTGGTCCTCCTTCCTCTCTGGTTTCAGCGTCCTCAGTTCATGCTCCTTGGGGCACTGCTGATGTTCTCCTCTCTTCTAGGAGGAACTTCGAAGCCAGAGCCAGAGCAGGTGATCAGAAACTACACTGCAGAGCTGAAAACGGCCCCAGATGAGGTAGGTGTCATGACAGCCGTGCTGCTTCTAGTTTTGTTTAGGAACAAGAGGCAGCCCCAGACGACAAGGATGCCAGCCTGTCCTTGCTGGAAGGGCACTTCCCCAGGTGCCTCTGGGTGCCAGCGCCATGCTCTGGGCATTGGGGTGTAGTCTCCCGGCCTCCTACAGGCCTTTGCAAGATGAGGTGGCTGCGGCTTCTGAGACTTGGCTTCTGATTTTAGCTTTGCCACACACAATTGTGCTCCTGAGCGAAGCTCCTCTTGCACAGGCCTCGGTGTAGCCCTGTGCCATCCTGGGGGCCAGAGGTCCTGGAGACGAGGGAGGGGAGAGCCTGCCCCACCCCCGAGGGCTGACGCCAGTGTAGAAGGGAAGTGGCCTTGTCCAGGCAGCAGTGCTGCCCCTCTGGCTGCTGGGAGAGTCAGTGAGGGTTCCGTGATTTACAGGGCCTGCCAGCCCCCCGTGACAGCTTTAGTAGGACCCGAACCTCTCTGTGCTGGGCCACGTTTTGGGGGCTACAAGTGTCACTTTTCTCCTATTTGAACGGAGAGTCCTGGAGACTCTGGAGGAGGTGGGTTAAATGTCAGTCGTTCCAGTTGAGGACCGAGGACTCTTCACTGGCCTGTTTCTCCCGCAAGTCAGGTACGTGAGAAACATCTGGGTGGTAAAGGTTGAGACAGACCTGAAGAGCATCCTCGTGTCTCCCTCCAGCCCTCTCTGCACCCACTCGCAGCACTCAGTCAGTCTTTGGTTTGCACTGTGTTCATTGGGCACAATTGGGCTGCTTTGCCCCCGCTCTCCTCCCCCCAAGCTGCCATCTGCGTGGCCGACACACCGCTGTAGTACCCGTGCTTAAAACCCCTCAGTGGGGCCTCGATGTGTAAGGCAAAGTGGGGCCTCCTGAGCACGGCCATCAGAAGCTTCCGGATCTACTCCTCTGTCTGTCTTGTCTCATGTACCCCACAGGTGCCCCCGCGCCTCCCAAACCCGGCGCTGGTTCATGCTTCACAGTATTCTGTTGCCTCTACCCGGGACGCCCGTCCCACACTGGTCCACCTGACAAGTTCCCTTCTCTCTTGGAAACACAGATTGGAGGGCCTGTCGTGTTCTGTCCTCTCTGTCTGGCTGTCCCCCTGCCGTCTTGGCCTGTGCCTCTGTTATGGCACTGGCCCCTGGCTGCCTTCCCTCCTATTGTGGGGAGCCCCCTGAGGGCACAGACCCCGGGGACTCATCTGCTCCCAGGAACAAATGGCGGTTGGACTGACTTTGGCTGTAATTCCGTATTTCATCAGATGCAGAGCTTCTTCTACAAGACGTGCCTCTCTGGGTGCGTGTCTGTCTTGGTGACCGTGCCCTGTGTTTGCTCCCCTCCCAGGACTGCATCATCTGTATGGAGAAACTGTCCATGGTGTCTGGGTACAGTGACGTGACCGACAGCAAGACCATTGGGCCGGTGGCCGTGGGCTGCCTCACCAAGTGCAGCCATTCCTTCCACCTGCTCTGCCTGCTGGCCATGTACTGCAATGGGAACAAGGTGCCCACATGCTGCCCGCGGTGGGGCCAGGGGTGACCTGTCCAGTCACGCTGCATCTGAGCAAGTGACAGGAGCTGCCCTGAAAGGACCCGGGGCGTGCTTGGAGGCAGCCCCTGCCCTGCAGCAGGATGGGGTCAGCGGCTGGGGCCTGAGGGGGGCAGGTGATGCCTGGCTGCGCTTCCTTCAGTGGAGCTGGGCCAAAATGGAGCGAGATTGGGAGGACAGAGAACTGAGTCATATGGCAGACTGTCAGGCTTGGTTGGCCTCTCTCTGCCCTATCCCAGTGCATCCTGTGCCAGCCAGGGTGCCAGCACCAACAGTTGATCAGTCACACGGTTTCCTGCTTGATTTTAAATGTGAATTGACTGTAGGACTTTTACTTATAAATCTAATTTTCCTACCTGATACCAGTCTCCTGGTACTTAACCCCTTTAATGACAATTGTATAATGAGTTTCTGGTGCAAAACTTACCTTTCCAAGGAAGCTGTTGGAATCCAGGCTGCCTGGGAATTAGGCCATCTGCCCGGAACCCGTGTGGGACAGCAGCTGACCTGTCCCCATCCCCCTGCGGGCCTCCTTGCATCTAGACAGCGGGTGGCTGTGCCGAGGTGCTCTGTCAGGGCTGCCGGCTCAGTGTGTGGCATTCTGCCTTACTCAGGACGGAAGTTTGCAGTGTCCTTCCTGCAAAACCATCTATGGAGAGAAAACGGGGACCCAGCCCCGGGGGAAGATGGAGGTGTTCCGGTTCCAGGTGGCCCTCCCCGGCCACGAGGACTGCGGGACCATCCTCATAGTTTACAATATTCCTCACGGCATCCAGGTACGGGGCCTCCTCGGATCTTTCTGGAATCAGTCCCTCTCCCAGCAGCCTGCCCCTGGTCCCTGTGGGGGTGCCTGGGTTCTGAGTTCAGGGTCCCAGGAACCAGGAGGTGCTAGCGCTGGGGGTTGTAGCAAGTTCTAAGGGCTGTGGAAGCAAAGAGATGGCCCTCAGCCCTTTCCTGAGCTAAGGAGGGCTTCCTGAAGGCAGAGGCATCTTAGCTGGACTTGTACGGGACAGAAGACCAAATGTATAAGTAGGAGGAACCCTTGTGCTGAGTGTTTTTGGGAGCCCGCAGGCAGGAACCCTCCCAGGGGCAGAGCAGGGGGTGGGGAGGTGCCAGCAGTGAGACGAGAGACTGGCTCAGTGGCCACGTCAGGCCTGGGTTAGGAGGGGCAGGCCCGGATCTGGATGTCAGGAACCCTAGCGCAAGGTCCCGGGGTCCCAGGGAGACCCCGGCAGAAGCACTGACCCCTCAGGCCTCCTTCCTTGGGTGATGGTTGGTCTTAGAGCCCAGGGCAGTGGGGACTAGGAGCCCGTCCACTGCAGATGAGTTTTGTTTAATCACGTGCTCTTCCCTCTACTACTTTTCCTTGGCTCAGAGTGAAATTTAAAAACGTTCCAGAGAGGGTTGGAGCCAAGGGTGGGAGGGGAACTTGGAGCTGTACGTGGCATGTCACTGTGTGGGCTCTGCGCCCCCTCCTGCCCAGGCTGCTGCCATTGTCTCCGGGCCCTGCTCCAGCCACTTTAGAGTGAGGAGTAAAAGGGCCTGTGTGCTGCACTGAGGGCATCCTGAAGGCTGGCAGACCTTGCCATCCAGTCCAGAGAGCTTTCGGTTGCCCGGAGGGCCGCCGAAGAAGTAGGAGCCTCTGTGCCCGCTTCTGAGGGGTTTCAGTCTCATCAGGGAAATAGAGAAAGTCAGCAGGAGCGTCTGCTGCCAGGCGGAACGGCACGCATTCAGGGATGGTGGTCGTGGGTGGGAGGTCATGCTCACGTCGGGTCTTTTAGGGGCAGGATTTGAGTCAGCAATTTATTCGATCACTTGAGTGCAGGAATAGCACTGACCAGGAGGGTGAAGGGGCAAGGCTGAGAGGTGTCCCATGCACCTCTCAGAGAACCCCACTCCTGTTCTGTGTTCCTCTTGCAGGGCCCTGAGCACCCCAACCCCGGGAAGCCATTCACCGCCAGAGGATTTCCCCGCCAGTGCTATCTTCCAGACAATGCCCAGGGCCGCAAGGTAAAGCTGCACCACCACGCTTGGGGAGGGGCCCTCCTGCTGGCAGGCCTGTGCCCATCTGCTGGTGCCAGTGCAAGGTGGGTGGGGTCGGGAGGGCTGGCCCAGCCCGGCAGCGGGAGGCCTGCTGTCCACACTTGCCTCTGCGTCTACTCACCTTAATGGAACAGGAGGAGGGGGCCTTAACCCGGGCTGGCTGACGTGTGGGCCACTCCTTCCCAGGGACCTTGCTATGGTTTGGGCATCTTCAAGGTGCCAGAAGTACAGGGAGAGAAGCCCGGGACTTCCCAAGGGCTCTCGTGGGGGGGACAGGCCATCTCTCCTAGCGCCTGGTGGCCAGGTTGTGCCTCTGCACTGAGACCCGAGTGGGGACTTTCCTTGCTCGTGGGAGACAGTTCCGGGCAGACAGCAGCTAGTGTGGCAGCTTTGAGGTGGGAACAGGCTTGGACAATGTGAAGATCCTGAGGGAGAGCCAAGTGGGGGAGGAGGGCAGTGGAGGTGGGTCGGGGCGCCCTCCAGGTCAGCCACAGGCACGGGGCTTTCTTCTAAGCCGTGAGGTGCGGGGTGTCAGCAGGGGAGTAAGCTGGACTCTAGGTTTGAGGAAGCTTCCTCAGGTTCTGTGAGAGGACGGACTTCAGTGGCCGGGCGTGGAGAGCAGCAGCCGTGGGAGAGAGCAGGGACGCCTGGATTCCATGAGAAGGGAGAGAAGGAGCTTAGCCAAGGTGGACTTGGAAGTCGGGCAAAATCAGGATGGGTCCGAGTTGGGGCTGAGTACAAGGCAGCACTGAGGGGAGGGCCGGCCGGAGGAGGGACCGCGACTGGCGTCTGGGGGTACTCAGTGTGAGGGCCTGCTGGACTGCAGAGGAGCAGTGGGAACTCCAGGGGCGTCAGGGCTGGCGCTAGAGGCCAGAGACCCCCACAGATGGGGCTTCACGCCGTGGGACAATGGACGACATCACTTAGGAGACAGCAGATTGCACTGCCCAGGGGAGGGCCCCAGCTCCTGGGGGCCCTGCCGGTGGTTAACAGGACCTGGTGAATGGACCAAGGGCCTAGTGTGTGCCTGCGCAGCCCCCGCTGACGCTGGTGGGGGGGGGTGGTGCTGCTGTCCTCGTTCTCATCACGGGGGCAAATCAGGGCTGGGGGTGGGGCAGTGGGTGCCCCCACCCTGTCGCCTGGACACCCCTACCCCAGGCTGAGAAATGGAAGGCACAACCAGCACTCGGTCACCCCCATCCCTCCCTCTCTCCTCTGTCTCCTGGGGTAGGTCCTGGAGCTGCTGAAGGTGGCCTGGAAGAGGCGACTTATCTTCACAGTGGGGACGTCGAGCACCACGGGCGAGACCGACACAGTGGTGTGGAATGAGATCCACCACAAGACAGAGATGGACCGCAATGTGACAGGCCACGGCTACCCGGACCCCAACTACTTGCAGAACGTGCTGGCCGAGCTGGCCGCCCAGGGGGTGACTGAGGATTGCCTGCAGCCGCAGTGACCCGCCCGCCTGGCAGCCGGCCGCCCACCCCTGCTGGCGGGCTGCCCCTAGGCTGGGCAGGTGGGGAGCTGCCTTTCCTCAGAGGCTGGAATGTTTGTTGGGGGCACGGGGTGCTCCATGGAAGCTAGGGCTTCTCTTGTCTGCCTTTCCCCCTTCCTCCTCCCCTCCAGGCCTGGGTCTCCGTGGGAATTGGGCAAGCCTGGGGAGTTGTCACTGTGGGGGCTTAAGATGCAGCTACCTCAGTGCATGGGGGCCCTTTGTCCTTGGCTGGCTGCCTTGGGCCTCCAGTGCTGGGGGCCTAGCATGGGGTGGGGAGAGACCGCCCCCCCCCGCCAGCCAGGGACAGGCATGGGTCTGGGTCAGCTTCTCATACCTCAGATGTTCTGTTTGCAATAAATGCCCGATAGCCAAAGTCAGCAGGCCCTGGTGTGTTTGTCAGCGGTGGGTGGGGTGTGTGTGCGCGCATGCGCCAGCACACACGTCTTGCTGTATCCGAGTGGGAAGGGACCTCATAGGCTGCGCATTCAACCCCATTCCGTAAACGAAGAAACAGGCTGTGGTGAGGGCCAGAGAGCCCGTGGCACTAACCTTGCTGCTTCCCCGTCCCTCAGTCCAGCCCTCGTTTCGGTGTGCAGGCCAGCCACTCAGCCCACCATCCCATTACTTCCCCAGGTTCTGGGGAACGCTGCTCACATGAGGGGGTCCCTGCTGCTGTCTCCATTCTACCTGGGAGGCAACTCAGGTTCAAGGGCGTAGTAACTGGCCCAAGGTCCCAGGCTAGTGGTAGAGCCAGAGCTGGAACCCAGGCCAGAACTGGGCTGACGCCATACTCAAAGTTCTAATTCTTCCGGACTTTCTTAGAAGGAGGATCAAATACTCCCAGACTTCCTGCCTGCCTGCGGGCAGTGCTCTCGGTCTGGGGCCACAGGGACACAGAAGTGCGTTTTGAGTGGGCACAGGGCACTTTCACCTTTGCAAGCCCCTTTCTCCATCAGAAAAACATTAAATTCTGTTTTACGGTGTGTTGGTATAAAGATGAATAAATAATAGAGCATTTTCTTCCATTTAGAAGTTCATTTGTTTCACTTTTAATTTTAAAAGAAATTTAAGATGTTTTTCGGGGCCCCTAAAAGTATTGTGGGCCCTGGGCTCTGTGCCCACTGCGCCTCCTAGAGGAGCTGGTCCTGGGGAGGGTGGGGGGAGGCCTGGCCAGACCCCCCAACCTGTTTGGTTCCACGGTGAGACTCGCTCCTGGGAGTTGAGTGCTGCCGCCGCCGCCTTGGCTCCCACCGTTAAAGTACAGTGAGAATCAGCATGGAGAAAATGTCTGCACGTCATCTACCCGAGGAGGGTCCAGTATCCAGACTGCATAAGGAACTCCACAATAAAAAGGCAAATACCCTGTGTTTTAAAAGAGCAAAGGCCTTTTCTCCGAAGAAGATACACAGATGGCCGACAAGCACTTGAAAAATGCTCACTGTCATCAGGAAAACGCAGATCAAAACCGCAAAGTGATACCACTTCAGACCCATTAGGATGGTTATTACTAAAAAAAAAGGAAACTAGCAAATGAGGATGTGGAGAGACTGGAGCCTCATCTGCTGCCGGTGGGGATGTACAAGGCAGCTGCTTTGGAGAACGGTTGGGCAGTTCTCAAAAAGGAGCTACCCCATGACGAAGCAATTCCACCCCCGCTTCATATCCAAGAACTGAAAACGTGTCCTCACAAAAGTTTGTACATGAATGTTCACAGCAACGTTAGTTATAATAGCCAAAAAGTAGAAAACCCCAAATATCCATCAGCTGATGAATGGGTAAACAGGAGGTACACACACACAATGGAATTGTACTCCGCCTTGAAAAGGAAGCACCCGTACCCGCTACAACACGGATGAACATGAAAGACATCGTGCCAAGTGGGAAAAACCAGACAGGAAAGACCACGTGCTGTGTGATTCCATTTATGTGAAGTGTCCAGAACAGGCAAATCCACACAGAGAGAAAGTAGATTAGTGGTTCCAGGGGGAGGACGGAGGGGAGTGACTGTTTTCATGGGTACTGTGTTTCTTCTTGGTGATGAAAAGGTTCTGGAATTAGTTGTGGTGATTGCACAACCTTGTGAATATACTGAAAACCAGTGGACTGTACACTTTAAAAGGATGAATTTTATGAGATGTGAATTATATCTCAGTAAAAAATACATATAGTGAGAACCCAAGGGTGTAATTAAGTGAGGGGCTTGTCCTCTGTCAAGGGCGCCACGGATCTTGAAGCTCTTCCTTTGGAACAGGGAACTGAGGAAGGAGGGGGAGTGGGCAGAGCCAGGGGTGCGTGATGGGGCTGGAGCAGGGCAGGTGGGAGCTGCCCCAGACTTGCTCCTGGGTGGGGATGGCAGACCAGAGGGAGTCTCCTAGTGCCTGGGGTGCAGGAATCTCAGGCATGTGGCCCTGAGCCCATGTTTCCACAGATTGGCCACCCTCCCCAGGACTGGGAGGCTGGGTGGGGCCTAAATTCAGACATGGATCTCAGAAGTGGCCTGGCCAGCAGTCTAGGGGTCCAGTGGCCTCTCCCTCAGCCCTGCCCCGCCCCTCCCTGTGGTGGGCTGGGCTGGGGGGAGGAGTTGGGGTGCATTCACATTTTCAGGTCTTTCCAGCCGTGGGCCAGCCTGGAAGCCTGACTAACCGGCTCTCCCATAGGCGTTGGGGGAAGGGGTGCTGCAGAAGGCCGCCAGACCAGCCTCAGGCTGTGGATGTTGCAGAAGGCAGTGGACATGGGGCTCCCCCAGAGGCAGCCTCACCTGTGGCTGCTGCTCCTTGTGATGACACTGGTCTGGCCCCAGCCCTGCATGAACTTGGGTGAGTAGGGGTCCACCTGGATGCACCTGACCAGAGCCAAGGGGCTGGGGCACCAGCTGGAGTGATTGGACCCTACCCCCTCCCATTGGGAGAGGTGACCCGGGGGGCAGTGGGCCTCAGGACCCTCACGCCTATCTCCATGGCCACAGAGCTGATCCCCTACACGCCGCAGATAACAGCCGGGGACCTGGAAGGGAAGGTCACAGCCACCACGTTCTCCCTGGAGCAGCCTCGCTGTGTGCTGGACGGGCATGCCAATGCTACTGATACCCTCTGGCTGGTGGTGGCCTTCAGCAACGGTGTGTCACGGTGCAGGTGTGGGCTGGGGGTGAGCGGTGTGGCTGAGAGCTCCAGGGTCCGAGAAACCCTCCCTGTGGCCTTCGACACTGGCTGTGGATTGACAGTTGGGCTTTAGCGAGAGGGTACTTTGAGAGGGTGACAAAACCTGCTTTGTGTCTGTAGGGGCCCTCTGGCCACTGAGGCATGGAGGACCGACCAGGGCTGGAGGCCTTGGGCGCAGCTGGAGACTGTGGCAAGGAAGGCCTGGCTTCACCCGCCTGCCAGCCCCATCTGTCTGTCTCTCCCCACTGCAGCCTCCGGGGACTTCCAGAACCCACAGACACTGGCTGAGATCCCAGCTTCCCCACGGCTGCTGACCGATGGCCACTACATGGTGCTGCCCCTGTCCCCGGACCAGCTGCCCTGTGAGGACCTTGTGGGTGGCAGCGGCATCCATGTGCTGCGGGTGGGCAATGACCCCAACTGCCTAGCCGACCTCCACCAGCCATCCTACTGCAATGCCCCCCTCCCAGGCCCCGGACCTTACAGGTGGGTCACCCCGCTTGGAGGCTGGGACAGGGGCTATGCTAGGAGAGAAGGGGTTTCGGGAACCAGGGTTGCCTGCCCTAGCCTTTCCCACGCCCCAGTTGGCTGACACAGGCCCTTCCCCTTTGCAAGCCTTGGTTTCTTCCTCTGGGGTTGGGGAGCAGCACTGATTACATCTGGGGTCAAGCAGAACGCTGTCTTTCCGGGGGGCCCAGGAGGAAGAGGTGGCACCACAGAGCTGGTGGGGGTGGGGTGGGTCTGCAGGGCTGTAGTCAGGGGCCCACTCTCCCTCCCATGGATAGATCTAGTGGGAAACCAAGCCCACGGCTGAGTGCAGACCCAGTCAGTGGGTATGAGGTGGGGAAGCAGGAGAGAAGATGACCGCCCACTTTTATAGGCGAAGGAACTGAGGCATAGAATACTAAGTGGCTTGTGGAGGGCAGGGTGGACACCGGGTGGGAAAGCAGGTGTCCAGACCAGGGCTCTGGGGCCACAGGACAAGGCCAGGTGTCCTCAGGGAGACTAAGTCCAGCTGGGAGAACCGGCATGGCCACCGCCTCCCTCTGCCCTTTCACCCAGCCCTGCCAGGTCCCCTTCCCCCACGCCCAGCCCATTCCCTGGCTTGGCTCCACCCCTAGCAGCCACCCGAGCCAGCTTCCCTCACTGCCAGCCTGTCTGGGTCCCTCAGTGCTCAGAAAATTTCCAGAGCTCCGTAGCCCCTGCCAAAACACAAGTGAGCTCCTCCCCCAGGCCTTGGTGCCCTCCGTGCCAGCCTGCCCCCTCCCTGTGAACCTGGGCTCTGCGTGCAGCCTGAACACACCCCTCCTTCCTTAGGCCTTCACTCGGGGTGCTCGCCCCTCGTGAGGGGCCTCCCATGGCCTCAGAGCCTCCATTGGGCCAGCAGTTCTCCTCCGAGAGGCCCCTGGCCCCCAGTTCATGCACCCCGCTGAGCTGCCCTGAGGCACCTGGGTGTTATACTTAGTAACTGGGGCCCCTAACCTGATAGGGTACCTGGAGAGTAACGGTTCAGGTGGATTGGGGCTGATGGTGGAGGTCATCATGGCCAAAGCGGTCTCAGGTTCTCAGAGGAGGGCCAGGCCATGGCTGGTTCTGATGGGCCCCACCCTCCTCATCCTCCCCTATACCTGGGGAAAGCGCACAGCGTGGCCCAGAACAGCTGTCTGGGGTCTGGCTCCGGTGGGCACCCTGCCAGGACAGTTGAGGCTCTGAGGCTCATCCTGCCTCTGCTCCCCAGGGTGAAGTTCCTCCTGATGGATGCCAGGGGCTCACCCCAGGCCCAGACCAGGTGGTCTGCCCCCATCTCGCTCCACCAAGGTAACGCTGGGGAGGTCTGCTCTCGCTCCAGTCCGCTTGACACCTCCTGCCCAATGGTCATGCTCAGCCGGCCCCTCCCCCTTGCTGTCATGGGACTGGGGACCTGGTCGCAGTGGTTCAAGTCCAGCCCACCCCAAAGGCACCGGCTCTGGCCATCCCCACATGTTTGCCCACCCTTGGGTGCCCAGGCCCCAGCCCAATCAGACTTGGGCAGAAACCGCCTTCCCCTCCTACAGGGAGCCAGCCCCGGGCCCAGCACTGCTGGGTAGAGAAGGGCAAGGGCAAGAAGGAGGGTCAGTCAGGGCCACAGGTTCTGGGAGGATTCCCTCAGCAGGGCCCCAAGAAGCCAGCATGACTCACCAGGCTGAGGAAACTGCATGTGTGAAGGACAGAGTGTGTGGTCTGGGGGACGCCCGGGAGATGGGCTGCAGAGGCCAGGGGTGGGGGTAGGGGCTTAGTGTCCAAAGCCCTTAAATGCCAGGCTTCAGGGACCAGGGCAGCCACGTGTTCAGCCACCAATCTGCCTGCTATTGGTGGACCCATGGGTGGGAACAGCCTAGAACAAAGTGAGTACAAAGCAGAGGCTGGAGCCAGAGGGGGTCCAGCCTGGCAGGGCACAGATGCCTGTCCGAGATGGACGGTGGGTGGGGCTCAGGAGGCTGTCTGGGGACAGGAGGTAGCCAGGTCTTGGGTCTGAGCATGGGTCCAGGAGCAGCCTCTGAGCAGCTGCTGTGCGTGCAGGGAAGTCCCCAGGCTCCATCGACACGTGGCCAGGGCGGCGGAGTGGTGACATGATCGTCATCACCTCCATCCTCTCTTCTCTGGCCGGCCTCCTGCTCCTGGCCTTCCTGGCAGCCTCCACTGTGCGCTTGTGAGTGGTGACACCCAAACCTTTCCCCACCTGCAGCCCCTCCCTGCTCCCTGAGCCCAGCACCTGTACCGCCTCCCTGACCCCGCGGTTTTGAGCTGGGAGGTGTCCCTGGGAGGGCTGTTCAGGGAATTTCTACTCTGAGTATCTCTCCCCTGGGAGGTCGGGGAGGTGGTCCAGCAGCTCCTCTGACCACAGGTTCATAGAAGGAGCCACCTCGCTCTGCCTCTGTCCCTCAGTGTGTCCTTTGCCTGGGCCCTTGTCCTCCTGGGCCTTGTTTTCTCTCCGGTGAGCTCTGTCATCTCAGTCAACTGACATCCGGTAGTCAGGATGGCCACCTGGAGGAGGCAGGTCTCCAGCTGGTTCTAGAGGGGAGGAAAGGGCCATGAGAGGCTGCAGGAGGAGGGACCTGGGAGTGGGGGGGAGCCCTGACAAAGTGGCAGTCTGCTCTTCTTGTCTAGCTCCAGCCTGTGGTGGCCTGAGGAGGTCCCAGAGCAGCTGCGGATTGGCTCCTTCATGGGCAAGCGATACATGACTCACCACATCCCGCCCAGTGAGGCCGCCACCCTGCCCGTGGGCTGTGAGCCTGGCCTGGACCCCCTCCCCAGCTTCAGCCCCTAGCCTGGCCCATGTGGCTGGGGCTAGGGAAGTGCTCCAGGGGGTTGGGGAGTGAGGGCAGAGTGCTCCTTCCTAGCCCCGCCCCCATCGCACTCCCCTCTGCCTGAAATCCCACCACGAGCAGCCCTGACTGGCTTTCCCATTCCCTGCTCTCTCCAGGCAACTGCAGTTGCCTGCAAGGGAGTTTGGGGGAGAACCGTGGTCAGGCTGGGCATCCAGTCCCACCTCCATCCCTACCTCTCTTCCGTCTGCCCTCTTGCGAGTGAGGCTGGAGGTAATGGGTGGAGAGACCACCCTGACCAAAGCTTCCAAGCCCCAGGAAGAGGCCTGCAGGGGGCCTTGCTCTGCGCAGTGAAGGGAGCTGACTTGGGCCCATCATGCGATGTATGAGGCCTGAGCCTCCCTCTGTCCCTCTGTCCCACTTGCCAGTGGCTGGGGCTGCAGCAAAGCCTTCAGAGGCACTGGCCTCTCCTGAGGGTGGCTGGAGGGTCAGACAGAGTGAAGAAACATCATGACCCTCCGGCCACTGATTCAGCCACCACTCCCACCCCCTTGCACACACAGATGGCTCACACACTTATCCCCTCATTACACTCCACAAACATTCGTTGAGCATCTGCTGCCACGCACAGTGTTAGACGTGGGGTCTCAGGCAGATCGTGGGGAGCTCACTAACTGCTCTAGATATCAGATGATCACTTGTGCAGATGTGACCTGTTGCTGTTGGGAGGCTGCCACACCCTCAGATTGTCACCTGCCCTCAGGCTCACAGTCCCTCAGACAACCACCCCAATGGGTTCCCTGGGGTCCATGACGACCCAGCACCGGGGGCGGGGGAGTATAGGCTTCATTCCGCCAGTGTCCATCTGCCCACAGGCGGTAGTACCCGTTGTAGTCACAAGAGGGCGCCCGTGCACCGCCGCTGTAGCCTCACGGCCCCGCGCATGCGCACTCCTATTCACAGACCAGCTGGGCTCTGTTGGCCGGCGAGCTCCGGTCTCGTGACCTATTGTAAAGAGCAGCCACCACTCAACGGGGTCTCTGGAGGTCAGGGCTCCATACCCCACCTCGGCCAAGCCGGAGAGATGGCCAATCACGCTCCTGCTTGAGGGCCTACTGCGTGCCTTCCAATCCGTACAGCAGCCATCGTTTTCTAGATGGAGCAACAGGCTCATTGACTTGCCCTGTGTGCTCTGTCCACTGCTAACCCCCCACTCTATTACCTACCACTGGCCTGGCAGCAGCTCCCAGAACGCAGCGTCCCCTCATCCCCAACCCGTGGGGGGCACCCGGCGGTGGAGAGGGAGGGAGGTGCCCCCTCTTTTGAGGTGAATAAATGCGGCCTGGCTTTTCCATCTGAGTGGTGATGGTGCTGGTTTTAAAAGAGGAGCATTTACCCATGGGACACAGCCTGGCCTTGCTCTGTCCAGCACCAGCCCCAGGGCTGCCCTGAGCCTGTCCCCTTGATTGCTCGCCCTAATTGTACTTTGAGGGAGCCCCCATCTCCTGACCAGCCCCAGGGAAACCCATAATATGTTGCAAGGCCAGGAAGCCCGCTACTAATGCAGCTTATGTAAATTCAATGCTTCCTCCCAGGCAAACACTTCAGAGGAGTCTTTGCTTTCAAAACCCATGCACCCCTGGTTCCCTGGTTCCTAGTGGTCTTTCCCACATCCTGCCTGCCCTGCACCCCCACCAGCCACAAGACCCCCTCCAGGTGCAGACAGAAGCAGAGCTCAAGCCCTGGGGTCCTGGGTGACATCTGGCCCTGGGAGCCAGCCCCTTGCGCAGCCCCCTTTGAAATTCTGCTACTCTGGATCCCAGGTCCCTCTTGGCCTCTTGGAATTGGAGGCAGGAGTTAAAAGCGCCCCCCACCTCACCCTCACTGGCTATCTCCAGCAGTGCCCTTTTGACACTGCCCTCTTCAGGCCTGGCTCCAACAGCAGACGGAGAGACCTTCCAGGCCCAGGAGGCCCAGCTTGGGGCCTGCCCAGGAAGGGACGGCGGGAATGAAGAGGGGTCCACTGGCTTTTGCTGGCCTCCTCCCAGGACAGGAGGTTTAGCCAGGAATTACTCCAGGCTCTTGCATGTCCCAGCGCCCTTTTGTGGCTTGTTCTCAGTGCCCAAATCTGTGCTGATCCAGGCATAGCCCCAGTGACGTCTTGTGCATGCCCGGGGCTGCCCCTCGTTTTTTAATAGCTTCCCCCACCTGCCCTCTGAGGAGCTGTTTTCATCTCATCTGGCCACCTGCCTGGAGCTTGACCATGGAGACAGACTCTAAACAGACATTGCAACACAGTGGGTGAAGTCTGTGAAGGGGCTAGAGAGCCCAGGGGAGGCAACGGACCCCATCTGAGGGTCAAAGGGGCTTCCTAGGGCTGATTTCCAAGCTGAGTCTTGAGAGGCAAATGGAAGTTTGTCAAGTAGAGGGGAAAGGAAGGAGGAAACGAGTGCGAGACTCCTGGAGACCATCTTGCCCAGCAGTAGAATGGATGGTGCCCAGGCGGTGGCAGCAGGCATTCGAGGCTGGGAGGCCAGTGAAGGGGAGGCTGGCCTGATCTTCCAGGCAGATGCAATGAGCCCTGAACCAGGGCCCCCAAGGGTTTGGAGAGGAAGAGGTGGATTCCAGAAACACTCAGGAGGTGGCTGCAAGAACTGGGGACTTCTTAGATGTGGGAGATGAGGCAGAAGATGCCTGGGTTTCTGACATGGGGATGGGCGTGAATGCAAAAATGGAGGCTCTTTATGTTCTGAGAGGGGTTATATCACCCCGACTTGCTTCAGAGCAGATCCCCAGAAAATGGGGTGCTGGGGGCGTCATCTTAGCAGCTGGGTGAGTTCACAAGAACGTCAACAAATTGTTAATATTTTGCAAAGATGGAAGCCTACCCTGGTCAACAGGAGGCCACCCTGTGAGCCCAAACGAAGGTGGGTGTTCTGCCTCGGGGCTGTCCTGGCAAGAATCCACAGGGAGTGGGAGGGTGGGACCAGTGATCACCCAGCACAGGTACTGCTGCTCTGAGCCCCGGGCGGCTCTGCCAGGGCATTCTGCCCCACAGTCACACTCGAGAAGGCCGTCGACGGGCCCCAGCCCTGCTCGTGACAGCCCTGAGCAGACTGCATAGTGACAGCCATGTTGTGGAGAAGCTTTTATTAAATGGCATTTAAAAATTTCCCCAGGACTGTATTTTGGGAAATGCCTCCAAATTCATTGGCTGTAACATAATGGCTCAGTGGTTATAAACAAGTTCATTGTTAAAAGGGAAAAAATAGCAATGATTGTGGGGGTGATGACTCACAGATGACTCATCAGAGCTGAAATCAAAGGAATCAGAATGACAGCAGGTGGAACTCAGGCAGCAGGGCACCACCCCTCCTCTTTCTCATCTTCTGGGTTCATTTTATTCCTCTGGATCTCCGAACCATCCGTTTCTCTCCATCATCTCTGCACAACCCAGGCCAGCCACCCTGGTCTCTTCCGGGGAGGTCAGCAGCTGCCCCCTTGCTGGTCTTCCCACGCCAGCCTTCCTGCTCCCTGCCCCCAACCTCCTCCCAGCACCCAGAGGGACCGGATTATAAACCTGATGGTGTCACACAAGTGGGCACAACTCTCAAAGACTTCCTGCCGCAAGAACAGAAACTGGATTCCTTATTTCAGTCGTGAGGCCCCACGCTCCATTGCTCAGCCCCTCTATTCCAGCCACACAGGCCACAAGGCTTTGTACTTGTTCCCTCGAGGGAGGACACCCCTCCACTTCACTCCCCTTCTTCTAGATCATTCCTCAGCAACAAGGCACTTCTTCAGGAGAGCCCTTCCATACCCCTCGGCTCTCCTAGAGCCGTGTTCTTCTCCTTCTCAGCACATTTTCTGCTTTGTAATTAGACATTTAAAATGGTGAGCTTTTGCATCTCCCCCACTACACTGTGAACTCCAGGAGGGCACAGACCATACCTGGTCTGCTCAGCAGGGTGTCCCCAGAGCAAGCACAGTGCCCGGCTCCCACTAGGTGCTTAATAAATAGTTGCTGACTGAATGCTTTAGTAAAGGTAAATACATCTTCACATTTTAAAAAATATCAGCTTCATGGAGTTATAATTCAAATACCATATAATATACCTGTTTAATGATTTTTGGTATTCGCAGACGTGTACCATTGTCAACTTTAGAACTTTTTAGTCATCCCAAAAGAAACCCTGTGCCCTTTAAGCAATCACTCCCCATTCTTCTCCACCCCCTTTAGTCCCTGGTAACCCCTCACCTACTCTGGACATTTCCTAGAAATGGAATCATACAATACGCATGTGTGGTCCAGTGGCTTGTTACACTGCGCACAGTTTTGGGGGAAAAGGAAACAGGAGCGCTGGCGTTACCTGTTGTGAGCTGTCATTCACGGCTCCTCTCGCTTGGCTGAATCATTTCTTTCTCCTTTTTAACTGGGTAGAGCGGCAATCTAATGTACAGTCTCTGGGAAAATTGGGGTGTTCCCCCAGGACACACAGGACGACCATCAGAGAGGCTTGGTCTTCTCAGGGGCCCAGAACGCACCCCTCCATGTGTTCTCAGCCACAAACAGCAAGAACCAACCTTGGAGAGCTAGGTGGGAAAGGAAGGTTCTGCAGGAGATCAGGAAGCGCCTGGGGACCACACCAGGAATCCCAGCACAGAACAAAGTGTCATTCCCTGGCCCCACCATGGGAGCTCCTGGCCCGGTCATCTCAGGATGGTGTGGGTGCATGACCAGTGGGCACCCTGGCCACACGGGAGGCTGGAAAGTTACCCATCTGGCTGCTGCAGTGGGAGGTGGGCCACACACTAGGGTGCTGGGTGTGGGTGAGGGGCTGAGTCTGTTGGAGAAAAGACACGTTTTTTGTGATTCTCACAAAGATATCATATGGCTAGTGCAGGTTCTGGGGGTATGTGCGGCAGAAGGCAACGTCCCAGACATAAGGAGGGAGTGGCAGGAGCTGGGCACTCAGAATGGCCGCCGTCTCCCACCCCGAGGAGCATGGCTTATGCTGGTTTTATGCTCACGTGGGCAGATTGCACGATAATGAAAGAATTCCACTAAACGTTGGGAGTTCTTCAGAGCCTTCTGGGGTTTGTGACTGTCTGCCTTCTCAGAGGGCACCAGGGCCAGCGTGGGGGGAAGATCGAGGGCTTCTGGAGGGTGAGCTCTCGGGCATGTCGTGCCCCACCTGTGAGCCTCGGGGCTCCTGTCCGCACCGTGGGGGCAGCAACTGTCGGCACCCACGGCTACAGTGAGTGGCCACGAGAGGAGGGGATTAGAGGGTCTGACATGTAGAGGTGCAACGAATGAGTTATGTTTTCCTTTGAGATATTTGTTGTTATTTCAGAGGAAAACAAAGCTGTCACTTTGACCATTTGTTGCTGCCACCTCAGAGCCCCACACCCCCTCCCCAGGATGGGGACACAAGGACCCCTGCAGAGCTCGGCCCCCTCGCCACTATCCATAGGAAACAGCTGGGTCACGGAGAGAGTGTATCCCACTTGGCCATGCAGCTGCAGCTGGGCAGCGGGCCCCTGACGCCCAACCCACTGCCTCTTTGGGCTCCTTGAGCCCCTCCTGTCCCTGCCAAGCCTGTGGTGGAGGTGGGGCTGGCTCCACCTTCTGCGGAGGGACCAGCATGAAACAGGAGTAGAGGGGCAGACATATATCACTGCCCACTCTGCAGCCCACCCACCCCAAACCCCTCCCCCGAGGTGGGGGAGTGGAGGGGGGGAGGGGCAGTTGCCGGCACCCACTACAGGGCAGGAAAGCCCTGGAGACCAAGCCCAGAGACCCCACAGGCCACGCAGAGGCTCAGTTCCAGTCCCTGTCACTCACCGGGGAGGCATACACACTGTTACAAACCTAATTGTGTTCCTCAAAGTTCATATGTTGAAGCCTTAACCCCCAGTGCCTCAGCATGTGACTCTATTTGGAGACAGGGCCTTTACAGAGGTAGTTAAGTAAATGGAGACCTTCAGGGTGGGCCCTGATCCAATGACCCGATCTCTTATAAAAAGAGATTAGGACGGGGGGCGGCCGGATGGCTCAGTTGGTTAGAGGGCCAGCTCTCAACAACAAGGTTGCCGGTTCGATTCCCACATGGGATGGTGGGCTGCGCCCCCTGCAACTAAAGATTGAAAACGGCGACTCGACTTGGAGCTGAGCTGCGCCCTCTACAACTAGATTGAAGGACGACTTGGAGCTGATGGACCCTGGAGAAACACACTGTTCCCCAATATTCCCCAATAAAAAAGTTTGAAAAAAAAGAGATTAGGACATAGAGACAGCAGGGGTGCACGCACAGAGGAAGGGCCATGCGAGGAGGTGGCAAGAGGGTGGCTGTCTGCAAGCCAAACACAGAAGCCTCAGGAGAAACCAACCCTCCTGATATCTTGATCTTGGACTTCCAGCCTCCATAACTGTGAAAAATAAATTTCTGTTGTTTAAGTCACCCGGTCTGTGGCGTTTTGCTATGGCAGCCTAATGGGACCAGTGACAGTACCATGTGTCACGTCCAGTGCAACACAGGCAGTGAAGGTGCAAGAAGGGGTGGCTTTGGATTAAGTTTTTAAGAAAGAAACAAACAGAGACTTAATGCAGTTAAATCTCTCCGAAGGCCAGGGGTCTCTCAGTCTCAGAGGACTGGAGCCCAGAATAAGGCCGACTGGAGGTTTTTATTGGTAAGTGTACAAATACAAGAAAGTAACATTGTTTCTTACACGGTCTGTGAGACTCATACATCATAGCAGAAAAATGTCTATTCCAATCACCCTCTGTCTGTCAACAGCCAAAGCACCAGGTCCTACGATGTCTTAATTACAGTATGTACCTCTCAGGGTCAAGTCTCTCATATTGTAACAGTTCCGTTGAGATAAGTGGGGAGAACTGATCTTTATTGTCCTTATGACTTCTCACAATCAGGTGAGAGAGGAAAGCCAGAGTCAGCAATGGCTTTTCCCAGGCAGGGGGAAGGGAGGCAAGGCTCCTTTTTGGATCTTCTAAGGCAGCTCATTGGGGGTCCCCACTAGGTTCCACCTGGCTTGAGTTGTTCCCCCCGTGGGGAATCTTACTCGTCACTGGCTGCAAACCATCTTTAGGGGACCAGACAGAGAGACGTCAGGTGTAAAACATAGAGGTAAGCAAAGTCCTAAAAAGGCACAGTCTCACAGACTTTTCTTTCCTCAAGGAAAGACACGGGGGGACAGTCGGTTAGGCTGCTGTGTGACTACATCTCCCCGTTTTTTGTTTTTGAAGCATGAGAAACATAGACCGTGTAGTTTCTTCATTTACGGCCCGTCGGAGGGCTATTTGTCCACATCTAAGGACTAAGCAAAATAAACAGATCAATAAACAGAATAGCAATAGCCCCAGCAAACCCTCCACCCAGAGTCTTTATCCATTTAACAGGGTTTAAAGTGTAAAGTCCTTCTGCAGCTGCGGAAAGCGTGAGGAGTGAGAGCTTTCCCACACCCCAGGGGCGTGGATGCGTATCTATAGATGTCTTCTCTTCTGTAGGCTGCCGCTCAGGGTATAGTTTGACACCGACCAGGAATCCACAACGGTTTTTCTTCAGGACCTGGAGAAATACAAGCAAAGCCTCTTCCCCGTGTTAATAAAGTTCCTAGATGCCATTGATTTGTCTGAATGTTTTTTCACCAAATGGGTACATCCTCCAAAGCCTTAGGACTATGGAGATTGTTAAAATATCTTTCTGCAGCTGTGCACCCAAGGTGTGGCTCTGTATTACTGCTAGAGCCAGAAGAATTCGAAAAATTTAAAGTAAACATAGTTTTGGCTAATTGTACTTGTGGAGGACCCTTATTGTCTCCCCCCTCTGTTTCTGAAGCTGTTTTTTAAGGGTACAATTAGCACGTTCTACAATAGCTTGTCCTTGGGGACTGTAAGGAATCCCTGTGGGATGATTGATTTTTTACTGTTTATAAAATTTTGTGACCTTATTGGTAGTGTAAGCTGGGCTGTTATCTGTTTTAATGGCTTGAGGGAGGCCCATAATGGAGAAGCCGATAAGCAAATGTCTGCAAGAGTGGCCAGCAGTTTCGCCGCTTTGAGCGGTGGCCGAGATCAAAGCAGAGGAGGTATCGACAGTGACATGAACAAAAGATAAAGGTCCAAGAGAAGGGACATGAGTTACATCTATTTGCCAGATGGCATTAGGAACTAGTCCTCGGGGATTAACCCCTCCAGGGCATTTTTGAGAAGCATTAAGAATGTGGCAAGTTGGGCAAGTTTGAACTATATGTCTGGCCTGTTTATAAGTAATAGGAAAACGAGCCCGAAGGCCAGCAGCGTTTGTATGGGTTAAAGAATGAAATTGGGTTGCCTCGGTAACAAGGGCATTAGCAACTAAAGAATCAGCAAGAGCATTGCCACGCATTAGTGATCCCGGTAGGGAGGTGTGGGCGCGTATATGAGTAATGAAAAATGGATGTTGTCAGTTTCTGACAACTTGCTGGAGTTGATTAAAAAGAAACTGGAGAGACGGGATTTGAGTTATTAGACAGTAACGCCGTCTCAATATTTTGTACTGTATGCACAACATAAGCCGAATCAGAGACAATGTTTAAAGGTTCAGTATAATCTTGTAAGGCAGTTAAAATAGCAACTAACTCTGCTCTCTGTGCAGAGGTACAATTAATTTGAATAACTTGTTGACTTGTTTTATTTACTATTGCAGCTCTGTCATTACTAGATTTATCAGTAAAAACTGTTACTCTCTCTGAAATTGGAGCTGGATTTAACCTTTTAGGGAGAATCCAACTGGTTTTTAGAAGGAATTGAAACAATTTATTTTTTGGATAATGATTATCAATGATTTCAAAATATCCACAAATAGCAACTTGCCAGATTTTAGAATGGGTATTTAAATGTGTGATTTGTTGTTTTTTAAATGGAACTACTATCTTATTAGCTTCAATTCCGTTTAAATAATGAACTCTACTGCGAGCTCATGAAACAAACTCTGAAATTAACTCTAAATAGGTTGGGAGTGATTTGACAAAATTATTAGGTAGAAATAGCCACTCTACCAAGTCATTTTGTTGAATTATCACCGATGTAGGTGAATGGGGAGTGGGGAAAATTAAAATTTGTAAAGGCTGAGATGGATCTATGTGCTGAATTTGTGTCTCCTGAAATTTTTCTTCAACTAATTTTAATTCTTTGTTAGCTTGAGGATTCAAAGTACGGGGGCTGTCTAATTGAGAAGGACCCCGAAAAAGACCAAACAAATCACTAAGCGCGTAAGTGGGGATTCCCAGAGTGGGACGTAGCCAATTAATGTCTCCTAACAATTTTTGTAAATCATTTAATGTAGAGATTTGATCTCTTCTAATTTGTATTTTTTGAGGCCTAATTGTCTGTCTATCTTCAATGGCTCCAAGATATTTAATAGGAGTTGTAGTTTGAATCTTATCAGGTGTAATACAAATACCTGCTAACTCGAGTTGGTCCTGAAGCAACTTAAAACAATTGGCTAAAATTTTTGTAGTTGGTGCAGCACAGAGAATATCATCCATATAATGAATGATATAACAATCTGGAAATTTTTCTCTGACTGGTGAAACAGCTCTGGCTACAAAAAACTGACAAATTATGGGACTATTAAGCATCCCTTGAGAAGCACTTTCCATTGCTATCTTTTACTAGGCTCTCTATTATGTAGAGAGGGCACTGAGAATGCAAATCTAGGGCAATCTTGAGGATGTAAAGGAATAGTATAAAAACAATCTTGTAAATCTATTACTACTAAAGGCCAGTTTTTAGGAATCATAGATGGTTGTGGGAGTCCAGGCTGTAAAGGACCCATAGGATCAATTAAAGTATTAATTGTTTGCAAATCAGTGAGCAGTTTCCATTTTTCTGACCTCTTTTTTATTACAAACACAGGGGAATTCCACGGACTGGTGGAAGATTCTGTATGATCTTGTTTTAATTGAATTTGTACCAACTCTGTTAACGCCTCTAATTTCTCTTTAGAAAGGGGCCACTGTTCAATCCAGTGAGGCTCATCACTATTTCACTTCAGAGCCAAGGGAGTTTTTAGCTCCGTGACAGTGGCCCCTAACAAAAAGGCTTATGATTTTGTGAATTAAATCCCAATCCTTCACGTCCAGTCTGAGACGCAGGCAGAATAGGCTGACTAATTCCCTGATTAAACTTTCCTAAACCTTGTCCTGGTTGGAAACCCATCAGATTCATCATTTTTTGGCTCTGAAAGCTATATCGTCCTGGGGGTATCCAGATTTCTGTTCCCCATGGAGAAAGCAGATCTCGACCCCACAAACTGGAATATCAGCGATGTAAGGCTGTAAAAATCCTCTCTGTCCTTTTGGCCCGAGGCAAGGGAGA
Organism: Rhinolophus ferrumequinum; assembly: GCF_004115265.2. NCBI lineage: Eukaryota > Metazoa > Chordata > Mammalia > Chiroptera > Rhinolophidae > Rhinolophus > Rhinolophus ferrumequinum. The sequence continues at coordinate 92,307,938 of NC_046290.1, read as the reverse complement.
ATGCAGGTGTTCTGAAGCAGTCCTGAAGGCTGGCCTATCTCCACAACATTAATGTTAGATTGTTGTACTTGCCAATTAGCCGGCCAATCTTGAGAACATATTATAGAGATGTCAGCACCAGTGTCCATAAGTCCTAAGAATTTTTTATTTTGAATTTTAACTTGGCAAATTGAACAGATGTTAGAAATTTTTTCTGTTAGAAAAGTACCTGTTGATCCTGTACTTCCAAATCCTCCAGTTCTTTTTTGGGTTCCCCTCTTTTTAGGGGGTATATAAGGAATTAAAAGAAGCTGTGCAACTCGCTCTCCCTTTTTTGCAGACCAAGGGACTGAGGAGGACATAACAATTTGAATTTCTCCCTTGATATCTGGATCTGTTATTCCAGTGTGGACTGTAACTCCTTTTGATGTCAAGCTTGAGCAACCAAGGAGAAGTCCAACTGTATTTTGAGGGATCGGTCCAATTATTCCTGTGGGCACACGAAGGGGGGCTTCCCCTGAAAGTAGCAGAATATCTTGAGCTGTATAAACATCAACTGCAGCACTCCCTTCCGTGGCTGGAGTTAATTGTTGAATAGATAGTTTTGAGGAGGAGGCACCGCCTGGTAATTTTGAGGTGCTGCCTGACTCACAAACGCCCCGGTTATTGTCTGGGCCTGGGACTGGCCCTGCTTCTTGTTTCCCTGAAGCAGGGTCCCATCTTTGTGATATTTAGATCTACATTCTGATGCCCAATGATTTCCTTTTTTACACCTAGGACAAACCCCGGGTTATTTAGGACCCTGGGGAGAAGGACTTTGCAGCTGGGAGCTGCTTTTTTTCTTAACTCTGCAATTCTTTTTAGTATGTCCTGGCTTGACACAATTATAGCCAGTGCCAGAAAACGTGCCTTTTCCCTGAATTGCCCCTGTCATGGCATCAGCTAACATAGCAGTTTTATGGTCTTCCGCCCCCACCTCTTGACACAGCCTAAGATGTCCCGTAGCATCAGGTTTTCCTGTTTGTGTGCCAATGGCACGTTTACAATCTTTGTTTGCGTTCTCAAAAGCCATAATTTGTAAAATGATGTCAGCGGCAGCAGGATTAGTGATTTGTTTATTAATTGCTTCTTGCAAACGGGCAAGGAAATCTGAATAAGGTTCCTGTGGACCTTGCAAGATCTCCTGAAAAGAGGAGGGAGTTTTGCCCTCTACCTCAATCTTTTCCCATGCTGCTAGGCAAATTTGTTTTAATTGTCTGACAGCCAGTTCTTCCACATCTAGCTGATCATGTGTTTCAGCCCAAAGTCTTTTCCCTAACAGCTGATCAGCAGAAATATCTACATTACGAGCCTGATTTTGTCTCTCCTGTGTTTCTGCACCATCAATCCACCAAGTTTTAAATTGGAGGTATTGAGAAGGAGTTAGACAAGTTTTTGCCAAAGCATTCCAGTCTGCGGGAATCATCTGATTGCCACCGGCAATACCTTTAAGGAGGCTGACAGTGTATGGAGAAGTAGTCCCAAACTGTAAAACTGCTTGCTTTAATTGTTTTAGCAATTTAAAAGGGAAAGGCTCACAAATCGCCTCATGGACCCCTTTAGGATGGTCTGCATTATGGACTTCAGCCTGTCTAAAGATCACTGGAAAATTGAGTGCATGTACGTCTCCCTCGAGTTTAGCCTGATGGATGCCACGCTCTATAGCTGGTAATGAAGAGCGGGTACCCTTCTTAGTTGTCTGAGGGATACTTTTACTGAGAAAGGGATTATTGTTTTGCCTAGCAGGTTTGGAAAGCCTCCGCGTTTGTTTTAAACAGGAAGGTGGGGGAGGCGGCCAATGAGACGGAGGGGGACAATCGTCCTCAAAACATTCTACCAGATCTGGATACAGATTTTTAGGAATGATAGTGGACGCCGTCTCGGACCCCTCGTCATCATCCCGACCCTCTTTTGTCTTTTTAAACTGATCTTTGTCATCTTTTTCTCTCTCCTCCTCTGAGTCTGTTTGGAGCGGTTCCAAAACTGAGCGGATTAGCTGGGTTGTTTCCCAGATTGGACAAGGGAAAGACACTCCGTTGGAATGTACTTCACGGAGGTTTTGTCCTGCTTCTTCCCACTTATCTATATCAAGTGTTCCAAGGTTTGGAAACCAGGAACAATGAGTCTCAATTACCTTAAGGAGTTCCTCTAACCTTTTTTCTGAAGTTTTGTGCTTTCCCTTCTTAAGAAGCTGCTTAAGCAGGCAGATGTAAGGTCTATACTTACTTTCTGCATTACCCATGTTAGTAATTAAGCAGGAAAGGGAAAAGAAGGACTTTCACTCCAGTTCTACTCTGATGCTCATCTGGCTGTGCCCTTCTTGGGCCCTTAGAACCCGTCGTGGCTAGAGGTGTGGTCGTACAAGCCCTGAGCCTTGTTGGCGAGGTGCCAAATCACCATTATGCCGTAGGCCGTGGTTATGGAACCGCAGCGTGGAGCTCAATCAAACTCCGTAGTCTGAAGGACCGCGGAGTCATAAGCATTCACTCACACACTCACACTGTTAGTAGATTCTTTTAAATTCCTCCGTCACCCTGGTTAAATTCTCCAAGTCCAAAGACTACCTCCTTACCCCAGGGAGTTGCGGCGGCGGATGCTTGGAGCCCTTCAGCCGTATCCGCAGAACCTTACGACTCTTAGTCGTCCTTCCCTTCTCGAGCCCCACGTTGGGTGCCCGATGTCGCATCCAGCACAACACAGGCAGTGAGGGTACGAGAAGGGGCGGTTTGGGTTAAGTTTTTAAGAAAGAAACAAACAGAGACTTAATGCAGTTAAATCTCCGAAGGCCAGGGGTCTCTCAGTCTCAGAGGACTGGAGCCCAGAATAAGGCCGACTGGAGGTTTTTATTGGTAAGTGTACACATACAAGAAAGTAACATTGTTTCTTACACAGTCTGTGAGACTCATACATCATAGCAGAAAAATGTCTATTCCAATCACCCTTTGTCTATAAACAGCCGAAGCACCAGGTCCCACGATGTCTTAATTAAGGTATGTACCTCTCAGGGTCGAGTCTCTCATATTGTAACAGCTCCGTTGAGATAAGTGAGAGAACTGATCTTTATTGCCCTCATGACTTCTCTCACAATCAGGTGAGAGAGGAAAGCCAGAGCCAACAGTGGCTTTTCCCAGGCAGGGGGAAGGGAGGCAAGGCTCCTTTTTGCATCTTCTAAGGCAGCTCATTGGGGGTCCCCACTCGGTTCCGCCTGGCTTGAGTTGTTCCCTCCAGTGGGGAATCTTACTCGTCGTTGGCTTCAAACCATCTTTAGGGGACCAGACAGAGAGACGTCAGGTGTAAAACATAGAGGTAAGCAAAGTCCTAAAAAGGCACAGTCTCACAGACTTTTCTTTCCTCAAGGAAAGACGTGGGGGGCAGTCGGCTAGGCCGCTGCGTGTCTACATCATGAGCGTGAATGTTAACGGCTGGAGTGTACAGGGCAGAGGGTCAGTGATGAGGCACCATTCAACTGAGAGTTGACAGGCAAGCAGAGGGCAGGCATTTGCAGGCAGCAGGAACAGCGTGTGTAGAGGCTTGGGGGTAAGAAAGGGCCTGGGGTGACAGCTGAGCAGGCTGGGGCCTTCAGAATGAACTGGGACCAGTACAATCTGGAGCCTGCCTGTTCTCGGGCCCTGGCTCTCACTCTGCTCATGCTGGCCCCTTGACCCAGTTTTCTGGGCTGCCTTCTCTCTCCCCTGTAGCTAGAGGAGCCAGTAGCCACTGCAGCCATGTCTTGGCCCACCCCTACTGGTCCCTACACTGGTCTCAGCCTGCATGTCCTTGACTCCTGGGGACAGAAGCCCAGGAGCCATGATTTCCCCCTTTATGCTTCATTTGCTGTGAGCTCTGCCAGGCTGCCCTGCCCACCTCTCTGGACACCATTTCCCTTCTGTAAAACGAGGGACAATCTCAAGTCTCCTCTGGCTCAGAAACTCCAGTCCCAACTCCCCCGAAACCCCACTCCCTGTGAGTGACACAGGCTAGAGTTATCCACGGGAAAGAATGCATCGCCTTGACAACCATTCTTCTAGTTGACTTCTCCCCCTGAGGGACAGAGAGGCATGTCCCATTAGTCATCCTGGCCTCTCCCTCCAGTCTCCAGACCCCTCCCTCTGCTTCCCAGTGGCGGGGTGGGGGCCCAAAGCCCCTAGGAGTATTTCATGAAAACTCGGGCTCTGCTTTTCTTCCTCAGTCCTGGTACCTGGCTCTGCCCTTGTCGCAGCCCTGGCTCAGGGACCAGGGCAGTGGGTGAGTTCCCAGGGCAGGTGGGATAGGGCTGGGGGCTGGATGTCGGGGCGTGGGGGGCTGAGAGCCATCAGACACCTGCGGGGACCTCTTCTGTATATGGGGTCCTCTACTGAGTAGACCTAGGGGTGCAGACAAAACCCGGCAGAGAAAGTACAGTGCAGGGGAGGGAACATGAGAAGGGGCAACAAGGCAGCAGTGGAGCCCAGGGGAGGCATCGAGCCCAGCTTGGTGGGGGTGGAGGTGGGGGCGGGGGGAGCACAAAGGGAACTTCCTGAAGGAGGTGGTGTCTGAGCACTGGGTTTACCGAGGGGCTCAGCAGGCTGAGACGTGGGGGGTGCGGAGCTGGGGGGTCAAGAGAGGGGAGACATGGCCTGGGGTAAGACGTGGAAGTCCCTGAATACCATCTGGGGTGTTGAGCATTGCAGGAGGCAGCCCAGTGAGGTAGCGCAGACTGAGTTTTACGAAGGCCTTCCTTCGGTGACTGGGGTGCAGTGAGCAGCAGAGAGAGGTGAACCCGGGGGGCAGAGCAGGGAGTGGCCTGAGCAGGGTCTTGGGGGACAGTGTCTCCTACAGACACCCCCAGCTGTTCCCAGGGTTAGCATGGGGGTGCTGGGATGCCTGACAGGATTGAGTTCCACCCTCTGTCCCCCAACAGGACCACTGCAGGCAGCGTCCAGCACTGGCTGGCGCCAGCCACCTGGGCTCCAGTGTAGCGGGCTTCTGAGCTCCAGACAAACTGAGGCATGGAGCCCTTAGGGCGGCCCCTGCACAGCTCGGGGTGGAAAATGAATGTAGAGAGGATCCTTGCTGCCATCAAGCTTGTCTTGCCCCTGGATGACTGTAGTAGCCTCCTTACTGGGCACCCTAAATCCTTGCCCTGTGTTGGGTTAAATAGGGTCTCTCTGGAATTCATGTCTATCTAGAACCTGTGAATGTGACCTTATTTGGAAATAGGGTCTTTGCAGTTAAGACGAAATCATACTGGATTAGGGTGAGCTCTAAATCCTGATGAGGCTGATGTCCTTATAAGAAGAGGGAATTTGGCCACAGAGACACACAGAAGGGAGAATGGCATGTGAAGACAGAGGCAGAGATTGGGGCGATGCCAAGGAGCCCCACGGATGGCTGCAACCACCAGAAATGAGAAGAGGAAAGGCAGGCTTCTTCCCCAGAGCCTTCAGAGAGGGGAGCGGCCCTGGGACACTTTGATGTCACAGTGTCATCTCCAGAATCATGAGAGAATAACTGTCTGTTGCTCTGAGTCACTCTGTTTGTGTCATTTGTTACGACAGCTCCAGGAGACTAAGATACCCCCAAGCCCCAATCTATTCTCCCCACAGCAGCCAAGGGATCCTGGCCACATCTTTCCTTCCTCTAACCCCACAATGGCTCTTCTCTCTTTCAGGGTCAAAGCCAAAGTCCTGACAGTGATTCGAATGACCCCACACCACCTGTGCTGCCCCTTAGACCTCGCTGATCATATCTCCTACGCCTTTTCTTGCTCCCTAATCCCCCAGCCACACTGACCCCAGAAAACCCACCACCACTGAGATGCTCCCCGCTCGTGCCCATGGTGGATTGTCCCGAGGACAGTGCTGGTGTTTCCCCATCCCTGTGTGGTTATAGCACTTCCCACCACGTGGCGTCCCCTCCCCTCCCATGGAACCTGGGCTGGCCTCTGGCTTGCTCTGGTCATAGAATGCGGCTGCAGTGATGCTGTATGACTTTCAGGCTTAGCCTGTGAGAGGCGTATTTTTGCCCTCTTGGGTTTCTTGCTGCCTTGTAAAGAAGCTTAAGCTGGACTACTGAATGAATGATGAACAACCTTTTGGAGAGGAAAAGGAGAGAGAGGTGGTGAAGAGGGAACAGACAGGAGAGGGGAGAGGACAAAAGGAGAGGTCCAGCCAGCTTTCAGCTGTTCCAGTCCCCATAAGACCTGTGAATGAAGCTGAACTCCCAACTGGATGTAGCCACATGAGTGACTCCAGCTGGTGCTACACAGAACAGAAGAGCCACCCAGCTGAGCCCAGCCCCCTACAGAGTTGTTAGAGATGATAAAATAGCTGTTGTTTTAATCCCCAGAGCTTTGGGGGCATTTGTTACATAGCAATAGACAACTGACCCCAGGACCTTTGCACCTGCTGATCCCTCTGCCCAGGAGAGCACTGTCTCAGGGGATCCCATGGTTCTCCTCCCTGGTTCATTCAGGTTCTGTTTATATGTCACCTTGTCAGGGTTCCATGGCCTCCCTGCCTAAAATAGCTCCCCTCTTCCATAACTCTAACCTCCTAGTTTTGTTTCTGTAAAGCCTGTATCACATTCCATTATACCTGTATTGGTTTATTTACTGTTTGTCTCTCCCAAACTGTGTCAGACTTGGTTTTTATTCCCTGAGATACCCCAGAGCCTGGCACAGAGCAGGGGCTCTCCGACGACCTGCTGAAGGAATGAATAGATAAAATGTCTGTCCTTTTCCCAACCCCACTTCTCCTTTAGAGCTTCTGCCTGCAGCACATCGTACCCAGTGGTCTTGGCACAGAGCTGACCCTCACTAAACAGTGTGTCAGTTGCACTGAATGTACCAACTAAAAAGTTCTCAGTGTTTTGAGCTCCAGTTCCCCAGGGTGGGGAGATGTGGGGCCAGAGCAGGAAGGACTCAGCTCCAGGCTCAGTGGATCAGGGACGAGCCAGGCACCCCACCTCTTGGCCGCGAAATTGTGAGATTTCACTAAAAGGAGGCATTCACCTACTGAAAGAGTTCCTGGTTTATAATTTCACATGTGGGATGCTTTAACTAGACCGGGGAGGTGGTGAGCTCCTGTTGCGAGCTGTGTACAAACAGACCAGGAAGGGGCCACACCACCACGTAGTAGAAAGAGTCAGGCCCAAGGAAGGGTTGATGAACTGTGAGGTCTTTCCCCCTCGATATTAGCATAGACAGGTCTCTGTTGGGGTCTGGTGAGTGGCCCTGAGGGGAAGGGAAGGGACCAGGTCACCGGCACTTCTCCTCCCTGCTCAGACAAATTCCCAGGCCACAGGTTTAGGGCCTCTGTCTGCTGGGAGAGTGTGGGGAAGAGCCTTGCTGCGCTCCTCCTCAGGACAGGGTGTGATGGTTGCCAAAGGAACGTGGGACTTGTTTGGTGACAGAGGTTGGGTGGGCCTTTGGGAGCCTTTATCCGGCTGCCCCACACGAGGAGGTAGGTGGGAGCCCCACCCCATCCCATGAGTCACCCCAAAGGCACACAGCAAGGTAGGTCCTTGGGAATAGACGATTCCCCAGGGCTTGGCATCCCTCCTCTCCCACCATCCCGGCCCCTCTGGGCATTCTGGGCCATTCCCTTCACACTAGGACTCACTGGGGCTGGGGACGGCTGGACGAGGAAGAAGAGGGGACACAGCGGGGAAGCTGGCCTCTGCCCAGAAGTGAAGACATTCTGGTCATCAGCCTGACACTACAGAACAAGATGATACCCACAGGCCACCTGGCCAGATCCATGCAGCAAGAAGGGGTTCATATTAACAGGCAAAATGACTACCGGGCACAAGTACCGTGCCAGACCCTGGGCTCAGCATGGGTACCATGGGTAACTAAATAGATGCAATCCCTAACCTCAGGGAGTTACAGCTTATGGAGAAAAGAGACTTTCACCAAACAATGACACAGCCAACGGGTGACTCATGATTATGAGGAATCATTTATCCTGTGGAAGAGTGAAACATAGTGAAAAGTTTGTGACCAAAATGACCCTTGAGTTTGTTTTCTAAGTCATCGCAGCGCTGGTTTCTAGTGTCTACGCCCTCAAGCTCTAGGTCCAGTAACGGTCACTTATCTCCTGTCCTGAGCTTGTGCCAAAACCCCAGCGCTGACCCAGGCTATGAAAGTGGTGGTGGGTGGGGGTGGGGTCTCCGGCCTTGGGTCTGCCCTGGTGCCCTTGTTGCTGTTGTCATTTCTGCCATATAGTGGCACTCCTGGGAGTGGCTTACTCTGGTGATGTCCGTTTATCCCCAGGTAGCAGGCCCCTTCCGGTGCTGTGGGAAGGAGCGCCCCCCAGCCTGGCCAAGTGTTTGCTTGTCTCCTGCCTGACTCCACTGCTGTCACCTGCAGCAGCCCCAGGAGGAATGCAGGACCAGGAGGGACTCCTGGGGCCCTGTGGGTCTGCGAAGGAGCCCTCGCACCACTACCTGGCAGATAAACTGAGCCAGCAGTTGCCTGGAACAGGCTGTAGTTGTGGACACCCTAATACATGTAGGAGCTTGTCCAGACTCAAGCTGAGAGGGGACTTCAAAGACTGCCCACACCTGTGGTGTATGATAAAAATGGTATTTCAGATCATATCATTTGAAATTGGTATGATTTTTCAGTATTTTAGGTTTTTTTCAGTATTTGGGGTTTTGATGGAGATTTCATTAAGCCATTGGCCATTGGTGACTAATGCAACCTCTAGCCCCTCTCCCTGATGGGGCTGAAAGTTCTAACTCTCTTATCACTGGTCCCCTTGGCAACCAGTCCCCATCCTTGGGTTCTCTAGGGTCCTTCCAAAGATCATCTCATTAACATAAACTCAGGTGTGGTTGAAACAGCTGGTTTTGGACACAAAACACAGCCATTTCACCTTTGTTCTTCTAGAGGTATTTCAGGGAATAAAAGATGCCCCTTTAGGTGCTTTGTGCCAGGCACCACAGACAAAGACCATAATATATATCACAGCTGCCACACTCTGAACGGAAGGAGGAGCAGGATTGGGTGAGAGATGGGCGTGAAGAACAAAAGTAACAAAATAAAAGCATTATCGTACAGAGCAGTAATGAAGCCTGCCAAGAGCTAAGAAGGAAGCTGAATCACTTGCTCCTGCAGGCCCCAAATTAAACACAGAGAAAAAAGGGAAAAGAGAGAGAGTCCGGCCTGGGTGTTGGAAGACGCAGCTGATTTCCAGCTCTGCCGCTGCCCCCCACAGGGCTGCAGGAAGCTCCTCTCTCTGGGGCAGGGCAGGGTTTTCTCATCTGTATAATGAGATTAATAAGAACGCCTGCCCTGCCTACCTCTGGGGACCTGGGGACACGATGAGTAGAGGAGCAAGAATGTGTTTTCAAAAGGATGAAGAAAGCCCTTCCCATGTTATGATGTCTGCTTTCAACCACCTTTCAAAAAGGAGAGAAATGTAGATATATACATATTTATTAATATGTATTATATATAAATATATATAAGAACCTATGATAGATGTATATGTTATATATACACATATGTATTAGAAGCATATATAATATATACATATAAGTATCTATAGATATACGAAGAGTAACAGTATTTACATCTAGTAAATCTATATAGATAGAGGGAGGGAATGCAGAGCTTATAAAGGAAAATGTGAACAACTGTTGCATCTGGGTGGAGGCTCATGGATGGGCTTTCATGGTCCTATACACTTTCAACTTTTCTAAAGGTGTGGCCCTTCCTATAGTAAAAAGCTGGGAGATGAAGAGAGCCTCTCCATGGCTGGGTCTGACCGAAACTTGCCAGCTGGGGCCCAGTCGGACCCACTCATGTCCCCCTCTCTTACTCGCCTGTGCCGAGCAGCCCTGGTCGTGCCCTCTCTCCAAGGCCCACATATTTGCTTTAAATTCTGCCTGTCCGACCTCTGCATCCTATGGCTGAATGCTGATTGCAGGGTGACCTACCTGCATCTGAAGTGCAGCCGCGTCACGGCCATGTCCATCGTGCCGAAATGGCTGCTTTGTGGAGGGCCTGTGTGAGAAGCTGAGAGCCCACCCCCCTCCACCTGTGAGTAAGGAACTTTCAGCGGGAGGAGGGGGGCACAGTGTGCAGAGGGGTGCACCTGATAGAACAATACACAGTTGGGAGGTGCTCACCAGACGCAGGGGGAGTACTTAGGGGAGGCCCCACGGCCAGCCAGGGCTCATTTCTAATAGCGTCGACCCCTGGGGTAGGTAGGACGGAAGGACAGAAGTTCCCTGGGTATTGCAAGGCAGTGAGGTCTTCTGGAAGAGACCGGCCTGAGCAAAGGTGCAGAGGTGTGAGCCCCAGGAGCACGGTGACAGGGGGCTGCAGGTACCCCAGGCACACTCATGATCTGCCTTCTCTGAGCCTTTGCTCTGGTTTTGGTCCCCCAGTCCTCTTAGGGCTGAGCCAATCACTGAAGAGATACAGGAATTGTGAATCTTGAAAAGTCTGACACCATCTGCTAACATGTCCGAGTAAAGGATTGGTCACAAAAAACGTACTGGGTAATTGTGTTGTTTTGGAATACTTGCGTGTGTTCTTTTTAATTCACTGTAATAAACAATTGGCACAGTTTAAGTATTTTTGGAAAGAAAAATAGTGTATGTGGGCTGGCAATCAAAGAAAGTGTAAATGCATTATAATAATTAGAGAATATTTACAATGTTTTTTTAAAAAAATTTTAAGTACTCTTCATAGGAGATTCAGTTTGGGGAAGGTGAAGACACTGGGCTGAGGGGCTGGTGCTTGGGGCAGGGGGCCTGTGAGGCGCTGCTGCCCCGATTCAGGTGAGACAGGGTGAGTCCATGCTCTGCCTACCTGCCCAGGGCCCCATCCGGGAATCTTCTATGTTGAAGACGGATCGCCCTGCCCTTGCAGTGGCCACAGAGAGAGGGCAGGTCACCTGGATGACAACAGGAGGTCGGGTGATGTCGGAGAGCCCCCTCCAGGGGCCAGGCTGCAGGGGGACAGCAGGTAGTATCCCCAAGCTTGCCTCTGGGTATGACCCTATAATTCGGGCTCTGCCCTGGCTGGCTGGGTGATCTTGGACAAGCCCCCTTCCTTTTCTCTATGCTACTTCTAGAATACTCCCTCCCACACAGTGGGGCTGTAGAGAATGCCAAGTTGCCTGGTTGGGGATTATTTGGACGTGGAGATACCACAAGGCCTGGCAGCACTGTCGTCACCCTGGCCCCAGAGCTGCCTCTCTCTCTGAGCCCCACCCTGGACAGGCCTTCCTGGAGTGGGGGAAGGGGTGTCTGAACTTGTCTTGGAGGCAGCAATTAATTGTTCTCTTCAGACCCCTCCCTGGCAATGCCAAATCCTTGGGGCCAGCAGATTCTGCCCCCAAACCTGTCCAACCAGTTGTTTGAGAGGAGGGGGCACCTGGGAGGGACAGCAGGAGGTGCCAGAAGCAGCCTCCCCCAACCAACACTCAGGGCGGAGCTCCAGGACTCTGGATGCTACAGACACTCTCAGACAGACAGACGCTTGGACACTTGGACTGGCCATGGGGTTCAGTGGGGGACAGTCTGGGCTGCTGATGCCACCATTGCTGCTGCTGACCTGCCTCCCGCTGGGGATGGGCCTGGGTGAGTGAAGGGGAGCGGCAGGGGCTTCAGGAGAACAGACCCCACCTTCCCCAGCTGCCTCCCAAGCCCCAAATGTGGAGACTGGGTCCTGGGTGTGGCAGGAGAGACAGCCCACCAGAGAGGTCACAAGACAGACACCCCAAGTCAGGGGAGCAAGTAATACTTCCTTCCTCTCTTTGGGGTTCTCATCCCCATGCACTCTGAGCCCCCACCCCAATTCTCACCAAGTGGCTCATCCCTTCCTGGCCCTGAGGAGAGGTTAAAAGAAGTCTCCAAGGTCAACTCCAAAAGGAAGATCTCTGAGGGGGGCTGCAGACATAGTTCACCATTGGCTCTTAAATTAGAGGGGCTTAGAGATACAGTCGCCCCATCTCTGCTGCTCTACTCCTTTTCCCTCATTAAATAAACGGTAAGTACCTGCTGTGTGCAGTGTGCACTGGGCCTTAGCGACAGACCTGGGAGCTCAGAGAAGGGAGGGTCCCAGCACGGAGCCTTGGGAGTTAAAGCAGAATTAAAGGGAAATGAATTGAATTGAACTGAACTGAACTGAAGGCGAGAGAGGGTTCTGGAGACGTGCGTAAAAGCTCACCTCATTTTTCTGGGGCTCTCTGGTGTTTGGAGCTGGAGAGAGGAGGAGCGCTGCTCTCAAGGGACACAGCGAGGAGTGGGGGTTCTGAGCCCCCCCACAGCAAGGCTGCACATGCCCACGGGGACCCGGGCTTCTTGTCCTCCCCAGCTGTCCCTGACCTTTCCCAGATGAGGTTGGGAGGGGCTGAGAAGGGGACAAGTTCCAGAAGGGGAAGGTGCCTTAAGTAAGGGGGGTTAGAAGGTGGCAGAGCAGTGGGTGGGGAGGGGAAGTGTAGGATTCTACCCCCTCCTGGTGGCCCACATCCGGGCCTGGGCTCTTGGTGCGGACCTTCCTGTGTCACCTCCCCACTCCTCCCAAGCCATTCATTCCTCTCATCAAGCAAATCAATCTGGACCATGTGGGTAGAGCTAGAGGGACTTGAGAAGTAGGTAAACTGAGGCCCAGGGAGTCAGAACTCAAGGTCACTGGGTACCAGTAGTATTCAGGCTCCTCCAAATCTGACTGTTACCCCAAAAGGCCTAAGACCCCTTTCCCAGAACAACTGTGCCTGCAGCTGGGGGGAGGGGCCTTCTGTGCCTCTACCGCCCTTCCCTGGGCCGTGCCCATCACCCGGAAAGCCCCATGCTCAGGTAGGGCAAGGCCAGATGGGCCTCCCCTTCACCTCCCACAGTGCCCACCCCTGGTAGGCTCCCAAGGCAGGGGCAGGGCTGGACTCAGGCCGCCCACCTACTCCCCACGGGCACGGAGTTGCCAGGGAGCCCTCCTGATTAATGCCTGATTGGAGCTCCTAGGAAAAGCCCTAACTCCTTTCTCAGACTGCGCTCCCAGGGCAGGGCTGTGCCCTCCCGCCTCAGTCTGAGGTGTGGAGGCTTGGTCGTCCTACTGAGTCTCTTCTCCCTGCTGCCCACTGGCCCCAGAGCACATCAGCTATGTGCCCCAGCTCTCAAGTGCCACCCTGGCAGCGAAACTCACCCAGACCACCTTCACTCTGGAGCAGCCGCGGGGCCAGTTCAGTCACCTCAACATCTCCGACTTTGACCCCATCTGGCTGGTGGTGGCCCGCAGCAACGGTGGGTGCCACTGGGGCCGGCCTCGGCTTTCCCTCTGTGAAAGGGGCAGGGGGCGTGCGAGAGGAGGTGCTGCCGGGAATGTGGTGGGTGTGGAGGAGGGGTCTGGCCTGGTGGGACAGGCCAGAGCCCTGCGCATGTGGCCCCTGCTGTCTGACCCGCATGCCACCCTCAGCTATCCAGGACGTCACTGCCCCACAGAGGGTGGAGGACTCCCCGGTCCCTGCCGACCTCCCCAAGAGGGGTTACTACCTCACGCTGATGGCCAACCGGGCGCTCTATCCAGGTGGCCAGCCTGGCAACCAGCTCCGGGTCCTCCGCGTTGGCAATGACACCAGCTGCTCCCCAAAGACAAGGGGATGCAACCACCCCCTGCCGGGCCCGGGCCCCTACCGGTGAGCAGCTCTGCCAGACCCTGCTGTGGCCTGTGCCCAAACCTGAGCCCGGGGCAGTTCCCAGTTGGATGCCTGGGTTCCTTGCTCTAGTTATGCCATGGGAGGAGGCCAGGGTGAATTCTCCTGCCTTTCTTGAGCAGATAGCTCCTGACTCGAGCCCCTACCCCCATGGGCCATTTGGATGCCGCAGGTGGTGTCTCCCCATCCAGGCAGGGCATGCCACAGGGAGGGACTGGCTCCCTGACCCATCTCCCTTCACTCAGGGCTTGATTCACTGATGTTCCGTGCTGGGGCATCTAGTCCACTGCACACACATTTCCCAAGTGGAGACACTGAGGCCCAGAGGGGGTTAGGGGTGCACCCAAGGTCATACAGCTGGGAAATGTCACAGCTGGGATTAGAGCCCCTGTGGGTGGGCTCCAAGGCTATGCTTTAAGCTCCCCTACCTGTCAGGCCCTGGGAATCAAGGGGACAGCCTGACAGGCACCAGGGCCCAAGCGTTCAGGACCCGGGGACCCCCATGCCCAATGCTGGGTCTCCTGTTCAGAGTGAAGTTCCTGGTGATGAATGACAGAGGACCCTTGGCTGAGACAGAGTGGTCCAGTGAGACCCGTCTGCAGCAAGGTATGGGGCCAGATGAGCGGGTCACACACGAGGGCTGGGGGTATGAGGGCTCCTGAGGACTGGGGGTGGGCCACCCCAGTCATTCAGAGTCATCATTACCATCCTGGGGTCTGTAGGTGCCCCTCCCCTGGAAGGGGTGGGGTGGGGTGGGGTCTGGAGGCCCCCTTCTGGTTCCAGGTCCCCCTTCTCAGGTCAGATCAGATCTCTTCCCTCCCTGCATCCCCCCACTCCTGCTTGTGGTCTCCTTCCCCCCTCCCCCCACAGCGGAGGCACTCCAGGCTACCCCTGGGCCCCGGAGTGCAGGTGCACTGGTCATCATTGCCGTCCTGTCGGTCCTGCTGGCTGTCGTCCTCACCGCCCTCCTCGCCCTGCTCATCTACACCTGGTATGTGGACAGGGCTTAGACCGCCCGGGCCCTGGGAGAGGTGGGGTACCTGACCTGGGCCACCGGTATCCCCTTCTCCCTCCCTCACTTCCGCACAGCCCTCTGCCCAGGACCCCAGCCCAGCTCCCCCTTGCTAGCCATGAGGAGTGGTTTTCCCTGGAGGCCAGGCGGGGGTAACAATGATTGATCAAGGGATCCCAAGTTTCCAGAACCTCTTAACCTCTCCCTCCCTTGTCCCTCTGCCTGCCACCTGCCCACGAGGCCCACAATTTCTGAGCGGGCGCCATCGCCCCCTGGTGGCAACAGCTGGAATTGTGAGTGGGGGCGGGAGGCCGACACTCCAGCTGGGAGTCATCCAGGTGGAGGTGAATTGCTTGTAGGCCAAGCACTGAGCTTTGCCTTAATTTGCCTTCAGAGGTCAAATACCGGGGCCTGGTGGAGACGGGGTGGCCACAGGGCCACCTAGAGGAAAGGGGAACCTGGTCCCTGGGTAGGATGTGGAGAGAAGGGAGAGGAAGAGGTGCTGGGGCAGGAGGGTTTTGGACAGCAGGACAAGGCAGGGGCCTCGTTTCCCAGCTGAGGAAGTGGCTGAATCCTGAAGGCCAGAGGGAGCCAGCAGTGGGTTTTGATTAGGGGAGACAGGCAGATGATGTTTTAGAGGCATCCTGGGGTGTGGTGAGTGGAAGAGGGGAGCACGGAAGCTGGGTGATGACAAAGGGTTGGGCGAAGGGACCTGGTTTTGTGAGGTTTAGAAGAATAGCCAAGTTTCCTTTGGCTAACCCAGCCAGGCCAGTGCAGCCTCAGTTTCTCCAGAGCTTCTATGCCTAGAGCTCCAAGCCCTAGGCAATAGCCGTGGGACTTTGATCAGTCCCTATGTTCATCATTCTCTCTCCCTCTCTCCTCTCTGTCCCCCACCCAAGCTATGACACCTGTGGGAGCACCCCCATTTCGGGACCAGGGGAGTCAGTGTTCATGAGAAGATATAACCCCCACCACATGTTTAGCCCTCCAGCTGTGAGGGGCTCCTGAGGGACTCCAGGGGGCTTCCATCTGCCCTTCAACCTCCTCCCTGGTCCAGGCTGCAGAGCCTGGGCTGAGGGCATGTCCTGCAGCTTCCAGAGCTCGGAAATAAATGTGCCCAACACCCCCTTATATGTCTGTGTCATTGTACACCTGGACAGTCTCCCCACCCTGGTCCCCAGATCCTCTGAGTGGGGACAGAGGGTGGTTCTCAGGGCTGAGGCCCAGGGTCCTAGGCCAGCTGAGCCATCTAGGGCAGGGCAAGCCTCTCTTAGGGCCTCAGTGCCCCATCTGTAAAATGAGGATGATGGCACTGCCCACTGGTGAGGCCAAAGCATGGAGGTGGACAGGCTCACCCTGCCCTGCATGTCTGACACTTGCTGCCCCCTCATCCCCAGCAGCAGACCTGTGGCCCCTCTCGCTAGCTGGCCTCGCCTCCTGGCTGGAGGACTTAGAGCAGTCTTCCTCCGTTCCTCCCATTCCTGTACAAGAGGTGCAGTTTCTAAGTTTCTAAGTTTCTTCACCTACCCCTGTGCTCATATGGGCCTGGGGAGCAGGAAGTGCATTTGAAACTCAGCTCCTAGAGAAACCTGGGCTCAGCCCAGAGCAGACACAGCACCAAACCTACCAGACACCCAGCATTTTCATCATCAGCTCCACTCCACCAGCCCTCACAACATGAGGTGACTCAAAGTTCTGCCCTCAAGTTGCCCATCACTGTCGGGGAGGAGAGGGTTAGCACTACACACAAGAGTGGAGGGAACGCAGGCATCTGAGAACCAGATGAGGCTCGGAGGAGGCTACCTGGGCAGGTGTGGCCTTGGAGAAGGGGCAGCACTGTGCCAAGTGGACACTGGAAGGGTGCCCAGGCAGGAGCAATAGCTTGTTCAAAGGCCTAGGAGCAACTGGGGACTGCTGGTGGGAGCAGATGGAGGTGGGGTATAATGGGGAGGCCAGAAGGCACCCTGTGCCAGGTGGAGGGCCTCACCCGCGGGGACAGGGGTCACGGAAGGGGGGCGCTGGCTGGCTTTCCAGGAGCCTGTCTCTGGGTGGTGCACATGGCCCTAATTGGTTTATTAGCTGGGTGCAGACACATCCTGCTCCTGCAGCGGAGGAAATGCTTACATGACCTTGGGAGAGGAGGGCCAACAGACTTCCAGCTTTTGCCTTGGTCTTTCCACAGCCTTTTCAGAACAGCCACAAGCCTAGCACCTGGGGCTGTGTGACTGGGCAGATCACTCACCTTCTCTGGGCCTCAGTGTCCCCTTATGTAAAAAGCGAAGGTTGAACTGGGTGATTCTAAGGCTTTGCATTCCACAAACCGACTCCCTGTGTGGGTCAGGCCCTGGCAGGAAACAGATGGCATACCATCTAGGAGGGCAATTGAGGGAGTTTACAAAGGTGTGGGAGGGGAACCAACAGGAGAGGGTGACCCAGGGCACTGATGGGGCTATAAGAGCTGAAGGGAGGAAGTGGTGTTTCTAGAGTCAGTGAACAGGAGCCAAGGGCGAGGGTCTGCCTGGCAAAAGCAGGGGCTGTAGGTAGAGGGACACAGCCAGTAGAGGGAGCTAGTGAGTAAATACGCCCGCCTCCCTCTTGTTTTCTAATGGCTCAATGGTTCTTCCACTGACCACACCAGGCCAGAAGCAGTAGGGCAGAGGGGTCTGGATGGTGTGGTCCACGTCCCAGCCTCCTGGACCTGGAGCGGGATAGAGAAGGGCCAAGAATGAACTTAGAGGGTACTATGATCTGTTTTTTACTCACGGAACTTCTGACACCAAATATGTGGGTTTTCTCACACCAACCAACTCTCCAACTCTCCGGACACCACTGGGAGTCCTACAGTTGAATTCAGTTCTGACACTAACTACCTGGAGTTACGCAGACCCCACAGCGAAAGGGCTCAGTCCCACAAGACTGCCCCCACTTCAGATGCTAGTTATAAGTAGAGGGTGCCCATACTTCCGTCTGACTTGGTGATAAATCAAGGATTCCTATAACTGCCTCCTCAGTTTCAATAATTTGCTAGAACAGCTCACAGAACTCAGTTTACTGAGTATTAAGTATTTGTGATAAAGGATTCGACTCAGGAACAGCAAAACAGAAGCGATGCATAGGGCAGGGTATGGGGACGGGGTGCACAGAGCTTCCATGCCCGCTCCCAGCACCTCAGTGTGTTTACCCACCTGAAAGCTCTCCAAACCCCACCATCTAGGTTCTTTATGAAGGGTCTATTATGCAGGTGAGGTTGATTAAATTACCGGCCATTGGTGATTGAACTCGATTTCCAGTCCCTCTCCCTTCCCAGGAGATCATGGGGGTGGAGGGTGGGGCTGACAGTTCCAACCCTCCAAACCCGTGGCTGGTTCCTCTGGAGACTAGCCTGCATCCAGAAGCTAATCCAGGGGCTTACCTCAGTAGCATACACTCGGGTAGGTTGAAAAAGGCTCCACATGAATAACAAAAGATGCTACTCTCTTACTACTCAAAATTCCTAGGATTTTAGGAGTTCTGTGCCGAGAATCAGGGACAAAGACCAACTATATACAGTCATCCCCCCTTATCCACAGGGGATACGTTCCAAGACCCCCAGTGGATACCTGAAACCAGGGATCCCTTGATATACTGTGTTCTTTCCTGTACAGACATACCTGTGATAAAGTTTAATTTATAAATTAGGCATAGTAAGAGATTAACAACAATCACTAATAATAAGATAGAACAATCGATCGGATAACTGACAGGGCTACTACATATTGCGTAGTTGTGGAATATAATGTATACACTGAACAAAGAGACGATTCACATCCCGGGTGGCACAGAGTGGGACTTCATAACACTACTCAGAATGACACACAGTTTAGGGGGCGGCCGGAGGGCTCAGTTGGTTAGAGCGCGAGCTCTGAACAACAGGGTTGCCAGTTCGATTCCCACATGGGCCAGTGAGCTGCGCCCTCCACAACTAGATTGACGACAACGAGCTGCCGCTGAGCTGCTGGAGGGACGGCTGGATGGCTCAGTTGGTTAGAGCGTGAGCTCTCAACAACAAGGTTGCCAGTTCAATTCCCACATGGGATGGTGGGCTGCACCCCCCCTCCCCCGCCACTAAGATTGAAAACGGCGACTGGACTTGGAGCTGAGCTGCGCCCTCCACAACTAGACTGAAGGACAATGACTTGGGGCTGATGGGCCCTGGAGAAGCACACTGTTCCCCAATTAAAAAAAAAAATTGAAAAACAATGACACAATTTATGAATTGTTTATTGTTGTGTCGGCTCGGCTCGCTGGCCGTGAAAGAATTCACGAGTCAGATAGAAATAGAAAAGATTTATTAAGGTAAGAGGAGGGTGGGCTGGGCAGAGTCTGCTGGAAATTACTGCAAACTACTGTGTTGAGTCTTTGTTTGGTCTCAAGTTTTATGTTTTCCTGGAGTTGGGGGAGGAGGGCAGTGAGGTAAAGCTGGTTTTCGCAAACTTTGCAAAGGTTATGTAGATTTAAATTGGAGCCAGGAAAGTGGATCCCATGCAGATGCAAAACCTCTCCCAAGTCACAGAGCCAGCACTGGGCCTAAGTAAATAGAGACATTGAAACTAAATAGAAAATGGAAGCATAGTAAACGTATAGGACGCAGAATCATTAAGAGGCAAAGAAAAGAAAGCTCTCAAAATGTCCCACGCTAAATTGCACTTATTAATTTGAATTACACCAGAGGTCCAAATATCAAAAATAGAAGATTAGTGCCACCATACACTCCCCTGTCTTAACATTTATTTCTGGAGTTTTCCATTTAGTACTTTTGGACCGCAGTTGACTGTGGGTGACTAAAACCATGGGAATCAAAACGCGAATAAGGGGGCACTACTGTATTTCTTCTTGTATCACAATATCACAGTGGGGCATAGGTCCCCTCCATGAGATCCTGTGGACTCAGACCCTTCCTCACCATTGTAGTCTGTCTCCAGCCTGGAGAGAAAGGCTGGCAGATAACCATGGAGTCCTGTCCCAGACACAGGGCTGCCTGAGCTCAAGGTGGGCGTGAGCAGAGGGGACTCTGCAGGAGCTGATCCCTGAGTGTTGGATGCCTGGCTGCCTCTGACTGGATATCCCAGAGGCCCCTCAGGCAACCACGCCACCCCCACAGCCAAACCTAGAGCTGCCTCCAGCCTCGTACTTCCTCCTGGTGTTGTGGTCCTCCAGGCCCCAAGGCAAATGCTAGAGAAGACCCCCTCACATACACTGGGGACATTGGATAGACACAGCCTGACCACAAAGACTTAAGCCACCTTCTTGGGACCTGCCCGTGCTGAGCGCAGAGCCCAACCTCCCGCTGCGGGAGAGCCAGCATGGTTTGGGTGGGATTCTCCCCACCTGAATTCCCATCGGGACCTCAGCCATGCCAGGGTTTGCTTCTCTGGGTTCTCCCGGGAGCCTGGTGGGGGAACATAGGCCTCGGGTGTGGCCTCACCACCCCACTCAGCACTCCAGCGCTCAGGGGCACAAACCTGGGAAAAACAGACTCAGGACAGTGGTCTGGAGCCATGAAGTGACATCCAGTGGGCTGCATGTGACCTGATATCAGCTGGATAAATGGACAAATGGATGGGAGGAGGGGACCTACTGCATCTCTTGTTGCCTCTTTCTGCCCCCCAATCTGTCTTCCTCTCTGTCTGCCTCTGTCTCTGTGTCTCCCTCTCTTATATTTCTTTGCCTCTTTCTTGCTCTGGTTCTTGACTCTATTTTTAACTCAGACATGCCGTGGGAACTCATCTCACTTCCTAAGGGGAAGCCGTCTGAGCTGTCCCAGAGATGGGCACAGCCTTTTCCCAATAAACAAAAGATAAAATCAGAAAGCTGGTTCCAGGTTTGGGCCCAGTAGGATAACGGGGCAAAAATGAAGCAGAAGGAAAAGGGAGAAAGAGAATGTGCATCAGGGACAGGATGGGGGACCATTCAAAGCTCATCACTGCAAACTGGCAAGTTCAGAGGGGGTCACCCCAGGCCCCCTCCCTCCCTGACCCTGCCCCCAACGCCCTTTGCAGCCTCCAGTCGTGCTGTGCTGTCTCCAAGCCCTGGCCCCCTCTCCAGACATCCAATTGTCCCCTGCAGCAAGAGCCCCGGTGGCCGGTGGCCGAGTGGACTGTTGTAGAAAATTGGGCAGCTCCCGTCCCTACAAGTGTGTATTTGCACCTGCTCTTAGGCGTGGGACTTGGGGCTCTCCTGGGAACAATGGCTCACAGACAAGAGTCTGAAGTCTCCAGTGGTGCCAGAAGCCAGCCAGGCAGGAGGGGCTATGAGGCCCCTTGAGAGGAAGCAATCAGCTGGTTCTGGAGTCTGTGCGACTGGCGACTTCTGGATCTGACCCATCAGCCTAAGCTCCCTGGGGGAAATTCCACTTAGGGCATAAAGACGCCAGTCATGTGACCTGAGAGAGCCATTCTGTTGGGAGGCCCCTTCCTGAGAGGACAGTCCACGCCAAGATGCAGGCTATTCCTGGGGTCCCCCTGGGGACAGGGGCTGGAATCCCTGCTTGCAGGGAGGTTTGAGCTGCCGAGACTCGGGCTCCAGGTTCCTGGGTCGGGGATGATGGTTTGAGGGCTCACACATGCTGTTCCTGTTGCTCTCCTGCTGCTGTCCCCACCTCCTGTCCCCTTCACCTAGAGCCTACATCCTCCTGGTCCTTCACACTCAGCTCAAATGTCATTTCCTCCTTGTGGTCACCTGTGACTACTCCCACTGCGAGTTATTTGTACGCAAGGACAAATCTCAAGGACTCCAAGAATATCTCCCAGATGCCCACAAATCTGGCTCTCCATCCATTCCTAATGGGGTGAAGGGACTGAGAGAGACAGATGGGGAGCGGCAGAAACAGAGATGGGGACTCAGCCCCCCGCCGTCAGCCACTTCTGGTTACTCCAACCCAACCCAAGGAAAGCCACTCACAGAAGACATGGCGATTCAGCCGGGCTGAGCCCTGCACAGCACTTACTGGGCGCAGGCACTGGCCTGAACAATTCACTCGTGAACACTGAAATCCTCGGGCAAGACGGTCATTAGCCTCAGGAGGCCTGGTAAGTGCCCCCAGGGTAGGAAATATAGGGGGGACTAGAACCCAACTGGGGAAGGGGGTCAGGGAAGGGTCTCAGAGCTTGACTGGAGGGTAGGGGGCTGCAGGGCCCTCGGTAGGAAGACAGGGATGCCCAGTTCTCGCACCCCTGTCCCCGATCTGGGCAGCAGGCCCGGGGGTCCCTTCACCCTCCCCCACTCCCGCCCCCACCTTCCTCAGCAGGAGGACGAGGCAGGGCGTTTCTACTCATTTCTGGACGGTTCAAAAGGTTAATGAAGGCAAAGCACGCAACTCCATTCAGGGGGATGAACTTCTGGGAAGCAAGGAACCTGGGTGTGGGCTGAGGGCCAAGGGTGGGGTGGACAATGGCACCTCTGGTCACGGAGCCTGCCTGCCTGCTGGACTTGACCTCTCTGACCAGCCACCGGCCCCAGAGAAGTCTCTGAGAATGTCAGCGACATTGGATGGAGGCCTTCCGTGCCTTGACAGGGCAGGGGACCCCTTCTTCCACTGTGGGCCTGCTCCAGCCTGGGCAGTTTGGGGAGGGTGTGGCCACCGTGGCTTTGGTTGTCTCTAACTGGTCTGACTTGAGTCTAAGGCTCAATTGGCCAGGATGGAGGGAAGAACACGTTCTGAATCCCTCCTGGACCCTGGAGGGATACTGCGCCCGTGCTAAGGCCCCCAAGAGTTAAAAAGCTGCCCCTATGCTCAAGCAGAGAAGAGACTGGGCCTGCATCTCCAGGCTCAGGCCCCAGAGTGGGGACATTTGTCTCTGGGCTGTTCTCTCCCTCCCCACCTTTCTGGGAGTCCCCGGCTGCCTGTTATCCACCCCCCACCCCGCCCCTGGCTGCCATGTAGGCATTGGCGGCAGGAGAAGCTTGGCCACACTGCCTGTCCTATAGGGAGAGGGTGGCTAGGACAGAGGGACAGACGCCAAGTAGACAGATCTCTCAGCCTGCAGGAAGAAAGTTCTGTGTCCCCTTAGGGAAGAGCACTCTCTCCCCTTGCTGACCAACCCAGTGCGCCCTTCAGCTGTGAGAGGGGGGCCCTGGGCACACAGGGGTGGCAGGAGTGAGGTCAGGATGGCTGCCCTGCCAAACAAGGCTGAAGAATCTGGAATTTCCACTCCTGGGCCGCTGGAGGGAGGTGGAGGAGAGACCTGGTGGGCCCACGGGGGAGATGGAGGGGACAGATGTGAAATGTTCAGGGAGGACGATAAGAATCAACCTGCTTAGGACTCAGGGTTCTTATGTCCACCCAAGTTCTGCTCAGAAGTATTTCCCCCAGAGAAATGAGTGCACGTGTTCACCGGAAGACATATGCAAGAACATATGTCGTATTCCGGACGCAGTACAGGTGCCCACCCAGGAATGAAGGAGTCAGCAAACTATAGAGGGAACTGCATCCACACTGTGAAACACATTCAGCAACAAAGAAGAATGGACTGATGACACATGCAGCAACGTGGGGATTGTTCTGGCCAGCACTACGCTGAGGAGAAGCCTAGCACAGAGGACGATATGGGCATACCTCACTGTTTTGTGCTTCACAGATATTGTGGGGTTTTTTTGCACATTGAAGGTTTGTGACAACTCTGCATCAAGCAAGTCTATCGGCAGCATTTTTCCAATATGCTGAGATCATGATTAGCATTCTTTAGCAGTAAAGTATTTTTAAATTAAGGTATGTGCATTTTTAAGATATAGTGCTATTGCATACTTGATAGACTACAATATAGTGCAAACATAACTTTCATATGCACTAGAAGACAAAGAATTCATGTGACTTGCTTTATAGTGAGATTCGCTTTATTTCGGTCTCCTGGCACCGACCCTACAATCTCTCTGAGGTATGCCTGGATGCCGTATGTTTCCATCCATATAGAAATCAAAAGCAGGCAAGACTAACCCGTGGTGATCAAGGCAGGAGACAGTGTATCCCTGAGGGTGGCAGGGACTGGCCTGCGGCACGAGGGACCCTGCTGGGGGCTGGGAACATTCTATACCTTGATCTGGGTGATGGTTACCCAGGTGTATGCATGTGTAAAAATTCAACAAGCTATTCATTTAAGATTCCAGTTTTACTGGAAGTAAAGGAATCTATGTTTATTCAGCAAGTATCTGTGGAGCACCTGCTATATGCCACTGCAGCCACAGCTGAGAATGTGGGGAGCCGTCTGCCTGGTCCCCCTGCACTGCCCAAGCTGTCAACGTGGCTGCCCCCTCACTCAGGCACAGGCCACAGAGACACGGGTGAGAAAGAAACTGTGTGGTGTCGCGTCCAGCATGATGAGGGTTGGGGGGAACAGAGAAGGGCGGCGCAGGGTTAAGAAAAGACAATAGCCATGAATAGAATGCAAGCGTGGGGCCAAGGGGAACAGCCTCAGGGACTGAACCCCAAATCAGGCCAACACGTAGTTTTTATTGGTAAACTTCTAAAGAGGTAATGATTGTTAATCTCAAGATCTGTGTGTTACGTAGCCTGCTGGCTGTCTTTCTGAAAGTTTCCTTTGTGTTCCAGCCTGGACTTTGCTTTCATACACGCACATCTCCAAGGAATCCATTAAAGGGGAGGGACTGGTATTATTCCATCGGGTCTCAGTTTGCTGAGACATCCCCTCAAAGGAGCTTTTCCGATATCTCTCCATGGGGCCTCAGTTTGCTGAGGCACTCCCTTGTGAAATCCTGGGAAGAGCACGGGGAACAAACGGTTTGGCAGCTGTAAGGCAACAGTGTGGGGTCCAGTCGTACAGAAGGTCTCAGGCAGAGCAGAGCAGAAATGCTATGAGGGGGGGGTGGCTAGGGCAGGGGGCCCCAGTGGTCTGAGGGCTAGGCGGCACCCAGAGGCTGGGGACCCAAGCATCCACAGTGCACCAGGATCTGTGGAAGCAGAGGACGGGGTGCCAGCAGAGGGGAGTGCTGCCCAGAGGGGCTGAAGGGTGTGCAAAAGCTCTCTGAGCTGCAGCCGGCTGAGCACCAGGCGTGCCTCTGCCTCCTTCTCCTCCCAGCCATCCTGACGGTTCCATCCTTCACCCTAAGGCTCCTGGTTCGTGTCAGCCCAGCCAGGGTCCTGTCCTGAGCTGGAGCAGGGAGGCTGTGGCGCCAGAAGCCATGACAGGTTTATGTTCAGGCTGCAGCTGCACTGGCCCCACACCAAGTCCCAGGTCTGGCACACATACTACATCCTTCTCCCCTTGGAGCCAGGAGAGGCCTGGCCAGGCCCTGGAGGCCAATGTCTTCTTGGAATCATGCGGCTTCCCCCAGCCTTGGACCATCTCTGCTTAGGAGGTGCCCTGAGAGCTGTGCCTTTTTGCCCCCACTTCCCAGCCCCAGTCCTACTCTGTCGAGGCCAGCCTGGTGCCACCTCTTCCAGGAAGCCCTCTCAGAGCACTTCCAGCCTCCCTGGGAAGGGTGTGCACTTGGTTGTGCCTGAAGTCCCTGGCAGAGACCTGGACCCAGCCTTCAGCGTGCAGGTGACACACAGGACTTCCAGTTTTTCATTGACCTTACCATGCCTCAGTTTCCCACTTTGGGAAGGGTCAGTTTTCACACATAGAGGCTGGGACTGAAGGAGTTAAGTGACTGCAGCTCTGGGAAGGCCCCAGAGAAAGGGACCGCTAAGCTCCCTCCTGGCAGTCATGGCCTGCACTGTGGGGACCCCCATACCCACAGGGCACCTGTCACTAGCCCTGTGCCCACCTCTGCCAGCCTTGGCTTCTCCCAAGACCACTATTAGCCACCTTGAGGATGCAGAAGGACCTGAGACCTGTTCCCATTCCATCCACCTATAAGGGGTCCTTGGGGAGAATTGGGGAGCAAAATTCCCCTTCCCTCTGTTCCCACCTCGGTCCAGGGTCTCAGAGCAGTCCCCTCCGTCTCTGTTCTCTCTCTCTCCTTCTGACTATCTCCATCAGTTTCTCTGTCTTTCTCTCTGAGCAAGGTCTGTCTCTCTATCCTCCCAGGGAGGTTAGGGGCTGTGCTAAGAGTGAATTACTTTGTCAAAGTGATTATGCAGCTCCTTTCCTACAAAGCAGACACGACACCAGCATTTAGTCCGGAGTTGTATTGACATCCACGGCCATGAGGCTTGGCCCAGGAGTGGCAGCAGCTGGCTCAGTGGTTTCCCCACCCACAAAGGGAAGGATAAAAACAGCCCCGGGCTCCTGCGAGGACTGAGAGGATATCCCCAAAGTGCTTAATACATGAAGGTATCTCCTGGGCTCTGGTGACATCAGCACGCTCTAGTCACAGCTACGCTGTGGGGTGCAGCCACCATTGCCCCACTTTACAGATTAGGCAAAGGAGGCCCAGAAGGCCCCAGTCACTCGGCATGTGCTATCATTATAGGAGTGGAGTCAGCATGTGACCTCAACATTCTGGCTCCAGGGCCTCTTCACTGTGGGCCTCGGTTTTTAAATTGTATTTACTGCGATTTGCCTAAGTGGAATGATGGGGGTTTCAGGACTGGTGGGGCACGGGGAAGCTGGGGACAGAACCCCGCCTGGCCTGTGAATGCCTCTTGGCCTGCCCCTTCCAGGCTCCTGACAATTGGCAAGTTCAGACTTGTTGGCACACTGCTGTCACTCAGCCTGCTGGCCAGGACTTCCTGTGGCCTTGGGTTTAGTTCAGACTCCCAGCATTTGCAGGTCCATAGCTGGGCCTCTGACCTTCATGTGAGGGCTGCCCTAGCCACCGCAGCACGGCCCCCCAGCTCCCTTTCCTGTTCCTTCTGATCCACGTTCTTGAGCTTTCCCTCCTCCTTACAGCAGTGCTTTCGCGGCCCCAGTCTCCTCTGTCCCGTATCCTCCCAGGAGTCCTCTCTTGAGCCTCTGACAGGATAGGCACCGGCAGCCACTGTCTGACAGGGGTGGATGAAAGGATGGCCCGAGAAAGCCTTTCCTCTGGGCACTTTTCCTCTGGAGGCCCAGTGGGTGTGGGGCCTCCAGCTCATTAAAATCCTTGAGGTGGGGGCGAGGGGGAAGGCATTGGCTCCAAAATATTAAAACCACAAAATGTTTAAAAACAGTAAATGTTTACTTAATATCTTAAATATCTTCTAAATGTAACACTATGTCAGCTTCATCCATCCTTAAATTTAGTGTTTTAAAGCGTGTCAGTGTGTGTCACAATTTGTAGGTCACGTTTTCTTACTTTGGAAGAATCCGCAACCTTCCAAGAATGCATGGTGTTTGTAGAGAAATCAAGGCCAGCAGCAAATCAAACCAGTTACTCGTATCCAACCAGCTTCAAAAGCTAAGTTATAAAAGTCTTTTGAAATACATTTTTAACAGTCAAAAAATACATATAAAGTTGAGATATATTTGCATTTTTTATTGTGATAAAAAACGCAATATAAAATTTACCATCTTAACCATTTTTAGGTGTAGACTTCGGCAGTGTCGTCTATTGTTGCACAACCGAGCTCCAGCACTTTTTCATCCTGCAAACCTGAAAGCCTATACCCACTAAATAACAACTCTCCGTTCTCCCTCCCTCAGGCTAGAACCCTGGCAACCACCATTCTACTTTCTATCTTTAAGAGTTTGACCATTCTAGATGGTGCCTATAAGTGGAAACAGGCCACGTTTGTCTTTTTGTGACTGGCTTATTTCACATAGCATAATATCCTTAAAGTTATTTCATGTGATAGCATATCACAGTATTTCCTTCTTTATTAAGGCTGAGTAGCATTCCTGTGTGTGTGTGTGTGTGTGTGTGTGTGTGTGTCTGTGTGTCCCATTTTCCCTCTTGGCTACTGTGAAAAATGCCACAATGAACATGAGTGTGAAAATATCTCTTTAAAACCCTGTTTTCAATTCTTTTGGACATGTACTCAGAAGTGGGATTGATAATTCTGTTTTTAATTTTTTGAGGAACAAGATATGGGTGTATTTTTATTTATTTATTTCCAGTTTTATTGAGATGTAACTGACATATAACATTGAATTAGTGGTTTGTCTTTTTTAAGAGTGTGACGTGCTCCGATTTCTTTTTTTTTTTATTTGGGGAAGGGGAACAGGACTTTATTGGGGAACAGTGTGTACTTCCAGGACTTTTTCCAAGTCAAGTTGTTGTCCTTTCAGTCTTAGTTGTGGAGGGCGCAGCTCACAGTCGCTCATGTGGGGATCGAACCGGCAACCTTGTTAATAGAGCACTGCTGCTCTAACCAACTGAGCTAACCGGCCTCCCCTTTTATGACTACTTTGATATAAAGATGAATACAATCCAGGGTGAATTCATTGTTATATAGTCATTACTACTATATTCATTGCTTCTTCTGATTCTAAAAGAAATAAAAATATTTTTGTGAGTCCCTAAAAATATCGTATGGGCAGGATTACGCTATTCAACTGGCCACGTGGGTGAGGGGCACATTAAGTTCAGGGTGGAAAGGAGACCCATATGCTAACACTTCGAAATGTCAACCCCCTGCATTTCCAGCACTCAAGTGCTCCGATGTCACTCCTCTGTTCAAACCTTGTGCAGGAAAAGGTCCAAGCTCTGTCCCCACAGTCAAGGTCCTTCATTGGCTGGTTCCTATCTGCTTTTCCAGTCTCATGTACTGTAAGCTTTCAACAGCTCCCTCTTGGATGTTTCCAGAACACCTGGTCTTCATCACACCTGCACACCTTTGGCCAGGCTGCTCCCGCCTTGACCACATCATACACACCTGTGCATCCTTCCAGATCCAGCTCCAATGTCCCTTCCACTTTTAAAACCCCTCCCTCCTTCCTTGATAGTCCTCATTCATTTCTCTGCTCTAGCACTTACTCTCCCTGCTACCTCCAAATCTTCCCTTCAACTGTGAACCCCTTGAAGGCAGAGACCATAGCGGGTTTTCTCTGGATTCCCCAGTGCCAGCACAGGGCCTGACACACAGCAGGTACTCAATGAATGTGGAATACATAAGCAGATGACTGCGTGAACGAATGAATGAGAAGATAGGAAATGAAGCCAGGAGCCTGCTTAGCAAAGGGATCCCCTCTGTAGACCCCCAATAAATGGAGGGTCTGGGCCAATAGTGGAGCCGGGGCTGAGCTCTCCTCTTAGCCCTGCCCTCTAACCCCCTCCCCAGAGGCTGGTTTCTGGGAATGTGCTGGAAGCTTGGCTCGCCTCCCTGGCTGAATCCTCTGTGTTGACCATGTTCTGCCCCAGGATTCCCCGTACTCAAAGGCTGTGCTCCCAGGCACACGGCCAGGAATGGGCTGTGCAGAGGGAGGGGCCTCGAGTGTCAGCGGGGATGCCGTGGGGAACAGCAGTATGAGACCCACTGGTAGCCCCCAGGGGGCCTCCTCCTTCCTTCTGAAGTGGAGTGTGCTTCCGGACGCTGGGCACATCACGGGAATCTCAGGGAAATAGGGTGACAGTACCTACCTCACAAGTTGTCGTGAGAACCAAATAAGAAAACTACGTGGGTGCCTGAAGTCCAGGGGCACCTAGTGGGCATTAGATGTCATCTGGGGTGCAACCTGGAGAAACTCAAGACCCTGCAGTGAATCCTGTCACTCTGGAATGCCCAGCACCTGAACCCCTTTCCTCTGCCCAGGGCCCTCCTCCCTCCTCCCACCCCCTCTTCTGAGGTAGGCCCCTCCCACACAGGGGCTGACAATGCTGTCACTGGTTTTCCCAGCCTCATGGGAATGAGGGGGGATGCAGTAGTCCAGCAGTTATAGAGGCAGCAACCGGTGTCCAGTGTGGGCATGAGACGAGCGGTCTGGGGGGGCCTGACAGAGAGGTGTATGCACCGAGTTCTAGACCCCACACTGACCTGCTCATTGTCCCCTAGAGAGCCTTTACTTTGTAATGGGTCCTTCTGGAGAGTAGTAGCTTCCAGAGTGAGGCTGGGGCCCGGGCCTCCCTGCTGTGCTCTGTGCTGCACCAAGCAGACACAAGCAGATTAAACCCTCCCTTCTTCTGGGCACTAGACCTTTAGAGATGCCACCCACAATCCCCTTAGCTTTGTTGGGCCACACTTCCCTGGTTTCTGGTTCTAAACAACAGAAACCAGCTCCGACTAATTTAAACAGAAAGAGTGTGTCACTGATTCTCTGGGACAGCCATAGAACCAGGCCCAAAGGCCACACCCAGCCAGAAGCAATGCCCCAAATCACATGCCAGAAGTGACTCGGTGCATACACCTCTCTGTCAGCCCCCCCAGACCCCTCGTCTCATGCCCACACTGGACACCGGTTGCTGCCTCTATAATTGCTGGACTACTGCATCCCCCTCATTCCCATGAGGCTGG
Source organism: Rhinolophus ferrumequinum (assembly GCF_004115265.2). NCBI lineage: Eukaryota > Metazoa > Chordata > Mammalia > Chiroptera > Rhinolophidae > Rhinolophus > Rhinolophus ferrumequinum. The sequence continues at coordinate 92,277,955 of NC_046290.1, read as the reverse complement.
GAAAACCAGTGACAGCATTGTCAGCCCCTGTGTGGGAGGGGCCTACCTCAGAAGAGGGGGTGGGAGGAGGGAGGAGGGCCCTGGGCAGAGGAAAGGGGTTCAGGTGCTGGGCATTCCAGAGTGACAGGATTCACTGCAGGGTCTTGAGTTTCTCCAGGTTGCACCCCAGATGACATCTAATGCCCACTAGGTGCCCCTGGACTTCAGGCACCCACGTAGTTTTCTTATTTGGTTCTCACGACAACTTGTGAGGTAGGTACTGTCACCCCTATTTCCCTGAGATTCCCGTGATGTGCCCAGCGTCCTGAAGCACACTCCACTTCAGAAGGAAGGAGGAGGCCCCCTGGGGGCTACCAGTGGGTCTCAGACTGCTGTTCCCCACGGCATCCCCGCTGACACTCGAGGCCCCTCCCTCTGCAAACATGGAGCTTGGAGCTGAGTGGGCTGAGGGCTCTGGGAAGAACAGCCATCGTTTAGGCCCCAAGGACCACTCTGAACTCAGTGGGGCGGGGGTCCAGACCTTGCTCACAGATGGAATAGTTTGAAGATGGACAGAGCTGCCTTTGGAAGAGGTAAGCTCCCAAGCACACTGGAGGTGAGCAAGGATTGCGGTCTGAAGGTGGGCTTCCCTGGGTTGGCCTTGGGGTGTGTGTTTCCAAACTAGGTGAAGGGGTTAGCCTGCAACAATACCCAAACACTAGACTTTTGGTAGAGGCCCTCCCTGTTTATGACCCATCAATCAGGCCTCAGTAGCGGCCCACCGTCAGGCAGAATGAGCCCTCAATCTACAAAGAAGCTAACAAAGTTTCTTCTTGTTCCCCAGGTGGCCTGGCCCAAACCCAAGGGTGGAGGATGGGTGGGAGGGAGACATACCTGAACGACCACCAGGCAGAGGGGTCAAATCTTAGTAACCAAGGATGACTGATAACGGCCCTGATATACCACCTAAAAAACAGCCCTAAGTACCCTGAAAAGCCATTATTTTCCCATTGCTTAGATGATGATCACAGATTGCTGAGGATATGGGGAAATGGGGGAGCTGGCACACTTCTGTATGTGGGTGGCTGTGTACACTGAAACAACCACTGCAGCAGGAAATTCGGCAAATCCTACAGAAGTCCCTCGCACGCACGCATCTCCTGGCCCAGAGAGTCCATTTCCTGGAATTTATCCTGAGCTGTATGCACTCACATGCAAAATGATGTGTGAGCTGTGCTATTGTTGGGTGAAAGCAAATGATGGCAACAACCTGCCCATTGGCTAACAGGTGACCCATCAAAGAATGATGGTACGTCCACGTGATGGAAAACTGGGCAAGTGGCAAAGACCACAAGGGTGCTGTTTACACACAGATATGCACAGCTCTCCAAGATCAAATAAGTGAAACTATAAGTGCAACCAGTAAGCTACTATTTGTGTATAAAAGAAAATATGTATCTACTGACACACTGTAGTCAGTCTATCTCCAGGAGGCACAGGAACCAGGAATAATGGATACGTTGGAGGAGGAAATTTGTGTGGCTGGGAGTGATGAGAGACTGACTTTTCATTGTAAACCTTCAATATCTTTTGAATTTAGTGAAATGTGCATGTAGTGTATAAATAACAAAATAGGAATAGGAAAAGAAAACAATGTAACAGAAAATAGAACCTGTGCTAGATATCCCCCTCCCCGAGGCAGAATGTCTCCTGGGTAACTCTGGCAGGTGTCAGTGCTCCCTCTTTGCAGGTGATGAAACGGAACCAGCTCACTGAAATTCAGGAAGCCGCCCAGCATCACTCAGCTGGGAGCGGTGGAGCTGGTTCTGGGTCGCAAGTCTGCAGTCATGCTTGGGGCAATGCCCTCCTGGGAAGCTAGCTGCCCAGTGCCAGTTACCTCTGTGCCAGCCCCACGGCTGTGACCTGCAGATCTGGGAGGGAACCACAAAGGGAGACAACCTACCAAGAAGCTAACAAAACTTTTTCTTACTCCTCAGGTGGGCAGGCCCAAACCCAAAGGTGAGGGTTGGGAGGGAACATGCCAGGCAGAGGGGACAAATCTCAGTAACCAAGGATGACTGATAATGACCCTGATAAACCACCTTAAAAAAAAAAAATAGCCCTAAGTACCTGAGAAACCTAGAAACTCAGCTCTAGGAGAAAGATGGTGACCCAGTGGAACGGCAGTGGTCATGGAGTCCTGGGGAGGCCAGCTCGACTTGGCCTGGGGCCCAGCTGTGTGACCTCCAGCAAGTAACTTCCCCTCTGTGTACCTGAGTGCCTCCTCCAGGTTCTCACTGCGGGGGATGTAGGAGGCATAGTGAGGTAATAACTGAGAAAGCCCCTTCCTCCGAAGGAGGGTCTCAAAAATAATCCAAGTCTTTCAGGCTCGCATGCCGGTCCCCATACCTCTGGGCTGCCCTTGCTCTCGCTGCCTCCTTCTGGGTCCAGGTGGCTCTAACTCAAACACTCATATTGTTTGCTAAATTGGTCCGATTTTTTTTTCCATTTAATTTACACCTGTGAAGGGCCTCCCTCCCACACACCAGGTTCAGGTGGGGGGGCGGGGGGTGTCCTCCTCGCACGCCCCCCCCACTGCGTGTGCCCACACAAGCCCACGCCTCCGAGCACACAAGTGGGCCCCCAGCCCCCACGTGCCCGGGTTCTGGCCCTCGGACCACGCCCGCCGCCCACACGTACTCGTGGCGCTGGCCACTGGGCGCCGAACGTCTCCACTGGCCTCAAGGGGCGCCCCCACGCCCCACGGCGCCCGCCGGGCGTCAGCGCCTCGGCGTGAGCCCCTCCCCTCCCCCTCCAGGCGGCCAATAAGCGGCGCGGCCTCGGCCGGCCTCGCCCACTCCCGGGAGCCCCAGCCGGCGATTGGCACTCCCTGGCGCTGTGTCCCCCCGCACGTGGGGCGGGGTGGGGGTGAATGAAGTGGAAGCGATTACCCCGCCCCCGCGGTTACCTGCCCCTCCCCGCCTGGCCCGCCCCCTCGGGCTCCCAGTCTAGCCCCCGCCTGCCGGCCGGCTGCCAGCTGCACCCGACCCTGGCGTCCGACTCCCCCGAACCAGGAGCCCGCGTCGCGGACCGGCGATGGCCAAGCGCAGCTCGCTGTCCATCCGCATCGTGGAGGGGAAGAACCTGCCGGCCAAGGACATGTGAGCGCGGCCGGGTCTGGGAGCCTCAACTTTACGGGGAGGGGCGCTGCCCCTCACGCCTGACCTTTCCGGGGTCCACACGGCCCGCCCACAAGTAGAGCAGAGGCGAGGGTGTGGCGAGTGTGGCCGCAGTGGGAGACGAGCAGGAAAATGGGGACAGATTTGCTGCGAGCGCCAGACAGGGTGACAGGGAAGGGCCAGGGACTAGGGAGGGGACGGGGATCTGGAAGGGGGTCCTAATGAGTCGGGAGGGAGTGAACCGCGGCTCTAGAGGGGAAGGGGCCTTGATAGGAAAGGAGCTGGACTTGGGAGCGACATCGCAGGGAAGACGTCTGAACCAAATACGGTCCCTACTGTCTCGGTCGACTGCCAGGGGTGTGGCTGGAGGGGGTAGAGGTGCTCCCCTAGAAATGAGGGTCTTCCTCAGCAGTTCCTGTACTCTTAGTACCTGGGAGTGTTCACCCGAAACCGGCCGGGACCCAGGGGCTCACCCAGGGCTTCCTGCTGTGAAGAGTGGACTTATAGGTGGGGAGGCCAGGTCTGGTGCAAGATGGGGTGGCTGGGGAGTAGCTGTTGCTTGTGCCCTCAGCTGTACCTGAGCCAGCACCTTTAATCCTTACAAACACCCAGCAAGGCAGTTCTCACTGTAACATTTTCTAGAGGAGGCAACAGAAGCTCAGAGATAACTGCTGGCTGCAAGTGCAGAGCAAGGTCTTGGGTGTAGTGCTCTTAACAGGTGCTGGCATCTAGGGCTTTTCCTGGTCCCTGGCCAGATTTGAGGAGATTTCAGGAGTCTCTGGTCCCACCTTTCTCAGTAGGTCCCAGAGCTGAGCTGCCCCATTTGATCTCTGGCTCCCTTGTATGCAGACTTCAGTCCTAATTCTCTGTCCCCGAAGCCTCAGTTTCCTTTCTGTAAATGGGAGGTCGAAATCTCTCTCAGATATGAGTGGTGGAAAACACAAAGCTTGAGGGGCTTGCTGACTGCCTGGAGGATGGGGCAGAGGAAAGGGAGCCCTGAGGCAGCACAGGGTCCAAAGTCTGCTGGGCTGGAGCCTCCTCACACCCAGGCTCTTAGCAGGCTCCTGGATGCAGAGGTGGTTAGATGGGGGGTGGGGGCTTCTCTCCCAGGGACAGTGGTCCCTGTAAATTTCCCAGCAGCGCCTTGCCAGGAGCAGTGCCAGTTCAAGGCCCCCTGGGCCTGCTGAGGGGCTCAGCGGTTGCCATGGCAATGGGTGAGGGAGGAGTGGGTGGCCATCTCAAGGTGGGTTTCTGTGCATAGAGGGAGGTGGGGCGGGAGGTGGGGTTAGGGTTTCTGCGGTGGAAAAGCAGATGAGCTCTGAGAAGGGCCTCAGCCTCCAGGCCCAGCCTCTAAGCACCCCCTACACTGACGCTTGTAACTAGGTCAGTTTGGCCTCCTCTGGCTGGTGGCTGCTGGGAGGAGCAGCCCCTCCGTCTGTCGCCTCCCTCCCGTGCCTGCAGGGCTTGCCCTAGTGACTGGCTCCAGGCTCTCACCAGCCCAGGGAGGTGCAGCTGTAGGCTGTGCCCACCTGGCAGCCAAGGTGCCTGGGTCCAGCTCTCCCCAGCCCTGCCTCTGCACAGCTGGGGGACTCTGGGCAAGGTGCCCCAAGTCCTGTCGGTTCTGTCTTCCAAATCTCTTTCCTTGTCCTGCCCCCCTGCCTGCCCTACTCACCTCCCCTCACCTCCTTTCCTTTGCTTTTCCCATAGTTGCTGCAGTACACAGGTCTAACCTGTCAAATGTCTTTTAAATTGAGCTGTGATCCCCACTCCTGCCCCCCACATCTGGGGTACTGCCCTTCACGGCTCTGCTCCTGCAAGTGTTTGCGGCCTTCTGCTTTCAAGCATTCCCCTTCAGAGCCTTCCAGAAAACTCCTATTCACCCTTCAGGACCCCTCTCAAACTTGTCCTCTTCAGGGCTTTTCCTGGTGCTGTGGTGCAGGGTTCATCACCCCTGTTCCGTGCACTGCAGCACTTCGGGTTAGCTGGAGTTAGGACAGAGCCCTGGTAGCAATTGTTCCTTCCTGGGCTGCCGGTGCCTCGTGACTGTGAGGGTAGGAACCATGACTCATTCGTCCTGACATTCCTGGTGCCCCGAGGGACACCTGGTCCATAGTAGGGAAGAATAAGAGGTATTGAGGACCTTCCCATTTGATCTTGTTATTAGCCCTATAGGTAAAAACGCTCAGTTTGCAGGTGGGGAAAAAGGCTCGGGATGTGGAAGTTTGCTAAGGACACACAGGTAGGTAGAGAAGCCAGATTCAAACCCACTCTGCTGCTAACAGGCAGCAAAATCCTAGGAGGACCGAGGTTGCAAGCTTGCTGTGGGGCTCAGGGCGGAGAGCCTTGAAAATGCCGTGTAAAGCATTTGGCTCCAGGATGGCGAGGATTTGGATCACAGGGAGCCCTCACTGAGTGCTGGAGGCAGGGGTGGTGGTGAGCCTGCCTCACTGCGCCCCATCAGCCTCCAGCCTGTCTCTTGAAGCAGCATCCCTTCTAGCCAGGGCTTGCACACTTCTGAGGACAGGGAGCTCACTATCTCTCATAGTGGCCCATCTTGATTGAGACAGCTCTGAGGAGGGAAGCCCTTCTCACACAGCTGCCACCTGCCTCCCTCCCACTTCCACTCCTGGGTTTTTCGTTCTCTTAAGGGCGCAGAGCACAGCTGTGTTCCCTGTCACTGACAGCTCTCAGAGCCCACCTGTTCCTGTCATGCTCTCTCCCACTGTTTTCCATTCTTGGGTGCCTGGGTCAGCCAGAAAGGAGCTGAGTCTCACGGTGACCGGTGTCCCACTGGCTCCCATGCCCAGTGGCCCTGGGGACGGCCCTGGGGCTATTTCGGGGTTTGCGCTGATCCTTCCCTTTCCACAAACTGGAAACTGCCAAGGCCCTAAATATAGAGGCCCCACAAGAAGCCAGGCTGGGCCAGTGCCTGCAAGTGGCTTGGGGAAGGAGAAGTGGGAGAGGGGACCAGCCAGGGGCTTCACTAGGGCAGCACACAGGTCCCAGCAGGTAGCCAGGGACCATGGTTGGGCCCACGTCCTTAGCTTTGCTTCAGCCTCATCTCGACACGGTCCCCTTCACACCCCTTGATCCAGCCACCCACCGCATTGCTGCCCTGCACACAGGGTCTGTTCTGCCTCCGGGCCTTTGTCCATCTCCGTGACCCTGCCTGCAACATGAATCGTTCATTCACGATTCGTCCACTGAGTAGGAGCTGCGTGGTGGGCAGTGCTGGGCTCACAGGGATACATAAGAGGTTCCCTGCCCCCAGGAAACCCCAGGGGCCCCCAGGGCAGGAGGCAGAAGCAGGACAGAGGGGGCCCAATGGTGGGGAGCAGCCCACACTGACCTCTCCCTCGTTCCTGAGTTCCCTGTTCAAGTACACGGTGCAGCTCCTGGGCCCTGCCGCCCAGGTGCTGGGGTCCCCTGGCTGTGGGGTGGTAGGATGCAGGCTGGGAGGTTCCCAAGGGGCTCTCTGCAGGAGGGGGATCTTGGGGAGCAGCCCACACTGACCTCTCCCTCGTTCCTCTGAGTTCCCTGTTCAAGTACACGGTGCAGCTCCTGGGCCCTGCCGCCCAGGTGCTGGGGTCCCCTGGCTGTGGGGTGGTAGGATGCAGGCTGGGAGGTTCCCAAGGGGCTCTCTGCAGGAGGGGGATCTTGGGGAGCAGCCCACACTGACCTCTCCCTCGTTCCTCTGAGTTCCCTGTTCAGGTACACGGTGCAGCTCCTGGGCCCTGCCGCCCAGGTGCTGGGGTCCTCTGGCTGTGGGGTGGTAGGATGCAGGCTGGGAGGTTCCCAAGGGGCTCTCTGCAGGAGGGGGATCTTGAATGATGGAGGAAGGGTGGCAGGCAGAGGACCAGGAGTCTCAGGCAGGGCTAACACACTGACTAAACGCTTCCCGGCTGGCCCTCACCTGTGCCTGACCGAGGGCAGCTCCCCCGGGAGCTGGCATGACAACCTCCACTTTACAGTGGGGAAGCTGAGTCTTGGCAGACATTTTCCGTTGGTGTCAGGAGAGCCTTAGGACATGTTTGTCTGAGTGGCTTCCTCTGCCAGAAGAGCCCTTTTTGAGAAGGGAAGTGGAGATTGGAATTCCCCAACCTCCAACACACAAATACACTTCCTTTTTATGGACGCCAGGCCTGAAGAGCACTTCTGGAAGTAGCCGCCATCCGAGTCCTAGCCCTGGGCCTGGCTGGGGCTGCCCGTAACTCCAGGAGTCCCCCACCAGCCTGACACAGGTGGGACTGGGCAGTCTGGCTTTGCCTTCATTCCCTGGGTTTCCCCTTCGTTCCCAGATGGCCTAGAGCTGGAGGGCAGACGGTTACATTTGTTCTCGTCCATCCATTCATTCAGTGCTCACCGGACGCTGCCTGTGCTGCTCCTTGTCCTAGGCCCTGGGAGAGAAGTGGTCCCCACCCTCAGGTCGCTCAGTCAGGTCTGGGAGGCCGCTGGCAGGACATCACTAGCTGTACTGGAATGGCGGGAGACCTACTGGAAAGGGGGCAGGCAGTGGGGTCCCGGGGAGACCTTACTCCCTGTCTCGGGGACGAGGAAGGCTCTTAGAGGAGAGGCTGAGGCTGGCAGGGCAGTCCAGGCAGGAGCGAGAGGAGGAGCAAAGGCTCGGGAGAGAATAAGGGGCTGCCTGTGCTCCTGAGGGTAGGGGTGTCGGAAGCCGGCCTGCGGCTGTTGTGACTGTTGTTTCCTTGCTCCCTGAGGACGGGCAGGGGTAGGGCAGGGAGCTGGGGTGGAGGTTCCTGCCTTTCCCTTACCACCCCCTGCTGGACTGAGGGTGAGGGCACACATTTTGGTGGTGGTGGGGGGTGGGGGGTGGGGAGCCTTTGGGCCCCCACCCAGGACTGGGTGCCTCAGCCTTGACTGTCTGTTTCCTGAGTCACTGAGAGCTCTGGCAGCAGGTGGGGAGCCTCCTGGGAGGCCCCGCCCTGGGCCCTACCTGCAGCCTCTGCCTGACAGCCCCTCCGCTTGCCTGTCTGTCTTGCAGCACCGGCAGCAGTGACCCCTACTGCATCGTGAAGGTGGACAATGAGCCCATCATCAGGTAGCACCCCACCCCCGGGACCGAGGGTGGGTGAGATGGGCTCCCTCCCTGAGCATACTGCACCCCCGTAACACACACCTCAGAGGGGTGTCAAATGTGTATGGAGATGGGCATCTAATCCCCGGTCCCCTACCTGGCCCTGACACAACCGCTAGGAGGTGAGAAAGACTGTCCCGGCCTGTAGCTCTTTCTGCTAATTACTGACCTTAAGGCCATCCAGGGATTATCTGCTGTGGACCTGGCGCTTTTCCAGGGCCTCTCACTGACTGTTCTTCACAGTCTTGACGGGACCCAGGAGGGCAGATGATGATGATAGGTGCTGTCTCCACCAGGCCCTGTACTAAACGAGTCCAGCCCGTTCAATACCGGCAGTGAGCTACATATTACATCGGTGAACCTCATCTATGGATGAGGGAACGAAGCTCTGAGAGACTAAGTAACTTGCCCAAGGTCACGTACTTACTAAGTAGCAAAGCCAAACTGGAACCCAGGTCTGGCTCACCCCGAAGCCTGAGCGCCTTCTCCCTTCCCTTGCTCTGACTCAGAGATCCCTCTCAGAGAATCCCACAGTGGCTATACCCCAGGATAATTGTTCCTCTCCAGGCTGGGGGTCCCCAACCTGTACCCAGAAGGCCCACTGCCTTTGGACCTCCCCTTCTCCGTGAGCTCCACAGATCTGGGCAGGGTTTTTGCTGTCGCATCCCCTCCCTCAGTCAGGCTTCTGCCTCAAAATTCGTGGCCAGAGCCGCTCCCCTGTTCTGTATCGGTGAGCTGAGTGCCCACTGCTGGCCAATAGCCAAGGCTGCCAACTCACAGTTCTTCCCACCTACAAGCAGGGCCCCAGGCTTTTCCCACGTTCTCTCCAAATCTGGGACACTAAGGGGGAAGAGGGACATGATGGCTCTGTTGTGTCAATGACAGGCAGGGAAGCTGAGGTCCCACAGTTCAAGTACATAACCAACAAGTGGTTGGGGTCAAGGTGATCCCCTCAGCCTTCATCAGGTTCTTTGGGGGGGGGGGCTTCAGCTTCCCCCCACCCACATCCGTGCTGAGTCCCGTGATTGAAGGCTCTGATCCAGGGGAGCTTGGCCAGAACTGGGTGAGGCCCTGCCCAGACGAGATGTCTCAGGGTCAGGCCCTGGACCTTGGCTCCCAGGCCCCCCAGGCAGACTGTTGGGCTCCAGAGTAGGCTTGGTGGTCTCCCTGCCTCCACCCTCAGTGAATCCATTCAGCATCAGGATCTAGGGAGTCCTGCTGTGTGACCTGAGCTGCTGCCGTCCGTGGTCTCAATTTCCCCAAATGTGAAATGGCCTCACTGAGGCAGCCCTGTGCCCCAGCCGGGACAGAGAGGACGATCAGGAGGGAGTGATTGGAAGTGGGGGTGGGGGTGTCGGGGACAAGGAAATGTCAAACAGCAGAGCAGTTGTTCCCGGGAATGGAGGAGGATGTGGGGAACGGCCCCCTTTGCCCCAGCCTGGGGCCTGTGGGTGACCTGGGCAGGTGCTGAGGGTCCTCTCCTGTAGGACAGCCACCGTGTGGAAGACCCTGTGCCCCTTCTGGGGTGAGGAGTACCAGGTACACCTGCCCCCCACCTTCCACGCGGTGGCCTTCTACGTCATGGATGAGGATGCGCTCAGGTCGGTGGCTCCCATGCTTCTTGGGGGCCTGCACCCGCCATCTGCCCCTCTCTGGCCCATTTCAGTACTGGGACTGCTGGTCACCCTGCATCCCCTTTATAGCCTGGAGGGAGGGGGAGTCCAGGAGGGTCTGGAAGGGTGCAGGTGTGTGTGTGTGTGTGTGTGCGCGTGCGTGCGTGCATGACTATGTGTGCTTGCACCGCGTGTGCGTGTGTGGGAATACGGGCCCAGGTGTGCTGTGTGAGCATGGGATGTGAGCTGGGAAATGGGCATGCGGAGAGCATGAGCTTGGCATGTGTGTGGGTCCACGGGTCTATGTGCAGCAACACATCACATGCGCAAGAGTCATGGGTCTTGCCCTGAGAGGCCCCTGGAGGTGACTTGAGTGTCAGCCTCCCTGCTCCCGACAGGGACCCAAAATAGGGTGGCAGGGGTTTCCTGGGCTCCCTGGAGAACCCTGCCCAGCTCTGGCTCCCTCTCCACCCTCCAGCCGGGATGACGTCATCGGGAAGGTCTGCCTTACCAGGGACACCCTGGCCGCTCACCCTAAGGGTAAGATCTCTGCGAGGGAGCACAGCCCACTTCTGCTTCCCCTCCCATGGTCCCCCTCCTCAATCCCTTCACTATTCTGTCCAGCCCCCATCCTTCCCCACTCTCAGAGACTCTTTCTCTAGGCTCCTTCAGGTCCCATGCTCAGAGAAAGCCATTTGTACCCTCCGCAGAAGGGCCTGTGGCCGTCTCCTGCACACCCGCCCCTGTGCCCTGGTTCTCATTCTGCCAGCAGGTTGGGACCGCATCTCCCCGGAGCATGGGCTGCTAGTGGTGGGACCTGCAGGCAGAGGAAGGGGCCTCCTCATGCTCTATTGCTGAGATGTAGGGACTCCTCCTCCCAATCCTGCTGGCTCCTCTATTCCCCCTGGGGGCTGGGCACCAGTGCCACTCGGTCCTAAGTCTGAGGGATCAGCCTGGAGAGCCCCTTGGATGGTTCCTGGGATGCTGGCATTGCTTTGAGGGGTCGGCCCTGCCCAGCCTTGCTGTGTGACCTGGGGCAGGTGCTGCCTTCTCTGGGCTGAGTCCGTATCTCCCCTGAGGGTTCAGACCAGGAGCTCCTCGATGCTTCAGGCTGTGCTGGCCTGAGCCTCTGTGACCCTCATTGGGCCTCCCTGGCACACACCTGCTTCTATCTGTGAGATTGGGGCAGGCATGCGGGGCGGCGGGGCCTTTGCTGACTCCTGGAGCTGTGTGGCCGCTGCCCGGCCAGAGGCCTCTCCTGCCCAAGGCCCCAGCCAGCCCCTTGGGGTCTAGTGGCCCCAATGATGCCATCCTCTTGTTGCTTCCCCATCGGCGCTTAAGCCTTCCTTCCATCAGCCCTAGGTATAAGCCACTGTCCCCGTTTTAAGATGGGGGAAACTGAGGACAGCGGGCAGTGCCATGCTGAGTTAGGGTCAAGGCCACCAAATGCAGCATGGCCACAGGGGTCACCAGACTTCGATTCCAATCTAGGCCCTTCCAGCTTCTGAGCCTCAGTTTGCCCATTTGTCACTGGGGACAATAGCCCATGCCTCACAGGAACTTTGAGGGGATTAAGAAGGGGCCACATGGTGCCTGGTGTGGCTGAGGGGGAAGGGAAGGGAAGAGCCAGGCCGCTGGCTCACCTGCAGCCTCACAGGTTTCAGTGGGTGGGCCCACCTGACGGAGGTCGACCCTGATGAGGAGGTACAGGGCGAGATCCACCTTCGGCTGGAGGTGGTGCCAGGAGCCCGGGCCTGCCGGCTGCGCTGCTCTGTGCTGGAGGCCAGGTGAGATGTCGGGGGCTAGGGAGCAGGGAGTGGGCCCCACGAAACTAGAGAAACCCACGGTGGATGCTGAGCCTTCTCTCCCCGCATCCACTTCCTGGCCCTGTGCCTCCTTCCATCAGCCCACTCGGGTAGCGGGGAGAGGTTTCCCTGGCTTGAAGATGTTTCCTGGATGACCCCTCTCAGGAGGGTATGACTCTTTGGGGAAGGGATAATCTAATTGGTGGAATTTCAGGCATCATAGTGCAGTGGGGTAGTGGGTGAGGGGGGACCCTGAACTCTGATCTTACAGCCCCAATGCCAAGACTGAACTTCCCTTGGGTTTAACATCAATATGAAGTTGGCCTGATAGGTGGTGTGGTGGTGGTGGTGAGAGGAGTTGCTGAAAATCTCCAGTGGGAAGGGTGGGATTCTCAGGAGGGACAGGGCCTTGGGTGGGAAGGTGGGCCTGAGTCACCTGTGACGTGGACCCCCGCCCGTCCCCCAGGGTAATGTGAGCTGCAAGCTCCACTCCCGTCTAGGCCTCAGTACGCGTCACTCTCCTCCACAGGGCCCTTGCCTGCCTCTGGGGCAGGAGGGCGGCCCCTAGCCTCTGCCTGCTGCCCACGGGGGACACTAGCCAGCCAGCAGCTGTGGGAGCATGGCCCCCTGCAGGGTGGTTGGCCTCTCGGGGAGGAGGAGCTCTCCTGAAAATGAGGACTGTGGCTCTCCTGACTGTGTATTGTCCTGGGGCTGGAATGTGGAAGAGGCATAGCCAGATGGAAAATGGTAGAACTTGGGCGGAGTCACAGTCCACCCGTCACGCGCATTCTCTCACACGCCATTCATCCTCTGCTCACCCACTTCCTCCTTCCTCGGCCTCGCTGGCACCAGCCTCTTTGTGGCGTGGGCGCACACATGTTCACACACACTCACATGTTGGGTGGCTGGGCCAGCCTGGCCTCCTCTTAGCAAGTCCCTGGATGGGGAAATGGTCTATTCAGGTCTCTCTTTATAGAGTGTGGGGGACTCATCCCCCGTTGTCCTCGACTCAGAGCCCTGCTGGAATTCTGAGACTGCCCAAGAAGCGGCCTTTGCTGTAGACGCAGAAAGAACATGTGCTCCTCACCTTGCTGGGCAGATGCTCAAGACCAAGCTCTGGAATTCTATTAGACGGTTCTGAGGAAGAAAGGAAAGCAGGCAGGAGAGACTTAAAACATAGAAACGAGCAGAAAATAATACAGCCAATGGAGAGGGGTGGGCTCTGTTCTTCCCCAAAGCTAAGCTGGGGTGCTGAGCCCAGATTTTGGCTTTGTAATGGACTATCTGTGGAGAGAGTATGATCAATCAGGGCTGTTCGCCAAGACCCCCTTCAAATAGGGGGATAAGGCAGGGCAGGCTTTCTAGAAGCTCATTACCTCATGGGGGTTGTCTTTTCCGTTTTACTGATGAGGTAACCAAGGCTCAGGTGGCCCCTGCTCAGGGCTGCCCTGGGAACAGAGGTGGGGGGCCCACGGTCTGCACTGCTCCACAGCTGCACTTGCCGCCCTCTGCCGGAGGAGGTGCAGCAGCTGGTCTGCAGTGGCCTAGTTAGGAGGAGCCATGGCTTTGCCCTTGGTGGATCCTGGGCCTGGTGTGGGGGCCACGTGGGGGCCCATGTGGTGATCACTGTGGAAATTAGGATCTAGAAAAGGGAGGGATGTGTACACAGTCACCCAGCTCACCAGGGACAGGATGAGCTCAAGCCTTTCCAGCCTGGTGTGGTTACCCCATAGCTGAGCCAGCTTGGGTGACAGTGGATGTTTCTCTCCCCCTCCAGGGACCTAGCCCCCAAGGACCGGAATGGTGCCTCTGACCCCTTTGTCCGTGTGCGCTACAATGGCCGAACTCAGGAGACCTCGGTGAGGAGACCAGTGGGCTGGGGAGTGAGCCGGGAGGCGCAGGGACCCATCCAGGCTCCTCACTGCCTCGCCACCTCCTCACTTCCATGTTTCCCCGAAAATAAGACCTAATCGGAAAATCAGCCCTAGCATGATTTTTCAGGATGACACCCCCTGAACGTAAGTAAGCCCTGATGCATCTTTTGGAGCAAAAATTAATATAAGACCCGGTCTTATTTTCGGAGAAACACTGTATCACCTGGGTGGTTAGACTGGGAGTGCCATCTTACAGAAAAGGCTGAAAAAAGCAGGGCAGTTTCTATGAGGGTGCATAGCGGGCCCCGGTCCTTTTGGCGCCAGCCCCTGCAGCCTCAGCTGAGTTTCACTCCTGGCCAGGCTGGGTCCAGACAACCTGCATAGCCCACCAGCTGCCCCCGCTGCTTTCCTCACCTCTGAGAAACAGGGTGGTGGGCTGAGCCCTGCATGGGCAGGCATGGAGACATGGGTCTTAGTGCAAACTAGTACCTTTTTGCTGTGTGGCCTTGGACAAGTGCCTTACTCACTCTGGGCATCAATTTCCCCACTTGAGAAATGGGTGGGGGCTTAGACAGGAAATTTTTTACCTCTGCTATTGCAGAGCTTCTGCCTGGACCCAGGAGAGGAGTCTGCTTCCAGGGCCCTGCAGGGAACACAAGGGAGCTGATTGGAGTGGCGCTGCCTTTGGCTGGGGAGCCCCTAGAGTCAGCATCCCCCCCCTTTCTGGGCAGATCGTGAAGAAATCATGCTACCCACGTTGGAATGAGACGTTCGAGTTTGAACTGGAGGAGGGAGGCACGGAGGCGCTCTGTGTGGAGGCCTGGGACTGGGACCTTGTCAGCCGCAACGACTTCCTGGGCAAAGTGAGCGTCTGCCACCTTCAGCACCAGGCCTCCCTTCCCGTCATCCCATAGCTCCAGTGTCCCCAGAGGGACCCGGGACTCCCCAGCACCAGCAACGACACCCCCACCCCCTGCCTGCCACTCGTGCTCATGGACCCTCATGGCAAGGAAGAGACCTGAGTGGTCCCAGCATGGTCCTCCCATCTCTGCCCTGCCCCCAGGTGGTGTTTAATGTCCACAGACTGGGGGCGGCCCAACAGGAGGAGGGCTGGTTCCGACTGCAGCCGGACCAGTCCAAGAGTCGGCAGGAAGAGTGAGTGCTTGGGACTTGGTGGCTGGGCTGGCGGATCTGGGCCCAGGCAGGCTGAGAGTTGGCTACAGCAGGCAGGCAAGAGATGATGCAGCCCCAGGTTTCTTCCAGCCCCTGCCCACCAGGCCAGGATCCTTCTCTGTCCAGGGTGGATCCTGCCTCCTCTCCCTTCCCACAGTCCTGGACTCAGCTCTCCTCTGAGCACCTCCTGCTTTCCACCTTCTGGAAGTTTCTGGAACAAGCCTTCATACCCTTTCCCTTTAAGGGTTTCTCTGCAGACCTCAGACTAGAATTCATGTCCCCAGAGCTCCGAGTCAGTGTCCCTGTACCATAGCTATGACTTGCCCCAAAATTCTTGGGGAGTAGGGTTGCCTGATAAAATACACAACATCCACTTAAAACTGAAATTCAGATAAACGATAATTTTTTAGTGTAAGTATGTCCATGAAATATTTGAGACAAGCTTATACTGAAAAATTTAAATTTAACTGGGAGCCTTGTATTTTTATTTTGCTAAATCTGGCAGCTCTATCTAAGAAGCCCTCTGGCCTCCTTGCCCACTCAACCCGGAAATGGAGGCTCAGCAGTGCCCCCCACCTCGGGTGGTTCAGCTCTGTCTCTCAGCAGAAGGCCCCAGACCCTCATCACCATCCTTAGCAGGGCAGGGGCAGGGCAGACAGCTGTGTCCAGCACCAAGGCGATTTTGTCTCGACGGCTTCCGCTGCATGGCAGGCAGTATACCAAGCAGCATCACTCGTGAACTGTGCGGCTGTGTTGTGGGCAGCAGGGCCTTAGAGACTGTTAAGCCTTGGTTGGTGCCCTCACCAGGAGGGATCAGAGCACCAGAGCTTGGGCATTAGATCTAACGTGCAAGTTGCTTAACCCGATCGAGCCTCAGTTTCCCCTGGCAGAGGGTTGGAGGTTTTTTCCCAGTCTAAAGTGTATACATGAAGGAGGTCGTCTCTGGGAGTTTACAGACTTGAGGCTGGAGAGCCCAACATGTCCACATGGGTCAAGCTCAGAGTCCACAGGTGTCTAGGAGTGGAGTTTCCATGAGTCTGGGGCAGGAAGGGCTTTCCAAACAGAAAAGAGTTTGGGCAAAGAATGGGAGGTGAGGCAGTGAAGGGAACCAAGGCGGAGGGTGTCGACAGAGAAACTGAGGCTGGCTCCAAGAAGGGAAGATGGAGGCAGTGGGGAGGGAGCACGGGTCGCTGGTGGAGAGGTCATAGGCTGCCCGTTCCAGGGGCAACCTGGGCTCCTTGCAGCTGGAGGTGCGGCTGCGGGACGAGACGGTGCTGCCCTCTGGCTGCTACCAGCCCTTGGTGCAGCTGCTGTGCCATGAGGTGAAACTGGGCATCCAGGTGAGGAGGCCCCTGGGGGAAGGTGGGAGGGTCCATCCTCCCTGTCCATCTAAACCCACTCTAAAGAGCAAAACGCCGTTTTCAGGATGATAAGGAACTAGCTAGTGCCCAGGGATCTTTGCTATTTCTTGGGAAAGCGCCCCCACCCTCCCCATGGTCCTCTGAGGTCCTCAGAGTGAAGGATTTGGGTTCCTTTGTGTGTCCTGGAGCCCTGCCTCTCCTTGCTGCCTCCTGCAGGGCCCAAGACAGCTGATCCCACTCATCGAGGAGATGACCAGCACTGAGTGCCGCCAGGAAGTGGCCACCAATCTGCTCAAGCTCTTCCTGGGGCAGGGACTGGCCAAAGAATTTCTGGACCTGCTATTCCAGCTGGAGCTGGGTCGCACCAGTGAGGCCTGGGAGGGAGTGGCCTGTCTGAAGGTGTGGTGGAGAAGGGAGCAGGGAGCAGGGAACCGGGAGCCAGGGACTCTAGAGATACTGGGAGAGGAGAAATCCAGGAGGCCCTCCAGTAGGAGGAGGATGCGTCTGATTAGGAGGAGAAGGGTCAGGTTAGGACGCAAGGAAAACAGCAAAAGGCAGAGGTGGGGCAGTGGTTTGGGAGGTGGCAATGAAGCTCTTTACTGAGGCGCCAGCGTAGAACCCCAGGGTCCTCTGCCTTCCTTTCCAAAGCCTTGTTCCTTTCCCAGCCTCCTACCCACTAGAACCTCTGATTGTAGGTGAGGCCAACACCTTGTTCCGGAGCAACTCTCTGGCCTCAAAGTCCATGGAGTCTTTTCTGAAGGTGAGGTTGCATGGTATAGTGTTTTTATTTTATAGTTGAGGAAACAGGTTCACAGAGGCCAAGAGACAGAGTTGGAACTTAAATTCAAATCTTCTGTCTCCATGTCCAGGGCCCGTAAAGTCTGAGAATTAGTTCTGTGAATTCGTTCATTGAGTCATTGAGTCATTCACTGAGTCATTCATGCATTCATTCATTGAGTTCATTCATTCATTCATTTATGTAGCAGCAGTTTGTTGATCCACATTCCTTGTGTGCCTGGCCCCTCCTGAGCGGATACATCAGGCAGATGGTGCACGGGGTGATTGGGAGACCAGCTGCGGGGAGCTGGCGGGCAGCTGGAGGTGGGAGACAGGACCAATGCGGCTTGTGATGGCCCTCAGGTGGCTGGGATGCGGTATCTGCACGGTGTCCTGGGACCCATCATTGACAGGATATTTGAGGAGAAGAAGTATGTGGAGCTGGACCCCAGCAAAATAGAGGTCAAGGATGTAGGGTGAGACTGGGTGTGATCCCTGGGGGGACACAGCAGGGTGGGGTGATGATGTCTACAAGTGTATGTTTGTTTTTCTGCCTGGGTCTACCTTTTGTCTACCTGCCCACCTGTGTGTGATTTCTGTGTCCGTCTGGGCTGGTACCTTTCTGTGCCTGTATCTCTGGGATCCTCTGTCTGAGTCGTGTATGCGGGCGGTGACTGCGACCCTCTCTGGGGATGTGCCCCCCCCCCCGCCCCGCCCCGCCCCATCCGTCCCACGCAGGTGTTCCGGGCTGCACCGACCGCAGACCGAAGCTGAGCTGCTGGAGCAGAGCGCACAGACATTACGCGCCCATCTCGGGGCGCTGCTAAGCGCCCTCTGTCGCTCGGTTCGTGCTTGCCCAGCTGTGGTCCGCGCCACCTTCCGCCAGCTTTTCCAGCGAGTGCGCGAGCGCTTTCCCAGCGCCCAGCACCAGGTGCGCCCTCTGCAGGCGGGGCTGAGCGAGGGAAGAAAGTGGTGGGGGAAGGGAGTTGTGGGGCTCCAGGGCTCTGTAGAGAGGGACGGTGGTGGTGGGGTTGTAGCTGAGAGCAATAAGAGGGGTGCAGGGTCATGAGGAGAGACGGTGACAGCGCCAAAGGGGAGGGGGCCATCAGGAGCTGAGGCCTGGGAGAGTCCAGCTCACTGCTCTCCTGTACCCTTCCAGGACGTGCCATTCATCGCTGTCACCAGCTTCCTGTGTCTGCGCTTTTTCTCTCCTGCCATCATGGCGCCCAAGCTCTTCCACCTGCGGGAGCGGCACGCAGACGCCCGCACCAGCCGCACCCTGCTCCTGCTGGCCAAGGTGTGGCTGTAGACACTGGCAGTGATATCCAGCTGGGTGCAGAACAGGGGTTCTTGCCTGGACTGCAGTGTGTTCCCAACTGGCTCCAGGAAGGCCTGTGACTAGGCTACTGATAACTCTCAAGTGGCATTGCACTTCACAGTTTACAAAGCTTTATCATGGTCACCCAATCTCATGGATAAGGGAACAGGTCTGCAAGGGGAAGGAGGATGCCCAAGGCCACATAGCCTGTTGGTGATGTATCCTGGGTCTTTCAACCCAAGATCTTACTCTCAGGCTGTGCTTGTCTGCTTGGCACCGGCCTGGGGCCAGCGTACCCGGTGGGGCAGAGCCTGATACCGTGATTCCCTGAAAATAAGACCTGCTATAATATAAGACCTCGTATAATGTAATGTAATATAATACCGGGTGTTATATTAATTTTTGCTCCAAAAGACGCATTAAAGCTGATTGTTCGGCTGGGTCTTATTTTCAGGGAAACACGGTATCAGACCTTCAGAGGAAGTTTAATAGATTGGGCTTAGGTAGTGTCAACTGTCAGGTCCCCAAATGCCTCAAACTCTGTGATCTATTCACCAGATCACAGTGGGGATGGAGTGGGCCCATGAGCAGAGCAAGCTGCTTCTGCCTCCATTTCTACAGCGGAGTAGCATAGACTTGGCAGGGGGCGGATTTCACCGACAGGGCACCCAATCCAGCAGAACCTGGCCCTTCCTGCTGTCATCTTCAGGCAGTCCAGAATGTTGGCAACATGGACACGCCTGCTTCCAGGGCCAAGGAGGCTTGGATGGAGCCGCTGCAGCCCACCGTGCATCAGGGCGTGGCCCAGCTGAAGGACTTTATCACCAAGCTAGTGGACATTGAGGAGAAGGAGGGTGAGTGGTTCCAGTGAGGACCCAGTCTCCTGTTTGCATTTGTCCCGCCCCCCTGTTCTGTGGCCCCACCCACCTCCCTGTGCCTCTGGCTGTGCCCCGTCCCCTAATCACCTTTGCTCCGCCCCCTGCTCCATGGCCCCGCCCACCTATTTGTGCCTTTGGAAGCTCCGCCCACAGCCTGCTGTAGATGTTTGCTCCATCCCCCACCCATCCTCACCCCCCAGCTCACATTTCATCCTACCTACCCTGCCTGGCAGAGTTGGACTTGCAGAGGTCGCTGAGCTTGCAGGCAACACCAGTGAAGGAGGGACCACTCTTCATCCACAGGACCAAGGGCAAGGGTCCCCTCATGTCCTCCTCTTTCAAGAAGCTCTACTTTTCCCTCACCACTGAGGCCCTCAGCTTCGCCAAGACACCCAGCTCCAAGGTGGGTAAGGAGGGAGGCAGGCAACGGGGTTGTAACACCCTGGGGCACCTGTCCCTTCCTCAGAGCCAATCCCAGGGTCCACCAGGATCAGAGAGGAAAACCAGGCAGGACTAACTCTCTGGCGTCAGTCACATGAGGAGGAAGCTCCCCTGCAAAGGGGTGCATGGGGCAGGCAGCGGTTGTAGTGTCCAGCCCTGGCTTTTTTGTCAGGTGCATGAGTGGGGTAGGGGGCTGAGGGGTGCTTCTGCGAGAGCGGGGAAGCAGAGAGGGGCTGAGAGGAGTCCTGGGTTCTAGCCTTGTGTACCTAGGGGAAGTGTCTCAACCTTTCTGAACCTTGGTGCTTTGGCCTGTAAATTCAGGATAATGCTTCTTATCAGATTGTTGAGGATTAGATGAGATAATATCAGGATGCAGAGCCAGGGCCTGGCAGAGCAAGACCTAGAACAATGATATTGCTAAAAACACTATATCCTCTGGGGCTGGCGTCCTGTGAGTACTCTTCTCCAAAGAAGGGCTTGTCGGGTACTTCCTGGATGGACCTGTTGACCCCTAGCTGGGCCAATCCAACCCCTAGTTAGCCAGGCTCTGGAGATGGTCTGCCAGCGGTGCCCAACCTAGCCCTGTGCACCTTGAGGGTAGAAGGGGGTGAAGGAGCTCCCTGGGGTAAGCCCTGAGTTCAGGCCTCCTGCTTTCCAGCTTCTTTTGCCTTCGGCAGCTGCCTGGCCTTTGGGTCCCCTCAGCTTTTCTGTAGCCTCAGCAAAGCCTGGCTACCTGGCAGGGCCCTCCCTTGCCCTGCTCTGGACCCCATTCTATCCCTGGGCATTGAGCTTGCCCTTCTGTGGACAGATCTTGTGTGTTGCCCCACTGCCTCTTTTCTGCCCCCCGTCTAGCAGGCACACCCAAGCATGGTCAGCACATCATCTGGGCTGTCCTCTCTGTCTTCAGGAGGTCCCACCCTGAGATGGCTCAGACATACGTCCCCAGGGCTCTCCTCCAGGGTTTCCCACTCCCTCAAGAGATGGCATTGTCCCCTCTCTGCATGTCACTGAGGCCAGCAGGGGTGGTGGGCTTAGATGCCAGGCTAGGGAGTATGGGCGTTATCCCGAGGGCCATGGGGACAGGTCGTTTGGATGACGAGGGGCCCTGGCGAGTTCTGATGAGAGAGTATTCAAGAGGCAGGAGAGCAGGGTCTGGGGGCCAGTATCATAGATTGAGCTTAAGCAGATTGAGGGCCCCTCAGGGACGTGGGTATTTTTCATCCAGAGCTTCTCTCTGTCTCATTTGTATCTCATGAGGTTCGGTGATGACAGGAGTGGGGGAGGGGTCAGGAGGTGGGATAGGACTTTTAGAGCCTGGGAAATGTGAGTTGGGATATTAATAACTGCAAAGGCATCGGGCCTGGTCCACAGCAGGCATTACCTTCCAGCCTCCGGGAATGCTGGGCGTCCAGATACTTTTCCAAAACTTAGACCTCCCAGGACTGCTGGGAGCCCCCAAGAGGCTTGGTCACCATCTGTTTTCCTTCTGTCCTGGCTGAGGTCACTCACAGAGCAGGCTCCGGGAGGGATAGGCACTGTGGGTCCCCCACACCAACCCCTGGTGCTGCAGAAGGGGAGACGGAGGCCCAGAGAGAGGAAGTAGAGTGGCCCCAATCGGGACCCTGCGCCTTCCCTTCCCCTGCCCATCCCAGAAGTGTGCCCTCATCAAGCTAGCCAACATCCGGGCAGCGGAAAAGGTGGAAGAGAAGAGCTTCGGCAGCTCGCACGTCATGCAGGTCATCTACACGGACGACGCGGGCAGGCCCCAGACTTCCTACCTGCAGTGTAAGGTGTGGCTGTGCAGAGCGGCACCCGTGGGGGGGGTGCTGTGGGAATCCCTTGGATGTGCTGGAATGAGAGGCGAGTGAGTCTCTCACACCCTTGTTACCTACATCAGGCACAGCAGGGGGTGTGAGATCGGATGTGAGCGCAGTGTGTGTGTGTGTGTGTTCGTGTTCGTTTGTAGACCTACGTAGGCACCCATGTAGGTCTGTGTGTGGCCTGGTGCATGGACGGTGTGTACCTGTGATTCGGAACTTCACTTGGAACATGTGGGAAACTGTACTTCTGAGGTATCTGAGTTGGTGCCTGTGTGTTGATGGGTATCAACGAATAATGATCACGTGTTTACACATGTGTGTGGCTCTGGGTACGTGCTATTACATCCCCTTCTCATCTGTTCATGCATTAACTCATTCATTCCTTGATTTCAAAAATACTTATTGAGCACCTGCTAGGTTCCAGGCACTGTTCCAGGTGGTGGGGGTATGGGACAAAACAGCGTCCCTGCCCTAATGGATCTTAGATCCCAGGAAGAAGATAGACTGATGAATAATAAATATTTACAATGTCCAATGGCGAATAGTGCCTTGAAGGGAACCAAAGGAGACTAAGAGAGATAGGGAGGGGACAGAGTGGGGGTGCGGGGCGGCAGAGGGGCATGCTGTTTTACAAAGGGTGGTCAGGGAAGGCCTCTGATAGATGGTATTTGAGCAGGGACAAGGTGAGGGATGGAGCATCTAGGGGAAGGACACATGGAGGAAGAATACAAGTAGGAAGGCTGGAGGGGGTTTGGCTTGTCCCTGGGGTGACTGTCCTGGGTAGGTGGTAAGAGGCCACAGACCCAGCTCATCCCCTCCCCACTTCGGCGTCCTGAACTCTGTTGGGTCAGAGTTCAGAACCACAGGGAAAAAGTGGTGACAGCAGGACCGTGGCACACAGTTGCCAGGTTGTGGACTGCCCAAGGGCATGGCCAAGGGGTCCGGTGGCAGCTGAAATCCAGCCCATGTTCTGCTCACCAAGCCAGTGCCCGGGCATGAGCTGCATCCATTGGGAGAAAAGGCAGCCTTTGCTGATTCATTCAAAGCTGCTTCGTGGACTGGCAGGGAATGTGTTTTCCTGAGTGGCATGGGTGCTTCAGGGAGGGAGGGCTTCCTGGAGGAGGCGACCTCAGATCAGTCCCCCCCTCACTGCCCCATCCCGGCCCCGGCAGTGTGTGAACGAGCTGAACCAGTGGTTGTCTGCACTGCGGAAGGTGAGCATCAACAACACTGGCCTCCTGGGCTCCTACCACCCTGGTGTCTTCCGAGGGGACAAGTGGAGCTGCTGCCACCAGAAGGACAAGACAGGTGGGAGTGGAGGCCTGGGCCCCGCTGCACTGCATCTGTCCACAGCAGGCAGCCTGCTACTGGAGCTGTTGGGACCCTGGGCCTTGGGCACTAGAGGGATGGCACAGAGGAGCTTCTACTAGAATTTCCTGTGATGACAGAAGAGTGTGTGTATATCCTAGCCATGAGCACAAGTGGCTGTTGAGCACTTGACAGGTGGCTAGTGCAGCTGAGGAAGTGTGTTTTATTGTTTTTAAAAATTTAATTTAATTTTAATTACATTTAAGTAGCCTTATTGAAGTGCGGCTAGAGTCATCGGAACCTGACGCACTGCTCTAGCCCAGCCCTAGATTTGAGGTTGAGCAGTGGGTAGGATCGGCAGCTTTTCACAAGGGTGATGCTGGCTGGTTGGCCTCGCCCACCGCCTCTGGCTATACCCATCACAGCAGTAACCCTGGTCATTGGTGAAGTGGGCACTACGAGACGGAGCCTGGTAGCCCCAGTTTATGGAGAAGGAAACCAAGACTTACCAAGGGCAGATGCCTCTGCCGAGGCCATAAAGCCAATAAGTGGCAGGGCCAGCTCATTCCAAGGCACAAACCCCTGTTGGTTTCCTCACCATGATCTTATGTTCTGGGTTGCTCCCTTGCAGGCAGGCACTTCCGCGAAGTGCTCCAGCTCCCAAACTTGTGTCCTGTGCAACTGCCAAGCTCTGCAGTCATGTCCCCACTGGTCAGGAGTGACCCTGAGGGAGGAGCTGCTGGCCCCGGAGCATGGGGGAGCCAGACTTCCCAGGCTGTGTTCCCAGCCCGGCCCTGTACGGGGAGCCCAGTCCATCCGTTTCCCTCTCTAGGCCTTGGTTTCCCTACCAGGAAGTTGGGTGTGAGCTCTCAAATTGCCTGCTCGAAACTCTGCCTTCTCCCTGCCTCCAGATCTGGGCTGTGATAAGACCCGGTCACAGGTGACCCTGCAGGAGTGGAATGACCCTCTTGACCATGACCTGGAGGCCCAGCTCATCTACCGGCACCTGCTGGGCATGGAGGCTGCGCTGCGGTGAGGCCTGTGCAGGGCAGTGAGTCCCACATGGGGGAGCTCATGCAGCCTGGGAAACGTGCCAGGCGGGGTCCAGAGATGGGGTCCCGGCTCAGGACTGCTCCACAGTGACTGGTCACGTCCCTTCTAATCAGGCCCAACGCCTTTCGGCCCTTGACAGCCACACCTGGGGAGGGACACCTGGATCTCTGCAACACGAAGCCAGCTCATGTTAGGATGAAGGCCCCGAGGGCTGCGGAGGACTAGGGTCGGCGCCATGGCTGCTTCCTTCCCTGGGCTGACCCAGCCTCCCCATTTGTCTAGCCTTCCCATGGTGCTCTGGGAGTGCAGGCATTGCCCTCAGCCAGCCATCTCGCTGAATTCAGTGCTTCTTAGCCCTGGCTCTAGCATAGGAAAAACAGGATGCTTTTGAAAAACAACTTTAAAAAACAGGATGCCCAGGCCCTACCCCACTGACTCAATCTCTGGGGGTGGGCCCCAGCATGGGGATATTTTAAAGTGATCCAGTGTTTCCTGAGAGCACTGCTTCCTTGAGCAGTTTCTCTCCCACACCCCTACACCTGGGCCTAGAGGGGTGGTGGCTGTCCTTGTTCTTCATCAACTAACTCGTCCAGGGTTTATTTCTTCAAAACCCTTCAAAACTCGTGCCATCAGACTAGAACCACCCACTTCCCTGTGAGTGGCAATCACCAGTGGCCTCCAGGTCACCCTGCAGCAATGTCCTTTCTGACAGTGTGGCCCTGTCTCCAGCTCCCTTGCTTGGTGACTTCATCCCTGTCGCTTCGTTCCTGAGCCCCACACCTCCAGAGGCCTACTCTTCCACCCACCTCACTCCTAGACTCCCGTGACCACACCCCGGAACCTCTCATCCCTCCTCCTCATTTTCTAGGCTCCACTTGAATTTCACTTCATGTATAAACACGTAATATTCACAACCCCTGAACCAAGTAGGTACTCCTATTACCCCCATTTAAGCCAGAAGCAGTGGAGCGAAGATTCGAACCCAAGCCGCGTGGGGTTCAGGTGGGTCCCACTACCCAGTGCCCATGGTTCTAACCACACCCTGCCTTAAGAGCCTCGCCGCCTCTGGGACCTCTCGGCCACGCTCCCTCTCACCCCAGCTCACTTCCTCTAGTGTCTAGTGCCCGCAGACCTCCTGCCTACCAGGACCTCTGATCCACTGACCCGACCTCCAGCTGTATTAGTTTCCTGTGGCTGCTGTAACAAATTACCACACACTTGGTGGCATAAGACAACACAGATTTATGCTCGTACAGTTACAGAGGTCAGAAGTCAGAAATCAGGCTCCGCGGGCTAAAAGCCAGCGGGGCTCATGGCCTCTTCTCCATCAGCAAAGTGCATCCATCACTGCCTCTCCGCTTGCATCATCGCATTACTGCCTTCCTCCTCGGACGACGTTGTCTCCCTTTTATAAAGACCCTGTGATTACATTGGGCCCACCTGCTCACTTTCCCTCACCGCCTCCAGCTCCACATCCAGCCTCTCAGCAAGTGCAGCCCCTCGGCTTTACCTACAGAAGAAGGCCAGATCGGACCCCTTCTCGCATGGACACTGTGACTCCCTGTCTGAGCCACTCACATCTTCCATTGCAGGGATGACACAGGAGCCTCCTAATTGGCTGTCCTGCCTGTACTCCTGCCTCGCGAGGATCTGCTCACCACACAGCCCCCAGAGTGATCTCAAACAAAGCAGATCACATCACTCCCCTGCTTACAGCCCCTAATGGCTTCCCACAGACCTAAGTCCCTGTCGAGGGCACAGGGCCTGAGTGCCCTGGCTGCCTGCCCCTCAGCCTCATCTCCTGCCGCCGGTTCCTCCCCGTGCTGAGCTCACCCAAGCTATCCTGGCCTTCTTGCTGTCTCTGGGCCTCTCCACCCCCAGAGCCTTTGCACTTGCTGTGTCCTCTGCCTGAAGGTTCTTTCCCAGGTGTTCACTCACCTGATTCAGGCCTCTGCTCAAATACCACCTTGTGAGAGAAGCCTTCCCTGACCCGTTACTCTAGATCATTGGAACTCACCAGTACATGCTATTTATTCATTTCTTGCCTGTTTCAACTACACGGAGCTCCCTGAGGGCAGGCCTGTGGTATTCACAGTTCTACTCCCAGTACTGAGAACATTCTAGCCCCTCAGTAAATGTGGAATAAGCCCATGAGTGGAGGCATAAGGCAATAACGTTTCAGCTGGTCTGTGAGGTTCAACAGCATCTCCCAGAGAGGGAAACAGCAAATGGCATCCTGGGTAACGGGGGCAGCGTGAGAAAAGGTCGGGGTGACTGCACTGAGAGAAGCAGGAAAGCAGGCCAGGCAACCCCACAGGGCCAAGAAGGCATCTAGGAGGAGGAGCCTGTTAGATCATAGCAGAGGGCCACGTCTCTCCAAAACGGATCAGGGAGACAGTCAAAAGAGTTGAGCCAACATTCCTAAATAAGGGACTTCAAGTATAGGTCCATGCAGCTGTTCAGCCTCCCTCCATGTAATGCACACGGGATCATACCTGAGAGGGCCTGGGGGCCTGTGGTGAATCCCAGTTAGGAACCGTGCTTCAAATGGCAGTGTCTCCTGTTCCCATAGGAAGGAAACTCACTCCATGGCCACTTAACATTAGGGAATTTTCAGGCCCCAGTTGGCTCTTTTCCCAAGGGCCCTCCAAAGCAGGAGTGGTGTAGTTCAAGCTTGGTCTCCGAAGTGCCTTCTGCTGACCCACAGTTGGGGAGGGTGGGGCGGAGGAGGGAAAGCAGGAGATGACCTGGGCCCATGTTTTTTCCCCATAGATTAAGAGTCCCCCCCCAGCCCCCAGGAGCCCCTTCCAGCTTAGGATGCCCACACTTGGTCACCCAGCCTTCCCAGCAAGGGCACCCAGAGCTCTCACTCTCTCCTCCCCGACAGGGAGAAGCATCGAGAGCTGAGTACCAGCACAGAGGCAGGCTCTGTGCCCACAGGCCCTGGCGAAGGTAGGTCCCTCCCATCTGGACTCTCAGGGTGGCCTGAGCCCCCTTCAGGGATGCTGTGTGTGGGGCTCCTGAGGGCCACTCCCAGGGGCCCTTTGGTCTTGGAGACAGGCACTGGCAGGCGAGGCCGTGCCTGCCTGACCCTCACTCTTCGTCTGCCTCCAGCCCTCGAGGACCCACTGGCCCAGATGCTGCAGGTTCTACAGGATCTCCAGGAGGCCCATAGCCGCAGCCCAGCCAGCTCTGAGCCCTTAGAGCCAAACTGCCTCCTGGAGCTACAGACGTGAGGTCTGTCCCACACTCTCTTGCCGAGCCCCCTGCCAGGTGCTTGGAGATCTCGGGTGCACTCTTGGTCCTTCACCTCAGTTCCTCTCATAGGGGTGCAGGACCCGAGTCTTTCCCGAGCTGGGGGAGTTTGGGAGGCCAGGGACCAGAGCGTCCAGACTTCAGGAACTGACAGGACTTGAGCCTGTCATTGCCCATGCAGAGTCTCTAGGGGACTCGGGCATCTGCTTCTCTGTGAGGCCTGGTTGCTCCCTGTGGGCCCTGCAGCCATCACCACCACTAGTCCAAACTCTCCAGGACCCTCCTCTCCTGCTCAGGATAGACCCAGCCAGAAACTATCCCTAGGAATGGCCGCACCAGGTGGACTGACACTTCCTGGGACTCAGAGAGGCGGGAGGGAACACAGGCCCCAGGAGACCAGGCCTGGACCTCAGCACCCACTTTACTCTCAGGCACCACCCTATCTGCTCCCTCACAGTGGCTGTGCCCTGGGAGAGCGTCACGGTGCTCTATTGCCAACAATAAACCTGATGTGACTGCGGCTCTGGGGTCTCGTGATGGGGGTCGGGAGGGAGTGGGCCCGGGAACCCCAAAGCCTGCTGGTGGTGGGGGGGGGGCACCAGCATAGTCTCTCTGCATCCCCGTCTCTTCTTTGCTTCCCCATCTCCCCTTTGCTTCCCCATCTCCCAGGGGGGCCTCCTTTCTCCTTCCAGCTGCTCTCCCCACCACGCCCCTGGTTCCCCTTCCTCCATCCCCCACAGGCTACAGAGCCTGACTTCGTTCACCAGCTGTTCTCTCCTTACAGCCCCCAGACAGGCCCTTTTTCCAAGTGTCCTGAAGACTGCACAGTGGGGGCGGGTTCAGAACCTGGAATCACGTGGCCTGGCCCTGGAAAGCGTCCCTTATGCCACCCTCCTTAGCAAAAGCAAGGCTCCTCTGCTTGTCACCTCCCTGTCCTCATCCCGCTCCATCTAGGTACACAGTAACCTCCAACATAATTAACAAGACTTGAGGGGCAGGGGCTTCCAGCACGTTCTTTGAATCTCATCCAACCAAGCTTCAAGCCTTGCCTGTGAATACTAGGCCTAGCACAGTTCCCAAGGGCCTGGGTCACAGGCAGGCCCCCTGACACAGCTGACCGGCCAGGTCCTGGGGCAGGGCCATCTGGGCTGGCTGCATAGTGGGTTCTTTGAGAGATGGCAGAGAAAGCAAAGGGGGCATGAAGGAACAAGGGGCTGCCCTCTTCCCTCTACCCTATGGCATTTGGGGCCATGGTGATCCTTTCTGGCCACAGCCTTGATGGGGGTACAGTGTCCTCCCATAAGCAGCCCACCAACCCCCGCCCCTTTATATGTTCATTGCCTCTTGGTCATGATGCCACCATCCTATGGACCTTACGAGCCTCTTTGCAGGGCTAGGTACCCCCCCACACACACACCTGCCTTCTTAACCCAGGGCTTGGGTCCAGCGCTGGATGAGCCCCTGGTTCTCTGGCTACTTCTTTAGAGTCACACAAATCCTTGTGCCTGTTGGATCTTCTTGGGTTTCAAGGACCTCAAAGGAAGTGTAGACCCCACTGTCTCCTGAGCCCTAGTTCAGGGAGTGAAGGGGAAAGAGGTGTGCACTTGTTGACTGCAACAAGTAGAATTCTGGATTTTAACAGCGCGCATACACCACCCACTGGCAACGCCCACCACCCTGTCCTCCAGTGGACACCGGTGTGGACGTGGCCACTGCAGCCAGAAGGGGAATTCAAATGAGTAAGGGCCTGGGACTGCCTCCATCGCTCATGTACCTCCACCCACAGAGTCGCCTCTCAGGCTCCGAGCCCCGGATGCCACATTGTTTTAGGAAGCCACCTGGGAAAAAAGGGACAGAGGAGATGCCTGCCTGCCCATGGCACAGGAAGGTGCCAGAGGTCACACCTACCTGCCCAGGGATTCTATACCAACACCCCCCACCCTGGGATTGCCAGGTCTGTTATTCACCCAGAGCCTGCGTCAAGTCCCCCAGATGTCTTAAGGGTCTGATTGGACCCTCCCACAGAGCCCTGCTGCCCAGGAGGCAGGCTGGCAGCGCAGGGCAGGCATCCTGGGAAACCCTGAGTGGGTCCAGCTCACATGGTACGTGCATCTTTCATCCTCTGGGCCTGTCCTGTAGGAAATCTGGGCAAATTCCCACCAACTTCCTTTTGGAAAAGTGTAATTCCTGCCAAAACGTAATTTTCAAGTACGTAAAAAGAAATAACTTACACAAATACAGAATAAACGTATCAGATATTTACACATCAAAGAGGAAATGAATGTTTGGTAAAGCTGGTTTGTAGAGCACTTTGAGAAGCTAGGTATTTGTAAGCATTTTGAGGAAAGAATGCTACAATAGGGCAGGCCCCGTCGCGGTGCAATTCCCACAGGGGCCAGTGAGCTGCGCCCTCTACAGCTAAGTTGTGAACAACAGCTCTTCCTGGAGCTGGGCTGCCGTGAGCGGCTGACCGATGACTGGCGACCGACTGCCTCAGCCGGGGTAGGGGGGTGGGGGGGCACAGGCTCATAACACCAGCATGGGCCAGGGAGCTGTGTCCTACACAACTAGACTGAGAAACAATGGCTTGAACTGGAATGGGGGGGGGAGGCAAAAGAGGGGGGAAAATAATACTAGAATAAATTGTGATGTTAAAAAACTGGGAAATGGAGTTTTCTTCTCTATGGGATACAAACCTACAAGTTCATAAATAACTTCAGTTTGATGATAAATAAAACATCAAAGTCAAACACAGGTCCATTCCCCAAGATTAGGGATTTTAAAGGCCCAGGCATGCAAGTTTTGGTCATAATTACTCTCAGAGCACAAAAGTAGCCATAGACAATGAGGAAACAAATGGGCTTGGCTTACTCCAACAAAACTTATTTACAAAAACTTGGCAGGCTTGATTTGGTTCACAAGCCCTCACCGTTTGACGATCTCTGCCATACATAAGTAAGCCTTGGTCAGGCCTGTTCAGCCACGCTCCAGTGTTACACTGACAGAACATGCCACACACACCCAATATTTATCATCACACGTCCAGCAGCCCCTTTCGCAGTGTGCCAGGCAGGCCTGTCTTACCAGAAGATAGGAACGGTCACTTGGCCTCCTCTTGGGGCACACCAAAATTGAGCCTCTGAAGGCTCGATTCGGGGAGGGCTGACATCTTCTGAAGCCCAGAATCTCGTGTTGGTCTGGGAATCAAAGGGTGAGTACGACCAGAACTCCCCAAGAGAGGACAGACTTCCACAGTGGAAAGAAGGGTGAAGCCTCTGCTGGGTAAAAGTCCTCTCCCCACCCTGTCCAGTTAAGGGCGGCCAGCCTCGGCACCTCCAGGCCCCTGCAGTCGTGGCAATGGTAGCATCCTTGGTCCAAACATTTCCAGGATGATCCAGGAGGGTAGGGGTGACAACCTTGGGACATCATTACCCTCATTGCCTTCTATTCTTCACCAGTTAAAGAGGCCTCCACCCACTTGACCTGGAGAGTCAAGGTTTCTGTAGATCTCCAGTGAATGAGGCTTCCTTACCCCAGGGCTCAAGGCTTAAGTAGGAAATGGCCCTTCCCAGGAAATGGTAGTAAAGTTCCAGATTTCCTTGGGGGCTCCTTGGCTGCTGCTCAGACCTAGGAAACAGCTGGGAAGCTGTTAGGGCTCCAGTAGCTGAGACTCCAGCCCCTGTTGCTCCAAACAGCTCAGGTAGGGCCTGTATACTAAGCTGTAGTCTGCAGGATATCAACCCAAACGGACGGTACACCTATCCCTCGCAGCGCCTCTCACACCTCTATACACCTGCCGTCTCCCTCAGCCCTCACCCAACTGTCTCCCTAATAAGCTCACTAGGACACAAGCCTACTTGGCAAGCCAGTGACAACACAGCCAGGGGCCTTGTAGCAATCTGCCCAGGCAGCCTTAGCAGGGGGCTTATCCGTACATAGCCGTCTGGCTTAAGGGATGGATACCCACGAGCCTGTGAGGTTTCTGTCAGCCCCACCAGACACACCTATCCACTGCCCCGTGGCTCCATTGTCCACTCGGGGACCTCTTGCTGTGCACTCCAAGGGCACATTTCCGAAGAGGGATCAAGGGACATAGGGAGAAGAGAGGTGGAGCCCAGGGCTGCCGCTTAGCCTGCACGAGGAAGTCAGTGCGCAGAGCAGCTCCCCGCTCTCCGAGCCTGCGCCACAGTGCGCTCCCAGGGGGGCGAACGCCACAAGGGACCTTCGCGGCTCACGCGTGCGCAGAGCCAGCAGCCGGCCCGGGCCCTCCGCGCGTTCTCCCGCCTGCGCGAGATCCCCCAGTCCAGTAGGGGGCGCCGAGCCGGGCCGTACACGTGTTCGGCCCCGTCGGCTAACCCGGAAGAAGTCGCGGGAAAGCGCCCTGGAGGTAGTGGAGAGTCTGCAGGACGCGGCGGCGCCAGGATGAACGCCCCTCCCGCCTTCGAGTCGTTCTTGCTGTTCGAAGGCGAGAAGAAGTAAGTGGGCAGGGGAGGGTCAGGCCTTCGACTGTCGGTCGTGGGCGTCTGCAGAGTCTGGGGCTTCGCCTGCTCTCCTGCGGGGCGGGCGGAAGCAGCTGTTGCTTGAGCTTCGGCGCGCAAAGCGCCCGGCGCCTGTGTCTGCCAGACTTCAGGTAGTCCTGCCAAGCGGTGGGGACTGTTGCCTTTGCAGCTGAGGAAACTGAGGCTCAGAGAGGTTACGTAATTCCCCGGCACAGGAAGTGGCGGGTCTGTGTTGGAACCCAGAATGGCTGCCTCCGAAATCCTTTTCCCCTGGGATTGGCAGCCCCCTCCTCGGCTCCTAGCTGACCACCTTTATTCTCCTTGCTGAAGCCAGAAAGAGATGGCTGTTAGACTCATGTGCAATCTCCATTCGCTTGTGTAAAACCTTCATTGCTTGCAGGCTGAAGGAAAATGTAGTCTGCTGGTCAGACAGCCTGGGCTTGGCGCCTGCTTCCCCCGCGTAAGGACCCTTGTTTGGGCAAGTGAATTAATCTGCCTGAGGCCCACTTTCATCATCTAGAAAACGGGCTTATTACTGTATTGAATTATGAGTAAACCTAAGGGGAGATTAAATGAGGTAACTTATGTGAAGTGCTTAGTCCAGGGCTCAGCATCTAGAAGACCCTCTTAAACATTGGCTTTTCATTCTCAACAGCCTGGTGTGCAGGGCTCTATGTTTAGCCCTTGCCAGCCACTTCAGCCTCCCTTGAGAGCAGTGCTTCTCAACTGGAGACTATTTTGCCCCCCCTCCCCGCCCCCCAGGACTTCTGGCTATGTCTGCAAACGTTTTTGGTTGTCATAAAGGGTGCGCTCCTGGCATCTAATGGGTAGAAGCCAGGAATCCTACAATGGACAGACAGCTCCCTACCAAAAAGAATTATCTGGCTTAAAATGGCAGTGGTGCCAAGGTGGAGAAACTGTGCTTTAGGAAGAAGGAGCAATCCGGAGGAGGTGAGGGTCCCACAGAATCGGCGTGACTGGGCTCAGAGTATACACTAACTGCTGCTCTGAGTCAGAGAGGCCTTTATGGGATGAAGAGATTGCGACAGGCTTCCAGGAGGTGGGACCCGAGCCTGCCTGGAAGGGCAGGCTTTAGACTCGGAGGAGGAGGGAGCCCCTGCCCCCATCTCTTGCCTCTGCGTCTTCCTAGGATCACGATTAACAAGGACACCAAGGTACCCAATGCCTGCTTGTTCACCATCAACAAAGAAGATCATACGCTAGGAAACATTATTAAATCGTAAGTTCCAAGTCCAAGGCTCTTGGGGGCTGTGTTGGATGGGACTCTGAGGCAAAGCACAAGTTCCAGAAGATTTTCTTAAGTCTCTTTGAGCTACAAGAAGTCCTTCTGATGGCTCGCTCTGGCAGTTCACTTTCCAGTACCTTTTCTTCAAAGGTACTGGAATCTGTTCACATAGCCACATTTCCTTTTGGCTCATTTATCTGACTGAAGTGAGTGAATGAATGTGCAGGAAGCCGCAAGTAGGCCTGCTTGTTTTTGTGCCTTTCTCAGGTTTGCGTGTTTAGGGTGTGGGCAGAAGCCTGCCTGGTGTCCTGGTGTAAGTAGGGGGTGGGGTTGCCCACCTGTCTGGATGACTCCTGCCTGAGCCAAGCCAGTGGGGCACTCAGGGTCTTTGGGGGCCTTGCTGCTCCTCTGCTGTGAGCTGTGTCCCTACCTTGCAAGGTGCTCACACTTGACACCTTGCTCTGCAGAAAACACCCGCGTGTCCAGCAAACAGCACAGGCTTCACCTCACCACCACCTCACAGAACAGCACCCCACGGGTGTGGGCAGCTGCCAGCCCCTTCCAAAGGACTTCGGTTTCCATTTTGCTAACTGCTCAGAGCTTGGGGCCTTCTCCCCCTGCTGCCTTTGTTTGCCGTGCCAGAGGCTCTTTTGGGGCTAGGAACGGGCCTTTTGTGTTTTGGTTTACTGAACATTGGCTGGATTTTTACTGCCTAGGGAGGTCTTTTTGGGGTCATTGCAGGGTCCCTGACTTCCCCTCGGGAAAGAAGTTACTGGAAAACCTGTTTATTAGCTAAGGTTCCTGATCCTGATGGATGTAGGGGTGTGTGTGGGAGGAATCACCATATGGTATATCTTCTCCAAAGTTAGCTTTTACTTGAAGACTTTTTTGGCGGGGGGCAGGGGGACAACTAAAAACCAAGTGTAGGGAACCACCTAGTGTCAGCCCCCAGCCACATCTGCAACAGGAAGACCCCTTGGCTAGGCCTGGTAAGCTCCAAGGGGCCAGAGCGCCAGGGGCACTCGGCTCAGCCTTGCTCACTGCTGACCCGTGTCGCAGGCAGCTGCTGAAGGACCCCCAGGTGCTGTTTGCTGGCTACAAAGTGCCCCACCCTCTGGAGCACAAAATCATCATCCGCGTGCAGACCACCCCGGACTACAGCCCCCAGGAGGCCTTCACCAATGCCATCACAGACCTCATCAGCGAGCTCTCCCTGCTGGAAGAGCGATTCCGGGTGAGGAGCTGGACGTGCAGGGGGAGAGGGGAGGTGGGAACGCCAGCCTGTGTGCCCAGAGCTGCAGGGCTGTCGTGCCCACACCTAGGACCACCCAGGGTTGTTTCCTCGGACTTGTGTGGGGGGAAGGGGTGATGACAGCAAGGACTTCCCCCACTGCTTCCCGGAAGTGTGGAGAAGGGGTTAGGAGTTGAGGCATGGCGCCTGCTGTCGGCGTCCGTGCGCAGGAACGGACCTAGTGCTCCAAGGTCTCCTTGTGCACTCTTGGGGTCCCTGCTGCCCCCTGCTGCTGCTCCTCCAAAGCTCTTCGCTGGTGCTGGCCGCTTCTAGGGCATCTGTCTAGGGGGCAGCTCATCCTAGGGTGGGGGCACACCTGTTTAGGCAGGGGCCTCAAAGTCTAGACACATGTAGAGTGGGAAAGGTCCACAGCCTTCCAGATTTCAGCAACTGTCATATACTCACCAAGAAGCGCCTCTGCTCCACCCGACTCCTGCCCCAGGCAGCAGCATGTGTGCTGTGAGAAGTGAGGAAGCAGGTGGGGCTGGCTTAGGCGGTCCCTTGGGTTGCTGGCTGCCCAGCTCCCTGGTTTACTGCTTCTGTTCAGTTCGTGACTGCACCCTGGAGCTATGGCAGCAGTTTCCGGGCAGACCTTGGTCAGGGATGCTGGGGCTCTTTCCAACATCCTTACCTGGCCATTCCAGCTAAATGCGCTGCCTTCTTCCTCTCCCTCAGGTGGCCATCAAAGACAAGCAAGAAGGAATTGAATAGTGGGCTGGAAGGAGTCTTGCTTGGCCAGTTCCTACCTTGCAACGGGCCCTTCTCCAGGCACCAAATGGAAGAAAGCGCCTCGCCCCAGCTGTGGGCCCCCTGGGAGATACCTGGAGAGCCCCTCACCCCTGACACCAGTGTGTCCTCTACATAGATTGCTTCATCTTCCTAATAAAGTGTGGAGGAAAAGACTCGGATGTGAGCTGCCGCAGAAGTGACTTCACAGTAAATGGACTGTCAGGCTCAGTGGAAGGAGATGACCTGTCTCGAGGCCACTCTGGGGCCACATTTCGGAGTGGATTGGCCTGGAGACCCAGATTTCTGTGTGAGAGGCTGGCAGGAACAAATCATTTTGGACCACCAGCTGGGAAGCTGGGGGCTGCCGGGAGGCAGAGGGTAACTTCATGAGTGTGCTGTGGAAGCCTCCCATGTCCGCCCGCCTCACTCAAAGTAGCACCAGCAGATGGGGCCCACAAGCAGCAACCCCAGGCTTCTCTTACGTAGTAGAGAGTTTAATAAAAATAGTCACCAATAGAAACATCTCTGTCATTAGCCCAAAAGGTGAATAAGTTAAGTCTTGTCCCTGGTACTTTGCGATAGAGGCAGGCGCTCCTGCTCGAGGCTAGTGTCTCTTCCAGATGGCTACAATGTTGGAGTCTGTCAGGGCGGCGAGGTAGGTAAAGGTGGGGTTGGCCACCACCATGTTCACCATGGTCTTGGTCACCGTCTGGCTGAGGGCTCGCGGCTGGGGCCACTTAAGGATCTGATGGGGAGAGAGAGGGGCGCTGGGTTCGTTCCTGGCGACCACGCAGCAGTCCCCAGCGGGGGGGCGGGGAAGGGGTGCGTACCTGCGTGGGGGCCTGTGGGGCTGCCGGCAGCGGGGGCTGCTGCGTCAG
This sequence comes from Rhinolophus ferrumequinum, assembly GCF_004115265.2. Classification (NCBI taxonomy): domain Eukaryota; kingdom Metazoa; phylum Chordata; class Mammalia; order Chiroptera; family Rhinolophidae; genus Rhinolophus; species Rhinolophus ferrumequinum. Next base: position 92,242,383 of record NC_046290.1, on the reverse strand, counting down.
GACGTGCCTGACGTCATAGATCCACACGTTGCCCTCCTCGTCCCCACACAACACAGTCCCCTCATCTGCTGGGACACAAGATGGAATGTCAGCGGGGGCAGAGCGCTGAGAGGTGGAGGGGAGGACGGGCGGCGCGGCGCGCTCACCAGGACAGGTGCTGAGCGAGAAGTAGGCCAGCTTGGTAGGTGACCACTGGAGCCAAGCCAGGACCACCACAGCCACCGTGGACTGGCTGCCTCGGCCCACCCACGTCTGGCTCCAGCTCCACAGGCAGATGGTGCCCAGGCCATTCCCCTTGGAAGCTGTGGAGGAGAAGGGAGAACTGCCTGGGGGCCCCTCTCCAGGCATTTCTTCCACAGTGGGCCCCCCCTCAGAAGCGCTCGGACTTAAATCGCAGCCCAGGGAGAAACAACCCACGAAGGCCTTACCAGGGCGCCTCTGGGTCCCCGCAGGCCCGACGCCCCATCTGGGCTCACTCACCCACGACATCCTTATTCACGAATGCCAGCCCATCCACTCTCCGGCCTGAGGCCTCAGAGCCCTCGGAGAAGACAAACTCCACTTCACACACCCTGTGGGGCCATGGAAGGTGCCAGTCAGCTCTTCCTTGCGTATATGAAGAGCTTCTCACTCAATGAGAACCATTCCCTGGGCCCCTATTCTGGGCCCTGCCCAGAAGGTGCAACCAAAAAGGTCTGTTCTGGGCCCTGGAGAGTTTAAGCTTTGCCCTGGAACGGGGAGCCAGCGCCTGAGTCACAGGTGATGGCAACTCAGAAGCAGGAGGGGCTGGTTCTGCCAGGGTGGGGGATGGGACGGCCAGGGAGGGATCTGGAGGGGCTGCACCTCTGGGACTGAGATGAGCAGGAGGGTGACCAGCTGACCAGTGGGGTAGGTATTTATGGCGGAGTGCTGGGGCCTGAGAAAGGAGAGACTGGGTAGGGGTTTGCTGTGACCCTGAGGACAGTGGGGAGTGGCTGCTGAGTGTTTCCAAACTGAGTATGTAGGGTCACACTGCTTGAAAAGGTCACCCATCAGCTGCCCAGAAACCTGCAGAGGCGCTTGGAGCAAGAAAGGCAGCTAAGGACCAACTGAGGAGAAGCAGACACATCTGAGATAAGGAGAGAAATTCCACAGGACTTGGGGAGCTGGCAGACATGGGCAGGGAGGGACAGATGTGGCAGGCCCTGGGCTTGACTCGCAGGAGTGGCACAGGGCTACTACCAACACTTGGCTGGACAACAGTCTGCTGAGGCTTCCACTACTTCCCTCCACGTAGCAGCTACTTCATTTCTGCCACCCACCCTAAAATTCTTCCCAGGTTGTTCACTGCACTTAGAGTAAAATTGAAAATCTTACCATGGCCCAAGCAACCTTGCCACCTCATCTTGTACCATTTCCTCTGGTCTTCCAAACTGGTTAGACCTCCCCAGACAGCCAGTTCTTCCCACCACTGGCCCTTTGCACATGCTATGCCCTCTGTGCGTGCACCTTCCCTCTCTCCGCCCACCGGACTCCCTTGCAGGGCTCACGCAGAGAACGTGAGCCTGAGAACATATCCATCTGCCACTGGTCACCTCCGCAGAGTCCCCTTGGTCTTCCTGTTTCTCAGAGCACCTTATTCTCTCTTTCCTTCGTAGCTGACATCACACTCTGGGGGTTTTAATTGGCCACCTTTGTCTAATGCCTGTCCTCCCCTACGAGGCTTGTGGGCCCCAGAAGGGCAGGGACTCCTTGCTGAACAGTCTCCGGCCTTCCAGGTGGCACGGATGAGCCACAAGCCTCAACCTGCCCTTCTAAGGCCTCGTCCCTGCCCTGACACCATCCTCCCTGCATTCCACTAGGGGCAGCGTGCATGGTTTGGGCACCAACCCTGGCACGTGTGCCTGGGGTCCGCCTGGGGTCTGACGTCTGGACTAGCAGCTGTCCAGTTCCAAGACTTGGCTTTCAAGGCGTCCCTACCCAACCTCACCTCCTTTTCTGAGGCTGGTCCAGCCGCACATCCCAGCAGCAGCAGCCACCCTCACAGCCAGCCAGCAGATAGGTGTCCGGGCAGGAGGCGACTGGGCAGAGGCGCAGGGGGGTGGACGTGGTATCAAGTGTGAGGAGCTGGCTGCCAGCAGGTGAGAGGGAGATGTGAGGCCACGGACCCAGTGCCCGCCCCGCCTGGCAGCCGCCCTCCCCAGCCCAGCCCTGCCCCAAAGCGTCACCTAGCCTGGAATTCGTAGTCGTGGTTGGGCGCCCCGATGTCCCAGAGGATGATCCGCTTGTCATAGGAGGCGGCTGAGGGGGGATGGGAAGGAGAGGTGGCCCTGAGGAGCTCCTGCCCCAGCTCGCAGGCGGCATCCCAGGCTCCACCCCCTTTGAAGCAGGGAGGGAGGGTCTACAACGCTCACTCGGACCTGACAGGTGTGCTTACACATCCCCCGCATGGGCTCACCACACGGAGGCCCAGGGGCCCCCGCCCAGGTCACAGACAGAGTGCCCCAGGTTGTAGGAAAGCTCCAAGGCCGCAGAGCAGGTGGGGGAAAAGCCAGGATCTGAAGCCCAGTCAGTTATCCATGAGGCCACGCTACTTCTCCCATAGCCAGAGTTGACGGTGGCAGCCAGGAGAGGCTGCCAGCCGTAGGAGCTCCTTACCATCCCAGGGAGGGAACACTGAGGCGGCAGGCTGCAGGACGGGTGCTGGGGGAGCCCTGGGGGTGTCGGGAGAGGGTCTTACTGAAGAGGTGAGTCTCGTGGGTAGGGCTGAAGCAGAGGGTGGCGATGGCCCTCTTGTGGGCCCGTATGACCCCGCAGCAGAAGCCAGCACGCACATGTAGCAGCCGGACGTGGCCCCGCAGGCCAGCAGCTGCCAGCACGCTCCAGCGCTTCTTGTGGCCTGCCTGCGTGACCACTGTCAGGGCTGTCCAGGCCACCGAGAAGAACTCCTGGGGGGGAGGGGTGGGGAGTGTTCAGCAGGGGGCAGAGCACATGCATGCAGGATCAGGCCTGGGAAACTGAGGCCCAGCAGCAGAGAGAAAGGTCACCTAGTGAGTAGGTGGCGCTCCTGTGCCCAGGAGCCCAGGCTGCCCACCGCCCTGCGTGAGCCGGCCCTGGCACTCACCTCGCCAGGTGCCTTGTACTTGTGCAGTACGATGCCCGTCTGGCAGTCGATGACACACACGGCCTCCCCGCCACATGTGGCCACAGTCTGAGACGTGGCCCCTGTGTGCCCTGTTTTGAGGGATCAGCCTAGTGAAAACACTCTCTGTATTGCAGTTCCCTCCTCCTGGCCTTGACGCCCCTCCCGATTTCCCATCCCCCCAGGCAGCCCCCTCCCTCAAGGTGGCGTCCCCCACCCCCACTCCCGTCCAGAAGACTTATTCTGCTTGGGCCCTGTGGCCTTTCCTCCGGCCCTGCTGGCCCAAGGATGTACCCTCCTCACAGGCCGGCTCGAAGGCGCAGGCCCAGAGCTGGGTCTCCAGGTCCTCAGGGCTGTTGTTCTTGCTGTGGCACTGCAGGAAGTGCAGGGGCTCCAGCTTCAGGGCAGGCTGTGGGGGCAAAAGGGGGTCACAGCTGCCCCAACCCTTGTTCCCAGCCATACACTCCCTACCACCTCGTTAGCTTACCTGGCTGCCATCGGCGCCCACAGGGCTGCCCTCCACCCGGGCCAGTGTGGAGGTGCACACCCGCTTGTTGGAAGAGAGGTTGAGTGGGACATCATCTGGCCGTTTCAAGGCCACTGGCCTTGCCTGTGGGGGATGGGGGTTGGGTGGCAGGCTGAGGGCTTGGTGACCATGGACACATATACCCAGAGCTTCTTTCTTTCCCATCACAGGCTGACCCACACCCTCCCATGGGTGCAGGAGGCAAGGACTGGCCCAAGCAGAGGGCACGAGCTCAGGCATCAGAGCTGTCTCTCGGGCTCATTTCCAGGACCCCCTGCTTCCCTGCAGCCCCCCTCGCCAGGAAGGGCCAAGGCAGGCCCTCCGAGCCCCCGGAGCCACATGGAACCACACTCACCATGGACTCCTGGGCAGCTATGGTTTTTGAGGACCTCTCTTGGATGTCTGCATCAAGCACCTGGGTCCCACCGGAGGCCACCAGCTCCTCAGAGATCATCCGTACCTGGGTGGGCCCAGGCCATCAGGAAGCGGGGCACAGTCCTGGTGGCCCCCAGCCCCTCCTCAGACACTCAATCAGAGGGAGCTTGTACTTCCTGAGTTGGGAAAAGGCCTTTCCACCCAATAGGGCTGCCTTTCCTGACCTGCCCCACTCCCCACAGCCTCTCATGGCCAGAGACCTCCAGGGCAGCTCAGGGCATGGGAGCCGGCAAGGGGCTGGGAAAATAGATTCCCAGCACAGTGAGTGAGGACGTACCCGCCACTGGGTGAACTCGCTGAGGGACTCGGGGCCGTAGCGAACATCCCTGACGGCGGACCTCACAAAGTCAGCCTGGGCCTTCTTAGCCCCCTCCTCAGGGCTCAGTGAGGCCATGAACTTCTCCCAGTGAGCCGTGACCTGGCACGAGAGGAACCAGATCCAGGCCTCGCCCAACCCAGCTCTCCTGGACCCGCCATGGCCCCTCTGCCCCATCTCATGGCTACAGGTGTCTCCACCTCCCTGCCTCCTGGAAGCCTCCCTGAACCACAACCTTAACTACAGGTTGCACAAATCCAAGCAACACACACGAGTAACATCCCCAGAAGGGAGAAGCTGGTCCAGGATAAAGTTACTGTGGAAGTGTCTCAGCCTACCCTCTGGGCCCTGCCTGCACACATGGAGGGCGGGACCCCCCGACCGCCAAGGACAAGAGGCCAAGCACCACAACCAGTCTCAGAGCAATATGTCAGGCTAGGGGATACGAGCCACTTAGTGTTGGGGCAGAGAGCCCTGTGACTCTCCCCCTCAGTGTCCTTCAAGTGTCACTGTTACTTGCTCCTCAAGGCCCCCGACTGCTCCCAAACCTGAGAGACACCCTCTTACCCTGCTGGTCAGCTCCCGGTTCAGGTTCTCCACCTGAGAGGAAGTGGAGGAAGCATCCTTGCCATTCACCTTGCGCAGGTTGGGCAGGAGAAAGGAGACTTTCAGGTTGTCACTGACCTGGGGGATGAACGGAAGAATGGCCGCTAAGCTTGGGCACAACAGAGTGCTGGCGTCCAGCACGGGGCTGCTGGGTGCGCCCACTTACTGTCAGGAAAGGGTTGCCCTCCAGGCTGAGCTCCTCCAGCTGTGGGAACTGGCACAAGGCTGTGACGTCCCCCAGCTGGTTGTTGGCACAGCGGAGGATGCGCAGGTGGGACAAGCCCAGGTTGGCAGGCAGCGTCTCCAGCTGGTTGTTGGAGAGGTCCAGCTCCTGCAGCTGCTTCAGGCGGCACAGGAGCTTGGGGTCCAAATGCTCTGAGAGCAGCTTCAGCCCTGACAGGCTGGGGTGGGGGTCAGAAAGGGAGGGCTCAGGGGGCAGGCGGGCCACCGGCCCCACACCTATGGCAGCCCGGGTGCCTCTGAAGTCTTTTTCACCCGGCATTTCTTGTGCACCCACAACCTCTCCCCAACACCCTTTTTAAAATCTTGTAACTACTTTAGAACTCGGGCAACTGGCCCCCTCCAGGATGCTTTTCTTTATTCTCTAGGTGGTGGGGGGCTCCTCTGTGCTCCCCAGGCCCTCTATAATTATCTCAACAGGTTGCTCAGTTCTCTTTCTGCACGACTGACTGTCCCTAACAGCCTGGGCCCTTTTCGGGGGGAGGCAACTTGGGGCCCACCGGCCCATCTCCTAATAAAAAGGACGGCGTTTGGCCCAAGTGATTAGAGACTCCGCCTAACCGACAAGGCGATAACAGTGCCGGGTACTCGTCTCTCTCCCCAACCGCCCAGGGACCCCGGCCCGCCTCTTACTCCAGGCTCCGGATCTTCCCCAGCCGGTCGCTCTTGGGTCGCCCCCTCTGCATCAGCAGCCGCGCCGAGAGGGGGCCCATGGCGAGGAGGTTGAGGACCGCGATGACCGTATCCGCGGTACCAGCGTCCAGCTGAGCCCGCGACTCTCGGAGTCCCGTGGCGGCGCCGGCGACTGACGGAGCCCAGGAGGTGGCGCCGCGCGAGTCCTTCGGTGGCGACTACCGGAAGGAAGCGGTCCCGCGGGCCTCGTGCCCCAAGCGTGGACTACAACTCCCAGCGGCACCCTTGGTCCCGCGCCTGCGCACTGCCCGCCAGGACACTGCGATGGCGGCTGCGGTGGTGGCGGCCCCCGAGGTCCTTCGGGAATGCGGCTGCAAGGGCGTCCGGACCTGTCTGATGTGCGAGCGGCAGCGCGGAGGTGATCCGCCCTGGCAGCACTCCCCGCAAGTAAGGGATGGGAGAGGGGGCGCGCCCACAATTCCGTTCTTCATATGGGGAAGCTAAGGCCCAGATAGGACATGAATACGGGCCCCGGGTCAAACCGTGTTAGGGGCCCTCGCTGTGGGGACGTTGCGGGGTGAGGAATTGCGGGCTTTGAGGAGTGGGCTTGGAGTGGGGAAGGGTCTGGGACGTGGGTGCAGTCCGACCATAGCTAACCTCTGGGACCGGGAAGTCTGATAGCAAACTTCCACGTAGCGCCCCCAGGTCAGGGCCTGGGACCTTCACGGGCCCGTGGAGAGACGACGTGGAAAGAGTGGAGGGTGCCGAAAACCAGTGCAAAGGTGCCCATCAGGCCTTGGACGGAAATCAGCAAGGAGAAAATTAGTTACAGTTAACGAAAAAGGACTCAGCCTTTGAACTGGGCCTGGCAGTATTTTAATGGGTTGGAAGGGCGTTCCACCTGGGGGAACTGCTTATGTAAAGGCCTGGGGTAGAGGTGTGTGCTTGGAAGGTGGGTGATGCTAAAGGTGAGGGAGATGAGGTCGCTGGGGCCTGACCACAGAGGGCCTTGTGTGTGGCCACTGGGCAGGCTGGACTTGTCCTCAGGGCCATGGAGAATGTTTTAATGAGGGCCTGACATGTTTTAAAGGAAGTTACATGTGAATTTTAGGAAGATCCTGAGAGCTAATAGCAAGGTATGAAGGCAGAGAAGCCAGTGAAGAAAATATTGCAGTGTCCTTGTTAAAAGTGCAGAAAGTCCTGTGGAAAACAATGTGAAGTTTCCTCAGAAAATTAAAAGTAGAATTACCACATGGTCCAAGAATTCTGGTGATATATACAAAAGAATTGAAAACAGGGTCTTGAAGAGAGATTTGCACACCCATGTCGATAGTAGCATTTTTCACAATAGCTAAAATGTGGAAGCAATCCAGCTGTCCCTTGACCGATAAATGGATAAACAAAAAGTGATACATACGTACAATAGAATATTATTCAGCCTTAAAAAGGAAGGAAATTCCGACACAGGCTACAACATGGATAAACCTTGAGGACATTACGCTAAGTGAAATAAACCAGTCACAAAAGGACAAATGCTGTATATTTATGTAATTTTACGTAGCATATTTACGAGGTACCTAGAATAGTTAAAATCATAGAGATAGAAGTAGAACGTGGTTACCCGAGGCTGGGGGGAGGAAAAGGAAGCGTTGTTTAATGGGTATAGAGTTTTCGTTTTGCAAGGAGAGAAACCTCTCGAGATGAGTTGCACAACAGAGTGAATATACTTGACACACCGAACTGTACACTTTAAAAATTATTAAGATGGTACATTTTATGTTGTATGTTTTACCATAATTAAAACCTGAAGAGGAAAAAAAAGTGCCGAAGGTCTGAACGGTGCCTATGGTCATGGGTGTGGAGACACAGGGCACTGTGGGGGTGGCACCTTCCCAACCTAATGGCTGAGGGAGAAGCAGAATGTCCAGGATGACTCCCCATTTTTAACATGTCCCATGTGAGGTACCAGAGACAGAGGACATGGTGGTTTAAAGACGGGGTAGTAGTAATGCCTATGGAACATAAAGGGGGAGGAAGCAGAATTACTTGGTCAGGGAGGACCTCAGACCGCCATGTGGATCTGACGCAGTCGTGGCTAACCCAGCAGGGAGCTCCAGAACAAAGACTGCCCAGTAGAGAAGTCCCGTGTTGTGCAGAAATGGCCAGACCCGTGCTGAGTCACTGGCTGGCAGCTGCCTGAGAGAAGGATGGCCCCTGCTTGAAACCTGAGGCAGATCCCAGACGCCCTGCAGCAGGAGGTTGTCAGCCTGGCACTCCTCGCAGATGAGGGGCAAGTTCTCTTTTTTGAAGGGCAATTCAGGCAGTGCCTCTGGCTGCCACAGAGGAGGGCAGGGCCCGGAGACATCCCCACCTGGGCTGGAGAGCGTTGTCCTGTCTGGCCTCCCAGCGTGTGCTGCTTACCCCTTGGACAGCCCTCGGGCCTCAGCTTTAGGGGCAGCATATTTCTCAAAGCCCTGGTCTGGGCTGGATGCTTTTAGTGCTCATGAGGCTGGAGAAGACAGAAGACACCCTGCAACGACACAGGAACAGTATGGACTCAGGCTGTTCCCAGCTGTACAGCCTCGGGCTAGTTCCTTGACTTTACCGAGCCTTGGTTTCCTCGTTTATAAAATGGAGAATGAAAGTGGTTATGCAGATGCTCTTCCCTTTTACAGATGAGGAAAGTGAGAGGGTCTTTCCCAAGAGGCAGCCCCAGGTAGCGGTCGGCCTCTCTCTAGACTCCAGCTGCCTTCCAAAGTGGCTTTGGGGAGGATGAACCACTAAGCAGAAGCTGCAGCCTAAAGGGCCTCTGGAGGGCAGGCTCCAAGGGCTCCAGGACCTCCGTCTTTCTTTTGCAGAAAACACACCGTTTCATTTACTACTCAGACACTGGTTGGGCCGTGGGGGCCGAGGAGTCTGACTTTGAAGGATGGGCCTTCCCTTTCCCCGGTGTGACGTTGTTAGAAGACTTCGTGACCCGAGAGGAGGAAACTGAGATGGTGCAGCTGATGGACCGTGAGCCCTGGAAGCTCTCACAGTCTGGACGGAGAAAGCAGGTAGGCCGGCCCAGATAGGGAGCAGGGTTGGCTGATCAAAGAAGACAGTCGCTCTCCTGGGCCCCTTTGCTCACCTCCCATGCAGCGCCCTCCTCTGTAGCCATACCAGGGGCATTTGCAGCCTGCTTGGCCTGCCCACCTTCTCAACAGGTTGCAGGTGAACTCAGCTCCTTCTGCCCCTCACGCCAGCTGGCCTGGTGCTGATGACTTTCAGGGAGCGTTTCTTGAAGGCTGTGCGATGCCTTCCCATCCAAAGTTCTCTCCCCATCAGTTTCGCGTATCCTCAGGCCTCCAAGTCCCAGACCTGCCCTTTGTCAGGGATCGCAGCTTCTCCCTCAGTCCCACTCCTCTTGGTCTAGCTCGCGCCTTCCATTGCTTACCTCCAGCAATCCTTGTCCGCCCCAGGACCTTGGAGCCGTCCATCCATCCATCGACCTTTTCACTTTCCTTCCCTCTCCCATGGTCTTTCCTTAGCCTGTACCATGGCCAGTTATTACAGTCACTTCCTTGGGTGCCCTCTTGCCCTTTTGCCCTTCACTTCGTCTCTTTCTGCCCCACCACAGCCCTGGTCGAGTCCAGCTCCCCACCTCGGACCTGTGCAGCCTGCTGGCAGGTCTCCCCGGCTCTGGGTCCTTCCTGACCCGCCGGTCATACCAACCTCCCCTAGGTCCTCTGCTCTGCTGCTCTCCTGCCAAACCTTCTCTTTTCCCCTCCTCACCCTCCACGGATGACCTTGCCTCTGAGAAGACAGGTGCATCTGCACACCTACCTGCCCTGGCTGGGTGCTGTTCCCTTCGTGCCCATGCCCAGGGCGTCTCTCTGAGTCCCCTCCACCTGTATGCTGGATGCCGTCCCCCTCTACTCAGAAGACCTTGTTCAGCATTGCTCCCCTCTCTCCCCAAGATGAATTTTGCCTCGACTGGATCTTTTCCACCAGCCTACCAGTAAGCTCCATCTCTCGTCTCCGCAGCAGAATTCCTTGAAAGTCATTGATTCTCACTGTCTTCAGTTCCTGTCCGCCTGTTCCTGCTTAACCCACTCAGAAACCACTTCCACCACTGACCGCCGAGCCCTAAACCCGGCGATGGGATCTCAGGCTCAGTCCTTGGGCTGCTTCTCTTCCTGCTCCTTGCTGATGTCAGCGAGTCACGGCCCTGCACCCTGTCGCTGTGTTTGGGACTCCAGTTCCTGTCTCCATCCCAGGCTTCTATTGGTCAGCCCTGAACTGAGCTTTGCTTCTTTGCCCACACCTGCACCCCCTGCAGTGTCCCCATCTTGGCAGATGCCATCTTCCACCTGTGCAGGCTGCAAACCATGGCTCTCTCCAGAGTTCCCTGTCTCTTACTGGTAATTCCCATCCACTTGCTGCCTTCAGTAGGTACCCCGAATCTGAGGATGCCCTCCCCATACCCGCCCCTCCACTGCTACCACCTGGATCCCAGCCCCCGGCCCCCTTGCCGGGATTCCTGCAGGGGCTTTCTGCCACAGGCCTCGCCCCTTTTCAGTCAGTTTTCCACAGAAAGTGACTCCACTACTGCCTCATCAGATGTCACTGCTCTGTCACAGACCCTCCGGGCCTCCCATTTCAGCATAAACGCAAAGTCCTTACAATGCCCGGAAGGGCCCGGCGCTGGCCTCCAGCCCCACCTTTCTTTCCACGGCTGCTGCCTGGTGTCCTTCACAGCAGGCCCTCCGCCTCCTCAGGGTCCTTAAAGCTCCAGCCTCTTGTCCGTCTGCACGCCCACGTCGGGCTGCCTGCCTGCCGCCGCCTAGGGTTGGCCTGCGGGAGCCTGCTCGCCCGGCTCTCCCAAGACGTGCCAGCCTGGGAGGAGAAAGTCAGTTCCGCCAGATGGAGCCCCCCTCCGCTAAGGGGGACGACCAGCGAAATGCTCCCCTCTTTCATCCCTCAGGCCACAAATCTGAGGCGTATTCTAGAAGGCTCTTCCCTGATTTTTTTTGTTTGTTTAGGTTTGTAAAAGAAGCCACATATCCACCCATTTAAAATGTACAGTACGGTGGTTGGTTTTTAGTAGATTCACAGTGTAGTGCAACCATTACCACTATCTAGTTCTGGAACATTTTTATCACCCCAAAGGGACCCCGCCCTCATTAGCAGTCAGTCCCCATTCCCCTGTCCCCGGCAACCACTGCTCTACTTGCTGTTTCTCTGGATTTGCGTATTCTGGACACTTCATACAAATGGGATTATATGACATACGACCTTTTGTGTCTGCTGTCTTTCACTGAGCATAATGTTTTCAGGGGTCATTACTGCAACACGTGTCGGTGCTTCATTAATTTTTTGACTGGATTATATTCCATTGTATGGATGTGCCTCCATTTATTTATCCTTTTATCCATTGGCGAACACTGGGTTCTTTCCACTTTTTGGCCATTGTGAATAGTGCTGCCGCGAATATTCATGTGCAAGTTTCTGTGTGGACACGTGTTTTCAGTTCTCTTGGGTGTGTACTAGGAGTGGAGTTGCTGGGTCACGTGGTAACTGTCCCCCCTCGTGGTTCTGAACCCGTGTGCCCAGTGTTGCCCACCTCGATAATGCTGCCTTGGATTGGGCGTCCCTCCCTCGCTGCATCTTGTCCCGGATACACTACCTACACACGGGTCTTTTGTCTCTAGCTCTGCCTTCTGGGTGGGGTACCCGGGCTAAGACAGCCGCCGACACGTTGTATCCCCCTTTCCTGCTTTGTGTTTTCCTTAGCGTTTACTGCCGTCTGATGTTTGCTGTTACTTATATCTCTGATGCCGGCCTCTTCCTGCCCGCATGTCAGACTTACGAAGTCAGAAATTTTTGCTTTTCTGGGTCACGGTGACTGAATTCTTCAGACCTAGTCTGTGATACCCTTTCTGTAAACTCAGACTCTTGTCACTTCCTTTTCGTGCTTATCCTTCAGGACTACGGCCCCAAAGTCAACTTTCGGAAGCAGAAGCTCAAGACAGCCGGCTTCCACGGCCTCCCCAGCTTCAGCCGGGAGGTGGTGCGGAGAATGGGCCTGTACCCCATCCTGGAGGACTTCCGGCCTGTGGAGCAGTGTAACCTGGACTACTGCCCGGAGCGGGGCTCGGCCATCGACCCCCACCTGGACGACACCTGGCTGTGGGGGGAGCGGCTGGTGAGCCTCAACCTGCTGTCGCCCACTGTGCTGTCCATGTCCCGGGAGGCGCCCGGCAGCCTGCTGCTTTGCCTGGCGCCGTCGGGCTTCCCGGAGGCCTTGGTGGAAGGTGTGATGGCCCCCAGCAGGTCCGTGCTGTGCCAGGAGGTGGAGGTGGCCATCCCCCTGCCCCGCCGCGCGCTGCTTGTGCTCACTGGCGCTGCGCGGCACCAGTGGCAGCATGCCATCCACCGCAGACACATTGAGGCCCGGCGCGTGTGTGTCACCTTCAGAGAGCTGTCGGCAGACTTCTGTCCTGGTGGGAAGCAGCAAGAACTGGGGCAGGAGCTCCTGCAAATCTCTCTCTCCTTTCAGGGGAGGCCCATGTGAGCCGCCTACCTGGGGACAGCAGCTGGCACTGGGCCTGGCCACGGGCACCAGCTCCACAGGTGACCCTTTGCCAGGATTGAAGGGGGGAGCCCAGCACAAGGCTCTTTCGTCCCAGCTGATTAGGGTTTTGGAGAACTGCTGATGTGCTGACACCACGGAACTGGTTTGGTGGGGCCGTGCCTCGGGTCTGTCCCCTCTGACCTGCACTGTGGCCACTTGTTGCAGTTATTTGTCACAGTTTAAGGGCAGTAGTGTAATTGGAGTTTAAAAAACATTGGCGCCACTTACAACCATCTTCTCCTTTGTCCATCTCTCTCAGTGAGGTTTTCCTGTACTCCACCATGAAATCCCTCCAATTTGGGTAGCGTGTGGGATCAGAAAACGGAATTGATAGAAGATTTGAGATTATAATTTCAGCTTTCAGAGCTGGTGACAGCGTCTGAGTCAGATTCTGCTTCGGTGTGGGGTGTGATGAGGACACGGAAATCGGAGAGTCCAGTATCCCCCTCCCCACCCACATGTAATGGTGTTAAAAAGTAAGAAAAGTCTCCTCAGCTCCCAGGTGGTTCACCTTCTGGTGCCAGAGCTATGGGGTGCTCACCTGGATGGGCAGCTGGCCCCTGTGCACCTGTGGCCAGGTGAGCAGGCTGTGGAGGTGGAGGGAGGTGGCGATGCCCCTGGGCCTGCGTGGCCCGCCCACTTTCCTGCTCCTTATAGGACAAAATACATTTGGCTCACGGGCCACATGCTGGGAGCCCAACTTGAGGGGCCAGTGCCCCATCACAGCCTGGAAAGTTGCACGGTTGGCACTGGTCTTCACAGTCACTCTGGAACTTTCTGAGAGCTGGCAAGTTAGGGGAGCCACTGGCCACTGTGCACTGCCTGTGAAGGGCACTGCAGCTGCTGAGACAGTGGCTCAGACAGGACAACCCTGGGAAGCCCCAGTGGAGGTGCTGCGTGGGCTTCTAGTGGCTGAGTGAGCCCAGCGGGCGGGCGGTGGGCTCCCTGGGTCGGCTCAGAGCAGGACCGCTTCTTCCCAGGTTGTTGTGACCTCCAGGCCCTCGCAGACCCCACTGTGGGTCCTTCACGCAGGGCCATTTAGATGCAAGCCTGGCCGGGGCTCCAGCCGAGCGGGCACGCAGGCATGGTGGGCAGCTCCGTGGGGCCGGGGGGAGCCTCTGCCTGAGCGGCTGGGCCATAGAGCACCACCTCTGGAGCCTGTCTGATGCTCTACCAATAAGGGGCTCTGGGAAGTGGGCGCCTGGGAAACGCTGCACCCCAGGACTCATCAGGGCGAGGCCCGTGAAGGCTGGGGAGTCACTCAGCCGAGAAACCTGTTTCCCTTGGAATCTCCCAGTGCTGGCCAGCGTTTGCCAGGGTGGCCCTTCCTATAATCCCACAGAGCACATTAAGAAACACTCCATCACATCATAGTAAAGTTGGTGACCAGCTGAGTTTGTCCTTGAAGCCCCTGGTGCCCACTGTGTCACCCAAACCACCCACTGGGATGGGGCCGGGGTCTGGCCAGGCTGCTGCTGGGCACCACTGCAGCCCGTGCCCTGTGTGTGTCTGAGGGCTGGTCCCAGCAGCCGCAGCCCGAGGGCTACGACATCTCCTTAACCCTGTGCTTTCGGTGGCCATCCTGCATTCAGCACACGTTTCTGGTACAGATGGTGTGGTCTGTGCTAATGCTCGTGCAGCGTCAGACTAGGCGAAGGCAGGAGCCTGCGGGAACATACTAACACGGAAGCACCGCCTTCCAGAGTCAGTCGAGATTGGCCGACATCCATCAGCCTGCCCTGCTTCGAAAGGATGAGGAAACCTGGGCCGGTTAATTGTTCTCAGAGTGGGGTGGTGAGGCCCAGGCTGGTCCTAACGGGGACTGGGGCGGGAGGGGGCTGAGCTCAGTCTAGGGAGCACCTTCTGGGTTATTCCTGTGGAGACTTGCACAGAACCTGCCTGTGCCATGTCCCCAGTACCCTGCGGGGACAGCCAGGCTTGGGAAGGACTCTGCACAGCCTAAAGGGGCCCAGCGCGGAGTCTGGGCTCAGTCCTGTCCCACCTCGCCCCACTGGGCCCCCAGGGCTCCGTGGACCCCACGCCTCAACCTTCTGGAGCATCCGAGGCAGGACAGTGCTCAGATCAGCTGGGTGGTAAGTGGGCCCGGCCACAGCACGCTTGCTGGGCTCACTGGGAAAATGGTCCACAGACAGCAAGTTTGCTGGCCTGGAGCTCGCCGTGAGCGCAGGCCTTTGGAGCCCCCGGGGCCTGGGGAGTCCTCCCTCTGGGCTGCAGTGGCCGTCTGGCCCCCTGTATTGGCAGCACTTTTGTACACCTAATTCCTAAAAGACAGAAATTCCTTGAAAGGGCTGTAGCTCAGTAGGTGACTTACAAAACAAAGTCTGGGAGCTTCCTCACAAGGGCCACCTTGCCGAGAGATCTGCATTCCTGCTGCCCATTCGGACACCTGGCCTCACCCAGAGCCAGAGGTTCCTGGGGTTGGAGAACGCCCCGCGGGACTAAGCTTCAGTGGCTCCTCCTGGAGGACATGCAGGCCTTCAAGCCAACCCTGACCAGATGGCTCTGCTGCCACTCAGCTACACGCAGGGCTGCCCCTTGCGGTTTCTGGAAAGGGAGGGCCCTGCTCGGAAAAGGGAAACAGCAGGCAGACGTGCTCGGTTCCCTCAGGGACCGCACTTAGCAGGAGCCCCGGTGTGTCTGGGTCCTGTTAGGACACTGGCTGGTGGTCAGCAATGGGGAGGAGGCAGGAGGGGTTTCAGGATCCAGGAGGCAGCAGACGCCAGGAAGGACCGGCTCCCCGTGGATTCCACCAAGAGCAGACAGTGATTCATAGCTTGTTTATTCAGTTCAATTCAGAGCAACTGTTTTAAAACCCCATGGAGGACGGGGGTTCTGCCCACCACACGACGCACACTGTCATGCATAACGAATGAATCAGCACGAGGCAGGTGAGGACTGCAGAGGGGCCTCCATCCACTCAGGCTTCTGTGGTTTTATCCTCCACAGACCTTCCTAGAAGACACTAAAATACATTCTGCCCTCACAGTTTCTAAAATAGAAACACTTGAGTTTTGAAATTTCTGGTCAGGTACTAAAGGGAGATGGTGTTCCACTTCGGAATGGGCCTGAAGTGTCTGCGGGCATGTTGCATGAGCACCGGAAGGCTGTGCTCGGAGGGAAACACGGCAAGCCTGCGCTGGCCCTGGGGCGGCCGTGGCGCCTCAGCACGGAGAGGCCACGGCCTGGAACGCTCCCGTCACGTTAAACCTCCAGAAGCCAAATCTGTGGCCTGTAACTTGCCAGCCCCTCCCCGCAGCTGCCCCGCGGAGGTGTTCTACAACTCCAGCTAGCAGCTTAGCTTCCATCGTCCTCCCCAGACCCACGTCGTCTCTGCCGCATTCCTCGAGAAAGGCCAGAGCTGGGACAGCACTCTGGGTGAGAGAACGGGACATTACGAGGACATGATTCTCCCAGTGTCTAAATGTGGTATGTGGCATGTTTCCTACCTGTGTGGCTCTGGCATTGGGCACCTAGTGTCAGACCTGATGCGGCCAAGCCAACGGCTCTGCTCATGGATCAGGCGTAACAACTGGCCCCCACTGATACTGGGGGTGTGCCTTCCAGTCTGGGGAGCATGGCACTCCATAGGTCTGGCGCATGGGGCAGGGGCACCAGGTGGCCTGAGAAAGTGGGCAGCAGCAGTGAGTCCAGCAGGGCCCCTCTCAACAGGCTCAGGCCAGAGTAAGGGCTGGGTGGCTGCTCCCAGCGGAGGGGAAGAGCCAGCCTGTCTTGTTACTGCCAGGACACAAATGACTGTCTTACAGTAACACTGACATTCTTTTGCAAAGCAGATGAACCTTTTCAACAAGGCTCTGGGAAAGCAGCCATGCGCTATAGAGCAAGCAAGTCACAACAAATGTCTGCATAAGATGCAAGGGACACGCCCTTGGAAAACACCAGGGCACTTCTCTGGCGGGACAATGTCCAGGCTTTCCATAAGTGTCACCACTGACACTGGGGATTCTCAGCACAGCTCCCAAAGGGCCCCTCAGCATTTCAGAGTTACATGTTGAGATTTACAGTCTCACCAGGAGGCCACATTCCCAGACACCACTGGGCCAGCGAGGGTTTCATGACACAGGCAACCCAGGCCCCACAGATACTAGGCTGTCGACAGAAGTGCCATCAGAGCATGAAGTTCAATGATGCTTTGTAAAAACAAACAAAAAGGCCTTCTTCAGGTGGCTACGTGGTTTTTCAAAGCAGCTCGAAGTACATGCAAGTTGAGCTGTAGCCTGTATGTGAACAGCTCAAGAACACGGGCTAGGGCTACCAAATGCCCTTATCGAAAACACACTGTGCATGGCAGAAAATGTGTGAGCTGGGCCGCGACGTGCAGCTGAGAGGTCTGGGGGGCCCAGGAGGGACGAGTATATGGGGTCATAGCTTCCCTACAGTTGTCTCACGTCAAGCAGGACCTGCATTGGCCAGGGCTGGCCCTGGGGCCACCACCACAGACCAGACCAGGCTAGGCCTGCTTGTCAAGGCAGGAAGTCCCCCAGGTCGCCTTTCCTGCTGCCTGGAACGATGGGCAGCAGGGAGATGGGCAGGCTTTGCTGCCTGAGTGCCCCTGACCTGTAGCCACAGCCCAGAAGGGTAGCTGACTCAGGCTCCGAGGGCATTCTGTGGCCAAGAGATGGAGATCTCTGGATTGTGGGCCCTTCCCAACCTGGTGGACTTGCTCGGTCAGTGTGGCTACGGCTCCAGGTTGGCTGGGAAGAACGAACATGAGCCCAGTGTGCTTTGGAGCACCCTCAGGTAATAGCCTCCTCACGCAGGGGACCCACAGACATGCCTTCCCGACTCTGCCAGGCCTCCACCCTTGAAAGTCTCCCCCAGACCCTGACAAGTCTGCCACTTCCTGGAGCACCCACCACACCTGCTGGGCTGACGTGTGCCCAGGCTCCTGCTTTCCCCATAAGCCAGGCCGCCCAACTCCCTCCAGAGCAGGGGAGGGAAGCACCAGGCCCAGCTGTAACCCTGTGTCCCATGGAATCACCACAGTCCCCCATCGCAGCAGGCAGGTACCGTCAGGCTGCTGTGCAGCCCCCTGCAGGTGTCACGAGGCAATCCTCTGAACTCACAGCTCTACCGACTGGGCCTCCAGCAGGCACGCTGCACCCCTGGCCACTTGTTCCACATCTGTGAGCGACCACAGGGCGGCAGCCCTGTCTCCTGTCTCAGGAAGTCCCCAGGGCCCAGGACTCAGCCTTTCTTTGCCCTAAGCTCTTAGCAACAGTCTGTCACTTAAGGATTTCCATTTTCTGAGGGAAAATGATCCAGGTTTTACAGCATTAAGACAGGAGTAAAACTTTGGTCTTGAACTACCTGGCAGTGAGTAGGCAGCCTCGTGAGCAATTTACATTCTTGAGCTTGGCCCAGAAGCAGGCTCCCGGGAGCCGCCGGGGGAGCGGAGCCTTCACACGACCTGCAGGCTGCGCTCGTGCCCGTCCAGCTGCACCTTGAGCTTGTGCAGCTCCTCGATCTCGCGGTTGTGCCGCTCCGTTTTGTGACGCACCAGCGAGCGGTAGAAGTGGACGGTGAAGACCACGAAGATGAGTCCGACGGGCACCATGATGATGGTGGACACGAGGGCGGCCTGCCAGCCCGTGTGGGCCCCGGGGCCGGGCTCGGAGCCGGGCTGGCGGCGCGCGTCCACGGGCAGGAACTTGATCCAGCAGAGCAGCACAACCTCGGCCAGGAAGAGCAGGATGCCGAGCACGGTGGAGAAGCCCCAGGCCAGCTCGATGTAGGGGTGCATGCGCTCGTGCGGCGACTCACTGATGGAGTTGAGGTTGTGGATGTTGCTCACGGCCTCCACGTTGGGCAGGATGCACGTGCTGATGAGCAGGGCGAAGAGGTGCACGGCCACCAGCACGGTGGTGCAGGCGCTGAAGGCGATGAGCAGCGGCCGCGGGTACTGGTACTGAGTCTCCAGCTGCACCTCCACCATGGCCACCTGCAGGGCAGAGAGGGCGCGGCTGGGCTGGCACCCACGTTCCAGGCGCTCGCAGAGCACAGGGCATCCTCCCTCCTCGCTGTTCGCCTTTTCTGATTAGCTAACAAATCTCTCACTGAGGAAAAAGCTAACAGGACAGAAGAGACTAAAGAAGCAGCATGGGGTGGGGCGGGGTCGCCCTCCAGGTGCCTTCCCAGACACGAATGTAGGGTGTATCAGGGTGCCGAGCTACGAGCCAGGGCAGAGGCCCCCCCTTTCCCGGGAACATGTGGCTTTGCTGTTGCTATAAGAGCCAGGCTGCAGTGTGGTTTAGCTGCAAAACAACTGGTTTTCAAAAAATAAAAACTGACCTTTCAAAAGGTAAAAAAAAAAAAGTAAAACCAGAGGCTCCTGATGGTCCCCAGACTGAGTGGCACACGAGACTGCCTCACACAGACCGCGGGGTGCATCTCTCCGCGGAGAACAAAAGGCACAGGGAGAGCCTGCATCTCTGAAGACCAGGGGCGGTGAGGAGCGGCCGCTGTGGGCAGGGGCCTGGGCCGGGCAGAGGGAGCTGAATCAGCAGCCACAGCCACAGGATGCCAACAAGCAATGTCTAAAATGGATAAACGAAGAAACAGCATCTCCGAAGGTTACTCAGAAATGTGGAGACTGAGAGAGCTGCCAGTGGCTGCCTCCGGGGGCTGCTGGGGTTGTTAGAAGCCTTAGCGGTACAGCTGACCCTTGAACAGCACAGGGGCTGCAGGGGGGCCAACCCCCCAAGCAGTCAAAAATCCACATGTAAGCGGACCCGTACAGTTCAAACCCATGTTGGTCAAGGGTCAACTGTACTTAATTTTTAAACTACGTGCATGTAATAACTGATAAAATAAAAATTATTTGTAAATAAAAGGAACAAAAAGACCCACAGAGGGAACCAGAAGCCCCAGCTTATTTCAGTAGCAGTGAACGCTGATAGCCGCGTGGGCGGGACCTGCTCACGACAGGCCCCAAGGGGCTTTCCAACTACGGACTGGGCAACATGCCCACGCCCCTGCCAGGCTTCCCCAAGGTCAGACCCAGTCCATACAGAATAGCTCCCTCCGTCCCAGCACCCTACACCCCACCATCCCAGCACTGTGAACCTCCCCAGTGGAGGGTGTAGTCCAGGCCCAACAAGGACTCTGGGGCTCACCAAGGGCCTTCTCTCAGGCACCCAAAGGTAGGAAACCTGACTGGTCAAGGAAGGGGTCAGTAAGGCAGAAAGAAGCCAGAGGAAGGCTTTTCCAACCACTGTGTTTGCCTCCTAGATCTGAGCCATCCCTGTTTTTAAAAATTAACAAGATTTCATTTCTAACAACTATGACCTCTTAGAGTGAGAAGCTCATCCCCTCAGTGGAGACGGAACATTTGGTAGGTAAAAAGAAGATCAGGCAGTCCTAGTGGACCACAGCTGAGCAGCTCAGCAGTGATTATTGCTCCAAAAAGACAGTAGCCATTCGACAGGAGTTGAGGGGTGGTCTTTTCTCAGTGCCCCTTGTGGCCTGGGTAGCTAGGCTCTTGTTACCACAAAGCGTAAGGCCCAAAAAGGGATGTTGTAAACCACAGAGAGCACCAAGATAAGAAACAAAGACGATCAAAAGGCCTGCAAGGAAGCAGTTTTGTTCCGCCTCAAGAGGAGAAAAGGCCAAAGGCCATTTTTTATTGTGTTTATGCAAAGATCTTAAGGAGGTGTCTCGGGTCACTGGTTCTCCATGTTAGGAGCAGGATAAACACGGAGAAATAAGCTTAAGGTTGGGCATAAGTGCTTGTTGCTGGACAACGGGACAGTTTTGCAAGTCTAATTAGGGAATACATAATAGAAAGAGGGGACTCCACCTAGCTAACTGCCTGCTTTCATTTTCCCATGTTCCTGCCCTTATTCACCTGTGGTTTCACCTGTGGTCAAAATGCTATCTGACATCTGTATCGGTCACTTCTTTTTCCCAAGCTACACCGCAGTCTGATTAGTCATCTGATTTACTGGTGGTATATTAATGTCATCAGTGGACACACTACTGTTTCCCTTGCTTCCCAGTTTTCACTGTTATGGTGGAATCTCCTGTGCATGTTAGGCTGGGGCAGCTTCCTTGACAGGAACCTTCTAGAAGAGAAGTCAAGGGCACTGAATGGCTTCTGAAATGTATCCCCCGGCTGTTTAAAGAAGCACTTGTTGGTACACAGGAGACATTCCATAAATGAAGAAATGAATGACTACTGGGAAGTGTGACTGCCATTGCCATGCTACGGACAGATGGCACTCCAGGGCCCATCCCCGGGGATCCCGTCTCAGTGGTCAGTATTCTCATTCTAAGACCACTTCAGCCTCTGAAGGCTGCTAGTAAGTCTCAAACTACTCCTCAAGAATTCACTCTTTGTTTTATAACTTTATTCACAGGGCTTGTTTTCAAGTTTGAATGGTTTTGAAGCCTTCACCTCGGGTGAGCATTTTGTTGGCTGGTAAAACAGGGAAGCGCCCTAAGCTTGGAAATCCAAATGTTAGGAGGACCAGGGTCTAAAAAGACAGCTGCAGATAGACGCGATTTCCAGGACCGGACACCATACAGAACAGGAAACCGTTGCACTGCATTACATCGTGCAAGACTTCTCAGAGTTTTCCAAAGTTAAAAAAATAATAAGTACAGGCCAGCAAAATGTAATGCAATACTAAAATTCTTCTGTGGTGTAAAAAAGCTCTAATTTTAATAGTGATATTTAAACTTCTCACACACATTCCTTAAAATTAAGCTTGAAGAAATATTGTCCTTTAGAATGTGATGGAAACTACAGGAAGAAAACACTGTGAACCAAAGTTGCGTACCAGATGATTGTACACGTTTATAATTATGCTTTAAAAAAGGAAACGCAAGACCTTAATAAGCCTTTGCTTTAAACTACAGATCTAAACCCAAATTTATTGCCTCTCAGTTTGGTGCCCTCCCCCACCCCACCCCCGTATGAAGTCATGCCCTGTGTGGGTGGTCATTTTTACCAGGGTGGCCTGACCGATGACCGGGCAGGCTCTCGTCACAGGAGTGGCCACAGTGGCTCGCTCTGACAGCTTTTTATTGTCTGCACTTCCAATTTGAAAACTGAGGCTCTGGACTATGGAAAAACAACAATTATTTTTACATTAAAAAAACAACTTGCTTCCAGCCCAATAGGACCTCTGAGCATACAATAGAGAGAGAGGGGAGGCCACAGGGCCAGGCATTCTCACTGACTGCCTGACATCCATGACCTCTGGGACAAGTCCCTGAAGGGATGTGGGCTGGGGGCTTGTGCCCCTTCTCAGAGTGCTCGGTTTTGCCTGAGATGGACTCTTGTCCTGGGGGATGACTCAGAAGAAAAGCCACAGCTGGGGAACCGGTAGGGAGGCCAGAGGCTCTGCTTCGTCATCCTGGAGGCCACACTTGGGGGCATCTGCAGCCCGGTTGGGCTACACTGAGCAAACCCCAGTCAATCCCACAGTTCCTACTCAAGTTCCTGAGATTTCCAAACTCTTGGGTGGTCTCCAAGATGACAGATGTGGACACAGGAAACAGTGTACCCTGAAGCTATTTTAATTACCACCCTAACTTCCTTGCCAGATAAATGCTTTATGTGAACGTTAAAGCGGGGCTTTCTGTGGGATCTGAGGCTTGGGGACTCCCCTGAATCCCCCAGCAACCTCCCCTGGATTCCAGTAGAGCAGTCTGCCTGGAAGAGATGGGACGACTTCCTAATGGTCCCTCCTGGTTGCCGGAGGGGCCCAGAGGGAGTGCTTCGCTCCCTGAAGCACTCAGAGCCCATTTGCAGGCTGTATTCCCACCAAGTGCTTGCACTCACCATGGCGAAGCCTGAAAGGAGGGCGGAGGTGCGGCTGGAGGCCTTCAGCTTGGCCCTGCTCAGGTAGAGCTTCCTCCAGGAGAGGGCCTGCACAGAGTGGTGGTTGGAGGTGACCAGTTCCAGGTAGCTACGGCGGACCCAGTCCCGGTAATCCATGCCCTTGTGGCCAGGCTCTGAGCCAGCAGGAGTGGACGGGTCCATAGGCACGTTGAGCTCAGCACTCATGATGGGAGCCAGGCTGGGGGCGGGAGAGAGGCACACTCAGGCATCCTAGAGGCTTCCCGGGGCCTGGAAAAGCCAGAATCCAAGCTAGGGTAACCTTTTCCAGGGCCCACTGCATACACCCTACACTAGAACCATGGGGGCCTGGGGAGCGTGAGTGGGGGGCTCTGGTCTCTGATGCTGTCCCCACACCAGAATGTGGGGACCATTTTTAGGAGAGGACGGTCAGGAGTGGATTTCCAGGACCACCAGTATCCAGCATTGTTCCTCTGCACAGCTGGAATCCGGCCTCCCATCCTGAGCTCAGAAGGGTTCTAGTTGAGTGTGGCTCTTGGATGAATGGAATTCCCAGGTTGGCTAAGAGCACCTAAGCGATCCTCCAATTTGTACCTACCGTGTTTCCCCAAAAATAAGACCTAACCGGAAAAGAAGCTGTAGCATGATTTTTCAGGATGCTTGTAATATAAAATAAGCCCTAATGCATCTCTTGGAGCAAAAATTAATATAAGACCCGGTCTTACTTTCAGGGAAATACGGTAGGGCTTATTTTACATTACGAGCATCCTGAAAAATCATGCTATGGCTTATTTTCCGGTTAGGTCTTATTTTCGGGGAAACACGGTTCCTTCAGGGAGTAGGGAGCTATAACATTTAGAAAGATCCTAGGACCTCAAGTTACCAAGCCTGGATTCGACTCATCTGGGATTCTGAGCATGACACCTGACCTTGCTGACTTTGCTCATCGTCAAATAGGGACATCCCTCCCCTCTAGGGCGCTTAAACAAGACAATGGACCGACAGACGCTGAACTGCCTTTCAATGTCCGGATGTCAGCCATAAAACACAAACTTCCAGGCAGCTTCTTGTTTCTCAAATCCAACTTAAATTTTCATCAGCATGGTTGACCCTAAAAAATACTTGGTTTATAGACGTGACATAAAGCCACACCCAGGCTGCAATGGAAACCTTTGGCAAAATGAAAAACTGAATCCACCAACTGACATGACCATGTTTTACGGAGAAATGGAGACTGGAGACCCTTGGAGTCATCCCAGGTAGACATCTGGTGTGACAGTAACAAGGAATGAAAATCAGAAAGACTGATCTGTTGAGATTTGTGAATTTAAACCCAAATGTCCACTAATTCAAATAGGGATTGGCAGTGTCATGTGGCCCAAGGGGCGGGCCCCTGTGGCAGCACGCTGGGATCAGCTCTAATTAATCTGCAAGACGGGCTTCAAGGGCATAGGGACAACTGAGCTCAGTTGACATCAGATATTAACTTGTACCTTCAGGCCGGAATAGGCCCCATGAAAAGCCTACTTATGACTATTAGAAACAGACCAGGGTTTCTGGGAGGATGGCTGGGGTCAGGGGTGTTTACCAGGGTCAGCGGCTGAGGAAACGCCCCAAACCTGATCCATCTATGCCAACATCTAAAATGGTTCTATGGGGAGGTCTGGGAAGTGATAAGAGCTCTGTTTTGGGGCTCCTTCCTCTTTGTTCACAGCTTTTATTGGCCAGTAGGACCCTGGGAACAGTTCTGTGCTCTTCTATTACTGCCAGGGAGGCCAATCACTAGACCACTTATAGGAATGCTGACTTGGAAGCCTTGGTCACTGCCCCTCTGCCCACATCTGCAGCCAGTCACTGGCAGGTCCCTTCCCTAAGGGAGAATTCAGAGGAGTTGCTCAGTAACCCATCTGTTGATTAGCTCCAAATAATTTAGAATGACATCATTTGGAAATGCACTTTGTCTTTTTTCCACATGTAACAGAAGTGGGCCTGTAGGTCTGATGAAGGCAGTGTACTGCATATGGAGGGATGAAAGGCACAACCTTTGCGCCCCCACCCCCCGCCCCGCCCCAGAGTATCTGTCTGTCCATCCTCCATCCCTGCATCCAAGAGATTGCTTACTGGGCCCCAAGGGAAGACAACATTTTGTACTTAGGTATCAAAGATGAAAGAGATGAGGCTCCTGTGAGTTCCTGTGCCCCGTGGGAGCAAGATAAGGGGGTGATTCTCATCCGATAAGCTAAGTGCTACTTTAGTGGAGGAGATGTGAGGGCCAGGGAGCAGAGGAGAGGGGCTGGTCGCCTCAGCTTTGGGGCAGGGAGTAGGACCCTGCTACAGAGCAAGGATAGGGGACAGGAGATAGGAGGGATCCTTCTGCAAAAACAAGATAATGCTCACCTGGGAGGGTTCTAAGAGACAAGGCAGGAAACCTGGCTGCAGAGGGGATCAAGGAAGTGGGGGATGGGGAGGCCGGATAGAGGGAGTACTGGACCCCAGGCAGCCCAGGCAGGGTAACTGGGCTGGACTTCCTCTGGCAGCGCCAAGCTGTGGGGCATGGAAGGAGTTGGTGAGGGGAGCAATGGCTGGCTGATTCGCAAGGGCAGGAGGACCTAGTGGTCTCCGAAAAGGCAAAGGCATGTATGGGGTGAAGAAGAGGGAAGTCCTGGGGCCATCAGTGAGCAGGGGATGGGCTCATGGTGGAGAATGGAGATGGAGACTTCCAGGGGCAGTGCGGTCTAACTGTGGACTCCCGGAGTGGCCGTAGCAGTCTCAGCAGCGCTGCAAATATCCTCAGAGTGGGAGGGGTGGGAAGGAAGGGCTGTCTGTCTGCTTGGAGACTGGGTCCTGAAGATAGAGAAGACACTTCCTGCAGAGGGAGCAGCCCAGACCTAATTAAATTCATCCTAACCCTGCCAGCCCCAGCGTCCTACCTTGTTTCTACCAGGCCTCCTCCCCTGCCCCCAGAGGGGCAGTCTGGTCCTCACACTCAATTCGGGGGTGGGATGGGGCAAGATGGAGCCCGACATTTCTGTCAGGTGGCAGAGGCTCTAAAGGATGCTCTCCTGGCAGAGCCTTGTGGGGTTTTTGTTTCTATTTAAGGAGCAGTCAGAGAAAGGAGGTCTGGTACATTAATGGGAACTCTCTCCAGATTAGCTACCTTCCTTGGCAGGCCTGTCTGGAACACATCCAGGGTGTTGGTTTGGGGTTTGCCTGTCATAACTTCCTTTAAGCATCTGGGGCGCGAACAATGGCGAGTACCACGCACAATCATTTGCTTCTGATTCTGTCTTTGTCACACCCGCGCAAGGCGGGGCCCCAGCAGCCCCTACAGGGGTCTCGTAGAGGCGTCCACCTGCTTCTCTGTCCCTCCCCCAGGGAAGCCTCAGCGGTAGCAGGACCTGGAATCGGCCCGCGCCCCGGACCTCTCAGTCCTCTCCGCGACACACGCCGCCAGGAGATCACCTGGCCGCCCCCCAAGCCTGCAGCTGTCCCATCCCGAGCGCCCAGGAGAAAGCCTGTCCCTTCTCCTGTCGAGCCTCCCAGTGCAATTCCGGTCCAGCCGACCGGGCGGGGACCCGCCTGCCCCCGCCAGCCCCCCAGCAACGCGCACTCACCGAGCTTCTCTGCCTGCCTGGCCCGGCTCGGCTCCGGCGTGGACTCGCAGGCGGCGGCGCTAGCGTGGCCGTGTGGCCCTATGGCCCGGCCCGGGCACCAAGCGCGGCCCCCTCCCTCCTTCCGCTAGTCCCGCGGGGTACCCCCTCAGCCCCGCCTCCACCGGCTGCCCCACCCCCGCCGGCCGCCGCAGCCGCTGCCAAGGCAACGGAGCGCTGCTGTCACGTGACCTGCTCGCGGAGGCGCTGCAGGCCACGTGACCTGGCAGGCCCCGAGCGGCGGGGCTCGCGGCCCCTCCTGGGCGGTAGCGGTGCACTCTGCCGCGTGGACCCCCGCTCCCGCCCCGGCGCGAGGGCCCTCGGAAGGTGCGCATCTCTCCTGTCTCCGGGCGCGCCGCGGGGAGCAGTGGACAGGGATTGGCGCGACGGCGGCGAGGCGAGCCGGAAGCCCGGGCATCCCTCGCTCTCCCTCGCCCCGGCCGGCCGCTCGGCCGCCCTGGGCCCCAGCGACCCGACGATGAGGCTGCGCGGTCTCATCTTGGGTCTGGCCAGGAAGTCCGGGCAGGGTGGGCCCTGCCCGACCCCAGGTGTGTGGGTCTGAGCGCAGAATGGGAGCATGGGGATCCCAGGGTGAGCCCCGGGGTGTGCCCAGGACCCGTCACCGGCCGTGGGGAGGGCTGCGAAGAGGCCAAAAGGGCGCACCCTGCAGGGAAAGGGAACAGAGATCCTGTTATCAGACCGCAGCGCCGCCGGGAGTTAAGGTGGGGAGTGTGGGGAGAGGGGTGACAGGGCACTGTTTGGAAAGGGCCCAGGTGGCTACGCCCGACTTTACCGGGTGGACCTTGGCAGTACGCCAAGCCGGGGCTGTCAGGTGGCTATCCAAAGCGCACCCCCGACTCCGCGGCCCCGCGAGAGCCGCGGGGACCTACTGCGGGTGCCACCCGCTCGGGATCCTAACCCCGAATTGTTCTTCTAGTGTTCTCACACGGCTAGGCACCTGGGGTTAGTCTTGCGGCGGTGTCTCAGGCACTTCTACGCGCTGCTGCTGGGAACCTCTGAGCAGTGGTGAACTCTCCGGTTTTATTACAACCGATACATTCAAACAAACACTCTTTTCAGGAAGTGCACACGAATGATTCACTGCGAGGCGAGATGGTTCATATCAGCCCGCTGTCCCGGAAGGCCCCTCAGTCCTTCCTGCCTGCCCTACATAGGCTTTTTCCATCTGTCAGAGCAGCACTGAACCGGGATATATTTATCCAAACAGGGTACCTGTTAGCGTTTGAAAATGTGCTCCCTGATACATGTCATCAGTTTGGCTCAAATAAACTCATAAAAAATGAAAAAATAAATGATACCTTGATCTAGGAGGACTCTTACAAAACAGACTAAGCCAGTTCCCCTCTGGTTACTGCCCTGACAAAGGTTACAGGAAAATCCCTGGGTCTGATGACTGCCTGGCCCCCATGGCTACAGGACAGGGATCATTTGAATTGCTGGCGGCAAAATCCTCAAAAAGCAATCGTACAGTGGCTTTCAAACCTCAAGCTCTTTGTAAAATGACCTGGAAAACAGGAAGAAAAACACTGGAAACCACAGTAGTTGCATCATAGATGAAAATTCAGCAACCTCGCCATTTACTTGTTGAGCTCTCGGCCTGGACGCCAGAGTACACATCCTTTACGAAGCTTCCTATGCCAGTTGCCCATGCCTCCACCCCAAGCATATTTATCCAGCGAGTCTGGACAGAAGCAAAATGTGTCATAACTGCCAGTGCTTTTCAGAGCTAGTTTCCTTCCTACCACAGAAAATGGCTCCACCCACTCGTCCCCTCACAGAAGATTGAGGAAGGGGACAGCACCATGTTGAAAAGAGAGAGGGAATGATCACAGCCCCGAGGGTTGGGAGGGTCCCCTCCAGTGCCCAGGTAGTTGAGTGGGAGTTACATGGAGAGGAAGGAGGTTCAGGTAGAGGTCCACAAGTATGGTACCAGCCACCCAGCGGATGTCCAGGCTGCAGTTTGGGCTGTTATTGCCCTAGTTGGTTGACCTTAGCAAGCTGCTTCCTCCCCCAAGGCCTCAGCTACCCCACACTTGAAAAAGACCAATTCTTTGAGGCACATCCCAGGGGTCAACCACCCGCTGGTCTTCCTCATCAACACAGGCCCCCTCATTCAGTGAAGACTGCGGTCCCTGCTTCCCTCTCCACCCCAGGTCTTATCCAGGATGGCCACACAGCTGGCATGGACAATGTATACAGTCCCCGACTGTAGTCACACAGCAGCCTAGCCAACTGTCCCCCTGTGTCTTTCCTTAAGGAAAGAAAAGTCTGTGAGACTGTGTCTTTCTGGGACTCTCTTCCATCCTTGTGTTTACACCTTATGTCTCCCTGTCTGGTCCCCAAAACATGGTTTGCAGCCAAAGACGGGTAAGATATCTCACGGGAGATACAACCTAAGCCAGGCGGAACCGAGTAGGGACCCCTAATGAGCTGCCTTAGAAAAATATGGGAAGGGGCCTTGCCTCCTCTTCCCCCTGCCTGGGAAAGTCTGTTGCCGGCTCTGGCTTTTTCCTTGCACCTGTTTGTGAGAGAAGTCATGAAGACAATAAAGATCAGTTCTCTCACTTATCTCAACGGAGCTGTTACAATATGAGAGACTCGACCCTGAGAGGTACATACCTTAATTAAGACATCATGGGACCTGGTGCTTCGGCTGTTTACAGACAAAGGGTGATTGGAATACACATTTTTCTGCTATGATGTATGAGTCTCACAGACCGTGTAAGAAACAATGTTACTTTCTTGTATTTGTACACTTATCAATAAAAACATCCAGTCGGCCTTATTCTGGGCTCCAGTCCTCTGAGACTGAGAGACCCCTGGCCTTCAGAGAGATTTAACTGCATTAAGTCTCTGTTTGTTTCTTTTTTAAAAACTTAACCCAAACCGCCCCTTCTCGCACCCTCACTGCCCTTGTTGCGCTGGATGTGACACCCGACACGCTACTTGTCCCCTTGGCCATCCATTCCTGTGGCCGAGCCCTTGTAACCACCCTCCGTGGAATCTTAAATTCGGGTATCTTTCTGGCCTTTCCTCACTCACTTCTCAATCCACCACCTCTCTTCCTTGACCCTGCTGAGACCCGCCTTTCCCCTCTCAGCCCATCTCCTGCCTCCGTCTTCCCCATCACATCAAATTTCATAAGAGAGTCGTCATCACTTCATTTCCTCCTCGGCCCTCTGCAGTCCACTGACATTCCGGATGTGTTGCTACATCCAGAAGATATTTCAGCCATTACCTTGTCTCATAGGGTACTGCTCCTTCCATCTAGAAACACTTCTGGTGACCCCACCTGACTCCCCACCCCTGGGCAGCAGGTTCCTCTGCTGTCCCCTAGATGTGGTGTTTCTCAGGGTTCTATCTGGGTCCCCCTATCCACTTCTTCCTGACTGGTCTCACCCACTGCCCTTGTTTCAGGAGCTTGATGAATCCCAGATCACTGCCACCAGCTCTGATCTAGTCCCAGCCTGGCAGGGCATGCCCCAAACTTCACCATGCCCACAGCAGAATGCATCATCTTTCCCTCACATACCTGCTCCACCTCCTGACCACCTGTCTCGGGCTGTTCCACCACCCACCCACTGGAGATCTGGTGTCATTCCTGACTCCCCTCCCAACTCTTGCGAATTCTCCCGCCTAAAGTTTTTGGAATCTCCCCCAATTCTCTGTCCCCACTGGCCTCTATACTAATTCAGGCCATCATCACCTCCGATCTGCAAGAGCCTCTTCCAATCTATACACCGCAAAGTGAAAATCCCCCCTCGTGTCTCCCCATTCCAGTCCCCTTAACGTGATTTTGAGGCCACGGCAGGACACCTGCTCCCTCCTCACTTGCTTGCTTAGCAGCCGTGCATGACTGAGCTACCCATGAGCTCAGCTCAGCCCTCCCGCATGCCGGAGGCCTGGGTCACATGCCCACACAGCATCCCGGGAGACACAGCACTGGCCCTTTTGTCTGTCCCTGATCAGACCTGGAGCTCCCTGAAGGCAACGGCTATCGGTGTCTTGCTCACCATCATCCTCATTGCCTTGCAAAGTGTACTTATGAATCCTTCGGATTTAGCACTTAGTTGGTGTTCAATGAACATCTGCTACAGAAAGCTGAATACTGCCCTGGTTAATTTCTTAGGGTGTTCTTGATATTGAGAGATGTTAACATGGTAATTGTAGCCCGCTTAGTCAAGTGTGCCTACTAATAAACAAATTAGCTTCCAAAGTGGAGGAGAAAACATGTTTTCCAATGATGATTCCAAAGGAAACGTTTCCATGCAGCTCATGTTCCATGTAGCTGGAAACCAGATTTAGTTCTTTTCCTACTTCCAAAAGGCACAATAGCACATCACCCCTCTAACTCAGTTTAATAATTTGTTTTTTCCAAAAGATAAATGTTGGAAGCAGAGAAGTAAATTTAAAATAGTAATGGGGGGCCGGCCCGGTGGCTCAGGAGGTTGGAACTCCGTGCTCCTAACGCAGGCCGAAGGCTGCTGGTTCGATTCCCACATGGGCCAGTGGGCTCTCAACCACAAGGCTGCTGGTTCGATTCCCACATGGGCCAGTGGGCTCTCAACCACAAGGCTGCTGGTTCGATTCCCACATGGGCCAGTGGGCTCTCAACCACAAGGCTGCTGGTTCGATTCCTCGACTCCCACAAGGGATGGTGGGCTGCGCCCCCTGCAACTAACAACGGCAACTGGACCTGGAGCTGAGCTGCGCCCTCCACAACTAAGACTGAAAGGACAACAACTTGACTTGGAAAAAGTCCTGGAATTACACATTGTTCCCCAATAAAGTCCTGTTCCCCTTCCCCAATAAAATCTTTAAAAAAATAAAATAGTAATGGTATTTAATATGCTCCAAACCAGTGTTTCTTAAGGTACGGGGCAGGAGGATCTGTAATCTCCTGGGGTACTTGTTTCAAATGCCTATTTTGGGCCTGAACGGTGTTGAATTGGAGTCTGGGGTGTGAGCAGGGAGCCTGGAGTTTTTAGGCAGGTCCTCAGCCGGCACTGCTGCACAGTGGGCATTTTAGCTGTTTCCAACGAACGTTAACTAACTGCATCTGTCTACTTAGTTCTTCCTGCCACAGAAGCAGTGTTTCGGACATGAACAGCTTTCAGTCACTGGGACTTGGACCGTCATCTAACTGATGTTTATTGAGCATCTGTTTCGTCCCAAGCACTGTGCTGGCACTAGGGGTACAGCAGAGAGCAGGACAAGCAGGTCCTCGTACTTACGGAGCTCAGAGGTAAGTCTGGGGGTGTGGGGGGTGCTGGTGTGGCAGAGGAAACAGTGATGGGCACTATGGAAGAAAAGGAAACATAACAGTCGTGGGTGGGTGGGTGGAAAGTGGAGGCCTGCAGGTGCAGAGTTCCTGAGGCAGGAACAGTGTCCAGACATGGGGCTGTGAGGAGCAAGAGGGCACCAAAGGAGGGGGCAGGGCTGGATAATGAACAGTCTTGCAGCTCCTATTTCAAAGGTGAGGGAAGCCATCAGGGACTTATCACAGAGGGGTGACAAAATCTGATTTCTGCTTTGTAAGATCACGCTGGCTGCTATGTGAACAGATTTGTTTCTGGGGGGTGAGCATAAGGAGGAAAAGGCCCCGGCACCCATCCAAGCTAGCGATGCTGATGGTGTGGCGTGGCCTGGGGTGAACGGGCAGAGAGGAGAGTGAGCAGGTCTAGGACCTGCTGATGAATCGGTGTGGGGAGGGGCTGAGGAAAAACAGGAACCAAGGATGACCCTGATCCCCATGTCAGGGGCTTGAGCAACTTACCTGGGCGGGAAGATGGAGGAAGAATGTGCTTAGGGGGTGAAAAGCTTGTTTTTCTTAAAGGGCACGGTGCCCATTAGACATCCAAGAGGAGGCGGTAGGCAGGCAGATGGACACGAGTCTGAGGCTCCAAAGGGAAGTTGAATCCACAAACCCAGAAGAAGGCATCAGTGAGGACGGTATTTAAAGCCACGGGCTAGATAAGATCTTGGCCAGAGTGTCCACAGATGACAGCGCTGAGTCCCCCCAGAGGAGAAGCAAGCAAGGGAAGGACAGAAAGGCAGGAGGCAGTACTGTCAGGAACGCTGAGAGGAGTGTGCACAATTGTATGAAGGCCACGAAGGGGCCGGCGTTGGCGAGACGAGGACGTCCCGGAGTGAGGGCGACGCTGCTGACTGGCAGAGGGACGAGGGCGGAGGTGGACGTGAGCACAGGGCTCGGGGCGCGGCTGAAGGGGGGAGACATGCGTGACCGAGGACATGGGCACAAGGGCTGCTGTTTTGTTTCACCAGGGAGACCCCAGCGCCGCTTCCTGATGGGAGAAGCCAGATCAGGAAACTGGAGGGGAGCTCTGCACTGTACCGAGAGGGAAAGCAGGGTGCACTGGCCCAGATGCCCCTGGCTGCTAGATGCAGGGGGAGGGGGCGCGAGGGGTTGGCTGCGGGATGCAGGGGGAGGGGGCGCGAGGGATTGGCCTGAAGCTTCTGCCTGCTCTGGGACACAGTAACCTGCTGGGGTGGGGCTAAGGAGAGAGGACATGCAAAAGTGCCCTTTAGAAAGTGGGACAGTGATTATACTAGGGAAGGCCTAAGGATGGTGGGGAGTGCTGGGTTCCCACGTGGTACCTGTGGTCCTACATTCCAGGCAGGACTCCTCAGTCCGGCGGCCTGATTCTCCAGGGGAGATGCAGCCATACCCGACAGTTCCTCGCTTTAGGAAAGACATCTCTGTAAGTCCAGGCTTGTGCATGCAGGTCACTTCCTCTCTGACTGATTCTCACTATTCCCGGTAGGTACGTTCGCCACAGTCGCCCAGAACACTGACGCAGGGAATACCGAACCATCAGGGAAATACAGGGCTGGCTTCCCGTGAGCTCTCAACATCAGGTCCCATCCGCTGATCGATACATAACCTTGTTTTATGTGTTTCTGTTTAGAGACACCTTTGTAAATAAGTATCATGGACTCATGAACGCTGGACTTGCAGCCAACAGCACTGTAACTCATGCCTGAATGAAGCTTACCTCAGGTTCACCACCACCTTCTTGCACATAAGAACACTATTAGATGGCACTCTGGCACTACACTTGGGGGCCATTTTAAACAGAAATCACCAACAAAAAGCAAAAAATTCAAAAACCCTGCATTCCATAGAAAAGTTTGAGCTGAAACAAGAAGGTAGAGCCTTCCCATGTCTGACCTCAGCTGGGAATGTGTGCCATCAGGCAACTCAGATTTTTGCTACTCTGCGCATGTCTGCAAATGACCGCAAAATCACGAGTGTTAATTTTGGGGTTACAAATAAATTTAAGTGAATTCACAAAGAACTTGTGAAAAGTGAGGATCAATTGTATTTAAAACTATGACGTGTTATGACATACTATCATATTATTATACACACAAATGCTCCAGGGGGCTTATTAAAGGAGGTGCAGCCCTTGGGAACCCCTCCCCCCTCCAGGTCTGGGCAACACACATTCTTCCCCAGAGCAGGACTGGGCTGATGCATCCTGGAGTCGCACTACCCAGGTTCAAAGGCCAGCTCCACCATTTATTTGCTGGGTGACCCGGGCAAGTTTCCAGACCTCTGGTAAATCTATATGGGCAGCTAATTAAAGGGCAAAGAGTATTCTAACACAAATAACTCGGCCTGACATAGGTCTGTCACTGAGTGCTCTTTAAACGTTTGGTGAATGAGTGAACAAAGGCCTAACTTACCTAGTAAACCAGAACTCTTACGAGACATGGTATGTATACCTGTTTTTCCATTTAGATCTCTCCTCACTCACGACCTAATCAATAAGGGCATTATTTAATGATTCTCCCCTAATCATGGCTTTTTTGAGGGGAGGGGATCTTCTCAGTATCATCCACTCACTTCTCATTGATGACACCTAATTGTTTCTCTTTCCCAAATAAACAATACCTTGAAGAAGAAAGACTGAGACTCATCCAACCTAAGTTATTGATGACCCCTTAAAAACTGTCAGAAACTGCTAGAGGACGTTTCCTACCGAAACATCACCTTCTGAAATCTAGTAAAGTTGTAAAACTCCCTGCCTGGTATCCTATTTGTTTAGTCTTCTGCTCACTTGTCCAACACACATCTCTCTAAGCTCTTGGTCAGGTGCACTGGGCAGAGGCAGGAAGTGACTCACTCGGAGTTTCCTGTCTCATCAGAGGTAGGGTCAGGGCTCGAACCCAGGTCTTCAGGCTCCACTCTGATACCCTCCAGTCTCCAGTGCAAGACAACACCCACGAGATCCAGGCTGCAGACTCAAAGCAAGAGCTATGACACACAGTCTGGG
Source organism: Rhinolophus ferrumequinum (assembly GCF_004115265.2). NCBI lineage: Eukaryota > Metazoa > Chordata > Mammalia > Chiroptera > Rhinolophidae > Rhinolophus > Rhinolophus ferrumequinum. The sequence continues at coordinate 92,208,075 of NC_046290.1, read as the reverse complement.
GGGAGATAAAGAAACCAACAGATCAAAGGCAGGGGAACAAAAAAACAAAACACAATTAACCAGCCAGTCCCTGACCAAAAAGAAACACGGGTTTCAAAATGTATGGCCAGGGTGTGTGCTAATTTATTTATTGTGCTAATTTGGAAAGCACAGGGTGTGTGCTTTCCATTTCAGCTTCCTGGGAAAGAAAAATTCCTGAACTGCTGAATTCAGGAATTCCTGAAAGGAAAGAAGTCACCACGGGTACCTGGCTCAGAGCGGGGCCAAGGAAATCAATACTACAAAGTGCAAGAAGAGTAAAACGTTTCTTGTTTCCCTTCACTCAAAACCATGATTTCCTTAATCCTATCAAACTCCATAAAAGGCACAACATATTCTTAGAAACTTAGAGTTGGAGATAAATAATCCAAAAAGTGAGCAAAGGTTTCTAATCAGAAACCAACTCTTTCCTTACTGTTTCCTACCTCTTTCCTTACTGTTGCCTAAAAGGCAACCTCCCATTTTCTGTTTCGATTCCCTTTGACCTCAGGATGAAAAAGCAGCTTTTGGCCAATGGGTCCCCCTCCCTTCCAGTTCTGTTAGGATTCCCCATGCCCTCTATTCTGTTCACCCCAGCCCAGATTCTCTACTTGCTTCTTTTTCTAGTCTAATTCTTTTCCCAAAAGCTCTTTTCAGGCATCAGTTCCCTTGGCCCAACCCCTCCCCCTTACGTCCCCTCCCGCCCCAGTCTTAGCTGTAGAGGGTGAGCTCACTGGCCCACACTGGCCCATGTGAGAATCGAACCTGCGACCTCCGTGTTAGGAGCACGGCGCTCCAACCACCTAAGCCACCGGGCTGGCCCCCTCCCTTTGGACATGCCCAAGGCTTCCCAAAACACATGGTGTACTGGGAGCTGCTGGGCGGGAGTATACGTTCTGAGGTGCAATCTGCACCCTCAGCTGAATGGAAGTCAGGCCCAGAACCAAAACCATTTCCCTCAGTGCATCTGGGAACAGGCCCCTGTCACCTCATTTCACAGCCTCCCCTACAGCTTTCGCGTTTCACAGGTCCAAACAAAACCTAGTTTTTCTGTTTTTTACTAAATACACATTCCTTTCACAGAAACCAGCCCCCAAACTCATCACTCAAAATACGTGAGAACAGGCATGGGGGCAGGCGGTTATACATCTCTCCCCTTTGGCAGGAAAATGAATGGATTCTGCTCAGCAACGCCCCTGAGTGTCCAGGAACTGGTCTCGTCTGTGCCGCAGGCTCTGAGTCCTACAACAGGCAGGGCTGTGAGCAGTTAGATGGCTTCCCACTTGCTTCTCTCCAGCGAGGCCCTGGGAGAGAAAGTGAGTGGCAACAGCCTCCTTTCCCCTCGGGCGGTGTGGAGGGTTTTCTGGGGCGCTGGGCCCAACACTGTCACCGCCCCATGAGGAAGCTGGGCTCCTCCTCCTCTTCCTCTGTCCCGGACGCCTCCTCAGAGCTGCTGGACGGCTGCTCCTGGGACTGACTGGGTCCTGTAATCACATGACACTCAGATTAGAGAGATGCAAATTCACTCAGAGAATCAAGGGGCGCTTTAGAAAAGGTGGGGAACTGAGGAAACAGAGGAATTGGCTGTTCCTACACAGGCAGCGAGGAGCCACACGAGGTCCCCATTCAGCAGTCCCCAGCGCCACACCCCAGGTATGAAGCGTTGGTCACAGAGCTGCCCTACCACTGCCGGCGGGTGGACCTCATCCCCGTGTGTCCAGCAGCACCCCCAAGAGCCTGACACCCCACAGATCGAGCCCCACTGCTTGCATATGCTGCTCACTGCCATCCTGGCAGGACAACGCCCCAGCCAGCCAGCCGGTTAACATGTAACACTGACAGCGCTGCTGCGAATGGCTCAAGCTCTCACGCTGCAGTCTGCAGAAGGATTTTCAAAAACTGTAGCAGAGGGCTCTGCCCACAACAAATATGCCGGCTTCCCAGCTCTTCCCACAGACCCACTGCGAGTGCAGCTCTGAGTTCTAGCGTTTTCCCTGGCATGACTGCCCGTACCCACAGTGCCTGAACTGCCAACAGCAGAGCATAAAGAACACTGGTTCGCAACTTCTCCCTCTTCCTGCGGACAGGCGGTGGGTGAGAGCTGGACCACGGCCGAGCCAGAGCCCAGAAGCAGCAGCAGTCCTTCAGCTCCCAGGCTACCCCAGGCGGCCATGTGCCGGCGGTGGGCTCACCCAGGCCCATCAGGGGGCCTCCTCCCTCCCGACGCGCGGGAACTCCAGCACCCCAGAGCCCACGGGCACCCAGAGCTTTGCTCCTGCTGCCCTCACAGGGTCGAAGAGCTTGCGGAACACCTACTGTGTGCCAGGTTCCGGTCTTTACCGTCCTGTTTAACTCTAACAGGCGTCTGTGAGGTAAGTACCACTACCACACGTCCACTTTGCGTATGAGGAATAAAGCTCAGAGAGGTGAAGTAATGTGCTAGGGAAACAGGGACCCAGCATTCAAACCTGGGCTATCTGACTCTCCAGGCCTCTGCCTGTCTTGCCTGCAGGAACGCCTATGGAAACTCAGGCAAAAGAAAAGCAAGCTGGACACATGAGTGAGGCGAGCATACTGAACAGATAAACAAAATGTAGTCCATCCATATAATTCAACATCATTTGGCCTTAAAAAGGAAGGAAGTTCTGACACCTGCTACAACATGGATGAACCCTGAGGACATTATGCTGAGTGTGATGGGCAAGTCACAGAAAGACAAATCCTCTATGATTCCTCTTATAGGAGGTACTTAAAATAGTCAAAATCACAGACAGAAAGTGAAGTGGTGCTTGCCGGGAGCTGGCAGAGGGGAGTGGGAAGTTATTGTTTAATAGGTATAGTTTCCGTGTTACAAGATGAAGAGCTATGGGGACGGATGGAGGCACAACCATCTGAATGTGTTCAACACCACTCAACTGTCCACTTGTAACGGTGAAGATGGTGAATCCTATTACGTGTATTTTACCACAATAAAGAAAAAGGGCACACTATGGAGAGGTCGAGGGAAAAACCAGAAAGGGACCAAAAACCGAGCTCTGAGCTCCCTGGACTCAGGGCAGCACTCCCCAAGCTCTGTCACGTCACGGCATGCGTGGAAAAGGACAATATTTCTATGGCACAAGGGGCAACTGGCCCACGGCCTCGGGCCCTCAGTCTCCACCCTGAAGGCCTTGCCACTTGCAGCCCATCAGCATATGCCAGCTGGGGAGCTCTGCTCTAGACTGGGCTCCAAGGCTGACACTGCCCATTATTTTTGTTTTGTTCCGTAAGGTAGCGTATTCTATCTGCCTTCGGTCTAAGAACCACTCCCACACAGGTCTGAACACAGCAGGACAAGAGTGTAGGATTTGATCTTTAATTCTGATCTTAATGGAACAGTGAAATAGTGGATATTTGTGAAACAGGGTGTTTTGGTTCCTGAGATGCTGATTAATAGAGGAGGGCTCAAAGCATTCCCTGTGATTGAAAGGCCCCTGAAGATACAGCACCTCACGTAACAGTAAATACACTTGATTCCCGTGTGGGAGACGTGGTGTCAGGGCCTGAAAGCATCTCTCAAGGGGGAACCTTGAATCTGATGCACAGTCAGGTCATTCGGTGATTCAACAAAATTGTTTCAACCATTCATTCTTTCAACGTAAATAAATAATAAAGTGAAGTGTTTATCACTACTATGCTTAAGGTTGAGGACATAATTTAAAATTAAAACAAGACATGGCTAAAATTTTAAAAATTCACACCACCAACTCTTGGTAAGGATGTGGAGCAAGAGAAACTCTCATTCCTCGGTGATGGAAATGCAAAATGGTACGACCCCTTTGGAAGATAGTTTGACAGTTTCTTACAAAGCTAAATATAATCATATTGTATGATCCAGCAATCACCTGAATATACTCAACAGACCTGAAAACTTGATACAAAAAGCATCACAGAAACTGTTTGTAGCAGCTTTATTCAGAATCACCAAAAACTAGATACAACCCAGATGTCCTTTGATAGGTGAATGGATAAACAAACCGTGGTCCATCCATGTGACAGAATACTATTCTGTAACAAAAACGAATGAGCTATAGAGTCACACAAGGATACAGATCCATCTGATGGATCTTAAATGCGTTCTGTTAAGTGAAGGAAGCCAGCCTGAAAAGACTACATCCTACACGATTCCAACCAAATGACACCATGGAAAAGGCAGAACTGTAGGGATGGTAAACAGATCAGGGGTTGCCAGGGATTGGGAGTGGGGAGGCGGTTGAACAGGTGAAGCACAGGGGATTCTTTTTTTTAAGGCAGTGAGCCTATTCTAAATAATATTGTAATGGTGGGTACATAACACTATGCATTTGTCAATATTCATGTAACTTCACAGCGCAAAGAATAAACCTTAATGTATGCAAATTTTAGGATGTCAGGGATCCCAAAATGAAATGCAAAATGTGATGTATGAATCCAACCATATTACAAATGAATGAAACCTCCGTGAAGGGGGTGGAGGAAAGGTGCTCGCCTAAACAATTTTGGAAATAGTGGCGTGTGTAAGACTAAAGGCAAAAAGAACTCTACATAGCACTGTGCTCTAGTTGATATAGCTGTTTGCCATACGTAACAGGTTAACAATTCTGAAACCACTGTCTGTGTATACTGGAGCTGAATAATTAGATAAATGGATAAACTCCAGCAGGTTACTCACTGCTGGAGTGGGAGGTGACAGGCAAACACGCTGAAAAGGCTAGAATGATCCATGTGGCAATGGTTTAGAGTTGGAGACATCAGTTTGAACTCACCTTTGGATTAATACAGATACAGATGATTACATATAGAAATACCTATAAATATGTGTATATACCCTGTTTAGTACACACACACACATATATTTCTTTGATCTATCAGTTCATAGGGCCTAAAAACAGCAATACCCTAGTAGTAAAGAACACATCTAGTCCCCAGATGTTGGTTTCTCATATCATTCTCCAATAAAAGGAACCAGGATTTCTTGGAGAAATGACTGATTGTAGGTCTGGAAATACACAAGATAAGCCTGGAATATCTTGTAGTGCCAGAAAGTAAGGAAGTGCTAAAGCCCCATCCCACCCAAACAACAACAACAACAACAACAACACACACACATACACACACACACACACACACACACACACACACAGATGGGAGTATGGAAAAGGGACACAGGAGCCAAATGAAAGTGCTCCCAATGGCCAAGCTGGAATAATTTGCGCAACAAAATAAAGTAATACTGGATTAAAACTAAAGAATAAACATCCACGAGTCCAACATCCATACAAATAATAAATAGGGGAGAAGAAACAAATCTCCTGTGTAGAATTCCAAATAATTTCTGTGGCCACTCTCTCGTGGAGGGGCTGCATAACTCTCCACTCCTTAAGTGCGGGCTGTACAGAGTGACTTCTTTCCAAATGACATTGTGCAAAAGGCAAAAGAGCACAAGTGAGGGCAGGGAAGAAACGAGTCACTGACAGCGGAGAATCCTGATGAGCATGGCCTTAGTTAGCAAGGTGGTCAAGGTCAGTATCAGGTCGTGGTGAAGTACGCAGCACTGATTTGGTAAGAACGGTACTTTATCTCTGTAGCCTTCCTCCCCCAAATAAGTAACTCCAGTCTAACCATGAGAAAAACATCTGACAAATCCCAATTGAAGGATATTCTACAGAACATATGACCCTCAAAATTCTCAAGGTCGGGCGGCTGGATGGCTCAGTTGGTTAGAGCGTGAGCTCTGAACAACAGAGTTGCCGGTTCAATTCCCACATGGGCCAGTGAGCTGCGCCCCCACCCCCCGCAACTAGATTGAAGGACAACGACTTGGAGCTGATGGACCCTGGAGAAACACACACTGCTTCCCAACTAAAAAAAAAAAAAAAAAATTTCTCAAGGTCATCAAAAACAAGCAAAGTCTGAGAAACCGTCACAGCTAACAAGAGCCTAAGGAGACATGATGATTAAATGTAATGTGATATCCCGGATGGGATTCTGGAAAACAAAAAAGACATTAGGTAAAAACTAAGAAAATCTGAATAAAGTATGGACTTTAACTAATTCATGTTTCAATACCGGTGGATTACTGTGATAAATGAACCATATTAAGATGTTAACAACAGGGGAAACTGGGTGTATGGGAATTCTTTGTGCTATACTATCTTTGCAATTTTTCTCTAAATCTAAAATCATTCTAAATCAAAGTTTATTAAAAAAAAAAAGCACTGTCCTACCCTCATGGAACTGAGATGACAGTTGAAGAGATAAGCATGTTATGTGATTTAGCAGATTCTATAACCAAAGCCTTCTGGGAGCGAGGTGGAGAGAAAGGCTAGATCAGCTAGGATGGGGGTGGGGGGACGTTAGGAAAGGTTTTACAAAGAAGAAAACATTGACAGAGGAAGGTGCAGGACGAGTGTATGTTCTCCAGCAGATGGAGAATCAGGTAGTATGAAACAGAAAAGGGCAGAGGCCCGGACACGAGCAGCAAGGAGGATGAGCAGAGGTATAAGCTTGGTGAGAGCAGAGCCTGATGGCAGGGAGTGGCCAGACCAAACTGGTGGTGAAAAGAGACAGAAAAGGCCGCACAGGGAGTGCCAGGAACGCAGGGGCTGCTGACTAGGTTTCAAGCAGGATCACCTCGTGGGTAAGGCCACAGTCAGTGGTGACACATTATCTGGGATCAAATCCCACCCCAGCACTCACTCCCTCTAGCTCTGCGGGTGCCGTCGCCGCTTGGTGCCTAAGGTCCCTAGAATGGTTTTAGATTTATAGAAAAAATACAAAGACAGTATAGTACAAAGAATTCCCATACACCCCGTTTCCCCTACTGTTAACATCTTAAGTTAATATGGTTCATTTGTCACAGTAATCAACCAATACTGAAACATGTATTAGCTAAAGTCTGTACTTTATTCAGCTTTCCTTTGTAAAATGGGGCTAACACCTGCCTATCGCAGGGCCGCTGTGAGGCTCGTTACTTAATACCTGCAAAACATGTAGAACCGGGGCAACATACATAACAAATGTTCAGTAAATGTCAGCTGTTGTTATTACACAAGCAGAAGCACAAATGACAACCCCATCTATGTTTTACCAAGAGCTTTGGAGGCTGTACACAGGAGGGAGGTGGGGGAGGTGGGGTGGGAAGAGAGTGGAGGCTGCTACCACGTCCTGCTAGATCTGGATCTGTAGTTTTTAAGGTTTTTACTAAATCCTCAGTTTTTACTAAGACCGTAATTTCCTCTGAAGTCATATTCTTATCCATGGGGAGGAATAACTTTTAAAAGCCAGTGCCGGCAACGATATGGTAAAAGTGCACACCGCTGCATACTGCTGATGACAGTAAAAACTGGTACTACTTCCTTGGAAAGAAAAGGGCAATACATTTCAAGAGGCCTGAAATCTTTCTAGACTCTGTGCTCTAGTCATTCCCACTGCTATATTATCTTAAGGAAAACACCCAGTAGGGGGAAGAGAGACAGGTATGTAATATTCACTAAAGTATCTTCTAAAGGAGACAAAAACTAGAACCCACCTAATGTTTAACAAAAGGGGAAGGGTTAGGTATATCAGGGCATGTTAACTGATGGATATTATCAGTCACTGGAAAAATTATAAAGGACTGGAAATGTTTATGTTAAATAAAATCAGAAACTGCTCATACAAGATGATTGTAACTACGTACAAATGACATACGTATATTGAGAAAGATTAAAAGAAAATGAAGAGAAAGGTGATGTATGAGAACGATATCTGAGCTTTTTCCATTACATAATGTTTTAAAATCCAAGAGTCTGAGATTTCATTTGCAGAATATAGGAATACTAGGTAAAGTGCCACTAAGTGTAACTGAAACTATTGACTTTTTTTAACCAGATGAATGACTAGACTAGGAAAAAAATCCCTCGCACTACGGAATTGCAAGAACATGGGAAAATATTTGTGACACAATGTTATGTGATAAAATTAGGACAACCCAAAATATCGCATTTATATAAACAGGTTTTACATAATGTATATCATAAAATTGAAATAAATGTCAAAATGTTAAAGTGATTACTTTAGTAAGGATTATAGATAATTTTTTATTTTTGACTTTATTATTTTCTGCACATTCCAAAAATTTCTAAAATAATCATTATTACCTTATTTTCAAAAGACAAGGGATGTGGATAATTTTCCAACATATATAAGGATTTTGGCATTGAAACAAACAGTTCAATCCAAAATATACTGAGTACTTTCCGAACACCAGATACCAGTTGAGGTAAGTTTTAACTGGGGGCAGTTTTATCCCCCTCCCCCACTAGGGAACAGTTGGCAATGTCTGAAGACATTTTTGCATGTCAGTGACCGAGGGGAGGATGGGTGCTACTGGTATTTAGTGGGTAGAGGCCAGGATGCTGGTAAACATCCTACAATACACAGGATATAGCCCCGATGGAAAGAATTTTCTGGCCCTACATGTCAATTCAACAGTCCTGAGGCTGAGAAACTGCACTTAATATACCTAGTAATAAATCATCTTAAGATCGCCCAGCATTTCTTTGGTAGGCAGGCCTGTGCTAGGACAAGTAACACTGGTGTTAGAACACATTGTTTTGGGAGTTCAGGACTCCACAATAATCCAAATAGGCTTAATGCCACCCCACAGTGTCATTTAGACACCAGTCCCACGCGGCATGGTGCCTTCACTGAACTACTGGGCCAGTATGGACAACAAGTGGGGATATGTTCTCTCCAACAACAGAAGGGAACTCCTAGCCAGCTGCCCCTTCCTGCCTTTTACAAGAGCCAAAAACTTGAGTGATTTACCTCCCAAGTCCATCAAGAACCTGATGGCGCACAGAAGCCACCTTGTGGCACAACAGGGTATCAGGACATTAAGTTTCTATTCATTTCAAACAGGCACTTAGAAAATCTATTTTCTCTTTCACAAAATGAAAAATTAGGAACACTGAGAAGGCGAGGTAAAGGCACACAAACCATTTTTATAACAGTTATCCCTATAGCATTCTCTATCGTGCTCATTTGGTAAGAAGCATATACAACCGTGTATAATTACTAATCATTTTTTAATATGTGCAGGTGCTAACTTCACAATGAAGTCTAAAAACAGGGCCCATGCATTTTAACAATGATTTTCAAAGTTGTTTGACTAAAGCCCACAGCCCACATAGAAACTGAAAGAAAGGTTCACAACATATTTATGCCGAGTGTGATGCACCAGGATATCTCCTGGTCTATTTTATTGTTTGAAAAACACAATGGCTGCAAACTCTAAAATGATTTCATGACCCAGTGAGTACAAGATCAGCACCCTGTTTGAAAAAGACACTGTGTGACTATGATGTGACTTCATGATGTGACATGGGCACAGACATCCATCTTTTTGATAGAAGTGAAGCTCAGGACAGGGGGAGACCCAGTGAAAAGGCACACGGCCATTTTCAGCAAGTTGAAGGCTCTGGATGAAATCTGCCTGCAGGTACTAAAACCTGTTGTATGACCTCAAATGTTCCTTATAGCCTTAGGCATGTTAAGGGAAGCTCACTGAAAACCGCATGATCGTATGCACCTAATGTCTAAAAGGGGTTAGAAAACGAGAATTTAAAAAATGCCACATCTGTAATGCTGCCACTTGTCTTTTTCAATTCTAGAACCAATTACTAAAAAGTTAATAAGTGATTCCAAACATCCAATACAGGTTCATTAAGTACAACCTTGGTGGCCAAGACAGGGAAACAACCAAAGTGTCCTTTGATAGTTGATTAGATAAAGAAGACGTGGCATATATACACAATGTAATACTACTTGGCCATAAGAAAAGATGAAATACTGCCATTTGCGACATCATGGATGCATCTTGAGATTATCATGCTGAGCGAAATAAGTCAGACAGAAAAAAGTCAAGAACCATATGACTTCACTCATATGTGGGATATAAAACTGAAAGCAACAAAGGAACAAGACAAACAAACAAACAAACAAAAACCCATAGACAGAGATAACAGTTTGGTGGTTACCAGAGAATAAGGAGGGCGGGGGGATGGTAGAAGAGGGTAAAGGGGGTCAAATATATGGTGATGGAAGGAGAACTGACTCTGGGTGGTGAGCATACAATGTGATATATAGATGATGTTTTATAGAAATGTACACTTGAAATCTATATAATTTTACTAACCATGTCACCCCAATAAATAAATTTTTAAAAAACCAAAAATAAAGTAAAAAAAAAAAATACAAACTCAAGTAAACTAACTTCAGATTCTTATTCTGAAAGGGTTCTTAGATTTACTGATGAGGGATTCCCTCTACCTCTACCAATATGGTATATCTTCATTACAGCAAGGCATTTGGCAGAATTATCAAATTGCAGAATTTTAGATCCAGAAAGAGCTTATCATTTTATAAGCTAAAAAAAAAAAAAAAAAAACGGCTCAAACATGAGAAGCCAGGTGCTTGAGGTAAGGGTGAGCCAGAGCGAGAGCTGAGCCTAGAACTTACATCTACTGTACTTACTTCACGACCTCAAATTACCTCTTAGTTTCCTACGACATCTCTGTAAGCAGGATGAAACAAGAGTGAGTCTAGCTGACTCGGAGCTGGAGAATAACTCCACCCAGAGTCTTAGTGAACAGGTGTGTGCCAGCCTAGATGGAGCTCTCTAGTAGATGCTTGAGGGCTCTGGCCCAGTTTGGCTCAACATTTTTACCAATGACAAAGGACATATGTTTATCAAACCGCCCATGACAACACGAGAAAGACATGGTAATAGGCTGAATTCCAGAACTGAAAAGGATTTTGGAAACCTCAATCAACAGAGCCAATAACACCAAGTTAAAATACAGAAGAGCTGAATGTAAAGTCCTGTATTTGGATTCAGGAAAACAAATAGAGGGTCCCAGGTAAGATAGAGGAAGTACATTCAACTCCGTCCCTCCACTACAACTCTCTACAACTCTAGAACGGGGACAGAATGCATGGATTCCAAAAAGCAGATTGGGGGAAAAGATCAGAATACAAAGTGCTCCAGGAATAGAATTGAGTTTCCTGGGTTTTTTCCCCCTCCACCTCCACTATCCCCAAGAATGGACTCAGGGCGCTCTAACACCCAGAAGTGGAGACTGGGCACAGACAGACAGAGCTCCAAGAGAAACCTTTTAGTACTGGTCTGACAAATAAGAAAGGGGACTCCTAATGCCCAGAGCGAGGGAAATCCTTGTATTTCTTCTCTTTTCTCCATTCTCTCACACCCCAGCTCCCAGACAATTCCGCTGGGGTCATGGTGACAACAGTGCCTGGGGCAGCAATAGTAGCTTGCAGGCACGAAAACTTCGGAGGGGAACTAATTTCTTTGATCACAGGATCTGTGGTCCTAAGATGGTCGGGCAAGCCCCTGTTGCTTTTCTTCTCTGTCCTCTGACTGCTCGGCGCTGGATGCAGGTGCAGGAGTATGTGGCAGAGTGAGTAACTAAAGTTCCAGCTTTCAGGCTGGAGGTCTGAAAAGGGGAGCCCCAAACCAGAAATGGCTGGGGAGATCAGGGAGAGGGAGGAGATTAGAAAAGACACCACAGAGTTGCTTATGAACGCCTGGGCTCACCCTGACAGTGCGTACAGATCTCGCCCTAATCATACCAAACACTTTGGGAACCGAACTCAAAGAACTAAACCTTGACTGGCCACTGGGTGGCACATGCAGGACACATCTGGAGAGCACAGCAAAAACTTTGAAAACTGAACTGCCGTTGGAAACACAGCACACAGAAAGCTGGTCAGAACCCATGTTCTGAACACAACCAGGTTGACTGCCTGCTAAAACAAATATCAACAAGACCAGAGCCTCACAATGTAATGTTCAAGATGTCTGTGAAGAATCAGGAAAACCTCAACTTGCATGGGGACAGACAATCAACGAACACCAATACTGCGATGACCCAGATGTTGCAATTACCAAATGTTTTAAAGCAACTGTTTAAAAAATTTTCCAGGGAGGGAGGAAGGGTGAACACTCTTGAAACAAATGGGTAGAAAACTGAAGCAAAGAAATAGAAGGTAGAAAGAAGAATGAATGGAAATTTTAGAACTTTTCTGAAAAACAATAATTGAGATAGAAAATTCACTGGATAGGATCAGAGATAGCAGAATGGAGATGACACAGGAAAGTGACAGCTTTAAGTCAAATCAATAAAATCAATAGGAATTATCCAATATGAACAAGAGACAAAAAGTAAATAAATAACTGAAAAGAATTTTCCCAAATTTGACAAAAGACATATGCTATATATTCTAGTAGCTGAGTGAACTCCAAACAGGATAACCCAAAGAAATCTGTGTGCAGACACATCATAATCAAACTGCTGATATCTAAAGAGAAATCTTGAAAGCAGCCAGAGAAAAACAATAATAGAACAATTTGAATGACTACAGATTTTTATCAGAAACCATGGAGGCCAGAGAAAGTGGAACATTTCTAAAGTGCTGACAAAAAATGCCAACACAGAATTCTATATCTAGTGAGAGTGTCCTTCAGGAACAAAGGTGAAATAAAGATAGCCTCATATAAAGAAAAGCTAAGAAAATTCATAGCCAGCAGACCTGTTCTAACTGAATGACTAACGAAAGTTCTTCAGACACAAGGAAATGACACCAGAAGGAAGCTTGGAACATCACTAACAAAAGAAGAACAACAGAAAAAGTTAATTATCTGGTTGCAATTCTAGACTATTCTCCTCTTGAGATCTTTAAAATATATTTGATGATTACAAACAAAAATAGTAACATTATCTAATGTGGTTTTCAATGTATGTAGATGCAATACACAGGGCAACTACAACATAAAGAATAAAGGAAGCTATGTGGGGAAGCTTCTACATTCCAAGTAAAGTGGTGAAACACTATTTTAACTAGACTGTGAAAGTGGTACGTATATAGTAATCTCTGGGGGAACAATTAAAAAGCTACAAAAAGGGATATACAGTTGACCTTTGAACAACATGGGTTTGAACTGCACAGGTCAACTTAGACTTTTTTTTTTAGTAAGTATCCTTGGGTTTCTCATCTGCAGATTCAACCAACTGTGGATGAGAATCAGCATACGTGGAGGGCTGACTTAAGTTACAAATACTCAGATTTCTGACTGCAGGGTGGGTGGGGGAGGTGTTGGCACCCTTAAATTAATCTCCACGTTGTTGATGGGTCAACTGTAGTTAAAAACACAATAGATAAATTACAATGGAATAAAAACGTTCAAATAATCCAAAAGAAGAAGGGAAGGGAAAACTGAGAAACAAAAACAGAGGGAACAAAACCCAAATAAAATGGTAGTCTTAAAATTCAAACACATCAGTAAAAAGATCGATAGAGACTGTCAGAATGGATAAAAAACATATCCCAAACATTTGATGTCTACAGGAAACATACAGTGTTTCCCTGAAAATAAGACCTAGCCAGACAATCAGCTCTAATGCGTCTTTCGGAGCAAAAGTTAATACAAGGCAGGGTAGTATAGTATAGTATAGTATAGTATATAAGACTGGGTCTTATAGTAAAATAAGACCGGGTCTTATATTAATTTTTGCTCCAAAAGACACATTAAGCTGATTGTCCAGCTAGGTCTGATTTTCAGGGAAACACAGTATTTCAAATATAGGTAAATTAAAATTTAAGGGGCTGGAAGCACTTTCAGAATGGCAGAGTAAAGACCTCTAAAAATCTGCTCCTCGATAAAAGCCTCAAGAACACTGACGATAATCATCAAAATCAACCTTTTCAGAACTCTGGAAATATTTCTTGGATTGTTTGAGAAAAATGGCTGAATCTTGGTAAAAACAGCAAACTCTGTGGTGTTTTATCTTGCCCTATTCCCTACCCTCTCTCCCCAGATCTGAGCTAGCCCTCAAAACCAACTTCCTAGTCCATAGCAGCTGTGAAAACTAGCATCCTAACAGCCACCGGAGGAGGTAAACTGTGTTGGGAGATCCTCAGAAGTTCCATACACAGAGTTCTGTCCTTATTTGATCTGTCTGGCAGCTCCCTGGAAATTTCCACTTTCAAGGCTTGTCTTTTTTCAACTTGACTCAGTGTAAAACAGCCTTTTCCCCCAGGGTGTTTGTCAAAAATAATCGGTGGCAACTGTTTAATATCACAGAAGCCGATCAAAAGCTTAAGAGGAAAAGCTGGGAATCTAGAAGGCCACATGCATGTGCAGAGCTGTGCACATGTCTAAGAAAGGCAAATGATGGCCCTAATCTCACCTCTGGCTGACCCTGAGACTCTGTGCAAGGAGGAAGTGAAGACTAATGCAAAATTGTACACTGCCTGCCATAATGTTGAAGGCATGCTCCAACACACACACGGAACCCCTTGGCAAAGACTGGAAGATTTATTGGTTCAAGGCATTTAAGGAAATCTCTAATCATCAAGGGGCCACTAAGCTAACACTTTGGTGGTCACACACAACAAATATAGGCTTTACAGAATTAGTTCATGAAAGTCACTAAACATATAGAAGAACAATGACAACAAGCAGCAAAAGCAACAGACCCCGAGGAAAGAGGATCAAATGACCTAGAGCCAAGGATAACTGTCTATTTCCCGCTATAATGCGTCTAAGCTCTAGTATCTCCTTCCGCAGAACGTGAGATTGACTCCTGTGCCCAAGGCTGCAGTCACTGGACCCAGCACCCCCACATCCCTGTGTGAGTGTGCATGCTGGGGGTAGGGCAGGAGAAGTGATGAGGGGGGTTATTTAAGGGATGCGGTCCTAGCAATCACATTTCGGCACTGGAAAATAATTTCTTCTAGGAAACAGTGGGAAACAGTCAAAAACCATTCCATATACGGTGAGTCACACAGTACATTTACAGCTCATAAAGAAATTGGTCCGGGAAGGGGCCAATCATATTTCAGCACGCCAGTGAAAATCTGACAACACTGAGCTCTTGGACTAGCCATGTCTGTCCTGGACTTCACGTGAGCCAGTATCTTTCTTTTTGTTTAACCCCGTTTGGCTTTCTGACACTTGCAATGAAATGAGTCCTAACTACTAGAAAAGCCCTCATTTCTTCACTAGCCAACCAGCTCCAAACTCTAAATCTCACTTTTGACAGGTCAGATTCTGTGAAGAAAGGTCACCACCGAGACAAGTGGGTACCACTCACCTTCTTTTTGTTTCTTCTGTTCAAGTTTCATCTTCTTTGCCAATAATTTCTTCTCTTTTAACTTCTGGCTACAAATGTAATGTAAATACATTAATTCCTTGGCTACCTTATTTGTATATTTTAGAACAGAAACATCTACTTATAGGCTCTTTAAAAGCTTTATAATTACACAAACACCACAGTAATAAAATGAAAGAAATACTTTATGATTCTGCTACTCCAACATCAACATTATCAAGCTGCTTTCTTCATGAGTTAAGAGAAAATCCTCGGGAGTCCTGAGGTGATTAAAGCAATCTCAGAAATACTGGAGATGCTTTTTCATTCCAAGGTATTCAGGGACTCTTTTTAGAATAAAGCTCGGCTCTCAAAAAGTTGGGGGTGTGAATGAAAAAGGGGTTCTACGGAAAGTAACCTTACAGGTGATCTGATCATAAATTCCTAAGCATGTAACTTCTTTAGTAAAAGGTTTATCTTTGCCTTAAGCAAGCCTGTCCACTGTTTCTGTGCATCTAGGTTAACACACCTTTGAAATGCCTCTTTTCATAATAACCACCCTCAAGAGAGCACATAACCTTAACAATCCTGTAATCCAATCCCCACCTTGCAGTAATCTTCCTTACTTCCCTCTTAATTTCAAATACATAAAAGAAGTTGCAAACTGCCACTCTGGGAAGCATTTAAGATTTTGCTTCCCGGCAACTGCTGTCAGTTTGGATCAAATAAATTCTTTATAATAATCCTCTACCAGTTTGGACATTTCTTACGCCAACAAGGGAACACTTATTAAAACACACACACATGTAGCCTGTATACTCATGTAGTCATTTAGGGAGGTCATAGACCCCAATTTAAGGAAGATGCTAAATGAGAAAGAAGCTTGCTGCCAGCACCTAGTTAAACCTGATGTTAAAATACAGAAGTGAAGATACAGAAATTCATGCAATCACCCAAGTGCTGACCTCCAAGCTTTGGAGAATTTAACAAACTGCGAGAGGGGCACAATAAGTGACTTGATCTCTCCCCAGGTACTGGAAGAAAAGCCAGGCAGGTACTGGATTGTTCCACAGTGGGTTGTATTGCCCAAGACCACAACAGGTGACACAAGTGAACTTTCGACTGCAAGTAATTTAGGGAAGGGGGATGAGAAATATTTTTATAAAAGAAGAAACTAGGAGGCTGGATTCCAAGCCTGCTGCCTACGTGCTCCAAGGCACAGAACTCAGGCAGACGTTAATCAATCCCACAGAACCATCCAAAGGCTGTTAAGCAGAGATTCCATTATGGCCACACCCATAGTTAAGCCACATACAAATATGCCACAGGTGTGCCTTACAAAGTTAAAGATAAACCTGCCTCTATTCTTCAATCTTGCATCTTAAACTTACCATTGTCTTTCTTTCCTCCATACCAAGAAATTTTCCGTAACACAAATAAACAAACCCCAGCCCCGTGGATGGAGGGGGTCTCTCTTCCACTAGCGATTAGAGACCGCCACGCTGTCTGTGGAGTTACCTTCCTTTTCTTACTCACTCTGCTAAATAAACTTACCTTCACTTTAAACTCTGTATCGGTTTACACTTGAATTCTGTCCTAGGTGAAGCCAAGAACCTTCTCGACCCAGGGTTTGAGTCCCCACTCTGGGGGAGTCGCTCTGCTGGCATCACCAGGACCAAGAGCTTTCCCATTTTTTGCCCATAAGTCTCATTAGTGATGGGATGCCACAAAGCCCTCACCGCTTTTTTCGTCGCTTTGCCGTCTGCTCTTCTGCAGCAATTTTATTCCTTTCCAGCCTCTTCTGAAACTCTACATCTAATTTTTGCTGCAAAAAAAAAATAAAAATAAAAATCATTTAGACACACTCTAGGCTGGGTATCAGAGCTCTAGAAGTCACACCAGTGGGGGTGCTACGGGTACCTCTAGGTCTCCAGGGCCACTTTAAAGTGGGGCAGGAAATCAATATATGGCTCTCAGGTGGCGAAGTAACTCTTTCAGTTCATTAAGATACCTCATATACAATAAGTAAGAGAAGAAAGCACGAGAGGGAGCTCCCTGTATTTCCTGAGGCAGAGGCAGCACTTGCAGCTGTGTTTAGCCAGGACCTTAGTGCGATACTGTGACTTATAATAAAAATATATATTTGATCTTCATCCACTGTTTCCGGCACAGAGCTGCTAAATTATTGTAAATGTCCTATGTAAGAGCCACAGAAACACCTTTTATTATATTTGGTTTTGTCCCCCATTCCTGAAATAGCTAGAGATAAAAGTGAAATAGGTCTTTTGTTATTCATAACAATCCTCTATTCAACCACAAGAGTTTCTGTTAACCAGCAACTTTTGAAAAGACCCCAGGAAGAGTGCTGGTTGCTAGGGGAACTTTCAGCACCAACTTCTGACCTCCAGGGAGCAAGGTGAGGCTGGAGGTTGAATCAATCACCAAAGGTCACTGATTTAATCAACCCTGCCTACACACTGAAGCCTCCAAAAATCCCAAAAGGCTGGATTTTGGAGAGCTTCCAGGTTGGTGAACTCGTGGAGGTGCTGGGAGAGGCATGTGAGCTCCTCACCCCTTCTTCCACCTGGCTGTCCTGAGTTATATCCTTTAATTACACACCAGAAATCTACTAAATCAGATGTTTTCCTGAGTCCTGTGAGCCCCTCTAAACAAATTAATTGAACTCGAGATCGTGGGAAATCTCTGATTTACAGCCAGTTGGTCAGAGGCACAGATGACAACCTGGACTTGTCACTGGCCTTTGAAGGGGAGACGGGGGCAGTGTTGTGGGACTGAACCCTTAGCCTGCAGTTAACTATTTCCTGATAGTGACAATTGAGTTAAATTGTAGGACACTCAGCTGGTGTCACAGAATTGTCTGGTGTGGGGAAATCCCCACATATTTGGTGATCAGAAGTATAGTGGAGGAGACACACAGGAGTGTTTTTTCTTTACAGCGACGGGAACTCATCAGATGGCCTCTGGCTGGAACCGTGAAATTTTTAAATCCTAACTAACTATGGTTATCACATGACTGATTCTAAAGCAGCATAACACATACTGCCATCACCAGCTACTAAACACACACACGTGTATATGTATACGAGAGTGCACACGCACTCACACATGCACACATACGCCTTATATTCTTCCTAGCAGCTCCCTGTTTCTAAGCCTCAGTTTCTTCATCTATAAAATGCACGAAATAATTCCTTTCTGCCAGAGTCTTTAGGAAGAATAATGAAATGCGATAACCCACAGGAAAGCACCTGTAAACACAAAGACAGCTACTGAAACAAAGTGTCATCTCTATTTCTTCTAGTCACAGCCATACAGGTCAATGGGGTAAAAAATGGAGCCAACAAAGGACGGAGAGGTGGCAACACATCTGCTGATCCACACTGCCAGGCCTCTGTGGATCTGCTTAGTGACAAATAAACTCTCTCTGAGACCAGAAATTATGAAATAAAAAAGAAGGATCTCTCTTCAAGAAGAAAATCAGCTTTTCAGAGGAAAACTATTAGGTTGGTGCAAAAGTAATTGGGGTTTTTGCAATTATTTTGGACCTTTTGTCGCATCCAGTGCAACACAGGCAGTGAGCGAATGAGAAGGGGTGGTGAAGGGTTAAGAAAGAAACAGAAATTAAGAAAGTTATGAAACAGAGGGCCAAGGGTCTCCCAGCCTCAAAGGACTGAGAGCCCCGAATCGGCCACCGTGTGGCTTTTACTGATATACACACAAGGAAGTAACATTGTTTTCTCCACGGTCTGTGAGTCTCATACACCATCCCAGAAAACTGATTCAAACCAATCACCCTTGCCTGCAAACAGCTGGAATTGAAAGTCCCATGATGTCTTAACAACTGTGGTATGTGCCTCCCCATGGACAAATCCTTTATGCTGAAACTTACTGACAAGAATGGAAGAACTGATGTTATCACATCATTGAATCACTTCCCAAGCAGGTTGTGGGAAGGAATATAGCCACATAGGCAGAAGCACTCCTTTGCCGGGGGAAGGTGGGGGGCTGTGCCCACCTCTATTGACCCTGTGAGTTCTTCTGGTGGTCCCCACGCAGCTGCGCCTGGCTTGGGTTCCTCCCCCGTTGGGGAATCTTACCCGTCATTGGCTGACCAGCCATCTTTTGGGGTCAAACAGAGACATAAGGTGTAAACACACAGATAGTGCAAAGTCCCTGAAAGGATCCGTCTCACAGACTCTTCTTTCTTTAGGGATAGGCGCGAGGGGACAGACGGTTAGGTTGCTGCGTAACAATCTTTTAAACCGCAATTACTTTTGCACCAACCTAATACAAAGCAAATGGCTTAAAGCTAAACGCACGCGGTTTGTTTAGCAGCTGAGCTGTAAATGTCTTACTCTGTGCTGCTGAAGCAGCCGCATTTACCAAGTGAACTAAACAGAGCTCCCACTGGCTGCTGACCTGGTTGTGCAAGGACTCAAGTCAGATGTGCTGGCAGAGGTCACTGTGAAAGGTGAGGATTCTCTTGCCTCGCTTTTTCTTCTAACCTCAGGGCCTGTCTTTCACAATGTGAAATAAATTTCTTTTGTGTCTGCATGGTTTCAGTTTGTAAAACAGTTTTCTGTATTTTCTCTGGGTCTTTAATCAATATATAAAAACTTCAGACTAACTCATGGTATTTGAGACAATAGCCTGCTCTATTTCTTTACTCCCCTCTAAAGCAGTTTAAAAATAAAAAAAGTGCCTCTGATAGTTTCCATATAGGGTTTTGTTTATTTCTGATAGTGGCAAACCTATCAGTGACCTGGTATAGCTGTGCAACCAGCCACCTGAAACTGAGCTACCTGAAACTTCCCACTAGAATTAAGAATGTTACAACCAAGGGATGGCAGTAGCTGGAGAAGAACCAGCATCTGGGGGGCTAAGAAAGGCTGCAGGACAAGCAAATACCAGGTGAAAACCATGACAATGACCCCAAAAATCATAAAGATATTTTTCAAACTCAATTTTGGCCATTCCAGTAAATTTTTACATATTTTCTTCTGTATTTTGTCTGTCTCTTTGGTTTAATATTATCCCTAGTGTTTTTCACTGAAAAATTTCAAACAGAAAAGTTGGAAGACTTACACAGTGCATATACCCACCACCTAGATTCTACAATTGACATTTTGCTACTCACTTTATCACATATCTACCTACCTATCTATACCTCTATCCATCCATCAATCAGTCTCATGTTTTCGATGCATTTCAAAGTTGCAGTCATCAAGACATTTAACTTCTAAAGATTTAAGCACACACATCAACTAAAGTTTAGTATTTGCTTATGGTTTTTCTATTTTTTTTTTCCATTTAAGGTAATACTTCCATACAATAAAATGCCCTTATCTTTCTTTTTCTTTTTTTAAAAGATTTTTATTGGGGAACAGTGTGTACTTCCAGGATTATTTCCAAGTCAAGTTATCCTTTCAATCGTAGTTGTGGAGGACGCAGCTCAGCTCCAGGTCCAGTTGCCATTATTAGTTGCAGGGGGCACAGCCCACCATCCCTTGCAGGAGTCAAACTGGCAACCTTGCAGATGAGAGGACACGCTCCAACCAACTGAGCCATCTGGGAGCTCAGCTCAAGGTGCCGTGTTCAATCTTAGTTGCAGGGGCTGCTGCCGACCATCCCTTGCGGGAGTCGAGGAGTCGAACTGGCAACCTTGTGGTTGAGAGCCCACTGGCCCATGTGGGAACCGAACCAGCAGCCTTCAGCGTTAGGAGCACGGAGCTCTAACCGCCTGAGCCACCGGGCTGGCCCAAATGCTCTTATCTTGAGTGTACAATTTGATTACCCCAGAAAGTTCCCTTATACCTCTTCCCAGTCAATCCCTTATTCTAACTCGCAGAGACAACTACTGTTGATTTTTTTCCACAAAAATTAATTTCCATATAAATGGAATCGATCAATAGCTCTCTTTTGTGTAAGACTTCTTTCATTCAGCCTGTTTTTAAGAATCATCCATATTGTTGCATATATCAGTAGTTTGTTCCTTTTTATTGCTAAGTAGTGTTCTATTTATATGAGGGTATGAATGTTTGTTTTAATTTTTAAAAGTATTTTATTTCTTTTATATAGGAAGAAATTCTACAGAGTCTAATTTTTTTAAATCAAATTATTGGAAAATCAAATACTATTGGGTAAAGTAGTGTCCTCTTTTACAAAAAGCAAACAAATAAGTATCATTTTAAAGTATTGGAATCTCTCTAAAATGTACACATGTACTCCATGAAGTAACAGGCGTTATGGTCAGAGTGAGGAAACGAACTTTTCTGGTGCATGTTGTAAGATCAAGAACAAGGAACAAACTCTCATGCACAGTGTTAGGAGAAATCAAATTTGGAAAATCACAAATAACCAGCCAAATAATATTTGATTTTTATGAATAGTAAGGTGGGCAAAAGAGCACTATTCAAAAGTCAGGATTATTTTCTCTGCTTCTCACTAATTGCAAATAATAAAATAGAGGACCACCTAGCACCATCACAATCAAAAAACTTAAAATATCCTTAAGTAAATGTGGTGAGATATAAGCAAAATCTCCACAAATCATCACTGATACAAAAAGATTTAAACAAATGAAAAACGAGAAAGTTTCTAGAGGGGATGACTAAAAACTATACCATCCATTCTTATTCAAGTTAAGTTACAGATTCAACTCAATTCTAGTTTTAAATAATCCAACAAGATTTGGATGTGGATAAAATAACTCCAAATTTTAATTCAAAAAATAAAACAAGTGATATGTCCAAAAGAGAATTTTTTAAACAAGAGAGAGATTTCTGGCCCCTCCAGTCAAGTAACAGAAAGCTTAATAGTTCTTATAGCACAATTTCTAAAACACTTCTCAATTCTTAATTATTACTTGACACTTGTCACGAAGAAATGCCAGCTAGAAAACTCAAAGAAGCACACGAAAGCACATACTATTCACAACACACACACAGCTAACTGGAATTATAGGCATTGGGCCAAAAAGAGAGAATAGAGAAATAATAACAAGTGGTGCAGGAGATCCTGCTTTTTATTCCATTTCCTGGCAAGTGGCCTGGAAGGGAGAGGGGATTCTGCTATGCCCTCCTATACACACGGAAGTCTTCCCACCCTCATTCATCTCCTAGTGTGATTATCTTGCGGTGCTGAGTCTGACCTAGGAATGACCTGGACTCTACTTGATGTCTGTTTCCAGCGCTGACTTTAAAAGACAGCCTTTATACAAGCAACACCCAGGTGAACCTGCTCCTCTTCACATACTTTTTTCTAAAAGTTATGAGTGCACATTGCTCAAACCTGAGGGCTCAGCCAGCCTCCTTGCTCACTGACCTTCTCAGCCATGGCATCCATGTAGTCCTGTCGCTGGTACTCTCTCCGGCGCAGATGTCTATATACGTGGAACTCTCCGCTGCCAGCCCCAGCACTTGAACCTACAGCCAGGACAGTTCAGAGTTCTTGATAAACTGCAGTCATCAACATAGGCTACCCTTAATCAAAAGTGACCAAAGAAAGAAACTGAAGTAATGGAAGGGACCATGTCTGTCTTATTCCCCACTGTACCACAGAATCTAGCATATTGTAGGCATCATTAAATATTTGTTGCATGAATGTTGAATATGAAGTCCCTAAAAATTTCACCCTAATGCAGTATTAAGAGAAGGAACAGAGTGCAGTTCCTAGGAGAGAGCTTATGATCCTTTCCTCCCCACCATTTAATGTGCTAAATTTTTACTGAGCTGAAAAGATGTCCACGATATATTAAGTGAAAAAAGTTGGTTACCACATGGTATGTGTAGAACCATATTTTCATAAAAACATTTTTTCTTACACATGACTGGTTTTGACTGTAAAAAGGTCTGGAAGGCTATCACAATGTTACAATTTGAATGATGAAATTACAGGTGGTTCAAACTTTTTTATACCTCTATTATTTATTTTTCTTTATAATTGGAATAGTTAATTTACAACCCAACAAGATAATAAAACCATTTCCATTTAGGAAAAAACCAATATGAGCCATTATTAAAAACGACACAGAAGAAAATTCTCTAATGTCAAACCATAAGCAACAATACCTCTTTGCTGTGAGAACAAATTATTGGACCAGTGAACATTTTGTTCCCCTATTAGAGATCTAATTAACATATACTAACTTCAGAGTTTTTACATCTACAGTTCTAAAATTATATTTACATACACACACACTCTCCGAAAAGACATTACCCATTACATCTCGGACAAATTCTGGGGGAGGTCGAGGTGCCCATTCATTCATTTTTTCTGGAATTGGAACTCCTTTGTCCTGAAACATTTAAACAGGAAAGCGTTTGTAAGTATAAACCTGCTAACAAAGTCGTATCTTTTATAACCAAAGAATATTAAGTGGACTAGTGAAGAAAGGCTGTTTTTGCTCCTTGGACTCAAAGCTGATTTTTATCTTCTTCCCTATGTCTTAGCTTTATTTCATCCTGTATATTTTGGGGTCTATTACACAGCTTTGCCAAGTCTACACGTAACTTTCCAGAGAAGAACTGGAAACCTGTAACTTGAATCCTATTACACGAGGAGTCAACCCTTTCTAGTCAAAGGTATAAGAGACCCTCTCATCCAATTATTTTTATGACCGAGGAGTCCGAGGCCTGGACGGAGGGAGTGACTTGCCCGCATGGCTCTCTAACAATAACGAAGAAAATAAGCCTTGTGCTAACCCACCGAGTCTATCTTTCCAGTCTAACGCTTCTGTGCACAAAGCTGAACCGGAAAAGGTCTGAGAGCACGGAAGCCACTGCACAGCGCCCTCATCCCGGCTGGGGTCTCACACAGGGCAGAAGAAAGCGTCCTATCTCGGGGGCGGCCTATTCCTTCCTAAGGTCTGGCGCTGGGATTCGGGCATTGAGGCCCCGCGTTTGGAGGCGGAGGAGGGGGGCCCGCGGGCACGTTAAGAGGTGGTACTCAGAGTGGCTTGGCGCCCGCGCCTCGTCTCACCGGGTTCTTCATGAGCCGCTCCAGCTTGAGCTTCTGTTCCTCGGCCGCATTCTTGGGGATGACGAGCGCTTGCGGCTCTTTCTTGGGCCTCGGGGGCCGCACGGAGGGGGCGGCTGAGCTCGCCATGACAGCTCCGTTCCCAGGCGAGCGGCGGCGGCGGCGGCGGCGCGCACGGATGACGCGGGCGCCGTCGGCCTGGTGGGCGGGGCTGGGACGGAGTCGCGGGCGGGCAGCAGCCTGCTGAATATTCATGAGCCCGAGGCCGGGTGGGTTATTTTGATCAAAGCTGCTTGATTTGATTTCCTGTTTCTGGGCAAATCCGGGCGGCGGAACGCCCACGTTCCTGGGCGAGAGGTGGCCCCGCGTGCCCCAGGGTTCGGCCCCAGCCGACCGCTCCAAGTCCGGGGCGCGAAGTGGCTCTGCCCGCTACCCGGCTAAGGGCTCGCAGCCTCCTCTTCCGGCCTGGGCCTTTGTCCTGGCCGTTCCTTGAGTCTAGTGCACTCCCCCTCCCATTTCTGACTGTTTATTTAAGTAACTGAAATAGTCTCTGTGAGCTCCCTGAGGACCGGGGCCATATCTCTCTTCTCTACCTCGAATTACTCTGCACCTGGCACCCAGCAAATATACTTCATCCAAGTGAATGAGCTTTTCTTACGAGAAAGGAAAGCTGCCCCTCACATCTGGGAGCTGGGCTGGCGCTCAGCGAGGCCTTGGGGTTCTCCTGTTGGACATAAACAATTTCTCAGAACACCATCACACAGGCCATTCTGTGACCGCGATGGAGCAAGACATAAACAAGACTCTGTAATTATGTTTGAACTCGGACGAAAACAAGAGTATCTTTGAAATCATTAAAAGACTAAACATTTTCCCCATTCTGGCTAATATGAGTAAGCTGTTTCTTTATAGCGTTGGCCTCCATTCATTCCTCCTACTTTAAATGTTTAAGACAGCCAGTCATAGAATTGTCTCCACTTCTGACACCATCTGATCCAGAGTAGAAGCCCACATACTTGAACCCTCCCCCAAATCCTATAATAAGTCCTCTTTAACACCCTCTTGCTGAAGTAAGTGCAGTCTTCCTCCTAGAAAGAGGTAATGAACCCATCTTGTTCAGATATGCTCTCGGTGGTCTTCACAATTGTTTCTCGTTTATCATTTGTTGCTGCTAAAGAATGGGGGTTCTGTCTTGTTTATTGCTGTATTCCCAGTGTCTGGGACAAGGCCTGGCTCACAGCAAGGCACTCAAACTTTTGCTGGATGACCATGGGATCTTGGGGGTCTGGCAGCTCAGATAGTACTGTTACTGCTGCCTGTTCATCCTGCTCAGCCAAGGACAGCTTTCCCCCTGAGTGTCCAGGGGTTGGACAGGTGACTCCTGTGACAGCGTGCTGTATTAGCATGCTCAGGCCATTCCTGGCCCCCTGATGGTAGTTTTCCAGGGTCCAAGAGTGATGAATTAGGGGAAGTCCTTTAGTGGCCCAGGTCTGTCACTGGAACCTAGGGAGAGGTTGGCCTGTGTGTGGTCAGGGACACATGACCCGACATCACACAGCCCAACCACCCAGGTGCCTCACTTTTCCCCAAACACAGCACACAAAAAAGACTTCACCTGGAGGGTTATTTCCTCCCTGGAGAGCTCCCATATTCCCTTCTTAGCTTGGCTTACATGCTGCTAGCTCCATGAAGCTTTCTCTGACTGCCTCCAGCACCCCCTTCCAGGCAGACCGTTGCTTCCTACTTGGTGCTCCCTGTTCTCTGGGTCCTGCTGGCTGAACTGTGGTAGTTACCACAGCATGTCTTCACCATGTGCCTACCCACAAGTCTGAGGGGAAGGCTGAACCAGAATCCCAACATCTAATTCTGGCTTAGAGTGCTGCTTCCAGAATGCTTGCTGAACAGAGGAATGAGGGAGGGAGGGAGTCAACAACTGCCTGAAAAAATAAAGAATGAATGAATGTGTAAATGAGATGACCAACTGATGGATGAATGAATAAGGAAGTTAAGTGAGTGAAGATAGGAGAAAAAAATAAATGACCACTCAATAAATAAATAAATACACCATGAATGAATGAATGAATGGATGGACACATGAGACAGAGGATCAGCAGAGAATTACACAGCCAGGAGGACAGCTGTCTCCTGGCACCCCCAGCTCAGGGTCTGGCACAGAGCTGGTGCTTGGTAGATGGCTGCTAGATGGAAGTGAACAGATGAAGTGAATGAGTACACGAAGGTGGGGGAGAGTGAAGGCACGTGGGTGTGAAGGAGCTGGTAATCACAACTTCAGTCTAAGCCTAGTAGTCTCAGTGTGTTGATGTGTTTGTCATCCTGACTAACAGATAAGGAGCTGAGGCCCAGAGGGCTCAGGATCACACAGAGTCAAACCTAGCAGTCTGGCCCTGGGTCTGTGAGGCCCTGCGTGGTCACGTGACTCAATGAGAGCTGGACCAAGGCTCAGCAGACCTGGTGGGGGCCATCCATGTTGCATCCTTCTAGGGCTGAGGCCAGATTTGAGGTCCTGCTCCTTGGAAAAGGTGCCTTCTCCGCCTGGCAGCCCTACAAACTCAGAACTGGAGTGCCACCACTTCTGCCACCAGAGGGCAGCAAAACCCCATCCAGGCCCACCTGCTGGCCAGTGCCGGTGGGGCCCAGAACCAGGCAGGCATCTAGGGAATGAGGTCTACTGTCTTGGAAGACACCAGTGCTTTGGAGTCTGGCAGGCCTGTTGCCAATGTTTGGCTCCACCTATTCTGGAGTGCGGGCTGGGGAAGGAACTTAACCTCTCAAAGGCTGTTTTCTTATGCTCAACTTGGGGACAAGCAAACCTGCCCTTGACACTGGCCTGTGGATAGAACGATGTGACAGATATACAGCGTCTGGCACTGCACCTGACACTTAGTAGTAGAGTGACCACCTTTCCCAGTGTGGTCCCAGGACTGAGGGGTTTCCCAGGATGTAGGACTTTCAGTGCTGACACCAGGAGAGTCTTAGGCAAACTGGCACAGTTGGTCACCCAGGAGGGGTGGGCACTCCTGCCACAGTCCTTTGAGTTGTGGTTGGTATTTAAGACACTAAAACAGCAAAAATGTTTACAACTATTCCATAATTTGAGTTTCTCACTGAATTAGTGAGTCAGTGGTCTTCCTATAGTGGACCTGCTGTTGAGACGAGAGAGTAGTTCTACCAATGGGGATAAAACCAAAAATGCAGTACGTTCACTTTGGGAAAGAGTTTGTGAGTTTCCTGTAAAGATAAACACACATGTACCATACAACCCAGCAAGCTCACTCCTGGGTGTTTACCGTAGAGAAATGAAAATATGTGTCCATTGAAAGACCTGTATGCTAATGCATGGGGCAGCTTGATTCATAACTGCCCAAACTGGAAACAACCCAAATGTCCACCTAGTTGTGATATATCCGTGCAGTGATACAGCACTCGACAATAAAAAGGAAGGAACTATTGATACTTGCAACCACAAGGATGGTTCTCAAAAGCATGGTGCTTAGTGAGTGAAGCCAGATTCAAAGGCTACAGCCTGAAGGATTCTATTACTTGACATTCTGAGAAAGATGAAATGATAGGGACAGAACACAGATCAGCAGTTGCCAAAGACCAAGGGTAAGAGAAGGAGATTGACTGCAAAGGGCCAAGGGAACTTTTTTGGGTGACAGACATGTATATCTGGATCATGGTAGTAGTTATATGAATGTACACATTTGTCAAACTCATTGAACTATATGGTTAAAACAGGTAAATTTAATTGAATAAAAATTATACTTCAATACACTTGACATAATGAACAAAGGTTGCCTTGCCAGGTTGCAGGGGAGCCAACCCCCCATTGTCTGGGTGATTTTGGGGAGCACTGCCCTCCTTCAGTTCATTGTGTATGCCTGACGCAGCTCAGACTCTGTAAATCTACCCGGCCCTTTCTTGCCTTGTCCAGCGTGGGGTCAACAGATGGGTGGCAGTGATAGGCTTCCAAAGCCCAGAGGCCAATGTGGATGAAGCCCCTACACCTCTGCCTCTGGGCCCCACCACCTCCAGGAAGGGTCTTGGCTGCTCTGGCCAAGACTGATCAGAGTCACGGGCCAGGGCTCTTTCTGAACCACCCCTCACTGAGCAATGTTAGCAAGTGATCAGAGCTGCAACTGGCACGACCCTCATCCTCCAGCGCTCCCCGTGCGACTCACTAAAGTACCTTCCTATCCATGAACTTGGACCTCCATGGCTGGGGACTCCATGCTCTGCTGGCTGAAGGACCCAATAGGAGAGACGCATTGCCCTGTCCCGGCTGGCTCATAATCTCTCAGCCCTTTATATTCCCCGCCCTACCTGTGCCTCATCCATCCTCCCAGGGTGACCTGCCATGAATATATGGATTGCCCACAAACCCTCTGAGTTCCATATGCATGGACAGGTCACTCTCAAAACGCCCCCAGTGCAATGAAAATCAGAGTCGCTAACCTGGGCGGGCACTTACGGTATGCCAGACTCTTTGCAACTGGGTCCTATGCATGATCTCATTTAATTCTCACAAGAACCTTATGCGATAGACACTGTTTCAAACTTTTATATCATGAAATAAAACTCACATCAGAAAAATTTACAAAAATAAAGTGTACAACTCAATGAATGATCACAAGCAAACACCCGTATAACGCCATTCCAGTCAAGAAATGGAACATGGCCTGCGCCCAAAGCCCTCGGCTGACCCTCCAAATCACTGCTCTGTGTCTTTCCTCCACAGGTAACCGCTCTCCTGGCTTGAATGGTGGTTGTTTCCTTGCTTCTCTTCATATTTTTATGTTTACCCTCTAACCATGCTACTCTAAATCTCATTTAATTTGTCCTGTTTTTTGGAACTCTACATACTTGGACTCAATCGGAATGCATTTTAACTATCGTCCTTCTACTTTGCAGCTCACCTGTTTATCCTCTTACTAGTATCTGTTGTCCACAAGAAGCTCTTCATTTGAATGCAGTCAAATTTACCACCATTTCCTTTTTCTAGGGTTTTTGTGTGCTATTTTAAAAAATCTTTTCTTATCCCACGGTGACAAAGAAACTCTCCTATATTATCTTTCAGATAATTGTCTTGTCTTTCACATTTAGATGTATACTTCTCCTCTAATTGTTTTGGGGGGTTGGTGTAAACTGGGGGCCTAATTTCATTTTTTTTCATATCGGTATCTAATTTTCCCAGACCATTAATTGAAAATATTACCTTTCCCAGAACCATTGATTGAAAATATTTGTGCTTCACTTCAAATCTTCTCAATCCAGCTTTTATTCTGGGCGTTGCTAATAGCACCTTGCTTCAGGTACACTGCACATTTCTTGCTTTATGCTCTGGGGTCTCTTGGTACTCACACATATCCAGAGCTGGACACGCAAGGGAGTGAAAATTAATGTGGAGTGCTGAACCAATGAGGACAGGAACTGACGGATAAATGCTTCGCTCTCCCCCTCCTTGGGTGGAAAATTCTGAAACGTACTCTACATGGCCTCTCAGAAGGTCTTGGTTGGTTTGTGCCCCAGAATGCCCATAGCAGTGGCCAACTCCATATTCCTTCTTGTATTGGCTTTCTCTTCTTTCCTGTTTCAAGCTTCCTAGTCCCATACTTTCTGTCCCCTTGAGATCACTTCCCAAAATAAACGACTCATACTTCTGGAGGGAATCCAGGCTAACGTAGTTGGTACTGGAAGTGACTCAGAAAAGCAGACACTCGGAGTGGGATTATGGGATTGGACCATGCACTGGTCAGGCTGCACTAGGATCGCTCTGCTGGGGCTAAGTGGGATGGTGAAAACCCCTGGCACTCAATAGCAACATGATGGCTAATACTCTCTCCTGTGACGGATGGAGCTGAGATTCAGGTAGAAGGTGAAGCCTTGGCCAATGTGCGCTGACGACACTTGAAAGACATGGGGGCGATGGAAAGTGTAAGAACTGTGCTGTTGGCTGCTTTCTGTTACCTGCTTTAGAAGGCTTGAAAGGAGAAAAGGCAGACTCAGGTTAGCCAACCATCAACTCAAGGCAGACGATGAAAGTCAGAAGGCATCCAAGGTGGTAATCACTGCAGAGAGGCATTCAGCACCAGGTAGACAGTATGGCTTGTCTCGAGGAGGTTGTCCAGCCTCTGTCCTAAGCCACTGCTGTGACTGTGCAGTTAGTCCATGAACATAGTAGCCATATGTGGGGCTAAAGGTGTAATCTTTGTCTTTTAATTGGAGATTAAGTTTACTTAATACAAATTTAGAGATTTAAAAATTATTTTTACTATGTATGTGCTTTTTATTTATCGTTGGAGTTCTAAGTTTCTTTTTTATTTAACTTCTTTTCTTACTTTTTGATTGTTTGAGTAATTTTACTTCATTTTTCCTCCTCTATTAGTTTGGAATTTATACAGTCTATTATTCTTTTAGTGGTTGCCCTAGAGAGTACACTATATGACAGACTTACCAAAGTCCAAACTTAAATGGTAGATTTACCCTCTTTAGGATAATACAAAGACCTTAGAACACCTTAAATGTTTGTGATTTTTGTTTGGAGTTTATGAGGTTTCTTGAATTTGTGATTTGATACCTTTTATCACTTTCTCAGCCATTACTCTTTCAAATATTACTTCTGTTCTCTTCTTCCTTTACTCTGCTGCTGGGATTCCAATTTCATGTATGTTAGAAGGTACATCGCAACTTGTGATATACCGCCGTATATTGTATTCTCCACATATTGTTTCTTCACTTTTGTATTTTCTATACTTTTATTTCTCCATGTTTCATTCTGTATACTGTCTTCTGATTTTTTTTCAGTTGACCAATACTCTCTTCATACATATATAATTGGTTATGAAACCCATCCATGGAATTCTTAATTTAAGTTATTGTATTTTTTAGTTCTAAGTTTCCTGTTTGGTTCTTTTTCAAATATGCTGTGTCCTTTTTATGGTGTCTAATGCTCTGCTGAAGTTCTTGATTTCATCTTACATAACATATTAAACATTTTTTTGTGCTGATAATTCCAATATCTGAAGTCCCTATGCATCTATCATATGTTGTTTCTTCTGGATCTCCTCCATGATATCTTGTCTCCTAGTATGCCTGGTTATTTTTAAATTGATACTTAGGTTTATGTTAACTACCTCCAGAGAGGATTTAAATTTGCTTCTGCCAGGATACACATTGCTGGTGCTTGAGAGTTCTAGCAGTCTGTGATTATTATAACTCAGTTTCAGGAATTAAGATGATTGGAAGCTGGACTTCAGTCCGCGTGAGAGCTAGTTTATTTTGGTTCACTCTGATTCTTAGGAGTCAGCTTTTTGTGATTTTCACTCCAAAGCACAGAGACTTTAATAGCAACCCCTGTCTTGGCAGGTCGTAGATTCAAATAATTGTTCCCTAGCCCAACAAGGCTGTCAAAAATCTCCTCAGGCTCTCTTCCAAATTGGCAGACAACTCTAGGAAAATGTGGCCTGAAATGCTGGGCTCACCTCTGGATTTCTGATGTCTCCTACACCTTAGCCTACATGATTCTTCACTACCTCCTTAACACTTCAATGCTTCGAGCTGGTTAAAAAAAAATATTTTGGTCAGTTTTTCTAACTTCCTCACTGGGTAGGTAATGTGTCATTACCAGGAATGAAAATCTTAGTAGTAGATACTTTCTAAAATCTCTCTCTCTCTTTTTTTTTTTCTTCATATAAACAAACCAGCCTCAAAGAGATTAATTAACTTGCCCACGGTCACATTGCAGTATATGACGGGACTGGGATAATAATATAGAGCCTTACCCCGAAGGCTGTGTTCTCGTTATACTATAATGACATTAGGCTACACCCAACTCCTGGGCTTAAAGTTCTTGATGCATTGGGCTTTGCTTTTTCCCTGCAGCTGCCTCATCTCTCCCTTCTCTATCGCCCAGGGCCCCCAGAACTCAGCCACACCTCTTTGGCCATTCCTTTCGTCTCATTTCACTTCATGCAGGACTGTACCCAGGGGCAGGGTAGAACTGTGAAGAAAACAGAAATTCAGGTGCAACCAGAGAACGATGAGATGGGGGCAGGTTTGGCCATCGCTTCCCCTTCCTGGAGCTCTGAGTAGCAGCTGAGTTTGCATGAGCTTTATTTGGAAG
The DNA here is from genome assembly GCF_004115265.2 of Rhinolophus ferrumequinum. Taxonomy (NCBI): domain Eukaryota; kingdom Metazoa; phylum Chordata; class Mammalia; order Chiroptera; family Rhinolophidae; genus Rhinolophus; species Rhinolophus ferrumequinum. The sequence goes on along the minus strand of NC_046290.1, from coordinate 92,175,744 downwards.
CCTACACCCTTTGCTGACTCATATGCAGCCTGGGTCAACTCACATTCTCCCTAGTTGCATCTATGTCTCTTGAAGCTGCTGCAGAGTGGGAGAGGGGCACGTGAGAGTCCTGATAATTCTCCTTGTTTAATTTCCTCGTTGGGACACCTCTGTCTCACTGGCTGGTCCAGATAATCTTGGACCAGGAATGTGACTCACTCCTCTTCGGCTCCCTGGCAGCCCCGGAGGATCAGGTGTGATCAGCAGGGCCTGTTTCATTGTCCTTAGGAGCTTCCCATCCAACTTCACAAAATAAGAGGCCATCGATCATGAAGGCTGCTTATTCTGTCCCCTTCCCCCTCCAGTCATTGACATTTCACCCCCACCCCTTCCATCCTGTCTCACAGCTATAAAACACAAGCTTGGAAGTACAGCAACTTTGGCTTAAATCCTGTATCTGCCACTGATAGGTTATTTGACCCTGCGTGAGCCATCAATCTTTCTGGGCCTTATTTCCTTATCTTGAAAATGGGGATAATCACACTTATCTCATGGAATGGTTGTAAGGGTCAATTAAGATGAAATGTGTGAACAGGACACAAACTAGAATTTAGCAAATAGAGATTGGTATATAATTGGCACCTTTACCACGGCCAAGCCTGCCACCTGGGCTCTGTATCCTATTTCCCAGGACCCTCCAGAACTGGCTCACCAGTGATTTCTTCTTTTTTAGTGTTCTCAGCCTCTTCTTCAACATATAAACGTGCCCCATCTTCCCAGATACTCCTTTTCTCTTCACCATCAAATTTCTGCTTTAAAAATTTTTGAATTATGAATATAAAAATAGAAGAGAGCCTTAAGAAGAGAGGCTACAAAGTAATTCTCATGTACCCATCACCTACCGTGTTTCCCCGAAAATAAGACCTAGCCAGACAATCAGCTCTAATGCGTCTTTTGGAGCAAAAATTAATATAAGACCTAGTCTTATTTTACTATAAGACCGGGTATAATATAATATAATATAATATAATATAATATAATATAATATAATATAATACTGGGTCTTATATTAATTTTTGCTCCAAAAGATGCATTAGAGCTGATTTTCCAGCTTGGTCTTGTTTTCAGGGAAACACAGTAGCTTCAACAATTATCACCATTTTCATTTTGTCCTCCTGCCCTGCCTTGCTGGAGTAAAGCAAATTCCAGATATCATATTGTTTCATCTGCAAATACTTTTGGATGTATCCCTAACAAATAAGGACCTTAAAAAATGCATAACACCACCGAACACAATTAACAATAATTCCTTAACATCATCCAATACCCAATGTTTTAATTTTCCCAATTGTCTCAAAAAAATTATTTTACAGTTGGATTATCACATTTAGTTCTTAGGTCTTATCTATATCAGTTCCCCTCCCCTGTTTTTTCTAAAGGCAATTATTTATTGAAGAAACAGATTTTTATTCCTATAGAATTTCTCAGTTCTGGATTTGGCCAAATGTAATTTTTAGTGTCCTTTCACATGTTCATCTATCCCCTTATCATTAATTGTTTTGTAAACTCATAGTTAGATCTGGAGACTTGATTAAATTCAGGTTCCATTTCTTTTAAATTTTTATCATAAGAGGTGCTGTATTCTTTCCATTATCTCACCTGAGGGTCCCCAGTGTGACTGGTTGTCCTGTTTTTATGCATGTTGGGATTGAAGGGGTTAGAGGTTGGCAGTCTAATCCATCCATTACAAAGCTCCAAAAATCTTACCTAATGGTTTTTGAAGCCTGTAATGGCTGTTCCTGGACACACTGTTTCACTGAGTGCTACAAAATGTTGAACTTCTAATTCTATCTTTCCTTACACATTAATTGGCTGGTATTTTTCTCTAAAGAACTTTCCTCATTGCCCATTTGGTTACCTTGTATAAAAGATGTTATTGATGCCACAACCCACATGTCTTTGGCTTACGTTTGAGTTCACCATATACACTGAGAGATGCCCCCAAGTGTCTGTATCTTTCTGATTGCCTGGATATAGCACCTCAATTACTGAGAATCTCACTTATGTTATAGCCTCCTTAGATCTTGAAAGATAGGGAGGCAACGGCGATTATATGAATTGTGGAGTTGGCTGGCTTTTCTTTACTGCCCTAGAAAACTTGAAGAAAGAGAATAACAGGCTTGGGGCAGCCAATGAAATCCAGCACTGGAAGGGTGCAGCACCTATAAAAAGACTCTCATCTCTGGTAGCTGGAGGAAAGTCTACCCATACCCAGCAGGAGTGGAAAGAGAGAAAGTACCAAAGTAATATTTGAAGAGATAATGGCTGAGAAACTTCTAAAATTGATGAAAGACATGAATCCACATATTCCAGAAGCTCAGTAAAACCTAAGCAGGATAACTACAAAAAAAAACCATACCTAGGCGTATCAGAGTCAAACTTCTGAAAACCAAAGATATAAATAAAGAGAAAATTTTAAAGCAGCCAGAGAAAAAAGGTACAGTATATTCAGGGGAACAATAGAACAATGGCTTACTTCTTAAAAGTAATTATAAAAGTCAGGAGAAATGGAATGACACCTTTGAAATGATGAAAGGAGAAAACTCTGCTAACCTAGCAATCTAAGCCCAGTGAAAATAGTCTTCAAAAATTAAGGGTAAAATTATCAGACAAACAAAAATGGAGAGACTTTGATTCCTGCAGACCGGCACTATGAGACCCCTAGGCCAAAGGAAAACAATCCCAAATGCTACCTTGGATCTTCAGGAAGGAAGGAAGAAATCTGGAATAGGTAAATAAATAAAAAACATTAAAAAGATATAGAAAACAGCATGGTGGTTTCTCAAAAAAATCAAACAGAGAATTACTGTGTGGTCCAGTAATTCAACTTCTGGATATACAATATATACCTAAAAGAACAGAAAGCAGGGACTGGACAGACACTTGAACACCAATGTTCATAGCAGCTATTACTCACAAGAGTTAAAGGTAGAAATGACCCAAAAGTCCATCCACAGTTAAGCAGATAAACAAATGTATATACATACAGTGAAATGTTGTTCAGCTTTAAAAAGGAAGGTTTACAACATACTCCAACATGGATAAATCTTAAAGATATTATGCAAGTGAAATAAGGCAGAAATGAAAGACAAATATTGTATGACGCCCCTTATGTAAGGAACCTAGAGTTGTCAGATTCATAGAGACGGAAGTAGAATGGTGGTTCCCAGGAGGTAGGGGAGTGGCGGCGGTGTGAGCAGCGAATGAGGAGCTAATGTTCAACGGGTAGAGAGTTTGGGAAGATGAAAAACTTTTGGAAATTGATGGTGGCGATGGTTGCAAAACAATGTCAATGTACTTAATGCCACTAAATTGTACACTTAAAATGGTTAATATGGTAAATCTTACGTTTTGTATATTTTACTGCAATAAAAATATTAAAAAGACTATTAACTGTTTAAAGCAACAATAATAACAGTGTTTACATAGGCTTTTAACATATGTAGTAAACTATATGAGAACACTATATGACGGTCTGGGGGGGAAAGGTGTAAATAGAATTAAAGTTCTTACATCTTTCCAGAAGCGGTAAAGTAATTCAAGGTAGGTTGTATTAAGCAAAAAAGCATATTATAGGGCCGGCCTGGTGGCTCACGTGGTTGAAGCTCCGTGCTCCTAACTCTGAAGGCTGCCGGTTTGATTCCCACATGGGCCAGTGGGCTCTCAACCACAAGGTGCCCTGTTGGAGTCCTTGACTCCTGCAAGAGATGGTGAGCTCTGCCCACTGCAACTAAGATTGAACACGGCACCTTGAGCTGAGCTGCTGCTGAGCTCCTGGATGTCTCAGTTGGTTGGAGCGCGTCCTCTAAACCACAAGGTTGCTGGTTTGACTCCTGCAAGGGATGGTGGGCTGTGCCCCCTGCAACTAGCAACGGCAACTGGACCTGGAGCTGAGCTGCGCCCTCCACAACTAAGACCAAAAGGACAACAACTTGACTTGGCCCCAATAAAGTACTGTTTCCCTTCCCCAATAAAATCTTTAAAAAAAACCAGGCATATTATAATCTCCAGATTAACCAAGAGAAAAAAATATAAAAAGGTATTATTGAAAATGCCACAGAGGAGATAAAATAGGATGATAGAAATAATACTTGTTAGGGAGGCCACTTCATGGACGGTATAGGTGCCTGACCACTGCAGTGTACACCTGAAGCTGAATAATAATGTATGTCAACCATAATTTTATATATATATATATATATATATATATATATATATATATATATAGTCACAGGATGTGGAGTACAGCATAAGGAATAGAGTCAGTGGAACTGTAACAGCTATATACGATGTCAGAAACATAGTAGTTTGGGGAGGGCGGTTATCACTTTGTGAGGAGTATCATTGTCTATTATATTGTTTTGTACACCTGAAACTACTACTACTAATAATAGTAATAATAATAATAATACTTGGTTCATCCAAAAGATTAAAGGAAAGGAAGAACAAAAAACAGATGGGACAAATGAAAACAGGTAGCACGGTGATAGACAATCACATGAAATTTAGTGTTCTAAACACTGCAATCTCTGAGACAGAGATCGTCTGACTGGAAAAAAATCCAACAATAGGAAATATAGTCAATAACATTATAATAACTATGTATGGAGTCAGATGGGTACTAGACTTATTGGGGTGATCACTTTGTAAGGTATGTAAATGTCTAATCACTATGGTGTACACCTGACACTAATAATATTGTACGTCAACTGTAACTGAAAAATAAAAAATTAAACACATTAATACGAAAAAAATAAAATATTAAAAAAAGATGAAAATTGAATAAAAAACCCAACAACAAACCAATTACGATATGCTTTTTACAAGTGACACATATTAGGTATAAGGACATAGGGAGATTGAAAATATAAAGATACAAAAAGATATACCCTACGAACACCAACTCTAAGAAAGCTGGGTGGGTATATTAATAACAAACGTATTAATATGGGCTCATTCTACACAATACTCCAGCGTGTCCCTGGAAGGATTAAGCCCCAGTTGCCCATGACAACTATCTGGTCTTTAATGCACTCATTGTTGGCTTTTCTCCCTTCTCTGTCTCACTTTTCCCACCTATTCATTTATGCTTCCTGGGATTACCTCTCAATTAAACCACCTGCCACTCAAGCTCTTATTAAAGGATCTGCTTTTGGAACCCAAACTAAGGCCCTCTGAAAGACAGTTTGAACAGAAAAGGCTGCGTAAATGAATTATTCTTTCCCTTTATTTACCCATTTTCAAATGAGTTGGTAATCTACAACCTCCAAAGGTGACCAGTGAATTCTTTTTCTTTAGTGTCATTATTAATTAATGGATGTTAATACATTTTCTATTTTTAAATAAACTTGATTGGTCAGAACTGTTTTAGATTTACAAAAAATTGCAAAATAGCGCAGAGAGTTGCCAGACACTACGCATGCAATTTCCCCTATTATTAATATCTTACATTAGCAGGTATATTGTTATAATGAATGAACCAATACCGACATATTATTATTAAATAAAGTCCATACTGTCCTCAGATGTCCTTAGTTTTTCCCTAATGTCCTTTTTCTGTTCCAGGAGTCTAGCCAGGATCCCACATGACATTCATGTGTCCTTAGGCTCCTCTTGGCTGTGACAATTTCTCAGATGTTGCTTGTTTTGAGGACCTTGACAATTTTGAGTCCTGGTGAGACACTTTGTAGAATGTCCCCCTATTGTGATTTCTGTCTGATATTTCATGAGACTAGGGTGACATTGGACGTGTTTTAATTCACTGCAGCTATTATTCTTTTTTTGAGGCTCAGTTATTCCATTTTTGGTCAGTAGAAGCCCCTGTAAAGCTGACTCTTGTGTCCTTTTGCAAAGCCCCATCTTTAATCCCATCTTTGCTTTCTGACATGACAAGATTTTTCTTCTACATTTCCTGCAACAAACCTGAAACCAGCTATTTCTCCAGGAGGCCCTTGTTCCTTTTAGTGGGAAATGGTATTTAGGGACCAGAGTCAGGCTACTGAGTTGTCATACTTCCTGAATCTTTTCAGTGGGCAGAGCTGGGAAATTAAGTATTTTAGAAAGTGAAAAATTATGGGCACATACTGATATTTCCCATTTAAATTTTAAATCATAAAGTTTTAATGTAACTTCTTTGATTTAATATTTGTGTCTCTTTTCCCTTATCTTGGTTTCTAATAATGTTAACACAATTATTTGTTCTCCATACTATACATAAAATAAATTCAAAATAGTAATGCCGGTATTATCACTAACAACATGATTACTGAGTGCTGCTTAAGATTTCCCTGTAGTTCTTTTATCCTTAGGATACAGTCCTCCGGGAACCTGCTAGCAAGTTACTGGGCTTAATTATGCCGCTGACTTGACATATAGTTAGTGTATTTGTTTCTTTCTTTTTTTTTTTTTAATCCACTTTTAGAAATTGCTTTGTGGTATTTTTCTTTTTCATGGCTTGCCAGGGAAATGGAAAAAAGCCTTAAACTGGTAGCCTGAGGTGCTTGCTAAAGGCGCCTCTTTACTTTCGGTGCATAAAGGAAGCACTCTCAAATCAATGTTGATCAAACTCCCACTGTGCCCTCACCCCACACCTCCACCTCTAGAGACAAGTTTCCTCTGAGGTTGGCAGTGCGGGTGGTTGAGGAGTTCCAGAGGAGAATTTAGCCTCAGCTTAAACACAATTCTGAATCCAAACTACTGTGCACAATAGAACAAAACAAAACTACTGTGCTTCATCTGAGAAAGTACACTTTCTGAAACATTTAACGTCATTTTCGCATCTCAAGGAGGAACTCTGGTGGATCTAATAGCAAGGAGTTGCAGGATAAAAACTTATCCAGTGGGCAATCTTCCCATGCCACAGGATGAAAACGTAGGCAGGCGCCGTTGTCCGCACTGTAAGTTGTAACACACAGTCCCAATTCAGACCGAGTTATGACTCACCCTCAAACTCACTGAGGGGTATCAAGCAAGCACGACAGATTTGGCTGGTACAGGAACAACAAGACCTTTTTAGATTCAGACAGTTTATCATTTACATAGAGAGCAAAAGCGAGATAGGCAAATATGTCAGCTCCCAGTGTCCCTCACTCAATAGGATGACACCAAAATGAAAGATCACAATGCAACAGAGGGGTGGGGCACCGTTTTGCTGAGATGCCAATTCCATGCTACAGTCCAGCAGCCTGTTGCCTGCAGCTGTACCCGAAGACGGGTGAGGCAGAAAACCTCAGGCTGTAAGCGTGAAATTCGGCGAATCAATAATGTAATTAGAAGTCGCTAGTTTGCAGTTTGACTCACTGCACAGCCTGCTATCTAGCCACCTGTAATTAAACGTAGCCAGTTTGCAGTTAGATCTGCCCTGATACTCAGCTATTTTCTCTTTGTTTCTCCCCTCACTGATTAACTAAAGAACTCTGTTTTGTTCCCTTTCTTAAGACTACCCATACCTCGTTAATTCATTTAATCCAACAAAATCCTAACCTGGAAAGGGCGATTTCTTAATCCTCAGACCAGAATACACATAAAGCCTCAGGTCTCAGTGGTCTAGTTCAAATCTGGAGTCCAGAGATAACCTTATCTTAAAACAGAACAGACCCCAGGAAGGATGTCAGCCCTTGGACCTGTCTGACCGACTCCCCCTTTCCTTTGTTCTGCTTCTTCTTGTGTCCCTATAAAACCTCTGACTGGTCTAGGAACGGCGAGACGGCCTTTGGACAGTAGTCCACCATCCTTCCGAATGCCAACATTTTGAATAAACCTGCTTTTCTTTCCACCAACCTTGTCTCTCGATTTTTAACTCCATGCAGTTGGACCTTAGCACAGTAAGAAGACCTCATTAGAACTCAGGAAGGGATGAGCAACTGCCTTAGCACAGCCTTCTTGGAAGACAGGGGGGGCAGCTCCTTGCACTCTTCCTATGTTCTCAAGTCCTGGGAGGGACCCGGGGCGTTCTGCCAAAGTTCAGGTCAGCTGTGATTAAGCCTCCCCTACATGGCCCATGGTCGCCAGGGCCCTGTGGAGAAGCCGTTTCCCTTCCAAGTGTTAAGACTTCTCTTTCTTCCCCAGCGCAGGCTGGTGGCAGGAGAGCACCTTCAGTCCAGGAAGGCGATTGTGGGTGGATTCTGCCCCATCTCCTTGCTTACATCCTTCCCCACGTACTAGGTACTGTTTTGACCATGGTGAGGACCAAAAGATAGGAGCTAGGAGATGTAAGGCAAGAACATGGTTCCTACGTGACTGGGTGCATTTTCTGAGCGTGGCCAAGGTCAAGAGCAGACTTCTCTTGTAGGCACTTTCTTGTATCCTTCAGAGGATCCAATACTGGGCCTCTCTCAGGCACTTCCTGTGATGCGATCCGCAGGACAAATTCGTGTCTGTCTTCCCAGAGAAACTCCAGAAGAGCAGCTTCCTCTATCCTGAGACCACAGACTACTTAACGTTCTCAGTTATGAAAACAGTCCACTCTTCCTCAAATGCACGGAGCACACGAGGGCACCACTCTCAACTCTGCCTCCTTGGGAGGAACTCAGCACCATTACAGCTCCCATCCCCCTCCTCCGTTCTCTCAACTTCATGGGCTTGAAATAGGGAAGTGGACTCAGGAGACACAGAATCAGCCCACGACAATTACCTCTGTAAATCCTGCAGTTGAAAATCTGCCTCTGGAATTGCGTATCTACCACAACTGAGTCTCAGTGGAAATTTTTAACACCCTGTTATTCACATCCTAAAATATTTGTTCCTTTCGAGTATTGTAGACTCATGGCCTATTACAAACGCAACTTACGCCATTGATCATACTTTTTTTTTTTTTTGATGTGCAATTGCCACTCCTTTGCCAGTGGCTCCTTGTACCGTGTGGTGATGTATTCACAGTTAGTCTTGAAAGCATTCTCTTACTTTCTGATACAAGCTGTTTTAGGCCGAGTTTGAGGTTTTCTGCCTCAAAGAGGGGATCAGCTACTCTTTCTAAGGGACCGTGGCCCTGCATATTCAAACACTGCATTAGAGACCAAAATTTGGGCCATAGAAATGCAGATTTTTATGGTTTCACAGTACTGGGGGTGTGCAGGATGACAGAACTGTCCACTCTTTGCCCAACCATTTGACCATTTCTCAGGCCATTTTCTACACACATCGTTTCTGAACAACAACAAAAAAATACTTTTTATTTAAAAACAAAAAAGATAATGAATTTATGTAGATATTTTAAACTTTAATTATAATTCACTAAGCCCTTCCTTGTGCTGATATAAAAAGCTTTTAATTGGACTGCCGGTTGGCTCAGTTGGTTAGAGCACAGTTCTCATAACACCAATGTCGCCAGTTCGATTCCCACATGGGCCAGTGAGCTGTGCCCTCCACACCTAGACTGAAAACAACAACTTGATTTGGAGCTGACGGGTCTTGGAAAAACACACTGTTCCCCAATATAAAAAAATAAATAAATAAATAAAAAATCTTGTGATTTGTTTTCTCCTTCTTTTGGATTAATTATTTTGTTATTTTATTTCCTTTATTGGCTTATTACATATAACTGTTCTGTTATTTTAGTGGTTATTTGGGGATATAACTCATCACAGCCAGCTTTCAAGTGATATTCTGTTACATCACATATATTATAAGAACTTTACAACAGTACACTGCACTTCTCACCTCCCAGCCAATGTGCTATTGTTATACATTTTACTTCTACATCTGTTACAAGCTCCATAATGCACTGTTATATTTGCTTTAGACAATTGATGATCTTTTAAAGAGCTTTGAAAAATAAGAAAAAGCCATTGTATTTACATAACTACCATTTTTGATGTTCTTTCCTTTGTAGATCCACGTTTCCAAGTATCATTTTCCTTCTGCTTGAAGAACCTTCTTTAACATTTTGTATAGTGTAGAGCTGCTGGTGATGAATGCTTTCAGTTTTGGTTTATCTGAAAAAGATTTATTTTGCCTCTTTAAAAAATTGTGGTAGAATATACATAAGATAATATCTATCATTTTAACCATTTGTAAGTGTACAATTCAGTGTCATCAAATATATTCCCAATGTTGTGTGCCCATCACCATTATCTATACCCAAAAGTTTTACATCATCCCCAACATAAGCTTTGTACCCATTTAACAATAACTCCCCATTCCCTCTACCTCAGCTCCTGGTATTCTGCTTTCTGTCTCTATGCCTTTATCTATTCTAGGTACCTTGTACAAGTGGAATCATATAATATTTGTCTTTTTGCATCTGCCTTATTTCACAGAGCATAATGTTTCATTTCATCTTTGTTGTAGCATGTATCAGAAGTTCATTCTTCTTTTAAAAGGCTGAATAATAATATTCCATTGTATGTAGATACCACATTTTGCTTATCCATTCATCTTTTGATGGACACTTGGGTTGTTTCCACCGTATCTCTATTCCTGTATACCAAATGTATCTTTTTTCTTCTGGCTGCTTTTAAGATTTTCTCTTTATCCCTGAAAACAGCTTGACCAGGAGTGGGTGGAGGGAGGCGGAAGAAGGGGGAAAAAAAGTCATTCAGGGGCCAGATCAGGTGAGTAGGGAGGGTGTTCCAATACAGTTATTTGTTTACTGGCTAAGAACTCCCTCAGAGACAGTGCTGTTTGAACTGGTGCATTGTCGTGATGCAAAAGCCATGAATTGTTGGCGAAAAGTTCAGGTCATTTTGATGTAATTTTTTCACGCAGCCTTTTCAGCACTTCCAAATAGTAAACTTGGTTAACTGTTTGTCCAGTTGGTACAAATTCATAATGGATAATCCCTCTGATACCAAAAAATGTTAACAACATCATTGCAACAAGTTCCGGAACTTAATTGTGATACTGCGTATAAAATAGAATTTGCCATTTTAACCTTTTTTTTTTTTTTTTGCAGTTTTTAAGAGGAAGATTTATTTGACAAGTTTCACTCAGTACAATACACCCAAAAGGAAATCACAGTACAATGAAAGATTTAAATTAAGGCCTCAGAATTTCATACAAACACCAAGACAAAAATCCTAAAGTATTGGTATTACGTCTCAAATTTTCCCCATTAACGTAAAAAAAGCTTAAACTTATGTGCCTTAGAAGTTATTAAATGAAACTAGAATTAACAAACATGCAAATGTTTCCTTTTTAACTGTAGACACAGCTCTTATATGGAGTTTTACAAAAAAAGCATGGCTTTCACCATATGGGTCCAGCATGCAGTGTAATGTGGTATCAGAGCAACATTTAGCATAACTCAATGGCTTTAACCTAAATACACTCACTGCTTAAGTACATCCCACAATAGAACTAACTTGAGAAAAGCTAAAAATCGTTTAAGAGTTATAGTTTACTCAATTTAGTTTTTACTCCCTAGATGAATGTTTGTGTTCAAAAATACTGACTCTTAAGTCTTTAAAACAATCCTGACTTCCACTTAGAGTAAGCATAAATCATAAGCTGGTATTGCAAAACCATTAAACTTAAGTTTTGTTTTTTTAATTTTTTTTATAAAGATTTTTTTTTTAATTGGGGAAGGGGAACAGGACTTTATTGGAGAATAGTGTGTACTTCTAGGACTTTTTCCAAGTCAAGTTGTCCTTTCAGTCTTAGTTGTGGAGGGCGCAGCTCAGCTCCGGGTCCAGTTGCCATTGTTAGTTGCAGGCGGCACAGCCCACCATCCCTTGTGGGAGTCAAACCCACAACCTTGTGGTTGAGAGCCCACTGGCCCATGTGGGACTCGAACAGGCAGCCTTCGGCATTAGGAGCACGGAGCTCCAACCGCCTGAGCCACCGGGCCGGCCCTTAAGTTTTGTTTTTTTCCTTAATGTTGACCAAGAGTCAGTGATCAGGATCAATTACGTTCCCGACCTACGCCTCTTACTGGGAACGCTGGGCATCCCTCCCATTCCATTCACATCCACAGATGCACAGCTTCCACTACTGTAGTAGCTGCGACTCACTGCTCCTTGGCTCCGATGCAATGTTTGGTTGAAAATTACTGCAGTTTTTCTGTAAAACTAGGTCATATCCACTCATGCTGCTTTGGCTGCCACCAGTTTAACCATTTTTAAATGTACAATTTAGTGGCATTAATTATATTCATGATGTTATGCAACCTTCACCATTATCCATTTCCAAAGCTTTTTCATCACCCCAAGCAGAAACTGTAACCATTAAGCAATAACTCCCCTTCCCTCCTCCCCTAGTAACCTCTAATCTACTTTCGGTCTCTATGAATTTGCCTCTACTAGGTATTCGTATAAATGGAATCATATAATATTTGCCCTTTTGTGTTTGGTCTGTTCATTTTTATTCATTCCTTTTTTCTCTGTGTTTTACTCTGGCTAGTTTCAATTGTTATGCCTCCAAGTTCACTAATCTTTTCTTCTGCTGTGCCCAATCTTCCATTAATATGATCTTGGATGTTTTTCTTCTCAATCATTATAGCTTTCTTCTCTAGAAGCTTGATTTGGGTACTTCGCTGTCTTCCACATTTCTCCTTAACAAATCCTATCCTTCCTCTAGCTTCTTGAACATATGGAGTAGTTATAACAATTTTTTAATGTCTTGTCTACTAATTCTATCATCAGTGTCATTTCTGGATTGGTTTTGTTGATTGCTTTTTCTCCTCATTATGGGTTATATCATCCTTTTTCTTCACATGCTTGGCAATTTTTCCCCCTTTTTCTGCCTCCCCCTACCTCCACTCCAGGTCAAGCCTTGTTTCTCAGTCTAGTTGTGTAGGACACAGCTCTCTGGCCCATGCTGGTATTATGAGCCTTGTGCTCCCCCCGGCTGCTGGTCATCGGTCGGCCGCTCACAGCAGCTCACGGTAGCTCTCGCCGGCTGCCGGCCGCTCCTGGAAGCACACGGCAGCACACAGCAGCCTGCGGCAGCCCAGCTCTAGGGAGAGCCATTGTTCACAATCTTAGCTGTAGAGGGTGCAGCTCACTGGCCCATGTGGGAATCGAACCGGCGATCTTGGCGTTAGGATCATGGTGCTTCAACCACCTGGGCCACCAGGCCGGCCTGCCTGACGATTTTTAATTGGATGCCAGACCTTGTGACTTTTACCTTTTTGGATGCTGGATATTTTTGTATTCTTCTAAATATCCTTGTATTTTGTTCTGGGACACAGTTAAGTTACTTAGAGAAACGTTTTTCTTTCAGCTCTATCTGGCTTTTAAACTTTGTTAAATGGAACCAGAGCTGTCTTGTCTAATTCTCCTGACTACTGAGGCAAGACCATTCTTTACACTCTGATATTCTCTCATTTTGAGGTTTCCCACTCTAGCTATTGGAAGCATGTCGTATTGTTGGCTTATGTGGGCACTGGTCACTATTCCCACTAATCCTTTCAGGTGTCTTTCTCCCTAGCTTCTGGTAGTTTCTTCACATGTACTGCATGTGCATTTAAGGTTCTCAACTGAATACCCAGGGAGAGTCCTCCAAAGGTCTCCAGAGTTCTCTCACTGTGCAGCTCTTTTCTTTCTGGTAGTTGCCTGTGAACTCCAGCCATTTTGACCTCCTAGATTTCTGGTTCTGTCTACTCACCTGGGAGATACTGCTGGGCTCTTCCTGGGTTCCCCATCCCTGCACCACAGCCTGGAGCCTTTCTCCAGGCAGTAAGCTGGGACAATTACAAGGCTAACCTTGTTTCCTGCTTTTCAGACATCACTGTTCTTCACTGCCTGTTGTCCAATGTTTTTAGTGCCATTGTTTCAGGATGGAGGGTATATTTATTTAATCCATGTTACTCTATCTTCACTGAAGCAGAAGTCTAGAATCTTAGCTTTGTCTTTTCATCTACCTATTATTTCATTTTCAACATTAGAAGAACTAATATGATTTAATATTTTGTTTGAAAATGTACGGAGTGTGTGCGTGTGTTATGGATTTTATTTTTAACCTAAATACTCTGGAATATGATTTACAGCATATAAGTCTATAGGTTTGTTATTTGAAAAGAAAAAGAAATTCTAGTCTCCCCCTAAGGGGACACCAGAAAATTGAAAGGCATAAGGCACCTAATTAGGTGCCCAAATTAGTAAAGTAATAAAAAAGAGAAGAGTGAGTAAGAACAGGTATAAATTTTTTTGAGGTATGTTTAAATCATTCTTTAATATACCAATGGACAACTAAGGCCATACAGAAGAAGCCACCTCGAGACTGGCAGATACATGGAACAGGCTGGTCCCACATCTGTGTGTCATCATTAAAAGTCAGGAGGGTATCTTGACTGTGGAGGTCCCCTCAGATGGAGTGAGGGGGTCATAGTGCCACACCAGGGTTACCACCCAGGGTTCCAGTGCCTGGGAGAGAAGTCCCTATAATTTCTGGTTGTGAAAACCTGCGGAGATTGTGGCTGAGTGAGACGGAGGGGGGCAGTAGTACCAGGTGCCCCTCTTAAAGGGACTGGGTATGAGCTTACTCACTGGTGGACTTACTCACCAACAGAATCACTGGTTCTGAGCTTCAGCACTGGAGCAGCAGCAGCTGGAGAGGCGACATGGACATCCAGTGGGGAACTGAATTGTTTGGCTTCAATATGAGGGCTGGAGGGGCATCATTCTTCCGGATGGAGGAGATGTCGAAGGCCGTTGTTTCTCTGTTGAGCCCTCCCCCTTCCCGGCATGCAGACATAGGCAGCTGCCATATCTGAGTCTCCAAGCTGACTAATATCATTCGATTGCCATGCCCTGGTGATTCTGAGACCCTGCCCCACCCAATTTTCAGGCACACCCAAACCGCTCCCAGTGGCTTTTTCATACAAACTGCCAGCCTTGGCTCATGCTGCAGACTTTCCTATGATCTTTCAAAGGTTTGTGGAACCCAGAGAAGCAGCATCTGGCTTCGGCATGTCCCGTATCTTTGGCTGAGCAGCCCAAGCCTGGCACTAGCAGCAGCTGGCCTTGGTTCTTGGGTTGGCCTCTTGAGGCACTTCCAAGCACAGTGCAGGCTGTGGCCATCTGTGGATTGCTTTGTGGCTCCTGCCAAGTGGCCCAGGGTGAGGCACGGGCTGTGGCTGAACTTGACCTGCAGTGGGTTCCCTTCAAGGTGGCCCTGGGGCTGGCACACCCAGTGGCCAGCTTCAAAATGAGCTGGAGCATCACCCAGCAGCCTCCAAGGACGACACACCCAAGAGGCAGATTGGGCAGGCACCAGAGCCTTGCTGAGGCAGATCCTGCTCTGTAGGGTCAGCCCCTGCTCCACAATTCCTCAACTGTAGTCATGGCCAGTCCTCAACAAATGAGCACGATGGTCAATCCCTCCTATTGATGTGCAAAGAGTAACCAGGGCTCAACTACAACAGAAGGGCACACACAATCCACACACCTGGAGCACACCTGGGACATACCTGGAGCACCCAGCTCTGGTGATCAGGGAGACTACACCACTGGGTCCCACAGGACACCTACATAAGGCCACTCTACTAAGACCTGGGGGCATAGCAGCACTACATAGAAACAAACACAGGGAGGTAGCCAAAATAGGGAGACAAAGAAACATGTTCCAAATAAAAGAACAGAACAAAGCTCCAGAAAAAGAACTAAACAAAATAGAGGCAAGCAATCTACAGATGCAGAGTTCCAAACACTGGTAATAAGGATGCTAAGTGATCTCAAGGAGAACTTCAACAAAAAGATAGAAAACATAAAAAGAACCAGTCAGAAATAAAGACTAAGGCCAGCCCGGTGGCTCAGGTGGTTGGAGCTCCGTGCTTCTAACGCTGAAAGTTGCCAGTTCGATTCCCACATGGGCTAGTGGGCTCTCAACCACAAGGTTGCCCGGCAAAGGATGGTGGGCTGTGCCCCTTGCAACTAAGATTGAACATGGCACCTTGAGCTGAGCTGCTGCTGAGCTCCCAGATGGCTCAGTTGGTTGGAGCGCATCCTCTCAACCACAAGGTTGCCAGGTTCGACTCCTGCAAGGGATGGTGGGCTGTGCCCCCTGCAACTAGCAACGGCAACTGGACCTAGAGCTGAGCTGCACCCTCCACAACTAAGATTGAAAGGACAACAACTTGACTTGGAAAAAGTGCTGGAAATACACACTGTCCCCCAGTAAAGTCCTGTTCCCCTTCCCCAATAAAATCGTAAAAAAAAAAAAGTTCAGTCTTTCCTAAAAAAAAAAAATAAAAAAAAAATAAAGACTACAAAAGCGGAAATGAAGAATACATTACAGGGAATCAACAGATTAGATGAAGCAGGATCAAATCAGTGATTTAGAAGATAAAGTAGCAGAAAACACCCAATCAAAACAGCAAAAAGAGAAAAGAATCCAAAAAATTGAGTAGTCATGGGGGTGTAGGGTATACCATAAGGAATATAGTCAATAATATTGTAATAGCTATGTATGGTGTCAGATGGGTACTATATTTGTTGGGGTGATAGATGGGAGGAGAGTTGGAGGACAGGGTGAAAAAGGTAAAGGAATTAAAACTACAAATTTGTATAGCTACAAAATAGTCATGGGAATATGAAGTACAGCATAGGGAATACAGTCAATAATATGGTAATAACTATATATAGTGCCAGGTGTGTAATAGTCAGAGGGATCACTTCTTAAATTATATACTTGTAAATGTCTTACCACTAAGCTGTATACCTGAAATTAATATAAAATATTAAATGTCAAAATTAAAAAAAGGGGGAAAAGATAAAGGGGAATAAGAGTCAAAGTTCCAGGTATAAAACAAGTAAGTCTTGGGGATGTAATGTCCAGCATAGGGAATATAGTCAATAACATTGTGACAGCGTGGTACAGTGTCAGATGGCTGCTGGACTTATCATGGTGATCACTTCTTTAGCACAGGGAATATAATCAATAATGTGGTAATAACTCTGTGTAGAACCAGGTGGGTAAGTATGATGTACACCTGAAACCAATATAATATTGTATGCTAACTATATTTTAATAAAAATCTTAAAAATACAAAAAATAAAGTAATTACTGTTGTAAAAAAATATACGTATGAAATTTCTGGCTAAAAAGAGTGCATCACTTCAACATTACTCCATGATGCCAAAAGCTTTTCAAAATGGCCATATCAATCTATACCTGCCCCACTCCACTAAAAGTTCTCATTGATCCAATTTTGGCCGTATGGGGTATTGAACAACTTTAATTTTTGCCAGTCTGTTGTGTGTAAATGGTAATTTGTTTGGTGTGTGTGTTAAAATATAAATAACAAAATTTGCCATTTTAACCTTTTTTTTTTTTTTTTTTTAACTTTTACTAGCGTTTATTTGATGCTGAATTTACTCCCAGCCCACAAGGTTTTGTTTCTTCAGTTTCTACTGGGAGATCTTTTTCTTCTGTGCCACCTCCTCTCCTGGCTTAGGAACAATCTGCTTTCTCAGTGAGGATCACCTCAGTGTGGCAGGAAGAGCTCATGTATGGGATACTCCGCTCGTGAGCTCTGGAAGTTCTGCGCTGCATCTTGGGAGATTTGTTCACCTGGCTGTGCTCAGTGACCAGAGAGTCTCCATCTAAACCCTTACGCTCAGCATTCCTCTCTGCATTTTAAAGCATTTTAACGCGCAGCAAAACTTCTGCACTCTTTTTGGGCCACTGACCCTGTGTCCAGCCTCACGGTTTGGCCTGCGCACACCTCCCAACTCCACTACCGTAACAATGGAATGGCACACATTGCTTCTGTAATGTGACATCCTTCAGATACTTGGAGGCTTTTCAGATATGCATACCCTTGATGGCCCAGGCAGTTTCACGTGTTCTTAAAGTGAACACCAAGATTTGAACCTTTCTTTTTTTTTTTTTAAATTTTATATTTTTTTAATTTATTGGGGTGACAATTGTCAGCAAAATTACATAGATTTCAGGTTGAACCTTTCTATTTGAAAGATTTTGCAGGGTTCTTTGGGTCAAGGGAAGAGCGAACCATTTTCAGAGGTCACCTTAGGCTGCTTATGGAAAGAGCCATTTTAGCCCTTTTTAAGTGTAAAATTCTGTCATGTAGGGTCTCTGGTCCCATTCCCCGCACCAGAATGCAGGATATGGTGAGGCCAAAAAGGAACACCCACGGAACCATAGATGGTCTCACTGACAGCTGGGTTGAAGACACAGGAAGCAGGAGCCACATGATCCCAACCCGCCATTCGCTTCTCTGCCAACCAACCACCAACCAACCCCCTAGCGTAGCCACGGCGGTTATATTAGTGGTTAATGGCTAACCGGTAACAGCTGATGGCAACTAGCCACAGCTGATGGCCATCTAATAATCGAGCCAGCACCTTTCCACGTGAGGCTGAGAGCCTGGAAACTGCTCTCTGGGACTCTGTCCCCACAAATTCAGTGGCATTAATTATATTACAATGTTGTGCAAGCATCACCATATCTATTTGCAAAATCTTTTCGTCACCCCACAGAGAAATTCTGTACCCATTAAACAATATCGCCTGCTCCCCTCCCCACAGCCCCTGGTAACCTCTACTCTACTCTCTCTGTGAATTTCATGGTGTTCTTCAAAGCTCCCGAGCACCAAACTTTCATCTCAATTAAGTTACAAAACATCTTTCCAACTGACAAAGCTCCAAGTTCAAAGTTATAATGCATAAATCTCTATGAGCATAAAGCCTTCCCCCCCCCCCGCCCTTTTAATTAGCTCTCTCTCCATCCAATCCAGAACAGGGAGAAGAATATGGTCAGTGAGAGAGAATTTTCCAGAACCACACAAGCCTCCTCTCACCTCTAAGACGTGGGTCCCTGTCCCATTCATTTCACGAGATTGGGATTCTTGATCCTGTTCAAGTGGATCAGGTTAGTTAACGCGGCAGGCCACCTGTCAGATGGGGCGGCTGAAGGCTTTTGGATGGTGGCCGTGTGATTCCTCATCACAGCACTGCCCTCTGGCATTCCTGAACATTCGATGCAAATCCGGGTCATCTGTCCTCAATCTTTAGAGCAGGATTGTTAACCTGAGGCCCTGAGATGGTTCACTAAGTCCGTGAACTTGAATGGGAATAAAATTCTATCTTTATTTTACTTCACCTCTAACTAAAAATTGTATTTCTTTCATTTAAGGAGAAATCACAGCAGTATCAGCAGCACCTGTCACTTTGCCACGAGTAGAAATCAGGGATATTTCACATTATATCTTGGTTGCTGCAGAAACTTTGAAGTGTCATTTACTCTCATAATTCTTTGAAATTACGGTAGCTATTATAGCCGCTGCTAGAGCTTGCTATTTAAAGTGTTAATAAAGAAATGCATATATTACCACATCACAAGTTAAGAATATTTTTAAGTACTTTTTTATTATATGTAATATTTTGACTGAATTTCAGTATAACTGCTTTCCTTTGAAGTTTACATATTTTACTTCATGAGTTTAAAACATTATTCTGAGTGGGGGTCCCTACGCTCCACCACACTGCCAAGGGGTCTGAGGCACAAAAGAAATTAAGAACCTCCGACCTTTTTTTTGGAGGGGGGGAGGCGGGCACTGCAGAAACTTTCTACCTGCAGGATGGCAGTTTTGGCCAGAAGCATCTTTTTTCCCTTTTTAAAGGATTTTGGGAGAATGATTGAGATTCACTACTCAAAATTTGTATTAATGCACTGCTTTACTGTCTCTTAATTCTAAGCATATAAGAATCCCTTTAGGTCCCAGGAATTTTACTTCTACCCCAAAGGGGCTCAAACTTGGCTGAGTTAAAAGCGCTTGCCAGAGGAAACTGTTTATTTGAATCATTGCTGGTACACCAATTCCATTTCTGAAGGATTGTTCACCTTTAGGGCCATAAAATACCCAGCTCTGCATTTTGATGGGGCAAAGGTGCCCTCCCCCCGCATACATACCTCCTTTCCCATGGCATGACCTCCTTGCAGCAAGTTCAGCTTCACGCCTAGAAGCAGGATACAGAGCATTTTCCCATTTCTTTGTCTGGCTGGTGGGGAGAGGAAGGGAAAACCCACTCCACGTGGTGAGTCCTGGGGCATTTTCCACGGGAGTCACTGTACCCTTGGTTTACCCTGGTGCCCTCTGAGACCAGGTCAGCCTCAGTAAAGCTCATGGGCCCAGACCTATCCTCACCGTGGACCTGTCTCTGGGTTGAGGGTCCCTTCCAGGAGAGTATCAATGGCAGTGATTACCTCACCGCAGTTCTGAGCGCTTCATCTTGGAGACTTTGGGTAGCCAAAATTACCCTTCTGTGGCTCAGGAGGGGTCACCTAACGCCATCTGTGCTGCAGGGACTCTAGTCCCGCTCCCCACAGCAGAATGCAGGATACGGTGAGGCCAAAAAGGAACACCCACGGAGCCATAGATAGGGGAGTCACACCACTATAGTCTCGCTGGCGGCTGGGTTGGAGACACAGGAAGCAGGAGCCACACGATCCGCAACCCGCCATCCACTTTTCTGCCAACCAACCTCAATTGCCAACTGCAATCCGCCGTGCTAACTGCAATCCACGCCTCTCTGCAATCCGCAATCCTTGCTTGCTAACTTAGCCACGGCAGTTATATTAGTGGCTAATGGCTAACCGGTAACAGCTGATGGCCAACTAGTCACAGCTGACGGCCATCTACTACCCGAGCCAGCACCTTTCCACGTGAGGCGGAGAACCTGGAAACTGCTCTCCTGGCTCTGTCCCCACACCATCTCTTTCCTGAAGAAAGAGCTGGGAGATCTGACAACAAAGAGTTGGAAGGTGTGGTCCCAGACTAGAGAGAGACTGACAGTCCCTGGGAGACCTTTGCTGGAGACAGCAAGATGTCTCTTCCTTCTCTCCTAGGTGTGGGATTGGATTCCGTGTTCTCCACAGCCCTTCTCAGGTGGAGCTATCCAAGTGGGTCCAGCAGGGACCACGCTGTCCTCCAAGCCTCAGCCAGAGTAGGAAAAGCCATCTTTTCCCAATTCCCCTTCCCGTCCACCTACTGATGCTCTTTCCTCCATCACTGTTCTCCCTCTCCTCTTCTGCCGGCACAGCTAATCGCCCCTCCCCCAGGCCTACCACAACCTCCCTGGCCCCCTGGCCGCATTTCCACCCCCCTTCTAATTCATTCTCTAATACCCCCCGTGCCCTCTGACCCCAGAGTGATTTGTCTAGAACACCGACCTGACCCCACTTCAGCTCCCATTTCAAACTGTCTCGGGCTCCCTGATGCCCTGCAATTCTGTCCTTGAACTCAAGGCCCTTTCAGTCTCGTGTCCCACTCCCTGCCCCTTGCACCTGCAGCCCCCCAGCCCACCCCAACGCCGTCCATCAGCGGGGACACATCTTCTGTATGGCCTCAGTACGCAACGCTCTGTGGCTGCCCCCACACTGTGATGAGCCTGCCTTGCTGCCTGCCCAGCCAGCCCACTCTGTGCCTGGCCTGGCTCAGAGCAGGCCCCTGAAATGCTGGCTGAGGAGCAAAGAAACCCCCTAAAAATGTTGCTGCTATCTGTGCAACGGCTGTGGTTTTCTGAGTCCTACCAAGTCTGGCTTTCTGGAAGCGCCACTTTGAGAGACGGGCCTGAGGGTCTCGCCGTGGGGGCCACACTGTGGAGAGAAGCTCCTTTTCACTTGACCTCCTGCTGCTGGGTCTTGGTGCTCCACCCCTTGGGAGAGCCCAGGGTAGTGGCCGTCACCTCCTCTTCCGTCTCCCTTAAATTCATTTTAACCTGGGAACACCTCAGGAGCAGTGCCTGACTGCCACCCTTAGAAGTAGGGCAGACCCTCTGCCATGTTCTCATACTCTGGGCCCTCAGTTCAGCAAAGTGACAGCCGTCAGTGCCTCCCCTACTTCCATGCCTGGATTCCAGCTTTGGGCAATCCGCAGGGAAAGTGGCTGTCAGAAGAGAGGGATGGGAGAACCTGAAGGATGACACATTCTGTGTTCAAGTTTTAACCCTACACCTGAGGCTACCCCAACCCTTCCGAGGGGCGAGTCCATTGAGGAAACAAGAATGAAGCTTCAGGCTTGGGGGTGATGTCTGCAGCTCAGCCCTCTTGCTGGAGGGGAGGAATCGGTTCAGAGATTCCTGCTGACTGAGAGGCACAGGTAGACAAACAGCTCTCACATGTCCCCGGGCCTCTGCCCAGCCCGAGAGCCTCATCCCAGACCCCACCTCTGCTCCTGTCAGGGTAGGAAGGGGGCTTGCACTTGGCTTGATATACACCCCAAACCACCAGGGCACAGGGGCCAGAGCTCAGAGGGCGTCAAGCCACACAGATGAAGATGCCGGAAGCTGAGGTACCAGCAGTTCTGGGGAGCCTGGGTCTCGTTCCCTCCCTCTCTGTGGTGGCAGCAGGACTGTTGCTCAGTCCCTTCCTGCTCATTTTGAGTCAGGACTGGGTAGCTGGGGCAGCCAAGCCCTGTGGCCCACTGAAGGTGCTAGCACTCTCAGATGGGCGAAGGGCACGCAGGTGCCCAGGTGTAGTCCCAGAAGATCGGTTGTCTGTCCGTCTGAAATGTACATTATGGATGCAGGCCCTGCAAGGGAACCCCTGGGCAGGGAGCGGAACCATGTGTCTGCGGCCCCAGGTAGGGAGGCAGACTTTGGATTGGGGGAGGGGGAGGTATGCTTTGCTCAGCAGGAACAAGGTCCTCCTCAGAGGGAGCACTGCTGGGGGTTGGGGTGCTGGGACTTCCAGCAGGCTCTAAGGCACTGCAGCCTGGCTGCTGTCTGCAGGAGGCATGGGGCGGGGGTAGGAGAGGGAGTGGGAGGGCCCTCTAGGCTGCTTCCAAGGTGGAGTCTAGGTCAAAGTTGGGAAACCAGCCTCTCCCGATGTCCAACCCCTACCCGGCTAATGTGTAGGCATCCTGCCCCACCGCCCCACTGACCTGCCCAAGGGCACCCTTACTCTCTCCTAGCCGCGGTCCATCTCCTTATCCTGGGATTTAAGGCTCAGGACTTGGCCTGCTCCCCATCCTTCACTCTGTACCTGCATCCAGGGACACGCCCCTACCCTCTGCCACCCTTCATTCTTGCCCCCAAGCCTTTGCTCCGGTCACCTCTTCCTCACCTCCGCCCCCGCCCTCATAGCTCCACTAAAGACCCCTGCCCACTTTCTGCCCCCGGGGCAGTCGCCCTGAGCCCTGCTTCGGCCCAGGGCTAGATCTGTGCCTCCTTCAGGTACTGCAGGTTGTCTCCACGCAGATGGGGAGCTGGGTTTTCTGACAGCTGGTGGGGGCCGGCAGGCGCCAGGCCACGGTGGGTGGGTTCCGCAGGGGTCCTGTGTGTGGCACCCTCTTCTCCCCTACAGTCCCAGAGGCGCAGGCAGGAGAAAGGACGACAGGAGAGCTGGGTGCAGTCCCTAAAACAGGCTCTTTAATAACATTTATGTCTTCTCTTCACTGAAGAGCTTCGCTTTTCCCACCCAGCACCGGGCTGGGGTCGCAGGGTCCGCTGGGCTGACGGACACGTGGGTGGATGCTCGGCCGGTCCGAAAGGCTCCAGGGCCTTGGCGGCAAACGGCGCGGCGCTAGTAGAAGGAGTACTGGTTTTCCACGGCACGCGTGTGGCCGCGCGATCCCTCTCCCGGCGGCGCGGCCTCCGGGGGCTCGTCCGCACCGGCCACCGCCTCCAGCAGCCGCTCGGCGCTGTGGCTGTGGCCGCGCGCGCTCAGCAGGCCCTCGGCGGCGCCGCGCGGGGCGGCGGGCAGGGACGCGGCCGACGACGACGAGGTGGACGAGGACGAGGCCCCACCCGCCTCGGAGGGCGAGGCGGGTGGGCAGGCGGCGGCCGCGAGGCTGGAGAAGTAGTGCTGGTTGGCCGGCTCGGTCCAGCAGGCGGGAGGCGCGGGGGCGGCGCTGGGCGAGGGCCCCGGGTCTGCAAGGGGACACGGCGCGTCAGTGTCGTCTGGACCACCTTGTCCCCTCTCTCCCAGCCTGAGCTTCTCAGGCAAGGCCCAGAGGCCCGGAGGAAGGGGGTGGCCTGGGATCACCAAGGAGGCAGGCCCGATTCAGCCCTTCCGGTTCCAGCCCCCTCCCCGGATAACTAACGTCGTGGATACAGGTGGCAGTGCACACACAAATGCTCACCTCGCGCGTGCTGGACACCCGCACTCACCCCTGCACCGCTCCTTTCCACAGTTCTGTGCTGGGCCCCGCCTTGTCTCGGGACTGCTCCCTGCCTGACAGCCCCCTTCCTCCCTGCCGGGAATCTCAGGACCCCCCCCCCCCCCCCCCCCCGTGGGGCTGCCACTCCCCTTCCAGTCCCGAAGGCGAGCTGCTCAAGACTTGGGGCTCATTCCACCAGAGTCAGCGATTCTGGGCGGCCGCCTGAGTGACTCCCTTCCCCCACTGCCCACCTGTCTGTCTTCTTGAGCCACCGCAGGGGCCAGGTGGGAGCGTCTTACCAGGTGGGGGGCCCTGGGCACGCACGTAGCTGCGGAGAGTGATGTCTGCGGAGCCCCCTGACTCCAGTGGAATGGGATGGGTGTGGAAGTGGCGCAGCATGTCAAGCACAGATTGGAACCACAGGTGCTGTACGTGGCACTGCCCGTGGCCATTCAGGGACAGGCGAAGGTGCTGTGGGCAAAGGTCTGCGTGGTCAGTGTTGGGATCCTGGACCGGCAAGTGCCTTTGTGGGTCAATGGGAGGACCAAGTCTCACAGAGGCCACATGGTCTGTGTCAGAGCTGGCTCGCCCCACGAGTCCCATCTTCAGGGGGGTTTTCTCTTGTAGTGGGGGTGGGGAATGGGGTTACAACAGAGCCAGGCTGGGACCGAAGGGAACAGGCATTTGTCCCTATGCTGGGAGCACCCACATCATACCCCTCATGCCCCCCGTATCATCTCCAAAAGCTCTAAAAGGTAGAGATTACAGCCCCCATATTAGAGATGGGGAAACTGAGGCGCAGGGGGAGTGATTCACCCACAGTCACAAAGCACAGAACTAGGAAGAGAACTCATGTTTGTGTGATTCTCCCACCCCAGTAGGTAGGGGCATACCCGCTGGGCCCACAGAGCCCAAACCCAGAGGGGTGGGATCCTGGAGGCTGGCTGGCGAGGACTGGCTGTATGTGCATCTCAACTGTGCTGCAGTGGGAGCACCGGGAGCATGGGGAACAAGCTGGTGCCACCCTGGGTCTCCAGGGCCCACGTGGGGCAGATAGACACCGCAGGGAGAGCAGCAACAAATCTGTGGTCTCTAGTGGTGAGCCACAGGTCTCTGGCTTTCGCCTTATTTTGTTCAATATGTATCTCACAGGAAGAAGAGTGACTGTTGCTGGGGTGTGTGGCGAGAGGGGAGGTGACAGGAAGGTTTCAGAGTATGTACATCGCCTCAAGCCCAGGAAGGGGTACTGGTTTAGCCACCTACATCAAGGACAGAAGTCCTGGGGGTGGGGGTTGAGGGGTAGGGGGGAGGGTAGTTCTGTGAATAAGTTCTGCCACTCAGCAGAGCCAGAAGTTGCCAGAAAAGTGTGAGCAAACCTGGGGAGCATTAATGGCAGCCAGGGCAGGGCCTCAGCCTGCGAGGAACTGCATAGTGGGAATCACCACAGCCTTAAATGTGGGCAGGGCCTTTGGGGGCAGAGGCCCAGGGCAGAGCCTGAAGCAAGGTGGGTGCATCTTAGTCTTTAGGAAAACCTTTCAGGTGAAAAGGTGAGAAGAGCTGCTTTGGAGGGCAGAGGTCCTCCTTCCCAGGAGGAGTGCCAGCAGGAGCCTGGGGATCCTGCTGTACCCCACCAGTAACCTATCCCACCCTGGGCAGTCACGCTGCTCTGACAGGGCAGCAGCTGGCATGAATTCCAGTCTGGGTCTTTCCCCGGGAAGGACGGGAGCCTCCTGCCCCTCTCCCCCCTCCCCCCTGCCCCCCACCTGGCCACCATTCTAGTCTCTGGCTCTGGCATTAGTCAGCGCCAAGTCCTTCGGGGAGGCTGCCTGGGGCGGTGCAGGCCAAGAAGTAAACTTGGGGCTGCCAGGGACGGTGTTAAGCGCCTGGTTGTCAGAGGAACTGGTAAGGGCGGTTGCTTTCCAAGGAGATGTCCCTGGGGAGGTGCTGCCTCCTCAGTGACAGCACGGCCAACGAGAGGCCCAGGGAGTCGGGGATGGCCTGCACGGGGCCAGCTGGGGGTTGGGACGCTGATTACCAGCGCAGGCCTGGAGCAGCGGTCCTGGGGTGGCCCCTCCTCCAGCAGGGACTTACGGGAACTGAGTCCTGGGAGGAGCTGGGGCTGGGTCTGTTTCCTTACGGAAAACTCGAGATTGGGGGGAATTCAGGTTCCTGCCCACTCTGGGCACACTGTCACCCCCACAATCATTTCCCTTTGCTGTCATATTTTCCTTTGCACCTTAGGTCATTATTTGCATGCAATGCCCTTCCTCCGCAGCCCACCGTCTGTGTGCACCGTCAAACCAGCTGTGCCCTGTCTGGATCACCCTTCCCTCCTCACTTTAAGGATTCTCCCTCCACTACACGTCTCAGGTCAAGGTCCCCTCCTAGTCTGGCCAGTAGGGTGGGGCACCTCTTCTGGCCCTCCAGACCCTGCACAGCCCTCCTGCCTGGTCCTCTAGGGCCCACCTGTGTATGGTTCCCTTCCACGTCCCCTGACCTGAACACAGGCCTGGCCGGGGGCTGGGTCCCAGAAGGGACTGGTGAACTGACTTGAGGAGGGAAAACAAGGGGCTGTCTGGGTGTGGGTGGAGCAGGAGGTCCTCAGCTGACCCCAGCCCTGCACTGAGCTGGCTCTGGATAAAGATCCTCCGAAACTCTAGTGCTATGTGACCCTAATGCACGGGGTCAAAGTTAAGTCCTCAGAAGGGCCTGGCCTCCTGAGTGTTCCGCCATCAAGAGGTGACGTCCCCATTTGGATAATGGAGAAGCCACATCTGGGGCAGACTGCAGCCCCCCAGAGAAGTGTGGGAAGGACCCGGATAGTTCAAAGAGCATGGCCACAGATAGGCCTGGCCCAAGGGAAGTCATGCCACATCTACACCCACGGAACCTGCTTCTGGGGTGTGGGCGCAGCCTCAGGACCAGGGCCACTTCGGCCCCCTGGCCCAGGGCTGGCTGCTCCACCCCGTGGCCCCCTGCACACTTGCCTTGGCCTTGCCCTGGAAGTTGAAGGTCAGTACGTACTCCCCAGGCCGAGTCTCACTCTGCCGGATCACAAAGAGGCCGTGGCTCCGGGGCCCGCCTGCCAGCACCAGCTGCGCTGCCCTGACCCGCGAGAGCGTCCCGTGGAACCAGGGGTAGTCGGAGAGCTCCAGCTCTGGTGCTGCCTCGGGCTCAGGCTCGGCTCCTTCCTCCCCTGGAGAGGATGACAGTGTGAGGGGTGTGTGTGGGGGGGGGGGCGGCAAATACACAAGAGAAGAGAGGCAACCCCTTGCTGGGTTTTAACATGTAAAATGCTGCTGGGATAATTTTGTAACAAGGCAGGGAGCTGACCTCACCCACTAGTTAAGAATATGAGGTCAACCGAGGCACAGAGAAGAGAAGGACTACCCCGGGATCACGCTCTAAGTCAGCAACAAACCTGGGGTCCGATCTCCTTGTTCCTAACCCCTGTTTCTGACCCTTTGCGTCCCTTCTGGGAGCGTTTTCTATTGAAACCAGGGCCTGTGGGAAGGCTCACGTTCTTGGACTGGCCTACAGAAGCCAGAATACTAAGCTGCTGTGCAGAGGACCCAGTGGGATGAAGTGTCATCGCTTCTGAGGCTCAGGAAGGTCTTTGGTGGAGCGGTGGGTGGGTGCCCATGGCCTAGGCTGGGGGCGTAGGATGGAGGGGATGGGGTGGGGGAGAGCGGGCTGCCCCTACCGCACCTGTGTTATTGCTGTCACCATTGCTGCCGCCCGGGGAGTCCAGGGTCTCCAGGAAGGTCTCCAGTGGGACATGGACCAGGGACTCACTGACAGCATCTCGAGCTCGGCTGTGTGGGGCTGTCACCACAGCTGCCGTTGTCTCTGGGGCCCGGGGCAGGTCTGCTGCTGCAGAAGTAGTGGGTAAGGAGCACATCTGTCTGTCTGACCATCTCGGAGTGAGCACCCCTCTTCAATTCTACCCTCCACTATTCCAACCAGCTCTTTGCCCACCTACCCTCTGTGAGGAGCTCACAGCTGCAGGAGGTCACTCGGCTGGCCAGGCAGCCTCCTTGGGCACAGGAGAGCTCTGTGTCTTCCTCACTGTCCCTGTAAGGCGAGAAAGTGTAGCCAGGTCCTGCCATGAGTCTCGGACCACGGGCTGCTCCTAGAACCAGGCAGTGGCCACGTAGGGTCCCTCTGCCTCTGTGTCCCTCTGTCACACCCTCAGCTTGCTCTGTGGCTGTCATGAGAGTGACAGGGCCATGTAAGAGAGGTCTCCAGGTGGGTGCAGTCCTGAGGTCACAGGATCCCTGCCCACTAACCCACAAAGGGACGGCCTCCTGGGATCCCACGGAGTCCCTCAAATGGTGGCAGGGCACAGTGGTGGGCAGGCCCTGGGCAGCTCCCTTCACTGCTCCTGGCTTTTGTCTCTCCATCTGTGACACAAGGTGTCTGGGACCCTGCCAGATCTAAAATACTGTAAGGTTTACCTTCACAGAGTCTGGGGAAAGATTTTGCAGAGCAGATGGTTGAGCGGGTGGCAGGGGACGGATTGTAACCACTTTGGGGACCGGGGGCCTGGGAGGCGCTCAGGACTTGATTGTGCCTCCTTCAATGAAACTGTTGATTAGAAAGCAGCAGCCCCTCCCTCCAGGGCTTGGCTCACCCCGTTAGCCAGAAGAGCTGCTGCCAAATGCTCTGCTACTGGCCTGCCTACCCCTCCTACTCCTGGCTGTGGGATCTCTCCTGGATGGTGCAGCCAGCCTCCCTGCTGCTCTTCCTGTTCGCAGCTGATGGTAGCTGCCCTCTGCTTATTACCAGCCATAGCTCTCCACCGCTCCCAACCTACCAGCTTCCCAGGTTCTCACCCAAGTCTCCTCCTCACTAGCTCTAGTCCTAGCTACCTGAAGGCCTGATGTTCCCTGCAAGTCCCGGGGTCACACACACCTCCACCCCTTTTGCTGGGCTGTTCTCTCTGCCCTGCCCTACCCCTAGCCCCCGCTCCCTGGCTCAGGCCCACTTTTTAAGCTTTGAGATGGTGAGTCGCTTGACCAGAACACCATCTCTGAGCTCCAGGCTAGGATAGGGAGGGACCTCCCCTCTATCTCCCCAGCCCTTTGTGCTCACCCCATCCCTGCCCTTCTTTTAGTGGTCTCAGGCTCCTCTGGGGTGAGGGAAGACTTGATCCAACTTCCTTCCAGGTTCCTGGGCCCTGGCCCTGCGGAGCAGGCCTCCAAGAGCCTGCTGGAGATAGGGGTGGGGGTGGGGCTATGGAGGAATGGCTGGCACCAACCTGGAGAGGACCTGCCACGAGAAAAGCCCATTTTGGGAGCTCAGCACCAGCTAGCTACCCCACCCTGCCACCCAGCCCAGGGCCGCTTGGGCACTCACCCGGGGTCCACACAGCCCTGGATGTCAGCCACCCATGAGTGCTTCTGCAGTGAATCGATGGTCTCCAGGATGTACTCTGCTCCATTCTCCACCTGGGGACGGGTGGCCAGGAGTCCAGATAGCAGTCAGTACCCCAACCTCCTCCACCCTCAGCAGAGGGCTCTCGACCCCAGGACAAAAGGCTCATCCCACACCTCCCCCACACCTCCCCCACACCTCCCCCACGGGAGCTCATTGGTGTGAGCAGCAGGGAAGACAGTGGGGTCACCATCAAGCACCACCCCAAACCCAGGGCAAGGTCCTGGGGTGGAGCCATGCCCCACGCTTAGCAGCACCTCCATCCTAGGCCCGCCACTGGGGATGACATCCAGCCCTGCTGACCTCAGGTCCTCAGGCTCTCAGGCCCTGGACATGTAGCCTCAGAGGCGGCCATGCTGGCTGGGGAAGGGTGAGCTGGCACCCCGGAGGTGGGGTGAAAAGACATCACAACCCTCGAGTCAGCCAAGGGGCCAGCTGGCCCAGCACATGTGCCTTAATGCCTGGAACTCTACCTCTAAGGCCAGGCCCCTGGTATAAGCAGCCTCCGTAGGGGAAGAGAGGAGGGGAAAGCCCCTGCTGTGGGCAGGCCCAGAGTTCCATCTTGTACATACATTATCTGATAAACTCTTCCCAACTGCCTTGGGAAGGAGGCGGTATGCTTTCCCCATTGTATAGATGAGAAGACTGAGGTTCAGAGAGGTCAGGTAACTTGCTCAAAGTCCCACTAGCACTCAGTGGCAGCACTGGGACCCGAACCCAGGTCTCTGTGATGCCAAGGCCACATGTTCTCAGCTTCCTGTTGTGTACCTTGGTTACAATGCAGTTGTTGGACTCCCAGCATCTCCAAAGCTGGGAGGGTCCTTGGAGACCACCTGCAACCCCTCTTTGAACAGATGGGAAACAGGCTCAGAGCGGGGCTTGCAGGTGAGCCCCTTGGGCTCAGGGCTCCTGGGGACAATCAGCAGCACAGTTACCACCCAGCTGATGGGAGGGAGGCTCTGAACCCCTCTTCCTCAGCAGATGGGAACGCCAGGCAGGGAAGGGCTGTGTCCTCAGCCTTCAGCCGGGGGTGACGAGGGAATGGGGTTGGTAAGTGTTTGCTAAATGAATAAGGGAGTTCGTGACTGAACAAATAGGGGCGAGTAAAAGCATAAACCCAACCAGGAGCCTGGAGAGGAGTAGGGGGGACTCCGTGAAGCTTTGGGTGGGTGGAACCAGCCCCCTTGGGGACTTGGCCTCACAAACAACCTCTAATCCTTTGAGGAGGCACACGGCAGAGCCCTGGCAGCCTGGACCCATGTCCTCAGCAAACTGAACAGGCCACCCTGGTGACGTGGGGCCTGGAAAAGGATGAGCTGCCTCCAGACCCCCACTCAGTGCCTTTGTGCCTTCTGTGGGACCGTGTGGGTTCCCACACTCCAGTGCTCTGCGACAGGAGTATTTATTTGCATTAACTGCTGCAGGCTGCCTACCCACGGGGTGGGTATGTGCTGGCTCCAGTGGGGGACGAGGGAGGAAGTGAAACTCAGAGGAACCTCACCGAGGCCCAGGAGGAAACGGGAACTGGGGGCCCCAGATGGTGAGTGACACTGGGGCACTCGGCTCCAGAGCCCAGGCCTGGATCCAAACCCTAGCTAGGTGCTGGAGGTATGTGCAGGGTCCTGGGGCTCCCTCCCCCAGCCCTGTAGCCGGCTCCTTCCCCTCACTCCCCGTATGATGGTCTCAGGGTGCTGCCCACGGGGGAGGTGGCGGGGCAGCCCGGGGCTCTTTGGGACAGGTGAGACTCACCTTGAGCACAAACGTATTGTCCTTCTCCGGCATCTCCAGGGGCATGGTGGTGCGGACCTCGATGATGGCCGAGAGAGGGATGCTGACCTTGGGCCTGGAGGCCTGGGAGGCCAGAAGGGGCAGAGAGAGTCACCACAGGGCCCTCTGAAACCCTCTCTCCCCTCCCCCCTCCCCCGAGATCAGAGCAGCCTTCACATCAGGACGCCATGGCAGCCCTGGCACAGGTGTTCCAATCCCCATTCCACAGATGGGTAAGTTGAGGGAGTCTGGGCAAGAAAGGGACATCCCCATCAAGTCACACAGCAAGTCCGGGACAGAGCTGAGAGAGACAGCTGAATCTCCCACCTGAACCTCGTGGGGTGAACTCTGGGCCGTCCTTCTGCCCAGTGTACCCACCAGATCTATAGTTTTCATGTTTTTGACCTTGACCCATAAGAAATGCATATGACATTGTGACCCAATACACAGACAGGTAAAAATATCTCTGAAACAAATGTACCAGATAATATTTATCTTGTGTGTGATTGAGTGTGATATTTTCTATTTTATTCTAGTTCATCAAAAAAAAAAAAAAAAACCAACAAAAAACCAAAAAGCTGGTCTGCGCCTTCAGACTGGACTTTCCAGAGCATGGCCTGGAGCCTGTCTCAGACAAGGCTCCTCGAGCCGGGCAGGGCTGTTTCCGGGTGGAGGAAAGGGGACAGTGTGGGGTTCAACCAAGGTGATCTGGCAGGACTCCCAGGGAGGGCCACTCTGTGCCAACCCTCCCCACTCCTCCCCCAGAGCTCCTGGCCATGACCTGCAGGCCCCCTGGGGCTGGCTTGAGACTGAGATTCCTGGCAGGGCTTGGGCTCCGGGACAGGGACTTTCTCAGGAGGAAAGGGAAGGGCCACGCAGTGGGCGGGCAGGCGAATGGGGATCCCTGGCGGCACTGGCTCCCATCCAGCGGGTGCAGGGCCCTGCCTGGAGCTGTGACAGAGGGGTCGGTTAACCATGGTGGGCCATCACACTAGCCACTGGGCGGGTGGGGGGTGGGGGGGCATGGTCCTGGAGTGGGTGGAGCAGACAGAGGTCTGTTGTGAAGGCCTGGACCGGGCTCCTGCAGGCTGGAGACTGAGTCCTCGGCCTGTCTCTCTTGGTCCCGCTGTCTCTCACCCACAGCCACACCTCACTGTTCCCACTTCCCTGGACAGAGCTGGTAGGCTGTTTCATGATTCTAGGATTTCGCTCACTCCACTTGTGCCTCCAGAAATGCCTGTCCTGGGGCCCTGCTGCCTGGGGAACATTTATGCAGCCTGAGCTTCCCCTCCTTGGGGCCCCCAGAGCCTCACCCCATTGAGGTTTACCATCCTGTCCTGTTTCCTAGTGGCTCCTCCCATGGCAGGGGCACAGACTCACTGTTCCCTGGGCCCCTAGGGCTGGCCCGGCACAGGGCTGTGGGGGACAGGAGGCCGGAGACCTGACTCATGGGGCTGTGTGAGCGGTACGTGTGAAGATCCCAGGAAATGGCCCCTGGGCCTGCAGACCCCAAGCTCCTGTCTGTTCCAGGGGTATAGCCAGGTCTGCAGGACTAAGAGGCAGTGGGGTGTATCAGCAGGGAGTGCCTGGGACCCAGTACATTTAGGAAACTGGACTTGAGCCCTTACTGTGGTATGATCCATCTTCCCACCACCCCCTCCTGAACTCCCTAACATTTGCATGAAAAAAGGAGGCCAGATAAGGGAGTAGGAACCCACCTGCCTTCCTCAGAGGTTGAGGAAGTGATCCCTCAGGAGCTCTGCCCTCTGCCAGTGGTGAATAGTGGGTTGGGAGGGATAACGAAGGCACCAGCTGCTGTATCCCCTCTCCCAGGGCGGCCACCCCTGCTATTTACAGCCAGGCAGCTGTGACTGCCACTCAGGGCCTGGAGGCCTTGAAACTCTGGGCTTGTGCCCTTTGGATGACCCTGGGCAAGCCCACCTCACTTTCCACCCCTCACTGGCCTGGTTTCCTTGTCTGACAAGGGGTGGAGTTGGGCGGAAGGGTCCATGATTTCTCCCTGGGAACTAATGGTGGGGGCAGATAGACCCTTGGGAAGCTCAGGTCAGCCAGCTCTGGGGAGCACACGCCCTGCCCCTCCAATGGAACCCAGAGTTCTGACAGCCTGGGAGATGGGGACAGAGGTGAAATTCAAGTTGACTCAAGGCACTGAGACTAGAGTGGGCCCAGACGTGGGTGGCATCCTTGGGTGGTTGTTGGGGGGCGCTGCCAGCTGCCGCAACAGCACAACCTCCCACTTTTCCAAACCTCCCAGTGAACAGGGAGCTCCTACCTCCATGTTCCTTTCCTTCCTGGGACCACCAGGAAGGTGGTGGCTATAATTAGCCCATCTCTGCCACCCACAAGCTGTATGACTGGGCAGGCCACACCCCCTCTGAGTATTTGTTTTTCTCTTCTGTGACCTGGACACCATGAGGCCCACCTTGCTCGGATGCTGGGAGGATGAGCCTGCCCACCAGGCTTGCCATGGACACACAGTGGGCTCTCAGAAAGCAGGCACTATTGTTACAGTTAGTCCCATTTTCCAAACAAGGCACGTTTGCTACTCTGCAGGAGACCCAAAGCTGCCCCAGGGCTCTGAGGATGAGCCCCCAAGAGCGGGGAGGGGACAGGGCACTCAAGTGAGCAGCAGTGCTGGTGACAGCTTAAAGTTAGCTTTCGAAACCCAGGCCAGAAAAGGGCCACCTGGGCAGGGGCTGGGCTAGAGGCTGGCAGCCAAGCTGGGGATTTAGATTCCCACCCCCCCAGGATCCCCCTCGGTGTGTGCCGCTGTCACTCCCTGCCCTCATCACCACAGACCTCTTCCCTGGGAGGCTCCAGTCCCCCAGGGGCCCCAGGTGAGGAAGAGAAGAGGGCAGGCAGCTGGTGCCCCAACACCTGGAAAAGCAGTACTCCAGGACCTGTCTGATATCCAGAGTCCTGACACCTCACAGGTGGAGAGAGGGCTTGAGGTGTGACTTGTGAGACAGGCAGAGCGGGCCCACATGCCAGGCTCCTAACACTCAATACTACATCTTGCCAACCAGGTCCCCAAAGCCAGTCCTTGGCACCCTGGGCTGTGCCCATGCCCCTCCGCTGCCCCCCAGGTGGGGGTTGGCGCTCACCTTAGGCGGCACGAAAAACTCCAGGCGGAAGCGCTCGCCAGCCACGGCCCGGCGCAGGAGCAGGCGGCACTTCTGCCATTGGGCGGCGCCGCCCGGGCCCGCGGCAGCATCGTCGGCCACCATGAAGCGCAGCGCGCCCTCCCGCTGGATGTCCACCAGCTCCACCTTGGCCGCCAGCGTCCGCGACAGCCGCAGGCGCCGTGTCCATTTGTCGCGAGGCTCGGCCGGGGCCTCGGCAGCCCGCGGGGTGGCATCAGGCTCGGGAGAGGAGCGCCGGTGCCACATGTCACGCATGCCGTCCACCACACACAGGCTCATGTTGCGCAGTGAGAAGCCCTTGCGGACGCGGGCCTTGGCCGCCGCGTGCGCCGACACGTCCTCAGAGCTCCGCGAGTGGCCGCACGACGATGCCACCTTGAGTGCCGCCGGCTCGGGTTCCATGGTGTCGGGGTGCTTGGCTGCCCCGGCCACCAGCACACGGCGCACCTCCTCACTGAAGATGTCCAGGAAATTGGCTGCGAAATGGCGGGAGAAGGAGGCCCCGGCGTCCGGCGTGTCGTAGGCCGGGTTGTCGTGTAGGAAGCGGCAGAATTTGTGTGCGAAGTCCACGGCGGCCGCCTGGGCATGCAGCTCACAGAACTGCCGCCAGTCCGGGACCGGGGCGGCAGCGGCGGGGCCAGAGGCGGCACCATTCATGGTTCCCGTCCCATCGCAGCCCCCTGCAGCTGTGGGCGAGAAGAGCTGGGGTGACTTGGTGACCCGAGCAGAGAACCCACCTGTCCCTTCTCCACACTTGCTCCCCCAGGGCTCCCTGGGGCTGTGAAGGTCTGTGTGTTGTGTGTGTGTGTATTGGGGAGGAGAGGGGCTCCTACAACATGCAGCAGTTCTGAGCAGCACCAATGGGTGAAGAGGAGGACCACCAAGGAAGCAGGGAAGCCCCCCACACTCATTCTGTCTTCCAACAGCAGTCTCAGGGAACCCCACGTTCATTCTTGGGGCTGCCAAAGGAGGCTGGGATGACAGCTGCTTTGAAGTGGGGTTCCCACAGCCTCCAGTGACCTCACTTCCCTAAGTAACCTCTCCTAAGGGCCCTCAAAGCCTCGTGGACAGGAGGAAGTCACGTGCAATCCTCTGGGCCCTGATTTTGAAATATGCCAAGAACCCAACCCTTCCTTCACTCCTCGCCGTCCTGACTGCTGTCGGCGGACCCACATAACCTCTTCTTTTGTAGGTAGTACGTCAGCAGATTCTTCACTGGTCCCCTGGAAACTGACCTCACGCCACTGTCATCTGTTCTCCACCCAGGAACCTAGTCATTTCTAAAACAAGACAGGGCAGGTCCTCCTCTGCTCAAAATCCTGCAGTGGCTCTCATTCCATTCAGTAAAAACCAAAGTCCCACCCCTGGCCCCAAATGCCTCGCATGATCAGCCTCTATTTAGCTATCTGAGCTTCTCTGCTGCCACTCTTTTCCTTGCCCATTCTGCTCTGGCCACACCTGTCTCCTTGCCGTTGCAAAAGCACACCAGTCCTAATCCCACCTCAGGACCTTTGCACTTGTGATTCTCTCTTGCACTTGTCTGGAATGTTCTTTCCTCTACATTCCCTTCAGGTTTCTACTCAAATACTATCTTGTCTGATAGCCTTCCCTGACCACGACTCTACTGAGAATCAGAAAGGCTCCCGCCCCCCCAGTGCTGACGTGTCCTGCCTTTTGCCTCGTTTTCTCCCTAGTTCTCACCTCCACCTGACAAACGACTACCATTTGCTTGGTTGTGCTGTCCCCTCCCCTCCCTCCGACCACCCCTCTCCCGCGCATGCCAGCTCCACAAGGCAGGTATTTTAACAATCTTGTAAGTGGCTGTGTCCCCAGTGCTGAGCACATGGCAGGCGCTCTGAGTGAATGAATAACTAAATGAATGGGTCTGGCATACTGGGCATGTCGCAGCTGTCACTGCCTAAGTCCTTCCATGGGTCCTAGGGACACAGAGCTTGTGACGGGCCTGGAATTATCCCGACTCCGGGACTTTGGGGTCACCTCCTAGTGTAGATCAAGTACGACTAACTTTTCATACTGGCACCGAAGGTGCTGCCTCCTAGACTTCTTTGCATGACAGTGGCCCGTGCGCCATACCTGTGTTCCCACCTCCTAGAATTCTGTTCCCTCCAGAGCGCCCATCCAAACCCTACCTTCTTGGAGAGGCCCCAGTCCAGGAACATCAGCTGTCTGCTCACCCCAGCTTCCTTCTCCTTATTCCCAGGCATCCTGTCTCTCAGAACTCTGAGTTGCCAAACTACCTGGTGTGTGTCCAGTCATTTGAGGACCTGGCCTCCTTGTCCCCCAGTGTGGCCAACACCCCTGGGGGCCCATGCCCAGCCCACTGTGTTTATGTACCCTCCCCCCAGGCTAGGGTGAAATCACCCATGGAGAGTGAGAGGGGTGATGTGGTCCCGCTCTGCCTTGGGGAGCCCATCTGAGGGGGCCAGCCCAATGTTAGGGGAACTCAGGCAGAGGATCATGCCCTCAGCTGCCCTCCCAGGATCCCACATTTCCCGCATGGCCCTCGTAGCTCCTGGGACTACCATCTTATCTCTTCCCTGGGATCCAAACTCTGTAATTAAACGCTGGGTAAAAATAGCTGCCCCACTTCTATGAGATCATTCGTGGGGCCTCTGGGCCATAGGGCACTGTGGGAATTCCCTCTCACCTTGGGGCAATCTCGGCCATCGATCTGTACTCAATAACCACGGGACAGCCCTAGGGAGGAAATGGATCACTTGATGAGGCCACTTAGCAGAGGATGGTTTTCCAAACCAGCAGGTCTCCATAGATTTCACCTGGCATTTTGGGGAGAGCGCAGCAGGGAGCTAGGAAGGTTTCCTGCAGGGGGTGGCGCCAGGTGTGGTGGGCGTGATGCCAGGAGGAGGATAGAGTGCCTTCCCCTGCAGGCCTGAGCAATACTTTGCAGGCAGACTTATCAGGACATGGGGTGGAGAGGTTGGGGAGGATGGAGCTGAGGCACCCATGAGCTTGGCTATTGCTGGGACTTTTTCTTGCTCTGCTCTTCCTCCTTTCTTCATCTGGCTAACTCCTACCCATTCTTCAATAATTCATCCATGGCCACCTTCTCCAGGAAGCCTTCCCTGACTTCCCCTTGCCTCCCCGCCTGAACTCATAGTCCCCTCCTATACATCCCTCTAACAAGGTGCCAGTTGCAGTGTGCTCCAGATGTGTTTCCATGTCTGTTTCCCCAGCCTGGCACTGGCACTCCTCAGAGGCAGAAGGCAGGCCCGAGTCATTTGTCAGGAATAAGGGTGGAGGCACCAATGCACCTGCCACCACTACCAAGGCCTCCAAGGCGGTGGAGAGCTGAGGCCTGTGGAGGGGGACATGTGGGATGGTGGGAGTGGAGACGAAGCCCTGCAGCTAAGTCCATGAGGGCCTGGTCCCATGCTCTAAGCCCACCCGTTTACCCAGCAGGACAGGGCCCCCCACAGTGGCCACCTCCCCCTCTGTATCACTGAGACCATCAGGGGCGTCAGACTGGGTGACACGGCAGCCTGGGAAGGGTTAGCACTGGTGCTGGTACCAAGTATGGACACCCGTGTGACATAACTATGCTCCCATATGGGGCAGGTGGGGACAGGGAGGAGGAAGTCAGTCCCAGTGCCCCCGTTTCTGGCATCCCGTCCCTCCCCACTCTTCCGGCTGGCTGACAATATTCCTGGCAAGGAGAAGGGGCAGAGAGGAGGGACAGGGCCCCGGGGAGAGGCTCTCACAGGTAGGCCTCAGCTTGCCCTCCTCTCTGCCCAGAGATGGTGGCTGTGGCTATGGCCTGGCAGGACTGGCCGGGGAGGCCTGGGAGCTTGGCCTGCCTTCACTTCTTCCACCCACCCTTGCTGGCTGGCCAGGAGCCTACAGGTCTGAGGCCCAGCACAGGAGCCCTCCGTGTCCCCTGGATCTAGCTGGGGCTACACAGAAGTGGCAGGAGTTGGCAGCCAGAGGTAAAAGTCACAAGTCGCATATCAACAGGGAACCCCAAACTTAGTTACAGATGGAGGCCCTGGGGCCCAGACATGGCTGTCTGCAAAAGGGAGGCTGCAAGTCCCATGGAAAAGGGCTCGGTCCCAGCAGGAGCGCGGGCGTGCTGGGGGCCAGAACTGGGGGCGAGGCCAAGTGCAGGGAACTCTGCTGGCCTGGGCTCAAGGCCTGACCCCATCTCTCTCTCGGTGAGTGATGCTGATGACTCCAACCTCTGAGCCTCAGTTTCCTCACTTCAAGAATGGGGACAAGCTCCCTCCCTCTCTCTCTCAGGACAGCACAGGAGGCTGTCTCTGCAATAATTCATGTGCAGCCATGGGCGGGGCCAGAGCTCCCCTAATCTCAGGGAACAGCCAGTGAGTAACAACCAATCGATTAGACAGGGGACCACAGACCCAGATGTGGGAAAAGCAAGGCCTGGAGGGGGGCAGAGGGGAACCCAGAGGAACCAGAAGCTGGGTGGACAGACTCACCTGGCCACCACTGTCGGGGCTGGCCTGAGTTCTCCCTCCTTCAGGGGCTCCTTGGAAGTCCCCGTCTGCCTCTCCTGCAGGAACTGCCTTCCTCACTCCACTGGCTATTCTGATTCTCCTCAGCCTGTTGGACGTGCTGTGCTGTGAAAGGCTCTCTTCTCCCAGGACGCCTTCCCACCACTCGCCCTTCTTCCTCCCTGAGCTCCAATGGTCCCTATGGTCCTTGGTCCTCTTGCTTCTGTGGGAAGGGGCCTAGTGCTTCCTCCTATGGCCCCAGACGAACAGGACAGTGAGTGCAGGATGGGGCAAGGGGATATCTGGGCTCTGTCTCCGGCGGCTTTGGACCTCCCCAGGCCCCCGCTCTATCAATAAGAGGAGATGCCCTCCAGCCCTGGGGGCCCTTGGACACTGAAGACTGCCCCCCCCCACTGGGACCTGGGGCAGGCAGGGGTTGGCCTTTCCCCTCCACAGGCTTTTCTGAGGATGGGTACTGGAGACAAAGAGCGCCCACCGGGTCTAGGGATCAGGTGCTGGCTTCCCAGGGGCCCTGGGTGGGCAGATCACCCTCCTTCAATCATCACCTGGGGTTTTTTCCAGGCTCAGCTGGCCTGTCTGGCTTCTGGAAAAATGTTTTTTGTTCCCATCTCGCCAGGGCCAGGATGGGATGGGATGGGGTTTCAGCGAGGCGGGGCAGGAGTCCCTCCCCGCCTGTCGCCTTTCTAAGCCGCGGACTCTCCTAAGCCCTCCGCCAGGAACCCATACGGGAGACCCTCCCCCACCCCCATTCAGTTAGAGGCCTGGGAGAGGGGGCGGCTGGCCTTCCGGTGGTAAAAATAGCGCTGACAATTGGAAAAGAAAAAAGGCCATTCGTCAGCCCCCGCAGCACGCAGTTCCGGATCCCATGGCCAGGTCATTTCTTAAAATATTGATGAGGCGGCCTAGCCGCCCCCGCTAATGGGCAGACAACCAATCGATCCACAGCACAGAGGGTGGAGGCCGGGGGGGTGGGGACCGTCTGGCCTCCACCCGCAGGGGCCCCATAGCAGTGCTTCCAGGGAGGCCCAGCTGGAGCCGGCCTCCCCACCACCGGAGACGACCGCCCCCCAGGGAAGGGAAGGAGGGCAAGCAGTACAAGCCAGCTACTCAGCACCGTGACCGGCAGCCCGGGAGCAGGACCAGGGCTGCATCCTCCACCACCGAGACTGAACCTCTGGGGCAGCCCCCCTTCTGCTGCACCTCCCTCAGTTCCGTTCTCAGAAAGGTACCCACACAACCAAGTGCAGGAAGGGGTGGTGAGGGTCAGAACTAAGGGTGCTCTGTTCTGGGCTGGGTGTCCCCCTCCATGAACTCATGATGGTGAAACTGAAGCCTCTTCTTGGGGTTCTCAATACAAGAGGAGACAAGGCCTGACTTGGCTCTTCCCTGCCCCGTGGGAAGCTGGCCCTAACTATGCTCACTGATGCCCTCTCCTCTGGGCTTCTCAGGGCCCCACACTACAAGGAAGTCTCCTTCCATCCTCCATCCTGCTGTTCTTCCAGCTGCCCTCCTGGCCTCTGCGGGACTGTCCTCCCAACCCCCGTTCTGCACCCCTCTCCCTGCAGGTCAAAGACAACCTTCAGCCAGGAGTGCCTTCTGCCTGCTGCTGCCTGAAGCTCTCTCCCCTGCAGAGGAGAGATGGAGGCAGAGGACACAGGGCAGTTCTGTTTCACTGTTGGGTACTTGGGTGTTGGTTCTCAAGTCTACTCCCCACCTTACCCCACTCCACTCCCAAAAGTGTCCCCACAGGGCAGGCTCTGAACCAAGGCCTCCTGCAAGAGTGAGGTGTGGCTGGAATCCCCGACCCTTCCTACCCAGAATATCTGTGCTCACGCCATGACCCTGCCAGAGCAGCAGAAGTGGGCATGATTCTGGTCTTAACTCTCTTGACCCTGCTGGGACTTTGCTGAAGGGTGGGTGTGGGAGGAGGACACGCCGATTAGTGACAGGGGCAGGTGCAGATTAAGAGCACTTGGGGCTCTGCCCTCGTATGGGTGAGTGGGGGAGGGGCATGCCGGGCTCCTGGCTTTTCTGAACATCAGTTTCCATCGCTGTAAAGCGGGACCGTCCTGCTCTCCCACAGAGGCTGCTTCTGGTCCAAGGCCTGTGCCAAAGAGCATCGTTGGGAGGCAGCTGCTAACCCTCACACCTTTCACACAACCGCCAGCCTTTGCCACTTGTGAGGGTGGAAGTCCTTCTGCTGAGCCCCCTAGCTTTCACTGACACCCCAAAAATGGACAGGCCCTGCTGGCTCTGGGACCTGCAAACCTCCAGTCCTCAGGATCCCTAAGGCTGCATCCAACAGATGTTCCCATCACAGGGGTCCCACTGCCTGGCGTCTCTCTACCTCTACATCTGGACATTGACATACCGGGACAGTGCAGTGGTTAAAACCCTGAGATTTGGAGCCAGAACGCCTGGGTTTGAATCCCAGCTCCTCTGCTTCCTGGCTGTGTCATCGTGGATGACTCAGCCTCTTGGGGCCTCAGTTTCCTCATCTGTTAAAATGGAGGATAATACCAGCACTGATTGTTATACAAAGGGCTTCATGAGGGTTAAATACGTAATTGTTTAAAAATAAAGTTCTGCTAGTT
The DNA here is from genome assembly GCF_004115265.2 of Rhinolophus ferrumequinum. Classification (NCBI taxonomy): domain Eukaryota; kingdom Metazoa; phylum Chordata; class Mammalia; order Chiroptera; family Rhinolophidae; genus Rhinolophus; species Rhinolophus ferrumequinum. The sequence continues at coordinate 92,134,235 of NC_046290.1, read as the reverse complement.
CCTAAATGTCTTGCATCCATTCCCTCTTTTCCTCCCACTGCTCTGGGCAGAAGGCTGCAGAGGCCTCCTTCCTGCTTCCCACCGGCCCTCCAACCACTGACAAATCCAGGCTCCACCGTGTTACCAGGGGTATCTTTCGAAAACCCTATTAAAAACCCTTCTCCCCTCACATCTTCCCTGCCACGAAGAGAGGATTCTCCCATTGTAAGATGAGGAAATGGAGTCCTGGAAAGGGAAGTGACTAGATTTGTACTGGGCTCTTGCTATGTGTCAGGAGCCAGGCTGGTAGGTCCAGGGCCACAGATAGATGAGAGGGGAATGTGGAGCCAAGTTCAGATCTGCCCCTTTCTCTAACAGACACTATTCCCAACAGGCCCCGTCCCTGGAGAGCTCTCCCTTTGAGCCACAGTGGGGCATCTAGGCCCTGACTCAGGAATGGAGACGCCCAAGCTCAGAGCAGGAGGCACTGAGAGGCTGGAGGGTAGGGAATCCAGAGCTGCACCCTGCAGGAAGTACATGTCAGATAAGGAGGGAGGGGGCCCAGGAAAAAAGCTACACCAGGGCCTGGGGGCTTAGGAGGAAAGCCCTTCCTCCTTCAGGAGCACCTGGTGCTGGACAGTTCCTGGACAGGCTATGTAGGTGGAGAGCAGGCTGGCATGGCTCTAGCCGCACTGGCCCTGCACTCCTGGGATTGCCGAGCAGAGGTACCCCCTCTCCAGCCTTGGCCTGACACTTGCGGTCTCTCTCTCTCTTTCCCTGGGTCATGGATCTCACCTTGGTCCTGATGAATACCCCTCCCAGACCTCCCTGGCCCCTGGGCCAGCCCCTGAAACTTGTAGGACTCCCCCTTCAACCCCCACCACGCAGCCCACCAGTGTGCCTTCGGGGTTTTTCATGATACACATACCATGCCTCCCTTAGTTCTGAGAGTCCCAGAACGCTGGTACTGCAGATGCTTATAAAGGCTCCCGGGCCTTTTTCTGAGCAAATGAACTCCCTGCCCAGCTGATCTCCAGGCACCTCAAACTCACCACATCCAAGTTCTCATACATCTTCTTACTCCAGCCTGCTTGCCCTCAGCTCAGAGTCTCAGCACTCAATCTGTCATTGCCCCACAGGCTGCCACTGCTCTGCTCCAATAGTTGGTGGGCCCTGAGCATACAGAGGCTTTGGCAGTGCCCCCTCTTCCCGTCCCTGTCTCCATTTGCCCCCCAGCGCCTCCACAACACCACATTTCTGTGGCCTCTCCACCAGGTGGGTGTTATACCCACCATAGGACCCAGGTGGGCCCTACTATATATAGAGGGTCAGAAGTGTCTGTGGAATGGAGCCCACATCCTGCTTCACTCAGAGGAGTCAAAAGACGCTGTACTCCCGACACACTGTGGCACCGCCTCTCTCTGCCCAAACAGGTGTGGCTGTTACCAGCTCTAGATGTTGGACTCACACCTGCTCTCCCCTGGGACAGGGCACAGCCATAAAAATCAGGCCCAACCAGGTGAGGGGGGAAGAGAAACCTCCCCAGACACCAAAGCTGCTACCAGCCCTCCAGTGTCCACGTGGACACTAAGGAGCAGAAAGTGAGGCAGGCTCCAAGAGGGGACCAGAACTCCATGGGGACAGCAGCCAGAAGGCCCGGGGCACCTAACCCCCAATTTCCTGCAACCCGGGATGGGTAGACAGTGCAAGAGGTAAGATACAGGTTCCTGTCAGAGAGAAGTGGTTTGGAGGCCTGGCTTGCTGGTTGAGTGACTTTGGGCAAGTCACTTCATCTCCTGCCTCTTTCCTTCTCTGTATAATGGGGATAATAATAGTTCCCAACCCACAGGGCTGCTGTGCAGATCACATGAGAAACAGCACAGATGCCCCTCACTGGCTCACCTCTGGGGGGCCAGGTTCCACCTGGGGGGGGGGTGTCTTCCAATACTCCCTAGGGAAGCCCACTGTTGGGTGTGAGTGTGAGGGCTCTCCCTAGGAGACCCATTAAGTAGGGAGAAGGGTTTAGAAACTTTAGACAGATTTTTCACAATAAAAAAAGTGTACACATTAACCCTTGATTACTCAGAACCATTCAACTAACCGGCATCAGAATCTCTTGCCCACCATCATTCACGCCCTCTAGAGGGGGAGAGGAGTAGAAGGAAGCCGCTTGTGGGAAACTGCCTGAGACCCCACAAAGTCTCAGACCTACACCGCGTAACAGCACTGCTCCCACTGCCAGACCTCTCCCAAAGTTCCTGAGCTGGAAGGCTTTAGTTTGCTCCCCCACCAGTGGCCTCCTGGATGGACCAGGGTGGCTGGGAGGAAAGAGATTTGTTCAAAGTGGGAGGCAGAGTGGGGCAGGGGTCAGATCACGACCCCAACAGAGGTAGCCAAAGGCTCTTGGGATCACCACCCCCTCGTTCCTCCTGCCGTCCCAGAGGGGCTCGCTCACCCCATGCTCAGAGACCTGTGTAGGAGGGGGCAACTCTTGCTGGTCGCCTAGCTAGGAGTTAGGCAGCACTACCCCATTTTACAGAGTAGACAATGGAGGCTCAAAGGGCAGAGGTAGGCTTCAACCCAGCTTTGACTCCCCCCCCCCGGAGGCTGTCCCCTGCACCAGCTGGAGTGAACACAGATTCTGGCTTATCCATGTTCAGTTACTCCTGAGGCTGCCCTGTCCGCGCTGCGGCGGCTTCCTGAGGGGCCGTCACTGCAGACTTTTCCCTCTGAAGACCTCACGGATCCCTGCCTCTGTCTGGCCTTGGCTCGCTAGGCTGGCGCGGTTCCGGGGGCCCCGCGCTGCCCGCAGGCTCATCAATGGCTGAGGCCGAAGGGCCTGAATGGAGGGCACGAACCCGCCCCTTCTTAAAGGCGCCCGCCTCTCGGGCACCCTCAGCGGTCCTCCCCACTGCCCGGGACTGCCGGAGAGCTCCCGGGGTGGGCGGGTCGAGAATGGTGCCCAGGAGAAAGAAGGCTTGGGCCGAATGGAGGGCGTGCCGGCCCGCAGAATGTGGTCTGGATAGCGTCCCTCCGGTGGCCAGCACCCTCATTCCAGGTTGGCCCTCCCCCGCCCCCGCAGGCTAGGGAAGAGACCCTGCGCCCCTCCGCCCCAGCCACGGCCCCCACCTCCAGGGCGCCCTATGCGTTCACCCCACCGCGGGCCCTGGGACGTAGGTGGGGGGCGCAGCTACTTCGGAGGCGGCTCGACCCCTCTCGCCACTTCCGCTCGGCCCGGGATGGGGGTCGGAGAGCTGATCCCCACCGGGGGCGCATCTCCTCCGTCGCGTTCCCTCCCACCGCGCACACAAAGACGACACGCGCGGAGCGGGCGCGTGCGGCCGCGCTTCTCTGGCAGCGGTGCTCACACACACGCACACCCTCAGGGACGGACCGGGTCCAGGATGATGGACGAGGGGACGAGGGAACTGAGGACAAGCAGGCCGTACCTACAGGCGCGCAGCTGCGGCCGGGCGGGTCCGGGCGCCGGCGGAGCGCTGCCCGGACCGCGGCCGGGCTCCCGGGGCCCGGTGGCTCATGGCCCGCGGCGGGTTTGGGCTCCCTCCCGGCAGGAGCTGGCGTTGGCGGCGACTCCTCCCTCCCTCGTCCACAACCTCGAAGGCTCGTGGGCTCCTCGCTGGTCCAGCGCGGCCCCGACTCGGCTCTCCCGGCAGCGGAGCCCAGCGCGCTCCGAACACAGCACCGCGCCGCGCGCGCCCCGCTTGCTCCCGCTCGCGACCCCCGCCCGCGCAGCGCGCGCCTCCTCGGCCCCGCCCCCGGAGCGAGCTCCGCCTCCGGCCCGCCTCGCACCGCCCCGGCCCCGCCCCCGCCGCGCCCCCGGCTCTTCGCCCAGCTGGAGCTGTGCAGGCGGCTGGTGCTCCCTTCCTTTGGGAGGTGGCTGCCGCGGGGTAGCAGGGCGGCCGAGCCTTGGGGTCCAGAGGGCTTAGGAACAGGACTGCAGCCGCCCTGTTTGGGGCGAGAGACCGCGACCGCCCCGTCTCACGGAACCGGCGGCAGGCCAGGTTCTGGAATCCCTCCGGCGTGGAAGCGTCCCCGGAGCCCTGAGTGGTGGCCTCGGGAGTGCGGCGGGTGGGGGCCCGATGGGTGCCCTGCGTGGTGGGGCATATCGGGCGTGGACGCCCGTTGGTTACAGTCTCCCGGCGGGGCCACCACTGTCCTGGACCCTCCGCCGTGGGGACAATGGAAGCCTCGAGGAGGCCCAGATGTCGCAACCGGGGAAGTCGATGTCTGATTCTCATAAATCCGGTGGGTGAGCACCACGCCCCCTCCCTTCAGCACTCCCGGGGCCGGAAATCGCTCCGGTGCTACAGGGCGGGGAAGACCTGATCAGCTCCCCACGCCCCCACCTTCACTGTGTAGGGGACACTGAGCCGCCCCTTCCAGGTGTCCAGAGGTCATACAGGGCTGATGGGGGGGGCCACAACCCGGGCTTCCTCACCCCTCCTTGGCTCCACAGCCATAGAACCAGGGCATAGGTTGGGAAAGAGACCAGTCTGGCTAAGAAAACAAAGATTCCTGCTGACCTTCGTGGGTAATTGTGGACTGACTCCTGGGGAGCTGGGGGCCTCAAGGAAGCTTCCCAGAAAAGGTGGAGGGGCTCTGGCCGACCTAGAAGGGGTCGGAGGGGGAGGGCATCAATCAGTGTGAGCAGAAGTGTGGAAGTGGCCGCTAAGGGATGAGTCAATTGCTTGCTACTGGGGAGGGGTGGAGAGGTGCCTGAACTCCTCCCCTCCTTTTCCTTCTTGCCCCCAACCGCAGGCCCTCAGCCCCCCACAAGTGGTTAAATCAGCTTCTCCCAGCTCTCACTAAACCCTCTGCAGCCTTACCTCTGGCAGTTCTGTGGCCTGACAGGGAGTGCCTCCACCTGTTGCCCTCCGCCACCCTTAGTGACCTCTGATCCTTATAGAGAACACTTTAACCTTTCCCAAAACCGTTTCACATCTGTTATTTCTCTGGAAGCAGAAGCGGCAAGGAAGGGTTTTTTAACCCTGTCTTGTGGATGGAAAGCGTGGGGCCTAGAGAGGAACAGTGGGTTGGTGAAGGTAGAGACTGGCCTGGAGCCTTGCCTGGACCTCCTGCCCACCAGCCCTGGGCCACCTTCCACAGGGACATTGAAGCAAGGCAGGCCTTGTCTGAGGCCCTGGAACCTAGCCCCTTCCCTTCCACACACATACCAGCTGCTCTCTTGGCAGGACCCGGCCAGCAACACTTAATGAAAGCTTAGAGCCAGCTATCGATTGGAGCTGCACACAGGCCTGGATGCTTGGCTGGGAACCAGGGGACCTATGAATGAGTCCAGGAGGGGTGTGGGAGTATGGGGGTGGGTGGGAGGGTGACTGCCTGTAGAGTGGGAGAGAGGGAGGCTCCACACTGAGTAGCCTGGCTGTGGAGCCCACCCTCCTGGGAGACAGTAGAACCCGGTCCCCAGTGGACTAACCTGTTTCCGAGTAGTGGGCTAAGATCCACTGATGGGCTGTCGTTGGCCAGGGAGGAGGAAGTGAGGAGAAGCCAGCTGCCTAGGAAGTCTCACCCACAAGGAGGAACTGGTGGGAGATGTGGAAGTAGCTTGGGTGGGGAGGGGTGACGAGGAGGGGAGGGGCTGATTGGTCAAGAGCACCTTTGTCATGGGGACAGGAATGAGGGTCAGGGAAGATAGGTCCCTCTGGGGTCCCTGAGGGCAGGAGGCTCTGGGGCCTTGGAGGAAGTTGTCATGGGGCAGATCATGAGTAGTACTGGGGTGGGACCCCAAAGGGAGGCCTCTGGATGCTCAAGGTCTAGAGTGTTCAGACTGAGACAGGGATAGCACAGTCGAGACTCTGCCCAGGCGGGCCGCAGGTGGGAGCTGGATATGCAGCCGGCACCGTTGGCCACTTGGTCAGTGAGGGAATACCAACCAGCACAGACTAAGAGGGAGCCCTTTATCTGGGTGGATGGGGACCCACATGAGTGGGGCTGGGCTGGGGATCAGGCAGCCCGGAATCTATGGCTTGGGGTGTCCCCAAGGCTGGCACTCAGGGGGTTTGGTCGGCATGGGCTCCACAGTGCCTGGCAAGCAGGGGCGCAAGAGAAAGGGACATGGAGAGCATGGCTCCAGGGCACACAGAGGAAGCAGGGGTTCCCCAGGAGCTGAGGTCACACGTCCAATACACGTCACACATGCAACCAGTCTGATGAGTAGTTTTTTTAGAAAAAGGAATGGATTTCTCTTTTGATTGGGTTGTTTGCTCAAGAATGCAGACAATGTGGGTTTAGGTTTCAGAAAGTTCTGGACCCACTCTGAAATTCTTGGGGATGGAAAAAGGGGCAGAGACTGCCTATTTGCTGGGGTCCGTGCCCCACATGAGCAGAGCAGCTGAAAGATCCAGCCCCAGCTCCCAGGGTGTTGCTGCAGGTACCCACCAGCCTCCTGAACCCTCAGGGTCACAGAGCGTGAGCACCAGTGTGGCTGCAACTGTTGGTTTATTCAAAATGTGCAAAGCTGAACATGCAAGTGCAAATCTAACTTAGGAAGATCTGCCAGCGGCCCCAAGCTGGCCATGCCTGGATGTTCTGCATGGCCGAGAAGCATCTGGCCTCAGACCAGTTGTAGGGTCTGCAGAGCCGAGGGCATGGAGGGGCTACTGGAGACTCTTCACCTAGAAGCCAAAATATCTTGCTAAAGAAGAAAGCAAAAATCATGGTGGGTCTTAGAGCAGGGAGGGGGTGACATAAACTATCCTGCCCTCTGGGGCTTCTTGGGGTGGGGTGTGGTGTGACAAAGGCAGGCTGGGGGGCTGGACTCAAAGCCTATTGGCCTGCAAGGAAGGGCCCTTTACCTCTTGGGGGGGTGTGGATCCTAGGGGAGCCCTAAGGGATCCCAGAGCCCGGACTAGAGAGGCCCAGTGGATCCCAACTGGATTAACCACGGCCAGGATCAGTGGGAGCTCGGTGTCACAGCATCTCTGCCACCAGGGCTAGTGGTCAGGCTGTGGGCGGGGCCCAGGCTGAGTCAACAGCCTGAGATAGAGTTAAAGGGCCCTTTTGGCTCACCTGGCTGGGCCTTGGGGACTTTCTGGACCTCGGATGCCTGATGTGGCTGAGATATTCTTTTAAGGGGGCTCAAGGGGAGCTGGGATCTCTGGCACTATTGGGTACAGGACAGAGGCAGTTTCTATGGGAGATTCTCCAGGGACGCCTAAGTCATTAGAAGCCACTAAATAAGCAGGGGTGGGTACTGCAGCCATCACTGTTGTGCGGGAGAGGACCTGGAACGTCACTGCCACAAGTCACCGGCCGCTGCCCCGTTGTCATTCTCATGGAACTTGTGCAGGTGGTCGGCAAACCTGTGGGGCACAGAAACCTTTGCTGTGGCCGAGTGTAAAAAGGAGAGAAGTGTGTGTGTGCGTGTGTGGGCATGAAGACCTCTGGGGGGTGTGCAGCATGTGACAGAGTGGGGGCTGGTGGGGGGCTGTGGGATGGACCAGAGTGGAGGGCAATGGTGGAGGGCTGGGGGGCAGGGAACAGAGGCGGAGCTCAGTGGTGCTGGGGGCGGGCTCAGTGTAGGGCCGTGCTAGGGCTCAGTGGGCATCCTCACTTCTTGGCGCAGAAGGTGGCACAGTCCCTCTCCATGCTCTCGCTCCACGCCAGCTTGTAGAGCACCTGTGCAGGAAGAGACGCCATGAGCTGCCTGCCCTGCCTCATGGCCACTCCTGCAGCCCCTGCAGCCCCTGGGCCTGGCCTCCCTGCACTACAAGGTTCTCATGGCCCAGCCCCCAGGGCAGGTGGGCCTTAGAAATGCTCCGTGCCTGCCTGTTTCACACATGGTCAGACAGGCCTGGACATAGAGGTGCCATCCCTGACATTTCTGGGCATACCGCTGCCAGGGCCAGGACCCGCTGGGCCCTGGGGTCAGAGTGGGAGCCCAGGCTAACCATTCAGGGGCCATGTTGAGTGTGGCCTCGCTGGGGCAGGGTTCCTGAGGCTGGAGCCCTGCGTAGGTGTGCCTTAGAGTCTCTCCCCTGACAGGCATCATGAGGTCTCTGCACGTGCTGTGCCCAATAACTGGAATGTCTATCCGCACCTGAGAAGATTCAGGTCAAGATGTCCCTTCTTTGTGCAGCCCACCTGGCTGTCCCTTAGTAAAGTTAGACTCTTTCCCACCTGCCTCAGACTCCCACAGCGGCCTTCCCTCCACCACGCCCCTCTAAGACAGGGCCCTGGATAGAGTCAGCCAGGCCTCTTCCATGGAGTGGCAGGGCTGCTGCCCCTTGGCTGTCATCCCCAGGGTGGGCTGAGGCCCTTGAAGGGGAGAGAAGTGGCCAGGAGCAGACAGAAGGGCTTGGGGATGGCCTGGGTGCCAAGCCACAGTACCAGGGTCGCCTCTGCCCCTGGAGGTCAGGGGAGCTTGTTGAATGCATCCCTGGCTGCCCACGTGGACACTCACCAGGAAGACCAAGCAATGCAGGAACAGGGTGTAGAAGAAGCCAATGGTGCGTGCCATCTTGTTGGAGAGAACCAGGCGTCCCTGGTGAGCAAGCAGAGAGTGGAATGGGGCTGCGGCAGGCCTTGCTTCACTCACTCCTGCAAGGCTGCCGGGGCTGCTGCAGAGAGGGCCCCAGGGCAGCAAGGGGAGGGCAGGGCAGGCAGCTGGCTCCCATTCCACTGTACAGGCCAGGAACTTGGGCTACAGGAATTCTAAAGAATGGCACCCCTGTAGCACGATTCCAGAAACTACTACGAATGGAGCTACAAGAGGAGCTGTCCCTGAGGGGAGGGACCCTGTTCTGGGTCCCACACTCACTCTTGGTAGGGCCTGTGTGGAGTCACTGGGGTCCCTGGGGCTTCTCCAGACTAGGCTGGATGGCAGGTGATGAGGTGGCCTGTCAGGACTGGTGTCTCTGACAGAGCTCAGGCCTGTCTCAGGTGGGCACCGAGGAGGGACTCACCATGCTGAGTGTAGCCTTGTCCCAGGGGCTCAGGCTCAGGTACTTCCGCTGCCGCTCCTGAGGTGGGAGAGACAATGAGAAGAGGATCCCAAGGGTCCCAGAGACCCAACTCACTGCAGGGAGGAACTCTGACCCACTGTTCCTGCAGAACCCCAGGGGGCTGCCGGGGTCCTCCCTGGAGCCCAGTCCTACTCAGTGTGACGTCCCAGGCTCCTCCCCTGGATGGCTGCCTCCTGCCCTCTGGGGTAGCCCATTCAGCTTATGGGGAAGTCTTTAGGGACGGGGCTTCGCAGCCTGAGAGGGGGGGGAGGGGAGTTTCAAGGAGGCGGGGCCACTGCAGGTCACCTGACACAGGGAGCTCTTTGCCTGTCTGTGGGTCCTCCCCAGAGTGTGCACCTGGTTTTATCCCATTCGCTGTCACACACCCTCACACAGCCATCAGGCAGGTGTTCCTGGCATTCTAGATCTGCCTGGGGTGGACCCTGGGACTTCACGGCACCAAAGTGGGTGTGCAGGCTGCCCTGGTGTCTGGTGCAAGAGGGGTGCAGTGTGAAGCTGGGCCTGGGTGAACAGACCAGGGCTGGCGGAGTGGGGAGTGAGCGAAGGCCGAGGCCGGCTGAGTGGGTAGGTTCTCCTGGCGGCCGGGCTCACTCACCCGCTTGCTGAAGGAGGAGAAGGGGTCCAGGCGCTCCTCATACTGGGATGAGTACCGCAGCTCTGTGTCATCGCTGCTACTGCCCTGTGTGGGGAGAGCGGAGAGACCAGTCATGAGGGCCCAACATGAAGGCTTGGGCTGAGGGATAGCAGGCTGGCAGGATCTCAAGGGAGCCTCAGTTTCCTCATCAGCACAGCGGAGGTGGGGAACCGGGCCCCAGTGACAGCAGGAAGATGGCTGGTGCTTTGTGTCCATGGGCACTGTCCAGGGTCAGAGGTCTCCCACGGCTCAGAGCCACAGTGCCTCAGGGCAGGTAGGGGGAGCTAAAGCCCAGACAGGGGCTAGAATGTATGAGAAGACATGGCTGGGCCCCCTGCAAGAAGGTCGGTGTAGAGGGGCTTCGCTGGGAGTGTGTAGGGTGGCTGTGGGGTGCAGGTAGACACCCGAAAGATGAGAGAACCGCCCCCCCCCCAGCCAGCCACCTAGTATTACTGGTTTGCAGCGTCTGGGCACCCTCTGGTGGCTGGAGAATGGCTCCAACGGGTGGAATGTAGGGCTAGTGGTGCAGGGTCCTGTGCCACGGAGACCCCACCGGAAGCGTCACTGATTCCCACCCTTGTACCACACAGAAGGGTTTCCTCGCACAAGGTGGCCCCTGTGAGGCCTGGGGGCTAAGAGAAGCCGGGGGGCAGCCCTCGGGGCCCAGAAGGAAGTGAGTAGGTTTCTGGTATTGTTTTTTAAAAAATGTAAGTTTAAAACATACAGATTCCCCAGGGCCTGTCCTGAATTCCTGAATGCTCAATACCCCTGGCGTGAAATTCCCACATTCTGGGGTCAGCTAGTGGATCACTCCATTTCACAGGGGTGTCACCTAGTCTCATGGGCCTGGGTCCGTGACACTTGCCTTTTGGAGTAGCTTACCACCCACCTCCTGGCTGGTTCTGATGAATGAACCTGTACCAGGGCCCCACTGTGGGGGCCTCTTAGGAAGGACAGCTGGCAGGCAGAGGGCGCTGGATGGCTTCTGGAGGGGGATGGCCCAGCGCTGCCCAATAGGTCACTGGCCCTGCCTGAAACTGAGGAGGGCACTCACCCGGCCAGGGTAGCTCTGCAGAAATTTGATCTTCTCGAAGAGCTTGATGTTGTCTGCGCGCAGGCTGTCCAGCTCACTCTGCAGGGCTTGGATGGTGTGCTGGGCCATGCGGTTCTCCTGTAGGCAGGCAGGTGAGCGGGTGGGCAGGCAGGCAGGGCCAGCCGTGGAGGGGATGGGGGATACGCCTCCCTGCTGGCACAGGTACTGCTCTGTCTACGTGGAGACCCTTCTTTGTCTATGGCCATCTCCTTGACCTTCTAGGTTCTGCTCACAGCTGCCAGCTCTGGGAAGTCCCCTGTTCCTGCTGTGACCCCCACCTCAGGCAAAAGTCACAGTTCTTGGGTCAGGTTTCTTCATGTATTATTTATGGTATTATCAGCCTTTAAAAAGTTATTATCAAGATATAATTCATATAACGTAAATATCACCAGTTTTAAGTGTACAATTCAGTTTTTTTTAGTGTCTTCACAATGTTACACAACTATCCCCACCATCTAATTCCAGAAGATCTCACCACTCCAAGGAGAAACCCCAAACCTGTCAGCAGTCACTCCCTATGTCCTCGTCCCCTATCCCCTGGCAACCACCAATCTACTGTCTGTTTCTATGCATTTGCTTATTCTGGACACTTCATGTAAATGGAATCATACACTATGTGATTTTAATGTTTGCCAATCTAGGGGCAAGTTGAAATGGAATCTTATTTCTTAATTTATTCAAATGCTTAAATAGGTGTTTTCTTCACACTGTTAAAAATTCAACCAGGACTAAAAAAGACATGATAATATCATGATTCATCCAAAAATTAAACACAGAATGACCAAATGATCCAGTAATTCCACTTCTGGGGATCACCTCACAGAACTGAACACAAGTTCTTGAAGAAATGTTTGTACACCCATGTTCATCTCAGTATTATTCACAATAGTCAAAGAGGTGGGAACAACCCAAGTGTCCATTGACAAATGGATGGATAAACAAAACGTGGGCTATCCAAACAACAGAATATGCCTCAGCCATAAAAGAAGGAAATCCTGACACACGCCACAACATGGATGGACCTTGAAGATATTGAGCTAAGTGAAAACCAGTCACAAAGACAGATACTGATTCCACTTATATGAGGTATCTAGAACAGTCAAATTCAGAGAAAGAAAGTAAAATGGTGGTCGCCAGGGCTTGTGGGGAGTGGGGAATGGGGAGTAAGTGAATGGGAATAGAGTTTCAGGATGTTGAAAAGAGTTCTGGACATGGATGGTGGTGATAAGTACACAACAAGGTGAATGTACTTAACGCCACTGAACTGCACACTTAAAAATGGTTACGACGGTAAATTTTATGTGTGTTTCACCACAAATTTTTAAAAGCACATGATCAAAAATCTACATTTTTAACGCAAAAGGTAGAATCCTTCCTGTGGGGACAGAGCCAGGAGTGCAGTTTCCAGGCTCTCGGCCTCACATAGGAAGGTGCTGGCTCAGGTAGTAAACAGCCATCAACTGTGACTGGATGGCCATCAGCTGTGGCTAGTTGGCCATCAGCTGTAACCAGTGAGCCGTTGGCCACTAATATAACTGCTGTGGCTACGCTAGCAGAAAAATGGGAGCTAGCAAGAAGATGGGGGCTGAGCTAGCAAGAGCGGATTGCAGTTAGCAAGTGAGGTTGGTTGACAGAGAAGTGGACGGCAGGCTGTGGATAGTGTGGCTCCTGCTTCTTGTGTCTCCAACCCAGCCGCCAGTGAGAATATAGTGGTGTGACTCCCCTATCTATAGCTCCGTGGGTGTTCCTTTTTGGCCTCACTATGTCCTGCGTTCTTGTGTGGGGAGCAGGACTAGAGACCCCGCGTGCCACCCTGCATGACACTTCCTTACTTTTCCTCTCCCACTTAATCTATTTTGAACGCCTTCTTTTAAGCATTCCACAGTACGGCTGCGCCCAGTCCCTGATGGCATGTGTGTTCCCAGTCCTCTGCTGTGCAGGCAGCATCCCTGACTGTCCCCCATTTGAAGCCTCTGGAGTCCAGGACACAGAGGGTCTCATTGGACCTGGCCCACTCTTGTCACTGAACCAGCACTGGGCCTGGCCCACCGTGGGTGCTCAGCGAATGTCTGCCTTCCCCATTCTGAGCCTGGAAACCCCATAGAGGGAACTGTGAGTTTGGAGAGGAAGGATCTAGAAATTCTGTCATCAGCTCAAGCAGTGGCTCTTTGAGAAGGATGGAAACCTTCCTGGCTCCTGTTCCCCATGGGAGTGATCCCAGGGTCCTGGGCTAGCTCTGTGGGATGGGGGTCAGTCAAGTCCCCAAGGCCAGGATGCTCCCGGTCTGTCACCAGGCCCTCCGCACTGTGGATCCAGTGTCCCCTCCCTCTGTGGGGACGCCCTGCAGGCTTTAAAAGAAACAGTGTCCTCCCCCTTCTTTTACTCTGTCCCCGACTCTCTCTCATCTTCGTTCCCCCCACTTCTAGGACCACAGACACCTGGCTGGTGCTGGAGTCACCATCGTGTGGCAACAACGCCCACATTGTCGCACCTCACATTAACAGCCAAGACACAACTGGCCTGGTCACCTTCCCCCCCGGCGCCCCTCTAGGAAGGCCACCAGACCCACAGAGACCCTCAACCTCTCTAGACTGTTCATCTTTATCTAGCCCAACGACTGCCTCTCTCTGACCTGCCCCTCTGGTTCTCCAAGTTGCCCCGATGTATGTTTCTTCCTGGATTATGGTGGCCACTCCCCAGTCATCTTCCCAGACCAGCCTTCCTGAAGTGGCCGCCCGAGTGATCCTTCTTATCCTCCACCCCTTGCTTAAATCCTTTGCGGGTGCCTCAGCCTGGCTCTGGGGAACTCACCTGGCAACTCTGTCTTCTTACTGCAGCCCTGGAATGACCTGCACTCCCTGCTGGCTGGTTGGCCCCCTTTCTCTGTTCACCTAGTAGTCTCCTCTACCTTGGGCATCTGATTCTTCTTTCAAAGCCCAGTGTGATACAACCTCCTCCAGGAAGCCCTCCTTGACGACACAGAACAAATCTAATCCCACTGCAGTTGATGGTCTATGACACATCTTTCTCCCCCAAGCCTCTGTGTCCCACACTGTGTCCTCAGATCCAAGAAGTGTAGGGGAGGTTAGCACATGACTCACAGCCTCTAGCTCCTGGTTCCGGGCCCGGAAGCGTTCCCTCTGGCTGGAGATGATGGAGAGCAGAGAGTCTACCTGGCCCTCGGGGAGGGTGCCACTGGCAGGTGCTGAGGGTCCTAGGAGGTAGGGGAGAGGGGCTTGGGTAGCAGGAGTCAGAGCCTGGCAGTGAGCCCTCAGGTTGGGTGGCCCCACCCCGAGGGAGCTCTGGCCAAGTGCCATGGGGTGGAAGGCACAGAGTCTGACTGAGCACAAGGTACTGAGAGGTCAGGGAATGAGAAGGGGGGCCCGGGGAACAGGGTGGGGGGTGGCATGAAATAGGGGCCCTGGGAGGGGAGGCCCTGCCCAAACTGTCTCAGGGTCAGGCCCCGAAGCCCCCTCCCGTTACTCTGTATTTGGGTCAAGGACCCGAGCATCTGTCAGACTGGGCCCCCAGCTCCAGGGGAACAAAGTGTATATTGCGGGCACTGGGAGGCCATGAGTACCCCCCCACCCCAGGTTCCAGCCTCAACACCCAAGGAGGCCGCCTCCCCTCCAGCACTGAGCTCTCTGGCTGCATTTGCGTGCCAAGGCCTCCCTGGGGAACTGGCCAGCACCCTCTAGAGGCCACTGGCAGGACTGAGGGCATCAAGGCCCCAAGGTGTGGGGAGGTATCAGACTAACGCCTAGAAGGACAAGGCGGGGGCTCACCCCTATTTCACGTTGTTGCTGCACAGCTAGGGGTAGCGCCCTGACCTTCTCTGTGTGTGGGGGTGCTCTTTAGGGACGATGGCTCTGGCTGTGCTACCTCTTCTCCCTTCCCCGCCCCTGCTGGGCCCATCGCTGTCCCTGTGGGGCAGCTCGGCTCCTCCTCACCATAGAATAGAGCAGTGGCCTCCTTGATGGGCTCCGGGATCTTCTCCAGGCCGTGCTCAGCTGCACCCTGCAGGTGAGAGGAAGAAGTAGGGGACGCATCTGCACATGCATCATTGAACACACCCTTTCAAGGTGCCAAGCAAATGGAGGGCAAGGAGCAGTTGGGGTGGCCTGGCTGCAGGACAGGCACTGCGGTGGCCATAGGAGGGCCTGGAGACGGTGTCTTGCATGGGCCACCAAAGAGAAGGCTGGGCCCTGAATTCACCCCGAGGCTAGAGCACAGTGGTGGGGCTCTCACCCGGCCACTCCATCCTCACGGCCAGCAGAGGTTGGGTGACCCTGGCCCTGCCAACCAGCCTGCTGTGTGCCCTGGGCCAGCCCTGGTTCTCTCCCTAAGCCCCATTTCTTCATCTATAAAATGAGGGGGAGATGTGACGATCTTCAAGGGCTCTTTGGGCTCCAGCCTCCCATGATCTTGGGGACTCAGGTCCTCTTGCTGGGAGCTGGGTGGGTAATCCTGGTCTTGCTTCTGCCCAGAGTTCCCAGGGCAGAGGTCCAAGCCAGTGCCTGGACACGATGGTTTATGCCAGCTCGAGGAAGCCTGCCTCTTTGGCTTGTGGCCTGGCATCCCAAATTGGGCCTTCAGGGTGAAGTTAGCAGGCAAAACCCAGAGGAAGTCCCAAGTAGGGGTGGGGGCAGGGAGGGGGCAGAGGGTGGGCTCACCTCAGCGTCAGGCCGCTGGATGGACTGGATGGTGCTGAGGTCCTGCTCCAGGCGGGCAATCAGCTCCCTCTGCTCAGCCGCTGTGGCCACGGCCTCGGTAACGTGGACCTGCAGCTCTGCGCAGCGCCCTGTAGCCAAAGGAAGACGTGGCCATCAGAGGGAGCCTGGTGGGACCGGTGGTGCCTTTTCCCCTCCTCTGCCTCTCCAACCACCAATTCAGTAAGCAGGAGGCCAGGGAGCCGTAGTAGCGTGCTAGCTACGCCCTCTCCACCTTCCATGGCCTAAAGGACCATCACTGGAGCCGCCAGCAGGGTCAGGGGCACTCCTGGCACTCCCAAGAGCTCTCTATGCTCCTGGTAGGGGCAGGAGCCCAGGTCAGGGGTTTAGGAGAAATGGGTCCACCCTGGCTCTGCCATGACCAGCTGGGTGAGCCTGGCTAGCCCCCTTCCCTCTCCAGGCCCCACTTGGCCTCTGTCGAGCAGGACAAGGAGACTGAATGCAATGAGCACCAGGTTTTTTCCAGGCCCTGGGTCAATGACCAGAGGGGGCTCGGGGGTAGCAGTGGTGGGGAAAAGTACAGGAGGTGGTGGTGGGGAGCAGGCTTCCTTCAGACCCAGCAGGGGGTGGGGAGTGAGGGGTCCCACCTCTGGAGCTGACACCGTAGCCCCCCACCCAACAGGCTCTAGGGTAGTGGTGGCGATGGGGTGGGGATGGGAATCCTGTGACCCATAGCTCTGTCCCTCTCTCCCCCATCCAAGTGCCAGGTGTATTTACCACAAAGCAAATGCAAAATAATTCCATGTGGAGACATTCCTGCCCCTTTGGAAGGTGGGGAGTTTCCCAGCCCAGATTGAGAGCCTTCAGTGGCCGCTGGCAGGGAGGACGGTGGTGGCCTGGGAGCCGGGCACACTCACGTTTGAGGCCTGGCCCTACTTCTGGTTGGCTGTGTGACTCTGGGCAGATGAATTGCCTTGTCTGGGCCTCATTTGTAAAATGGTGACAACAAACCTTGCTCAGGGCAGCACAGAAGGAGGCCTAAGGCCTGATGCACAGGGTGCTGTCCTTTGGGGAGGACCGAAAGCCACCAGGGGGCACTGTGGCCTCAGAAATGCCCGAAGGCCCCAGGCTGTGGCCAGTGCCAGAACAGCCCCTGAGCCTTCCTGGAGGATTCACCCCTCACCGTGCACCCTGCTGACCAACCAGTTGGCTAACCCAGGCTTGGTGGGACCCAGCCCCCAGGCCAGGGTGGCGACAGCGGCTTCCCCCCCACCTGCTCCATCTCCTGGGTTCCTGCGGCACGCCAAGCCCTTTATATACCTCCCAATAGTCAGGTCAGAACAAACGATCTCGTTTACAGAGAGACTTTATCCGTAAATCCCAGGGTGTCCACACTGGCTATGTCCAAGTCCTTCCTCACAGCAGGGGAAGGCCCCACCGGTTCAGGCCCTGAATGGATTTCTTCCTTCAGACATCACTGAGCCCCTCTTTGTACCCAGAAGGTAGGTGTTCCTGGCAGAAGTGAGGGGTCTGACATGGGGCTGGGAGAAGAGGCTGGACATAAGGGAAGGACCAGATCATGGAGGAAGGCCTGTGGGTGGCAGTGTTGGGGTGTGCCCTTCAGCTGGTAGGCCCTGGGTGGCCTACAAGAGCTTTAAGCAGACCCTGTGGAGGCAAGGCCCAGGGAGACCCCAAATGCCATGACCTTCTGGCCTGGGGATGGAGTCCTTCGTCCTTGGCATGCGGGATGAGACTGAAGAGCAGGGTCACCTTGCTGCGTCACACACGCTTCGGAGGGAAGATGGACACAAGTTGTGGTGAGATACGGGAAAGGGACGTTGGGAGGGGACAAGTTTAGTTCCGGGCACTGGGTGTCCACAGGGACAGCCACCAACAGGAGCATGTCCAAAAACGGTGCTGGGACCGAGCCTGTGGGGGTGGGTAGACAGGCCCCCAGAGAATGGCGAGTGTGGGGCGCAGAGGAGGCTCAGGTGAGTACCCACCTCAGGGATGAGGCCCTGGGACAGAAGGGACAGGGCAGAGGTGGGGACATCTATGGAGAGGAGGACGGCTGCCCAGCAGGGTAAGCCCCCATCCCTGGAAGTGTGCATGCAGCCGAATGTGGAGGGGATCCAAGCACGGCACGAGGGTTGGATAAAAGGCCAGCGAGGTGATTCCTTGGACTGCTTATTTTATGTCACCAGTTCATGGTCACCCAGAATGGTCTCCACCAGGTCCCTGGGGTAGAAGCGACTTGCAGTCCCCAGAGCCATCTGTGGGCATGGGGGAGACGGGGTGGGGTTGCCTGGGCTGGGTTTCCTGGGTATCTGTGTCTGCCCGCTACTAAGGGGTGGGCACACAGGTCCCGGCCCGTGCACACATGACACATATGTGTGCCCGTGCACACATATGACACTGAGAATGTGCAAGGGCCCTGACAGCAAACCCTCCATCACAGGCTGCCCCAGACAGCTGGTACCAGGCCGCTTTGTTAAGCTGGCCTGGACAGCCTGCCACTGCTGCTGCTGCAAAGACACCCAGACACTGGCTTAGCGGCCAACACAACCTCTGGGGGTGCAAGGCTGAGTGCTGGGGGTGGCCACCCCTGAAGAGGGGGCTCTGGGCGAAACTGAGGGCTGGCTGGCATGAACTCACAGCAGACACGGAGGATGGCTGTGTGTGAGGCACAGGGAGGAGGCTGGGCAGGCCGGGCAGTGGAGGTGAGGGGGTGAGACGGAAGGAAGGCCCAGGGCAGAGGCGGGAGAATGAAGCTGCAGCAGCCGGGCCTGGACGTGGTCCGGAGCCCAGCTGGATCCCAGCGGTGGCCCGTCGCTCCACGCTGTGGGTATGGGATGAGGCCAGGAAACTGATGGTGTGGGCACTGCTGAAGGAGGGATGGGCCTTCTCCATGCCTGGAATTGGCCCCCACATAGGGCCGGGGTGAGCAGCAGCGGGGTTTGGCTCTGGTGAGTATGAGCTAGTGGAACAGTAAGGGGATGCGTGTGGGGAGTTGGACTGGTGGGACTGGTGGGCCTGGGGCTGGAGGCTGGGGGGGCTCCGGGCTGGCTGAGCCCCCAGCGGAAGACGTGGGCAGAACTTTGGGAATGGCAGCATTTTCAGGGGTGTCTGGGCAAAGACCCAGAGAAGAGGGGGCAGGAAGCAGGATGGAAATCAAGAGGAAGTGTCTTAAGGCCCCAACTTGAATAGGGACTGGCAGTGTCACCGGTGTCTCTAGAAAGGCTGAGTGAGGGGCGGGCTGGAGTGAGTCCTCTGGTGCAGAGTTTGGTCACGGTAATGGTGGAGCGGGGAGCAGCAGGGCTGTGAAAAAGGGACCGGGGACCACTCTGGACAGATGCCAGGCGAGGCTGTACAAAGGGCAGAGCCTGGTGTGAGGGGACGTCCTCAAGAGAGAGGGTCTTCCGGACGGTGGAGCGTGAGGAATGGAGCCTGTGGAGAGGGAGGGCAATGGTGGTGAGCGCGAGGGGGTGGGGAGAACGGCTTGTCTCTGAAAGGTGGCAGAGGTCCCTGGGCGGTGGGCCCAAGATAGTCTCCTACCCTCATGAAACTTCATGGGACCTCGTCCTTCTGGGAGAATCTGGGAACGCTTCCTAGAGGGTGCCTTTCACAAAGAGGAGAAAGAAATCAAAGCAAGGTCAACACTTAAGGAGGCTGGATTATGACTCAAGGTCAAGGCATGATGCCTGACCGCAGATTGATTAAATGCAGACACTTATCAGAACTGGAGTTGGATGGCAAGGCCTGCGGTGTTGTGTCTACGGCTTTCTGGAGGGTGGGGGACCCTGCGTTATTCAGTCAGCCCCCCGTAAGCCAGGCAGGCACTCTGGAGCTGCTCAACGTGTACACTGGCTCTGAAGGGAGGGGAGCAGCCTGCACATCCACCCCTCCCCGCCTTGGCATCTGGCTGTCCCCACCGGTGCTCAGAGATGAGTGCTGGGCACTCCGTGCCTGCAGGTGCCAGCCCCTCGCTCCTACCCAAGGGGTCCCCCAGCGAGGGTCCTCCCTCTCCTGCAACATCAGCCCTGATTCGCCTTTCCACAAGCACATAAGCATGGTATTCCCCGCCCTCCCTCCCCCTTTCCCTCCTTCCTCCCCTTACACCATCCCCTCCCGCAAAATTCCGCAAAGAAGTTGTCTCCTCTAAGTGTTCGCGTCCCTAAACCTTTCCCAGCAGACCAATGCCCACTACATCACCTGTCCTTGCCAAGGCGGCCAATGACCTCGCACATCGCGATGTCCTCGGCCCTCATCTTACTGACCCATCAGCACCTGGTTTGTGGTCCCTGCACCCTCCCGGCCTCCTGTCCCACTGGCTGCTCCTTCTCAGTTTCCTTTGCTGGCTCTCCTCCTCGCTAAGCTGTGAACACGCTGCCCCCAGGGCGCCAACCCCCAAGTGCCTTTCTCTTCCTTCTGATCAATCGGTCGCCTGGCCCCTTTGAGTGCCACTGATAAGCTGATGACTCTCCAGTGGATGTCTCCAGTGCACCCTTTTGCTGGGGCTCATTCTCTACTTGGATGTATAACCAGCATCTCAAACTGAACGGGTCCAAATGGATGCCTGACAGCCCCCCAATCTGCTTCACCACAGCAGGAACCCCTGTTGCACAGCCCAAGGAAGTGGTATCCTCAGGGTGGTGGGGAGCAGAGGCAAGGCCATCCTTCAGTGGCTCAGACCAAATCCCGGGGAAGGGGCGGGGGTATCCATGCTCATCTCTCTCCTTACATCTAATCTATAGCTGAGTCCTATTTTTGGCTCTACTTTCAAAATATATCCAGAACCCAATCACTTTGCACCATTACCACCACCTGGTCCGAGTCACGACCCCTCATTTTGATTATGGCAACGGTCTCCTTGCTGGTCTTCCTTTCCCACCCTCACTCCCACAATCGAGTCACAAAGCAGCAGCCAGAGAACCTTTAAAACAGTAAGATCAGACCACCCTCTGTTCAAACCCTGCAAGGGCCCCCACATCCCTCAGAGTAACAGCCGAAGCCCTGCAATGGCCCACGAGGCCCCACCAGCTCTGCCTCCCCCTTGTCTGTCTGACCTGGTTGTCTCCTCCTCTGCCCTGTGGTTACTTTGCTCTAGCGACACTGGTTCTCGGCACATACACACCACAGGACCTTTGCACTTGCTGTTCCTTGTCTGGAAGGTTCTTCCCTCGGGCACCTGCATGTCAAGACTTTATTCACACGTTACCTTCTTATGGGGCCTCTGACCACCTGATTTAACACTTTAACCCTCCACTTGCTCCTCCAGTCCCCTGGACCTTATGTTTCTCCCATAAAATTGACCACCGTCTGTGCTACTATGTAATTCAGTCATTAATTATGTCCACCATCTGTCTCCCCCACTAGGAGGTAAGCTCCATGTTTGTGCCCTGTGATGGCCCCAGTGCCCAGAGCAGCGGCACATGGTAAGCCCTCAATGCCCATTAGCCGATGGGCTGAGTGGATTCCACCCAGCAGGGAAGCACAACTGGCTGGGCGCAGCCAGCCGGCCTCTGCTGGTCCCACCGCCTGATAACTGCTAGGCCTCATCTGGAGCCCTCCAGCCTGGGTCTGGCATGGGGACTGCACATCTGCCAGCGTGAAGCCCCAGGGCGGCCCTGCACCTCGCCAATGAGTGCACACTTGGTGGACGGGTTGGGGGCAGTTGCTCCCCAGCTGGGACCCCTGGACCCCAAGCATGGCTGCAGAGGCTCTCGGCTACACCTGAGTCCTTCTAGACGTTAGAAGGGAAGAACAAGCCTCACCTAGGGCTGCCACCCTCCAGACCAGCTTTGTTCTTGTCAAGCATGGTCGTCCTTCCACCGGGTACGCCCTTCCCTGCACAGTGGCTTGCTGTTCCTTTGATGCTGTCGCCTCCGTGCTTGTGCCAGCCCTCAGTTTGATGTGTCCTCTCTGCCTGCCTGCCCCAAATACCTCTTCCCATTTCCAGGCTGCTCCCTGTGAAGTCCTGCCTTTTCCCAAGTCACTGCTCAGATGCCCCCTCAGTACCAATTACAGGGCCGGCCTCGGCTGTGGCTCTGTACCTGGTCTGTCTCCCCTCTGAGCTGTGGGTGACTCGAGGCCGCCAGACACCCAGCCTGGAGCTCGTCCCTGGCACAGAGCAGTTCTCAGTGGCAATCTGCTGAACAAATCTGAAGGGGCTCCAAGAGGGAGGTGGCCTTAGCTGGGCCGCGTGGCATCACCAAGCCTGTGCCTGCCCCTCACCCTCTACCTTGGCACCATTGACATTTGGGGCCAGGGCATTCTTTGTTGGGGGTGCGGGGCTGTCCTATGCATTGTAGGACATTATGCATCTCTGGCCTCTCCCCTCTAGATGTCAGGAGCACCTTCCGACACATTGTGACAGCCCAAAATGTCTCCAAATACTGCCAAATGTCCTGGGGACAAAGTCACCCCCAGTTGAATACCATGGCCCTAGAGACTCTCCTCAGCCATGGGAGGCTTCTGGGTTTGGCTATAACAGGACGGGAATCAGCCGTGACAGATGCTTCAATCAGATGGATCTTTAAGAGGAAACCATCCCTGTGGCAGGTGCGGCCCCCCCCCATAGAAGAATGAGGAGAATGGAGGGCCCTTCCTTCTTGTCTGTGGTGGAGCCCAGGGGTGGCAGCCTCAGCCACTTGTGGAACCCGAGACCTGAATTTTCAACAGGGTGCTGAAGAGAGCCGCTGAGGCGGAGGACGCTGCTGACTGAGCTTTGTGCCAGTCGGCACGTCAGGCGTGTGACGTTCGGCTGGCAGCTGCTGGTGATCTGGCTGACCTGGAGCAGTGCCCGGGCCGGCAGGGGCCCTTCCTGCGTCAGCACAAGGTGAAGGCAACTCTGACTGGAAGTTGCTGCCCTAGCAACCAGATCTGATGAAATATCACCGTCATCGACAGCCCCATGAGCATGTACTGTGCCCGCCGTGGGCTCAGACACCGCGCTGAGCAGTTCACAGATATCATCTCAGTGGCCTTGTGAGTCTGGCATGATCGTATGCGCTTTCCAGAGACGGAAACAGAAGCTCAAAGAAGTTCAACTCATTCGTTCTTTCAGAAAAGATTTCCTGAGCATCGACTAAGACTTGTCCAAGGTCACCGGCTGGTAAGAGAAGATAATAGGATCCAACGCAGTGCCCCTGGGGGGCAAGGAAGGGCCCCGACGCCCCCAGGAAAGTGAGTGGGGTCCTCAGACCGCACTGCGCAGAGCCCTCCCCGCCCCCTTCCCTAAACAGTAGCTCTGTTTTCACCTGTCTACAAACCATTTGGCTCCAATAAAAAGGCCCTTCCTACTGACATTCTGAGAGGTCAGGCTTCTTGGAAGAGGCAGGAACTTCCGAATGCCCGCCCGGCGCTGGGCGTGGGCTGCGTCGCCCACCTCCCGCCCCCATTAACACAGCCAGCTCACCACCCCACGTGGGGTGGGCCAGACTCGGATCAAGAGCCCAACGACCAGGGGCCCCCACCAACATCACAGTCCAGGCTCTTAGCTCAGCCGCCTACACCCCTACCACCCTACAGGAACCAAGGCCGTGCTGACGCAGAGACCAGCCAGCTGCACGGGCCCCAGAGCCAGCGTGCTAGGGCCGTGAAGGAAGCAACAGGCCCCAAGGCAGCCACTCAGAGGCCCTTTTAAACACAGCAGACAGGACCACAGCAGACAACTCACGCACTCTAATAATTAGATCATCTCGCCGCCACCTTCCCCTGCACATCTGCAATTGTGTTTCCTTAGGGCATCAAATCAGGTGCATCATTTCGTTCAGACCCACGTTACTCTAGGCCGAGGAGAAAGGCCAAACACTGCACTCCCTGCCTGGGGTGAGGGCATCGCCCAGCTGCAGTCACAACATGAAATCTTGCTCCCTTTTCTGCCTCTGGAACTGGCAGTTTACAAAAACAGGCCTGCAGGGCCGGCCCGGTGGCTCAGGCGGTTAGAGCTCCATGCTCCTAACTCCGAAGGCTGCCGGTTCGATTCCCACATGGGCCAGTGGGCTCTCAACCACAAGGTTGCCAGTTCAATTCCTCGAGTCCCGCAAGGGATGGTGGGCTCCGCCCCCTGCAACTAAGATTGAACATGGCACCTTGAGCTGAGCTGCCTCCCGGATGGCTCAGTTGGTTGGAGCATGGGCTCTCAACCACAAGGTTGCCGGTTCAACTCTTCGAGTCCCGCAAGGGATAGTGGGCTGTGCCCCCTGCAACTAGCAACGGCAACTGGACCTGGAGCTGAGCTGCGCCCTCCACAACTAAGACTGAAAGGACAACAACTTGAAGCTGAACGGCACCCTCCACAACTAAGATTGAAAGGACAACAACTTGACTTGGAAAAGAGGCCTGGAAGTACATACACACTGTTCCCCAATAAAGTCCTGTTAAAAAAAACAAAAACAAAACAAAAACAAAAACAAAAACAAAAAACAAAAAAACAGGCCTGCAAAACCATGTGCAACTGCTGTTTAATTAAATCTCACTTTTAAAGTACTTTGGGGAAACTTTCTGGATAAAAGGACTTGGTGCTAAGTGGAGTTTTTTTTTTTTTTTTTTTTTAATTATAATTTAGTGAGCTCTTTAAAAAGTGGGGGTATACCTAAACTAAGAAGGAGAAAAAGTGGAATCTGAGCCGAGTTAGACTTTACTTTATCCGACTGGTAGAGCTCTAGTGGTTTTATGCTAATTTCTCCCATCTGGGGAGGGGCAGACTTTTGGGGGCAGCTTTAGACACACCAGATCCTTGAGTGACCAGATGAGACTCCAGGCTGCTGGGAGCACCTGGCACTGGTGGGAGACGGTCCCGTGTTCTGGGGTCTTCCGCTGGAGAGAGGATTGAGTCTACCTTAACTCTTTGAGTCTAACTTAATGCTTCTGTATGGGAGCTTCACATTCTGAAAAGCATAAATGAACGCACAATGAACTATTCCCTAACCAGTCACACATCAGTGAGGGTGGTGATACTTTTTCAGCCCCGTAGATCTCAAGATGAGAAACATCCTGTCACAAGCACGTGGACCACCTAGCAGCCAACTCTCAGAGCTTTCCCAGCTCCAGCCCCGAGCGCTGGCTGGACAGACCACTTCTCAGGAGCCCAGTCATTCCAAAAACCCATAAGACACCATTCCGTCCTTCCTCCGTGGGAACTCACTTGCCTGAGTTAACAGGTGCTCTTGGCTGGTCCTTCTTTACACAAGTCAGGGACAAAGAGAGAGACCCCCGCAGAGCAGGCTGAGGCCAGGCACCCAAGCCCCATTCACTGTGCTGTACCCAGCACCGTCGGCCCCCACTCCTGGTCCTCACAAGCCTGTGAGACAGGCGATGCCCCCATTTCACAGATAAGAAAGCAGATGCCAGGAGGGTCAGTGCTGCAAGGGTACCCGAACAGTAAG
The DNA here is from genome assembly GCF_004115265.2 of Rhinolophus ferrumequinum. Classification (NCBI taxonomy): domain Eukaryota; kingdom Metazoa; phylum Chordata; class Mammalia; order Chiroptera; family Rhinolophidae; genus Rhinolophus; species Rhinolophus ferrumequinum. The sequence continues at coordinate 92,109,465 of NC_046290.1, read as the reverse complement.
GATGACAACAGCAAGCAGGGACGCAGGGCCTACAGAGCACGTACTGTGTTGCTCGGACAGAAAACTGGTGCCCACATCGCCATGCGGCCCAACCCTGGCTCAGGTTTCTGCTGACACCTGCCCGGGGCCATGTGCCACCGGAAGCACTCTCAGGAAGGTGGAGGGATGGCTACTTCTGAATGGCAACTGTGGAGGTGCCTTTGGACCCAGAATGAAAGTGTTTGCTGCTTCTCAGGCCAGAGCACTTTAAATAAAAACGACCCACACGTTCTTATGTTTGTATAAAAGATATTTACTTCAATTATCACACCTAGGGTGCTAGTGAATAATAATAATACATGGTGTGAGTTTCATACAGTGATATTGCTTCTCCATATCATATAGGGACCGTTGTACAGTGCTGAGAACAAACATCGTATGGCTAACCAAAGACAGAAGGGACAATGTCGGGGGGCCGACGGGTGCCTCCCCCACCCCCACGCCAGCCGGATCAACTTTTGACTCTTAATGTCGAAAACAAATAGCAAGAAATAAAATGTTACCAGAGATGGGTCACAGCAACACAGCAGAGGCTTCTCAAAGCTATTTGTACAAAAAGATGACGCTCTTTTTTTTTTTTTTTTTTTTTTTTTGGTCAATTGGGTCTCTGTGAGGATTAAAAAAAATGTCTGTGATTGTTGAGTATTAACAAACGAGCTCTAAAAACATCTAAGACTTAGTGTGTTACAGAAAATATAAAATACTGCTAAAATGTAAGACACCACGATACACTGGGGGGAGCTGAGCTTATTAAGAATTCTCCGGAAGAAGTCCGCCACTCCGAGAGCGCGCTTGGCTTGTGCTGTTAGTAGTCTGGACAGGAGCGTGGCTGCCCGCTCGCAGGCAAGTAGTTATTGCACAATCGCAAAGAGCTAGGTCTTCCTCAGTGGAAAGGGGCGTGGGAAAAACCACCTTTTCTTGTTTTCCCACTGGTATTTTATAACAAGCTATTCTCAAATGCTTTAAGAATTTTGAATGAATCCTCACGTCTCCAAAATGCACAGCATTTTCTGAGGGGTCTCAGATGGTGGGACATGAGAGGCCAGTTTTCTCAAGGAAAGAGGCAGAAAACGGCTCAAGAGAGAAATGCATAGACTAATTAGAGAGAAATGAAAACTCTTTGGGGGAGACGGGGGCAGTTCTTTTATTGGAGGGCTTGCTTTCAAAGAGATGAGAACAAAATCAGGACCCCCACTAATTTCAGAGAAGGGGAAAAGTCATGGCACGGAAAGTGGGCCCTTTGGGAGCCGAGGCAGCTGTCTGGCTCCGCCTGGGGCGGGCAGAGTCCCTGTCTCGGCCTGGGGGGAGCTTCCTTCTTCTGTCCCATGAGGGTGAGCCCACAGGCCTGAGGCCAGCCCCACCTCACCCTCACACTAGATTTCAAACAACTGGGTGTCGTGTTGGCTGTGCTTCTAGCCGCAGAAAGCTCTGCCCACATCTAACCTCCTTCCACACTTAACCACATTAAGGGGGTAAGGGGCTCCCCCATGACCTCCCTGGTGTAGGTCCTTAAGCCACAGCAGTACTAAGAAACACTGTTGCTTTGCAAGATGGTTTTGACCAAATTTGTATGCAAGAAAAACAACAACAACAACAAAAAGCCAACCAAAACATGTCAACCCATGTGAGCCTTGCAAGAAACCACTCTCTCACTCGGAAGTCACAGCCCTGGCCAGGCCGCTACACCCTCTGACCAGGGCTCGCTGAAACTTCATGAACCCAGAAGTCTTACCAGAGGCTCTAGGAGGCTTTGGGGAACTGAACTTTGCTTTTCTAAGTCTTCTCTGCAGCTCCTCACACGAGTGTTCAACTCGGCACTTCCTCATACTGGTAGATTTTTGTTCATTAACTTTCTCACTTAAAAAGTTAGACATGTAGAGATCACCAGTTTTTGAGTGGCTACTCTGGAGACAGGTATCTGATTCTGCTGGAGAAGGCCCCTCTGCCCCCAGTCAAATCCCCAGACCCTTCGGTTCTTTTTTTTGGGGGTGGGTGGGTGGGGAGGGCAGGAGGCAGAAGACAGTAACCACTGGAGTGACAGCAAAAAGCATTTACAACAACAACAACAACAACAACACAAAACAACAATACACTCCTGATTAGTACTTAAATGATTAACGTAATAATAAATAGAAGAGGATAGAAATAATTTTTTTTTCTCAAGGAAACATCCTTTTATAATTATCCTCACACACGCTGGCAGGTCAGTAGCAGTCAATCCATCTCAACAAGAAAAGGTTAAGTGCTGGAAGGGAGGCTGTGGTCTCACATTGGGAAGGTTCTCAGCTGCTGAGTCACAAACGCCCCCACCCTGCCACCCAGCCGGCGGTTACGGCCAGTGCCCTGCAGAGCTAGGCCTCGGTGGTCAGCAAGAGGCAGGTGGGGACCTGGGGGGCTGGGGAAGCTGGTATTCCCTTCAGTTCATGAACAAACGGAACTACAGTGAACACACTCATCCACAACCTGAACCGTCCTGGTCTAAAGCTTACTTTGAGTTCATTTGGTGTGCAATACGTTATCTCTTAAAAATGAAGAAAAATGATCTCTATTGCACAGAGCTTTTACACATAGTCATCTATTTAAGTGCTTTCCGTTTAAAGCAAACTACCAAAAAAAAAAAAAAAAAGGGAAAATGAAAAAGGAGAAAAAAGGAACTATAAAACAAAAGCAGCCCCGTGCCACTTCAATGCGTCTTGCTGACGGAGTCTGGTTTCACCAATGGAAGTCCCAAAGCTTCCGTACATACTGTGCTTCTGATTATTTTCCATAGGGATGTGACATTGGGATATAAGGCACCTTTCCTTTCTGATCACAGAAAGCTTGATACATAGCAAACAGCATATTTTGTGGTAGAAATGAAAGCCTAAACACTACAGAAATTACAGTAACACAAGACTAAACTTAACAGTATTGGATGAACTAAAATGACCCATGAAAAGCAACTCAAAGGTATTTTAAGTTTAAAAACAGGGATGGGAAGTGCACATTTATGCATACATAGCCTAGTGTCTTTCTCTCACTAGCCTTTTAAGGATTCTTCGCCTACAATGCCCAACTTTTAAAGTTAGCATTTTGGAGGAGACTAGGCGCTTTGGAAATGTCTTGTTAAAGCTAAATGTCACTTCATCCAAAAATGAAAATGGAGACGATGCCACCGTCAGTGTGGACACAGTATCTTTGGAGGGAGGAGGTGATGGAAGAGCGGTAGCCAGGACTAGGCGGGGGCAGTTCGTGCAAGTGAGACAGACGCGGGAAACCGCATTTCCCTCTTCTTCCTCGACCAGGAGACCAGGCGTTAGGCTCACAGGCTGCTGGGGCAGAAGACTTAGGGGAGTGGCTCATTTTTGCTCAGCTCACTGCTCATCACGGCCCCTCCTCTACTCTGAGGGCCCTGGCCTCAACTTCAGCACACCTCTAAGAGGCTAACAGGTCGGATCTCTTTAGAACTGTATTTGAACTTGTTCCTCCTTCCTATCCCAGTATGTTTCAAAAGGCAGAAACTGATGGGGATGGAAATGATATTGTCAAATTGGACTGTTTTCTTAGCAAGCAAGTGTGCTGGCAAGCCTGCCATTACTGAATGTGCTCCGGAAAATGGAATTTCGTAACTTGGGAGTCCCAGGCCACCACCTTGCCACTCAGGGTAGCAGCTCTGCCTTGCAGGTCATGAAGTCTCCCCTAATGTCATCAAGGTCCTCTCAAAACTGCAGAAGCACTGGGGGGATTTCTAAATATGAGCTTTTCTGGTGAATGCCCGAGCACACGATGACGGCACAAATCTTAGGCTCCCACTTCCAAATTCTTTCCATCAGGAGAACACTTTGGCTAACAGGGAGGGTGGACCCACGTCCAACCAGCAGCTCTGGGAGCTGGTTTTCTGCAGCACTGGGTGGAAATTGGCATATTCTTTTGGGAAGAAAGGGTCATGTGTTTGAAAAATGGGTGAACGGGCTGAAGAAGGCCATATCCTCTCCTGTCCTTGAGATGCTTCCAGAGTGTCACAGTAGAGCTGAAGTCATATCCTCCCAGTGCCAGAGACAACAAAGACAGTCCTGCAATGCCAGATAGGAACCCTGGGGGAGTGTCCTCAAGTGCATGTTTAGGGGCAGCCCAGGGCAAGGGAAGTGGCTGTGACAGATCTTAACAGCTGAGCAGGAACGGGCAGAAAGCAACGACAGGCCAAAGACAAGGCCCTCTGAGGCCGCAGACTGCCCTGCTTGCCAAGGAAACAGCTGCCAGAAGCTTCAGGAACAGGTGGAAGCCAAGAGAAGAATCCACAGATGTCTGTCCATGTTGTGCTCATGAGAGAAGACGCCTGCCTACCAGGCTAAGATACACTCATGGATGCTACTCTTCTAGCCTTTTCTCTCCCTGGAGCCCACTTTGTCGCACGGTTCTGAGGGGTGCGGGGTGAGGAGTGATGTCAAGTGGCAGAATGGGTTAGTGAGGTAGGCGGGGACAAATGAGGAGTGTGACAAGGGAGGCCATCCAGGGAGGGAGCTGAACCTCCAGCCTGAAGGACGTGGCTAATAGCCCCACCACACTGCCAGAACCTCGCCTTCCTATACCGTGTCTCCCAGAAAAGAAGACCTAGCCGGACCATCAGCTCTAATGTGTCTTTTGGAGCAAAAATTAATATAAGACCCGGTCTTATGTTAGATAAGACCGGGTCTCATATTACATTAAAATAAGACTGGGTCTTATATTAACGTTTGCTCCAAAGATGCATTAGAGCTGGTGGTCCGGCTAGGTCTTCTTTTTGGGGAAACACGGTATTTCACCCGCACAGCTGGCTTACGGGCCTCTGAAAGCAGGGGCCTGGGATGGCTACAGGCACTCTTGTTTTTATAGGCCTGTTGAGAGGTGCCTGTCATATAGTGTATTTAAGGCAAAGGCTACTGTCCCCCAGGTCTAGTAAGTCTATCACTGTTCCACTCGGAGCTAATCCCAAAGGACGTGCGCATACTTCCTCTGCTGGTTTCAGTGAGGTTTGTTTCTCTAAAATCAGAGGAATGAAAAACATTGCATAGACTGTCAATAGAGTTCATTGATCACCACATGAAAGGACACGAGTTCAGGAGGAACAGAAAACACCCAGTCCAGCTTTAGCTGGGAGAGCACCCTCCTGCAGACTGAGCTGTCCGGAGACTCTCGCTCCAGCGTCTCAGGGCATGTCTGCCGAGTGATCTTAGGAGTCAGCCGACACCAGAGGTCTCCCTGGGATTAAACTACAACCTGCCTCTGCTTCGTTTGCTCATGAGCTGCACAACTGATGTGCCCTGGCCAGGGAGGCAGATGGGGTTTTCCTTCCTTCAGGAGCTGGCCAGCTGGACCCAGGGGTGGGTGTAGGTGGGGAGGGTCTCTCACGGCCAGAGAGAGCACGGAGGAACATTTAGCCCAAAGCTCCGTAGCACTCTGGGTCTGGACCACCAACTAGCAAACCTGAATGTCCACATTAGTCAGGATGGTTTTTAAATGGGGAGAGAACAAAGACACCAACAGGAAGGAGCCTGGGCAGGGAGGCATTTGTGCTTTGGAAGTAAAGGGAGGCTATGAATGATTATCTTTTTGCTCAGTCTGCCTCAGGTATTTTACCAGACACAGCAGCCAGGGTTTGATAGTAGTCACACGAGTCAAGATCCTGGCATTTCCTGAGACTTCTCCCACGCCTACATCCCGGGCAGTCTACTAACCATAAGCCACCTCACGTTGTGGTATTCCTCAGACAGGTCGGCTCTGAGAATAATTGAGTCGAGCTAAACGGCTGTGGCAATCCTTTCTAAAGAGGAGCAGACTGGCGGACAGAAATCACACACATTTGAGTGATCAGGAAGTTCAAGGGAGGAGCTGACCTGGGAGCCGGGCAGTGGAAGCGAGCGGGCACGGGTCTAGGTCAGAACCCACCAACTTTCCACCTCAGACACCATAGGAGAGTGTGGGCAGGAACCAAGGGGCAAGAGGCTGATCGCGAACACAGATTTTATGTGGAGCCTCCACTTAGCCAGCTAAGTAATGGCAGAAACCTTAAGTTATGAACACTGCCTCCAATTAACAAAAAGAAGCCATTTAAAATGGTATAATGGAGCTTGTAATTAAGTGTTAATGTTTTATACGGAACCGTTTTCCCCAGGGGAGAGGTACAAATCAGCTTTTTAAACTGATGGAGCAGAAAGAGGAGGAGGTCGGCTGCCTGCGGGAGGACTGCTTGGAACGCCACGGAGAGGACGCTGTTCAAGGCACTTGGATATTGCTTATCAAAATGCGAGATCAACCCTTGGACTCAAATTCAGGGGCGCAACGAGGAGGGGGGCGCTTCCCCCTGCCGACAGATTTCTGTCATTTAGTGGCAGCTCTTAGAAGTATTACAGACAGTGATAGCTTAACACAAAAGAGCATAGGGTTGGGATTGTAATAAAAAAAATAAATAGAGAAATAATACAAACACTGAACTGCAAGCAAAATTTAACCAACTGATTGTATCGAGCACCCAGATGTAAGTCTGGCAAAAAAGACAGAATGGAAATCAACAATAACCTAGCTGAAACAACAACAACAACAACAACAAAAATGACTAAATTGCTTGGAAGAGCCAAAATGGCTGTTTTAGACTGTTACTATTTGGCCACTAGGATAGACAAATTTATACTTTTTCAGTTTCCTCGATTTAACACCTCTGTAAATAACAGTCATGCCTTTAAAACTAAAACACTACCCTAATATTTCCTGTTAACTCCCTGCTTTTGATTCTGATGAAAATCAGATATTTAGTGATTCATCACACATGATGACGAAATTCCCTCGAGGTTTTTGTGGAGAGGACACCACAGTACTGTCAGGGGCTCTGCTACTCACTGTCCTAAGGGTCACTAATGCAAACTCGCTCTTCTTAAAGTACCTGAATTGAGCCAGATGTTAATCTGTTTCCCCTTAAGCTCCTCCATCTTGAATTCTCTTCTCGCTGAACCAGATTTCAAGTTCAGAGACGATGCAACCATCAAAAGACAAACGGCCTGCCTCTCAGCCTCCTAGAGCCTTCTGAAAACTTCTCATTCATGAAAAGGCATTGTCTTTAGTGTAGTGACTCTTAAATTTGTGAAAACTTGAACTAAGTGCTGCAGTTGCAGGTTAAAAGACTGTAAATGAAATATATAATTTCTAAAACGTCATGCAAGAAATGTGGTTTCACATCTTACAGTCAAAGTCCTACAAGGTAATTAATACAAGCACACTGAGGTGTAATAGCGGGAGCATACCTCTAAAATTATAACTCCCTCCCACCCCCCAAAATCAAAAAAGATAATATTAATTAAACTTAAGAAATAATGAATGCACCATTAAAATGTCATCCAAAGATGTTGACCTAAGACAAAGGTTTCAATGATACACAATACGGTCAAAAAGTTTTCAATCAGTAATATACAGTATGACAACTACATCTTGTAAATTATACCCAATACTGCCGGCAGTCTATCCCTCTAAAGAATATTTGCCCCTTTCATCCCTTCCTAACAATCAGATAATAAAATACAGCACCTATAAATAAGCAAAAAAAAATATATATATATACCGAAATCATCTATTGTTAGTTTAAAGATATGGCAATAAAGGAGTCTAAATTAGCAAACTTGTAGAAGCCATAACTGATAAAACAGCTTATTGAAAAAAGGTGGCAGTAATGCACTCTATGTGTGCACAGGTACTTAAGAAAATACACAGACGTATAAAATTGCACACACGCACACACGCACGCTCTCATCCACCTCTATTCTCACGCATATACACATAGACAAAGGAGGAATCAGAGACAAGTTAGACTTTTTGATTTGTACTTAGACTGCCCTAAAAGACTAAGTAAAAGACTGCATAAAAAAATGTTCCAAGAGGCAAAATGAATGAAGGGCCAATAGTCTGGTTTGGAGGTGAAGAGCATCAACGTTTTGGTGTGAGTTTGGGCCGTCTCTACAGGGGTGGGAGCAGTGCCCAGACTGCCACGTTTTCTCTTCTGCAGGGAAGGAAGCTTCCCACGACGTCAACAGTCATCAGTGCTTGTGGTGGGAAGAAAGGGAAAGAGAGAGTGCTCGCGAGCCCTGCCCAGGCCCAGGGAGCGGCGTCCCCTGGTGGGGCTCAGTCCATCAGGCGCCCGGGAGAGTGGTGTGAGGTGTGGTGCCTTCTGTGCCAAGGAAAGGCTGCTGTCTAAGAGGGTGGGCCCCGCTTGGCCCCAGAACTGTCTGCTGCGCTCTTAGCGGCCTACTCTTTCCTCCTTTCTTTAAATGCTCACACATGTGCAGACGCACTAACACAGACGTAGACACCATAAATTAAACAAAATGAATGGGTACATGCTACAGTTCTAACTTGTCTCCTAAACCTCCGAGATATGAGGTCTGATCAGCGTGCTCTGCGGTTAGAGGTTAAAAAGCAGATTATAAAATACCTAGATTCGGATCTTTTCTTTTTGTCCTGATTTGGCCTAGAATGGAGTGTATTAAACAGACCCTGGTCAGCAAAAGCCCAGAGTCAGTTAAAGCTATGGATCAATGTGCACTACATGTCAGGATTCTATTCACGTACAAGAAAACACTACGTCAGCTACCACAAAATCAGATATTTTCCTGATGTGACTTCTCTTTTTGTTAAAAAATATGTGGAGTAAATGTGTTTTATTTTAATTCAAAGTTTCAAACGAGAAGATTCTTTTCTTGAAAATATTTAGGAATCCAAACTAGTGTGTTTAGAGTCGGTTTGACTGTGCAATCTCTTAGTGGCAACTGAACAGCTACAAAAACTTTCTTTTTTAATTTTTCTGAAAAATCCCCCCCCTTTCCTGGTTTAAGAAGATAATAGTGTATTATCGCTCTGAAGCCATTAGATGGCAGATAAAAAGCCCCCTTTTAATATGTGGGTTTGATTTTTTTTTTTTTTTTAAAGCCCACACGAAAGAGGAGGGCGCAAGGCAAAGCTGTAAGAGTTATTCCAGAACCTGTGGAAATCACTTAGGGCAATAAAAAAAACACTTCAGGGTACAAAAAAGCTCGACTACACATTTCCGTTTTCTTCCTCGAAAACACGACATAGATTGGGCTTAATGCTCCTTTGTTTTCTATATGCACCTTGGCCTATGGCGATTTTGCCCTGTGGCCCGCAGGGCGGTAAGTGCGCAACACGGTCCAGGCCGCGGAGTCGGCGCCCGCCCCCTGCCCGGCCGGCCCGGCTCGGCCAGACTGGACTCGGCTCGGCCTGGCCAGATGGGCGGGCGGCGCCTCTCAGAACTCCCATTCGATGGGCTCCTCCCGGCTGGCAGCCTTCTCCAGGCGGTGGATTATGCTGTTCAAGTTCGCGGCCTTCTTCTTCCTCAAGGGGTTGTCTCGCGAGTCCCTGGCGCCCGCCGCCTCGGGGAGGCCGAAGAGGCTCTGCAGGGAGCTGGGCCTGCGGGCGGCCGCCGGCGCGCTGGTGCTTGGCAAAGCGGAACTCCTGTCGGCGCCGTCCCGGGCCCTGCAGGGGCCCTCCCCCGGGGGGGCGGCTGAGGTAGCGGCGTCCTCCCTGGCCGCGGGCGTGGCGGCGGGGTTTGGCATGGGCCCCGGGCCCTCCGCGGGACCCTCGGGCAGTGGTGGCGGTGGCACCCGGGGTCGGCCCTCTTCGTCAGCGTCGTCCGAGGCCACGGTCCCCAAGGGCAGCGGCTCCGCCTTCTCCGCTGGCCGCGGCGCCTCCTCCCGCTCCTCCGGGGCCGTGGCCGCCTCGGCTGGCCCTCCCTGAGACTTGGTGGCGGCTGCAGGGCCGCCAGACTCCTCGATGTCCCCGGCGCTCGGCCCCTCGGCAGCCTCCACGCCGTCGCAGCTGTCACCCTCCGAGCTGGGCGCTGGCCGGCTGCTTCGGGCTGTGGGGGAGTCACTGGCCCCGGCCTGGCCCTGGCTCCCGGCCTGAATCTCCTCAATGAACAGTTCTCTACGGATCCGAGACCTAGGAGACACAAACAGGGAGGGCTCCATGAGTGGCTGCGGCGCATGGGAGGGCACAGGCCCCTTCCCTTGGAGCTCGGGCCTCCTGCCATCCCTGTTCCACCCTCTTCTCTCGTCTGCACTGAATCGCACACTCCCACCCAGGCCTGCAAGCCCCCTAAGGCCTCACCACCCACAGAGCAGAGCTAGAGCTCTGGAGTTGCCCCACTCTAGAGTCATTGGCTAGGAGCTTGAGCAAAGCCCCTACTGTTTCCCAAAGTCTGTGCCTTTGCATTAAGTTGTCCCTTGGTTGGAATGCTAGCCCCTTCTCTCAGCTAGGAGAGAGTGCCAGTGTTACTTATTTACAGGCACCGGTTCCTCCATCTCCATCCCACCCATCTCCAAGTAGGCTGTGTGAATGGCCCGGTCCCATTTACTCTTTGCACAGCCCAGGCCTAGCATAGTGCTTACTGGTACATAGTAATAAATACTGGCCGAATTAATAAATGGAAATGAATGATGAATGATAATCACTGTTTCCTCATCAGGACTCCATGAGGAGAACCAATTATTAGTGCCCGAAGTGAAATCTTCAGCGTCCAGCTCTGAGCCAGGTCAGGGGCTCTGGTCCACAGTGAGGTGGGATTCCATCAAATTATTTTCAACTAATTTCCTCCATTGAAAGGAGAAGACCGGGAAAGGGTCACTTTTGATCAAGCAGGAAGGAGACCAAATATGTGCTCCCACACATCAAGCATGTTTTAATCAAGCTGAGTGCAGCTGACAGTGAAAAATGTGCTCTAGTACTTTGTTGGGTCTGAAGGAAACAGCTGGGGCCCTAGTCTTCGCTGTTTTGGAGCCCTTGGTGACATCATGAAAGGGCTCTCGTTAAATCTTTTTGTGCCAAAGTTTCTCCTCCCATAATGCTGACCGTACTAGGCTCATTCAGAAGTCTCTTTAGGTGTTTATTCCAAAGAGCTGAAAAAGCCAACTGTTAGTGGAAAAGCATCTTCAGGTAAATTAGCTCCAAGCCCAATGTCCTGCAGAAACTAGGCCTGCAAAAAGCTCTTGGGTTAGGTATGCATGAAAACATTTTCTGCAGCACACACAACTCAATACAGGAAACGTTTTTTGAGACCCTACTAGATGGCAGGTCCTGTGCTGGACGTGGGGAGTGTTGGACCCAAAGGGCATCTGGCTGCAGTTTCGTCCAGTATGTCGGGACTCTGGTGGTGGTTATCTGCTAGTTATTTGCTCCCTGCATAGGGTGAACTCTGACTTGTCCTGAAGATCTCTGAGCCTGATTTGTAGGGTGAGGTCCTGAAGCCCCTTACAAGTTCCCAGGGGTACCAGAAGACTTTCCTCCTTCCCTGGGGCTACTGTGGGAACCTGTGAAATGGCAGTTCTTGTCAACAGCTTCCTGGGGCATTTTGTTGGGAGGGCAAAACTATTCTTTAGTGGCTTTCAAGCCCCCTGGCATCTGAAAATGCCAATTGGAGTCAATACCCAATCCCATCCCACTCTGGTTTGGGCAGCTAATGGTTTGGTTCTAGCCAGGCCACAGGCCCACCAGGTACTAACTCTGATTTGTAGGGACAGACTGGCCCAGAACAGAGCACCGGCTTTTTGGAACCAGGCAAACCTGGGTTTGAAGTCTGGCTCTGTCACTTACTACCTGAGCAACTTTTTAAGCTTCAGTTTTCTCATCTAAAAATTTTCTTATCTTTGCAGAGATGTGAAGATTAAATAAAATGTTTATGTATAATATAGGACACAAGCAGATTAAAAAAAAAAAAAAAAGAGGAACTATTCTCACCATGCAGCTGCCTTCTGAATGCCAGAATCTCTGTTACAAGCGCTAAGGCTGAGGTAGAAAGGCGGGGAGGGAAGGGACAACTTCATGCCTGGGGCGGGGGATTCAGGCTGCCACCCTCACCAGCTCGTTTCTCTGTAGAATGGGGCTGGCAGCACTGTGCCTGACTGCTGATTGGAGGATCTAATGAGGTAACACATCTATAAAGCTCTAGGCTCAGTGCCGGGCACATATTATATGCTCAACAGACATGAGACATCATCCTTCTGAGCCTAGGTTTGTCTCTATGTCTGTGAGGAATATTATCTTTTGGTCTAGAAAGACCAGGTCCCAGGAGCAGATCTGGTTTTCAGACAAACCATGCTAGGTGGCCATGGCTTTTGGGGCTTGGAAGAGTTTCTACTGGGTGGACCTGTTCTTCCAGGAGAAGACCAGGCCTCTTGTGGTATGTTGTTCTCGCATTCCTGGCCTTGTTTCTAGGTAAATGGTCCCTCTAAGATACTTCTAATTTCCTTAGGATGAAAGGATCAGGTGAAATCAAGTTTTATGTTTTTGATGGGGACAAAAATTGACTCCAAGCATTATTCCCTGAGCGTTCCAATAGGGCAGGGGAAAATAAAATCAACATCTCCTGTTTAACTCCTACAGAAAGAATGTAAGAAACTGCCTCCTTGCTTAGGAACTACACACGTGCAGTGATGTGTGCTGAGTACTGTGTGCCTGTCCTTGTATGAAGCTCTGTGGGGTATACCACGGCAGCTGGCCTGTACTAAGTATTTAACGGAAGAGCTAAAGCCAGGGAGACAGTACTCTCCGTTCAAAGCTCCACTCTGCACTTGACCTCCTGGGTGACTTTAGGCATATGACTTCAGTTCTTTGGGCTTCATGCCAATTCTGAATGACCTGCTGCTCAATTCTTATTTGACCTATTTTATGACTTATAAAATTCTTCTCTAACTCAGTTCTTCTTTCAAGACCCTGCACATCTCACACCTCCCAGTATATTTTTCCAGATTTCCGCAGCTAAAACTAATCCCTGCCCTTGGCTCTCCCATTTGACTTAGCCCAGCCTGCTTTGTTGTGGAGTTATGTTTGAAAGAAAGCATTTATGGAACATCTGCTACAGCTCTGGACCTGAGCTCATTTACTAAGATTGGAGCCCCTATTGCTTTTTTTCCTCTCTCCCCCTTCGCTATTTTTGCCAAGGGTCTGTAGTTGAATTTGCTTATGTTAAATGCACAGATGAAGTATCTTCACAATGACCAGCTGACCATCACGTGATGGGCAATACCATGGTTGTCAGGAGGCCAGCAAGATGCGTGACAGCTGCTGAGGAACCTGTGCACTGGCCAGGAGGCAGTGACTGACACGCAACTGAGGACAGAAGGGGAATGTGGGAAAAACGGTGGCCCTAACAGGGAAAAGTGGCCCTAACAGGGCCAGGGGAAATGATTTGGGAGAAATTTTGTATAATTAGTAGCTCCTTTATCCACATATTCAGTAACCTACAGCTTCATGCACCTTTGTCCAGAGTTATAACACTTGCATTTAAATAGACCTAACTTAAAAAAATAAATAAACAAATGGACCTAACGTGCAGAAGACTTGAAAGTACATATTCAAATGCACCTTTGTGTGTAGAAAGTGAAAACGGGGGGGTGACATAACCCCTGGCAAGGAGAGGCTGTGGTGGACCTCTGCCCGTATTTCCAATCATTCTCCTTCATCTCACTTGTTTACTACTCCTGAAGTTTCCTTCCGTGTAGAGGGAGTCCTACTATTGTAACTGCTGGTCTCCATTTGCCTGTTTTGATCTGATTGGTAAATTTAGGATGAATAAGCTTGTTGTGCTCAGCTCATATACTTTCTGTGTCCTCATGGGAGCCAGCCCACACACGGGGAGGCCTGCCTGGGGCCAGTGCTGCCATGATGGATAAATTTGCCTGGTTTTAGGGATTAGGTAGCAGGTCTGTTTGGCTCTCATACTAAGCGATGAGGTGTGATAAAATCATATGGTGAATGTTTAAGTAGAAACAAATTTATTACAGTAAAAGACACACTGCCATTAATGCCCCTCAAAATACTCCCCCTCGCTTTGAACACACGTATCCCATCGTTCTTGCCACTTTCTGAAGCAGTTCTGGAAGTCCTCTTTCATGAGTTTCTTTAGTTGCACTCTTGTGGCTGCCTCGATGTCCTGAATCATTTTGACTTTGGGGAAGAGCCAGAAGTCGCACGGTGCCAGATCTGGTGAATAAGGTGGATGAGGACACACCATAATGTTTTTGACAGAAATTACCATACCAGAAGCGATGTGTGACATGGAGCCTTTCCATTGTGATAAAAAATAGGGTGAATGCTGCTGCCAAGTGCCACCCAACGGAAAGGCAGGGATTTTGATACGGGAAGCAGTGCGTGGAAACTTAGTAACAGTGTGTGATAAGTTTCAAGTTGTTTGGTGCATTCAGTCGGGTGTGAGCTACGGTTGAGAGAAGGTGTGTTTTAAAGTGTGCTGTAAATCATCCTCCATTATGACAACACATCGCTGTCATGCGTTGTCACACATCGCTTTTGGTACGGCAATTTCTGTCCAATAAAAACACTACATGTGTGACCTCATCCACCTTATTAGCTGGATCTGGCACCATGCGACTTCTGGCTCTTCTCCAAAGTCAAAATGATTCAGGACATCGAGGCAGCCACAACAGTGCAACTAAAGACACTCATGAAAGAGGACTTCGAGAACTGCCTCAGAAAGTGGCAAGAAAGATGAGATAAGTGTGCCTGAAATGAGGGGAGTATTCTGAGGGGGATTAATGGCAATGTGTCTTTTACTGTAATAAATTTTTTTAATTTATTTAAACAGTCACCATATTCTTTGATCACACCTCATACATCACTGACTTAGCCTTTATCAGCAATAAAGATACTATTTTGGCTCTCATCTAGTATATAAATATTTTCCAATTTGTTCAGAACCTGGGTGGTTTAGTGGGCCTCTGGAGGAACTCCAATGGAACCTATGAGATGAGGCAGGGCCTAGTTAGAGACACAAGTCCTCCCTGGAGCCTCTGACTGTTTATCATCTTCTACTACCTGCCACTTGTTTCAGGTGAGTGACTGTGAGGGTCCCACCCGCACAGGCTACAGAACTGCACCTGTCACCTTGGTTAACTAGGAGCACCTACCCTCGTTTTATTGAGCCCTAGAGAAAATGGTGTTCTGATGAGACCTTGCAAATGAGATGGCCCCCTACAAGGAATGAAACAAGTAGGAATTTCCATCAGGCCACTGGGAATTCTTGGTTTCCAGCAGTAGGGAGTCACCGTGAAAGCTCTGATCAATAATTCATAAGCTTTCAGTGAATGTCCATTATCTAATTCAAACGTCACCTCAGTTTACTTTGTTCTATAAGGAGAGCGCTCAGCCCTTCCCTGCTCAGGTAAGTTATCCATCCCCCGTAAGTTTTATATTTTTTATCTGTAGAATGCAGATAATATTATATACGTAATTTTATATTATATATATAATATAAAATACTATAGCTTTTATATAATTGTGAGGATCAAGTGATCCAGTGTTGGCTAAAACACTTAGCTCACTTTCTGGAGATCTAGTAGATGCTCAATAAATCTTCATTAACTCATGTACTTTCCCAAAAGAAAGGGTTTTACACTACTTATTTAATTATAAAACTAATCAAACTAATTTGGAAAACCACACTGTAAAAGACCCTGAGAAAGCATCTAAAAATCACTAAGACACATTCACTGCTATGGAACCATGATGCCTACATTCTCCCTTATTAAATGACATAACTGAGAGGAAAATTTTTTTTTCTAGTCATAGATGTGGACTAGATGATCCTAAATGACCCTAACTACATGACCCTACCTCTTTGGAGTTAAAAGCTCCAAGAAACTACATAAAAAGCCACCTAGCTGACCAAACCACTGAGAACTGAGGCCAGGGCCAAGTCCCCGGAGCACCATTAATGGCCACTCTCCATGGTACAGATCTACCTCTTCCCAAGGGCTGGCAGTGTGTTCTCTCAGCACCGTGACTTACTGGGCTGAGAGCAGGATCGTACCTGTAATTGTGGAACCAGTTGATGACAGTGCTGGTTTTCAAGTTGAGCTGGGTGGCGAGTTCTTCGATGGTTTTTGGTGACGGGTATGGCTTTTGCTGATATGCTCGTTTCAGAGCTTCTTTCTCTTCAGGAGCCAGCACCACTCGGGGTTTCTTCAGCTGGTGCTGGGGCTGGGGGCTGGCGCCTTGGCTGTAGTCAATGCCAACAGATGGGGGCTCACAGGGCTGGCTGTCGCTGACTGAGCTGTGCCGCCGCTTCATGTAGGCTGAGGAAGGGAGAGAAGTCAGACTGAGGTGCAGGCCCAGCTGTGAGGTCCGCCCACGCCCGACCCCCACAGTACTTGGCATACCACCGGCTCGAGACTACTTTTGCATAGACTGTAGCACCAAGCTGTTCTGCCCTGCTCTTCCACGAGCGTTCTGAAACATTTGGACTAGAACCATTGTGAACCCCAACACACACTCATTAAGGACCTGCTCTGTTATCATGTGAGGTCCCTGCACGACGAGCAGTTTAGTGAGGGATACAGAGAAGTGTACAGATAGATGACTCCAGGTGGGGGGCACCGAGGGATATTACAGCTCAGCCGGGCGGTGGGGGGTGGGGGCCAGGGGAGGCTTCCCAGGAGAGATGATGTTTAAACGGAATCTTGAAGGACAAGGAGGGATTAATCAGAACAACAGGTGATGAGGTAGAAGATGGCAGGAGGTTGCTCCAGAAAGTGGGAACAGCATGTGCAAAGACAGTCACACAACAGCACGGTGAAAGTGTGTTGTGTGTGTGCGCGGAGCCGTGTGCTCTAGGAGGAGTTGGTGGACATAAGGCTGGAGAGATGGGCAGGGCAGGGGTGGGCCCAAAGTTTGGACTTTACCTTGAAGGTAATGGGAAGACATGAAAAGATTTTCATTAAGGGAATATGATGAGCGATGTGTTTGAAAGGCTGTTCCAGCTACAGTTTGGAGGGAGAAGGATTGGAAGGAAAGAATGATAATGATCTGAACTAAGGCAGTGGTGATGTGGCTGCAGAAAAACAAAAAGACTGTGGAGACAGTAAGAGGTAGAAGAGACAGGACTTGGTGACTGACTAGGGAGCACAGAGCCGAGGATGGCTCTCTGGTCTCAGGCGTGGGAGATGGGTTGGGGGGTGGTGTCGTTGGGTTGGGCACCATGGAAGGAGCACAATAAAGGGAGAAGATGATGGTATGTCTTGGAAAGGTGGGGTCCGAGGGGTCTCTGGGTCTTCTACATTGAGATGCTCTGTGGGCAGCTGAATAGATAGGTATTAAGCTCAGAATAGTCTGGTCTAGAGAGAGGAATATGGAACCACTAGAATAGACACTGTAGTTAACTCAATGGCATTGATGAGACAGAGAAGGGCTGAGGACGAAAGCCTGGAAAACAGCCACATGCAGAGGATACTCCCAGGAAGGAAACAGGTGGGAGGAAAACCAGGAGACAATGTTGGGACAGAGGGATGAGTGCCGAGTGATGGTCAATGGCACTGATGCTGAGAAAGGAGAGCGTGAAGGACCCAGGGTGTCCTTTGGATTTAGAGAGTAAGAGATAACTGGAGACCTTGGCAAACACAGTGGAGTTGTGGGAGCAGAAGCAGGACTGTAGTAGGTCTAACAGTGAAGGGGGTGAGGAGGTGAAGGTAGTGAGCATGAAGTACTGTTTTAAGATGCCCAACTACTATAAAAGAAAAGCGAGAGACAGGACGGCATCTAGAAGGGAAACAGTGAGAGCTGACAATGTTTCTAAACTGAGGGAGAGAGGAGACAGAGAGCTGGTGATACAGGTGAGAGGGAAGGTGATCCCTGGAGGTACAGACAAGTTTAAAGAGGCTGAGTGGGGAAAGCTGATGGCCTATTTTCTTTGTGAAGTAGGAAGGCAGGAGGAAAGGTGACCTGAAGTGATGGGAAAGGAGTCTCGACAGTGGTGGAGTTGTGGGAAACTGTGGTGGGGGGTGGAAGAGAGGGAATGGCTAGGGGTGGGGAGCGGGGCACAGAACACCCCACCGAAGCTGGAGACACAAGTCTGAGGCAGCAGCAACACATGAAGGTCTGGGATATTCGCCCACAGGTCCCAGATGCCAATAAGGATGGGGGAAAAAACTGGCAGGGCACTAACCCAAGGCTGGGATTTGCAGGGGGACGAGGAATGGAAAGGTGTCAGAGACAGCATGTCATGGCCAGAAGGGTAATAAAGTAAAGGATCATGGAGTCTGGAGTGTCTGCGGAAGGAGACAAAGGCAGTAGAGGGCAAACTGAGTGGGGTACGTGAATTGAGGCTTTGAGAGGCAGAGTAGTTATGTGTGATAACAAGATCTGGGGAACAGCCAAGGGCTGAGGTGGTCAAAGAAGTTGAGGCCCAGGTGCTGGTGGGTCAGATGGGTCATAAAATCTCCCTGGACGAGCCAGGAGGTGGGCCTGGACAAGACAGTGATATAGGGAACAGTCTTGAGAAAATATAGAGAGTGAGAAGGAGGTTGTGAGATGACGGAGATGAGAAGGGGACTTAAAGTACAGTGTGCTGGAACGAGCTTCCAGGAGGCAGGGCCTCCCCCAGCAGTGGAGGAGCGGCTGGAGCAGGGCTCAGAGCTCGGGGAAACACGTGGCTTGTCCTGGAGCGGGCAGCAGAAGCGAGCCGAGCAGCACAGAAGCTGGAGATGAGGGGAGTACATGTGCTGTTAATACGTGTGTTCACTGTGGAATGAGGGTTAGGAGGAGCGGTGGGGAGTGGGCAGGCTGCGATGAGGCTCAGGGACTCAGTGTGTGACTGTCCCAAGGGGATGTGCTGAGTAGATGTGAAGGCAATGGGAGGGGATGCCTGGATTTTAAACTCTCTCAGTTCTGTCAGTGCTGTTTGTGCTTCATCTGCTCCCCTTGTTGCTACGTGTCTAATCACCAACTATGTGTGCTTCGAGTTTAAAACCATTCGGACTTCCTGAGCAAACGAACTATCCATAGTGACCTTTCTAGTGCACTAGTTTGGAATAGGGTCTGAAAATTCTTTAAAACTTCTTCAAACTGATGGAAGAGGAGAAATATTATTTAATTCAAACGGCATGTAGTAGTAGGAGTAGCAGCGGCAGCTGTCATTTATCAGTCACCCGCCCAGTTACGCAGTGGCAGAGACTATTATCATCCCTTGGTACAGATGGAGAAACTGAAGCTTAGAGAGGATGAGTGATCTGCCTGAGGTCACACAGGTGGGAATGACAGAACTGAGGTCGGATCTAAGTCTGGACTGGATAGCGCTGCCCGCCTGCGTGACACTGGCCACCCCTGGTCCCGTCTGACCATAGCATGGGGGCAGGGCCTGAGGCTGTGTCCGCGGGAGCCACAGAAAGCCAGGGACACACACTTTAGCAGCACTGACGTCAGGGTCTCAGATGTCACAGGAGAAGACTGCACACTGCCAAGGCACATCTGTAGCCTCCAGGGAGAGGAGCCCAGGCCATAAGCTAGCAAAGGGCGTGCGTGCGCGCGTGTGTGTGGCCAGGTGCGTGTGAGTGTGTGCACAGGCTGGTTCAAGGGCCATCTCATGGAGGAAAAAAAAAGCAGAAGGGAGACTAGGGTAGAGAAGGAAGGTTTACAAGAAAGAAAAGAAGAAAGGAAGGACGGAAGGAAGGAGAGCAATAAAAGATTCGATCTCACGGGAGCAGCAGCAGCTTTACGGGAGAGAAGGAAGCACCGTGTACATGTGAATCCTATACCTGCACCACCTGGAGCAGAAGTTCTGATCCAGGCGAGACTGGTGGGAGCACAACTTATTTTCATCGATTTTAAAGGACTACAAATTATTTTAATAACTAGCATTTACTGAGCACTTATATGTGCTGGTTATTATACTAGGTACATTCTTTCCAATCCTCACAACCTGAAAAAGTCGCCATTATTATCCTTATTTTAGAGGTGTAGAAACTTAGGCTAGGGAGTTACTTAACTTGCCACTTTATGCGTATGATTAGAACTAGGAAACAACTGAGAAGCCATCTTCTCCCCGCACATTTATTATGAGAGATTTAAAAGGCCGGAAAGAAATGAGTCTGGTCTGTCCAGCCAGCCCCCTCCTGCTGGGCGGATGACCAATAGTCTACAGAGATCATAGGAAGTGCTGTGCTCCAGGTCACCTGCTGCCCTGTCTGCCTGGTCAGGTGCCTTGGTCTCCCGCTGGGCCTGGGGAAGGCTCCTCTAGTGAGTATCCCTACTCGGGAGAGAAGACAGCGGGGCCACAGACGCTTAGGGACCCTGGGATGTGAGGAGTGGCCTGGGCCCGGCTGAAACAATGACTCTTGTGTAACACAAGATGGCGCCCAGAGGCCATGAGAAAAGAGGAGTGGCGGCCTAGGAAGCCCGGGCATATCTATTTCCGGGGGCCGAGGTCCTTTTCCACTGGCCGGCCCAGGAGGAGACACACTCAGGGGGTGGTAGAACGGGGGCTCGCCCCTCTCCCGAGGCTGCTTAGGAGGTGGCTTCGGGAGGGCTGGTTGGCAGTTTGGAGCTGCCACCAGGAGGGAGCTCCCTGGCACTTAGCAAGCTCAAGGAGGGAGGCCACTGCCTTTTGGCAGAGTGCAGAAAACTTTAAAATTGCTTGGGTGAGCACTGAGAATTGTTAAAACTGTGTCGGGTATATCAAGTTCACGATACCATTCTTTCTGCTTTTATGTTTGAAGTTTTCAATAATCAAAAGTTAAAAAACTTGGGGGTGATGTGGCACCAGGCCTCTGGAGCTTGCAGCGCTGCCTGGAGCTGCCTGAGAGGCTGTGGCCTGTGTCAGAGCCTTGGTCTACACACCTGAGGGGAGGCCAGAGCCCGCTGGAGGGGCTGGGATGGGGTGGAAGGCCACTGCCTGGGCACACGGTCCCATTGTGGCAGGCGCTCAGGTCGAGGCACAGAACACATATCTGAGAGCACCAGCTGTGAACCTGACAGTTCCGAGTCTGGATTCCTGCTCCCTACTTATGCCAGCTCTTGGAATCAGGTGAGTTTCATAAGGCCAGAGCCTCACCTTTCCCGGACACTGACGTCTACACTGGATGGAGCTGTGTGAATTAAGTGAAGTCTCAGCACAGTGCCTGGCAACTAACAAGTGTCTATTGTGATAGACGAGCCAGCCCCACGAGCTCCTGGGGGAAGCATCAGAGACTCTCGCTCCTTGGAGCTCCGGCCCTTTCCCTGGTTGGGTGAGAACAGTGATACTTGGCTGGCCATGAACGGCCTCTGAATTCAGAGGATACAAGCCTGGGCTCAGACATGCTGGGGACGGGGCCAGCTATAGCCACGTGGGTGGTTGTCATGCCCACTCTTTAGCTGGGCTCCTCTGCAAAGGCTGATTTTAGGAAGGTAGTCACAATTCTTATGGTCAGACCAGCAGCTGGTGCCAGATCTCCACAAACGAGATTCGAACTCAGCCATGGAGTGACCTCATAGATCACAAGATCACAAGTCACAGCAGGAGAGAGAGCTGTTCTGGCAGGAACAGCTTTGCCATGTTCCAGGCTGGGCAACCTTAATGGGGGCACCTAACTTCTCCGAGTCTCCTTATCCATAGGTGCATTTATTAATGATCTCTTTAATAAGAAAATATATGGAAGCCCCTGGCACGTGATGCATGCATAATAAATGTCATAACAGCCCACTCATCCAACAAGACAAAAGATCAGAAACACAAGCCACCACCAAGTACTGTGGTGCTCATTTCTTGGTGGCCTTACTTTCCTGAAAGAAGAAAAAGGGCACACTGACCGCCAGGGTGACTACGAGGAATTGTCAAAGTGCTCCCCAAAGCCAAAATGTCCTTGGGTTCAGGCCACTAGGCAGGAAGTGACACAAATCTTTCCAGTCCTCTCAGGTACTCATGCCCTGGCTTCCAGTCCCTGGCTCACACATCGATGGCCCTCCTCAGCTCTGCGTGAAGGCTTTAAATGAAAGGGCCGGGGCGGTTACCTTTCTTTTCCATCCGTTTCATGTCCATCAGCTTCTCCACGTTGTTGGGATCATTCAACCACAGCTGCATTCGAACAAAGGGTTCCCGTCCTTTGAGACTGAGCTTGTGCCAGGGCTTTGGGCGAGCAAGGAGGTCGGAGACAGAGCCTTGGGTGAGCCCTAGGATGGTCTCCCCAAATAAGCGCTGACCTATAGAGAAAACAGAACCAAGAGAGGTATCATCACTGAGAGCCAGGGATATGGAAGGAGAAATCTGTGTCAAGATGCACGTCAGACATGGAGTTTAAAGGCCCAGAGTCTGGTCAGCTGGGTCCTGGCTTGCAGGAAGCGCTTTGCGGAAGTCCTTCTTCAACCCGACTCGGGACGAACTCCATTGGTGACAGTCAGTTTTACTTTTGCATTCTGCTTACACACAATGTTTCTCTTCAGGCTTTGAATGACCTGAGGCCTGGATAATAACATTTATCGGAGGTGGCTAATCCCAAACCCAAGCTCAGGAGGTTAAGTAGCACACAGGGAGACCTCTCTTGTACAACCTCAAACCACAGAGCTGTCTGCACCAGCTCCTTTCATGATTCACAAGGTTATCGGGTCTTGCTGAGAAAAGAGGCCACTTGACCCAAGGTCACAGCAGGTAAGAGAAGGAGTAAGAGCTCCTGAGCTCTGTTTTTCTGAAAAGCAGGCCATTTCCAATTCTAAAGTCTGTTGCCACAGTCTAAGCTGCTTCTGCTGACTGAATGAAGCTCAAAGCGCCTTTCCTCGATGCCTTTTCCCTGAGGCCGTGGGGGGCAGCCGGCTCCCCAGACTGATCAGAGGGCATTTCCCTCTGGAGAGCACAGAAGCGTGCTCATCAGAGGCTTAAAAAGAAAATTTCTCTTCCTGAGAGCCATTCAGCTGCAGGTTAAGAGGGGCCACCACTTTTAAAGGTTCAAATGAGAATCAGGTACAAGTTGAACGACCTGGTGGGAGAACTGAAATGAACAGGACTCATTAGGCCGAATTGGAGATTGGGAATAGGGAGGCCAGTGTTTGGTACCGTAAAGCACATGCAACACGGTACCCAGGGCAGAGGTGACAGGATGACTGGCTTATTCCCTCCATGCCTCCCGTCCGCCATCTGTGAGAAAATGGTGGAGTGCCGCCTTGTAAAAAGCGGGACTCCAAGTAAAGTGTACAGCATGGAAAATTTAGGATTTGAGAAATCAAAAAAGAAATTTTTTTTTTCTGGTATCACTCATTTTAACCTAGAGATCCATTTACTGATTTTGTAAACATGTTTCTCTGCTTTTCAAACTCTTAGTTTGGCCTACATATGTCCCAAGTTCTTACCCATTTTTTTGTTGTGGTTGTTTAAAATAAATTTTACCTAATTCTAACCTGGCAAACAAATCTCACTTCATTCCAAGGAGTTGCTATGTTTAGGGAAGTGACATACATGAAAAGCTAGTTACTATTTGCTTGACCCACCTAGTTGTATGGGGGGAAACTCAAGTGATTACTCTTGGAAATCATTTGTATTACCTCTAGAGGTTTCATAGCAGTGGCTCTCAATCGTTTTTGGGTCACAGACCCATTTGAGAACATCAAGAAAGCGACAGACCTTCACCTGATGAAATGTGCACGTACACATTCTGCATATGATCTCAACAGATTGACACATAAACACCCCAAGACCCCAGGCCAAAGGTTACGAGGATGCCTGAGTCTCAACTAAGGGTCATCTTGGCTGCTTAATGTGCCCCCTCTGTGTCCACTGCCCCCCTCAGAGACCCCAGCAGGGGAGGTCGCTCCTTTTTTGGAGCACTTAAGACCAGTGAGAGCTATCATGAAGACTGCTTCTCATCTCTACGTCCAGGGTGACATGCTATGGAGCTTTCCCGGAAATTCCTGCTCAAAGAGGTGGAAGTCACCCGTTTGGCATGAAAAGTTTTAGCCCTCAGGACACTGCTCTCTGTGCTTCGCCACATCTGAAAATGGAGTCCCACAGGCCAGTGGGGTTCTGCTGTGGCCACCCATGTACCTCATCAGCGACAACTCCAACGCCGAGGGGACATGACGGGGAGGCCGAGGGGGAGATTTTTTTTTTAAGCTTTTTATTTATTTAAGTGTGTTTTTCCAGGACCCATCAGCTCCATGTCAAGTAGCTGTTTCAATCTAGTTGTGCAGGGCGCAGCTCACAGTGGCCCAGGTGGGGATCGAACCAGCAACCTTGTTATTAAGAGCACTGCGCTCTCACCAACTGAGCTAACCGGAAAGGGTGAGATTTTAATGTTTACGATCTCACAACCGTGATCTTGCAACTTACCAGGGTTTGAAAAGAAGTTTTCTTCAGCTGACTTTTAACATTTACATAAAATGACGGTTCCTAAAGGGAGTGGGCAGCAGCAGTAATGTATCAGGCCTGCTTCCCTGGACTTGTAACAAGACGGTAAGGTAGGGATGACCCAAGCCGAGGAATCCCTACGTTTTAATAACTGATGGGCATACGGGACTTATTTTTAAGAGTCAACAACTAAATTATTTTTATGAATCAACCTAAGTTGTTATTATTTTTCTCTGGTTCTGTTTTGCACAATCCTTTGGGTAGAAGGCCTCGCCCACACAAGCTGGCCTAACCCCTAGGCTGTGAGGTCACTACACAAACTTTTTTAGAACTCACTTCACTGCGACTCCCTTCTTTTCCCATCCTCTGGAAAAACAGATACACAAGGCCCCTCCTGAGGGGACTGGGCAAAGTCCAATAACTCTCAGGGGTCGTCTTAACAGGCATTGCAGAGAATGGTGCTCCTTTAATTGACTTTCATACCCGGGAAATAAGGACATACGTGTTTGGGGAGTGGCTGCTCCATTCTCTGGATGCCTAAACCAGGAGAACCCTGACTAGTCAGTATTACACTGCAGAAGAACAGTGGTTTGAAATGACTAAACACCCTGATATTCTTACAGCCACAGACCAGTGGTGCCACAGGGCCTTCAGTGAGAGCCGCCTCAGGCAGAGCACCTGGGCGGCTGTGGCCCTTTCGAGGCAAATGGTCTGGGTGTGAAACCCAGGGGAAGGAGCAGTGAACTCCGTTTTGTAGGGGCTGCCTCCTCCCAGTGCAGGGTCTGGGGAATGGAGCCAGCTTCCTGAGATAGCAGGGGTGACAATAGTAGACCATTAGCTGCCAGGCAGGGTGCTAGCAATTGCTGCTACTTACAACCTCAGGGCAGGCCAATTGTTATTCCAGTTTTACTGAGGAGGCTCACAGAGTAGCTTGCTCGGTATCATAAGTAGAAGAGTTAGGATCTGAACCATTTGTCTGACTCTTCTGCTACGCCACCCTGGGCTGGTGTGCTGATGCTGACCCTGACATCTCTGGGGTCCCCAAAGATGGCGGGCCCTATGGGACAGCCCCAATCAGGGTGGTGGGAATGGATGGTCTGAGTAGGCTTGAACCCCGAATGCATATCTTCTAAGAGGTCCCGGTGTGGACGCAGTGGCGGGAGCCTGCTGGCACTGACCTGTAGCTCTCTGGCACCCTTATGAGCTGCTTAGTATCCACAACTGTGGGACGTTTTGTATTCTTATAGGTGGCCTGTAAACGTTTACATCCTTTGGCTGGCTCAGCCCGAGGCCCCCCGACCCGTTCTTCCGGAGAACCTCTGCACTCAGCAGCGGGGGAGGGAGCTCACCGAGGTTGTTGTCGGTCAGCACCTCCTTGACCCTCTTGGTGATGCCGTACGTGTCCAGCTCTGGAGACATGGCTACCAGCTCCTGAATGCTGAGGGCCGAGTGTCCGGAGAGAGGCAGTGGGGTGGTGGGCTGGGAGTCCGAAGCAGGTGGGTCGCTGGGCTCGGGTGCTTTGCCGTCCTTACTTGTTTCAATGGGGGGGCAGGGCTGCTGGACCAGTTCCGTCAAACTCTTCACCGATTCGCTAGAGCTCATGGGTGATTCAGGTGCAGGGCTGCAGCTGGCAGAGGTCTTTGGCGTGCTTTCTGTAATGAAAGCACACGGAAAATCGGGGCTGAGAAGAGCTGTCCTTACCACATACATCTACTTTCCTACCTAGAAGGTAAGTAGACGCCCTGTATGGTAGCCGGTGGAGCTAAATGAATTGTTTTTAGAGTTTTTTGGTATTAAATATAAAAAATAATAGCAACAGAAGAAAAACTAGGGGTCTAAGTAAAAGGTTTCTGAAGGCTCAATCTAAGGCATTGTGTTAAACACGGTCATATCCTTATCCTGGCGATCACTCCTTTAGGTATATAAACGTTGAATAACTACGGCGTACATTTGAAACTAATAGAATATTGTATGTTAGCTATATTTTAATAAAAATCTTTTTAAAATTTTATATTAATCATTGCTATCACTGTCATGATTTCTCCTAATTCTATTAATTCAGAATTATCTTGGCTACATTATGACCTGCATACTTATTTTGTCCGTAATTTCCAGGACCAAAAAAATGGACATATTATTTTAAATGAGGGCTGTCCACGATATGCGGCCACCACGGTGAGGGCCTTTGACAAGGAGACGTCAGGTCCCCTGCTGGCCCCCAGCGGCCCAGGGCTAAGTCTCACTGTGACCCCAGGGAACTCCACGGCATCCAGACTGGAGGGACCGCAGAAGAGGAGTAACCGCCCTGCTCTGTCAGATCCCAGGAGGTGCTTCTGAAAGCCAAGCTCTGTTTGTCTGGTGCCCAATGTCACCGCCACCAGAAGAGATGGGCCCAGGTGGGCACTCAGGCCTCCACGCTCTCCTCTCTTAAGAAGGGCCTCTGTACTGTTGTCACAGGTGCCCAGTGGAAAGCGCCACCCTGTGCTCTGTTGGTGGGTGGTCCCTTCTGGCTTCTCTGTTAGCATCACCCGTAATACCCCACCTCCATTCTAGTTTGGGGATATGTGGAATAAAGGCTTTGGCCTTTTCCTAATTTGTAAATCTAGAGAAATATAGAGGAAAATGCAAAGTGACTTAGCACCGCAGTTCTGCCCACAAGGTAAAACCTGCCTCTAGCTTGGTGTCCAGGTGCACTCTCTCCCCCCACCCCCACAGCACCATGTGGGGGGGGCCAGGCCAGGCATTGTCACATGGGCTCTAAGGCCCCAGAGAGACGACAGCTCATGAGGCCAGGCCACTCAGTGAATAATAATATCAGCACACCTGGGCGGCCTCCAAAATACTCGGTACCTGACTGAACAAAACGTAACACCGAGTTATAAATGAATTACAATTGACTATATAACTGCAATGTCCTTTGCTAGACATATTATAGCCAGGATAACAACCTATTCTGAACCCAAGAGGGTGGAAAATGTATTCCAAATATAAGGGACACTTTGTATAAATACCTAGAAAGATAAAATCCCAAATGAAACAACTGCAATTCAACCGATAAACCTGTTTATTGTCCTAGATTGGTACAGAGTTCCGCCAGCGTGTAAACCTATGTCCTCAACCTGGAAAACCAGGTTAAAAAACAACACTGGTTTGTGAAAGATGTAAAAGAGACAGACGTAACGGCAGAAATGGTCCATATAAATCTTTAAGGCAATATGAATTCTACAAATCGGATTTCTTTTCCCAGCTCACCTCCAGGTCATCACAAAACTGGATATAAAACCCAGCAAATGTTATTTTTTGTATCTGAAGCAGCAAAGGAATTGTACTGTAAATTTGCCCTGATTCACCCATGCGAGGGACCAATTTGGCAGATCATCCATCTTGCTCACTGTATACTGTCAAGGATGGCATGAATTCCCCACATGATAAACAGATTTCTTCTCAGGTTTGTGTCCTTTAACCCACAGCAAGGTCAAAATCATGGCTGCCTGGCTAACCGCATAGTGCCGCTACCCTAGTGCTCTCCCCGTTTGTTCTGGGTGCTGGCCGAGGCAGGGCTCCCCAAATAACTGGAGCAGAGTAGTATTTCCTTCTTCCAGACATTCTCAGCAAGCTGCTCACATGCATTTTTTGCCATGAAGAACTCCTGAGAGAACAGAGATGCTCACCACACGTGACTGGTGTCCTCCTGTGCTCCCGGCCATGGCTAAAGACACAGGCGAACCCCCAGGATCAAAACCCCATGGGGACCTTGAACTGTACCAGGCCTGCCTGTATCTGCCTCCACACTCAGGGTCTGTAGAAAATGTAACAGACACCTCGAAGCTGAATGTGCTTCCTAGGGGACAATTATTCCCCGACAGACACATGTGCACACAGATGTCACTGTGGTCTCAGGTCACAGAAAGCAGAACTGGGGCCACGTTTTTCGACAGGCACAGATTCAATAGCAAATGGCCCCACTGGAGACAGCAGCAATCCACACACCCGGAGTATCATACTAGAAAAGAGAGTCATTCTTTGGAAAGCTATTTCCAGTAAGCACCACAGCTCCAGAGGCAGGACTGGTACCACAAAACCAAACGCATTAACACGCTCCCACAGCCCCTGGCAAGGCGGCCGGGCCCCTGGGTGCAGGGAGGACAGGTACTTGCCCGTCTGAGTCACCATCGTCACAGAACAAGGAACGTAAGTCAACAGAGAAGAAGAAATATTACTGTTTTTTTTCTTTTCCCCAAACTAGCAAATGGAACCCACTGATTAAAACAATACTTTTTGAAAGAACAAGGCTTTGTTCCACTTCATGTACTTAAAAATAATTAAGGAAAGAAAAAAAAAAGGAAGAGTCCTGGGCTTGGCATTAAGGCACTGAACCTGGCTGGGGTGGGAACTACTAGCCAGCTATGTTTACTTGAATATGACTCCTCACTTCTTGGAACACCCTGGTTTCCTTGTCTGAAAATGCAGCCAGGGTTGCAGTGGGGAATGAACCTGTCACATGGTTGGTGCTGAGAAACACAATCTGAATTTGATGTTAAAAAAAGAGAGCAGTTATTAACTTGCATTGAAATGTATTTGTTTATATAGAGGTCCCCTACATTCAATGTCAATCTCCTCGTGATTTATTGCTATTTCTTCCACAGTGCCTGGCACAAGACTGATATGCTGGTGATAGACTCAAAGGCTACGTTACACCTTGTACGATACCATTTAGATGACATCCTGGAAAAGGTAAAGCTAGAGGGACAGAACACAGATCGGTGATTGCTAGGGGTGAGGGGCAGGAGGTGACCACAAAGGGGCAGGAGGGAATTCTGGGGGGAAAATGGAATTATTCTATATCTTGATTGCCAAAATTCACGTAAATTGTACTTCAATATAAACTTACTTAGGAAAAAAGTGTGGGTGGAAAGAAAGAATGAAGATGTGTCATTCTGTTCATTCTTTCCCTCATTCCCTAAGTCGCTGAGCCCGGCCTCTGGGCATACGGCAGCAAATGGGCAGGGGTGGCCCTGCCCTGCTGAGGCTCGCAGCTACAGGAAGATGGTCATTAAACAGAAGTACCTAATGAGTACGTATGTCCCGATGGGAGGCAGACGGCGGCCATGGGTGCACACAGCCGTGGGGTGGGGCACTGATGTGGCCTAGGGAGCAGAGAGACCTCCTGGGAGAGTGGCATTTCAGGTGAACTGCAGGCGTGAACGGGAGTCAGCCAGGTGTAGACTGTTATAGACATGTGGTGGGCTGGAGGCATGAATGACATTTAGTGCAGCAAGAACACAGGCAACGAGAGGCCCCTGAGGGCAGGCTGTGCAGGGCCTTGAATCAGCCTCCTGCACTGGGGAGCCAGGGAAAGACTCTTCATCCTGGCAACGCTTCTCTTCTGGGGACGCAAACCAGGCACTACAACGTAAACCCGGAAAGAGTGTCCACTACCAGGAGTCCAGGTCTCCAAATGCGGCACGTTCACACAACATGCAACGTGCTGTAAACAGCAGCGAGAATGCCAGGCCTGGAGTCACCTCCACAAGCACAGAGCAAGGTGCGGGACGAAGCGGAGCATGATGTCCCTATGCAGGTGGGACGCCTGCACGCACTCCTGTGTTGTGGCTACTAGGTACGTAGTAAGGGTGCCAAGTCACACGCAGGAACGATAGAGAGCAAGTTCAGGATGGACAGGAGTTGACTTCTAGGAGAAAGCAGCTTTGGGAGGGGGCTTCGGCTCTACCTTTAATGTTTTATTTCTTTTAAAAATTATGACCAGGAGATAAGGTTAAGGTGGACAGGCACATGGGCATTCATTACATTTTCATGGAATTTTATGTTTGAAATATTACAGACCTCACATTGACAAGAAACCAAATAAGCTTACTGTCGCTTCAGTAGAGAGAATGAACTTGCTAATGTCAAGGCTGGGGTCAGGAGGTCCCGAGGAGGCTGTAGCACCGTCTGGGGAGAGCAGGTGGTGGTCTGGAAGAGGGCAGGGAGTGGGGTGGGGAGAAGTACACAGTTTCAAGGGAGATTAGGAGATAGCTTCAACAGGCCTGGGGGTCGAGTGGAGGAGAGAAGAGGGTTGAGGATGATGGAGGAAATGGTGCTTCCCACACTGGGGACTGGCCATTCCGGGAGAGGGTGCACTGCAGCGGGAGCACCTTAGGGCGAGGGGAAGGCACAGTAAGAAACCCTATTTTACCATCATTTGTAATGGCAGCTACTACTTAGCTAACATTTCTTATGCACTCACTGTGTGCCAGGCACTGTGGCTAAGGCTCATGGGAGTGAATTAATTCAATCCTCACGATGCCCTCACCAGGTGAGGTAGGCACATCCATGTCTCTCTTCTGACAGAGGAAACATATTGTGCCCAGAGTTACACAGCCAGGAACGAGCCGGATGTTCTGTATTCTAAACATCTACCTGTATAGCTCGGTGGTGTCCGTACCACTGGCCATTAATGGTGGCGTGACTGGACATGGTTTTTCTACACTCCACATATCAATGTGAATGAACCTCAAAAACATGATGGTGAGCCCCAAAAAGCCTATCCACTACTGGGATGAGGGAAGGGCACCAAACCGCATTTACTGTGTTTCCCCCAAAATAAGACCTAGCCGGACAATCAACTCTAACGCGTCTTTTGGAGCAAAAATTAATATAAGACCCGGTCTTATTTTACTATAATATAAGACCGGGTCTTATATAATATGATATGATATGATATAATACTGGGTCTTATCAATTTTTGTTCCAAAAGACGCATTAGAGCTGATTGTCTGGCTAGGTCTTACTTTCAGGGAAACGGGAGTTCCATGTATGACTGCAGTGGTGTGGGAAGGGCATTTAGACACCGTTTCGCTCAATTCCCACCACAGTCCTGCTGCAGAAACATAAACCCTGCACTCCGGGTGAGGATACGGGGCTCAGAGGGGCAGCATGACTTGGTCCTGGTCGCATGGATGGAGTAAGGATCTGAACCAGATCAGGAGGGAGAGCCTCCACGTGGCTGTCCATCCGCTGTCTGTCAATCGTCTCAGTTTCACGACAGCTTGCCTGCCTTCTCTTCGCTCATTCATTCACTCACTCAGTCAAACATTTTTAAAGCACCTGCATCATGCACTCTGCTAGGCAGTGAGGATCAGACGCAAACCTTGCTTTCAGAAGTCTGAAGCCTGCAGGCCTGGGACTGAAAATGGGTCATTTGCATGTTTGAAACGCTCAGCTACATGGTCCATCTATCCAATTTTGACAGAAATAGTAAGGTGTTACATTTTAAAAGTGATTTGTGTGGATTCGTTTTTTTTTTTTTGCAAGGCTTTGAATCTTACATAAGGGTCACTTGTTTTGTACGATACAGAAAGCAGAGACAGTGACTCAAGGTCCTCTGAAATACACAAGTCATTCAGAAACTATAAAAGGATTATGAAAAATATTATATTCCAAAAACAGCAGGCAAACAACAGCTGCCTTAAGTTTTCAATAGAAGCCAACTGAAAATGCACACCCACCATAATTTTCAGAGACAAATCTCTGCAGTTTATCCGATCTACTGTTTAAATTTCCATACCCAGCCCTCTATCCGCAGTAATAAGAACCCAAATTCCATTTAGTGTTCATTTGAGCAGTCAGGATAAAGTCATTTCTTATTATCTCCCCACTGTGTAAAAAACAGCTTGAAGGTAGGAAGTCAGCAAGCATTTTCACCAAAAAGTAATTATTGTAAGTGACATTTTTACTGCTGGCATGCCATAAGGCGAACTGTGCATTCAGAAGGACAAGTTGCTGAAACAAAATGACAGGGTACTCTGTGACATTCTGACAAGAACCCAAACATTATTTAACTGGCGGCTGGTCTGATGCACCACTTTTCATTATGTCCATAGTTTAGGCTTTGAGCCCGTGCCAAGCCGGGAAATTCCAAGTGCTTATAAAGACAGACAGTATGGAAAGATGGGGGAGAGGAGGGAGAGGACTGGGGGGCGGGGAGAGGGTTAAGCACAGAGCTGGGGAGCAGCATGGACGAGATCCTGGCACACGTAAATGTGAATGGGGAGTGCAGGGGGGGAGGCGGAGAGAGGAAGATGGAGCCAGAGGGACAGGAGCCTTGGCAGCTGCGAGTGGCACCGTGGTGCCAGGAAATGCAGAAGGTTCTGGAGTGCCCGGTGCTGGCATCCTCAATCCAACAGGAGCCCTGGTGGCCTGGAAAGACCCTGTCCAGCTCGACGGCCTTTCCAGCTGACAGTGTGGTCAGCTTTAAAAGCCACAACAGTGTGACCACCAGGCTGGAACGGTTCCCAGGCGAGTGTGGATGGATGCGGACATTGTGATGGGGACACTGACCCTGTCCTGAAACGTGGGGACTTGACCACATGTTCCCACAGTTCTTCTCTGAAGAAACCCACCTAGTGAAGGTTTATGGCCAGTCTCTAGAAATAATGAGATTCTTTGCTTCGAAGGTGGACAGTCACCTAATTGAGTCACAAATTGGCCAGGCCTGCGCCACCCAGGATTGCGAGACCCTCTCCCTGACGAGTTCCGACATCTCTGAACACCAAACCTTTACCCAGTGGCGGTGGCGGCGTTGATGGGCTTCTCAGGGCCTGAACCCCGCTTGCGGCTAACAGCTGACACTCGTGGTGCCTTGAGCACTTCCACCCTATTTCTACAGTCACGTATCTCCGTCAAACACAGCCAACAGAAAAAACATGGAGTATGAGTGGTATTTTGACCGATTAGGAACTTGAAGCAAAATACATGGATACTTTAATTCATGTCATAGAGACACGCAGGAGCTTTCCACACTCCCTCCTACACGCCACTGGACATTTCCCACTGGGAAAGAAACTGAAGTACTCTAACAGTAAACTAAGGCTTATCAGAAGCATCCAGAGGCCATGCTGTGCAGCAGCCTCCTTTCCCAGGGCCTGTACCTGATGCCCTCAGGGAGTGAGGGCGGGGCCTGGCTGCCCTAAGTCCCATTCCCACAGGCCCCAGGTAGGTCTCCCCTCACCTTGGAAAACAGGTGGCCGCATCAAGTATCAGGGCATACCCCTCCCCACACCCAGCCTGATGCCCGCCCTCCTTGCCGCCCGGCATTGACAATACTCTTGGCCCTCAGCCAGCTAGGACATTCATTGCCTTAAATCCCTGAAAATCTCAGCAAACCTACCAAATCATTCTTTTTTTCAATAGCAGAAAGGGGTAACCTGAGAAAGGTTAGGGTGGGGCTGGTGGAAGACCTTGGGAGGAGCCAGAGGGTTTGGGTGGGACCCTAGGCTGTTCTAGGAAGGGGAGATGGCCCCTCTGTTGGCTCTAGTTTCTTCTATAAATAGGAAGAGCAATGATTTCTCTCCCACACACGCTCCGGCCCCAAGCCAGGACAGAAGTAAGGCTGGGATAAGATTAAGTAAAAGCCCCGGGCACACAGTAGGTGCTGGTGTGTGTGTGAACAATACCTTTAAAAAGTCTGCATAAGCAACTCTTCTTTGGAAAAGACAATAATGCTGGGAAAAATAGAAGGCAGCAGGAAAAAAGAAAGACCAAATACAAGATGGACTGACTCCATGAAAGAAGTCATGGGCCTGAGTCTACAGGAGCTGAGCAGGGCTGCTGAGGACAGGACCCGGTGGATGTCACTCATTCACAGGGTCTCCAGGAGTTGGAGCCACTCCAACTGCACGTCACACACGCAAGGAACCCTTCGAGTGACAGAGAAGCCAAAATACTTCAATAACAAAGAAAACCCGTTTTAAAAAAGCAAGGTTTCTATTTAACGTGTGCACTTGACTTCCAAGCTACTTGAAGTTAGGGCTGCTGTGTCTTTTATTCCATAAAGGAACCCTCTGCATGCCAGGCAGGGTGCTAGGAGTCAGGGCACAGTGCTCAACCAGGCAGACTTCATTAAGCAAGTCACTGTTGCAAAGACCCTGTAACAAGAGCTCGAACAGGGACGTAAAGGGCGTAGTGGGTGCTCACAGCACCGTGACACTGAAGGGTGAGGCGGGGGCGGGGGGGCGGGTGTGGAGGTACGCCAAGCTGAACTGGGGGGAAAGGAGAGAGAGGGAGCTGGCCACACACTAAGAAGGGGGGACGTTGGCCCCAGGGAAGGGGCTGAGGAGGGGAGTGCCCCAACCAGCCACATGTGCCATCCGGAGAGATGGTTATGGCTGCAGTGGATAAAACAGGATGACCCTGAGGCTTGGGCCAGGGTGAGGGCTGTGGGCATAGAAAGAAAAAGCGGAGGGGTGTTTAGGAAATAGAAACTGTGTGTGTATTTGGGCGGGGGGTGGCGTAAGAGGGAGAAAAAATCTGAGGTGACTGTGGGGACGGGGTAGCTTTTACCTAGACAAGGAACGCCAGAGGAAGAGCCATTCTGGGGAGAAGGGCTCGATTTTGGGTGTGTTCCACAGGAAGGAGTGATGACTACCTGGGTCTGGTGGGAAGACTGGTGTCGGAGGTTAGCACACCAAGGGCAGACCCAGGACCATCTGTCCTTGGCTGGGCACCTTGGCCTGATGTGCAGCACAGAGGTGCCAACGATGCTTGCCGTTGGGACTGTTGCTTCATAGTCTCAAAGACCTACAGACACTCGGCTCCTCCATCAGACACCATCTCGGGCCGCCTGGTGCTTCCCTTACTCTTGGGATTATTTTTCACTTCTAAGTTTTATTCCCAAACTGGGAAAGTACATTGGAGAAAAACGATCCTAGGAAATCTGCACTGACTGAGATGCACCTATGGAAGTTGTGGAGTGACGTGTGGTCCTGTGGCCCAGCCTCGGGCTTGAGCGGAGCCAGCGCTCACCGGGGAGGTGGGCACTGCAGGGCACTTGGGGTGTCAATTGGCTGCCCCTCGAGCTTCATATTTTTTCTTGTGTATCTTTTATTGGCTCTTAAGGAAACATGCATGTCAAAAGCAGAGTTTGGGAATATTCAAAATTAAACTACAACTCCATTTTTGCAGTGAACACAAAGTCTGGCCAGGTTGCAGAAGTGACAAAGGGCGACAGAGTTGGCCCTGGTTCAGGAGCACAGTGTGCCCGTTCCCAGCTTTTCTACAGATCCATACTGATTTAGAAATAATGCTTTTAAATTACCTTCAATAACCTTATTACCAAACCAGCTGTGTGTATGAATACTTATCAATGCGTCCCTGTGCATTAAGGGAAAATGTATGTCATACAAACAGTCTAAATATATATTACTGAGATGGGAAAAAACAAACCCTCTAGTTAAATTGCTTTGCTGTAATCAAAGGTTAATCACTGCGTGAGCACGTGTGTGTGTGTGTGTGTGTATGTATATACGTGAGTGCGTGTTCCCGGGCCCACGTGCACGCGTCCCCTTTTTCTCCAGGGTTCCCTTCTGGTTTTGGGCAAACCCGTCCATCCTGCCCCTACAGTCATACTGTCTGGCAGGCAGCTCACATCGCCATTCTAATAGTGGAATTAATTTCCCCAGATTTCTAAGAGTTGGAGAAGCTAAGAGGTGATTTTGAATATTTTCTTTCTGAGCCTTCTAGACCTGCAAGCTCAAAAACTCAGAAAGCCGGCAGAGAGCAGGCTTTGAAGCGTCTGTCTGGGGAGGGGCTCCAGGGTGTGCCCCAAGAGCAGCCTGCCCGTCTCAGTAACACTGCCAGGCAGTCTGGTGTGCGGGCGAGGCTGTCAGGGCTGTGGTGGAGTGTTCCTTGGCGTATCATGGCTGGCTGCAGCCGTCGGGCACGCTGCTGTGGTGGCTACTTCCCGCTTCCCAACAACAGGCAGGTGAGTGAGCTGATGTGGCCCTACATGGGCCCCGCGCCGTGAGCAACAGAACTAAGTGACGTCCTGTCGTCTGTGATGGTATTAGAAAAGCTATTAAGGTACATTATTTTATACATCCTCCCCATCTCTCCATACTGCTTTACTTAATTTGTGATGAAATTGTTGAGAAAGGGTACTTAATGTAGGACAGTCAGTAAAAGTAATTTATCATCTTCCCGCTTCAGTGCTCACGTTATCAGCGAACTCATTTTCTGCATTCATCATGCAATCAGCCTATTATTTGCATATTAATCAGGCAGTGGACCATGAAAGAACTGCATCCCAGCCAAATGCCACACTATCTCAGGAGAAACACTCAGTAATTATCATACATCAGTGTTATGATGTGGTAATTGATTATAACATCTTTCTGCTGCCCCTGGGGAGCCCCTCTGCTAACCCAGCACCAGGCACTCTGGACAGATTGTTCTTTTCCTCCCCAAATCAGAAGAACCACTGCTGTTCTCTGAGTGCTATTTCTGTGGCGTATTGATCCTCTCTTCCAAT
The DNA here is from genome assembly GCF_004115265.2 of Rhinolophus ferrumequinum. NCBI lineage: Eukaryota > Metazoa > Chordata > Mammalia > Chiroptera > Rhinolophidae > Rhinolophus > Rhinolophus ferrumequinum. The sequence continues at coordinate 92,073,007 of NC_046290.1, read as the reverse complement.
TTCATGAGGTATTTACTGACCGTAACTCAGGAATGAGAGGGTCTAGCCAGGAGGAAGGCATGTCCTTCTGGACTCTGCATGTCCTCTCTCCTCAGCCTTTTGGCTCTGGAGGCGCTGCTCTGGCTTCTGAGCAAGTTCCCTTATCAAACGAACGCTGCAACTTCAGTCTCCCTTCATTGCAAAGTTGGTACAAAGGCAGTTTGGCTGCTTTATTTAGGTGCCAAACGACAGACTAATTTTGGGCCTCCTGTAAAGGACAAACCCAACATCTGCCAATTCAGACTCTGGCTATATTTAGGAATCTGGTTCCAAAGGGAAGAACAAAACACAATCAAGATGAGGCCGGTGAGGGAGCCTCCTGGCAGCTCTGAGCTATCCAGGGCTCACTCCTCACTCCTTGTGGGCAGCCTGAGTGTGGCCCAAGGGTTGATCCACATGGGTTTCGGGTCGGGGTTCTGGGCTGGCTCAGGGCCACTGGCAGCGAGAGGGCATGACAGCTCAAGGGTGGGGCTATCCTTTCACAGAGAAAGGACCTCAGGCCACCGTGTGTATTTTCCTTGGATTTAGACTGGAAGAGGTTTCAAAGCAGCACAGATCTGCATCCCAGGGATTATACACTTTGCATTGCAAAACTTAACAGACTTGGGTCTGACTCTGCCACTGATTTTCCGCTGGGTTCTCTGCCCCTTTCTTGCCCAGGTCCCCAGAAGAAGCAACAGGGTGCATCTCAGGGTAACTCAGGAATCTGATTTTCTATTCATTATTGTTTTTGTCTTAGATCTGATTTTTGATTATTTGTCCATTTATAATTTTAACCCAATTTTGTTCCTTGTTTTGAAACATGATCTTGACTTTTTTCTGATGTAGTTCTAAGGACCAACCTTTCAACCCATCGTGGGGGGACCAAATCCTCAGGGCTGAGTGACAACTCGTGGGGACTCTACTCAGGTGCCCTGTGACACCTCCGAGGCAGCGAGGATGCTGGTCTCAGGAACACGTGTGCTTCTTTCACCTTCTTCTGGGGGCAAATTGCCTCTCATCTCTGAGCCTTGGTTTTCTCAGTAATGAGGGAAATCCCTTCCACTTATTGATTAAGGATTAAAGCTATTGCTCTGTGTGGGGCACACAAACGATGACCACCTTTTTAAAATTACCTGAGGATTTTTAGGCATTTAAGCTTGTTCATCCTACCCTAGAACCAAACCATTGAAAACAGAAGTCCCCATTTGCTCCTATGACCTATTTTTGCCTTTTGTACTGAATGCCAAATGTACGGTAAATTCTGTTTTCCAAAGAATGCTAAAAGTGAGAGAAAGGACACGTGTCCAGGGGCCTGTGAGTAGGGCCCGCTGGGGCCTTCTCCTAAACGGGAGTCAGGGCGTGCCAGCAGGGAGGGTTCAGGCCGAGCGACAGAGGACTTGACTGAGATGCTGCTGCCCTCCCCTGTGCCGGTAGCACCCCTACACCCAGACAGGATGGCTTGCTTCTGTACCGATTGCCCCAAATGGTCTGAGTGATGACCTGCAGTCTTACTCTTGAAGTTCAAGATTTTGGGTCAAATGAAGATGGAGGGGCAACATCCAAAGATGGATGGCACCTCAGAGGAGCCAAACGTCAGACAGCTGCATGCGGGGCCTCCTTCAGCGGCCCCTGGGTGCAGTGTTCACACTCGACAATCACCACCCAAGGAGAGGGTAGCTGGACTTTTCTGTTTTAAAGCCAGAGGCCTGACATTTTGTGTGTGAAGATATACTATTCTACGGCTATCTGTGCACACGTGAAACGACATATAATGGGAGCGGTTGCAGAGGTATTTACTGACTGTAAGAGGCGGACGCTATTCTGGAGGCTTTCACATACACCCTCATTTAAACCTCCCAACAGTCTTTGGGCACAGGTACTTTATTTTTCCTATTTTATAAAAGAAGCTGAGGCCCAGAGAGGTCAAGTCACTGCCCGAGGCCACACGGTCACTCAGTGGCAGAGGGGGGACGAGCCCTCGGCAGTCTGCTCTCAGCCTGCCGAGTCATACTGTTGCTCATGTTTTCCTGTTTTGCGGTTAAAATCTATCGACATATCTCTCATTAGTAACTGGTTAAATAAAATATGGTACATCCAGACATAGGAATTCCCCAGAGCTGTAAAAAGAGGAGAAAATTCTCTATGTACTGGCCTAGGAAAGTCTCCATGACCTAGTGCTGAGGTGAGAAAAGCAAGGCACAGCCCCACGAGTCCTGCATGCTCCCTTCTGGGTGGAACAAATATCTAGATGCATGAGCTATCTGCAGGAAACTGGGAACAGGATTGCTTCCAGCGAGGGCGACTAGGGCTGGGGGATGAGGGAGGCAGGGAGACTTGTTTTTAAAAAGGGTGTAAGCCCTTTTAAATTTTGCATTTTGTAACTATGGTGCACTTATTCGAAAAATCCTCACAAAGGATAGGAAAAAAAAGTCAAATAAATCTCTTACTCTGGGTTATTCCTACTCTCTCCTCTTTTTTTTGGAGAGGCAGGTGACAAATCCCACTCTTGGAACAAAGACCTCTGGGGGCTGGTTTAGGCCACAGCAGCCCTTCCCAGGGATTGTGACGACAACGTGTGCTGCTTTGAGACGAAACATCAGGTGGCTGTCTCGCTCAATGGCTGGCCACCCCAGGACTCCTGTGCGGGGTCTGTAGGCGCAGTGTGCTCCAGGGGAGGACAGGCTGGGTGGGCTCGGCTTGTCCCACCCCCGCGCCACAGGCGTGAAAGGGCCTCCACACTCCCTCTGTCCTCCTGTGTTAATGCTGCAGGGCAGCTGTTTCAGTATCACGTGGCCAGTCCCCACCATGAATCCCACAAATGCTGGCGAAGGCTGGGAAAGCTGACAAAGCAGCATCTGCACACAGGGGATACAGGGAGGTGATCCTGATGTCAACTTTCAAAGGAGCTTGTGAGAAGTGCATCTTTCTGTCCTGCAGCTTGCAGGCTGGGTGGGGGTCCCCCCTGCCTTACCCTCCTCTGAGGCTGCTCTTGGGAGTGGCGGGCCTCAGCCTGCCTCTCATCGCTCCTGAAGGGTTAGCTGCCGCACAACCCTTTTTACCTTAGCTCGGCGGAGATAAGGTTGAAATTGTTTCAAAGATGTTAATTAGAAATAAATACACGCAGTGCAGTTTCCTAGACCATCCTGGCAGGTACTGCAGCGACGCCTCACCCGAGGCAGAGCAAGATACCACTGCATCCAAGGTGCGACAGGACCTTCCTGGACGCTGGGGGTATGTCCCCTGACCCCTACTTTAGCTGAGGGTCCCAGGCCTCCCTGGCTGGCGCTGGGGCACACGCTCCTCCTGACTCAGACTTCTCATCCCTCCCTCCATTTGAACAAGGTCTTTCTCCACATGGGGCTGAAGAACCCTGCCTTTGGGCTTTGGGCCATCACAGCCCACTGACTAACATGCGACCTCCCCATGTGGCATCTTTGCTTTTCTAGGAGGGTTTTCTGAGCCTCACAAGCCCCACCCTGCAGCCCTAGACAATTTCTCCTTGAACTGTCTGTCCAGCTTGCCGGGGGCACATTCAGCAGCTGCTGGTGCTATCTCAGTGTGCCAGGCGGTGCCCCCTGCAAGCTGGAGGCCACGCTGCTGCTCATCCAGTCCTGAGACTAGCCTGCCTGCTCCATGGTCAAGCAGAGGGAGCTCGTTCCCTGGTCACAAATCTGGCTCCTGGTGGTTCACCTGCTGAGTTCTTAGGCGAGGGGTTTCACCCCTGAACTCCAAACACCTTCTTCAGCCTCCAGTCTCCATCCTGTCATTTCTTCAGATCGGGACTGGTGAGAACCACGGTGGGCTGTGCCACCCACCACTGGCTGAGGCCCATCTCCTTTCAAGAAAGAGCTGCCCACAGGGGGAAGGAGCGCTTTGGGGTGAGATGTGGCAGCCTAAGCATCCTGGGCCCAATGTCACCAAGGGGGCTGGTCACAGAAGTCACCTGAGAGCAAGGTCCCTCCCTCTGCCCTGCAGTGTACACTTTTCTTCTTATTATACAAGCCTTAAGGCAGTAATGGCAAAGTATTCTACATAAAGGAAAGACAAATCCATCCACAATCCACTTTCCTACTGTCACTTTAAATGAAAAAATAAAAGACCTCTGAATTAGGGGCCCTAATGTTTTCACCTCTTTCAAAAGTTCCATATATGCCATGTTCTGTCCCGTCAATGAACCTTTGTATCTGCAGAGCTCTCCACCCAGAACACTCTCCGCCCTGACTCCTCCCTCCTCACGGCCCAGCCCCTCCTCGAGACTCCCTCAGCACCGTGGGGCCACCTGCAGACCTGTGGCTGCACGTGCCAGGTGACAGACAACGGGAAGGTAGGTTGTGTCTGAATCCAGAAACCTGTCCTTTCTGACCTTAGAGAACTCCCTTATTATGGCACTCTTCGTAAAAAAAAGTGCCAGTGCAGGTTACAGCCAAGAAAGCAAAGCATGAAAGGGCACTTAGTTCTCCTGCCCAACATATGCAGTGCGCGCAGAAGGCTGAACCCCTGGCCAAATGCTGAGCAACGGCCACCTGCTTATGGAGGAGCGCTTTCTAGTTCCCACGTGCCTTTCCAGAATTCTCTTCTGTTTTTGTTCTGTTGTTTGTGGCTATGTATAAATTAGTTAAATACAAATCTTGTTGGCTATTCAAAATAAACAAAAGTTAGAATAATTCTTTTTGGAGAGAACCAGTAGTTACTTTCACTGACTTATTTTGACGAAAGAGAAAAAAAAATCAAACCAAATCTAGTCTAAGGCATTGAATGGCGTTTTGCCTGCTTTACACACTGCCATGGAATTTTCTAGGGGTGCAACTAGCCCCTCCTTTTCCTATTAACGTGTACTCAGATGCCCCACCCTGACTTAGTCATTAAAATTGAGGAACTGATTGCTTATTCAAGGAAGCTGCATCAGAATTTTACTGCTGAGTTCAAAGCACTAAAATCCTGGACATATTTTCCTGGTCATCTCATGGCACGATGCATATTAAAGAGCCATGATGCATGTGAAAGGAACACTGGCCTATCCCCACCTGGGGCTTGTGGCCATAATGGGGGGGTGTCCCAGGCGGGTCCACCCTTGTTAGAGGAGGACTGCAGCAGCTGTCTTCCCAGGAGGCAGCGGATACTCTGGTTGAGAGGAGCCACGTGGAGCTCCGGAATTCTCCATGGGCGGAGAAGCCTGGGAACCTGCAGTTCCTGACTGCCATGCTGGGAAACTCGGATAGTTTATGATTAATCTGAGGAGAATTGGCTTGGACAGCTTGCAGTACTCCATCTGACGCTGGTGTGGACACTTATCCCTCCAGTAAATGCAGCGCTCCCAGGTTAACAAGTTACAAAGCCGATCGCACTGGGCAACTCCTCTATCAGATTTCCGTACGTAAGGACTAACCGGCAGTCAGGAAAATCTGTTTCTTTCCCTACCCCCCACTCACCCCTCCTTTAGACTTGTCTCTTGTCTCCTTTTCCCTAGGGGCAAAAAGATTAATCACACCAAGGAACTGTGAATATGAAATGAGTTTTAAGGAATGAAAAAAGAAAAAAAATCCAGTGTTTTACCACAGATCATATCTATCTACTTATGTACCTACACCACACACACACACACACAAACACACACACACACACACACACTTCATTGTAACTCAAGGTTTTCTTCCCTCTTAAAAAACTGCTAACTGGTCAGCAAGAACCGTAGGCCACACTCAGAGCACACAAGTCTTGCTTGGCCCCTCCCTTCTCCTTCTCTGAGTGCTTCCTTTGCTTCCCCGGGGCACTGCTACTAGTACTAAGTGATGCTCGGGCAGCTGATGGATGATACCTAGGATGGAAGACAAACTACACGGAGACTTAGAGAGAACCGATCCCCAAAGGACCAGCTGCAACTCTACCTTCAAACAGGCTTGCCATATTAGATCAAAGACGGCCCTGGATATAACCACTGCCTTCCCCGCCCCAAGACATTGGACTTTGGAATCTTTGGAAGAAGACACCAAAATGTTTGCCGAAGACTAGACTACCAGGAAATATATGAACAGGTAACTGATCTGAAGTTCTGTCATTCGAAATTTTTTTTAAAAAGTTACTCCTATGACTGGCTTAGAACCCTTTGCGTTCCTTACTCTCCAAGGCCCTAACTAACGGCTTCCCAGGCAAAGCACAGGTCACTAACAGAAAACGGCATCGACTGTCCTTAATGCCCAAGGCCATCACCCCAAAGCTCAGATCATCAAAGGAACATTCAGAAATGGTTATATCCGCCAACAGGAAAAAATGATGATGCAATCGAAACTTCAGTTTCTCCTCATCGTAAAACTGACCAGCAAGTTTGACATATAAATCATCAAGGAAAATGGAGACACTGAGGGGCAACAGAGCTGGGCAGCAAGACGCAGACAGGAATTCCTCGGTGAGGAAAGCAGATTCTATGTCAGCAGTTTGCTGTTTAGATGAGTGAGGCCGCTCCACTCCTGGAGCACCTTGTCGCCATGGCAACTAAGCAGAGCCATGCATTAGGTCCACTAGATCTCTCGGCTACGAAACTGTAGCTCTTACTGAATGGCTGTGGACAGAAGGCAAGTCTTCCAAAGTCCTTCCATACCTGGGAGGCTAAACCAACTGCAAGGTCAGTTTGCCGGCCTGTATTCCCAGACACTGAGGGTTTCTCACCGTGAATCAAGAACAAACCAACCCAGGGTTGGATTTACCTTCCTGCAGCCAAGTTGCCTCAGGGCAGGGGCCTCATGGAACCGCAAAGGACAGAGCGTCTTTCTGGGTGTGGGGGTTTCTTGGAAGGATTCCGAGGTAGCCATGGTGAGAACAGGGACTCAGAATCCTGGGGAAATCCTGGGACCCTCCTGTGGGGGAGCAATGCTGAATGCTTCCCCAGAGACACTGATTTTTTAAGCTGTCAAGGAAGATTCTGGAGTCTCACAGTCATTCATCCCAATGATTTACCAACACTGATCATTAAAAAATAATTCTGTTTTTCGAATTTAAATTCCACATACTAAAAAGCACAGCTACTTATATATTCAGAAACACTTTTGAAAGGATAACACTGATGGTAAAGAAATTTCAAACAAAGGGTAATTACCAGCCACAGTCTTGCCACTGTACAATAATCTTTCTTTCCACTTTGAAGCACGTTCTAGTCTTGATCCAGAGAAACATATTTGCTTAACTGCTGTGATGATATTTAAAAGTTTATATTTTCCTGGAACATAAGAAATATTTTTCCTATTTCTCCAGTCACCACAATTCTTGTTTCTACTGATGGTTTTCCTAGTGCTGCCCGACAATGAGGTGCGCCATCAGCAATCCATCTCCTGTCTCGCTGGGATGACACGCGAGAGGCCCACCTGCCACTTCTTCCCAGAAACCACCGGGAAGTTCGATATTGCTCACTTTTATTCAGAGGCTCACTGCCTCCTCCTTCCTCCCGCCTCCGATCTGCAGACTTCCCAAGAGTTTTACATCACTTTATTTTATAAAGTAACTTGATATTTTACAAATATCATTTACATTTCTCTTAGGAGCCCTATGTGTTTTTCTTAGGTTGGAAATGTGACTGTTGTACGAATGTTCCAGCACGGTAGTGACTACCTGCTATACAATAAAAAGCAAAAAGCCATTCTTCAAAGATTTGTTCAGACACTGAGAAAGTTTTGGCATTGATCATACCCGACCTGGAACTGCAGGAGATTTCCTATTTTATTTAGGAACGAGGGATTTTGATCTAAGAAACGTTAGTCACATTCTGCCAAGTTCAGTCCTGACCCTGACAGGGCAGCAAACAGAGGCTCTCTGAGAGTTTAAGAGGAGGCCAACTTTCTGTTAGTGCAGGAGGCAAGGCTGATTTTTCACACAAACGTCCACAAAACTAGCACACACAACTATGTCCATTATTTTCCCTGCTGAGTTTTGAATGCGAGTCAGTACAGCCCGAGTTCTCTGGTGCTTGCTAATTCAATCGACCGACCCAGATATGAAGCCAGAAGGAATTCCACCCCGATCCTTCTTCAAAGGGACAACCACTCCATTTAGATGTCCAGCCAGGAAACCAACAGCTCAGGCAAGATACAGCCTTCCAACCCCCATTTTGGTCAAAATCAGAATGGAACACCTAAAACATACAAAAACAACCTAACCGGGAAGTTCACTGCATCCAAGGCGCTCTGGCTGCATCTGTGCGTGGGTTTGGCGTCTTGCAGCGTAACGGCCGCAGCCAGCCAGCTGTTCTCTCACTACACATGTTTTCCCTCGTAAAACTTCCAGCAGGCTGGCGGGCTTCACGCTCCTCACTTAGCTTTGTTTGTGTTTTCAATGAATCAATGGGATATGGAGACTAATCAAGATGTTTAGAAAAATAAGGGAAAAAGAAGAACAGCTCCTGATGCCGCTGTTCCTGAAAGCCGGCCGAGAAAAGCTCTGCCTCAGTGGGAGCCCGGGAAGGACATGCAAAGGAGAGGCTCTGGAGAACAGGCACGTGGGCCTGCCCAGCCGGCTGCAGCCACGGGTCCCCCGGCACAAATGCCACGTCTGGGACCTCACAACTCTCAGACGCCGTCTGGATCTGTACTCCAGGCCCTCCATTGCCACCTGTTTCCAGGCTGGATCCACAGCCTCAGCCCCGCTCTGCTGAGTGTCACTGGCTCTGCATCCAGCCATACCCTGAACTCTGACCCCACTTGCCTCCATTTCCCTTTTGCTGGAAGGTGGTTCAGGGTCTTCCAGATGGACTTGACTCCCACCTACCATGACCCCGCTGGAGAGTGATGTGTGTTCCCTGCTATTAGAACGGAAGCCCTCCCCCAGCACAGAATCGGTCCCTGACTCGCACAACAGCCCCCAGCCTCGAACACAGGGCTTCACACCTAGAAGCTGACAGACTGATGAAAGAATGTGGTGGAGAGCAAGAAAACGCTGGAGGAACCCTGTACTCAGCTGTCGACCCTCTTGCTCTCCAACAAACTACAACCAGAGATGAGAAAACATACAAGGCAGGGAAATATTTCATACAAAACAACAGAAATCAGCTCGTTACCTGAGCTCACACAGCCCTGCTGCAGGGGGTCCTGTAGTGACGTCACAGAATGGAGGACTAAATAAGAAAAAGGGATACAATTAAAGGAGGAAAAATGCCCAGGGTTTAAAGTTTCCTAATGCACTGAGCGCAGCAGAAGGGGGACAACGTAATGTCCCAAAGGCCCAAGGGAGGGTCTCCACTCCTTATGGGGAGGGGCCAGAATGAAGGGGAACACACAGGCAGGCAGAAGGTAAGACCCCAGCTGGGGACTACGCAGAAGCCATCGCCTGTGACTGATTTTCACCTCTGGCTGATTTTCTTTCCTGATTCCCTGATTTAGCTACTTGACTTTTACGTGTATTTATGTATAAACAGCATTTTCTTAATTGGTAACTCATTTTCTGCTGCTTATAAAATTAGCCAGGCACAACCTTCTCTCCCCTAAAAACTAAAGTTAGTTCCATGGCAACAGGTGGTGGAGGAAGCGGGGCAGTTCTCTGACTCCAAGTGCCACGTGGCTGGCCGCCTCCCTGTTCAGATGCCCCTTCTCTCTCCCCGCATGGCCCGGGGCTGCCCTCACCTGGCCCCTGCTGCTGTCCCTGGACCGGCAGGATGCCCTGGCCCAGCTCGCCGTTGAGCCAGAGCTGCATCCGGATGAAGGGTTCGCGGCCTTTCTGGGTCAGCTTGCTCCATGGCTTCGGCCGGGACAGCATGTCACTGACGCTGCCCTGAGACAGGCCCAGCACCTGGAGAGGCACACAGAGACCCTGGCGTTAGCGCCCAGGGTTGAACGTGAGGCTGCAAAATGCTTTACTGACGGGCACCAAGTGCGGGAGGTTTGACGAGAGACAGGACACAGAGCGAGCACTTCTGGGGCTGAGCAGAGAACCACTGCCTGCCGGACGGCGACAGCCTGGAGTAGGGGAGTCAGCTTCTCAAGGTCACCCATGGGCTGATGCCCTGGCATGGGAGCCATAGTTTTAGTGACAGCTTTTAGCTCCCAGGGAGAGGCAGTCTGGGAAAGGGAGGGGTGGAGTCTCCATCCTGCCAAGGCTGCAGGGTCGTTGTCCTGACAACCCAAGAGGAAACATTGAAACCATCTTGCTCTTTGCTTGGTGGCGCCAGGAAAGGCTGAGGTGCTGAGGCCAACGACCCCTTTGGAGGCAAAAGCAGCGGATGCCAGCGGGACGTGGGAAGCCAGACTCCTCTGCTGGTGCTGCGCCAAGTTGGCATTTCGAAAGGTTCGCTCTCTCTGATCACATCCTGCTCTGTGGTCGGGGGCCAGAGGTGAGCTGGTGGCAAGAGGGGAGCCAGTCTGGGAGTAAAACTCACTGCAGACAATCGACAAGTTGCATGTCCATACCCGAGTTTTCTTACGCTCGCATATGGCCATACATATGTATGGGCACAAACACCCCCCCACAGGACACAGATGCAGCCCAGAGATATTTAGGGGCTGCATCCGATCACTCTTTTGAAAAGTTCTCAAGTTCCAGAATAAACTGCACTCATGGGCCAAACAAGTTCAACGCTATTAAGTCTCTGCTAAATTTAAGGCATGAGCACAAATGTCTATTTAAATGTTCTCAAATGATATTTTTACAACACTGAACTAGAAATTTCAAGGGACTTCAAATTCTCATCCTCATTGCTATCCCCGCCATCACCTTTTGCAGAATCAGGACAAAGAGATCACAGTCAGGTATAGCAAGGATTCATAGTATGGCACACTGCAAACACTGAACTGAAGGCAGGACTGTGGGGTGGCGAGAGGCCCCTTGGAGGCCACTGCTGACCCTGCCGCATGTCTCTCAGGGAGGCTGCTTTGTCGGGGAGTCGAGCCATTACTGAACCTAAAATGATTCTGGGGTACTATGTTTATCTTATATTTTACAGGCCTGGTCAATTCCTGTTCTCCAGAATCTCATTACCAGGAAGTGCCAAACAGAAAGGGTCTGGGAGGTCATCCACAAACCACGGTACTTTCACAAGCCAGGGAAGGAAGGACGGAGTGGAAACAAGGGCATTCAACGTCCTGTGTGGCCCTGCACGTGCCACCTCGAGCCGTGTATTCCTGGGCAAGTCGCTTCACCTCTCTGGCTGGACAATACCCAAGCGCCTTCTGAATTGTGAGAAAGGTACTACAGATATGCTTTACTTAGCTTTTTCTATCGAGGGGCCTTTGGGTTCTCTGCATGTTGATCAGATCAGATCTTTTTTGGCCAAAACAGCCTACAGAAGTGCTTCTGGGCTACACCTGCCAGCAGAATTCAGTCACCTGCCAGCTTGGGGCACATAGTTAACCTAGCTGTCAAATGGCAACTTTACCATCCCCCTTGCCGTGTGACTGAGTGGTCTCAAGGCGCACAGTGGTGACATGGCCTAGCCCAGAACCTGGTCCCAGATGGGAACACGGCAAATTCACTCGTCAGCCTTTCCAGAAGTTTGGGAGTGGACAACCCATTATGCTCTTTGGTTAATTCAAAGGGTGATGGCCACGTCCTCCAGATACATCATTTGTCCTAAGCAATGAAGAGAGATGGGAAAACCCAAGCCCCCTAATCAAATCCCTTACCTTCTCCCCGAAGATCCTTTGACAAATGCCATTCTTGGCCAGCTTCTCTTTCACCTGTCGGGTGAGCTCGATGGTGTCCACCTCCTGGTACATGTAGATCTCATACTGCTCGGGGGTCAGTGGAGGGACGGAGGGCTTGGTGGGCTTCGACAGGGGCACGATTGGGGAGGATGGCAGAGGGCTGTTCTGGGGTGTGTCGCTGCGGCTGGCTCCGGTCAGGCTCAGCTCCGAGCTCTGGGAGTACGGTGACTCGGCGCTGGGCCACTCTTTCCAGTACTCGGAGGAGGAGGGTCCCTGGAGCTGGCCGCGCTCGGCCCGCGCCTGGCTGCCGCCGCCTTTTTCTTTCCCACCGCTGGCTTCTTCGACCTTGGTTTCCTCAGAAGGAGCGCTGCTCTTTCGCTCTGGCTGCACGGTGCTCCACCAGTGGTCCTTCCAGCCACCGCTGCGGCCCAGCTCGTTCTTCACGTGCCGTAGGACGCCCTGTGCAGAGTCGGCCGCTCCCTGGAGGTCCAGCCCAGGTGCATCCTGGGACTCCTTTTTGAGGGCCGGGGGGTTGGGCATTGCGGAGGTGCTGGAATCGGGGGCGGAGGGGGGCTTCTTCAAGGAGATGGCTAGAGGAGAGTAGCTGGACACCGAGGACATGGGTGAGGTGGATATTAACTTGGGGGTCAGGATGGCAATGTCAGTCTGTGACAGTGGCGTTTGTTTTAAGGCAGGGTCGAGGGCGGCCTGCTGGGCCATTTCCATTTCTCGGCGGGCTTGCTGCAGGATGGAGCGGATGGCGTCGTCGGAGTTCCCGCTGCTGGACGCGGAGGAAGGCTGGGCCGGCTCTGCTGCACGGATCAAACACATAGGTGAGATGGTGGCTGAACTGCGCCCTTTGGTGGGGAACAGTCTTTTTTCACTCCACTCCATTCTAACTTGACCTATCACAAAATGCAGATTATTTGGGAGAACCATACAGCTCTCCCAACGTTTTTGCCATCAGCAAACACAGGAGCATCTGGTCTGAGCAGTGATAACAGGACTAAGGCTACTGCTCTGTGACCTCCCGGCCTCTACCGCTGGGCGTCTGATTTGCATCTGTAAACTTGGGATGCGTATCCACTCGATCAAGGATACTTAACCAGGTCTGTGTACCAGAATCATTATCCTCTGGGCTTGTTAAGATGCACATGGCCAGGCCCCAGCCCTGGGGCATCTGACTGAGAGTAAGTGCAGGCTGGACCAGCGTTTGTAGATTTAGCCAGCTCCCGGGGAAGTGGGCTGAGGCTCTGGCTGAGGGGTACTGGGCTAAATGCTCCCCTAAGCTGCGCCAGCTCTGTAACGTGCCTTCATATCTGGGGAAATCACACAAGCGGGCTCTTCTTTAAACGAGGCTGAAAAACGCTTCAAACAACAGTGACAACCTTTAGTGCCTCTTGAGGACTTCATTTTACTGGTGAACAAAAGGCCCTCCCTTCTTCAATTCACATCCTCAGGATACAGGCAATCACTCTGCAGGAGAAACTGTGCTCGGGAGGGAACAGGTGGATCACTGGAGTTACACCTCAAGGGTGCCTTTCCACTCTCATTTTGGGGTATCCTCTGCCCTGCTGGAGGTGCCCTGCCAGGTGTTCTGGGTGTTCAGCACCCAGAGGAGGGACTGGCTTAAACCTCAGCTGTGTCCTTGACAGCAAAGACCATAGCAGATTGAAAGCTCCCTCTGCTGTCAGACGTGAGCTCCCAGAAGGACGTTTCCTACTACTCTGGGATCTCGGGAAGGAGGCGGATGGAGGGAAAGTGTTGGGACAAGAGAGCCGAGAGATCAGGGTTTCCAACCAGGGTCTACCAGTCAATAAGTCTGGGCAAATTATTCTAACTTTAAGCATATTAATCAGGAAAAAACAGGGTAACAAAATCCACTTTCCAGGGTTGTTCTGAGGACCTAGTTTAAGTTAGGTAGAAATGCCAGGCCTGGTTCCCAGAAGGGATCACCTGAGCTCACCCACTGACCAAGCCACACGGGAGTGGGGAGGCCTGGGGAGAGGACCCAGTGACCAAGGGAGTAACCAGGTGGTGGCCCATCCTCGGCTGCCACAGCTGCCTGCAACCAGGCCAGGCAGGAGCCCTGTGACCAGGTCCACGGAGGGGCTCTGCAGAGCAGGGCTTCACAGGTACAGGGCAGGTGGGTGTAGGACCCCAGGAAGAAAACTCAGGCACTCAGTCATCTCTCCAGCAGAAGGCCTGAGTTGAATGTACAGCACGGTGCGCCTCTCAATGAAAGCTCAACCAGAGAGATGCTGAAATGTGGGGGTTCTCTCCTCTTAGACAGGGCAGCTCTCGGAGAGCTCCAGGGCCAATTCCTGAGGCAGACTAACTGTAGAGGTGGCCATCCATCCAGTAAAACGTCCTGCTCCTCCCCAGCAACACTCATTCCATAAAGCAGCTGTTAAGAATTTAGTTTTCAGCCATTCTTTTTCAGTAGTGTTTGGTTAAGTATATACCCAAATAACAAAAGCCTACACTGCACTTAAAAAAGGAAATTTCATACAAACTACTGGCTAGGAGATTCTAGGCCATGGGTACATTCTTGAACCAATGCTAGGGAATGACATTATAAAAAGAACGGTAACTATTAGCAAAATATATTAGGTTGGTGCAAAAGTAATTGCGGTTTTTGCAATTATTATTAGCCTTTTAAACTGCAATAACTTTTGTACTAAACTAATACATCACACAGACCCATTACCCTCTGTACTTGTCTAAATCCTTAAAGACATGCATTCTCTTGTCCTATATATTTTAAGTTAATTACTGCTGACCAGAACACGCATAACAATTCTTCTAACTAAGTTTGGAAGATAGTAGTCAAGGAAGTAGAATCCGTACCAGTTTTCTGCACTTGCAGCTCCCTTTTGGCTTGTTCCAGGATGGACTTGATTGCTTCATCGGACCCGGTCTCGGAGGCTCGGATCCGGGTAGTGATGTTACCTGCAGGAAAAAGCCATGCCAATGACATCAAACCCACACCTGGAACACAAACCAGTGCTGCACGAAGATGTCATTCTGATAAATAGCTCCCGGAGTTGAGGCTAGTGATGGCAAGGAGGCAGGTGTGGCCTCCCAGGTACCTGTACCTGCTGTGCGTGCAACTTCACAGCAGGTACCATGACCCTGTGCAGGAAGAGGCTTCCTGCTGAAACTAAATGTTACTCGGCTAGTGGGACAAGCTCTCACATTTACCCAAGCTGGACACCCATGGGTTGGGAGCAGGGAGAGCAAATTATTTAATCCGGTACAAAAAAAGACAAAAGATTAAAAGGCAATGCTTTTCATGAGTCACTTAAAAGTAACTCCAACAACTGCTTTGCCATAGGGCTACGTTCAAGGTTCTGTATGTGTATACGAAGCTGGCATCCCAAAGGGAAAAATGGGAAAGGGGAGCAAAGGGTTGAGGCTGACTGCCTATCAATCATTGGATGGACAAGATGAAGAGGCTGAACTTAACATTTCCGTATCTATTAGCACATAATGCCTTTTAAAAATCTACGAATGAGGAGAGGAGCCTGCAGAAGCCCCTAAAGGACAAGGGTTCAGTCCTTCGGTCACATGGTGATGCTTTGCAGATAGCCACATGTAGATGCACTGAAGCTGCTGCGGCCCAGGGCTGGCCCCAGTTCTCCAAGCTCGGGCGCATGCTTTCACTTTTCACTCCCTTACTGAATATGAACTGCCGTACCACGCCGTTTGAAAGTGGCATACCACCGGGACCAAGCCCATTAAAGATGCCACTCCAAGGAGGGTGTAGTGGGGGCTGGCTCGCCAGGGCCCATAGGAAAACTGATTACGTTTGGAATTTGTTCACGCTGTAGCACTTTTAACATATCTCAGTTAAAAGAAAGTACAAGGAAGCAGCAGTATCTCATTTGACTTAGTCGTGTGATTTTTCTCAGAGCAACAATTGTTATTCTCTCACCTGCTTCTGAGAAAATGGAAAAGGCATAATTTGAATCTGAAGGGGGTTGGGATTCTTACTTGGGGACTAATTCTTAGCGGTGGTGCCACTTCTCACCTCTTCTGCGCTCAGCAGAGTGCAGGCAGCTCAGGAGGAAGGGGCTGTGCGTACTTGAACCCGTGCTTTGTTTTATACTTACTAGCTCTGTTTTTCCATCAGGTTCCAGGCCAGAATCACACTGCACAGTTTTAACCCAAATCCACAGCTAAGGACATGCTGCTTCCTAGGTTACTAACTGCAAAGAAAAACACCTGCCTGCAACATACCTTCAGACCCATTTCTTCGTTTCGGTACTTCCTGAAATAGTCTGTTCAGGCTCTGGCCTGGATTCTCTGTTGAAAAACAAGTGTGGTAAGAACAAAACAATCAGGGGGATGGTGGTGTTGACGATATGGGCTGCGTGACATGAAATCTGAGCCGCCTGTCACTCAGGGCTTCCTGTGCAACTTGGGAGCTACTAGAAACTTCTGAGAGGCCCTTCCCTGGCTGACTGGCTGCAGAGGCCATGGCTCTACTGCAGACGGAGATCAGACAGACCTAAGGAGTGGCCTGTGGCACCAATGCCACCAGGGGCAAAGGACGGGGCACTGCCGCCAAGCGAATCGCCCACCAGTCCCCGGGGGACACAGCTCACAGTATCATCCAAGGACAGTCAGTTTCGATTGACATCACCATAAAAAGCTCAGCGTGCTTTGTGCAAACTGACGCTGTTTGAAACATCTCCCTTCTCCATTTGTTCTGAGCCTAAGTGTCAGGATGTTTAAATGTGTCTGATGAGATTACCTCTCTCTACCACTGCATGATCCCCATTTGTTAAGAGGGAGGGAATTCTTTCAATTAGGGACGTGACCGACTTTTTATGTTTTTATGGAAGGTGAGGTAGGAAGGGTGTTTTAATAAAGCTTTCATGTATTTTACTCAAGGCAGGCGTGTTTTGCTCATAATGCTAAACATCACTAACAGAAAGTAAGCACTGGGAGAGAGCTGACCACAAGACACAGTCCCTTCTGTGCAGTGGGGAGGGGATGGGACACGTGGTTGATACACGCTCCCCATGGGACTAGCCGTGTGAGGAGCGACCCTGGCTGCCACTGCTGCTCTAGGGTGGGATGGTACCCAAGGGCTCCTCCCCACACGAGGCCAGCACCCAGGCCAATCGGACCACTGCACACTAAACATGCCAGGATGCTGTACGTAATGTAATTCCCCACCCCGCACTCAGCACTGAAATACTAAGTTTACTACATGCGAGCTGCTGAGCAAGTTTCAGAGCCCAATCTCCCTCATCTAACAGCTTCATTAGCTCATGCCAGTTGACCCTTGAACTCTGGAAATGGTAGAACTGAAGAGAATTTTACCTGATGTGATGCACAAATGTTTCATCACACAGACATGCACACACAACTCTGCGATGGGCTCACATGTTGGCGCCAACCCACCAAAGTCTCTCACCTCTTTGTCTGCCTTGGATGCTGCGAAGAGCCAAGATGTTCTGCTCGTCGGAGAGGAACTGTTTCATCTTGTGGAAAGGCTCCTTGCCGCGAACGGTCAGTTTATTCCATGGTTTGGGCCGGGCCAGAATCTCGCTCACAGACCCTTGAGACAGTCCCAAGACATAATGTCCGAAAATGCGCTGTCCAATATTGTGCTTGATCAACTGCTCTTTCACCTGCCGGGCGATTTCTGCAGTGTCTATCTCCTCGCCCTCGGAGACGCTCCCAGCACTTTCTGACTGGCTGGGAGATGGGGCCATGCCATTTACATCTGGGCTTTGTTGTAATGGACTTTGGGAAGATATGGAGTTTGTGCTGTATGGACCTGTTGAAAAAATCATGCTTGTGCTTCCTGCTTCCTGCATGGCCTTGGAGTAGAAGGACTGCATTAGCTGTCGTTGGAGGAGAGAGTTTAGTGCAAATTTTCCCGTAGAAGCCAAGGGTAGGCTGGGGCTTGCCAGGGATGAGCTGAAAAAGTCTTGAGTTAACCCCGCTGGTGAGAACTGGTGTGTACCATTAGTATTGGAAGCCTGCTCCCCCGTGTTGCGGGGCAACTGAGAAGGAGGGGGGGCCGGCAAAGGTCCAGGACGCCGACTCTCAGGCTGGTCTTTCCCTTTTCTCCTGGCTGACCCTACAAGGAAGGGCAAACATAATGCATTATGGGGGATTCAAAAGGGAAAAAAAACCAAGACCAAAATGCAGTTTGCCCCACAAAAGGGAAAAAAAAGTGCAGATTTTACAAGGGCCAATGAGGTGTGTTGGTTTGTTTTTCAATTGAATTTTTAAATCAGCCAAACAAGGCCCCCCGGAAACAAGCAACATGCATTTCATGTTTGCACCTTTCTTGTACGTTGCAGCCTGGAGAGTCCCCTTCACATAGATTCAAACTCTTAACGTGACAAGGAGCCGGTACCACACACAGTAAAGAGTTGACAGGTCGCAGGCCTCTGATTGGGCCTCTAGCATTCGAGCTATTACCAGGAGGGCCCCACCTGAGGAGCAGCAAACACTGACATTTTGGGACCAACAGGTTCTCTCACACCACTTGCTCTGAGGCGAATGCACTGTACCGAGTCCACTCGATCGAAGGCACGCACATTTTAAGAATGAAATATCATCGGAGCCCGAGACACTTTTAAACGGTTTACCAGCTGCCAAAACCAGAAGCAGTCAGTGACGCCACCATTTTGGGACGAGCAAAGAAAGGCTAAGGATGGGGAATGCGTTCCCAAGGAAAACCTGACAAAGGAAGAAAAGCTCCACTGAGCCTGGAAGGGCAGGGCTAGCCCTGTCAGCAGCCCCCGGAGACACCACGAGAGAGAGGCCGCACAACTAGGAAAAGATCAGAAAGCCAACATCCTCTGAGTGCCCCTCCTGCCATCTCCTGAAACACTGGCTCGAACTGACCTCCGCAGACGCTCTGCGGCCACACGTCTCACCTTGACCGTCTTTAAGCGGGCGGGGGAGGGAGGGAGAGGAGCGGTGAGGAGGACGAGGAGGAGACCAAACAGTCATTAGTTAGTCAAGGTTCGCGTCAACTGGTGATGTTCCCGTCATGCATCGGCCCAGACTCACGGTTCACCTTCCTCTTCCTCGCCCCTTGGAAGGGACCGAGCACGGCACGCGACACCCTGTCAACCTACCGCTCAGGTCGCTGTTGGAGATGCGCAGGGCGGTGTTCTCGGACTGCAGCGAGCGGCTCTTCTCCAGCAGCAGCACCTCCAGGGGCTTGGATGCGTCCTAGACGGGGCACAGCAGGGCTGACTGCGGGTCGGCGTCCTCCCGCTCCCGCAACGCCTGCTCCTACCATTTCCCACCCAACTCCTTCACTTTGACACACACAAAATCTGACTTCCCCTGAAGATGCTTCACACACGCGTGGGAAACACTCAAGTTCCTTTCCAAAAGAATTCATTTTAGTTGAGGTCATTTTTCTTCTTCTAGACAACTAACTACTCTTGATTCTGTCCCCCACTCACGCGGTCTAAAACCTATGCCTCATCTGGCAACGGGACTGGCTGCCGAGCCACACACCTGTCAGAGAATCACTCATTGTAAAGGTGCCAGCCACCAAGAGTCAACTGCCTTCTGGGCACCAGGAGCAGGATTCCATCTGATGACTTAAATTTTAATTGGCCACCAGGTTACCATGTGCTATTGTCACCCTGCCCCTGTAGCTCCTCCATGTGAGGCAGCAGATGATAAAAGTTCCTAAAGCCAGTCCTTTGTGGGCTGATCTTTAACATGGTCTGAAATTGTTTATATCCAAGTCCTTAGTACCAGGTTAAATCACAATTTCACTTGAATTGAGTTACCAGTTTGGAAAACACGAACTTTTCTTTTTAAATAAAGATAATTTGCTTTAATTTGCTTAAACGTTCTTGAGGAATTACTGGTCAGCTACAGGTGAGAGGTCTCATGGAAAGGAGAGATGGGGACGCTCGCCTGGGGATGAGCAGGGACTGGGGCCGCGCTGACGCTCACACACACGGAAAGCAAAGTGAGACCGTGTACCTGTGTCCCAGCTCCCTCGGACGGTGCAAACTCCATGGATTTCAGAATACTGCGAAGAGCAAGATACAGTGGTTATTTCCGACTCATACCTTCGGTAATAGCCGTAGTAACGAGCATCAACATCACAATTTCCTGCTCTCCAGGAATGGAGGAACTGACAACTTTAACAACTTCCCTGGCAGCATTATAATCTGATAGTGTCTCTAGAATAACTACTCAACTAACAGTTGGCCAGCAAGTTTCTTGCTCGGCATGTAAATCACTCCATATGGAATCACACCAGGTCTGTTCAGCGTATAATTTTAAAGTTGAACACAGACGTAACATTGTTGCAAGTGGAATGTATTTGTCAAGTTGAGCAGCAGGAATGAAAGAGTTGGAAAAAGGAAGCCAGAGAGAAACCTCAGCCTCCTGGGCCACCGCCCCAGACGTTCACTTGGTAGCTGGGGTGGGTGGTGGTGGTGGTGGTGGTGGTGGTGGTATGTGTGTGTGTAGATCGGCAAAGAGCAAGGTCCCACAACTGTGTGGCTCAAAAGCTGGCACAGACCTCTGCAGCCGCAGTCTGGGAAGGAGCAGTGACGCAAAGGTACGGGAGAGCAGGTTTATTTGTCCTTTGTTCTCCTTGTCACTGAAATCACATCAGTCTCTGGCCTGTTCCAACAAGCCCCACAGCTGGGTGAGTTCAGGGGCCCAGAACTGCTGTTTCTATCTAGCATTCCTTAGCGGGACACTGCTTTCTTCCTGTGAGTCTATCGGGCAGGAAAGGGCAAGTGTGTCCACGTGGGTGCACCCCTCACACACGAGGAGGGAAGGCAAGAATGAGAGCCAGCTGCGCATCCCTGGCATGGCCACCTGTGTCCTCCTAGCATTCTCGGAGCCGTGACTTTAGCCCCTGTTCTCTTTAAGCTCATGGAAGTGTCACCAAGAGAGCACGGTGTGTAAAAATGCCCAGGGCCCCAGGAGACCACCTTCTGCCATGGCACCTCGAGGTTCAGTAAGCAGCTGACAGCTCTTAGTTTCTCTATGGTTGTACTTTCGGGTGCTATGTAAACTAACAACACAGAATAAAGAGGAGCTAATGGGTAAACCACGTGATCTTATTTCATAGTGACCTATTGGAAGAATGAAAAGAACTTGGACCCATTGCATCAGACACAGTCTGTCTGGAACTTGTCCCTTTTTGGTGGCCATCACGCTGTTCACAACTATATTCTTATCTGAGAGCTTCTTCAGGATCATGTAAGAGAAGACTGAATGAGTCTCTAAGTTTATACTGAAAATACCAGTGTCTCTTCATTTATTCAACAGATATTTATGACGACCTATTACGTGCACGACACTGGAGAACCAGAACCACTGCTTATGGCCCTGCCAAACACTATGGGCTCTTTCAGTAGAAGACAGAATCCAGACAGCACGGGACAGAGAAAACCTGTGGGGGCCGTAGGAAGGAGAGGCTTCATCAGGCTAGAGACAGGGTCTATCTGTTGAGGAGTCAGAGTTTGAGAAGAGGCTTGAAGAAGCAGGATGCGTAACAGACCACTGGGGGTGTGGGTCCCCGGGCAGAGATGGGCCTGGAATGTGGGTGTGTGTCTGGAAAGGCACTTGCCTCACTAGGAAATGGGAGACCAAGGACACGTTTGGTCCGAAAAACCACTGTGTGGGTGGCTGCTGATGTGTGGTGGGGGCTGGGGTGTGTGGATAGAACAGAAAGGGCTGCAGGAAGGTGGGCAGGCTGCTCTGGGAGGAGGGTGAGGGCCAGCTGGGCAGGCGGACGGGCGGGAGGGGACGGGCCAGGGACGTGTTGCAGGCCTTAGCTCCTAGGAGTGGAAGCCAGTTCAGAGGTGGGTGTGGGACTGACCTCAGCATGGGGAGGGTGGGGGCTGGGCGAAGGCCTTCACATCAGTTCCTCTGACTCGACACTAGGAGACTGGACACATTTTCTTTCTTTTGAGGAAGGAAGAAGAGGGAAAGGAAGGGAAGACTGGAATGGGGAGGCAGGTACAGAAGGTCAACCAGATGAAAAATACACATCCTAAGCTGGAATGGGGTCGGGAGAGAGTACAGGGCTTGAAGAGGTTGGAGCGGTAGAGAGGTTTGGGGGTCGTCCAAGAAGGTGCTGGCAGAGGCTGCCTGAGGTCAGAGGGAGTGAGACTGCAGAGGACTGAGGGGAACCCCTGGAGGCACCTCACCGGGGGGCCTGGCGGTCACAGCTGAGGAGGCTATTGGGCGTGGTGGTGAGAAGGCTGAGGTGCCTTCCAGGGGGCTTTTCTAGCAAACCCGAGGGGACAGAATTAAGAATACAAAGAACAGCATGGAGAGTGGGTGTAGGCTTATTTTAAAAGGAGAAATTAAAAACGTCAGCAAGAAAGGAGCTGATGGAATAGCAGGAAGAAATAGGAAGGAAGGGAGGTGGGGTCCAGGTGTGGGGGTCAGTCTGGAGAGATGGGAGGAGAAGCCAGGACCACAGGAATGATTTCGAGGGAAAGGGGAGAGATGCGGGACAGGGTGTCTGCTGAGGGGTCAGGGCTTAGCTGGGGACAGAAGAGGGGTCCCTGGCGCAGTGCAGAGCCCATAAGCAGCAGTGGAGAGAACACAGCCTACTGGGATGGGGTCCACACACCAGTGACTTCCTTGCAGGATGTGACAATCTGGCTGTGGAGGCAGGCGAAGCCCAGGGGAGACTCTGCGAGGCCGGGATGAACGGAACCGAGTGCACAGTGGGGGGCTGCCCATGGGCTCCAGGCTGGGGGAGGAGGTCATGAGGTCGGAGAGCGTGGGAACTGGGGCACAGGTCAGGACCAGGGTCTGGGAACTGCAGGAGGGTCAAGGGTGGGGGTCTGAGGCGGGAGGGCCAGGCTGTGCCCTGGGGCCTGAGGGAAGGTCTGAGCCTGAGAATGTGACAATGAGCACTGAAGGGGTGACAGGCTTTCAGTTGTTGCCTCTCAGATGGGGAACTGGACGTTGGGAGAAGAAAAGTCCTGGAGTCCATGCGGCCAGGGAGGTGTGAGGCCACGTGTACTCTTTCAACTGGCAAACATTTCCCTGCTCTGCTCTGCTTCTGTGTGGGGAACTTACAGCTGAAAAACAAGTTCATATTTTATAATTTCTATAACGGTAATGTCTCCCCTGAGTCTGAGCATATGGACATACTTTAAATGCAGTTTTATAAAGAGTCCAAAGAATTCAGGCAGAGGTCTGAGTGCCAACACCCACAGTGCTGGGAAGCCCAGGACACGGCCCAGTGGTGCAGCGTCTGCTGACGCCGAGAGCAAGGACCCGTGGCGGCCCCCTCGCTGGCATGGCGTTTTTAGCAAACGTTCCACTGAGCCCTGGCTTGTGAGTGGATGAGCAGGCGTCTCCACACTTACTTTAGTTCTTTCTTCACCTCTTCATAGTCAGCCTGTCCTTTGAGTTTTTCTTCCAGTTGCTGAAAACAGAGAGGAACTTGATTAGTTGCCAGATTGAAAAAGGTCGATGGACTGAATGTCTGTGTCCACCCCCAATATCTATATTGAGATCCTAACCACTGTGATGGTTTAGGGGGTGATCAAGTCATGAGGGTGGGGCCCTCAGGATGGCATTAGTGCCCTTATAACAGGGACCCGAGAGAGCTCCCTCGCCCCTTCTGCCCTGTGAGGACATGGCAAGGAGGCAGTTAGGAAGGCAGCTCTCACCACACACAAAATCTGACAGTGCCAGGGCGGCCGGAGGGCTCAGTTGGTTAGAGCGCGAGCTCTGAACAACAGGGTTGCCAGTTCGATTCCCACATGGGCCAGTGAGCTGCGCCCTCCACAACTAGATTGACAACGAGCTGCCACTGAGCTTCTGGAGGGGAGGCCGGATGGCTCAGTTGATTAGAGTGCGAGCTCCCAACAACAAGGTTGCCGGTTCAATTCCTGTATGGGATGGTGGGCTGTGCTCCCTGCAACTAAAGATGGAAAGTGGCGACTGGACTTGGGGCTGAGTGGCGCTGGAGAAACACACTGTTCCCCAATATTCCCCAATAAAATTTTTAAAAAAAGCATAGATTAAATTTGAAAATTAAAGAACAAAAAAATTTGACAGAGCCTTGATCTTAGAATTCCCTGCCTCTAGAACTGAACTGTGAGAAATAAGTGTTTGCTGTTTATATGTCCCCTAGTCTATGATATTCTGTTACGAGAGCTGAAACGGACTCAACTGATTTCACTGACTATATTCTCTGTAAAATATCCAGGAAATGCAAACATACCCAAATGAAAGTTGACAATGTGCGGTGTTGTCTTCTGTCCTTTATCTCTGGTCTGGCATTAGTGTGTGTGTCAGTGGACATAGCCACACAGCGACACAGCCACACAGCCACACACACACACACACACACACACACACACGGCAATATAAGGTTGTAACATAAAACTTAAATGTAGAAGGAAAAAGCTTTAAAAATGTGGAAAGCAGCACAAGGAAAAGGCCACTGTGTATGGAACACAATGAAATAAGTTCTCGGCATTTCAAAAGCAACATGTGGCTTTTCACAAAAAATGCTTGGTTAGCTAATGGCTACAGTGGGTTGTCAACACCTTTGAGGGGACACTGCTAACAAGAGATATAAGCCCCTCAGTTGCTGAGGTTGTCATCAGATAGGCGTCAGAAAAAAGCATTTGTACTTCTGGATCCCCCAGATGTGGAGATCTTAGGAGCGGAGGCCCATTCGGCTGGGTGGTCAGTGGTTTCCCCGACATTGTGAATCCTGCGGAACGCCTGCAGCTGACTCCCTGGCCTTAGATGGCCCTTTAGAGGAAAGGTGAGGGGCTCGGGCCTGGGGACCCGGGGTGCAGGGGAGTGACACCACGTTTCCCGGACAGGATGGTGCTCCAGCCTGCTCCGTTACAGCCTGTGTGCTCCCTAGGCGTTCACGGGCCTGATTCTGCAGAGATCCACAGGGCTCTCTTGCCAGCAAGAACCTCTGGCACAGGATGGACAGCAGAGGTGCTTCCTTCCATGAAGGTGTTTTGGACAAATTTGCTTTTGACATCCCCCAAAGGGAGCTCTGTGGGGGAAACAGCTTAACATAAAACACAGAGACCCAGCTGGGGAGGGGTCCTGGTGATTTAGCGTGTTTCTAAGCCTGGGGTGAACAAATCCGGTAGTTGAATCAAAGCACCTTCCCACCTACAGGGCTTCCAGTTGCCTTTTTAGGTTCTACTTGACCAGCCACACGACTACAACCACAGTTTGAAGCCAACTGAGAACATTCTAGAGTTGGGAGGAGATGCCCATCTGGTCATAAGCCTGAACATTCATTGGCCCGACTCCCACCCTGCTGCTATTTCAAGAATTCAGGTGTTTTGTAAACAAAATTCATCTAGCCCATCTTTTCCTATTGCATCTGCTGGCAGTTTCGTGCACGCGCGCCTTTGTTTTCCACTGCGTAAACCGCACTGCCCTAGTTCCTTTTTAAGACCTCTAGCCAACATTATGTGTCATAATGGTTCCTCCGCCATAATCAAACAGGGAGTAGTATGCACTCATTTTCCGACAAAAGATTCTCAGAAGGTGCTCATGAAAAAGAGATTAGTTCATTCTTCTCCCTGCAGTGGAATAGCAGGAAGCACTAACGTGCCAGCCCTCCCTAACAAAAGATTATCCAGTGCTGCTGGGATACAAAAACACCTTCTAGACTGAGGCATTCACTGACGCTGGACAGTGAACACACATAAAACTTGGTCATGTTCAGCAGTCAGGAGACAGACAGGAAGAAAGGCGGCAAGAGTGGAAAACACGGTGCACCTCAGAACCTGGCATGGCGCTGATGCTGGAATCGACTCTGTCCCTTCCAAGCCCGGTGACTTTGAACAAGTCAATAAACTGGTAAAGTGGGACAGCAGCGATTAGCTTAAAGGGTTGAGCTAAGGGACACAAGGCAAGGACCCGGTGTAGACGTCGGCCTTGTGGGGTCCTCAATGCGGGACCGATCAGAAGGCTTTAGGACTGGAGTCTGTGTAATCTGGATGGATACAAGTATTCACTGAGAACTAAACAGCTTCCACTGAAATTTCTGCCACCTACCTGGGTGCAGCTTACTTAAGAACCCAAGGCCACATCTGTAAACCTCTGATGACGTGTCTGTCTCCTTGGGCGGACAGCTGGACGGAGGACTGGTGGGGCGTCTCACAAAGCTTGCCCTGACTTGCGAGCACCTGTCCTCACGGGGGTCTCCGCGGAGTGCCATGACCCAAACCACACTCCCGGCATGGGGCTGAATACTGGCCTCTGACACGGAAAAAAGATCCAGCATCCTGAGCTTGGCTCTCTGACCAGAAAGTACCTGGGTACCTGGAAAGGACTTTGGAAGACTCAATCTGCCAAGCGCGACAGGTGCTCCAGTCTATTGTTCTGACTGGAAAAAGACTCCTCCGATTTTGCTATCGCTCATTGGGTGGGCCAGACTCTACGCTTGGCTCTGCATCCCATATGCTATCTGACTCAGTTGTTGCCGAGGCATCCATCTGTCTGCCCAGAGAAAGAAAAAGAATCACTGAGTCCTACAGTCTGACCTTGGCAGAGCGGAGGCCTCCCCACCCACCTGCAGCGGTTCTAGGGGGAAGTGTTAGGTTGGTGCAAAAGTAATTGTGGTTTTTGCAATTATTAACCTTTTAAACTGCAATTACTTTTGCACCAACCTAATGAAAGGCTGGTGTGCTGATGCCAGGTCAGTGTCTGCTGCAAGCCTGCGTTGAGACCGCCAGGGCGGGGCTGAGGCCTGGCTCTGCCACTTAGATGCAGGCGGACACTGAACAACACACTTCACTTCTCTAAGCCTCAGTTTCTTCACCTATAAAATGGGGATAATGGTGTACATGGTACATTGCTGCTGTGAGGATTAAATGAACTAACGCACATCGAGTGCTTGGCGCTGGCACACAGTAAAGAACTCCATAATGGTGGTTATTACTGTTACCCTAGTTATTATTACTTTATCCCTGGTGGGTGGTAGTGAATATAACTAAATTGTTTCTGAAGAGATTCTGTGGTTCTGAATCCAGGGGCTACGTTTATGAAGTTCTCCACACTCCAGTTTGTCATCTCCCAGTGTCCCCATTGTTCTGTGGCAGATCTACGGAGAAGGAACACCGATGCCTGGAGTGACCCCGGATGTTAAATGCTGATGGCAGGAAAGGCAGCCCTATATCCAGTGCCATGAATGCAGAATTTGGGAGCTGGGTTATCTTCCTGAAAAGGTACTTATCTAAGGAACACCCGGGCTTTATACAGACAGGCGAGAGAAACGTTCAGGTGTCACAGGCAGGCTGCTAGCCCAGTTCCGGCCTGGCTGAGCATGACCTTGGGGGAAGGGCTTAGCCTGTTGGGCCTTGTGCTACTCATCTGGAAAATGGGGAGGGTGTTCAAAGGACAGTGGTGAGGAAATGTAGGATGAGCAAGTAAGTACAGCTGCCAAGTGCCCCTTAAATATGACTGTTTTATAACAGAGGTCACATACATTTAGTAATACAGAGCATATATGTGGTTAAAGGAACTTAGTAGGTGCTCATTTAATGTTTCTTGAATTGCTAGAAGAATTATCTATATGAAGTTCTGAAAATCCTGGCTAAGACTCAAATAATAAAGGAATTTAATTTAAAATGCAAAGTATGTTGCTGTGCATCAAATCAGGCACTGCATTTATAAAAGCTATCTGTCCTGGTCAAGTTATCACACAAGGCTTTCTGTGCTCTAGGGCTGCCAACTTAAGGGACGTCTGGCACAGGAGACTAATGCCAAGACCCTTGGGAAGGCCTTCTCCTCCCAGCGGCACAGTGAGGGGTCAAGGCAGCCACACCTCTTTGCAACAAAAGAGCCCGCAGGTGAGAGAGGTGACAGTGCTGTAGTTGGCAGATGGCTCCACCTTCTTCCTCCAGGATGATCAGAGCCGGGCTCTTAGCAGAGATGTCCCAAGACTGACAGCACAGGCACTGGTGTGTGACCCCAGGCCCTGGGTTGAGGTGCCACCAGCCAGAGCTGAGCAAGTGTGACGGGGCTCCCCGCCCAGGGCAGGGGTTTGAGGTAGAGTGCACCTCGTTTTCACAGGAATGGGGACCCTCTCTGGTCTGTGCGGTTCTCGGTGAGAGCAGCATGTATGTAAACACAGGAGCTCCTGCTGCTGGGCAAGGGGAAGAAGCCCAGGGATGGCCAGGTGGGCGCTGGGCACATGGCACAGGGATGCGAAGAATGCGAGACAGAAAGAGGAGACCCCCAAGGCCAGACAGCGGTTTGTGGGCAGAGTGATGGTTACGTTGGAGGGCTTGCTATAGGTGGGACAAGTGTGGCTCTGGACAGAAAAGGAGGAGCCCCTGGATGGCAATCTTGTCACAGGCCACAGATCACCGCTAACTTCCATGAGCTGTGATCCAGGCGGGACCCAGGCATGGACGGATGGGAGCCAACTCCTTCTCATGCAATGGTGTCATCACAGACCAGGACGGTCCTAGACATTGCAAGTCATGGTCAGCTAAGGGTGCCACAAGCTGGGGACAATCTGCAAGTAAAACATCTAGATTTACTCGCCAAGGGACTAGGGGCACGTGTGTCTTTCCAAGAGGATTCATCATAGATTCCCGTAAATAATTAGCTCCCTAAGGCGTTTCCAGTAACACCCACTGGCTTACAGCGATGCTGCAGGAACCCATTTGTGGCCTCCAGCTCCTACCTCAATCTCAACACCGACCTACAGGCCTGTAGCTCAGGGCCCCCCGGCTTCGTTGAGCTTGCCTCCACGGCACGCTCCCCTCATGTGGGGCCACCTCGCCCTTCGCCCTCCCTGTCCTCTCCTCACATTTGCTCACACTGCCGTCAAGGCCCGATGAGGACAAGCCTGGGAAGCTGGGCCCTGGGCTCTGTCACCGGGACGCTGAAGTCAGCCCTTGCTCACGCCGTCCAGGGGCAGTGTCCCCTCACGGCGGCTGAGTGGGCACAGTGGAGGGACACGCACAGGCCTCTCCTCTACGGTCACGGGGTAGACATCACAGGCCGGGGCTCTGCTCGCCTCAGTCACCCCTCCACAGGCAGCGACCACCATCACACCCGCTCGCCCAGCCGTGTCACATGGGAAGTGGATGTCAGAGATTTATACCTGAGACGTTTAAGATGCTTGTGAAAACATTACTGAGGGCAGCCTCGGTGCACGGTAAACACACTGCCCAGTGCGGGAACTTAGGTAACCAAAGAGGCAGCGTCCAGAAGCAAAGGCACCAGAGGACTCTAGAGGAGCAGCTGTCAGTGTTTGTTTCCTGTCCCAACCTCCCGAGTGACACAGCATGGTCCATAGTGGCTCAAGAGGACCCATTAGCACCTGAGGAGGTGGGGTGAGGGTGCAGGGGGTTGGGGAAGCAATGCAGCTTGGAGACAGTCCCGCAGGTGATTTGAATACACCTGCCCACAAATATAATTGCTCCCTGCGGAGACTGGCATTCCTTTAGCTAGCCTTTCTTATAAATACCATCTTAAAATGAAGCTTTTGGTAGCATTATTTTCTGTGTTATAGTGAGCATAATGCAGGTGACTGCCTAATTATACTGTCTCTGTTTTAAAGTGTTCCAACAGAATAGCAACCTTGAAACGGCAGTTGGGTTGTTTCATTAATTACAAATACAGAATTATCCTTTACGAGTGGCACTGTGCTTGAGCGCTTGTCAGATTAGACAGGTAGAAACATCTCCCACTCCTGAGTCTGTTTCCATGTCTATTTAAAGGTTAGAGGATGCACCACTCTATGTGGAGAGTTTTATGGTGAACTTGGCTTGACAAAGTGGAACACAGGGAGAGAAAGACTGGTAAACACCCAACAGTTCATTTATCCTAAAAAAATTACAAATCAATTGTTTAAGTGAAGGGAAGAAATATCAATCGCAAAGAGATGCAGAGTTTCAAGGTGCTAGAGAAGGCAGACTAGTTAGTCCCCATATCTATTCCATTACGGAGTGCCCCGCCAGAGTGTACTGGTGGAGGGAACCCCCATAAGCTTCAGACTCGGTCATCTCAAGATTCTGCCCGTTATGCCTCTGCATCCCATCTGTGACTGTCACTAAGCACATCAGCTTTTGTCTCAAAGCCACTGTCAATGCTCATGGCAAAGCCATCCAAACTCCAAGACACTGGGACAGCTGGACGCTGTGGCCCGCTCCCACTGATCCTAACTCGAGCCCCGTGTGTGCTCCAGAGTCCTCAAAGCTGGACAACCTGATCCAAGAGGGAAGGACTGGGGGTGGGGGTCGGGGAGGCAGGAGGAGGAGAGCCCCCGGGAAGTTCAGGTGCAGCTCCTTGCTGCTTCTGAGTGGCCACCACTGCTGGGTCAGAGACCCCTGTCGCAAAAGCATCAGGCTGTCACTTTGACAGGTCTCATTCATAAAATATTTTCCTAATAATTGTATCACTGCTTAGTTTAGACTTGAGACTATAAATTATACACATGGGGGGGGGATTGGAGGTGGGGAGAAAAGCCCTGGGAAGGTATCTCATTCAATTAGCCTTATTCCCTTGGGGGGGGGGCTAATGCCTTTTGTGTGAGGGTTCGATATCAGGGAGATCTTCACTCCTGGCGACAAGGGGTTAAGATAATTAAAATCAGAGAAGTCTTGTTACTAGAGGATGTGTTTTGATTATTAGATCAGATGAAGATAAGGGAGCAATAACTTTGGAAGAAGTATTGCTGAATTGTTTCATTAACTGCACAGTATTAAAGAATTCCCCCAAGATATGGATAAAGAACATTAATTTGTGAAAACTGTGTTTCATTTTTTGTGAAGGCAAACATTAAAACCTTAACTGATTTAGAAGAAATTGCTCTATCATAAAAAAATGTAAGGTCTACAGCCTCCCTCTTATGTAGTCATATGCAGAATATATTTGAGTCAAACCCTTTAACTGTAACAAAGGAGAGAAAAGCAAATCGTCTAATAGTATTGCCAGTGCTAGGGTCAGAAATGGCTATAACATGAGAAAATTTGATTTAATGTAGAAATAAAAAATGAGTACTGGTACTCACTGGGCAGGTTGAAGAGAGAAAAAGACACACTGGAGAAGGAAATGCCATGGTTGATGACAAATGTGACCAGGACTCAACCATCTTCCCAAAGTCAAAGACCATCTCCCCAGAGAGGCCCAGGCACCGGCAGTTTCCCGGGCAGTGGGTGAAACCCAGCCCAAAGAGGCAAAGATGAAACCAGAGAGGAAGAACTGGGTGCCCCCAGTGCCAGCGAGCTGCCAAGAGGACAGACTTGCTGGGAACTCAGTTCTGGGTCAGAAATGTGGTCATGTGTTGAGAAGAAAATCTCAATTGAAAAAAAAAATCTAAATGGATCTAACTGCTTTCTAGAATTACTCCATATAAGAAAAGGTTGTCCTGACATTTTTATAACCAATCTCGATCCACTTTGTTTAGTACACAACGACTATCCTTGGCGGTCGGTCCCTCATTCATTCATGCACCCCACAAATGGACACTGAGCCGGGCAGGAGGAGGCTCGAACAGGCATCGCTGAGGCTGGGGAGATACGGCAGCATGTGGGCAGCTCTGGCCTGGGAGCTGGCGCCCCACACCCTCACTCTCCTGTCTCTTCATCTTCAAATAAGATACTCTGCGGAGTCCCTTCTGGCTCTGACATGTTATGAATTGAGGGTCCCAGGACTATCTTCAAATTATACTAGTACTTTAATCATAAAGTATGATTAAAAAAAAACAACACTGAAAAAGATTCTGGGTTCTGAATTTGGGATACCCAATTATGAGAAATACCACGAGGACCTAGCTCTTGGCTGCACTGCTAGGACTCCACGTGGGAGGAAAGAGACCTACCGTGTGAGGTCCGCGCTGAAGTGACACCCAACTTTGGGCCGCTGTGGTACGTCACAGGTGTGAGGGACACAAAATGGCCTGCGGCTTGAGGCGTGGTGCACAGGGCTGAGGCAGACGTGCTCTCAGTGCACCTCTTGCTTTCATTTTATTTAGGCACAGGGAAAGCCTTAATTTCAGCGTGCTGGGTCCTCCCGCTGGTGGCTTCCTCCAAAAATCCGGCAAGGCCAGCGGAGCTGGACTAATGGCACGTCTACACCTTGACACACACTCCATCCCCACCCAAGAAGCACCCAGAATCTCCAGGTCCAGCACTGTGGGCCCCGGCTCTCAGGTGGCGAAGCAGTGCCATGGGCGGGTGGGCACTGAGAATGGGGGTTTCTACCAAGTGCTGCATGCAAGGGATGGCCGGTCAAGGGAAGTGCCATCCAGGCAGGAGCTGGCAGAGGGGTTCAAAGTCCACCTTGGGCTCCAGGACTCTGAGGCTAGCTACTTCAAGAGGTTCAAGACTGCCATAGCTGCTGACAAGTGCAGACGTGATGCCCTCTAACAAAGAGCCACACTTCTGAGTGAGGTCCCCAGGGAGCCTCATGCCTTGTTATTCTGTTCTCACTGGAGGGAAAAACTTTTGTTGATGGTTAGAGCTCAGACTGAGAAATACCCAAGCAGCCACTTCTGCTTTTACAGGAGAATGATTTTTAACCGTAACCTTTGATTTTTAACCGACAACGAAATGAGAACACCTTGAGCTTTGGCCAAGGCAGGGCCAAGAAGGCAGCTTCCAAGAGGAGGCCTCCTGCCATGGCCACTGTCCCCGGCGGGCATCCCAGACGGGGGCAGAAGCGGCAGGGTGTCCGTGGGGAGGTGCGCATGCGTGTGCCCAGGCCTCTCGCCCGCCAGCCGCCCCACACCCTTACTTTGAGCGTGCTGTCCTTGGCACTGAGCTGCTGCTCGAGCTGGGAGATGTGGCTGGCTGAGTTCTCCCGCAGCTTGGTGAGGCTGGCCTGAAGTCTCTGCACGTCCTCCAGCAGCTGGGCGATCTCCCGCTCTTTGGCGGCTAACTCAGCTTCCAGGCTGGAGCGGGTCAGCACCTCGATAGCCTGCTCCTGGGAAGGAGAAAGGAAATGACAACGCTGCACAGCTCTGGGCAGGCACTCTGCGTTAGTGGCGCTGGCAACCATGGCAAAGCAGGCAGATGGGAGGATGTGGACACGAGCCTCGCCGTAGACATTACTTCCTGCTTCTGCCGGGATCGGACCTGTGACTGCCCTCCCCACACCGCTTTTCCATCTGCACAGCAAGCTGCCATAGTGATTTGTCCATTCAAGAAGCATTTACGAGTACCCACCATGTACCAGGCATGCAACAGGGGACAAAAGGGTGGAAGTCCCTCTCTGCACAGGGCTTTCAGTCAATGGGATGGGTGAGACCCATTAAATGCACTTTTTAGTGGCATGAAGTGTGTTGGGTGGTGATAGATGCCACAGAAAAGCTGAAGCAGGGAGGGGACATGGGGTCAGAGTTGAGATGGTGATATTTGAGCAAAAATCTGAAAAAGGCGACAGAAAGAACCTTGGTGGCTGGGGGACGAGTGCTCCAGCCAGGGAATGGCAAATGAGAGGCTCTGGAATGTTCCAAAGTGTTCAGATCTTCTCCCACAAGATAGCTTCAATGTCCTTTTGGTTCATTACTAAGCTATCTAGATACCGAGATATTGTTTGACGACTATTTGATTTTCAGAGTCAGTATTTTAAACAGTTAAAAGATGCGGAAGACGCACATTTGGGGTTCCTTTGCTTAGAAATTCTGATGATGATTCATGTTCTAAAAACTTACCACTCCCCAATTTGCTCATTGTGGAAAACAGGCAAGAGGGAAAAGGTGTAAAAAAAGAAAAAGTCAAATTCATAATTCTACTTCTCAAGGACTAAAACAGTATTGTTTTCAAGTTTTTAAAGTGACAAGGCTACTGAATGATTGCGGAAGCTTTTCTGTGGGGTGGATGGATGCACTTCTGGGTGTGACCGACCGGGACGGCATGGTCTCTGTGACAGCAGAGACCTGGGCCAGCTCACACCGCAGTGCAGAATGCCACCCCCCTTGCTGCCATTCGCAACCCTCGTTGGCAGGGGCATCCATACCATTCCATGCACGGTGTGCTTGTCATGGGGTTTTCACATTTGGGGACAGCTAGTCACCCAAGGAAATAATTTTTCACATCTCTCTCCTAGGAAACTAAGGCCTTCACCATTAAAGTATGTGAAGTTTTGTGTGCAAAGAAGTGACTCCTTCCTGTTTCTGTGATTTGTGTAATATCGTAAAATAAGATTTACATTTCTCCTGACTTCTGGCGAATCTGCTCATGGCCCTGGGGCCCCAGTGAGCATCTTCCCGCCAGCTTATTTAAAAGGTACATGCTGTCCAGACCAGTTCCGTTCAGAGTGTGCTCCCCAGACTGAGGCCAATTCACAAATCGTTGCCGGTACACAGTGACACAAGCACAGAAATTGAGGGTAAGTGTTTAGAAACGTTTATAGCAGTTTGACATTGCTGGGACGTTTTTATTGCATTTTATAAAACTATCAGTCTGTGACTGATTGGAAATTTAAAAATCAAAACAAAACTGTCCTTTTCCACAGAGAGAGTTTGGGAAGCACCACCCTAGACAACACCGGCTGGACCAAGGTCAGGGGGCCAAAGACAAGTCCTCCAGCAGTGGCAGGGGGTCAGCGCCTAAGAGAACAGTGAGAGAAGCACGTGGAGGTGAGCCCTGAGGAGGGCACAGTGGAAGAGGGCTAGTGGAGCTCGTCAGAAGGAAGAGGGGCTCCACTTCAGGGTGGGGACACGGGTTGGAAAGGGCAGGGAGCAGGGCCCGATTCTGAGAGGCCAGCTCAAAGGAGAGGGTATGTTGGTGCCTGTTAGTGAATGCTCAGAATGGTGTCCAGAGGTGCCTGGACGTGTGGCGGCAGGCTTGGGGGAGCAGCAGGGGACTCCACGGCAGTGATACCCAGGCAGGTCAATCTCATGGCTGATACAGACTGAGCCATGTTATCTAATTTAACTTATTTACCGATTGTCCAATCTGAGGCATGCCAGCCATAGAAACTGTTCCAAATGCTCTTAGGGAAAGAGTCTTATTATAAAACAAGCCAACAGGTAGTCGGGTGTTTTCAACAGGCAAGTGCAAGTTACGAGACGAGGAACAAGTGGTTCTAATAATATATATAAAAACGGCAGCTCGCAGTGCTGACCCTGGGCCAAGGATGGGGACCTGGGGGTCGGCAGACCCAGAGGGCCATTGGCTCCATACCTGGGGCCCAGTGTGGCCTGGCTACAAGCTGACTGTGCGACGTTGGGCACATTAATTAACTCAGGAACCTGGGCCACAGATTTCTCATCCACAACATAGCAGAAATCATTTATGTCTTGCAAACTGGATGAGATGACATAATATACCCCAAGGCCTTGGAAGTAAGACAGAAAAGACCACCCTACTCAAAGCCCAAATGTGGCTCACTCCCGTCACACAAGGGCATCCTGGTTGTCCCATCATGAACACACACGGAAAACTAAGGAAGTTTTGCTTAGTGGGCCCCAGAAATGATCAACAGGCTGTGGGTGGAGGGAGAGGCGTGCGCCTGGGTGATAACGGCAGGGGCTCTCGGTCTGAGTGCGCGATGGAAGGAAGTTGTACGAGGGAACACAGGTGCTGAGAGGAGGGGTGGCCGTTCCCACTGCAGGGAGGGCGGCGTCAGGCGGCTCAGATGCTGGTGAGATCATTGCTGGGGTGAGGCGTCCCTGGAGCCAGAGGCCCGGGACCACGGGCTCCCTCCTGTCTGTCTAGGCCTCAGCTCAGCGGCGCCTGAATCACTTGGGCTTTAGCAAATATATGGGTCCCAGGCCCCACTCCGGAGCCTGTGGTTCAGGGTTCTGGAGTAGGGCCCAGGACTCCCTGGTGATTCTGATGGGGTTTGGGGTCAGGACCCTGGCCTCTGAAGGGACTGGCTTTCTCAGGTCTGACAACAGGCTCCTGTGGACACCTGAACGAGGTCCTGAGAGCCTGTCCCATGACCCCAGGCTTCCAAGGCCTGTAAGGGCGTCCTGCGTTCCTCAGGGGGGCTGGGTCTTGGGGGTGGGGACTTTGATGGCTTCACAGCCAGGAGAAGATATTGGGAATGCTTTGTAGCGTCTAAAAACACTTAAAAAAAAAAAAAAAAAGGGCAGGGCTAAGATGACTGACAGAGGTGTTTCTCCAAAGGCAGAAACCAATGTAAAAACAAGTTCCTGAGCTAGCAGCCCATTACATTTTGTCCCTTTGAACTGTTTGCCTCCCCTCTCTCCCAACCTGCTTGCGTGAAATATCACAAGTTGCGTAACTGTTTAGTGAGTCCTCCCACAGACTAGAACACCGAGGCTGAAGTAAGCTAGATAACGATCTCTTTTATCCTGCAGCTATTTTCATATTAAATATAAATGAGATGCAGAAGCAATACTCAATACGAGGAAAACCTAACTGTGACATGATGGTGCACCCAGCCCAGCCTGAGACAGATACTTGAAGTCGAGGCTAATCTTACTGTTATTTACTGCAGCGGGGGTAGTGGGAAGCTCAGCTGTCCTTCCTTCTCTCATGGCCACCTCTATTCCTGTCAACACCAAGTGGTCAAAATAGGCCAGATCTGTCTGGTGTGTGTACTAGATAGATGTACCTGCGAGACAGACCGGTGTGTTTTCGAATATTATGGCTTGTTTAGGTTCAAGAAGGTGGCCTGGCGTGGTGCACCAGAGCTCTGAACTAATAATATTTATCTATAAATACCTGACAAAGGGCCTGTATATATTCTGTCCCATTTAACGCACATGAAGGTGGGGTTAGCTAGATGTGGGGAAAAGAGTAGACTTTGGAGTAGGGCAAATTTAGGATTAAATGCCCATTTGATCATTTTCTAGCTGTATGACTTTGGGCAAATTACTTAACTCCTCTGAGCCTCAGTCCCCTTCCCTGTAAAATGAGGGTAATAAAACCTGCGTCTCCTGACCATGGTGACATGAGGCAGGAATGAAGTAACCACATAAAGCCCTAGCACAGCCCCAAACGCGGAGCAGGCACTCTCTGGGTGGCGGCTCACCTTCCCAAACTGGCAATTCCAGTTAGACACCCAACAGATGGTTTTGGCCTTCGCTACATCTATGGACTCTACTGTTCCCTGCTGAGTTCTGCCAGCCAAGCCCAACAGACATTTGCCTGCTGGCCCAGTTACCTGTGCTCACTCCCTGGCAGGGCTGCTCCTGGAGACTGAACCTGTGCCATGTAAACACTGCACTTAACCGACGATGAAGTGTTTAAGCACCCTGAGGGTCCACAACTTACTCTACCGGCAAAAACATCCATTTCTTTCTGAACTGCTTTGGTTGCTTCAGTCCAGGATGGTGCCAGAAATCCTTTCAATCATAGCATTTAGCTCAGGAGCCCTGTGTAGACACGTCAGATGGACGGCTTTCTCCAGAGGAGTAGGACTGACCACAGAGACGGGAGAAGCTGTACTGACTGTATCTGGGCGGGGGGGGGGGGTTTCCTCCCGCTATGGCGCTGAGTTCACTCCAGGTACAGTTGGATGAGGGGATGGTGACAGAGCCAAGGGGACATTTCAGGTAAAATTAACACCAGAGTCCATGAAGTACAAAGGACGTGATGGTTCCTTAAATGGAAAACTTTTCTCTGTATCCCAAGATACTTAAATCATGTTTTATTTAATGTTAATTTAAACAAAAGAAACAAAAATTCATTCTCAAAAGGGGTCATAACACGAAAACTTGGCTTTAGATTTATTCCTGAGGAATCATTTAGAAGTCCTGTCTGAGGTGGCACAGGGCCCCAGTCGAGGCTTGGCTTGGCTACTGTGGTCAAGCTCTCTTGGGCAAGGGATTTACATTCACGGAGCTTCCGTTTCCTCATCTATATAAAGAAATAACAGTACCTCACCTTATGGGTTAGGTGGAATAATGGCTGCCAAACTGACACATGTCACACTCACACGTGAACTTGTTATAATAGCATGTTCTCGACTTGACTGCGCTCTCTCTGGGAAGGGCCTGGCTCGTTCCTCCTTGCTCTCCCAGTATCTGCCCACTATGGGTCCTGGCACACAGCAAGGGCTCTCTGACTCTTTGTAAAATAAAACAACACCTACGAGTATGGTTCACTCTCCACAGGCTGTCAGAGATGAAGGGATCTCTGGGTCACCTATTCCTTACTCTACACAAGAGAAATCTGAGGCCTAGGAAGTTTAACTACCTGAGGTGTGTAAATGAACTAGTGACGAAGCTGAGCTTCAAAACTGGGGCTCCTGGATAAGAGAGAACGATGCCAGCCACAAAAAGAGTAAGTGCTAAGGTTTCCTGAGGACGTACTATGTATCAGGCTTGCTCCAAGCACTCTGCTCATAATAATTTCTGGAACTCTTGTAGAAACCCATTTTTTATGGATGATGAAACTGAGACTGAGGGAGGTCAAGCCACTTGCCCAAGGTCACATCACAGAGCTGGGGTCTGAGCCAAGCGGTGTGGCTTAACTACACAGCGCTCCGAACCAGTGCACAGCACTGAGGGGGAGTCTAGAATCCGATAGTTCAAAGCTGCCTTGGTCAAGCTGAGAAAGTTCCGGCCAAGAGCAATTTTTACCAATCCTCGAAAAAACCAAGAGGCAAAAGGACCAGGATATGTGTCTCACTCCTCCTGAACGCACTTCAGGTGAGACTGTGGCGACCACACGGCCTTGGAGCCGCCCGTATGTTATCACCTCTGTGGCCCTGCCAGCTCAGCACCAACTCTTTCTCACTCTGGAAGGACACACTCAGAAGACCAAACTTCCAATTTTGCTGCATAATTTTGGCAAGGCGCCAGTTTCAGATCTCCACCCATCCCCTAGCCGCCACCCCACAAGCCTAGCCCTGAGACGCTCGCTTTAGTGATGGGATTTGTCTCCACCTCCACGTTGGGCGGGCGTCACTGACCGCAGAACACAGAGCATTGATGCATAATCGGCAACAACACTCTTCCTGTGACCCTGACAAATTCCATCCCCAAATGTTAAAAGCAGTCCCCTCCAAGATAGCAGTATTGTTTAAGATATTAATGCCCACAGGGACATTTACAAGCAAAAGAAGAAAGCAGCTGTAGCACAGAGGTACAGACGCCAGGTGGACAGTCCACACAGGGCCGAGCTACGCACCACGTCTGGCGCCTTCTGGATCTGCGAGGCCAGCTGGAGAGAGTGGTTGGCTGACGAGAGCTGCTCCCGTAAGGTCTCCGCCTCTCTCTGAGCCACCTCTGCCCTCTGAAGGGAATGAAAAGGGTGAGAAGAGAAAGTACATTCAGTTTAACAACTGACAATTATTACAAGAACATTCATCAATTCATGCCTGACTGACTATAATTGATTTTCCTAAACACTCAACCTAATAAATGCTAGAAAAAAACATAGAATGTGATGGATTTTTATTTTAAACAGTACAAGGAAGAAATAATTGAGCGATTATGACAGTAATTTAACGCTAGGAGCAAGGAATCCCCTGCTGATAGTAACGCTCCGGCCCACTGAATTTCCCAGACTGAATAAATACAAGTGGAAATAGAGTCTTTTGATTCAATTTCTTTCTATTCTCATAGACCACGAAGATTTTATTGCAGGATTACTCCTGGGAGTAATTCTCACGGGTAAACAGTGAATTAAAGACACTCTGGCCATTCTCTTCCTAAACACACACACAATGTTGTGGTTGTTTTCCTTCGGCAAGTATTTCCATAAATGTACAGGGTGTAAATGCCACTTCTTTTGTGAGGGCCAGGCTTATTTCAACATATTTAACCCTTCACCCGACAAAGTTTTCTAATGCCGATGCTGGCATTCCAGCCTAGCAGCCGATCTCATGCCAGAGGCGGGAGGGTGGCCCAGGCCCACTGAGGGACGGGGAGGAAGGGAGCTGACTGCAGGAAGGCGGCCCGAAGAGAAATGAGTGGGTGTCTCCATCATCTGCATGTAACTCCAGGCCAAGGAAACCAATGCCACTGGATAGCAAATCAGGATTTGCCACTGGACAGCGAGAATGCGTCACTCTAGTGCCCTCCACCAGAGAGGGCACCGTGGTACAGCGGGCAGCAGTTGGGCCATTTGGGGACACAGGGACCAGGGCAAGTTACTTAACTGAGGTCACTAAGCTTGCATCTTTCCATCTCTAAAATGGGAACACCGCCTTCCTCTCAGGGACCTTGCAAGGATTAACATCTGCTACGTGCCGTGTACACAGAGCTCATTCAGAAATGTTTTATTAATGGGCTTGTCCTGATTTTACAATTACAACTGAGACGAAACTCTAGAATCGGTGAGAAACAGTAGCTAATTCACACTGGGCATGAGGACTGAGAGGAACTGTGCTTATTCTTTCTATCAGACTTACATTCTGCTAATAGAAAAGATTAATGAGAGAAGCCTGGCTAAGCAGGGCTATTTCATGTATTTCCTCATTTTGTGCTGTGACATCATGTGTCTACTAATTGCTAAGAAAGACTGAAAAAGATGAACAGGGAGTGAGCCTGCCCAGTACTCACTGATCAATATAGCTGTGTGAAGGAAGGGTTTGGCCGCCATAAGAGACGGTGTGACAGCAGCATGAACCTATCTGCTCTGCCTACAGACAAATTAGGGTATTTCTAAGAGCAGTTACTTCTGCCCAGGGTGGTGGTGGTGGCTGCCTGGCCGGCTTCTCCAGAGCTCTTGGAATTGCACTCAGTCTAATTCACACAGCTCCTGGCCAGGCCTGTCTGTGCTCAAGCAGCCACCTCCCACCCGCCCTGCTCCCAACAGAATCTGGAAGCACCCGCCAGGAAAGGCAGCGATGTGAATGGGGTGGCGACGATGCAGGGATGATTTCTGGTCCACGCCAACTGCAGGAAAGTCTCCTCTTGAGTAAAAAAGATGTCCCCTAGTTTATTTTCAGATGTGCCACTCCACATTTTTCCGATAAACATGTCAAATCACTGAGAAGTTTGCTCTTTGCTTTCTAGTCAGCTAAACCCTTGTGCATAGTACGTCCATGATTTGCCAGGAATAGGTGCGTTCTGACATCGTTCTAGTTCCTTTGACCAGGGAAAACATTTCTTAGCCCGGTGGGGAGCTGTTCTGGGAGCAGCCAGGGCGCAGCGTCACTGCCCACCCCGCTGCGAAGTGCTCCGGAACCAGGGGGGCTTGGCCAGGCCTGGCAGTGGCTTCACGACCAGGATCTCAGGCAGGTACTGAGCTGTTTGCAGCCGAGCGTGTCTCCTTGAAGGCCAATGGCTCACAGAATAAGGGATCTAGTTGTTAATGATTTCATCCTTCGTTTGCATAATTTCTCCAGAGTTTCTGTACTTTTTTTTAGTTTCCAAATTCATGTACAGAGTAGCTCTGTGGCCTATTGGTGGTGGTCACAGCCTTTTATCACATTTGGCTTGACTTGGGTTACTCCAGTGCAACTTTGTGATTGTTTAGGACTTCTATTACTTATTTAGGATTTATACCCAGAGTTGAGGTGTACAAAATGAATTGAGGTGGTTTGTGTAGCTAAACACGGACAAAGCTGAACAATTCAAAATAAAAACAGCCCTGAGAGTGGCTGAAAGAGAGATTCTGTAGTTACAAATTTAGCCTCATGTTTGGCAGTTGAGGCAGGAAGCAAGGGGTGCTGTGCTGGGTCAGTGCCACAGTTTCACTTGTTCCCAGAGTCTCCATCTTCCTGATGACCACAGTCCCCCCAGATAAAGCCATGTTTCTAGAACAGGCATCCGTTGGGGAAGGTGGAAAGCTTTGGTGCTGCTTTCTGATCTGGAACCCCAGACACAGACATGTGGCTGCTACGACACACTCAATTCTGTTTCCATGGACGGGGTCCCTCCCTCTCCCTGACCCTCCAGAAGCAGAGCCTGGGGACTAGGGACATGGGTCTGGCAGGCAGCGGGTGGCAGCTCCCGCGTGACTCACTGGCCACCCCGCGATGAGAGCAGTGCTTTGCCAAGCCTGAGCTGCACTCCTGGGAGATTTCCCTAGCTGATGGCTACTTACTTTTGTACTTTTCTGAGAAGGGAGGGTAAATGTGGGAAGCACAGGGAAAGCAAAGAAGGAGCAGGAATCTGAAGGTGAGCCCATTTCAGTGACTCTGCAGGAGGGAGGTCAGAAAGCTCTACCAAGAAATGTACTGCCATGTGTCCCACGCTGGCCCTTGCTGGCAACCAAACTCCCCGTTTAGATCTGCTGCCTGTGTTTCTGGGGATTCAACACCTAACACTTTGGATTTTTTTCTCAGGTCAGGTCAGCCAGGTTGAAAGCTAGAACTACACGAAGGCCACCCATATAAATGCTGCTTGTCAGCCTGAGTCATGGTTCTTCCCCCATAACGGGTGGCTGCAGGGGCTCTCCGTCCTCGCCGGTCCGCCTGACCTGGGAGCCCAATTTATTACATGCTGAAACCAAGGATCCCAGGGGACCCACGGGGTGACCAGAGGCATGGACATGGCTCGCCTATGGCAAGGAGCCTCAGCACCTACGAGCGCCCCCACGGATGGGCCACACTCCAACAGGAGCTGCTCACAAACATCTGCTGGATGAATAGGGGCTCTCAGAGGTGTGAATTGTTACCCTCAGGCTACAGATGGGGAAACAGGCACTGGGAGACTTGAGATTCAAACCCAGCCATCCTTCCCCATCAGAACACAGAAACCTTGGTAAAAGAAAAGGCTACGCCTTGCTCTGAGCTCTTTTGGCCCTTTGCATTTTTCACCACTCTTGGCTCCTTCTCCTCGATGAAGTTAAACTGTGGTTTCCAACTTAACCTCAACCTGAAGGGTCTTCTGCTCGGGCCGTCTCCTCCTAAGAATCAGGCAGGTCAGCAGGAGGAGGCACTCTTGCCCCTGCTCTGGCTTTGTGCCCTTGCGGCTCAAATCAGAGCAGCTCTGACGGAGGGCGCAGCCAGACGCTGACTGAGCTACGGAGCCACAGACAGGGTTTCATGTGGTTGTGGAGCGCACAGTTGTGGTTTCTTATTTCCCATGAAGTCTCAAAGGTTCTGAAACTTTACTGTCACCAATTAAGACAGTGACTATTAACGCAAGTGCCTTGAAGTTTAACAAGCAGGTGTAAGTGAGACCGGACTTAACCGACGGTCGGTCTCGGCCGGCCCTTCCACTTCTCCACAAGAGAAACACAAGTGCTTTAGTGATAAAACAGAGCTTCAGGTCTCGGCAGAACATTTTGACTATACACCTAGTGCAAAAATAATGTTATATGCCAGTGAACTAGTAAATTGCTCCCCCTGGGGATTTCCCCTGAGGGAAAGGCGGCTGAAGCAGACGCCTGGCTGTGCCCGCGCCGCTGGGCGGCTCCCTGTACCTCTCCTCTGCCCAGCCCACCTCTGCCTCCTCGCCACTGGGACGGCCTCATTTCAGGCCCGCGCCATCCTTGCCCCGATAGATCACAACAGCTGCTCACGGCTCTCCTGGCTTCTGGTCTTTCCACTTCCATTCGTTCTCCAATGTTTAGCCAGAGGATCCTTCTAGAACTGAACTCAGATGTCTCAGTCCCACCACGATTCTCCACTGTGTTCAGGATGAGGTTCTCCACACACCTGGCTGGATCGCCTGCTATGGGCCCACTCGCCCTCCCTGCACCTCCTGGTTCCAGCTTTACAGAATGGCCTGGGGCCCCCCTGCCCCCCAGAGCTCCCCAGGTCCCTCTGCATCTGTCTGGAACACCATCGCCCTCATGTCCACCTGG
Organism: Rhinolophus ferrumequinum; assembly: GCF_004115265.2. Taxonomy (NCBI): domain Eukaryota; kingdom Metazoa; phylum Chordata; class Mammalia; order Chiroptera; family Rhinolophidae; genus Rhinolophus; species Rhinolophus ferrumequinum. Next base: position 92,029,752 of record NC_046290.1, on the reverse strand, counting down.
GAGTGGTTCTCCCTGTTGGGTCGTGCAGTCTACCCACTGAGTCACCCAGTTCAGTTCCTCTTTCTATTCACTCTGTGTCTCATCCCGTCTCATACTCTCAGTGGGGTGGCCTGCATCTGCCTGCACAGCTCTGGTGCCAGGGAGCTCACTCCCGTCGGTGGCAGCTCTAGGCACCTCCCGAGAGCCAGAAGTGAGAACAAGCTTCCCTCCCACAAGCCTCCACGCTTGGCCATGAGAAGGCCCGACGCCTGCCCCTGGCCAGTCCTGGGGAACTGTAAGGACAGAATTCATGACGTCCCCACCCTAAGCCTTCCCCTTAGTAATCTTTTAACATCCCACGTTCCTGAAATTATTCGTCTGCTGCTTGGCGTCAAATCCCTCTGTCTTCTTTTCTTGCTCTCCAAAGATTAGGAATGTCCTCAAACCTCCTGGTATCTTTTGTGTTAGTGTTAGGCCATGTCCTGGCCGTGGACAGGACTCTGAATGCACTCTAGGTACCCACTTTCCTTAGTGTGGGTTCCAAGATAAATTCTAATTCTCGGGGGATGGACTAATTATTACAGAATCACCACCTCCTTCGATCTAGAAACTATGTTCATTAACACAGCCTGAGGTTGCATTAATTTCTTTTGGCAGCCGCATCAGCCTATTAACTCACCCTGAGTCGTTTGGTTAGAACTCTCCGAGGCCTCTCCCCACCCCCACCACGCTGGCATTCCCCTCGGGCAGGAGTTCATAATTCTCCCACCAAATCTGTGCTTCTTTAGCAACTCGACAATGAACACTTATGTAAGCACCTACTTCTTACCCAGGCACTTTACCTCTAATTCTCAAAACAATCTTGCAAAGGAAGTACTAGTTATCATTCCTTCCCTCCCTTTCTCATTTAAAAAATTAAAAAAAGTCATACAGTGTTTGTCCTTTTGTGACTGGCTTATTTCTCTGAGCATAATGTCCTCAAAGTTTACCTTTTTTTTTTTTTTCTCTTTTCTTTTAAAAAAGAGCAATGTAAGTAGTTAAGAGACTCGTCCAAGGCCACACAGCCAGGAAGTACCAAGCTGGGACCTGAATCGAGTTGTCACTTTGAAGGTGGCACCTTCCTCTATGGTCCTGCCTGGTGTCTCCTAGGACAGATTCACCCAAGTGGCTTTCAGCCCTTTGAGAAATGCATCAACTCTGCCAGACTTCTCAGTACCTGGGGGCTGCCCCTGAGACAGTACGCTTGATATTCACAGAATAAGGTTATCTGCTTAACAAACCAGAACTTACACCAAAGTGCCATGAAAAGGGGAGGTACCCCCACGATTGGCTTGGGGGAGAGTGAAAATGTGAGAATTGCAAACGCAATTGTGTGACAGAGAAAGTTAACTCCTCCTTCCAGTAACTACTGCTGAGTTCAGGTCTCTGCAGAGTTGAGCAGTGCTAACTGAGTGAAAACAAAGGAACCAAAGTAAATTAGTTTATCACGTGCAGGGTAAGTAAGTGTTTAAGCTCCTCTGTGAGATGAAGCAGCGCTGCTTAGCAAGGAGCCGTGTGGACGCAGCACTTGGGAAATGAGGGAGTTTGAAAAAGAGGCGCAGGGGCCCTTTGTCTGCAGCGTCTTCCCCAGGGTGCTGGTGAAGAGCACAGGCTCCAGTCCTGGCTCTGCAACCGACAAGCCGCTGACCTCAGTTTCCTCATCTGTAAAGTGGGAATCCGAACAGCACCGACCTCAGCGGGCTGCAGTGTGGTTGAAGTGACTCTGTTCATTGAAGTGCTTAGAACAGAGGCAGACACAAAATCAGTTACTCAAGAATTGACAGCTCTTCTTCCTATTACCAGGATAACTAATACGTAATGAGTTATCTCAGGTCTTCATTCCATGCATCCCTACTGAGCACCTTCTATGGACCGGGCCCTGGATCCTCAGTGGTGAGTCTGGGTATGCAACACGGAACCACAAAGTTTTCCTCAAAGAAAGAAGAAATCCAGATATCCGCTAGGATTATTCTTACGCATAAACTGACTTCCACATTTCAATCAGACTATAGGATGATTTTATTGGCCAAAGAACAGACAGGGACACTCCTTCCTGAGCATTTGCCAGGGTCTGGGTTTGCAATGCCAGTGAAGGAGCAGGTGCCCTGTAGAACTCCTGCAGGGTGAGAAGCAGAGACCACAAATCTGGGAAGGGCTTTTATCCTGTGGGGATAAAGCTGTGCTTGCCTGGACCACTGAGGCACACCGCTAAGCTTTCCTGTGCCTGTGGCTGCCCAGCGGTAAAACGGAGTAGGGGGAGACCATAGCCTGTGGCTTTCTGGGGCTGAGAAATATCACAGCTTTGGGTGCTTCTATCCACAAATAAAAAAAATGGGGAGACCTCTTTCTTTACCAAGCAGCAGCACCATTTGCTGAAGCAAAATGTTTTACTGTTCTACGGAGCCATTGGGGAAGGAAAGCAGTCTGTAGGGTGGCTGGGTTTTCCAGGCAGCTAAGTATGTAGAGGCACCCAATACCATCTGCCTGTTTTGTGCCTGGACACTGTGCTGGGCACTTCCTGCAAGGCTTCTGTGCCAACTAAGTACCAGCCAACAGGGGGCTGCCAGCTGGGAGCCCTTTCCAGACAAGTGGCTTCAACTCGGCAGGAAAGGAGTGATAAACACTTTTCTACAGTGTAACTCGTCAGTATAAACTCTACAGCATAATGGCTGCCATGTGAACAAAGGCAGGTGTTTGAGAGATGGAATGAGAAGTCGTCCCTTTGCAGTGGATGTTCACCAGGGGATATCTGGGATCACATCAAAGACTCTGCTGAGGAAATAATGTTTGTGACCTTTTGTGTATTTCTCATGATATCAGGAAAAGTGTCACCATCGATAGTTGTACATAAAAAAATACAAGAATAACTGGCCTTCTAACTTAGAAGCATCTTCCAAGAAGGCAGAAATGGCTGCGTTATTGTGATTTTATGCCTGAAGCCATCAAATATCCTACCTGGTTTGCTCTTTCAAGGTCCGTCATGATCATTTCAATTTCGTCGGCCCTAGGAGGTGAGAGAAAGCGCACATTAGTCAGCAGCAAGGCAGGCTCAGGGTGCCCACGGTTCTGCACTGGGCAGAATGACCCCCAGCACACAGGCCGGGCAGAGTTCCCAGTGTTGGGCGGGAGGGGCCACACAGATGGGTGAGGGGCACCACTGCCCATCAGGAGAAGGTGGGCTTGCATGGGAGTGGGGAAAGGATGGCTGCCTTTGAGGGGCTCCCAATTTTGTTAGGGAGAGAGAGCCATAAAAGGATAAAATACAGTGTCCTGCCAAGAGACTGAATAGAGCTCTGAACAGAGTACTCTGGAAACAGAGGAGGGAGACATGAATTCTCCTTGGGGAGGGAATCTGAGAAGGCTTCAAAGCAAGTGACATGTCAACTGGGTTTTGAAGGATGAGTAGAAGTTTGTCAGGACCGACAAAACCATGAGAAGGTGGCGGGCAGGGCGGGAATGCAGGTTGGCGGATAATGTAGGCTGCTCTATAACCCCCTGAATTCACTGTCATCCCCTGGCCCGCTCATACAGAGGGAGCTTCCAGGTGCTTTTTCCCCATCTTATTTCCTGTTTTAAAAGTACTTCCTTGAGTAATTTGAAGGCAATAATATCATTCCAACATATAACATTATGAGAAAGAGAGGAATGCTGAGAATCCTACTGAGAAGGGCAGAGTCAATTTCAAAATCTATGGGAGGTTAGAAGCAGACACCTGGGCAAGTCACTGTCCCAACTTCTGGAAGACTGGTCCTGCTGATCGAGCAGCTGCAGCCGAAGAAGGCGTAGCATGCCCACGGAAGGTGGAACGGAATGTTAGAGCCAGACACCACAGTGGAGCTCAGGGCCCACTCCGGCGGGGGCTTCTGATTTTCCACTCCACGTGAACCTGAGCTCTCTATGCTGTTTGCAGGGCTCAGTGCTGCACACTTGGCCCTGCTGCAGGGAGGCTCCTGCCACCTCCCACCTTGGCCCACCACCCACCCGCACAGCCCTGTGCTCTGACAACTCCCACCACTTGTGGGCTGCGAAACAGCCTTGACCTGTGTGTGCAGTCTGCAGAGATCACCCTCGGCTCCTGGGACACCATCCCTGCCTTCCGCCCCTCCCCCCCCTTCCCAAATCCTCCCAGTGGCTCAATCTCAGGGAGTAGCACAGCCCAGACGGTCCCCCTCCCGTCTGTGTGTCTTCTTCGCCCTCCTCCCTGATGCTTGGCATTGGGCTAGAGGCCAGAGTCCTGAACGCAGCCTGTCCTGCCAGTGAGGGGCCAGCCTGGGGCACCCGGATAGGCCGGGCCGGAGGGCTCTTCTGTCCATAAAACCTGCTTCTCTGGTGCGAATCATCTACCCTTAACACCGTGTTGGACAAACTATATTCAGGTCCTGGCTCATAGGTTTTAGCTGTTTGCTGCGCCCCAGGCTTTTCTAGCCTTTCAACGCACATTGAGATTTGAGGCAATCTTATCAACGCCCAGCAGCCCGAGCGAGCGGGTAACAGATGCCTTGTGATCAGGTTCAAGGCTCATTGTATCTGTTTGAAATAGTATCCTGCTTTCAAACTGGTATGAGAAAAGTCTGAAACAACTCATAAAATGGCCTAGTTAAATGAAGCTATTTTTAGGATGACTTTGTGAAGAAAGCAGTGTCTCTGGAAGACAAACACCCCAACAGGGCCTCTGCAGTGAAATGCTGGGTGCAAGGGGGTGGGCCGCGGGCGGCTTAAATTACGAAACATCTCACCGCATCATCTGAAATGGAAACCTTCAAGATCTCATAGAAAACCTGCCGCACCAAAAACGATAGTCTAATGACGACAAAGCGTAAGAAAATAATGAAATGTGTTACGGGTCTGCAAGATGACAGAAAAGGATACCTGACAGGACAGGAAGCTACCACCTTCACAACGTGCTCAAGTGCAAGCTTCATGGGATACAAGATGAAATAAAAAGTGAATACACTTTTCTTAAGGCAAGCCACAACTTTTAAACAGTTTTGAACTTTAATCAGTTATTGACATGTATTTACAAAGTCCAGATATACACGGCAAACTTCCTCGGCTAATGGCATCATTCATTCATTCACTGATTCGTTCCATGAATGTTTCTGACACCTGCAAGTTGCCTGGCCCTGGGCAGGGGCTCTGGGGCCAGCACCTAGTGGCTTCCGCAGATCCTGCCAGGGCCGCACATTTACAAGAGAAGGACGGAAATTCTTAGCTGCTCAATACCTGAAACGTGATTTACAGGTGATGTCTCACCTCTGTCTTGAGCAGATCAGGGGAGGTGGCTGCAGACGCTGGCAGCAGGTGGGGAATGGCCTGGCTGCGTGAGCAGAGGTCCCAAGCAAGTGTCTTGGTGAGGGTTTTTCCTAATCTCTCCTGTTGGGTCCTCACTGAGCCCTTCAATTTTTCTTTAATTCTGCCTAATTTATCTTCGTCATTCAAATATTTCTTCTGCTCTGTCTGCGACGTCCATCATTTGGATATTGTTGGCACATCTACTTCTATGCTCCACATCATTCAACCTTTCTTTATCCTTTCTTGCCGCCTTCTGGATGGTTCAACTTGACTCAACTGTAGCTGTACTCATCCTGTAATTTATCTTTTCTCTTTTGCTCCTGTTTAGTTATTCTGTTCTTCGTACCTGTTGTTTCTACCTCATTCTTTTTAAAATTATTCCTTGTTTTTGTTTTACATTGCTAGTATCTTCCCTTGTTTCCTTGAGTATATTTTTCATGGTTAATTTTGTACTCGTGGCTTATCTGGTTTGCATCAATCACACACACTGTTGGGTTTGGGGGTCTGTCTTCCAGAGAGATGTTCTCTTTGGGGGGGTCTGTTTTTCCTCGGAGGTACCAGCTACTCTTTCTGGCAGTATATGAGGGAGGACAGAGAGTCAGGCCCTGCTGTATGTCTCTCAGGATGAACTGAAGAAGAAAAGCACACAGCAGGCATTCAATGTATTCTGCTGAATGAAGGAAGGAAGCGGAGGGGAGGGAGGACCCCCGGCCCCAGAGGAGTTGCTGACAACTCCACCAGGAGGAGCCTCTGGCCAGAGCTTCACCTTTCATTCTCCGGGAGGCCCCAGTCTTGGGGTCTAGACAGGAAGGGTAGAGGTGTGGCTGCCTGGGGGCTGCTGGCCCATCCTCACCTGTTTGTACCCACTCCTGAATCCTTGCCTGGTCCTGCCATTGGCCAAGGGGCCGTACAGGGTCAGACATAAGCCAAGGCTAGACTGAGAGGGGTTGCCAGGGGCCTGACTTCACCTAGAGGCTGGATCAGCAAGGCTGGGACCCGTGGGGGCTGGGGAGTGATGTCCCGATCCTGCCAGATTTAGGGGACCTGGGTGGGCTTGAGAGCCTTCTCAGATAGTGAATGGTTTTGGATGCTCGTTAGCAGGCCTAATATCTAGAAAACTATGCATCATTTCCAAAAGGTTTCAAGTCACTTATAAAGAATTAGTCACAATTAAACAGGAAGGTGCCTTCTCGACAGTGTGAGGCAATCACTGGAAATGAATTTCAAGTTTTTCCATCTTGCGGTTGGTTTAACTTCGGTTACTAAGCAACCGTTAAACTGACCAAAATATTGAATGTGATAACAACTACAGCACCTACCTTTCATTATGAGAACAACTCTCATATTTCCAAAGCTTTCAAATGACAATGACAACACTGAGCTCTGCTGGTAAAGAGGGCTATTCAACACCAGGTATCCCGATGCCAGCAGGGCCCAGAGGGGCTGCAGCTCCCATTCACAGAACGAACCAGAAACCACAGAAGGAGAACCAGGGACTCAGTGGGCAAGGAAAAGTGCAGATTATTATTTAAAAGTCTACAGGCTTGTGATTCTTGTTTTCAAAGGGAACGCTTTTTAAAAGGTCCAACATAGAACTAGCAAGATATTTAACTATGACCAGGGCTCCTGAGGCTGTGCAGTACAGACCAGCACTGCAGACCAGGACCAAAACGGCGAGGTCTTCGACCGCCTGTGACGGTCTCACCTCAGCGCACGTTCCCACTGAGTCTGCTCCGTCCACTTCTCTCCAAACTGCTGCCCCTGCCCTCCCAACAAAGGTGAACCCTCCCAGACAAACCCCCCAGAGGTTAATACTACAACTATAAATGTTATCTGAAAAGTGCAGTAATGAATGAAATGACATGTGCTTTCATGTCAACAATATTCTGAAGGTTTTTCATTCTTTTCGTTTCGAAGGCTCAATGACCACCTCACATCTGGAGCCTGACATTAGTCTAAAATCATTTATTTCCCCAAATCTGTAATAACTGCACATATTGTTTGCTCAGCAAAACCATTTATTATAAAAATTTAGTCCTCTCACCTTTTTACGAGCTGACAAAACAGCTTTCACTGATCTATTAACCTGCACTGCATTATGCCCTGCTCCAACTTCTAACATTGGATGATTTCAGCTTGGCCTAGAATATGGAGTTTATTCAATCGGTTCCCTACAGATCATTTCAGGGTATTCTCTGCGTTAGCACACAATTTTCAGGAAGAACTTAAAAAGACACGGTCAAGGTCGATGGAAGGGAAATGACATCCACACTAGAAGCTCTGTGTTTACTTTGACACTAGCCTCCTGAGTGCTAAGGGATGGCAACAGGGCAAGGCTGGTGCCTATTTCAATACCCAAACACTCATACTGCCACCAGGAGCTGTTAAAACAAACTACATCTACAAGCCGTTAAAGAAGCGTCTGTGGCAGCCTTCAAAGACCAGTGTGTCTTCTCAGACCCAAGTCAAAAGCCAATATTCTCGATACTAGATTGTAAAGTTCCAGGGCATCAAAAGAAGAAGAAATAGCTCAAGATTAATCTTTCCTGCTTTAAAAATTAAAAAAAAAGCTTCAGCCTGTTTAATAAAGTGAAAGCTGCCCCCTCCACGGTGCTGTGTTTGATTGCCTCAGCTGTTAGGAAGGCGGGCACCTTTCCTGACAACGCACACACCAGGCCAGGCTCTCTTAGCACGAGGAGGTAGAGGAGACACAGAAGCAGGACTCACTGGGCCGGCATCAGAGGAGCAGGTAGGAAAAGGAGGTGGCCAGGTGGCCAGGTGCTGAGGAAGGTTTCTTGGCTATGGATCTGGAATCCCCTTAAATGGGGGTCGGGGTCCTCAGGAAAGGTACCACCCTCTGCCCCCACACAGGCACACAGATGAGGAAGTGGGTGCAGTGCAGAAGCCTGATCTCATGGCGAGGAAATGTGCAGTCCCGTGTGAGCCAGGGCAGGACTGTACCCAGGGGAGGTGTCACTGTGCCCACTCTCAAACAGGAACTGGCCCACCCTAATGGGTGTGAGCCACAGACTGGGGCGGGGCTGGGGGCAGTCTCTGCTCAATAATGCCTACTAAGCACCAACTATGTGCCAACAAGGGGAAATAAACGTCCCAGATGGAGCTGGCGGCGGCGCACAAATAGCACCGAATGTAAAGGGGGCAGGGACCCTGCTACTGCCTTCTCAGTGACGGGCGGAGGGAGGCGAAGGGACCCAAGTAATTTCGGTATAATGACAGCCCGGAACGAGGGACAAAAGGTTTGCAAACACGAGGAGGAGAGGACGCGGGTCTGCATCCTGAAGGATGAAGACGAGTCTGCAGGGCAGAGGGAGGAAGAACCTTCTGGACAGAGGAAGAAAGCACAGTGCGGTGGGTGCCTGCTCCTTTCTGCGATGGCTTTGTGGTTGCTCTCTGGGGCTTTCATGGCACCCTGTGCCCTCAGCTGCACATAATGACAGGCTGGCCTCTTCCTGCCCCTTTTATGTGTCCTATTTCTTTCTCTTGGACGCCAGCACTGCCCAGGGCTTCCAGAACCAGCACAGAGTGAAGGTGGTAGACAGGACCCTGCCTGGCGTCTGGCTGCAAGGGCGATGCAGTGCAAGTTTCACCGTTAAGCATGTTACTGATTTCGGCCTTTAAATACATATGTTTTTATTTTGTTAATGAAATACCCAACTGTTCCTATTTTATTAAGACTTTTTAATAAAAGATGGATATTGATTTCATTAAGTACCTTTTAAGCATTCATGGAGCTAATTAAATGGTTTTTCTCCTCTGACCCACTAAACTGGTAAATTATACTGACAGTTATTTGCCCCCTGTTTGGTTGTGGTGTGTTACATATTTAATGTGCTCCTAAATTCTATTTGCTAATATTTTATTTAGTATTTTTTCATAAATATTTATATGTGAGATTGGCCTTTATTTTGTCTTATCTTTGTCAGATGAAGTCATACAAAACACCTTTAAAGCATGTCCTTTTTCTGCAAAGTGAGCTATCACAGATTTGACGCTATCACTCTTAAGCAAACCTTAACCTGTATCCCACCTGTACAGTCTAAAACGCCCTCACCTGGCCGGTGAGCCCTGCGGCATCTACACCCAGGCGGAGGGACCCTAGGCCACCTCCCTCTGCCACCCCTGGCCCCGCCGGCATCTCTCAGCACGTCTCTCCCATGAGGTCTGTGGCCTCTTCTGCCTGGACTAACCTTTCCCTTCCCTGCATCCCCATGGGATTAGTGTTCAAACCCAGTCTCCTTAGATGACTCGGTGGATTCTAGGAGCTCCTTCAAGCTCCCTCCCTTCTAGTTAGAACTAAGTGTCTTCTGGGTCAGGACCCTCTCATTCCCACTGTGGGCCTGGATCCTGCAGGAGGCAGAGGGTCAACAGCCAATTACAGAGAGACCTCCCTCCCGTACACACACACCTCACTCCTCTTCCAGTTTTATTTCCCATCATCAAACTAGCCTTTCAAACAAAGGGCCTAAGTGCAGAACTGCTTCCTCGTTAGCACCATTGTGCTGGGGTTTATTCTGTTTCACACAGATGTGTCTTTTACAGGCTGTTAGTAACATGCATCCCATGTAAATTTCCTTCTGCAGTTCAGTCAACATGCTCACAGTTTCTTTAGTCCTACTCTGTTCCCTGAAACCACCATGCTTGTCCCCCAGGCTGCCCCTCTGCTGAAGGCAGCTGCTGTCACCATCCAGGCCTCAGGTTTAGCGGCCATTCGCTGATAGGTCTCCTGGTAGCCCTGCTCCCCAATGTCCACTTGTTTTACTTTTACTACACTTATTATTCCTGTCTCAGAGTATCTTGTTCATATATTGATTCACTGCTCTAATCCCAGAGAACACAGGAGGTGCTCACTAAATACTGGTTGACGAAATATGCCAACTAACATCTGTGCTACCTGAAGTCCGTTCTGCTCTGGACAGGTAACAGGTCACTGGCTGGCAATCTAAGGGGCAAAAAGTGCAGGGGTATCTTGCCAAATTATAGAGATGGCTTTTAAGGAAGGAGTCTCTAAGCTGTGTTTGCAGAGGGGAAATAATTTACTTTACACAGACTTTGAAAAAGAGGGCAACACTTTTCCTTGGGAAAAAAGTATGTAAAGACCCAGAATTAGGCTACCTTTTGTCTACCGGCTGAGAGCTCCTGGAGGGCAGGCCCAGTTGGCCTGGCTCACTGTGTATCCCTGTGCCCAGCACCAAGCTGGGCACAGAATGGGTCTCAGCGAACTCCGATTGGGAGAGGAAGTAGGAAGGAGAGGAGGAGAAAGTGTCATTTGGGGAAAGGTTTTCTTGATAACCCTCCTCTGTATGACCAGCCCTATCTTTCATTTTCCAGCCGAGTGAAGCCACCTCTGCTTTGGCAGGAGTGGAGGGCAGAGATGAAGCTGCCTGACGTCCTTCCATCAAACGTGTCATTCCAGAGTGGCCCCACCATTCCCCGGTCAAATCCAGGGCCTGGGCAGAGAGACAGTGGTAGAGCTTGACCCCTAGGGATAACCTTCTGGAAACTGTGGTTTTTATTCTTGTTGGAAATGAAACTGTCAAGAGAGTTCAATGGCCAGAATGTCACCTTTGCTCAGAAATTAACCGCAATTTGTTCATTTTTATGACCCCACATTAAATTTAAATGATGCAAGAGGAACAATTAAAATCAATTTTCGTTAAGCCTCATCTTTTCCATCTTGAATGGGAAGAAAATTTCCTTTCTTGCCGCACTATTTAGCTGACTTGTATAAGAAATGATTTAAATAAATCCTCCTGTAGTTTAACTGGAGTCTAGCTGACAAGCAAGTGGCCTGCTACAGCCCACGTGAGGTTAACTTTCCACCTGTGCCAAACCTACAGAGCAGCTCCAGGAGGCCAGTCACTCACCAGAGTATGACCCTCAGTCTGATCAGAAACAGCCTGTGACGGCCACTCAGGCTTCCGTTTTTTCTAGGCAGGGACATGGGACAGCTGTGGCCGGAGAATTAGGTGATGAGATTGCATAATTCATTCTGCTTCTGCTGAGACTATCCAAAGCCTCTTGGGGTAAGCGTCTGGATTAACCTTCAGATACTTCTTGGCGATTCTCTGGAGTTCTAACACTGTTGCTCTATAAACAATGGGGAGTGGGTTGGATGTGAAAATCCTATTCTTTCCTTAAATCATGTCCAATGGGCTCACAAGTAGGACAGAGTGACTAGAGGTGGAATCAGGGAAACTGTAGTCTAGAGAACCACAAGAGCCTGGCTGGCTCAGCAAATGGGACCTGAGTTCTTCCCCACTGCCTCAGTCATATGACCTTGAGCAGACCTTGGAGCTCGACAGCCATCTGCACGGGAGGAATAATACAGCCTTTCTCAAAGAAATTAGCATGAGGATAACATTGATGGAGTGGAAAAGGACTTCGTAAGCCACAAAGCCCCAAGCACACGTTCATTTTATTGCTGCACATGGACACCAAGAGCTGTCTCTTCTGGTCACAGCTAATTTTCAATACCTGAGACTATTCGAAGAGAACACAACCACCCATGAAGTGGCCTTTGCCGAAAATTTCCACCCTGAAACTGATCAAGCCTCTGGATTCAACTACAAACTTCCAGGGATTACAGAGGAGAGAGGAACAGGCTCCACCACACCTGGGGATGCTGTCGGCAAAATTCAGACTGTGGGACACGTTACAGGACAAATGGACTGGGTTCTCACATAAACAAACTGCAAAGAAAAGAAAAAGAGGTGGAGAGAAATCTATAAAATGAACGAGACTTAAAGGCATACCAACCAATTGCACTGTGTGGATCGTATTTGGATCGTGATTCAAACAAATTTATAAAATAAAACCATTTATGCTGTTTAAGAGTAGTTGAGTAGTTGGAAATTTAAGTATCAATGATATTAAGAGATTCTTTTTTGATGTGATAATAGTATTGTGGTTGTATTAATACAGGAGAGGCCTTATTGTGAGGATCTACAGGCCAAAACATTTAGAGGTAAAATGAAAGGATTCTGGAAGTAGTTTCAAGATAGAATGGGGTTGGGGGTGGGGACCGGATCAGCCATGAACAGGATGGCAGGATCTGTACAAGAGGCATCTAGGAGTCTGTCCTCTGTTGTATGTTAGAAATTTAACATAAAAAGTGAACAAGAAAAGGATGAGGTGATAAAAAAGCAAAGGCCATCACAGTAGTTTTACATCCCTCCATCACTTGTCAACTGTCGAGTCTGTACCGATGTTGGCTGCTGTACTCCGTTTGCACAGAAATGAGTGATGAACATGCAAGTACTTGGGAGGAGGCTGTAGTGAGGCCCTGGGGAAGGAATAGATAGACAGGACGTCCCATGCTGCAAGTCCAGCTCTGCCTGCGACTCAGTACTTGGCAAACTCTAGTCAAGACAGTTAACCTCTCAGAATGTCAATTTATTCACTCATCAAAGGGGAGGAAAAAAGCCTACATGGAAAGCATCTCTCTGTAACAAGTATGTGACTGAAACTCACATATGGATATTTTCTTTGATACAGAAAAAGACTGCCGAGAACAGAGATGGGAAGAAAATAGATTTTTGGAGGGGACACCCAACTCCCATCGTTCGTCTTACCAGGAAAGGGGCTCTCAGGAGCTGCCCCAATGTGGGCAATGGAGGAAACTGAGGCTCACCCACCCACCTTTCACCAGGCGCCTCTGTCCCCTGGAAGCTTGCAGACTGTTCTGGGAATCTTGAGCCGAGAAAAACCAGCAGGACTGTGGACCCAGGGTGCTACTTCTTTAGGTTTAGGTTTTTAAAACATGTTTTGGAAGGGCTGCTGTCCTGCCACCTATAAGTATGTATTTGTAAAGTCTACTTTGCGTATTTAGTGTAAAATCCATCAACACATCTTTGCAGGGGCAGGAGTAGCGCTTTCTCCACTTGAGTATTTGCTCCCTTGGAACGGCCTTTCCGGTTGTCTCCTCCCCATTCGCGTCACCCTGTGAACACCCTGCCACAGCCAACAGGTGCTAACCAAGCTGCTGACCGCTCAGAGTGTTGATCTGATTCCTGGCATTGCACCGCCTTGTCCTGGAGCGTGCCCAGGGGGTGCCGCTGGCGGGAACCGCAGACTTACAGGAGAAACTGCTCAGGTATTACAGGCGGGGAAACTAAGGCCCAGGGGGGAATGGTGACAAAGGAGCTCAGGGCCACTGCGAGCAGCTGCTCTAGGGTAAGAACCCTGCTTTTTCGTCCCAAATGTAAGGGATTCTAACTACCCCCTGCCTCCCCTAAGTACTACTTGGTAGGAACTGTTAAGAAAAGGTTTGGTGGCTGAGAAGCTAAAACCAAGAATAAAAAAGATCTTCGACTGCATATAGGTGATTACTCTCAGCTCCCTCCCCCCTCCTTACCTCCAAGCTCAAGGCCAAGGTCGACTTCCGGGGCCTGAGCCTGGTCTCCCCCACCACACCCACACCAGGGGGCCTTCTGACCACACAGCCCCTCTTAAACCCAACACGCCTTCAAATCTTCCTCTCTACCTGGTGTTTTTCCAGCAAATTAAATGCTGAGCTCACCTGTGGCTTCAGAGGCCACAACCCCCCACACCCCCAACTGCCCTGCACTTAAGTCAGCCAGTGGTTTTCTTCCCCGGGCTCTACTGGGAAGTGATACCGGAGAACAAGGCAGTGAGGGCGGCAGCCCATTCAGAGGAAAGACAGCATCCTTCCTCTTCCTCTCACTGGCACCAAACGTCTGCATTTCGGCAGCAAGTGCCTGTTTTAGGGCAACTTGAAAATGAATAATTCAGCGGTTCCTATTCTACTTGTGAAGTGTTAGACAAACAACTCAGACGGGGCCAGACTTGCTGGCCCCACGAAGACCGTCCCTTCCCTTCATTCTGACATCATCAGACTTGGCCATGAATCTTTAAGAACACCCTCCATCCTGTCTAATCACTAAAATACCACAAAGGAAGTTCACAATCCCCAGACATAGGGAAAAAAACAGAAAGGGTAGTTGCAACATCCAGTTCTCCCTTGCAGCCAAGCAAACTACATCAGGGCATCACAGTACACTGCACTCTTCAAAAATCCTCTGTATGGACGGTCTTACTCACATCAGGTTATTAAGTAGTTGCACTTTTTATTCAAATCCAAGCCTTCGAAGTATCTTCCTCAGGGAGCTCTACCCTTGAACCACCATTCACCACCTCTAAGAGCCTTGCTGATTCTGTGGCTTGTATTAAAGTCACCTCGAATACTTTTTGGAAGTAGGTGTGATGGCAAGTTTAAGTTAAACAAACACACCACCGATCTGGTTTTATTACAGAATTCATTTTGGAAGAATTCAATTTACTCTTCGAACGTGCCAAACCCTCTTTCATATGTTCATGGTTGGAAACTGTCCGCTGATACAATCTCGAGGAGCCTCCATCAGGAAGACACATACAGCAGAGCAGGTAACTGCCTTCTAGCGCAGCGAGGCTTGTGGTTATTGATATATAATGTCATTGTAATTCTGGACAGGAAATGGGATTCAATCACTTTTCAAATGCCAGGGGAAGGTGCTCCCTAGGTTTAACCCTTAGAGAAGGACCCCGTTTACCCAGGTGATCAACTTCTGAGTTTAGGAAAAGTTAAATAAGGTGTTGACAAGAACGTCTATACCTCAAGTTTGTGAAAAGCAATTGCCATATGCTAAGGAATAACGGACTCCCCGCTAGTTGATAACCCTGCTAAACAGTCGTAGATGCTTTGTGAAGGCAGCAGAAAACTGTGGGAAAACCCAAATAACTTTAAAGAATTCACCAGTGGGAATTTGTAGTTTCAGAGTATTTTGTAAAGGATTGGATCTCATTGCAGAGGGAAGAGCCAAGGTTAATAACTTAGGGAAGAGTAACTTGCTGCTACGCTTGACATGTAATGTAATAACAGTACAATGCGGTGAGAGAATTTAAAATAAATACATGGTTTCTTTAGAAGGTGTCAGAAGGGCTCACTGGTTCTGCATCTGACAGTGAATTTCAGTAATGAGAGGAGACAGGACAGGCTGGGCTGGAGAATCGGGACAGTCAGAGTCAATTAATCTTTTCGGTCCTTTATCCTTAAATAGATCAGGAAGTTTATGACAGAGATACTGTGAATTAGAAGAAAAAAGTATCAACAATGAAGAAAAACGTAAGAGAAGAGTTATGTCAGTAAATGTAAACAGGCCAAATTTACCTATAAAATAGAATGCATATTTGAAGAAAACCCCAGAGCTAACAAAATGTATAGCAAACCCTTCAAAGGAAAAGACTGACTAGATTTTTTAAAAAGGCTAAGTAAGGGAAGGCTTTAAGCCACACTAGACAATATCACATGTAGCAAAATAACATTACGGAGAAATAAGTCATACTAAAAAGGCACAGTAAGTAATAAAGCACGACAAGCTTGGACTTGTCTTCAATCTTAAGGCAAAAAAAAAAAAAAATCTATAAAATATATTAATATAAAAATGTAAAGAAGTCGAATATACAGAAGTGTAATCCTACTAGAAAACACTGCTCCGAGAATATGACATTTAAGGGATTCCAATGACATGGAATCTGAAAACCAGGCCGCAGTTGAATTTAAATGGAGGGAGTGACTAGAGAGCTTGGTTAATGTGAAGAGGACACTTAAAACCACGATTATGCTTTGCAGAGAAATAAGAGAGATGCTCCTTTTAAAAACAGGGATGAAAGAAGAGGATCAGACGTTCTGGCTGTCACAAAAGGGCCAAATTCACTACTTGTGGGTAATATGATGGTCTCATGCTCATCAAACCCAAAATATTTAGGTAAGCGAATGAACAGAGATGACCCATGAATTCAGCAAAGCTCCATGTTTCTGGTAAAGACAAGAAAGCAATAAACTCCCATATACCACTAATAAATATCCAGAAAATGAAATATAACATCTATCTCGTCTACAACAGGGATGTAAATACTAAACATGTGGGAATTAAAATAACACGGTATAAATTCCAGCTATAGAAAACTGAATTACGAAATGCTAGTGGCAGAGAAAGCTAATGATAACATTTCTTATTTGCAATTGCATTAAAATAAGTAAATATAAATTTATTTCCCAAGTTGACTTATAAAACCTGATAAAATGACAAGATACATAAAGAAAAATCAGTTATGTCAGTTGTAATTGAAAAAATAAAAAATTATTAAAAAAAAAGTAAAGAAAGAAAAAGAAAAATCAGTTGACTACAATAGCAAATTTTTTTCTTTTTAAGACAAAACAAACAAAACCCCTCAACGACAGCAAACTAGTTGTACAAGATATCAAAACAGAAAACGAAGAGACATTATTAAAACAGTGTGGTACTTATTATTAGGTTGATGCAAAAGTAACTGTGCTTTTTGCAATTATTTTTAACCTTGTAAATCACAATTACTTTTGCACCAACCTAACAGAATGAAAAGTTAGATCAATGGAATGAAATTCCAGACAGAAATCCAGAGATACATGTAATTATTTACATCTGATTTGTCAACTGTTAAACAGTAAAAGAAGGAATCATCACTACTACTGGGCAAACTGTGTATTAAAAAGAAGAAGAATATATAGACATAAGTGTATCTTACCTTATATGCTATAATAAATTCCAGACAAGTTAAAGATATAATAAATCATAAAAGTAATAAGAAAATGGATTCAGAAGGAAAGACCATTTTCTATTATTGAGACCATATTAAAAATGATTAATGATAGGCTGCTAGGTTCCATCATATATATATATTATGGTATAATTACACATATATAATACTTCTGGACAATGAAACCACTAAAACACATACGACAAGAAAAGCAATTGAAAAGTAAAAGTAATGATAAATGTGAGTGGCTAGTTAAAATCCGAACACATGTAGAATTACTACTCAATCCCCACTGTACCCGTGTTCATAGGACATGAGGAAACACACAGGGTAAATAAGCAGACGGGAAAAGGCTAAGTTTTGTGCTGACAAATATCAAGTTAAACATCTATGAGGTTCCACTCAGCACGGCAGAGAGAACAGCAGAAATCGCAGCAGCTCACCCTTCACTTTCTGGATTTGGTAGAGAAGATGAGACAAATTTGTTCCCCAGGCCAGACTGGAGCTGGCCCTGGGTTTAACCTCTGAAATTTGGGGTGGCGGCAGGGAGAGAGACCTGCTGCTGTCACCTGCTGTCATTACAATGGGTTCACCCCTCGGCAAAGCAATTAAGGAGACTCACAACTGCATCTCTTTTGCCCTAATGATTTCTCTTTCTGAAGAATATTTTATTTTTCTGAACAAAAATTCATTGTGAAAAACCAAAATAACCAAAATGCCTGTAAATCAAGAATGGTTACATAAAGTATAACACACAAAGTGGACTGTCCTGAGCTCGTCCAGTGAGAACAGCAATGTCCATACATGTGTACACACAGCCGTGCACACATGAAATATGTAGACATGTGTATTCATGATAATAGCACTGGTTAGGTAGTAACAAAACCTCTCAATTTTATGTTTTCCTATAAATACAGCTAATTATTTAATAGCAAACAGCAGAGACAGATTTAGTGGAAGTCCACTTGTATTCGTGGTAGCTGCTAGCTTCCCAACGGGAGCCAGACTAGAGGGTATCGGAGACGTTAGCGGTGATGATGGCGACTGACATTCCCTGAACCCTGGCATAGGCACCACTGAGCACTTTATGTCGAATGACTCCTTGGAACACATCGCAGGCAGACACAATCACGGAACACGAAACACAGGCCAGGAGAGGTTAAGTGACTCGCCCGAAGATCTGCTGTTCAGTGGAAAGGAGAGCCAGGCAAGCCCCAGATTTGGCCCCTGCACACTCTACCTTCTCTCCATGGGGCTTAGAAGTATGTTTAACTAAAATCCCCCTCTTTAAATTGCTTTAAAGATATACACAGTCACAAAGATGGTTCAGAAGGTCATTTTTTGTCTAACCCTGGTGATTCTGAGCTAGGCTACAGAAGGACTAAGTAAGTTCTAATTTAATCTGATGTTCACAATTCAGAAAAGGTTACAGCGAAAGAGTGCCTCTCTTCCCTGTCCCCAGATCTCCTTCCAGAGATTTTTAAAATTTTTTTATTTTTTTGCTTTTACAAACAGACATAGCATACTAAACACAAGGGTCTAAACCTTGCTTTTTTCACTTAATGATATATATTAAAGATCTTTCTGTACTAGTATATAAGAAGCTTCTGCATTCATTTTGTAAAGAGTAACACAAGAAGGCAGACTAACTTAGCAATCAAAGCTAAGATAAATTCTAGAAGACCAGAAGCAGAAGGACTTGAACGGTCTTCACCCGGCCCTGCCCTGCCTAGACCCTCACACAGCTTTGGAGACACTTGGACGTGGGGCTCTCCAGGGCCACCGAGTAAATTCCTCCAGGCTTGAACCAGCAACCTGGCTGCATGTCCTGAGAATTACGAATCTGAAAACCCTTCATTTGGTACTTTTACACTTGGCATTGGGACTGCCCTGGGAGAAGTTTGAAGGAGTATGCGAGACAGCACAGCAGAGCCTCACAGAGCTGCCTGCAATGGTTTGAGCTGGTGGGGGCAAGACTGGGGATGGTGCCAGCTGCAGCCATCAGCCACCTTCCACCTGCACCTTCACCTGTATTGGCTCTTAAGCTGTGCTACTATTCCAAGAATGGTGCTCTTTAGACCTTTCAGTAAGGGATGGGACATGGTGGCTGTGAGAGTCCTACAGGCAATGACATCAGATGACGCAGAGGGATGGCCACACATTCTGGCACACTGACTCACGGATTAGTCCAACACGACAGACACATGCCGTGTGCCGGGTGCAGTCACAGACCCCTGGGACCCAGAGGCGAGGAACTCCCGCTCTGCTGCGGCAGGTGGATAATCAGATACGCACATCTGACCCACACAGCGGCCCCACAGCACAGGTCCACCTGCGCCCAGGGACAGAGACAGGGGCTCCAGGAGAGCCGAAAGGGCAGTGCTATCCTCTTCTCTGTACCCGGACAACTCTTTCCTTAAACCAAGAAACAGTGCTAAAAACAAAGCACTGCATCGGAGCTTTCCAAGGTGTGGTCACCAGACCCCACGCGTGTGTGGAGGGCTGCAGAGCCCTGGGTCCCACTCCAGACCCCGAGTCAGACATTCAGGGTGCGGCCCAGGGCTCTCATTGTTAACCAATGCTCCGAGGAATCCCACTCAAGTCCAGGAGTCACTGACCTGTGTAACGAGGGCAAATTGGTCCAATCCCAGGACTTCTGGAGTTGAGGCTGGAGCTAGAACTGATCATTTTCAAGTGTCCACAGTTACAGACGTGCTTAGCTTCCTCCTTGCACATACATTCTCGCCCTCCTAGGAGACATCTGGACTTACCCTGCCTATATTTTCTGATCCAAACAAATTAGAGGCGTTCTCCATTTCAGCACGAGCCTTCTCACATAGGGGAGGGTCCAAGGTGCCTCTCATTTAAAATAATCTATGAGTAAATATCCATATTATAACACAAATAGCAGAGTAAGCACACATGGGTTTGCTTTAATAACCCTACAAAACGGAGGCCCTACCACAGGCTTTTACATTTAATTTTCAATCAAGGGGCTTTCCCTGAACACCCATCTGTGGCAGCAACTCTCTTCCCCTCACTCCCCCCTCCTTTAATTTTCTGGGCAGCCTTTGACACACCTGAACTTTTACTGTGTGGTAATTTGCTTGTTTGCTTAGCGATTGCCTCCAGGAAGGCAGGGACTTTGTTTTCATTCATTCAACCAACATTTTCTATTTCCCCTATTCTAGGCCCTGGGGATACAGTGGTGAACGAGATAAGACTCATGGAACTTAGAGTCTAGTGAGCAGAGAGAGACCAGCAAGTCAGGAAACACAGCATGTGTCGTAAGGAAAGAAATGAAATGGGAAAGGAGGACAGAGGCAGCGGGGAAGGAGGCTGATGCCACAGCGTCTGCAGGCCACTGTGGGTCCTACCTCTGCTTCCTAGAGAAGTGGAAGGGAAGCTGCCTGATGGGAAGAAGAAAGTTATGGAGGATAATGGTTCACTTGGGTTGAGATGCCAATGATAGAATTGTCCAGTAAAGAGCTGAAAACACAGAGCTTTCTCTACTGGGGTATTACTTTTTCTCATTGCTTTGTAAGGTCTCTCTCTCCCACTCTTTCTTCCTCCTTTCCACCCTCCCCCACTCTCTCTCTAAACACACACACGTACACTTTCTCTGTCATACACAATGTAAATATTTTTGTCAGTTTACCTATCCATTCATCCATCTATCAATCAATCATCAGAAAGCTGTTACTTTCCCTTTGTAATTTCTACCTTGGCATTATGGCAAGAAAGCTTTTTTCCTACCCCAACACTGTATGTGTCCATGTAAAATTTCTCCTAGTATTTTTACGGTTTTGTGTTTTACATTTAAATATTAAAACATCTAGACTTTATTCTGCATGAGGCTGAGCTCCCACTCTATTACTTTCTACAAAGATAGCTAATTATCGTGGCACCACTTATTGAAGACTCCATCCTTTTCTAATCTATTTAAACTCAAGCAATTTTTACATACATCTTTTTCTAAGTTCCCCCTCCCTCAATTTTAAAAAATACAGAAAGCTTCCAGAGGGGGAAAAAACCCAATTAACCATGTCTAGACACAGAATTAACTGCTTAACACAACTGGTCCTTTTTCCATTATCAATGACAAATTCTGGATTACTAACTACATTTGGGCTTTCCATGGAAAATGGAGGGTGTCCAGTAATCTTTATATTCTGTAAATCCTACAAATCGTACAGTTTTTTTAAGGATTGAAATATCACGGAAATGTATCATTATAAAAATAGTCCAACAAAAAGATAAATGAAAAGGTAAAAAAATAAGTTATGCAATAAAATTTCAAGAATATGCTGTTTTTGTGCTCCAGGCTATTTTGATACTAGTCCAAACAGTACCTAATAACATTTTTTTCCCCCAACTCCTTTAGGTTTACCTTTAGGGAAATTAGAGGGCACACGTACAGTCATTTGGGGGTTAATTCTCACTGACGTTCAATGCCTGGAGTCTTTGCTCTGTTCATTAGAGCATTAAATCTGAAAGCTCAGGAGAGCAATGCAGCCGGGCTGCAAGAGTGATGCCAGAAAGTTCTGCATTAAAAATTCATATTGTAGGCTTGCCTCAGAACTTGTCTCTGGCTGGAAGGAGAGCTGGCGGGGAAATATGAGACACCCCACCGTCTTTCTGGCAATTGGAGACATTCCTCAACACACAGCACCTCAGGAAGAGAATGAAAGGGCAAATAAGCCGTGAAGGAAATCAATGATTTCAATTAGCTAGCTCTCTCTAGCTTTCCTACAGCAAGCTTCTCATCCTTAAGGCTGGTTCAAAAAAGTTTTTCTACGATATCCCAGAACACGAACTCTAGCCATCCTTGCTGGTGCCCAGATGTTTGGCACCTCTCTTCATTTGTTTTACACCAGCCCAGAGAGCCCCAAATTCTCCAAGCTAGATGGAGTCAGATCTCTCCCCAACTCTACAAGCCGCCCTGCTGTGCGGCTGGAGGAGACCACACACAGAACAACGTGAGGAGATGGGTCCTGCACACATGTGGCATTTAGATTTCAGAAGATAGTTCATCTCTGATTATTCACCTCCATAGTTGATTTTTGGGGACATATTTATTAAGACATTAATAGCTCTGCAACGGTTTGTGCTCCCAACTTTTTGCTTGCAGTACCTGAACGGTAACTAGTTAAGATTTGTATATTCAGAGTCCCTTAGGAAGATGATGTGACACAAACAGTGCACTTTACTCTAATAGCCGCAGCATGCTAATACAAAGAGTAGGTCCTGCAATGCAGACGGACTGGTTTTCCCAAATTCAACGTGGAAAATGGGATTCTTTACGGTTGGAACAGACCTCACAATGGGGGAAGTGAACATTTTTTAAATGGGCCAGGTAAGATCCTGGGTGCTTGCAGACAACAGCAGCAGTGGAAGCCTGTTGATTAAGGGTGTGTGTCGATCCTGTGCCATCGTGCCAGGCACTGTGTGGCATTACATCATTTCACGTACGAGGAAACTGAGGCTCGAGTAAGGAAACTCAGTGCCCTGGCCAAGGTGACTGCACTCATGGAGTCAGGAATCAAAGCCTGCAGTGACCCTGAGATGTGGGGTTTCCCCCCACACTCACACTGTGCCCCCATATTCTGGATGGTGCCTTCCCTGAAGGCCATTCCACAAATAGGCTGTACAAGGTCTTCGATCCAGTCGTCATCTAGTCTAGTCCTCTTGTTTTACTAATGAGGGACTTTGCAAGGCTACAACTGGTGACAGAGCTGGAGTCTCAGGTCTTGCGCCTTCCACTGTGCACTGGCCAGAGGAGGCTGCAATGTCTGTCATGTCACAAAGCAGCAGTCTGGTAATGGGGCCCTGTGCCAGTGCTGCTGGGGGCCCTCAGAGAATTCTGGGGGTCCAGAGGCCCTTGTCTGATGATGTGTCTGTCACAAGGGAAGCCACCTAAAGTGCTACAGCCACTGGCAGAATATAAATGCACTAAAGAGCAAGTGTGACACTTCCTAGTTTAAACCTGTAAGGCAAGGACAGTGGTGTATTAAGTCAGGCTCCCAAACAACAAGGAAATCCATGGGGAACCCCCTCTTTGATACACCCATTGGATGGAACATGGAGCAGCATGCATTCCGTTTCTGAAGAATAGCTCATGACATGAAAGAAATATTTACATGTCAAGTAAAAACCCCTAGAAATGAAAGCTGCATATCAATGTGATGCCACTTGTGAAAGATAAAAGAAAAAATATTATAGTCTATAATACAGTAATAACTATGTACGGTGTCAGATGGATACTAGACTTCTCGGGGTGATCACTGCGTAAGTTATATAAATGTCTAATCACTAAGTTGAATGACTTAAACTAATATAATATTGTGTATCAACTGTAATTGCAAAATGAAAAAGTTACACACACACACAATAAATGAAGCGCTACATAGAAAAAACACTGGAAGGAAATATGACAAAATATTAACGAGTTATCTCTGTGCTGTGAGATAATGAGTGATCTATTTAAAAAATATTTTAGAAATTTCTAAATTTTGTATAATAAACAGATGAGACATTTTAAATTAGAAATAATAAATGTCATATAAAAGCAATTAGTCTTCACTGATGTGAGGCACCCCGTGGGAAGGGCAGTTTCTTCCTTCTGCCAGCTGTCCTGCATCCCTTTCCACAGTGCCCGTGACTGCTCAGTGAGCATCAGACTGAGTTCTCCTCTGACACTTTGGAAGCCAAGGAGAAGACGTGTGTGTTACAGTGACCTGCGTGGCCACAGCCCTCAGAGCAGCCAGAGACTCCCTGGGGTGAGTCATTCATGCACGAGCTTCTGAAGGAATTTCACTGGTGGCTGAAGGTGGCGAGAATGTTCCAGACTGGGCCTCCATCGTAATTCCTCCTTTTTGAAGCATTTTAAAGGTTCTGATGGCTCCCATTTTCCTCTTAGAAGACAACAGCTTCCTTAGTTTGCCCTTCTAGAGAGCAAACGACCTCACTGGTCGTTCACCTCTGCTGTACCCTGATGCACTTGTCTTCACGCTGATTTATTAAGTCAACAAAAGTTGATGAGATACTTGATGAGGGACCAATAGCCGAGCACACGGTACCCAAGAATAAGACAAGGACCCTCCTCTGTCAACACTGCAGTTTCAGGAACACACCCACTATCTTGCTCGATCCCCCACAGTTGCAAGCAGGAAGGCACACATTCTAATGCCCATTTTACAGATCACTAGACGCGCTATGATTTCTACAAATGGATGTTTTCTCCCAACAGTCCCCTTACTGTTTCTTTTACCTTCAAACTGTGAGTTCCCCAAGGTTTACCTTTATAGTGAATCAGAAAAAGTTTGAGGATCTTTAAAAAAAGCACAATTTTTATAAAACCATGCCAAACCCACGTGACTGACTAGGAATAATGCTTTTCTCTACAATCCACTCTTCTAGGATGCTGGATGAATGAGATTGCTATCTCTATATTGATAAATACGTCTACGAGTATACCCGTGCATATAGGACAGCTGTATGTATGCGTGTATGTGTTTTGTACACAGAGACTGTGTGCACATCCCGTCTGTAACAGCCCCGCCCCCTGTATAGTTCTCGCTTGCACTTGACACAATGCCTGGCATTTCAATGCAGGCCTCTGGTAAGATTAGCTGACAGGAGGAGTAAAAGTTGCCGATTCTCACTGATGCCATGTCATTTGCAGACCCGTGTGGAGTTGATAGAACAGGTGAAGAATCCTTGGCACTCAGAGGAATTTCTACCTGGATTTGAAAACAGGAAGCCATCCCCTTCTTTCTGCCTGGCACCCGGGAGTGGAGAAAACCCCAGATCAGGGCTGTACCGCTTAGAGAAGGCAAAACAGCTGCCGTCGGTGCAGAAGCCAAGGAAGGAAAGCTCTTTAGGGCTCACCGGGCATTGGATTTTAGGTGTGAAGCACAATACTGTATAGGGAAAATCCCAGGAATTTCACAATGTGCACACACTCTTTTAGAGATAAGATACAGAAGGAAAAAAATGTCATCAGTGTTCCCTTCAAGTCTACTTCAGTTCTTTCTAAGGTTTAAGGGACAGTAGGTTCTTTATTCAAGTCCATGCCCTGGAAACCATAAAAGTAGCTGCTTTGCTATTTTTAGGGAAGTTAATCTAACCAGGATAATTACAGCAACCCGTACTGGAAATTGATGACTAATCAAAACGACAGGAAATAGAAAATTTTACATTCTTAAAGGTACAGCAGAGAGACTCCAGGACACTGAAGTTGATCTTTACAGATTGAACTGGGGGAAGCAAAATTGGTCTAATAAGATAATCAAAATAGTGTGTGAGTCTCAGGCTTCACCGCCTGGGCTCTACCTGGCCCAGTTTCCTGAGTCTTTCTTTCATGTGGAATTGTAAAAAGTTAAATAAAAGAGAAATCAATCTGTTAGGTTAAGTCCAGTGGGGCTTGTGGGTGAGGGACAGAGACCTGAAACCCTTCAGGAAAGCCTCTCACCCCGTCAGGCTCCCTCAGGCAACACTGCTCCCTTAAGAAGGCAGCACCCACCACAAAGGGACTTTACAGGCCACTGTGGTCATGCGCGAGCCATATGAGCCATAGGTTGGGAAAGCACCCATCCCACCGCCATTCTCCCACATCCTGGCGGCATTTCCCACCGGAGTCCTGTCTTGAGCTGTTGGTTTTGTCACCTTTTCAAATCAAGTGTTATGTCTTTCATGCCCCCCTGCTGGAATGGAATTCCCATAATGTGGGGGTACAGGCTGCCCTAAACAATCTCAGCAGAGCCGTAAGCCAGGCTCCCTTGGAAGAGCTTTCTCTGAGCTTACTGCATTTGTGATAAAACACTAGCTATATACCTGAAATAAAGAAAATACTGTAAAATTAACCCAAGTGAAGTTCCTCATAAATGTCTCTTGTAATGTAATGTGTAAGTACGTGTATATACAATGTAGCTCTTTCTCAAAAGCGTATAGGCGAGGAATACAACATGAGTGACCTTAAGAAATACAAATTTTACTGGCAGGAACGGTTTGGGAGGTGCAAATTCTCCTAAGACTAACATTAGCTATAAAAAAATGTAGCATATTTCAGTGCAATTCAATATTTTCTTTCATCGGAGGCTCAGAGCCTCAGCCCACAAGTTAAGAGGAATGTAATAAGCTGACTGTATGTGTTAACTGAAGTTAGCATCCAGGATTCTGGGGAACGGAGCAAAGAGGTGGTAGCAGACTTGTGCAGAAATGGGGATTCCTACACTTGCGCCCAGACAACTAGTATCCTGCCTGGGAGAGCTGCATTCCTCCCGCAGTGTGCAGCTCAACCCAAACCCAAGAACTAGTAAACAGCTGCGAAAGACAGGCGCACAGACCGGGGCCAGGGTGAGCGGCCAGGCCTCGGTGGGCCGCTGCTGGGTGCCAACAGCCGCCTGTCCAGTCCAAGGCCATCGCGGGGAACCACTGAGGTATTCAAATCCACACCATTCTGCTTTGCTAGCATCTCCAAGTGAACGTCAATTAGGCCGCTAAGTCTCCATTTGCTAAGAGAAGGGGTAAGATCTATACACAGGGTGACCATCTGAGAGGAGGTACTTTTTTAACTAAAAAAAAAAAAAAAAAAAAGAAATAAAAAGGCAGAGAAATAATTCATTTATTTAACCCAGAATCAGTTATAATCTGAAACCCTGCAATCCTCTTACACAACAACTGTTGTGGCAAACCCTGCTATGTTCCAGCAAATATTAAACTGTGCTTGCCATTTGTCTAAGGAATCTTGCATTAATAAACATGAAGAAGAACACTTTTACCTCCCACTCTCAATGACAGGACCAAACAAAGACCAGCTGTATTCATCAATGGGTCCTTGTTGTGCACAGAAAGGCTAATTACATTTTGCTTCAAGCCTACACACGGAAAACTTTACTGCTGCCGGCCCGGCCCAGCCAGCCTGTGCTGTCCCAGCTGACACAGGGCGAGGGCCGTACACAATACACCGGGTTCTTGGAACAGCCTCGTGCCTTCGACCTGCAGCCTTCTTTCCAAAATGGGACGAGGGATGGTCACCCCAGTGACATCTCCCAGCGGCAGAGAGGCAGAGGCAACACATACTCAAATCTCCGGGGGAGATGATGCCAATGAGGTCAGTCTTCTCCAAGGCCTGCTAATTTCAGAAAAGCAAGCCCTACTGTGGGGTTGCCTGGAATAGCTTCCATTGTTACGGTGCTGTCACTGTGCTAGGTACAACACACACCCTGGCTGTGCTCTTCACAACCACCCCTGCTTTGCCTATTATGCCCATTGTACAGGTGAGAAAAGTGAGACAGAGGTCAGTGAGCTTATCCCAGATCACACAGGGAGAGAGAGTACTGGACTCCCGTGACTCACACTCAGGTCAGTCTTCTCCAAAGCTCACGTTCCTCTATGCTTCCCAACCTCCTTCCTACGTTTTCTGTCAACAAATATTTAAGAATCCCTCCTTTTGAAGACAGAAAGTAAATTGTTTTGAAATGTTTTAAGATCGTTTGTGAAAAGATTTGTCCCTGGTGGGCTTATATTCATATATAGTAACGAAAAGATGCTTAGTCTAATAAAATATATGTAGGTTAGGGCTGAAGCAAATGGCAGAGTGACAAACCTTTCCCAGAAAATAAAAGGGGAGAGGAATGCAGGGGGGGAAGCTTCATATTGGATCCCAAGACTGAAGCAATCGCCTCCAAAGATAAAAGAAAGTAGCAATTATTATCTCAGCCCATTCTCTACATTTTTTGTGGATTACTTCTCTGGGAACCATTTACAGTAAGTGTTTGGCCTTAGGCTGCCTTTTGTTAGCATCTGTCCATTTCTGATTTGGGAACTGCCTGATCCCTGTCTGAACCGAAGTCCAGCCCCCGGCACCCACGGTGCCCGCTTTGCTGCTACGGAGAAGCCATTTGGGACTTCTGGCTGGTCCTGCAGAAGAAGAGCAGCCTTGCCGGCCTTGTGCTTCCACAAACTGCAGTCCTTTGGGCTCCAGGAAGTCCTCACCTTAACTTATCCTCCATCCTCAAATCACATGTCAGCCCCTTTTGGAAGGCTTCCTTGCAATTCTTTCCTTTCGCTCCAGCTGGGTGGGGTCCTGGGCTGGAGACCTGCCATTCCCATCTTCCGCCTCTCCTGCCCACCTGTCTCCCGGGGGCTGCCCTCTGGCTTCTGAATTTACCAAGAGGAGTCCGGCGGGGGAGGGAGGTAAGGTCAGGGGTTTCTGGTGCGGCCCTGGATCTCTCCACCCTGCCTAAGGCCACAGCTCCTCTCAAACCCAGGTGTGCCAGAGCCTGCCCAGTGCTCACCAGCGATGCCCGATTCCCTTTATGGCTTCCCTCTTCCCAGGCCATGCCAGGGCGGGCAAACAGTCCCAATGTTAAACTGTCTCTGGTTGCCCTCGTTGGAGTGTGCCATCTGTCTTCTGCAGAGACCCTGACTGGCACAGGTACCCGTGCTAACTAATGTCCTTTCTGCCACAGCAGTGATCACACTGGACTGCAATGGCTTTTCTCTCCCTGAGCCTTTTCTCCCAGGATTTCCAGAGCCCAGCACAGGTCTATGCACAAAGGAGACCTCCCAAGAGCGTCTGCTGGATTAATGAGTGGACCTGTTAGCTGAGTCATGGCCATCATGTACCGTCAGGCTTGTCCTGTCCACATGCACACGTGCACACCACACCCTGCCTCCCCACTCACAACTGGAGAAGACAAGAGAATTTCCTGCTATTATCACAGTAGCGGACACACCCCAGGAACGCCCATGCCCCCGTCAGCAGTTTGTGACAACAGCCAGTCCTGAGGCAAAGCATTTTTACAATAGAGCAATCAACCCCTACACTTTTTGATTCAATTTTCTGGTTCTGGGTGAGAGAAGTGAATCATCCCGCAGTGTCAGTGGGAACAGGGGCTAAGACGTCCCTTCCTGTCCAGTTCTGTCTCCCAGTGACTTCCTGCCACCATCATGTTCCCTACCTAAGAAAGATGAAAACCTGGGAGTAGAGGACAATTTACGTCTTTACTAGATGGCTGTTCTCTGCTGCTTCCTCAACCCCTAAAACAAACCAATCAGACAGACATAAATTTTCCTTGTGGCTTTTCAGAAGTCCAAAAAGAAAATAAAAAACGATCAATCTAGACCAGGGACAGTATTTAGCCACTGTGTGACAAGTGGCATTTTTTTGCTGTCAATTCTCAACAGTTTCAGTAGACACTTTATGTCATCAGACAATTTTTTTCCTCCAAGTAGGTGCGCGACCATGTCCACGTGCATGGCTGATAGCACCTGCCCAGCGGGCACGGCGAGAGCACAGCAGGAGACACCACGTCTGGAAGCTGAACTTCGTAACACTTTCAGAGCAGTGGCTTTCAAAGTGGGTTTTGATTGAGATCCACAGGAAGAACTGTATTTTACATTGTGACCCAGTAACTATATGCTTATATACAAAATTAAAACAAAAGCATCACAAAACAAAACCTAACTTTACTATGTACCATGAGTCATGACGTTTTCTGTTCGATTCTATTATTCTGTTTTATATTCTATTTTATTACCCAACTAGCTTGTTGCCATTCACTAAACTGATTTCACAATTGTGACCCACAGTTTGAAAAACACTGGCAACAACAAAGACAATCCGATTAAAAAAATGGGCAGAGGACCTGAAGAGACATTTCTCCAAAGAGGACATACAAATGGCAAAAAGACATGAAAAAATGCTCAACATCACTAATCATCAGAGAAATGCAAATAAAAACCACAATGAGATATCACCTCACCCCAGTCAGAATGGCTGTCATCAACAAGACAAATAGTAACAAGTGTTGGAGAGGCTGTGGAGAAAAAGGAACCCTCATACACTGTTGGTGGGAATGCAGACTGGTGCAGCCGTTATGGAAGGCAGTGTGGAGGTTCCTCAAAAAATTACAAATAGAATTACCATATGACCCAGCAATCTCTCTCCTGGGTATCTACCCAAAAAATCTGAAAACATTTATACATAGACATGTGTGCTCCAATGTTCATTGCAGCTTTGTTTATGGTGGCCAAGACATGGAAACAACCAAAGTGTCCTTCGATCGACAAATGGATAAAGAAGATGTGAGATACACACAGGCACAATGGAATACTACCGTATTTTGCTGTATATAATGTGCACTTTTTTGCCCAAATTTGTGCGGGAAAAATAAGGGTGCGCATTATACATGGGTAGTACTGATTCTGTATCTATATTAATGTGTTTAATTCTTTTATTTATGCTTATGAATTAAAAGTGTAACTCTAGAAAGCAATAACGACATCCATATGCAAAATAATACTGTGGAATACGATAATCGGTTTTGTTGCACTTATGAGGAACTTGCAACGAAAGTAATTTTGGCCAACGATTCAATGAAATGAAAATGAGGAGCAACGTCTTGTTGTCCACAGAGTAAGTGATTCTGACTTGATAAGATGGGTGATGCTGACTTTATTGCCACAGGGTGACAGCGCGACATTTCTCTCCCTACACTTTAGGCGGGAGCTAGCAATCTAGCTGATATTTTTACAAAAATTATTGGAAAATCGCTTGGAAAATTAAAATGAAAGATTTTTCCCCTGAAAGTTTGGGCCAAAACTGTGGGTGCGCATTATATACGGGAGTGCATTATACATGGCAAAATACGGTAGTCAGCATTAAGAAAAGATGAAATATTGCCATTTATGACAACCTGGACGGATCTTGAGATTATTATGCTAAGTGAAATCAGTCAGACAGGAAAAATTGAGAACCATATGACTTCACTCATATGTGGGATATAAAACTGAAGGCCACAAAGAAACAAGACAAGCAAATAAAGAAACAAAAACTCATAGACACAGACAACAATTTAGTGGTTACCAGAGGGAAAAAGGGGGTGAGGAGATGCTAGAAGAGAGTAAAGAGGGTTAAATATATGGTGATGGAAGGAGAACTGACTGCGGGTGGTGAGCACGCAATGGGATATATATGTAGATGATGTAATACAGAATTGTACACTTGAAACCTATGTAGTTTTGTTGACCGTTGTCAACAATAAATTTTACTGAATAAAAAAAGAAAAAAGATAAACATTGGCTTAGAAGCTGGTTGCACAAAAGTTTTTTCTTAAGTGCATAACAAAGCAAACTTTGGTCATAGATACATAAGAAAAAGGTGTAGATTTAATAAATATAAAATAAATTAATGGAAGCTAGTGAAATAATCCAATATAGCCGTACCACAGTCACTATGAATTTTGTCAACGGTAAAAGGATGTGGATAAGAACGAATAACCCAAGGAATTAGCATATTGTCTATAGATCAAACTATATTAGAAAAGAAATGCTACAAACTAAAGATAGAGCTATGTGTCAGAATAAAATATTATAACTTAAAAAATCTAATTTACTGAGAAAAGGAAGTTACTTAGTAGAATACAGTCTAGGCAGAAATAATAGAAAACCAAGAAGACAGGCTGGCAGAAAAGGAAATGCAGACCCAGACAGACACCGAGGAGCACCAAGGTGACAGCGGCTGGTGTGCTTTCTGCCCAGGTTATACTCTGGAGTGCGGCAGGAACTCTCGGGCTGGCAGTCCGGGGGGTGGGGGAGACACACATCTGCCACCCCGTTGACAGTGATGCCCTGGATTGCAGGAGTTAATACCAGAGCCACCGGTTTTCACAGTGAAATTTTAACGGTTACCACACCTTAAATCAGTTCATTCTGTACCACAGAAAGTCATATTTCAACACACAGAGAGAAGAAGGTACAATGACCTGGTGATTTCCACAGGTATTAGACACGCCAACAGGCCAGCGAGAGCTGCCGAGATTGATCAGGGTATTTTAGTCTTTGTGCAGAAGTTCTGTGCTCATGATCGAAATCGGTCTGACTACCAAGGCCTGGGCGCTGGGCTCTCAAAGTCTCAAGCTACTAACAACCCAGAACAAAGGTCAGGCCCACCTCCACGTGCCCTCAGTGCAGCTGGCCCAGTAGCACCCCAAAGGCCAAGGGTGAGCGTGGTGAGACAGAGGGATGCTGAGTAGCAGCACCTCACGTAGCACAGGAACCTGGGAGGACGGCGGCGCTATTCAGAGGCACCTCACCACCCCACACTCACGAAGGCCCCTGAGGCAGCCTGAGACACAGCTGGGGACACGTGGGTTTCTGCGGGAGACGGGAGGAGGCTCCCAGACAGCAAAATGTGGTTCCAACTCTAGCCTGGCCTTACCTGTCTGGACTTCAGTAGAGGAGGCCATGGCTAGGAACAATCCCTGTGGCTTTACCTTTCTTGATTTATGTCAATATTATTTCTCCTTTTCTGGGTTCTGCATGGAGTGTGGGCTGGCAAGAGCTGACCCTGTAGCAGATCACTGATTTCCTACTCACAAGAGCCTTGTGTGATATACCTGCCCAAATACGCATGCTGCTATGTGTACGTGTCTGCACAGGGACGTCTAGTGCTGTAAGGTGTGACGTGGGCAAATACACCCGTGTGGGAACGAAGGACTCGGGCACAGGTACATTGAAGGTGATGCGATTTGTACAGACCGAGTTCCACAAAATGCCCCATGAACGCGTATCACATCTTCTATAAGTTGACTCTTCCAAACCTTCTTAGTAAAAGATACAGTGTTGACCAGGCTTCACAAAAATTAAGTGAAAGTTTCACAGAACCATCCTCGGGTATTAAACTGACAACACAAGGAACTCATGGGAATGACACTGCGTTCCTTACAGTGGCTCAGAGGCCAAGCACCTTCTAAACCCCGTACCGCTCTGTGAGAGCGAAGCAGGGAAAATCTGTTTTGGATTAGCAACATCAGGTGAGACCTGATCAAACACATGCAGATGGAGAAAGCCAGGCAGAGACTTACTTGGCAGTAATTTCTTCATCATATTTGGTTTTCAGGTCAAATAATTCTGTTCGAGTTTTTTCCAGGGCTGAAAGGCAGAAGACATAAAACCATAACATAAGATACTAATTGTTTAAATTAAATTTAATAAGAAACAGTATACAAGCAATATATTCTCATTTCAAGAGTCAAAGATGACAAAAGTTCTTAGAATGGAACAGAAAATCCCTTTCACTTCTACCTCATCGCGTCCCATGCACCTCCTTAGAGATAATCACTGTTAATAGTGTGTAGATTTCCTTCTTTTAAATATATTTTGTTATTTAAAAAATATTTCCATATATAACTGCACATATATGTATATTTTTTTCATCCCCCATAAATAAGATGATACAAATATTCTCTGAGACGTGCCTTTCCCCTAAGCAGAATGGCACAGAAATCGCTCCATGTCAGGACGCAGGAGTATCAGTAACAATTAGCTCTGGTATAAAGGAGCCTGCCTACCACATGCCAGGCACTTTGGGGTACCTAGAAGTGGAGGGGCTAGGGTAAGGAGCTCGACATCCCAACTTCAGATCGATACCACCCAGCTGGCCTCCCAAAGGGCAAATTACATTCCCACTAATACTACGAGTGTGACTATTTTCCTATACTCTCATCAATACCGAATATTACGAATTAAAAATTTTTTGCCTAAAAAATTTTTAGGCAAAACAGTCTTTCACTGATTTAATTAACATCTCCTTGAGTGTTAAACATTGTTAAGATTTTTACATGTGTGTATCAGCCACGTGCATTTCTTCTGCAAACTGCACGTTCACTTCCTTAGCCCATTGTTCTACTGGACTGTTGATCTGTTTTTATTGATTTGTAGGAAGTCTTTATATATTTTGAGTATTCATGTGTCTGTTAAATTTGTTGTGATTATTTTCTCCTACTCTGTCGTTTATGTTTTAACTTGGACTATGTCTTCTAATACTTTCCCCCCACATTTAAATTAAATATATAGTGCTGTTTCCCTTTCAGAACACAAAGAAAAAGGAAAACAATGATTAAAAATTTAGCGTAGCCTTTTTTGGTATCTTTTAGATTTTAAAGGTCTGTTCTTACTGTTCTCCTTAACTTCACTTAGGGTAGAAATAAGCGTTTTTTTTCCCTAGTATTGTTCCAAATGTCAATTCTTGACAGTTAGTGATTTAGATATGTTGGTTGGAAAAAGAGCAGGAAGAAAGGATGTCTCATGGAAGGGATAGAGATGTAATTCAGATCCTCCCACCTCAACACTAACAACTCAACATGGGTGACTAATAGGAGTCAAGGTAGAGACGCTGCGGCTCCCCTCCTCCAGGCTCACCACGGGCAGGGCAACAGGGATCAGAGAGGACCTGGGGGGCCCGGAGATCGACCAAACTCCCCCCATTTCAGTCTTCCCTGCATCAACTTGACTAGGATGAAGAATATCACACCTGTTTGAAGAGTCTGAACTTTATGTTCTGCTTCCTCCAGCTTTGAGGTGGTAGAAATCTGTGTCTCTTGCAGCTTTCTGAAAAGGAAGAGAATAAAACCAAATTGGTCATCTTGTTTACCAATGCAAACAGCTTGTGTTTTGGAGCTACGACAATCAGCTATCTTCCCTGAAACACACAGCTGGCGACAGGCACGCGATCAGGTACCACTCGTAACCCACGAGCACTGTGGAGCCCGCTCACTGATCCTACACACCCCAACTTTGTACCCACGTGGTACATAACATGAAGTGCGTGACCTGTGGGACTTGATGGGTGGTAATTGATGTAGATAGAAGGTTATCCTAAATGTAACTTGTTCTTGAAATGCCAGCTATAAAAAGAAGAAAAGATCATCATCATGCACTCATTGTTTTCTGAAGTTAGCCCACGAAGAATGATACATTTACATTTTGCTGACACACTGAAGGAATTTGTTGGAATAAAGGATGTACTAAATAGATGTGACAGCTGTTCCACTTCTGTTATAATGGAATGCGAATGCAACTGTAATACCCAATGGGGGAAATTTTGAATGTTTTAAACTACATTCCACATATATTTATTTCCCATGATATCCAAATGAATTCCCTGGTCAATAAATAGCATTCCTTCCTCCTAACCTGTAGAAAATTCTCTAAAAATAAGTTTATTATTTTTATATCATATGAACATAACACATTCTCTCATAATAATAAACCTAGGAATACAGAAAAGTAGGAATAATAGTTTAAAGAAAAAAATCACCCAAATTTCAATCACCTATGGAAAAGGACTGCTCACACTTTCATATATTCCAATTACAAAACTACCGTTAACATATGCTCTGACTTAAAAAACACACAAAACACAAATATTGTAAGAGCATGGAAGGTAAAACGTCCTTTCCCTTCCTTGGCTCCATTTCTTCCTCAGACAGAGTTCTTTCAGAGCCTTCTACAATATTTCTACATGTACAGAAATATAAAGTAATATGCAATATACTATAGTGTAATATACTCTTATAGATAATATACAGTAGTATAATATAAACTCATGTAATACACCACAGTGTAATATACATTCATGTAATTTACTATATAGTATAAGTCATGTAATATACTGTAGTGTAACCCACACTCATATGTAATATCCTAGAGTGTAATAGGATAATGTAACACTGCTCTCTCTCCCCTTTCCTTTAGGACAAAAGGGATGGTAGCAGACATGGTATTCTGAAGATTGCTTTTTCATTCATCTCCATACTTTGGAAATGTTCTACTCCAGCATATACAGTTCTTCTTCATTCTTATTAAATAATTGGCTTAACCAAGGCTCTATAAACATTTAGCTTGTTTCTCCTTTCTTTCTACAAAGAATTCTGCAATGACCACTATGTAGATTTGTTGCGTAATTCTGAGAATGAATTTGTTGGATAATAATGGGCAAAAGGTATGTGCAATTTTGTTTGTTTTGATAGATGTGGAGAAACTTCCCAACAAAAAAGCCTCACAAATTTAAACTCCCTCTAATAACACACGAGAGTCTGTTTTCCTGTATCAACACTGGATAAAGTCAAACTTACTTTTACTGCTTATTGCCTTTGCCCATTTTTTTGTATCGGTGTTTTTTTGATTACTTTGTAGGAGCTCTTTTGTATAAAAAATTAGGCCCTTTTCTTATGTGGTGCTGATACTTCTTTCCAGTCTCTGATGCTTTAAAAATATTGTTTATTAGTATTTGTTTTTAAAAATCTATTTTAAATTTTACGTAGTTATATTTAGATAACTTTCCTTTTATGCTTACAGATATTCCCCACTCACTCCAAAATTATTAAAAACAAAATATTTGCCCAAGTTTTCTTCCACTATGTGCATGATTTAATCATTAATATTTAGATCCAAGATCCATTTCAATTTTTTTCATGTAAAGAAGGAGGTAAAGATCTAGCTTTGTCCTCCACTCCCGGTGATCAGTCATTCACATCTTTTTCTTTGTTATGGGAATCTATAAAATCAATTTATTTATTTATTTTTTTGGTTCTTACAGGTTTAAATAAATTTTACATCATAGTATTTTATTTATTTATTATCAATTACAGTTGCAATTCAATATAATTTTATATTAGTTTCAGGTGTACAGCATAGTGGTTAGTCTAGGACCACCTGGCACTATATATAGTTATTACAATACTATTGATTATATTCCCTGTACTGTACTTTACATCCCCGTGACTATTTTGTAACTATAATTTGTACTTCTTAATCTCCTCACCTATTCACATCTTTTAATATAAATCCTTTTACCTAATTTGAAAAGTCAACTTTGGATTCAATTCCCATATGGGTTTATTTCCACTTTTGCAATGCATGAGTTTGCTCTATGTAGATGCAATCACACTGTACATAATTTTGTATCATGCATTTTCCACTTTATCTTATGCTGGACACATTTCTGCTGTTCCTGCGAATTCCACATAACTATTATTTTCATGGCTGCATAATGTTCCAGTCGGGACGGCCCATCTTTTACTGACCCGAGTCTCACTGGCAGGGCACTTCAATTGCGTATGTCCCCTGCTGACCATTATCAATGACGTGGTGAGCACTCTCTCTGCTCACAAAGTGCTTTCTTAGGAGGCTTATTTAGGACAGTCCCGCATCTGTAAGGCCACGAGTCTGCTCACTCTGGGCCCCTGACGCTCTGTGTGGCTTCTTCTTTCCTGGGGACAGTGCCCCGTCCCACTCTCCCAGCAGCTGGTAAGGCGGCCCCGTGCTCCTGAGGACTTTGGGGAGCCACATCTGAGCACAGAGGTCACGGGTGCAGTAGTGGCTCAGGCCCGTCCACCGCAGGCTGACCAGGTGGGAGAGCACAGGCAGATCCCTAATCTGACGCCCAGTTTCTCCATCTGTATAGTGCGATGGCCTCTCTGCAGGTCCGTCCTGGACTCAGTGAGACGTTCCGAGTGGGCCTGGCAGATGCAGCGTAGGCACAGGGCGAGTGGAGTGGGCATTCCGCCCTTAATGAAGCCAGCGTAATAGTACCGCAGACAGGCCGCAGAGAGAAGCGCAAATAGCTGCCCTCGGAGTCAACCGGAAACAACATCACGCCTGGCCTCTCGCTACAAACCACGCCTTTGGTGCCTCTAGTTAATACACACAACACATTTCTTCACAATAGGGCTAAAATATAAAATCTGAATTGCACCAGACTTCTAAAACCCCGACATATGCCATTTGAATTGGTAAGTTCGACAGTCCTTACAGTTTTTACAAGAAATATAACTTTCATTAAATCATCATGCTAGTGAAAAACTAACTCATTATTTGTGGAGAAGTTTTGGGTGAAGTGGGCGGCCCGAGATCTAAAAGTCACAGCAGTTGGATGGTTCATTAACATATTTTACTGATGTCAGCTCCTTGATACATGAAGCGCTGTGACGTAATTGCCGTGTACCCACCACACGCGTTTCATGCCCTGCATAGCCCGGACAGACACGCTCCTTCATTTTTCAAACAAAATTTTGCCTAGAGCCCCTAGGATTTTGGCTTACAACCTGGGCACAGATACATTTTAACACTGTCTTGTCATGTGACATTTAGGGGTAAAACACTACGTCAGTATATATAAACCCCAAAACACACTCACCTCTCCTTTTCTGCAAAATCATTTTGTAACTTTTGTTCCTTTTCGAGAGCTATAGTCTCGGCTTGGTTCTTCAGAGTCTGTTCATATTCTCGGATTTTCTCTTTAAGTGCTTTTATCGTAACCTCTGCAGAAAGAAAAAAAACTCCAGTAAGAGACGCATAGTTCCGTGTAGCTATATATACAGGCTTTCGTAACCGAGTGGGATCGGTGTGTTTTAAACTTTAGCTCTTCAACTCTGACACAAAATCAATGGTTACGAGTCCCTTCGGAGACCTTTTACTCCCTAAATGTTAAATTGAACTTTAAACGTTTAGGTTGAGGCGGATCAATGGATTTTGCTGGGAAGAAGAGCTATGGCTTCTCTAATACAACTTAAAAAAACAGGGGAGATCAATGGTAAAATATAACATTATCTTATTGATGAGTCTTAAATTAGTCTTCTACTGAGGGAAATTAATAAAGTTTTAATGTGGGTTTAAGTACTTCTTACAAAGAAAACAGTTCATAATTGTGTGTACATTTTGGAAGACTCCGTCTTAGCCCAAGTCAGGTCTGGGCCTCCCTGGGTGGGCACAGCTATGCTGTGTCACTGATGAAACATGGAGTGTGCTAAGTGGATCCAGCGTGCATATCCTTGGCTGGAAGGGACCCACCTGCAGCTTGGGTGCTGAGAGCACCCTCTGCCCAGGCCAGAGTCTGGTGGACTAAGGCTGCATGTGCAGAGCAGAAACACACTGCCTGGGGGAGGTGGGGGGGGGGCTGCACCCAAGGGAGGGTGAGGGCCAAGGGTGCGGGCAGCGGGGCTGTGCGATGAAGGAGCAGTGCCCAGGCTCAGGACACATGGCACCTTGGGGAGCAGGCCGTCCCTGGAAAGCCCAGGCCACACCACCAGCGATGGCACGTTTACAGCCGTCACTTTGGTTGCCTCAAATGGGAACACCAAAGCAGATGTAATGAATGGGGCAGGATCCTAACTCAGACTTGTGGGTGGCTCCAGGGCAAGACCAGTCCTCATGCACCCTCCCACAGGTAGGGTGCTGGATGGTCGCTGGCAGAGCGGGCACTGTGGTCCCAGCTCCAAGGAGTGGAGCTCTTGGGGGACTATACCTGCTATGCATGGTCCAGCACCTGGCACAGGCGGGTGCTCAGGAAATGGCTGAGGCACAGATGAATGCAGGGGCTGAGACGCTGCTGACCAGGGTGCGGCCCACCCAGGGCTTGTGACAACGGGGCTCCAGCTCATGTGACAACGCCACCTGCCAGGTCTTTGCCCAAATAAGATCGTGGACTGGTGTCCTTGTTCCTTCAGGTTGTAACTCACGTCCACCTTTACTCTCTGAGCTGCATAGACGTTCTGGGCAAGGCAGCAGCACCTCAAAAGGGCATTTAGTAGCACGTGGCTTAATGGATGAAAGCTAAAGGCTCTTTGGTTAAGAGAAGAAACTGGCCCTTTTTATTAAGCGGAATCCAGAAGATTCTCCTTTGAGGGAGAGAGAGGGAATTAAAACTAATGACCCTGGCAAGGCATTTTAAAGAAGAATGGGGGGCTTTCTGCCTTTTGCACTGGTTGTTTTGGTCCTGAGAGAAAAAGCTGTGTGAGCATAAAGGTTGGTGACATACACCACTGTCAAGCCACACCGACAGGGCCAGAGCTGGGCACAGAGGAACACTCCCAAAACGGACACCAAGGCAGGTCACCTCTGAAAACGCTTGCACTTTCTTTTAAGTCAATGGGCTCTGCGACAGTGTAAACCTACGGCATTTCTTGCCCCTACACCTGGCTGGACCCCAGTGCTCATTCCGATGGGTTTTCTCAGTCGGACACATTATGCTCCTTTCAGGCGAGTGTGGGGGACTAGCTGGGAGCTCCCACTCTGCCTGATGAGGTCTCTTTGCCACCCCCCACCCCAGGGGTGCTGCTCTCTGATCGACCGAGCCTAGGCCAGGGGCTGGCTTGTCCTGGAGCCTCTGCCTCTGGACCTTCTCCTGCACCCAGGCCTGGGTCCAGGAGGACATTCTCCTGGGTGTGTCCCAGCAGGATCCCCTACAAGTGAGCAGGTGAGGAAGAAGACCGGCATGGCAGAAAGGGCACTGAAGTTCTCTGCTCTAATTAGCCGTGCCTGGGGCCCCAATTTACTCATCTTTAAAGCGGGGGGAATTATAGCACATAATAAAGACATTTGTTTCTTGCTCTAACTTTTCATCAATTTACAATATGGCTGTGATGACTAAAAGAAGTGATGTGTACCCCAACGCTTCCACACTGAAATCATTTTTACATTGGAAAGAGAGGAAATCGACATTTTTTCTGAAGGGTGGGAAAATCTGCTAAGATATCAATAAAGAAAGAAAAAAAGGGGAGAAATTTCTGGAAAACACAACAGAGCTCGTTAAGAGCAGCTGATCTTTACTGAATTTCAGGAACAGCACTAAATGCCTCACCTGCATCTCATAACCCTACAACAATCGTACGCAGTTAGTATGAGATCTCACCCCACTCCCCCAATAAAATGAGGTTTATAACAAAGTGCGATCACTTGCTCAAGGTCACACAGCTACGTAGTGACAACGAAGGGACTCCAACCAGGTCTGCCTGCCCCTGGAGCCTTTGTTCTTCAGTCTTGGACGATATAATATAGTATTTCATTTATAAACGCTTCTCAGGTAAGGCCTTTGGGGAGGAGACCCTCTCACACTCAGTTAATGGCTACTCGTTGGGCAACTGGCCACAGAGGCACCAAAGAGGCAAAGCGAGGAAAAGGAGACCAGCACCTGCACCATCCTCCAGCAAAACAAAAGCAAAACAAAGACAACACCAAGAGTGGATGTGCCAGAGATCACGGGGAGGGGAAAACAACCTCGTTCCTTTCTGGTAGTGCTGCAATGATGCCGGTGTGTGTGCTTACAGGTCTCCTTCGCCTGAGCACTGGTCCTGACAACAAGCAACTCCTGCTGAGGAGAAGGCAGCTCTTCTTTCCCCCGGACCCCAGCCTAGTAAGTCCAACACCTCACTTTCCAGCAGGACAAAGCTGTCCCAATGACTCACCGCTCCCTGTGGCACCAGATGGAGGTGGGGGTCTCGGCTGTGCCCCCTTTCTGGTTCCCCGAGGAAAGGGGCCCTCAGGACTGCTGCCTGGACTGTGCGGGCCTGTACCTTCCAGCTTCTCATCACAGTCACTTTCCGATCCTTTCCGTGGACAATCCTTCCTTGCAAGTCTGTCTTCAATGGTCTCAAAGCTCAAGGACGCTTTTCAAAGTCTTCACCAGTTAATTCTTTATCCAGGCCTTGGAGTATATTAAAGAGAAGGCCACTCGGAGGAGTCACCCAATTGGTTGGCCTCTCCTTTCTAGCTCCTTCCTCACCCAAACTCCAAACAAAAACAAACAAGCCGCATTTCTAATTGGAGTTGCCTGAAAAACCTGCAGCTGCTGTCAGATAGAGCTGCGATTTTTCTTTAAGGCAAGGAAGCCACCAGGTTCCCGGATTCTGAACACATCTGCCTTTTAGGTGCAGGAGCGATTTCTTTGTCCTTCCCTGACAGGGAAAGCCAGGCAACCTTTGCCCTCTCTGTCTTGTTGACTGCTGGGCAACCACACCAAGAGGTGGTTTTCTTTCATTAAATTCGTAATGAATAGGTGACGCTGACAAGGAAATAGTCGTGCTTAAGCAGGCAGACTTGCACATGCGTCTAAAGCCTTAATGTATCGGCAGCAATTATTAAATGACTTACTGTATGTGACCCTTTGATCATAAGCTGGCTCTCTGACAGGTGTCGCCCACAGGCAACGCATCAGTCTTTTAAAAGGCAGATCCTATCACATGATGATACAGGAAGAATTTTAAAAGAATCCTGATCGGTCCCGTTGGAGGGCAATAAAACCTATGTAGTTGCTGTGCAGAGGAAAAGTTTTACTTCTCAATAGCTAAGCATTATTATTATCTCTCTTTAACGATTCAGATTCTTACTCCACCCTGACTTTATGACGTATATTACAATTAGAGCTAGTCCCAACAGTATTGGGAAGGCAATTAAAAAAAAAAAATAGGAAAGGAAAGAAAAAGGCCAAGCAAAGGACGCATCTTCCACCAACCTTGATTTTTCACTTCAGCAAATTCCTTGTTGTATTCTTCGAGAGTTTCCCTAAGTTTCTGGTTCTCCGTTTCGATGTCGTGCAGGCGCTGCACTTTGAGCTGGAGCTGCTGCCCGAGGTCCAGGGCTGGTACGGGATCTGCACGAGATGAAACTCACATCAGCCCACTCTGGACACAGATGAGCCACCTTCATGACCACAGGTCTCCCCAGGTGCCCAGGAAGCTGGGCGCCAGCAGGCAGCCCCAGGGCAGCTACCACTTGCCAGAAGTTGGGGCACCTGTGGCCTTTTTGCCTCCCAAAGAGTCCCTGGGAGCCCCACGACTGGGGGCAGTTGTCTGCTGCCTACAAAGGATGTATACACAGACCCACCCAGGGCCCCAACGCGTGAAAAGGGTCGGAATGGCCATGGGCTCACTGGGATGTGCCCACTGCTGTGGCACGGTGTGACACTGGATCTTTGAGCTGACAGGAAGACAGATACACGAGGCGGCGGCAAGGGGAGGGGCCCGGGAAACGACCCGTGCATCTGGAGTGTCCTGGCAGGATGCACCGTGCATGGAGACGGGCCATGAGCCTCAAGTTTACAATAACGCTTATGAAGGGAAATAAGACCTGAAACTGAGAGCGTCTCACTGTCACAGACGTTTTCTCTTATGGCCTCACAACGATCCTGGGAAAGAGATGTGAGACATATACCACGTTCCTTTCTCAGAAGGGGAAATTAAAAAGCTCAGGGAAGCGGGTGGCTTGCCCATGGTTTCCTGGCTAGTTAGTGGGCAGAGAGAACTCGAACCCAAGTCTGTTAACTCTAAGTGACTGTTCTTCCAACAAGGAAGGTCCCCTGATGGAGTGGAGGAAATAAACACAGTCTTTATAAGAGGCCGCCCTAGGTAGGACCTGCTCCCTTTCCACCACAATCCTCCTTTACTGAGGAAGGCTTAGCAGCTGGTACGCTGAGGGCTGGAGACTGCTAGGCTTCTGCCCCAGGGGGTTCCGCTCTTTCCCAGAGGCACAGCTGGAGAGCCAACCTGCTGTGACTTGTCCTAGGCCACTGGGCCAGGAGGCCACCACACTCTGATTATAGTACAAACAGCAGGAGATAGCGTATGGGCCAGTTAGGTGAGGTCTTATGGCCAATTCAATGTACTATCTGCCATCATATATACTTCAAAAAACACGGGATTTTAATCTAAAATTAGGGAGCACAGACACGGAATTTGTGGTTCTGACTCTTGGCCTTTACGTTCATTTAGCACAAAAATGGAGAGACATTAAATATTTCTGGCGTCAACTTAAGTCTTTATTTTTTCTTCTGCTGCCTATAATCCACCTGCTGGGCCCCAGGGGAGCACTTCCTCCAGAACTCCCAGGTTCCGTCAGAGTAGAACACCCAAGTCCGCTGGGTTTAGAAAAGATTATTGAAGATATTTCTGGTATGGACGCCAGCATCACTTGTGAGATGGCTACAAGGATTTAGTCTCCGGTTGAGGAATGCTAAACACCAAGTACAGTAGATCAACAAGGGTATATAGTCAAGAGCTCACTTAATTTTCAAATACCAGAGTCATTAATTTTTCAGACCACCCTTGGTTCCTGGAAACGAGGGCTAGATCCACCATGCTCAGTTGGCGCGTCCACCAGGAGCCAGGAACTCTTTGAGATGCCAACGTTGCTGCAGCGTTTACAAAAGGCTTGCACTGGGATACGTCCAGCACAACGGCCGACCTGCGCGTGGGGTTTATCACCACACTGTCCATCACGTGAAAGCCCAGGCTGCCGGGCATTTATTCTGTGTGTATACACCGTGTATGACTGCATCACTTTCTCATTTGTGGCTTTCTGTTATTATTTTAATCAGCATTAAAATATTTATTTTAAATTAGATTTCAAAAGCTATTTTGGGGAGATGGTTCTTTGTAAGTAGGAGTAGTAATAACACTAAAGACGAAATTCCTCAGAACATTCCAGGTATAGTTATTTTCTTTTTAATTTCAGTATCTTTCCAAGGTACCTCCCCCCTTCCCCGTGACCTCATGCTGGGCAAATGGCCCGAAGGAAATAAACAGTATGCCCACAGTGGGTGCTTCATACAGAACTACAATTTGAACTTGATATAGAGGTCAGGAAACGATTGAGGAGAAGGAGAACCGCTGCACTTGTATAAAATTCTATTAGTGTTCGCTCATGTAGGGTTTCCAGCACAGTTGCCAGTACAAATTATATTTTTAAAGAGCTCAGCTAGTGTACTTCCTTCCATCCCTAAAATTTCTGTTGACAACTTTTCCAGTCCATTCCTTTTAAAAGGCCAGGACCCACTGTGTCTGCTTCAAATAAAAAACAGCTTCCCTCGTTTGATTCAGCAAGGAATTCAGTGACACACAAAAATAACACGCACATTATCAAGTGAATGGTAACTAGACCTTTAGACAAATTTTCAAAGCATTATATTATAAATGAAAACTCTGGCAATCTCATAATTATTCATTATGGCATGTATATTTAATTTAACACTATTAAGGTTAATGCCTAAGTAGCAAAACTGGTCACAGAATAAAGAATGAACTGAATGTTCAAACATCTCTGTGCATTAAAC
This sequence comes from Rhinolophus ferrumequinum, assembly GCF_004115265.2. Taxonomy (NCBI): domain Eukaryota; kingdom Metazoa; phylum Chordata; class Mammalia; order Chiroptera; family Rhinolophidae; genus Rhinolophus; species Rhinolophus ferrumequinum. The sequence goes on along the minus strand of NC_046290.1, from coordinate 91,985,174 downwards.
TTCAAACTTTACTACAATACAGTTGAATGACTAAACGCCTACAGCATTTGAATACTGCTTTGGATTATGTAAAAAGCATTGCTAAAGTACCTCTTAGGCTTAATTTTTATTACTTGCATTAAAGGAACAGCTAATTACCACATGACAATATAATGACTCTAGCATGTTTGGGCTGGAGACCAAAACAACGAATTTCGGCATGCCAAACCCCAACCTGCACGTTAATCTCGGGGAAATCATAACTTTTTGTCTCATTAATGATTTCCAATGCCATCTAAACCCCACACAAGTATTGTTAGGCCTTATTCTGAACATCACAAGCCTCCGATCTCAACAGCTCAATCAGGGAAATGTCTGGGGGAGGCACGAGAATACCCCCATGCATGGAACAGGAACCCACAAAACCCTCAACCCATCTTCCCTGCCTCCTCCAATTCAACATGCTTTAGTGCCAGTTCCATCCACCCAATGTGACAAACTTGCAATGTGTTTTACAATCATCTAATATTAATTCCGAAAACACTCTTTGAAGCATTATATATATAGCTCAATACACAACACAGGACTCAAAGAACATAATTGTAACAAACAACAACAGTCACCTATATTCATTCTGTACCTCCTCCTAAGTACATGTAACATTATCTCATTAATCCCAGCTGTCACAGTCAGAGGTCGGGGGAGGCAGATCTGCAATATGTCTGGTGCTGGCATCTCACCCAAGGGACAGGGGGAGGAGAGAAGCTGGCCAGGCAAACAGGTAAGCAAAGTTCTAATGAAGATGTCTGCTTCCTGAACCAGCAGCCAACTAAATTACCCTGTCTCCTCAAGTCCTAATTTAACAAGTATTTCCTAAGCATCTATCTCTCTGCTCTGGGTAAGGCCTGAGTGATACCCTGAGATGGACACTCAGCCAAGTCAGCTGGGACCAGCCTCACGGTAGAGATAAACCATGTTCATAAATAACAAAGGGAAACCAAGAAGGGCCATGCAGATCAGATGAGTGGAAGACCATTCCCAGATAGAGAAACTGGGAAAAGCAGATTTTAAAAACAAGGAGACAGAGTTTAGACCCATGGAGACTGTGGGGCAGTCAGTCCATCAGGAAGACGCAGCATGTAGGGGGAAAAGGAGCAGGGAAGAGCCGTCATGGCTCAGTCTATGGCTGGCACCCATGTACACATTCTATGACGTCAGGACTGTTCTGGGTGCTGGGGGCTCACCGTGGTGACTAAGACAAAATCCTTGTTCTCAAAGACTTGACATTCTGAAATGAGGGAGACAGACAAAAAGCAAAACCAAATAAAACAGAGTACTTTTGAGTACTCCCAAGCACGAAGAAGAGAGGAAACAGGGCGTGAAGAATGGGGAATGGGTCCTGGAGACAGACGGACAGGGAGGGTCTCCCGGAGGAGGTGACACTGGGATTGGTATCTGGATAGTGAAGAGTCTGTGAAGACACTTGGCAGAGGGAACAGCAGTGCAAAGGTCCAGAGGTGGGCGTGAACGTGACATATTCAAGTCACAGAGAAGCTGACGAGGCTGCAATGAAGGGAAGGGGGAGTGGCAAAGGACAAGTGGTCAGCCTGGGAGGTCTGCACTCAAGGATTTAACAAAAATATGAACACAATTAATGAGACAAAAGAATATATAAAGAGTTGCAAAGTAGGAGTTTTAAGCTTAAAGATGAGTACATAGTTTTCTTTTAAAAAACGAAGTGTTCCAAATTAGCTGTCCTATTCTGTGATGGCAGATGGCTATCAGTAATATGCTGTCTGGAAGACATTAGAAACAAACAAACAAATGAAAAGACCAAGAAACCCATAATCTATGTCTTTGAAGTCAACATAATGTTTTAATACTTAGTGGGAAAATGCTACTTTTTGAAAGAAAGTCATCTATAGTGACAGCATTTAAAAAGTGGGTATTTGGCCTGTTCCCATCATCATATAAACTTATAGCAAAGACAACATACTCTACAAAAATGTCTCAATGCCTGTAATCACATGAGAGAGAGTACAGCATAATGGTTTAGAGTGTGGGCCAAATTGCATGTGTTCAAATCCCAGCTCTGCAATTTAACTGGTTGTACAACCATGGACAAGTTACTTCATACTTAATTACTAAGATAATACGTGCATACACTTAGAAAACTGCCAGGCATGGAGTTCACATCTAATAAATGTTACTGATTATTGACCAACTTAAATCTGATGAAATATTGGCCAAAAGGAGTTTCAAACCATTTGTTAGTAATATTAAAAATACAGGATCTTCTGACTAGTTAGCAAAAAAAGTAGATTATCAGGAAAAATGAAAATTTAGTAGGTGAACTTCAATAATATATTCTTATAACTGATATACAGGTTTCAAAAGTATAAATCACATCAAGATAGCCAATAATGCACTGTTTTGGTTTGGATCTATGTATCTTTGTGAGTTATCTTTCCCAACCATTTATGACAGCCATTAAAAACAAAAACAAAATTTAAAAATCTTGGAGACTTCTGCTTCTGGTCACGACAAATTGGTACTGGACTGGACCTCTGGCCATAAACAACTAGAATACTAGGCAAACTACATGAAACAACCATTTACAGATACTGGCCAACTGGCAGAGCAGTACAGTGATCACTGAGAGAAGGGAAACAAATGAGGTGAGCCCTAAAATCACCCTGACTTTCTGCCAGGAAGCACTTCCTAGACAGTAGCACAGGGAAGGGGAAACCAAGCATGCCAGTATTCTGGAGTTGAGAAGACACTGATCAGAACACTGGGAGGCTGAGGTAGCTGGAATTTGTAGGGCAGAACACTGGAAAGAGGGAGCTATGCGAAGAAAGAGCTAGAGAAATCTGCAGAAGAGTAATTAAGAGCCTGTTGCTGAAAGATGAGGTGCATATAGACACATAGAAGGAAACTCCCCAAGTCTGGGCAAAGAACTACAAAGAAGGCCTAAGTGAACAACCCAGAGTTCACAGATAGTTGCAACCAGCCAGAGTGGAGAGACTTGTTGAACAGCCAGGACATTCAGTAGAGGCATCAGAAGGGCCACACCAGAATGGAGAGTTAAATTAATCCTGAAGTAAAGGCTACTCCAGACCCAACCCCAAAAGCTTAAAAACAAGCCTCAGAATGATCAAGCTGATCTACAAGTATTTTAACTGTCTGCCAAAACAAACTTCAACACTCTTAGGAGAGACAATAAAATCCAGTTGACAATTACAATGTCCACCAACCAATTAAAAATTACTAGACATGCAAAGAAGCAGGTTTAGCAGGAAAAAAAAATCAGTTAATAAAAGCAGAACCAGAAATGACAAGAGATAATGGGAGTAGTTGACAAAGATGAAAATAGTTATAAGCATACTCAAGGATTTAAAGAAAACCATGCATACAACATGGAAAGAAGATATCAAGAAGAAACAACTGGAATTCTAGAGTTTAAAATACAGTATCTGAAATGCAAAAAAATTCCCCAGAGAGGCTTAACAGCAGATCAGACACTGCAAAAGAAAAATCAGTGAATTCAAAGACACAGTCATGGAAACTGGCTGAACAGAGAAGAGACTGAAAACAAAGTTACTAAAACCTCAGCAACCTGTGAGGCAATATCAAGGCTAAGGGTGTATTTGGAGAAATAGTGATGAAAATTTCCCAATTTGGTAAAAGCTATAAACTTAAAAACCCAATGAACTCAACAAAATTCAAGCAGGATAAACACAAAGAACGCCATTAAGCAAAATCAAATTGCTGAAAAGAAGAATAAAATAAAAAAACCTTAAAAACAAGAGAAAAGAAGACTCATGATATATAGGAGAAGAAAGATAGGATTGACTGGAGACTTCCTATCAGTAATAAAGTCTGTCAGTCCTGAGAGAGGAAAAAAAACAAAACAAAAACTACCAACATATAATTTTGTACCTGACAAAAAATAACCTTCAGACATGAGGGTGAGGTAGAGATTTTTTTGTTTGTTTGTTTCAGATGAACAAAAGCTGGCAGAATTCACTACCAGTGTACCTACACTATACGAAAATTTAAAGGAAATGTTATAGTCTGAAAGAAAATGATGCCAGATGGAAACATGGATCTACACAAAGGAATAAACAACACCTAAATGGTAAATACAGGTGTAAAAATAAAATACAATTTTTTTCATTTTTAATTTCATTAAAAGATAATTGACTAGTTAAAAGGAGAAATAGTACAATGTATTGTAGGGTTAAAACATGCAGAAGTAAAATGAATAACAATACACAAAGGACAGGAGGGAGTAAATGAAATGTATTGTAACATTTGTATGTTGTATGTGAAGTAGTATGTTATTATTTGAAGGTATAATGTGATAAATTAAAGATGCTTAATGTAAACCTTAAAGTAATCACTAAGACAATAAAGAGTTATAGCGAATAAGACAAGTGAGTGAGGAGATAAAACAAGATCATAAAAGTAATCAAAATAAAGCAGGAAAAACAACAAAAAACAGGTAAGACAAATAGAAAACAAACAGTAAGATGGTAGACTTAAATCCATCTATACCCATAATTAAATATTAAAAGATATAACATTCCATTTAAAAGGTTGATTGTCAGACTGGATTATAAAACAAGACATAGCTGTTCGCAAGAAATACAACTTTAATATAACAACAAAGATATGTTAATAGTGAAAGAATAGAAAAAGACATAACATGAAAACACTAATCAAAAGAAAGCTGGAGTGCCTATATTAAAATAAGACAAAGGAAACTTTAGAATAAGGAATATTACCAGGAATAAAGATCATCGCATAAACCTAAAAGAATCAAGCCATTGAGAACATAATATTCCTAAAGGTATATATACTCCAAAATGAAGCTTAAAAAAAACAAACCGTGAATTAAAAACTAACGGAACTGGGAAAAAATCCACAACAATAAAGATATCAAACTCTGTTCTCTCTAATCAATAGTATAATTAGATTGACAAGCTAAATGAAAAACTGATACAGAAATTCAACTAGCCAAAACAATTTTGAAAAAGAAGACCAAAGATAAAGGACTTATATTACCTGATTTCAAGACTGACTTTATCAAGGTAGTATGATATTAACATAAAGAGACATACAAATCAATGAAATACAAAGTCTGACAACTAAGTTCGCGAACTCAGCCTAGAAAAAGTGCTACATAGTTCATTGCTGAATATCACTACGGTCACCTTCAAAGTACTCCCCTTGGGAAGCTATGCACCGATGCCAGTGCCTAGTCCACCCTTCAAAGGAATTTTGGAACTCTTTTCCTGCAATGGCCATCAGAGCTGTCGTCATATTACATTTGAAGTCCTGAATGTAATCAAAATGTCTTCCTTTCACTGTTTCCTTTATCTTCGGGTAAAGAAAGAAGTCATTGGGGACCAGATCAGGTGAGTAGGGAGGGTGTTCCAATACAGTTATTTGTTTACTGGCTAAAAACTCCCTCACGGACAGTGCCGTGTGAGCTGGTGCATTGCCGTGATGCAAGAGCCATGAATTGTCGGTGAAAAGTTCAGGTTGTCTAACTGTTTCATGCAGCCTTTTCAGCACTTCCACATAGTAAAGTTGGTTAACTGTTTGTCCAGTTGGTACAAATTCATAATGAATAATCCCTCTGATATCAAAAGTTTAGCAACAATGTCGCAACAAGTTCGTGAACTTAATTGTCTGACCTCATAGAATAGAGGATCCAGAAAAACACCTCACACACATACCATCCATTAATTTTTCAATGAAACTTGACCCTTACCTTACACCATACATCAAAATTAACTTAAAATGCATCATAGGTCTAATAATACTATACGACTTCACTGGAAAACACAGGAGAAAAAATTTGACTTTGGGCTAGGCAATGATTTCTTAGAACACAAAAAGCAAAAACCGAAAACAGAAAAAACCCCATAAACTGGACTTCATTAAAATATAAAACTGCTCTTCAAATGATAACAAACTAGGAGAAAGTATCTGCAAGCCAACTCATTAAAAATTTTTAAAGAAAACCCATTGAAAAATTGGGTAAAAGATTTAAACAGATACTTCGTAAGTGAAGATCTATAAACGACTGAAAGCACATGATGAAATATTCAGCATTGCCAGTCATCAGGAAAATGCACATTAAAATCATGACGAAATATGCTATACATCACTAGAATGTCGCAAACTGAAAAAGACGCCAACACCAAGTGAAGGAGAGGACTCGGAGCAATGGGAACTCTCATGTGCCATTTGTGGGGAAATAAAATGACACAACTGCTTTGAAAAACAGTTTGGCAGTTTCTTATCAAGCTAAACACTTGCACCCACCCCATGCCCTAGTCCTAGGCATTTATCCGAGAGAAATGATGTCCATATTACAAATGTCCATGAATGCTTATGGCAGGTTTCCTCATAAGAATCACAAACTAAACAATCCAAATGTCCATCAGCAGGCAGCTGGGCAAGGACCTGGCTACACACTCACAGCGGAACGCCACTCTGCAATAAGAGGCAAAGCAGCACGGCCCCAGCAACAACACAGAGGATTCCCCAACACACCAAGCGGAGGGAAGGAAGCCAGACACGTAAGAGCACAGACCCAGTGACACCATCTATGTGAAACACTAGAAATGACGAACCTAATTTGTAGTGACAGAAAGCAGATCAGTGGTTGCCGGCATTTGGGATCATAAGGGAACTTCTGAGGTGATAGAAATTGTTCTACTATCTCTTGACTGTGAGGGTAGCCATAGTGTGTACTTAAAATGGGTACATTTTACTGTATGTAAATTATGCCTCAATGAAGTTGGTTTTAAAATATAATCTTTTACGAGAGGAAGAAGTTTTTTGTACTGCTAATAAAATATAAATTGTAAGTCCTTTTTACTTTTCATTACACCCTTTAATTCTATTTCTGCTATATGATATACAATGTATTTAATATATTGCTGTAATTACACATGTACATCAGATAGAAAGAATATACTGGGGGTACACATTCAAAATGTTTTACTGTTGGGGTATAGGAACAAAAGCAGTTGCAGACCACTGACTCAGACCCATCTGGCTACTGTGCAAAGATGGATAGAAGGAGGTGAAGGGCGAGATCAATGAAGCGAGCCGCACTGGTGGCTTGGATGAGGGTGGCAGTGGCTCATGTGATAAGTGGTCAAATTTGGAATCTATTCTAGGTAGAGGCTGGGTCAACAGGACTTACTGGTAGACTGGCTACAAGGTGTGAAGGAAAGAAGGGAATTCAGACTGATTCCTGCATTCAAAGCCTAAGCCACTGCGTGCACGCAGACGCCATTCACCTTCCTGAGAGGGCTTGGGGGGAAACCAACTGTTCTCTTGTGGTCGTGGAGTTGGCGAGCCTGACAGACATCAGCAGTCACCTAGGGGGTGAGTATAAATGGAGAAAAAAAAAGGGCTAATAGGAGAGTCCTGCAGAGGAAGAGAGGTGGCTGCGAAAACCTGAGGAGTACAGCCAGGTGGGAGGCGTAGCCGGCTTTCGGGAACTTCTGCTGTGACAAGGAGCAGAGAGCTGGCCAGTGGCTGCAAGATGTCATCCTACTCCCACCACATATATTTTCTCAGTGAAATAGGTGTGTGGAGATCAGGGGGGAAAGAAGGCCTGAAATAGGACGTGGCTGGGGGCCAGAGGGCATAAGGTTGGGGCCAGCTAACGCTGTGCGGACTTAGTGTGCTCACTTACTGCGGTCCTCCAGGGACGTTTTGTTTGGGATTCCCGGGATCACTACCACACCCTGATAAAGCCCCAGCGTCCTGGTGCAGGGGAGCTCCGAAGGAGGAGGAGGACACTGGTGAACTTCAGGGAGGGCCACAGAGGCTGAAAAGCAGGGCTTCCAATTAGGTGGGGTGATTGGGGGGGCTGCGGAGTGCTGGGGACGGGGGCTGAGGAGAGGGTGGTGAGCTGCTTTTCTCCATATCGTGAGGACTGAGAAGACCAACCCCACAAAACCCGAGGCCATGTTTGCGTAGAGCTCTGTGGGCAGTGGGGCCACCCCCGCATCAGCTAGCGGGTGAACTTGCCCCGTGTGAGTGCCACCCCTGTGATGACATCACAGTGCGGCAGACGCTGCTTTTCGCCAGGGCACTCTAGGCTAATGTAATCATACGATTACATAATTAACCCAGCTGTCTCATTAAGAAAATCAACTGGAATTCAGGGCATAATTAGTCATACAGCAATTAGCATACTGATGAGCAACTGATGAAAAGCTGTCTAGATATCAAGTGTGCCAGGACCACCCCAGTTACCGCAAAGGGGGCACCGAGGCGACACACCGCCCCACGCCAGTGAACCAAGGATTCCCCAAGTCCTGGTTCGTGGGTTCTGGCATGCAAGCCCGGTGTCGAGGGACAGACGGAAAGCCCTGAAGATGAGGCAGCACATGAAAGCGGGGGGCAAGTGACTCAGACACCCATCCTGTCACGTTTGCCTTTCTTTAAAATGTTCACAGCTATTTCCTCAGCCTGTAGACACAGGGTGCGCAAAATGGAGAGGCCAAGCAGGCCCCAAATTTGTTTTAACCTGGTCAAGGAGGTGGGAGAGGTGCCTGCTTGCTTAGATTCCAGTGTTTGGTAGAACTTTAGGTCCCTGAGGCTACTTGGGAGCGGCCAGTCCCACGGCCCAGAGGGGAGAGAAGACGGCTCTGTCCTGCAGGCGTCTTTCTGAGGCTGCGCCTTCCTTGGTCCCGTTATGGTGCTGGTGGTTCATCCTTAGAAGAAAATGTTTCATGAAGGCAAACCGAAAATGTGTAAAGGGGATCCTGCCGTCTGGGCACCAAGGTTACAGTTTTCTCTGGAGGGGCATGGGCTCCTCTGCCAACACCTGGAGACCTAGAATACATGGACTGGCACGGCCTCACAGGATCCAGCTGGAGCAGACACATTGCTACAGGCTTCAAAAATACCACCAAGCGGCCTGTCGATTAAAACCCTGGTATGAGAAGCAAGGGGGTATTTCTAACTAAATCACTAAGATTTTGTCACTTCTTTCCAGGAGTTTTGCTGTGGGATCCTTGAGTGGGGATATACAAGGAAGAAGAAAGAAAAATGGAAAGAACAGTGTTTTCTAACTGTAACCAATAGCGTGTCCTCCCCTGAAACCAGTGGGAGGAGCACAGAGGCCCAGCTCACTGTTACTCTTATGGAGGAGCGTTAAGAAGCAGTTCTCAAAAGCAGTGACCTTCCAGTTTCTGTCTCGACCCTCAAATGCTACAGGCCGATGGGGATATTCACCAGGAGAGGTTTTCCTGAATCCCAACTGAAACCTCGCCCCAGGAGCATTTGGGAGTGGGCTCTCACATAGAGCCTCCTACACAATGGGCTCTCTTTAACCAGTTCTCTTTCAGGACTTCTGAAAACTAACACCTTCTACATACAATCACAGGCCAGTCACCCTACGGACATAAAGGGAGAGAAGTCAGCCATGAAACAGAGTTCTAGCAGTGCTGCATGAGTCAATGAATATTTCATATCACTGGTAATGTGCTTCCTAAGATTTGAATCTTAAAATAAACCCTTCCAGGCACTGCCTTTGTGTTTGAAGGGTTTGTATCTGTAGGACGTAACCCACATTTTAGCAAGGAGCAAAAGATGATTCTCTTTGTATAGGGGGCTATAGATACAGGCAAGGAGAACCTGCAAAGAGGGTCTCTGCAACCAAAGCAGAGTGTTCCGCAATACCACCGAGCAGGTGGCAGGTAGGCAGCTCTCCAACTTTGTCTCTTTTTCTCCTTTCTAGGAACTTAAAAAAAGTATCATTACCGAGATATTTCTGGGACAGAAAAGTCAGTTGTCTTTTACAGAAATTATTAAGTGTGGACAAATACTCAAATGACCATGGCTTAAGTTCTTATTTGTAATTCAATGATAAGGGCTATTCAGAAACTAAGATCTCAAGTTGAGTATTTTACTGATTTATGCTCTCCCCCTGATTGTAGAGATAAATACATGCTCATTGTAAAAAATCTGAAAAGTATGAAGCAAGAGCAAGTCACCCACGCAAGGTTAATTGCTGGCAGATTATGCATGCCATCATAACTCTGCTGAGAACACAGGAAAATTCCAGCTATGCAAGAGCCTTTAAGAGGAGGCCGTTCCGGAATATTTCCAGCTACGTATCTAAGAGGGTCACATTTTAAGAGCAGAGGTATTAATTCTCATTTCATTACAGCTGGAGATGGAGGCTGTCTATTTAACCTGTTTAATTATGGAATATTTTCTCAAAGGTACTGCAGCCGTGTCCCACCACCCAAACAGGAACCCTAGGAGGGAGGGCAGGGGTCAAGCCTCAACTGCATTTTGTATTTTAGGCGCATGGTCCAGGGCCTGGCACACAACACGGCCGGGAAGCGCTGGCAGAGGGAAAGTGCGAATATGACTACTTAAACAGTACACCTTGGCCCTTTCCTTGCATACCCTGCACACAGATGGCCAGCCACTGAACTCTGTTCTCACCCACAACTACAGATTCCAATGCAGAGGGCCTCTGGCCTCCTGATTAGGGAGCCTGTCGCAGAGGACGTCCCCGTGTGAGGGGCCTTGCCCAGCTGTCCTTACAAAGTCATGTGGGCGGACGGCTACGCGGCTTTTCCTCATGTGGCTAACTGCTAGCACATTAATAAACACAAATCTCAACCAGAGGTGTATTAAAATAAAAAATGTAAATATTTGCAAGTTTAAGCTATCCCTGTTGATCATATACATGATGACATCAAAATCTGTCCATGATAAAACTGACAGATGAAGCCATCCAGACTAACAATGTAAAACTGGAACTTATTTATGACTCTAAAACGGCTCTCCTATGGCCGTTTGACCATGACGTTGACTATGAAGGCAGAGAATATTTTCAATTAGAACAACAATTAGAGACGGAAACAGAATTAGGACAGGAGGCTAATTCTCCAAACTTTTGTTGGTCTTCCTTTTAACTCTGTAAGCCAGATGGAAGCATGTAAACAAGTATTGTTTGGAGAGATGAAGGAAATAACACTGAGTTACCGGAGTCTTGGGCTACAGCTGTCCTCGTTGCCTTGAACCATCCATTCCACCTCCTCCACGCAGCTGAAATCCGTCCGTTTCTCCCCAGCGTCACTCTTGCCACCCGAGACCAAGCAACCCCATGGCGACCTCCCCACATCGCCTGGACTCCTTTCCAAATCTGTTGTCCAAACTACAGTCAAGATGACTTTCTTATTACACATACTTGATCATGCTGTTGTCTTGCTTAAAACCCATTAATGGCTAAATCAAGTCCAGAATCCTTCACCTAATCTACCGGGCCCCTCCCCACCTGCCTTTGCAGCCGGCCGACCACACTGGCATATGCCCTTTACTCAGGCCTAACTATTAACAGCGCCCCCTTGACTGCTGACAGTGCCTTCGTTTGGATGGCATGGTACCCAGCCACTCTTGCTCACCAGGCTCACTGCCTCCGGGAGCTGCCTCTGAGGCTGCCAGTCCTACCCATCCATGCTCTCATGCCCGATGGGCTCTGCCTTCAAAGCACCTGTCACACCTAAAATCCATAATTACTTGTGTAACTACTTTTGAGGGCCCACATCCCCACCAGACTCGCAAGTCCACGAGAGCAGGGAACTCTCCGGGTGATTGCTCACTGCTCCATCCTGGCAGCTTCACGCGGCTCCGGAGACACAGCCAGGGGACGGCATCTAGGGCGCTGACCACAAAATCCCAGGGAACGAGAGCCACAGCAGTGTGGAAGCTGAGTGTGCTTTGGCTAAAACATCAAATTATTTGTAATGAAAGCGTCTTAAAATACTCTAACACTGACTAGGGAACAAGGGGCGATCTGGTGGCAAATGCGGAAGAAGGTAAACACAGGGTCTTAACTATTTTAACTGTTCAGAGGACTCGTCAGGATGATTATGTATTTAAACATTTATTCAGTGTCTTTAATACAAAGGAGCTTCTGGAAGGAGAAATAACATTACTTGGGATCTGGGATGTGGGCGATGAAAAAGAGGGAGGAGCGGGGATGACCCCACTGCTTCTCTTCCCTTGAACAGCCCGAATGCTGGGTATCATGTAAAGATCGGTGTAGGCAGGTAAATCTTTATCGAATGACGGTAAAATGAGAGTTCCGAGAGCTATGACATAGCTCCAACTCCAAGATACATTCTGTTCTCTTGCCATGTAGGTTGTTAGAATGCTCCAGCGTGCTCTCCCTCAGGGGAAAGTGTCAGCTTCAGGTGGAGGGTTCAATGTGAATAATTAGAGCCTGAGACCAGAAAACCCCAGAAAGCATTTGAAGAAATAATTTGATCCAGTCATCCATTCACTGGACATTTACAGAGTTTCTGCTACATGGCAGGCAGTGGGATGGACACTAGGGAAATAATTAGGGCAAAGACTGCGTTGCCCCTGTCACTCTGCCCAGCCAGGAAGGAAAACAGCTGAGTACCAACCAAGTAGTTGTAACAGAGGGAAGCACAGTGTGCTGGCAGCGGGGCATGCGTGAGAAGGGCTCACCTTAGCCGGACCTGGGAGCTCGGGAAACAGTGTCTCAACAAGTAAACCTGGAAGAGCAGGAGGCGATGAACTGAGAAGGGACCTGGCCGGCCAGCAGTATGGACAAGGGGCTGGAGAGAAGCAGCCCGGCAAGCACAAGGCCTCGCGGCGCGATACTGCCAACATGAGACGGGTGGCCTGACCAGCTGAGTGGAGGGCAGAGCTGGGATGGAGAGAAGTGGATGGAACTGAGAACACTCTGGAGGTAGAAGGGCTAGGACCTGGTGACTCGGTGCTCTGCGTGAGCAGCTGGGTGGGAGGCGGTGCTGCTCCCCACAAGGCCCGACTCAGGGAGAAGACCCAACGGTTTCCTCGGACAGACTGGATGGTTTCAGGGTGCCCATCAGCCCTCCCAGGGGGAATGTCCAGGAGGCTGCTGGAGATGCAAGCTGACAGTCAGGAGTGAGAAATGGACGGAGATGAAGCTCTCAGAGCGATTGATGTGGCCCTCTGTGAATTCTGCTGCAGAGGATACCAAGGGTCAATGGACGGCTCTGGGTCGATGGACTTGGGTAGTTCAACATGTCATGCAGCGGTATGTGCCATGTCCTGCCCCAGCTGCTGGGCACAGAGCAGGAAGGCCAAGCTGTCCTCAAGGAGCTTTCATTCTAGTAGGACCAGCAGATAAGAAACAAGAAAACCCAGAAATGAATACAATTTCCAGAAGGGGTGGCAAGTGGGGACTGGTTCAGCCAGGTTTCCATGTCAGTCTCCGAGGCCAACGGGACTCTGCCTCTGCCTCTTCCTGGGCTCCTGGAGCTTGGCCACATGGCACATAGCTGAAATATCTGTCCCATTATTCCCAAGCGCTCCCTCCAGTTTTCTGAGATAGAGTGAGTTGCTGTTTCTTGCAACTAGAAGACTTAACGCGCCCCACCAGTGTTTCTGGGCTCGGCGGGATCGAAGCCTGAAGCACACAGACAGCTAAGGCCCCCTGACAGCCCGCAGGTGTGACTATCAGTAAACGCAGGGCTATTGACTAGGCCCTTACTGTCAGCCTCGGCCACAGGATTACTTCCCTCAGCAGTAAGCAGACATCCAAACACAGGTACAGTGGATCTGAGCTCCACTCCTGCTTCTCAAGGAACTTGTTATATCTGTCAGGTCACAGCATTTGTAAGGAAGAAATACCTGGGATGGGGGTAAAAGTGATCTATGTGGCACACCGATGGACTTTATTATGGAAAGCCACGGAAAACATCAAACACTTGCTCCCGCTATCTTAAATTGAAACTGCAAACTTTAATTCTCCAGCCCAAAATGACAAAATGATAACTACAACGGCTATCACCAATATGAGAAAAACGCTGACGGTATAATGTTAAGTGAAAAAAGGAGAATGTAAATATGTGCCAATATTATGATCAAAATTCTATAAAAATTTTATATGTACACGAATAGGGCCTGCTCAGTCGAAGAGGAGCATTGATGAGAAAACAATGGTCTTGTCTTTTTCTATGGGAAATTAGGATGGAAAATAATTGCAGAAAAAGAAACCCAACAATTTGTTAAAGTGGCTGCCCAGTTAGAAACTTCACTAAGGGAAAACCTAGGTACAAACTGGACTTTTAGAAAACAGTGTAGGTTATTTAGCAAATAGTACCTAAAGGCTCTCTGGGTCTTTGACAAAGATGAAATGAGCCGTTTAACTAAGTCACCAACACAAAACTCGCATGCGCACAAGATCATGCCGTGGGACAACCACACTGCCAGTGCCCAAGAAAGAGCAACGCTAAGCATCAAGTGACCCACGTGCTGTGAAGATGCCGTCCATGAGCCACGGTCAGTCTTCGGGGAACCCCTACTTTCCTCCTGCAGAAAGCCAAAGGCTGGAATTTGGAACCAAGCTCTGGATAAGCTCCTATGACAACAAAAGTTTAGAACAAAGAAAACCATTGTCTACCACTAGGCTGTTCCCCTACACCGTTCCATTTCACAAATGAGAAAACTGAGGTCCAGAAAGGAAAAGGAATGTGATGAAGACCTCAGAACAAGGCCCTGGGTAATCTCTATCAACCCCAGCTCCCAGAGGGGACAGCAAAGCCCACGATAGACCTGAATTAGAATGCAAGTTCAGATATAAAGGAGGCCTGTTTCTGCTTTGCTTTTTAAAGTAGTTCTAGTAATGCCAGTAATCCACATACTTGGTTGTAGCTAATCGGGCTACCACTTGCCCTTGGCTATTAGCCTTAAATAAGAGAAAGACCTGGCCAGAGGTCACTGATCCCCTGGATGACCTGGGAGGGGAGTGAGGCATTCTAGGTGCCCTATTCAGGAGGCTGTTCCTGAATGTGGAATCAGTCCGTCCAGAACCACAAACACCCATGACATCTGAACAGCACACACACAAGTTCTATTTCTTCTCCGTGAAACGTGCCACATTTTATACCAAAGCTACAGGTAGCCACACAGATTTGAGTTTCTGTATTTACAAAGGCATCAACTGGAGGTTATGTGTTTACTTTAACGAATGTGCATCTAATTTCCATACTTACCCAAAGCCTGGGTTTTGGAAAATTCACGATCCCAGAACTCCTCGATTTCACAGGGAAGTTGCCGTAATTGGCGTAATTCGCTTAGGAAAGCTGAGAAGAATAAGACTGAAACCCACCAGGTCTCCAGACACCACGGGCTTACCTGGAACATCGATCAATCTTTTGTAGACATTCAAGAAGGCCGCCTCAGCCTCTTTGCTTCTTTTACTCAGCGCATCAATCTGAAAGGGAATGGAAGAAAGAGAAGAAAAACAAAGAGCTCAGAATTTGTCAAGAGGTCATTTAAAAATCATTACGCATCTAGTGACTTCCCACGACAAATGGAAGTCTGATTTCTCCATGTAAATGCCAAACAGCTGGGCCTTCAACCTCTTAGAGGAAATGTCCACAAACACACGAAAGGCAGACAATTCACAGGGGCCCAGCCCTGGAGGGTGCGCGAGGCAGGGGCAGCGCCTGAGATGAAGTCTTCTCAGCACTCAGTGCCATCGCCCAACCGCACGTGGTCCTTTCACAGAGTAGAGAGCAGCGCCCTTCTCGGTCTCTCTCCTTCTTCTGTGAGTATCTGCTAAGAACTGACCGTGTCCTGGGCAGAGAGGGGCAGCTCCTACCCAAGCGCCTGTGGGCCAGGAGGGGCAACAGGTATGCAGGTAAGTAATGAAATCCCAGCTGGAAAGTGCTACGTAAGCGGGGACACAGGGACACGGAGAAAGGGACATCAAGCAGGAAAGCAGGTGATGTCTGAGCAGCGTCCTCGGAGCTGTTCACCCGGTTGGAAAGGTGAGACACATACGAAAGGGGAAGAACACACTCAGACACCCGGAGCAGAGTTCTTAAACCTGGGGGTTCACAGATCCTCTTTAAGAATTTTAGGAAAGCCAAGGACTGTCCCCTGGAAATACACACCCACACCCACGCACATGGTTCTGCATTCTATTTTAGGACAGTTACGTGTCCGCTAGTGTTCTGACCATGGAATTCACAGAATCCACGAGTGGGGCTACCGCACACCAGGGAATGTGGGGGTCTGCTGCGGGGGGAACGCGGACACATGGGAGGAGTGGTGGGCGACGAGACTGGACAATGAGGGGGTCCAATCATGCTAGGCTGTTGGTGCCCTTCGTGCAGGAAGATGACCTTCACTGTCTGGCCATAAGAGTGGAAGGACAGGAGGGGACAGGAAGGAGGCAACCGTTCAGAGGCTGTTGCCTTCGCCTGGGTGAGAAGTGTGCAGGTCAGGGGGTTGGGACTCGAGGAGAGGAGGCCCATCATGGAGATTAAGGTCCAACTAAGTCGATGTGAGGCAAGAAGAACCAGGCGAGTCAAGGATGGCGCCCAGGTTTCTAGCTCAGGCAGCAGGCGTGTGTCTGTGCTGCTGGCCAGGACCAGTTTGCTTGGTGAACTAACCCGGCCGAGCGAGTTTTCCTCCAGGGTAAAGTCTATTCATCAGAGAACGGTGACACGTGGAACTCCCGAGTGTGCTGGACACACATCCAAAGAGCCTCCGAATGTGAGACGGACTCAGTACGCGTTTTGCTCACAGAACACACTTGCTGAGACAACAGATCCCTTTTACACATGTAGCACACAAGACGCTACATGTTCGGAAGTACGTACTGGCTCAGAAAAAGGACACTAAATTATATATTCCTCCTGTCCCCTCACAGAATTATAACTCTCCGTCTCCAATGTTATTAAAGAGGCAAAAGGATGTGGTTTAATTACAGGACCTCTCACCTGAGACAAGCCACAATTTGTTGAGGGCTCAGAGAGGTCACCCAATGAGGGCGGGAAGACCCTGACGCGGGAGCCGGGTCTCAGGAAATCTCACGCGGAGCACACACGGGTGCCATGCAAGCATTTCCACTTCACACAACGATGCTCCAAAATTGCTGTCTGAAGTCAGCTGTGTGGAACCTGACACATTTTCACCCCCCATAAAATAAGGCTGTGATTTAGGTGTCGGAGAAGTTTTTAGAATAATCCATAAGGCTACTTACATATGACAAGACAGTTCTCTATTTTTAAAATAATGTTTTTTTCTCTGATTATTACAATTCATGCTCATTGTACAATGAGAAAAATATCAAAAATAAAGGGAAGAAAATTAAAACCATACTTCTGCTATTCACTGGTAGAAGTCACCCTCTGTCTGGTCTGTAGTTCCCCTCAATTGTTTTTTCTACTTTAAAAAACATATAGTTGAATGAAATGTAGGCATACAGGGAAACTGGAGAGACAGCAGGTAGGTGTATGGTTGTCTAGGGCTGGGGACAGAGAGGATGGGGTTTGGAGGACGACAGCTAAGGGGGACACAGTTCCTTTTTGGGGTGGCGAAATGTCTTACATTGATTGTGATGATGGTTGCATAATTTCGTGACTACCGGTACAGTAAAAGTCAATGAACTACAGACTTTAAATGGGTGGATTATATGGTATGTGAGTATCTCAATATCTCAAGAAAGCTGTTAAAAACATGTATATGGATATTTGAAATCAAACCATACGTAAAATTTCATATCGTGCTTTCATAAATCTTTTACAGTATCTATTACAAATTTTGGAAAATGTCTTAGTACTTTTTCCACTGTATCTAACTACCACACATACAGATGTTTTGAGCAACAATGGACTTGGAGTTGCCTCTCCAGATGTCTGGAGCGCTCGCTGCGTGCCGGTCCCTCCCTCGCCTGAGAGTGCACGCCCACGGGGGGCACTCTGCCCAGAAAGCAGGGCAGACGCCTTGGCTGCCCTCCACCCCTCTTGATACCCACAGAGACCCTCACTTCCCAGGTATTCTGACTGACCTCACAGAGGGTGACTGTCTCGATGGTGGGCAAAGAAGGGGATCCAGCAGGCTCCTAAAATGCCACCTCCAGTCTCCTGTCTGCACTGTTGATGGGGACATGAAGGTGGGGGTTGGCAATCCACACAGCACATTTGGGGACTGGTATGGGTTGAATTGTGTCCCCCCCTCCCAAAGATGTTCAAGTCCTAACCCCCAAAACCTATGAACGTGATCTTCTTTGGAAATAGGGTCTTTGCAGGTGATCAAGTTTTTATACGATGAGATCATTAGGGTGGGCCCTAATCCAGTAGGACTTATGAAAAGGGGAAATTTAGACACTGAGACAGACCCCCAACAGGGAGACCTCTACCTGAACACGAAGGCAGAGATTGGGGTGGTGCGTCCACAAGCCGAGGACCGTCAAAGATTACCAGGAAAGCACCAGAAACCAGGGGAGGGGCCTGGACCGGGTTCTCCTTCACAGCCCTCAGAGGAATCGACCACGTGGACACCTGGATCTTGGCCGTCTGGTCTCCAGAACCGTGAGACATAAACGTCTGTTGTTTAAGTCGCTCACTTTGTGGCACTTGGTTACAGCAGCCCTAGCAAACTAATACAGGGACCATGCTTCTGAGCCCTCTTCCTGTTCCCTTTTCCACAAATGCAAGAACATTCAAACCAAGTCCTGAGAGAACCAAGTCAGGCCAATGAATTGAATTTATCTGTTAAACAACCGGACAATGAGGTTTTGTAAGAGAGGTGATAAGTACTCCACGCATGGTTGAGTTTCTCCTCGATGAGGTCCCCCGACCCGCTTGTAAAATTTCCAAACCTGGAAGAATGTGGTGATTCTGGGCATTTTGATACTTTCTATGCTTGTTCACTCTTTGGACTCCTTCCCATGGCCAGCGCCCTTGTCCAGGACCGGGCCTCGGAGTTTGAGTTTTGGCCTATTCTCTCCAGCTCCCTCTTTGTGGTGGGCTTTCCCTTGCTGGGCCCGGGACGTCCTACTTCTACGTGTCCTCTTATTTAAATGCCCTTCACTTGCATCTCTGTCGGCTGAAGACCGACCTGTGCTTTGAGGCCCAGAGTGAGCCCCACTTTCCCCAGAATGTGTGTGGGGGTGCCCTCCAGCAGGCACGGTTCTAAGTTTGGAGGGAAAAAGGTGGACCTGGAGCCAGGCTGAGCGGCCGTATCTGTACAAGGAGGTGAGAGGCTGCCTCCTGGGGATGCGTGGTCAGCCGAGCTTGTGTGAATAAAGCGCTCAGTGCGTGCACAGGGCAGGGCTCCACAACAATGAATCTGTCATGTGCAAGAGCTTTCTTCTAGGGGCCCACAGCTACAGCCCGGGAAGCGAGGCCCTGTCTGTCCCCTCGTCCTTCTGTGAGTTGGGAGGAAAGACTGTCACCCTCATCTTCATGCCCTCCACCATCCAGGCCTGCCTGCTACAGGTACGCAGGCCCGTGCGCTGCCAGCCTTTGGGATGGTGAGCCGGGGATTGGCGTGGCGGCTCCTCACACGAGGGCAAGAGACGTGTGAATGAGAAAAGGTTTGTGGTGAGGTCTGAAGGCACAGATGGTTAAAAGGATGAAGTGAAGTTAGACATTCAGCCTGAGGTAGAGATTCTGCTTGCCATCCCGACTCCCTTAAAGCCATTTTCAGAAGGGGCAAGGACAGCTGGCAGGACTGGGGCAGATCTAGGGAAATTCTGACTGCTCAGGCCCAGGCCCTGGGGAAAACCTGTTCTGCTCCAGGGATCAGCCTCCCCTCCTGCCACGCCTCGCACGCCGGCCCCACCCGGTTACTCCCTGTTCCCTGAATACATGAGCAATTTCCCCGCAGCCTGGAAGGCGCCTCCTAGGAATGTTCCTCTGATCCTGGAGGCTCCGCTGATCCATCTCCCTGCTGCAGCCACTCCCATAACCACATGGGACTGTTCCAGCCTTGCAGATAAGGCTCCCTTGGGAGATCCTAAATTCCTTGAAAGCCCAAACTATGCTTTCAACTCAGCAGCCTTTCTTCCCAAAGACTAGAACATAGTAGGTGTTCAATACATTTTCGTTGCGTGAATGAAAATTTATCTAAATTGGTCAACTGTTTTATCCACAGAAGTGAGCAAATGGTTGAGGTATCCAGTTTTAAATCTTTATGAAAATGCTTAATATGTAAAGAGTGGTTTGTTCAGTAAGCATTTGTTTCACGTGCTGCTACGATGACAGCCACTTGGCTGCAGTGAGAGCACTGGAACCATCTTCTCCGCGGCTCACGCCTGAGAGCACTCTCTCTGCAGTGAGCTACACGTCCTCACTCCAGCAAGACGCCCAGGGGCTTCTACGGCGAGTTTCCTGGACCCAACAGGTACCTTTCCAGCAACAGCACTTTATAATGCTGAGTTTGTTTTTTTTTGTAATACCGATTAAATTAAAAAAATAAATAAAGGTCTATAGAAAGGTTCTCAATCTCAGACAATCAATATTTGCTTATAGTAGGAAGGCCACGTTTGGAGACCAAGTTCATGAAAAATCATTCTTACCCTAACACAAAGAAGAGTAAGAAAGTACCCAACTGTCTGGGTGCCAACAGAGTTGTCTGTGGTGTTTTATCGAATTATTGCTCCCAATCTCTGTTCAACCTCCCTGTAGGAGGCACTGCACATCTCTACCCACAGCACGTGACTTGTGGTGTCAGGGCCCCTTCCACCTGGGTGCTTTCTCGCCCTCTGATGTCAGGTTTTCCCTCCTTTGATGCTTCAGCCTTAACAGAAGCTCCCCAGGATTTCCTGTTTGGACACTGCAGACAAGTACACAGTGGGTCTCCCTAACTGCAGCCTCTCCCTGGTGGATGACGAGTCCTTCAGTGGCCCTGGGTCATTGTCCTAGAGCCCAGAGAGAACATGTGGCGACCGTGCCTTACGGCTTCTCCTCACTCCCAAACTACATCCTTAGGCTGGAGTTCCAGAACCCTTCCCCACACGGCTCTTGCTTACGCTGCCAACTGGCCGCTCTTCACCACATCAAGCTTCGGTCCCCTTAACACCTCATGCCCCTCACGCCTCCAGGGCTTCACGCCCTATGTCCTCTGTCCAGAGTGCCTTTTCTCCAGTTCTCCCTTCATGCCTCCTTGTGGTGTCCTCTGGACTTCCCAGCCACCACTGGTCACTGTGTGACAATGACTCATGTTTGTGGGCTTCCTCTCTCTACCCCCGTACCCAGGCCTTAACTAGCCAGGAGGCTGCCTGGGAAATGTCTGAATGAATGAGAGTGGATTTCAGGCGGAGAAGGCTGCACAGGCCAAGGGATTCCTTGAAACTCACTGTTGAATTCTGCAGCATTGATTACTTTGGAAGATCAGAGCGGAGAAGGCAGTTTCCTATAATGAAAAGCTTTAAGGAAAGCTTTTACTACCCACCAGAGTGTAGTCTAGTCTCAACAGTGGGAAGTCATGGCAGCCAGGCTCTGATCTAGTTTAGCACACCACTCGTGGCAGAGCAAGGAGACTTGGCGGCAGCGACAGCAGGGGAAAGGGAAGGGAGGGCTTCGCGGCTGGAGGTGAACCCAGGTGAGGTCATCGCTAAAGTGGAGAAAAGAAGACCTCTTCACCGGCTTTAAGCGAGTACAGTAGACCCCCTATCCTCGGAGGATATGCCCCAAGGCACCCAGTGGATGCCCGAAACCAGGGATAGTACCGAAACCTATATATACTGTTTTTCCTTAACAGAATACCTATGACAGAGTTTAATTTATGAATTAAGCACAGTAAGAGATTAACAACAATAAGTAATAATAAAGTAGAACAACTATAGCAATATACTGCTATAAAAGTTATGTGAATGTGTTATTATTCAGTAAAATACGGGTAACTTGAACACAAGCACTGAGATACTGCAACAGCTGATCTGATGCCCAAGACGGCCACTGACTAACGGGAGAGAGACGCTGGACACAGCTGGGTCCATGGCCGGCTGGAGCAGGATGGTGGGAGACTTTACCATGATGCTCAGAATGGCACAAAATTTAAAACCTATAAGTTACTTATTTCTGGACTTGAACATTTAATATTTCTGGACTGTGGCTGACCTCGGGTAAGGAAACCATGGAAAGTGAAACCGCGGATAAGGGGGGACTACTGCGTTAAAAAGGCATGTGTGCAAAGTGTCTACCACTGGGCCTAGCATTTGGAGGGCACGGAACACTCTCGCTGGTGCAATGATTACTGTGAGTGCCCACACAACCTGCCTGAGCGTGGCCTCCGTCTGTGTGCACCACGGCTCCACACGTAGCTCCCAGGGAGCAGGATGCTATCCAGTGCTGCCCAGCGGGGCCTTCCCCACAGGCCACACCCAGGGTGCCTTGTCACACCAGCTGTGAGGCAGATACAGACAAAGGCCCAGGGATCACCCAAAAAGTATGAAACAGAGACTGGTCCTGATGCTAGCCGAGTGCTGTGTACTTTGAAATGGAAAGGCTCATCTTTCCAGGCTGTCGCCCAGGCCTCACCAGGCAAAGGAGCAGCAGAGCAGTGCCAGCCAGGGCCATGAGCCTGGATATGGTGTTGGAAGAGCAGGGTTGAGTCCCAGCTCCAGAATGAACTAACCTCTCTGTTCCTCAGTTTCTTTGTCTGACAAGTGGGGAGAATAAATCTTGGTTGCTGTAAATGGTGAAGGAGCCGCCATATTGGCAGTGCCACTTCTCAGATGTAAACACTTACCGGGTCACTCCGAACTGGGCCCGTAAGCAACCCCCACTCCAACCAAGGATATGACGACCCCCCAGCACAGTGCACTGAGGCTGGCCTGGGGCTGGAAGCCGTGTGGTCAGTGGAAAGAACGCGTGCTATGAAGGCACACAGACGGGTTTGCACCCAGACCCGGTGTGGGCTTGCTGAATGACCTGGAGGTGGGTTACTTAAACTCTGTACACCTTGGTTTCTTCATCGGTTTGGTGAATACCTCCCTCCTTGCTGAGATGTCGTAACATGAAATGTGAGCACCTCCCACTTTAAGTATCAGACATGGTCTGGAGTGTACAGAAACCGACTGAACATCAGGAACTTCCCCAAGAAATCCAATTCCAGCATTTTCTTTCCACTACACCACAGGTTGTCCTCCTTTGCTATCAGAAAACCAAAATGCTTAAAGTCTTGAGGGACGAAGACACTTAGACAACATTTAAGACACCACAGTGACAACAGTGCACTC
Source organism: Rhinolophus ferrumequinum (assembly GCF_004115265.2). NCBI lineage: Eukaryota > Metazoa > Chordata > Mammalia > Chiroptera > Rhinolophidae > Rhinolophus > Rhinolophus ferrumequinum. Next base: position 91,962,142 of record NC_046290.1, on the reverse strand, counting down.
AGACATAATCCACTAGCCTGCACCCCGGGAATTTATAAGCTAATGATTTAGAAATAAACACATCCCATTAACAGAATTTTCAAATCGATGTGCCCTGCTGGACTATAGGCCAATAAGGATCAGCAAGAGCCCTAGGGATATGAGAGAAGAATTTTGTCTCACTCTACCTCTGTGTGCAGAATTCTTTCAAGAGCAAAATATGATTTGAAGAGTCACCTGGAATACCAGAAGTCAACAGAGAATGACGAAGGTCCTGTCCAAAACAGACGTGTCTGCAGCTGCGGAGTTTTAATTTTAACTGAACACAGCCACGTAAAAGGAACAGATGTGGTTGCTGAAGGAAGATCACAAGAGCAGACAGAGCCCAGTAATTCTCCTCTAGCTACACGTACATTTAACGTTTGGTAAGTACTAGCCCTGCCACTGCTGTTAAGAGTTCTATGGGGAGACCAGAGAGGACCTGGTGTGCAGGGAGCCCCTCTTTGGAGTACCCTGGTCAGCTCTGGAGAGATGTGGAGAGAAGAGAGGTTGGAACGAGCACGGGAGCCCACTGCTCCCACCAGCTTTGTTTCTCAAGGTCACGTTCATGATTTGCGACACCTGGATGGATTTGAGTTAGGAAGAATCATGTGCACGACACTCCCCAAAGACAGAACCTACTGGAAATCCCTACAGTGCTCAAAGCAGGATGGACAAATCCCATGGGTAGTTTTGGTTATAAAAGCAATGCAGTATAGACCTGGCAATGACACAAAACTGTGTTTTACACACACTGATGGAAACATTCCTTAATCACCCCCACCCCCAAGGTTCCTAAGAACACTGGAGAAGTCCAGAAGAAGATGGTGCCATGAAGAATGAGTGGCAAAATGAGGATGTGAGGTCACGGAGAGAAGCTCTGTGGCAGGGATAGTGTGACAATAATAATAAAGACAATACAAACAGCAACAAGCATGTCTGCCTTGCTCTACAGTTCACAAAGCCCTTTCATGTACAACTGACATGCTGGCTGTCAAGATACATCTGAAGGGCTGTTGTGGGGAGGAAGGATTAGCTATCTTCTCTCTCCCCAGAGTACAAAAATGGAACCAACAGGTAGAAGCTACAGGAAGGCAGATCACAGCTTCACAGCAGGAAAACCTCTGTGAACAGCGGAGCACTTCAGAGGTGGAATGTGCTAGCTGCCTGTCTCACTTACTAGTTTATTCATTCCATCATTTGGTCAATACAATACTTCACAGAGTGATTAAAATGTGCCTGACGGTGTGCGGCCCTATCCAGAGCCTTCTATTTTTACTTGTAGAGGGATGGGCGGTGTAGTCCCCTCATCCCTGCACAAGTAAACCACAGCCGGACTGTAGGGAAAGCTTCCCAGATGGTGTACACCTACCTGGGATTTTTAAAACACTATTTTTTGTCAACAGATAGTATATGTATATAGTAGAAAATTTTAAAGGTATAAAAACATATACAACATTCAGCAAGGCTGCACAATACAAGATTAATACACAAATATAAATTGTCTTCCTATATATACACTAGCCATAAACCATCTGAAAGTGAAATTAAGAAATGTTCATGGATTGGAAGACTTCATATTGTTAAGATGGCAAAAGTCCCAAATTGATCGACAGAATGAATGCAATGCCTATCAAAATCCCAGATGGCTTCATTGCAGAAACCGACAAGTTGATCCTAAGATTCATATGGAAATACATGGGATCCAAAATAGCCAAAACAATCCTGAAAAAGAAAAACAAAGTTGAAGGACTCATAGCAATTTCAAAACTTAGTACAAAGCTCCATTAACCGAGACTCTGTGGCACTGGCTTAAGGACAGACATAGAGATTAGTGGAATAGAGAGTCCAGAAATAAACCCTCACGTTCTAGTTAACTGCTTTGTTTTTTCCCTTTTGTATTTTATGGTTAATTGCTTTTTGACAAGAGTAAAAACATAATTCAATGGGAGGGGCGGGGGAGAGCAATTTTTCAACAGATGATGCTGGGACAACTGGTTATCCACACGCAAAAGAACATGGATGATGCATATAGATATCACACTATCTCTAAAAATTACCTCAAAATTAATCAAAGACCAAAATGTAAAAGCTTAAACTACAAAACTCTTAAAAGGGAACACAGATATAAATCTTTGTGACCTTAGCTATGACACCAAAAGCACAAACAACCAAAGAAAAATAAATTGGATTTCACCAAATTTAAAACTTTTGTGCTTCAGAGAACACCAGAAAGAAAATGAAAAGATAATCCACAGAATGGAAGAAAATTTTTACACATCATGTATCAGATAAGGGACTAGTATCCAGACTACATAAAGATCCCTTGCAACTGAACAACTAACTGAATTAAAAAGTGGACTAAGGATTTGAACAGACATTTCTCAAAGGAGGATATACATGGCCAATAAGCCCATGAAAAGATGTTCAACATCAATGGTCATCAGGGAAATGTAAACCAAAGCCACTTTACACCCACTAAGGTGGCTATGATCAAAAAGACAGACAACGGTAAGTGTTAGAGAGGCGTTAGAGAAACTGGAACCCTCACATACACTGCGGATGCAAACGTAAAATGATGCAGCCACTTTGGAAAACAGTCTGGCAGTTCCTCAAAATGCCAGACATGGAGTCACTACATGACCCAGCAATTCGACTTCTGGGTACATACCCAAGAAAAATGAAAACATATATCTGGGCATAAAATTGTATTCGAATGTTCACATCAGGATCATTTATAATCGTCAAACGGTGGCAAAAACCCAAATGGCCATCAACTGATAATGGATAAGTAAAATGTGGCATATCTATACACTGGATTATTTGTCAGCCAAATAAAGGAATGAAGTACTGATACAGGCTACAACATCGATAAATCTTGAAAACATTACGATGTATGAAAGAAGTCAGTCACAAAAGACCACATATTATATGATTTCATTTACATAAAATGTTGGGAATGGTCAAATCCATAGAAATAGAAAGTAAGTAAATCAGTGGTTGCCAGAGTCTGGGGTGTGGTGAATGGGAGTGACTCCTAATGGGTTTGGGGTTTCTTTATGACATAATGAAGATACTCTGCAATTAGATAGTGGGGAGGGTTGTGCAACTTTGTGAATATACTAAAAACCATTTAATTGTAAAAGAAAATGCCCCCCTCCACCACCACAAGGAAAGTATACAGTGAAAAGTAGGTCTCCTTCCTAACCATGCCCACCCAGCTGCTTGGCCCACAGGAAAAGATTCTCTTGTGTATCTATCCAGAAATATTTTATGCTTTTATAAGCATCTGTATACCGACACTGTCTTCCTTTTTAGAAAACAAAACACAAGTGGTAGATTATAGATACTGTTCTGCATCTTGTGCTTTGCACACTTAAGGTGAGTTTTCAAGATGACAGATCAGCTTCTTTCGTGGTGGTGGGAGGGGCGGGGCTTTGGGGGGGAAGGGAGCCTGAGCAAAGACAGGAGGCTACTGGAACAGAAGGACCTGTTCAGAGAAATACAGATCTGCTGTGCCTGGAGCAGAGGGGCTGAGCTGGGAGGCGGGAGGCCAGAGAGCAGGCAGAGGCCTGACGGGGGAGGGAAGCTAAGCCAGGGGGCGACAGCTTCATGCAGAAAGGTACCGGGAGTCCCTGAGAATGTCAGTCAGGAGTGACGTGAGGTGATCACTGGATGGGAAGGGGACCCCACAGGAGGTTGAGAGTCCCTGAGGGGTTGGGAGTGACTGAGGTGATCACTGGATGGGAAGGGGACCCCACAGGAGGTTGAGAGTCCCTGAGGGGTTGGGAGTGACAGTCCAGGAAAGAGACAGAGGAAGTTGTGTGTTGGGAAGTGGGGAGCCAGTCAGAGTGAGGTGAGGGAAGCAGAATTCACAGGGTCTGAAGGTGGACGAGGATCCTCCCAGAGTTCTAGCCAGGGTGGCTGGGGGGCTGGTCACCACCGGAGATGGGGAATGCAGAAGTGAGAGTGTTTGGGGGTGGGTGAAGGTTTTAAGTTGTAAAAGGCCCAAAGGGAGAGCTCCAGGGGGGCCTGATCTAGGAAGACAGGCCCAGGCCTGAGCCAAAGTTTGGAACCTCGGCCCCCAAGTGGCTCAGGGAACATGGATGGAGAGATGTGCAGCGCGAGTCCCTGAAGGCTGGGGCTGATTCCGGGGGGAGCACCAGTATTTCAGAGGTCCAGCTAGAACTACCATCCAGCACTGCTTTACTGCATCCTTTTTCAGTTTTTAATTTTTAATATTTTATTTGGAGATAATTATGGATTCATGTCCAGTTGCATGATCTTCAAATATATACATACAACATCCCTACTCTGCAGGGCAGGTGTTTCATGATAAGGATGAGACAGAGAAGCCACAATGACTCATTCAAGGGCACACTGGTAAAGGAGGACGTCAGGATTCAAATCTAGATCTGTCCGGTTTCCACGCCTGTGGTTTGTCTGGCTCTCTCTGCTACTCTAAGCTGCCTCCCTGGGAAGGAGCCATCAGAGGCGGGAGGGAACACTGCAGAGGAGGCAGGGGAGCGACGGAGGAAGGAGCAGCGTGTGCCCCTCGCACGGAGTCTGCTTCCCCATCCCTAGAGGTGCCAAGCCCAGCATGGATACTAGGAAGTGCTCCCAGCCAGCAGGCCTCCGAGCCCCATGTGCCCACTACAGGACGCTGCTGTGCTCTGAGGGCAGTGGCACCAGTCTCCTGCTTTGCAAGAAAACACACACTCAGAGTTTACCCGGGGAGGATGCCAGACCCTATGTTCCCAGGTCAGATTTGCTCCCCCAAGTCCCCAAACACCAATGGTCTCAGACCTGAGGAGGAACAGGGCTGAGGGTAGGCTGTGGGGGGGGTCTGAAACAGGAGCTGGAGGGGCTCCCTGGCAGCACAGCTCTGTCCCAGGTAGGCCCCTACGCTCCTTCCCTAACAGCCCTAGAAACTGGTTTCTTTCTTTTCCATGCTCCCACTATAAGCCAGTAGGCTTCTCTCTTGTTATGCTGGAGAAGAAAGTGTAATCTCACAGGTCTCTCCCTTTTCTACTTCTGAAGCAATTTCAAGATATTTCTCAAGTTTTCAGGCTTTCAAGTCAGCTGTTGGGAGTTCAAGTCTCAGCTCTAAGGCTGATGAGCTGTGTGGCTTCAAGCAAGTGACTTGATTTCTCTGGGCCTATTTTATCCTTTTTACATGAGTGCCCATAAAGCTCTTAGGGCTGAGCTGCTGTGCGGATTAAAGGAGATGACACTGGTGAAGTTTCTGCACACAGCTGGAGCTGAAGAGACAATCTCTTTCCTCTCCCCAAAGGGCTATGCTCAGGGTCCGTCGTGTTTCAGAGAAACCTGCTCTGTCTCCATTTCCTGCTGGAGGGCTTCACACCCCCGTCCTGCCACTCCGGGACCCACAGATGGCCTGGGAGAGGGGGAAGGGTCACGGACAAGGAGCAGCCCCAAGCAGGCACGTCCCCGAGAGGGCACGTCCTGTTCCATTCCCTGGTGAGGAGAGGAGCTGGGAGGCCGCTGGCCCACCCGGCCAGGTTGCCTTCCCCTGGCTGGCAACTTAGAAGGCTCTGGAAGTTGTACTTTTACAGGGGCACAGATAAAATGGACACTGAGCCTGGGTTTTGTGTTTTTTTTTTTTTTTTTTTAAATTAGCAGTGGTCATGCCCTTTCCACGGGACAAGTGCAGTAAGTATCTGACTGAGTCCAAACCCCTGGGCTGCAGCCCATGACCCGCTCAGTCCACTTCTGATCTCGAGGGTGGTTTCGAGGCTTGTCTGTGCAGGTGGCTCGCGAGCATGTGCCTGAAAGCTACTGTGCAGTGGCCTCCTGCAGTCGGGGAACACTTGCTGGAGGTGGTGAGTATGTAGTGACGAGAGGGTGGCATTTGGCAGGACATAACGAGGCTTGAGGAAGCCAAGAGCCTGGAGGTGGGGGGCCACAGACCTCACCTCCACTCTGCACCTCAAACTCACTACCACCCTCCTGCCAGGTCATTCGGTTGGTGAAAAATGTCCCCAGCACAGGGTGGTGGGGAAGGCTGAGTGAGATCATCGAAGTGGTGATTTGTAGACATAAAATGCTGTTCAAATAATTATTAGCAGAGAGAGCAGGGTGCAGTCTGAGATAGCCTGGGGGAGAGGTGAAATGTGGACCGTCCACGTGGAAGTCACAGAACTTCTCTGGGTTCTCAGCTATTATCAGGGTCCCCGTTCTCCCTCCCCAGAGTCACGCACATGCGTTCACAGTCCTCCTTCTGACCATCTGGTCCTTGGTGTCAGTTTCATTTAAGAAATTACTGCATTAAATTGATGGAACATTAGTAAAACCTAATTAACATCCAGATTGAGTTTTTCCACGGGAAGAGAGATCTGCAGAAAATAAAATACCCTAGTAATTTAAATTCCACAGTATTCAAATAAATACTATATGACTGAACATTACAAGTTGAATAATTTTAGTCCAGGAAAAAAAATCCCTATTAGTGTCAGTCTATTCTTACAGACAAATACTACTTCTAATCCTCATTCAAATCTATTCTCCAAAACCCTCACATTTAATATGAGAGGAAAAAGAGGCACTGAGAGGTCAGCTGAGTGGGTGAAGGTCGAGGTCACGGACTTGAGGCAGTCAGGCCTCAAACCCAGGCCTGTAAATCTCGGTCCCGAGCTCCTACCTTCACAGCACAACTGACTCCTGGTATCACGTGATTCCCTGAATGGTGCAGTGGCTGCAAGCAGACAGAATAGAGCCTTTTTTATCGAGAGAATGCTTTTGATTTATACACTGGGGGTCTCCATTCATCCATCCATCCCCATCTACCCTCCTTTACCGAGGACCTGCTATGTGCCGCTTGGGGACAGAGATCCTGCTCTACTGTGAAGCTCCATGAAGCAGTGTGTGCATTAATGACTCACTGCCATACGCCAGGTCTAGGCTGGCACACAGTAAATGTTCAGTAAGTACTGAATGAAAGACTGAATGAGCAAATCCGGCCTTCCCGAAGCTTTTGGTCTGGAAGGGCAGACTGACATGAGAGTGGGACGTGACTCAGTGTGGCCAGGGTCGCAGCCTGCCATAAACACAGTAGTGGGGCAGCCAGGGGACGTGGTGGCCCCTGCCGAGGTGATCCCCATTCACTGTGGTCGCTCCTTCAGCGTGGTTCCCTCTTATAGAACCTGTTTCCTGAGCTGTCCAGGGACACAAGTGCAATGGGCGAGTCTCAGGGCTCCTCTGGGCCCTGGAACATGCCTTTGTCACGTGGGACCTCAAATTTCTTACCTGTTACCCTCTGCTCTTTAGAGTCTCAGGTCAACTCTTCCTACATATCATTTTACTAGTTGATTCTAGAGCACTTTGGGCTCACTTTCCTCCATTTCAATTCAGTTCATTTCAAGTCAACAAACATTTCCCAGGCACCGACTGTGCGCCAGGCACCAGGACACCAGAACCCTCCGGCCCGTCCACAGGGGCAGGGTCTGCTGCTGAAGCCTTGGGAGCCTGTGCTCAGGGCTGCCTGGCACGGGAGCTCCGGCACAGAGGCAACTGAAAGCCAAGGAGGGCCCACCACACGTGGGTGCACGTTGTAAACATCCAAGAATGCTAGCGATGGTTACCGAGAGGATGTTAAAAATCATTATCTGCTGAAAATATTAGATTTGCTCTGGATTGTTCATTACATACAATGGCTTAATAGGACTTTTATTGAATAGCTGCAGAGCTCTGGGCCGAAATCAATTTGCCGTACACGCGGAGTTTTGATGTATGCTGTTGACTTCCACGACACGGGGCAATTTGTAATAGCTTTGGCTCGCTGTTGTTTTCAAAGCTCCTGCTACATCACAAGCATTTATTTCTGACCACAAAATTACATTTATTCAACAGAAAGCAGCTCCAGGTCTTTAAGAGGTTAACTTCTGGAGTGCTTGGCTGCTCTCCAGCCCGTCGGAGGAGCGGCGCTGGCGCGGTGGCACCGGCGGTGGCGGCAGCGCCGGGCGGGCGGCCGTGATTAATAGACTGCTGAGTACGCCCCTTTCCACATGCACGCGGCTCGCTCCCCTGCTTCCACAGATCCTGGGCTTAGCCTCAACATATCTGACTGAAATTGAATTTGGCTTCTCTCTCAACCGTTCATTTCCTATGTTATGCAAGGTTATATCCTTTTCTGCATGAGCAGAACCAAACCAGCTGCAGCTTTGGAGAAGAAAATGTGTTTTCAATTAGGAAGCTGGCCTGAATATTGAACCACAGTCCTACTGCTCCCCTAATTGAGCCATCATGGAGCGAGTCTACAGGAAGACACCGTATCACCAGGCCTTCGGATTTTACTGTAACGTAATTAAAACACCCAGTTACCACCACAACTGCAACCACTGTCACCTCGACTACCACATGTGTGAAAAGGCCGCAGAGTCTGAAGATGGCCGTGTCGCGTGAGAAGGGAGGAAGTCACTGCCAGGAAAGAGGTCAGGACAGCAGGCTATGCTGGGGTCCTTGTGAAGCCTCCCCAGTCCGCCACCCAGAGCCTGTCGGTGTCCTCACGGTGCCCATTCTGCTCCACACTCGCCTGTCGGGGACATTGTGTCCCAAACTCGCACATGCGCTGTGGCCTCCGGGCAGGTCACTAGGCACCAGTGCCGAGCCTCGCACACAGCACTCGGCGAGTACTTACCAATGGGGGAGAAGCGAGAGGGAGACAGAAATTCAGCTGAGAATATCTTACTAAACAGCTCAGGGGGCGAAGGCGACACAAAGTCTGAGAGACGATGCAGACCCTCGAAAGGAAAAAGTGAAAAGCAAGCTGAGGCAGTCGGGAAAAGGAACGAGGGAGGCAGACTTCCAGTTAGGTCGTAAAGGATGGAAATGACTTGTACATGTGAGGAAGAGCAAAAGGTTCTAATACCGCAGGCTGTGACTTAGGAACAGGTCAGAGGCAGGAAACCACAAGGCACGTTCAGGGGACAGTAAACAGACCAGCCTGGCGGGAGTAAAAGCCAAGGACATGAGACCTGGAAATAATTTTAAACTAAATCGAAGAGCTCCTTACGTACCATCTAAGGTGCTAGAGTGTCACAGAGCCACAGAACTTGACTTAGAGGAACTGCCTTAGGAGTGGTTCCTACAGTCTGCTACGAATGAGAATCGGGGTGGACTTTGTAAAATCAGATCCTTAGATCCCACCCCAGGTCTGATGGAACAGAACTAGGAAAGGGGGGGTGCGGCGAGCTGAATTTATGGGAACACAGGTGATTCTCATGCAGCCAGCGCATCCATCTGAGGACCAGCTTGAGGAACCAGCGACCTGGTCCAGTCTCCCCTAACACCATCCTGCCCACGATACTGAATGCAGTAACCACTAAGTGCAGCCATGGTGGGGACATAAATACGTACACAAGCCTGTGCACTCGTGCACACACACACACATACGGTTCCTACCCTCTAGACTTCAGAAGCCTAAGGCTTAGTATAGGGCAAGTTAAACTGTGTTCCAATAACTAAAATGTAAAGGCAGAATGTCTTCAGGCTCAAAATCAAGACAGATACAAAGGAAGCCCTACCAGAGATGAGAAGGCCAAGTTTGTTTCTGGTGTGGTATTTGGGGATGACCTGAAGGGTCTGGCATTTGTGTCGGGCCTTGAAGACGCATGGGTAAAAGCTGACCACATCCCTGACAGGTGGTCCTCTAGCCCTTATTTGAACACTCCCAGTGACGGGAAACTCACTACCTGAGATGGCAGCTCACTTCATTTTTGAACAGCTCTAGTTGCTGGAAAAGACCACTTCTGTCTGCTGCTGACAGTCAACCCAAGTATTAGTCCACGGGCTCACACTGGATGTCAGAGCTACAGGGCTCCCTGCTGACTACTGCCATCACCCACTCGTTTTACAGATGAGCAAAGACAAGCAGAAGAGGCCGGGGAGCTGCCGGAGGTTACCAGAGAGTGCGTGGCAGCGCCTGGGCAGGCTCCCAGGTCCTCTAACTCCCTGTGAAATGTTCTTTGAAGTAAAGCACTCGGACACCCTGGCTTTATTTAGACGTGGCCTTTCGATCTGAACACTTAAATATGTTACAGCGCCAACAGATATGGACCCCAGGACATCCTTGCAACTCTCAGTAACTTTCAACTAATTCATGGAATAGTTACCCACCTTAATTCATTTCATCTATTGTTTGATTCAAGTCTGTCAAATGGCCCTGCAATGAGCCCGGGGCCTTAGCTTCCCACTGCGCTCAGAACTCTCCTTTGGACCAGAGCCTTTCACAGCAGCTTACCACTGCGGCCCACCAGGCCCACCTGCCCAGCCGCTGCTGACCTGCCTCCCTCCCTCGGGCCCCTTGGCCTTCTTTTTGGCTTCTGGTCAGCCAGCACCATCCCTCCTCAGAGCCTTAACACGTGTCCTGCTCTCCCCAGCTCTGTGCTCGGCCGGTCATCTCATCTCTCAGGTCTTACCTCAAACATCACCTCCTGGGAGGGGCCTCCTAGGACAACTGTCTTGAAGAAACTGCCCTGCTCCTCCTGCTCTGCTCCACTTTCCCATCGACTTCCCTCACAGCACTTGTCACCAGCCGACATTACTCTGTGTGTTCATTATCTGTTTTTCTTCACTAGAACATAGGCTTCAAGATGGCATGGCCCTTTAGTTGCTATTTGGCCCAGAGCTGCAAAGTCAGCTCTTAGGGTTTTACTGAAGAAAAATACGAAGGGATATGAGGAGTGAAACCCAGCACCGGAGGCAGCGTGGGGCGGGGCTCAGCGGCCCGACCGCAGCTCTGCATAGTGACGGTAGGTTACACCTACAGTGGACCCTCGGTGTAAAGGGAAGCTGCAAATAATGGCGTGGCTTCTCATGTGAGCCATGTCGGCAGGTGATACTGGGATGAAATCACAGTCTGCAGGTAGCCTGGCCCCACTCCTCCAAGGGGCGCAGATCAGGTTGCAACAAAGGGTGTGCACACAGTTAGGGATATTGGTATACACGCGGGACAAGGCATGGAGCGCCAGACCCGATACAGGAGGGGCTAGCTAGAAGGCGAGGGGAGCCCAAAGCTGTGTTTGCTAAGCACTTTACACAAAATGAACACCAATGGTCCTTATCCAAGACTGGGGAGGTTGACTGAAATGAGGGACGGAAGGTACCCTCCCTACTCCCCAAGCAACAACAGAGTGCACCAACACTGGAGAATATGGCCGGGGTGCCAGACCGCCCAGTCCTGCCATTGTCACCTGTGTGACTTTGGGTAGTTTACTTACCCTCTCTGGGCTTCGTTTCCCCATCTGTAAAATGGGCTGCTGCCTTCCCCACCCATCCAATGGACACCTACTGCATGCCACTAGGGCCAGGTACCGGGTATGCAGACATAGAGAATCTAGAGAGTGGTGGACATAATAAACTCACAAACATGGTGAGAAAAGTACCCTGAACAAAAGGACAATGTGCTACAAGAGAAAGAGTCAGAGGGCCTTGGTTTGGACTGATGGGCAGAGGGTGTGACATCTGAGCTAAGCCCTAAAGGATGAGCAAAAGAGGGCTGGGCGGGGGGCTGGGAAAAGGGGGGGAAGGGGAGGACAGCTGGGCCAGGCACACTGAAGGCTGAGAGGTCAGGGTTCTGTGTCCACTTCAAGCGCACTGGTGAGTCTGGAAGGTTTTGAGCAAGGAAGTGACTTGATCCCGGCTGATCCATGGAGGAAAGGTAGGGGTGGGGTGGGTAAGAGCTAGAACCGAGACCAGTTAGGGGACCACTGCAATGGTCTCCGTGACACACAGCAGCTTTGGACAAGCGTGCGGGTGGCAGAGATGGAAACAATCAGGCAGATCTGAGCACACTTCAGAGGAAGGATGGAGGACATGGAGGCGTAAGGTAGAGAGAAGGGTGAGCGAGACTTCCACCTGAGGCAACAGGTGTTTTGGGGAGTTACGCCTAAGAAGGGAAAGAATGGAGGAAGAGGACATTTCAGGAAGTGTGGAAGTTGGAGAAAGGAAGGTGGTTGTGAGTTATAAGTCATTGCCTGTGAAATCTAGGCAGTCTCAATGAGCAGGAACTCCCCAGAGAAGGCCGAGTTAGAGCAAGAAATCGGAGTTTTCAGCATACTGAGAGATTAGAGAGCAAAGAATATGTGATTCAGAAGTCTGAAGGAAAAGAAGGAACTGCTCAAGGAGACTAAAGATCAATAGCCAGAGAGGTGAACATTGAATCCAGAAGGCAAAGTGTCATCGGCTGTCAAGAGAAAGCATGTGTCCGGAGAGGGGAGGTGAGGTGCGCTGAATGTCACTGAGGTGACGGTGCAGGACTAAGAGAGTCAGGGGAGAGCGGGGTGGATGCCAGACTGGGGTGAGCTGAAGAACAACGGTACACACAGGGTGGGGATGGCTCCTTGGAGAATCCTGGCCTACAGGGCTGGGGGACAAAGGAACGTTGGCGTATCTCTCTCCCTCCACCTCTCTCCTCAACCCATCTCTTTCTGTCTCAAGATGGAACATACTAGCACTTGGAGGAACACTGATGAGGAAAATCTAGCAATTAGTAGAGACTGAAGATACAGGAGAGGGGATGACTGCAGAGCTGTGGTTCCTGAGAAAGAGGAAGGTGGGCTCCTGCGCCCATGTGGAGGGGCTGGTGTTTGAGGAAGGGGTACTTCTTCCCACAGTGAAAGCCAATGGAGAAGACAGAAAAAGCTTTGGAGATCTGATGACAGGCAGGTAGAAGCAGCGGCCACTGTCCAGGACTGGGCAAGCATAAGCATGAAAAGCACTGAGCACAGCGCTTGGCCTTGCTAAGTGTCCCACAAAAGCCAGACTGGACATTACTACAAACGTGCTTTCCCCTTGGCCTTCTCCAGCGCATGGCCTCACCGGAAGCACCCACTTGCCTGGAGATGAAAATGTATCACAGGTGAAATGCAAAGAGAAGGGAGGAGGTAATATTCAGCTCTGACATCCCAAAACAGAATTATGTAGCTATTGCCTTGTAAACACGACTATTTCTTTTTGAAGGAAATAGTTCATACTTACAAACTAACAAAACGAACACCCGTGACCAGGGACATTACCATGATGTTAGAGACCTTTGTGCTTATCTGGATAACCTCTAATCTGAATTTCCTGTTTTACCTTTTCCTTACGGTTCTACTATTATATAATAAAAATCGACATGTATCCTTAAACAATGTCAGCTCAGTATCGCGTATTTTTGCATTTCATTCACTTTCCCCTGCGATGTATTAATAATATTCCATTGTAGGGCTGTACCACTCTTTATTTATTCTTTTTACTGCTGATGCAGAGTGGGTTGTTTCTGCTTGTTTCTTATTTTCAAATATTCCTGAACGTGTCTCCTGGGGCCCGTGTTTAAGTTTATTTAGGGTATATAATTAGGAGTGGAACAGATCTCTCAAAACATATGTGCTTCTTTAGCTTTAGTATCTGATGCCAGATTGGTTTTCAAAAGGGTTTCACAATTTACACTCCTATCTTCACTTTTGAATTTTGGCTACCCTGGTAGACATGAATAAGTTGCACTTAAATTATTTTAATTTGCGTTTCCCTAATTATGAGGTTGAGCATCTTTTCATTTACTTATTGACCATTCAGACTTTCTCTTCTGAGAATGCCATTCATGGCTTTTGCCCATTTTCCTATTGGGATGTTTGTCTTTTTCTTATTAATAGGTAAAAGTTTTTTATATTTCTGAATACCAATTCTTTGTTAACTGTGTTGTGTGGCAACTGTCTCTTCCTGGTTTGTGATTTGTGGCCAAGGTTACCCAACATATGATCTGCTCATAGTATCACTCTAGGGGACACCATTCACATCAGGGGTATTTGAATCTTTATTTTGAAAAAGATTCAGATAGGTTGGAATATTTATAATGACTGGTTTCCAACAGATAATGTAAAATGTCTTGAGAAAGGAAGGGCCTTTTACTGGTTCACACAAAGGTAAAACTGAGCTAGCAGTGTCCTGGGCTTAACTGTTCACTTTCTTTAGGGTGTCTTCCCATGGTCGGGGGCGGGGGAGCTTTTACTTCTAAATTTTAATGTAGTTAAAATGTAACAATTTCTTCCTTTATGGTTTCCTGTTTAAGAAATCCTACCCAACCCAAAGTTACCATGTCCATATTTTCTTCTAAAAGGTTTAAGGTTTTGCCTTAAGTCTTTACCTGTAATTTGTGTTTGCATACGGTTCAAGGTAGGGATCTAATTTCATTTAATTCCGTAAGGATAACCAATTGTCAGAGGACCATTTATTGAAAAGCCCTCCCTTTCCTCACTGATCTCTAATGCTATCTTTGCAATATACATATGCACAGGTCAGTTCTGATTTCTTTATTATGTTCCACTGGTGTATTTATCTATCCCTCTGCCAATTACTGTAGCTTTGAAAATCTGGTGGGGCAAATCCTCCACCTTGCTCTTATTTCATATTATTTTCACCATTATCAACCTTATATAAATTCTGGAATGAGTTTTTCAAGTTTCGTGAAAAATCTTTTTGGAATTTTGATTGGAACTACAATGACTCACTCTATAATTAATTGGGGAAAACTGGTATCTTTAATAATAGTGGGAATTTCTATCCCTGAATACCATGTCTCTCCCCATTTAAATCTTTATTATCCTTCAATAGAAATATTATTCTTTTCTCCAGAAAGTTTCTATGCATTGTTATATTTATAACTAGGTATCCTTTATTTTTTTTGTTGCTATCTCCAGCAGTATCCTTTCCCAGTTTGCTGTTGATAGAGGTATGTAATGACTTTTGTATATTGACTTTGTTTCTAACAACCTTGTTAAATAATTGAGACTCACTTGAAAATGACCATTTTCTTCCTTCTATTATAACGCTTACACTTCCTTTTTCTTGTCTTTCATGCTGGCTAAGACTTCTAGTACAATGTTAGGAACACTTTCAACATCACAGAATATGGTCACTGATGGTTTTGATAAATACCTCTACCCAGGTTAAAGAAGTTCCCCTCTATACCTAGTTTTCTGGTAGTTTTTATCATGAGTGAATGTTGAATTTTATCAAATTCTTTTCTACAACTATTGAAATAATTTTTCTTCTTTAATTTGCTAATGACATAAATATGCATTAATAATTTTTTCTACTGTTAAACCAAGCAACATTCTTGGGATATACAGAGCTTGATGGATTCAATTTACCAATACCTTTTAAAGAACTTCTGCATATCTCTTCATAAATGAGATTGACTTTAATATTCCTTTCTTATACTGTTCTTGTCAGGTTTTGGCATGAATGTTACACTAGCCCATAAAATAAGAAATGTTCTCTCTTTTTCTATTTTTTGAAGGGGTTTGGAAAAGATCAGAACTATCTAGTTCATGAATGATTGATAGAACTCTTCCATAAAAAATGTCTAGAACTTGTGGAAATATTTCTGTAATAGTTATAAGGCTATTCATGTTTTCTACTTCTTTTTTAATCAGCTTTGGTGCATTATAGTATTCTAGAAATTTATCGATTCTGAAAAGGTTTTAAAATTTATTGGCATAAAACTGATTCTAATATTTCCCTGTTACCTTTTTAATCTGTGCTGCAGCAGCAAAGTAACCCCCGTTTTCATTCCTAACTTTTTTCCCCTTAATTAAGAAGATAGTTTGTCTACTGTAGTAGTCTTTTCAAAGAACCAACTTTTGGGCTATTTCTCTCTTGGGTCTTTGTTTTCTTTGTTTTCATTTATTTTTATTCTTATATATTATTGCTATGAATTATGTTAATTATTTCCTCCTTCCTATTTTCTTTGAGCTTATACTGTTGTACTTTTTAAGCTGGATGCTAAGCTCATAAATTTTCAGTTTTTCATTTCCCCTTGAATACAAGCACCTTTTATTTCTCCTCTAAAATAAGCACCTGTGTTATTTCTTAGGAAGATTTTCCTCCCTAAGGATACCTGGTTTAAGCAACCAGCATCTCTACAAAGAGAAGTAGGGCCTAAGCCAACTCCTGACGTCTTCAGCCTTCGATACCATGACCCTTCTCAGGGAGGGAAGCAAGGAGAGAGGGAGAGAATTGAAAAGACGTAGCATTTTCCAGAAAGTGTTGAGGATCACATCACTGAAGGGATTGTCTAAATGATTGGACTAAATATGCCTTAAATTGGGTCGTCCATTTAGGTTACCCCCGTCCCCGCACTAGTCAGCTGGCGGGGCTTGTGAAACACACAAACTTAGATATAGCAATAAATAAATCTAATTGCAGTGTGAGTTACATTTGATGGCTTTGCTGTAATAATTATGAATAACCATTACGATTATAGTACTTTTCAATCAAGGACAACAAACAGTTATTTACTAGTTTCTTCTAAAGGTATTTCCTGAGCATATCTTCTGGGATTCCTTTCACCTTATTAATAGCAACAAAACCTGAAGAAAGGACAGAGGCAAAATGTTTTAAAAACTGCCTTCAGAGAAAACTCACTGTCCAAGCATTTATTCAATAACCATTTTTGAGAGCCCAACTACTTTTTAGTTCCAGTAGCTATGTCAGGTGCTGGAAAATGGCCAACAAGACAGGACACAGAGGTTGCCTTCACACATTTACAGACTCACGGGGAACAGAGACAAGGTCATAGACAGCTCTAGGGCACGATGACAAATGCGTCACAAGTAGTGCGAAGTGCAAGGGGAGCACATAGTACAGGGGACCGGGCCTGTCATCGGAGCTCAAGGAAGACCTTTCCTGAAGAAGTGACACCAAGCAGAAGTGAGGCAGGTGAAGTGGGAGGAGGGAGGAGTGTTTCAGGAAGAGATCCGCCTGTGCAAAGGCTGGAGGTCGGTGAGGACACTCCATGAACAGGGCCTGGCAGAAATTCAGAATGGCTGTGTGTCCAGTGATAGGTGGTAAGTAGTGAGAAAGTCTAGGAAGGTAAGCAGTTACTGAATCACGTGGGTCGCATAAACGACAGGAAGGAAGGTGTGTGAGAAACAAGAAAACTCTGAGGGGCATAAGTGGTACCCTGGCCCAGTGAACGATTCCCGTGCCATTGTAACACACTACATGTTCTTGCAGGAACGCCCAGGTCCTACGTGAATTTCTTGCTGTCTGAAAACTTCATTTTGTTTTGTTTTTTTCTTTGGGGGATCTCAAATACGGAAGTAATCTAAACAAATTCTGAGGCAAAGAACTGGTTTTCACTAATACACATTTTTCCAAGGGGAACTCGGGCACCTTGGGATGGACTCAAAGAATATATCCGATAAATAAAATCTCATTCAGCAAACACCAATGAGGGTACAAGAACAAGCCTCTGAGGAGAGGAGGCTTTTTAGAAAAACCAGCTGAAGGCATCTTGCCCCAAGAACCAAGACATGCTGCCTTCTGCCTCAGTCAGCAGAAAAGCGACCCGCATGGGAGGTGCACATGCAGTCACCCTCTGCTATGAAAGTTCATGCTTCAGCACCAAGCAGGATTTAGTCCCTTCTAGTAAACTCAGCTTACTAGTAAGCATACATTATTTAACATAAATATAGTAAATTAGCAGGGGTTTGGTAAATATTAATTAATGGTACTATAAAAATATTTCTTTTCAAATAGCCTTTTTAAAAATGGGCAAAGAAGATGATGTGAGGCATTTCAAATTTAATATACCTAGAACCAAAACCATTATCCTATCCAGAATGTGAGATAATCTATCAGATAACTTAGATTCTTAAACACACACCTCAATGTAATAAAAAATAATGACAAAGGTGAGAGGGAGTGGAGACAACAGTCTATATTAAAAGAGAAGATTATATTATAAAAGAGAAATATAAATTAAATGTATGTGTGTGCATATAACCCCAAACGCAGTGCGTGAGTCTGACTGGGCCCCAGGCGGAGACAGGGCAGCTGTAGGAGATAATCGGAGATAACCGGGGAAGTCTGATTTTGGACTGAATGTTGGATGGCACGGAATTAGTGTTACTTTTCCCAGTTGTGATGCTCGGGGTGATTGGAGAAATGTTGGGGAACGCTCTGAATCTTACGAGACACACACATGTTTAAGGGTACAGTGCCACACTATCTGCAACTTACTTTCTAACGTTTAACAAGAGGGTGGGGAGCAAATGTGGCACCACGTTAACAACTGGCGAGTCTGGGTAAAAGGTGTACAGGTGTTTATTATACTAACCTTTCTCCTTTTCTGTAGACTGGAAATTTTTCAAAAAGAAAGAAAAACAAGCAAAAAAAAAAACAACAAAAAAGCACACTGAGCTATTTCAGCTAGAGAAACGCTAAGCCAGGGGGCCTCCCAAAAGCTGCTGAACAGGTACAAGAAAGATCAGATCAAACGTGGGTAGGTGTAAGATGACAACTTGACTCAGAGAATGAGGGTTCGGAGACGTACTTCTGAGGAAAAGGCAATTCACGTCCTTCCCAGCCCCGGGATCCTGCTATGCTCTGTGCCCTGCAGAGCTAAGCCGGGCGGCCTTCCTGAGGCGGGGAATGGTCCACACAGAGAGGAGCACTGCTGCACAGTCACCAGCAGTCACTGCTGCTTTGGCTTCTCACACCGTTTCCTCACTGTCTGGAATCTCCTCTCTTGCCTCCCACTGCCATCTCCCTGACCTCATATGTTCCCTCACCCTCTGCTGTCACCGCATGCTGAAGAATTTGCCAAATGGTAGCCCAGCCCTGTTACTCTGGAGCTCTGGGCCCAGGATTCCAGCCTCCATAGCGCTGTGTCCCAGGAGGCACCCCACTTGGCCCACCGCCTCATGTCACTCCTATATATCTGCCATTTCACTTCCCCAAATCCTGCCCCTTCCCCATTCTCTGTGAATTGGGTAGTGGCAAGAATATAAAATTCCTATGATCATAGTAATATGTTTGCTTTAGAGGGCTTTAAAGAAGTCCCACACTCTCCGCAGTAGGGGATTACTTCCACCAGTCCAACAGGGGAAGCTAAGACCTGAGAGTGAATAGCTCCACACCAATAACAATTTCTGACTTTCTAAAATCCACTGAGTGTCTACACAAAGGGCTGAGAAGGAGCTGGAGTGTCACCCACCTCATCCGTGTGTCCGCTTTGTGGCTGTTACTCTATTAACAGGCAGCCAGGGAGCGCGTCTGATGGCAGCCCACCTGCCATCTTGCCCGGTCCTTCTCTGGAAGGATCTATTATAAAACTTTTCCTTATATTGAGTCCCAACTTATTCCTTGGGGCTTCTGCCTTGATCAAGTGAAATCCTCTTCTCCCCACAGCTGCACGTGAAAACACCAGGTTGTCCCACTCCATGCCTTCCACACAGCAGGCGTGATGGCGGCGGCAGCCCCAGACCAGCTCAGGGAACCAGTGAACTTGAGGAAGTTCATGGGCTCTTAAAGGCTGTGGTGTGAACAAGCTCAGTCCACCCAGTGGAAACAGCATATTAGAAAGCAAAACTCTGCACGACGTCGGGTCAGTGCAGTGGGGAAGGCTCCACGGGGTAAGCACCTTCTGTCAATGGTATTTATTCAATGAGAATAGAAAGAAGGCGCGATGAACTGTGAAAGGTGGCTCGGGATACAAAATAAACATAAATGCTTACCTCCCCTTGGAAGCTCTTCAGCAGCGGCGCTACCTGCTTGCGCAAATCCTGGAGCAAGAGGGATGGTCAGGAAACAGCCATTTGAGAAGAAAAGAGAAGGGAAACATTCGTTAAGGACTCCTAAAAACAGCTTTGGATTCAGTGATTATTTCATTACAGAAAGCAGTCCTGGTGGCTCTCCTGGCCTGTTCCTTCATCCTCAAAACATAATGCCAACTGGCGCCACACGGTTTCCATGAACTTAAATGTCACTAGATTTATTTCTACTAAATCCTGGTTATATGCACCTGATTTTGAATGTGCTGTGGACTAAGGTTTTTGGTGACGTCAGTCTAAAATAATTTACTTAGAATAAAATGGAATATTACAAACTATGCAGGTTTGACTTATTCGTAGCTAGAATGGATTTGGGCCACCGTCCTGCATCTCAGCTGTTACTTTTGAGTGCTGTTTATGGGAGACACAGCCCTGTTTTGAATCCATGTTTGACATATGAGTAGTCGCTGGGAATTGTATCCCAAGCCACCAGTACCCATTATTTCCTTGGAGAAGTCAATACTTTTGTTCCTCCTTTGGATCATTTCCTATATTTTTATACCAAATCAATGAGAAAAAATCATCAAACTCTTTTAGACGACATGTGGCAGGCACAATAACAGCCCCAAAGACGTCCACTTCCTGATCCCTGGAACCTGGAACTGTATTAGGTTATACGCTAAAAGAGAGTTTGCAGGTGTGATCCAATTATTAGGGATCTTGAGTTGGGAAGATTATTCAAAATTATCCAAGCGGGCCAGGTCCTTCTAAGAGAGAGGCAGGAGGGTGAGGGTCAGAGGGGATGTGAGATGGAAGCAAGCCGGGGTCAGAGTGATACAGGCGCAGAAGCCAAGGCACGCAGGTGGCCCCGAGAAGCTGGGAAAGGCAAGGAAACGATGCTGCCCTGGAGCTTCTATGAGGAACAGCTCTGCCGGCACCTTACTGCAGCCCCAGGAAAGCTCATTTTGGACTCTGACCTACAGCACTGCCAGATGATAAATGTCTGTTGTTTTAAGCCACCAAGTCCATGCCAGTTTGTTACAGCAGCAACAGAAAACAAACATACTCTCTCATTTAGCCCAGGCTACTTTTCCGAAAGATAAAGGCTACAATACACACCGAAAGCGGAAGTGAGGGGAAAGAAGATGAAGAGGGAGCAGAATCACGGACACAGATGCCACTGGGTCCCAGCAGCGCCAGGGGTGAATCCTGTGTCTTCCTCACAAGGCACACGCCACGCTTCTGTCAGAAACTTGGCAACCACAGGAAATGAGGTGGGTTTCTAAACACGAGCGAGTTCAGTGAGCACTGGGTGGGCAGGGTGAAGGCAGAAAGAGCCCTGGAGATTGGGGTGGGTGGGCTGGTCCCCCTTCCTGCCCCTGGGGAGGGCAAACAGGAAGGATGATCGCACCGGGCAAACTGCAAACGTAAGACGATAGATGGAGTTGGTTTGTCGTCTGTTTTCCAAAAAGGCAGACTTTGACGAAGGTGATTCACTAACAAGGTGTGGCCGTATTCCCGAATGTTCTCACTAAGCGTGGGGTGCTAAGGTGTGCACCCCAGTGGGGAAGAAGAGCTAACACACTCCATGATGCCGGCACCCACACAGCGTCCACGGCATGAAAGCCCGGCTTACACAGGCATCTGGCGAAACCTTCCTCTCCAAACACCACAAACGCGTATTGATCTGATTGTTAGTAAGATGTGAACAGTTCAAGGACGATAACCTCAATGCAATGCTTGTCCTCCAACTGTCAGTGGGAACTGTGGCTCCTTCCAGGCTTGGGATTTGGGGACAGCCCTTCACTTTTCACAGAGCAACCCACCACACCGACAGGTAGTCCGGGAGCTGCGGGGGTGCGCTGCGGGCCTGCCTTGCCCTATCTGACAGCTGGTAGCACCTGATGGCTCTGGAGAGGGGGCCCTGAAGTCTTCCAGCGTGCCTGGATTGGATGCCACAGAACTAGAAGCAGCCCCAATGTCAGGGGCTAAGCTTCCTATCTCTTCTCAGTCTACAAAGGCGGCTGTGTTCAGGTAGGAATGCGTCCTCTTCCCTCCAGACTGGGGGCTGCTTGAGGGCAGGGAACGGGTGTCAGTCCTGTCCCTCCCCCCTCCCCCATCTCCATCTCCAGCATCTAAGGCAGGGCTGGGTGACATTCTGCTGAGGAAACCTCGGCACAAGAGGCCTCAAAACTCCAGAACGTTGGACTACGGAAGCTGACCACGTCTCACACCAGGTCTGATGCACCTTCTCCTAGAAGGGCCAGTCCTACCCCATAAGGGCCATTCCCCACTGCGCAGCAGGGAGGGCTGCAGGTGTGGCTTGGGCACAAGGTGTCCCCTGTGGCCCGTGGTCAGCAGAATGACTGACCTGAGCCATCAATAGGGAGTTACTGCTGAGAGCGAATGTGATCTTGGGCTGTATTTATAGGAGCGTTAATCTCTGTCTCCTCCGTGCCTCGAATGGGCCTGGCACACAGGAGAATGGGTGCGTTAGTGAGTAAGTGAAAGAACAAACAGTCTCTCCGAGTCTGTCAGTGAGGAAGCAAGTGAGAGACGGCCTGCCTGGGTATGAGCCGCCAAGGCCGGCCCACGTCCCAGGCCAGGGCTGCTGCCCAGCAAACATGAAGCACCACCTACGTACCTTTAAGTTTTCTCTAGCTGCATTAAAAGAGCAAAACGAAACAGATGAAATTTATTTTAATTTCATATAACCCAATATAACCAAAATATTATCATTTCCCATGTAATGAATAGAAAAATTATTAACAAGAGAGTTTCCGTGCTTGTTCTTGTAGTAGGTCTTTGAAATCTGGTGTGTGTTTTACACGCAGCACATCTCACTTGGGACTGGACACATGTCTAGTGTCCCCACCCACTCAGACACACTTGGTGACGGCCACCAAGTTGGCAGCTGGGGGCTAAGTGATGCCTTCACGCGTCAGGGCTCTCCTGGGTGCCCCCCTTCCCGATGGTCAGAGGGAGAGCTGAAAGGACAAGAATCGAGAGAAGTAGGAGGTGAGCCGGGCGAACAGAAGGTTAAGATGAGGCGGTTTCAAGAGGGAAAAGGCGCATCTATCAGATGCTGCCACAGACCTGAGGCTGGAGAAAACTACGGCGCAGCAGCCAGGTGGCATTAAGTGTACCGAGAGTGGTGCTGGGTTGGAAACCAAGCAGTGAGGGGCCGAGGGAGAAGTTCTGAGGATGAGGCTGTGAGAGTCTAAGGAGAGGGAAGGTAGAAACGGTTGGGGTGCATCTTGCAGAAGAGGGGCTCAGCAGAAGTGAACAATACAGCAGTTGCCCTCATCCACGGAGGATATGTTCTACGACGCCAGGTGGATGCCCGAAACTGACAGTACTGAACTTACACTGTTTTTCCTATAGCTACACACCTTCTCACTTAAAGGCAGCACTTTATGGCTCCTCTTTGGCATATCTGAATTGCCAGCATCCCTACTCCTGCGCTGTGGGAGCATCAGTAAGTAAAATAAGAGTTACTTGCACACAAGCATTGCGATACCCAGACAGTGGATCTGATGAGCCAGACGGCTACTAAGTGACTAACGGGCAGGGGGCATATACAGCGTGGAGACGCTGGGCACGGGGAGGATTCACGTCCTGGGCCGAATGGAGCAGGAAGGAGCAAGATTTCATCACACTACTCAGAAAGGCACGCAATTTAAAACTTATGAATTGTTTATTTTTTGGAACTTCCATTTAATATTTTTGGACTGCGGTTGACTGTGGGTAACTGAGACCTCAGAGAGCAAAAGTGGATAAGGGGGGAGCACTGTAGTTACCATTTAGTGACTGTCTGTCATGCGCTGAAGGCTACAGCAGGAACTTCAGATATACTAAATTCATCTGCTTTTCACAAAAGCCAACATAAGGGATAAATACCTACATCTGAGGCTCAGAAAAGGAAGGACATTTGTCTAAGGACACACAGCTGGAAGAGTTAGGATGTAAACTCAGATTTCTAGGGCCTGTGCCACAACAAGATTTTGTAATGAATCCATCGCGTTTGCTAGATGTGGGTGCGAGGATGACGTACAAGGGCTCCCTGGACAGCAGCATGGTGCGTGGGGGCACACGTATCACTCCAAAGGCTTACGATGCATCCAAACTCAGAGGGGAAACGGTGAAGCTGGATGGGGTCACAGAATGTGAAAGGTGCTGGGGCCAAGGCCTCGGAGCCCACTGTGGAGAGCAGAAGAAAAGGGAGAGCAGGAGTGGGGGAAGCCTGCGAGGGTGTAAGACCCAGGCGCCCAGGAGGTCAGCACACAAAGCAGCGCCTCTTATCTTACTAGGCTCATCCCCGATCTACCCCAAAACCCACCAACCGGCACAGGGCAGCCTCCCCGAAACACAAGCTCTGAGAAGTATAGCAAACGACAAAAAGACTTCCATATTCGCTTATAACACTCCAGGAAGGCCGAAGAGCCGCGCCTGTCATCGTGGTCATACATAAACTCTCCTCTGCTGTCCCTGCTATAACCAACCCACTATTTTTAAAAATCATTTCTATGGGCATATTCACGTCTCGTGACAGATCTACTAAACTAACTTTTTTAGATATTAAAGCTGGATGTGTGTGTCTGGACTCATACACATCTTTGAAGACAGTTGAAAAGAAAAACCCACTAAATAGTCACACCCACACACATACTAACTGATACATACGTATTTCACGTCACCAGCTAAAAAGTTACCCATTCCAATTTTATTTTGGGCAGTTTGAGAAATTCCTCATCCCATTCTGCTACCTGCAAATATTACCTGGCTTCGTACTAACCTAGGGAGACAGAAGCAAGGATGCTCACTTCTGACCCCTGGGCCCACCCCTCGTGGTTAGTGAGGACCTGACACAGCTCACTGTCCTTTTAGAACAGACAGCGCCCTTTGCTGTCGCAGCAGGCTCGGCCACTGCGATCCTCGTGTGCGTCCCCACGCCTTTCCCTGCAAATCTCAAACTGAAGAAAGTTGGGTGCAATCCATCAAAACCATATTGCGTGAATGATAATTAGGGATTTAACACAAAGTTAAAGAAATAGCTTAGGGTTACACACTTAATTCAGTGACAGGTTTTTCAGCACTATTTTAAATGTGCTTCCATCCTGTACCGTTTATTGAGCAAAAAGCAACAAACATCTTAACACGTAGAAAGGATGACCTTGAGATTATTAATATCGGAGGTCTGTTGGCAAAGACAGACTAGTACATTTCCACCTCCTCCTTCCCCTTGAGTACACTGCAAATAATAAGCAATGTTTATAGAGAGATGCTTCTGTGT
This sequence comes from Rhinolophus ferrumequinum, assembly GCF_004115265.2. Taxonomy (NCBI): domain Eukaryota; kingdom Metazoa; phylum Chordata; class Mammalia; order Chiroptera; family Rhinolophidae; genus Rhinolophus; species Rhinolophus ferrumequinum. The sequence continues at coordinate 91,937,275 of NC_046290.1, read as the reverse complement.
GAAAAGGATTTTCATTATCTTCCCAACCACTGATTCACAACTCACTTTTCAGATCAGAAAATTGAACAGCAAAATGTTATTGAGGAATTTTCTATGTAATGACGATTGCAGGAGAAAACCACTCTGATTTAAAAGCAAAGCAAACAAAAACACAAAACCACCATGCAGCATTCAGTTGTACCTATGAGATGCAAGCAGGAGATGTCCCTGGACCCACGCAGTGTGCATTTTTGGTCCGTTTAGGGCACTAGGGTGATCTCTGGAAGGCTCTGCTTCCACTGTGTGGCCTGGCCCTCCCAACACCCATGAGGTGTGTCCCAATCCACTCACACGTGGAGCTAGGGCCAGCATCAAAGAATCTCGCACCATGGATTCAGGCTGGCAGCCACGGAGGTCACCTCTGTGTCCAGGAAAGAGTGGCGCAGGACATGGCTGTTTAGGTTTAGAAGGACAAGCAGATGCAGGGTAACAGCCTCAGCACTACGTGTAAACAAAAGGAGGCTATGGATTACAGATGCATCTTCAATGTCATAAGGATCTCTCTTTTTGAAATATTTTGTAACCAGATTTTTCAAGATGTTTCACTTTTGCTCTGCAGTAGCTCATGTGCATTTTTTGTAGAATGACAGCTGTCTGGCTGCAGTTCTTGGTGGTGCCTCACCCTCTGCGGTGGCAGCTTAGGAGTGGGGGTCCCGTCCTCTTCGGGACAACACGGCCTTCCCAAGAGCACTGGGGGCAGGGCCGGAGCAGTGCAGGGGCTGCAGAAGGCCACCTCTGAAAGGCTGGACTCAATGACTCACAAGGCTGCGCCCCTGGCCCTGGTACCGGCACAGGAAAGGAACCCAGCCCTGTGGCATCGGCAGGAGTGGCTTCACCCCCTTCAGCGTCTCTTTCTGAACTGCCTCAGTCCAGGTAACTCTCAGCAATCTCCCTTACCCTGGGCTTAGTTCATATTTTCTTCCTTGTGTCTGGGTAATGAGAGAGTGGCGAAGGGGTTGAACCTTTGACAGGGGCCAGGCAAAAACAAAAGACTGGCTTGCATTGAAAACCCCAGGAAATGTTTATGCATGAGGAGGTTACAAGTTACACACACACCCAGAGCTAAAAAAAATTATCTCCAAATGGACTTACTCAGCCCTGGTTTTCCCCTCATTACTCAGCCCTCACAGCAAGAAAATTCTAACTTGAAAATGTTTTAGGTATATATTCAAAGAAAGCCATTATGTAATACAGCATATTTCATTCAATTTGATATTATCAAATGTAAGATGTGCCATATCTTATGCTACACTAAGAAAAAAATGCTCCTTAGTAAGCTGTGATGTCATTGATTTTAATACTCTGATATTGAAGATAGTAAAATGTATAAAACTGTATTATTATAATTGACAAAATATGGCATACCACAAAAGGAACTCAAGTTAAAACAACAGGCCCCAAGTTGTTTTTATTTTTAAACTACAGTTGCCTGTGTTTTAGGTATTACAGCTATGATTTTGAAAAGGGTCCTTGACTTTTAGAGATGTACTAAAACATATATGGATGAAATATGATCTTTGCTTCAAAATAATTTACTGTGGAGGGGTAAGGGGTTAAGAATAAGGACGAACCAAGCGTGTGGATGGGATGATGATTATTACAAATGGGTGATGGGACACGGGGGTTCACTGTACTCCTCACCTTTTCTTGTGTGTTTGAAATATAAAATGTTTTAAAAACACTATATTTCACTCTGAGCACACAAAGCCTTCAGCTGACCGATCACACAGACTAGGCAAAGAAAGAATTACGAGATGGGGCTAAGGGACGAACTCTCTTACCTTACAACCTACCAGCTAGTTAACTGTCACCTTCATCAAGTTAACCCTCAGGGAAATCTCAGGGTCCTCTGGTCCAACCTCCTGCCAAGGCAGGAGACCTCACTGTGGCATCCTGGCCACACAGCTCGCCCTCCCAAGGCCTGACACAGAGGGACAGTCACGGTGTTAGAAGCTGCCTAATATTGGCTCAGGGATTTTTCAGATGCTGTGCTACCAGCACTCCCACCAACCGCTGATACTCACAGAAAGCTATCCTGAGGTGGGCACAAATAATGTTATTACTAGCAACAGTTCATTGGTGAATAATTTACTTCTGAAAGAAAAGAAATGAGAGAGGATTCAAGGTGATTCTGCACTCACTGACTTGCTGTATCTATAATGCGTTTTCTTGAGTGGGAGATGAAAGAAGCAGTGACCTGTCCACACACAGGAACGTGAATGGCTGATCCCTCCTCTCCCGGGCCCAGGCCTGGCCACTGACAAGCCTGGTGAGTGGAGCTCAGCTCTTCCTTCAGCCTGCCAAGTATTTGAGAACCCTAATCATCTACCTCTATGCACCTTCCTCTCCACCAGTGTCTGCTTTAGACCAAATGCCACTCTACCCATTCCTGCGACACACAGGCAACGCCCTCCTGCCTGGGGCCTTGCTCCTAGGGGCTGCTCCAGGTCTGGCGTCCCTCTCCTGCTTTAGACACAACGTCTGTTAGTTGTTCTACTCCCCCCCGCATCTCTCATGCCACCTACTCCCAAGATTCGCCCCGAGCAAGGAGCCACCAGAAAGCCCTCGGTCATGCTGGAACAAAGTTCTAGAGAAGAAAGGAACGGGATTCTCATAAAGGTCACTAAAAAGGTCCACTGCCTCTATGCAGATATCTGAGCTGCCTCCAACTAAGAATCCTAAAGATCTTTAAAGATACAAAATACAAATACTCAGATTCCAGATTATACAGATGCTGGTTGTGGGCAGTCTGAATGAACTAATTTCCTTTTAAATACAAAAGTTTCTTAAAAAAATATGCAAACAAGTTTAATTTCAGAAACAGAGCCTACCATTTCTAAATATATTAGAACATAATAAATACAACATTAGATTAGATATAAGTCCTGCAGTTTAACAAACCTACATTTTTTTCTAGGAAGAGTAAATTAGTGATATTTTTCAACCAAGACATTTAATCAAATGCACATGAGAAAATGATCTCTTCTCTACAACTTAAAGCCAAAATACTCAAGATAAATTGTTCAAAAGCATGTAGCTACTGATTCTTTATTCTGATGTCTTTAGGATTCTAAAATATCCTGATGATGGTTGAATCATCCTTATTAATAAAGAAAAACCTACACAGTGCACCTAATCTAAGGCTAGTCTTTTTAATACAACAATTTGCTTTCTTATTGATAAGCCACCTCTTCTAAAAATAAGCCTGTGCCTATTTGTCAAGTGGATTTTTATAAGGGCCTGGTGGGACCAATGAGAAAATCATAATTATCTGTAAAAGGAAGATTGTTTTTGGCTCTTATTTCCCTGGATGTCATTTAAGACAGCTAGAATTCTCCCTTACCACGTACACAAGCGCACAGACCAGGTATGGAGTTTTTTTAAAACAAGACAAGATACGATGCATAGACTGCAGAACTCAACTAAAAACACAGTTTAGTGAAAAGTGAAGTTTCTCTTTGTTCCAGGGCACTGAAGCCTTTGCTTCCCATCTCATCATCTGAAGATGAAGCACACAGCTATCAAATGGATCAGCACACTTTCGGGTACTTTTATAGATGAACACATACTCCTTCCAGTCTTTGTGAGAGAAAAGCGTAATTTTAAATGGCATTTAAACTGAAGTATTAAATAAAAAATATCTTTCTATACAACAGCAGACAGTATGTCCTGGCAATTTCTCAAAAGATTTTAGTTCACAGATTTAAGAAAATTCCATTAGCTTTAATTATTTATCAGTAGTCAATTTAGATTACTGTTCTTGACCTATTTTTACAGTGCACGGGCCACCCAGCAATGAAATAAATGAATAGTCCTTTTCTACAATGGTTGATTTTCTGAAATAATAGAAATCTAGTTTAAAGAAGGAATGAAACCCCAAACATATAATTACCACAATATATAACCTGCCACGCTGCCTTTGTAGCTGGATAAAATGCACATCTTTGTGAGTTTTTTGGTTATTAAATAAGATTATCTTGAAAGGGATAAACTCACTCATGCTATAATTTCTTCCCATTTAAATTTCTTTGCTCCATTTAAAACATGTTCTATATCGTGGCAGAAAGTCTCTAATACTGATGGATGTACCTTTAGCTCCGTGTCTAATAAAACTGTGTAATGGGACGGCCTGGCTTTGTGGAGCTGGAGGGGGCAGGAGCAAAGGGACTGCGTGCGGAGGGTTCCGGGTGGTGGGCGGAGAGGGCCAGCCTCGGGGCACCCGGGGGCCCGCTGAGTTCCTGGGCAAGCGGGAGTGGTAGTGTCTTTGGAAAGACTCACGTGAGGATGAAAAGGGCAGGCTTTTCAGATTGGTAATGCCTGAACTGTGACCTACGGTGAGGAAGGCTCAGGATGGTGCCCGGGACACAGAGGCCCCAATTTGCAGGAAGATCCCGTAGGACGAGGCAGCGGCTTTGCAGTAAGAGGGAGCCAAATGCCGCTAAGCCATCAGTCCTCAGAGTACGGTCTGGGGACTGGCTCCCTCACATGGTCCACGAGCTCAAGACTGGTTTTGTTTATTTGTCTTTGCCACTCATTCTCTCACAGGCATGTAGTAGAGTTTTCTAGATGCCATGCGACATGTGATGATGTCATTACTCTGATGTAATGGTACGTGTGCCTGTGTATTCTCACGTTTTAAAATGTCTGTGTTAACCTCTAACACAGTCACTACTGACAGTTACACACAGACACAATTTTAAGAGACCCAAACGTTAAGGAAACGGCAGCTCGATGGTGTCTGGTCTGGGAGCTGAGAATCACATCCAATTGTCTGGACGTCAGCCTGTTGGTTGGTCCACTGAGGACGTGCCAGCATCCCGTGGAGCAGCAGCCCCCGCCATCGTCTCAGGGTGTCTGCAGCTCCCACAGCCTGGGCTGGCACCACCCCTGCCCGGGGGCAGAGGGACTTCCTGTACACGCTTGGGGTTCGGTGGTGGGGCAGGGGAGGAGGCAACTCCAGGTTCCTCTGACTAATTTTCTAAATGCATCTGATTTGCCTTTAGGTCTCATTTCAAAATATTCTTCCAGGTCAGTTTCTGAATAAATGCTCATGTCTAAACCTTAGTTTTATTTCAGAACTTTGAAAATACTGTGATTTGTTTCTGTATGTATATATCGTTAGGTTTTGAGTTTGTCAAAGAGAGAAATGGCATAGTATACACACCATTTATTACAAAACCTTTTGAGCACTGACTACGTGCAGTGAATGAGCCAGCCGCAGGCCCTGTACTCATGGGCTTACATCCTACTGCGAACGATGAACCAAGGCTGGGCTCCCAGGGGAAGCTGAGGGGCCATACACACCCCAGCTCCAGTCCTGGGGCCACTGATGGTGCTCTGTCCACAGCAGACACCCGTGAGCACTTGCGGATTGAATGAGCAGACAAGGAGCTGCTCTTCCCAGACTCATCAGTAAGCCGACCTGCATTTATGGGAACGGCTGCAAAGGGGATCATGTGCGAGACGGGGGACAGCCCCAGAGGTACCCTTTCACCTGGGGTTCTGACAGGGAGCAGGGAGCCTGACTCCGACTTCGCCCCACTCCCACTGTGCAATGTACTCCAGATCTTAGGCCCGCCTCACATGTAGACAAATGGGCTATTTCACATTAGAATGCTCACTGATCCTCCAGTTTGTGCTTTTAGGGATTTATCCGTAAGGATGATCACAGATGTAGGCAGAGAGTTATGCGTAAGAATGTTTTTAGCCTGTATTTAGAAGAGAGACAAATTAGAAATAGTGTAGATGCTAACAGCAGGAGATTACATACTAAATAAAATTTAGTAAAGCAATACAATGGCATATTAGGTAGTCGGTAAAATTATTTTTCAAAGGACAGCTAATACCACGAATAATGTACATGACTGCCATTTATTCAACAAATACTTGCTGTGCAGCTAGGACAGGCCTCAGGCACTGTTGCAGGCGCTGCTGTTAGTGACACCACTACCCACAGGAGGATACTCCAGGTGGTTAGAGCCCTGAAGAAGCGCACGGCACTCACGAGGCAGACCCGGCCCAGCACAGCAGGGAGGGCTCCTCTGAGGAGCAGGAACCTGCCCCCAGATCTGCAGGCTGAGTCGGGGTTCAACGGGGAGTGAGGGAAAAGAAGCCACAAACTACAATCCGGGTTGACAGTGTGACCCCACATTGTAAAAATGAGTAAACGTACACATATGTATGTGTTTGGACAAGAATGGCAAGAACCCATCACGGTTACATGGTAGGTGAATGGAATGCTGGCTTAGTTTTCATTTCTTTGTCTTTAAGTAAATTGTACCCTTTCAACAGCAAAAACATTCTTTTGAAAACTGAGGATGGGAATCAAGCGATAGTTTTAAAAAGTAAGACAACTTTTTAAGGTTCACAGAGCAACTGGGTTACCCGCCTCCCCCCCCAGCTCTTTAATGGCAGACTCTCCGGACACGGTGTCACCCACGCGGCCAGTGGAGCAGCCAGCCAGGCACTGTCAGCCTCTGTGCAGCCCACAAAGAAAATGAGTACTGTCCCTGCTAATGCAGAGCTACACTATGCATTTCTCCAAGGAACATTATTTTATAAGTACAGTAAGTGCTAGCAGGAAACCTACTGGCCCATCAATTTGTTTTACATGTATTTTTTCATTTATATAAAATACTATGGCTGGGGAAAAGCCAGGCTATCCAACAATATACTCAGCATAATCTTCACCATTTTAAAAGGTGTCATATTTATGAACAAAAAAAGATCAGGAAGATCGACAGACAGCAACAGGCAGACACCTCTAGATCTCCTTTATGCTACACGCAAATTTCTACAACAAACATCCATACTTTGTATAATCAGAGGACAAAGTCACAGACTCTACACAACACTGGGGAGACTTAAAATATCATCGCAAACACCACCAAAGGGGCAGGGACGGCCCACATACAGATCCCAGACAGGAGCTGTTGGACTCAGCAGGCAGGCAAGTCACAAAACAAGGACAGATTCTGCCAAGGAGATGAGAGAAGACGTAAAATCAGGTCTCAAATGTGTTACCTTCCAGTCCTGGTCTCAGTTTTCCTTGTTTCTCCACCCGAATGCCTTTACTTCAAGTTTATTCATCATTTGTGGACAACTGGTTTACTTAAAATTAAGCAGTGCAGAAAAGATATACCTTCATCTTAGCTTAATAATCAGCACATATTGTGTAATATTTACTCGCTTCCCAGAGCTGCTCAGAGGAATAATTAATAACAAACGATGGGAAAACCTACTTGCAGATGCAGAGCACGCGCGCTGTAAATGGCTTCTCACTCACTCAAATGCACAGATGGAAACAGGCTGGGTCCTTCATTGTGGGGTCCCATCTTCAGTAGAACAAGGTGCCTGATGACCCCTGAGCAGCCAGAGGCCCCAAAGATGTGGGATTCAACCAAACAGGGACATTACGCTTATTACACGCATTTTCTCTTTTGGAAAATACCATAGAACCAGGGGATTACGAAATGTAGACCATAATTTCTTAATTTCTAAATGAAGTTATTTATATCACACAGTTGGAAACCAAGTCTAAGAAATATATGTGTCTCAGTGGGCAATCAGGAAATTTAAACCTTTGAAATCAGATTTTGTGTTTAAAGACGCTCAGAGACTTCCTAGTGGATTACTAAGCCTGACAATGGAGGAGAAACAAAAGCTTCTAGGGCAAAGCAAGGCTTCCTGGCCCTCGTCCCTTCAGTTTCCCAGATGGCAGACTAGTATGGCGCTGGGAAGGGCACCCATCCCCATCCTGCCAAAGGAAATCCACTTGCGAGCACTAGGAACTGCCTCAATTTTATCCAGTCTTATCCAGCAGGTCCCAGGCCTACGAGATCCTAGAGGTCAGAGAAGAGGTTTATGACACCCCGCAACGGCAGAGAGAAAAGGTGAGTTACTCACCAGGCTGGTTTATGCTACGGCCTCAAGGTCCAAAAGATACGTCATTCATTGGCTCCCTGTTAGTCTGCAAAGCGCAGGTGCATGTCTGCACAGAAGCCTTCTTGGTATTGATATGGATACCTACCTTTGCAGTCCTCAGCACGCGGGCCACTCCAACATTAGCACATTTCATGGGAAATCCTGGGTGGGAAAGGTGACTTTGTGGTGGGAGTGAAGGGCATACTGGGTGTCCCTTTGGGATAACAAAAGTGAAGCTTCTAAGGCACTTGTAACAGAACCCACTGCGAAGTCCACAGAAACCGGCCTCTTCCAGGCCTGCTGGCTGCGGAGTGCCAGGACCCTGGGTGGCAAGAAACAGACACAGCTCGGAAACTGCTGGGCTTAGGGAAACACTGGGCCAAGCGCTCGTTTTTAATCCTTTCCCTGGAAATGGAGCCACGAATTACAACAAATTATATCTAACTCCGTAATGGATTAAAGTGAGAAGAATGTGTGTATGAGCAAACTCAGTTGGAAAAGCACAGGCCCCTTCAATTCTGGCGTGGGAGGGAGAGCAACTAGCCACAGAAAATACACTGGATAACTGAACCCAGGTCTGGAGAAAACTGCTAACGCCCAGAGAATTAGTATGCGTTTTTGGTAAACAAATGGCTTTAAAATACTTTTAGAATTCCTCTAGCAATCTTTCTCAGGCCTGTTACCAAATACTAACTTTTGCACAGTCCTGGAATTTTCTTTTGAATACACAGTATGGTTTCTTTGGAGTGAAACAATTCAGGAAAGAGATACAGTTTAACAAATTCTATATCTCTTGGCCAGAGCTGCTGGCCCTGCTGGATGAATCATAGAGAAGTCCATAAATGTCGAGGCATTTGCACAGACTTTTCTTTCCTTACCATATATGGCAAATATAGATCTATTTATCTCCAATCATCTCAACTTGAGCTTTAGCGTTTTTCTTACCTTATTGGCTTTCTTAAAATTTTCTCTTCATCTATGACTCAGCCACACAAGACAGTACACCCAGCGATAGTGCCGACACTCATAACCCCAGGCTGGGGTGTTGTTGTTTTTAAGTTATTTTGTATGAGGACAGAATGTTTTACATCGGTAAATATTTGAGGGAGGTCAAAGTACCTGGCTATTTACGTTCCTGCTATATCTTAGCTGAGCAGCGCAGGGTATAAGGATTCCCACAAGCATTTAACCTGAACGAGTTTACTCGCCCAAGGAATCGTGTTTCTTATCACACATAAAGGAATCAGCTGAAAAATCGTGTTTGGTGTTGAGATATACATTTCTTAAAGAGATAAATACCAAGAATATTTTCAGGCTTCTAAAAGCCGACTTCAGGGAAGTTCCATGACTGACTAAGACAGTTTAAGAACGCTTACTGCATTCACTCACTCACTCATTAAATGTGTACTGAGAGTCAAGCTTATAAAGACATGAATTGAAGGCTGCAGGCCTGCCCCACCCTCAGGACACGGAGTGGGAGGACACCCGGGGAGGTGGGGGATGGAGGACTCCAGGTGTCAGAGAGATGGCTTTGGTTGAGGCTCCCAACAGGTAGGTTTAGTGGGGCTTTGAGTGAAAAAACGGAGGTGGGAATGGAGAAACGTCATGGGTGCAGGGAAGGCTGTGGAAAGGGAACGCTGAGGTCACTGCAGCTGCCCAGTGGGATGGCACAGGCCAGGTGCTCCTCCTGCAAGGTGGCTGGAGGCAGCCAGGAGCTAGCCTCTTCATGACCCCAGGCCATACCTCAGGGAGGACAGTTATCAGTCCTTTTACTTTCATATTCCCTTTGTGGGAAGTGCAAAGTCTACAGCCATAACCTTTAAAAGATGCTGGCGGCCCACAAAAGATAAGAACACTGGCTGTGGAGCCCGGGGTGCAAACATCCAGCTGTCCAACCTTAGGCTGAAAGGATTCACCTGCGGACGTGTGCAGTAGCCTAACACATGCTACTCCTTCCATCAAGTGGTTCCCTGAGACTCTACGTAAACAAAAGTGTGTCTGATGTGAATGTTCGTATCCTCAGCACCCACTGGAAGGTCCGTTTATAGAAACAAATAATGTGATGTCAACAATAGAGCAACCTATGCGGAAAACTTTGCTTCCTGAAATTATTTTGGGATACCCTTGAGAAGAGCCCTCTCTGTAGTCCAAAATTATCTGTAACGAAATGTGTATTTTAAATTCAAGTATCTAGGCAAATAATAGAAACTCCCTCGATTGAGGGACCGTAACTCAGGCTCCTGCCCTGGCCGGGCACCACCTCCACACGGCGGTCCTCACACAGAGGGAGTTACCGAAATCGGCAGAAGAAGCCGTCTCCCGGACCACTGGCACCCCAGGAGAGCGGCAAACCTCTCCGTAAAGGCACTGCTGGGTGGTCCTGGGACAAGAGTTGAGGGTAATGAGTGGCTTCTGGCCAGGCAGAGGATCGTGAAATCAGAGTATGCCCCTCCCCCAATGTTCCCTGCACGGCAGGTCCTGGGCTTGGTGGGGCTCTGATGCATCACCTTCTTATCATTCTTTCTTTGTAACACAAGGCTCCTATCTGATTCCTACTGCTTGGTAGGAATGCTATGACAATAGATGGCAGCATGTATATACGATGATAGATCCCCAGAGGGCTTCTTCCAAATAAAACATCCTTTTGAGGTGTTGTAGAAATAAAGTTCAAAAAATGAAAATATAACACACGCCGTGGGCTGGACAATGGACATGGAAAATCTGACTGGAATCTTCCGGAAGAGTCAGCGAGTCACTGGCGTGCACACACATGACCCCTCACGCTCCACGAACACTTCTCCTGGGACTCTTTGGGATACTCTCTATCACGCAGACGTGCATGCACACAGACACACACACGGTGATAAACAAGTCCACCTCTACCTGTCTCCTTCCCTCACTTCCAGACTACAAGCTCCCCTGGGCGTGGCCTTGTAAGTAACTGACGCCCAATCCGCGTATGAGCTCAATACAGATTTGATTCAAGAAATGCTGTGCACGGTTCAGTAACTCTATGAATCTCCTCTCCTTATGTAAGCATACCTGCAAAGTCATCCCTACAGAAAAATTCAAATTGACCTGGGTTGGAAACCCATCTCTGCCATTTAATAGCTGTTTGAATTAGGCTGCTTATTAAACTTTCACCTTTCTGAACCCAGTTTCACTCTGTTAGGTAGGAATGATGTTACTAGCCTTGTGAACAATGGTTGGCACACAGTAGGCATCCAGGAACTATTTCGGAATGAATGAACATAGTAGGTCCCGAAAGCAGCTGTTACTGTGATGATGATTACCATGCCATTATCCCTGTCTACATGTCACACTCTCAGAGCCCCTAAACCTCTGTGCCTTACCTGCGTGGTCTGCAAAGCGCTCATTTGTTACAGGCAGGCGCTCAGGTCTCTAACTGGATTGATGGCAAGGCTGTTGTTTCTTCCTGGGCACTCAGTCAAGGGCCTGGCAGATGCCAGGGGTTTGCTCCACGCTGCAGACTGCTGGCCAGCCAGCGCGCTCTCAAGAACCCCTTCCTTCCCTACTCTGTCCCTCGGGCTGCCAAGCGCAGCTCATGATGTCTGACAGAGACGGCTTTTCTCAAACAGAAATTTCCAAAGGTGATCTCTGCCTGCTAGATGGTGGCCAGAGAAGGTCCATTAATGTCACTGGTTTCCTCCATTGTTGTCCTCAACTCAGTGCCTTACTCTCTTCTCCCAGGTGACGTAGGCATGACTTCCCATGCCTGTTCTGCGGGTACCTGGCATTTTTATACGAGGGAATCTGGTGCTGACAAGAGATGCTACTTACCCCATTTTTTTCTTTTTTAAGTAGTCCACTGTTCTCAGAGGTCGGATCAGCGCGACCTTTCATCTTCTAGCACCCCATGTATGCTAGAAGCGCTCTCTTCTATGTTTTAACATGTACCACAGAGAGATTAAGCTAAGTGAGGCATGCCATTCACGAAGGCTCACCGAAATTATGCCTGCTAATCTTTTAAATGGCAAGAACATTACGCAATACAAAAGGAATCTTAATAATTCTAAAGCTTTTACCCAACTGAGAAAGTTTACATTTACAGAAACACACTAGAGATAAAGAAGTTCAAGAAGCCTGGCCAAACTGTCCCCCACCCAGTGTGGAGAGGCAGAAAGGTCCTGTGGTAAGAGAGAAGGGGCAGAGGGCAAAGGGCAGAAAGATAGTCTGACACCTGGCCTGGGTCCTAACACTTGAAAAGTGTCACTTGTGGAAACAGCCCCAGCTCCCTGGTCTGGACTGGACTGGGCCATTTCCTTGGCCTTCTAAGAATTGAGCTACTCTGCTGCCTTTCCCCCACAACCCCCAGCCTTCGGGTGACGGGTGACGCCTGGTCCCAACCTGAGAAGAAGTCTAAGTGCATCATCGTGTGGCCAGCACCATGGCAGGTGTGTACTGTGCTGTCTCATCACATGTCAGAACACTCTTCCAAGTGTGTGGAGTTACCCTCACTGCGTACGTGGGAAGTCTGGGGCTGGGAGAGGCTACCTGGCTGTAATGCAAACTCAGGGGCTGGCTGGCGCCATGCTACTAGTTTCCTAAGCTGTATTCCTTCTGCAACTGCCACAGGTGGTGGGCCGAGTCTTTGTATGCCACCGTTCAGGTTCCCCACTTGGATGGGCCAGGGCATCCATGGCCAAGGATTCTCTGTGCCTGCTTCCTTCCCCTGGCTATCTGACCTCACCCCTGGCGAGCCTGAACTGTGGTGAGAGGTCAAGAACCCAATATATTTCTGACATGCTACACATGAACCTGTGCCCACCAGAAAAAAAAAAAAAAAGACCCTGGTAAAGGGCCTGTGTGCAGAGTCATGATTTCACATAACTGTACCTTAGTCTCTCTTCTTGAAAACTTTTTGTGGTCACCTTAAAAATGCAACTTGACATTGTTACGTTCCTACATGTGTCTTATGCTCCTGAGGGTAAGAGGCCTTGCCCCCATGCGCGCGCGCACAGCAGAGCAGGACAGGGAGAACTGGTGTTCAGGAGCTCCAGCAAATGGGGAGGACGACAGTCCCTCCAACCGCAGGAAGCAGGGGGCAAAGGTGAGCGTGGGGCCTGCTCATGCACCTCAAAGCTCGCACAGGAGAAGGATGTGAGTGCAAATAATGACACAGGGTGGGACAAAAGAAAGGTAAAATAATAGAAACTCAGAGAGAGAAGGCCTTTCTTGCTGGCTCAACAACAGACTCGAGTTTTCAGGGGCACGTGAGCTGAGATGGAAGTGGGGGCTGCTTCCTAGAAAGAGCAACAGCCTAAGCAAAGGGAGCCAAAGGTACGTTCAAGGAAAACCAACGATGGGTAAGGCATGTGGGAGACAAAGTCACCCATACCAGGCCCCTGACGGCCATCCGGGCCCCTCGGGGGACGGACGCACACGGCCTGAGAGGACAGCCACCCACCACGGCAAAGGACCACGGGATCAGATCAGGGCTTGCTTTAGGAAGGTTCCCCGGGAGTCGTTTACATGACGAGCTGGAGGGAGAAGGCAGAGAGATGAAGACACTGATTGGGAAATAAATTCTAGGCGAAGGGGCTAAAGCCAGAACTGGGGCAGTGGCAAAGGAAAGGGGGTCGGTACACAGTGTTTCCCAGAAGCAAGACGAACAGGACCTGGCACAGGAGGTGACATGAAGAGGACAGAGACAGTGGAGATGGCGTCAGTGTGAAGCTCCAGGCCGGTGTGACGGGGCTGGTGGTCCTCCAGCCAGGAGCAAGCACAGGAAGGCAAAAGGCCTGGAACGGGGAAGCCACGAGAACCCTGCTTCTGGAAATACTAGGAACTGGCAGGACTTGCTGAAAGGAAATCGTGGTCTGGGAGCTGGGGCCTGGGGGGTGAGGAGGTCCTGTGGCCAGAGCCCTTGGGGAACCTCCATGTACTAGGAGAGGGAAAGAGGGCACAGGACAGAAAAGTCACAGGTATCAAAGGGACAACAGGGTGAGGCCGATGGAAAAGCCAGAGGCCTTGGTGAGTGCCTGGTATGATCTCAGAGGGAGCAGAGCGGTGAAAAGTCAGAGGTTAAGACCACGCGGACTTAGAACAGCTCAGACCGAGGGAGCAACCAGGTCTGTGAGTCGAGTCTGTGCCCGTGAAATGTCGTAGAGGTAAAGAGAGCCGCCCCAAGGCAGCGGGCGCAGAGCCACCGTGCTGGGGATGACGACAACAGTGAAACAAAACAATATCTACACCTCCACACGGAAAATCGGGAAGAGAAAAGGGTTTCCATGCAGCCCAGTCAACACAGGTGGGGCAGGGGCTACTTCCCGTTATTCCTGTGCTCCTAGCACGCGTGGTTTCTTGCCGTGGCAGCTGCAAGGATGCTGAATCTCATATATCGAGCAGTTTTATTCCACTCCTGCCACAGGCATCTTGTTCTAGATTAAATCAGTTTCTGAGGATGAAGAGTCAAACCCATTGACTCAGAAGCTTATTTTCCCTGAAAAAAATCCCCTCTACCTGGATTCTAATAGGTACTGGCATTCCAGGGTTCTCCTTTAACGGAAGAGTGCAGCGTGTTTAGCAGTCTAGATTCTAGTAAGGCTTCCCTGTTTAAACAGTAACTCGACAACTGGCCCGATCGTTAAAAAACAGGTTACCAATTGGAGCCTCCAAAGCAAGTCCAAACCAAGAGAGATCAACCTACTTGTCACTTAATCCCCTGCCATTCTCTGCCTTCTTCATTCCCAGGTTGAAAGGAGGAAGACTCTGGAACAAAACATAGCTGGCTTTCTTTCTGAACGGCTGCAGCTCCACCTGGAAACCTCGCACCTACTACTTCCAGAGTCTGAGGCTAATAACCACAGACTTACACTCCTGTGCCTTTATCTTTCCAAGTTAAACTTCCACCATTTCCAAAAACTGTCTGGCTAAACTCAGCTACATACCCACCCATTCCTCACTGTTTTTCTCTTTGGGACCCTCTGAGCTGCTGTTTCTTTGGTGAAAGGGCCTAATACAAGCCACACCATCTGCCCTCCAGGAGTAAGTTCTGGAAGGGACATCATCTTTCCAGAAGGCAAAACGATCCAT
Source organism: Rhinolophus ferrumequinum (assembly GCF_004115265.2). Taxonomy (NCBI): domain Eukaryota; kingdom Metazoa; phylum Chordata; class Mammalia; order Chiroptera; family Rhinolophidae; genus Rhinolophus; species Rhinolophus ferrumequinum. The sequence goes on along the minus strand of NC_046290.1, from coordinate 91,922,257 downwards.
GTACTTCCCACAGACTGTGCTGCTGACTGTCTCCTCGAGGGTCCCCAGCCTCATTGCTAAAGTGGGCTTGAAGTCCATGATGGATGGAGTAGAAGAGATGGACCCAGAATCGAAGGGGCAGAGCTTTGGGAAACCCATGGCAGGAAACCTGGTCTCAAGAGGAAAGAGGCCCATGTCTGGCCTCAGGCCTTAAATACCGCAAAGGTGGCACTATCCACAGGTCAGGGCGCACTGAGACTCGGTCAGGCCCTGCTTCTCCGAGTCTCGCGGATGGGCAACGCTGAGCTTCCACGAGAACCAGGAGCCAGGAGGCTGGTGCAGGGACACACCTGCAAGTGGTCAAAAGAATTCCTCCTGGGAGGAACGTGGAAGCCGCAAAGGGCTCCAGGCCTGGGGACCTCATGCCTGGCACGGGGCAGAGCAGCCAGGCTTGCGAGGAGAGAACAATGACATCAGTAAGGAGCACAGGAAAGAGTTTTTGATGCATCCACGGGAGTTTTCCATGGGTCCTTCCTGACTCTGTCAAAGGCCAAGTTCTCTGTGACACAGAGAAACTCGGGGACTCTCAGGGACTTCTGGTCAAAGGCCTTCTGCAGAAGGCAAAGGAGGGGCTGTGAGGGCAACACAATCTGCAGGATTCCACCCTGAGAAGCAGCAGACCGTCCACGCCAGAGTCACAAGCCACAACCGGCCTGCCCAATCCAGCTGCTGCCAGTGTTTTTAGGACCTGTGAACTATGTAGGAAGGGTTCCACACTTTTACACGGTTCCATTTAAAATGGTCAGTTAAGTACCTACCTAATAACTGATTTTGTCCCAGGCCTAAAATATTAAATATCTGTCCCTTTAAGAGAAAGTGTACCCCCGCCCCCCGAAACGATTCCCTAGTTCTTCTTGTCTTTAACTCTCCTTGCTACTCCGCTGTCTCAGGTGTGTGTGAGTGCCTGTGAGAAGGGGGGGCACTGCTTCACATCTGGGAAATTAGGCCACGTGGATGGAAGGAGCCAGGAGACCAGAGCCCCCGTCAGCCTCATCACTCTCCACCTGTGTACAGGGCAGGCATTACCTGCCAGCCTCAGTTTCCCCACCTGGGAAATGACTCTAGCTAAAAAGATGCTGTGAACATCAAATGAGGTGTAGGATGCGAATCTACCTTTTAAAAGCTCAGAACACTTTGGGGATGAAAGTTTATTATCATTTGTGGTTACGTATGAGTTGATTTATCACCAAAATTTATTTTCTCGTAAACACTGAAGCCTGACATTCTCTCCGAGTCCACAGGAACACAGCATGTATGTGGGGACTTGCTCTGCTGCAAACAGATGACCTGGGCCCCCAACATCCAATTTCATCACCAGGTTAGGCTAACCTCCCTGTTCATACCTCACGAAACACATCTGCCGAGGGGGAAAGCTGCCTGGACTGCCGGACACAGCTCACCCAGGCTACACTCTGCCATTTGGAAAACGCTTTGGCTCTGCATCCAGATGTATGTGAAGGGTGACAAAGCAGTAAGCCACACTTTCTAGGAAACCCAGAGTATCTACACGTCATGTGACACATAGCATGCGGGAATTCCGGGAGGAGGGTGATAACTCATACCCGACGTCATTCTACAACTGAGATCCCAATTGAAGTTACTAACTTAAGTGACACCACGGTGACCTCACTACTTCATGAATCCCTCGTATTTAACGGCCTATGAGGTGGGCAAGTATGTCACTCTGAGAATGAGAAATCTGAGGCTTAAAAGGCCCCGGCAACCTGCGGCTGGCATGGAACCCAGGCCTCTGGCCCCAGGGAAAGCCCAGCTCTGTCCACCGCACAAGGACCCCTCTCGATGTGGCAATCAGGTCGTTGTTACCTGCAGATACAAAGCTGGTGTTCGCCCCCTCAAATGTCAGTACATTCTGTAAAAGCAGTTCATTACATAGTAAGCAGGCGCTTCCGGGTAGCGAAGGGCTTGCGACTTCAGGCACACCTGCGACCACGCTCTCCAGAAGGAAGAAGTGATTTTGCTCAGCGCACTTCCTGAGCGCCTGCTGTGTGCGCTGCGCCTGCGTGGCTGGGAAGGCCATCCCTGGCCTCTTAAGCTGGAGCTCCTCAAGGAGGATAAACATGAAATAATGGCAATACTGCATGAAAAAAGGCAGAACAGGAGCATGTCCAAGACATATACAGAGGTCAGGGGCGACAGGTCTTCGAATACACCTGGGCTGCTCTGGATCATCACCTGTTCACAGGTCTGAGACCTCCTGGGAGTCCCCTGCGAGCTGGGCCATGCCTTACTGATGTTTCCATGCCTAGCACAGAGCCTGGCCAATCGGACGCATTTACTATAAATGTGCATTGAACAACCTGAAGTCGGACAAAGTACTTCCACTCCTCACGCTTCCCCCTACTCACAGCTAAATAAACAAGAGCTTTTCAGTTAAAAGACGAGGAACCCCAAAATCAAACATAATCATGTTCAAGGGGAAGAGGTCAACAGGACTTCTTGGGGGAACCTCGGATGAACGCTCACCACAGGCCCCCCCAGCCTGCGTCTGGTGGGTGGGTGGCTTGGTCATTTTTAAAAGACCCCGAGCTGTCCCGTGAACTCGCCAAGTGAAGGCTGCAGGACATGGGTCAAAAGTAAATAATATTTAAAAAGAACTTCCCCTAAATACTGACAAACACTCAGCCTCCCATCAGCATGACGGGGAGCTGCACACACCCGACCAAAGAAACAGTCTGCTGAAGAGCAGACAAAAGTTGGAAGAAGGAAATCAGGTGCGTATATGGCAGTGAATGCCGCTCACTCAGCTGTGGGCTCTGCATGCCCACAACCCAATTATTTCTGGAGGATTCTAGTGCAGGACGAGGGTGACTGACTTTGCAAGAACGTTTTCAAACTTCAATGTATACGGAATATGTGTTGCTGTCCAGGTTTGAAACTGTTTAAAAATCTTTAGAACTGAAAATGTTATCCCCCACGTAAGGCGGATGAGAAAGAAGCTGGGTCAAACTGGCAGGCCTGGAAAGACATTTGGAAGCGGTTTCATTGACAAGCTGCCGACGAGAGATGCTGCAGAGTCCGATTTCTATTTTAGTGCTAACATCGGGAAACAAGCTTAAGACACATGTGTCTCAAGTCGGGGCAGCTGCTTTTCCAAACAGCTCAAAATAGAGACTCTAAAACATGCACACACGATACTGACAAAACCAACAGGCCCTGGGCTGGGATAAAGGATTTCATTTTCTTACCAAACCTAAATACCTCAAAACCTATATATTTTTAAATGAGGCCCAATTCAATACATTTGTCAGTAATCTTAAACCAGGCAGCCGGACCACTTACAGGGCAGTACAGACCTCTTGGGAAAGTTTAATCTTGGAAGCAATCGAGCCCTAAGTGGCCCTGCTGCAGATGAACACATCATACTCTGTCAGGGGGTCTTCTCAGGCAATCTGTCACTGGCCTCTGTGGAGGAGAAACCGCATTCAAACCCTCTAATTGTGGGGTGCTCTCTGGGAGTGGTGGCAATCCTGCTGTCTGGATGGAGCTAACATAAATCAAAGAAAATTCAGCTCTCGAGTTGCTGTGTCTGCTACAAAATTGAGATTTCAAAGTAATCTTCTAATGTTCGTCATCAATGAGTTCAAAGGGCCGTGCGTAGGTGCGGCTGTGATGAGGCCAGAAAGATGAAAACTCTGAGAGGAGGTAAGAGCTGCTTCTCATGGAAACACAGCCAGGGAATAGATGGAAACCCTAGGAACTGGCTCCCTTTCCATATCCCAACAGTCAGATCTCCCCGCCTCCCGCTGGTCCAGGGACAGCAGATGCTCTAGGACGCAGTATTTGGTGGCATGGCAGAGGCCAAACTGTCTTTCCTGCCTGTTTGCAAAACCGGAGGAAGCTGGCGGGTTCTCCTCAGGTGTGCCAGGCTCTGGAGGAGGGAGACGCAGCAGGAGGCACCCCCACAGAGGTGTGGCCCGAGGGCCAAGAGGAAACACACTTCAAAGCCCCGCCATAAACCTGAGAGGTTTATGCTCTTGACATAACAAAAAGGAGGAAGAAAGAGCTGGACGTTGACATTTAGACAAGGAAGCAGCTCCCTGCCCACGCGTACTGCAGAGCCCTCCACCCCACGAGGGTCTGCTTGGGGAACCAGATGCTGAGGCCACCCGCTTTGTTTCAAAGGGTCAATTTTTTTCACCAGTGATGGGTCCACCTTCATGAAGGCTGAAGTTGGTAAAGCCAAGCCCCTCCCTTTCTGTCCTCCCTGAAACCTTACAGGCCTCAGCGGGGTGTGGAAAAACTGCTTCTCCCATGACTGGTGGTGCTGGTGGTAGGTTAGGATGATGGATACCTTCCAGTCATTTAACCAAAAGGCACAAGACCATCATTTAAGCCGAGCAGGTTTAAATGGTGTCTTGTAAGAAGAAGGGCTCCAGACTCATTAATTTTTCCCCGCCCTTTCTTCCGCCTCACCCCTCCCCCGCTCCGGTTCAAGCCGGTGTTTCTCAGCCTAGTTGTGTAGGACACAGCTCCCTGGCCCACGCTGGTGTGATGAGCCTTGCGCTCCCCCCGGCTGAGGCAGCCGGTCGCCAAAGACTCATTAATTTTTAAAAGAATGAGAGAAAGAATGGCAATCCTCAGAGAACCTTCGGCCCGGGTATGTCCTGGGCTGGGCTGGTCACCCGCAGCCCCGGGGCAGGAGACGGCCCCCTCATCTTTGCATCCCCAGCTCCGCAGGCACCCAGGAAACGTGGTGAGGCAGAGGGTGATTTGTGCTGAGGCTCGTGATGGCACGGCATCTGGCTCCCCGCTAGGTCCTGGGTGGGCACAGGAGGCACACAGCCCCAGCTGGAGTCCTGCTATAGGTGCCAGGTTTAAGACACAGCCACTGAGCTGAGTGACTGACAGTTGGGCAGAGTGTGCTCCTGACGCTCAGGGAGCTCTTGAGATTGGGGGACAGAAGCCAGGCCACTAAGCACTGCTCAGTAGGGGCCGGCAGGGCCCAGTGATGCTGGGTGGGGCTTGGGGGTAGGAGCTTGGGGTTCTTATGACTGGACATGGACCCACAGTGAACCCTCCCGGAGGTCCCGGCCCCAGGAAGGGAGGAGCCTGAGGGTGGTCAGGAAGCCTCGGCCCAGAGCACGGGCTCTGAGCTGTGCTCGGCCAGCTTCCTCTCTTCCCGGGGTAGGTGGCAGTCTGTCAAACGGGGAGTACGTAGGACAAGTGCCCAGAGTAGAGCTGAAGGGCACACGGCGTGCCGAGGAGGGGTACCGGGAGGCAGCCCCATCTAGGTAAACGTGCCAGGCAAGTTCCTCCAGGAGGCTGCTTTGGGCAGGAATACTGACGGGGGCATACAATTTTATGGGTGGACATCAGATGGCACGGTAAGGACAGGGCCATAGGAGAGGAGAAAGACAACAAGGGGGTCATATTGACAAGGCACAGAAAGAAAGAAGGAAGAAAGGATGGCAGGAAGGGAGGGGGGCAGTTATAAATAAAGCCTGGAATTTGGGGATGATCATTTCACTTTCTCCCTTAGAAACCACAGGCTCCTGCGTACCACCACCTCCAGACCTGCTCAAGACCCCTCCAGGCTTGGTCATGGCAGGCTGGCAGAGACACGCCAGAGAAAAACGACGTCCTGCAGCTGGGCCAGGCTGCCCAGAGGCATGGGGTGCTGTCCACTCCCAATCCCCCCGCCTGGGCGGGGGATTCCAAGAGGGTCAGTCGGGCTCAGAAGCATGGGACCTGATTCTGAGCAGCCCTCCCTCCTGACCCCTTGCCCACTGTGGGCCTAGAACAGAGGACAGTGACTCAGGAAGCGCCCACGGTCACCTTCTCGCCATCCTCACGTGGACGGCCTCCCTCGGAGCGCTCCTCCATCGGAAGGTCAGACATCCCTACCAAATGTAAAATAAGCAGATGGCCCTGCAGCTCTTGGATAAATACAACCGAGCGCTGCCAAGCTTACTGCAAACTACCCACCAATCTGCTAAGTCCCCATAAACACAAATCGCTCTGTGTTCACCAGGGTGTCGTCTTGCCTATGGGACCAGGGCCAGACCAATGTGCTTTTTCAACATCAACAAGAGTTTTGTGCAAGTAAATCTAATCTCTGATGACTACTGTCTAAAGACATTTTATAACAGTCGGCAGGATTATTTTTCACACTTGTTTTTCTATTTTGTGACGAAAATTACTTGCCAAGTAAACTGCTGCCTTAAGTTCTGACAATGTTTATCATAAATGACCCCTACCTCAGAGATATTTGATTAAGGTCATTTAATCAAAAGGCATACGACCATGATTTAAGCCAAGTAGGTTTTGATGGTGCCTTATACGAAAGGATCCAGACTCATTAATTTTAAAAGACTGACAGAAAGAACAGGAAGAACCTCATGAGCTAAGCGGCAGGCTGTCACTGGGCATGGCTTCTGTGGTTCATACAAAGCAGCTTTTCTGGAGTCCATGTGGCAGGAATAAGTACGCGAGGGGGGCTTTAAGGGGCCTTCTCGGGAGAATGTGAGGAGGGGTCCCACACAATCCAGGGGAACAGGTGGGGGCTGGGGAAGGTGTGCCTGGAGACCCCAGTCCCCAGCAATGGTCCACAGGCAGGCGTCAAAGCCACCTGTGGTTACTGTTTCTCTTCTGGAGAAACCAGACAACTCTCTGAGTTCTCCACGGCCCTTCAAAATCCAAACTTTGTGTAACATTCTTGGAAGGTGGGTAACAAGTAGGTTCCTGAAGGCAACAGCAGAGAAAGCTGAAGCCTTTAGCCCAGATCCAAATGCGAGTATCTGCGCGGAGAGAGCCAATTAAAGGTGTGCAAGGCTAGCCAAGATGCCCCAGAGAGATCACTGCAGAGATGATACCAGCAGAGATCTAGGGGACAAAGAAGGCTGACTCCTAGGATGCGATGGAGAGAAACTGAATGCAGCCAAGGTCCTTAGGAGAAAAAATAGGCAGTGTTGGTAATGTGTCCATACGGGAGGGGAGAGGCGGGAGGGGAGGGGAGAGGAGGGAGTGGTGAGGTGGGCACTCCCAGGCTTCGGGCTGGAGCAGCTCAGTGCACAATAGGGCTGCCACAGGGGGAAGCCAGAGCAGTTGGAGATCACCAGACTGGCCTTGGGCATGCACTGTAGGATGCACAGAGCAGCTGGGGAGGTAGAGTCAGTGCCGGTCAGGTTGGAAGCTCTGAGATCGGCCTGGCCTCCCAGACAGAGGAGGGTGTAAAGGGCCCGGCCGTGAGCACCATGGTGATGGAGAGGGGAAGCCAGGGAAGGTCTGACGACCTGGGGGGGAAGCTAGGCAGGGGGATCCCGGAAGTCAACAGAGGAAGTGCACTTTCAGATGAAGAAGTGGTTAAGACGAGGCCTGAGAGCACCTTCTGCTCTTGGAGACACAGTGGCGGAGGCCACATGGAAAGGACTGGAAAGAGTGGGCAGTGAGGAGAGGATACCCGGCCAGGAAGACCAGCTCCGTCCAAAGTTCTCAGAGAGGTTCAGACACCTGTGTAAGGCCCACAGCTAGGAAGGGGAGGAGCTGCTCCTTCTGATCTGCCATGGGCGTGCACAAGGGCTGAATACGTTAATCAATAAACAAATGGCACAGTCTCACTGAGTGGCAATCAGTTCTCTGACACACTATGAAACGGAAAAGTGGGTGCTCTCCAGAGCACCCTGCACACTCTTGAGACCCCCATCAGAGCAGCTGCAGCTCTCAGCCCCCACCTCTGACAGCGCGCAGCTGAGTCCGACCTGTGACCCTGTCTTAGCATTCCTGGACATCTGCCAACTGTGTTCTCCAGATCACAACAGCTTTCTTACAACCGATCACCACACACACAAATCAGAGAATGTGGAAAAGGTAAGCACTTGGGGCCGAGCCCTTCTCAAAAGGGAAAAGCTGAAGCATAGGGAGACGAAACCCTGAGCTGGGTGTGGTAGGCATGGTGAGCCTGAGCCTCCTGGGGATGGGCTGGTGGTGTCAGAGGTTTCCCAGGGCTGAAGACTGGAGGAATTTATATCTCTCTGTATCTCTCTATCTATCCATCCACCCTAATATTTATCCTCTTTGAAACAACTAGATTATTTTCTCATAGTATATAATTGCCGTAAACAAAAAAACCCTCAAATAATACAAAAGGTCAGAACTCTGGCAGCCCCCACCCCCAATTTAACCCTAATAGTCTGCTGCACCCTCCTGCAGACACGGCCACGCCGGTCAGACTTACGTTCCCTCATATCTGAGTTCAACTCTCTAGACGAAATGAAAGACGACGACCCAACTCAGCGTTGCCCTGGGGGCCCTCTGGCCATTTGGGAACATCTATTTACTTCATCTTACAAGCATGTACTGAGCCCCCTGGCTGGGCAGTGGGCAGACAGCTAGGGTTCTACCAGGCCCTCGGGGACGCAGCAGCCATGGGCAGTGTCTGAGGGAGAGTGACAGCCGGACCCAGCTCACTAGACGGTCACTCCCCTTCTGTGGGCCTGAGTTTGCCAAATGAAAAAACAAAGAGGTTGGAGTCCAAGTTAGGGATTTTTCTTTTTTCGTATCTTCAAACAAAAGTTTACATGGATGTGAAATACTGCAGGACGAATGAAAACAAAGTCACTCTGGTTACACAGGTGTGTGTGTGTGGGTGGGGGGTAGGCCAGCCCCTCCCCCTCCCCCTTGAGCTTCAAGGAACTGATCAGTGTGAAACCTCTGGACTAGAGGAGCAGGCCTGCCAGGCCCCTTTCCGCCCTGACCCTCTGCGGCTGTGGCCGTGCTTACCTGGGACACAGAGCACAGCTGTGGTCTCAGCAGTGCCCTCTGCCTCTTGGCCCAAGTGCCTGGCGTCTCTGGGACATGACATTTTAGCTGGCATTCCGGAGCACTTAAACCATTCTGCCTGCAGTGGCGGCGGGGAGCCCAATGCTTGTTTCAAATGTTGCTTTTGTCCTGACAGCCTTTTCCTTTGTACTGTGTTTTTAATGAAGTGAAACTAGAAGTGCAGATCTCGTGAGCCACCGCGGGACGTGTTTCCCTCTGAACCAAGAATGAGGGGTGCTGCCTCAGTCGTGCCTGGATGGCCTAACAAGCCACCTGTGTCTTCATGAACTAGTTCACAGCAGTGAGAGGTTTAAAAAGCATCCATCCACTAGGTTCAGTAATGACGGGAAAAAATACATACTGAAAAGAAAAGGGAATTTCTTAATCTTCCTGTGGCTTTTATCCTCTGGCCACCCTTTCCCCAGCACTTCCCACCAGGAATGCGGGCAGCATGAGGGTGCAAAGGCTAAGAGCTGGGGGTAACGACAGAAGAAGTATAGCTAAGTAGTCCTCCCAACCACATGCGGGGAAATCCTGCTTCTTCTCACTCTTGCTTAGCAGCTACTTTACGTATCTGGTCTTGTTTCACGTCCATTTTCTTCAGTTACTTCACTGACACTGATTTGCATGCATGTACTATTGTAACACAAAACCTTTCACTCCAACATTTATCTCCTATAGATGTTCCCAGAACATCTACGAAAGGGAAGCATGAGAGCCATGGGGCCAACCAAACAGGCTTTCTCTTTAACGCACTATGTGTCCCTGTTCCCGACGAAGCCCTACGGTTCCTTATCTGTGAGAGGGGACACATCGATATGTGCTTGGAGAAGTTATGGGGCCAATTAGCGGGAATACATGCATAATGGACCTGAAAGAACTGCTATTTGTACCTGCTCTTCCTGGTGGGGCTGAGGCTATAGGAACCCATGATGTGGACAGCTGCCTTCCACCTCTCAGCCTGTCTGTTACCAGTCACGTCTTGTCTCCACTGGGTGAGGCTGTCATTTCATTTAAAGTTACTCCCCAGAGCATAAGAACCCACAGAAGGTGTGTGCAGAGAGAGACATTATGAGTGTTTTCTGTGGGAGTGGGGAGCCAGGTCTCGGCCCCACTCTACCCACGTAGTTGCCTTCCTGCTCTGCACCAACCTGGAATCTGGGGAGTGGGGCTGACAGGATGGGGCAGGAACCGGGAATGTGGACCAGCCGGAGGAAACTGCTGGAATCAGGACATCCGTGCCTGCCTTCCAGCTTTGCCACGACTCACTGCGAGAACCTAGGCAATACAGTCTCAGCTTCCATCAAACTGAGCCTCGTCACCTCCAAAGTGCCTTCGAACTCTTCAACTCCAGGACCTTTAGGCAAAATTAACACCAAACGTGGCCAGGGGTGGAAAGCTCGGGTATGGGTTTGGGTTTGCGCTCTGTCCCTTGGACACTGTGACCTTCTGTGAGATCCAGGAAACTTTCTTAATGCTTCTGAGCCTGTGTCTTCCCATCTGTGAAATCAAGATCCGATTACCCACCCCGCTGGGATGCTAGGAGGTTAAATGAAGGAATGGCTGTAGACAACGGAGCACCGGGATTAACTGCGAAGCTGGCGACTCCTGCTATTATTATTACTGTCATGGTTACCACTGCTCAGAGCATTGCTCTAGCGAGGTACCACAAGGCACAATGTGTGGGATCAGACAGCATCGGGGAGCTCTGGTTCCCAAGTTTAGTGGAGTGGAGCCTATGCCACGCAGTAGGGGTGAAGGGGGCCCAGGAAGGTTCACGGAGGAGCAAGTGTTCAAGCGGGATACTGACAGGCAACAAGAGAAGGACAAGCAAGCCCACAGGCCTCACTTCCAGAGGGGACCCCAACAGCCCGAGCACAGAATGCCTGAAGGGCCTGGGCAAAGGCTGTGTCCTTCTGGACCGGCCCGTGGGACCCATCGCAAAGAGCCTGGGATGTGCAGCAGAGTACGCAGGCCTCATGCCAAATGCCCTGGGACAATGGTGACGGAAAGGGCTGGCCAGGCCACTTCCCAGAGACAGGGAAACTGTCAGAAGGCTGCAGAGTGGACCACACAAGAAATCGAAAGGCTGAGCAAGTTGTGGCCTTGGGAATGAAAGAAAGAAAACCAGCAGTGGAGATATGAGACTGGGGAGAGAGCAGAGGCAGGAGGTGAAGAGGAGGAAAAGTTGGTGCTGACTCATCTGAGAGGACAGCAGCTGATGAAAAAGTTTACAGAAAAGGTAAGCCACACCGGGGTGTGGACACCACAAATAGAGCTTCGAGCTTTCACAGCCAGGGAGAGGTGACACTTTCTTCGCAGCTCCCTGAGAACTTCAGGGTTCAGCCTGAATTTCTCACCTCTCGCCCCAGCCCCCAAACTAGGATGCCACAAGCTGTGAGGAATGAGCGGGGACACGCGGGAGACAGCAGGGCTGACTCATGCGGAATAACTTCTGCCACCAAGACCTTCACCTTTTCTGACTGTGGCTTTTCTCGTCAATAGTTAACTTAGACCTATTTCCAGTGTAAAATGTACTGCATATTTGTGTTTTTTTAAATGAGTTCCAGGTGTACCACATATCTGTGCATTTGCCCTCGGCTGTCAGACCAGCACTCCCAAGCCCCTCAGGTGGTCTCCCACTGCCCTCTGTGCCAGGACACTGCAGTGACCGAGACACTGTCCCTGCCCTTGCATCTCGGGAGGGAGCCTGAGGGTCTCTACTATCATGCAGCCAAAGATAAAGGCCCTTTACACTCAATTCATGAAACAAATTTCTTTTCTATTAAAAAGAATCCCAAAGCTTTGAAACCTGACTCTGTAACAGACTTCCAAACAAGCAGTGGTCCCAGACCCATCATTTCTTCCACTTGCAGAAACTCTATTAGTAACTATTGCCAATAAGTGACTGCTCCCCAAGTACCTGAGCCATAACTGCACAGGGGCCGTACGCACACCCCTCCCTGCCTTTGGACAGTCTCGGGATTAGGGTAAAAGAAGCACCTCCCAGCCCATCACAACGGCTTAGAGCACATCTGCACACACATCCATTCTACTTGTACGACATCTGCTGTGTGCCAGGCGCTACCCCAGGATGAGGTGGTTACCCTGAAAGTGAACAGAGGGTTGAGACACCCCGGGATTCCTCAGAGGCATCTGGCCCAGCAGGAAGCCAACTGGGGCACAGGAGGAGCCCAAAGGGACCAACTTGGGGTTCCACGGAGGTCAGAGAGGCTGGAGTCAGGCTAGGGCCATGTCGCCATGGCTCCCTGGAGGGGCTAGACCTGCCCTTTCGGCTGCAGGGAGATGCTGAAGGATCTGAAGCAGGGGGCTGAGGAGATGAGCTTCGTGTTGGAGAAAGAGCAATCTAGATCACTAAGCTCAGTCTACAGATGGGGAAGGAGTCCAGAGAGGCACCCGTGCTGGAGGAGCAGGGGCGGGCGTGGGCCCCGATCGCCTCACATCAATCCAGCACTTCTGGTCTCCAAACGAGCACCTGCTCACATGAGTGTGGAGATGAACACCATGTACTCAGTTCTGTGCGAGAGCCGGAACCCAGGCTGGAGGCACATGTCGGTGACGGTGCCCAGGGCTGGCCCCACGGCTCCTCCCCGGGATCCCTTCTGAGGGCAGGGGAGGCAGTGAGCACGGGCTGTGTGGGCAGAGACCAGTCGGGAGCCAGGCTGCATCCCTCACCAGCACAGTGACGGGGCGTTGGAAGGGGCGCTGCCTCTCACCCTCCTCGGGGGTAAGGGTGGGGTGCAGCACACAGTAGGTGTTCAGGAAATGCTGCTGGCTGGCTCTTAGTTGAGTCAGGAGATGCACAGGGCTGTTATCCATCAACTGAGAGCTCAAACACTTAGATAATATTTTCTTTCCTTCTGGAAAAGAGCTTTGCATTTTAAGCAATAAATAAATGCCTTGAAAACAAGCTTTTGGATCACAACCTTAACAAGGTAAAAACATTAAATTCAACATTCTTCTTGGAGAATATAGAAGCACCGATCTCAACTGAAGAAATTTTACAAAAATATTAGGCTCTAACCCCAAATGCATCATTACTAATTCCAATTATCAAGTGTTATTATCACTTGTGCAAAATTACACATAAAACCAGGCACCATTTTCTAACCGTAAGTGTTCCTGAATTGTCTACCAGGGGCTCTGGTTCACGTTTCAACAGTCTAACAAGCTCCAAGCTCCTGTTGGAGATGCATTAGCCTCAGCAGCAATGAAGCCGGAGACAGCCCAGGTCCTCCTCCCAGGAGGGCACCTCAGAGGCCAACAAAACAGACACTTCGGAGTGTTACTGTTTCAGGTACCTCACTCCATGGAAGCCATGTTCCTTTCAAAGGTCTGGAAAGTACATTTCTGCAGCCATAATGCGTAGCTGTTTAAAAAGCCCCCGTGGGAACTTGCCTTGAAGAACAAGGAAGCTTTTGTAACCCTAAGAATCAAGCCGCATCATCAGTCTGCTTTGTAATTTTTGTTTCTCGTGCTCAGCACCACCGCCACCATTTATTGGGCTCCGTACGTTGTCTCCTGCACTGTGCTAAGTGCTGTTTTATGGGATCATCTCCTTCAATCACCGTAACAAGGAGGTGGCTTCTGCTGTCGATGTTTATAGATGAGGAAACTGGGATCTCGGGAAACCTCCCCAAGGTTGCCTGACCGGCTAGTGGCTGTCAAACCAGAGACTCAGGCCATCTGGCCCCAGAGCCCAACCGCTCAATCTCTCTACTGCAGGACGCCCACAAAACGCAACAACTCATCTCCATGGCGTTTCTCGGCCACTTCTAGGAGGACCGTGAATGCTGCCGCGCACGCGTATCTGACTGTCCCATGCAGCAACGCTGTGGGCACGGCTCACAGCTGCCACCGTGACCTGAGAGGTGAGCTGCTTCCAGAAACACACGGCTGCTCTTGGCCCCGGCTCTCAGCGCCGGGCCTGAACGGCAGGTACTGACTGTGTCTGGGGCACAGGACTTCCCAATGTTCTGATCTGAACCTCAACTTAACCCTGGGGGCCTGGCTGTGTCTCCCCCAGCACAGGAAGCCCCTTTAAGAGACGCTGCACCTCGCTAGGCCTGCCAGCAGCAGGGCAGCTCAGAACCGAAGGTGAAAGTATCTGAAAGCCAAGACTGTAGACTGTATACACATAGCAATTTGTTACTGTGAAAAACCATCTGTTTCTCGGTATTACAATCCTCAGAGGGCAAATTATAGCTAGCGTTCAACATAAAACATCAATTTAAACCATCAACTATTCATAATTTCAATTCTTTATTGGAAACCAAGGACATAAATGTCAGGGAATAAAGCAATATTTCTTTTATTAACTGTTCCATTCATCTGGCTATTAAATAAAACCAGGGCCCCAATAAATGGCAGGAGTCCTTGCCTGACAGCCACACCAAATAGCTCTATAATTCTCAGACATTTTAAAACAACGAAAACTGCATTATTTGAAAAGTTAGAAACTTTAATATATAATAAAATTAAGATTAATGTGATCTTAATACCTTGCGAAACTGTTTGCAGTGCCCTCATATTCAAATATATTTCTTCTTATACGTTTTATTTTTAACAGTGCTCATTTTGTACTGAGAATGTGCTGGTTTTATGAGCAGCTTTTGTGGATGCCAACCACCTCCAGCATTTTTCACTGACATCTAGTTTTCCCAGGCTGAAACGACCTCCCGCCGCTGGGCCTGTGCCAGGCAGGGTGGCATTTTCAATGTGCAGCTCGGGGAGTGCGTGGCCTTTAAAATCCAGTCCCAGGGGACACTCACAAAACAGTTAAGTAAAAATAGCCTGGTACAGTGCAGGGCAGACTCTTGTGGCAAGCAACTTTTTTTTTTTTTAAGAGAATAATCTGAGCATTCAAAAATGAAAGCCACAAAAGATGGAAGAGAATATCATTGAGCACCGTTTGTGCATTAGGACCTGTACTGAGTTTTTATATGCATCATTTTGCAGCAATCCCGCAGGGTGGGTACACTTTACAGATTAGGAAACAGGTTTAGAAAGATGAGTCACCCTCTCATCCTTTCTCTAGGAGGTACACCTATGTGGTAACCAACAAGGAAATAAAGATAAATAACACACAGGGCCCATCTCCAACATTTTGTGTGCTGGCCGTGATCACGTAAGTAACTGCTGAGTGTGGACAGCAGCGGCAGGCCGGGGCATCGGGGGCACAGGGGCAAGGACTTAACCCCTCCCTCACCCCCCAGAGGGAGGACTAACTGATGGGGGGGCGGGGTGTCAGGCAGGGCTCCTGCGGGAGGAGACTGCACCAGGGCTGAGTTTGATGTGCAAGTTTCCCACTCCCCCTTTTGAAGGTTTAATTTCTAAGATACAGGTTGCTGCCCTAAGAACTGTTATTTTAAGGAGAAAATATAGTAACAACATTAAAGAAAGATTTTATATTCAAAATACCCATAATCCATCCCACATGCCTGGCAGAGCTCACAGTCCTTCACCTGCCAACACAGTGGCCCCTCCTCGTTATCGCTCTAACAGAAACATCTCGTGTTTCTGAACGGTATCCATGATTTCAGTTTTCAGCGGCTGTGTCATACCTTCCTGTAAGGTGGGCTCTCAATAACTATTGGTTGAATGAATGAATCCACTAATTGATAATAAGTGCTTACTTGGGCAGAGCACACTGCCATCCACTAGGCGCTGAGGCACACTCGCCTCCCTGGGTGCTCTGTCACCACCTGCGGGGGGTGGGGCGGGGGTGGTTAACACCAGTTCTGTTTTGCAGATGAGGAAACTCAAGAGGCCATGGGACTTTTCCTGCCTTGTCCTGACACGAATTCCAGGGCTGCTTCCCTCCTGCACTGTCTAGGAGATGGGAGTATTTTGGGGGGCTGTGGTACTGGTGCTGGGGTGGGGTGATGATGGAGGAGAAGGAGAATGAGAAGGCCGACCGCTACTGGGCATGTTCTCCTGCACCCATGAGCGCAGAGCAGACCAAGGGCTCTCAGCAACCATGCCCTAGGCTCCCGGCCTCCCCCCAAACCCCCAGCCCACAGCACCTCAGTGAGAAAAAGGCGCCCAGAGACAACCCAGCCTCTGCTGCTTACTGTGGACGCTGCCTGCACTCCCAACTACGGGAGAAAGCTCTTCTAAGGGTAAATTGCTTTTTAGTGCTGTCTCACCAGCCATAGTTGAGCCATACCTTTTATTTAGCCTGAAACACTAGAAGAGAAAATCCAGCAATCGACAGGCAAGAAGATACCTGCAAAGATATACTTGCACAAACTCACAGGGTTTGGTTTTCTTTCTTTCCTTTGCTACTTCTTTCAGGTCATCCTGCTGAATATAGAAAACAATAGCTGACTTTTCCTCCTGCGTGTATGGCCAAGCGAAACCTCCCTGGTTTCACTATTAATAGAATCAAGACTTAAAGCTTCAGAGTCCCTGACATTTGTATTTACAATTTAAATACCATTTGGAACCCTGTAGATATAATTTTAATAAACACATATCTGTCAAAGGGAGTGACTGCGGGCCCCTCCTGGGGATGGCTCACCACCCTCGTTTAGCCACTAATCGATGGTTCATGAAGCCCAGGCCAGACTAACTTTCAGCGCTCTGAGCTGAGAGTCATCACTCACTCAATGAGTATGTCAGTGCTTACCGTATGCCAGAACAGGAGACACGTCCAGTATGCGCAGACCTGATATGCTAATGGGGAAGACAGGTGACAAACAAACAGATAATGTGTCAGAAGACAGGAAGTGCCGTGGAGAAGATACAGCGAGGTAAAGGGGGTAGGTGTGTGGGGGGGAGGGCTGGCTCAGGATTCAGGAAACGAAGAAGAGGGGTTTATGTCCTGGACTTATCTCTGCTCAGCCGCTGTGACGTGAGGGGTGTTTGCAGTGTTCTCTAAGATAAGCCTGATGTTCACATATTCATTTTCCATTTATTTTCAAAATTCCAAAAGATACAGCATGTAACTTAGTGGGTAAAAAAAAAAAAAAAGACTCTGGAGTTAAGTACCTAGAAACTGGATGCAAAGGCCGGATTCAGAGAGAAGAGAAGGGACAGGAACTCGTCTTGGGGACAGAGCCCTGGCTTCTGGGGTCTCATGGATCACAGGGTGACTCTGAGAACAGGTTAGCTCGGGAACATAAACAGTAAGGGCCTAAGAGAGGCTGGACATTGTCAACAGCACAGTAACTGTCCCTTAGGTCACAAGAAGGAAAAAGTGAACATTTCAGGGGCTGCCTGGGAGCCAATCTACAATTTCCTTGGTATTGTCATTTCTCTGCTCAGGTGCCAGGTAGAGAACGGGTCAGAAGCGTTAGTATGAAAGCTCTCCCTTTGTAAGACCTTGTTCCTGAGAGACAGCACCACTGCCCCGGGCAGCCCCCCGTTTCTATCAGCATTCGGCACGGCCTCCCTGGCCTAGTGACCCCGCGGGTCCCTGCTGTGAGCTCAGTGCTGGACAGAAGCCCATGTGCCCCACAGCTTCCCAGAGCGGCCGTGCACCCTGCACCCCAGCACCGACCACTAGACCTGGCATCTGCACATGGCAATGAAGACACAAAGCCGAGCCCCAGGAGGGGAGCTACCTGCCCACAGTCACAGGATTATGAAGGGTCCTTGGGAGTCAAATCCTAAGGTCTCTTTTATGGGGGCTGTTTCTGAACTACTGTTACATGGGTTAGACCCGAGAAGTCATCCTTTTCAGCCAATGTTTAACTTAGAACAGTATACTAAGAATTTGTTACATGGTTTACCTAATAGCAATTCATTAAGTTGAGCTTTTGCCAAAAATTCCAATTTGTAAGCGTTATGGAATTTACACTTGGCTCCACCTCTGTGTGTGATGACGGGCTGCAGGGCGAGAGCCCCAGAAGCCTCCCCATCAAAGCCGCTCTCTGCCCTGGGGGCCCTCACAATGGCACGCTCTGTACGGAGCCTGCTTTTCCAAACGAGAACCCATTTCCCAGCCTCACAGGCTTGGGGTACGTCAGTGCCTCTCTAGTAGCCTCTTGGAACATTTTCTGAGTAGTAAAAATGTTCCTCTGAGAGTTTACATCTGTACAGCTTGTCCGGGAATTAAGTTCCTCGCCGATTAAGTGGGTACTCCCAGCTTTATGGACAAGGGCAGGCAGCCCCGCTGTAACTTGTGATCCATGGTCATTATTCATTCCATCCACAAGAATATCTGGCCAGCTAGTCAACAATATTTACTGAGCACCTATTTTGTCCCAGGCTCTGTGCCAGGGGTTGGAGGGATAGCCATGAAATGACCAAAAAGGGTCCCTGCTGTCCAGAGACTGACATGCTAGTGGGGGCAAACAGGAAGAAAAGGAGAGACGATAAACCAGACAGCGTGTGACCAGCGCAGGATGATGACCTTAGCTCAGGATGTGTGTGCTGGGGATTCCTGGGCATGTCAGGGAGACGGAACCACGGGGCACAGGCAGAGGTAAGGGCTGGAGCAGCTACGGGGCCTCACGCCTGGCCACGCAGGAAGGCGTCGGGGGTCCAAGCCGGGAGGCTGTCTGATCTGAACTGTAGTAGTTAAGGGGAAGCGAAAAGGAGAAAAGGAATAGGATATTCAAATCCTTGTTTCAGTACCAACTAAATGGAATAAAATCTAATTTAAATAATTCTCTGTAATGTGAGTTATAGTTACTTGTGTTTCCCCTGAACTATGATATAGCAGGACAACTGTACACAGGCACGCAGAATTTTTCCACCTCCAGTGTAATGAGACACAGTAGACCAACCAACGCAAATTTAGAGTTTTCAATAAGTGCGATTACACCACCATCCTAAATGCCAGAATGCTGCCACATTCACACTAGTCATCAGATCTCTAATGGCTGCTCATTACCGCAAGAGAAAGAGGAAAGGCGAAGGCAGAAACATTCCGGAGCGCTGGAAAGCCCTCAGGCGACCACCTCTACAAGTTTTGGATCTTAAGGGAAATTCAGTTCAAACTCCTATTCCTGGTCTGAGTGTTTAAATAAAAATTGCTATGCACGTTTTTGGTTCAAAATCCCCATCTCTCCAAGACAAATTTTTATTTTCTTTTATTCAAAGTATTTAAAAGAATGCTGCACTGGGAAAATTAGCTATCCACTTGGGAAAAAGTGGTTAGATCCCTATACCATATTTACAAAACTGCTGTCAGCTTTAAAACATCTTGTGAAAAACCAGAATGCTTCAATTACTGTAAGAGGATATACAAAAACATGTATATATTTATAAGACAAATAATAAATTTGGGGAAACTATCTGCAATATATAAGAGAAAGAATTAATACCACACACTCTAAAAACCAGTAAGAATCAGTAAGACAGAAGCAAGCCATCTGTGAGAAAAATGGGCAAATTTTATCAAAAGAGATACTACTGGCTAATAAACACTGAAAGGGTGGCCATCCTCATTGTTGATTGAGGAAGTGTGAACTAAAGCAATGTGTTTTTCTACCCGTGGAAGATTTAACAAAGGACCTACTGAGTGCTGGTGAGGTTGTGAGGAAAAGGACAGTCCCGTTGTCCTTCCTGTCACCTGGTGAGACGTGACAACTGAGGCCCCGATTCTGGCGCCATGCTGGCAGAACCAGCAAAAGGAAAACACGGACACACCCCTGAGCCAGCAATTTCACACCTCAGAATCCGTGTACCTGCACGAATGCTCGAGGACGCGCGTACAGAGATGTCTGCGCAGCCTTCACTCGCTCCACAGACGTGTGTACACGGCGTGCACAACACTGTTCTCGGTGCTCGAGATACATCCGTGAACAAAAGAGGCAGAGATTCCTGTCCTTACATTCTAACAGGGGAAAATAATAATCAAAATAAATAGTTATAGAATCTGCAATTTACAGTGGGGACCTCTGAAATATGAGGGGTGAGGACTTTAAATATTTTTGTTATGCATGTCTGAAGTGGTTTGATTTTTTATGAGCATACAGTAGTTTCCCCTTATCTGAGGTTTCGGTTACCCAAAGTCAACCGTAATCTGAAAATATTAAATGGAAAATTCCAGAAAGAAACAAGTCGTAAGGTTTAAATTGCGCGCCATTATGAGGAGCATGATGAAATCTAGTGCCGTCCCACTCCATCCCACCTGGGACATGAACCATCCCTTTGTCCAGCGTACCCATGGCTATACATACAATATAAGAGATTTTGAGAGAGAGCGAGAGAGAGAGAGCGAGAGAGCGCGAGCGACCGCATTCACATACTCACATAACTTTAATTGTTATAACTGTTCTATTTTATTATTGTTGTTGTTCATCTCTTACTGTGCCTAATTTATAAATTAAACTTTATCATAGGTATGTACACACAGGAAAAACAGTACACATAGGGTTCGTTATATAGGGTTTGGTACTAGCTGCAGTTTCAGACACCCACTGGGGATCTTAAAATGCATCCTCACGGATAAGGAGGGACTACTGTATTAATTTTGTGACAAAACATTTTTAAAAAAATAAAAAACCCTTGTCACACAAAGGCCAATGTGCTAGTCAACCCAAGGAGGGCGTCTGCCCCAAGGATGGGGGACAGAGCTGACCACCTTCATCCTGCACGATCACTGCCGCTGAAAGGAAAAAAAAGACCAGGAAAGGCCAACACGCCTCGCAAACCTCCCGTCCACACGGAGAACACTCACTGAGATGTCTTCCCACTTGTCCTTTCAACTGGTTTATTACACATGTAATGCGCAAATACATTCTTATCATACAGTTTAAGAAAATAAAGACTAAGGAATAAAAAATTAAAAGCCCCTCCTTGCCTTCCTGAGCTGTCACCACAGCCAGCCGTTCTTCTCTGTGACACAAAAGGTACTTTTTAGAGTGAATGATCCTCTCCCAAGCTGAAAAGGCCAACCTGTAATATATCTACATCTATATTTAGATTATAGAATTAGATCCCAATTTAGCTGACTTTCATCTCAGAGCGTGTGATGCGTCCCAGGACTGCCTGAATTAGATTTCCTACTAGTTAGAATTTCCTGTAAGCTAGGATTAAAAGCTCTCGTTTCCTAGTTTCTACCTTAATCATTATACAACGCTTGAAACTTCCTAAGAAGTTTTGAAAATACTAATAATCTTCCTAATAATCTATAAAAGACAGGGAGAGAACAAAATCCAACAGTGTGGCTCAGATGAAAGAGCAGTGGGTTGAGATTTTAGGAGACCTGCTTCTGTGGCCTTGCTTTGGTCAAGTCACTCAAGCATTTGGGGTCCAATTCCTAATCGTTCCAATGAGGCTATGGGGCAAGGGAAAAAGTATGCAAAGCTTGCCCACAAAAACGAATCGGTAAGCTGCTCTCTTCCTTTCTCTCTTTCTTTAAAGCTTTTGCCAATTCCGGAGGCCCTGAGAGGGGCCTCTGAGCGTGCTTGCTGGTCACGTCCTTGGAGACAGGGATGAGTTCTCCTGGGCAAACTGAGTGTACACTTAACGAAGGTGCATCTTTTTGTAGGTGTATCAAACTTAATTCAAATGGTCAAAGCAAAATAGTGGAGCTTACTCCCTCCTGCCCCCCCTTCCCCCTCAGCAGACTGCGTTCCGGCATTGGCTTGATGGGGAGCGGTCCTGATGAGGCACTCGTGGAAAATATGTGCCTTCTGGGGACTGGGACATGAGCATGAGGTGAGTTCTGCTGAGGCCACGGAGCCACAGGGAGTGGGCCCAAGTCATCCAGGGGCCGTGGGTGTCGGCAGGGAAGGGCTGGGGGGCGAGTTCAGGCTACAAGGGAACCACAGGCGCCCAGCCTGCCGAGGAGCAGGCCCGGCCTGGCTGAAACTCCAGGGCACTCTGATGCACTTCAGTGCCTGGACAAGAACAAAATGAAGCAACCTGATTCTTCTGTCCTGAAACGGACCAGAAGATGCAAGCAGTGACTTCGGCTGCCTGCAAAGCAATCCTCTAAAACCTAAGTATCATTTTTAGAATCAAGTAAAGGAAGGTGGTAGCTGGCTGGACTCATCGGTAATAAGATCTGGAGCTTTTCACCTTAAGGTCACTGATTAGAAGCTTGTCCGGGTCAGTGGTGACAGGAAGTCATGACTCCGTGAGGGCATCAGGCCGCATCTTTGAATGTGGAGAAGGGACAGTGTCTGTTGGTCACCACACAGCGGCCCCCAGGCCCTCCTGACACCCACTGACACCTCTACAGACAGCGCCTAGGAGGGGTCCTGGTCGGAGGCTTTCTCTCTGGGACCTACAATCAGCACATGACCTCTCACTCTGGTCTGAAGGAGACATCAAACCTGCACTGGGCCAGGGCCCTGCCCTGAAGTTTGGGAAATGGAGTCAAGGATTGTGGGGGGTGAGAAATCTCTCTCCCTCTTCATGGCTGAACCCGAGCACATGAATACTCGGGACATGCTGAGGGCATGTTCTGCCACATGAACGCAGCGGCACAGCTCGCTGGTACAGCAAGTCAAGGAGGAGTCGGGGAGAGCAGCTGAGCCCTGGGCCCCCTTCCAGGCCGTTTGCAGCATGGGCTACGTGAGATCCACCCCCCAACAGATCCCCTCAACCCAGCCGAGGCATCGGAGGCTGTTACTTGTAGCCAAGAAAACTCCTTTAGACCTCCTTGTCCCAAGACAATATGTGACCCAAGAGGGAACCTAGCAGATTTAAGGCGGCGGGGTGTTTCTCTACTTCTAATGAACAGTAATTTTTTACATGCCACATTTGCCCTGTATCTGCAATAGAAATGTGTCACACACACCTCATAAATGCAGACAGAAGTTCTTGTATCTTTAGGAAAAAGTGTACACTCCAAACAAGGGGCCTGCAATTTTCTTTTCTTCTTTCAGATAAATGTAATGCTACCTCTATTAATCTAGCAGATACGTGCCAATGGCACTGGGTTGCCAGAAACTTTTAAGCAATAAAACCGAGTACAAAAATCCTCTTTTATGAGGATCCTAGGGGAAAATTTTTAACCATACAGGAGGATCTGTGCTTTTCCCAAACAAATGCTTTGTTTTTAGGGGTGTATGTGTGTGTGTGTTATGACTTATCTAGTTGCCCTCTTTGCATTGCATGCTGGGAAGCTCACAATCAAGTCTGTATCTCATCAATATGAAATGTACAGGATCTGGGGAATATAACTGGATAATCACCCAACTTTGGGTCTAATCACTGTTTATTTCTCCCTTTATTTCATCTTCCTTCCCATTAGCTCCTAACCTCATTGCCTCTTCTTATACCTTTGCAGGCCATCTGAAATCTTTTTGGAAGTAGACAGAACACAACCAGCCAACAGGGCAGGTATGGCATAGCAGCAGGAGCATGGTTTTATAGTCAGAGGAGCCTGGACTCAATATTAGTTCTACTACTTATTGGCAGCCAGGGACCTCTCTGAGCCTCTCTGAGCAAAATGGGGAAAGTAGCTTTTCAGGGTTGTCAGAATTTAATTGGCTGATGTGTGTGAATGTGCTTAGCTTGGTGCCTGGCACAAAGTAGGTGCTTAAGAAAAATCATTTCCATTTCTTTCTACTGTACTGCTTCCCTCGTCCCTCTCTTCTTTACAAGGCAAAACTGGCAGAGATGCCACCCAACGTCCCCAGATAGCCTCGGGTACCTCTGCACCCCAAAGGTCAGTCCTGACCAGGAATGTGAAGGTCTGGGATGGTCAGCAGAGGCCTGGGGAGACCGTGCCCATTCCTGGAGATTAGGTTCTGCAATCCGGGGAGTGTGGCCCGCTGCTGACACTCCTGTACCCCACCTGCGTGGGGTGTGGCCTCCCACACGAAGCCTGTATCTGAGGCAGTGTTCCCATCAATGACAGCAGGGGGAGAGCTGCCTCCCTCATGCCCTCCCATGGCCAACGTGGTATGGCCAGCAGCTTTGTCTCTAAAATGTCTACAATGGAAATACTGAAAGTCAAGGCTAACAGCTTCTTTGCGAATGGTCTGTCCCATGCTGTCTGCCCCTGGCTCCCACTACTCAACAGGATTCTGGGCCACGTTCTGTGACTATCAGTCAATGTTTGCCAGGAAAGTAAAGACTAACTTGAATTTTAACAAGCACAGTAATTAGAAAGGCCAATCTGCTGCAAAGAGCACCATGTAACACATTTGAAACCCAAGTACATATATTTCAGATTATGCCCTATATAGGAACATCCATTTTAATGTATGACATGTAGACTGAAAGTTCTATTCCACTTTTATTTATCTTGGTTTTCAAAAGCATAACTTATACCACCACTAATTCCAGTGAGAAGACAGGGATGGACTAAGCAAGGAAACGGGAGGAGGCCCTGGTTTCTACGAGGAGTCCCGACACAGGGAGGCGAAGGGCAGAGAAAGCACCTTTATTAGCGCAGGCCAACGGCCTCATTTTTCAAGATAAATGCTAATTTCAATGGATACATTTAAGTAGGCTCCAGGAGCACACACTGCACACATTTTTCAACTAAAGATAGAAACTATGCTTAAAAAGCTAATTTGGTATTTTTAGAAGTTTGGGTTTCTTTGATCTGGCCAAAGAGGCTTAAAATTCAGCTTCAAACTATTTTAGTCTCTGCTTTACAACTTTGAAATAACGGGTACATCTTAAGATCCTTTCAACCACTGACAGCATAGGATTCTATAAGCCCACATATTGGGAAAGATGAAAATTCAGAACTAACTTGACATCAGAGTTGTCTTTATTGTGAGAATTCGAGTTTTGTAAAACAGGAGGTGAACTGTTAACGGTATGATTATGTCACTTTTGTGGGTAAGAGAGCCCCACCTTCCTAATCTAAATGTAAGCTTTCTCTCTTTAAGTCTCAGGGGAATTGACTGCCTGTTTGTTTTGCTCAGTCGGGTACCTAACGTTCCTTAGGGTAGGGTGATGCCAACCTCAGCCGCTGGGTGCTCCCTGGAACACCTATAGGCTCTGTCTACATGAATTCTCAGCACGAGCCGTGAGGTGACCGGGCCAGCCCTCTGCACCAAGGAGGAAAGCGGGGGTCAGGGACGCCCTAGGCCGCACGGCTCATGGGTTGCAGGCTGGGATCAGCCTCGGGACCTGACCCTCCCCAGCTCACAGCCTCCCCGCCCCCAGCTCTCCTCTGCCTCCCATTTGGGCAGCAGGAACATCCTGGCAAGGGCTCGGGCGGCACAGACTCCACCTATGCCCTCACCACCAGGGGTCTGAGCCCCTTTAAAAGCAATGGCGAGGCTGGACAGGAGACCCACTTAGGCCACAGTCTTGGTCTCTTGAGTCTCATATTTAAATATCCATTTGATATGAGAATCCTCTCTACCATTTCATTTTTATGTGAAGATAGAGGGGAAATGGATAAAACCCTAAGGCATCACAATTACTTCAAACAGAGAATCTCCAAAGTGCATTATGCAAGGATTGGGTGGGCGTCCCAGGCCTACCACCTCATTTTACAGATGAGAAAACAGGTCTGGAGGGAAGAAAGGTTTGTCTAGAATAAATTCTGATTATTTGTTTCTGGGGGACCCTTTACATATTTTTTCAGAAAGTGTGGTACACATATTGTCCCTTCATATGGTGCGGACCATTTCAAGGATGTGGTTTAATTAAACAATTCAGCTAATAGAATGTGTGTTTGTGGTTTTACCATTGACAGATACATGCCCCAGCTAAGCAAGTGGAGTTTTTATTTCTTTAAAGCAGTTGCAGACCATTATTTGCAAAAGAATTTGTGTTCAGTGAACATTACACCAACAAGAAGCTTTTAAAAGCTTCTAAAACCTGCAGTTTTGAATCTTTCCCACTGGAGATGGAATCCAAATTGTCAGCTACTATCAGGTCTAGTGTGGTGTTTCAGAAGCTGTTAAGGCTTTATTAGTCTCTGAAAAAGACACTTAGCTAAGTCGCAAATGTGTTAAACAGAAAATGATTCCAAACAGTCCCTTTCTGAAGGCAGCTGGGCCCAAGTCATAGGGCTGGGTGTCGCTGCTGGCAGGGACTTACCAAGTCCCTCTCGGCTGGGTGGGCACCCTGGCATGAGGCTAGCATGTCCTTGTCCTTCTAGGAAGAAGCCCACTCTCGGGCACTCCCTGGCAGATCTGCTCAGCCCAGAAGATCATGCTGGCGACGTGCTATGTAACCTGTTCAGAGGGGAGCCCTGTAGGTTTAAGGATTAAAACAGATAGAGAGCGGTGACTGGTGGGTAACGGGCCCTCGAAGAGCACAAGTAACCGGGGCAGCCACGAAGCACCACCTGTGCCCTCCCTCCTCATCCCTACCTCAGAGGGGACTTCAGAACACAGGAGCCAGGGCACACAGTGGTGCCAAGGGGCCCCAGAGGAATGGCCTGGGCAGGACTGGGGAGCTGCCAGCAAGGCCCTGTCAGTTACCAGCTGTGTGACGTCAGGGAAGTCCACTGCTCATGTTCACTGTCCCCATCTGTGCTGCAGCCAGAGTGGCCTTTCCAGGGCACCAATCAAATCATACAGCCATCAGGCACCAGAGAGAAACCAGGTCCTGAGACCGAGGCCCTCGTCACTCAGCAGTCTCTGGTCACTGGGGCTGCTCAGGACAAAGGGCCCGTGAAAAGGCAGGTCTACATAGGACGATCCTGACAACAACCGTTAGGACAGCTCTTAAAGGAAAAGCATCCATAAACCCAAGCACAGGTGGTCTTCCCGTTCATTACTTCTCTGTCACATTCCAGTTTCTCCCAAGGACACAAACTGTCTGACCGCGTGTGTCACCGGGGCAGAGGCCCTGGGGTGGGGTAATTAGGGTGGGCCTCATTCATCTGCAGTCATCTTACTCATTATATTACGATGCCATATGTGTACTACACTATACTATATTAAAAAAAAACACATGTCTGTTTTTGGCCTACCCTCTGCCCAGTACTATGGGTGTCTCAAGAGTGTGACCAATGCTGGACCCAGAGCACCTGGAGTCTGGCACGACGACCACTCATCAGTGTCCAGGAGAGACAGACTGACGGCACACGGAGCTGCTTCCTGGGCTCCTGGCTTCTCCTGACATCTCAGTGGTCAGTGGTGCGTCTTCCCGGCACATCCTCACAGCTTCCTCAGGTTACCTGGGGCCTATGCGGATGTGTCGTCAAGCCTCCACCACGTTAGTGACCAATGCTTACCTGCCGTACTGCACGCCACGCTCTGTTCTAAACACTTGGCCTGCACTGCCTCATTAAAAGCACACAACCACGTCTGATCGCCCCCGTGTTTCAGTTGAGGACACTGAGGCACAGACTTGCCCGAGTCACAGTGCACTGGAAGCAAAGCCAGTGCAAACCCGTTGCGCTGGCTCCTCGTGCCACGACGGAGCGGCACCAGACGCCTGCAGGGTGCCCGGTCTGTGCCCTCGCCAGTGCCCAGAGCGTCCCCATACACCCAAGGCCACACACTCTTCTTCAAGGACAGGCCCTTGTTCACAGGCTCGGAATGACACTTTTGGAAAGGATGATCCCAATTTTGTGAACAGGCTAAAAGCTAGAAGAATTACCTTGTATCTCTGCTGCTGAAGGAATACAGAGGCATTCTCTTTCCAGGGATTTGAGACTACTGACGCTTCAGAACTCTAAGACCGCTTATAACATGATTAAATATCTAATATTTATTCTACCCCAACAGATCTGTTTCAGATAGGTTACAACTGTGATGTATTAAGTGGTATCTTCATGGATTCCATTTATAATTGATAGCTCCTCAGGGCCCACTGTGTAATTACTGTGGACACAACTCTGAGGCCCATTTCCATGGACCTGGAACACACGTGGATTATTTCAGGTTACTGCAGAGCTTTGGTGGAGGTCGCAGCTCTGCTCCTTGGGGTATTTTTCAGTGAGATACACGAAGCTGAGTCAGGAAAGCAAGCCTAACCACATGCTGCTGTTTGAGGAAGGACCAAGCCCTCAGGCACAGATCTGCCATTTCTGAGGATGTGTGGCGGCAAAAGCATGGGAATGACTTTTCTGCTTGGCTAGAAATAGGTTCATCGTTGTCAGATGCTCTGAGTTAGGCTTGATACCGAAGCAAAGGTCAAGGTGAGGGCTCTGCTGAAATCCACCATCACGGTCACTGCTAAACCTTGAGAGAGAGACAGAGAGAGAGAGAGAGCGAGAGAGACAGAGAGAGAGAGACCCCTGCCCCTCTTGCAGTTTGGTGGTGATTAGATAAGAAGCCTGCTTCTCAAGCCCTTCTATTTCATCTCTAGGCTTGTAGGAAAGAGATCTCCTCGTCTGCTCTGGTCCAAATAAGACCGTCCTCCACGTGAGGCCTGGAACCAGACAGGCTGGGTAGCAGCCTGCTGCAGCCCCTTCCAACTCTGACACCAATGGCATTCCACGGAGAAAGTCTGAAGGCACTGAGGTGGGCTTGATGGATTCTGAATCTGTACAAGGCCATCAAAACCACCTGAACCAGTATTTCCAAAGTGTCCCATGGAGCCGTGGTTTCTAGGATGCAGGTGGGTATTTTCGTGGTCAAATGAGCACGACGGCAAAAGAGAAAGGGGAACGCTGGATGAAACAGAACCAACTTCCTATCTGACTCCTTAGGACCTGGAAGTGTGTCCACCATTCTCTGCCCTGAGCCAACACCAGCAATAACAACGACAGCAGAATTGACAGGCAACACAACACACGAGACACTTATCACGTGCCGGTTGCTCTGAGGACTTTATCATCTAATTCCCATAACAATCCGATGAAGTAGGGTCTTCACAGCTGACATAGCTGAGACCAGAGGGGTTAAGTGGCTTGCCCAGGGCCCACTGCATCTTTAACCACAGCTGTGCGTGCCTCGTGGGTGTCCAGGGAGTGAGTGCTGAATGGACAGACGAAGCACCAAGAGAAGGATTAACACGATCATGGACTGCACACTCAGAGGAGCTCCCTGTTTCCTAGAGTCAACTGGTCGCTAAGCCTTTTTACCCAGGAACGCCCTCGGCAACTTGTGCCTCTTTTGCAAAACGCTCTGGGAAATGATCATCAAGCCAACGTGCTCTTTAGTGTAATAAAAAGAGTACAGGCCTTAGTCACGGGAAGTGGATCCACATTCCTGTTCTAACATTTCCTGATATGTTTCTGAGCTTCAGGTTCTTTGTATGTGAAATAGGGACAAAAACAGCCAAACTATAGCAGAGGTTGCTGAGGTGAAAGGCCTGTTAAAATAGTGCCCCGTGCTAATAGGCAATAAATACCTGGTAGCCGTACCATGGTTATATGCCATTTCAGATGGGGACACTGGCAGGTTAGGAACTGATCAGGACTAGACTCAGGTCTGCTGCTCCACCCCGACCTTTGCTTCTCCTTTTCCATGAAATGTCCTCCTCCCGCTGCTTTCCATCCCATGAACAGCAGCAATGACCTCTGAAGAGCTAGAAGAGATGAGGGAAACGAAGGCCAATCCCGGGATACAGGGATGAAACATCAGGCCCAACACGGGGGCAGGATCCATGTCTGTCTTGCTCACCGTTACCCACCAGCATCCAGCACGGGGAACCCGTCATGGAAATACACTGAATAGACAAATAAATGAATGGATGGTTGAGCAATTAACCAACACGATCCCCCCGTCCCCAATTAGCCGCAAAATATCCATTAACAGAAGATTGGCTATCCAAATACAGTGAGGACAATATGTGTTCTGGCACTAAAACTGAAGGCAAGAATGAAGGCTATATGAGTTTTCTTGTGAGGTGAGAGAAGGGGCTGGTTTTGGAGAAGGTGGCAGGTAGCACAGAGCAGGCAGTACCAGAAGATGTGAGTGACAGCATCCAGGCAGGGGCAAGAGTCCTAGAAGAAGCTGAACAAGGACGCCCCAAATGCAGAAGAGAGGCACAAATTACAACTACATTTTAATAGTAAGTGCTTCAGGCGAAATTAGAAATCTGAGATTGATAAATAGGGTATTCTCATAATGAAAGAAAGGAGTCAGGAATTATGAAAGCACTGGAGAAATCTACTTCTCCCAGAAAAGAATATTCAGCACACTTCTACCATCTTCTTATGCATGACAGGGGCAGCCATAAATATATCCATTTATATTTGCTTGCAAACTGGATTCCATGGCACTCACGGGCAAAATAGAAGACAAATAACAATTCATTATCCCTGGTCTCTACAGGCTGCTGAAAACATTCACTAAATAGAAATGTTAGATTAATACACAATAGCTTTAGCTGAAATCAAGATCAAATTTCATTATCAAAAATTTAAATAGGAGATCCCAAAAGGGCAGAGTAATTCGAGACTCCGCTTAGGGACATTTTGGTTTCATTCCTACAGTTTCTGTGTAGTCAGATTCACGTTTTCAATGCCAGATGAAAAATGGTATTTAAAGCAGGATGAATACAGGACAGTATTAAAAAGACGAAATCAATACATTTGTCCTTTCAGTTCTTCAGACATCTAATTCCCACCTGCATTTTTTTGAGAGGGGTGACTGCTGTTGTTATTGTTAACGAATTTGCTTTTCTGATTACAAAAATAATACATGCCATGCTAATGTATGCTTGAAGCATAGAAAAGTACAATAAAGAACAAAAATTACTCCAAGTCCCACCCCCTAAGGTACAGGCAGACCTCGGAGATACTGCAGGTTTCGTTACCACAATAAAACAAGCCGTACTCTTTTGGCTGGTGGAGGGTCTTGCCTTCAATTTGTAAAAAAAAATGCAACATCTGTGAGGTGCCATAGGGAGGAGCACAATGAAATGAGGACTGCTTCTACTCACTTAATATTTTGGCATAGTTCCTTCCAGGATTTTTTCTCTGTGTTTCTTTTATAACTGTAATAATACTCTATAGATACTTGCTAAGCTGCTTGTTTTGTTTAAGCCTGCCTAGACACTACAAATTCTTTCTCTGCAAACATAATTTCTAATGATTATAGAACACTTCAAAGAATGGCCGCTCCTGTCGCTTTTTAAAATATACTACTTTAGTTGTTCTAATACTAATCAATATTGTGACTGAATGAACAAATAACCAAACAAACAGATCATAACGTGCACTGCAAATCTCCACGTGGGCTACAGAGTGCAATGCTTCCCAAATGGTTGGGCAAATTATATTTTAACATAAGAATGATAATAACAATCATAACTAATATTTATTGCTAGCTTAGAGTTTACAAAGCATTTTCGTGTGCGTTATGCTCATTCAATCCTCTCAACAACTTTATACAGAAGTTCTTTTTATGTCTAGTTTACAGAGAAAACTGAAGATTAGAGCTTAAACAATTTTCCTATGATCACACTGCTGTAAGTGACACAGGACACAAAGATGGGACCGGTCTGCGGTCAGTGGCTCCCATAGCTGCGCCACTCTCCTGAGGGCCAGGCTACCTACTGGGCAGCTCTGTTTGGAAGTAACTTGGTGAGATCTCACTAGCATCCCGGTATCGCTACAGAGCTATATATCTACAAAGGTCTGACAATTAAGTTCGCGAACTTGTTGCAACAATGTCACTAACGTTTTTTGATATCAGAGGGATTATTCATTATGAATTTGTACTAACTGGACAGTTAACCAAGTTTACTATTTGGAAGTGCTGAAAAGGCTGCGTGAAAAAGTTAGATGACTTGAACTTTTCGCCAACAATTCATGGCTCTTGCATCACGACAATGCACCAGCTCACACAGCACTGTCTGTGAGGGAGCTTTTAGCCAGTAAACAAATAACTGTATTAGAACACCCTCCCTATTCACCTGATCTGGCCCCCAATGACTTCTTTCGTTACCCGAAGATAAAGGAAATACTGAAAGAAAGACATTTTGATGACATTCAGGACATCAAGGGTAATAGGACGAGAGCTCTGATGGTCATTCCAGAAAAAGAGTTCCAAAATATCTTTGAAGGGTGGACTAGGTGCTGGCGTCGGTGCATAGCTTCCCAAGGGGAGTACTTGGAAGGTGACTGTACTGATATTCAGCAATGAGGTATGTAGCACTTTTTCTAGGATGAGTTCACGAACTTAGTTGTCAGACCTCGTACATCTAGTATCCCACTAGGATTTCAAACTTCCTGAACACCAATCTCATTCTTCACAGTACCCCCAAACTAGTCCCTTTTCGGTCCTCACTAACAGCATCACCCACAGGAGCCCAAGACAGAAGGCTCCCTGCTCCCTGCTCACTCAGCCCTACCACACCCAGCCCTTCCCAGGGCTCAGTCCTCCTTATGAGAAAAGGCCTTGGGTGAGCTCACCTTCTCTCTCAGGGCCGGCGACAGGCCAAGCAGAGACCTTCAGGGGGCCACAGGAGGGAGGGAGGAATCCTGACTCCACACACTTTACTGTTACAACAACACACTGCCTTACAATGGAATTAAAGTTGTGGCAAAGGCACAGGAAAAAAAACCTTCCATCTCACTGAATTTACTTTACAAGATCAGGCTCTTAAAAATAACAAATAAAAAAGCATGTATTAAGGACTCATTGAGAATTTTATCAGAAGCCATGACTTCTATAGCTTTTCTTGGTAAGAACAAGAATCTTGCAATTAATCATCCAATTAATTTTTCAATTCTCCTTTACAAAATGAATCTCATTAGTGAAACCTGGAATGGAGCAAGACACACACAATGAACCTCGCTATAAGCTAAAAAGATAGTGAACGATGTGGTTGAAAAGAACATTAGGGTAAGACACGGTTAGTAACTGTGGTCTAGGGTGGAAGAAGCATCTAGCTGAGGCAGTCTGATCAGAGGCAGCCATAAAACGTTCTCTAAAATTCACTTTAAGGGACCGTGCATTAGAGAGCAACTGTGCCAATTTAAGGCGTCTTCATGGCATTCAAGTCTTATTAAAACAACCAACCTATTCTCTTAAAACGAACAATGGTATTCTGAAAAGCACTGCAAAATTAATCGAGTTATTGCCCTATAAAGAGTCAAGCATGTAACTATGTTTTAAAGGGTCCACAGGTTGTACCATGTTCAAACAGAGAACACATACACGACGAAATCCTCAATAGAACGTTTCCCCATTAATTAGGCAATGAAAACAGCAGCCTCCCCAAATCAAGCAGGAGCAAACAGGAAAGAAAAGAATATACTTCTTGTGAGGGAAAAAAAAATACACGCACACAAAGAAATTAAAGGCAATGAACTCCACCCTCAATATAATCAGTTTCAACAGAAATAATTAGAGATCTTCCTTGGGCCTCCATGGTTTCCTCACACTGCTCTAAACAGCAGAACAGAGGCTTCCGATGGCCCCCGAGGAGGCGCAACTGCCCAGCCTCCGAGCCTTCTGGTCTCGCCCAATAATGAATGACTGGAAAAGTGAGGTGCTTAGGAGAACAGAATAAGATTCTTCTTAGACAGGATGGGGTGAAAAGGAGTTTCAAACAGTTCTAGGTGGAGACTGAAGGAAAGGGGGGGTCGGGGTCAGGGAGGGGGGGCAGAGGCAAAGTATTGGCCATTCAAAAATGGAGCTACCCCTGTCCAACCATGCTCTCTCCCGTTTGTCACACACACACACACCCACACACACACACCCCAGCTCAGGTGAGGGGATGGCTCTGGAAAAGTCTGTTTTTCCTTAAAATAAAGGTATTATCTCCTTGTGATGTAAAAAGAACCCTCTCTTGGACAGAGGTCCCATTGAAAACCTCAGCGCCACCCTAGACACCCTTTTGGTCACCCCTTCCACTTAACCAAGTTCTCTGGCTTCTTGTCTCCTAAATGCTCTCGAATTGTCTCTTAAATGCCTCAGCAGGGCCCTCAGCTGGCTCTGCTGCAAGCTCCCAGCGCTCGGTTCTGGCCCAGTTCACATGACACTCCCGTTTCCTCCCACCCTCCAGGTTCCACACACGGCGCTTACTTACATAGCACCTAGCAGCCTCCAGCGCCCATTCCCACCTCCAGGTGGGACGCTCCTGGAGGAGCGGGACTATTTTTACCCATTGTCACACTGCTCACACTTCACAAGGAGTCTGGCACACGGCTGGGACTTTATTAGCCACGACGACAATAGTAGGAGTAATAATAGCAGATGTTCCAGACACATGTCCCAGCCAGGGCTCACATCCCTCGTCTCATTTAATCACTCCAACAACTTTACAGGACGGGTGCTAAGGCTCCCCGCATTTTACAGATGGGGACACTGAGACTTAGAGAGGCTGAAGTACTCGCCCGGGACCACAGCGCATAAATGGAAGGCTGGGATTCCTGTCTGTTGGACTTCACCCGTTTCCCACTTCTAAATGTCTGTTGAATAGATTAAGAAATGCCAGAGCCTTTCAAAACGACTGTCTTCTCTTGTGCAAAGTTGAACATTGTCTCGGTTAAGAAAATTCTCAAATTAAAGAGTAGTGTTCTCACTACAGAAAATTTGGAAAATTTTATAAAAGGGAAAGCATAACAAAGAAAAAAAAAATCAAACAATCTCACACCATCCAGAAAGAATCCCTGCTAAGACCTAGACTTATTTCCTCCCATTCTTTTTCCTGTGTACTTATGTGCACCAGCCGCTGTGAATACGTAACAGTATTTGCACGTATTATGCTATGTGTGCATATATTCATATTGTGCATATTTGTGTATATTTTTCTTTCATAAAACTAGGCTGATACAGCATCAGTTATTCTTACTTTAAGTTAGATCATGATAATTTTCCACGTTATTAAATATTCTTGGAAAATATTATCAGTTACATAATTATTTCAATGAATGAATTTAACATAATTTAACTATTCTCCTATATTGGACATTACGTTGTTCCCATTTTTTTTTCTTTTTAGTATTATAAATAATACCATAACAAACCTAAAGCTTTGACCACATTTCTAATTTTTTTCTGAGCATGAATTCTTAAAAATGAGATTTTTGGGTCAATGGAGTACAAACATTTTTAAGTTAGCTGTTCTCAGAAAAGTCTGAACTAACAATCTTATTAGACCATTCATTACACACAGTTTTCTGAGGGAAAAGTTGATTCCACTTGATTTTCTAAAACTGATTTACTTGACCATCGAGTCATGAGCTATCTATTCTTTCATGAGTCAGATTACAATTTTGCGTATCTGGTGTCATATGCCGATAAGTTAGCTGGTGATAAATATAGACGTATCTGCAAAAGGCCATTCCCAACACAGAAATGGAAATGACCTAAGCCTGGCACTGCCAAGGGCACAGTGTGCAGTTCTCATGTCAAGTGTGGCTGTGTGCATTTATTTCATCCCTCTGTGCCATGTGAAGAGACGGCAGTGCTGAGTCTCTCTCCTCCAAAGCTGCTCTCTCTTCCTTTCAACTTTACAGTCAAGGCTTGGCAAGTCTTAGGTTGCTTTAGGGGAGACGACATCAGTCGTGCCTCTCAGCTCCGCCACACACGAGCCTCTTGTTGCCCAGCTGCAAATCCTCAGCTCCAAGCCCTGGGCCTGCACTCGCTGCTAAGTTCCCGCATTTGATTTCTCCTTAGTGGAAATGGCTCCCTAGCCTATTCCCCATCCCCACCCTACCCCCCAGCTCTTAGTCCCATGGCCAGAGGGGCCTGGAATGGGCCAGTGGTCGGGACACAGTCTTGGATGTCTGAACTGGCCCAGGAGGGGCCAAACCGAGGACAAACCAGGCTGCGGAGGTGGCTGGCTCCAGCGTTAAGCACGCCGACCCGGGAGCAGGCCGCCCGGGCAGAACCCCAGCTCTGTCCCCACTCCACGGCTTGGGCAAGCTCCTCGGTTTCCTCATCTATGAAACAGACACAACACAGTCCCCCCTCTCGGTAGCTTTTCATAAGCTACCAATTATGAAAACCAGAAATGCATTTAAATGCTCCTATTGCATCAAGTGGAACGTCAGCCACTTTTATCCATGTGAAAGTGAAATAAGAGAATGAATGTGGCGTGGTCAGCACCGCGCAGGCGGCAGCAAGGCTGCTGACACTATGACTGAGAAGTGAGCTGTTCCTGTTCCCTCACGGCTTCCTGGTAGCAGTATAACTGGGAGAAGTGGACCCGCCCAGGAGAAGGTGCAGAGTGGACCCCAAGTCGTCTCCACCCTTCCTGGAACCTGCATGAAAAAAGCTTCCCAGTTAAAATACTTATTTGTGCTCCATTTCTTACTTGGAAACCTGGGTGTTATGGAGCTGCTTTCTGCTCAGCAGCGAGCACGGAGGACAGACCCAGGAGTGAGTCCTGGCTTTACCTGCTGACAGCTGTTGAGCGGAAGCCTCTCTAAGCTGCGGTGTCCTCTCTCTACAAGGGGACAGCATGGCATCGGCATCGTAAGGCTGTTGGCCACTTTAATTAGGTAACACACAAAGGTACCTAAGACGCTAGGCATTATGTCTGGCAAATAATGAGGGTGGGGATAAAAAAAATTTACAATGGCTAACATGCATTAAGTTCTTATTTAGAGTTACGATTTGAAAAGATGTTGGCTTCGCTGGTAAATTTTCCAGAACCAAAGGCCTAAGACATTTAGAACATGCCGAACATGGAGAGAATAAAAGGCCAATGTTGAAATGCCAAGCTCTAATTCCAATATTACGGTGATAAGTGAACTAACACCTTTTTTTTTGGATTTCCCAAGAGAAGACTCTTAAAAGGCAAGGCAGTGCATCCATTTCAACTGTCAATGTCATGAGACAAAACAGACATCACCAGATTCAACTGTGTTTTGGCACCAGCATGGGCCCCAGGCCTCGAGTCCAGCTGATGCAGGCCTTATCTATATTTGGTATATGATGTCAACCTAGAACATCTTATTCTTTCACATTTAATAAACCAGCTTAAGACATCATTACTCACCACCCTGGCGAACTCATTTTGAAACTCTGAAGGCGGAGAGGGTACACCTCACATTTCTTACTAAAAGAGAAGTTGCTTAACTCTCCACTGGTAAAACGTGAACTGCCACAAATAACTTTAAAAAGAGCGAGGGCCAATTCCCACACCGACTGGCTTTATAATTTTACAGACGAGAAGGCTGAAAACAAATACACAAGAAAGTTTTCTTCTTCTAATAAGCACCTTTCTACAAGAAGCTACCAATTATGAAAACCAGAAATGCACTTAAATGCTTCTTATTGCACCAAGTGGAATGTCAGCCACTTTTATCTATTACTTATTTGAAAGGGAGAGAGAACGGGGAGAACAAAATTTCCTTTTCCTTCTCTAACGAGATGAGTCACAATTTCCAAACATCAATCAATCAGTGACGCAGAAGGGGGAGAAGAGGAAACCGATGGGGAGCCTCCCACCTCCAGAACCACAAAAAGCCAGGAACCCCAGGTGCTGACTTGACTTCCCCATCTCGTCACACAAACACCAGACACCCTGACCAGAAACTGGGAGTCATGCTGAAGTACAGTGTTCCCTCACTCATTCATTGAACTACTCAGCAAACATGTCGGGGTGCCTCATGGGCACTGGGAACACAGAGCTGAGTCAAATGGCTCCTTCTGAGGAGCCCACATCCAAGTGGGACAGGCAGACGGGAAAGCCAGCAACTGCAGTACGACACTCCCGACAAGTGCCCTGCTCTGGTCGTTCCGGCAGCTGCCCAAGCGCAGAAGAAAACCCAACAGGCCGGGGGCAGCGGTGGGGCTGGGAGGCTCCAAAAAATACTTCCACGACAGTTAACACCTGAGTCGAGTCAAATGACCAGCAGAAGTTAGGAAAGAGGCAGAGGGCAGAGAAGGGAGCCATCCCGTAGAGGAGAACACCTGCGCAAACACCTGGGGCAGGAAAAGGACTACGCGTCTGGAACCCACAGGGAGCTCAGCCTGAGAAGAGTAGGTGCCAAATGAGGGACAGAAATTGGTCAGAGGCCAGAGCTCAAAGGGCCCTTATTCTGGAGGTTGACATTCCCTGAAGTGTGTTCTGTGGTCCTGTAGCAGAGGTTCTCACACCTTAGCCGTTTGGTAGGGCTGGTTAACACACAGATGCTGGGCCAGCCCAGAGCTTCCCACTCAGTGGGTCTGGAGTAGGCCCAAGAATTTTCCCTTCTAACAAACTCCCAGGTGATCCCAGGTGAAGCTGCTGGTCTGGGACGACACTTTGAGGACCACTGTTCCACACGGCAGGGGCCGATACATCAATTGTGGCCCATGGCCTGTTTCATTTTTCTAAATAAAAAACTGGGGGAACACGCCCACCATTCAAGTATTGTCTACGGCTGCTTTATAGCAGAGGTGAGTAGGTGCAAAAGACAAGGTATGGCCTGCAAAGCCTAGAGTATTTTACCACCTGGCCCTTTACAGTGAAAGTTTGACAACCCCTGCTATAGGATGTCCATAAGAGATTAGGGGGAAAAATGATGACTTTCTTTTCTGCAGGACTTTTCAGAGCCTTTAATAACGAGTGTTATTATTCTGGGATTGGTGTTCCCAGGAACACAATATTAATCTCTGGGGTTCCAGTAAAGGATTTTAACCGATGAGTTCATCTGTCGCTCTGGGGTAGACAGACTGGAAAGGAACGGAACTGGAAGTAAGGAGACTGGTTAGTGGTTGCTATGGTAACTGCACGGGACCTGACAAGAATATGCACTAGGGTAGCGGTCAGCAAACTTTTTCTGGAAAGGGCCAGATAGTAAATATTTTTGGCTTTGCAGGCCATATGGTCTCTGTTCCAAGTACTCAGTTCTGCCCTGGCAGCACAAAAGCAGGCACAGACAACAGGCAAACAAATGAGCATGGCCACACTCCAATAAAACTTTATTTACAGACTTTCGGTATGGGATGATGGACAGTGGTAAGGGCTGCACAACAGTGTCAGTGATCTTAACGCCACCAAACTGTACACTCAAAAATTGGTAATACGATGTTTTACGTTAGGAATATTTTACCACCAAAAAAAAGAACTTTATTATGGTTACTGAAATTTGAGTTTCATGATTTTCATGTATCATAAAATATTCTCAACTATTTAAAAAGGTAAGCACACTACTTGGCTGCTGGGACATGCAAACACGCGCCGGGGGGCAGGACGTGGCCCTGGCTACCTGTGGTTTACGGAATCCTGCCCCGGGCATCGGGCATAAAGAGGGGTGAGCAGATGCAAGAGCCGGTCGGGAGCTCGAATCAGGAACTGGTGACTGACTGGCCGGGGCAGAGGGAGCCATCTGGGCTTCTGCCTCTGCGCTGCTGCGTCCCACCCTCTCACCAGGTTCTGATCAGCGTGGAAGGGATCCCCAGATGGCAGGCGGGCAGGCAGGGCAGGCAGGTAGGCAAATGGGCTCAAGTGTCCAGCCAGCACGTGAAGGGAAAGGTTTGGGGCTCGAGAGGAAAGCCTGTACTGAACTCTCAGGTCCTGACAGGCACACTCAGAAGACACCAGCACCCCCAGGGGGGCCTGCACTTGGGACTGCCAACCACTGAGGGTCATCTGTCTTTCCCAACGGCCTCTGCCTGCCTCTGGGGACTCGTGCTTTCTCCTTTTAGAAGCCTCTCCCTCAGTGACTGAGCCCTGCAGACCCCTGCCCAGCAGAAAAAAAAAAAATATTCTGCCTCGTCCAAAGTAAATTATTATGAAATCCAACTGGGGATTAGGGGGTTAAATGATGATCAATGCCTCTCAGGAAATCCGTAGGGAAGGACACTCCACAGATTTTTAAATTCCCAATCTGCTGTGGACGGGTATTTTTATAAAATACAATACAAATGCCACTTGGATGTCACTGTAATGTCAAGATGCTATAAGTGTTTCTAAATGCCTGCTCTGAACTTCTGAGCATTGCAGGCCAGTAGCGACCAGTTTTCTGGTCCTCTGGCTGCACTCTGACACACTTTGAGTGGCACACTGGCCTAGATCATGCCTGAAAACAGAGCAAAATGTACAACCCAATCAGGCCAGCAAGCTTGATTCCCCGGGGACAAGCCTCTCTGGAAAACTGGGGACCTTCCCGTGCAGTGGCAGGATAACCACCGGCTGTCACAAACACTACGGCAGGGCAGAGGTCCGCCACGGCCAGAGAAGGCACACGCTGCACCCCCGCCCACCTCTGTCTGGGGCGAAGAGCAGACCCCAGCGGTTGGGTTGGTACAGTGCAGTGGGGACGAGTGGGCCCAGCAAAGCAACCAGAGCGCCAGCCCCAGAGGAGCTCAGGGAGACAGAGGGGAAGGGCACTCTTCAGTTTTAATAGAAATCAGACAACTCTAACACTGAAGATCTACAAAACAGGCAACTTCCGCAGGCCACCCCTTAAAAACGCTCACCTTTATTATAAAATCCCAGGGCATTTTGCGCCCCGATGAGAAGCCGATTCCTAAAGTGTGTCTAGGACACAGAGGGAGTGCACTGCTCATTCCAGCCGGGCAGGCGTGAGTTTTCCTTTTGAGAGATGTGACTGCAAATCATTTTAGAAAATGCTCAACAACTAATTGTCATTATAATGCCAAGTTTACACAGCCAAAATAATGGACAAATATCACCATGTAATAGAATAGCACAAAAATGGTAATTTTACTATGGAAAGTTGGAACTTGCCATTTCAAATTAGCAGAAGCTGTGAAGTGGGCTTACTGACAATGTGAGTATAGTAATTGGGCTGATTTCTTGGCGCCTGGCCGAATCTAGCTGCCTGGCATCCTGGGAGTTAATTATAGCTCTGTTAACAGAGCGGGAACACTTAGCAAAAAGACGCAAAGATAAAACTCAGCTCAGGTCTCTCTGCAGATGAAGCAAAAATGAATGTTTTGGCTACAGGTTTGGTACAAAAGACATTATTTTCAATTAGTGTCTTAAGCAGTGGCCCTAAAAAAAATACAGCTATTTTATTGCTAGGGGTCAGCAGTCTGCAGAGGCCAGGCATTTTGGAGGTACCCTTGCTAACCCAGAATTTGTCTTTATACTTCCCACATTGTCGATGTAACAGCTAAGTACGTCATCTTAACCTACATCCAAAAATATTTAATTTACTACTTGAAAAGTTTCCTTTAAAAAAAAAAAATCTAGAAATCAAAATATGTGATTCTCCCCAAATTAGCTCTATCCACAGACTGAGATAATTATTTCACTGTAGGCTTTTTTTTTTTAAAAAAAGTCTTTCTTTAATTTTAGACATTTTACTGTGTACTTTGAGATTTAAGATTGAATTCTTTCCACCCCCGTGTGTGTCACTACCTATCTGACACGTCAGCATGTCCCACGCCGAGCAGCTCCTTCCTTTATGAAACGGATGGATTTGTGCACAGCACTAACTTATAGATTTATAGGGAAAATGTTCAAGCTCGAGGTCATTCCTGGGATAGTGAGATTATTCTGGAGTGAAGTCAGTCAAGTTTTAAATCTGTCACCCAAGCATTTAAAATAAAGGCCGGTCACTGCTTTCTGGCTCTTCAGACCTGCTTCCATCTTCCTCCCCCACCAGCACCATCCCCCCTGCTGAAAAGGTAGACAATACATCCCAATGCTTTCATGGTTTCCTTTGCTCTGCATCTCCATCTGCTCACGACCAAGCCTGTGGAGAGACTGGTCCAGGGTGCTGCCTCTTGGCTGACACTGGCCCCCACCCTCCCCAGCGGTAGGCACCGACACTGGGGTCAGCCGAACCAAGTGTGGATTCCAGCTGAGGGCCCCGGACAAGCTCTCTCGCTTTTCCTCATCGGTACAGCTAAGACGTCAGGGTTGATCCTTGGCGGCCCATGACAGAACACACGCAGTGACAGGTCTAGCACAGCCCTTAGCTCTGGTGTTCAATAAATGAGTGATCCTTCCTTCCCCTGCCCCTTTGCCTTGAAGTCTGGCCTCACTCCCCACTCCCCAATGGCTCTCAAAACTCGAAACCCAACACTCACTGCTGCCACACTGGCACCACCGCAAGCCATCTTGCAACGTTCCTGTCCGTACACAACTCAGTCCTCAGAGCACTTCCGTCTGAGCGGCCAGCCACTTCGCAGCTGGTCTCTGGTTCTGTGCTGCTGGAGAAGCCAGCACGTCCTCGGTCCCTAACTACTGGCTTCATCTGGGGCCTCCCACGCCATCCCCT
Organism: Rhinolophus ferrumequinum; assembly: GCF_004115265.2. Taxonomy (NCBI): domain Eukaryota; kingdom Metazoa; phylum Chordata; class Mammalia; order Chiroptera; family Rhinolophidae; genus Rhinolophus; species Rhinolophus ferrumequinum. The sequence continues at coordinate 91,880,559 of NC_046290.1, read as the reverse complement.
TCCAAACCCACACCCCAGTGTGCCTTCCTGAAGCCCCCATGGGGAAACATCCAGAACTCATTCTTTGAGCAAATGCCTCATCTTGACTCCCAAACCAAACCGTTTGCCTCGTGTTCCCCGTGTCCCAGCCTTGGGTGACAGAGCCAACATGCTTCCTGTCACTCAGACCCATAGGTGGAGGGAAGGAAAGAAGGCAATACGCCAGACACAACCTCCTGTGACAACCATGCTCCCACGCACACGCGGCTCAGACCACGGACGCAGGGAGCGTGGACACACTGAGTTCCCCGAGGCGGGCCCAGCTGGCATCTGCAGCTCCTCCCTCTGGCCCGAAGCCCTGAGTTCAGAATCCTGCGGATTCTGCCCCTGCTTCTGCCACCACCCAGCCGCTGCCCTCAGCACCCACAGCCCTGGCCCAGATCAGGAACCTTCAGGGACTTCACTCCCTTGCAGAACGTCGGCGCCACGAGGCAGGGCCATTCCCTGGACCCCAGCCCCGAACACAGCACCTGGCACAGAAAGGGCACTCAAAAAAGACAGGGTTCCCATGAGTCTTTGTGCAATTTTAAATAGCAATAAATTAACTCCTAGATATAATTTACAAAATGCAACAGAGAAGGAATTTCCTCACAATTTAAATATTAACGACTGTGTTATTTTATTTTCCTGGCAATGCACTCTAAATCCTACTGAAAGCTTTTCACCTGCTATGCTTTGTATCTAAATGATAGTGGATGTGTCTAAAGCCAACGTATCCTAAAATGGAACTCGCAGAACCAGAGCCCAGCCTGCGTCGGGTGGGCTGTGGACCCACGCCTTCGGTAGCTCTGCCCTGGGTGCTCAGGAGATCCCACGCGGACCCCACTCCCAGTACACACCTGGCACTAGCCCCACAGGCTCGTCAGTCTCTGGGCAACTGTAAGCTGAATGAGGAGTCCCTAGGCAGGCTCAGAGGTGGGGGGGACCCAGGAGTGACAGTACTTTGGGAAAGTACAATGTTCCCATGTTTTCTCACTTTCATGGTGTTTGGTCTCAACTCTGGGCATCAGAAGCAGCAGGGATGACCGTGACCCAAGCGCTGCCCCAGGCCAAACCACAGCACCTCGCTCCAAAAAACAAGCTCTTATCTCACACCTAGCAAGCAGGAGTGTGGGCACCATGGACATGGCGATGTGGGGACTGGCTCTCCTGGGTGCAGCCTAGATATGGCCGCCTACTCTCTGTAGGCCGAGGTGTTTGCTGGAGATCAGTGGGACCCTCGAGGAGTTAGAATACCACCCAGGAGGCACAGGGTTTTATTAGAAACAAAAACAGAATCACCAACAGACAGACACTGTGTGTCCCATGACAATGACAGGTTGTCATGGGAGCTTTTAGCGGGAGCTCGGTGAAGATCCAGGCCAGGCTACAAGACTCCATGTGGTAACTTTTGAATGAATTGCAACCGTGAGTAGGTCCCCATGTCTCTCATCTGCGGAGTGAGTGGGGTGGACCAGTCCACTGGTCTCACTGGGGGCCCACTAGCCGCCACTGGAAAACAGAAGTGACTGTGGGCAGAACAGACCACTCCTCACAGTGACAAGCGGTCACTTGCCTCAGCTCCATGGGGCTATATGCCCAGAGCACCCATCTGCCGGTGGCCTTTGGTGAGCAAGCCGGGACCACAACACTTCCCCACCTTGTTCCCTGCCTGTAGTTTAGGTAATTAATACCGTTGAGATTGCCAGGGCACGTCACTTATGGTCAGTGCCATTCCATCAACTTACCAACACCTTCCTCAGGAAGAGCAGGAGTTTTGTTTCCTGCGAACGGGGCTAATGAAAAGCTGGAGTTGCAGACCCAGTCTCTTACACAGGACTCTCTGACATGGCTACCGCCACTGCCCACAGCCCCTTTTTCTGGCAAGAGCCACTGGGAGGGGCTGGCTAGTCCCTCTCCGTGGGGACAGGTGTCCCTGCCATGCTTCTGACAAGTCAGTTACCTGCTCATAAGGCCTGGGTCACTCACACATGGGAATAGCTGAGCCCAGTAAGCACAGAAAAAACAAGTTTTCTTTCCTGAGTCACAGCACTAATGGAGGGTTTGGCAGGAACCATGGCTCAAGTTGTCATGTTATTTGACTAGACATGCTTTACTTAAAATAACAAGCAATCTGCACTTCCACCGAGAAGAGATTGGCTAATTGCACCAGGGCAAGCCAACCCCGGGCATACTATACAGCCATGAAAAGTAAAGGCCGGGCCAGTACAGACTGACAGGGCAGGTGTCCCTGACACACAAGCTCATAAAAGAGCATGTATGTGGTATGATCCCAAAGTCCCCGGCACATACCAGGCACTTTTCAATATTATCGCGCAGCGCTTAGCCTGTAAGTGCAGTTAAGCATATAGAGATATCAGAAATGCTATTTGAAAAATGTCAGTCTCGGGATTGCAGAACTTGGGGTGACTTTTTCTTTCCTCATTAATTCAACGTTTTACAACTAGCCCATATTATCCTAATAATGAGAGAAAAAAACCAAAGCTTTCCCCCCCCCTAATTTTGAAAAAGCAAAGATGTGCTCTAAGGTGATGTTATACGCAGACAGATTTTATACATCACTTCAGGACAGTACGACCATATCTAAGTGCAGCAAAGACATAATCAACAGAGTCACAAAGAGGTCTGTCTCTGTGCATATGCAAGGGTAACAACATTTTCCTAAGTGACACATTCATTTATTTAATGGTATTTATTGAATGCGTATGTGGCAGGCTGTGTATATGGCACGCTGTGTGTATACCAGAATGTAATTCTGGTAAAATTACATTCTGAAGCTCCGAAAGCCAAAAGGTGCCCAGAAACCTAATCGTTGCCTATTATTTTTTCAAACAACATGTATCATATTAAGGGACATCACTCCCACCCTGCTTCTGGCCCCGCTACTCCTCTCACCCCCAATACCTCTGAGCCTGGCTCCTCACTCTGCATCCGGCCTACACATAATACTAAACAGAGCCCACTTGAGAGAAAACCCTAACGCTGAGCCAACAGATGCCCAAAGACGGGCTGAGTTCAGCCATAAGCGTGGAGCAAAGCATCTACTCACTTGCTTAGAGTTAGATGAATTGTTCATTGTTCTGCAACCCAGTATATAAGCATTTACCAGGCTGGGAAGGTAAGTAACATTTACCAGATACCTGTGTGCAGGGCGTTAAGCTACAATGAGCAGGGATGTGGCCTCAGGTATTTAAATCGCAGCCCCTCAAAGAAGGGCAGGTTCCCATCCCAGTTGAACTGAGGTGGCAAAGAGTGAAGGGATCTTCACTTCTCCAGCGGCCAGTGGCACCAAGATGGGAACCCAGCTCTGTGTCGCCCGAGCCACACTCCACATGCTGGTTCTCAAGGCCAGGGCTGTGCTGTCGTCGGTGCAAAGGAGAAACGGCAGCAGGGGAAGGAGAACCTGGCCAGCCAGGATCTTCAGGGAAGATGCTGCCCATTTTCTGCCCTAAGACAAGTGGCTGGGGAGTGACTGGGAGACAGAACGTCTCCCTTTTCCAGCCAGCTATTTGGTTTGGAGCAGACACTGCCTTAAGTGGAAATCCTCTGAAATAATACTGACTACAAGTTAAGACTGAAACACACACCTGCAGAAACTGGGCCTTCTGGAAGGAGGATTCAAAAAACTTTTGTTCGTTTCACTTATTCTGTGAAAGCAAATCTATGACCCAATGTGTCTGCGTTACAGACATGCAGTTTCCCTGCTGGGAATTTGCCTGTCCCGGGATACCCCACCCTGTTGGCTTTGGGAGTAGTCTTTTTCTCCCTTAGTCATACTTTTTTGGAAGTCCTCCAGCCCTCAAGCGAAACCTGCAATACCCTAAAAAGGTAGGTGAGCGTGCTTCTAGGATTTAAGCATCATTCTCCACCTACTGGAACAGAAGTTGGGTACGTTTCTACCCAAATAATGCAAAAACAGACCTGGGAAACAATGTGTGCTGGCATGCCTGATTAAAACTGCACTTACCACCAACCAAAAAGACTGAAAAACAGGAGCAGGAGATGAGGGGGGAGAGGGGGAGGGGGAAGGGGAACCTTTCCCTGGTCTGTGATTTAACAAGTTGTTCTTAGCATTTTCTAGTCTTTTAAGGTTTGCAATTAACTCTGGAATTTAGCAATGCAAAATGCCCCTCAGAACAACCTGTCCACAGGCTTAATGGAACAATTAAAAACTCAGAATTCTTCAAAGAATGTATCTGTTAACTAGTTAATATAATAAAGGCTGTGATCCCAGCATGAAGTGAAGCAGACCAAGCTCAGGAATGCCAAGGCATTAAAACCAGCGGACAAGACAGGAGACAAGTCTACTCTCACCATCGGGTTATCAAACCACCACTGGTGAACCGCGATCTCAGCAAGAAAGAACATCCAGTAGCTTGATGGAATTAATTTCAAGAACTAGATTCCACTGAGCTATTTAGGTTGTTTATTTTTTGAAGAGTTCGCTTGCAGTACAAAACAAAGATGCTAAATAGTTCTTCTATGTTCATCTAAGGTTCTCCAGGATCAGTTAAGAAAACCATATATTCAACAGGGGTACCCCACCACTAAGCAGGGTTCCCAAAGGAGGGATCCTCAGTGCAGTGACGAAGGCCGCCCTTGTGCAAGTTCTAGGGAAAGCGCAGGCAGGGAGTAGCAATTCACCAACTTCCCCTTCAAACTGAGTTCCTGTAGCAAAAAAGTCAGGAGAGAGACTCTAGCAGGGCTCCCAGGTCCCCCCTCCTCCAAGAGAGTTGGGAGGAGTCTGCATGGGGCTGAGGCTCCCCCAGGCCTCAGGTTGACGGGAACAAGCTGCCCCGCTGGCTGCTTCCATGGAAACGAGGTCAGACTGGCAATAAGCCCCAGCTTTAAAAGAGCCACCTGCCTCAAGGAAGCCCTGCACGCTGCCCTTTTCCTTCTGACTTTTCAAATTTACAGCATGAAGAGGAGACAAGCAGAGCTGTTGACTGCAGGGAAAGCAGACCCTTCCCGTGTGTCCCATGTGACTGTACAAGTCAGTGTCCCCTGCTGATCCTGACTTTTCTCCTGAAGAATGTGACAGGATGGGCTACTGACTGCTAAGTCCGCCCACCCCTACCCCGGCTGTGACAGCGTCCTTCTCCCTCAGTGCATCTCCGGTACAGCACTGAATCAATGGACCAATCGACAACCCCAACCAAGGGTTAAGGAGGACCCGAGGTACTGCTCCTATCTTCCCTGAGCTCACAACGAAGGAGGAGAAAGCACAGTCACAGGAGAGTTAAAGGACAGAGGCATAAACGACAACATAAGGAAATGTTAGGAGAGCATCTACACTGGAGAGAACAAGAGGAGCGAGCAGCCTGGCTCCCCGCAGTGCTGCTCCAGTCCCCCAGACTGCAGCCTTGCTTCTGGCCACACCTGTGTGCTGTGCGTGCAGGTGCCTCCGCCAGCCTCAACCAGTCGCCTGAGGGGGCGGAGCACTGGCATCCGCCTGGAGTGTGTCTCTGGGTGAGTTTGTTCCCAATCGCTCTCAAATCCTTTCTTCCTTTGGGACACAGGACCACAAATCGGGCAGCTTTACCAATGTTCACCCTCCTTCTTCAAGGAAGGCCACTCACATGCTGGAGGGTGAGTAGACCATGCAAACAGGAGACAAAGCAGAGCTTTGCAAGTGATCGATCGTTCTTGTGAAGATGGAGAGCACACCTGCCCAGCCTCCCTACTAAACCAGTCAGGGTATCGGGCAGTCTTAGGTGTGAGGCTGTGCGCAGCTTGAAAACCCGGGGGTACTAGATATTGGGGATCCAAGCAGCCCGAACACAGATCTGTCCCCAGGGTGGTACATCCAGACAACAGAACTCTACAAGGCACTAAAAAGGGAGGAACTACTGATAGACGCAACAGCACAGTGAATTTCAAATGCATTACACTAAAGGAAAGAAGCCAGACTCAAAATACTGTACGATCCGTTTATATGTAATTCTGGAAAATGCAAAACCATGGGAACAGAAAACAGATCAGTGGATGCCATGGGTGGGGCTGGGGAAGGTGCCCCTCAAGGTGGGGAAACTGCCCTCCAGTCCTTCTGCAGTTACCGCCCGTCGCTTCCTGTCCTTTTCAGCCAAGCATTTTCAGAGTCATGTCTCTACTTCCCCAATTCCAAGGTCAGCATTCCATGCCCTCACCCCCTGGAACTTGTTCTTATCTTTTGGCAAGCAAGGAGAGGGCAGGGATCTTTGCTCTTCTGTTCACTGCGCACCCTCCGGGCCTAGAATAACGGGGGACCCAGTGAAGGCCGCAACTGAATGACTGACATAACCACCTCCTGTTTATCCTCACCTAGTCCTCTAGCAGGGTCCCAGCCGGTCTGGCTCCATCTCAGCCCCGGAACACTCCTGCTCCACACCGCTGCGTGCAGCACCAACTACGAGGTATAAACCAGGCTGGGTCACCGCTAAGTGCGCCGTGTGATGACTTGGCAGGCCTTAGGCAGACTCAAGTCCAAGTTCCTCAGCCTTGCTCACGACCTCTCCAGCGGCGGCCTGAGCCTAACCACCCTGCCAGCCCTACCCTAACCCCAGTGGACCGTTCACTCCTGGTGACAGCCCCTCGCCGGCCCCAGCCAGGTCAGGGCTGCTGCTCTTCTCCAGGCGTCCACTGGGCATTGCCCTCTCCATTTTGTCATTTACTGCTCTTTATCAAAACACTACTTCCTCACCAATCTCCAGCTGGGCCACAGTGCCCCAGGGGAGCTGTGCGTGCCCCAGGGGAGCTCTGCGTACCCCAGTGCCTCTCAGAGGGCTTAGCCCCCAGCCGACTGCATGCGGGACTGTGAAAGGCTCACGGAGGCGGTGTGGGTCATCCAAGCAGCCGCTTCGCCAGTCCAACTGTCCCACAGCTGTCATTCACTGAGTATTATAAATAATCCCCTCCTCCCCCCTCAGCCAGGGTGATGCTGTTTTCGCCTCTACTCCTAGAGGACAGGCAAACCCAACTGCACTTTGGCCAGAAGTGCCTTGAAACAAACCCGAAAGTTTACTTTGGAAGGGAGTTAATAATAAAAGTTGGAAGACGTCTTCTGGACGATAAACACCTCCTTTTTCCTTTCTTCCAGCTTCTGGCACAGCACCTTCCTCTGGTGGAAACACTTTCTGGGACACAACCACAGGCTCATGACTACGGGGCCACCGACTCCTGGGAGGATGGAGCGGGGGAAGAAAGCTGCACAAAAAGCCATAAATGTGGTTCTCATCTGAAAGTTGCGAGACCACTTCTGTAATCTACTTCCATCGTTCCTGTAAAAGTCAGGAGAGGCTCTGAGCTGGGAGCTGAGTTTATAAAAGTCAGACAGACTCTCAAAATCCTGCCCCTCACCAGGAAGAGGAAGTAATGCCCCCAAAGTTTCCAGAAATAAATGCAGAAATAAAAGAGGCACCTTTTAAACCCAGTAGCAATTAGTCTGTAAGTATAGAAGCTTATCAGGGCAATACAACAGAATAAACATCTCTGATAATGAAATGCTATTATATATAATGCAAATAAGGGACTTTAAAAATCTCAAATTAGCTGTGTTTTTAAAATAAACAAACACAAAAGAAAACTGTCATTGATTGTAATCCCTAACTTAAGTAGAATGCAGTTAGAGCGGGATTTTCAAATTTATAACTGGACTTTTGGATCATAGATGGAACATGTTAAATTCTGAATTTTAAAACATACCACTGTCCTTTGAAAAATAACATGCATTCCATTTGACAAAGAGAGTGAGGAGGCTACAGACTTCCTGATAAATATATTAAGGCTGCCTAGAGGAGAAGCAAGTCCTCTTCCGATTGGCCACAGTGATTTCAATGGGCTGAGATACATGTTTTATAATGAAAATATTATTAAGCAGCTGATGGAGCTCGGGAAAGAGAAGGAGAGATGATCAAATAAAGCAAACTCTCTTCACAAAACCATAAATGGCTCTTCTGGCTTTCTAACTACCATAAAAATCACTTTTAAAAATTTTACAACAGAAAACAGAAGTAATTTTTTTTCACCGTTTCAAAGCAAAGCTCTAAAAGTTTTCCTAATTTAGGGCTAGAAGACATGATGATTATTTTTAAATGTCTGGTTAAAAATTAGAAAGTCTCAAAGGTAAGCCACAAATATGTGGACTAACCCTGAACATTTCTATTTCTGTTCAAGCACCAAATAGTGTTGTCAGTCAATGAATATATTCATCTTCACTTTATAACTAAAACAGCCAACTGCATTTAGGAAATCAAAAATTACTAACATAGAAATTTTCATTTTCTGTGAAACCTGAAGATCATAGAGAAATTAGTATGATTTTAATATCAAAATCATTTTCTCCTGCTGGTTTTAATTGGGGGAAAAAAAAGGAAAACCATGAAGTCAATTACGAAATCCATAACAATTGACAACGTAAGAATATGGACTTGATATTGTTTGCTTAAGAAAAAGGTAAATAGCTAGCTCCAAATTCTTTTTTAAAAATCTAATTCATTATGTTTTTTTAAAAAAGGAAAATGTCCACTTAAATATAAATACTAACAAAGGCTCTGCTTTTTTTTTTTAAAGATCTTCAGAATCCCTGGACTAATGCCTGCCAACTAAAACACCTACTATGAATTTAGTAATGGGTTATGCAAACATAAATTACAAGGCCAGACATTTTAAAAGGAAAAAAAGGTGATTTATTGACGTGCTGGAGACACGGCAGGATAGAAGCACTATTTCAATTTTCCATATATTCCTCAACACTGCAGATGTGCTAATGCAAAAAGAATTTTAAAATAAAAATTGCTCTCAACTCTTCTAGTTCTAACATATCAGTACATTTACTTAAGAGAGGTCTCCATGGAACTCATTTCCCACAGTTATAATCAATAATAAACCAGATTAAAACATTTAATCTAGTTTTAAGTACAAATGGATCTGAAAGAAAAAAAAGAGAAAAAAAAGTAAATATTTCCCTTATCTTATAGCAGCAAAAAGAGTTAAATTGAGAGTTCCATGCTTCAATTTATTAACCCAAACTACCCTGATCAAATTTTTAACTTGAATTTGTTCATCCCTATTCACAGATCATTTTATTGGTCGGTGTGGGGTATCTCGTATCACAGACCAGTAGTTTTTCTTTACTGTGGCAAAGTAATCATTTAAATATATGTGAAATACTTTTCATGGGTTGTTTACATATAAACAAAATAAATAAAAATATCCTTGTCTTCAACTTTTAATTAAAGGAAACAGAAACTATCACCCTTCTTTGAATAGGTCATGGGAACTGCACTGGGCTGATGAAAATCCTAAACACATCAACAGAAAAGGAATCTTTCTTTTTCTTCAGTTTACCAGTGGTTGAAAGCTTCACAGTCATTTTCAAAAGCACACAGCTGAACAAGCCTATCTCAAAAATAAGCTTGAAACGCTCTGCCAAGAAAGAACACACATTTCAAAATGCAAAGGTACAAAAGAACATCTCTGTATTCTGGCACCCGTGCATTCCTCCCCAGAGAAGGCTAATTTGTACACGTACACACACACACACACACATGCGCACACTATAGGCTCCTGGCACTTTGATTATGTGAACACACCTGACCCCAGGGAAATAGGCTGAGACCAGCCCCATATTTCAGACAAACCAAACAGCCAATAGACAGTAATGGCTTTAAGCTACTGATGACCTGGGCCAAAAATGAAGAACCACTTAATCTTCTGAAGGAAACTGTCAATGTTAGGAGGCCCACAGCTGACCTTGCCCCGATCTTAATCACAGCCACCTATGATAACAGAGTGGGGTTTATTTTTATGCCTGGCTCCAGACTACAATGATCAATCCTTCAATTTTGACTATTTTGTATCCACACAATGAACTAGAGTAAGTTAAGAACATGATCCCTAGAGTCATACATGGAATAAAATCCTTCGAAGAATAAGATCTAAAATAACTGTCAAAACTCTAAACACTTTGTAAAGTCTCTCCACATTAATCGACAAATTCAATGAAACTTATAAAAATCGCAACAGGAAGAATGATTCTAAAAGCCATATGGAAGAAGAGGCTAGATAATTTTGAACAGCATTGAGGGTGGGGCCTTCCCCTACCAGAAATCAAGACTTAGTAACGATATGGACATAATTAAGATAATAATACAGTAACGATTATCAAAACATGTGGGGCTGGTGCAGGAGCAAACAAGCAGGTGACGGAGGCAGACCAGGAGCCTGGAAGGGGGTCATGGTACCTGAAGAGAGGTACGAAAGGCAACTCGCTGGGGAAAGGTGGACGGGACAGTAAATGGTTCTGGAAGGAGGGGCTCTCGATGGACAAAGATAAACTGGATCCTCATCACCCACATAAATGCATTACAGGCCTAATGTGAAAAGCAAGAAAAAGCTGTTGCAAAAAAACACGGGAGACTGTCTTTATGACATCAGCATAGGGATAATTTCTGAGATAAAATCAAATAAAAAACACAAACTTTACATCGAGCTGGAGAAAATTCACCTGCATTAAAATTAAAATCTTCCTTGTGACTAGTGACAGTGCAAGCATAGTGAAAAGACAGGCCCCGGCCTGGGAGGAAATATCGGCAATGTACACTCGCAACAAAGGATTCAGTTTCAGAATATTAAAACTTCCTACAAGTCAGTAAGAAAAGAGCAAAACAGCCCAACAGGAAAATGGGCAAAGGATATGAGCAGTTAAGACACAAAAGAGGAAACTGTATAGGCCAGTCTGTACATAAGGATGTTCACCCACATTAGAAATAAGGAAATAAGGCAAAAATCAGCAAGTACATGGCAGGAACAGGTAGTGGGAGCTGGCCCGTGGGGTTAACAGCATGCCACTACCCTGGAGAGCAACTACCTGGCAGCACAGACCTGGTCAAGCTGTGACCAGTGACCGCACTTCTGGGGCTCCACCCCAGGAAACTCCTGAACCCGCTCCCAGGACACGTATAACAGTTGCAACAACAACTAAAAATCCACTTGCCATCTCAACAGGGCCACACACGCATCTTCTTGGTTCATGCACACAGTGGAATAGTGTGTCGCAGCTTAAATGAGTAAATTACATGCACACAGGCACACACAGCTACATCTCTAAAAGGTAAAGCTGGGTGAAAAAGACAAGGTTTCAAAGGATATATACAAATATAACAAGATACCATTTGCACACCATTTGTATAAACAGTACAATATACGTATACCTAAAACAATATCTATTGTCTATGAGGGCATAAACATTGCTATGAATTCAAAAAGTACATAAAAATGAAACAGTTCTAGGATGGGGTTTATACCTGAGGGAGAAGGGAGGGGGAGGCACGGAAGTGGGATTTTAGCTATAGCGTTTTATTTCTATTTGAAAAAGGAGGCATCAGAAGCAAATGGGCAAAATGTTAACATCTATCTAATCTTTATGAAGGACATGTTTTCTGTACTTTTCAGTATGCTAGAAATATTTCATATAAAAAAAAAATTAAACCCAGTTGCATGGCTCCACGTAAAAAGAACTACGTCACTGCAAGTTAAATCACAAGGCCCGTGGGTGGGAGGGAGGCAGAGGTGGCCGGACCTTCTAGGTCTTTCGGCCGGAGTCGCCACTCCCTAGGGCAAGAACAGGGTCTGTTTGACGCAAATCTTTTTTAAGGTTCAAAGGTATCCTGTACCTTACAAATGCACTGTTCCCGGGGCACATGTACTGTGGGAGGTGTCAGGAGCTGAGGTCACCCCCACCTCCAAGGCTGGAGACCCTGGGAAAAGCAGGGCTGTCACCAACTGTCCATTGTCAGGATACTTGATCACAAACACTCTTTGCAGCCGGCCCTCTTTAAAGCTTCCCCTGTGCAGTCAGTAAATGGATGAATAAAAATGGGGTCACTCTGGGGCCCCAATCAGCCTTCTGAACCAAAAAACGGTGACCTTTCAAATGTAAAGCAGAGAACCACCAAGTTGGGGGTCCTGAAGCTGGAAGTTGCCCCAGGTTGGAAGTTACCCCTTTAAGACATAATCCACTCTGTTCTCTTGCCTGAATGCACTGGAACATTTATTTGCTGGAGAGACGGGGCCGGGGAGGGTGCCTGCGTGTGGCCAGACACGTCTGGGGCAGGAGGGGGTCTGCGTGTGGCCGGACACGTCTGGGGCAGGAGGGGGGTCTGCGTGCCTGGACAGTAAGTAGCCGGCAGAACTCAGTAAGTGCTCCCCACAGAGCCACTATGGTCCAGACCTGCAGCTGGTTCGGCTGGATCTGAAACTTCCAGCCAGTGCTGCTTATTATCTGTGACACCCTAGGGGACTTCGTCCTTCTCTCTGGGCCTCAGTTTCCCTCTCTTTGAAATGGAGGTAAATACGGTATCTATTTCGTAGGCATCCTGTGTTAAACCAGCCAATACATGTAAAGTATTTAGAACCGAGCTTGGTACACAGTAAGTGCTCAGTAAGTGTCAGCTGTTATTAGCTATTACTGCTGCATCCCTGCAGTGACCAAAGCCCTCAAACCAGAGCCGCCCTGGCACACCCCGTCCCACACACAATGGGGTCGCCGTGACTACTCACTGCATGCAGAGTGAATTCTGAATGGGAAAACCACAAGAGGTAACGCAGGTGGGGTCTTTAAGAAGACAGGGCAGCACCTACACCTGGGCCCACGGGAGGATGAATCGGAGCGAGCGGGAGGAGGGAGAGGCCAAGCCCCAGAGCCCTCGCTTCTCAGCCACACGGCACTGCGTCCTCACCTCCTTTCTCAAACCAAACAGAGGGGAGCTGGCTTGCACAGACCTCAAATCCAGTCAGTGGCAGAGCCAGAATCAGAAGGCAAGTGTCTGACTCCCAATAAAACACTCCTTTAACTATATCCACTCCATCATGACGTCTTCCTGTTAAAATACTGGGCCACAAACAAAATTATTATATTCTGCATGGCAGGTGCATAACACTCCTTGTAAACTTACCTTTTATACAACTCACATTTGCAAGTTAAAACCAAGAGCCAACATTAGTCAACAATCAATGTTCAATGATTAGCCCCACCCATCCCTGTCCTCAGCCCCCTGAGCAAAGGAAAAACCTAAGCCAACAAATCTCAGGGTCAGGGGGCCTTGTTATCCTATTGTCTTTTTCTTGACTGACATAATCTCAAAATTGAAAGGGGGATTTTCCTTTGCTTTGGTTTATAATAATAATTCCCATAAATTAACCAGCGTTCCCAAGCAAGTGTCAGATTTTAGCCTAACTGCTCCTCCAGGGGTATATTCCAACAAAACGTACTCCTCAATAAACAAAACCCTTTAAATGAGTATGTTACTTTAAAGAAATACTAAAAAATCATTTTTTAAAACTGAAATAAAAGAAACCACTTCTAACTGAGTGAATAAACACTGACTTCTGGAAGCTAAAAGGAGACAGTTTGGCACGGTGGTCATGGCCTGGTTGGTGGGAGCCTGTCTGCCTGGTAGGCAGGTGGCTGACACTCTGTGAAGTGACGCTAATGACACACATCTCCTAGGGTGACTGCTAGGGGCAGCAAAATGTTTGTGAGGCACTTAGCATAATGCTTGGCTCTTAGCAAGTACTCAATAAATATTAATAAATAACAGTTCACCACAATTTCAACAAAATTTTATGGCTTTCACATTTAGCCATTGTACCTTACAAGGATATTTATTGAGACGAAGCTGTGAACTCCTTTCTACACTCAAGTTATTATTACATCCTACAAAGCATGACATCCTCCATTCAAAACACATTTCGGTTGAGGTTATTGACCAGAAAGACAAGTTATGGGTTACTCTCAAAGAACAGCTTCCAAAGAAGACTCTAGCAGCAAATATTTCTACTCCATGAGCAGTACAGCTAATGCACAGGGAAGGAAAATGACCATCTAGACACACATGGAAGAAGCATGTTTTTATTTTACCGACTCTATTCAAGTCTGCGGTAGAAACCAGGTGTACAGTTTATAGACTTGTTGGTCTGCTCTATTCTTTAAGAGTGTTTTTTCAAAATTTGTGTTCTTTTATAGCTTTAAAATTTACTCATGAACACAATTTTTCTTCTCAAAAGATTAGATGTTAATAACGTACCTACAATGTACCACTTACTGAGCTTCTACTGTTTGCCATGGTTATTCTGGATATTCTCCTGCATTCTGTCTGACTCATAATAAACACCAAAACAGTTGTCATCACTCCCATTTTCTGGATGAGAAAATTAAGACTGAGAGGTTATACAACTCAGCATGGTCTCGACTGAGCTTCTACACCACACGAATCTAATTACAGTCTTTTCCTTTTGACAGTTATTAAGCTCTCAGATACTTTGTCGTTATACTTAAAATAGCCCTTTAAAAGCTGCTAGACACATGAAGGAAGCGACACACAGGCTCAGGAAGGAAAGGGAACGCCGGCCCTGTCGACAATTCAGTGAGTGAGTCTGGACAGCCCGAGCTCACAGAAAGAAAGCGTGGTCTGGGGGCTCCAAAAGCCAGCCGCTCCCCCAGGTCAGGGCTCCATGCCCTGTTCTGGCTGCTTCCTGTGTCATGGAACACAAACTGAGAAATCAAGTCTTCATTGATTACCTAAGAATTCACTTTTCAATGAGGTCTCCCTCCAACTCAAATGTTCCTTAACCAAACTTTCTAATGTCCATAATTAAACAGCATCCCTGGCCTCAGAAAGTAGAGGGACTGGATCTGATGCCTGCAAGTAATTGCGTGACAAGAGCAAACAAAGACAATCAGGCCTTTAGCTGAAAGACATTTTAAGGACCCTAGTGCTAAACAATCTGTGAAATTCACCAATGGGGTGGCGGGGGCGGTGGGGGGGGTGTTGCAAAGGTCTTTGATTCAAAAAACTTTCTCTAACTTCCTGGAGAACCTCCACCCATCCACACTCACTCGCTGCCATAGTGTCCTGTTTTCGCTCTTACCATCACCTGAAATTATCTTATGCCATCGTTTGTTTACTTGGTCACTGCCTGCCTGCCCCTCTATGAGAACTGGAACCTTCGCTCTCAGGGCCTGCTGTAGCTCTCCTTGCCCCTTGGACAGGGCTCAGAACTATTTGTAGAAGGGAGGAAAGAACACAGGAAGAAAAGTATTTATTGAGCACATACTATATGCTCCATGCATTTGAATTCATTTCACCCACATAGTAGCTGGGGCCTTCATTATTAGTTCTGCTTATATACCCAGGGTCCAAGTCTCAGAATGCTTTAGTGATCTTACTCAAGGTCACTCAGCCCATACAACCACGTCACCACTTACTAGCTGTCCGCTCCACTCCAGACCTGGGACTAGACATTTCCCTTCCAGGAATCTCACCTACTCTTTACCATCACTCCCTGAAGGGGGCAGAATATATTTTTGCAGCTAAAGGAACTGAGGTTAAGTTTCTGTCCCAATGGTACTGAGGTCACAATGCTAGTGAGCCATGGAGCTAGGACTTGACTGTCGCTCAATCTGCCCAAGCCCGAGGGAATTCCTCTGCTCTACAGGCCTCTGTGTGCCCATGGAGCATGTTGAAGGGTCTTTCTTGGAACATGGGGAAATCATGTGGCCACCAGCCACTTACTGACACTGGGCTGAATTAGGTTTGAGTTACATTCATTACTCTATCACACTCGAAGCAGGTTTTCTCTCCTACGGACCCAAAAGAAACAAAAAAGTAATGTCTTGGGTTGATAAATTGGCTTAAAGAGTTTAATTGGTAACAGTTAAAAGCTCACTTTTAATTTTTAAACTTTTTCTAGTTAAAGTCTTATTATAACTTAACGGTGGGTAATTCTAGAATGATTAAACATCCAAGTTGATTATTTGGGCTTTATAATTTTGCCAAACACTGGAGTGGCCTTTTTAAAGCTAAACTGGTACTTCCAAAATGAAAATTCACAAGATACTTTTATGTGCGGATTTTCTTCAGAGTATAAGAGAAAACAACTGAATTAAAAAAAAAAAAAAAACCAACCTGTGTAGGGATTTCCCACACCCCCACAAAAAAGGTATTTATGCAGCCATCTCCAGTAATTCCAGAACATTGTCATCATCCCCAGACGAAATCCCATCGGCATTGCAGTCACTCCCTACTCCCCACCTAGGCCCTGGCAACCACTCGTTTACTTTCTGTTTCTATAGATTTGCCTGTTCTGGACACTACAGATAGAATCACACAACGTGTGGTCTTTTTGTGGCTGGCTTCTTTCGCTTGCCATCATATTTTCAAAGTTCATCCATGCTGTAGCATGTGTCATGCTTCATTCCTTTATACGGCTGAGTAATATTCCATCGTATGAATAGACTACTTTTTGTTTATCAATTCATCTGTTGATGGGCATTTGGGTTGCTCCTACTTTTTCGATTTTTTGAATAAGGCTGCCATGAACATTCATATACAAGCTTTTGTGCAGACGTGTTTTCAGTTCTTCTGGATATACACCTAGGAGTGGAAATGCTAGGTCATAGGGTAACTCTATGTTTAAGTTTTGGAGGAATTGCCAAAGAAAGACATTTCTGGAATTCTTTTTTTTTTCTTAATTCTGTACAAAAAAATAAAATTTATATGTCAAATAAAGTTTTACTTATTATCTATCTGTGAATCTTGCAGAATGATATAATTACCATCTTGAAAAATCCTGTTTTGTAAAGAAAAGATTCCTAAATGCGTGTTGCAAATAGGGCAGGACCTCCCACACCACAGTGACCATCCAAGGTCCATGCTACCTAAGACACACGGCTACACAGACGCAGGGCCTTACCCTTCCCAAGTCGGAGAAAGTAATCGTTCCAGAGCTGCAGATTCGGCAGAGGTGCTGAGGCTAGATTCC
Organism: Rhinolophus ferrumequinum; assembly: GCF_004115265.2. Taxonomy (NCBI): domain Eukaryota; kingdom Metazoa; phylum Chordata; class Mammalia; order Chiroptera; family Rhinolophidae; genus Rhinolophus; species Rhinolophus ferrumequinum. The sequence continues at coordinate 91,863,720 of NC_046290.1, read as the reverse complement.
TGAACCTCCAATATAAGCATTTGTGGGGTGGAGGGGTGCTTGTATCCTCCACTCTGCACCCCCCGTCTTCCAAGCCTGTAGGCCACCCATCACTGCCTTTCCTAAAGGGCCCATGTCCCTAGGGGCACGTCTGGTCTGCCCTCCTGTTTAAAAGTCACAATTCGTCAAATCAGTGCTGTGGGTCTTCAATTAACCCCCTCGAATGTCCAATGAAATACAAGGAACATTATGCTGGTGTTTTCAGTCTTTTGTGTACATTGACTTTAGATTCTTCTGAGGACAGAAGCAAAAACAAAAGCTGAGTAGTAAACTGGAGAGACACACAGGTTTCCATAGACTGTCAATTTGTTTAAAACAAGGGAAAAGCGGCGAATTCAGTCACTGCTCCACGTACTAACATGTCCAGTCAGAGCTAAAACATCTGAATGCTGTTGTCGAGTTTTGAAAGCACAGGGAGTTAGATGTGAGCTCCTTTAATCCTCACTCCAGTTCCATGATGCAGCTGAAATGAACGTCCTCACCTTGGCTACCTGACTGGCCTGGGACCCCAGCAGGGCCCTGCAGGGAGAAGACGCCCCCCAGGCTTCTAACTGAGCCCCAGCCACACCGTCTCAAGGCCGCCTGGTGCAGGACGTGTCCATTTGAGTCGCGACTTTATTTTTAAGTGACTCTCTTTTTCCAGGCTGAGTCACTCCCTGCCGTGTCTATATAAAGGCTGGAGAGGCAGTGACTAAATGCATTTGGTCCTGGGCCACAACTATATATTACTTCCCCCTGACTCCCCCAGCCTGCTGACTCCTCTTCTCACAGGGAGTGAAAAAGGAGTCCAAAACTTTGCAGAGTCTTCCCATCCTTTGTCCTCTCCCCCTGGGCAAAAAGGGAGTCGGTGAGTTACAGGTAAAGCAGACAGTGTGGGGGCACATGACTTCCTCTTCCTCAGAAACGGTCAGTCCTCAGCAGCACAACAGTGGCTGTGGCTTTTGTTAAAGACGACCCCCACCCCTACCCCACCCCCAACCTGCTGGAGTCCAGAAGGAACCCACAAATCTAGTTCATTTCAATGATGGCGCAGGATTTCTTTCCAAGTCATATCTCAAGGCGACTCCTGATTTTTTACAACAGTTTCCCAAGAACGTAAAACTCAGAAAAACACTCTAGCCTGAGACAGAAAGGGCAAATTAAGATTCCGGCACTCAGGAAATGAACGCCAGTGAACAGGCAGTTATGTCAGCAGTAAAAAGAACATTCCCTGTCACGGAGTCGGCGTGCCAATCCAGGAGGCGGGGCTGGGAGGCTGCAGCTGGCATCAGGCCCAGAGCCACCTTCCCAGGTGGGGACAGTAAACGAGGAAGGGGCGCTCAGTCCCGGTGCTGACCCCAGGGAGCTGTGCCCCAAATGGTCAGGGCTGGGGTGAGCTCTGATGATGACGACAAAGGCAAGAGATGGTGACGTGGAAAGAAGCCACACGCATATGGGCAGGACTGACGTAGAAAACACAGACTCGGGCTGTGAGCCCCGTGGACCAGGTGTCAGGGGAGTTAACACCCCAGAGCAAGACATGTTTAGGCAAAAATCTATTAGGGGAAAAAATGACCAAAGATTGCTCCAGACTGCAGCTCAGTTTTCAACCTCCCAGAAGAGATGTGGTCCCTTCCACAGGAAACATAAATGAACCTCGCAAAGTCAGACAGACAGACACCTAAGACATATTCTGGGGTAGGAGCTGGACGCACTGAAAGGACAAAAACGAACGCTATGGGTGGGTATGTGATAAAAATCACTGCATCTCGGGTCTGTGTGTCTCTTCCTCTCATGCCCCCCAATAAAGGATGGTTCTTCCCTTACTGAAAAGAACTGGAGCAAAACAAAAAACCTTCCTGTGCTCCTTCTCGAAGTAAGTCCAACAGGGAAGACCTTTCTTCCACGAGTCGAGTATCACATTCAAACACAGGCTGGGAGCTGAGACGGACCCCTGCAAACACCCTGCGACCTCACCTCACGGCCTGCACTGCCCTAAGCCACATCTGCGATTGCTCCAGGTGCTTGGACTGCCAGGAAGGCAGCCCAGCCCCGCAATTAAGAGCACTGACTGCCTGGGTTCCAGTCCCAGCTTGGCTGAGCAGCAGCTGTGAGAACCTCACGTCAACCTTTGGTCCAAGGAGCAAACCTAAAACCTAACAGAATGAAAAAGTAAGGGAAAAGTAATTCCTAGGCAGAATCACGAAACCCCAGGTGTCCCTTTGAGGTCCCCGAAGGGTAATAACTGGGAATAACTATTTCCAGGAGTGAGGAGTTGGCCTGGCACCGCTGGAGAGGGTGGGGAGGCCTGGGCAGCTCCTGGATGCCTCCACGTCCCTGGTGATCCAATCTGCAGTCGGCTTTATCAATACAGATGCCATTTGGGGCATCAAAGGTAATCCTGGCCCCCCCGTGCCTCAGAGCTCGGATCAAAGCAACAGAAAGCAGAAGGCAAGGGTTTGGCCTGCACTGCACACAGCTCTAACGCCACGAGGCCTCAGGGAAGCGACTGCTGCCCCCTCCCCTGCACACACGGCCGCCTGCCTGGCCTTGCCCTTCACCAGCCTCTCGGGCAGGAGGCAACTGTCACCTGCCCAGCGCAGAGGTGCCTGCGCCTGCTGCCAGCCTGCGGGGCCCTCATCACACTTGGGGTGGCCCAGCTCACCCGCCCGTCCCCACGCCCCAGTGCCCAGCCCACAGGCCAGAGCACAGCGGCCTCTGCCCCGAGGTCAGTGCCTGGGTGCTCGTGTCTCACGCAGCCCCTGCCCACCCTTCCTTCCCCCTACCCTGGGCACACCAAGAGGAAGAGGAAGGCTTCCGGAGTGGCACTGCTGAGACCGCTGGTGTGAGCGAGACACGTGCCTAAGCCAGGGGCCCAGATGAGTTCCAGAGTCCAGAACTGCATGCAGACGCCTGCGTTTCTCAGGGCAGAGGGCCTCTAACATTCACTGTATTGCAAAGGTTCAGAACTAAGGTTCCAAAAGCAGTAAGAGTGACAGGTGTATGCGGCTCGGGACCTCACCACCCTGAATACGCGAGTGTGTCTGGAGCAAACTCTGCATTCAGAAGATTCCCGTTACAGGATCCTAGCGCTTAACACACCATGGCAGGACGCACCACTTCATGGCAAAAAGGCAGGAAACTTTTAAAGAACAGGATTAGGATTTTACCCCCAAGGCCAAACCATCTGATACATGGCAGGTGTTCAAAAGATATCTGTTAAATGACAACCTTACTACAAACCAATTTTGGGAACACTTTAGGCTGAAACTACCTGTATTTGTCGTGTTGTTTTAAAGTTCCCTGGGTTAGCTTTGAGGAGCAGAAATTAGCTGCATTTCACGTGTTCCGTGGTACACGTTCCAAGTTAATATGAGTATCAAGCACACACTGGCCTCTAGGCCTCTGCAGGGCCTCCACACACACCGTGGCACACACAGCAATCCTGTGAGCTGAGCCCTGTCGTTACACTTTTTACAGATGATGAAACTGAGACTTTGGGACGTTAAGTAATTTGCCCAATGGCAACAGCCAGTAAGTCACCTACAATAATAATAAGGGAAGTGATACAGCCGAGAAATACCCCCAGTCTTTTACGTTCAACTACCGATTATTAATTCAATAGGGAATGAATGTTTAGTTAAAACATTAAAATTAAAAAATGTTTTTCTTTGACTCATTTTCTTAATCAAAGAAATGCATACAACTTTATTTGCAGTCATTGCAATCTCCTTCAAATTAACTACAATTTTGAGGTTGAAAAGACATACGCAATGCTATCAACTGACTAGGAATGCATTAATCTAATGACAGAAAACCGAAGCTTAAAAAAAATTCATTCTCAACAAAGATATTCAAGGCTCTGGCCACAGTGGCGCCTGCCTCCTGTGCTTCTGTGGCTGGTCCTGTGTGGGATGACCCAGTCCGTTGGACTCCGCTTGCCTTCCTGGCGTTCTCCCACCAGAGCCCACCTGTCCCTCTGGACTTGAGGTTTCCCAGGTGCCCTTGAGCAGGGCCGGTCTCAGGAAATATGTTGAGAGAAAACCTTACTTACCTCTGCTTTCCCCTTAATGCCTAATCCTGCACGTAAGACTTACTAGCTATTCAATAGACACTAGGACATGTTCTTCTTCCCAGAACAAAGAGGGACACCAGCGCGTTCACTGAGAATCAGCGCACTTGGCATGACCCCACTGGCCCTGGCTCTGCCTCGGTGGCCCTGGGAACAAGGCGCTCGTCCTCACTTGGCCAACCACGTGAGCGGCTACGATCCCAGTCTGTGTCCACGGGAAGAGATGCCTTTCCCACCAACCAGCAAGCCAATTTTGTTTTCACCCGAGAACAAAGCTCTAAATAACCTTCATTTTCACATGTCCAATTTCTAGAATGTTCCCTCTACAGTAAGTGGTAATCTATTTCCTCCCTCGTTTAATAATCTGTCCAGCAGTATAGTCAGGAGAGGTGACTGATGTCAGAGAGGTGTTGGGTTCCTCTGGTCTGAAACCCCAGACAAAATGACAATCCGCTATCCCCTCTGAATCCCAGGCGTTGCACTCACCAGAGCCCCCACATGTCCCGCCAGACTGCTCCCCATGTACCCCCTCCGTGTACCCCAGAGGACTCCAGCTGCAGCTACCCACCCCCACCTCCACTCTGGCCTTAAGTGGCTTTATATTTTCAAGCAGAAGATTATGGTTGGTGGCGTAAGTGAACCTCTTTTCTGCTATTTCTTGCCTCAGGGTTCCACAGGGACCCCACACAGATTTCCAGGATGGGCCTGGGATAGGAAAATGCAAGGGGAAGAGCAGGGCAGAAGCCTGAAAGCAGCTTCGCCCTTCCACACTTCCTAGAGATTCGTGCTGCGGCAAAACCCTCCCTACTGCAGTGGAAGAAGCAACCCAAGTGGGCACCAGCCTTGACCAGCGGGCAGAGGCCAGGAGCAAGTAGGGTGGCAGCTTCCTTCCCCTCCCAGGTGGGGATCTGGGCCCCCTTCTCCACAGAATACAATGTCTAACAATGTGCCCCGAAAAGCAATGCCCCAAACGGCATTTAACAACCAGGCTGCTTCCTCCCCCAGACTCTTCTATTTATTGGGATTAGGAGATAAAGCGCAGCAGTTTAAGATGGGGTTTCTTCAAGTAACTGACATGGGAGTCAACACAGGACGTGTGAGCTGGTCCCCAGTACCTGCAGAACGAGGCCTGTTTAGATGTCAGTGGAGGAATGGGGCCCAGTTCAGCCCAATTAACATTTATCCGCCGAGCGCTGGGCCTGAGGAGACCAGAAGGCACAAGCTCCTCGGCGGTGGGAACTGCCTTTAGCAGCTGCCAAGGAGTCCGGGACTCCAAGGAACATCCAGGCGTCCAGTTCTCTGCTCTGTCTTCTTCCCAGTACCCATCGCATGACAGATTTTGTTTGCTTACACTTATTGTTGTCTGTTGCCGTAGAAGGATGACCTTAACCTTCTTTTTTAGATTTTCTATGGGTCCCCCTGGACATATGGTCACCAAAAGAGGGACGGACAGCAAGAACACAGGACGGAGGATGACATCTAGTTACTGGAACAGGACTGAGATTGGCTCGAGAGACAGACATGATGAGGGTCGGCTGGGGGAAACAGAGTAAAGGAGGAGCGCTCGGGAAATCCCACTGCTAGACCCTCCTGAGAGGAGGAAAGCAACGGAGGAAGGAAGTCCTGTCCTTAGCTGCTTTCCTTGCTCAGGACAAGATGGAACATGGAGAATAGAGCTTCCTCACAAAGCCACACAGAGAGCAGCAATCCCCAGGCTCAAATTACTCTGATCTGCATTTTCTGACTGATAAAACAGGGCAGATCCAGGCGTGAGGGCAGGGGAGGGTGGGGTTGAGAGGGTAAGTAGTGGGTCTCAAATTTAAAACCTTTAGGTAAGTCTGCCCCTAGAGCCCTCTTTCTTTCCACAGGGCTATCATATTCTCTCCCCACATATTTATTCTGAAAATAGAGGTTTAATTATTTGTTTCCCAAAATGATTCACAATAGCACTCCCTTAATAGCAGGCTCCATTGGAACACTTAAAATAAGTCCACTTTTAAAAATTCAATTCACACATCATTTTGCAAAAATCCTATATATTGTAAATGAGGTATATTATAAAAGTTAGAGGCATCCCACCCAGGAAGTGGCTTTTCTTCCAGGCCTGTTCCTTCTTCCTCCATGGGGGCCGGGGGCAAAGCCGCAGTCCACCCACCCCTGAGTGGAGGCGGCAGGAGGCTGGGAGAGCTCACGGCCCAAAACCATTGTGGGCCAAACTGGCAGAAGCTGCTTGAAAAGCAAGTCCCACATCTGTGCAACTGTCTGTCAAACTCTCCTTTCTTTTTATTTCTTATGAAACCCTTGATAGGGACCGAGGGAACAAGGGACCTAGAAAGCAGACTAGGAAAATAAATGCTGCCCCAACCACTCCAAACACTGTCTTCCGAACACATACTTAAAAGAAAAAAATAGAAGCGCATAAGGAACAAATTTCCAGTGCCCTTTAAAGCATATTTTAGGAATGAGACGCATTTAAAAGGCCCTCGCAGACTAAATGCCTGATTTACAAGAAATACCGGCATGTTGCACCCTCACACGCGTACAGCCCTCAGATACCCTGCTGGTCTCACACCTGCAAAGCGGGCCCTCTGAGGCCCTTCCACCCGCTTTGTCCTCGTACTCAGTGGTCCTTCATGGACTCGCGTGGCATGGAAATGGAGCACAGGGGCCAGAGGCCGGGACGGGCTCGAGGGTCTGACCAGGCCACACACACGGCCACATGCTCTTGCATACCCAGCTTATTCAGTGTTTGCATCTGGAACGAGCTTGTGCTTTAATCTGTTCAGACAACCCACCAATGCCCGCGTTCCCCAGCCCGCATCGGGGCACGCAGTCTGCTGGCACGGGGCTGAGGACAGTCAAAAGAAAGCAGCAGATTGTCTGATAGAAATGAAATGCTTACAACACGTCTTCTGAATATGTACCAAGAGACTGAGAACCCTTCAAAGGGATCCAAACGGAACACTGTCTCACCTCTGGAGTGTTCTTCTTGAACTCTCGGCTCTGTTCGATGAGCCGCTTTCGAGACTGCTCGCTTTCATCTTGCCGATTCGCCAATACTGTTGCGGTGGCATCGAGTTCCCTCTGTCGAGAGAAACAAAAAGAGGAGACAAGATTGTAACTGCACTTTGTACCAGAGAAGATCACATCTGCATCTGACCAGAACACTGGGGAGAGCCCTATATTCCCGGCACTACCCACTCATGGGCACAGGAGGTGCGGGGCGCGGGGGTGGGGTGGGGATGGGGGTGGGGGAGGGGTGGCAGCCGACGGGGAAATGGACACAATTGCGTGGTTTCCAGCCAGTAGCAGGAGCTGGTTTGAGAAAACGGGATGCGCGCGCTCAGCTTTCATGAGTGTATCGACGCCACCCCACAAATGACTGTTTCTGGAACAAAACATACAGATACATTTTTCTTTGCTGAAACCAGAGTCAGGCCAACGCCCAAATGCCATCCCTCCCTGGAGTTGCTCACTTCTGTTCTTACAAGTGTCTCGTCGGGTCCCTACGTTCTGTCCTTCTGCTTCGCTCTCCCCTCCTCATCGGGGCGTTCTCCTTGGCTGTCCTTCAACAGTGTGGCCTTGGAATCTTTTGTAATGATACTTCATTTGCATTCATACAACAAACATTTATTGTGCGGCTTACTATGGGCTGGACATCATGTCGGGAACCATTAAACTTAACCTGTTCCTTATTTTTAAGAGGGACCTTTAAAAGGCAAATTCCAAGAACAGTGATTTCCAATATCTTGCAAACTTCAGAAATGAGGCACCTGCAAACAGCAGTTATCCTCAAACTGTATTACTGGCATTGGAATTCTGAGAACCACCAGGAGTGGGTCCCCTGTAACAGGATCTACCAGGGGCTAAGGGCTCTCGGCTCTGCTATACACGACAAACGGACGCTCAAAGCATCAGAGCACCTAACCTGGTCCCTGATCGCGGAAATTCTGGGAGGAGCTGCCAAGAGGATCTTTTCAAACAAGCCTACAGCAGATGGGCCCCGAATGGTGTCCCAGGCTGACAGCAGGAACGCAAGGACACTTTCCCGTAGCCACCAAAAGGCTTGTTCTCTTGCTGAGTAGCTTCAGTCACTAAAGACACACACTAGCACCTTCTGCTCAGGATTAAAGTGCCTGCAGACTATCTCCTTGGAGGCGCAGCAGAACAAGGACCCAATCAAAGGCTGAAAGGCGAGGAAAATCAAAATGAAAATTCATCCACAGACACGCAGGAAGCAAGTGAGAGCTTCTCCACCCACCCTCCACCCGCCTCATGAAGTTCCACCTGCTTTCCTTTTTGGTGGAAATACTGAAGTAGCCTGTGAGCCCTGCTGGTGAACAACACTTCATTCGTGCCACCATGGGGTGGGCCACTGCCAGACAAGATGACAGAGTGCTGGAACAAACATCCAGTGTTTGCTCGACTTGGAAATTGTAGACAGTTTTTGGGGGAAGGGTGCACGGGGGGGCCTACCACCACACCAAACTCTCGCCTTTAGTGTTTCTGGCATTACAGCAAATCTTGGGCAAACAAGTCCAAAAGAATAACGTGGGCTAGAATTCAAGAACAGATGTCAAAGCTACTGTAGAAAAGAGGGAAACACTGCACATTTTGATAGACCACATTTGAAACACATCCCAGTCAAGTGAAGGCAGAAAAAAAAAGAGCAACCGACACCAATGTGGCAACGTGGGGCTGGAGATGGAGAAGAGAGAGCAATCGCAGATAAGCAGAAGGCTTCTCAGAAATATAAACAATCTGGTAAGGAGGAGGACGTACCCATCTATATTTAAGCAGCAGCAGCAGAAATCATAGAAGGAGACTTCACGAAGGGAGAAAGAAGCCAGTATTGAAATATGACCAAAACAACAAAAAAAGTAAAGTTGATGTTTTGTTCCAATCACACATAGATGCAGAAAACTTAGAGAAAAACAAAGAGCACTGACTACTTCCAGGGCCGGGGTGGGGGTGGGGGCAATAGGAGGCGGGGGGCTGGGGGGGAGGGCTGTAATCAGCAGTGTCTGGTGATTTCTGTCACCAGGTGCAGGTTGCTGGGGGCTCACCAGTAGGAAGAGCTCAGGAGTAGTGTGTGCGTGTGGGGGCGGGGGGGCACTACAAAAAACGTTGAAGAGCACATGGTCTGTGGGACCCTCTGATCCCTGAAGTGCCCCCCAAGCTCCCCAGGTAGATCCATTAGAGAACGCAACTGAGGGCTGAGGCTGGGACAGGAAGGCAAATCCAACTTTATCACAGGGCCGCAGGGCCAGCATGCCTGAGGCAACCTGCTGCTGTCAGCCGGGGACCCCCCAGGGGCCTGCCACACTCCCTTCCGCATGCGTGCAGACATATGTAGGTCCACAGGAAAAACCAATGGGAGTCTCCAAATTTAATACCGTAATCCTACCCGCCACCGCGGAAACAGATTGACACAGCAAGGAGAGACTGCGTCCACAGATCTGGGGGGCAGCTGCCACTGCCCCAGGTTTGGATGGTCAGATTTAAGCCTCACAATCTTTGACCGAGTCCCTGGCTTAAAAAACACCACTGAATCCTTCTAAAGGGCACCAAGACTTTCTCAGGCTGTGGGGACAACGCAAAGGGAGGAGACAGCTATTACACATAAGCCAAACACTGTTTTATTATCTACCCCGCCTGCCCACACTCGAAGTGTCAAATATAACGACACATTAACAAGGGAATTTAATGTGTGTAGGGAGGTGATGGTGAGGGCCTCAAGTACAGAGCCCTCAGCCTCTGAGTGGCTGGTCACATGTAAAAAGGAACGTGGAGAGGCCCCACATCTCGGCATTAAAAACTCGCAAAGAGAGAAAAAAACAAAACCATGAAGCAACCTAAATGTCCAGCAATAGCATCCTGGCATATCTACTCGAGGATTATTCGGCAGTGGTTACAAAATATATCGTGCTACGTGCACTCTATGAGATGGAATGAGCTTCAAGATATATTTAAGCAAAGAAAGCAAAGTGCAAAACAATGCTTGCACTGTTTAAGATGGTCTCTACACATACGCTGGCAGAAGCTTCGATCATCTCTAGAAAGATACCGAAGACACTTGTAACTAACTGTGCGTGGCTCTGAGGAGGCGCCCAGGCGGCGACCTGCTCTTCAGTATGCATCTTTGAGCTATTTTTGCCATGTGCACATAGTACCCAATTGGAAAAACTGCAAATGTATTAATTTTTTTTAAATCCTGCTAATGTGAAAAAGTACATACACATAGAATAATACAAACATACTTGACATAATGCACCCCATGTATGAGCCTGCATGTCTACCTGCCCAGGGCAGAGGCCTAGAATAGACGACGACCTCGTGACTTACTCTGGTGCTACCAAAAATGAGGCAAGTGCATCCTTTGTCAAAAAAACAGCTGTTTCTTGCCCAGCGCGTTGTGCACTGGCCGGGCTTAGGGCCTATGAACGAGGAGGAGGGGGCCAGTCACAGAAAACACCCCTCAGTCAAGCCCGACTTTCCTGGGGAAGGGCAGAAGAGGGTGTCCCCTCAGAACTATCTACAACTCTTCTGCTGGAAACACCCGAGGGCCCCAGATCCGAGGTGACGGGAGGGAGGCAGGGCTGGGAGCAAACCCTGGGGCTCTAAACAGAGGCACTTCCACCGGGGCTGACAGAGCTGGAGAAAGTACTGAGAAAGCGTCTGGTAAGGATGGCACCTGCATACAGAAACTGCAAGTTGTCTTTTCAAAGTGACCATGGGATGACCAATGGCACGACGAGGTCCAGGGAAAGACCTCTCTGGCTTGGAACCAAGAGCTCTGCACACACAGGACACCTCACTCTGTGAAACGGGAATGGTCAAAGAGCTGTGGGTGGCTGCAGTCCTGTTTTCCTTGTGGATTATCACTTCTGGGTGCTTTTTCTCCATTTCTGACAGGTCCTCAAGTCTCCTAACATGTTAAGCTTCTCTCTGCCTAAACCCAGCCTCTCAGCCAAGCATTAAAGATTTATTAAACACAAAAAATAAACAGCAACCACATAGCTGCCTATTTAAAAGAAACGGGGGGGAAAGAAATCTTTCCCAAATAAAACAAGTCTTTTAATAATGTCAATGACCCGTTTGGAATCGTTTGCCTTTAAAGTGTGTATGTCGGCCGTGTGTTTGTTTTAAATGGGATGGAGGGTGGGTACCTGGGGATGGAGGGTGGGTACCTGCAGTGCCACTTTTGTGAGCCGCTTCTTCCTGGCCCCAGGCCAGGCCTGTGGAGACCCACCCCCAGCAGCCCTGGGCTGACAGCATCAGCAGAGCAAGTGGAGTATTGTCATGTTATTGTCACGAACTGTAATCCAAAGGGTTCGTTCCTCGGGTGTTTCCTTTAGAGCCTATCTGCTAAACTAATCAAACAGCAAGTCCTACATGAGAACTTAAAATGGCTTTGTGTGAAAAATACCTGCTGCACCTGGTAGGTCTCAGGGCATTTTGTTTCATTTCCAGCAACAGAATCATTTGGACAAATGGAAGCTGCTCTGGCTAGAAAGGGGTAAAGGGCCCGAGACCAGCCACCAGCCTCCTTCTGTCACCCCCTCCCCGGCCCCCCACACAGACCATCTCAAGACCCTCAGACAGCGACCCCAGAGAGCCCTGGCTTGGAATCCTGCTGTGACCTATGTGGTTTTGGTCAAATAACATCCCCTCTCTGGAAATAATTAAGGTAATGCATGTCAAGCTGCTCCATCAAGGTGAATCTTTCTGTACTTATCAGAGCCATGCACTTGACCGCAGGCCTCAAGTCATTCCGCCCCCAGTAGCCTCCACTAGACCAGGGGCTCCAGGGATGCACAGATGAACCAGAAGCTGACCCTGACCTCTAGGTGCCCACAGTCCAGCTGAGGAAACGAGGCAGGCATGGGAGAGCCACAAGACAGAAGGGACCCGGCCAGTGGAATGAAAACAGAAGCATGAGGTAGAAACGGGAGAGCACAGTGCCAGCAAGCAAAGTCCCCGGGTTTTTGTGAAAAACGCCCATCCCAGCTGGGGCCTGTGGGCATCTTTCACCCTCCTCCTCATCTGGGCTCCCCAAGTACCTGGCACAAGCTGTGGGTAGGGGCTGTCAGAGACCCAGAATGAGCACTCAGAGGAACCAGGAGCCTGGTCAGGTATCCCAAGAGTATGGGTGGGGGGCACATGACAAGAAAGTGCCACATGGGAAGCAGAGGCCAGCCTGGCTTAGGAACGACAGTGGTGACGGGCTGTTGAGAGGCAGGCTAGGGCCAACGTGGAAATAACTGCTCAACTAGACATGTCCCCAGACAGTGAGCAGGACGTCCACTGCGTGTGCACAGGTCTACACGCACCTACAATGTGCTTACACACGGGATTTCTCTGGAAAGCTCCACAAGTAAGAGATGCTGCTGCTTGTCCTGGGGAGGAGAAACAGACGGGCACTGGGGGACGGGAGGCCCTTCTTCGTACTTTATGAATTTTGAGCACATCATTGTAATGACTATTCCTAAAAACTAAACACTTATATTCTAAAATCTCATTTCCCCCATAATGAGATGACGTAGGCTTTGAAGGGCTGAGAAGGACCTATGTCGGCCTCATTCCCAGAGAGGAACTCCTGTGTAGCCCTACAGGACGTGCGTTTTGCTCTGTTCGTGGGTGTGCAGACTGACAATGGTCTCCATTTAAAGAAGAACTGTGCAGAATCCCCAAAGTAAGTGTTAATATTTTCACTTACTACATGAGTTTACGTAGAAAACCACACCTGGCCCCATATTTCCCTAGTGTTTTTTTTTTTTTTTGGTTTTTTGGGGGGGTTTTTTCAGATACTTAACCCTTACTCACCCCTTTTCCACTCACAGTCTCTGATTCACCACCAGGTAATAAACAAACCTGAATTGTGGCTACAGTATTCTGTCATGTGATTCAGTCACATGGGTCAGCAGTGAGCATTTCCACTCAGGAAGCCATAGTTTGCACAGAATTAGACGGGCCTCCAACAGGGATCCTAGTGGGTGAGTGGCAAAGATGGAGCAGATGGAGCAGAAGGACAGACGCGCTCCAGCCCGCCTGGAACCAAGAGCTCCCACACTCCACGCAGCCCAGGAGAATCTCAACAGAAGGCAAGGAGGGAAAAACACACTGAATGGAGAAAAACAGCACTGACTAAGGGCAGAAAGGCAGGAGGCACTGGACTACGTACAGAGAGATACAAGGAATTCAGTTTGATGCAAGATCAAGGCGCCCTTCACTCCCTCATGGGCATTCATTGCCACACAACTATAAAGGTGACCGGATACACACATACCCCCTGCAGGAAAAGGGATATGCCATGCCACCGCCCAAATCTGAGCTTGTCATTCCTGCTCAAAAGCCTTCACTTCAGGGGCTTCCCAGGGGCTGGGGACGCAACCACCGAGGGTCCACCAGCCCCTGCGCTGGCACGCTGCTCTTCCTCTCGTGTCCTCAGAGGGCTGGGTCCACTCCTCCTCGGAACGTCAGCACAGGCCGTCCCTCTGCTTGGAAGCCTTTCCTTTCTCTCTTCCATGAAACTGTCAGATCTCCACTCAGATATCACTTCCCCTACCCCCTCATGTCCTTCCACCCGGCCCGGAAGAGGCTGGAAGGTGGTGCCCCCTCCCTGACCGGTCTGGCCGCGGTCCTAGTTGGCAATTCCGTGTGTGTGAGAGACTGTATGGTGAACGTCCCTCTCCGGCCTGCGTTTTGCTCACTATGGGACCCTCAGCACTCCATGCGTTCCTGGGGCACATCACAGGCAGTAGTCAAAATTTGATAAGAAAGAATAAGCTAAAAAGAGAAAAGGGGGGGGGGGAAAGGCACAATAAAGTAAGTGTTATAACAGAAGTCCAGAAAAAAAAAATGCTAAATGGAAGGCTCAAAGGAGGAAGGATGACTTCTTCTTGGGAGAAAATTAGAAACAGCTTCATGAACATAAAAGCATGAAGAAGAGCCTGCCGGCCAGCGGGGTTACACTCCAGGTAGAGGGACCGATATAAGGAGAGAGGGGACACATTTAAGAACCCCACAGACTGGCAAGGCTTCCAGTAGGAAAGAGAGATGGCTGCAAGAAAAAGGCCGGCCTAAGCACTGAGGTCTTGGGTGGCAGAGAACAGTCTGGAACAGTTCAGGAGGCTGTGGGAACAGAGGAGGAGGAAGAGGAACGGCTGACAAAGAGCCGTTCTTAAAGGTAAGCACGGCTGAGGAGGGCGGGTGGACCTGGAGGAGACCCACGCCCTCTTCTCACGCAGCCTCCGGATCCGGGGTCAAATCCTAGATTGGCGCCACTGTTATCAGAATTCCTATTACATGGCTAAGAGGGGCTCCTGCCTGCGGAAGCTCCTACCCTGTTTCCCCGAAAATAAGACCTAGCCGGACCATCAGCTCTAATGCGTTCTTTGGAGCAAAGATTAAAATAAAATACAATATAATAAGACCGGGTCTTATATTAATCTTTACTCCAAAAGACAACACTAGAGCTGATGGTCCAACTAGGTCTTATTTTCGGGGAAACACGGTAGCAGCCTAGGAAGTAACCTGCATCGCAGCCATAAGAATGGGGAAGAGGAAACAGGAACAGGGGAGTCCATTCCAATAGCACCGTGAGGAGAACAGGGAACAGCAAAGCAGACACGGGTTTGCTCTTGAGGCTTTTCCCCGGCCACGTCTGCTTCCTGCCTGCACCCCTAGAGAGAAACCCCAGCAGAGATTACTGAGGGAAGGAGTGCTTTTCCCAGGGTAGAGAAAGTGGGGTTCCTGGGGTGCCCAGCATGGAGCCCACACATAGCAGGCGCTCAGTAAATGCAGGCAGAACTGGGTGGATAAGTGAGCTCTCTGGGTTAATCACTCTCCGTGGTTCTCTGACTTAGGGAACAAAAACTTGGGTGTGTGAAAAGCAAGGCGCTGCCTATAGTTCAAGTTTCTAGTTATCTGGGGCTTAATCAGAAACGCCGTGCATTTCAGCCCTTGCTGAAATCGGTATAGTATATGTGGCCAGTCATCTTCTCCCATCTTGGAGACTAGAGCCAAACCATAGGAACCCAACCTCCTGGCCAGATCTCACAGAGCACAGTGGCGGTACTCACAGCGTGAGGGTGGCTCCTGTGCCCCAATACCCCAGAGAAAGCAGAGAGGATGTCTGGAACCAGGAATGGGCCGGGGACCCACAGGGCGACGGAGAGGGACACCGGCGTGCATGTGGACTCTCACCGCCTGTCAGCGCTGCGACCAGCCCAGCTACCTAACCTACAGCGGGGACTGGAATACATGCCTCGTAGACATGTTATGAGTATAAAATAAGATAAAATGCAGGTACCATGAATAACAAAGTTAGTTTTGTTTTTCCTCTCACTATTCAACCTGACCCCACCTCAAATAAAGATTATCTTCCCATACTCTTTTAACTTTTAAAATGGTGTTATATGGCTAGTATGTACTCAGTATTTCTTGATTCTGGGAGATGACTTGAAATTAATACCCAATCTAGAAAATTCGAGTGAAACGATTTACTCCAACATACACTTGCCCTCCACGGCCTTACCACCACGGGCCGCGCAGCCGGGAAGGGACAGAGGTGGGGGCAAGTTTCTCAGCGTGTATTTTTAAATATAATTTTGATTTTGGATGAAGTGAAGGCATTACCTATTCAGAAAGTTAAAAACTGAATAAAAATAAATAAACTGGCTTCGCAAAAGCTCTGAGTACAAAGTTTTCACACAAGCCTTTTCATGAATTCCTCAGGATGGGAAAATTTCAACAGAGAACCAAGATTTTGTTTTTTGTTGTTTTTCACCCCATCGAAAACCCACTATGCAAAGACAAAAATGCCAGATGTATCCAACAAGCACTGCACTACATATAGTACTTGCCAGACTCTCATTTAAACAGGGAGACGTGAGAGACGCGTCTTGGTGCTGCATAATGGAGTATGGGCGGAGAGAGACCTGTGTCGCTGACAGTAGGTGCTCAAGGCCCAAGGCTGTTGCAGGGAGAGGGATGTCTTTTAACCCTAACAACAACGATTCTACTTTACATATTAATTAAACCAAATGAAATTGCTGATATCTGACCAGTTTTGAGCTACAAAAATGTCTGTTTCCCAGGTAGCATTCTTTACTGCTCTCTTTGGCTGTATCGCAAAACAAAACTAAATTCTGCCTGCCGGCCGCAGCCTTTCAGACACACACAGCTCCAAATGGTAGGAGTGCCTCACCCCTCTGACCTTGTATTTCTCCTAGGGGCCCGAAGGACCTTTCCTTCTCTCATGAGCCCCGCACGGAGCCATCAGGGTTGGTCCTTGCTATCTGGCTATCTCATTTGCCTGGGCTAGTGGTTTCTTCCTTGATTGTCTTGCTCCTGGGTTGAATTGGGATTGGGGGTGTCCCCTGGCTGGGTCCCTTGTCTTCTGTTTTCGCTGTGTTCCCCCAGGCCACAGCCTCCACCTTCCCCTGTAGGACCCACACTGGGGATGTGACCTGTTGGCATTCCCCATCCCAGGGCCTCAGGATGAACTTGGGAGAGAAGCAGCCACAGATTTCCTAGTCCCATGTCACAGATGAGGAAACCACGTCTGGGCATGTATGTGATTTACCTGCTAACAAACGCCCAGGGAATAGGTCCCTCAACTCCACAGCTTTTATCATTCCTCTTATACTTAGTGTACATGATGAGTTTTGAAATCAAATGGGAACTTGTTAACATTTTTCAATGTCCATGACGGTTGATGTGGGGAGTCTGTGGCTAAAACATTCATCCCCCTGCCTAGCTCAAGGGGCCTGCCCCACTGCTCTGGCTGCAGGACAGGAGACAGATGCCACAGAGAACATATCTCTTCTCTAAACCCCACAGCTGCATTCGGATGGACAAAGAGAGAAACTCAGGAGGTCTTTAGTGTGCTGGCCTGTCAACCAATTAATTGGAACCAGGGACTAATTAAATGAATGAGGGGGATAAATGGGAACTGCATTAACCAAAATGGTAGCCACCAGCCACATGTGGCTATATAAATATAAATTAAACATTCAGTTTCTCTATTGCAATAGCCACATTTCAAGGGCTAGTGACAACTGTATTTGATGGAGCAGATATAGGCCATTCCATTGATGCAGGAAGTTCTACTGGACAGGGCTGGTCTAGAAAGACTCACCAGGTACTGAGGGAAACATTTCAACTGGTACAGACACTGCTGCTGCATTTCACATACTGAGGAAACTGGTGATTAGCTGACTGGCTGTACCCAAATCACACCACGAAGTGGCAGAGCCAAGATTCCAATCCAGACCTGGATACCAGCTCCATGGAAGCTGAGGCTCTGTGCAGTCAACCACGCCGCCACCTCTTGCCTGCACTCCAGCTTAATGCACTTGACTTTCCCCAGGAAATAGGAGGCAAAAAATGAGGCGGGGGGCAGGAAAAATGTGTTTTAATGACAAAAAGAATCACGCCACTGCCAAAAGGAATAACTCTGATCTCATCTACACTAAATGTTTTTCCGCCTAAAGTATTTGTTTCAGAAATAAGCCTTTAATTTGAATACTTTCAGAGCCAAAATTTCTGTCTGTTGAAAATATTTATTTCTATTGTTTGGCAGGAATCAATTTGTTAGGGCACCAGCCACTCTGGCAAAGGTTCCCTTCCACTTCTCTGGGAAAACGCTTGGCGGCAAAGCCGCCCGCCGCCCTGCAGCTCTCTCTGTTTGGGCTACCCCAGCCACAAACATCTGCCAGTGCAGACGCGACCGTGACGAGGCCAAGCAGTGCCTGTGCGGGAACACAGACGCCTGGGAGCTATTAGAATCCAGAGCCGGGCTTGGTGGGCAATCAGCCGAACACCATTTTTAGGATCAGAGTAGATTTTATCTAATTATTCTGCAAGTGGTAGAAGACGTGTGACCCAGTATCTGGTGATTTTTCATACATCCCTGTCTCTTCTGGCATTAGTGACGTCTAGGAAGCAAGCAGCAGGAGAATTTCCAGAAGACCCTGCTCCATCCTGGCTACAGGAATTTGGACAAGGCAGCAAGCCACCCTGAGCCTTAATTTTCTCATCTATAAAATATTATCACCTACCCTGGCTCACAGGGTTGTTTGGAAAACAGCATGACATAAAGAATAAGAAAAATTCTTGCTAAGTTAGAAAGTTCCATAGAAATGGTAGTCCTTCTTATCTTCTGCCAGGATGAGGTATCCCTCCAACTTCCTCACTTAGCTCCCTTTTCGTATTCTCCAAAGGTGGGGGGGGGGGGAGGTGCTTAAGAAACAGATCATGAAAGTTAAAAGCTATCACAGTTATAGGTGAAGTGCTAATAACTTCATTTTGAAACTGTCAGGTTTGGTTTTTTTTAAATCACAGCTGTGGCTTGCACTAGAACTCTACCTGTAGCTGCATTCCCTTCTCACATTTTAATTAGCAAATGAAAACTCCAAAAAGCTCTCAAAATGTTTTTGTCTGGAATTTATAAAAGTCACAAGATGCCAAGTGGCTGCTGGGGAAAAACCAATCCAGTAACAGCCATCCGCAAACAACTCAGAACAGGTTCATTTGAACAGTTTATGTCAGGCCAAAAAATGCCACCTCTAAGCCAGCTCTGATTTTATTTTTGCAGTTAATTTTCAAGATTTTCAGTGCTGTGTGCAGCGAGCATGCTTTACAGCATCCTGCCATTGGCTGAGAGCTGCTGCCAGCCAGATGGCCCAGCAGAATGACACTCACTCGTATGGCAGGGAACGTGAACATCACGTGTGATTCCTTCACTCGCTCCTGGCACCGGCCCTGCGGGCCACTAGCAGGAAACCTGGGTGCTGGGTGCCAACAGGTGACACTACATGAGGGCGCCTGGTGCCAAGAGCAGAAATGTGACTTTAAAGGGACTGTTTAAATCCTCAAAAGTTTCACCACGAGCTATGTGAGATGGGAGGGACACCCAGCGAGGAAAAGGGGGGTACCATGAGCTTCCCCGGAAGTGCTGCTGCAGTCCACCCGTCTGGGTACTGGACTGGCCCACTCTAGTTGCCAGCTGCACTCCATCCTATCAGGGAGCACTCTGAAAGATAGTTGGGGAGGGGGGTCTTTAACTCAGACTTCAGCTCTAAAGCCAGCTGAAGAGCTACCGTGTTTTCCCGAAAACAAGACCTAGCTGACAATCAGCTCTCATGTGTCTTTTGGAGCAAATATTAACATAAGACAGGGTCTTATTTATATTTATTTATAGTAAAATAAGACCCAGTCTTATATAATATAAAATAAGACTAGGTCTTATATCAATGTTTGCTCCAAAAGACGCGTTAGAGCTGATTGTCCGGCAAGGTCTTGTTTTGGGGGAAACACAGTCTTACTACCTAAATTCACGCTAAAGGATAAAGGCAAACAATTGATGAGCACAGTTACAACAAACTACTACTAAACATATATATATATATATATACACATATACATAATGTTGTTCTGATATTCATTTGCATCCTGCCCTCTCAGCCAGTGCAGCTCCCCACACCCGCCAAGCTCTGGCCCAGCGTGGAAGGCCCCCTTCGCCCCGGGTCCTGACTCCATGGTCTCTTCAGGGCCCCATAGGGGAGCGGTGGAAGAGGAACTAGTTCTCGGGGCAGGAAATTAATGCCAATCTCAAAGCATTCCCAAGCTCTCTGCTCCAGGTTCAGGCTCTCGTCGCCTGTTTTTCCCTAACTCTAGATGTTATTTCTTAATTACACAGATATCAAGGAGATTTTTCTCTATGAAACTCAGCAAAATGATGATACTTGTTTTGGCCCAGGGATGACATTTCTCTATACCCTCTGTTCTTGGTTCTCTATCTTTGTGCCTCTTGTGACTTCTTGAGGGGCAGCAGGGGGTAGGGAATTCTGATGTGGTTTGGGGGCAAAAAGCAGCTCCTGGCAGCATGTGATCTACAAAGGGACACCCCCACCCACCCTATCGCCCTCTCAGCCTCGGCCGGCCGCAACAGGAAGCAACTCTGGCTGAGCGGCCGCGGTGACACTCCCGGCTATTTCTCTGCCCGTGTCATCCCATCCCGTGTCATCCCATCCCATCCCATCACAGGCAAGAAGCCACCGGCACTGATGTACCAGTTGCAGCCACTGTGGTCTGTGCCAGCGCACATTTGATTCTACCGAGCTAATGTAAACAAAAAGGAATGCTTGCCATCGATCTGAAATGATACTCAGGATCGCCAACCATCAGAAACAGAACTATCAATTATGTTCAGTCTGCTCTGGTTACTAATTCTTGAGAGCACAGCGACAGATTTACTTCATCAAGATTTTCAACACGAGTTGAGGCAGAAGAGGATGTCCCAGTTTGCTCCTAGCTATACCCCCTTTACCTAAGTGTCTGCTCACTGGGTTTCACTGGATTTCTATGCACCTGTATCATACTGAAGAAACTGCACATAAAAAGCTCAGTACGCATGGCTGCAGTGGGAACACCTGAATTGTGGCGGTCCAATGGGGTCACGAAGAACCACCTGCTTCCCAAAGATTCTCAGAAGGAAGGATTTGACCGGTTTCAGTTTGTCACCTATATGAAACCAGGGCCAAAGGAAACCAAAGGCTTCACTCCCAGGGGACAGCTATGCAGCCCAAATGATCCAGGAAACTATTCTTCTCCCACCAAGCCCCTCGGTCAACTCACTGCCCCCTCATCAGAGGCATCCCGAGAGCCTCCTGGGCTCACGGTGAGGGACAGGGCCAGACAGGGCGTAAAAGGGCCAACAAAGTGCACTGGTGTGCAAAGAGCCTATAACCTGGTAACATGACTGGATGGCTGAAAGGCAGGACACTACAGGAGACACAGTAAGACTACTGGGAGTCAAGAGGGAGAGAGAGAACTTTCTGTTGGGAGGGTCAGGGAAGACATCCCAGGAACAGGAGCAAGAGATGGCCTTACAGGATGGGTGAAACTTCATGTGGGGGGAAGAAGGGGACACAGGGAGGGTTCCAGAAGGCACAGAATGAGCAGAGGTAATAAAAACAGCTGCAGCTGCAACTGACTCCTGCTTCCCATCTTTTGTCATTTTTAATCCCCACACTGGTGCTAACATGGCCATTATGTGCACTCTGGCAATGAGTGAGAACACTGAGGCTCAGAGGCAAAGGAAACCTGACCAAGATCACACAGTTACGAAGTAGGATTGAGAAGGCAGTGTTTTCTGGGCCTGAATCTGCTCCCTGCGCTACAGAAGCATGCTCTCAAAAGTGCAACAGGCTTGGGGTTGACATGAGGACAGTGGGCTCCAGGGGCATTGAGGGAAAGAACTCTAGGCTTCCTTCCTCTTCTAAGGTTCTGTGATTACGTCTTAGTTATGGAGTGGGTGAAGGGCCAGACAGGGCGTAAAAGGGCCAACAACGTGCACTGGTGCTCAGAGCCTACAACCTGGTAAAATGGCTGGACCGTAAAATGACTTTTCTTTTCTGTAGTTGCCTCTCTCCTTCCTCCCCACCAGAGGTAGGGGCAGTTCCCTCAGGTTGCTGGTGCCAGGTCTGCTTTGAAAACGGCAAGACAGTGGGTTGTCCTGTGCCACGCTTATTTGTTACTTGTTCGGTCACTAAGAAAGGCAGAGGTAGATCTAAGCACTGACTGGGGCGCCTAATCAGAGCCGAGTGAGCACGTGACCCATGTGTTGCGTCAACGTGATGTTGTCTCTCTAGGCCACTGCCCATCACTGCAGAGCTTTAGAAAGATCATTCTGGAACAGGAAAAATGAATTAGAGGGCGGAGAGGCTAAGAGCGGGCCATGCAATTTAGCACTTCAACGAAGAAGCCATTGGATGAGGGGCTGGATCACCAAGGGCCAGAGAGGTCCAGCCTTGACACCTGACGAGAGGGTAGACACGCAGTAACATCTGCAGTGAGGTCAAGAAAAAGGAAAGAAACAAGAACTGTCTCTGAAAGAATCCTAAATCCGCTTCATTGAATAAATACAGGAAGCAGCCGCAAGAAGAGAAAATAGGATATACTAAAATGGAATTATGAGCCTGGCACTGAAAAGCGCTGGGGACTTTCTCTGTCCCGGCTGTTGCCAGCTTTTGCTTGTGTCCCCCCTTGCTTGAAACGCTCGCAGGGGTCCCAGAGCCAATCAGCATCAGACCTGTCAAATCTGCCTGCTGGAATAAAAGTGGAAAGGCCGAGTGGCAGCCGTAGCATGGAATTTCCTTGTTTTTATTAGTTTAAGGCTCTTAAAGAGTAACTTTTACATTGGGGAAAACTTTTCAAATATGTACTACTTGAAACTTAGATCCAGTTACCTCTCACATGTTTTCAATCATTCTGCTTGCCAATTTTAGTAGTTATCAAAAGACATTTGTGGTTGAAAGTGGGGGAACGGGCTTTCCCCTTCCAGTACATCTGCCCTTCATGTGGTGACCTCACCCTGCTGGATCCCTAACCGGCCAGCTGCCAGAATGGCCTGACGGGGCAGAGCGGGGCGTGCTGCTGGACCGCACAGCTGGATGGAGGCAGGGCGGTTTATGTCACAGCACTGGCACTGCAGGGACACCTGGGTAATGATTTTTTTTTAAACAAAAACTATTGATAAAATCCAGCTTTTTTTTTTATTATTGATTGGGGAAGGGGAACAGGACTTTATTGGGGAACAATGTGCACTTCCAAGACTCGTCTTCCTATTAATTACTGGTACCTAAATGGATCCAGAAACACAATGGATGCACACACACTACATTTGGCCGCTCAATTTTCAACCCCTACAGTTAAACCCCCGAGATCTGGGGCTGATCACCGCTGCCCATGCTACATTCTGGGTTATCCAACACTGACGTTGGGCAAGAAAAGAGCAGACTGTCTACAATGGCCCACATGTGACCCTTAAACCAGCAAAAATAAGGAAGCCTAACTCGCTCTTTGCTGTTGGAAATCTTCTAATTGAGTGCAGAATCTCTAAATTCTAATAAAGAGCCCCTAGTTTTCTTGCTCGGTTAACCTAACACACCCAGGAGTGGCTAAGCCATCAGGGGATCAAACCACCAACGTCTAATATCAAACAATGTAAAGCTCCATGCTCTCACTGAGAGGACAGAGATGGGCAAAGGTAGTTTGAAACCTCATTAAAAACAAAATTAAACACACACAGGTGTCCTAAATAGTTTACTTGATATAAGTTCAAAGGGATGAATGAGACTGATGAGACTGAGGTCCTGGGAGTGCTGGCCGAAAGGAGGCTGCCCTCCTGGGTACCACAGACTTCGTACAGAATAGCAGGTACGGGGCTTCCAGCGGATCAGAGGCAGCTCCGAGGCCCGGGGGCCAGACTGTATCTTCCTCTTCCTGTGGACTGACCGCTGGTCTTAGGCATAGAGGACCACACGGACGGCTCGTAAGAAACCGTTGGGGGTGGGGAACAGCTAGTAGTCCATACATGTCTGCTATGACTATATTCATACCAAGAGAATTATTCGCTCCCCCCGCCACCCCGTGAATATAAAAAGGCAGACAAATCCTCTTAAAATGAAAAACTTCGTATTCAGTCTGTTAGGGACAGGTTCCAAATTTCCAGCATAAACATTTATTTTTAATCGAGCTAATTTTTTCTTCATTTGAAACCTGTTAATTCCATGACTGAGAATCCATCAAGTTTCAGACTGGAATTAATTTTAACAACTGCTTTATACCAAAAATATTAGTAGTTTAGCTGTGTAACTGGCCTCGCTTCACACACTGTCACTGAAAGTCTGCATGTTCAAATTCGTTCCAGATAGTATAGTTCACGCTGACAAAGGAGCCTTCTAACGTTGGTGAGCTCACGCTGCCTTCTGAGGAGCACGCAGAGCTGTCAGAAGCCATGCTAGCAATCTGGTCACTGGTCTTTTTCATAGAGCTGACTGTGGCGTCACCTCGTCCCCTCCTTACTCAGGGAGGGGAACTGTAACCTCACAAACGGTCACCTTTCAACAAATGCATATTGATTACACACTGTCTCCGGGTAGGACTGTTCCCACAAAGCCTGGTGTTTACCTTCATACCTGCTCCCTCACTGATCCCCTTCTCCAACCTCACCTGTCACAAGCTAAGCTGCCCTGCGTGGGTTAGCCGCCTGTGTGGGTTAAGGCAAGCCGAAAGTCGGAGGCTGTGGAGTGTAGTCTGCTACTCTGAGGCATGTATCTTGCTTCATTTTACTGGCAATACAAGAAAAGGTGGCCCAAGTCACATGTAAATGTGTCCCCTTACACACTGCCACCACTTTCACCATTACAATAGTTGGGCAATTATTTGACTGATGCTGCCTGGAAGCTCAGTTGCTGCCACATCTCTGAGAGGACAGGCTTTCCCTAGCAGATTACTGCAGGAAGCCAGCTGAGTTCCTATTTGGAGGGGTCAGAATTTCAGTGGCTCTCTCAGTCTACCTTCCCCAGAATTCTTGAAGAATGCAGGATCCTCAGGCCCCTTGGAAGCTGAGCCAAACTCTTCTTTGGGGCAGCCACTCAACGAAGCTTACCAACACCCCCCAAACCCTGGATGAATATTCTCCAAGGTACGGGTGAGAGAGAAGGACCCCATCACAGCAATTTCAAAATCTCAAGTTACTTCACTGCCAATAGTATCCACACCCGGCAGCCTGGCCAGTGTCTTTTCCACGCCACTCTCGTCCTCAGTGAGCAGCCAGTACCCCGGGCAGGCTCACCCCAACTACCAGGCTGTTTTCTAATGGCCCTGCAGTTGGAATTCCCACTGTGGCTGTAATGGCGCGGCCTTGCTAATCAGCTCTGCTGCTTCCTGCACATCTCCAGGAAAAGCATTTCCCATGTAATTTCTAAAATGTCCAGGATCTAAGGAACCTGGAAAGCTGACCAGGGCTCACCATGGGTACAGGCTCTTAGGACATAAAGCTCAGTAAAGCCCACCATCCCTGCACTCTAGTGACCAGCCAGACGGCATCTGGACGGGACAGCCCGGCAAAGCACACTCTAGGGCTACACAAACCATGCTTTACTCCACAGTCAAGCCAGAACCTCGTCTTCAGAGCTATCAGTCAAGAGACATCCTTCAGGAGCCCCCCCCAAATGTTTACACCGTTCCCCTTCCCAGCAGCACTGCCCCCACTGGATGACTTCTCCACAAGTTTTATTTAAGACCAGCATTAAACCACACCACTGCTTATGAATCTGAGGGCCCGCAAAGTCCAAACTCTGCTCTGCACTCAATTCTGTAGCCAAGGTACTTCCATTCTTTAAAAGCTGGGCCACAAGTCATGCTGTGCTACAGATTTTTATGAGATTCTGGTCACACCTTGCATAACTTTCTGAGAAGTAACAGCACTTCTGGACTTGGTAGCTAATTTAAATTAAAACAAAAAACACAATCCCCACATGAGACATTTTCCTCCCCCAGTGATGGGACATCGTACATGTGTAACCTCCTAATATGCAGAGATAGCACGGAGTTCGGAGCAAAGAATTTGCCACTTATTTACATCTCCAAAGCGTTTCGGATTCTAACTTGAATATATATTTCACACAGTACCAAAACTTTTAAATATCCACAAGAAGATTTCATTTTTATAGGCAATAAACATTAAATCTAAAGGACTGGAACATAAAAAGTGTTTTAATACCATATAAATCACCTTTCCCTAGACAGACTAAATCTCCGAAGGTTTTAAGGACTGCTATATAAATTTTTATGGCAAATTATCTACATAGAAATTATCTGCATGAGATGCACTTTCACTTCTCATTTACATAGTGCTGACAATCTTTTCCATCACAACAGCCAATCCAATTTGGGATATCACACGTAGAGGAGAAAATACCAGAGCCCATGCTAGGCAGACATCTCCCCTTCCTTTTTTCTGCCCATCGTCTTTGTTTGATGCAACTAGGTCTGTGCATTTTTCTACACAAGAGTCTTCAGCTAACCTAGAGCCCGGACGGGGTACGGCGGCTCAAACGGTGAGAGACACAGTCAGGCCGTGCCCAAAACCTGCTTCCTACCACGCTCCTCTTGGGCCAGTTTGATTCCACAGCCCTAGAACTGGCGTTACAAGAACTTTCCATTTACAAGGCAGGTATTTTGCAGAGTTTTGTCTTCGAGGTTAAAATTTTAAAAGAAATCCCAATCAAAGTAGATATCAGGACTGTTCTATCAGAGAGCAAAATGTGTTGTTATCAACAAATAATTTATTATATTAGTGAGTTATAAAGTTTACAACCTGCTCCCAAAATACAAGAAGACTGAATTTCTGTTCCCTCTTAATTTCCTAGTAACAAGAAAAAGTAGCAAACGTGCCTGCTTTCAGGCCTGCTATTAATCTTAGCTAGCCATCTGAAAAAGGATAAAAAAAGAAGGGGTTTCTGGAAATATTCTCCTTATTGGTTTTATTCATATAATAAATATTAAAGCTAATTTTTTGTGCCTTTCATCTAAGATAGTTTTAGGCCTTTTAATGGTCTGAAAATTTAAATACAGCTCTCCTTCAATTTCTTCCAGGGCTTAATTAAATAAAAATAGATCTAGCATCACAAAATTCTGCACAAAACATGAAAATAAAAGAAGTATTTTGGCAAAGGGCACCAATTTTAACTGACTCTAGCTTGGATATAAAAGTATTAACAACAGACTGATGGGAAAGGAAAGCACATTTTAACAACATTTTTCAATTAAACAGTCACATTCTCATGAAATGAAAATCTACATAGATTTTTAGGTTGCGTATAATACAGTAATGACAAGCCCATTTCCTCCGACTCATTACTAAATTTTCTTGTTGAAGTGGCAATTTCTGCCCTGGATGTCTAAATGAGGGTAATTAGAGACCCACAGTAAGTTTTGGGAAACGGAACAACCAGAAGACACTCTGAAATATGGTGCCAGAAACACTCTGTTTTGCAAATGAAGGAAGTAACATTTTCTCTCCAGATTAGAAGACACTCGATGCCAACCAACGGCAACTTGTGTAATCTTATTTAAAATGTGCTAAAGCATTCTACCACTTCACCAAATGGGAGGGAGAGGAGCAATAGCAGACCTAAAATGAAAGAATCCGACCAACAAATTTCCTTCTAGATGCAGTTTTCTTAAGAAGTCCAACTGTCCTCAGCTTGCCACGGGCCAGCTCCGAGCAGCGAGAGGCACAAAACAGGGACAAACTCTCCATTGACACTTAAAAAATAGGCTCCGGAATCTGATTCATTCAATAAGCATTTATAGAGTCCCCACCTCTGACAGGTCAATTTGTGAGGACAAAAAAACTAAAATGGGCACCGCCCCTGCCCACACGGGGTTTACAGTCTACCGTCTACGTGAAACAAATTAGGGCAACCTGGACAATGACCAGCAACAACAAAGCATTCAAAGCAACTCAATTAAATATCTATCAACACTACACAATGGAGGAGACAATGAAAAAAGAGCAGACTTTCTCAGACAGAAATTCAACACACACAACAACTGGTTTAAAAACCAAAATGTCTTAATTTCTTTGAATTTAGTGGGGAAATAAAAATAAAGGATTGCTGCCCCCACATTAGTATTTGAACCATTTGAACCCAACAACCCCATATTTGGAATTCAAATGCCACCAGCTCCATGAAGCCTGCCCTGTTCTCCCACCCCAGTCAGAACTACCCACATTTCTCCCTCGCCTGCACTCTCTTGGAGCAGGTGTCAAATTCCGTGTGGCTTTCAGTTACTGTGGGCCTTTCTAACCCTACTGAGACAGGGGCTGTCTTCCTCAGCTTTGGATTCCCCACAGCAGGGGAGATCCACTCTGATCAGGAAGTGAGTCTGAACGTCCACTCTGCAGTCTTAGAAGACCCAGTCCCAGACTCTGGAGCTCACTGCAAACAGCCAGCTTCCCTGGATTGCAGTTCTCAATGAAATGGTTCAAGAAAGTGCTCTGGTGTCTAGATCTAATAGTTGACCGTCTCTGAGAACCAAATTACAGGATCTATACTAATTCTAAAAGGTACATCCACAAGAACATGTTCAAAATATGATACAAAAACATATTTAAAAAAAAACAAGCAAAAAAAATTCTGCTAAATGATCTAACACTAAGAACTAAGACATCTTACTTAAGTGACAAAAGTGTCAAAAATAAGAAGCAAGCAACAGCTTAAAACAATGTTAAACCACACTTCAGAAATAAAATAGATCTCCTGTTAGCATGTAAAGTGAGAAGGGGTAGATGGTAACAACCACAGCCATGAAAAGGTTCAAGGTCAGTTAATCTGTCCAATTCATTAAGTATATAATGATTAAATGGTAGTCTGAATAAATACAGTTCAGAAAGTAGGAAGGTAGATTTGTGTTTTAGCAGTGAGGGCAAGTACACCAAGTAGAATCAAGCTGCTATTTTTCCAGCCAACCTTTATATATGTTTTCTAAGAGAGACCTACCATTTTGCCCCATGCTGACCCACAAAAGCAACAGCTTATTAAAAACGTAAGGGGCGTGTTACGTTTTTTTACCAAGAATAAATCTAGTGCAGGGCTCTGCTGGGCGCTCTGCCCAGGCCAGACGGCAGGGTTGGCTGTCCAGCCAATTCTGACCAGAGGCAGGAGGAAGACAGGGAGGGGGAAGGGGAGACCTGGGGAGGGGAGGAGCCACCTGGTCAGTGCCCAAGACTTCGGTGCCTCTGGTACCTCAGGAGCTGACGTCCTGCCCTTCCCTGACCAGTGCCCTCTTACCCCTCTGTGTCGGGCGAGGGTTCCTGCTCTGAGCCGACAGACTCCCCATTGTCCCCCCTCTCTGGACCTCGGAACGGAGTCAGGACTGTCTGCTATCCCATCCGAAGCCCCCTCTGATACTAACACCTGTTGATCTGTGACCCCACGTTTTTCCTAGCACTCTCTTCTCCCAGTCAGTTCCTGCCACTGGCTTCCCTTCTTCCCAAATCCTTGGGCTCACCCCACAACACACCAGCAGGAATTTTCAGGGCAGCTGGATCTCTGCTGCAAAGACCCTGGAACCCTGGCTAAGCTATGCAGGGGTGGAAAAGCTTGTATTTCCAGAAAACAGAGCGCCTCCAATCATTTGGAGTAGACGATTTCAGTACCCTGCATGCAACCAGCAAAAATATTGTCTTTGCAATTGCAGAGTTCCTTCTAAGAAATTATTTCCTGAACATTTGACAAGCACTGGATGTTTTTGAAGAAAAAAACTGCTTTATTCTTTTCAAGTCTATTTTATGAATCCTTTAAAGCTTAAAGGACATAAAAAACTAAAGGGGGAAAGACCCTCAAAACTAATGTGCACCTGGTGACAAAGTGGTGGTGTGGGGGAAAGGCACTGGGCCTAGAAGGAGGGATGGTTCCTCCACAATCCATCCTCAGGGAAGAGTTTCTCTTGCTGAGTATTAACTTTCTCATCTGCACAGTAAGAGTGATACCCTTGGTAGGGTTTGTGAGGACTGATTAACTTCAGCAAACTTGAATGACCATCTCGGACTGCCAGATCCTGGGGAGGAAGGACAGAATGGGCCTGATTCATTCATTCACTCACTCATTCATTCATGCCTGCAGTTTCGGATTGGAAACTATCACAGTAAACAAGATGTTCAAGCTGACAGTAAAGAGGGAGAAAAACAATAAAACAATGTATTAAATAAATTTATTTACAAGTAAATATGAGTATGTAAATGTATATAAGTCTAGAAACAAACGTGAATTTATTATCCAATGGAATTAAATGAGATAAAGCACAGTGCTAAGCATAAGGAAAACATTTAAAAATGTTTATTGAACTTACTGACTCTCAAGTCCCTAACTTCACTTTTACACATCAGAGTTTCCCGATGTCGGATGTGTTCTCCTGGAGAAGACTACAAAGCTCTCCATGATGGCTGAGCTGCACATAAACCGGAAGACACCTAAGAGATGTACGCTTCTAGACAAAATAAAGGTCATTTGCATCACCAGGTATACAGTTGTAGGATTTGGTTTTTCAATCCCTGGGCCAGAAGAGCAAGAAGTGCCACAGAAGAAATCCCAGCAGAGGCCACTGCTTCACTGGGCGGTGCCGCGCAGTAGGTGTGGATTCCACCTGTCCCCTGGTTCCTCCCGGAGGACCCCATTAGGGCCGGGGGCATCCCGGCTTGGGTCCACACAGGTGGGCCCACATATTGATGCTTATGTCCGGGTGGCTCTCCTTGTCTTTGTGAATGAACAATTCAGAAAGAGGGGACGCAGAGCGTGTGGTTAAAGGAGTGAGATTTCGCCCACGTCAGGAAGAGGGGAGGCAGTGACGCCGGCGACTCCTAGAAATCCCTCCGCCAGCAGAGCTCCTGCCAAGCGGCCCCAAGGGGACTCCCAACAGCTCGCATCAGGGACCCCGTTCATAAGAACAAGTTCTTAGCACAAATGCTTTCCCTGCTCTGTGCTGGGCACAGGGTAGGGGCTCACGGGGGCTGAGTCCTGGGGCTCCTTTTGTCACCACGGAGTAGCAATGAATCCAGGCGGGCCAGAAAATCTACGAGCTCTCCAGCCGCCTCCAAATCGCAACAAGGCCAAGGTGCCCCCGAGCACTTGGGAGGAACGCAGGGCAGGAGCTGCTTGTGCAGGGCCCGCCTGACCACCGCGGTGCAGTGGCACACTGGGGGACAAAAGCCACCACCAACCAGGCTAGTGGCCGAGACTACAAGAACAGGACTTTCCAAACACACACTGTCCACTGGGGTCCTCGCAATGGACTGCAAGCTCTCAGTGAGGCCATTAGCAGGGCGTGTGGCTGAGTCAACAGAAAAGTCAGCACCAAAAGCCAGTGGCCCATCCACGGGCCGTCCCTGCAGGCTCCCCAAGACTGACATTTACGACAGTAACTAACACAGCTGGGCTCACAACATCACGGACACTCGGGTCTATCAGGAGATGGAAGAGGCCTGGGAAACGTCACCTGCCGCTCCCAGAGGGGCTTCCCACAGGGGTGCAGGGACTCTACCGCCACACTTGCCATGTGCTCATGGGGCCGTCACACACTGGCCCCTCATCTCACTTTTCTTTTCCGTGAACGAAGCCTGTGAGGACAGGGGGGCAGGCCCTGCCCGAGTTAGGAGATGCGAAGAGCTCAGCACAGTCCCTGGCACAGTAAATATTCCCTAAGTGGAAGCTACTGTCACTACTCCTTGAAGCCAAGAGCCTCATCAGAAAAGGCCAGGTGAAGAGTCCCTGGAAAGCATGGATTTTTCTTGATTACGAGATGCAAAGAGGAAATCTCCACAGCATTGACCGGGGCCTTTAGGACCAGGGGCCTCCGGGGTCGGGATCCCTGGGCAGGTTCCTTTTCTCTTCACTCCTCCCCCTCTGACTCCCCCTCTGACCTGCAGGAGGAACCTGCCCCTCCAACCGTGTCAATCAAGGCACTGCAGATCCCCACTGACAAGTCACCCTCATCTCCACCTAACACTGCAGTGGGGGGATGTGGGCCCTCGCCTGCCTCCTCCTCACTCCTGGCTGGAAATCCTCTGGGGGGAGCACCCAGCCCACAGCAAGGCACCCCTGCACCTAAAGCTCTCAGTACTCCTCAGTGAACAGATTTCTCCCAGCCTCCAGCCAAAGGAAACAGACCTCAAAACACTGGCCACATGAAAGGCTCCTGTGTAAAAATAATTCAGCTCAACAAATATTTCCGCTACATGCAAATCACAGAAATAAGCGCTGCAGAGGACGCACAGAGGGGAGGAAGCCAGCGCTTCAAAGGGCCTGAAACCCAGTGAGGAAATGAGGAGAGGAGCATGCTGGAGAGAAGGCGTTCTGGCTGCTACAGCAGCATCAAAACCAGGCAGAAGTGAAGCCCAGGATTCCAGAAGGGGGGGAGGGGGCGGGTTTGAATTGCTGAAGATCCCATTAGAACAAATCCCCTGTTTATCCAACATTTGTGGTGTCACTGTGTAAATATCCATTAAAGCGCCAAATCAAGTATTAAGCACTTGTATGCGAAAGTCAATGCACTATCATGCGTGCACAGGAGTTTGCAAAAAGAAAACAAAACAAGGACATTAAACAGAATTAACTGTAATCCATGAAATTGACAATCACATGTAGTTTTGTCTCGAAGCCCCACCTACCCCTCTCCTGCTCTCGGGGAAGCCTGCTTTCCCAGGCTCTCTGCACACCCCACGTCCCAGGGTGGAGAAGGGAGCTTAGCGCTCACCTCCCCGCAGGGGGCTGAAACAACTGCTTGTCCCAACAGAACGACTTTGGGATGAGGCCCCCATGGCACACTGCCTTCCACCCCACCTACAAATTAGTGCTGCCGCAATTACCAGAGAGAAAAGCATGTGCAGAATCATGGGAAAGGAGAAAGGAGTTCTGAAGTCAAGTGTTTCTGGGGCTCCATCAGGAGGACCCGACAGATAAGAGACCTGCGGCCTGTGGCCAAGGCCTCCATTCCCTGGTATTTCTCAGTAGCATCTGGCACGCCGTGGGGGCTCTATCACATTAGCTAATAAAAGCACAACAATAAATAGAAATAGCCTTCTGAACTCAAGCCAACTTTGTCTCTATGTACACATTATAAAATATCTCATGCAAGCCAACCATTTCTATATTATGCTAGTTTCACCCCAATATAATGTTCAATAGCTCTATTGCAAACACAGATTACTGGCAGGACTCATTAAAAGAATGACAACATTCTGCATTCAGGCCATGTGACAGATTTGCCCCATAAAATAACATGATTTAAAAAAAAAAAAAACATCAGGGTGATGGCACTACTCCTGCCTACGAAAAAATCAGCAAAATATGAAGATAAAAGGAACCACCATCCCCTTCACAGCCTAAAATTTAAAACCTGAGCCATCAAGGTTGAGGTTTGGAATCAGTCCTGATCTGGAGTCTCCGGTCCATTTCCAGTGACTCAGGGCTCCGCATAAATGAAACAGACAAAGATGACGTCCCACCACTCAGAAGTGCTGCTCCTTAGAACACGCAGAACCAGCGGGGCCTCAGAAGTATGCACAGGCTTTTATCCCTGGCTGTCAAGTCCCAGGACAACCTGAGGCGGGGGAGACAGAGGCCAGCCTGGCCCAGGCCGCTGTGGGAGTCCAGGGCTCCATCGAATGACTCTGGCGGTCACCAGGTCACCAAGAAGGGCACGCTCCCATCCGGAGCCCAGCTCCAAGCAGACACCCACGTGGAAATGTCTCTGTTGGTTCCCCCTGGAACCTGTGCATTCACAGCTTCCACACGTGTGTGGGGCCCTGTGCAGGGCCAAGTGTCAAAGTCAAAAGTAACGAAGAGGCCACCCAACACAGGCTTTGAATGGGAGACCAACAGAGGCACTCTGGCTTCCATGCACAACTTCCCTTACGATATTTTTTCTACAACAAAATCACAATGCCAATATTGGATAACCATCAAAAATTTTCACTTTATTCTAATTCCAGGAAAATAGGTCTCTGAAAAGAGACACGTTCGCTAAGTAGGCTAAACTAAACGCAGTGTGTTGGGGAGCCGGGGGGTTGGCTCTGCGGAGCTCCTGTGAGACGGTCATCACCCCTCCAGCCCGGCACACTTGGTGACCAGTCAGTCATTTCACCAAGCTAGTAGACGGGCTGACTTACTGTATTATGCTTATTTATTTACTAGCCTTATGGGCATCTTCCTATTAGGAGGTAAGTTTCTTTTTCAGCAATTTACTGTGCTCCTAACATGTGCAACTCATTATACGAGGCAATTGGAACCCTCTCGTCTGGTTCCCCAACCCTTAGAGGTATCAACAGTAGACTAACACTGACGGTCCCGCTGTGTGCCAAGCATTAGCTAAGCAGCATTACAGTGAGCGTTCACCCCACATTGGGACCTGGCTCAAAGATGCTGAGAACCGCGTCCTCGGCCCCACAGCCAGAGCCCAGCTCTGCGAGTTTTCAGAGCACACCTCTCTCCGTTCCTTTCTGGGGGCAGGGACAGGGCTGTCACAGAAGAGACCGGTCTGGACTTAGTTTGCTCCGCCATTGCGTTTTCTTGCCGAGGTCCAACCCCCGCCCCCAGGTGAGGGCAGGTGCTACGTCCATCTCCGTCCATCTCCATCCATCTCCCTCGCCCTTGCAGGGAGCCTCCGCCCACCAGCGCAGAGCCTGGCGCCAGGAACAGATGCACGCAAGTGTGAAAGTTCATGGTGGGCGGGCAGGGCCAGCAAGGGCCCTATTATTGCTGTGGTCCCTTCTCCCATAAGAGCACTGCACAGGGCATAAAGGCGCTCGGCCCTCGGTTTTTGGAACTGTTTCCATATTAGATTCAGACTATGACTCGGCTCTAGCATGACAAATGACTCGGCCAGCCTACAGAAGTGTAGGATGAAGCCAAAACCATCATTCCCCACCTCCTTCCTCAACCATTGCCCCCTTCAAGGAGGTTTCTGAATGCCCAAGAATCACAAAGTTGTTGGTTCCCTTTTCTTTCCAGGCAAAACACCCAATCACATGATTCGGTGGCCCAACAGGTTCTGTCAAATTGCTGAAAAGGCAGGAAGAAATTCTTGACAAATCGGCAGTGTCAGAAAATCAATTCCCAAATGCCATGTAATTCACTGACAAGCCCACGGGGGCACTCGTACTGAATGGGAACAGATTTCTTTTCTTAAAAAAGAGCCAAGATAAGAGCAAGAAACATATTTACATTTTGTCTGCAGACCCGAGCTCTGAGCAGGCGAGCAGGAGTAATGAGAACAGTGCGTCACAAACAACTCGGGCCTGCCAGCGATGAAAATTAATGGGAAGGTAAGGAGCTTCTTTTGATGCTGGAAGGGCTCCAGTAAAAACTGGTCTGTACATGGGAACACGGTGTCAGACTAAGAGAGAATCAGCTTGTCTGACTTGTGGTTTTCTTGACAACATTCATCTTCTCTTGGCCTGATACAGGGCAATTAGTGCTTGTCAGCTGAATCATGTGTTATTAAAATCATTCAGGCATTTTTTAATTACGGTTAGCGAGACAGACAGTAATGAGATCTCCAGCAACTTTAACTTCCCACTTCCTTTTCAGATAAATCTTAAGCTGCTTTTTTTTTTCTAGTGATGTTTCAAAAGAATTGTTTATTCCTGCAGGTAGGTACATGTAACCCAGCCCAGCTTCCCCCACCTCCACATAAAACATCAACTGCTGGGGGCTCTCCCTCAAATCAATCACACAAAGACATCTTTCTTAAATCTCTGCTCCCTCTGGTCAGACCCGGGGCAATTTCTGCTCAACAAAACGCTTGTAACAGGGGATTCCGTTCTGGAAGCCTCCTTGGATCTGGAGAGCTCCCAACCTGGGCCCTTCCCCAGCTCTCTTCCCTCCTGCTCCTAAAGGGTCACAGCCTGTGCTCCATCTGACAATGACCCATGGTCCTCATTGCAAAACCCACCTTCTCTCTGTTAGCTCCTTGAATCATGTGATACAAAAAACCCAGGAAGCATAAAAATGATTTAACTTGCTTTTATAGTCTATATTTCATCCTATTTGCTTTTACATTAACAATTCTCAAAAAGGTTAAAGTACAGTATCTGGTTCAACTTGAATCTGGGTTCATAATTTTTGTCTTTTTAAATGCTCCCCTTACATCGATATTTCATTGAGGGAATAATTCCCTTTCCTGGGAGATTTCGAATTTTTATGATCTCCGTCCTTTCTCTTTATACAGCCAGGAGCCAATGTGATTTTTGAGCATTTCCTGGTGCGCCATCTGTTGCTTTACGAGGCCAGTGTGAGGGGTCTGGGGGATGTGTGATAAGGAGGAATAGCCCCCCAAAGCCTATTCTTGTGGGGGGCGCACATGCTCCTCTAAACTCGCTGTGACCGTCATTCCCAATGCGGCCGTTTCTAAGGAACGGGGACTTCTGAATGTTCTACAACAAGCTGTCAACCAACAATCGACACACAGGAATGGAACTTTCTGAAGGCAAGTTCTCCAAACCCTGTGATCCATTCTGAGGAGAATTTATGAAAGCCATTTTTTAAAATCTTTTTCCTAAGTTTGTTCAAAATTTTTTTTTCAGTGGAGCACATTATATAATGCGTTCTGACGTTCTTGTGCTTTGAGTCTTGTGACTAGTTGTTTTTTAAAGCAAGCCTTTTCTTGTAGATTTTTATACAATTCTGGACAAGGTACGCACTGCTGTCAAGAAACACATCATCTTCTCCCCGCAGCAGTCCCTTTCCCTTCCAGTCCCGGCTGATTCCTGATCCTAAGGAACTGCACACACGCACACACGTGCACACACACCCCCCACGGAGGAAACAGTTTGGCCTGCACGTAGTGACCGCGAGAGACCATGGCTCACCCAGCTGGACGCCTTCCACGGAGCCGCCATGCTGTCTCTGGGCAGGAGCTGATCCGACAGGTGAATAAATGCCTACACCTGGAACTCCACCAGGGCGCCTGCAGGCAGCCCACACTGGGCACCCAGTGAGCCCACCTGCATCGCCCAGTAAGGCTAGGCTGGAAGAAGGAAACCACACCGGGTCTCAGAACAAAGCACACCACCCCCCTGGAGGCCAGGGGAGCCCACTGCCTGGGGGGACCACTAGCTGACTGGACCTCCAGAGTGGGAGGAGGCGAGCCCAGGAAGAATGCTGAAGACCATCAGAGCCGGCAAGACCAGCCTCCTCCACAGAGAGGCTCCACATAGCCCCTCAGGAAGAAACTGAAACACTGATGGTTAGATTTATTTACCTAGAACTATAGAGCAAAAGGTTCCATTTGAAAGGGCTAGAAACTAGAAATAAAATAGGGAGAACAGAGGGAAGGATCCACCCCAATTTCCAAGTGTTAGAGGAGAACACTCTGCACAGGGTAGATGACTTAGAAGTAAACCATCTTTGCATGTTAAAGCCATCAGAAAGGGACACGGGGAGGGGCAAGGACGGAGTCAAGGTCACCGAAAACTACAGGTGGTGCCCTGCATTCCAAGACCCAGAAACTCCTCCTGGGCTCAGCTCAACAGCACAAGTCTGTCCCCTCTAGTTTGAAAAAGCCCCAAAAGGCAACAATTGCAGATCCTTAAGCATATCAGTTTGTATCACTACAGAAAATCACAGGGACTGGATAGAGGGGACAGGAACCCCTATCACAACGCAAACAAGCTTTGTACCCGAACAGTATTTTGAAGAAAAAGTTTCTTCTACTTAAACTTGTAAGCCACTGGTTCACTTTTTTCTTTATTAAAACAATTTGTTAAAATCACATTGTATTCAAAAGTAGTGATTTGTTGTTGTGGTTTGGAAACGGCACTGTTTGGGACAAAACTGCACACAGGTGGGCTGGTCTAATCCACTCACATACGGGCTAGAGCTGCATCAGCGACTCCTGGCAGCTGCCAGGCCGAAGGGCTACAGCTCCAGCCATGGCCAACCCGGAGGCCCAGGCTTTTCTTCACTGGCCCCGCCTACATCTTGTCAATCTTAGCTGCGATTATTTAGGCGCCTCAAGCTTTGAATTGTTGGAATTTTACTTCCAACACCACTTAGTGAAGTTGTAGCCTGTTGCTTGTTAGTTGTGAGGTCAGCCTCTAAAACGACTCACTGCTTTTTTGGTCGCAAACACTGAGAGCCACTGCCTGTTTCATAAAAGGAAGTGGCGTTATTTCAGGTTGGGGGGTGGGGAGGGAGGCAGCTCACGAATGTGGGGAGTGGTGTCCCACAGTGACCGAATTTATCCTGTCTTCTGACTCCCTGCTTAATTTAAGGGGCACTTACACACTCACTGACGAGAGGGTGGCTGCTGCTGCTTTTTTTGCACTCCTGATGTGCATACTTTTTGCACGACTAGAGTGATCATGAAAGAATGAGAACTAAACGTGGGCCCCAGGTAGGGTGGTGGAGAACAAGGCTGTCTCCATCAGTGCTGGGGAGTCTGAATGGATAGAGGGTATGTGGCTATACCTATCATATTCACTGGTGCACATGTGTGTGACCCCACAACGCTCCTTGCAGAAATGTACCCTGCACACACTCATGCACCAGTGTCAGATGGTGTATGTACAAAGTTCTTCAAGGCAGCACTGCTGTAAGAACAAGATATGTGGAACAACCCAAATATCTATCAGAGAACTGGGTGTACTGAACATGGCCATGCACGTAGAGAAGAGAGAGAGAGAGAGAGAGAGAGAGAGAGAGAGAGAGAGAGAATATTAAGCTTTCACGTACTGATTTGGAAAATCCAGGAAACACTGTTAATTAAAAAAAAAATTTAAACAGGTGAGGAGAGCATGCACTGCATGCTATACTATGTGTGTATAAGGGGGAAATATATATTCAAATTTGTCTCTGTGTGTATAAAGAAACTATGGAGGGATACACAACGAAATCACCAATAATGGGGGACAGGCAGAAAGGAGACTTCTCTTTATGCATTTTTGGGGGAGGGGGAACCATGAGATTATGGTACTTATTCAGAAATAAGTAATATAAGGGATCTGGTGCGATTGCTGCTATGAATTGGTCTGCGTTTTCCGGAAGTTTGGGTCATATGTACCCAAAGTCTTAAAAATATAAACACATCATTCACTCAGCATTTTTACTTTTAGAAATTTAATCTAGAAATTTTTACTTTTAGAAATTTAATGTCTGACATAATCAGACATTAAAAGTAATCATAAAAAACATGCATAGCTGTACGAAGATGTTCATTCCAACGTAGTCTAGAGGAGTAAAAAGTTGAAAAAGAGACCATCAAGTTAATGAAATACAGGAAACCCTACAGTGGAATACAACATAACATGTAACTTTAAAAAACAGCATTTTTTTTTTAAACACTGAAAGATATCCTTAATAGCATAGTAAACTTTAGGCTTAGAAAGACTTATAAAACAGTATCCAAGGTGTTATTCTACTCACCTAGTGTTATGTTTACATAAGGGGGGTGGGAGGACCTAGGACATATACTGAAATGTTAACTGTAATAGGATTAGTGGTGATTTTTATTTCCTTCAATAAAATTTTTTGTACTTTCTTAATTTTTACTAGCATTTCTTACTTTTTAAAATCAGAGTTAATGTCATTGCTATTTTGAGGGGCAGAAAAGCCAAATCAAACGCTGTGTTTCCTCTCTTAGGCAAAATGTTAAGGCCTACAGCATAGAAAATGAAAGAACTGTCTCCGGCCAGATGAAAAGCACTTGGCTAAGCACAGAGATGGGAGCACCTGAGCAGCATGGGGAGGGTCTCTCCCCCTCACAGGTCCTGACCAGCCTCCAGACCAGGTGTTCTTTCCGTTCAAGGTAGAAGTAAGTGGTAAACAGAAACCAGAACCAAAATAGCAAACAGAACACCACAGGCTCAAATGGAGGAGAGGGGTTTTCATCCTCCCTTCTATGTTTGGCACCAACAGTTCTTTGGCTTATTATAGGGCAGTGTGACAAAAATACATTCTAACAGCAATTAAACACCATGTCTAACAGCCAAATGTTTTCGGTTAATAAAGAGCTCTGCTTATAATAAGAGAAATCACTGTCTAATTCAAAGCAGCTGAAATCTAAGCCCTCATCCTTACTTCTTATGAGTGATTAGCAATATTTTTTAAAAACACCAACCAAAAAATCAGCTTACCAAAGGCATGGCACACAGTTTATTATATCTGAAAGATGTGAACTTTCAATCAAAGAGGTCTGGGTTTGGATCCTAGCCCTGCCACTTAATAGAAAGGTCCTGGACAAGTTCACCTTCCTAATCCCTTTTCTTGCCTGTAAAGCAAGATGTGCACAAGGCCCTGAATGGGACACCGGACGCAGCGCCAAAGATGACAACAGCCCCTACACTAGCCTTATTTCCCCTTCGTGACTTATCCCCATCGTTAACCAGCATTGTTAGAAATTAACGTTGTCTAGCTCCTGGCACACGGTGGGGCCCCTTTAAAGTGGCAAAATAAATCTCTCAACAGACACTGACAGGCGGCATCCGTTCTGGAAGCCCTGAGGTGGGCACCCCTGCCAGTGTCAAGAAGTGTGGGTTCAGATGTCCTGGAACTCTACTCACTGATCCCAAATTATTTCATTTAGGTAACATTGTTTTCAATGGTCTTAACCATGCGGCATCCATCACAACTGATTTGTCGATTTTGCTTCAACTACATTGAACCTTTGTCTTCTATAACCACAGATCCCAAGAGTTGCTTTCAAACCACCAGGCTGGACGCACGGCCCAGTGAGAAGGCGTGAACTTAAGAGTCTGGTCTTAAGACTTAAGCTCTTAAGGTCCCTTAAGAGCTAAGCCTGTCACTGGCTAACGACTGGACGTCTCTGTCTGTCTGAGAACCCAGGATAACACCACCTTGCAGAACTGTTCTCAGGATCAAGGGAGACCAGTCTTAAGGGTTCCCACTAGAGCACGGCACTGAGGCAACATGCCACAAACATTTTCTTCCTAACTTCAGGAGTCTCACTCCTCTCAGCTCTTGGTCGAGTCCCAGGCATGACTAGTACTCAGGGAAGCTCAGACGCGTTATGTTTCTGCTGCTTTTTAACTAAAACGGAGCTAATACTACCTGCCTTCTCTTCACCTTTAAGGATGTTGTCAGGATTAATTGAATGGAGCATATTAAGCTCTTATTTCCTCAGAGAGAGACACCAAGTAAGTACAGGATATTATTCTATCACCGGCCTGCTTTAACATCATCCCCCACAACGGGCACGAAAGGAATGTACCATTTCACTCCCACCCTGACTGCAAGAATCCTAATTCAATTAAGCCAGAATCTCATTCTGGAAGCATCTCTTGTTTCAAGGACAATATGAAACCATTCCAGACTCATGGCCTGGATAATATTAAATATAATTTATAGCTGACCTTTGCCAATATCCTGAATATTCTAAGGACCACACAAGGAAATGCAGGCATGAGGGGTCTCTTCACGTCAGCAGCTCCCCTGGCCTCATTTTTCTGCAGAAAACTCACTGTTATTGAACAGAAATAGGCAAGGACCTATTTTTCTATCAAAAGACATAATCCAAAGGAGAAAAATACACCTTAAAATTGTTTGCTTAAAAATGTAGAGAAACCTGGAAAGTTTCATCTGCCTTCCAATATTTAAAATAAGAAAAGAGAACATAAAGTTCTCCAACAAATAAAACTAAAGCCACCATAATGTTAGTCTTCTATAAATGAGCAGGAAAGAGATATGCAAGATCCCACATAAACACTCCAATCTTGAAATATTTAGGGTACAAGTGCAACAGATTACTAAAGCCTGTGTGCGTATATATATACATATATGTATATACACACACACTTAAATAGTAGATAATTTCTTTATAATGACACATTTCAAGCATACATAAAAGCATAAAATCCTATGTACCTACCACCCAACTTCAACAAACTTTAACATCTTGCCACATTTGCTACTTTTTAAAAGGATAATTGCACCTCTATGTTCATACATTTTTTTCCCCTATTTTTATTGGGGAACAGTGTGTTTCTCCAGGGCCCATCAGCTCCAAGTCGTTGTCCTTCAATCTAGTTGTGGAGGGCGCAGCTCACTGGCCCATGTGGAATCAAACCAGCGACCTTTTTGTTCCGAGCTCACACTCTAACTAACTGAGCCATCCGACTGCCCCATATTTGCTATTTTTAAAGGAATAAAATATCATAGTTGAAGCCCCCATTATACCCTCTTCGGTCCCATTTTCTCCCCTCCCCCCCAAATAATCACTTCCCAGAATTTGGCGGTTACCTTCCCCCCCAAAATCTTTCTATATTTACTACCTCTTTCCGGTCTGGTTGTGCATAGTTAACTCCCTACGAATGGGATGACACGACACACACCCTTTATTCCTGCTCGCACTGTGTCTGCGAGTCCGCCACACGACTCGTAGGGCATGTGACCTGCCTCCTCCCAGACCCCCCCAGATGGCCCCTCCCCCATGGACCTTTACATTCTTTCCAGTTGTTTACTCCTGTGGAACACAGTGTGGTGCACATTCCTGTACACGTCTCCCTGCACACACGCCCAAGAACGGCTCAGATGATACTGATTTCATCTAGAAGGAGCCTGCGTCATCGTCCCGTAGGCACCTTCAGCCGTCGCTCGCTGAAGTGGTCGTTCTGGTTTGCACGTCCACCAACGGGACACAGAGTTCACACTGCAAACCCCTGACATAGTCAAACTTAAAATCCTACCATTTGATGCATGTGAAAAAACAACAATAACAACAACAAAAAAACCCAGGCTTTTACTTTTAAAGGCCATCATGTAACTGAAAATCTCTTAATCCTCGTTATTGGACCAAATTAAGTTGAGCTGAGGTCAACTGGTAAGCCCGGTATTCCCCAACAGTGCAAGTCAGAATGCAGGCCGGTCAACCCCACAATCTCCCCAACCTGGGAGGCTACGATCAGGTATTAAAACCAACCAACTTGGGGGGCTCAGAAAGCAGCTGCAACACTACGACGTGCTGCAGGTTCCCCAGAAGGAACTGTCAGAGAGAGGGAACATGGGCTTCCTCCCTGCTGAGCGGCACACACACCTGGGTACCTCAGGCCTTCCACAGCACAGACAGGCGAGTCCAGCTACGTAAATATTTATAAAAAGGATATGTACATGGCGCTAAGCAAGGGTTTTTTAAAATTCTTACTTACTGACTTCATAAGCATCTACCCCCAAATTACTCATTACCAATTTAAAAAGGCAAGGCTTTATACTATCCTCACAGCTTTCTCTGAACAACTTTAAAGAGGGAAAAATGAAATCTCCACCACAAAGAGTAAGAAAAATCCTGTTAAACCAGCTCTGCCACTTAAGGTTAAGGTATTCGCCGTCCTACAGTCTCATCAAGATTGCTGCGATGTTTGCCTGTGAGTTATATTCTCCCGGTATCCTCCAGAAATAATCTGACGAGGTTCCCCAGATCCTCCCATCCATCAGGGTTTGGATGCGAGTTTCGTGAAAGGCAGTGAAGACGTAGCTTTGACTGAATGAACACTTTCCATTCACTGGAACGCCCCACTTGGGGCCCAGAGGTGAGTGGACAACAAGCCCCATCTGTGAAACAATAAACAGGCGGACTGGGCAGCTGCTCCGTGCCTGCGTGCCCTCAGAAGGACGCTCCACGAGGATGAGGACACAGGGATCAAACGATGAGGAGGAGCTCGAGGGCCGCAGGGCAGAGGAGGGCAAGAGACGCAAGCTCCGGGCAGCATGGCCATGTGGGGAGGGGCCCGGAGAGGGCGTTCGGGGAGGTGGGCCCACGCCAGGCAGGCCCAGGACTTGGCTTCCCAGGCGGTGGTGGTCCTGGGATGGAGTGTGAGGCTGGGGGTGCCCAGGGGGGCGGGGGGAGACAGTCCACTGCAGGCCATGAAGCAGCATCCCTAAAGAGAAGTGGGAACGAGGTTGCGGGGCAGGAGGACGAGAAGGGGTCTTAGCAGTGTTTGGAGACGCAGAGGCAGTGGGGGAAGCAACTAGAAGCCTGAACGAGGCACAGCCTTCTGGTCATGGCACTTCCCTATAAGCCCTTACCCGACTCTGTCCAGCCAGCTCACTCGTCCACCTTCTCCTTAGGACACTATGGCCCCCGGAGCCAGAACCCAAGGCGTCCCGTGTGCACAATAACCACCACCTCCTGGGAGCCTCCTGACCTTGGCTGACCTTGTGCCACATGGCTTCCCTCCTACCCTGCCCATTCCCTTCCGGCCTCCTTTGCTGACTTCCCTCCCTCCACTGAGCCCTAACTACAGCAGTCCCAGCAGCACGCAGCCCTTGGCCCCTTTCCTGTTCGATGCTATCCCTCAGGGAACTCATCTGCGCACATGGTGTCAACGAAGGAACTCTGCCAGGCGTTAGGAAGACCTGCGGCCAGTTCTGACTTCCCCTCATCCTCATGCATTTGGCCCATGTGTTTATTTAGCACCTACTGAGTGCTAGGCACTGCCCTGGGCACTGGCAATTCAGCACAGACAGGACAGACCCACCCTGTGGCTTGAACACCATCTATTCAGGGCGTCTGCAAGGCAGCGCATCCTCCCCACAACTCACCTCTCCCGCCATCTGGGTTTTTGACCAAAAACTCGATTCACCTTCCAGCCTTGCCCAACTGCACACCGGAGCTCATCCTGGGCTCCTCTCCCCCTTGCCCCCACCCTGTCATTCCCAGTCCTGGGCCCAGTTCCTCTCACTCCTTCTCACCCTTGCCCCAGGCTGCAGGCCCCCGACCCACTCAGCTCTCCAAAGGCTGGCACTTGGGGCCTTGACTCTCCTACTCCTACTAACCGCTTCCGGCCCTCTTCCCCAGCGCCCTCCCAGACCTAGCCACAATCTAGAGCTTCAAGGGCACAGTGACCTTTTTCCTGTGGATTCCTAACGCGCTTACTGCCTGTCTGCTCTGAGCTCTGCACTGCCCACGATATTTCCTGCACAGTTAATGTACACCAAGTTCTACAACCGTGTGTTTCCCCGAAACTTAGCCGGACCATC
Organism: Rhinolophus ferrumequinum; assembly: GCF_004115265.2. Taxonomy (NCBI): domain Eukaryota; kingdom Metazoa; phylum Chordata; class Mammalia; order Chiroptera; family Rhinolophidae; genus Rhinolophus; species Rhinolophus ferrumequinum. The sequence goes on along the minus strand of NC_046290.1, from coordinate 91,819,281 downwards.
AGTTCTAATGCGTCTTTTGGAGCAAACATTAATAGAAGACCTGGTATTATATTATATTATGTTATTATACCAGGTCTCATATTATAGTAAAATAAGACCGGGTCTTCTATTAATGTTTGCTCCAAAAGACACATTAGAGCTGATGGTCCGGTAAGGTCTTATCTTCGGGGAAACACGGAAGGAAGGCTCTTTTCCCATAAATGTCCTACTGCCCAGTTAAGTGAGGGGTTCCCTGAACAGCGGACAGGGGAGCAACACAGATCACAGCACCTCAGGAGCATCAACAGCTCACACGTCCGCGTGCAGGATGGACTGAGGAGGGGGAGCGCCCAGACTGCAGGGAAAGAGAGATGGCAGAGGAGCTGGCCAGAGGAGATGCCAGGCCAGAACAAGGTCAAAGGTCAGTGGGGCAAGCGGAGGACAGACGCCAGCTCCACATGGATGCGAGCCAGCTCTGCAAAGGGGATGCCAACAGACAAGACTGGTCTCAACAGGACTGAAGGGAAGTTGGGCCCCCAAGTGACCAAGTCCAGAAGGACTGGTCTTCTGACTCCTAGACACTGAGGCGAAGGTGAAAGCTGTACGTGAGTGATCCTACAAAGAAGTTGGCTTAAAAAGAGAAGAGCAAGTTCTGTGAAGTCTGAGCTTCTGGAGATACCCAGAGATGAAGGAACAGAAGGAAAAGTCGAGTCGACAGGTTAAGTGTTGATCCGCTGACACGCGTGCTGGCTCCCGCGATGTGTGCCCCCACCCTCAGGTGCCAGGGGGCACTGCACACAGTGTACCGCTCAGAATTCCACCAGGGCCCTACCCACCTGTCATCACCCCCCACCTCCCTCTTTCTCCCAAGACAGAGCCTTAGCTTGCCACAGCCTTGCCACTTAGCTGTGACTTCGTCCTGGTCACTGCTAGCCTCCCAGGATGAACAGGGCTTCCATGAGGCTCTGACCAGGGGACTCACCACTTGGTGGCCAGACTTGACAGTCTGCCATTAAAACTGCGCATCCAAAGAGTCCCCTGAACAACCAGGACGCTGCCACCTGAGCTAGCTCCATCACACGTGTTTGGGAAAATACCTCTGTGTAAGAAACTATCATTTCATCCACGGTGGCTGAATCTTCTCCACTTTGTAAAATTAAGCATACAGAAGAAAACAGACGTAAAATGCTTGTAGTGATACAAAACACAGTAATTATCGCCGTTGAAAATCGAATCACACCAAATTTCAAATATAACTTTCATGAAACTTTTTGAACCTTCTTACATGGCAATTCCCCCAAAGGTCCCAGTGGTGCCTTTTCAGTAAGCTTTTTTTGTTTGTTTGTTTTGGTTTTTTGTTGTTGTTGTTGTTGTTTTATTAGTTTCCGGTGTCGGTAAGCTTTAAAGTCAATCGCACGCTTAGAGGACAAAGTAGGATCACCTTTAACTCAATGGTTATGGCTTGTCTCACTTAGAGTGTCCCAGGGTTGAAATTTTCATGATTTCATTTGTTAGCAACTATTTAATGAATTGTTCGCTATATCAACCATGAATGACCAGTAAACAATCATACCTGCTCATTTATCTACTCTAGAGTCCTTCAGATAAATGTTTAAGTCTACAATAAAGGGTCTGATATGATTCTATTGTCTGGAGACCGTAAAACAAACCTTCTAGGTAGATTTCAAGGTCGTCTACTTTGCCTACTTTGCCACGGTCTCTCAAAAACACATTATGCTTCCCTTTGAAACCATTAAAACTAAGTCCCATGAGGGCGGGGCTGTCAGAATTCCCAGGACCTAGCATTACGCTTGGCCCTCACTAAACAAACAGTGAAGACGCGCTCAGTGAGTGAGTGACGACCCTTCCACCGTGGCCACCATCCACTGCGCTCAGCACACCTTTGCAGTTGGCAAGGTGTGTGCACATACTCCTACCCTCGTAAGCACCCGTGTTTACAGACTACATACAAGTGTGTAACGGGACACGGCTGCCCCCAGGGGGACATGCACATGACACAGGCCACATGGCTGCTCGCAGGTGGACGTCGGACGCCCCCCCATTCCGTCCAGCCCATGTGCACCCAGCACTGTATGTATCACCAAGCATGACCAGGAAGCAAAGGTTTAACTAACATCAGACTTCAACACCCTTCTCTGCCAAGGGGCTCTTCTGTCATCGGAAAATAATACATTCAATTATACAGGATTACTAACAATCATTTAACAGCGTGAAAAACAGTAACTCTACAAAGTGAAATTCTTAAAGGAACAGAGAGGCAATTTCAGCTGAGAGAAATAAAGATTTAACTTAGCTAATCTGCATGAATATCAGCGCCTCTACGGCATCCAGAAATATGTTCTCAAAAGGTCATGTGCATAAGCATCCACTGTGAAGAATAAAAACAGTTGTTCTGGGTTTCTTGACAAATAAGAATAACCACTCTGTAATAAGAGCAACGGCTGGTGGGTATGTGCAGCCAAACAAACAGGGCTTTGTGCACCTGGACCTCCCCACTGAAGGACCCCAGGGGGCGGGGGGGGGGGTGCTGGAAATGGGGTGGAAGGTCAAGGCAGCAGGGCCAGGAGGAGACTAGAACCTCCATCAGGAACTGGGCCCCAGCCTCCTCTCCTGCCTCCCCGGCTGAGGCGACTGGCAAAGACTCACCTCTCGGGGTGTCAGTTTCTTCACAGTTGAGAAGACTGGTGTCATTTTGGTGATTCCACCAAACATTTCAAACAAATTATACATCGTGAACACTGTATGGGAAATAATAGTATTTCCCATTTTTTTAGTAATAAGGTAACTCACTAAATATATTCATCTTGAACCACCCCTAGAGAAAACATAAACTTTAAATAAGATATTAAAAATAACTACCGTTAGAAAAATGTAAATAAAAAATACAATGAAAGACTACCTCACACCCATCAGGATGAGTTCTATATATAAAAAAAAAAAACAACAAAAGAAAACAAGTGTTGGCAAGGATGTGAAGGAATCAGAGCCCTGTATACAGCTGGTGGGAATGTGAACTGAGACAGCCACTACAGAAAACAGGCAGCGCCTCAAAATATTAAAAATACAACTACTATATGATCCAGCAATCCTACTTCTGGGTATACACTCAAAAGAACTGAAAGCAAGGTCTCAAAGAGTTACTTGTACAACCATGTTCATAGCAATTATTCATAACAGCTGAAACATAGAAGCAACCCAATGTCCAGCCCTGGATGAACGGATAAACAAAATGTGGTCTGTCCATACAATGGAATATTACCCAGCCTGATAAAGGAAGGACATTCTGACAGGCTACAACATGGAGGAACCTTTGCGGACATTATGCTGAGTGAAATACGCCAGTCACAGAAAGACAAAGACTGTTATGATTCCACTTATATGAGGTACTTACATGAGGAGTCATTCAGAGAGAGAAAACGTAGAAGGTGGGTGCCCGGGGCTGGGGAGTTAGTGCTTAATGGGTGCTGTGGATTAGTTAGTGTTTAATGGGAGTTAGTGGATTTAATGGTTTAACGGCTGCACAACAATATGAATGTAATATACACATAAAAATAAGGCAGTAAATTTTATGTGTATTTTATAATTTTAAAAACAAGGAAGAAAAAAAAAAAACTCTGCCATCACACATATATTACGTCTCCTGACCTGATAGAAATACATACCATCGCTTAGGAAGGAATCTAGCCAAAAACAAAAACAAAAACAAAACAAAACCTGATCTTCAGATTCAGAAATAGATTAAAGGGCGAAGGAGAGATAGAGGAGGAACTGGTCAATTAAGAGACTTAAAAGACTAAAAAAAACGTATGAACCAATCACGATATGAGGATCATACTTGGATTCTGATTCAAATTTTTTCAAATTAAGACATTTATAGGAAAATGGAAATTCCAGTACTGACTAGTTGATATTAGTGAATGTTTTGTCAATTTGGGGGGGAATATGATAACGGTATCGTGCTTGTGTTAAAAAAAAAGGTCCTTATTTTTTAGAGATACTGAAATATTTCTAGATTTGCTGTCTGAAGAAATAAGATATGCTGTCTGAGATTTGTTTCAAAATTAAGTTGGGATGGGAAATGAGAAGTATAGCTAAAACAAGCTTAGCTATAAGCAAATAATTGTTGAAGCTGGCTAACAGGTACAAAAGGATTCATTATACTCTTCTGTTTGGGTATATATTTGAATCTAGAGCCAAATTTTCTACATACACTGAACAGTAAAGGGTCTTTATGCTTTCTGAGCATTAAATAGTCAGGTTTGACTTTTTCAAACACGCACTGAACACTTATAAATCAAAACAATTGCAGCTACACACACCCTGGTAATGAAACAATTTAAGGGCATACCTGGGTTGCAAATTACATCAGTATGTCCTCCAATGCAAATTAGGTCAATAAAATTACTCAAAAAGAGGAAACACCCAGCCGTTTACAGGCCACTCACAGGGGGCAAGTCCTGAACCAGCCCAGAGGAAAGCCTTCGCTAACAGACTTTGGAGCCCGTGTAGGGGCTGGCTTTGTGAGGGCCACATTTCACGGGCAGCTCTTCTTTGTCAAGCTGAAGGGCCATCGCAGGCTGGAAGGGCAAGCAAGTAATTCCATGGGCAGCCTGGGGTAATTTGTAAAGTGAACTAAACAGAATACAAACATCACCTACTCTACAATAGGACTTACCAGAATGTAAACTCCTTGAGGGCAAGAACTAACTTGACCGCTCCAGGCCAACCTCGGAAGCAAGAAGAGTATCATACAGCACGTGGCTAGATGCTCAACGTGTCTCTAGAGTCACTAACTAAATGAACAGATAACACAAATCCATATATTCAGAGAAAAATACCCAAAGGAAATTCATAACCACCTGAACAGTGATTATAACGCTGGCAGGGGGTTATGCGTGACACAGGACTACCTGCCATCCTCCACCAGCGTGGACGTGGGGAAATCCCACTCAGGCTTCAAGGCCCAGCAACAGCATTACCTGCAAATCAGGACTGGGCAGTGCCTGCTCCCCACCCTGCCTCTCCCCCGGCACCAAGCCCCCAGTCCTACACCTGGCATGTGCCCTCTCCCCGCCAGATGGGAGCTGCTAGGGGGCCAGTCCGCACTGAAGGAGCTTTGTAGCCCTCCGCATCTGGGGCAGCCAGGCAGCTTGTTAAATTCAAATGACTGAAACATTTCAGTTCCAAAAGATTGGGGCAAAAATGGGTTGCACATTTGACACCTGTTACTGACCCTTAACAGCTATCTACTAAATGTGGAACCAGATCTTCCACTTAGAGAATCAACTGTCACGCAGTTTCAAATGACCAGCACGAGCAACGAAGGAGAATCCGTGGCACACGAACCAATCTGCCAGGACATAAAAGCTGACCAGGAACACGCGTTCAACTACCAGGTGGATGCAGCTGAGGTAAAACACTCCAACTCCCACGCCCGGCCGGAATGAGCGGGGCCGCTGCTGGGAAGCTGCCAGTCCACACGAAGCGCTTGCCCACCGGCTCCTCCAGAGGGCTGAGTGACAGACTGCTGGTGGGGCCAAGTCAGCACCTCAGTCAGAGACTCACGGTTTCAGAATCAGAGGAACTAGTGGACCCCCTGGTTTTATAGACAAAGAAACTGGGGCTCAGAAAGAGCAGACGCCAGCCCCACGCCCTGGGATAGCCAGAGCAGAGGCAGAACTGGACCTGGGGCAGAGTTCTGCATCGAGCCGTCGTCCCCCGTGACACCCACAGACTGCATCCCACTGTGCTACACACTGGAAACTTCCTCACGTTGGGCATTTTGTTAGCTGTGATAATGGTAGTGCAGTGGTTTTTTTAAATAGAGAAATTATCTTTTAGAGATACACACTGAAACATTTATGGATAAAATAATATGATGTCCTTTTCAAAACTCCAGCAGCAGGTAGGGGTAGAGATTAAACCAGACTGGCCATGAGCTGATAACTGGTAAAGCTGGTGATGACGACACATGGGGGGGGGTTGGTATAGTCATTTCTCAACTGTGGTGTATATTTGAAATTTTCCATAAGGAAATTTTTTTCTTAAGTGCTCTTCAAAATACCAAACACCAGCAATGCTAGCTTCTTCAGGGAGAGTCTTTGTTACCATCTAGGTCTCCCTCACCAAAAAAAAAAAAAAAAGTCCAAAAAAAGGATAAGGAGGGGAGGGGAAAAGAGGGAGAGAAAAAGTGGGAGGAAGGGCAGGGCAGAAGGAAAAAAAAATCCTTTCATTCCTGTCTTTAAGATACTGCTTCTGGCAGGAAAAAAAAGAGCAGTGTGGCTCACTAAAAGAGGGGCTTATTGAACAAGTTATCAAGTCAGCAGAGAAAACAAGCCATGTCAGTATTAGATCATTAAATCAGCATTCTGGCAAAAAAACCAATATTTCCAAACATTCTGATGACAGCTGGATCAAACCCGCCAATACTTGACAGTAATAAATATAGTTATTTGGGAAGAAAAATAGGGAGTGACCTTACAGTTCCACTGAAATACGCCAAATAAGGAAAGCTCGAAGCTGTAGGAAATGGAAAAGAACAGCTAATATTTGGCAAGCTTCCTTTACGATCAACAAATTAAAATGTTAAGGAAGCAATTTGTTGAGAAATTTTTTAAAAGGAGCTGAATCATGCAGGTTTGGCCCCGGATATGGTCAATTGGTAATTTTAAATCATTTTTTAAAAGTTAATGTTTTCAGCCCCCAGAAATTGCATTTAAGACATCACTGAGTTAATCATAAACCTTGCTCTCTCCCAGCTCAGGTGGAGGAAAGAACGCCCTAAGTTTCATTGCAGCTTTGCCCTGGACTCCTGGTTCAGCAGCTGCAAACTCAGCTTCCACTGGAGTCACTTTAATGAAAGAGGATAAACAAAAACACAGCCTCGAGTCTAGCTTTAGGTTTCCAAAGACACTCTGGATGCCAATCCATTTTCAATCATTAGCTATCTGACCTACTTTGGATCTAGAAAGCCTAATGTTACTGGATTTCTTCAACAGCAACAAAAAAATATTGGTGCACTGGTTTTCAAAATCCATGAATAAGTCGACTTTCTTGTGATTAAAAAGCCATTCCCATTCCAAGGGCCAAAGTACCTTCATTAAGTTGCCACAGTACATATGGGGCAGGGGGAAGAGCTTTTATAGATAGATAGTGGCTCTCGTGATAAGTCACTGAAGATGAAAAAGTCCAGGAGAGGGGCAGGGAGGGGTTGTATTTTATATGGGTGGGAAGAGGACATCTGGCTGAGACCTGAAGGAAGTAAAGCCAACCAGTGCAAACCAAAGTCAGCCTCTACAGTGGAACCCCCTCCACCACCCACAAAACAAACTGAAATGCTTATGGCAAGACTTTTGTCCACTTGCTTGGTTACAAGCTGCTTGAGCTGTGTCATAACCTTGAAGAATCTAGATACCACATTTTTTTTTTTAATCAAGCTCTCTGGTAATGAGCCCTACTTCTTGGTAACAACTGAAATAGTGTCTGGTTTTCAAAATACTCTTTGTTCTGGCATTAGCCCTGTACTGAGCAGAGTGCCTGGGTTGTGTGCTCTCGGCATCCAGTTAAAACGCTAAAACGTCACACTGGGGTCACTGATGCACGTGATCCGAACCGGACAGAGATACCTGGAATTGAGTGACTGTCCAGACAGCGCCCAGGGAAGGGGTGGTGCTAAGGGGGGCCATTCAGCTCCTACAAAAACTGCCAGCACCAGGAGTCCACCTGCCCACAGCCCACAGGGGCCAAGGCTGACTGGAGAAAACGTGGAACAAATCAATTCAGCGGCACTGTCGTCCATCTGACTCATCACAAGTTGGCCAGAATTAACCAGGGTTCGTTCTGTCAGTTTTCCGGGATCGCCCTCAGCCAGAATGAAGATGAGAACCCCTCCTCTGTTGGTGAAGTTCATTAAACAGCCCTTGCCGAGGACATGGGAAAATCATGTCTGCCACCTTCATGGTCAGACGAGGGCCCCACTACGAGAGTTCAGCTCATCAGTTCAGCTCATCTTGTAAAAACTTAGTATGATGTGCTTCATATTTAGTTTCTTTGGTTTCTTTTCACATGACTGGCTGAACATACAGTCTCTGTGCACAGTTGGCTGGGAGGCTGCTGCTGCTGCATGCAGAACACCGGCCGCCAGGCTCAGTGTGGCAGGCAGGCAAACTGAGAGCACTGGCCGTGGCCACACAGCCACCCAACGCGAGCGCAGATGCCCACAGAACAGCGAGGGCCTCCCAGCGGGCTCACACAGCCTCGCCACCTCCCACGTCGCTGTTAGCACAATTCGCTCCCTGGCCTCGGCATCCTTACTATTAAGTAAACCTGATGAAGATGACCTCCAAAAATCACCAGGAAGAACAGCTAAGGAAAAAAAAATATCCCTGAAAAAAACCCAAAACCACCTTCTTGCAATTATGCAAAGCCACCGGAGGGTTAAATCATTCTGAGCTATGTCAAGATCAGGGGGGGCCACAGCCTTGTTCGGCCAGGAGTGGGGCCAGCCAAGCTCTGTCCTGCTCATTTATGGGGCACCGTTCCTCAGAGTTTAAAGGAGCCCCGCATATTAATCTTCAACTGGTTGAATCCCATCCTCTCGTTTCACCTGAGTCCAACCTCAATCTGCTTTATTTAATTCAAAACAGCTGATTTCAGACGCGCTCGTCCTCATTTTTCATTCTAGTCCACCTCATTCCAAGAGCCGACTCTTAAGCAGAAGCGGTGAAAGGCCTTTCTGTGTTGAAAACATCTTTTATGTATTGAAAGTGGATGAAAGCCATGCATTTTGACTCCTTAAAAAAAAAGCATTTCTTTTTATTTCTACAGATATTTCAAAAATATGACATTTATTGAATGCTACGCCTATTATTTGCAAGGCACTGTGGGAGGTGCTGGAGTTTCAGAGTCAAGCACAGGCCCAGCACTGATAAGCCGTCTGGAAGAGGGACAAAACCAGGACCAGATGACTGTAACACTAGGTGCAGCGAGGGCAGAAATATAGGGCAGGCTCCACGTGCCCCGGGGGTTCAGGGGAGGACAGATTTCCATCTGCTGGAGGGGATCCGAAGGGCTTCGTTCAAAGACACAGGAACTTGAGCCGGGCAGGACTTCAGAGGCTGAGGCAGCAGGATGGAGAGGGAGGGCACTCCAGGGAGAAGGCACAGCGGGAGCCCGCTAGTGGACAACGACAACCAAAGGGCCTGACACCCAGGGCCAGGGGCGGCCGGCATGTGTGGGAGGGAGTCCAGGAGGCGGCAGCAAGCAGCTCGGCAAGGGGACGTGGGCAGACCCAGGACGACGAGGCCCCCAGAGAGGGACCACAGAACTAATCTGGCTTCATGAAAGCAGTTTGTTAACGATGAAGAGGCACCCAGAGAGGAGACACCTTTTGCAGGTGCCTCGCAGGGTTCAGGAGGAGGAGGCTTTTCCTCAAGTGCATGAGCAACTGCGCTAGCCTGGCTGCCCCAGAGTCGTTAGAAGGGGAGGAGCAGTTGAACTTCGTCTAACTGGGGCAGCTTTTGAAGTCACTAACCACAAGGAGGAAGCATTCCCTTTGGGCCTGCAGGAAACAGATTGCGTCGCTGTGTCTGTCCTGGCTGGGAGAGGCTCAGCCCTCTGGGGTTTCCATCTAGAGGCAACAAAACCCGTCTGCTCGTGCCATCTCTCTGTGAAGCTCACTTCAGTTTCCACATCCAGCGGACTTTGTGACAGGCCCATTTTTAGAGCCTTCGATTACAGAATGGAAAACACCAGCTCTGAGAAACAAGGTTAGGGAGGAGAATGGATGAGATACAATGCTGATGAAATAAACAAACTGCAACAGTGGAATACCATTGGGCTCAGTATGTATCGGGAAAGACTGAAGCATGCCTTACTTGCACACTTCCAGCTGCCCCAAGCTGTTTCTTAAGACAGGGGGATAACACAGAAAAAGTACCAGACTGAATGCTGCAACTTAAATGATAAAATACCTGCGAAACCACTGATGACTACATTGTGCCACCTGTAAATTCAGGTAAAATCCTCCCTTTTCCCTAAGCCTCATCTGCTTGTCAATCGATGAGAAATGGCACGACGGGGAAAAGAGACCACACACCAGGTCTGGCCCTTTGCCCCAGGATGGCTCCTGGCAGGACGGATTAATGGGCTTCAGAAGCCCCACAGAGGAAGCAGCAGACAGAGCTGTGGAGTTGCAGAGGAGTTCAGGCTTCTGGGGCGGGGCAGGCAGAGAGGGTGTCCCAGGGAGGCAGGGCCTGAGCTGGGGGCTCCAAGGGATGGGGTCCAACCCCTGCACAAGAGGAGAAGAGAGTTCTCAGGCAGGAAATGAGACCTCAAAGTGCCGGGAAAGATTATAAGCAAGAAGGGAGGAGATGAAGTAACAGAGGGAGGTATGTAACCATCACAGCTCATCCTCATGATCCAAGTCGGCTTTTAGTGTGTGAGTGTGTGGTGTGAGTGTGTGTGTGTGTGTGTATGTGTAAAAGTGGATGGGAGAACCACTACTGAGAATGAGGTGCCACATAACTGTGAGATGGGGTTGGCATTTCTTAGTCCAGTAAAGATGTTACGGTTAATAAAAGCTCCCACTTACAGAGCAGGTAACCACACGCACCTCACATCTCTTCCCTCATTTTGTTTTTGTAACAACCCAGTTAGGAAGGACCTGCCTTCTACAGATGAGAGAGTGGACACATCCAACCACTAAATGATGAAGGCACAATTTGAACTCAGGTCTCCATGCCAAAGCCCATGCTGCTTCCTTCTTCCCATCACAGCAAAGGCTCCTACACTAATGAGACCATTGTTCCTGCCGTTTCATGAAGTCGCTCAGAAGACAATCCCCCACATGTGTTAATCATGTGTCACTCACTGGCAGCCGGTTGGAAGGAGCGCCAAAAGATTGCTTTGAAAGACACAACTGATGTTTCCTATAAAACTTGTGTCATCACATAGAGCCTTACCCCATACACAAATTTAGTCATTTTGAAAATGTGTGACTTCCGGCTTCGTATAGCAGATTGACACCCGCGTTTTCTCTGCTCCCTCCACAAGAGCAAACCCTAACCTCACAGGACAAAGAGAGAACGAGAGGAGAGAGCAAAGGAGAAGCCCACCACATCTTAAACGCTGGACATCTCTACTAGCCATAGCATCCTCCGGAGACCAAAGGAAGCTCCCAGCCCAGCCTCACGACGGGAACACCACCAGCAGCAAACTAATTCATTGGTGCCACAGAACCGTGAAAGGTTCAGGAAGGGGGACCAGAGGGGCTTCATAATGTAGGGGTGCACGGTGAGCAAAATGCCAGGAAAAGGGACAGTCACACCCCTCCCCCACCTCGTGCAGCCTAGGGAAACCCTTCTCCACTGCAGGCAGGACAAGGGTTTCTCTAGGCCATATGCAAAGGGACGGAGTGACCATCTCCAGCCTGGCTCCTAGAAGACAGGTGGTCAGATATATGACCTCCAACCACCCCACTCAGAAGGGAAACTAAGGGTTTCTCACTGGAGAAACTGTCAGCCCAACAGAAGAGCCGCAGGTACTGCACTTGGGGGATTCCCCTCAAAACATCTGGGCTGATGGGCACCCCGTGACGGCCACGAGTCCAATGCCCCCAACACACAGACACGGCTTCCATATAAGCAGGCTAGTGCCTTGCTCTTATACACGGACAGGCGACAAAAGGCCACCATGTAAGGGAAACCTAAATGGGACTAAAAGAGACAAAAAAGGAAGAGACAAATGAAGGGGAGAATGGATAAATAAAATTGGTCTAGTCACAACTGGGCATCAGAGAAAACAGAGACCATGTTTACTCCATCACAGATCAATTTCTGTAACAGAGCTTGAGTCAAAAAAGCAAGTTCTGGAAATCTACATGCAGAATGATAATGCCATTTTTATAGTGATCAAAACCAAGAAGAGTAAATAATATAGTATTTAAGCTTATATACATCTGTGATAAAATGACATTATTTTAAAGCTATGACACAATAAATACAAAACTTAGGACAGTGGTTACCTTTCCTGGATAGGGGGGCAGGGAAATGGGGAGAGGGCGGAATGCACGAGCAGATGCAAGTGTCCTGGTTCGTGGGTTAAGGGGTGAGAGTTCATCGGTGTTAATTACATTATTACACTTTGGAACCAAATTGTTTACATGTGTTAAATAATATGTTTTCTTAAAGATTTTAAAAAGTAAAAAGTCACTGCAGTGAACTAAAGAAAACTTAAAAAAAAAAACTGTGGCAAATGTAGCCAGTGAGATCAAAGAAGACACTGCATCTATGAAACAAGAACAGGTCCTAAGAATGGAACATTCAGAGAACAAGAAAGAAAACTCAGAAGTTAAAAATAAAAGTTCCGAAAGACTGGAAGGTTGAAAAATTCTCCCAGAAAATACACCAAAAAAGACAAAGACATGAAAAATCAGCAGATGAGTCCGCAAGGCCCAACCGCTGAGTAATGAGTTCCAGAGGACAGAAAACAGAGGCAAGAACGCAAGACCCACACAGAAGCACATTTTCATGACACGTGTGAATAAGAGTAAGACAAGGGCTCTAGAAGGTGTTAGAGAAACGGCACAGGACAGGAAACCAGAGCGCCCTCCACAACGGGAGCTCTGGATGCCATGGTCTTTCCGATTCCAAGGGCACAGCTTTCCAACCAGGAATTCTGCGCTCAGCAACGACCACAGGAGGCCCCAGTGAAGACCCTGTCGGATCCGCAGGTATGGACAGGAAGCTACTGGAGAACATCCCCTCAAACGGAGACAAAACCACAGGTCACGAAATGGGGGACCCAAAGCAGGAGAGAAGGAAAGAGAGGCCCCAGGTGCTGGGAAAGGGGATCAGGCGGGAAGCTGGGCCCTGAGCCTGGCAGAAGCCAGTCTTGGCTAGAGCGGGGAAACAGGGACCAGCAGGGGTGTTGCCAAGAAAAGATAACCTTCCTATCTGATACGTTTCCATGTTTTAAGAGCTATACATTGCTGGAAGAGAGGTTAGGGATGATGAGACATTGTGCACAGAAAACTAATATTTATGTAATCACAGCTATCCAAACGCTGAATACTTAAAAATGGATGAAGCCAAAAAGAGAAATATGACTACTCTGAGGGGAGAGGGAGAGGGGAAAAGGAGAGAGGGAGGGAGAGAGAGAGAGAGAGAGAGAGAGAGAGAGAGAGAGAGAGAGAAGGAGGGAGGGAAGGAGAGGGAGAAAGAGAGAGAAAGAGAGAGAAAGGGAGAGAGGGAGGGAGGGAGGGAGGGAGGGAGGAAGGGAGAGGGGGAGGGAGAGAGAGAGAGAGAGAGAGAGAGAAAGAGAGAGAGAGAGAGAGGCCTACCTCCCCATGCAAGTCCCATAGGGCCACATCAGTAAGTAATGCCCAGCATTGGAACCCCAAGGACGAGGCACGTAAACTGCTGTGGGGTGCAGGAGCTCGGCTGAGGGTGGAGCCCCAAAGGGGCTGGTTCTTCTTTAACACTAAGGCTTAACAGAATTTTGATAAAATAGGAAAATAAAGTGTTTTGAAAGAAAGAAAATATGCAAAAACTATGACTATGTTTAGACAATTTTTATTTCAAAATGAAACATATTTAAGATGTACAACTTCCTTTTTTTTTTTTCCCTTGAACAATTCCAATCCCTCTCTCATCTCTGACCATTTTTTAGTGGCTCAACCTGGGAGTTTTGCTCCACCTGGGTTCGAAATGTCAGGTGGAAGTGCTCCACTCTCAGACCTCCCCCGGGCTGCCCGCAGCTGCCCAGGAGGCGCCCAGGAGCAGGGTGCGGCAAGGAGCCATCAAGCCCTTACCAAACCTTGATTTTTTTTCCCCTTGTTATCCAAGATATTGTATCAATGAACGTGCTGATTTTGCTTCTGAAATCCTCACTGATGTACATTCTATACAACTCTTTTACCACTGTCTCCAATTTTAATATTTCTCTCCAGTATATATCTAAAAGTCAGATCAAAGTATGTTTTATATGAATTTCCTATGTTTGCTATTCAGGCTATAGTTCCAGTCCATTCCAAATTGTGTGATACAGGAAGGAATGCTAATATTAGCCGCTCTGCCCGACTCTCAGACCCCCAGCTCAGCTCCCCTTCAGAAAAAGACAGGGCTGACGACATAAGAGCCCAAATCTGCTGCCAAGGAAGAAACACCTATTTGGAAACAGTCTTCAAGATCCTGGCCAAGAAAACAAAACTCAGACATGTAAATCACATGACACAATCGCTGTATCCTGTTCATGGCTGTCAGCTCTCCAGACAGGCAGAACGATGGCTTGCAAGCATTCTTTTGGTCTATACACATTTTTGCCTTCTGTAATGTTTGCTGTGAATTTAAAAAGCTACCTGGAATCGTTCTGATCCTTAGAGTTGAGCACATTCCATAAGCACAGAGGCTCCCTCTGCACAAAAGTGGTCAATTCTGAACTAAATTTGGCCCCCATGGAGGTCTAGCAGGCTGAGAATAGGAAGAGAAAATTCAAACAATTCCTAGTCCCCATCAGCATTAAGAATCGAGCTGCTTCATCTGAAGGAGCCTTCCGCCATCTCTGGAAGGCTCTGGAAGGACTTCCACTTTGAAACTCCTCCTCTCTATCAGAAGTCTGCCACCAAATATTACAAGCCAAAGGTTCCAAGCACTGCATGACTCACATTTTTCATTTATCCACTCAATATTTGACGTGGAAGTTACTCACACCCAGGAGCAGGCTTTTGCCTTAAAAATACATATTTCAAACCAAGGTGGGTTTAATGTGTCAAGAGTTATTTTTAATCATGTAAGGGGGGAAAAAGTCTCTGAGGAAAAGCATGAAAGAAATAAAAATAGTAAATAACATCACTACGTACCCAGTGACCCAGACAACCCAAAGATCAGCACTGACGCTATGACGTACGACAGCTCAGTCTGGGTTACTCCGGCTATTATTCTTTTACCATAAGGCAGTCTATTGGTGAGCTGCCAACACAATCCTTTCCCTGACTTTTTCATTTTGAGGCTAAAACACATGTGTCCTGAAACAGCACTGTCCTCAGCTGGGTCTTAGCAAAGCCCCTACCAAGTCAGTAGCTTTATTGTCACCATTACAGAGGAAACAGTTTACATGCCCAAAGTCACACATCGAATAAATGGAAGGGCAACGATTCCAAGTCAGATGGGTCGTCTGCCACCCAGGCCAGTGTGTTCTCAGCCAGTCGGCAGGCAGCTGGCGGGTTTGGGCGCCTCCAAAGGCAGGCCATCTAGAAAACTCCATCACACACCGAGAGCTGCCCTTGCCAGGTGGCAGTGTATTATGGATCCAGAACAATGAGCGGAGGAGAGACTCCCAAAAGTTCATTTTCCAAACAAGTGTTTGTCTTCGGTCTTGGCCCTGACATTTGCTAAAGCACTGATGGAAATATACTACCTTCCCCACAGGACGGCTGTAGGTTTATAATCAGAACATAATTTAGTCATTTCTTACTGGCTCAGGCTTATCAGAATGAAGTCAGCTGAAATCTACAGTGAATCCCTACATTCCTCAACAACCTACATGTACAAACACCTCAATCTGCAATTCTTGAGTCTTTCTGGTCTCCTGTTCTCAAGCTGACAGCTAGTCCTGCCTCTAGAACTTCTTTTGTCTTCTTCCAAGATAATCGATACTATTAGAACTGTGTAACAAGGAGCTAAGATTAGAACAGGCTTGGGAGAGGGCACAGGCGCCTCCCTTGCAAACCACACAGGCCTGTGTGCCATTCCCTCCCTGAAAGCTCAACTGGGAAAATAAGGGAGGAGTCACTCTATGAATGTATGAATGAAATAAAACCAACCACCCCTTTGAAAAGGATCTAGACCACCCCCAGTGCTTCTCAAACTGTGATGTGTCTATGAATCACCTGGGCACCATAAAATGCAGATTCTGACCCAGTCGTTCTGGAGTGGAGCCTAAGACGCTGCATTTCTAACAAGCTCCCACGTCATGTCCATGCTATTGGTTCACAAGCCACTGTGAGTTGCAATGGTCTAGCTCAGGACACAGTTGTCCGACAGATATAACATATGCTGCATATATCATGTAAATGTCCCGGCACCAGGCCCAGGCCTATGGTGCCAGCCGCCTCTATTCCCTCCCACCTCTGTCCCCATACCACAGGCTAGGGCCAGGGGGTCTTAGCCAGGAGGCAACCAGAACTTCAGCCATACACAGATGGTACGTCAGATGTACACAAACAGTATGATGAACCCCTAAGAACCGTCTCTCAGCTTCAACAACTATCCGTTCATGGCCCGTCCGTATCACACCCCACTCCCATCAGAAGCAGTTAACAAATACCAGTGCCCAGCCCAGAAGAACAGACTCAGAATCCAAGAGTGATCCCCCTACCACAGGGGGTCCTGCAAGGCAATGAGGGTACACGATTGGCCAATAACATCGGAGGGAGGCAGCCCTAGGGAACCTGGTGTAACTGCAGCAGGCACCGGGCGGTTCCCTAAGGGGGCTCCCCACCCCCCAGCTGGACCCCAAGCCCTCTACCTTAAGATATGCCCCTCTCCATCAAACTCCTGGGCTGATAAGTGGCAACTTGAACTCTCCCCCCAGGGGTAAGTGGTCAGCTGATACCTTGGGGCCTTGGGGCCTAGGCGACCAAGGTTCACAGGCAAAAACAGCCAGAAGGAGAATAAATACTAGAATAGAGAGACAAACTCTCCCAACAAACTCTCTCTGCGCTCAGGAAGTAGTTAATGGACCTGACTGAACAAGAACTTAAAATGAGCACAGTAAGAACCAGTAGAGAGAAGAGAGGCTGGTGGAAACAGGAAATAGGAGACACTGACAAATTTTAGAAACTGATAGGAAAAAAATAAACACATGATGAGTCTTAATAAATTCAGGAATAATCCAGATTCTGAATTCCAGAAGAATAAAACAGACTGCTGAATTTTAAAATCTTGCTGAGGAAAATTCAACCCAATAAAACCTCACAAGAAAAGATACCCCCAAAAAAGTAATGGTAAAAAGAAAACAAAATAAAGTTGCAGAAGTCCTAATATAATAACAATTATCATAAATGTATGCCAGTTAAATTCACTAATCAGACAGACTGGCAATCTGGGTTTAAAAAACAAGATCCTGCATCGTCTATCTAAAATAGAACAGTGCAAGCAAAAGGATATTATTAATAGAAAGATTAGAAATAATGGAAGAGAATAAAGCCTCAGAAAAATAGAAGCCAAAATCAAAAGAAAAAAACAAAACGAGAGAATAATTTTAACATCAAAACAAACAGAACTTAAGGTAGGGAAACGTCGTAAATGATGGAGAAACAGTCTATGTATGCACCAGAAAATGGACCAATAAATCAGGACGGTATAAAGATGATCAAATACACATCTAACAAGATTGTCTTAACATAACATAATGGAATAACTGTTAAGACTACAGGAAAAAAATTAGTAAAGACACAGAAGAATTATGTAACATGAATAAGCTCAAAATATTATAGAGAAAAATTTATGCCCAAATAACACATTCTTTTTAGCACATTCCTTTTGAGAACACTTACAAAAACCCACCATGTGCAGTGCACCAAAAAGTCTCATACATTCCAAAGAATTGGCAGCATGTTAACTATGTTCTCTGACCATATGTAATAAAAACAGACATCAATAACGTAAGAAAAGTTATTCAAGAAAAATGTCAAAAAAAATCTGAAAAATATATACTATTAAATAACTCATGGGTTAAAGGGAAAATTATAAAATGAATAAAAATGAAAGCACTACATGTCAAAACTTGTGGAACAACTACAATACTACTTAGAAGAAATAGTATGGCTTTGAATACATTTACCAGAAAACAAGAAAGATATCAAATTAAAAAGCTGAGATTTCAAAACAAGAAGTTAGGAAAAGAGAGTGACGTCAAAGGGACAGAATGAAATAAAGGTGGGACTTCAGCCACATGAACAACGAAAAAAATAAACCCAAAGTGAAAAGATTAAAAAGTAAAAGCTGGGTTATTTTTTTTTAATTAATAAGATCAACAAAACTCTATGTGAGACTGAAAATTAAAAAAAAAAAAGTTTTAGGCAATTCAGAAATACAGAATGTAGAAAGAAAATGAGGAAGAGCTACAGTGAAAACAGATTTGCAAAAATAAGTATGAACAATCATACAACCAGTTTTAAAACCTAAATGAAATGGGTACATTTGTAGAAAACCATAAAATGCCAAAATTGGTCTAGGACTTAAAAACTTGGATAGACCAACAACAAGGAAAGTGCGATGGTAAGCATTTCCCAGCCTACTCTGTCTCAGGCCTGAAAGCTTTACAGGTAAGTCCCACCAAATTTATCGGGAGAAAGCCCCACCTTACACAAATGATTCCAAGACTATTTTAACCCATTTTCTGAAACTAGTATAATCTCAATTAATTGGATAAGGATAAGAAAATTATAGGCCAATTTCATTTAACAACACAGATGTGAAAACTATGTATCAAATCCAATGATACTTTTTAAATATAAGACAATGAAGAGTTTATCCCAGAATGCAAAGGTAATTCAACATCAGAGCATCAATCGATGTAATTTACCACGTTCACGGAGTTCACGGACGGAGGGATAAAAATTACATGGACATGAAATAGATTTTAAGGAAAAGTATTTACTAAGGGTTAACACCTGTCTGTGATAAAAATCAGGGGGAAATGGAGTTAAGGTAGTTCCTTATCCTGATGAGAGCTTCTGTCAAAACTCTCCTTTTGGCACATTGCCGTTAAGAGAAGAAACAAAATGCAGGCCAGCACCACCACTCTGCAACAGAGTCCCCCAGGTTCTGGCTGACAAAGCAAATCACTCCAGTCAGTATAAAGAGTGGAAGGAACAGGACAAAAAAAAAGTGACACTTTTTTGTACCGATATTGTCTCCTGAGAAATACAACAGATTCAAGTTAACCAGTAAAACTAGTAAGAGATTCAGCAAGCTTGCCGGTTTCAAAATCAGCAAACAAAAACCAATTGTTTTCCTCTGTACCACAATAATCAATTAGAAAAAAATTTTTTTTCTAAACAAGACACTATTTATTCACAATACTACAAAAACTCTAAAGAATTAGTCCAATAAGGAATGCACAAAACCTTTATGCAGAGAAACAAGACCTAAATAAATGGAGAAATATCCCTGTTCAAGGATGGGGCAACTTAAACTTACTAATTCTCCCCCCAAATCAATCTGTAAATTTAATCCAAATCCAGTAAAAACTCCAACAGATCATAGGGGAAATTCACAAAAAATGTGCATTAAAGAATAATGGACCTTGAATAGCTAAGATATTTTGAAAAAGAAGAGCAAAGAGGATAAATTCACTCACCCAGTCAGAAATTAAGACACAACATAAAGCCACAGAAATTAAAGTGCACGAAGAAACAAATGGGGTAATGGAACAAAATAATGACTTCAGAAACATACCCACACATATACATGGGGACTTGGAGTATGACAGAGGGAACTTCTCAAACCAGCAGACAGGACACGGGTCTGCTCAGTAGAAAGTGTGGGATAAACTGACTACCTTACACTCTACAAAAAAATCAACTCCAACCTAAACTAAATGTGGAGGACAAACCCAATGGCTATCAAAATCTAAATATTTTCATGATCTTGAATGGAGAAAAATCTTCTTGAACAATACTGAAATGACACAAAACACAAATGTAAAAATTGACAGGTTTGATTTCATCAAAATTAAGTTTTTCTCTTTATTAAAGGACACTACAATCAACAAACAAGTGAGGCGCTGGGGTGAAAACCAACAAAGGATCAGCATGTAAGACATACAAGGGTCTTCTGCAAATCAATAAAAAGATGGTTAACCCTCAAAATAAAAAAAGGACAAAATATATGAGCAGACACTTTACAGAAGGGGAAATCTGAAAATCTAACAAGTTTAAATGAGGCTTATAACAAGTATAAACCTTACCAGTGATCAGAGAAAAATCACATCGTTGAAGCACCACTTCAAAATCCATCAGAATGGCAAAAAGTCTCCAGGAAGCGCTGATGAGAAAGTGCAGAGAGTAAAGTGATGGGCCTCTCTGAGAAGCAATCTGGCAGTCCTTAGTGAATTAAGAATAGTTTTCACCCTGGGACTCAACAATCCACTCCTGGACATCAGCCAACAGATGTGAAGATGGACGAGGCCACTGGGGTTACAGGCCACCGAGGGGCGCCGTTCCCAAAAAAACGGACACGTGAGCTAGGGTGGTGCTGTGGACTGAACTGTGCGCCCCTCAAATTCCTGTGTGGAAGCCCCAGTCCTCAACATGATGGTATCTGGAGGTGGGGCCTGCGGGAGGTACTTGGTTTAGATGAGATCATGAGGGTGGGGACCCCACGATGGGATTCGTGTTCTTCTAAGAAGCCAGCAGGCTCCCACGCCCTGTCAGTACCCTCCATATGTGAGGACACGGCAGCAAGAAGACGGCTGTCTCCAAACTAGGAAAAAGGTCTTCACCCGGCTGCAGGCAGCTTGACCTTGGACTTCCCAGCTTCTAGAACTGGGAGCAATAAATGTGTGCTGTTTAAGGCACCCAGTCTGTGGCCAAGACAAGTGGATTCTTAAGATGGATTCTGATGCAGCTATCGTGAAAGACAAATGAAATTTATAGGGAGTAACATGGACAGATCTCAAAACCAGTGATGAGTGAAAAGGAAGGAGAGGGAGATTTATACCACAGTGCCATACTTATAAATTAAAACTACTTATACATACAAAACCGGCCACATATGTTACAAGAATACACCCATATAAAGGCATATTAAACACATTAGAACAAGGGGAGAAAGGGACTAGAAATGGGGTCGAGCATAAAGGAGAAAAAGATTCAGTAAGATGAATTATGATGTGCTGTGACCCGAGGAGTGATTAACGCGATTCATGCAGGGTGACACACGTGTGAGCATACACACACACACCACACACACACACACACACACACACAGCCGGAGGGCAAGCAGAAAACAGAGATTTGGATTTTCCTGACCACAGTGTACACATGAGTGTTAAAACTCTTGACAATTTGAATTGAGGATTTCAGTCTTTGACTTAATAAGACAACCAACAAAATGCTCTTACACGTTCAACATGATAGTGAACTGAGTTGGCAGTGGCCCCTCGTTTCTATTCCACCAAGGAGGTAAGATAACATAGCTATAATTGACAGAGCCACATAGACACACATACACAACTGAATACGATTTGGTATTTCGCTGTAACTTATGGAACCTGTCAATTTCATTCACAATTTACACCAGTTTCTAATTATACTTAACTGAATATTAACCATTCTAATTGCTTAATGCTTTATTGGCTAGATCTAAAGTATTGAGGGACATCTGGCTTGGCAAATGGAATTCTGCTCGCTATTAGAAAAGAGAGCTTACAGCACACATGTTCTTCTCACGCTCTCCAGTCCACGTTCACCCAGGACCATCTCAGAAACACTCCTTAGAACCCACACCCAACCCAGTCAGAGCCGTCAGAAGCCCCTGAGGAGCTGCACTGTCTCTGTACTATTCTTGTTTCACGGCACAGAAAGCTGCGGGCAGGGCGACCGCAGCAGTGAGGCTGGGTTCCTCACGTCCTCTGCTCTGCGCCCTCGCTGTCGCACTTGGTCTCGGGCCACCCCCCAGGGCTAAGATGGCGGTGGCAGCCTGGACAGCCTCTTCCCGCCTAAGAGGGTTCACAGGCAGAAAATGGCCGTTTGCCCTGGCTCACCAACTTTCATCAGAGAAACAGCACTTTCTCATAAGCAACTCTACCAGACATTCCGTCCGCCCAGCCAAAACAAAGTGAAATGCCCACCACACCTGGCCGGGGGAAGGTAATACCAGGATTAGTTTAGACAAACCTCCAGTTTTGTCCCCAGCAGGGGAGAGGCCGCTTGCTGGTGAGCAAAGAAGGAAGGCGGAGGGGCAGACATCCTGGGTGGGCAACCAACAGTGTCTGCTCTCATTCAAACTGCTCCATGGCCTTTCCACAAATCCGCTGTATATAACAGTGATTCCAGAGGGGGGCTACCCCACCACGTGAGGAACCCACGAAGGAGACAGGAGGAAAAAACAGAGAAGAAGAGAATACAATGGAACAACAGTCTGGTGTTAAAATGAGCACCCTGGAGAACAAATAGGAGTTACACATAAGAGGTCAGAAAATTAAACATAAAGCCACTAGACATGACCCAGTAATTCCACTCCTGAGTAACACCTAGGAAAACTGAAAACACACCTTCACACAAAAACTTGTCCACAGATGTTCACAGCAGCATTGTGTTCATAATAGCTCCAAAATAGAAACAACCCAAATGCCCATCAAATTATAAAAGGATAAACAAAATGCCGTGTAACCATACCATGGGATATTATTTAGCCATAAAAAGGAACGAAGTACTGACACATGCTATAACATGGATGAATCTGGAAAACATTATGCTGAGTGAACAGACAGACATGAAAGGCCACATACTGTATGATTCCATTTTTTATGTGGAATATCCAGTCTAGGTAAATCCATGGAGACAGAAAGTAGACTGATGGTTACATGGGGGAAGGGGGGTTGGGAGTGAAATCTTGCAGAAAAAGACTGTGTGATGGTTGCACAACACTGTCAGTGTACTAACAACCAATGAATTGTACACTTTAAAAAGGTTAAAACGGTGAATTTCATATGAATTTTACCTTAAAAAATAAAAAGTAACAGAGGTATCAGGCATTTTATCAAAGGAACCGCTCTTTGCACCAAGACAAGCAGCATTTTCAACAACAACAAAAGAACTTTCCAAGCGTGCTCTGCACCATCGTGCCCCTCCCCAAATTTAAAACTAGTGTATACTCAAATGTTTTTCAGTCCACTCTCCCTTAAAAAACAGAAAATTGGTAGGACCTGTAGGCCTCTTCCTGGCCCTAACCCAAACACCTGCCTAGGCTTGTGCTTCAGAAGTGAGGGGCTCCTTCGCCAGGGCCACCTGCTCTGCAGGAAGGCACCATGCAAAACAGAGCATTAGGAAAACCGCTTTAGTTTGGGACTTAAGGATCAGATTTGAAAAGATGCCCTGGGCCTCTCAAATAAGTAACATGAATCTTACAGAAACGGGACATTGGCCACTCAACGCCACACGTGGGCACTGCCGTTTCAAGTCCATTCCAAGATACTTCCTTGCAACAGCTGGATGGCAGCATCTGTCTTCCTGATTCAAGGAAGGGCAAGCGGCAGATGTGTGGGGACAGGACAATGCACCCTTGTGCAAACACAGCACCCCCGTTCTGAGATGGGCTGCATGTCTCCATCAGAGCTGGATGGGAGTGCCCAGCTTTAGGGGCAATGGTCAATTGGGGTGAAGATTTCTTGGCAAGACACCCTCATCCTAACACAAAATAAAACCAAGCACTATTTGCAAAGAGGAAGCCTAGAAACACAAAGCTCCGTCCTGGGGTCTGAAGCTCAGTTTACTGGTCCCAGAAGCCCTGCGCCCTGACCTCCTGGAATTAATACTGCAAAGTAACATTTTTAAAGTTGGCTTCCACCTTCCTCTTTCACCCCCACTGTGGTCCTCACACCTTTTCCTTTCTCCATAAACAGTCTTTCCAGTTCCTCAAGCCCTCACTTTCACTTGAAGACAACCTCCCTCCCACATCCTAGAGAAAACAGAAGCATCACACACTAGTGCCCCCAGCTTCCCTGCAGCCACCCCAAGCCTGAGTCCTTCTCTCCAACCTGCAAACAAGTCAGAGCCTTTGCCTCCTGGAACAGCCCTTCCAACACACACAGGTCGGCCCTCCCTCGCTCTCACTCCCCCCCATGTCCCAGGGAGCTACTCCCGGTCAGGCGGGACCAGAAGGCACCTGGGCAGCCCACAAGGCAGCGGCCTGCCACGGACGTCAGGCTGCAGTCTCGGATCCTGAAGAGAAAGTGGCGGCCCTGAGAGCCAGCCAGCGTGAACCTCCCACCAGCAGGTACCTGACTTGCCACCAGGTATCGCACTATAATTAGTTGTAATTGAAGCCCAACATAATTAATTACATAATTCTGAAGTGTTCAACTTTAATTCCATTAAAATTACATCATGAAACTGGGGAATTACAAAGGATTACTGACAAAAAGCAAATAGGGATGAACAAAGAAACTCCAGGCTGACTCCCTGCCTGTCTGAGTCACTCGCCCCACACTAAGTTACCCCACCTGCTCTGAATGAACATGTGTCCAGGCCGCCTCTAGAAGGGCCCACACCAGGCACCAGTGACACTGGCCTGCTGGACGCTCAGCCTCTCTGGACCCTGAAGTCCGTGCGTCCAGGGAACTGCTCCCTGCGCCTTCCATAGCGGCCGCCCCCACAGGTGGCCTGTCTAAGTGCCACTCTCCCGGCTCCATCTCTGCCCTGGCCACTCGGACCCCAAGGGCCCTCCTGGGAAGGCCAGGCCCGGCCACCTCCCTCACCCCCACTCCGAGCACTCGGCCTGGCACCTTCTCTCCCGGCCCAGTCGGGCTCCAGCTCTTACTGGACTATGACAGCCACACCCTCCTCGCTCCATTCTTTACCACGTCACCCTCTACTCAGCCTTTCATCTGAGGATTCCAGAAGGACTGTCCTAAACACAAGTCTGAGTGCTCAGTTGTCCCTGTTCAATTTAAAACTTAAATTGTAAAAACGACTTCAGAACTAGAAATGGCTCCACAGGGCTTTGCACAGAGGTCCTGCTCTGCCGTCCCCAGGCCCTGGGCACTGGCATTCTGTAATGGACTTATTCTGTGTTTACTTTCTGTCTCCCCTGCTGGAATATAAGTTCCTTGAAGGCTGGGATTTCCTGCCGCTCGGATCATTAGAACATTGTGCTAGAACAGTGCCTGGCGCAAAGACAGCATAAGTCAATGGAGTGAGATGGCCCAGGCTCATCTTTCCAGACCCCTGCCCTGCCCTCCTGACACACAGGTGCCTTACAATCTGAAGCCTGGGATATCTGTGTCCTTCGGTTCTCTGACCAGTGGGGCCAGGGACCTATTCCTTTTGGTACCCCCAAGACCTTAACAGGAGCCAGTGCGGCGATCAGGCACCATGGAGACGTGCTCAATGAATGAATGAATTGCCTGCGGTCTATAAAAAAATGAGCTGCTCCAAAAACAAACAAAACTGTAAACAACTTCATTCATTTTTGCATATTTTCTTTTTTTAAATTTATAACTTTAATATAAAACAAAACAAGCTGCATTGTCACAAAAAATCAACCACGCAAAAAATCATCTGAGGGGTCGGCCGGTTAGCTCAGTTGCTGAGAGTGCAGTGTTCTTAACAAGGTTGCCAGTTCGATCCCCACATGGGCCACTGTGAGCTGCGCCCTCCACAACTATTTCCCCGAAAATAAGACCTAGTCGAATCATCAGCTTTAATGCGTCTTTTGGAGCAAAAATTAATATAAGACCCGGTCTTATTTTCCTATAATAGAAGACCAGGTTTTATCTAACGTAAGACCGGATCTTATATATTAATTTTTGCTCCAAAAGATGCATTAGAGCTGATGGTCTGGCTAGGTCTTATTTTCAGGGAAACACGGTATTTGACTTGGCGATGATGTGTCCTAGAAAAACACACTTAAATAAAAAGTTTAAAAAAAAATCATCTGAATCCAGGAGTTGCCTAAAAGCTCCATTTTTCTATGAGAACTCCCTAAGGAATAGAAGCTGAGATCTAAAGAGTGTCTCTGGTCAGGCTTCTCCCCAGATGCCCACCCACAGAACCTCAGTAAACCCGTCTCCTACTGACCTCACCCAGTACTGCCTTCATGTGTGAGTGACAACAAATCCCCGAGTAGTCGGTGCTTCCGGGGGACATGCATGAGTTTGAATCCAGAACCACTGCAGTAACTAAATCAACCAGGCTCCTAGGGGCTGAGAGAGTGGGGATTTTGTCTTGGCCGTCAAGGGGCTAAATACAGACAGCATCTAACAGCAAATCACTACCCAGCACCAGCATCAGACCCAGCGTCTCAGGAAGGAGTCCTGACAGAGACTCATGCTCCCAGTCTGGCGCTCGAACAAATGCCGCTGGACAGGACACGACCATCCCTCTGCCAGCTCGCTCCCTCCCTCCAGCCCAGGTCTCACGATCAGGCCTCTCTCCTGCCTACCAGTTCCCCAAACTCTTCCCATAAATCCTC
Source organism: Rhinolophus ferrumequinum (assembly GCF_004115265.2). NCBI lineage: Eukaryota > Metazoa > Chordata > Mammalia > Chiroptera > Rhinolophidae > Rhinolophus > Rhinolophus ferrumequinum. The sequence goes on along the minus strand of NC_046290.1, from coordinate 91,793,083 downwards.
TGTATGCACGGATGGGACATGGAAGGACAACAGTGACACAATAAAAAGGGCTGCTTTCGGCCTGATGTCATAAGTACACCTCTCCGCTCAAGTTTGCTAACGGGAATGCTCATGACCTGGAGAAAGACAATCTGTCGGACAATCCTTCTGTTTGGAGCTCTGTCTCTGAGCTGATGCTGAAGTCTCAGGGCAGAGGAGGCTCTAGAACATTCTCGGATCCAGCAAGGACTCAACCAGAAGGTGTCCACCCACCGGCCAACCCAGGTGCCCTCACATCCACCTCCCGCTTCTTTCCATCTCTAGCTGCTCACATTCAGTGACCCCCCCCCCACACAGCCAAGCTCATCTAGGGTAGCCATGGGCAGGGGCCCCCTTCTGAATCCCGACAGCCTCATCATGAGGACCCCACCACTTCAAGTGAGAGCTGGTCTCGGGAACAGCAGGGTCGGCAGGAAAAGCATGGGCTGGAGCGCAGCAGACGAGGCGTCCAGCTTCCTTGCGGCTTCTCGCCCACCAGCCATACTGTATCTCCTCCATGGGGCTGTTGTGCGCATGACAGGAGAGAAATTAAGAGCCTAAACCAACGCTGCTCACGGTCAATACTGAGGAAATAATAGCTGTCAGTGTACAGATTTAAACACCCCTTTTTTAAAGCATCTGTTTTGTTGCCAGGGGACATAAAACCAGCTATATTATGTGGAGTCCAATACGACCACCAATGAATTCCTTCTCTTCTCCTTTTACTGAAACAGGGCGCAGTCCTAGCTCCAGGGCTGGCAAAGTTAGACGTGAACGTGAGGTCCCCTACTTAAGATTAGTTCTCAGCGCTCCCCACCTCAACCGATGCCAGACTCTCAAGCACCAACCAAAACGCAAATAAATCCTCCTCAGGCTTCACTGGGACCCCAGCTCACCTTCTAGACTTCAACACCAACCTCTCTGCTGAGCTGCACCCCTCCCTTTCTCCAGGGCTCACCCCTGAATGCCCACCGGTCCCCCAAATGCCACATATCCTAAAAAGGAGCACACGCTCTCCCCCAACCTGGGGTGCCTCCTCTCTCTCCTCCCTATCCCTGAGGACGCCAGGACTCACCCCAACCTACGCTGGACCCGGGGTCCGGGGCTCCTCTCGGCACCCTCTCAGAAAAGTCCCAGCAGCCCTCACTTCCCCAAACCCGTGCACATGCTTATGCAGCCAGACAGTGACGTCACCTCTACAAAAATATCCTACGTACTTTCTTTGTAAATGAAGCAGCAGAGAAAGCACACAGGCTTTGACGGCTACAGGCAGCGTCTGAGGGCTGAGCACACGGGACATTTCTCCAGGGCCGACACCCAAACCTTCAGGGCTTTCTATACACGTGTCTTGCATCGAGTGGGTTCTGATCATACAGTCCACGCTTTCCCCGTTCACGTGGGGAACTTTCCTCCCGTTTAGGCTGTGAGCAGAGTCAAACGACAAATCTCTGTCAAAGAATTGTTCTACCCACTTCTAGTTTTTTAAATGTGAATTTGTTAGGTTTTATGTGCCACCAATACAATTATGTATATTTTAACCGATATAAATGTCACTTCGCAAAGAAGGAATTTAATAAACAGGAATCAAAAAGAAATCCATGTTGTATCGGTGTGTACCTATCAGTAGCTTCCAAAACACAGGCCTTTTAATATATCCCACCCACCTCTGATAATCCTAAGAAGAATTGTTTGCATTAACTAGCTGAATGAGTCCTACATCAGAACACATGGGACTGCCCCCTGAAAAGAGGCCCCTAGTTCTCATGCAGCAGCACTTACTGGGTGCCACAGGCAGGGCAAGACAGCAGGTACATAACAACATAAGATGGAGAGCAGGAGTGGGAAGGATGGCGGGGGCTATGGTAGGTGCAAGTGGTCAGAAACACGAAGAGGGAAGCCACAGCTCAGAGGCGAGGCCTGGAGGCCTGGCCACCCCACTACCGTTCTGCTGGAAGAATCGTTCTCTCGCCCATGCTCCCCCAGGCACCCAGAACTCAGCTCCAGCTTCCCCTCCTCTCTGAGACCCGTGGGAGCCCAGTCCACCACCCCTACCAGTCCCCCAACCCATCCCCCCCCACAACCCCCATCTTGGCGCCCTTCCTCTGCAGCCCTCTAGTGCCTCATGCACACAGCTCCAAGCACACAGCTCTGTTACGGCCGAATTCCAGCTGCACTGTCCACCTCTGCCCACACAAGGCTGCCACCCTACCCTGCCTCGTGGTGCCTGGCACACAGGGGCTCTCCCATAGCACTGGTTTTAAAACAGAGAAAAGAAGGTGAAATGAGGCTGGATACTCAGAAGTGCAGAGGGAGTATGAATCTGGGACTCTCCTAAGTGAGCAAGGGTTAGGGAAGGTAGGAACCACCGCCAGGACCTTTGCTGGCCTGAGGAATGTGGTCTCCATCAGTGCCAAGGGGAGCCCCTGGGGGTGTTTAAGGAGAGGAATGGCAGCATGGAATCAATGGTTTGGGAAGATTCATCTGGCAGCCACATCTGTAATGGATTGCAACCTGTTTAGAACAATTCTGAAACAAGTAAGGGCTACACACCCAGCCCTCAAAACTAACTGCACACACACACACACACACACACACGATTTATTAAAGTAACAGTGCCTTTTAAAATGACAGCCTAATTACATACCAACACAGAGCAAAGTAAAACAACAGCAAACCACTTCGTACTCCCCTGATAACGACATTCACCCATGATGGCAATCTCCTTCCCCTCCCAATCCTAGGTCCGTGCTGACACATTGGGGTGCAGGGCTGAGGAGTACGTCGGAGGAAGACAGATGACAGTGTTCCCTCTGGGATGGCCAGCTCCAGGGAGCAACATCCTGATTTCCTGGCACTGCTCTCCAAGGCGAGTGCTCGCTAAGCCCCCGGCCACCTCACTGGTCTGCGCCTGCGTCTGCGTCTGACTGCAAGGCCGGTGCTGGACCATCACCTGGACAAGACCCTGCAGTAGCCGGGGCTTCCTGTCTGGCTCCCAGGTTCCCCTCGTGCCTATAGAGCAAAAGCATGACTGCAAACCTGACCTTGTCTCCTGCGTGGCTGAATGATGTGACAGCACGCAGCATTACATAAGTGAGGAGTTGAGGGACAGCTAAAATGAAGCAATTCCAGTCAATTCGTGTTTCTGCACTGGTTTACATGAAGGCTCCTATACTCCGTCTTCTGTGTCAAAGTTATACATTTCTGCTGTGTGAACAAGAGAGGAAGATGGAATTTGATTTGAAGGCCTACTTATCATTTTAGTTGTAAGTTCTCTTATGTTGGTGATTCAAAACCTTTTCCCTTTCAAGTTTATGTTTTATGGGTAGTAGCTATCTACATGCTTGGTGAGAGCAAAGAACAATGGGAAACAAAAAATTCACTGTACAAAGATCTGCATGGGTTCAAGTTCTAGGTTAACTACCATGGTGCAAAACAGAAAATAAAGGACATGTTTCACCATTATCTGCCACACCTTTCAAAATGAAGCAAAAATGGTGATAGGAGTAACAGAATGTTTCTATTTTCAGGGTAAGAAAAAAAGTCTTTTCCAAACCTAATCAAAAATTAAATGTACCAATTCCCTCCAGCAAGAATTTTATTTTTGATTTTCATTTACATAGTATCTTTCTTCCAAGAATCTCAAAATAATGGAGCTCCACAAATACTTTTCAGAAAAAAACAACAGTTGCCACCACAAAGGGACAGGCTTGGCAGGGCAGGAGCTCAAGACGAGGGGCAAGATATGGCAGGCAGTGACAGCAGTGGGCCCTGGGGGCTGGCAGTGCCCAGGCTTGAAGGTGGCTCCATAGAGGTCCGTGCTTTACTGACAACCCACTGGCCTCACTTATGTTTGCGGCTTCAGGCTCTTCAAGCCTAGGACTTACCTTTACTGTCATTTACTCGTTTTAATCAAATTATTTTGATCTAAATAGCAATTTCTCCCCTAAAAACAGGATGGAAGGTGGCAATAAACCAAAGACCCTCACAAGCCCCAAACAACAACTGAACCAAGGCGCCTAAATGAGTTCATATTCTTTTTGGTCTTCAACACATGAAACTATGTTAGAAAATAAAATATTAACAATTAAGGGGGAAGATCCAATGTAAGAAAAACTGTCTTGCTTTTAGGGGCAAATTGGGAAGAAGCTTTGAGTTGGTTGTTGGTGGGGGGTGGGGGGGTGGGGGGCTGTTTTATAGCTGGGTGGACAGGACCTGAACGTCTTACGTTTAACAAAAAGCTGTCAACACCCAAATAAAATTTTAATAACAGTAAGAATGGCATTCTATTTCTCACAATTTCACAATATTCCGTTAAGAGCTTATTTGTCAATTTGTTTTTCCCTTAACCAAACTCAAAACACCTCACAACCATACATAACTTAAAAAAAAAAACAAAAACATTAACTGCTTTTACCTATTGAATAAACACAGACAAGTGGAAAAATGTCTTTAAGAAAACAGGCCCCATGCTGGTATACTAAGTGTAACGCTAAGAAAGAACAAGCTTCAGAGTAAGCTCTGCTAATTTCCTCCAACATTACTTCATAATTCAGAATCCAAAGCATCCATGGTTTCAATTGTCAGCTGACTGTGTCAGCCGAGTCATGGGCCTGACTTGGTAGGCCTGACTTGTGTTTTATAAAGGTGTGGGCCACCTTGGTGAAGAATCTAGTCCATTTCATGTAAATCTCCTACCAGGCTATTTTTCCAGTTGCTTGGCTGTGTTAGGTCAATTCTTGGGACGAATGAACACTCCCAACCTCATCCCCTTCCAGTCCCATCTGATGGTGTTTCTAAGGATGGAGTGGGGGCGCAGATGGGTTTCTTCTGAGTAGAAATCCATACCAATCACCTTCAGCGAACTTCACAGGCTGCCCATGGTACAAGGAGTCTAGTAAACACAAAAACTCTGCTCTGGACCTTCTGCCGTAAGGAAAGCCTGCAGATTCAAATGAAGAAACTGACAATATTTATCTTGGGCACTAACATCATCCTATCGGTATTTAACTACAGCAAGAATTAGAATTACTGGGGTGGCCGGATGGCTCAGTTGGTTAGAGCGTGAGCTCTGAACAACAGGGTTGCCAGTTCAATTCCCACATGGGCCAGTGAGCTGCGCCCTCCACTAGACTGAAGGCTGCTGAGCTGCTGCTGAGCTGCCGGAGGGGCGGCCAGTTCACTTCCCACATGGGATGATGAGCTGTGCCCCCTGCAACTAAAGACTATAAAAGGGCGACTGGACTTGGAGCTGAGCTGCGCCCTCCACAACTAGACAGAAGGACGACGACTTGGAGCTGATGGGCCCTGGAGAAAACACACTGTTTCCCAATATGCCCCAATAAAATTTTTTAAAAAAGAATTAGAATTATTTTTATTACAGGGTTGTTTATTTTTCAAAGAAAAGGTTTTTGATGGATTTTGCAATAAATTTTATGTCTTTCAGAACGAGCTGTTTGCCCGCATTACGTTTTTAACGGTGTTGCATTACGTGAAGAGGGTAGTGAACTCACTTTTTCCGAAGCCCCGTTGCATCAGCCCAGGTGCTTCAAAGCTGCTTTAGGTGTGGCGCAAATAAGAGTACCGCCACCAGGTATCTCTCAATCCCAGGTAACTTCCTGCAGGGACACCTCCTGCCCCAGCCAAAGACTACTCTCTACCAACTTTCTCAGAAGATAGCTGAAAAGCAGGACTGGTTACTGCTCAGCAAATCCACAAGTGTGACAGGACCAAGAGCTCAATACAAATCTTAGTTGTCCTCTTCAATAAAACCAATACACCAACCAAAACTTGGTTCTTCAACATACAGCAAAACCAGGCGTATTTAGCTGGCTTTGAAAGCTAGAATAGGAAAAATGACTAGACAATTCAGAGTGCCTCACCATTAACTTGTATTGAACTATTTTATCCGCCTAACCATTTTTTGGGGGGGTGAGTTATATCTCTAAATGTAGAACTTCTAGGGAAAGTAGTTTCTTTCTGAATTCTAGATTATTATCAGGGTATAATAAATGTGCCCAAATGCTCATGACAATAAATGTTTATTAAATTAGAAATCACAAATGAACTCACAACCTTTTTGCTCTAAAAGTTACATAATGCAGATATTAAATCACTTGTCTAATTATGCCATTAACGTCCCTTTTTTGCCCCGTGACCTGCACATGCAGATGTCTCAGGTGTCTAGGCGTCCAGTCCCTAAAACGCCCAGCACGACTGGAACGTCCAGGTAAACCGTAGTGGGGCACAATGAGAGGTCATGGGGCTGGCTGCTCTTCAAATAGCTTCAGCAAAACAAATGGCCATAAGTAAAAAGTGTCTCTATGCTTTGCTATAATAAGATTCAAACACAGGATTCCAAGAATTCCACCTGTTTCCAATTAGATACCAGAATTGCTTGAGTGTTTAAACTACATTCACTTGCTACTTATACAAAACAATTCTTCCGGGTTTTTTGAACATTTTAAGTATGTTAAAATAAGATTAAGGGTCTGGTTTAAACAATCAGAGGCAGGGGAATTTCAGCTGAAACCAAAACTCTCTCTCTGCAGCCATAATGCAGAGCTTCAGACAAAACAACAGGACAAGATACACGAATTTCTGTCTTTGACAATTACTTGTAAAAATCAGATCTTTCAGGAAAAGCAATGCTATTTCTAAAGTTATACATTAAACAATTTTAAATAGGTTTTAAAATCATCTCTAAATTATGTTAGAATAACTTCTACAGTAACTTTTAGGTAGCATTTGTGTTACAGTCCATCAGATACACTTAAAAGATACACCTGTCTTTTAAATATGTGAAATCTATACGAGGCCAAATGTGTGAACTATATATAATGGAAGCACAAGTTGGAATTTGGCCTAGCTCTGTAGGACTTTTTACACAATGAATTTCTCTTTTTAAGAAAAGACAAGTTTTCCTCTAACAAATCTGTCCTTCCTTCATTTCACTGCAGATGTTCCTTGGGCTTTATGTTATAAATGAGCTGAAATGAATATGGATTTTTCTACTTCGAGCCTGTTTTCTCTCCTAAGAAGAACAGGAGCACGGCCTCAGGAACAGTTTTGACTGTTGCCGGCTACAGGTGGGGGGGGAGGGTGTCCTCGAGCACAGACTAATGTTTCTACACAGCTCCCGTGTAAACCTGGGTGAGTCTGTTTTAATTGTACACAACATGGGAGAGGACTTTTCATCGGCCATTAAAGGTCACCAGCTCAAACAGCTTACCAGATAGCTTTTTCAGGTTAGCTCAGTGGATCAGGAGAAAATAATTCGTGAGGGGATTGGCAATCTGTCCCCTTTCCCTTTCCAACTTTCTCACGTAGCTAAAGACTGGCAGGAGATAGGTGAAACCGCGGATGCAGGAGCGGGGGGTCTCTATGGACCCAACTATATCAGGAGTTGTTGCGTAACTTCATCCCTTCACTGACTTGCACAAAAAATAAATAAATAAACCTACACATAATTTCACACAGAAAAAAACTTGAATCAACTGACAATGACCCCTCCACACACCCAGTCTCAGACACCGATATTAAAAGAACCAAGAAAATAAAGAACAACAGCATAGAAACCTTTGATTTGTTTACTCATTATTTCATAAAGGGTACTAGATGATACATATTTCAATCAAAACAATATACTTCTAATGAGAACAGTCTGGGATGATGGGTAACATACACAATTCCTTAACAGAAAAAAAAAAAAAAAGGCAACCAGAAAATGGACTTATAGCAAAACTGAAATTGCTTTCTTATTTTAAAAAAGAGGAAAAATCTTACAATTTACTTTTGCAGAGGTTCCTTAAAGGGGAACACTAATCACCATGTAAGAATAATGCCCCAAAGGAAAGCCAGTCACTGGCGGGCCCCCATCCCCAAAAGCTATGCTAACATACAAAGTTACATGAGCTTGTTTTAGAAAGTGTCCTCTTTTCAAACGTGTATTTAAAAGGCAAATTCATACAATGGTGTTTTTCTTATTTTTAAAAAAAAAAAAAAAGCCTGGTTTTTACAAGTGTGGGATAGGATAAAAACTTGTCCAACTAGTCTTAGCAACACCAGAGCACTGAAACTTCTATACCACAAGCCTTTGGGACTAAAAAGGAAACGAAATAGAGCTCGATCTTCATAAACTCTCTTCCTGGGCACACACTCTGAGTCCCAAGGCAGCTTCAAGAAAGACCAAGCGGAGGGACTAGAAAGCACAGCCCTGGCTCGCTGGCTGTGGGAGAGGAGCACAACTGACTGCCTTATCTTGCAGCAACCCGCTGAAGTCTACAAGCAGGATCTGGGTCTAGCTGAGACCAGCCTCTTTACCCTCAGGTATCAATGCCACAACCCGCACTGGGCTCTGCAGGCAACCTGATCTCAATGGAAGGGGTTCTGGAAAGATGAGAAGAGTCTGAAACTAATGAATTCTCTCTTCTCAAACTGCAGTCTCATTGGGTCACTTACTGTCTGTGGGAATAGAGGTGACGCTAAACTAGATATCAACTCAAAAGGCCTCTTCAGGGCCCAGAGAAAGAACCAGTTTCGCCTTATACTTGAACTTTGGCATTTTGTAGTCAGCTGAAGTTTTTCAAACATGCTGCGATGAAGCACCAATAGCAAATCATCTAAGGCCAAATCATATTTATCATCAAAAGCCAGTGGAAGGAGAATGATGCTTTTTAAATTCAAGATCAACATCTAATGGTTCATTCACATAAACCTACAGGGAAACTTTCAATCGAATCCAAGGGTCGCACAGTTAAATGTCCTCATCATACCCTGTAGCTAATCACTTGGGGGGAGGGTGGGAGGGGACACCGGCAGAGTTCATAAGACCTAATAACTCTCTAGAAACCAAATGTATTTCCCAAGCAGTTTTTCCAGGATGCTTAAAAAAGAAACCTCGCTGATGTCAAGCTAGAAAGTCACATTTAGGAAGACAAGAAAAAAAAGAAAATTAAGGTTTGTCTCTTAAAACTCCACAACGGGTTTTACAGTAAGCACAGGAATTAAATTATGGTAAAAGGGAGCTATTTTTACTAAAACAGGGTAGACCAATTTATCAAAAATGGCATTCGGCTGTGTTCATTACATTCAGGAATCTAATTTACACAATAGACACTTTGGAGTAATCTATTTTAGTCAATAAATACTCAAACTCCTTTAAGTTTTAATCTCATTGTAAATACATAGTTCACATAGTCTTCTTCCTAGTTAAGCAAGAAATTTGAAGAAATTTCATAACGACTATGAGTCTGCGTTATCGTTCTTATGTAGACAACGGCAGAAAACAAGCACATACAATTAAAGTTGTCAGACTCCATTTATATATGTTTTAATCTAATCCGCTTCATTTCATACAATCCTGCATCTGGATTTCATTTGCTTTCCTCCTAAAAGTACTGTAGGTCACTAGCACCAGTCCTCCCGGTTAGGAAAGTTTGGACAAGTTTACCCTCACTCACACCTCTAAGTTGGGAGCAGTAGCCGGCCCCCAGGAACGCTGAGGGACCCCTGGAGAGCCAGGCCGCCCTGGGCCCTTCTAAGCCACAGACTGCCCCCAGCGCTCACGGAGCTTCTGGCCCACACGCCGCTCACCTTCAACTTGGCTTCGGCTACGCACAACATCCACCTGGCCGAGTCCCGAGGCTGTCCAAGCGCCGCGAGCGCGGAGCTCGCAGATTCGGGCTGGACCCCGAGGGCGCACCGCTCCTCTGGGTGGAAGGTGGCAGGCAAGAACGTGCCCCCTGCGCACGGCGGCGGCTCAGGCGCTGGATGGGGAACCCTGACACGATCCCCCAGCGGCGCCTGGGGTTCGGCGCGGGGACCACAGTCCGGCACGCCACAGTCCGGCGGGGCCCCTAGGGCTTTGCTTTCCAGAACCCGACCCGACAAGGCATTTCGAAGCGGACCCGCCGCCTGCTCCATCGAGCCCTCAGACCCTGCTGGGAAGGCAGGGGCCCGGAGGAGAGGGCCAGAGGGGAGCGGGCGGGTCACTGGGGTACGCGGGAGCCCCCTGGGCCCGGGGCGAGGGCTGCCGAGACAGGCGGCGGGGAGGAGGCGCCCCCCTCTTAGGCAGACGGCTCGCCGGGAAGCGGCGCTGGACCTGCGCTCGGGGAAAGTTGCAGCCCCCAACCCGCGCCCGCACCGGCGCCCGCCGGGAGCTCCCAGGCGCCCTGACCCGCGGCTCCGCGAGCGGGCCGCCCCTCGCAAGTTTCCCCAAAGCGCCGCTACCCCGGTGCTTGGCCGCGAAGGGGTTGGTCCGCGCCACTAAAGCAGGCACACAAAAGAGCGGGGCGGCTGCGGGGGTCTGCGGGTGGCCCCGGGGCGCCCGCCCGGACGTAAACAAACCCCCGGGTCCGCGCTGGGAGCCCAACGGCCGGTGCGCAGGCGACACGGCCCAACCCGCTGACAGCGGGAGCGGCGGTCCGGGCCCGGGCCGGCCGGGGCCGGGGAGCGCGGACGCCCTCCCGGCCACCCGCCCGCCTGGCCGGAGCCGGGCCGCGCCGCCGCCGCCGCCGGTGGCCGCTCTGACCCTCCCCCGAGCCGGCGGCACCACAGCGCCACCAGCCCCAGCTCCGCCGCGCCGGCGGCAGTGGCGGCGGCGGCTCCTCCTGGAGAGGCAGGCGCTTCACCCCCCACAGCAACTCCCCACAAACTTTCCCCGGGAATACGGCGGGCCGGGGGCGCGGGGCGCGCAGCCAGGCGCGGCCGCCGGGCCGTAGCCCCCTCCCGGCGCAGCGCCGCCGCTGCGGCCCGCCGCCCGCTCCCCGCTCGCGCGCACCCCGCGGGCCGCCGGGGCCGCCCCCTCCCCGGTCCCGCGGCGGCGGCGGCGGTGGCGGCGGCGCAGGGCCGGGGGGGCGCCCAGGGTGGGGGCCGACCCCGGGGGCAGCGGTGGCGGCGGCGGCTCCCGGCGCCATCTTGGGCTGATCGATGAATTGAACAAAGAGGATCAATTTCTGATCAAGCGAGTTATCAATGGGGGCCGGAGAGCGAGAGGGACTTGTCCCCGACTCGGCCCCGCTTTCCCCGGCACCCCCCTCCTCCCCGCCGCCGCGGCCCCCCGGCGGCCGGGCAGCCCGGGGCCCCGGGGGAGGCCGCGACCGCCCGCAGCCCCCACCCCCGGGCGAGAGGCCGAGCGCGGAGAAGCCTGACCTGCAGCTGCTGTAAATCAAAGCGCTTCCAATATTGAAACATCGATCCCACATTGGCCGCCATCTTGAGACATATTGAGACGGAGTGAGAGGCTGATAGAGAGGGGGCTGGAGTTCAGGAGCCGCCAGGAGGCAGCAGGCGGGCGGCGCCAAAACCCGGCCTGGAGCCGGCCGCCGCCGCCGCCACCGAGGACGCGGACTCCTCCTCACGGCGCCGCCGCAGCCATGGCGAGCCCGAGCCGGAGCCGGAGTCGGAGCCCGAGGGCGCGGCGGCCGCCGCGGGGCCTGACGCGCGCTGCCCCTGTCCCCTCCCCTCGCGCCGGGCGCCGGGCCCGCGACCCCCGCCCCTCCCAGGCCCCCAGCCCCAGCGGGCACCGCTGCCGGCCCGGCCCCGTGGGGGCGCTGGAGGGCAGCTGGAGGGGCATCCCGGGCCCCCGCGAGAGGCCCCGGGTCCCGCTCACCTGGGTCTTGTGTCTGACCCCCGGGGGTCGCGTTTGCTGGCCGAGCGCCACCCTTCAGGGCCCTCGGTTGGGGGCTGCGGCCGCGTTGGGAGCGGGCGCCGAAACAGCGCAGCTTTCGCTCACTCTACTGCGGGGCGCCGCGGGCGCGGAGCCGCCGCGACCACCTGCCCGAGCCCCGACTCAGCGCGGCCCGGGCCAACGGCGGCGGTCGTATTCCCGGTGTGCTGCCCGAACACCCAGCCCCTGCACCCCAGCCGGACTCAAGACCAATCCCATCAGGGACCAAGCATTTCATCTTGGGGAGAGTGAAGTTCGGGGAAACCAGACCTAACCCTCATGTTGCCATACACGTTAATGCCCCGCACAGTGGCTGCGAGGTCCCCGAGTCGCGCCGCACCGCAACCCGGTGGCCAGGGGTCTGTGCAGCCCCTATGCGCCTGAGCTGCGCCAGTTTAGGCCACGACAGGAAAAGTCTTGGAGCACAGCTCAGTATTGCCCCGCACCGCTTCAGCGGTACAGTCCTGGAAACTTCCTGTCATCCAGACATCTCGGTTTTCACTCCTTTGGGTGCAGAAACTTGAAAAGTGTGGGTGCACTTATAGCAAAAAGTATGGTTCCTAGTTTACAGAAATGCTAAAATTTAAACCAAAAAATCAATTCCCTTTTGATTTGTTTTCTTCGCAGAAACCTGGCAAAAAGCACACGTTTTTATGATCATCTTTAATTGATTATATACACGTGTAAGTTCTAGTTTCCAGTAGGAGTACTATACTTGTACACTCCCGCACTTCATTTAAAGTGTAATTAGTTAAAACAAATCCTCAAATTCCTTAATCTTGAAAATTATATGTAAATAAACTCTGTATGAAATACAAAATAAAACATGTGAGATATAATTGCTGTTCAACTGAGTTCGAGGGTTTGGCGCTCATCACAGGAGTGAATTCAGCATTTTTGAATGAAGGGTCTGGAAATGAAAAGTCCCCAGGATTTAGAGAACACACATGACCCCAGGTTTCGCACTGCTGACCAGGAGGTTCAGTTGAGCCAACGCGGTTCATGAGATCTGGAGGGGGCTTCCCTCCACTTCCCCATCGCAGCCTTGACCAGTAGAAGAGGCAGGAAGCAGGTGGGTGGGAGCGCGCGAGCGCCGGGGGCTAGTCGGGAGCCTCGGCCCCAGATGCCGTAACTCGGTGCGAGGCGTCACGACCTCGAGCCGCCGAGGGCTGCCGGGCCGCGGGGCGCCCAAGCCAGCGCCCGGGCGCAACCGTCCGGCTGCCGCACTGCAGCTCCGACAGCGCCGCCCGGTAGAGGGCAGCGGCGCCCTGACACTAGCGTTCTCGGGTCCCCGCGCACGTGCCCACCGGCGCGCCGCACGCCGGGCCACGCCCTGTCCCAGAGCCAGGCCCTTGGCGGGAAACGGCATTGCCACCTCTGGCGATTCCTGTCCCGACTAAATGCCACATGTAATGATTCCTCCCCTATCCCATTCTTGCTGGTATGGTTGCCCTCCCCTCCTATTTGTGCAGTGGCAAGCTCTGGAGACCTCTGGATTGCTCTAGGAGGACTAGACAAATAAAATGTGCACGGACTTGAAAAAAAAATATATCCTCCCTTGGGGAAGGCTCAAGGAAGGATCAGGGAAATGGTTTGGATTTGGTGCAGATGTTCTCAATCTAATTACCGTGTCAATCCCTTAGGTTTAAACCAAAAAAAAAAAAAGTGAAATATATATGACCTGTGTAATACTCCAGAAGTACATCTGGTTGGAATTCAGGATTCTGAATCTACTGCAATACTGAAGAAATAAATTTGATACGTATTAAATACTCTTGTTACATTTCTGGTTTTATTTACATTATTTACATGCTAACTTGACTTAGTAGAAAAACACTACATTGAATGGTCCAGAGGTTAAGCTCTATTTAAATAAAATTTAGATTTCTTCTACCAAAGTTTTGGGTTATACAAGGCTTTTTGCTCTCTACAGGGGGTGAGGGAGTTTAGAATAACTTTGCCAGCACCACAAAATGTTACCACTTTAAAATGGCATCAAGATAAACCATTGATCAAAAATTATCTTAGCTGCGTGAAATAATCAGCAGGGACCTAAAAAACTATTAAAAGTACATTTTATTTTTCTTGAGTATAGACAAAATAAGAACAAATTATATCTATTTCTAAAGACTATTTCTTTCCTTTCTTTTCCTTCCTCCCTTCCTTCCTCCCTCCCTTCCTCCCTTCCTTCCTTTCCTTCCAGATTGACTTTAAGTCTCACCATTATAAACTGTCAGGAAGACCCACTACCATCCAAAATAGTGGTTCTACAAAGCTGTGTACTGTCTGTAATATTTAGAAAATGCCAAGGTTTTAGGACCTAGATCTCCATCAGCATCTACAAAGATAATAGAATAATGGCTATAACCACCCAGAACAAACTGTGAGAAAGAGGCAGGTTAGCAAGATAACTGGCCCAGTACCAAGAAGCTTCTTAACTCAAAATTGATGTTACTTAGAATGAAGCACAAGAAAAACAATCTGGCATTCATTTCACTTTTTGACATTCAGTCTCTCCCTTTAGGGAAAGAAAACTCTCAGTTCCCAAGTAATCCGATGAGGGCAGGGGGACGAACTGACTAACATGACTTTGTACCAGACACTTTTAAATGAAATACAGTTTAGCACCAAATAAGGCAACTAAATAACTAATATATGAGCCCAGACTTCCTAAATTTCATTTCTGACCCGTTTTATTTTGTCTATGAAAAATTCAGTGGCCATATTGGGGATGTGATAATACTAACGAATGTTAACTTGTAACTTCCAGAAAATTCTAAGTCACTTTTAGAAGTTCACACTTTCCTACTCTCCTGGCATTGGTGGACCCTCCTGTCTCCCAACATCTATATACAGTTGATTAAAGCCAGTAAGGTGAAAATTGGAAAATCGTCTAACATACCATATGGGTTGATTATGACTAAATTGGTCTTACTTTGGTAGCCCCAAGAAAGAAAACTACATTACCTTGTTTTCTAAAGATTCTAATTTAGTAATTATTCAGATTCTCTTAACCTAATTCTTTGAAGGAATTAACCTAACCATCAAGAATTTCTTCCAAACTGAAAAATGTCTACAATGTAGGGCATTATTTAAAAAAAAAAAAAAAAAAAGCCATCCTCTTCGTCCCTCACAAAAGAGTCTTTATGTTCTGAGATTTTATTTATAATGGACTCATAAAATTAAGTTTCACCTAGAAACTTTATCTCCAGAAAAAGTTGGAAATAATCTAAAGTTTTTAACTCCACTCCAAGAATAATTTTAAAAAATACAGAAATCTGAATCCTATGCGATTTATGCTTAAAAAGAAAACTCAAGAGATTCATTCTAAAACCTTACTTCACTTTCTGAATATTTTTGCATTCAAATTAGACTGTTTTTGAATAGTTTTCAACAAGAACTATTTCAGATAACCATGGACAATATATAATGCTGAATGTTTACATCATAATTTCTTCACAAATAAACATAAAGGCATGGCTACTTTTTGATGCGTGGTAAAAATGAATAAGTCATACGGGAATCTCAATTTTACAAGTACAGCTGAAAATTATATTAAAGTATTCATTTAAGTTGACTGAATTTGTACATGTTTTATATTTAGCAATATCTAAGGCCAGACGGAAGTTTTGAGACACTTTAAGTTTGAAAAGGTCTTTTCCTTAAATCAAATGACTATGAATAACAGAGGGAAATTACGCTCTCTTCCTTTTGTCTTTGGTGACTGTCTTCCAGAACAATTTGGCATAGACAACTAGAATAAACAAAAGGAAGGTTCCAGATTCTCCTCTCTCTCTCTCTCACTCTCTCTCTCTCTCTCTCTCTCCGAGCTCACTACTTTTAATTGTTTTGTTTTTTAAAGAATACTTTATGTTAATTATTTCTAAGTACACTATTCACTGTACTATGTAAATACCCACCAAATAAAAGTACACATTTTGCTACATGTAATTACATGCATAGTACATAATTCATCTCCATACGCCAAATGCATGTGTAGTTATATAATTGTACCAAGAACCTGCCAAACTTGTAAGAACAAACTATAATGATTTCTGAACAGTAGACTCTCCTATTCACCACCCTCTCAGCCTCTCTTTGGTGACAGCATCTCTCAGTCTCTAAGACCCTTTCTGAGATCTTCAAAGACTTCATTTCTGGCTCACCATTTAACTCTGCCTTCCACTTCTGGACGGCATATGTCGATGCCACCAGCTCTCTCTAGCTAGCTATCTGCACCTCTAATGATTACGTTCTGTTCTCCACTTGTCTGAAACAAGAAAGCTTGCAGCCTGGTCTTTCAGTTGGGGGTGGCTTACACTTGGGAAATACATCTAGCTTAATGGACTCAAATGTTCACTGCTTTGGGTCTTCCTAGTCCATAAGAGGGACCTGGGGCGTCTCATCACCCCACAAGTTCCCAAACCCCACCTCACCAGCCACACACACCCCTACCCCAGTCTCTTTTAACCAAATTTATATTCTAATATCAATTTTCTTGAAATTTAGAGTATTGGAATAATACATCATTTTCCCCTTTTTACCTCCTCATCATAAAATACCCACATAAATGTCATATTACATATTTCCTGTACACTGTTGAAATAAATGCCATTCTGTATGACTCACTGATGTCATTGCTGAATCACGAGAAATTAATAGTGTACATCATCAGTAGCTTGAAAGGGCTTGAAATATGTAAAGTATTACATAAATATTATTATTATCATGCTTAATGTAAAGTTCAAGTTCTGCGCTAAGATCTTATATTAATTCCTTTTCTTTGCTCCTGGGAGATATGAGCCATATGCATTCTATTTATATTGACCTTTCATTATTAATATTACTCTTACAATATCAGTTTGCCATCCAATATTTTAAACACACAATTATATCCCTGGTGCCAGGACATATATGGCAGAGACGTGGTTTTTATAAAATCGTATTCAGAACACGAAGCAAAATATTGTTTTGTTTCTCCACAGGATCTTTTATGACACATCTCTGCAGTTGTACAGTTGGAGTTGAATGAAGATTTGTTTTCAAGAATGTAATTAGATTTTCTTTTGTCATAAGCACTGTCAGATTTGTATATTATTTTTTTCCTGGGTAAATGTGGTTTGTAAGATTTTGAAAACTTGTTCCAATGGAAAATAGGAAAGCTGATATTTCTAGCAGTGAGTAGAAGACTTTTTTCATTCCCTCAAGTTTCACTCACATTAGATATTTGATTTAGTGTCAGTTTTCAAGAATCTGTATTATAATATCTTTAGAGGTTTAAGTAGCTAGCAGAATCTCATCAGATGTGTGCGCTAGAAGGAAGAAGCCAGGAAAGTGGGCCTCTAATCTAGCAACTATTTTTTCTTATTAAAATATTCATACACACACACACGTAAAATCTGAAAAGCATAAATGTTAAATAAAAGAATAAAATGCAAGTATTTTTATCAGAGGTATTTCTGGTAACAAAACAAGCAAACCGAAATACAACTAATGGAATGACTTAAATGTCCAACAATATAAAAATTATTGACTAGTGTGTAGTAATGAAATAGTGTGTAGCCATTAAAAATCATGTTTAGTAAAATATGTAGTGACATAGGGAAATGTTTATTATATAAGAAGAAAATGAGACATGGTATGAGCTCCATTACAAAGGATAGCAATATTCTATACACATATAAAATGCTGAAAGAAAACACATTAAAATGTTAACAGTGGGTGTCTCCGGACAATGAATTTATGGGTAAGTTTTATCTTCTTTAACATTTCTGTATGTTATGATTTCTACATGAGTATATTCTCCCTTTATAATGCCAGAAAATAGCAGATCTCACCTAAAACAAGGATATGAAAAAGCCTATGTCATTTCTTTAAACAGTAATTTAAATTCTAACCTAGAAGGGTAGCATGATCCAGTAATTAAAATAACCAATTGAAAACAGAGAGAGAAAATCACATCCTAATTTTGCGACTGAGTCACTGTTAGACTTTGTTTCTGGTTTCCTGTCTGTAAAATGGGAATAATTAATGCTTTCATGTAAAATGCTTTTGAGCTCTCCAACAAAGATCCTATAAAGGCGCAAAGTGTTGTTCTATTAATGCTAATTGAAGTGAATATAAAATACAAAGGCATTTGAGAGAAATTGAAGTCATTGTGGTCAAGTGGAGGAAGTCACAAGGGACATGATGCCAAATGCCAAACTGTGGCTGTGCAGGATCCTTGTGTTCTTTAGAAAGGTTTTGGTGGGGGCAGATAAGGGATGTCACCAATAATGTTGGAACGTCCACTGTCCAATCACCAGACACTTTCTGTTGAGTAAAGTGCTGTGTCAGAGACTGTAAAGAAACAAAGAAGCAATGAACAAGATCCCTGCCTTCACAGGCTTACAATTTTGTTGGGACTAGGGCAATAACATGTGAAAAAAATAGTAATTCAGCTGAAGCACAAGACAAACAACAGCCAGGAAAGGAACTGACGAAATGCTAACGTATACCATAGCATTACTGCGGGTCTGAGCAATGAACTGAGATTTGTTCTCAGTTCAAATGAGCAAAAGATTTCAGAAACCACGGGGTCCTGGACAGGGCAGGGTGTACTGTGTTTCCCTGAAAATAAGACCTAGCCGGACAATCAGCTCTAACTCGTCTTTTGGAGCAAAAATTAATATAAGACCCTTATTTTACTATAAGACAGGGTCTTATGTAATATAATATAATATAATATAATATAACATAATATAATATAATATAATATAACATAATATAATATAACATAATATAATAATATAATATAATATAAGACTGGGTCTTATATTAATTTTTGCTCCAAAAGACGCATTAGAGCTGATGGTCCGGCTAGGTCTTATTTTCGGGGAAACAGGGTAAGGGGTGGAAAGAAAGGTGGAGGTATTTGGGGTCAGAAAAAACATGCACAATGTAGCACAGACTAATCCCACACAAGAAGAGACACAATAGGTGGGCTGTTCAACTGGGAGCCAAGCAGGTGGAGCACCGGCTGGCATCTTCAAGTCCGGCTAGATGGGGAGATGTGGTGGCATCTGTGAAGGGGAAAAAGGAGAGACCGCCCTTCTGGACTATATGCCACAGGCTACAAGTGATGTGAAGTGCCTGCAGATGACCCAGTCCTATGCCAGCGCCCATTTCCAACTCCCTGTGTCAGAAAGGACCCTGGCCTTATCTGTCCAATCAGTATTTAAACAGTATACAACCACAGAGTCAGATGTGGGTTCAAATTCTGGGGAAGAATGGTTTGACCTTGAGTATGTCAGCTAACCTTGCAGAGTGTCAGTTTCCACAACAGAAGTGTGCACCTCGTCGTGTGCGGTGAGGATTAAATGAGAAAATTCACATAAAATGCTTCGATTACCTGCATACAGTAAATGCCACATAAAAGTCAACTGTTATTATTTTCAACTGCATGAGTTGCAGTTGCAACTCATTCAACTGCATTACATCCACACACCCTAACTTTGCTTCTCGGCATTCTTGCTGATGTTTCATTCCATTTTACAGACAAGCAGACTGAGATTCAGAGCACCAAAAAGTTGTTTGATGGAGAGACTGGCTTTCTCAACCAGGCTGCCAAACACCTGCTCAATTTTCTGACCACCTTTTAATGACACGATCTCAGCTGCCCCCTCCCAAGCGCCTTTCTGAAGAAATTGATGCTTGTATTTACTTATTCCTCCAGCAGATATTTATTGAAGGCCTACTGTGTGCCAGGTTTGGAGCCTGAGGGAGTTCTCTGCTCCTTCTTCATCGGAGGGCTGAGCACCATGGGAAGAAATGGCAGAGTGAGAGAAGATCACCCCAAATGGTTTTCCCATCCTGTGATGTCACGCCATGTCATTGCTGGTTGTTAAATGCCTTTCGCCTCCCTGACATAAATTCTTCATGCCACAGAGCATTGTAATCCTTTGTTTTGGCAACATAAGCACTTATTACCAGAATGAAATCTTTGGTAGGTCTGATCTTGGCAAGGGCTATTCTCTAGTAAGCGTCAAGGCCTGTTTACCCCGGACCTTTTATTTCAGAGATCAGGGCTGAGACCAGACCCACATACAGAGAAGCAAAGTTTCCTGCTATCCCAAATGTGATGTGAAATGAAGCCAGCTCAAATCTGCAACTGCTTCCGGAGCCAGTGTCAGGCTGGAGAGGGGAGGGCGCGTGCGCACAAGCATTGGGAGCAGGTGGGAAGTCAAGGTGGGAGTGTATATAATGACAAATGAAGTGCAGTAGCTCCTGTCCTGGAGAGAGTTTAAAATCTGGCTGAGAAAGCTTTGGAAACACATAATCGATTTCATCTTATACATTATTTGATGTGCACAAGAAAATAATATCTAACGGAGGTAAAGATCCTGCAAACCCCAATCGCACACAGGTTCATTGCTGTAGCTTGTCAATTCTGCTCTTGAGACACTGAGTTTTGAGGCACTCAACCCCATTTGACTCAACAATGGATCTCCCTTAGACTTCTTTCTCCTTTGCAGACTTCTGAGGTCAGGAGTCCCACAAATAAAACATATTACACAAACTCTTGGAAGGGAATTGGGGAGAGAGTCGTGCAGGACATCCCATTATCTACTGGTATCCTGAGGATGGAAAGGCCAGGTTGAAAGCTACAAGACTGGAAGAGTCATGTTTGTCTGTAAAACCACCTAATAAAAACAATTATGATCCACCGAGCACCTGCCATCTAGTTGTCCTAGGCTTTATCTGTAAACCTCACAGCAGGTTTACAAGGCAGGAAGCATTATTCCCCATTTACATATAAGAAGACTGAGGCTCAGAGAGGTAGAGGCTTCTCTCATGGGACTTACTCAATGATAAGCCCAAATCCAGGCTTTCTGTACTGCCCTAGACCTAGGTGCAGTCGCTCTGTCACCCCTGGGCCCCAATTTGACCAGAACTTACGTGGGACATCAGACAGGTAGCTTCTCTTTCACCCCTTCAGGAAGTCCTGGGTATTGCCCGCTCAGGAGGGATCCCTCCATCTTACCTTGCAGCAGCCTGTTTGCCAGCAGTCCTTCCCGGTAGAGGTTTTGTCTCCAGACATGTCTCTGCAGCAGTGGAGGCTCCAGACCCCCTGGTCCAGGGCATCTATAATAAAGATTGATAACCTGACCTTGGTCTTGAATGAGACATCGATTGCAAATGAGAGACAATGAGAGTCCAAAGTTCCCCTTAAGTACAGGCAGACGGGATGTTTGGCGATCTAAGCAGTTGGAGAAGGATGTGTTTTCCTCGTCATCATTGGAATCTCCTTGCTAATTAATTGCCCAGGGTTCTTACTTCTTCACTTTAGGGGAGTCTGGTCTAATGGACTGTCTGGGGAAGTATCTGATTAACAATCCCATTCTGGCTACAAGTCTGCCTGGGAGGGTGGGGTCATGGATACGTGATTAGTCTAAGGCGTGCAGTTTACTAAAGCGATTGCAAGCCATTCCAGTTTGGTATCTTACCCTCTCTCATTCCTAAATTTAATACTGACTTATGAGTGGGAGGTGGGATTAGTTTACACAAGCTCCGTTTATCCGATAGCATTTTATTACCAACAGAGACAGACCAGGTGGTGGGGTTTTTGTGTTTTGTTTTCTTTTCTTTTTTTTTTTTTTGGAACTGCTCTGCATTTTACTGTTGAGCCACTTACTTCCTACCCCCCACCTCTGGATTCTGTGTTTTCTGTCAAAAACGGGCTCCTTTAGGAAAAAAAAAAATGAATGATTCTTTACCCCCCCGCCCCACGTAGCCTGATCTACTTAAGTCACATTCTCTTCAAACAAATCCTGCTCCAGTTTCTTGAGGGCCTTCTTCCCCTCCTGCCCTCCGCCATGCGCATTTGACACCAGCTCAAGAATCTTGTAGTTTCTCGCCTTTCCATTCCCTGCGGAATTTGTTATTCAACACTTCAAAGCGGAGACTTGTTTGCACCTCTTGTTGCAAACAATAGACCAAATTTCCTGTCTCTTTTTCTCTTAAAAACTGCCTCCCTCGCGTTCCCTGGAACAATTGCAGCGGCTACTCTACAGATTCAGAAAGGAGCTAAATCCTCACCCACCCCTGTCTCAGGGAAGACAGGGCGACAGTGCAGAAACAGTCCTAGGCATGGGCAGCAGACATGATAGACCTGTGTGCAAACCCTAGGCTCTGCAGCTATGAAGCTAGGTGGCTTTGAGCAGGTTACTTAACCTCTCTGAGGCTCTACATCTGTATTTGTAATATCTGAACCATGATATCTCACCTGTCACATAGCGCTGAGGTGAAAATGAAATTAAATGATGTTGCAAACTCCTGCCTAATGATGGAAGTTAAGAACACATTCCCTGATTCCAGGCTGCCTGGATTCAAATCCTAGTTCCAACATGTTCTTTTCTCTGTGTCCATGGGTTTAAATTGCTTAAACTCTGTGCCTGCACTTCCTCATCTGTGAAATAGAATAATTACCATACCGACCTTGTATAAAGAGTTAATACACAGAAAGCATTAGACATCACTCAGTGAAAACTTTCTTCTTCCTCCTCTTTATTCCTCACTCCAGAAGGGATCTTTGGCCCCACTCTCCCTCAGCCACTCTGTATTACACTCTTCTGTCTCTAACTTTCTTCACAGCTATCACAGTTTTGTTCAGCAGCCCAGATCTATGTCATACAATGTTCATAGCCCATTGGGGGTGTCATGCTTGCTCATATTTTCTCCAGGAATCTGATTTTTGCATAACTTCAGGATGATGAAAATGCCTGAGGAATGGATCCATAGCACTGCAGTTTTATGGCAGGGAAACTGTTTTGTATGAGGCTACAGTAGTCATTATATGACATTATACATTTCTCCAAACCCATAGAATATACAACACAGAGAATGAACCCTGATGTAAACTATGGACTTCGGTTAATTATAACACAACAGTATGGGTCATTAATTGTAACAAGTATAGCATACTAATGCAAGAAGTTAATGACAGGGGAAACTGTGTGTGGGGAGGGAGGTATATGGGAATTCTCTGTACTATCTGCTCAATTTTTCTGTACACCTAAAACTTCTAAAAGATAAGGCATATTCATTTTTTTTAAAAAGGAAAGCAGGTGCTCTTACATGTCTCTACCCCCTCCTAACACACTCGCAAATATTGACCAGCAGCCATTAAGTGACAGCATCCCTTCATAGATGACCTGAAATTAACAACTGTTATCTTGTCCTCAGGTCATATAGTAAAATGAGCTAGCTTTGTTCCTGGGGGTAGTGAACCAGGCAGGAGACATTCTCACGCCTGGCCAGGGGTCTCTGGATCAAGGTCCTGTCAATGTCTCCTAAGTTCTGGAGTAAATAGTGTTTGGAATAGACAGCCCCTCCCCAAGTTCATAAAGTGGGAGGGACCCACTGTCATTTCCCAATCCCCACGTCCAATACACACACATACAATCTTTCAAGTTCTAGATTCTGCAGTAACCACGATGATGGACTTGTCTTTCCCAGGCTCTTGGCCTCTACCCTTGAGCCACTGGCCTCATCATCCTGACTTTCTAGACAGGGTGGTGTGGTGGTCAAGTGAATCCCTGCAGCCTCTGAGTCCAAAGGCTCCGAAGCCAAAACTCAGTGAAAGAAGCAATGGATCTCCTAGAATAAAAACAACCTTCCCGGGCCGGCCCAGTGGCTCAGGCGGTTGGAGCTCCATCCTCCTAACTCCGAAGGCTGCCAGTTCGAGTCCCACATGGGCCAGTGGGCTCTCAACCGCAAGGTTGCCAGTTCAGTTCCTCGAGTCCCGCAAGGGATGGTGGGCAGCGCCCCCTGCAACTAATATTGAACATGGCACTTTGAGCTGAGCTGCCACTGAGCTTCCGGATGGCTCAGTTGGTTGAAGTGGGCTCTCAGCCACAAGGTTGCCGGTTCCACTCCCGCAAGGGATGGTGGGCTGCGCCCGCTGCAACTAGCAACAGCAACTGGACCTGGAGCTGAGCTGCGCCCTCCACAACTAAGACTAAAAGGACAACAACTTGACTTGGAAAAAAAAAATCCTGGAAGTACACACTGTTCCCCAATAAAGTCCTATTCCCTTTCCCCAATAATAATAAAAAAAAAATCTTAAAAAAAACAACAACAACAGCCTTCCCACCCAATGCAAACCCCACTGAGCAACTGTGTTCTGATGGTTTAGTGTCCCGAGGCCAAGATTACAATAACCACGGAGTAAAAAGCAACCACAAAAGGACGGCAGAAACTTCAAAAACATATTTTAAACACAGACAGAAACTTCCCTGGCACATCCTGTCTGGTTGCCAAGTTCCCAAACTCTTACCCTGTGAGATTGAATTTCCATAGCATGTCACTGATTAATAAACCCATCAATTTAGATACACTCACATAATGTGTCATGGAAGGAGGTTGGCCCCACTGCTGTTATCAGGCACTAAGGTTGCTAATGATCCAGCAAAACCCAAATAATATGGCAATGGAATTTGATGTGAACGGCAATGCTGGAAATTATGGTAGGTAACTATTACAAGTTGCCTTAGCGGTGTAATTTAGTGGAGAAATAAAAAAACGGAGTCCAAAACATATGGGGACAGATCAGGCCCTGCTGCTTACTGGCCTCTCTTTTCTCATCTGTAAAATGGGGAAATAATACCTGCCTCGCAGACTTATTGCAAAGAGTATTACAGATAAAACATGTCCAGTGTCTGGGAAGGTACCTGGTCGTGTACCAGCACATGCTGGTTTTCTTACTTAAAACATGGTTGTAGATCTTTATGAATGATGTTTCTTTAAAATTTGCCTGAGTGCTAGAAGATACATAAAATGATGCATCCATGACATCTTCTCTATTTTGCCTTGTGTTGTAAATAATTTACAGTGTTAAAAATGAGCTAACAGCTAGTCTTTAAGGGACAGAAGAAAATGCTTTCGAACATGAGGGATAATCTTCATAATGAAGGACTGCTGAATGGAGGAAAAATTTAGAATTTAGGCAAAAGCATCTTTTATATAGTTATTAATCTGGTTGGATGGGATTTTTATTAATTAACCGGTATTGCTGCAATATAAGTGATATTTTATTAAGCTTAAATGAAATGTATATTTAGGAACTTAATTTGAAATATTGCCTACTTTGTTATTCTATTTTTCATAATTACATATGTTTGGAAATTATGTTTTCCTTTCTGCATTGCATTATCTGCCCACGTACTCAGCCTTTTGCTGTATTTATCTGAATGTTATTTCTTGTGTTTTAAGGAAATTGATATGAAAATTCTAAATGACAAACTCCAAAGCTAGCTTCAAAAGTTCCTGACTAATCACTAATGAAATATCCATAATAGATGAGGGAGAAAGCATAAATTGCAATGAAATGTAATTTCATTTCATAAATGTCTTGTGTTTGTTTGACAGCTTTGGAAATTTTCTTTGTCATTTTGGAAATCAATACAAAATACAGCTAAACACCAGACTTAGCTGCTCAGCCTGAGACAAAATAAGAAATTGAAAGCTCCTCTATCACCAGCTGGCGATTGCTGAGGATCATATTGCTGAATGCAAGAATTTTTTTTCTCCAGCCGAACATTACTGAGCTTCCATGAACTCTCACTAAGGGCCAGATGCACGTGCATTATGGTTGTGAATTCATAGAACAAAGGGATGGGACAGCTGGTGGTTATCAGTTTAGTTGATCAATATAGACAGGATGGGGAGGAACCACCACCATCACCAACCCGCCCTCCCTTTTCTATCATTTTGAGACTAAATTATGCATTCTGACTATCTAAAACGCACAGATTAGCAGCTATCCTAACTTTCCTTTTTCTTCTGCGCTAAGACTCTTCCTTCATCAATGCCTCCACCTTCTCAGCAGCATTCACCTAGGAGGAATGATTTCACCCTGGCACCTTAGCTCCTGGATCCCTGAAAAGTACACCCCTTGCACAGTTCATAGTTATTCTCATTTACCTCCTCCTACCCCAGCAGCCACTCTCCATCCATTAATCCCCTGCCCTGGGCCCCAGGGAGGCCACTTCTCCAGGCTCCCTTGCACCCTGGCTTGCCATTGGGTTAAGCTAATGGGGTCCCTACTTTGTAGAAGATATAGAATGAGAGGAAGGAGAAGCTGAGGCCTTGCTTGCCCACTCACTCCCTCCTGCTTGCTTTGCCTCTGGAGTCTGGGCAGTCGCTGCATCCTCCCGCAGTATGGCTTCCACCAGCCCATCCCCCTCACCAGGGCACCCTTCCCTCCTCTGTGGCTCCAGATGTCACAACGCTCCCCTGCCCCTTCCAGCCTAGAAGTAACACCAACTTTCTGCTGTTGCTAATTTCACCCCTGATTAGCTGCCTCAATTTGCCCACACCTCATACCTAGTCCCTTCTTAACTTCTCTTGAATCATCCATGTTTGATTCTTGTTTCCTGCTAGGCCTCTGACTGATAAGGCAGGCATTTATATTTATATATATTTAATTTATATATAAGTAAATGGAAATGAATAAAGAAAACATGTATGCAACTCTGCAAAGTGGAATTCGGTTAGAACTTGGTTCATTTTTGTCCTATTGTCAGTATGCATAACATCAAGTTTTTAAAGTACCCCTGGTTGGCTTATCTTCTCTGCTAGCCTTTAAGAGCAGTGAGAGAGGGACCAGGTCTGTCTTACTCAGTCTCACTTGTTTGTCTCCAGGGCCTGGCTCTGTCAATAATGATGTGTTGAATGAATGAAGGCATCAATGACTGAACTCATTCAAAGTACCATCTCTTGCTGGGGCCGAGGAAATAGTCTTTTGCAGTGCTGATCTGAGAGCATTTATAGCTCAGAAGATTAAGGGAGAAGCCATCAAAGCAATGGCTCCAAGATTGGGACAGTTTGACCCTGCTTCCTGCAGCACAGAGAAGAGAAAAGTGTAGTTAAGGATTCTACACTCTCTTGCAAATTGTTCACAAGGTACTCTGGGAAGTCTTACAGGAGTGCCCTGCTCTCCATGGAGACCTGTGGTTTCTGAGCCCGGGTGGCGATTGAGAAAGATACTTCTGCAAAGTAAGGCTGTAGCTAAGGTCCTCCATAGGCCCAGGGTCGAAATGCATGGTGTTCCCCCACCACTGGGGAACTGGACAGGGAGAAGTAAGACTAGCAGCCAGCTGGGGGACCTTGAGATTCTCCACTTGAAGACTGGTGTAATAACACTTAGCCTGGAAGGGTTAATCTGAAGACGAGACATGTGTGAGTGCTCGGTTTACAGGAGAAACTTGGTCAAATCAAACTTGAACAGTACCTCTTGGAGGAGAAAAAACAGTAGCAACTCAGCTCCTGTGAGATTCCATGCACCTTAAATCTTAGACATCAAGATCACTCGGGTACGATTTTCACCAAAAGGATGGGGCAGGGTCGGGTGGGGGAAGCAAAAACAGCACAGACTTTAGATGGGGCAGGACCTGGTGTGAACCTGGCCCCACCACTGTCCTGCTGGGCAGCTGTACCCAAGCTGCTGAAAGTAGTGGAAATCTCCCCCTCTATAAAGTGGTGATAGTTCCATAGACCCTCAGCACTGGTGACTTCGTGTTTGTGGGTTTCAGAGTTTGGAACCAACACTGAAGGTCTGAGATCTGTGCTCATTTGCAGTTTTACTGGATGCCAGCAGGCAAGTACACAGGAACTGGTCCCTTGGACAAAGAGTTATCTAACATATGGCCCGCCGTCCTCTTGGGCTCTACTCACACTGTGGACCCATTTTGTGATGCTATCGAATGTTTTGTAACTTTGTGGTTTGGAGGTAGGACTACTTAAAATGTGTGGTGGGGGAAAAATTAAGTAATGTAAAGTGCTTGGTATGGGGTCTGGGATAGTGGAAGCTCCAACTCTTGGAGCTAGGACTTATCATTGTGGTTCCACTTTGATATCATTTGTCTGCTCATGGCATGCTAGGGATGTCTCAAGCCCTCTGGCCAAACTCTTAGAGGAGGCCAGGCTCCATGGGCCCAACCTTGGTGAAGGGGTCACCCCCCAGAGGGCTTGGTAAGTGTGGACTTCTCCTCCAGGCTTGGGTGGGCTGCATCAGGTCTTGGTGGGGCTGGGGGAAAAAGGGATTAGAAGGTAATGCAGAAATCAGGTCTGCATGGGCCTCATTCTTGCTTTTGGCTCTAGGTCATGAAAAAGGGCAATGTGATGGAAGTGGACATCAAGTGACTGGATGCTGGCTTTGCATTCAGAAAGAGAGGAAGATGAGGACTGATGGCCCTGGTCTCTCTACCTTCAATCCCTCAATCTTGGCTTCTGTGTTCTCAAGTATACAGGACAAAGTGACCAAATCAGCCACTTGACACTCCATGGGGCCACCTGGGTGAGCATGCTGAAATGCTCTCATCTGGCCTCTCTCCTGCTAATCCATCAGGCTTTACCCCATTTTCCCCGGAGATAAACCTCTCAGCCTACCATCTCAGCCTCTGTACTGCCTTCCCTGGACTGTAGTCAATGCTTCAGCCACACCAAACTCTTCCCTGCTTCCTCAACACACACACCAGTCTGACGAGTGTCCTGTAATGACCAGCGTCCACTCTGATTGGTCAGGGCTGGTCTATTCTGAGTGGTGAGTTGCTAGAGTTTTCTAACACTGGGCACCAGATTTGTCACTGACTTCTTTCTTTGCCGAGAGTTTAACCACCTTGCCCCACACCCACCCTGTAAGGAGATGGCAAATCTTTCCTCCCCCTTCACAAGGCCGTTCAGCCAGCCACTCCCTGGAACAGGCAGGAGGTCCCAACTCTCAAGGTCAAGGCCATCCTTTGACTCCCAGTGCAGGTCACAAAGATTCTATTTTAGAATCGAAAGTTACCTGTTTGTCTGACCATATTTTAGTTATTTTTCAGTTTCTCTCACTGGACTGAGCTGTTTGAAGATAGGGACCTTGTCTTATTTCTCTTCAAATTCCCATCACGTGTAGGCCTGGCACATAGTAGGTAATTAATACATTTTTTAATTTCACATTTTTTAATACAATTAAATTTATTGGGGTG
The DNA here is from genome assembly GCF_004115265.2 of Rhinolophus ferrumequinum. Classification (NCBI taxonomy): domain Eukaryota; kingdom Metazoa; phylum Chordata; class Mammalia; order Chiroptera; family Rhinolophidae; genus Rhinolophus; species Rhinolophus ferrumequinum. The sequence goes on along the minus strand of NC_046290.1, from coordinate 91,764,391 downwards.
ACAATGGTTAGTAAAATTACATAGGTTTCAAGTGTACAATTCTGTAATACATCATCTGTAGATCATATTGTGTGCTCACCACCCAGAGTCAGTTTCCCTTCTATCACCGGGTATTTGATAATGAATACATTTTGATGAAGGAAGGAAGGAAGGAGCCAGGTTCACTCCTCAATTAAGAGTCAAGGGTCATGAGGTCTTAAGTCCATCTTGTTGTGTCTTTCATTTTCAGGGTCTTATTTAGGAATGGGAGAGAGATACCAGCCACTGCCCACTGCGTTCACTGATGACCAGCCCCAGCACTGGCTCTCCACAGTTTCCTGAGTGCTTTCCAAACATCTGGCGCCGGTGTGAAAGGAGCCGGGCGAGGCCTGGAGCCAGTATTGGGCCATCAGCAAGCTCTGAACCTGATAAAATCCTGACAGTCCCAGAAGCCAAGCTGGACTGCAGCGTGAGATCATCAGATGCCTGAGATACTTGAATCAACTTGTTCGCAGCTTTCCCCAGTCATGTTTTTCATAATTCATGATTCACATGAGATTTTTAACAACAAAAACACTCAGATTAAATTTTTATATGAGATGTTTTTCGCTCCTCATACAAGTGTTATCAACCATTTTGATCACAAGAAACTCTGCCCACTTCCATAATTATTTAAGGATTTTTTTTTTACTTGTTTTTCTACTTAATTTGATTTGGAGATAGGAAATCTGGGTATTAAAAGATGGCATTAAATTGTTGCTTCTCAGGTGACTCAGGCCATTTGATGATCCAATTTGCTTTCATTTGTGAGACAAAACATCATGTATTATTTAAAAAAAAAAAAAGCTACAGCAATACCCTAAAGTCAGTTTCCCCTCTTTTCTGCTGAAAGAATATTCAAAGGAATAGACCCTTCCCTCTCTCTTCAGTTTATGTCAATGTTTTTCAGTGGCTTATGCACATAACCAATAAGGGACATATTATAACTTTGCTGAGAATCCATCTCTTTGGACAAAGAACAACTTCACCACTTCTCCAACAGAAGCAAGATGGCTCATTGCTGTCATTATTATCGTCATTTTAAAAACTCTCCATTGATCTTTATTTCCGCACTGTCAGAGTTGTTGCTGCCTCCAGGGTGAGCCTTGTGCCAAAATGCCTTCAAATGGCAGAAGGGGAGAAAATAAAAGATTTAAAAACAGAAGGAATGAATTTTTATGTTATGTGGATTTTTTCTCCATTTTAAAAATTTACGAAAAAAAAATGGAGAAACTGGAGAGAATTCAAGGTTTGGGTTCCAGAAATGTCCTATAATGTGGCTCTTTTAAAGAATATCCCTATTACGGTCCTTTCAAAACAAGTTTGCTTTCTTTTGTTTTATTTGTGCTGTGAGGCCAAGGGGACACGTTCACTCCTCAGAGACAAGGCTCCTCACTCTACCCAGTGGAGAGAGAGGGGCTTGGCCAGCCTTTAGGAAGAGCAGCGTGGTACAAGCTGAGGGCAGTGCCCAGGTCCTGCCTTTAGGACAGAGACCCTCCATTCCCCTGCGGTTGGGAGTGCTGGTGGCTGACAGCGCTCAGCTGAATCCTACCCCAATTACTACCCCTCCCCAAAGACAGCCACATTGCTCAAGGTCATGTCCCTTCCTGGGGCAGCACCTATGCCATGGCTGGTCAATGTACGGGATATAGAGGCCCAGCTCCATTGTCTCAAGGTGGGATGAATCTGATAGGTCATCCCGGTTCCAGAGGACTCCATGGGATTGGTTGAGGTCTTTTGGTGACTACATCACAGCTTCACCATTCCCCTTGCCCAGACCTGCTTCCCGTAAAAATAATGATCCAGAAGTATTGATCCATTTCCAATAGACTTCCTACAGACGTATCTTTGCCTCAGCATCTGCTTCCTGGTAAACCTGACCTAAAACAAGCAGGGAGGTGGGAAAGGACATGACTGGGAAGTGGCTGCTGAGGGGACCAATGTGTTTGTCAAGGGTAAAGCTCTAAGAACAAAACTGGTGGCTCTTGGGTCAAGAACTACTACGCTTATGCTGCTGCTTCTTTTCTTTTCAAACAGCTTTATTGATATACAATTCACATACCATAGGATCTACCCATTTAGATGGTACCATCCAGTGGTTTTTGGCATTCTACTGAGTTGCACAACCATCACCTGAATTGGTTTTAGAACATTTTCATCACCCCCAAAAGAACCCCCATACCAATTAACCGTCACTCCCTATTCCTCCCCAAATCCAGCCCCCTGCCCCAGTCCTTCGCAACCACTAACTTTCTGTGTCCATGGAGTTGTTTATTCTGTGCATTTCATGTAATTGGAGTCATACAATATGTGGTCCTTTGTATTTGGCTTCTTTCACATAGCACAATGTTTTCTAGCGTAATGTTTTCAAGGTTCATCCATGTAGCATGTATGAGTACTTCCTTCCTTTTTATGGCTGAATAATATTGTTGCATGGTACTCGTTTTGTTTATCCATTCATTAGATGATGGACATTTGGGTTGTTTCCACTGTTTAGCTGTTGTAAATAATGGTGCTATGAACATTTGTATATATGTTTCTGTGGGATCGTATGTGTTTTCTTTTGTCTTGGGTACATACCTAGGAGTGGAATTGCTGGGTCATAGGTTAACTCTATGTTTAACCTTTTGAGGAACTGCAGGCTGATTTCCAAACCATTTGACATTCCCACCAGCAATGTAACCCTCATGCTTCCTGTATAGGCTTGTCCTGTGGGGGTCTTTCTGGGATGTGCGTCCTTCACCGCCTCCGCATCCTTACCTCTGACCCATTTCCAATGATCTTTATCTTTATTATCCCTAAGCACCACCTGAAATTTCACCTTCTCTAGGAAGTCCTCCCTGATTATTCCAGTCCACAGGGCTCTTCCTCCCTCTATCCGTATACTGGTTGCTTTGTCTTTGTGGTACAACTTGACAAAAGGCCCTGTGCTTGGCCCACCTCTGTGCTCCCTGCACCAGACCTGGTACCTGGCAAGAGGAGAGAAACCTTTGGAAAATGCTTGCTTCACCCAATGGTGATGCAGAGTGGACAGGAGTGGGCTGGGCTTGGAAAATGGAGGGAGCCTCAGGTAACAAAGGACAACTGGGCAGAAACAAGGTCTTGTTCACAAAGTCCCTTGGCCCAGCCAGCCAGTTACCTGTGGACACAATGACATTCTTGTAACTTGCTCTCTTTTGTTGACCTTGACGATGGAAAGAGCCTTTGTCTGCATTCCCTGAAGCCGACTGACCATACCTGTCCCAGTCACGGTGGAAGCCTTTTGGGGCTGAGATTTCCAAAGCAGCCGGACTCCAAGAGTTCCCAATAGCCTTAGAGAGGAGGGTCAGAAGCAACCGGTGTCCCTCTGTTAATCACCGAACAGAAAGCCACTTGTCTAAGAGGATACGTGTAGTAAGCATTAGGAGAAGTGCCCTACAGAGGGAGGCTCTCTAACTCCTGTTTCTGCCTTTCCTTGCCCAAGCTGCCAGCCCCTCCCCAGCCCCTTCGGGAATTAATTCAATGGCCACCTGATCACAGAATCACAGAAGTGTGGGAACATGGGGCTGTAAGAGATGTCAAAGCTCCACTAGTCCTAAGTGTGGTCCTGGGATTCGCAGCCTGGGCATCACCTGGGAGCTGGGTAGAAATGCAGAATTTCAGGCCCCACCTTGGAACTATCGAGTTAAAATCTGCATTTTCAACAAAGTCCCCAGATGAATTGTCTGCTCACTGAAGGACAAGTGCTTCCCTGCAGCACCCTGACCAAATGCCACCAGGCTTCTGTCCACATCCTTCCAGAGTAGCCTAGTCTGTCTTAGGGCACTACCAGAAAACTCCCTGTCTAAGGAGCTGAAACTAGATTCACTACGGCTTCCACCCATGGGTCCTAGCTCCACACCCTGGATTCATTCAAATTGACTTGATAGTTCTCTCATATGACACCCATCAAACAGAGCGGGACCCTCCTGCCATTGTAGGGATGAGCTGGTAAGGTTGTTCCTAAAGGGTGCAGCCTGCTTCTCAGAAAGCTAGTGCAAATAGTGTCTGGAGGCTGCCTGGGACCCCCAGGAGTAGAGGAGATGGGGTGGGAGACAGCTCCAGAGCTGCATGTACCTATTTAGCTTCAGTTGAGGCGCTGTACAAACAGGGCTGGAATCCTTAGCTCACAAGTTAAGCCTTGTGCAGGTATTTAGAAGAAAACTGTAAACATACTTGGCTTCCCTACAAAAGGCTGCTGGAAGTTAGTTCACAAATACATAATTATTATGCAAATGTTCTGTGAAAGAGAGAAATATCATTATACCCATTTTACAGATCAGTAAAAAGAAACACTTAGAGACCGATGCTCCACTCAGAGGCGATGGAGCTTGAAATAGCACCTGGGAGCCTCTTACTGTGGCCGGTAGGGAGGGATAGCAACGCCTTTTGTTATCAACTACCCAAGACTGATTCTGAAATTGAACAGTTGCCCAGAGAATGCAGTTTAGATCAACTCCAAGATGCACATGAGATGGAAATAGAGACGGCGCGGGAGCATACACCACACTTTGCCCACGAGAGATGCAACACATTTTCATAGTTGAAATTTACATAGTTCTTTATTCATGAAATTATGAACAGCTGCTATTTTGCCGCATTCCCAAGAAGAGTTGAAAAGGCAGCAAAGAAGAGAACAGACACGTTAGGCAAACTCCATCTGCCCCTCCTGTCTAACACTTTCTTCCCTGCAGATAGCAGACAATGGGGTTACCAGATGTCATTGCCTGCTTGGGAGGGACCCAGAAATTTTGTGTGACCATGCGTCAGCCAGGGCAGATGACCGCCTTTTCTTCTCTGAAAATTACTAATGTGCCCACTCCTCTTCATGGCTGTTCTTAATGGCTGTTCTAAGACACAGGCTCTTCCCAAAGGGATGCTGACGGCAGTAGGTCCTCAAGGAAACTTCAGAAATGTCACTTCAGTCTCCATCAGCATCCGCTCACCTTGGCTTCCTCCTGAGTTTTGAAGAGGGCTGCACACCCATCACCACACTTGGGCTTCCTAGGGACTCTGTAAGATTACTGATCATCTCTTAGTACAGAGCAGGTCACTGAGGTCAGAGATCCAACCTGCCAACATGAGGTCACCCAGCCAGCGGTGGTCAGGTTCTTGACGTGACCATTTCCCCACCATGTTATGTCCCTGGAGTGGGACAGTGTGGGTTAAATGTTCTGAGTCGAGTCTTCAGCCCTTCTATCCACTGCGAAGCACCCCTTTTACAACATGAGTACCCCAGAAAGCACTCCTGCACCCCAGGGCCAGTCTCTGTCTCAAGCAGCTCTCTTGGCCAAACACCCATTGGACACCTACCTGTCTGCTTTCAATGAGGCCACCCAAAGTTCCCCTCAGAAATCCGAGGGGATTCTCCCTGACCTCTTGATGTGCCCTCCCGTCACCGAGGACATTAAATCCAGAGACACAGCAACCCCTGTCCTCCCCACAATTATCTTTCCTTGTCCGTGCATTTGTCTCTGGACCTTTATTCCAGAAAGCACAGCATGGCTTCCCACGACGACTCAGGACAGAACACCCAGCAGTAAGAAGCTGGGGCAGATCCAGGTGAAAAGGCCCCTGGACAACCCGGGGACCCTTGGGGGCCCTCTCAGGTTGTAGGCGTGAGAAATGCCAACAGCCATTTTGCGCACTGGTTAGCGGGAGGGTGTGTTTTTCTTGTTTTCAGGAGAGCAGCCTGTTTTTCCACACCTTGAGGCTGAAATTAAAGCAGGGAGGAGCACATTCTGAAAGATGTCGTAAGGCAGATCAATTACCCCCCTTTCTTTGCCAATGCAAGCACTGGGCCGCCATCGCTGGGCATCAGAATACCGCGAGAGCGACAGAGGGTATCATCTTATCTCGTTATAGCCTGCCTGCGCCCCGGGCATCTCTCTCTCTCTCTCTCTCTCTCTCTCTTTCTCTCTCTCCCAGGAAAGAGAGAGTGAGCTGGGAAGTCCCATGTCTCTTTTGCCAGCCAGAGACCCCATAGGGCTGGGGTAAACCCCAAATCCAGGATGCTGGCTCAGGGCAAGAGGTAGCGATCTTTGACATTACCTTTGCGGCTTTGTTCTTTATTAAAGCAAGGAAGGCAAGCTAGATATTTTGGCTCAATATCAGGTTCTGACGGCTGAAGAGATGGAGCACCAGGTGATCTGGTTGACAACAAGAGGCCACTCTGTAGTGGGGAGTTAGCACCCAGCCAGCACCCACTGTACGAAAAAGGGAGTGGGGTGGGATCCACTCACATTGAGATAAGCTTTCAATGTGAGAGTCAAGATTTCCGGACTGGGGGTCATCTGGGGAGAGAAGGGCCCGGGGGCCAGGGATCAGGCACGATGTCTGCCGTTCTGAGGGCTGGCCCCCGACCACCCATCACCCATGTGGCGTTGGGGGTGGGTTCACTTCAGTCCTCTGATTCTTAGTTTCCTCATATGTGAGAACGAGATGACCATCAGGATGGTTCCTTCACAGAGTGGTTGCACATCTCAACTGTGACCATATGGGTGAAACTTTGCAAACTGCGTGTGTGGGTACATGCAGTGAGAAGTGTGCTCATGGATAGGAGGACAGTGCATTAATGTCCTCCTTTCCCTGTAAGGCTGGGCCCCCGTGTCCTTCGACAGGAACTGGGGATCTTGCCAACAGTCTTCATTCTTTCCCATCAATTGACAAACAGGACACCCGCGTGGAGCAGATCATCAGAGTGGACCTGGAAAGCCGCCATCATGAAGACTCAATGGAGGCCTCCCGTTCCAGACCGGTTTGGTTACCCGACGCGGCCTGCCTTAGGCTGTGATATTTTTCGCCTGAGAGAGAGATGGGCTTGCTCAGCCCTGGACAAGAAATCCCAAGGACCCATTGACACTCACATGGAAGGGGCCCTTTTTGGCGGCTGGCATGACTGTGAAATGGTGACATGGCTCCACCTGATACCAGGAACATAGCTTTTCACTTGTGGAACCCCTGTGTCCCTTAGGAGAGACCCCATCAGATGGCAGAGGACAAGCCCTAGGCCTAAACCTGAGGTGTCGAACGAAGTTCCGGTACCTCCATGTTTAAGGTGCATGTGATTAGAAGAGTGAACCTGCTGCAAAGCCCTCAACACACGTGCACCACAGCTGCACAGCTGCTCTCTTCGATCCCCTTTTGGGATGGTTTCTGACTTACAGGGAAGTCTAAAGCCCACCTGGACTCTTCTCAGAGACACGTAGTGACAAAAGAAATCAAAGCAAATTTTTTTCATTGTCTCCTCGCAGCCATAACACCCCCTGGGCCAGTAGCTATTTACGAGGGTGGCTTATTCTTCTAAAGCAATTCAGAGGAACCCACAGCATCCTGCCCACATGCTGGCCCGAGGAAACAGGTCAGAGCTCCGTCTGCAAACCTGCTGGTGGCCCCAGTTGCCAGGTTGAGGCTGAAGCTGGTGCGGGGAGATGTTCAAGGACTGACTTCCCATCAGGATGCTGGGTTCTGTGAGAGCCTTGGCATTCTGACCTGGCTCTGCCACACCTGGAAACAGAGTCCAGCATGCAGAGGTAGGCCTGGAGAGGGGGACCCCTTGTGCCCCAGAACCTGAACACTCCTTTAAGCGACAAGAGAAATGCTCCTGACTGATGGGATAACCAGGGAGTCTACAGCAGCCTAGAAGGGACTGCTAGAAGCTGATGAAAACCCTGCTCTGGGACCCTTATCACAGATGGATCCATGAGATCTGGGGCAGTGGAAAACTCAGCTCTCTCCTGCCAGGACCTAAGGTGGGAGAAAAGAACCAGAGGAGCTTTCCTTTCCTGTTCCAAATTCTGCCCGCCCTCTCCCCTCAGACCCATCTCCGCTCTGAGGTGGGAATGGAGAGAAAAGAGAAGAGAAAGAAGAGGCGGGTGGCAGGGAGAGGGGGAGCATGCCCCGGGGGGTTTGGGCTGAATGAACCATGCTGCGCGTGCACCCAGCCCTGCCTCTTGGTGGGCCGACCCCCTGCCTCTCCGCCAAAGCCCCCATTCCTCACCAGGGACCAATCTTCGGGCTTCCCTGCAGTCCTGCCAACAGCCCAGCCTTTGCGACAGCCTTTTTCTCGTTCTGCTCTTTTCTGAAGCTTCCATTCAAATGTTTTTAGCACAGATGCCTCATGCATCAGTCCAATGCTAAAAAGACGCAGTAAGTGAAATTTTTGCCATATGTTAATACACATGTTTTAGTTTCCATAAATGCTCAGCGTGGTTTTTATGGTGCTCAGAATGGTGGTGTTTATACTGTTTTGAGGGGCTTTGAATTCAAATGTGCAAATGATTTTTTACAAGATGTGATTCAAGGACGAGCTCCAGTTGGGGTCGCCTGCCATCCAGATGGAGGAGGCTCTCAGTTACCCCGAGCCTGCCACTTGTGATTCTCTGCAAACTTCACTGTCCCTGGCTCCTCGCTGCGGGTGGATGGGGTTGGGGCTGGTGCCAGGAGTTGGGGATCGGGGTGGAGAACCACCTAGACCCTCACACACCAAGTGTGACCAGATGTGCTGGTGGGACCTGGAGGAGGGGCCACAGGACTGGGTTGTGAGGAGGAAGAAGGAGGAGCAAACAGTGGCATATAAGGGGAATTAGGGGCACGCTGGGGTCAGGCCAGCGAAGTAGAGGTTTGCATGAGGAAGAGGAGGCAGCACGGTGGGCTGGGCTGGGCCTGGCTCGAGGAGTCGGCCTCCCCTCCCGCAACTCCCCTACTTGCCCTGTGAGTCCTGCAGGAATTCTCCCTGATGTCTAAACACACCACACTGTTTCATCCATCCCTCTGTGCTTTGATGGGGTCGTTCCCTCGCTTCAAAATCTCCTTTCCCCATTTGCCCACTTGGAAAATCCCTACTGACCTCTCAAATCCCCAACAGGTCCTACCCATGAATCCTGTCCAGGTGCTCTGGCATCACATGTATCTCAGTGGAAGTTCTCCTTTGGCTATGGACCTCTCCCTCTGAGTCCCTCTGAGCTCCATAAGGACAGGCCTGTGCCCTTCTCGTGTCTGCCCCCCAGAGCCTCGCCCAGAGCTACAAGGGGGCCTGTGGAAGGAAAAAAGGAAGGAAGGCAGGAAGGAAAGAAGGAAGGGAGGAGAGGGAGGAAGAAAAGGAGAGAAGGAATGGACAGCTGGCTCCAGTGCCTGGTGGGGAGCGGAGGGTATGGCCTAGAGGAGCACTCCTTGTCCTGTTCCCACACCCAGCTTACCATCACCCTCCTGCCCACCAGTCACATGAGGAACTGAGCCAGGCTCAGGGACTCAGCTCCCTGCCATGAGCCGAGGGGCTGGGAGGGTCTATGGCGCACCTCAGCCAGGGGCCACCCTGTAGGGATGTGGATGTTTGCAGACTACTGAGAATCGCTTTGGTGGAGAGAGGACATCTCTAAGGCCACCAGTGCTCAGCTAGTCCTGGAAGCCAGAAGTGTCCTTGAAGTTGTTCTCCAGGGCCTGAGTGGAGGGACAGGCTCTGAGCCACCCAGCTGGACTGTCCTAGGGTCTCCTCCTGCTGTCCGGACACAGCCCTGCCCCCTGGAGCTTCCTGAGCCAGGCGCTTCTGCTCTCAGTCTCCCCCTGAGAATTTGCCCTCACATGTCCAGATTTGTTCATGCCAATGCCTCAAGCTTCTTGTGCGTTCTGTGGGGAGACCTGATACGTTCTGGGGGAGCCCGGGGGTGTGTGCATGAAGATGGGAGGGGTCGTCTCTGTTGTTTTTACTGAGCGTCTTTGATATTTGGAAATAACCTCCTTTCCTGGCAGCCAGCTTTTTCCCAAGGGACTGAGGGGCGAGGGTACGTAATCTTGGAGCCTGGGTCTCCTTCAGGGGGATTCATATATATGTTGCCTGTAATTATAGGTCGATAATGATATAATTTATAGTATGTATAGCATCATTTGTGAGTGACTGGACAAGCTGGCAGGCAAGGAGGGTGCAACCATGTCATAAGCTCGTAAAAAGGTAATTATATTTCTTTCTGATCTAGCTTTCGCCTACTCGGTCAGGTTGGGGTATTGTGAAATGAGTGATGATGGGTGAGCACAGGAATTGTTGGAGGTTCGGTTCAATAAACACAGAGGAGTTTGACATCTGAGGCCAAGCAGCCTTATTCTTTTTTTTTTTTGGTCTGGAAGTCAGGTCTGACTTGGGGCTGGGGAAGTTGTGGGAAGGGACCCCACAAGGGCACTGGTTTAGCACAAAAAGGGCCCCCCAAAAGAGAAGCCTGGCCAGATGACCCAGGGTCCGATTGGCTGGTGGGGTGTAAACTCTGGATGAATTCAGAACAGCACCTGATTTTCTAAGACCCCCCCCCCCCCCCCCCGGGACTGTTGCTTGCAGGAGGAGACTCAGAAGACAGCTTTTCTCGATGTCTCTCAGCCCTGGGGGGATTCTGGGGCTGGCGACGCCTGTCATGTCTTCCAAGCCTGATGGAATCTCCAGGAGTTTAGATCTGGATGGAGTTTGGCTGGAGTTTGGAGCGATGGTTGGGGGAGCTTGGGTTTTATCTGCACCTCATCGCCTGTTCTCAGTAATAAGCGAAGCTGCAGAGAGCCCTTGGCCCGAGATGTAATGGTGTAATGTAATTACAGTAATGATACTTTGTAGTTCTATAGCGCCTTTCATCTGTGGATCTCCAAGTCCTTTATAAACATTAATTAATTCCCATAACTCGGCGATGAGGTAGGTAAGTATCATCATCCCCATTTCACAGATGAGAAAGCCAAGATGCAAAGAGCGTAAGTGATTACCTCAGTGTCACCCAGACAGTCCACCGGTTCTGCTGGCGGGAGGCAGCAGAGTCCATTCTCCTCTGCTGGGCCCCCACCGTGAAGACAGGACTGCAAATGCCCTGGGGCTTCCCTCTGTAAGCCGCCGGGAACTGTGTGCATTGCCTCCCTCCAGAGGCCAGGCAGATGGCCCCTTGTGTGTCACACCCTGACCCTATGGACCATGGAGGTCTCTGAGGCTGTTTGGCTCCATAGGGGCTCTTAGCCACTAGATCCATGGAGGAAACCCCTGGAATGAGTTCACCCCTATATGGGACAAGTGAAACCCTGCCCTGACCTCTTCTCTTTGCTGCCCATTCTGTAACGTTTCCTTATTGCCACCAATCTAGGCCAGGCAGCACATGGAACCAAGCCCACACTTATTTTTTGAACCCCTACTGGTTGCCAAGGTCCCAGTTATCCCTTGGGAGGGCCTGATGGAAAGGCAAGACATCTGGGCTGAAAATTAAAAAAAAAAAAAAAAAAATCAAACCTGGTCCAAACTCTTCTTTGATAGCTATATGACCTTGGGCAAGTCACTTTCCCTCTCTGAACCCTGACTTCTCACCTCTGGAAGAAGGGAGATGTAGATCCTCTCCCAGGGTGACGCTCTGTAACTCTTCACTGTCCACTTGGAGGGCAGGGCAGTCTCCTAACGTGGGCTCCCTTCCTCCCCTCCCCACCTCCACAGTCCTTCCGATAAACTTTCTGAATCGAGGGGCATGATATCATTTTGTCAACAAACCTTGAGTCACTTCCCTTTGCCTGCAAGGGGTCCAAACCCCTGAACCTGTCATTCAAGGCTTCGCATGATTTTTCCTAACTTCCCTGTTCAACCCATGATGGGGACCCCCATCATGAACACTTGGCTCAGCCAGACCTACCTTTCCTCCATATAGGTCACAGTCATTCCTGACTTCACAGCTTTGGCCATCCCATTCTCCTCTCTGCCTATTTTCTATGTACTTTTGAGGACACTACCTGCTTAGAATTGTGTTGAATGCTGGATTAAAATCCTGACATTCTTCAAAGCTAAGCTCACACTTTCATGGCCTAGGAGATGGCTGCCCAAAGAGCAAATGTGAATTTAGGCTGCATTACTAGAGGCCTAGTATCCATAAAAGGGGAGGTGATAATCTTGTTCTCTAGAATATTTAAGTATTTAGAGAAACAGCAGGCTGATGAGGGAGCTCTGTCATGTGTGGAATGGTTAGGTCACTCACAATCATTTTACTGGGAGAAAACTCAGTGGGACAGGAGACCCTCCTTCCCCGAGGAAAGATTATTCTGTGAGGCCACAAAGGGCCCATGAGCATAGATAGCTTCCAGGACGGAGGACATCAGTTCAATAAAAGGAAGAACATTCTTTCCCACCAGAGCTGTCAGGAAATGTGATGGGGTATTGAGTTGTCTGTCACTGCTTACTCTGGAGAGGCTCAGGACAGGCTTATCATGGAAGTATGGCAGGAGCTTCTCTTTGCAGCATCAGCCTGCTCAGGATGGCAGCGTGGTCCCTGCTTGGGTTGCCTGCCCCCTCTGCTCCTGAGAATTGGAATCATCTAGAGAATCAGGAGGGCAGCACCCAGTGTGGTGTAAGCTCGTAGCCTCCTGCCAAGTGCTCCATGGGTCCCACCGCTCCTGGTGGGTGTTCTAAAAGAAGGGGCCAAAGAGGGCTGCCCTACCTGTCAGACAACATTCCAAGGGAACAGACTCCAGGAGCAAAGTGCTGTCTGGGTTCTCAGGTCCTCACTGAGAGAGCGCCAACTGCTTGCTAGGTACGTCACGTTTATTACCTCAGTGGTGATTCAGTGTTGGCATTCTTTCCTCTGTGCCAGGCCCTAGAGCTGGCATAAGACGAGGACAGATGACAAACTCGGAATCAGGGGACTTAAGTCTGAGTTTCCCCTCTGCTCTTCACTAGCTGTGTGACCTCAGGGAAGTTAGTTAACTTTTCTGAGCCTTAGATTCTGAGTATAATTGTGCCTGCCTCCTTGGGTGGCTGTGAGGATTAAATAGGCAATGAGGCAGAATTACAAACTGTTTGCCACTTAACCTGGGAGGTGGGAGAGACTATCTCAGATGAGTCATTAGAAGGACCCAGGGGATGGTGGTAGTGCTGGCGGTCAGGGCTGCATGGGGAAGAGAAAGACCAGCCATCCAAGGGCAAGATGAAGACATGGCCCCGTCTCCCTCATGCAGTTCCTCGGGAATAGTGAGGTGTAGGAGGCCGAATCTGCAAACCACGGAGGACATGGAGGGTGGAAATGGGGATGTGTTCACAGATCTCTAGACACAATGGGAAGGGAATTCTTCACAACCATCCTTCCTGGGTTGAATGCATTCACTCATTGGACAAATATTTAGTAAGCACCTCTTAAACGTTAAGTACTGTTTGGGCACTGGGGATACCGCAATTAACAAAGTCCCTGACACTAGCTTTCATATTTAGGTCAGGGAAGACAGAAACTAAGCAAAATGAAACAGTTAATATAGAACTTAATATCAGGGAAGGTTATGTCAGAGCTCTGAAGAACAACGGAACAGGGTGAGGAGGGCTATTTTACAAAGGGAGATGAGGGAGAGCTTCTTCGATGAGCTGACTTGTGAGCAAAGACCTGTGCCTCCTGAGAAAAGCCCTGGGGGTGTTGAGAGGAAAAGTCTCCCAAACAGAGGGAACAGCAGATGCAAGGGCCCTGAGGTGGGTGTTTGGTTTGGAGATGGCCAGGACGGCTGTCACCGACACCGCTCATGAAGTGCTTCCTGTGAGCAAGGGGCACACGTGCAGACTGAAGCCATGGAAAGGGAAAGCTCAGGTGCCGGGCTGGCTCTGCCATCAGCTTGCTGTGTGACAAAGACAGCTCCTTCACCTCTCTGAGCTCTATTTCTCTCTCTGTATATTGAAGGGTTAGCTTGAGCTCTGTCATGCAGGGACTCAGCTCCTGCTCCCCACACAAGAACGCAGCATATGGTGAGGCCAAAAAGGAACAACAATGGAGCCATAGATAGGGGATTCATACCACTATATTCTCTCTGGCGGCTGGTTGAGACACAAAAGCAAACATCCACCAGTTCCCCAACAAGGGGTCTTCCTGCACCCAGTCTCGCTCTTGCTGGCGGCCGGGTGAGACACAGGAAGTAGGATCCACGTGATCCGCAATCCACCGTCGGCTTGCCTGCCAACCAACCAACCCCCTTGCCAGCGTAGCCACAGCAGTTATATTAGTGGCTAATGGCTAACTGGTAACAGCTGATGGCCACCCAGCCACAGCAGATGGCCATCTGATTACAGCTGATGACCATCTAATAACCGAGCCAGCACCTTTCCACGTGAGGCTGAGAGCCTGGACACTGCGCTCTGGGACTCTATCCCCACAAGCTCCAAGGGTGAATTCTAACATGTGAGAGTTTGAAACCTGGAGACCAGCAAATAGGCCTGTGGTTCAGGGACTAGGAGTGGAGGGTGGGAAGCAGACCCTGATGAGCCTGGACCCAGACCCTCATGCTCCCAGCAGCGCAGACGCCCCATGGCCCCCCGCACTCCGGCCCTTTCACTCTCCCTGGTTTCAGTTGTGCAGGGTAAGTTCTTAAAGCAGGCACTGGTGGCTGAGGTAGCTCTCCCGCGTGCCCTGCACGTCCAGGTGACAGGCACAGCCATCTGGGCAGTGCACTCTGATCAGGCCTGACACCCAAACGCCTCCTTGGTCTGAGTGGGCGTTGCGGGCGCTGCCTGCTGTTCCTGGAAATCCAGCCAGCCAGCAGCAAGGCACGAGGGCAAGCAAGGACTTGCTGGGGAGGCCCTCCAAGCCGGGGCCGCCCCCTCCTCCCAGGCACACTTGCTCCTGCCAATGAAGACCACCAGGCCCAACCTCTCAGCTTTTGCAGCAAAGCACTAGGCCACCCCAAATGGGCCTGCGTGAGGAAGTCCCCACTCTCCAAGCTGAAGCGTCTTTCTCTATAAAGCGGACAAAGAGCTCCGTCTAATACTGCTGTGTTAAGCCAGACTCAGACGAGACCATGCGTGCGGAAAGCCCGTGGCGAACTTCTCAGTCCTCTACCCAGCTTGGTTTTGACTAGGAAAGTAACCAAGACCCACATCCGGACTCTGGACTCTGTCCTCCTGCAGCTGCCACCTAAGGGCTGGGTACCCCGTGTAGGCCTGCCCTCCATCGGTCCCTTTTGCTTTCCTTGTGGCCTTAAGGTTTCACAGTGATGTGCATTTCACTTTAAGGAGCCATTCCAAGCCCCTTACCTCAGCACCTCTCAGGCTTTAACATGTGTGTGAATCACCTGGGGATCTCGTGAAGGCGAGCACTCTGGTTCAGTAGGCCCGGGATGGCACCTGAGAGCCTGCATTTCTGAAGAGCTTCCCATGTTAAAGAAGGACATTATTCAGTGACACCTGTTAAAGACAGTGAGGCAGACTTTATCCAAGGGAGGACTACTGAGCTTGGCGTAGTGACCCCTGCCATGGAGTCTTGTAGCAGGAGAGAGAGATTGGGCTCAACTCCTAAAACACTAAAGTGGGAATTTATAGTCAAGGAGCAGGGTGGGGTCAGTGGATGAAAAATTACTAAGTGGAAAGAAACATCAGGGGTTAGGGGCTTCTGGCTCAACTGACCCAACAGGATTCTTGCTGAAGGCAGGCTCGGGTTATCAGGACTCACCTGGGGATGGTGAAAGATGAAGAATTTGGTCAGAGTTGGAGGGGAATCAGATATGGAGGATGTGGGATTCTGGTTAAACTGACTTAGCAGGATTCTTGCTAATACTGGAGAAACAAACATGGAAGTCTGAAAGTCAGGGCCTGGTTGAAAAAGACTTCAGGGGAGCCTGAGTAGACTTTGGTCAAGGAGAGAATCTTTGTCACCGGGTAACACTGATGCCGTGTGTCCAGTGGCCGCTCTTTTAGTAGAAAACCATGGACACATGACACTCAACATGTTGAAAACAGAGTGCAGGGTCTTTCCTTCTGTACCCCCTCCGCCCTTATCTTATATTCCCCACAGCACTGATAAGCATCACCATCGTTCTCTTCCTCTCAAAAACTTTCTTTTTTTAAAAAACAACTTTATTGAAGAATAATTTATATACAATAAAACATACCCATATTAGGGGCAGCCGGTTAGTTCAGTGGGTTAGAACATGGTGCTCTTAACACCAAGCTTGCCGGTTCGATCCCCACATGGGCCACTGTGAGCTGTGCCCTCCACAACTAGATTGAAACAACTACGTGACTTGGAGCTGATGGGTCCTGGAAAAACTCACTTAAATAAATAAAAGTTAAAACACACACACACACACACACACACACACACACACAAATACCCATTTTAAACTGCATTTTGACAATTGAATACATTCATGTAACCATCACCCCTATGAAGTTCCAGAACTTGCCTCATATTGAGTTCTATAACTTTCCACAAAGCCTCCAATTCCCCCCTCCCCCTCCACCCCAGCCAACCTTCTCAAGGACTTTGCTCCTGCATTTTTCTCCTGTCTCTTCCATCTCATCTCCCTTACGGCTAGGTCTTTCCCGTTGATAAGCAATATGCTCTGGCACCCCCTCCCTTGACACCACGCACTTTCCATCAGAACGAGGTGAGCTGGGGTGCCTTTGAAAGCAGGGATTGAGTTTTGTTTTTTCATCATATTACTCATGGTCAAGAAGCACTTGTTAAAGCAAAGAAGGCTGATGCTTGAGACTCCAACTTTCACGATAATTGTGCATTGTTAAATGAATAAATGATTGTATATTTTGAGTGTGAACATCCAGTTGTTTCCATAGATACCTGATCATCATGAGTAATTGAACAAAAAAGGTTTTCTATTTTATTATCTCTCTGATATATATATATATATATATATATATATATATATATATATATATATATATATATATTTATTCCAACCTTTTATTCAGTTCACATTTCTTTTTGGAAACATTAATAGTCTTTTATGGCTTTAAGAAATAGAAATAGATAGATAGATAGAAATAGAAATCATGTTTCTCCTTTGTAATGTGGTCTTTAGTGGTATTTATTTTCAAAGATCATACTAGGTAAAAATCCGCTACTCTCACCATTTCTGAAATCTTATTAATTAATTCATCAAACTGGCCTTGTGGACATTGGGGGGAGGGTATAGAGGACACAGTCCAGTTGAGGAGGGAAATAAGCAAGTGGACTCAGGATCCAATGTGACATATGCTGGGATACAGGTCGGCCTAGGAGGTGGAGGGAACACAGAATGGGGAGTAGACACACCAGAAGAGTCAGGGCTCCACAGCTGGATGTTGTGTTTTGTTTTGAAGGATGAATAGGATTTCACAAAATGAGAGGAGTGGAAGGGTATGCAGGCAGAAGGAGCAGCATGAGCAAAGGCACAACAATAATTGCACGAATTTGTTAGATGCTTACGGTGTGTCAAGCATGCGTCCCAGAGCTTTATCTGTATTGTAGCCCTCACTGTAACCCTACGAAGTAGGAATCTATTACCATTTTACAGATGTGGCAATTGAGGCAGAGTGAATTTAAGCAATTTTTCAAATTCATGTGCCCCGAAACTTATAAATTCAAGTGCCCCTGGCATTGCCAGGATCTGGACCCAAGTGGTCTGGCTCCAGAGCTGAGTTCCTGACAACTGTTCTACACCACATGGGTGATGCCAGAACATGCTATGTTGGGGGAGCTGGGGAGTAGGGGGTGGGAGCTTAAATGGGGTTATTCAGAGACAAGGAAAGCCTTGCAGAATTGTGAAAGGTCTTGAATGCCAGGCTGATGAGTTTGGACATCTCCATGTAGACAATGGGGAGTCACTTAAGGATTTAGATGGAGGAGAAATGAGATCAATTTGCATTATGGATGATTGCCCAGGCAGCAGCATGGCATATGGATTAGAGGGGCAGAAGCTAGAGGCAGAGGGGCCTAGGAGGACACGAAAAGAGCTGATGAGGAGATGATCAAGCCTGATCCCAGGCAGTGTTGAGGGGGATGGGGAGACAGGCTGGCTGGGAGCGCAGAAAATGGATCAGTAAGTGGGTGAGGCTCTCCAAATGCCCAGCTGCCAGATGACTCCAGGCACTGTGTGTAGTTTCCTTCTTCCCTGTGGAAGGACTTGTGTGGAGGTCAGCTGGCCTGCCGGAGGACACTTTCCCTGGTGAAGCCACTAGGCCGAGCCTAAGGTTACAACCAGGCGGGCTTTTCCATTCCATGGCAGTCCCCAGCCCTCAAATGGGCACCACTGACCCTAAATGGCAGTCCAGGGGCTATGGCTTCCCAGGAAGTCCCTCCCCTCTTTTCCAAACAGAAGGTACTGTGTAGAAGTGCTCACACTTTGGTTGGCGGCCCCCGGAATCGGGCAGTTGTTTCAGTGCAGACCCCTAAGCCCCTGCCCGGAGATCCTGCTGCAGTGTGTGAGCAGAGGCCAGGCCTGGCGTTTGTTACCTGGCCTCCAAGGCCTTACACTGGCCAGGGACTCCCTTCCAGGCTGGTGGGGGGTGGGGGAGTCTTCCCTGCATGTGAAGGATGGCGTTAGCTGACACCAGCATCTTCCTAGCGCCAGCAGAGGAGCCTACCTCTCCCTAAAGGTGGGCAGAAGAACGTCCTGAGAAACCCCTCCGACCCCCCACCCCCGCCGCCCCCATTTCTATCTGGAGGAGGTTTGAGAGCAAAACTCAGGTTGGGTGGAGAACAGGGAGTTGTCTTGAAACTGAATTTTCATGCTCATTTTACTTAGGTTGTAGGTTTTGGGGTCTTGGTAGGATTATGGGTGACCACAAGTCACCCCTCATTCCTGCCACTACCAGTCACTTTGCCACTACAAAGTTTCACTTCTATGAAGTCTTGGCTCATTCTTCCTTCCTCACCTCAGCCCGGGAAGAAATGACCCACCTGTCTTCTGCAGTTATCACATTGTATGATACAGTAGAAATGTATAGTTTTGGTTTCTGTCTCCGGTACCTGATGCAGAGCTTCCAAAACCTTTGGAATTCCCTGAATAGTAGGGGAAATAGGACCATCTTTCCTTATTCCTAACAAGGCCCTTTCAACCACACCTGAGTTTATGCTAAGGTGGTGACTCCTGGGCCCCTAGATGGCTTCAGGACAGATGGTTACCAGGGGAACCAGCAGTGTGATTAGTGGGTTGGAACGTTCAGCCCCACCCCCTGACTGGGGTGGGCAGAGGGGCCCGAGATTGAGTTTATCACCAATAGCCAATGATTTAATCAATTCTGCTTCCGTGATGGAACCTTCGTGAAAACCCCTAATGGACAGGGTTCGGAGAGCTTCCAGGGCGGTGAACACATCCAAGTGCTGGGACGTGGTGCACGGAGAGAGGGCGTGGGAGCTTGGGCAACAGCCCACCCACTTCCATACCTTGCCCTATGTACCTCCTTACCTGTCTGTTCTTTTGTACCCTTTAAAATAGGTTTGTGATAAACTGGTCATAGTAAGTGAAGTGTTTTCCCTAAGTTCTGTGAGCCATTTTACCAAATTATCAAACGCAAGGAGTCCCTGCCTCTGCAGCCCAGTCAGACAGAAGTGAGGGTACCCCATCTGAAGTGGGGGCAGTCTCGTGGGACTGCGTTTTTAACCTGTAGGATCTGGGTAACTCCGGGTAGTTAGTGTAATAATTGAATTGAATTGTGGACACCCAGTTGGTGTCCAGAAAGTCAAAGAACTGGTTGGTGTAGGGAAACACACACACAACACACACGGTGTCAGGGTAAAAACAGTTCAGAAATGATCACCACCTGTCTTGTTCTCTGAGCTATGAGCTACGCAGGACATGAGATGGATGTTTTATCTGTGGGCCTGGCATGGAAATTCTTCGTGAAAGCCCAAGCAGTAAGAGAATGAATGGAGGCCCCCCAATTCCCCAAAGACAGAGAAGAAAAAAACTGCTTGAACTGTCAGAAATGTGACAGAGAAGAGTCAAAAAGACACGGAATTAGCTGCATACACGTGAAACACAATTCATACTTCTCTTTACGCTGTAAAATTATAAAAAAATAGTAATCTTCTCATCAAGACAGAAGATGAAAGCTAACACCACCACACGCACGGCAGCAGAATCTATCAATTACGCCCTCTCTCCTGACAAACACACTGCCTGCTCCTCAAGCAAAGCCCCGTGTTCATGTTGACAAGCGCAGAGCTTTGTGTTGCCGGGAAGACAAATGTCTTACTCTCCTTCAATTATTGGATATATTGGTCACGGTCAGCTACGGTTTCTTTCTTGGTAAGTGCGATTATTGGAAAAAGATGTGAAAATCAAAGTCTGTGTTCATATTTCTAAGAGTTCAGCTCGGGCAATCTAAAAATTATGCGTGTAGTCGAAACGTATCTCCACCGAGTACTTTGAGTACAGGACAGTCTGACCCTGACAGTATTGACCCCCATGCCCAGGAAACCAATAATATATTCTTCACTTGTTTCTTATTCTTTAATCATGGAGTCAACATGGTGGGATCCAGTACTTCGAGTATTTCCTCATCACCAATAATTAATTTCTATACAAATGATGCCAATATAGACACAGAAAATAATATGATTGCAAGCCAGGAGACCACATGTAGTTTGAAATTTGTGATGGATAAGCTAAATTTTATTTTTAACTTATGAGGAGTTTAAGGCAAATCTGGAAATTTTGAGGACCCCTGGTGCTGAGATTTGCCGGGGTAGGAAGTGGGTGATACGGCACAATCCCCTCATTACTCTTGCCAGTGTTTTGCCAACAAAATATACCTGCAGAGGGGAATCACTCACATAGCACAAGGAGTTTCTGTTTTGGAAAAATGAAAAACCTCTGTAAAAATTCTGAAAACACGGAAGACATAAAATGCATCTGAAATCATTGAAATTGGGGGAGAGGGTGTAGAATATTGATTTCCTGGTAAAGCTGTCACTAACAAATTATTATCTGCTCACTCATAACAGCTTGAGGAAACTAGAACATACCTGAAATTCAGAGTTAAACATTTTATTTCTTGGAAAACAGTGTTTATCGTTAAGGAGTCATGACAAGTATATTTCACCTGTGAATAAAGGCAATTTGGAGGGAGTTGCTGGAAGAGATAAAGCGAGGTGTTCTAACTTATGAATCCGTTGATGCCTATAGAAATGAGCAAATTCAAAACGAAATCACCAGAAAAATAAAACGCCTGATGAAACCAAAGTTTCCTGCTTCAATAACATATAACAAGGCCAGTAAGGAACCACAGTAAGTTTTGATAAGAAAAACCCCAATCACTATCTTGATTTTAGAGACACATGGATTTTGCTAGAATTGAAAAGAAGATTATTAAGATCAACTTCTATATGGTGATGAAGATTTATCTGCAGAAAATCAGAGTTGGGTTCGTAACACAGGTGGTCAAATCCACAACTGAAGGCTTGACAAACACAGGGAGCATTTGGCCGCACAGCAGTGGGATAAGGAAGAAGAACCAAAGCTGGACTTTGTGATGCTAAAGCCCGTGTGGAAAAATGAAAACACTGTGAAGTGCTTTCACTGTGTTCAATTCTTTGTTCTACGCTATTCATTCATCTGTGAAAAGATTGGTGATTACCCAAAACACATGTGCCAGGAGTGGTAAAGCAACACGCACGACGCCGGGTAGTTTGCAGAAGTCACATTGGGTCATGTATCACCAGGCTTTATCTGCTGTGATTGAGTGGCTTCCAGAGATTATTGAAACTTCGGAAGCGGCGTTTAATGATTATCAGACGCACAGGTGGCCCATGAATCAAGAATTCCTGTACACGTGCTAAATGTTACAGGAGTTTTTTTCCTGATGAGCTTCAAAGTGAAACCATAGACATGTTTTCATTGCCTTCAAAAGTAAAAGCAATCTTCACTGTTTATCATCTCAGAGAAATGATGACTATTTCAAAACCATTGGGTAGAGAGCAAAGAAAACTTGCCAAAAACTAATCTCCGGGGTTCAAAGTAAAAACAAAACAAAACCCTTCCCTTCAGAGAAGAAAAATTCTGGCATGGAGTAGTGTGTGTGTGGCGGGGGCGAGTGGTGCGGGGGGAGATCATGGAAATTCACATAGTGAATTTTCTCTACTTTGTCAGAACAGCATCCAATAATATACAACCTATAAAGGTTTGGTTACTGTATTACTACATTTAAATGCATGCTTTTCAGCGAGTGATTACAATAAAACAAATTATATTTTAAATAACTGTTTAAATGCAGTTAACTGGACATATGGGATAGATTTGCAGACCTGATGTAAGAAAGACTCTAGAACTGGAGTCTCACTAGGGCTGCACAGAGCTCAGCCCGGAGGCGTACCATGATGTCTTGTCTGGGCTGGGTCACCCAGTAATGCCTGCATCTTGCCTCTGCATTTGGCACTGGCTTGTCTAAGCCCTGTGGTAGGTGAGGAGACTTGTTTTCGCCCATGTGTTAGAGCTGGCTGAGAAAAGCTGGGCAGGGGCTAGTATCAAAACGAGGAAAATGAAGAGCTTGTGGTGCCTTGGAAAACTTTATGGAACTGTCTGAGAGGTGGGTGGGCTTTATGAATTCTGTCTCACCTCGGGGAAGCTGGCCCTGGGGTGGGCCCAGTTTCTGTATTTTACCCCTCAAACCTTAACTCACAGGTCCCTAGACTGGCTGCCCCAGTTTCAGTGGAATAAGATGTGGTTGTAGGAATGACATAATAGAAATCACTGTGTTATTTTGTGAAAATGTTTACAGCTTATTAAAAAATAAATAAGCCCAAAGGAAAATAGTTAACCAGAGACATCTTGTTGACCTCTCACTTAAGTCCACTGGTAGAGAGGGTAGTTACCACTGTGTGCAAGTTAGTAGTCATTTCTCCGCCTGCCAAACACAAATTCCACAGACTGAATGAATGAATGAATGAATGAATGAAAGGGTGAGTCTCCAGGATGGCGGCAGCCGGGCAGAAAGGACTGGTGAGCTGGAGACCAAAGAGCCTGGGCCCAAGAGGAGAGTCAGGGTGGCGAGGCAGAACTGGCCCAGGCTCCCTTCCACAGACTCAACATTTTGGGTCTGACTCCTTTGGAGATGCTGCACTGGGCTCCAGGTAGTGGCTGCCATTGAATGGGATAGAGGAAGTTTGGGGAGTTAAAGATTCAGCAGGATTTGCCGTCTCCGAGATCCCTGCTTTTCTATTTGTAGTGCCTGCTCGAATACCCTCGGCATGTAGCTCCTGTCACTCCATACTACCACCACTTCCAGTTATGTCCTCCCCCAGAATCCACGTGTTGGGCCTGAGGGTACCCTAAAAAGAGCATTGATGAGGTGGGAAGCCTGGATGGTCCCACTCTTCTGCAGTAGCCTTGCCCCATGGTCTCTGGGAGCCTCGACCCCACCGTGTGGCATGTTACCTCTGCCGGGTGGTGTTAACTCACATCTGTTCCTCTTAGCTCTCTAGGGTCGGACCGCTGGCTGGCCCACAGAGACCTCCCTCCCTCTGAGGGAGATTGTATGTATCAGGTTGTTCCAGAGAAACAGAACCAATAGGAGGCATAAATAGCAAGATACAAAGAGCGTTATTATAAGGAATGGGCTCATGTCATTATGGAGGCTGAGAAGTCCCGCAATCTGCTGCCTGCAAGCTGGAGACCCAGGAGAGCTGCTGGTATAGTTTTGGTCTGAGTCCAACGGCCCGAGAACCAAGAGAACCGATGGTGTAAGTTCTAGTCCCAGCCTGAAGGCCTGAGATCCAGGGGGGCCAGTGGTGTAAGTCCCAGGCTGTGTGCTTGAGAAGACCAATGTCCCAGCTCAAGCCGGGACAGAACCCGTTCTTTCTTCTTCCGCCTTTTTGTTCCATTGGATTGAACGAGGCTTACCTACACTGGGGAGGGTGAGTTGCTTTACTTGGTCTACTGATTCAAGTGCTGAGCTCAGCTAGAAACACCTTCATAGACACACCTAGAAATATCACTTAGCCAAATATCTGGTCACCCCATATTCCAGTCAGAATGACACATGAAATTCACCATCACAGAGATGGTAGGCCCTGAGCACTGTAGCTGCAGGTTTGCAGGCCAGTGCTGGCTCGTTTCAGGGTAGAAACCCATGGCCTGCTGAGGTCTCAAAGAGAGGAACTAGGGTGATGGGTGCACCTCGTCAGCTGGACGGGATCCTGGACTTCCCTGAGCCTCAGTTTGAACTCCAAAATGGGAATAATATAATACTCTCCTGGAGAGTGACTGAATCTCGAGATGACAGACAAAAAAAACCACGTTGTAAAGTATAGCACAAATGGAAGACTTTACTCTCAAAAATCCCAACCAGGTTCCCAACTTCTGGCATGCTTCCCTTCCTGGAGCTTTCATTTCCCTGTCTTGCATAGGGTTGCCAGATAAAATACAGATTAAAAAATTGTTTAGCATAAGTATGTCCCAAACATTGCCTGGGACACACTTATACTAAAAAATGTGTTGTTTATTTCAAATTCAAATTTAAATGGGTCTCCTATAATTTTATTTGCTAAATCTGACAATTATATTCTTGCAAGAAGCCCAAGGTGAGCTCAGGACTTATCACCACATCCTCAGATGCCTGGGAGAGGAGAGGTTTATTTACATGCATTATCCCTGCCTCAGGTGCTCCAGGGACTGACCAGCTCACCCGGAGTAAGGCAGGGGCATGACCCCCCTCCAACCCAGCCCTAGCTCCTCCTGATCAGCCTGCTTCCTGCAAGGGGGGTGGGCTGTTTATCTCAGAGGTAAGGACAGCCACTGTCCTCTAGATAACTAGTAAAAACAATTTTTCCTGACGTGCATGTTGAAGCATTTAGGGGGAAGTGTACTGTTGTCTGCAATTTACTTTAAAATGCACAAGAAAAAAAATAAGGTGGATTTATGGATGGGTAGATGGAGGGATACATGGATGGATATGTGATAAAGTCTAATAAAATGTTAGTGGTAGGACCTGGGAAGAGGTAGAGATGTGTTCACTGTGACATCATTTCAACTTTGCTGTATGTTTGAAATGGTTCATAATAAAATGTTAGAAAAAAATGTAACTCATTAAAACAAACTTTTAAAATTCACTCCTTAGAGAAAAATTGGAAAATACACACAAGTGAACTCCCAACTCGCCAGTCTCACAACTCAGCAATATTTTGTATTTCCTTCCTGCCTTTTTCTATGCGTTTGTTGTTATGGTTGTGACACAAAATTGGGACTGTTCCATTTTTGCCACTATAAGTAAAGCTCTGGAACACTTTGGGCAGAAATCTTGTCATTCATGCTTGTCCCCCTTCCCTCTGGGTGGCTTTCTCGTCTGAGCATTTTTCTGGCTCTATCTCTCCATAAAGAATCATCACCCGGCCTTGCAGACATTTTTGTCCTTCCTGGGCTCTCTGGTGGAGCCTCTTTGGGGCTGGAGGGCATACTCACTAAGGCAGAGCCCCTCCCTCCCAAGAAGGGCACTGGAGCCAGGGAGGGATAGGGTGGCACCCAGGTGACCCAGAGGTAGTTGGGACTGTGGCATAGCCACTCTGTCTCCTGGTGAGAGGGGCTTGATGTGGAGAGTTGGGGGAGGTGCCGGATATCTGGAGGCCTGTGGCGGGGCTTGCAGGGCTCTGGAGTGTGTGTGTGTGCACGGGGGTGGGGGGGGGTGGGGGGGTGTCTAAAAATAGGGTGGTCATCAGCAAAGAGCAGTAGGGTGGGGGAGATCCTTAAAAATTTTTTTATAGTTGACTGTGTCATTTAAATTCCATTTTGGTCCACTAGTATCACCATTTCCCAATATTTAGAAGATATTCCTGTTTTATTTCTCTCTCTGTTAAACCTGGAGTTGAAAATCGGACTGCTGCCTCCATACTGGGCACAAATGGGGAGAGAAGAGGATGGAGAACCTTACGAGTCCAGTATTCCTTTTGCGCTGCCTTTTTGAGGAGGCGGTGAAGTCCTGGAGACAAAGGCACCTGGATATATCAGTTCTCTCAGCCTCAGTTTCCCCATCTGTAAGGCAAAGCAATGCTTTCTATTTCTGTAGGAGGTGAGACAGGGCACATGCAGGTGTGAGTCATGGGGCCAGACACATGGGAGGCCCTTCGCGCTGTGAACTGGATTGGCCTCCTCCCCTGGCCTCCTTGGGGAGGTCACGTTGACTTGCAGACTTGGCTTTGCTCCACAGTACACGGCTCTCTTCCCTGGAGCCTGAGTGGAATGTTTTCTCTTCCCTCCTCCTCCTCCTCCTCTTCCTCTTCCTGTGCACTGTCTGTGGGACTCCTCCAGTGTCCCGGGACTCCCTGAGCACAGCCGACCCCTCTCCTGCCCAGCTCCTGCCCTGTAGCCCACCAGACTGTTTCCAATTTGGACGCCATGCAGCTTGCCCCTTCTGATCACAGCCGCCTCTTTGATGGAACTAATGATGATCTAGGGCTCCAGGGCCCTGGACCTCCCCAAACTGAGATAAATCCTGCCTCTGCGCAGACAAGGGGCCTCCAACCCAGCATCTGATTCCCCCTCATCCGAGCTGGACTGGGAGGGGAACCATCCCTGGGAGCCCCCTCCTGGAGAGTGGTGAGGGCCGCAGCTGGAACCAGGGAGACAGGAAGAGAGGGATTTCTCCAAGGCTCTGAAGAGGGTCCCATCATGCACTGGGAGGAGTTGGCAGGCTGTGAAAGGGCCAGCTAGGCATGCCTTAACCTAGCAAGACTTGGGGGCACCAACGGGAGCAGGGAGCAATCACTTAGACAGGCCAGGTTATCAGGCTCAGTTCCATAAACAGTCCCTGACAGCTTCCTTGTACTGCTGGGGACACAGGGAGCAATGAGACCTACTTCCTGTTCCCAGGAGCTCAGGGGTGAAGGAGAGGGATGGGCAAACAGACAACCCCAATACTGTGTGCCGGGGTGGCAATGGTGGAAGCCTGGAGGCTGTGGGAGCACGGCAGAGAGGACCTGACACAGTCTGGGGAGACCACGAGGCTTCCTGGAGGAAGTAGCCCTGATGTGGGCCTTGTGCAGGCCCCACACGGGGCAGATGATATGCCCCACCCATGGAGAATTAAAAATAGAAAAGGATACCAAGCCCTAAATCATAAAATTTGTACGCCAAAAGAAAACAACTCTTTCTAGATTTTCTGATTGGAAAAAAAAAGTTGGATAAGCTCATCAGAGAACTTACTATCTTTGTTTTTTTGGGTTCTGCTGGTGCCATATACAAATGATTAAGTATGTATCTTGCACTGGCTGAGTGGGGATTCTGGGCAGAAAAGGTGAGAGAGAGAGAGAGAGAGAGAGAGAGAGAGAGAGAGAGAGAGAGAGAGTGTGTGTAGGGCATTCCATAGAGGGGTATGAGAAAATGCAACACCGTGGGTGTTAGGGATGGCAATGGCTCCTTGTGGCTGGAATTCTGGGTGCCTGAAGGCAAGTGGGTGGTGGTAGAGGTGTGCCCGGGCAGAAGGTGCCACTCAATGGTAACTGGCTGTTGTAACTCTATGTCCTTCCCTGAACCCAGTGTGATTCCAGGGCAAGAAATGTATCAACTCCTGCACTGACCAGGCAGGCTCTTGTATATCCTGTTTCCCCGAAAATAAAACCTAGCCGGACAGTCAGCTCTAATGCGTCTTTTGGAGCAAAAATTAATGTAAGACCTGTTATATTACATTATATTATATGAGACCTGGTCTTATAGTAAGTAAAATAAGACCGAGTCTTATATTAATTTTTGCTCCAAAAGACGCATTAGAGCTGATTGTTCAGCTAGGCCTTAGTTTTGGGAAACACGGTAGGTCTAAGGGACAGATGCAAGAGGGAACTATGAAGCCATACTGGTTTTATCTAGTGAAGGATGAAACACCACTATCAGAAAGTAGGAAATCCACCCTGATCATTGGGGCTGCTGCCACACCTCCCATCCTGCTCCCCAGCTAACCTTGGAGGCGTGGGATTGGCTGGTCTCTCTTGAACACATTGTGTCTCTGAGCCAGGCTATTGGATGGGAGAGGGATGGACACCATGCTTCCAGAGGTTGGGGGCTTGTGTCAGAGCCAGTGGTGAGGAGGTTGGAGGGGCAGGACGATCTGATTCTGCCAGGGGACACTCCTTTCTGAAGTGGGCAGCCTCTTGACACCGCCCCTTTCTTCCTTGGACCCCCAACCCTACCTTTTTGCCTTCTTAACCTCTCACTTCTTCTTCCTTCACCCCCTGCTGCCGGCTGCCCAAATTCCACCTCTAGTGTATTTATTTAAAAAGTTAATTCAGGTTTAACTAAATAACTTTGAGCTTTCTGGGGTGTAACCAAGCCGAGGGTGGACTCATTTTGCCCAGCAAAGGGCTCTACTTAACACACATGATCCTCAGGTGGGAAGCAGGCGCTCACCTGGCTGCTCCCCAGACTGTCCCTCCTCTTGGGAGGTTGAACTCCAAAAGGGATTAATTTTTTCTGTTGGGGACCTGGGCCCTGGTCCTACCTACCCCAACCTGGGTAACCCAATTTTCTGAGCTCTGTAGCTTCTTATAAAAGGCTTTGAGGGGATTTCATCCAGGGTGTTGGTGACCCTTTGCAGAAGCCAGAGGAAGGGATGAAGGTAGGGGTTGGGAAACAGCTCTGCCATGGGCCTTGCAGTGAGCCAAGCCCTGCCCCTTTGAGCATCTGTCCAGTATCCTATCCTGGAAGCCCCTCGCAACTTCCCAGATAACAGCTGTGTGGCTCCAGTCTCCTCCCGACTGGGAGCCCTGAGGGCACGGCTGTCCTTGCTTGTTTTTGAGACCATCACTTTGCTCAGGCCCTGTAAATACAGTAGGTCCCCAGTAAATGTTTGCAGTGTGGAACTCTGTACCCAGCACACCCTCTCTGTTCAGACAGCCATGGCCCCTGGGAGTGGAGTGTGCCACTGGTGGTGGTGGTGGTGGTGGTGATGGTGGGGGTGGTGGTGGTGGTGGTGGTGGCGGCAGCGGCGGTAATAGTGCAGTGGCCTCTGAGGGGAGGGGTCCTGCCGGGCTGGACTAGGCCAGACACACCTCAATCTTGGCTTTGCAGAGGGAGCCTGGGCTGTGGCTTCTCACCCACGGGCAGCAGTCGGCAGCTGTGCACAAGAGGAGGCGGCGTCTGCAGTCTGTGCCCATCACCTGAGCTGCACCGGGCAGGGTGGATAACAATTATTGGGAGAGGTTAAAAAAAATCATTATCTAATAACTACAGCCTGAAAAAGTTGGCGGGCGGGACGGAAAACACGGCCTGGATCAGGCTGTGGCCGCCGCCACCGCTCCAGGCGCGCCGCGCCGCGGTAGCCAAAAGTGGGAGGAAGCACATCTGTAACGCATTTATGCGATGTTCACCTTTGAGACCGCGCGGCTGGATGGAGGCGGTGAGTTCACGCGAAAGGAAAAACTCTTTAAGAGGCTTTCCTTAGGGGATCTGCCTGGCGCTGCCGGCTGCGGGGCCCGGGCGGCGGGGAAGGGCGCCCCCTGCCTGGCGCGGCTGGAGCCGGGACGCTCGCGGGGGTTGGGGGTGGGGTGGAATGGGGAAAGGAGTGGGTGCCACCTCTTTGAGCCTCAGTTTCCTAGTCTGTACAACGAGTTGGCTAGATTTTCAGGACCCTTCCAGTGGGCACATATTCTAAGAGTCCTTTCTGGTGTGATTCTATATGTGTCCCTGGTGGAGGAAGAGGGAGCAGCTCTGGAGTGGAAAACCGGCAGGAGGAGCCCTCCTTAGGTCCCTTGGTGGCTAGGCCCCTGTCATTGCTTCCGGTCCCCTCTCTCTGCATTCCAGAACCAATGATGTCTTTTGGGTGAGCGTCTGTCTCCTGAGCGAGGCCAGATCCACCTGCCTGGACAGTGAGAGCTCAGTCCATTCAGAGGATTGCAAGGGGCCCTGCTTCTCAGGGGAAGAGGTGACCCTGTCCCTCCAACTGTCTCATTCCCAGTCTCACCTTTTGGTTCTTCATCACATTCCTCCCGCCCGCTGTTAGGCCCCAAACATCCCTGCCTTCCCGAAGGACCCCAGGCCCTGATACCTACCACCCCTCTACCTTCCCTTTGGGGATATCCTTCCCAAAGTGTTCAGCACGTGGTCCAGCCCTCCTGTTCCACTGCCCCAGTCACTTTGAAGTTGGCCCAAGTCTCCTCACCCTCACATCCCACGGGCTGGTTTGGCCTCCAGAGCAAAAGCAGATTGTAGGCTGACTCACGCTTCCAAAAGGGCCTCTGAGCTTTCTTCAAAGTTTGAGTTTTTAAAAAGTTAGGTGGGCTCTGCAGGACTGGAGAGACGCAGGAGTGAAGTGCAAGGACTCCTTCCCCGGACCGCTCTCCCCCTCCTTCCCCCCCCCACTTGCCCAAGAGCCAGGCAGAGCTGCAGCACCCCCAAAGCCCAGGATTTCTACCCATAATATTATGTAGTTCCCAGCCTTTGTCCATCAGGACACAGAAAGCACTGGAAATATATTGTTAGGTGGAGCCAGAAGCAAAGACAGTCCCTTTCTACAGATTGTGGTCAAGTGCTCACTCAAAAATGGTTAAATGGCAAATTTTATGTTATGTGTATTTTGTCATAAAAAAATTTTTTTAAAAAAAAGCAGAGCAAGGATTTGAACTTAGATCATTTGGTTCTAGAGTCTGTGCTCTTATCTCTGCGCTGTACTGTATATCTAGAAGATGCTTAATAAATATTTGTGGATGGAATAAATGGGAAAATGAATGAGTGACTTCAGAGGCCTTCACACATGTCAGTTTTCCTTCCACTCCCTGGCGCCTCAGTGTCCTCATCTTACCCGCGGCCATGGGCACATGCGGTCCCCATGTGTGTCTTCACAGTGGTGGTTTGTGAACACCCGTCTCTGCCTTTTCAGCTGTCTCTCTCCTTCCCTCATGTTTCTCAGCCCTCCCTCAAGCATCTCCTGGGTAGCACTGCCCTGCCTGGTTGTGGGGGCAGCTGAGGTACTGGGTACAGTCACCTGGGGCTCTGACGCCTTCTCCTCCCTTCTCAGGTATTGCTTGTTCACGTACACCTTGTCTTCTCCATAACCATGATGTGAGGCAGTGTCCGAGAGATTCCGTGACCCTTCAGTGCCGACTTCTTTCCTAGATCTCAGACTTCCAGTCTGGTGGGTTAGGGAGGCTGCTGGGATTCCATCTAGGCCATTCCCCTGGGTTTGGGTTGCTCCTCAACTAAAGTTGGGGATCCAAGCATCCAGCTCCGTGAGCCCCACCTGGCTGTGGGAATCCTGTTTTTGGGTAACCAGATGACAGCATCTCTTCTCCATCTCTGGTCAAAGTTTGGCCAACCTGGCCTTACGCCGTGCTTATCCCTGGTTGCTGTCGGAAAATTTCTCCCGATTAGACCTATCAGCTTTGCCTCTCTGTTCATTGCCTCTGTTCCTTACACGGCTCAACACTGCATAGGATGGGAGGACTGGACAGAAGTCAGGGTTAGTTAGATCTGGGTTGGCCTTGGACTCCTGGACTCTGAACAGACCCGCAGGGGTGGTGAGGGGGCTTGGGACGTGGCTGGCCTACTGGCGATTGGTATTTAGGACTCCAGGCCCCTGGCCTCCTAGGGTGAGCCACAGAGTAATGTTTGGTCAGGAGGCGATCCCTCAGGTGGATGGGCATCTGGAGGTAGGAGCAGATGGGAGGAGGAACGAGCAGCCTGGCAACACTGATTAAAACTGAGAATGGGGCTCTGGTGTCTGGGAGGGGTGAGGATGGCCAGCTGGGTGTGCACAGGGCCCCACACTGCCAAGGATCCTGGGCAGGTAGACAAGGGCAAGGTGGGACGCAGAGTGGTGTGGGCCCAGGGCTGAGGGCTGGGCTGTACTGTAGAGCCCCCAGGGGGATGGGCCAGGGGCTCAGACGGAGCTCACACCACAGGGCACCAGGAGGTCTTTACCTGAGGGGGAGGATGAGGCAAGGCCAGTTTCGACAGCAGATTCTCTCACTTTCCATTAGTTAGCAATAACCCAGAGCCCTAACTGAAGGACCAAAGCAAGCTCCTTGGCCCAGCAGAGCCAGCCACCCCTCGATTATGCATTTGGTGGATTATTTGCAGCTTCCTGCCTCTTCCACGCAGTCAGAGGGCTCTCAGGACAAGCCACTCACTTCTACTTGCCTGCGTCAGCCCCACATGGAAGACGGAGGCCGACACTGGCAGGACAGCTGGATGTGGCTTTGGCATTGACTGTGTGGGCCTGCTTGTCCCATCTGATCTGGACCCTGTGGCCACGCACGTGACTGAGGGCCCACCTGGGCATGTTTTTCTCCACCTCACTTTTCCCAAGAGGTTGGTTCTGGCACCAACTGTCACCAAATGGTAAACAGCCCAGCACAAACCCCCCTAAGAAGCTTAAGATAAGAGACACCCCTGCGGGGAAGGAAGAAAAACCCTAACAGGAAGCCAAGTGGGTAAACCGTTACTGGCATCAATGTGAGGGCTGCCTCTCTTTCCCAGGCAAGAAAGGCTGTGCCTTTGGTTCCCAGGCTGGGGCGTCACAGAGGGGAAATCTGTGTGCACCTGCGGGGAAGAGTCTGGGGAGGAGAGTCACCAAGTCATGCAATTTCCTCCCATGGTCCTCTGGGTTTTGCTGAGGTCCCTGTACATGGCCACTCGTGAGGGGCCTCCTGAGGAGCAGGCAGTCAGAAGACAAAGTGACTGCGGACAGAGAGCCTGAGGTCAGAACGGCCCTCTGTGAAGTTGCTCAGTGCCCTTGGGAAGTCACTTGGCCCTCCTGAGTCCCCTGATCTTTCTCAATGTTCCTCCTAAACCATGCACTGGGGATAAGAGTGACCACGTCATGGGGTTGTTGAGAGGATTCACCAAGATAATGCAGGAGAAGAGCTTAGCACAACACCTGCCATACTGTGAGAGCCCAGTAAAGGCCACCCGCTATCTTTTACAGCCATGGCTGAGTAAGGCTTGGGGGCTGGAGACAGGCTTGTTGGTGCATGTTGCAGACCTGGAATCTGGTGAGAAAAAAACTTCCTCAACCATCCAGAGCTGGGGCAGGTCTCCCAGAGAAGAAGCCCCCCACCCCCAGCCTGACACCATCTTACCAGAGACAGAGACAGAGACAGAGACAGAGGGAGAGAGAAAGCTATCTGAATCATAACTTGAAAAGTATGAATCAAGCACTTGTAATTCAATTCACCAACATTCATTAAGCACTGAATGTGTGTGGGATGAGAGGTTAAAAAGATGGCCGAGCTGCACAGAGTGTGTCCTCAACTGCTTGCTGTCTGACGGGGGACTGGAAACAGTTGACTAATACAGGCTGTGCTGGGGGCATGGAGAACAGAGGAGGGCTGAGCATTCAGGTGGGAACGTGAAAGCAAGGAGGCAAAGGGATCTTGGCCTTGGGAGGTGACTGGGAGGGAACAAGGAGGACAGGGTGAGGGGCTCAGAGATGTGGGGGAAGGGAGAGAGTAGGAGGGTCCTCAGGGCCAAGTCACCAAGTTGCCCTCCCCTGGAGGTGGAGGGAGTGAAGTGCAAGCTAGGCCTGGACAGCTGGGCTAACAGACTGAGGACGGGGCTCGCAGGCCCACCTCCATGCCCCTCTCTCCTCCTCCCCCTCTTTTGGAGTCAGCGCCATGCTGCCTTTCTTCTTGTCAGTGTTTCTTCTCTCCCTGAAACTGCAGGAATGTGCACCATCACGATAGAAGCCCTCAGTGGGCTCCAGAGTTCTAGACCTGTGCGGATGGACGGGGATACGGGAGGAGGGGTTGGGCCTACTCTCCATAGCCAGAGTCGCACCTCCTAGGTTCTCTGAAGAGCTGATTCCCCCCTTGGGCTCTAGCAGTGGCACCCACTCTTCTGTCTTCCCATTAAGTTCCTTTGGTCATTCATTTATCTTCTCTTCCACTGGCACGCCCTCTGAGCACCAGACTCCCATGACCCTGCTGCCCCCAAACCCTCCAGGGGATGTCTCCGGAGCATACCCAGTTCCCCAGGTCCCACACTCTTTCTCCTCTTGGGACATATCACCACCCTCCATCGCCTTGTTCAGGCCAGAGACCTGGGAATCCTTGATACCTTCCTCTCCCTCCTCTTCCACTCCCAATTTGACATCGCACTGTGTAGATTGCAACTCCAACTTATGCCTTTGGTCCAACTACTCCCCACCATCTCCACTGCCACCACCCTGGTCTCAGCTGCCATCCATTGCCTGGATGCCTGTAGTGGCCACAGCACCTCTCCACCTTCCATCCATTCGCCACACAGTAGCCAAAACCCTTTTTAAAAACATCAATTAGATCATGTTTTTCCCTGCCTAGAACTTTTTAATGGCTTTCGATTAGACTTAAGATAAAATCTGAATTCCTTGCCACAGCCAACAAGGCCTTCCGTGATATATCTGTCTGTGTTGTTTCATACCTCACCCCAGCAGACTGTGAAATCCATGAGGGCAAGGACAGCGCCATTTCACTCACTTGTCACTTCAAAATGCCTGGCACATAATAGGCACTCACTAAATATTTGTGGCCCTAACGCTTTGCTGACATGCTCACTCATACACTCACTCACCTCGCAGCTATTCACCCAGCCCTTCCTTGGCGCCAGGTCCTGCACTGGTTTGGGGAAACCGAGGTGAATCAGAGGGCCGCCCCGGCCTGCTGGCATTCCCAGGCTGCAGAGGGGAATGACACAGAACACCCTGCCCAAGTTACAATGCTCTGAGCACCAGAATCACCCTTTCTTACCAGGCTTTGGCTCTCTGGCCCTCTGTGGGGCAGATCAGTACTGGTTCAGGGTCAGAGATCCTGGAGGGTTCCCTGGGTCTCCTGTGGGGTGTAAAAGAGAATCCCAATCCTCTATCATTGCCCTGAGCTGGACGTATTGCAAAGAACTTTTCCACACCTTTTCCCATAGGACCCCCATATAACCCACCTCACAGGGTGCTGTCATTGCACCAAGTATGCAGGTGAAGAAGCTAAGATTCAGAGAGGGCAGGGGCAGGGGACTTGTCCAAGTTCACACAGACAACAATAACTGCAGGACCCAGAATGTTTCGAATGTTTACTGCATGCCATGCCCAGATCTACTCATTCTGCATGTATTTTTACATTGAATGCTCACATACTACCCTGTGAGATGGGTAGTGTTATTTCTAAGTGCTTAGCTAGGAGGCTGTTTTTATACAAGGTTTGACACAGCATCTCAGGCAGCCTTTTCTGATGATACTTGGTGTGTCTATTTTCCATTGCAGGTTTCTAAAAGGCAGTGATGATATCTGATGGTCTTCTCTGAGGTCTGTTCTGTGAGAGGAGATGACCAGGTGCCACGGAGAGAGATTGAGTTCTAGAGAGGCCCAGAGATTTAGGGAGGCCAATAAACACAACTTCTTCCCCTCCCAAGTTCAGAACCCAGCTGACAGAAAGACTTGCAGGAGTTGGACCCTCTCTGCAGGCAGCTGATTGGAATGGAGCATGCCCAGAAGGGACTAGGCAGGCATAGTCACTTCCTTCTTCCAAATCTACCAATCCGGTGAGTCCGTCCTTTTCCCTAGGGGACAGTGGGCAGGGAGCAGGAAGTGAAGAGGAGATTCTCTACTCAATAAAACTTCAGGGGTAGAGAACAAGTGCTCCTCCAATACATATAGTGTCCAGCACTCAATAAATAATAACTATTATTATCCCATTTCCAGCTTCGCATGGACTCCCTATAATATATAATAATGTTATCCCTGACGGTATTTTTCCTAAAACCCCTTCCAATTCTAAGGTGCGTGGCTCTGAGATGCTGATCTGCATGAGGCTTCCTCCCTCTCTATTTCCATTTGTGCTGAGATATGTGATATAAAATGACATTTCGATCTTGGCGAAATTTCCCAAAACATATTTGAAGTCCCTGTCCCTTCTACCACTTCAGTTGCAGAAGGAAGTACGTCCCCACTGAGATTCCCTTTGGTGGCCTGGCCAGCAGGGGCCTGGGTATGAGACAGGCAAAGGCCCCGCTCACCAGTGTTATGATGGGAAGGAGCTCTCTAGGCCTCAGTTTCTCAGCCAGAAAATGGGGGGCCCTAGTACTTGCTCTTTCTTTCTGCTGTCCGCTGTGGTCTGAATGTTTGTGTCCCCCCAATTTCATATATTGCATTCTACTCCCTGCCACTGTGATGATATTTGGAGGTGGGGCCTTTGGGGGTGATTAGGTCATGAGGGGTGGAGCCCTCATGAATGGGATTAGTGCCCTTGTAAAAGAGGCCCCAGAAAGCTCCCTCGCCCCTTCCACCATATGAGGACACAGTGAGAAGAGGGCTGTGTGTGAACTGGGAAGTGGGTTCTCATCACACACTAAATCCACTGGTGCCTTGATCTTGGATTTTCCAGCCTCTAGAACTGTGATAAATGAATTTCTGATGTTTATAAGCCATTCAGTCTATGGTATTTTTGTTATAGCACTCAGAAGGCACTAAGAGCTGATATGAGGCACATACTAAATATCCATCGGTAGTGGACATGTGTTAGTCTGTCTGTCCTGCACCCTTTTCTTGCTTCTTCTAATAGACCCAGTTCTTCTGGCCATCATGATTGGTCCAAGGAGTGGTCACATGACACTGTCTGGACCTATCACAATCCTTTCCTGGGACTTTA
Organism: Rhinolophus ferrumequinum; assembly: GCF_004115265.2. Taxonomy (NCBI): domain Eukaryota; kingdom Metazoa; phylum Chordata; class Mammalia; order Chiroptera; family Rhinolophidae; genus Rhinolophus; species Rhinolophus ferrumequinum. The sequence continues at coordinate 91,728,077 of NC_046290.1, read as the reverse complement.
AAATCTAGAGGGGAGAGAGCAAAACCTCTCTTGTGTTCATAGAGCTTGCAGAAGTGAGTCTGGAGCTGCCAGCGCTCATGTCTCCTGCCTCCTGGAGCTAGGAGTCTGCAGTGGGAGTGAACCAGTCTGAGAGACGCAGAGACAAAGAGTCAGAACCTGATGCCTGTGGGCCCCTTAGGCCACTGGAGTAAATAGATTCCCCGATTTTGCTTAAGCTTATTCCAGTTAGATTCTGTTGGAATATAAGCACCGCAAGAACGGGGAATTGGCGTTGTCCCCTGCTGTCACTTCAACATCCATCACAGCACCGAGCTTATGGTAGGTGCTCAATAAATATTTGCTGAATGGATGGTTTCCATTGTTAGGGTGGCCCTGTAAGAGTAGAAACCCAGGTCCTGAATGATGCCACCTGCCTTGCTTCATCTCCTGCCTTTCCTCCTTTTCTCACTTTCTTCTTTCCTTTGGCAGCCTGGAAAAATTAGGCCAGACCCAAGGCTTGCCTTCTCAGAGCTTGGATTCTGGGTGGGCCAGTAGGGTGGAATTCATGTGCCCACACAAGAAGTCAGATTGTAAATGCACCCTTGAGGCACAGATCCAACATGCCAGGGCTCAGAGAGGGAGGGAACTCAAAGTACGCTTCTGGACAAGTCTCTTCCACTTAATGGGCTGAAATCCCTGCCTCCTGGACTTGGAGGGAGCTCATAGTGAGAAGGGACTGGACAGGGCTCGGTCAGCTGGGAATATGAGTCAGGAGCGCACACGTCTCAGGAGGAGGCTTTATGCATCTATGGGGGGAGATATACCTTCTTGAAGACCCTTACGCTGTCCAGAAGCCCTGCCATCCCCTCGTGATGGGGGCTCCCAGCCCTGGCTATGAGGGAATCCCCTCCTTGAGCTGTCCAGATGCTAGGTTTACATGGGGGAGCAAGACCTCCAACTCAGAAAGCTGAGGAAGCTGGAGATGACCAGGAGAGGCCAACGGCCGGCACAGTCCCTTCTGGCCCCTTGGCCGCTCTGTGTGGATGGCACCTCAGCTCTGTTCTGGTCATTACAACCGTGGCTTCCTTCTTTGGTTTATTAGCTTTGGGATTGTCAGATGGCAAAATGAAGGTTCCCAGTGTGCCCTAGAGTTGCAGGAATTCATTTCACACTTGACTATTTTTTCTAACACTTACTAATGGCTTTCATGTTGGGCCCAAAGTGCTGGCAGCTTTCTTCTAGCAAAATATTCAGTGACACGGCCTTGAATTCCTCCTGCAGTAGCTAGCCATGGGCCTGCAGGCAGGTGGCTGAGACGGGAACACTAGGGCCTGTGCTGGGAGCCAGAGTGGGGAGACAGGTGGGTGGGCAGGTCAGGATTCAGTTTCCCTGAAAACAGCCCTGTGCTAGATGGCAGCGTGACCTTCTTACCACTTACTGCTTTTCTCTGAGACTTAGTTTTGTCACCTGTGAAATGGGCATAATGAATGTTGATGAGGGTGCTAGTGCCTGGGACAGTGGGGGGACCCGAATAAAGGCTGGATGTGAGCAGCCGAATCTGTCTCAAATCCCCGTGCGGAAACTGGAACAGGGAAGCTGTTTTCCTGGCCAAGGTTTCGCTGCCCAATTGGACAGTTTCCCTTCCTGGTGTTTCTGTTGAAATGTTACAATTCACAGGGATTTCCAATGCCTGGCCAGTCATGAAGCAGGACCTGGTCTGATCCTGTGTGAGACTAGGACCCTAATCCAGCCTCTTCTCCCCACTGTTGTTTATTTCCTCTCTGTTGTTCCTTCCTCGGCCAGAGGCAGAGGAAGGCCCGGGGGTGGGGGACACCTGGGCAAACTGCACAGACCCCCACTGGAGTGCGACCAGCTGCTCCCCATGGGCTCTATCTAACTTGGCCCCAGTTTACTTGTCCCCCAAAATGCAGAGAACTCGGCCTCCCTGATAGACGGCGAGATGTGTGTAGGTGGGGGAGAGGGGAACGCTGGACAGAGGGAACGGCCAGGAGGAGTATTCAGAAGCTCTTCCTGTCCCCCACCTCATCAGCAGTGTCTCCCGTGGCCCCCTAGCAGCCTAGCCTCTACAGGGGCTCCAAGGAAGGATCTAGAATGCCCATGCGTATCACAGAGAAAGCCAACAGATCCCATGTGGATGGCATAGAGCTTCTCAAGTCCCAGTCCAAAAAGCCTGTCTTGTGAAGATTCTTTGAATTCCTGCAGTGTGACCAAGTGACTGAGTCCCCCCTCCCCGCCCTGGCAGGAAATGACTGTCCTGACCAGACATGTGGGGTGTCGTGGCTATGCCTGCCTCACCTATATCCGGTAGCCCCTAAGGGATGAACGTGAGGTTGCATCTTCTCTCTTCCTACACCTGACCAAGAGGGGAATGACCCGTGGACATCGTCCTGCAAAGCAGTGACGTGCCAGGCGGGGCAGCTGTGCAGAGTGGTACCACCTGGGTACAGGCGGTAAGAGGGTGTATCATCATAGGGAATTTAAAAACAATAATAAAACTGACTCAGGCTCAGCCTGCTTGTTAGGATCACTGTGTGCCGGCCGTGCTAACCCACGTCAGAGGTAAGACACTCCTCCACACTGGGGGAGGGGCACCCAGCCTCTGCCTCCTGCTGTGCCACAGGATACAGGCCCCTGGACAGGTGCAGGTGACTTCAGCTTGTACTCAGTGCTGGCCCTCCTTCCAGATTGATTTCCATCTCAGCTGCACAAAGTTGAGATGGCAATAAACTGGGAGGGTCAAAGGGCACAAGATGTCAAAGTGGCAGCTCAGAAGGCAAGGCCTTTCTCTGCTTATAATCCTCCAGGTGCTTCCTCCACTGACAGGAGAGAGAGGTGCAGGGACCAGGCCCGGCAAGAATTTGGATTTTATTATAACCATAGTGGGAAGCATTTAGAGGGTTCTGGGCGAGGAGGCCATGATCTGTTTTATGTTTGGGAAGAATGGAATGATTTGGGAAGGTGAACACAGAAATGGGCTCCCGTGAGACCTCAGAACAACATTCTTTTGTTCTATCTACAAGGCTTTTTCAATGTCTGCTGTGTGCCAGGCTCTGGGCTGGCTCCGGGAGGTATCAGCATGAGTGAAGGGGACAGGCTCCTGCCCTCAGGGGTGCATGGCCTGGAGGGAGAGGCAGACTTTAATTCAATAATCTCACCAACATCGACAAGCTGACTAGTGCTGGAAAGACACGTGCAAGAGTCCTGGGGCATCAGGGAAGGCTTCGTTGGCGGATGGGTTTCAGCAGAGATCTCAAGACAGAGTGAGCTAGTTAACTCAGTACAAGAAAAGCAGGGTGGGGAGGTGGTCCAGAGGTCTGAAGGTGAGAGGGGACAGGGGGACTTAGAGAAGCTTAAATAAGGCCAGTGTGGTCTGATGTGAAGAGACCATGGGGACCGTGAGCTAGAGAGGCCTTTGTGGGGACAGGGCTCTCAAATGTCACACCAGGGCAGGTTTAGGAGCTCTGTCTCTATCCAGGGAAAGCATCGGAGGGCTTTCAACCAAAGGAAGGGGCCCTGAGTAGAGTTGTGTTGTTGTTGTTTTAGATATAATTGATATATAACATTCTATTAGTTTCAGGTGTACAACATAATGAATGATTCAATATCTGCATATATTGTGAAATGATCACCACTTAGTTAATATCTGCCACCACACATAGTTACAAAAATTTTTTTCTTGTGATCAAAACTTTTAAAATCTACTCTCTTAGCATCTTTCAAATAACTAGTCACCAGGCTGCACATTCCATCCCCGAAACTTATTTGTTTTATAACCGGGAATTTGTACTTTTTAACCCCTGTCTCCCACTCTGCCCACCCCCCATGGAGTCGTGATTTGCAACATGATGTAAATGAGAACAAGAATGCCAAAGCCAGAGGACCCAGCATGGGCCAGGCCCGGCCTGGCTAACCCATCAGGAGTCACTGACCAGGCCAGTGGGAAGCCAGACTGCTGGGCTCCAAGCAGCGCGGCCGTGGCGGCTCTGGGAAAGGTATGGCCCCGGGTGGCATGTGGTCAGTCCAGCAGAATCCATGGCCACAGCTCCCATTGGGCACCAGGGTGCAGCCTAGCCCTCTGGCATGAAGCGCCAAGAAATGTGACTTGTTCCTTTTACATGCACAGTGACCACAGCCTTTGGTCTTCATAAGTAGATTATGTTGATTCATGGCCTTGGACTTCAGGTCATAAAACCGCAGTCTGGCTCAGGATATTTCACTGGGGAGTAAAGAGATAGCTGGTCAAAATGTAGCCACGAATCTTCCCGGTCTTAATCACGGAAACTCTGTCAAGTCGGCGCTGGGTTTGCCTGTCCTCAGAAAATGGCATTTTTTTTCTGCTTGGCTTGTTGGGTACAAACACCTGCACATGCAAAGGGCCCCCAGAGGCAGGAGTTCAGGCCGAGTGGGGCTCTGGGAGGGTTGTTGCTGGGGTGTGTGTGTGTGTGTGTGTGTGTGTGTGTGTGTGTGTGTGTGTGTTTTAAATACAGCTTTTATTTAGATACAATTCCCATACTATGCAACCCACCCACCCATTTAAGGTGTATAATTTCATGGTTTTTAGTATGTTCATAGAGTTGTGCAACCATCACCACAATTTTAGAACATTTCCATCAGCCCCCAGAAGAGCCCCCGTGCTCATTGGCAGTCACTCCCTCATTTATTCCCCCGCCTCAGCCCTTGGCAACCACTCATCTACTTTCTGTCTCTAAAAACTTGCTTTTTCTGGACATTTCATAAATGGAATCATACACTATGTGGTCCTTTGTGACTGACTTCTTATACTGAGCATAATGTTTTCAAGGTTCAACCACGTTGTAGCGTGTGTCAGTACATCATTTTTTCTTGCAGAATAATATTCCATTGTATGAATAGACCTCACCTTATTTATTTATCACTTCCTGGGCATTGGATTGTTTCTGCTTTTTGGTATGAATAATGCTGCTGTGAACATTTGTGTACACATTTTTGTGTGGACATACGCTTTTATTTCTTTTGGATACATACTAGGAGTGGAATTGCTGGGTCATGTGGTAACTGTGTATTTACCTTTTGAAGAAAGTCTGTTTTCCAAAGCAACGGAACCATTTCACCTTCCTACAGCAGCACATGAGGGTTCTCATATCCTCAGCAATACTTCTTATTATCCTTTTATTTTTAATAATCATTATAGCCATCCAGTTGAGTATGAAGTGACATCTCACTATGATTTTGATTTCCATTTTCTTAATGCCTAATGACGTTGAACATCTTTTCACGTACTTATTGGTTATTTGTAAATCTTTTATTTTATTTTTTAAAGAGATGTCTCTTTAGACCCTTGACTCATTTTAAAATTGGGTCATTTGTCTTTTTATTATTGAGTTGTAAGTGTTCTTTGTATATTCTAGATATAGGTTCCCTTATCAGGTATATGATTTGCAATGATCCCTGGGGATCGTCTTTCGTTGGCTGGATAGCCTGCTATTTATTTATTTATTTATTTATTTATTTATTTATTTATTTATTTATCTTACAGTGGAATTCAAATTCCAACTAATAAATGTAGAAGGAATGCTGGACTTGAAAATCACCATTTGGCAAATGCCACAGTAAGAATTGTTTCAGGTAAGAATCATTAATGGATTCTAAAATTGGTGAGCAAAAAGTATATGCGAAACAGCATATATACAGTCCTAAAGTATTCCCCGCACAGGATACTTATCAATAACAAAGGGGGAAGTAGCAACTTTACACTGGAGAAACTTGGCAGGCAACCTCTCAATCAGATAGTCAAAATTAATTGTCAACAATATTGGGCAAAGCTGACACCCTGTGCCTCCTGGTATGATGCACTGAAAGAGACACTACTGCACTTTGTGGACTTCTTACCAAAAATGCATGCCCTGAATTTACTGGTGAGGAAACGTCAGACAAAACTAAGCGGAGAGGCTTTCTAGAAAACAACTGACCAGGACTGTTCGAAAGTGTCAAGGTCATGGAAGACAAAGATTGGGAACTGTCCCAGATGAAAGAGGGCTAAAGACTCATGACAACTAAAAGCAAGGTGGTCCTAGGTTGAATCCTGGACCAGAGAAAGTACCTTAGTGGGACTACCTGGGAAATTCAAGTAAGGTTTATAAGTTAGGTAATAGTACTTCCTGATTTTGATCATTGTACTGTGTAGGATGTTAATATTTAGAAAATCTGCACAAAGAGTATAGGAGAGTTCTTTGTATTATTTTTGCAACTTTTTGGGAAGTCTGAAATTATTTCAAAATGAAAAGTTAACAAGAACAACAGCAATGCCCACCTTGATGATCTTGCTCCAACCCACCTGGGGCAGGTGTGTAGCTCTGGAGCAGACAGGGTCAGGCTGCCTGATATCCTGAAGGCATGGGGGCCCTGGCAGGGTTTCAGGGGAGAAGGGCCATAGTCACGTCCATTGCATCTTGGTGGGGGGATCTGACTGGACGTAGAGAAGCCAGCTGAGAAATAACTTGCAATAGTCCAGGAGAGAGAGAATAAAGACAGAGGAGGGGACAGAGTCTGGAAATGTTTGGGAAGTGACATCAGTAGGACCTGGTGATGGAACGTGGTGGAAGAACAATGGGGGAAGCAAGAGTGACTTTAAAGTTCCTGCCACTGCGTAACTGAGGCCGAGAGACTAGATGACACTTGGGTGGTTGCCCAATGTGCAGGACATTTCATATTTGTTCCTTCAGATGTATTCTTCATGCTTCTCCACCTGCTCTGTGCTTGGAAGGCTGACCTATGTGGCTTGCATCGCTTGGGCTCTTGCTGGCTTCTAGTTATGTTCAACTAATGAGAGACCAGCAGGAGATCAGAGAACTGGCAGAGAGAGAGAGTGCGGTATCTCCCCACCACCTACTCTTACAAGTCGGTAGAGGCTGCATTCATCCAACTAAAGCAGCCACTAGGTGGGCAGCCCTGCCCTGGGCTGCTGCTCTTCCTGGCCTCCCTCTGCCTTTTCAGCCTGCAGAGGGGGACATTACAGCTAATCCCTGGGTGCCTCACCATCCCTTGTTGATTCTCTTGGCTCTCCCCTTTCTTACCAGGTCCCTAAAATACACCAGTTAACAAAAATGCCTTCTCTGGATTTTGTCATTATTGTTGTTATTCGTCTAACACTATAAATTATTAGTCTTTGGGGGAAGACAGATTGTTAAGATCCACCATCTTTTTTTTTTTTTTAAATAAATTGTATTGGGGAGCATTGGGGAACAGTGTGTTTCTCCAGGGCCCATCAGCTCCAAGGCGTTGTCCTTCAATCTAGTTGGGAGGGCGCAGCTCAGCTCCAAGTCCAGTCACCGTTTTCAATCTTTAGTTGGAGGGGGCCCAGCCCACCATCCCATCAGGAATTGAACCGGCAACCTTGTTGTTGAGAGCTCGCGCTCTAACAAACTGAGCCATCCGGCCGCCCCTAAGATCCACCATCTTAAATGGAGTTCCTCTGTCTCTATACAAGAGTGGACCCTAGCAGTCCTGTCCGTGCTGTGTGATCTCTGCCTCTGGTCTCAGCTGATTGGTGCAGGGTGGGCACTTGACCAGGTCAATAGGGTTCATCCCTGGGATATTTCAGCATGAAGAGATATGGTTCTCGGTGGTGCTGATGAGCCTTAGACCCATAGCTACAGGAGATGCCCCAAGTCCTTCCATGGCCTAGAGGAGTTCAAGTTGGTTTTCCATCCCAAACAGCCTAAAGCATATGACGAATGCAGGTGTTCACCACGAGTGCCATTCACCGACGTCCTGGGACAGATGGAGCTCCGTACTGTATGCGTCTGTCCCTGTGGGGTTGTATTTTGGAGCCTAATGTCTCTCTGGTGGGACACAGATGGAGAAGTCATCTGATGTAGTGGAGAACTGAAGCCATGGATGTGGGTGAGATCTGAAAAGGAATGAAACTTAGTGTCAAGAGCCAGTCTTCCAAGTACACACTTCCCAGGGGCGTTTGCTGCATTTGTTGCAGGAGATGCAACAGTTAGAGATTCTCAGCCCTCACTGCATATTAGAAAGATCGTTTTATGTTAATAAAATACTGATGCCCAGGCCCCACCTCAGACCAGTTAAAGCAGTCTCCTTGGAGGTGGGACCGGGCATCAGTATTTTATCAAACCTCCCAGATGATTCTAACGTGCAGCCATTGTGTAGAGGAACCAGCCGAGCCTGCTGTGTTGAGTGTGTACATGGATCCGGTTCGGGGCTGGCACGGCAGGGGGCAGGTGGGCACAGAGAAGCTGCAGAAGGCACATCCTCTGCACTCGAGGATCCAGTGCAGGTGAAGAGCCTCCCCAGCTTGACATAGTAATTAGAGAACAATGCAAGGCAGCCTGTGATTAAGTGTTACACTGAGCACTGCCCACTCTCACTGCTTTGCAAATTCCAGGAACAGGGAGGCTGAGGGGACCAGAGAACCTACTGACTAACAATCCTGCACAGGGCGCAGGGCCTAGGGTTTACCATGTTTTTCTTGTCCATCTTCTCCCTCAATCCTGTGGGGCCATAGGTGGACTGTAGGGCCCATGCCTTGATTCCACTGAGCTTTCAAACATCTTCCTAACTGTAGAGTGCTGGACAGAGGTGAGCTCATGGCCCTTGTCAGAGCAGAGGGCTTGTGATGGGATTGTGGGTGGATCACAATGCTTGAAAATGCTAGAAAGGCCTTTCGATCTTTCTACAGGAGTGGCCCAAGGACCTGCAACCCCCTGTCCTGCTCACTTCCAGTTTGAAGTGATCGTGTCCACTGCCGACGATAGGATGCAAATGCCACCAATTCTGTCTCTCGTCTCTGCTGTAGTGTCAGGGGTCCTGTGGCTTCAGGCGCCCAGGGACTCCATGCTGCTGTCACAGCTCCCACCCCTACTCATCTTCCTCCCTTTCTTCCTCCCAATCCAAGATTGATTGAACGTGGCCTCTGAAGGAGATCACCTTCCAGGAGCTCCCAGTCTGATGGGGGAGGCAGATACAAGAATTGATGATTTTAGCCCAGCCTGAGCGGTCCGTCTTAGAGAGCTATCACTGGTAGACTGTTTCAGCTGCCTCCTCCCCTCGTGAAACTCCTTTAAGGCCATCAGTCCCATCACCTGTTTGGTGAAGTCCTTTCTGGCTCCTCCTGGTGGAGGGAGCTGCCCCTCATGTGTTCTCATTGGGTCTGTGTTGTGCTTCCCTCCCAGCATCTCTATCCTGCCCTGCCGTGGTGGTCTCTTTAGGGCTTGCCCCCTGCCCCCAGACTCTGTGAGGTCTGGATCTCTGCTCCACTCAGTTCTGGGTCCCCAGAATGCAAGAGGTGCCAGGATCTGTGTCTACTGTGAGGGTAACTCTAGAACGGGTGTAGTGGGATGCAAATCCATTGTTTTAAAAACTGGCACCAAATTCCCTTGAGAAGTGAATCAGCCCTGTTTAAGAAAACTGATTAGACTTTCTAGAGAAGAAAACAGGACCGAGGGGGCTGGACAGTGCTGCTTTGGCAGGAGGCGGGAAGATGCCAGGGCAGACGCAGCAGGGAGACATCGAGGGAGAGGGATTTTCACAGGTTCCTATCATTGCAAAGCAGATCCCTCTGCCTAACCGCCAGTAAGCCTCTACCCACACAAATGCCTGATGGGAGTGGGTTTGGGATGGAAACGAAGGAAAAGGATTTGCACATGTGCATGGCTGTTGTGGACTAAGACATCTGGAGCAAAAGACTGAGACCGTCCAAACTGAAATTCAGTGGAAGCAGGACTCCGGCTCACGGGCAACCTTGAGATGTGACCAGTCTTGCCCCCACCTCAAGACTCCACAGACATCTTGGAAAAGGAATTCACTGTCTCCCACCATCCACAGGCTGGAGTGAGCTGTGAATCACTCTGGTGCAGCTTTACAGGGTCAGCATGACCCCGCTGACCCCAGCTTGCAATACCAGGGCGTCCCTCTCTGGTAGGCTCTGACAGAGGAACAGAGACCTCTTGCACTTGGACTCTGGCAGCAGGGCTAGGGGGGTGGGGTGGCCCGATGTCTCCTGAGAAGCCCCTTGAGAACTTCCCCTACCTGCCTACGTCAGTAGAGGAAGAGCGATTTCAAAGGGAGGTGCTTTTCTTCTACTCACAGCTGCCTCCTTCCTTGATGTCTGCTCCACAAGTATCCCAAGCAAACAAATGGAGAAGTTCAAATCTCCAAGATACAAATCAATGTGGGATAAGGGGTGGGGGTGGGAGGGCCTTGAGGCCAGCTGTTAGCTCCAGATTTATTCCCTGGGAAATATTTTTTCCATTGGATTTGCTAAGAAACCCACAGTAGCTTGAGTGACAGGCATTGACCAGCCTTACGTATTCCCTTTGCACAGACACAAGCTGAGCAGGTTATCGCTGGTCTGGGGGTTCACACAGGGGTGGGTGCACCCACCCAACCCCAGGGGCACCCTGGCAACCACCTGTCTCCCTGTTCTCACCGAGCCCAGAGGTAAGCATGTTTACTCCTCTCTCCTTCCCTCCCTCCCTCCCTTTTTCCCTCCCTCCCTCCCTCTTCCCCTCCCTCCCTCAGCAGACACTCCCTGAGCATCTCTCATATGCCAGGACCGCCCTTGAAATGGACTACTCAGAGTAACCAAGACCTGATTCCTGCTCTCAGGGAGTCACCATCCAGAAGGGACACAGACAGATGTGGCAATGGACAGTTACCATACAGTGTGGAAGGGCATTGGCAGATGTGGCCGGGGGCTCTGGAACCATCAAGGAGGCACCTCGCCCAAAAGGGGTGGGGCTGGAAGCTTCCTGAAGGAGATAATGAGAAGCTGAGTCTTAGAGGGTAAAGAGAAGGAGTCAGCAGAGTTTGAGAAGGTTGACAGGCAGAGGCAAGAGCAGAGATGAAGGCACAGAGGGGAGAGCCATGCGGTGGGGCCACCTTGGGACCCATGGCAGCCCCTTTCAGACCCCTGTCCTAGTCCCACTTTGGTGGGCGGGCATCTACAGGCCAGGCAGGGCCCGAACCAGTGCACCTCTCTTCCACTCTGCCTCCAGCTTCCTGCCCTGCAGGAGGCCCAGCCTGACCACAAATGCCTCTCTAAGCTGGGATCAGCCAAGGCTTCCTGGGGCACTTTCCTCATTGCCATGTAAACACATCAAGGTTTGGAATTTCAGTCACAGAAGCCAACTCTGGCCAGGTTAGGCAGACAAGCAGTTTATTCAGGGATACTCCATAGCATGGAATCTGGGAAAGCCAGAGTCCAAGAACCAGGAGTGGCAGATGTGAGGGGCATACCCAGGCTAGCCCTCACGTGCTCCCACACCAGCCACGGCACGTCTTCAGAAACTGGACATGAGAGCCGACCCCTGCCAGCCAGAATGAATTCCACGTAGCCTCTGCTTCCTGGGTCATCCCTTTCCATCCTGAGAGTGGTGGAGCCCAGGTCACATGATTAAACCTAGCTGCAAGGGAGGCTAGAAGGTGGCTGGCTGGGTTCTGTGAGGAAAGATGGAAAAACTCAAAATGTGGGTAATTCTCCAGAAGTAGGGGGAGTGTTCAGAAGCATTGGGCAGACAAAAGAATGATGTGTACAGGTGCTCTATAACACAGAGGGGTACGGGGAGGCTGATGACTAGCAAGATCCGAGCATGATGGATACCCCAAAGGCCTGCCACAGGCCACGCTACTTCCTCTTCTTTCATTTGTTCTTTTGCTCCATTCAGTCAGCCAATCATCAGCGACGGTTCTTGTGTTCTAGGAGGCCTTGTCCTGGGTGTTACGGTCCTTGGGATGACTCACAGTCTTCATTGCATACGCCTCCCACCACCCAGGAGCTCACCATCTGGTGGGAGGAATTAGAGATAAGCCTGCAACACTGATGCCAGCCGGAGGGTTATGTGCTTCAACTGTGATATGGGGGACTGGTCACTAATTGTGGGGTGACTTTATGGAGGGTAAAGTTTGAACTGGGCATTGAAATGCAGGTGGAATTTAGATATGGATGGATGGATGGATGGATGGATGGGGGAACATGAAACCCCAGACAAAGGCCTGGAGGGGCACTCACTGAGTGTGGACAGGGAACATTCTGGCAGCTCAGTACAGTCTTGGTGGACAGGAAATAGTGTGTGCTTGCCATATGTCAGCAGTTCTCAGTAAGGAAGACTTGAGTTTATTTGGCCAAAGCAAAGAGAGTGTGAAGTGATGAAGAAGGAATAGAGAGGGGGAGGCAGACAGGGACGATTGGGTGTTGGGCCTCAAATTCAGCCTGAGGACTCTATTAATCATCTAGGCAACAGGAACTATTGCAGGATGTGGGCAGGCCGGGGTGGGATTGGAGTAGGGTTTTGGCAGGATCCCCCTGCTGAATGCGGGGTTGAATAGCAAGGGCTGGGGCCAGGGTCAGGGCCAGGCCCGAAACCACCCCAGGCTCCTACCATCCAGCGCTGTGCACAGAGTGGGTATGTGGGCGCTTGCTTGTGGGCTGACGTGGAGAAGGACGGGGGCTGGTTCCTGGTACTACCTCATTTTCTAGGTGTTTGACATCCCCTCTGTTTCCTTAGCCACCTCAAAGGGTGAATTGGGACGAGACAGGAGAAAGCCCTCTGTAAACTATAGAGCGCTGTGCTCAAGTATGAGGGTTCCTTTGAATCCAGGCCCTGGGCCCATGGAGTCTGGCTGGGCCTCAGTGCCTCCCAGGTCATAGGACTTCCTCCCATGTGTGGTGACACAAAAGGGAGGCCCAGAAAGGCTGAGACTGTGACTGTATTTTATAAACTACTGCCATTAGTCAAACACAGCACTTTCCATGCGAGCAGGGACGGCCTGGTTCAAGTTGGCTGCTCCCATTAATAGACTGAAAAATCACTGTTGGAAACAACTCGTGGGGCAAGAGGCCACTAGGCCAAGTGGCCACATTTTCCTCTTCTGGGAGATACTCCAAGAAGGGCCCTGGGTGCTGACTAGGTCACAGTGACCTCCTGAGGTCCAGCCGGGGAAGACCTGCCCACCCCTTGGATGAGAAGGGAGCTTCTCCTTTATGCTTGCCCTCCGCCTGGGGTCACACTGGTTTGCAATTCCTCTCCCTCCGGGGAGTAACCCAAGAGGATGGAGCAAAGGTATCGAGGACAGCACTGCTTTGGTGCCAGGGTGGTTTCCAGGTACCTTTGTGAAGTGGACACCTGTCTGCCCAAAACAAGGCCTCCTGGCACTGTGTGTCTGTCCACCGAAGGTCTGAAAGTTTCCTACGTGGTTTTGCAGGAGGCTCAGTGGGCAAGGCAGGGTGAGAGGAGCCCAGGATGAAAGGCCCCGAGGAAAAGAGTGTCTCCCCAAGGCTTAGAGCTGATGGCTTTATTCTAGAACAGGTGACCCCAGGCCACATCACGGTTGTAGCCACAGGCCGTGAGTCCCCCAGAGGACTAGCAGAGGCTTGCATAGGGCTGTGAGCACCTCAAGCTTCTTGTTTGAGAACTTTTAAGCTCTTCTCTAATCATTCCTTGATTGCCATCCCCAGTGGGGGTTCCCCTTCTCGGGACAGGGGAATGAGGGTCAGGGAAGGTGTTCTGTGGTCTCTGTAGGGGGTGTTCCACCTGGTCAGCCTTTCTTTTTCTTTTTCTTTGTTGTCATGGTGACAGCTGTTGACCTGCCTTGGCAGTCCAGGTAATGTGCATGCACCAGAAATCACAAATTCCACGCAGGAAGGGAGCATGGCCGTGAAGGAAGGGAGGGTGGAGGCATTCTACACGGCGTGGTGAGCGTTCCGCGGAGCCCTCTGCCGCTGCCCCGCACACCTGCTCCTGCCTGGGGAGGCAGACACACTGAGAGTAGGGAACTCACCTCTTGTTTTTACTCGGAGGGATATCATGACTTGTTTTCTCTTGCCCCTGCAGAGTTTTGGGGTTCCCATCTGGACAATGGCAGCTCCCCTCTGGAGAAGCATCTATGCGTAGGACTTGATTATTCCTGCTCACGCTTGGTTCCGTTTCCTGAGCCTGGAATGAAATGTTTGCCGTGGCTTTTTATAGAAATGGCCACAGCCATGGACTTCCCCGTTAGATATGCCTGTCTCCCTCCGTCCCAGGGCATATGCTGGGGAACAGGCATGACAGTTGGAGGGACACTCCTGGGTCTCACTGGCTTTGTGACTTTGGAAATGCCACTTCACCTCTGGGGGTCTGTTTCTCATCCATAGTATTACTCACCCGGCAGCAGAGAAGGGCCGCCTGCGGGGTGATGAGCCCAGGGCGGGTGGGGGGGGTGCATGGAGGGGGTGGTGTCTCGAGCCACCAGCTTTCAAGGAGCCTGTTCTGCCCCGGGCAACACTTGCCTGTCTCATGCAGAACGTTGGCTCACACCGGTCCTTTTCCTAGAGCCTTGGTGAGAGGAGATGGCACTGTGCCCTAGTCCCCTATCCTGGGTCACCCCAGGGGAGCCCCCAGGCACTTCCCCAAGGAGGTGGAGATGGGCTCCGTGGCTCCTGTCAGCTCCTAAAGAGAGCAGCAGCCATTCCGCCAGCAAGCTGGAGGAGTTGAGAGAGAAAACGTGGAACCAAAATAGCTTTTTTCCATAAACAAAGCTGCTTTTCGTTGGGGGAATGTAAACAGGCAGATGCATTAGGAGACGGTGCCATCCGGCAGAGCAGTGGGGGAAACGACAATGGGAGGCCCGTGCCCTGGGCCACCGGCCGCATCTCGGCTGCCCCTTGTCAAGCAGGAAGCCCAGCCGTGAGGCCGCTCCTGTGCCCGGGAATCAGGGCAGCCTGGATTCCCTCCTTGGTCTCCCACAAGGCACCCCTGGGGCTGACAGGGCTGGGGCCTCTCCTTGGGCTGAGAGTGTCTCCTGGGGTGGGGAGAACAGGGACCTCTGACCCAAGGGCCCAGTGTGTAGCCTGGCATCGAGCAGGCAGGAGGGAATGTGGCTGTCCCTGTCTTCCACCACCCCCGCACTCATACAGGACTGGCTCCCCTTCTCAGCGCCCCATCCTAAGTCCCTAGTGTTTGGTTATCCTGTTGTCATTGTCATCAAATCGTCGAAGGTGCCTTACATTGGGAGGGGTAGGTCAAGTGCAGAGAAGCGTTCCTGGGTGGGTTATCTATTATCTATGGGGGACGAGGAGTGGGACAGTGAGAGTGAGTGTTAGAGCTGGTCTGTCCCACCGGGTGGGCAGGGGCTTGTGGTGTCCCCTGAGTTATTGCCCAGCTTCAGAGGTGTCGAGCCCCCCCCAGGACCCCTTACCTTAGTCCCAGCAGCTCTCTGAGGGCTTCTGGGAAATGAACTCATTTCTGGGTTTAAGGTTGTGGCATTGTTGAGACTATAGTCTATGGTGAGGGGTGGTGGTCCAGCCTCAGAGCTGCCAAGCTGTCCCCAGGGAGGTGGTCTGTCAAGGAACGATAGATGGTTCTAGAGCCAGGTGGAACCTTGACCATCACACTGCAAAAGATCACACAGCACCCCTATGGCACCTGCCCTGAGCTTTGTATGACAGAGATATGGTTATACCCCATTTACAGATGAGAAAACAAGGCCGAGAGCAGTGAGGGGGCCTAGCTCCGAGAGCAGAACTAAGACCCCACTTCAGCAGCCAGCCTGTGTTCACAGCCATCTCTCCACCATGCCATGATCTCAGCCAGAGAAACTGAGGCACTGCCTCCTTTGGAAGGGGAGGAAACAGAAGCCCAGTGATGGTTAGAAACTTCCCCAAGATGATGAAACAAAAAACTAGGGTGGAGCTGGCACTGCCACCACACTGTGTCTGCCAATCCCAAGGCCAAGGTCGTGTCCATCTCACGGCTGTTTCACTGTGGGCCCGTGAATGTGGGCAAGGGTGGCATCGGGCATTGGAGGGGAGGCAGGTGCTTGAGAGGAAGCCAGGCTGACGTGCTGGGAGAACAGGACCAGGGTGGCTGCCTGCCTAGGAAACAAAGGAGGGACAGCTGGACCCTCACCTGTAAAATGAAATGAGGAGGCTGCCTGCCATATTGGACAGCTGTCAGCATCAACTGAGACCCAGGTGCCAATCAGAGAAAACCGTCCCTCTACCTAGCCTTCGTGTGTCTAAAGGTGGTGACACTCTCCTATAAAAATAGCATTTGGAAAACAGCCTCTGGCAGATGGGATGTGACATTCTTGCTGACAGTTCCCTGCCCCAAGGATGGGCATTGGACGCCTGGTTGAGGGCAAGATGGCTATGCTTCCTGTGGGGACAGAGGCTGGGGGCCTGGAGGGAGGGGACAAGGCAGCCCAGCAAGAGGGTCACGGGGAGGCTACAGTGGGAGCCCCGGTCGGAGGTGGGGCCTGGTGGGAGCAGAGCAGTGGGCAGACCAGTGGAGGGACAGGTGTGGGCTGTGGTGAGGACTCAGTGGGGGCCCGCTTGGGGGGGCAGCTAGCAGGCTTGGGAGGGCTGCCCTGGTGACCCTAAGGGGACTTTGAATGAAGCTTAGGAGAGGCCAAGGAGGTGAAACTGGAGAAAGAGGAGCCAGGCCAGAAGGTGGGATCAAGGGAGAGGAGTTTTCAGGGAGGGAGTTTATGTGCTGGAGCAGGAGCCATGAACATATAGAATCATTAGCGTGGATGATGTGGCCCCTTCGGACAATGTCTGACTGGCTCTGATCAAAGCAGAGGATGGAGGGGCCAGTACCAGCCGGGGTCCTGGAGCGGCCGATTTCCACACAGACCCAGAGTCCCACATGAGCCCTCCCCAGCCCCTCAGCCCATTTCTGAGAAGCCCCTCCATTGTCCCCGTCCTCTCGGCATGGAAACCGATGCTAGGGACTCTACTTCCACTTGTCCTCAGGCCCACGCCCCCTCTGTCCTCCTCCTGCACCCCTCATTCTGGCCCCTGACCCCATCTGGCTATTTTCTGGCCTCCTGGTCATGCTCTGGGCCTCCTGCCTTCCTCTACCCTCCCTGGAACTCTCACCCAGCCAGGACTGTCTCTACTGGAACGCTCGGAGACGTGCTGGGGTAGGGTGGGCATGGCGGGGGCAGGCGCTGGTGCTCAGGCTGGCTGTGCTCTGTATGGGCTTCAGCTGCTTCAGGGGTCTCTGATCACTCAAGCCCTCCAGCTTTGCCAGCTTGGGGCAATGACTCCGTCGCTCCATGAAAGCTGGTGGCTGGAGCCCAGCATTGCTCCCAGCTGCAGCTGTCTCTGTGTGGTTGGCTGCCGCCTCCTCTAGACCTCACCTCCCTGTCGCAGCTGACGCTCCACAGCCCTCCCCGCTCCACTTAGCCTCCTAAAGGGGTGGTCAGGGTTCAGACGAAATCTTGGATGGGACAGAGCTGAATCAAGGATTCCAAGCCGAAGCCCTGACTCTGGTCTGCCGTAGGTTCCTGAAGCCTCTCCACAGCTTTGGGAGAAGCTGCCACGGTGGGAGAGTGGCCAGCTACGGGTGTCGAGCTGCACCTCTGAGGACCCACAGGCTTGTCCACCCCCAGGGAAGTGGGAATGTGGTCAGGGCCGTGATTCACAGCTGCTGCTTCCATGAGGTCATCTGCGGCCTCCTCCCGCATGGGGCTGGGCTGGGTGGGGGCTGGACCAGTGGGATGGGGCAGCTGGTCCTCCCCTCTCCCTCTCCCTGGCAGGCAGAGGAAAGGCAGGAAGGCAGGAAGGTGGGCGCTATCTATCTCTGCCACCATCTAATTACCCTGAGAGGTAATTGCTCTGGGTTTTCTCTGACACCCTGAGATTTCTCTCTGGAGCCTTCCACGGTGGAGCCAAAATAATCCTAAGGAGGCTGCAGGCCCCAAGACAGCACCTATTGCTAAACCCTGAGTCCCGTCAGCCCCGCCGCGACGTGCCCGAGCTTTGAGACAGCGTGAGTTTCTGACAGGTCCCATTATGTCTCTTGCACAAGTACTGAGTGTTGAAATACCCAACGGATGATGACAGTGTTGAAATAACCTGTCGTCTCAGCACTTTCCCCGTCATTAGCCAGATGTGCCAGCCCTCAGAAGCATTTGCAGCCTTTTGCAGGGAGGGAGGGGGCCTGGATTGAGGTGGCCGAACCTTGGTGGGAGGATGGGGCCGGCCTGGAATCTCCAGGCTAACAGGGCAGGCGGTGGTCAGCCTTAGAGGAATGTGGGGACTGGCAGAGGGGAGGTCGGGCCTCCGGGAGGAGGAAGAGAGACTGGCCTCCATGGTCCCTTCATCCCAGAGTCCCACAGTCACTGCTGGGGAACCCTGTGTGTGTTCTGCCTGGTGGGACAGTTTGGGAGGTAATGTCCCCTGGGCCCGTGGGGAGCTGGGCATGTGGGCCCAACTTTGCTCAGAGTGTGGATCAGAGAGGTGAAGTGACATCCTGAGGTCCTCACCCCTGCCTTGTCTCCTCCTGAATCGGTCCTGGGACTCTGAGGCTGTGCCCTTGTCATGCTGTCTCCCAAGCCCTGCCCCTCAATGACCTTCGGGAGACCACACTTTGACCAAAGGGGCTGTTAACGCGGGGGCAAGCGCGCCAGGGCTGGACCCCTCAGGTCATCTACTAGCGACGTTTCTGGAATCGGGCTTCCAACCTAGGTTTTCATCCCAGCTCCATTCTTTCCTGTGTGACGTCGGGCAACTGTTCACCTCTCTGTGCCTCAGTTTCCTCATCTATAAAAGGGAAACTAACAGATCCTTGTGCGTGTGATTTACACCTACCTCCACATTGCACACCTATACAAAGGGGCTTTTCTAGTACTTGTTGTCATAACATAAGCTTCCTTGATAAGCACTGGCTGCGTCCAAAGCCAGGGGAGGGACGGCAACCAACTGTGGAGCAACCAACCATTATGCCTACATATGTTGTTGATTTGGGGAATTAAGAGGAGTTTGAAGCTAGTAACAGCCCCAAGGGGCTACAGCTGCCAAGCGAGTGCAACTGGATGGGGAGACAAAGTTTTTATCTTTAGTGCTTTCCCTTTCTCCTGCTTCTGGAACCCAATGTGTATCTCCATGCTGTCTCTCCCTTTCAGGAAAGGACAAGCTATCAGTCATTCACACCTTAGTGAGAATGACTTTCCTGGGAATCAGGTCTCTCTGGGCTGGGGTGTCAATGAATCCAGGGACCAGGCTGAAGCCACATCTCTGGGTGACAGTAATGCCATCTGCAGGCTGCGTGGACCCAGCCTGGCTCAGGCGGACAGTCTTGCCTTGTTTGCCAAAAGCACCAGCTTTCTGCCAACACCTCCACCCTTCATCCTCCTTGTTCAGAGGAAGAGGTGGGACCCAATCAGGGACCCAGTCTGGGCCAGTGAGACAATCCATCCTTGGTTCCATGTGCTGTGTGATGTTGAGTGAATGCCTTCTCCTCTCTGAGTTTCAGTTTCCCCATCAGTATTAGGGACTCAGACAGTATGTGACTACGGGCTTAATGTGGGATGTGACATGTTAAGGTGTGTGGGTGTCTCTGGAGGAGGGGACTTGTGGCCGTGACAGCGCCGGCAGGGCCCTAACAGTAGGTGCTTGCTGAATCTGGAAAGAACTTTTGGCTCAGCTGCTCAGCAAAGGGGCTGGAGGGGAGAGCTAGGCAGCCAGGGGGCTGCTTACTCCAAACCTGGGCTCAACACAGAGTCCTGTTTCAATGGGTTGGCATCTCACCTCCTCTGTTGCCACCTCCCTGGGCCAGGCCACCATCATCTCTCTCCTGAATACAGTTAGGAACCTCCTCTTGGGTCTCCTCCTGATTAGTCTCCACTAGCAGCCAGAGTAATCTTTCTGTTTTCCAGAGATCTTTTAAAACTAACTCAGATCAAAGAACATTGCTGCACCCCACCCTGTGTAAACCCTCACTGAAGTCTTTCCATGGTACCTAAAATGAAATCCAGACTCCTCGTTGTGGCCCCTCTCCCAAACCGCTCCCTCTCTGTGGCTGCAAGTCTGTCTCAGGACTCTGGCACTTTCTGTTCTTGTTGTATCACGTGCTACCCCCACCCCGTCTCTTCTCCTGGCTCCATCCTTCCAGTTTAAATATCAGCTGAAATGTCACTTCCTCAGGGATGCCCTCCCGAACGGCTCTATCTAATGGAGCTCCCACCCCTCCAATTCGTCCCTGTCATGTCCACTTGTTTCCTGTAAAATCCCTGTCACATGTGTAACAATCTCACATATTTATTGTTTGTCTCCCTCACCGGAATATACAGGTGTGTGTCTTTCTTGCCCACCGTTACATCTCTGCTGTGCCTTGCACACAGTAGGTATTCAGCAATATTTGTTGAATGTACGAAGGTGTGAGTTGATGAACCAACTCATTTATGTGGGGGAATGATGATTTATTGAAGGCCTACTATGGGCCAAGTGACTTACAGAGAGTGCACCCTTCACCCGGAGCTGCCAGTGGCATCTCCTGGGGACTTTCAAAGGCTCCCTATGCCTGAGTCCCTCCTCTAGAGTTGCTGGTCCAACGGTTCTGAGAAGGTGCAGGGCATCGACATTAAAAATCTCTAATTCAAATGTGTCTTCAAAGTTAAGAATCACTGATACAGCCCTTTACAAAATGATAACAAATATACCTTTTTATTTTAAGCTAACTTTAGATTTACTGAAAAGTTGCAAAAACAGTTGCAGAGTTTCCATATATCCCTCGCCCAGCTTCCCCTAAAGTTAACATCTTCTATAACCACAGTACAATTATCAAAAGCAGGAAGTTAACGTTGGTACAATACTATTAAGTAAACTGCAGCTCTGCTTTCAAATTTCACTAGATTTTCCACTACCGTCCTCCTTCGGTCCCAGAATCCTATCCAGGATCCCACACTGCCTTCCGTTGTCATTTTCCTTACTGTCTAGTGGCTAACAGTTCCTTGGTCTTACTTCATCTTTCATAACCTTGATACTTTTGAAGAATACTGGTCAGTAATTTTGTTGAAGTTCCCTCCATTTGAATTTGTCCAGTGTTTTCTCATGGTTCCAGTGGGGTTATGCCTCAGACTTGATCACGTGGCTACAGTGTGTCAGCCAGGTTTCTCCCTGTAAAGTTACTGTCCTTCTTCCCTTATTAGTCCCTAAGTATCTGGAGAGTGATGCTTTGAGACTAGGCACATCCTGTTTCTCTGCACACTTTTGTTCATTTGTTTCAGCAGCCATTGGCGTGTATCATTTGCAACAATTATGACTGGGGTGTTTGTCTAATGATGACCTTTCCGTTTCCGTGTCCCTTCTACAGTATTAATTGGAGTTCTAGTGTATGGAAGAGCTGTCCTTTCTACCCCACTTATTTATTTATCCAATTCTTTACTTATATCAGTGTGGTGCAGTCCTGCTTTTAATCCCCATCGAATCTTGATACGCTGGGAATTAGGCATCACTGCTGTAATTGAGGAATGAGAAAGCGTGATCAGGAACATGTAAGGCACTCGCCTGAGGTCTCACAGCTGGTAAGTGGCTGAGGAGGGATTCAAAGTTACTCCAGATTCAGGCTCTATCCATTTTTTGCCTGGATCACTGCTGGCTCTGAACTGTCTCTGCCTCCACCCTTGGCTTTGTAATTCACATTTTTCCCACCCTCAATGCCAGAAAATCGGAACACTTTTAAGTCCTTCCAGGGACTCTTCCTGTGCCTTCGATGGAGCTCAAACTCCTTAGCTTGGCTGAAAAGGCCCTTTCAGATCTCACCTCAGGCGTTTCCTCGGGCCTCATGTCCTCTCTGTCCTCCTCTCCGTGCTCCAGCCTTCCCAAACCTCCTCCAGCTGTCTCTCGCCCCCAGACTTTTGCACATGTTCTGCCTGAGACGCAGCTCTCCTTTCCTGGCTCTCTCTGACTCTTCCTCCAGGATGCAGACTCAAGCACACATCACCCTAAGCAAGCCTTCTCCCTTGATGGTGGTACATGCCACCTGCCTTGTCTCTCCTGTTACTGGTCTCTTTGTCAGGGACAGTGAGCCCCTCCAGGGCAGAGATTGGGTCTTTGGATCCCCAGCACCTGGCACATTCTGGCACATCAAGGTATTTGGTTGATCTGTGTGGAATGGATGAAAACTGGACTCCAAAGCCCATGCTCTTTCTGCTGCCCTGTGCACCTACTGTGTGCATGGTAATGTGTTAGGGACTGTAGAAAATGACAGGAAGTTGGAGGGAGAAGAAATATGCCCGTAAAACTGAAAGCACTAACTGTGTGAAGCCTTTGGAGAATTCAGCATCGATGGGATGTCTACTAATTGGCAGGTGCTTCACAGGATCAGTTCAGTTATCCCCCCAGCAGTACCATTCTATAGAAAAGGAAATGGAAGCTCAGAGAGGTAAAGTGACTTTTCCAGGGTCACACAGCTGGTTAGTACCAGCGCCAAGATCTGAACCTAGCTTGTGGGATGTCAGAATGCATTCACTAGCCACATTCCCACACAGCCTTCTTACACTGAAGCAGAGGGCCAGTGCTGGGTCCAGACATAGGGCTTCCTGTGGGCCCCAAATCCAGTGGCTTTCAGCGGCTTTTCCATATGTCATTAATTGCCCTCCAGACCTTGCCTCTATGGGTGTTTCTGTTATAGTTAAAAGAGCAATAAAAAACAGTATAATTGGAAGACAAAGGCGACTGCCTGCCCAGCCCGCCCTAAGGAGCGGAGTGCCGGTAACTTGGGTGTGATCCTACCTGTGACTCATGTAGAAAAATTACAGCCTTCCGTGTACAGGTGTGTACAAGCCGCCGGGTGGGGTGCAAACACAGCATTTAAAACTCAGGCCTCTGTTGGGGACCCGTCGTCAGACTGCCCCTCCTCCTCCCTCTCACACCAGGGAGATATTATTGGTACACAGCCCTTTTGAGTTTGCAAAGTGCTCCTGACGGTGTGTTTATGTGGACAGAGCCCCACCCACACTGGTGAGGGGCTGGGTGCTCCAGGTCAGAGGACCCACGGGCTAGTGCTGAGGGGATGATCATGGGGGCGGGGGTGCCGTCAGGACCAAGAATCCCAGCCCTGGACAGACTGTGGCCAAGCAGAGGGGCTCCGAGGAAGTGTCCCAATGAACCCAGGAAGGCTTCCTGGAGGCGCTGGGGTATGGGGAACCACCTTGGACTCCCTTCTTTCCTGCCCATCCCTTGTCTGCAGCTAGAAGGAAGTCTTTATCTTGAAGGAGGGGAGGAGCGGTACACCCACTAGGTCCCCACTGAGTGCCAGAGCTGCTTCCCTGGTCACCTGCCATTATACTGGCTGAGGGCCCTGGGCCCAGCCAACACAGTCCCTGGATTCTGGACTTACTTGAGCCTGTGGAGGTAGCCTCTCTCCCCAAATCAGAGATTTTGTATTTAGGGATAAACAAACCACCAGACACATACCTGATAAAGATCAATGTTTACTCACGTGGCAAGTTGTTTATTTTAATATCATTATCAGTGTTTCAACGTGCAATACATTCATGTGATTTGAAATCCAAACTGCTATCAAAAGGCAGTCCCATTTCCGCATGTCCCAGCCATCCCATCCCACTGATCCCTAGGGAAGCACTTAGTTTCTTGTGTAACTGTCCAGTATTCCTTTATGTAAATGCGTCAAGTTATATGGATTTGCATACATATATGCTGTTCTAGTCCTTGTAGTTTTACCTAGTAACATATAGAGGAGACTTTTGCATATCAGAACATACACAGCTGCCTCATTCTTCCTCCTCTCCCACCTCCGCCATGCCTTTCCTCCCTTCTTCTCTTCCTTCTTCTCCAACAGCTGCATAGTATTCCATTGTGTAGCTATACCATCGTTTATTTCGCTAGTCCTTTTGAATAGACATTTGGGTTGTCGCCAGGTTGTTGCTATTACACAAAGCTTCCATGAATAAACTTGTACATACATCACTTCTCACATGTTTAAGGTGTATCTGTCGAGTAAATTCCCAGAAATGGGATCGTCCGGTCACAGGGTAAATGCGTCTGTAACTGTGATAAGAAATGACTAAACCATCTTTCACTGGGGTTGTATTTTTTTTTCATTCCCACCAGCAACATATGGGAGTGCTTGTTTCCCAACACAACAGTCTTACCAAAGGCTGTGTTGTCATACTTTTGGATTTTTGCCTATCTGATAGGTAAGAAATGGCATCCTGGTGTAGTTTTAATTCATATATCTCTTAACGTGAATGAGCTGGAGTACCTTTTCATAGGCTTAAGGGCCACCTAGATTTCTTTTCCTTGGAATTCTTTCTTCAAATCTTTTGCCCACTTTTCTATTGGTTCATTAGTCTTTTTCTTCTTGTTTTCTAGGAAAACATATTAGGGAGATCAGCCCCTTAACTATGATATGAGTTGCAAAAATGTTGTCCCTATTTGTCTTTTGACCTTGTTTATGGTGTTCTGTATCATGGAGAAATAGGTTATTGTTAGTTTAATTTATTGTCTTTACTTTTCTGGTTTTTGGATTCTGAGTCATTGTTGGAAGACTTTCCCCAGGCTCGTTATAAAAGAACTCACTCGTGCTTTCCTCTGATTCTCTTACAGTTTTAGTTTCTACATCTAAGTTTTGGATCCACTTGGAGTTTGTCCTAGTGTCCTGGTCTCCAGCTTTATTGGTCTCCAGATGGTTTCCTAGTTGCGCCGACACCATTTATTAACACTCTCATCTTACCTCCCCGATGTAAGAGCCCACCGCTATCGATACTAAATTCCAGTGTGTTTTGCAGTGTGCTTCTGGGTTTCCTGTCTGTCCCAATGATCTGTCTCGCGGGTGTGGTAATTCGGTAACGTATTTTCAAGGTAAAACTCTAAGCTTCCAAACAATTCTGAGCTTGCCCTCAGCCCCTCCCCCTCAGCCCCTCTGTCCTCCACCCAACTGACCCGCCTCAGGCTGTACATCACAGTTGTTATCAGGAGAACAGGCAGCCCAAGCATCCCTAATGGTGATTAGCTGAGCTGTCCCCTCTTCCAGGAAGTACTCCTAGCCATCTCCTTGCCCCTGGGCAGCGTTAGCTACTTGCTCAGCAAGTGCCCTGCGCTCTCCTCTCTGGAAGCACTTATTAGAGCCATTGGGCCGCATTGTAATGGCCTGTTTACTTGTCTGGGGCTCGATTCCTCCTGGTCGTGAATCAGTCAACTTGCTTCTTACTCATTTATAGGGCAATAATCTAGCTGTAGCCTGGAGTGCCACGTGCAAAGTGTTTGATTCTTGTAAAGTGTCAATCAATCCAGGACATTTTCTAGTTCCCTGGAGGGGCTCGGTGCCAGATTTGTCTCCTCCTTCCCATTGATCTCATCCCTCAGCCACGCTGCCCCTCCTACGGGCTCGGGCAAGGCCCCAGATGGGTCTCCTCACCCTTGGGGAGAGGCTTTGCAAAGTGATTGAGGGCCCAAACCTCCACTTGTCCTGTGTCTTTGTCCCAGAGAGCTGAAGGGCCACCATCATTCTTTCCTGGATGCCTCGCTTTGGCCCACCAGGCCTACCCAGGGTTCCATGGGCACAGGCAACACATCCACAACCCACAACCCCAGGCCCTAGCAGCTTCATGGACAGCAAGTCCCAAAGGGCTGCTGCGTTGGCTGCTACTGAGACAGGGAGGATGCAGGTGAGGGGGTCTCACCTTATCGGAGAAGCCCCTTCCTTCATCTTTCTTTCAGAGGAGGAAGCCGAGGCGAGCTGGCGAGGGACCAAAGGGGGCTAGAACCAGGGCCTCCTGCTTTTCAGGCTGGATAGGCCGTGGAGAAGTTTTGGCAGTACCCGCCTCCTTCCCCCCGCCCCCCGCAACTCCTGGGTCTCCTTGGGTAACCTTGATTTCCCAGCAAGTGCCCTGGGGCCTGATGCTTGGGCGAGCATGCTCAGAGCGGGCAGAATGGTCAGAGCTGGACCCACGGCAGGGCCAGAGACCAGCTGGAGCTGGTTCTGAGCAGGTGACTGAAACGGGGGAGAAAAAAGGTGGCAGGGATTGGGCATGGTTAACTAGTGCAGGGGACAGAGCCCCCTCCTCCTCTACCTCCACATGTGGCCCTGGTGTCCTCATCTGAAAAATGGGGACAGTAACCCTGGCCTGCACTTCCTATCTCAAAGGACGGTGTACTGAGTAAACAGGGGACATGAGGATATTCTAGAACCTTTGGGGGGCTATACCCCAAGGCCATTCTTCGTCCCCACACCCAGCTCTTGCCTTCTGTTAACTACACCGTCTGTTTCAATCTGGCAACCTAGCCCTTCCCAGAGGGCGGAGAGTCAGGGTTCCCTCCCTTCTGGTGCTGCCGGCATTGGCCAGGAGTGGATGAAGGTCCCCTGGCGTGGAGAAGTCTGCCTGTGGTCCCCTGAGCTTTAACACAGTGAATGTTTCCAGTCCCAATTCCCTCTCCTCGCCCCAATAGCTATGGATGTTACTCTAACTAGTTACCCAGAAGGAAAACACACCTTGCCACAGGGAGCTTCTCAATTTCTCAGCGTTTAGCCCTGCGGGAGGAAAGGCTATTTCTCCACTTAATGTGACTTTGATTCTGATCCTTGCAAAAGAGTTCATTCCCACCACCACCTGGCCCTGCCCCACCTAGGCGAGAATGCAAATGCATGTCTTACCTCTCAGCCTTGCTGCTCCATAGGTTGTCTTATTTGCTCATCATGATTCTGAGCCAGAGAAGGGAAGGTGGACAGCCTGCCCCGAGTCCTGATTCTGTGATGGAGGCAGTGAAACCGCTATCAACACAGTGTTTGCCTGTGGTTCTGCTGCTTTAACAAGCTTTGTGACCTTGGGCAAGTTGCTCAGCCTCTCTGAGTCCCAACCCATCTGCCACCTCCTTTGCCATGTTGTGAAGATGAAACGAGATAGTGGATGTAAAGTACTTGGATCAGGTCAGCCACACAGTAACTGCTCAATAAACAGCTCTATTGTCTCCAGAATTGAAACCCCAGCCTCTGCCCCCTCTGCTCCCACTCCGCTATGTTCAGAGTTCCCTTTCTGGCTCCAGGACACAGCCGTCCCCTCTCCTCATGCCCCCACCCCCACCCCATTAGAGCCAGATCATAAAATCTCTAGGGGTGGGAGGCTGGTGACATTTTTAGTGGCGACATTTGGGTGAAAAATTCATGACCATCAGTTACTGGAGGAAGAAGGGAAAAAATGAACCATTTCTGCAGCTCAGGAGCGTGGCTCTCCCTGGCTGCGAGTCCACAAATCTATTTTATGTGACGAGATCTATAGTCTAATAGAAGGAGCTTATCACAGACTTAAGAAAAAGTGCACAATAAAGCGCCACTCTTTCCCTACCTCTCAGCCTGCAAGGCGCCCTTCTGGAAAATGAGGGCAGTGGCGCCTCTGGGAGCCACGGAGAGTTCACGGGCCAGCAGAGTCCCAAGGGGTGGCAGCCCAGGGTGGCCCAGGGTGACAATCGGGTGGTCCCTGTGCCCTGCCTTTGTTCTGCACCTCTGGAGGCTGCTCCCCATCCCTCTTCACCACAGTTGAGAGGGCCCCAAGAACCTCGCCACCCTATTCTAACAAAGAGTCTCCACCAGGCCTGGGAGTCCCGCAATGCTGAGAACCAGTCTGTCTGTCTGTCATCTGTCAGCACAGAGGAGAAATGGAAGTTTCCCTTCTCCTACTGCCTCTCATGCTGGGGAGGGAGGACCAGGCTGACATAGGAGGAGGGGTCGAGGTGGGGGATCTCAAATCTTCTCCAAGTGCTTCGGTTCCAGTCCCCATTGGGCCTGGGACAGCTCTGAAGAGGAAGGGGCTCTGTGCACACTGGAGTGGCAACCCTCCTTCAGGAAGCCTTGCTGTGGTGCTCTGGGAGGTTGATGCCATCTGCAGGGAAGCCCGGGGCTTCCTGAGCCGGTGAGGGAGGTGCATGCAATGAGCAGGCTTGGTGATTCTGGGGCCCAACCTGGGAGCCTGCATCTGCTCTAGGGTGCAGACCCGGGACAGACCCCAACCCCGGGGGCACACTGTGACTCTTCTTGTCTCAGACTGCAGCGTCACCCCCAGTGGCCCCATTAATCAACTTCTGAGGCTCAACACTCCTAGACACAGGTTAGCCGAAGTGATGATCCCACTGGAGCGTCAAGCCAATCACGTGCTGCACAAATGAATGAGTGAATGAATGGATGGCAGACAACGTTGCCATCCCAGAGGACTCTGGCAGCCCCCCTGCCCGGTGCAGCCCAGGAGAAGGCATTCTGTGCGGGCCCACCCGCGTGGACCTGGTCCACCATCCCTCAGGCCATGTGGAATCCTGCAGCAGTGAGGGCCCGCCTTGTTGTGGGCAAGTGGTCTGGACCCGTTTCTTGCCGTGCCCAGGAGCCCAGGAATCAGTGCCCAAGGCCCAGGGGAAGCCTGTGGTGAAGAGCAGCACAGACTGAGGCCTGCTGCCCGAGGGCTCTGGGACACTGGAGCACAAAAGGCGAGGTCCTCAGCGGCCTCCCTTCGTCCTTTCTCAAGGCACACCCAGACCAGTGCAGCCGTTGGCTTCCCCACGGCCACCCTGGCTTGCACCCTTGACTGCAAAGGCTGGTTCCCTATGAAGGCTTACTGCCACCCTCCCCAGGCCATCTGCCCATGCTGCCTGCAGGCCCCTCTCTGGCTTTATCTGGCCTGGCCCTTTTTCTTGCCCTGTCATTCTAGCTCTCACATTCCTCCCAAGGTTTCTCTAACTCTTGCCCCTGGGCCTTTGCACCTGCTGTTCTCTTTGGCAAAACCCTCTTCACCTGTACCCTGTCCTTCTGGCTAACTCTCCAGGCTACTTCTTCTAGGAAGCCTTCCCTACCCCCCAGATTGAATCAGCCTCTCCACTGTGCCCCCAAACTCCCCCACTGTCCTCATAGGCGCACGTATGACTCCAGGCTGTAATTGCCTGTATCCTTTCCCGCACCCATTTCACAGTTCACGGAGGCAGTAGCTTTGTCTCATCTGGGCCCCACCGTGTCCCTGGCGGCCAGCACGGGGCCTGATACATAAGCGTGTTGAGTGAACAAATGACTGAGTGATTTGCTGTCACCTGAGTGGCCATGGGGGCGGCTCCTTAGTGCCGTTTGTCCCAGGTGCAGGCAGAGGCTGTGGTGTCTTCTGTGGAGCTTAGTGTCCCAGTCATTGGTTGGCAGCGGCTGTAACCAGGAGCGGAGGCTATGGCCACAGTGACCTGGAGCGGTAGGGGGAGAGGGCTGCCATCAGGTGGGAAACAAGAGGGCTCTTCTCTCTGGGAGTCCCCGGGATGCAATGTCCATGGAGTGAATAAGGGTGAAGCCGGTGCGGGTGGAGCTCAGGAAGTGCTGTTTGGGGGTTGTTGTTGTAACTTCCAGTTGTTGTTCCTTGTATTTTTTAATATCTTCAAGTCGGAGTGACCTCTAAACCTGGGTTCCCAGATGAAGGGAAACCAAAGAGATTGGCGTTTCCCTGGGTAACCATGCCCAATGCCCAGTGGAAACCAGAGACATTGGAGCTGGAAGATCCAGGAAGGGTCCAGGAAAAGGGGCCAGCTGGCAGGACATGCTTCAGGGAGAGCGACTCTGTTCTCATGTGTTTTACATTCTGGGGTTCTGCCTGCGACTTCACTTGTAAAGCAAGTTCGACTGCTGAGACATAATGAAAAAAGCCGCTGATCGAGTCCAGAGCAGGCAGTTACTGGCTTTCTCCCTGCGGCCTCCCTGCCAGCCACTTGCTTGGGGTGTGAGTAGCATCAGTTAACATTCATCGAGCAAACACTGATGGAGCAGCCACTAGATGAAGTTAGACTTGGGCGGGGGGCAATCAGCCACAGTGCCTGTGCTAACAGGGTCATGTGTGATCCAATGCTGTTCCATCCCCAGCGCCTCTGCAGTCAGATCCCACAAAGGGGGGCAGGGCCAACGTGACATAGACGGTGTCTGAGTGTGTAAGCGCAATAGGGCTTGGCCACAGCTGTCATTTAATAAAGGCTGCTAAATGACAGAGGAAAGCTAGCTGAATGGATGGCTGGGTATTCTTAAAAGGGAGTTTTATTAATGCTTAGTGTAGGCAGAAATTCTGACTTCTGGGTAGTGCTAAGGCGGGTGTCAACCTCCAGGAACAGAGGGCAGACCATAATCAGGGTATCAGCTTTTGGTATACCTAAAGGCTGGCATTAAAGTAAAAGTGTTTGAAAGTGATCACTTTCCTTAAGTAGGTTAAGAATCTCTGTTGCCATCCTGCTATAAGCTTAGCAAAGCTTTTTTTTTCTTTTTCTTTTTCTTTTTTTTGCCTTAGAGTGTTCAAAGGCCAGCTTTAGCTGAGCCCATGTCCAAATTAGGCCAACTCCACGCTGGTGCTGCCCGAATTCCTCGCAGCCCTGCCTGCCGACCTCACTGATTGATCAGCTCTGCAATCGCCCGGGGCGGTGTGAATGGATTCTCCATGGCTCGGGCTTGCTGCTGTGTCCCCCTGCACTGAACCTCAGAAACCATCCCCCCTTGTTATTGATGGTCTCCGTGAGCCCCAGAGGTGACTCTGTTAAAATATTATCTCCTCCAGGGACACTCTGGGACCAGACATACTTAGGCAGATGTTAAGGGATCAGCACGGTTTCCTATGCCTGTGCAAAGAAGAAACCAATCATGTGACGTTGTGGCCGGTGGGCAGCAGGGTCACCCGAGGGGCTGGGCACACTGCCGGCTCGCTTCCTGGCATGGCCAGTCCTGGTGGTGGAGGGGGAATGTACTGTCCTCCTAGCCCCTGAAGGAAAATGATTAACAACTTGCTCTAGAAAGAGAGAGACAGAGACAGAGAGGGAGAGAAAAGAGGAAAGAAAGCATGGAAGGATGGAAGAAGGGAGGAAGCAGTAGGGTTTGCTGCTTTCCATGGTGCAAATTCTCCTGCCAAGGCCAGACGCACAGAATCTCTCTAGAGCAGGACAAGCCTCCAGCAGGCCGCTCGGAGCCCAGCCACCTGCGCCTGTTAGTTGTTATATTGATAAAGCTCAAAGAAGGGCCCAAGGCTACAACAGGGCAGGAGCAAAGCAGGACGAGAACCTAGACTTCCAACCCCAGCCCAGGGCTGGCTCCACAATGCCATCTTGGAGGAACTTTCCAGAATGTCCCTGGTGCCCAGTGACTCTCAGCTTGAGACCCTGAGAGGATGGGTGCCCGTGGGCTTCTGGGTTCCTGGGGCTGTGGCGGCTGGCCTAGCACCAGGCGTTCAGGGGGCATTAATCCTGGTGAGTGGAAGACACAGCTTTCGTGACAAATCGGGCAATGACAGATGGGGTGCCAGAGGCTCTGGGCCCAGCACAGGGCGTCTGCAGCACTGAGTCACCCCCTCTCCCAGCTTCATTCTACAACTTCACTTTGCCCTGGCCTTTGTGAGTGACTGTTTTAAACTCATCCCTTTTGGTCTTCCTTTTTTCCACCTTTGTTTTCCTATCTTGCACTAAATAGAGTGACAGACCTTGGTCTATGTCTAGTCTTTGCTCTGGGTGCTGTGTGACTCTGCTTGTCACTTAGCTCCTCTGGGCCATAGTTTCATCCTCTATCCTGTCTTGGTCAGCTCGGGCTGCTGTAACAACATAACACAGACTGGGTGACTTAAACAACAGACACTTATTTCTCACAGGTCCGAAGACTGGCAGGTCCAAGATCAAGGTGCTGGAAGAAGATTCAGTTCCTGGTGAGAACTCTCCTCCTGGTTTCCAGATGGCCACCTTCCTCCTATGTCGTCACATGACTTCTTCTTTGTGTGCACAGGAAGAGAGAGCTTTGGTCTTTCTTCCTCTTCTTATAAAGGCACTAATCCCATTACAGGGGCTCCACCCTTATGACCTCATCTAAACCTAATTACCTCTTAAAGGCCCTACCTCCTAATACCACACTGGGGTTAGGGCTTCAGTGTGTGAATTTGGGAGGGGGGGACAAACATTCCATCTATAACATGCCCTAAATGCCCTTCTAAAAGCTTCTTTGTAAACGGGGTTTGGGGTGTGGTGCAGACTACCCCCATGGAACAATATCATGGTGGTGGTGTGTTCTCAGTTGGTCCCTGACAGCTGGATGAGTCCATAATGTCAGCCAGAGACCCCTGCCGTGGTGGGTCCACTGAAGCCTCCACTTAGGGACTAGTCCTGGAAGGCTTCCTGTAGGAGGTGATGAGGCTGGGAAGACGTCTTCCCTGGCAGCATGATGAGCCCTTGCAAAGGCTAGGAGTGGCTATGAGGACAGCAGGAGACTTGGAAGGATAGAGGAGGAATGCAGAGTTGGGAAGTCTGAGAGTGGCCCAGTCACTACACCTTAGGGTTTAGCCTCAGGCTAGGAAGACGAGGCTCATGGCAGCGAGTGTCTTGGATGATAGCAGGGTAGGAACTGATGTCAGCCACACTTGGGCTCCAACCCCAGCTCTGTCATCAACCCCTTATGTGACCCTGGGCTCTCTGAGGCCCAGCCGCCTTGTTGGTAAACCAGTCACAGAATTGTTGTAAGGAATGTAATAAAGAAGCCCCTTGCATGGTGCCTGGTACAGAGTTGGGTCAATATGTGCTGTTAGTGCCCTGTCTCTTTCTCACATGAATTTAATTAGCAAGCATTTATCGAGCATTTACTGTGTCCCCCTCCCTGTGACAGGCCACACTGAAAGGGTGGGCTATCTGTCCCAGGGGCCTATGGTCTCGCAGTGGGGGCGGGGTGCACCCACAGGACAGATTCAGAGCCAGGAAGTGTTTGGTCAATGCGAGTGTTCTAAAGGCCTCCTGTCTGTCTCTCTGGAGTGTGAAAGGGGTGGTGATGGGACCAATTTGCCAAGGAAGGGGGCAGAGATGGCAGAGGTGGGCTGCAGGTATCTGTCCATTAGGTGCTTCTGAACTGCAGCCTGTATTGCCCCGAGGAAGCGCAAGGAGTCTGTGCCATGCCTTGTTCAGGACTCATGCATGCTGACTTCTCCTAAGCTGTGGACTGAATCGATCCCATTTTATAAATAAAGGAACTGTGGTGTAGGGAGAGGGAAGGACTCACCTGTTGGGCCAGCCCCAGCCCAGACTCAGGCTGTTTTCCTCTCCAAGTTTCCTATGTATCCACCGCTGCACTGCGCCCCAGAAGCAGAGTCGCCTGGTGGGGGCCGTGCCCGAGAAGGGACAGGCACTCAGGCTGGGGCTGGGGCTGGGGCTGGGTGCCAGGCCCTATGGAACCAAGGGAACTACCCAGGGGCCTGACCAGGAGTGGGCGTGGTGGATGGGACCCCAGGGTGTGTGCCCTGAGCCCCAGGGCCAGCCTGGGCCCTGGAGGGGAGCTTGCGCCAGTGTTGCTGGCATAGGGACCCAGAGGTATGAGGATCCAGGTGGTTTCAGTCGCTTGGGAGGTGTGGGCGTGGCTCCTAGCTCTGTCGTCCTCCCTGCGCGTTTGGGCCCTTGCTGCGCTTGGGTCCCTTCCTACCCGATCCTCGTTAGCGCGGCGCCACCTAGCGGTGCCAGGTGGAAGCGGCGGCGCGACCTCGTTCCCGCAGGAGGGCTGGGTCCCGCGTTCCTCAGGTTTCTGCGTCCCCAAAGATAGGGACAGAGATGGGGAGACAGGAGGAGGGAGGGGCCGCCCCAAACCCCCGTAGAAGAGTAGACACCTAAGAGGCTGAAAGGACGAAGGCAGAGGCTGGAGGGAGGCAGACAGCAAACTAGGCTTTGACCTTGATCGCAGACTAGTACTTTGTACCCACCAGAGCCCCAGATTTGGGCAGAAGGAGGGGAGAGAAAGGAGGAGTTGTGCAGACTGGGTGGGAAAGAAGAAAGGCCCTGAGGGTTCAGCAGGGCTGGAAGAGGTGTGGGTACAAGCCTGGGGCTCAGGGTGAGGATGGGAGTAGAGAAGGAGGGTCAGGCTGCAGGCTGAGGTAGAAGACGGGGTGGTGGTAGTGGGAAGGCTAAGGACCTGCCTGGGGCTGCCAGAGGCCAGAGGCTGGAGGGGCTCCCCCACTCCTTTCCAATAGAACTGCCATCCAGGATTGGGCCCCTTCTCTATCCTGATCCTCCTGCCTCATGCTGGCTCCTCCTCCCCTACACAAGGCACACACTGTGGTTGAGTCAAGAAGATGGGCACATCTTCACTGCGCCTGATGATGGGGGCCACACAGTCCGTATGATACTGGAGGTCGTGGTGAAACCGGAGGGCAACCGAGTCCAGGGCTTGTGCTGCCTGCCCCGCTCGGCCACTAGACCGACACGGGAGTTGGGCACTAGGATAAGCGTTTATTGTCAGAGCCCTTGGGATCTGAGAAGCAGCAGGTTAACACCTTCAAACTGCCTTACCATTCTCAGACCAGCTTAGGGTATTTAAGGGAAAATCTGGGCGTTCCTCCAGAGGCCGTTGTGACAGTTCTGGGGGTCTGTTCTGCTTCATGGAGCCTTCCCTCTGGCAACGTGGCTCTGGTGGCGTCAGCAACCCAGGAACAATGATGGGAGTAGCCTGGAAAGAATGCTAGACCACAGAGATTGTGATCAATAAGCATAAGGATATTAATCATAAGTTTCAGGGTAATTTTCTAAACGGGGAACTGGGTGGGGACAGGGGACATTCCAAGCTCAAGCCGCAGGGGGACGATCTATTGTTAAGCTATAGGTCAAGGAAAGGTGAGGCTGGGACGTCGCAAGACCTCCGCTGTGGGGGTCCCAACAGGCCCTGCTTCACCGGCAGGAGATGTGTGCTCCGTCTCCCAAGCCTGCGGGGAGGTCCTTTGGCTCTGCTGTGAATTTGTCAGTGCTCTTGAGCAAGCCACACTTCCTCACTAGCAAAAGTCCATGTGTGTGGTGCTGGGTAATTCCTGCTCATGAGGCTGGAGGTGTCCGTGGTCCACCGGCCTAGGGGTGAGTGAGAACTCCTTAGTGCTGGAAGCTCAGTGGACGGTAGGCTGTGCACACAGCTTTAGGGTGTTGGGGCATTAGTGTGGTGGTTGTGTGTGTGTGTGAGTGTGTGTGAGTGCATGTGTGTGTATGATTGTGTGTGCATGTGAATGTGTGTGTCTGTGTGTGAATGCACCTCTATGTGCCTATGTGTGAGTGAAGTAGTGGGCAGAGCTGCCCCTTTGTGCATTTTGGAGCAACTTGCCCTCTACGCCCTGTACCCCTTCCTGGGGCAGCTGGGTGCCCTCCGATGTCCCCAGAGGGACCTGCAAACTCCTCCCAGGTGGACTCTTCTCCCTCCTCTCCCTGCATGCCTCATCAGTCCCATTCTCAGCAGGTGCTCTTGTGGGCCTTGGCCACTGAGGGAAATTTCTCCTTAAAGCTGGACCTCAGGGCCACCCAGATGTCCGCCTTCAGTCCGAGCGTCCTGTATGAGAATATGCAGGTGGAAAATATGAGGACATTCGGCAGCCATTTGGTGTGTGCTTTAAGAAGCCAGGTGCATGAGCGTTTCTTCTGCTGTGTCTCAAGTCTGGAAAAGTCCAGACCCTTTGGCTCCAGACCTGAGAGTGAGGAGGACAGGAGACCCAGATGCTCCCGGGTCTCATGGACCCAGGCAGTTATGTGCCTGTTTATATTTTGGCCACGCTCGGAGTCTGTTTTCTGGAGAGGAAGGGACGTATCAGCATATGTTTTATATCTTGAAATGACAATGGTTGTGGAAATTGGAGGATGCTGAGCACAGATTTGACCAGTGTTTGTCCTGTTGTCCTGCCCTTCCCAGGAGCGAGCAGGCCAGAGGTGTCCACAGCGAAAGGGACGGGCTCCCACTGGTTGAGGGCTGTGAGCTCATTGAGCCCCCAGTGATGTATCTCCTTACAAAGTCAGGGGTTGAACCTCAGGGAGGTTACCAAATCTCCTTGCCTGAGGTCCCTCTGTTTGTAAATGACAGACGGGGGATTTGAGCTGGGCTTGACTGACTCCAAGGCTGTGCAGAGGCCTAGAGGCAGGGGCACCAACCATATCAAGGGCATGGAGGGCCCTGGGCGCTCCTGAGTGTGCACAGCTGGTGATTGCTGCCCAGAAACCTGGCCCACGCTATCTCAGGCTGGGTGTCATGCGTGGCCTGCTGTTCTGTGCCTGGGCCTCGGGCATGCGTTTAGGCAGGAGTCTGGGAGTAGTGTTTTCCTCTCTGAGCGCTTGTCCCCACCTGTCAGTCAACAGGGACAGATTTTCTTGGAGCTTATCCTGGGACAGGCATCTCTGTCCTTCATTCTGTTAACAACTCCTGGTTTTCAAAGAGGCAAGAGGCCTTCCTGCGAAATCAACAGACATTTCCCCCCCTCCCAGCAATCCCTAGCTAGACTTCCTCCCCTACCCCCACCCTGAGTGCTGGGGTCCTTGCTGTCACTAGAGTCCTTGCTGTTTTCCTCTAAGAGGAGGGCCCGAGGGCCTCAGGGAGACCCACAGTGTGAGTGCTAACGGAGTGAGCCAGGGGACAGGAGAGACCGAGAGGCGACACACAGCTCTGAATTCAGGGGTGGGCTTTGCCTCCATTTTCTCATCTGGGAGTGGGGGCTTTGGCTCTGGAAAACTCTGAACGCCCGTCCCTGTGTGAAGGGGCTTTGTGGGACTCCTGGCCCCTCACTTTCTGGCTGGCCCCTGGGCTCTGGCCGACCTCTCAGACCTCCTTGCTCTTTCTCACCTTCCTCTTCTGTAAGATGGGTTCAGCCAAAGGACCGAGTGCTGGGTGCTGTGGCTCCTAGGGTGCTGCTCCTGCGTTCTATCCTATCCCCTCGGACCCTGTTCTTGCTCCCTCCCTGCTCTTTGCCAAGATATTTTATAGAAAAAAAAAAAAATTGAGGCTCAGAGAGGGTAAATATCTTGCTGTAGTTCACACAGCATGTGAATGACAAGCTTGGGCCTACTGGATCTTCTGGTTCTAGAGCCTGCTTGAGGGCTTCTGCCAAGTTGGGTGCTGGTTCCTTAGAAAAGTGGCCACGTGAGGAGTAGCAGTGATGAGAGTGGGGTCCCAAAGGTCCCTTCACATCAAGTAGTCGGAGAAGAAGCCCCACTGGGGCCTCCACCCACGAGGTGCTGGGCTGGGGAACTCCCCCAAAGCTCTCATTAGCATCCGGCCTGTGTTTCTCTCCTCAGCATCTTCCCAAAGCTGCTGGGAAGATAGGAATGACTTAGTAAGGCGTTAGTTTCATGGATTCCCCCAGTTTTGGTATTCAGAGATTATCACGGAATGATTTACTGACTGGCCTACGCCAGAGTTTTGCTGTAGCACGTGCTTCAGTATGGACATATGTGTGTGCCCTGCACTTTCAGAAGTGCCACAAACAGCTCTTATCCAGTGGGCACTCTGTTCCCCTGGACCCCCGCCCATCATAGGAGAGAAACTGGGGCTGCAGCAGTGAGTGTGGCGGGCGGCTGCCAGCTGGGTCCCAGTGAAGAGTTGTGTCTGTGATGGTGTGTTGTCACTGCAGCCTGGCATATGAGTCACCAGCCAAATTAACTCGTTTCCTTTGGGGGAAAAAATGTAATCAGTTATTGCACTCCGTTCTGTTTCAGCAAATTAACTCGTCCCGTTTTCATTCCTATTTTTTTGAACTTTTGGGGGGGGTGGGTGGGTACAGATGGGGAGGAGGTTGGTAGAGGCCTGAGGTGGATGGAGCTGAGGCAGCCGCTGTGAGAAGGGCCCCAGGGCTGCTGAGAACAGACTTCGAGAGAAGATGGGTCTGGGCTGAAACCGGGGCGGGGGCTGCTGCTCCTGGAGGCTGATGTGGCCTCGGAGGTGGAAACACACCTTTGAAGAAGAACTTCGATGCCCACAAAGCACGTTTCCTGGATACTTTTTTTTCCCTGTGCCCTCCAACTAGAACAATATAATAGCCCTGCAGCGAACAAGTGGATGAGGCTTCCTGGGGCCTGAGCAGGCCTCCTGGGACATACTGTCCCATTGCCAGAAGACAGCAGTCTGGAAGCTTCCACGGGCCTGCCTGTGTGTGAATGACCACACTGAAGTCACTCGCCGGGCTCTGTAGGGCCAACTGCAGTTCCAGGGCCTTTCACAGTCACTCTGCCTTTTATTCTCACATCTACTCCAGAGGCAGGTATTGCAGACCCTGTTTAAAGGGGAAGTGTCTCTGTCCTTTGAGAAGTGACACAGTGATGCCGGGACCTGCTCCAGTCACTTCTTAGCATGGCATGTGCTTCTTTTCCCTCAAATGTTGGGGAGACAGAAGTGCTTGATCTTAAAGAGCCTGAGACCACCGGCAGTCAGATTTGGGGTATGTCCCTGGGGGACGCTGTGGCCTGTGGGCTCCCAGCTGGCCGAGTGACGTCTGTCTCTGTTTGGGTCCTGGGTGTATATCCTGGATCCATCCCCTTTCTTGGCATCAGGCCCATCACTGCCCAGGCCTTACCAGCTCTGGTCTGCTTTCTCCAAGAAGCCTTCCAGACTGTTCTCAGGCCATGTACCCACCCCCACCCTTCTCCACCTCCCACCACTCTGTACCATGATATGCTGACCTTGGGTGCCAGATATGTATCCACCGTTAGCATGGAAAAATGCCCAGCACGCATGGGCTGTAGGGTGGGATGGGCGGCCCATCGGAATTATCAGTCTGAGCAGTGGGGGCAAAGGTGAAATCTACACCCAGCCTGGTCCCTGGCCTAGGGTCTGGTCCATGCAGAGGCAGCTTCAGGCCAGACCTGGGCACTCGGCCCTGAGGAGCTATGTACTCGCCTTCTGCCCAGAGCCTGGGTGCCAGAGAGGATAGCTTAGAATGGCAAGGCACCTCCCACCTTGGCCTACAGATGGGGGTGCCCTGGGGGCAGGGCCTTCTTTCTGGCAGTGAGAAAGGGGTTTCTGCACAGGCTGGTGGTCTTGGCCAGGAGGGAGAGAGCAGCATGATGGTCCCTTTGGTAACAGAAAACCGTGAGCTCGTATGACACACTCCATAGTACTTCTAGCTGCTGGGTGAGGTTTTGGGAGGGAGATCCTACAGTAGTTGGGGGGTGAGGGGAGTCCGAGAAATAGGACTTATTATAAGAAACGGGCTGGTGAGGTCTGGGGAGATTCTGGGTGTTATAATTATAAGGGTGATCATTTATTAAGCAGTTTATATATACATGGTCCTCCCAAAAATTTATAATGTGGGTATAGTTTTTATGCTCATTTTAAAGCTGAACAAACTGAGGCTTACAGGCAACTATTGAAAGGCAGAGCATTTGACAGCAAGGTTGCCCTTAGGCCCTGCACTGGTTGCCTGTGGTGCCATGGGGCTGTGCATTGTCACTTGTGGCTTAATGGGTGAGTCACCTCCATAATGCAGCTGTGAGCCCCAGGACTGGGCAAGACCCTCAGAGTTTGGGGACCCCCTTGGTTCCTGGCATAGGCCAGACAGCTGCAAAGTGGCTTGTAGAGACCTAGATCTTCTCTGGTGGGGCACCCACATCCTGAATGCTTGCTGACTGCCGGCAGAGGGCAGGAAATTCAGGGCAGCCTCTCTGGCCAGGAAGCTGAGAGTGGTGCTGTGTTCACTTTTAACAGGAAAAAAGCCCACTGGATCCTCATCCTTCCTCAGCCCCCGAGCAACTGGGCCGGGCCCTGATGCCAGGGGGTTCTTCTGGGTCTCCTGAGACCTCTGCTTTCCACCAGGAGGCCCTCATTTCTGCTGGGACTCACCGAGCTGATGGCCTCATGGGGGCTGTCCTGGGTGCCATCTTCCCCGGCTGGGAGCTGGGAATCCTATTCCTTAGATGGTAACAAAGCTAAGGGACAGTTTAAATTAAAGTTCATTCGACTAT
Source organism: Rhinolophus ferrumequinum (assembly GCF_004115265.2). Taxonomy (NCBI): domain Eukaryota; kingdom Metazoa; phylum Chordata; class Mammalia; order Chiroptera; family Rhinolophidae; genus Rhinolophus; species Rhinolophus ferrumequinum. The sequence continues at coordinate 91,688,644 of NC_046290.1, read as the reverse complement.
CCTAGAAGTTACCTATGTATATGTATTATAGATACATATATGTCTACATGGTAAGCATGTACACACACACACACACACACACACACACACACATGGTAACTGGAACTACCGCTGGGTCATGGAATTACTGATGACTTTTTCTATTTTTATGCTTTTCTGTATTTTCCAAATTTCCTATGATGAGCACACACATAATAGAAAAATTAAAACCAAGACCAGCTCACAACCACCTGAGGCAGGGGTCATGGAAGCATTTCTTGGGCCCGAACAATGGTCTCCAAGGCTCTGCATGTCTGGACCTGTCTGAGGGAGGGTGGGCAGCTGGGGGCTGTGGATGGGAAGTGGGGCTGTGGGGCTATAGGGGAGACACAAGGATGCAGAAGCCTCCTGGATTTTCTGCAGCACATCTATTGTCTTCAAGATATCCTGACTCTTATAGTTAGTTAACGGCTGCTCCCCAGCTGGGGCGGAGAACAGTTAGGAGTCATATACATTCAATTAAGCAAGAAGCCGTCACTGTTGCCAATGCTCAGGGGTGAAACCCACACTCTCTCCGTCACCCCTTTGTGGCAGCTGTCCCCTTTCCCACTGGCTGGATACTAGCAGTTGGAGCGTGGTGAGGGGTGTCACAGCCCAGGAGACTGGCTTGGGCCCCTTACCTCCTCTGGGGTGCTAATGGGCACAGGTATTTGGATGACTTGGCATGCTGGCTTATGGGGTGCGGGACTCCCCCTGGACTCCTATAGATGCCCGAATTCTCGAGTGTGCCGACCGGGGGAGGGGAAAGATCAGGGACCTTTTCCACATATGCCAGTTCCAGGCTCCATTCAAGCAGTGAGTGTTGGGTATGTCTGGCAAGCCCGGCCACCTCTGGAAAGTGTGACAGCAGAGCAGGAACTGAAGTGGTCACTGCAAGGTCAGTCTGGCCTTCAGGTTAGGTTTGTCATCAGTGATATCAGTGGGTGTATCAGATGGTCAGAGCAGTGCAGAAGGGCCTTGGGAACAGATTGTCTGGTGGTTCTGTGCGGGCTTATTCCACGTGGGGTGTTTTGGACGTGTGGGGGCCTTGTCAGTCATCCTGGGAGGGGACTGGCCCCTGGTGACAGGGGTACCCGGGACTCTGTAATGTGCCCAATGTCCCACTCCGTGAGGAAAGGTTATTGCATCCCTCGCAAATTGCAAATGTCCCGCCAGACATTCCTGTGTAAAAAAATCTGTTTTAAATGATCTGAGCCTAGAGTCCAATTCTGTTTTATGAATTAACACACAGTATTTTTTTTGCACAGTTTTAACATACACCGAATCTCCCAGGAATGCAGCAATAGTGAAAACTGAGGAGAAATTGTCCTTTGTTTTGTCCCAGGATTTTACCAAGAGCCTCCACTCTTTCAGACAGTCACGTCCCCAAATGCAAGGCTGATATTTGAGTGGCTGATACAACAAGCACAACAGCAGCCTGCATTTGGAAATGCCCCATTGGCAGTGAGTATATGAACAGGTGCCCCAATTTCACTGCTTCATTCTGTCCCCTAGTGTGGACATGCCCAAGCATGTACATATTAAAATATTGTTTGATTATAAATCACTTTCCTTTTATTTCTCCTTTATATCATAGGTCAAGGCATTGCTGTATTGATTTGTAAAATTGTGTATGCATATAGGTTATATTGTCGATGAACTTACCTCTGGAGAGAAAAGAGGTGTTACAATGCATTTGTTATAGGAGGCGGATGCTGGGTCTAGACCACGGCGATTACTGAGCCCTTCATTTCATAGATGAGAAAATTGGGTCCAAAAGGACAGTGACCTGCCAGATGTCACACTATGAACGAGCAGAATGAGGATTAGAACTCAGGTCTCCCAATTTTTGGTCCAGGGCTCTTTCTGCACACTCAATAGCTTTTGGCAGCCGCCCAGCCTCTTCTCTCATGATAGCTCCATTTCCTGCCATAAAGGTGGATAGAAGATTTTTTCAACTCGTGGACTTCTGTTTGTGATTTTATGAAGATTTCCCAAAAAAACCAGTGAGGCCCTGGGCTGTGTGAAGCCAGCAGTTTGCAAACTGCTGGTGTCCAGGGCCTTTCCAGCTGTACCATCGTGTCACTCTGGCCAGACACCCTCTGGGCCAGGCTGGAGCCAGGGGACGGAGCCAGATGACCTCCTGTGACTTCATCTAGCCCAGACACAATTTTCTTCCCTTTTAGATAGTTTTTCCAATCACCAAGTGAATCTGAGACTGTCTATTCTTTCGACGACTACCTTTCAACTCAAGTTATGGTTTCATAAATAATATATATGGCAAGTCAGTGCTGGAGAAAGGACGTTCATTTCACTCTGAAATATTTATGGCCTGGAGTGTCTGCTTACTTTTCTCGGGAGTCATTTTTTAGCCCAGCGTGTTGGAGAATGCGACAGCCCAGGGCATCTTTGGAGGCAGCAGCACAGACGGTCCTTCCAGCCCGGCTGCAGGGCCAATCCCCTTGGCCGACAGGGGAGATGGCAGCTCGGCCCGGGGAGCTCTCCCAGCCCAGACCTCCTCAATTATCTCCGCGAACACTCTGCACCGGTGACAAGAATCAGCGCCACTGCCTTTGAAACAGACGGTGCTTTCTAGAGTGCAGCTTGAATAATAACAGATACTATACCAGGCTTACTTGAATGTGATCTTTAATCCTTGGGCCTTTCCTGGGAGGTGTGCATTATAACTCTCTCTACAGAGGTGGAAACTGAGGCTCAGAAAGGTTACGGAATTTCTTAAGGTCACACCATAACCAAGTAGAAGACCGGATTTCTGCCCAGCCTGGCTGACCCTTCATCTTAATCTTTTCTCCTCTACCAACCTGCCACCAAGCCTGGCCCATTACTCCACTGTAGCTGGGAGCCGGTGGAGGGATTCCAGATTAGTTCCCATGGCAGTGTCTGCCATCTGCGATGTTTGACCCGCTGGGGCCTTGGCTTTGGGAATATCAGTGTATGCTGAACAACCGGGCTTGACTCCCACACCTAAGGCGAGGAATGCATTCACGTACGTGCCGAAGAGGCTCAGATGAAAGTCTGAATTGAAGAATGATGGTGCTGGAAGGACCCATAGATTCATCTTCCCATGTGACAGGGGCTGATTAGGAGCCTGACAGGGACTTGCCCAAAGCCCCAGAGTTATAATGATCGGAGCCCAGTGGTCATGATGGTGGCTCTTGGAGTCCAGTCATCGGCCACCCTCATCTCCCTCCCCAAACCTTTTTCTTACAGGAGAAAACTGACTCGGAAAGGGAAGAGCTGGTCAGAATCACAGGAGTCGATGGATATAGAACTGTGCACTTCCCAGGTCTGGCTGTGAAACCACTTACAAGCTAAAAACTTTCGAGACTGCTTGAGGAAAAAAATCCTGGGCATTTCTAAACTAACTGGACCATTGAGTGGACTGTATGTAGTTAATAAAATATAGATTTGAATCAGTGATTGGGGTTAAGTAGTGAGGACAGGTCTATCTCACACCGTTTCTCCACCTGAAGGACAATTTCCTATAGGAAAAAGGCACGGGTAGTCCTGATAGCTGGTGACTGGGAACACCGAGGGCAGGGCTGGCTCTGAGTCATCAGCACTATGGCAGGTGACAGAATGATTGAAATCAATGAATGAGAATATTTCTGAAAAAGTCCAGCTCAATCTTGAGCAGGGGGAACAGTCAGTCTGTTCTGTCCTGGCTGCCTGGCCTTGCTCCTCCCACCCTGCCCTTGCCATAGGAAGCCTCCCTTGTGGTAGACAGTCTGTAAAGACGGCCCCCCCCCAGTGAACCATGCTTCCTGGGATTCATGCCCTTGTATAGCCCCCTCGCCGTGAATATGGGCTGGCTCTGTGTGAACCAATAGAATGTAGGCGACAGGACTGAGTGACTTCTCAGGCCACAGAAGAAGCCTGGGCAGCTCTCACCTGGCTCTCTAGCAGGGCTTGCTCTGGGGGAAACCAGTCACCATGTTGACTAAGTCTGACCACTCTGAGACTGCCATGTCGTGAGGAAGTGCAAGCTGGCCACATGGAGAAATCTGGAGGGGAGAGCAAGATCAGACCAGGCCCCAGCTATTCTAGTTATCCCAGCTGAGGTACCAGACATGGGAATGAAAAGGACTTCCAGCCCAGCTGAGCCCTGAGACGACTCCAGACCCTGCTGCCACCTAACTGCAACTAAATGAGTGACCCCCAGGCCAGAGCCACCCACTCAGCTGAACCCAGTCAACTCTATAGAGCCATGAAAGAGAGGATAATAAAGGAATTTAGGGGTGGCCGGTTAGCTCAGTTGGTTAGAACATGGTGCTAATAACACCAAGGTTGCCGGTTCAATCCCCATAAAGACACTGAAAAAAAACAAAAAAGAAAAAAAATTGAAAGCCATTATGTTTTGGGATGGCTTGTTATGTAGCAATAGGTAACCAGAACACCTTGCATTGCTAATGCCACTTGGGCCTGGACGAGGAGGTCAGGGTGACGTGGAGGTTTCACCATCAGCCTTCTCGCAAACAAGACACACGCCAGGCAGCCTCTCAGAGCTCAGAGAGTCAGTGATTCCCCTGAGATGGCTTTTCTGCAGCAGCTGAGAAGCTGCTGAGAGCAAGTGCAGGGGAGCTGTGGGTGGAGGGCTTCACTGCCCTTCCCTTCCAGGCAGCCCTCCCTCACCTCAAGTCTCTCCCAGACCTCACCTCTGCCCTGGGTTTCTGACCAGCTCCCCAAAAGTGAGGTCAGAAGGCCCCAGAGTGTCACTGGGGACCCACAAGGGGTGCGAGCAGGACTGCTTTCCAGGCCCAGTGCTATGCAAACAGGTAACTGGTCAAGACCAGATGAGCACAGACATTGAGCCTGTCTAGACACTTGGATGAAAATGTGACATTGCCATGACAGCTAAGCTGTGATGCATGGATTTGTCTCCTCAAACAGAAAATAGTACACCATAAAATTGAGTATTGTCAACTTGTGAGGTATGTCACATTTGACCTGAGAAGCATCCTGGTCGTGTGCAGAGGGACCACGTATTTCCCATGATGGACATGTAGTTTGAGAAGCAGAATCTGACTCTGTACTGTGCTTTTGTGCATCCCCTCTGGGAAGAGCCAACCCAGGGGCATAAATGCCACTGGCAAGTACACTGTGTGCTAGATCTCAGCCCCCACGCTCACTCCCCTGACACCGCAGCTGGGTGCACTTGTGCAGTGCACAGACTGCACGACTGTCCATCGTAGCCATGTATGGAGGCTTGACGCTGCAGTAAGAACTTGAGCGACATAAACCTCTCCTCCTGAAGTTAGACCTTTGGAGGCTCAGGGCTTGCCTCACAAGAGAAATCTGATTTTCTATCTCTTAAGGAAAAGAGCTGAAGGATTGCATGTCTTTTTGGAAAACAAGCTGGTGACATCAGACTCTGGAATCAATGGCTTGAATTTCACTTAAAAGACCTCAAGTTAGCAAATTCACTAAGAACAGGGTTTTTTGATATATCTGAGAAAGAGTCAGAAAGCTCAGTGGACCCCAAGTACTAGCACCTCTATAGACCAGGAGCCAGAGGGCTTGGTTGAGAGGTAATATCTCATTGTGCTTTGATTTTCATTTCCCTGATGCATTTGCATTTCCCTCTAAACTGTTTTTTACTTAAATAATTTAGTATAAAAACACGTACTCATAGGGACCATTTATTAAACCTTTGCCTGTGAAAGCCACTGTGCTTGGGGCTCTTATCACACAAGCTCATCTTAATTTCATAACCTTAGTCAGGAAAGAGGGTGTAGTGGGCAGAATAATGCCACTGACAGTAGGAGATTGTCCTGCATTATCCAGGTGGACCCAATGCAATCGCAGCGTCCTTCAAAGCAGAAGGAGAGGTCCAAGTTAGACAGAGATTTGAAGTCACTGCCCTGCTGGCTTTGACGATGGAAAGAGGCCAGGAGCCAACGGATGTGGAAAGTCTGCAGAGGAGGAAAAGGTAAGGCAATGGATTCCCCCCTAGAGGTCCAGAAAGGAACACAGCCCTGCTGACACCTTGCTTTTAGCCCAGGGAGACCCCCGCACACTTCTGATTCCAGAACAATATAAGATATATTTGTGTTTTTTGAAGCCACTAAATTTGTGGTAACTTGTTACAACAGTCATAGGAAACTACTACAATGGGGTTCAGAGAGGCTTTGTAACTTGCCCAAATGGCACTGTTGAGGTCCAGTCCCAGGTCAGTCTGGTTCCAGAGCCTTTGTTCTTTCCCTCTGCTCCACACTGCCCTCTGTTGGACTCCTGCTTTGGGCAAACCGAGGCTCCACCCCCTCACACTTTAGGGGGCCTTGTGGGAATGGGAGAGGGGCAAGCTCCTGGCACTGGGTGCCTGAAGGAATGGGAGGAGAAACACAAATGGAGTGGAGAGGGATCTGTGACCTGTTGGCCACCCGTGGGCCTCCCCTGTCAGCCATAGCTCTGAACAAAACACTTCCTCAGCTCACCCTGATCCCAAATGAGGAAGTTTCACCGCAGGGCCAGCGTCAGAGACCAGGGCCCATCCACCAGCGTTGGGGGTTGTCTGCATCTCGGAAAGAAGATGCCTCATGAGTTGAAGAAATGCAGGTTTGAATCCCACTGCACCGTGTGGAAAAGGTGCTGACTTTCTCTGAGCCTCAGCTTCCTCAGAATAAAAAGGGGGTGATGATTCTGCTTTTATATCAAGATCCTGAGGCAAGGCCCCTGCTGCCCCAATCCATGGCATTTCCCTTTTTCCGTGAATTTAAAACTGTTGCCCGTCACTCCTTAACCTTGTCCCGGTTGCCCTCCATCCTGAGCAGAATGCTTCTTTGTAACTCCCACTGAAAGTCTTGTGGACTCATCTACCTCCCAGGGCCAGGTTGGTTCCAAAGGATCCTGGGCAGTTTGTCTTGTATTTGCCATGCTTTCTCTCCTCCATTTAACCTCAGGTGGCACCTTTCCCATCCTTTCCTCCACACATAAGAGCCAAAGAGATTTCTGGTCACACAGTGGGGAGAGGTTGGTGTTTGTCCCTGACCCCTCAGAAAGAAGGCTTTTGGTAGCAGTCGGACGGGCGGCCAGCACGGTTTCACTAAAGGTCTCCGGCGGCAGGCCAGAGGGCTCTCAGCTGGGACCGGGCCTTGTCGATGACCAGGCACCGATAGAGATGAACACATAGAAACCAGCTAATTAGATTTGCAGAATGTCCCCCTCTCTCGGGGGTTCCCAGGAACCCCGCTCAGGATGACGGTGCCGGGCACACTCCCCATAGAGGCTGAGGCATCTGCTTGAAGCTGAGAGGTTGGGGCCCACTGAAATCTGCTTTCCTTCTTTTACTGTTTCATTCATTCATTCACTCATTCACCTGCTCACTCACTCACTCATTCATTCATTCATTCATTCAACAAATATGTTTTGAGTACCTACCCTGTACCAAGCAGTGTGTTTGATGCTGGGGACACCTCAGTGAAGAAGTGGACACCTATGGGTTAGTGATTCTTTTCATCTGGATCTCAGGGTGTCATGCCAATATACAGTAGTCTTTGCAAGGATCCCACAGGCATTTCTTTACTAGAATGCTCCTGAGGTCCTGAGTGTTAGGAAGGCCACCCACAGGGCTGAGCTGGGCCTGGGTAGGGTTCAAGTTGGGGGCTCTGGCTGGGGCCCGGGACAAGGGGGTCCTGTTCACAGCTGCCTCCCTTGGGTGAGGCCGTGCACCCTGCTGGCTGCCCCTGCCAGGATAGCAGACAGGGAGGCAGGGCTGGGGCAGGGGCAGTCCACTCTGCTCGGACTCTGCCTGGAGGAGGCTCACCCCACCAAAATGCTAGGAAAAGGCCTCTAGGTGACCCATCATTCATGGCTGGGCCCTGCACACTGTAGTCAAAAGTCACCTTCCGGGGCTGGCCCGGTGGCTCAGGGGTTGGAGCTCCATGCTCCTAACTCCGAAGGCTGCCGGTTCGATTCCCACGTGGGCCAGTGGGCTCTCAACCACAAGGTTGCCAGTTCGGTTCCTCAAGTCCCGCAGGGGATGGTGGGCAGCGCCCCCTGCAACTAAGATTGAACACAGCACCTTGAGCTGAGCTGCCTCCCGGATGGCTCAGTTGGTTGGAGCACGTCTCTCAACCACAAGGTTGCCAGTTCAACTCCCGCAAGGGATGGTGGGCTGTGCCCCCTGCAACTAGAAAACGGCAACTGGACCTGGAGCTGAGCTGCGCCTCCACAACTAAGACTGAAAGGACAACAACTTGAAGCTGAACGGCACCCTCCACAACTAAGATTGAAAGGACAACAACTTGACTTGGAAAAAAGTCCTGGAAGTACACACTTTTCCCCAAGAATACACTGTTCCCCAATAAAGTCCTGTTCCCCTTCCACCCCCCCAAAAAAAGTCACCTTCCCAGTGGGGCCTTTGCTGACCACCCTGTCTTATGTTTGACCCTCTGCCCTACCCCAGACATTTCATATCTCCTTCCCTCAACATGTACCACCACCTACCCTATTACATATTTATTTTACTTATTTCTCTTTTTTATTGTGTGCTTTCTTCCGTAGAATATGAGCTCCACGAGACAAGGACTTTCCCATTTTCTTCACTGAGGTGTCCCCAGCACCAAACACCGTGCATGGTACAGGGTAGGTACTCAAAACATATTTGTTGAATGAATGAATGAATGAATGAGTGCCTGAATGAGTGAGGAGGGCAATGAGTGAGTGAATGAATGAAAAAGTGAATGAATGAAAGCAGTGTTTTGTAAATATGATTCTCCCTGCAAGCCCAGTGAGAGCTGGGTAGGTAAGGGACTGACGTTCCACAATGCCAGCAGTGAGAGAAGGGGGCTTTTAGGGGCTGGGCCGAGGCTGTGAGCTGAGAAAAGCAGGCGAGGCTGAGCTCTGTCTTTGGCACTACCCAGCTCTGCAGACTGGAGCAAGCGACAGCTTTTCCGGTTCCCTTCATCCTCAAAATGCGGATGGCACAGCTGACCTTGGAGGCATAAAGGGCACTGAAGGGGTCCTTGGCCCCCAGAGTCTTTCAGCTGTGGGTACCTGAGGTTATTCGTAGCTCTGTCCATGTTCTCCACCCTGAAGGAGCAGAAGAGCCAGGAGCATGAGCCCAGCTTGGTAACTGGCGGTGGGGTGGGAGGGTCTGGGCTCCTGGGCGAGGGGGGAGTTGAGGGTGGGCAGAGTGAGGGGAGCAGGACCTGGAATCCCAAAGGGAAGGAAGGCTCTTAGAAGGTCAGGTCTCTGGAGATGGACACTGGTGCAGGAAGTTTAATGGGGTTGCTCTCGGGATCAGTACCTGGGAGAGGAGGGACAGCAGAGGGTGTGGGAAAGGGACAAGCGGAGGGCTACGGCCAGGCCCTCATCGCTGGGGCGGGGCCTTCACAGCCCGGCACCCAACACTTGGGCTGCAGGCTGCCCCAGGAAAGGGCCAGGCCTCGGGCCTTGGGTGGAGTGGATCTCTTCAGCAGATACTAATATAATCACCTTCTCAGCAGTAGGGGATAATCCTTCAGAGCTTAAGGGGACTTTGGGTGGGGCAGCAGAGTGTCTACTCCAGTGGGTCATTAGGGCAGGGCCAAAGTCAGCTGTCCTGGCTCCACTGTGGCCACAAGAGCCCCAGCCTTTGACCTCTGTGTCCCCTAGCTGTGGTCCCTCCTGTTCCTGCCCATTTTTCCCCCTTCTAGAATGGCAGAGGAAGACAAGCAGGGGCTGGGGGAGGTGTGGAAGAGTGGGGGAGGAGCAGGAGGCTGAGAGCAAGAAAGTGGAGAAATTAATACAAGTCAACAGCAGAAACTATGGCCAGGGAAACGATGGGTCTGCACTCAGGGCCTCCCAGCTCTGCTGCCTGCCTGCTGTGTGGCCTGGGGACATTCTCCTTCCCCCTCTGAACTTCAGCTTCCTCACTTGCACAGTGGGGAGCATCAGAGGAGATGTGGATGAGAAAGCATGGCCGCGTGTAGACGACGTCAGTGCGTGTGTGTGCTGTGTGTAGGAACCAAGCTTCGCCCAGGCTGTGTTGCTGGGGCTGTGCCTTGGAGCCCTGTCTCTGGCCAGGGAGAGCCAGCGTCCTTCCTTAGAGACAACAAGGGGGTGCTGGGGTGGCCCAGGGTGGGGGGGGACTTTGGTTTCCCTTGCCCACTGTTGAAGACCCTGGAGGACTCTTGGCTGAGGGCCAGTGAGTGAATATATAGCTGGAGAGCTTTGTCACAGCTAAACCCAGGGAACAAAACCCTGGGTCCCCCCAAGGCCCTGTACAGCCAATCAAGGGCTGGTGAAAATAGCAATTATGAGCTGTGTTATTAAAGGCTGCAGGATTTTAATTAACAATGGAATTACCTGGTGGTGGGACCCGGGGAGGGAAGCGATAATGATGGATTGTTGCAAGAGGCCGTCAGGGCTGTTGTTTCAGCCTCTCTCAGCCCCTGCTAAGCCTGGGATGTGGTGAGGCCCCTTTCCCAGTTGCTAATGAGGAGCTTTTGCGGAGCTCAGGGCTGGGTTGGCCAGAGGTGGTGGGGTTGTGCTTCTAGGGCCACCCTCCACCCTCTGGCTGCAAGGCCTGGGTGCAGCAGAGATGGTGGACTCATTTATGGGTGTCGGCAGGCAGGACCAGGAGGTGGAGCCCAGCAGAACCCAGGGACCCCCAGCTACAAGGACTATTATGAAGGAAGCTATGCTCCCCACTTAGGTCTCCAATCAGCCCCCCAGAATCTTCTGGGGCCTCTTATACAGGCAGATATCCTGGTCCATCTCATATGCAAGTTAACAAGTATTCTAATCACATTCAAGTTTCAAAATCAATGATTTTGAAGCCATTGGTTTCCAACTATTCTTTTTTTTTTTTTTTTTTTTTATGCCTCAGCAACCCTTGCTTCAAATGAAACCTTATCAGGAAGGCAAATGAACCCAACAGATCAACACCAGCACACTCTGTCAAGGCCAATGGGGAGAGGGGACTAAATCCCTCCCCCTTTTCCCACTCATGGCAGCAAACAGCCTCTAAAATTAGTTTAGACAAATGCAATTTCTTTCCCATCTCTGGCACCTTCCCCTTCTCCATCCAGCACCTGGGAGTTTCAGACGGTGGCCCTAGACCTTCAGGACTAGACAGGACAAGGCAGGAGCTGAATTTCTGCCAGTTAAGATTTTGACCCAGGAAGGACAAGCTGAAAAGAGTTTTCTGGCTGACACTAGGGGTAATGAGGGTGGGCTCTGGAGACAGACTGCCTGGGTCCATGTCCTACCTCTGTTCTGGGCTTGCTGGGTAATGTTGGGGTAAGTTACTACACTTTGTAAGCCTCAGTTTTCCTCAGCTGTGAAATGGTATGAGGCAGTACTCTGCGTCCTCTCCTCAAAAGGCAATGTCAATATCCCACCCAGTCTTTCACCTTATAGAATGTTCTGGAACTCTTGTAAGGAACACGAGTCACATGGGCCAAGCCCTTAGAACTGGACTTGTTGGGTTGTAAGTAGTCAGGAAGTGTTTGCTGTGATTGTCCAGGGGGTTGGATGTCCTCCTAGGACACACCAGCTCAGAATCATTTAATAGAGTCTGTGTGGCTGCTAGGGGACAGGAGGGGAACCCTCAGCTGGAGGCATTTTAAATCTCGTCTCTGGCACCTCCCACCAGCATGACCTTCGGCGAGGCACTTGCCCCTCTGAACCCACCTCCAGAGGGATGTGTGAGAGTGAAATGAGATGATGTGCCAGACCCAATGGGCCATCCTCAGTCTGCACCATACTGGACTTCTTAGCAGCATATGACACAGCTGTCCTCTCGCCTCCTGGAAGCATGTTCTGCACCTGGCCTCTGTGACCCTGCAGTCTTCTCCTCTCCACTGGCTGCCCCTCAGCAGCTCCTGTGTGGGCTGGATGGACTGACTGTTCTTTCAGCTCCTTCTGGGTAGTCTGGGTGGATGGATCATTCCTTTAGTTTTTCAACTGTGGACAGATCTTTCCTTTGCCTCATCCTTTGAGGTCTGGATCTGGTACTTGATAGTCTCTTCAGTTCAGCTCTGACGTTCCTGCTCAAACAGCTCTCTGGGTCCGACTTATAATCAGCGTTCAATAAAAGTTTATTAAATGACCAACAAGAGAAGTGGAGTGGGGTCAGATAGCTCCTGGGACATTACTGGCCACATAAATTTGAATTCTGTGGGAATGACTGGAAATGGTGCCTGGAACCAGGGTGTCACTGCATTGTGGGTTCAGTACTATTACAAGAATACAAGCAGGAGTCCACACTTTGTTTGCTAAGCACTTTCACATGTTGTGTATGTTTGCTAAGCATTTTTACATTATTCCATTTGGTCCTCTGAGCTGGTATTTTTCTTCCTATTTTATAGATGAAGATTCCGAAACATAGCAATGTAGACCATTTGCTCAGCAACCCCTACCCCTGGAGATGTACAGAACCGGACAAATAGTTTATAGAATAGATATTTGTGGCAGAGGATAAAAGATTATATACAGTCAATCCTCATTATTTGTGGGTTCCATATTTATGAATTCAGCAACTCACTAAAATGTATTTGTAATCCCAAAGTCAATACTCATGGTGTTTTTGTTGGCATTCACGTGCATTTGCAGAGTGGTAAAACAATTATTTGCCTATTGCGTACGTTCCCAGCTGAGGTTGAACAAGGCCATGCTCTGTCTTCTTGCTTCGTCTGTCTACCAGAGAAGCCCAGTGGATTGAGATGGCAGGCACAGAGCAGTGTAGTGTAAGAAGCTCCAACTCTCGGACCAAAGGGATAGGATTTGAATCCCAACTCTGGCACCTGTTAGTAGGGCAGCCCTAGGCAGTCAGTGAACACTCCTGAACTTCATTTCATCTTTTTTTAAAAAAAGTTTATTTATTTAAGTGTGCTTTTCCAGGACCCATCAGCTCCAAGTCAAGTAGTTGTTTCAATCTAGTTTGTGGAGGGCGCAGCTCACACTGGCCCCTGCGGGGATCGAACCGGGAACCTCGTGATTAAGAGCACCGCACTCTCACCAACTGAGGCTAACTGGCCTGCCCCCCATTTTATCTTTTTAAAATAAAAAAATAGAATCTACCAGGATGAGTTGTTTTCAGGATTTACAATTGTAATCTATATGAGAGACGTGTGTGTGCACGTGCATGCACACACATATATATTTCTCCTAGGAGCAGTGTTTCAGTATTCACTCAGTGTATGTGGCAACTGTATAGAACTTCACCACTGTGAATAATGCAAATTGACTGTATTCTTTTCACATTTACACAAAAAAGAGACAAAGGAATTTTAGAAAGAGATACTAAGAGATGGGGAAAAGGAGAAGCTTGAAGCTAAGCTGCCAGTAGGGCACTGTTGGCTTGTGACACAAGCAACTCTCAGATTAACAATTTTTATTCTCAAACAATCCTCATAAGTTTCCAAGGAAAATGAGCAACTCACAGTCAGAAATCACAAACATATAAAACACCATAAGTGAGAACCATAACAAAGAATGATATATAAAAAATGGATCCACAAAGATATTAATATTGGAATAGTTGAACAGAATGCAAAATAGCTATGTTTATATGTTTAAATAAACATAAGATAAACTTGAAAATATGAACTTGAAATAAACACATTTGAAAAAAAAAACAAAGAACCAAATGGGATTTCTGCCAATAAAATGACAATAACTGAAAATAAAATAAATCTGTGTTCACAAATAACGAGGAAAACTAGACACAGTGGAATAGAAAACGTTAATTAACTAGGAGCGAGATCTAAAGAAATTATTCAAACATAATGCAAAATGGTCAAAAGAAGGTGAAACATATTAAAGAAAAGCAAAGATACATAAAGGATACAGTGAGAAGGTGTAGTATGTATTTAATCAGAGTTCTAGAAGGAGGAAATAGGGAGAATGGGGAAATGATAGTGGCTAGGAATTTTCTAGAATTGTGGAAAGACTGATCTGCAGATCTAGGAATTCCAATGAATTACAAGCAAGAAAAATCCAAGGAATATGCATTCAGACACATCACTGGGAAAACTGCAGAACTCCAAAGAAAAAGTGCAAAGATGGATCACCGAAAAGCAATTAGGTTGACAGCTGACTTCTCAACAGCAACCATGGAAGCTAGAAGAAAGTGAATATTTCAATGTGCTGAAATAAAATAACTTTTGAGTATCAACACAGCAGCCAGAATGATTACAATAAAAACTCAGATAAATGCTATTGTGCTTGAAACTTTTCAGTAGCTCCTCATTTTGCTCAGAGTCTTTACACGGCTACAAGCCCCATGCAGTTTTGTTCCTCTGTTATCTCTGACTGCTTCATATACTCTTTCCCTCACATACTCTGTCCACCCATGCTGGCCTCCTTGCTCTTCCTTGAATGTGGCAAGCATACTTTCATCTCAAGGCTTTTGCACCAGCTCTTTGCTCCACCTAGAATAATTGCCCCTCAGATATTCACAAATGTTTGTCCACACGTCACCTTCTCAGTAAGGTCTATTCTGACTAGCTTATTTAATACTGTCATGTGCCCTCTCTCCCCCAGGCATTTCTGACCTCTCTTATCCTGCTCTACTTTCTTTTTGACGTGGGTTTTTACTTTCACGTATAAGATACTTGATTTGTCTATTTTGTTTATTCTTCCTACTCTCTCTTCTAAAATGTAAGGCCCACAGGACAGGAAGTTTTGAGTTTTGTTCACTGAGGTGTCCCAAATATCCAGAGTGGGTCTTTGCACATAGTAGGACCCCAAATAAATATATGTTGAATGAATGAATCAATTCTATATTTAACATGACTGGGGAATAGAGACATTTTCAGATAAGCAAGCATTCAGCCAGGACCTTTATGAAATGAAATTCATAAGGTTGCACTTGAGAAATGAATATGAACTCTTGGGAAGAGACTGAGATGCAAAAAGGAATGAAAAGCAATAACAATGGTAAACGTGGGGGTAAAAATAAACATTGATTGTATAAAATAATGATAATGTCTAACGTGTGTGGGGGACACAGTTTAGTACTAAAATGCTAGTCAAAAATAGTATGTAAATTGGAGGGAATGTGATTTAAATTAAAGAGTTCAAAGGTTCTCATGTTTGTCAGCAGGAGGACATAAATTAACTTTAGAGTGTATTAAGTATGCATGTTAAAATAGCTACAATAATGGCTAAAAGAATAGACATCTGATATATAACTCAAACAAAGGGGGGTGCGGTGGGAAAATGAAATGAAAAAAGAGAGAGAGAAAAATCCTAAAAATCTCAATCACTCATGGTGGATGTATTATTGTTCAGAAAATACTCTGCCTCCCCACCTCCCCATGGGAGGAATCTTCATTGTTGTTGAGTTTGACCATGTGACTTGCTTTAGCCAATGGAATGCGAATAGATATAACACAAAGGCTTTAAATGTCCTTGCATGATTTGGCTTTTTCTCATGTATTTCTGCCACTGCCACCTGCCCCAGAAAGCCTCTGCTGCTTCAACCTGGCTCCAGTAAGAATATTCCTGGAATATACCCACAATATGGAATAATGAAAAGATCAAGCAAAGCTATAGCCAACCAAGAGTGAGAAATACATTTTTTGTTGTTGTAAGCCTCTGAGATTTTGGTGTCGTCTGTTATGCAGTATTATTGTAGTCATATCTAACTAATACACAGATCAAAAGAAGACAAGAAAAGAGGGGGAAAAAGAAGCAGGAAGTGCAGGTCAAATAAGAAAACATAAGATGGTGGAAATAAACCCAAATTGATCACCAATCACTAAAATGTAACTGGACTAAACTCTCTAGTTAAAAGACAAAGGCATTAAAATATTATTCAATCATATATGCTATTTACAAGAGACACACAAAAAACCATCAAGAGAGATTGAAAGTTAAAGGATGGAAAAATATGTTCTAGGCAAATGACAAAAAAGAGAAAAGAAAAATGGGAAGGCCATATTGAGGTCAGAAAAACTTGACTTTAAGGGCAAAAGTTTAACTAGAGATAGAGTCAATGAAGAATAAAAAAAGAGTTAATTCACCAGGAAGATAGAACAATTCTCATCTTTATGCATGAATAACAAACTAAAATGTATAAAGCAAGAATTGATAGATATAAAAGGAAATATGAAAGTTCCTTATGATAATGGCACAGTTAAAATTTTGCTTGCAATAACATATAAATCAAGTAGATAAAAATAAGGAAATGCTTAAAAGATTTAATAGTACGTATAACATAACTTGATCAAGTGAATATGTAGAGAACATTGGACCCAACAATAGAAGCATATTTATGTTTTTTCAAGGGCACATGAACACTTATGAAAAATGACCACATGTTAGTTCCTAAAGCTAGCTCAATACATTTCAAAGGATTTGTATAAGTTTACATCCTAGTCTTACGAGAAAATTATATGATAAAATAACCACAATGTGATATGATGAAAACCACAATGAAATTAATTTAGAAATCAATGATAAATAGATAACTAGAAAACCAGTCTACATTTGGACATTCAAGAAAGAAAAACTTCTCAATCCACAAGTCAATAAAAAAAATCCATATTCATTGGGCGGGATACTATAGAGAATAAAAACAAATTAAATATAGCTATACACATCAATGTAAATGAACTTCCAACTAATGTTTAATGAAAGAAGAAATTCACAGAAGGATGTTCACAGTATGAGTCCATTTATCTTAAGGTCACAGACAATCAAAATGAAATAACATATTACTTAGAGATACACATGTGGGTGGTTTTAAAGACAAGCAAGGGAAAAATTAACCTGAAATTTGGAACAGTTACCCCCAGGGACACACGGGGGTATCTAAGTTTCTAGATATTCTAGTCCTTAAGGTGAGTACTCGAGTGTTAAATTAATGTTTATCATATAAACTTTACCTCTACATTTAATCTATATTGTGTATACTTATTTTCTGTGCTGACGTATTTCACAGTAAACTTCGTTTTACCAAAAAGCCTCAGACATGGAACTTCTCTGTGGTTGTGAGCCTTCATCTGGCCAGAGGGGTGGCCTGGCTCATGGGAATAAAGAACTTCTTTCTAAACAGATAAATCTAGATGGGCACGAAACTTGGCTTAGCTCATTAAGTGGAAAAAAAAATTGGTCCTGTTAAATTTGGTATTTTTTTCCAGATGGTATTCATTTCAGGAGACAGCCTGAGCTTCATCACTGTCTCTCATTTGCTGAGACAAATTCCCCACAAATAAGGGCATGTTTCCATCTTGAGCTGCTGTTTCAGCAGCTGCTATTGTGGCGTCTCCTTTCTTGCCTTAGGCCCTGTTTTGCTCCCCCCTCCTTTCCCTTGCTCTTCTTCTTCATCTCCTTAGAGTTTCAGGGCTGGAGGAGAGTCTCATCCCATGCATGAATCCTACCAACCCCAACCCAGCTGGATGGAGGTGCAGCCTCTGCTTACATACCTCCCCTGACAGGGAACTCACTTCTCCCAGGAGGCTTCCTGATTTGAACCCAACTCTCATAGCCTGTAGCATCTACCAGTTGCTGATGGTTCAGCGTTCTGGAGTCCCAGACCACAGTTGGTCCACCTTTTCTTCCTTGGATATTCCGCACATGGTCGCCGGTGGCAGCCCGGTCCTCTCTTCCTTTCACCCCCAAAGTCTTCTCCTTTTGGGAAAATTTCTTTAGTTTCTGTTCATGTCCCACATCATTTCTGACTTGTCTAAAAACCAAAATCCACTCCCTTCTGCGCACATACCAGTGTGGGACTTTATGAGGCCCTGGGAATGTTCCTTACAAGCATTGGTCAGAATTTGGGTGGGCTTGGATATGAGGCAGGAGGGACCAGTGGGGGGGGGCAGGGAGATGAGCCTGGGGGGCTGCAAGAAGCTTGGGGCAATGGACCAAGTACAGATCCTGGTCTCCCTGGGCTGCAAGATGCCAGCATGGCTTGGCAGCCGACACCCGTCTGAGGATTCGTGGAGGCCCAAGTTCCCTATTCCCATCATCCCTCACTGAGTGAAGATGTTAGCTCCCGTTCACAGGCTTGTGCCGCCACCCTGGTGGCCTCTGTGCCTTTTGGGCCACCCATGTCCTGGTCAGAGACTTCCTGTCTACACCACTCAGCCACTCCCCCAGACTGTCACACCTCGGTTCTGTCATCAACTAGAACTTGACCCCAAAATCTTAAAAAATTATAGAAATTAAATTTTAATCAAATAAATGCACATGGGTTTTTAAAAAAATCACACAGAGGGACTCACACAAGGAAAAGCTGTAGGGCCATTCCTCCCTGCCCATGTCCCCTTCTTCAGCGACACCACTTGTGACGATTTTGTTTTCCCTTCCTCCTGGAGATTACTTTCCTACATCTGAAAATGTACTTGTATCATTTGCATCCGTCAGCATTTTGAGTTGTAGGCAGTAGAAGCCAACTCTGGGTAATTTCAGTAGAAAAGGCATTTATTAGAAGTATATAGGGAGATTCACAAAAATCAATGGGAGGCTGGAGATCCGGGGGTAGGGGGACCCCCATAAGAGCAACACCCCAATTCATGCCTGGCATTGACCTGGTGAAGACTCCTGCAGTGCCCAGATACTGCAGCCTGTGGTTCCAGCACCCCAATGCTGGACAACTGCTCTGAGGTCCCTGCCAGTTCTGAAAGCTGAGGGTGGCTGCCCCAAGCAGCTTCCAGTTGTTCCAGAATGAAATCTACAGTGTCTGCTTCTCCAGCTTCTGATTTTCGTAGCACTGTCTGAGCGAGTACATCTGATTGTCTGAGCACGACCGTGACCCTGGCTGTGAGGGAGGCTGGGATAAAGTAATGGCATTTTGCCCTCCTATGGGTGGTTTGTGGGGAAGGAGACCCGGAACAATGGAGAGGGGCCCAGACGCTTAGTGGCCAATAAGGACGACATATGTTTACTATAGTGGTATTTCTTGATGTTTCCATTTTAGGTATCTGAAGTGTTCTTGCTCTGAGACCTGAAGATTTCACTTATATATCCTCACTCCAGCCCCACTTCTTCTCCCAACATAGTTAGCCCCCATTTTGAATGACTCTATTATTTATCTTCAGGACTTTAATTGTTTCATCAATCATTGACAAACTGCTGCACAAGATAAGCTATTGATGCCTCTCCCATTTATGTCAACTCTCTTCCTCACTCTCCCTACAGCTGTCATTTCCATTGTCGCGGTTGAAAATATTTGCATTCTTTAATCTTAATGAAGTCTCCTCTGCTTTGTCTATAGGCTGATTATGAAAGTTGGTAATAACGTGTTTCCATTGTTACAATTATGTAAATAGTCCGAGTTGTTCAGTGAGTGTCTTTTCTTTGGAGTCCAGTTTTTATTTCTCTGGAAGTTTCTCAGTGCTGTTATTTTGCTTAGGTTTGTTGCATCTTAAGTTTTTTTTTTACGCTCCAGGGCAGGGGTACTATAAAATCTATGAGTCCCCCATTTCTCCTGGGCCTTTTCTAATTGGTGCTCGCTGCTCACCCATCCTCTTCACTAATCAGGACACAATCATCCTAGCACTTTCCTTCATTATTCCCCTGGGCTGGAAACACTGTTGCCTGAAGTCCCTTTCTTCTTCTTTTTCGTTTGCTTACTTTTTTCCTCGGGGGTGGAGATGGGGGTAGAGTGGATAGGTGATAAACTCGCTGAGACTTTATATGTCTAAAAAATTATCTGGTCCTCCGGTTTGATTGCTAGTTTAACTGGGTCTAGAATTCAAGGTTAAAAATCATTTCTCCTCAGACTGTGGAAGGCACTGCTCAGTTACCTTCTGGTACACGGTGCTGCGGATGAGAGTTCTGTGGTTGGTTGAGTCCTAGTTCCTTTGCAGGTGACTCGTTCCTACCCCTGCCCTCCAGAAATGTTTCGGTCCATCTGTTCACCACCCCTGTACCTTCTGAGGTTTCACTGGGATGTTTCTATGTGTTTTGTTTTTGTTTTAAATTTTTGTTTTAAATTGTTTTAAATTTTATTGGGGAAAGGGAACAGGACTTTATTGGGGAACAGTGTGTATTTCCAGGACTTTTTCCAAGTGAAGTTGTTGTCCTTTCAATCTTAGTTGTGGAGAGCGCAGCTCAGCTCTAGGTCCAGTTGCCGTTGTTAGTTGCAGGGGTTGCAGCCCACCATCCCTTCGGGGAGTCGAACCGGCAACCTTGTGATTGAGAGCCCGTACTCCAACCAACTGAGCCATCCGGGAGCTCAGTGGCAGCACAGCTCAAGGTGCCGTGTTCAATCTTAGTTGCAGTGGGCAGAGCCCACCATCCCTTGCAGGAGTCAAGGAATTGAACCGGCAACCTTGTGGTTGAGAGCCCACTGGCCCATGT
This sequence comes from Rhinolophus ferrumequinum, assembly GCF_004115265.2. NCBI lineage: Eukaryota > Metazoa > Chordata > Mammalia > Chiroptera > Rhinolophidae > Rhinolophus > Rhinolophus ferrumequinum. The sequence continues at coordinate 91,668,367 of NC_046290.1, read as the reverse complement.
GGGAATCGAACTGGCAGCCTTCGGAGTTAGCAGCACAGAACTCCAACTGCCTGAGCCACCGGGCAAGTAGTGTATTTTTGTAAATTTTCATTCACTATGCTAGATGCTCAGCCAGGTCCAACTGAAGCCTCATGGCCTGTCTGTTCTGGAAACTTCTCTTCTGTGTGTCTTTGATAATTCATTCTCTTCCATATTCTCTGTTCTCTCTGGAACTCCCAATGTAAGCACTGGATTTTCTCAATTGACCTGCTTCATCTAATCTTCATCTATCTTCCATCTCTCTTTTCTTCTATTTTCTGGGAGATTCTTCAACTGTTTTATTACATTTAAAAAATTCTAGGGCTGGCCCGGTGGCTCAGGCGGTTGGAGCTCCATGCTCCTAACTCCAAAGGCTGCCGGTTCGATTCCCACATGGGCCGGTGGGCTCTCAACCACAAGGTTGCCAGTTCGGTTCCTCGAGTCCCGCAGGGGATGGTGGGCTCCGCCCCTTGCAACTAAGATTGAACACAGCACCTTAAGCTGAGCTGCCTCCCAGATGGCTCAGTTGGTTGGAGCACCGGGTCTCAACCACAAGGTTGTCAGTTCAATTCCTCGACTCCCTCAAGGGATGGTGGGCTCCGCCCCCTGCAACTAAGATTGAACAAGGCACCTTGAGCTGAGCTGCCACTGAGCTCCCGGATGGCTCAGTTGGTTGGAGTGCGTCCTGTCAACCACAAGGTTGCCGGTTCAACGCCCGCAAGGGATAGTGGGGCCCCGCCCCTGCAACTAGAAAGCGGCGGCTGGACCTGGAGCTGAGCTGCGCCCACACCCGACACAACTAAGACTGAAAGGACAGCAACTTGAGGCTGAACGGCACCCTCCACGACTAAGATTGAAAGGACAACAACTTGACTTGGAAAAACAGGCCTGGAAGTACACACTGTTCCCCCAATAAAGTCCTGTTCCCCTTCCCCAATAAAATCTTAAAAAAAAAAAAATTTCTAGCAAAGATATTTTTAATTTCCTAGTGTTCGTTTTTGTTTAATTATTAAATTCTTTGGGGGTGATAGAAATGTTCTAAAATTGATTGTGGGGATGGTGGCACAACTATGTGAATATACAAAAGCCCTTGAAATGTACACTTTAAATGGGTGAATTGTGTGGTATGTGAATTATATCTCAATAAAGCTGTTGTGTTAAAACAAAAAAACAAAAAAGGACAGGACTCTGGATGGCATATGTTTCCTGAGGCCTATAGAAAGGCCTGCTCTGGTCCAGCGGCTCCCCCTGCCTCAATCTTTAAGTGCAAGTGGCAGCCCAGAGAAGGAGCACTGGACTGGGAGTCAGCAATGTGCTGTGTACGCTCGGGTGAACCTGTGCCCTCTCTGAGCCTCATTCTCTTCCCTGGTTCTCCCAGGGGTGCTGAGAAGTAATGCAGGAAGCAACAGAGCATGGCAGCAGAGTGGTCCCCATGGCAGAATTCTGTTTGAGGTCTGAGGGTGGTGGTGGGCCTGCTCTGAGGGATGGAGGCAACCCACTGTGCTCTGTCTTTTAATGTCCCAGAGCCCAAGGGCTTTGGTTCTGAGACTGCAGAGAATGAAAGCAAGTCACCGACTAAAAGCCCTGGGTTGTTGGTGGTAAGTGGCACATTCAGCTGTAACTTGTATCCAGAGATTCTGCCAGAGTCTTTTTTTAGATGATGTTTTCTTACAACATGCAGAGAACTCCAGTCTCCTCCCCACTTAATCCCCTGCTTTGCACAAACATGAAATTAATCTTCTAAATACCCAAGCTGGTTCCAGAAATAAATGAGCAGGGAGAAAGGGTGGGAGAGGCCTTGGGGGAAGGCCCGCCCTCCTATCTTCAGAAGCCTTTCTCATGTTTGACTAAGCCAAGGAGGGGCAGGTAGCTGAACTGCACCTGATGCTTCATAACATCCCCTGGAACAAGCCAGCCCAGCGTCTGTCCAGCCTGCTTACACATCTCCAGTGACAGGGACCTCACCACCTTCAAAGGCAGCTTGTTCTATATGAAAAGAGCCAAATTCTCCCTCAGAGTAAGCCAGCCTCTGCTGCTTTTTGCACGGCTCCCTTGGGTCTAGCTCTGTCCTCTGGGGAATTTAGGACCATCATCAAGGACCGTCATCATATGCTCTGAGCCTGTTATTGGTCAGTCCAACCATTTACAAGGACTCTGTGTGCCAGCCCATAAAGGGAGGTGGCCCCTTCCTCAGTGTGGGCCACACATAAGGAAGAGAAGTACTGGGAGAAGCTCAAACCTACAGACACCCAACATCTCCCATCCCGGCTGGAACACATCCTCTTTCCCCCACCCTGCCCAGGCAGGTGCCCTTGAGCAGTGAACAGCATACGAAGGTGTGATCAAAAGATATGGTGAATGTTTAAATAACAAAAATTTATTACAGTAAAAGACACACTGCCATTAATCCCCCTCAGAATGCCCCTCCCTCTCACTTTGAACACACGTATCCCATCCTTCTTGCCACTTTCTGAAGCAGTTCTGGAAGTCCTCTTTCATGAGTGTCTTTAGTTGCACTGTCATGGCTGCCTCCATGTCCTGAATCTATTTGAAACGTTTACCTTTCCTGGTCATTTTGACTTTGGGGAAGGGCCAGAAGTCGCTTGGTGCCAGATCTGGTGAATAAGGTGGATGAAGACAGACCGTAATGTTTTCATTTGACAGAAATTGCCAAACCAGAAGCGATGTGTGACGCGGAGCATTGTCATGATGGAGGATGAAGTAAAGACACTCATGAAAGAGGACTTCCAGATCTGCTTCAGAAAGTGGCAAGAACGATGGGATGAATGTATTCGAAGCAACGGGGAATGTTTTGGGGAGGGATTAATGGCAATGTGTCTTTTACTGTAATAATTTTTTTTTAAAGATTTTATTGGGGAAGGGGAACAAGATTGCATTGGGGAACAGTGTGTATTTCCAGGACTTTATTGGGAAACAGTGTGTTTTTTCCCAGGACCCATTAGCTCCAAGTCAAGTTGTTGTCCTTTCAATCTAGTTGTGGAGGGGGCGCAGCCCACCATCCCATGGGGGAGTCAAACTGGCAGCCTTGTTGTTGAGAACATGCTCTCCAACCAACTGAGCCATCTGGCACCCCTCGGCAGCTCAGTGGGAGTTCGGCTCAAGGTGCCGTGTTCAATCTTAGTTGCAGGGGGTGCAGCCCACCAACCCTTGCGGGAGTCGAACCAGCAACCTTGTTGTTCAGAGCTCGCGCTCTAACCAATTGAGCTATCTGGTCGCCCCTGTAATAATTTTTTTTTATTTAAACATTCACCGCAGTTTTTGATCATACCTCATATACATTTTGATCATACCATGCAACCCTGTACCTGCCTCCCTCCTGGGTGCCTGATCCCCCAGCAAGTGGCTCTGTCTTTCCCCTGGTGGTTTGTGCTGGGTCAGGTTGAAAACTTGTTTCTCAGACTTCCCTCCTCTCCTTGGGTCTGAGTTAGAGTAGCCCTAAAGAGAAATCTTTGAGGGCCGTCATGGCTAGAGGTGGGAGAGACAGAGGCAGAGGTACCAGCAACTTCGTTTGTCCACACTCTTTCCTCTGTGTCCTCCTCCCCATCCCCAGCTAGCTCTTCCCCAGACTGCTGGCCCTGCTGACCCACAGTGACCCGAGCCTTCCGCCGGATGCTTGGCTGTGACCTCACAAGGAGAGGCTGAGAAGACACGGTGGCTCTCCCTAGACTTCTGTGGACATGTACACTGGCCCTGGCCTCCTGCTCCAGCAGCCAGACCCACCTGGCTTCCAGATCTTCTGCAATCTTCACTTTCACCCCTGCTTTGAGCAGGCTGGCTGGTGACGGGTCCCTGTTCCCTGTCAAGGGTCCTTCTTTGGACCTTTACTTTGCAGACACTGCCCAGGGGTGTGCAGGCCAATTCCCATGTGTAATCCTCATCATGGTTCTGTTTCCCTGACTGAGCCTGAGTGATACCTACCCCGTTACCCAAATCAGAGCAGGTGTGTGTGTGGGCTGCCTGGATCCCGCCTTCCTTCCTCAGCTGATGGTTACCTGCTCCCCACTTCCTGTCTGCTCCCCACTTCCTGTCTGCTCCCCACGTCCTGTCGGCTCTACCCCATTAGTCTAACCGATGTTCTGCCCCCACGGGCTCCCCCATGCGGGCCTCTATCCCCACTTGCCTGCACGATGGCATCAGTGTCTTTTCTGCTTTTCTGGCTCTGGTCCAGTTCTGTGTCTGCGGACAGTGATTGCTTCACATTTCTCTCTGCCCCAAACCTCTCAGGGGCTCCCAGAACACACAGGACCAAGCCCCTTACGTGGGGCTCAGGGCCTCCTGCAGGGCCTGACACGTGCCACCTTCCCAGACAAGTCACCATCATCTTCTCATCTCCTGCCCTGCGTCAGCCACACCAAATACCCCCACTGCTGCATCAGCTTCTCATTTGACTGTCCTGGGAAAAATGAGAAGGAAAGCAGTGTCCTGCAGACAGGCCACCTGGAATCCCCTTCTCTACCCACCCCCAGCCCCCGACCTGCTGCCCTCACTTCAGCTTCAGTGTCACTTCTGCTCACTTGCTCCCTTGGCCACGCCCTCCCCACCAGCCCCAGTCGGAACCAACCGCTCCCTCTGGTTCTCCGGCAGTTCCTTGGGCTTCCCCGTGTCCTGGGCCTGTCCTACCAGATGGCAGTGGCCTTCTCACTCTCTGTCTCCCTCCGCCTATGACTGGCCAGGCAGCAGGCACTGGATCTGATCCACATGGCCCAGCACAGGCTCAGAAGAGGCACTTAGGAAAAGCTGGGGGCCTACTACGTGCCAGGATCATGAGAGGAAACAGGTGGAGGAGCAGAAGGAAGTCACAGGTGGGAGTCCCATCGTCAACCTGTCATCAAAAGGCTTTTGACAGAACTGAGGTCCCACTCAGGGCCACTAAAGGGGCAAGAGAGTCCCAGGAGAGATCACCAAGGGTGAATGCTCTTCTTCCCTTCCCGGGAAGCCCGTGGGCAGCACAGGCTCTGGGCAGTGTGGGCCCCTGCCCACCTGAGTGGATGCACAGCAATGAGGTCTACTGAGGATTGTCCGCCTCAGCAGGAGGCTCTAGCCTGGAGCTCACCCCTCACCTTCTCCCCCATCATAATTAAAAGCAGAATTTGTAAGACGTTCTCAATCCACAAATGCTTTGAGGTTCTCAGAGGCTCAGCGAATGGGGTCCTGCATGGCCACTCACAGGGGTGGAAGCTGGGACCCCAGCAGAGTGGGGCCTGCATCTGGATCTGTGTTAAATCTACTCTGAGCTCCACGATGCATGAAGTGCCTGGCTAGGCTGCGGGGGCTGTGGTGGCGGCTGCTGGTGTGTGCTGGTATGGGCAGCTGGGCTTTGGGCACTGGCAGTCAGCCTTTTCTGGGCCTCAACTTCGTTCTCCCACTATCTCTCTGGGGGAGTTGGGCAAGTGCCTTTTCTTCTCTGGGCTTCAGTCTCCTCATCCACAAGATGGGAATGACAAAACTCAGCTCTGGGGTTTGCTAAGCGACCCACACGGGCACTGGCTGTGGAGTTGCTTGGAATCTATAAATCCATGTGTTCAGGGAAGGGAGTTAGGGCCACAGGCTGACTGATGCAAGGCTCTGTGTGCCTCAGTTTCTTTGCTGGAATGCCCATGCCCTCTCAGGTAGCTTTGGTAGTCCCCTGTATGGGTGAAGGGATTCTCTCAGGGGATCTGCCATGCTCACATACATTAATGGGGCATACTTTATCCAGAGAAGGAATAGAGAGAGACAGACGCCAGTTGTGGGGCGGGTGGTGGTAGTGGTGTGTGTCCTGGACCCTGGAAGGATTCTGGGGGTGTGGCCTGGCCTGAGGTGCCTGGGATTGGCAGCTAGAAATGGAGGAGGACCCCACACGTATGGTGGTAACCCACACAAACTCTGTAGCTCGATGACTCGGAGCCATCTGGGTTTCTCCACATCCTAGGCGGTGTACACTTGGCCGGTTACTTGCTGTGCCTCTACTTACTCTTCTGTACAATGGGGCAGTAGAAGCACCTCCCTCAGAAAGTTGCAGGAGAAAGACTTGAGTTTATGAGCCACGACACCAGATCCACGTTTGCTGTTATTATTCCTACAAGCTGCTGACCCAGAGGCAGTGGGAAGCCCTGCAGAAAATTCTGGGAGAAGATTCTGTGTTCTGCAGTCCTGGCCTTCGTGTATCATTTTCTCTGGTGATGTGGGGCCTGTTCCCTCCCTCTGAGCCTTGAGTCACCATTTCAGGTGGCCATGAGGGCTCCCTGGGACCCCAGCCACCAAGGAGCTTGATGGCAGAAGCCCTTCTCTGATAAAGTCTGCAGTGGAAGCAGGTTCAGGGCCATCCGAAGCTTGACTCGGGGCTGTCGTGTGGGCTTTTATCAGAATAAACAGGTTTTGTTGTGCATTTCACAGTCTTAGCATCTTTAATTTATCGCACAACAAATTGGAGAGGATTTAGCATGTATTTAATTAATTTGACGAAAATAGTTCAACTGTAAACAAGGCTGTGGAAACAGTCTGGGAAGTGGCGCCCCAGCTCCTCCAGGGCTTAGAGAGGGCGGTGGCTCAAGGCTGCGCTGACGCTGTGGAATTGTCTCTGCAGGACAAGGAAAGGTGGCACAGCCTCGGCGTCAGGGCGGAGGGCTGTGCACTGGGCTTGGAGCAGTTGGGGTGTCAGAAAAGCTGGGTGGAGGCAGAAGGCCTGCAGACTGCGCGGTCACAGACCCACTAGGAACTTTGGTTCATGCTCCTGAAGGGCCGGTAGGTAACCCCTGCCTTGCTTCCCGCTCAGGGGACCTTGTGAGGATTTCCAGATGCAATGAGCGAAAAGCTGCTTTGCTGCTGGAAAGGCGCTGGTGTTTCCTGCTGCTCACTCTGCTACTGAACTCCTTGTCCTTCTAGGTGAAGCTCAGGCATCACCTCTTCCCAAAAGTATTTTGTATCAGTTAGGGACTGTGTTTGACCGTAGCAGACCCTCTCCCCCAAGTGTGGACTAAACAAACTAGGGGTTTAGCTTGTAACCAACAGGAGGTTCATGGCTGGTGCTGGAGCTCCACGATGTTCTCAATGTCCCTGGTTCCTCTTCTCTCCACCATCCTTAGTGTGTGCCTTTCATCTCCACAGTCCCTTCCTGGCCTTAAGACCAAAAATAAGACTAGCCAGACAATCAGCTCTAACGCGTCTGTTGGAGCAAAAATTAATATAAGACCCGGTCTTATTTTACTATAACGTAAGACCAGGTATAATATAATATAATATAATATAATATAATATAATATAATATAATATAATATAATATAATATAATATAATATAATATAATATAATATATAATACCGGGTCTTATATTAATTTTTGCTCCAAAAGACGCATTAGAGGTGATGGTCCTCCTAGGTCTTATTTTCAGGGAAACGGTAGCTGCTATAGCTCCAGCCATCACATCTGTGTCCTTGGTGGCACAAAGAGGGAAGCGGAAGTGCAAAAGTGCCAATCCCTTTGCGTCTGTGCCTCCCTCTGAAGGCACTTTCCTACAAATAGCACTCAATGCCTTTCACGTGTCATGGGCAAGAATTTAGTCACATGGTCACCTCTGTCTTCAAGGGAGATTGATAAATGCCATCTCTTCACTGGGCACACTGATGCCCCTGACAGAGTCAGGGTTGTGTTAGGAAGGAAGGAGAGGAGGATGGATATTGGGTGGGCAACCAGCAGTGTCAAGCCTACTCTCTCCAAGCCTAGGGCCCCCTGGGTCCCACGGGCCCGCTGGCCTAGCCTCTGTCACAGCTGCTGGGAGGATGGGTTCTTGCCCATCGGAGTGGGGCTCCCTGGGCCAGGAGCCAGGTCTGATTCCCCCGGAGTCCCCAGCTCTGAGGGCAAAGCTGGCCCCAAAGGAGCAGCAGGTGGTGAGGGAATGAGTGAGTGATGACGCTGCCTATTTCCTAGTGTCTTCCCAGTACGATAGACAGCTGGACACTGCAGTGCTTATCAGTGTGGATGCAAAGCCAGGCTGTCTGGGTTTGAATCCCAGCCCCTGCCATTTATCAGCTGGGTGGCTCCCATGTTCCCAGGGCTCTGGTCTGCTGGAGGAGCATGGGGAGGGAGAGAGCTCCAGTATAGGGAGGAGCTAGAGCTTCTCCCAGGGTGACCTGGGATAGGAGCTTAGGGGAAAACCTCGGTGGCGGCTCCCATGGGGAAGCCATTCCCTGAACCCTCTCTGTCTTGGGCTGCAGCTGCCAGCGAGACCCCTGCCGTGCCCAGTGCCTGCCCCGCTCCCATCCTGCCAGCTGCTCTCATCCTGACAGCCCACATGGCCACCTAGGGCAACCACTCATCAAGTCCCACATCCCGGGAAACCCCTCAGTCTGGGAGACCTAGGCTGGTTGGTCCTCTCCTACGCACTTCCTTCTGCTGGCTTCCCTCGTAGCTCTGGGAAGCGGCACACAATTTACCTGAAGAAGAAAAGCCAGCAGGAGAACGTTAGAGAGGAAAGCCCAATGCTTGGAAAGGACTTCCTGGCCCAGCCCCTGGGGGGCCCTGACCCCAGGGGAGACCACTCTATCCTCCCCTAGGATTTATGTTTTTTAAACCAGTTTTATTGAGATATATTTGATATATAATAAAATGCACACATCTAAAGCGCATGATTTGATAAGTTGATAGATGGATACATCTATTAAAAGCATCACCACAATGTAGTACGTATCTAGATCCTAGATAATGAACACATCCATCACCCCCAAATTTTCCTCTGGCCCTTTCGGGATCCCTCCCTCCTGCCCTGTCCCTTCACCCCAGTCCCAGGCAACCGCTGATGTTTTCTGTCACTATAGATTAGTTTGCAGGTTCTAGACTTTTATATAAATGAAAACATACAATATGTTCCCCTTTTCCTCCTTTTTAAAATAAACTTTTAGTTTTAGAATAGTTTTAGATTTACAGAAAAGTTGCAAAGATAGTACAAAGTTCCCATACACCCCACACCTAGTTTCCCCTATTATTGTCTTACATTAGTGTGGTAAATTTGTCACAATTAATAAACCAATATTGATACACGGTTATTAACTAAAGTCCATACTTTATGTAGATTTCCTTAGTTTTTACCCAATATCCTTTTCTGTGCCAGGATCCAGGATCCCACATTACATTGAGTCAGCATGTCTCCTTAGGCCACTGTTGGCTGTGACCGTTTCTCAGACTTTCCTTGTTTTGGGTGACCTTGACAGTTTTGAGGAGTATGGCTCAAGTGTATTGTCAGCTGCCTCCTATGGGAGTTTGTCTGATATTTTTCTCATGATGAGTCAGGGGTTATGGGGTTGGAGGAGGAAGACCACAGAGGTAGGTGCCCTTCTCATCACATCATATCAAAGGCACATGCAAGCAACACAACTCATCAGTGTTGATGTTGACCTTGATCACCTGGCAGACGTAGTGTTTGTCAAGAATCTCCACTGTAAAGTTACTTTATTCCTCTTTGGAAAGAAGTCACTCTGTGTAGCCCGCACTTAAGGAGTGGAGTGTTATGCTCCACCTCCATAAGGGCGGAGTGGCCGCATAAATTATTTGGAATTTTGCAGCACAGGAGATTTGTCTTTCTCATTCATTAGTTTGTTATTTCACTCATTCCCGGTTAGGACAAACCTGAGTTAACACACTGGATCTTTAATTTATTCAGCATTTGAACTTGGGCAAATTATTCAGCTTCTCTGAGCCTCAGTTGCCTCATCTGCAAAATGGGGGATGCAGCTCCTACCTTAACTTTTGTTCTTAGGGATAATATATGCAACTACTGCCAAATAGCAGACCCTCAGTTCTAAGTGGCTGTTCTGGTTATGTCAGTGTAGCCCACTACAATCCTGGAGGGCTTCCTGGGAGAGTGTTTAGGTCCTGGAAGATGGAGAGGGCTTGGAGAGTGAGGCATTTGTGTATATGGGAATGGATAATTGTATTGGGGCAAAATGACTAGAAAGGTTCATTGGGTTTCCTGGAGGGGCTGAAGAGCAGGGGTCCTGGAGACAGTGGGGACCATGGGGGTGTCTGAACACTTAACGGACCTGGGCAGGAGCCCCAGGTTTGCATGCAGAGGCTGGAGGTGTGTGGTGGGGATTGGATGCGAAAAGTGAGGGAGAGGGTGGATGTTTCCAAAACCTCCAACTGGAGTGGTCAGGAGGGGGCGTGTGCCCTTCTCGAGAGGGACAAGTTGGAGACTAAATTGCGTCTCCACCTAATTCATGTGTTGAGGTCCCGACCCCCACCATGACTGTGTCTGGAGGTAGAGACTTTAAAGAGGTAGTTAAGGTTAAACGAGGTCATAAGAGTGGGGCCTGATCCACCAGGACTGGGGTCCTTATAAGAAGCGGGAGAGATGCCAGGGCTGTGTGTGCACAGAGGAAAGGCCAAGTGGGGACACAGTGAGAAGGCGGCATCTGCAAGCCAAGGGCAGAGGCCTCGGCAGGAACCAGCCCTGCCCACACCTTGACTTTGGACGTCCAGCCTCCAGAACTGTGAGAAAATAGGTGCCTGTTGTGTAAGGTGCCAGTCAGTGGTACTTGTTAGTGGCAGCTCAAGCTGACTAATGCAGGATTCGAAGGAGGCAAAGTGTCCCCATGAAGAGCAGGCCCTCAGCCCCATCCCCGGGAGTCTGAGCAGGACATGGCCATTAGTTCTGGTGACTGGCTGGTCCTGGGAGGCCCCAGTGAGACCACCAGGAGGGGACAGGAGGGTCTAAGGCCGGACTACATTAAAGGGACCACTGAGGTGGCTGGGGTGGGGGGAGTGCAGGTGGGAACTGGAGAGTCAGGTGTGGCTGGGGTCTGTTCTAGCCCATCCTCGTGATCCTCGTGATCTCGGGTAAGTCCTTCCCTCCTCAGGCCTCAGTTTCCAACCATAGAACAGGGGGTGGACCAGAGGGTCACAGAGGCTCTTTGAGCTCTTATTGGGGTGGCAGAATCCAGCCTGCAGCTTGGCTCCTTGACTCAGAGGAAGCTTCTGAGAAGAGAATGCAAGAAAGTGAGAGGTTGTCCTTGGACCTTTGATGTGACACTTCCAGCAAGGGGGTGGGGGTGGTGGGGTTGTGCATGTGCTTCTGGAAGCCTGACCTGTGACAACCCTACTGGGCTCGGGAGTGCCTCTCATCCTTCCTGGGGCATATTGGGCCCAGACCCTAAGGTGACCCCTGTGATTTCTTCCTCTTGTTGTTCATGCTTTAGTGTAATTCTTTCCCCTTGAGTGTGGGTGAAAACTGTGACTTGCTTCTAACCAAAGAAAATATGGCAAAGGAATGGAATGTCATTCCCATAATTATGCTATGTTATAGAAGACTGACTTAGCAGACTGCAGAGAGATCCTCATTGCTGGTTTGACAGAGTGAATAGTTACTATGTTGGAGAAGGCCACTCAGCAGGCAGCTGCAGGAGGTCTCTAGGCCCTGAGGCAGCTCCAGCAGGTAGCCAGCAAGAGCCCTGGATCACATAGTCACAAAGAAATGGAATGGATTCTGCAGCCCCCTGAATAAGCTTGGGAGTGGGTTCTTCCCCAGCCAAACCTCCACATGAGAACACAGCCTGGCCACAGCTTGGCCGTGAGACTGAGCAGGTGACTCAGCCAGCAGTGCCCAGATTCCTGTTCCACAGAAAGTGTCAGGTAGTAAAGGTGTGTGTTGTTTGAAGTCGCTAAATCTATGGCTATGTTTTACGCAGCAATAGGAAACTAATTCGGGAAGCATCAGGGAAAGAACTGATCCCCGAAGCAACTGTCCTTCACCTCTGGCAGCATTTATGTTCCTTGAGGGTCAAATTCCTCACCTTTAAGTAGGGGGAGATTGGAGCCACCCTGGGATAGCTAAATCTGAGGGCCACTCAGCATGGCAGCTGGTACATATGGTAGTAGGTGCCACAACATAAGTCATTTCCTTTGTGAAATGTTGAATATAATCACCTCCAAGTGCCATGTGGTTTTGGGAAACCAGCCTGTACATTTGACTTGAGTGCTGTAAGACTTGCTTCCGTTATTAGGGATGTTATAGTTTACAAGGAAGTTTCTCACTGGGCAGAGGAGCTGGAATTAACCATGAACTAATAGTAACCAGGTATCCAGGGCAGTTAGTAGAAGTAGCTGTGTCTCTTCTTGGATTGCTCTGGGCTGCCGGGTCCTGGCTCCAGGTTCCAATGGGCCCATCGGGGATGTGTGGCCTCTGCTCTGTGCTGGTGGAATGTGGAGAGAGGAGAGCCGGAGTTGGCGCTGTTCCCTGCTCGCTGGCTTGGCAGGTTGGATGGATGGTTCTCAGTGACGGGGACGCGGTCAGCAGGGGCTGTGGAGGAAGAGTCTGACTCCCTGATCGGCTTTGAGGGGCTCCCAGGACAGAGATTTGGGCTGGGGGGTGGCCTGGGACCCACCTGGAGGCTGGGAGTCTGCAACGTGTGGCTGCCCACTGAGGGATGGGCACTGGAGAGGCCTCTGGGAGCCTTATTTGCCAATCTCCAATCCACAGGCAGAACAGAGGCCAAGCTGCTGGGGTCCGGCAGTGCAGTGCAATGGTTACGAGCTCAGAGCCTGGAGCTTCTCACCAGTTGGGTGACCTCAGGAAGTCACTTAGCCTCCTCTGTAAATGGGGACCCTACCAGACCACTTTCTAGGATCGAGGTGAAGGTAAAATGGTCCAGCCCCGGTAAAGCACTTGACACAGTGTCTGGTCCATCGTAAGTACCAGTGAGTCTTGGCCACTAATACCGGTAGGTCAGCCCTGGGAAGTCAGGCACACTTGTCTCTTGTCCAGTGCAAGCACCCAGTGTCACACAGGAGGTGCTCAATAGAGATTTGTGACATTAGTGGAAAGGGAGCCACAGGGCCTGCATCCCCTTGTTTGTCTCTTCATCAAAGTTACATCCTGCAGAGGATGCGGGAGTCCCTGAGTTAGATGAAGCGGCCTCCACTATCTCAGCTGGCCCAGTAATCTCTTCATTCTTGAGAGGCAGGGTGCAGGGCAGTAGGGCGGGGCGCCTCCTGGCCCCCAGGGATCCTGCCATGGATCTCTGCTGACTTCTCACCCTTGGGGTTCGTGTGGGGGGAGCTCTGGCCCCACTTGACCCCATGCTCTGACTCACACTGGCTTCTGAGCCCACCCAGAATGACTTTCCCAGCCACTGGGTCCTGTGCCCAGGCAGGGCCTGCCCCCACTGTTTACTCTTGGCAAGTGGGACCTTCCGATTTCTAAGAAAATGGCTTTAATTGGTAATTATCTCATGTCTTTATATAGCGTCTTTCATCAAGGGGCCTGCAGCACCCAGCTTGTTAAAATGAATCCTTAGAAGGTGCCGGGACTTCAAACATGTCTCTGGTTCATTGGGGCGCCTTGCAGGCTCCCCACAGTGTGAGCACCCCAAGGTCAGCGCAGGGCGTCTGCTGTGCCTCTGTGCCCCAGGGTCAGGTGGGGGCAGGAACATGACCTTGGGAGGCTTCACTGAAGTCTATAGTGTGCCCAGATCTGCACAGGGTGCTGAGGTGGGACAGCGAAGGGAGAAGGCCCTTCTCTCATCTTTATCTTTGAAGAGTTTAGTCCTTGCTCCTCCCCCAGGGCTGGGGACCCCTCCACAACCTTCATTCACTCACCACTCATCTGATGATTTCATTGAGAAATTCCTAGGTGTTGGGTTCAGCATTTCCTCCCAATGTTGCTTGTGGAAGCAACGGGGAACTCACTACCTGAATTCCTTCCTAGGTGGAATGGAAATCTGACTTTTCCCTCTGCCCCAAGCCACCTGATTCCTGTAACTGTTCCTCCAACAAGGCTTGGCTAGGTGGCCTTTCAGTTCCTGTATTGGTCAGGGAGAGAGAGAGATTGAGAGAGAGAGAGAGAGAGAGAGAGAGAGAGAGAGAGAGAGAGAGAGAGAGAAATTGATTTTAACAAATTGGCTCATGTGTTTGTGGAGGTGCAAGTTCAAAATCTGCAGGGTAGGCCAGCAGCTGGAGACCCAGAGAAGAGTTGCGGTCCAATTCCAAAACCCATGTGCTGGAGGAATTCCTTTCTTGCTCAGTCTTTGTTCTATTAAGGCCTTCAATTGATTGGATGAGGCCCACACACATTATGGACGGCAAAGTGCTTTATTCAAAGTCCACTGATTTAAATGTTAATCTCATCCAAAACACATTCACAGAAACATCCAGAATATTTCACCAGTATCTGGGCACCGTGGACTAACCAAGTCAACACATAAAATTTATTGTAGTCTCCCAAAAGGCAGGTGGTGAGAAGTGGACATGCAGGCCAGAACCACCCCCTACCCCCGTCCCCCACCCCCTGGCACCAGGGTCCAGAACTATGGATGGCAGAACAGTGTGGAGGAAGGAAACACGAAACCCCGTGCAGTTCATCATTAGTAGAGAAGTGTCCTCCATGGGGGAAGGGCCCTGCTCCTGTCCTCTCTCTTCCTGTTCCCTTTTCCCCCCTGCAGTCCACTTAAGTCCCTCTGTCTGATGCATCCTGGGCCTCCCTCCCAATCTTAGACAATCCTCCCCTCTGCTCTAGAGAAAGAAATCCCCTGTCCCTTTGGCTCTAGACCTTTGATGGCTTAGGGGTCTCAGCTCCCCATTCATCTAACAATAGTCAGTATTTCCCCCACCCCCAGCCACCTAAAATAGACGATATAAATAAATCAGGGCATTTATTATATGAATGTAACTTCAGTGCAAATCCCAAAGTCCTTCCTTTTAATAGGTTGTTGCTCTTAAATTTCTCTGATAGAGAAATCCCTCCCCAGCTCCGCCACCCTCACCCCATTCTGGGATGAAGATAGGTACCCAGGCCCGGGTCAAGACCTTCCCAGAGAAAGAGCTGTGGGACCACCCTCATAAAGAAAAGAGCTATAAACATCTCACCAGAGTGAGTACTGTTTTTATGATTTCTTTCTCAGAGTAACACAGACCAATTTCAAATCAAGGTGAATATACTTCCCTTGGCGGTATGGCCTTGGCTTGCTCCCTTCAGAGCAGTAGATCAGCTGGTGGGAGCCTGGCTTGATCACAACAGAACATGCTCTATCAGTAAAAGGCTCTTTTCTCTGCAGGGATGGACCTAGCTCAAATTATTTGATTTTTATTCCAAGTCTGGACCTAATGAAATGTGGAGGAGGTTTCATCTGACACATACAAAAGTAGAGCCATGAGTAATATTTTGTCACTTGCTATTTTTACTTGTGTGAATGTCTTTATATCATAATATTCCCCTGAAATATGATTTTTAACTGCCATATAGTATTTCATTGTGTGAATTTGATATAATTTCACTTATCCTTGTTATAGAACATTTACTACCCAGTTGTTCGTCTTCGGTGTGGTTTGTGTAGAGGAGCAAAATTTGCTACCCCAAAAGGTGTCTCTTTAGCATGAGGAATAATGTAGGCTGATTATTTTAAAAAAACAGAAGACTCAAAAAGTTTTTCTTGTGACCTCCCCCTTAACTGCCCAACAGAATTTAGACAAAGGGCCTGTTCCTGGAACAGATATCACCAGAGATATCGACAAAGATAGGTATGGTGGAGAGACTGGGCAGGCCCTAGAGATCAGCCTACTCCGCGTGCCATTGTCTCTGCATGGCCCAGCAAACATTTGTTTACCAAACATTTGCTTTTTTAATATCCAGGTAAATTGCCTTCTTCCTCTTTGAAGCCCCAAATCACACCCCGCTTACTCCTTAGCTCAAGATGGCATACAATCCTCAACTGCCGGGTTTGTCCTTGGGTCCCTCTACCTCCACATACTTGTGGAACCCCCGTGCATATGAAATTAAAGTGGGTTTTCTCCTGTTAACCCGTTACATGTCAATTTAATTCTTAGACCAGCCAGAAGAACGTAGAAGGTATGGAAGAAAAAGGGGTTCTATGGAGTGACCTCGTAGAGTGATCTGATCATAAATTCCTAAGTGGGCAGGTCACGGGGGTGGTCACACCCCAGGCATATACCTTGTTTAGTAAAAGGCTTAGCTTTGCCAAAGCAAGCCCTGTCCATTGTTTCTGTGCATCCAGGTAAACACACCTTTGAAATGCCTCTTTTCAGACTCCTCCTTCTAAAGCATGACCACCCTCAGGAGAGCACAGAATCTTGGTAACTTTCCTTGGTTTCTCCCCTTTTCATGTCATCTTCTCTAGTTCCCTCCTTAATTTCAAATGCATAGCAGAAACTGCAAAACTGACATTCGCTGCAGCATTTGAGATTTCCCCAGCATATGTTATCAGCTTGCCTCAAATAAACTCTTATGAAAATTCTCTACAGGTTTGGATGTTTCTTATGTTGACAACGGGTAGAGGGAAATTTCTTCTTCTTGACATTTGCTATTAATAAAGAAGGCACAAGAAACATCACATCTCAAAGAAAAGATGGAGAAATTTGGCTACATTAAAATGGAGAACATCGACTCATCAGAAAATAGACTAAAGAAAGTAAATAGATAAGCTACAAACTGGGAGACGATGCCAGCAAAGGCTTGATATCAAGAATAAATAAGAAATTCTTGTAAGTCAATAAGAAAAAAATCTAATAGAAAAATAGTCAAAAGACCAGAACAGGCATTTCATACAAGAAGAAATAAGACCAATAAACTTAAGAAGACATGTTCAACCGCTCGAAGTAATCAGTCAAGATCTCTGTGTGTGTATTAGTTTCTAGGGGCTGCTGTAATAAAGCACCTTAACTGAGGACCATCAACAACAGAAATTCATTGTCTTACGGTTCCGTGCTGGAGGCTGGAAGTCCAAGAGCAAGGTGTGGGCAGGGTTGGTTCCTTCCGAGGGCTGTGAAGAAGAATCTACTCCGACCTCTCTCCTGGCTCCTGGTAACCTCGGGTGTCCCCAGTTTTATAGATGGCATCTCCGTGTCTCACATTGTCTTCCCTTTATGCATGTCTCTGTGCCAAATTTCCCAACTTTAGAAGGATACCAGTCCTGTCAGATTACAGGCTACTCTAATGGCCTCATTGTAATTTGATTTTTACCTCTGTGAAGAACTCATCTACACATCAGGTCACAATCGCAGGTCCTGGGGGTTAGAACTCCAATATACTTCTTTTTGGGCGGAGGGGGCGGGGGAGCACAGTTCTGCCCATACACCTTAAGACACCAGTTAGAACCCTTGCATTGGCAAGAACTTACGAGTCTGACAACAGGTGTTGGAGAGGATGGGCTCAACAGGGTCTCGTACACAGCTGGTGAGAGTGAAAATTGACACAGTCACTTTGAAAAACATTTTGACGCTGTCTAGCAAGGTTGATTATGTGCATTTCTATTTTTAGCTATATTCCCAAGAGAAGCTCTTGCCCACATGTACCAGGAGACAATTACCAGAATGTCCAAGGCAGCACTGTTCATGACAGCAAAAGGATACCCATCAGTAGAAAACCGGACACATTAATGTGCTATCATCACATGACGGAGAACAAACCACATAGAGCTTCATGCAACAACATACATGAATTTTGCTGTAATGATCAGCTATTGTCACAATAACACTGCATGAGAAATCACCCCCAGTCTCTCTCCAATAGTGAAAGCAACAATCATTCATTCTCACAAATCTTTAGCCTGGCTGGGACTCGGTTGATCTTGGCTGATCTAGACTGAGCTTGGCTGGTGGCTCTGCCTGAGCTGAAGGTCTGTGGATTGGCCAGCACTGCTCTGCTCAAAGGTCTCACGTCAGTATTTAAATTTTCAGACTTTACAACACAACATGGCCAAGCTCAAAGTCTTGGGACCGGGAAATCGTCAGCCCCTGATAAGGCCGTCTGGACGGTGTGAAAGATTGGAGCCAGTCATTCAATTTCCCCTACTTAGTAACGTAATGCTGAGTTAAAAAAGCAAGTCCCAGAAGATTTTTGCTGCCCCTTTATATTAAAATTTAAAAATAAGCAAAGTTAAACAACATATAATTTAAGAATACATGAATATGCAATAAAATGAAAATAAGCAAGAGGATAATAGACACAACATTCCGTGTGGTTGTTCCTTGGCTTGCAGAACAGAAGTTCAGGTGGACAGAATGCAAGTTACTGGTGGTGTTCTAATTATTGGCTTGGATGGTGGGTTCATCGTATTCATGATATCAATCAATCCATCGATTAAACGGAGAAAAGGAAAAGGCCAAGCACAGGCAATGATGAGGGTGTCCCATTAACTAAAGGTCATGATTAGTCTATTTCTGTAAACGTGAGCTCCAAAAAGCTCTGCTGGGCCATCTGCTGACCGAAGGCCCAGCTAGACCCGGGCAATGTCGTTCTGGGTCCTTACCATCTCCCACGTTCCTGAAATATCTCCTTCAGTGTATGTGTTTTTCTCCCAAAGTAGGCTCAGAATTGTACTCAGAACTCTAGGCTAGCACCCACTCAGAAGAGAAAAGCGGAGAAAGGGAAGTCCTTCTCCTATTTCCCAGAGAACCTCATCCTTCTGGGATTACAGTCCCATGGCAGAGGACACCTGGGTGTCTGGTCCTATGGCCCCAGGACATGTATCATATTTGGTTGAGGGAAGGAGTTGAGAATCTGTCTAGGAAAAGGGTTGCCATGTACAGCTATTCAGGTTGCACACTGCTCAACAGCCAAGGCAACTGTTTCCACTGGAAGCCAGGTTCTAGGTCATTGCAGTACGTCTGAGCAGCACCCCCTGGAGCTGTGCGTGGTGGCCCTGCTTCAGTGACCAGCTCCAGGGGTGTGGGATTAAAGACTGAAACACAAGGTCACTGTGGGTCATGTCCAAGGAGGCCTGCTCTCTGCAAGACAGACAGCATTCAGAATCACTGGACCCCTGGGATTCTAGCTGTGGGGACAGAGCCAGGAGGGCAGTTTCAGCCTCTCACCCTCACGTGGAAAGGTGCTCACTCGGGTAGTAAATGGCCGTCAACTGTGATTGGATGGCCGTCAGCTGTGGCTAGTTGGCCGTCAGCGGTAACCAGTGAGCCATTGGCCACTGATATAACTGCTGTGGCTAAGCTAGCAAGCGCGGTGGAGCATGGATTGTGGATTGCAGAGAAGCGGACGGCAGGTTGCGAATCAAGTGGCTCCTGCTTCCTTTGTCTCCAACCCAGCCACCAGCGAGACTATAGTGGTATGACTCCCCTATCTATGGCTCCGTGGGTGTTCCTTTTTGGCCTCACCATATCCTGCGTTCTTATGTGGGGAGCGGGACTTGAGACCCCGCATGACACCCTGCATGACACTAGCTCAAGAGGGACTGGCCAGATAGTGGCATGGAGCCAGACAGGGGACGCCAGGGGAACCTAGGGCTCAAGCAAAGACAGGAGACAGGCGAGAGGTAAAGGGCTCATAGTCTGGCAGAAACAAGGTCCTGTCAACCCCTCAGCTCCTCCCATGCCATTCCTCCCCCTGGGGGGAGTTTTGCACAAACAGAACACTTCACATCCCTTGAAAGTGGCAGGGAGAGACAGGGAGAGAATAAGGTTTAAAGAACCTGGATCCTTGCTGGACTGGGGGTCCCACTGAGGGGATCCAGGAGGTTCCAATTCCCTAAGGCTTCACCCCAGCCAGGCTCAGTATTGGAGGTAGGGTGGGTAGGGGCAGGCCTTTCAGAGACTGCCCTGGCGCTGAGGGCTCCAGACTGTGTGAACTGACGTGTGAGAAAATGAGGGGGGCGGCAGGGTTTCCTCTGTGGAGCCCATGGTCTGGAGGGCCTAGTAGTGACTCCTGCACCCCAGAACAGCACCTCGGGTCCAGGCGGGCCAAGGGTCCAGCCTTCGGTGCTCACTCAGGGGAGCAGACAGACCCCTGAGTGAGGCCAGGTCGGCTGCCCTTCCCTACACCAAGGCCGTACAAGGCCAGAGGTAGCCCGGCTCCCCCACCATTCCCTCAGCGCCCCCCAAGAATAGGGAGATGGAGGTCGACTCAACAGTCCATATTTCTTTTTTAAATTTAGTTTGTCAAACTTAAGCATATACCTCAGTTAGAGTCTATAGTAAGAGTTGTGTCATTACAGTTACACAAGGCTTGTCCCTCCTTCTGCCCCCGCTCCCCTGCCTCAGAGACTATTCTTAATTCTAGCTGATTCTTTCAGTAGTCCATCCATAGCACTAAGTAACATGCCTGCATTGCTACTAGTCAGCTTCTCAGTGTCGACATTATCTATGGACTGCCCACTAGAGGAGGTGAGCATTTCACACCACACACACACACACACACACACACACACACACACACACACACGATCCACATTTCCCAACCCACCAACCTCCCTAATATACCCACACTCCATTCAATCTAAGACGCTGCCACTTCCTTGGTCTTACCAGAGGTATTCCAGAGGTATCAGTGAACAGTTCTCACACAAGTGAGTAAGTCCAGAGCTAATCTGAGTCTATAATCTGCTGATGACAGGGTGCTATGAACAGGAAGTGTTCCCTGGGAATTCACCTTCTGGAAGTGCAACGACCTCAAGGCCGGCACATATGCTGGGCCCAAGGAAGGTTGGGCCATGAGGTCTTAAAATTGGGGGAGACCTTGTCACTGACGGCCATCTCCTTTGTCAATGACTTCAGCTTCAGGGGTACAGTGCAGTGATCAGGCATCTACATCATCCTTGAGGTGATCTCCCTAAAGAGACAAGTGTCCATCGGATACCCTACAAAAGCTTTACAACATTATTGATTACATTCCCCAGATTAATTTTCAAACCCCGTGGCCATCTTGTGGTTACTGATTGTTTTCTAATCCCCTCACCTTCCCCTTTACCCCCACTCCCCCTGCCCATCTAGCAACTCTCGTTTTTCCTCTATGTCTCTGAAACTGTTTCTGATTAGTTCATTCACTTATTCTTTTCTTTAGATTCCGCTTATAAGTGAGATCATATGGTACTTATCTTTCTCTGTCTGACTTATTTCACTTAACATAATGTTTTCTAGGTCCATCCATGTTGTTGCAAATGGTAAGATTTCTTTCTTCTTTATGGCTGCATAATACTCTATTGTATAAATGTACCACAGTTTCTTAATCCAGTCATCTACCGATGGGCATTTCTGTTGTTTCCGTGTCTTGGCTATTGCATATAGTGCTGCAATAAACATAGGGTGCATATATTTTTTTGAATTAGAGTTTTGAATTTCTCCGGATAGATACCGAGGAGTGCTGGCTCATGAGGTAGTTCCATTTTCAGATTTTTGAGATACCTCCATACTGTTTTCCATAGTGGCTGCACCAATCTGCAATCCCACCAACAGTGCACAAGTGTTCCCTTTTCTCCACATCCGCGCCAGCACTTGTTGTTTGTTGATTTATTGATGATAGCCATTTTGACTGGGGTGAGGTGGTATCTCATTGTGGTTTTTATTTGCATTTCTCTGATGGTTAGTGAGGTTGAGCATTTCTTCATATGTCTGTTTGCCGTCTGTATGTCCTTTTAAGAAAAATGTCTCTTCATGTCCTCTACCCATTTTTTAATTGGGTTGTTTGTTTTTTTGGAGTTGAGTTGAGTGAGTTTTTTATAAATTTGTGGTATTAACCCCTTATTGGATATATCGTTGGCAAATATCTTTTCCCATTCAGTAGGATCCTTTTTTGTTTTATTGGTGGTTTCCTTTGCTGTGAAAAAACTTTTTAGTTTGATGTAATCCCACATGTTTATTTTTTCTCTTACTTCCCTTGCGCGAGGGGATATTATCAGTAAAACTCTTACTCCGGGTAACGTCTGTAAAGTTTCTTCCTATATTTTCTTCTAGGAATTTTATGGTTTCAGATCTTACATAAAAGTCTTTAAGCCATTTTGAATTTATTTTTGTATATGGTGTAAGGAGGTGGTCCAGCTTCATTTTTTGCATGTGTCTGTCCCGGTTTCCCAGCCCCATTTATTGAATAAACTGTCTTTACCCCATCGTACATTCTTGCTTCCATTGTTGCCAACTCTTCATTACAGGTGAAAAAACGGAAACCATGGGGAAATTAAGTAATGTGCACAAGTTAGAGAGTAGGCAGGCCCAGCAGGACTCGAACCCAGGTCTATCTGATTCCAAATTCATGCTCTAGTCTTTCCACAGCCCCCAGATCCCTGGAGAGCAGACTGGGGGTGTATTGCCAGTTCCCCTCCAGATCAGCCCACAAATGTAGGCGCTGGGAGGGGCATCCAGAGAGGGCTCTGTTCTCCATTGTTCCCCGGCCACTGCGGGTGCCCCTGCCTGAGGGGTGGCTGGGCTCCCTGGCTCAGCAATCACCCCTGGAGAGTGGCTGAGGTCCGGCTGGGGCCATGGGTGACCAGCTAGGGTAGGGAGCCCTGTCTCATTTCTGGGGTGTGGGGATATGAGGGAGGTTTAAAAAGTTACCCATCCACCCCCATCCTTGCTTCTGATTGACCCCACCCTGAGCCAGGCTAGGGTAGAAGCTGCTGGATGCTGGGCAACCTGGCTAATTGCTAAGCTAGGGCAACAGGGTGTGGTTTGACATAATTATAGTTTTTTCTGTTGCTGCCGGCCTGGCTCACAGAAGAGGGTGTAAGGAGGCTCCAATCACACATTAGCACAGCAAATTGGGCCTGTTTGGCAGCCTCCAGGCCCCTGGCAGGGCCCCACTGCCTGGCCCACCCTCTAGTGCAGGATGTCCTGAGTCTCAGGGGAGGGCCCACCCCACCCTTGCTCCCCGCTCAGCTCCCAGGTGTCCCTTTGGGGATGGGGTAGAAGTCTTCCAGTAGCACTTTGAATCAGCGCTTTCTCACTCCAGCCTCCACTTAGCTGTCCCATGAGATAAGACCTGCCTATCTCCTGAGGGAAAGAAAAGGTTGTACCTTGTAAACCAGGGGCCTGGCCCTACCACCCACTATGGCTCTGCTGGTCCTTTCTCTTCTCCACCAGGTTGACCTCTTAGACTCTTTTCACCCCAGAGTTCTCTTCTGCTCTGAGCCCCCACAGAAATGCCCAGTAGGGCTTGCGATGCACATACGTGAGCCCACATTCCCCTTTCATCACCCCACTTGTGGAGGGCAGGGGTCTGAGACAATAGAAAGAGCAAGCGACTGGAGCCAGCTGCAAGGTGGTAAAAGTGCTGGCCCAACTCCCCTTACCCATTCTGAGCCTCAGCTTCCACAGCTGTCGAGGAGAGAGGAGAGAGGAGGAATCGCTCAAGGGCTCGGGAAGGGCAGACGGGGATGCTGAGACACAGAGGGCAATGTCCAGGTCCAGGCCAGGTGGAGGGGCTGGCGTGGGGTGAAGGCTGGGCCTACCCTTGATGTTGTTCCCAGCTGGAAAAGGGGGCCTGACCTCCATCCCTCCTCTGGCCTCTTTCCAACTCAGGCCTTTCTGGCTGTGGAGAGAGTGACCACCTGCCATGCTCACATGTCCCAGGTGAGCACCCTGGCTTCCTGGGCGCACATAATCAAGTGTGGGACAGAGTCCCTTGGGCCTAGGTCTCAGTTCTGGCCACTTTCTGAGCACCCTGAGCCCGGCTGGGTGGGAGTGGCAATTGTAAATGTGTCTACAATGTAAATGTGTCTACAAACTCTTTGAGAGGCGGGGGCTGTATCACCTCTCCTTGCCACAGGGCCGGGCAGGCCTTGGTGACTGCTTTGCCCAAGATAGTAGGGTAGGAGTATCACTACATGACTTCTGAGCTCAGGTCACAAGAAGCCATGGAGCTTCCACCTTATTTGCAGGTACACTTGTGCTGGAGTCCTGAGCCACCACCATGTTAGAAGTCTGACTGCCATGAGGCCGCCATGCCGTGAGGAAGCTCAAGGTCCATGGAGAGGCCACTGTAAGCGCTTTGCTCAACAGTTCTTGACTTTGAGTCTTCCCAGCCCCCACACCTAACACAGGAGTGGTCAAGCCTTCAGATGATGCTAGCATTAGCTGTCCAGCCACTCCAGCCTTAAAGTCTTCTCAGCTGAGGTCTCAGATGTTATGAAGTAGAGACCAGCTGTCCTCACTATGCCTTTTCTGAATTTCTGACCCACAGAATCTATGAGAGCACCACTGTGCTTTGTGATTCTTTGTGTAGCAATAGTTAATAACCCAAACAGTGAGATTTAAATTGGGCGATGGGGAGAAAGTTCTTCCCAAGAGCCTGAGTTGGAGAGGGCTGTGAGCCGAGCTGTGACCACCAGGGGGATGGAAGATGGCAGCTGCAGAGGTGAGTGTTGGTTCTAGCTGGGTAGGTATACAGGCCCTGGCCCATCTGATGAACTGACATAACTGCCACAGTTATGCTCCTCCACCAAGGCTGTTTGTCTCTAGGTGAGAGCCCTCAGCCCTTCAGCCATAATTCATGTGATTAGATGCTGCTAGCCTCTAAAAAGCCCTCCTCCTAAAGCACAGTACTAGGACCAAGCATAAGGTTTCTGTTGTTTGAGTAGGTCACTGGAAGGTAGCACTGTCAGCTCCCTGGATTGAGGACTTAGCCCTCTATTAATGCAACCCAAGAATATATTCACTTTTACAACCACATGTCTGAGTTGAGCTGACTGTGAACTACAATCCTTAGGTTGCTCTTGTGCTGCTGTGAGTACTGGCAACTCTTCAGCCCAAGTTAGTGCTAGGTCTGACCTGCCTGAGGCTACAGTGGCTGGGAGGACAAGTCACCATCACTATCTGGGGAGTGATGCTGCACTGAGAGCTCTGGACCCCCGAACCCCTGGATCAGCCTGGCTGTGATTCAGTCAAGAGGCCACCCCGTCCACCTCTGCAGCCACTCAGGTCTGAGGAAGGCAATGTGAGCATATGGGAAGGATCCCAGCAGTCAGTAGTGGGGAATCAAGCCAGAGCACAGGAGGGTATGAGTTCTGATACCTGCTTCTCACCATTCCCCATCTTCTTATTGCTTCCTCAGTAAAGAGATCAGAGATTGGGTGAAGGAGCAGGACCCCTCACCCCAGGGGACTCCCCAAAAAAGCCCCAGGAGGCAGGGCCCTATAACCAGGCAGTTACACGCTCCCTGAGGCCCACCGTCCCCACTCAGAATCCAGACCAATAAATCTGGCATTGAGCTGAGGGACATTCAACATGCACTGCTGGCATAGTAGCCCCCCTGCTCTTGGTTGAGGCATCCTCCACTCCCAAGTGACCAGGATCAGAGCTTGGGTCAGGCCAGAGCTGTCCACGCCCCTGCAATTAATATTTCTGGCAGAACCCGGATGTAGAGCCAATTAGCCCTTTTCTCCCTCTTACCCCAAAGGAAATTGCCTTTCTCATCCGTCAACTCTCTAATTACCAGATGGGATGACTGAGATTTTGAGGACAATTAGGGGGCGGTCTGTCTTTTCCCAAACTCCCTGGTGTCCCCTCCTCCCCAGGCCCGCCCCTGTCTGGAGCCTTCCTCTAATTTGGAGCCACTTAGAAAAGACAAAGAAACCTTTAAAGCTAAGAAGAATGTCTCCCGGATGCATCCTGCCTGTTTTATAGCCGTGGCTGAGGCCAGCCAATGTGTTAGTTAGTTCTGCAGAAGCACGAGGGAGGCGCCCTGTTCAAGGGGCCTGTGGCCACAGCGTCCTGCCGTAAAAATAGCTGCGGGTTTGATGGCTGGAGGAGGAGAAAGGGCAGGATTTGTCTGCCCAGCGTGCCAAGAGGCACTCTAAACCAACAGAAGAGGACCCTCCAAGCCAGGTCTGGGAGCTCTTTTCTGGGTCCCACTTGGGCCTTCAAGGTCACCTCTCAATGGTTGGGATAACACTTGGGAGCAGTCCTCTCCCACCTGCCTGACCCTGGACCCTCACTCACTTGCCTGCATATCTGAGCAGCTCTGTGGGTGCCCTGGGACATTTCACACATTCGTCTGCTCTTCTCCCAGAGCAATGACAATTCCTATTGTGTCCTCCTCATTCTTCAGGGCCTAGTCTGCCGGTTCCCAGTCCATAATGCCCCCCATGAACGTGTGGTGACACTTTCCACCTGGGTCCTCTCACTCTTGGAAACACACCTGTTTTGTTCACCACTGTGTCTGCAGTGCCCAGCACTCGATAAGTACTCAATAAATATTTGATGAATGTATGAATAAAAGCATAAGTCTGACTGGGTTACTAAAATGATCCAAACCTATGGGTTGTCAAGGATGAGTTCTTAGTCCCCCAGAACACCCAGTATAGGGCTACAGAAGACCATCAATGAGCATGGCCAATTTGAGATGCCTTTGCTTGAAAAGTGGTGAGCTCTCCATCAAAGGTAGTATGCAAGCAAGGGCCACTTGATGGGGAGGCTGCAAAGGACACTCAGGATCTAGCAGGGCTGGACTCAGAGGGCCGATGGATTTCCATCTGAGCTCCTGGAGGCCTCGAGCTGGGGCAATGGTGGTAAGGCCAAGGGAAAGGCAGGTGGCCTTGCTCTACAGAGTGGAGGTCAGAGACAGACAGTGATCCCAGTGGGAGAGGAGAGGGGAGGGAGCAGGTGATGTGAGCAAAGGCTTCACGGAAGGAGACGGAGGGAAGCACTTGTAAACAGTGGCGATCAAGGTAGTGCCTGGCCAGGGCAGGGACCCAGGGCTGTGGGCCCGGGAGCGCAGGGGACAGCCTGCTGACCATGAGGAGTTAGTGGTAGGAGGTTAGGAGTGAGGGGTGACAGGTGACGTCACCTGCCCTACCTTGTTTTAGAGTGGTCTGGGCGACACCGGTCACCTGGCAGGGGCGTCTCTACGAAGGCAGTTGGTCTCTTTCAAGTTTCCTTCTGGGCTTGGTCACCCCTGGGACCTCAGGTCGCCCTCTGGAAAGTGGGATGTTCTTCCCCAGGAGCTAAGTACTGCTTTGACTCACCGGAGCCAAGCTGGGAATTCCAGTTTCACGGCTACTTGCTCCCAGAGGCCCCTGGCTGGGAGCACAGACCCCTCAGGGTTCTCTCTGACCCCAAGAACTGGCTGTCACAGCAGTCAGTTTGGAGCCATAGTCAGTTAAGCCAATGTAACCCAGCGATGGCAGCAGACTCGCCACAGGCCCACCCAGCTGACGAGGGACTTCAACGGTGAGTTTTCATCAAGGACTCCAACCCTGTGGGTTGTCCACCCTCCAAACCTGGGCCGGTGACTTCATTCAGTGCCCACCTCCTTCCCACGGCACTGGGCCCGGTTGCTGGGTTGTTGGCACCGTTTCTCAGATGCAGAAACTCAGTGTCTGTGCATTGCTGAGCGAGGGTCCCACAGTGAAGGCGGAACTCAGAGCTTTCCCTTCTCAGGGTCGTTGCATGCTCCCCACACCCCCACCCCTGCACCCCAGGAACTAATGTTTCCCAACCCTCTCTTCCCGGGGGGTTCCAGGGGCTCCACCAGATTTCTGACCAGCTCTTCCTTCTTTCATAATATGAAGGAGGCGGCCAGGGCAGGAAACAGTCAGGACTAATTTGCCAAGCGCTTGCGAACTCGGTGACTCACACCCACCTCACCATGATTCCCTCTGCATTTCCTTCCGTCCCCTCCGTCCCACAGGCTGGCTGGCTTAGGGCTGTCCTGGGCCCTCAGGAGCCCCTCCGTGGCCTGGTGGTGATCCCCGGAGGCAGGAGCTTAGGGGCATCCAGCCCTTGCGTGAGGAGGCCTCCTGCCAGCAGGAAGTAGGAAGTATAGCTCAGATGGCATCATCTCTCCTGCTCAGCAAGCCCAGAGCCTGCGGCCCAGGTCCAAGCTCATGGACTGGGCAGGAAAGGCTGCTCCCAGGGCTGGTACAGACAGCAGCCACCTGTCCCTCCTCGGAGGCCCAGACAGGGCAGGCCCCTGCCTCGCTCACACAGTCTGATTCCTGCAGTGGGTCGAGGTGGGCTGGGACTGGAATCCAGGCTCCTGCCCCCGGGGACGATTCCCCTTCACCCCAGCTTGCTGTGGAGCCTGTGGTAGGTCCCTGCCAGGGCACAGCATGTCAGGGCCTGGCCCCAGCTCAGGGCAGAGGTTCCATGTCTCAGGGAGGTCAGAGGGACTGGCCATAGTCAGTCAGTCCGGGATGGCTCAGGGAGGGGAGCATTGGGATGGGCAGAACCTTCTGGAAACTTCCTTCTGGAACTACTAGAAAGAGGGGCTATCATCCTGACACCACCACTTATCGGCCTTGGGCAAGTCACTTCCCCACCTGTGCCTCAGTTTCCTCACCTGGAAAATGGGGTAAGGATTGACTATGAAGACACATGTTTTATGAGTAGAACATAGCCCGACCTTTAAAATGTTAGCTACTCTTCTTCTTATCAGCATCATCACATTCTCTCCCCCAAAGCAGCGGCTCAGTCATACCAGGGCCTAGGGGCCTAAGGCCAGCTCCCGGGACAGTTAAGCTGTCCTGTGCCCGGGGACAAGTGGGCTCACTGACTGAGCCCAGCACTGCCGGCCCTGGCAGCCGATCAGACGTGTTGGGCCCCAGGCGGGGGTTGACTTGGCTGGACAGACGGGGCAGCCGGGTTGCACTGGACACACAGTGGGGCCCACCAGGGACAGGTGCAAGGGTCAGCCTGGCACATGTGCTGGAGAATTCTCAGGCTGAGCCAAGCTTCGTGGGGATGGGCCATGTCCAGATACGTGTGTGTGGCCAGAGTGGAATGGAGATTTGATTTTTCAATTCTACCTCGTCAGCATCACCTCCATCTTTCTTTTGTCTCTTTGTTTTTTAACTCCCTGGGCTTTTTCAATGCCCTGAGGGGGCCAGGTCTGGGGAGGGTAACAGTGGCACTCATAACTACAGGGCAATAGTAGTCCTGTTGGTTGCAGGGCACCTGTGGGCCAGATTGATGCAGAAACCCTCTGCACGAGTTGACCAGGGGGTGTCACCTACTCTGCACTTTTTCATAGGAGAGGACTGAGCCTTCTGGAGGATGGTGTCCCACCCAGAGTCACACGGCCTAAGAGGTCAGACAATGTTGCAGCCCTGAATTCCCCCAGCTGGTGGAGGTGGGAGCTCTCCTGGCCTTGCCTGGCCCACGGCCACGTCTTCCCAGCTGGTTCTAGGCCTCTGCTTATTGTGTGTCCTTAGCCGAGAGGCCCTTCCCAGGCCTTGGTGCCTTAACTACAGAGATCCGGTTGGCCCAGTGCTGCTGGAGATCTTCATGGCTTGGACCATCTCTGGATCCCACAACCCCACCCACTCTGAATGGCCCCAGACAGGTGTCTGGCAGGGAGTCTCCCATCCTGTCTTTTGTCATCTTCCAAACTGTTGTCCGGACCTGGAGCACTATTTAAAGACCCATCTCTGGACTGTCCCATCCCTGCTGCAGCCTAAAGGAGCACTCCAGACCATGGTAGGCTGGGGCTTCCCTGCCTCCTGACCCTGACCTCATCCCGTGACCTTGACTTGATTTGTGATTCTGACCTTCACCTCATTGCCTGAACTCACCTTATCCTTGACCTTGCTCCTCTCACTGACATCCTTGCCCTTGACCTGATATCCCTGGTCCTGAGTTTTTCTTCGCCCGTGGTGTCATGCCTGCACCTGGCCCACCCTGGGCGGCCAGTCCATCTATATGGGTCCTGATTTGGGTCTGCTTTGCTAGACTGGGTGGGGAGAGTAGAGAGAGACAGGGAGAACACAAAGACATGGCAGAAGTGGGGCTCTGCTCCTGCTGAGGGGACATGGAGCCTGTGGGGTCAGTCTGGGATTCTAGGACAGCTGGGACCCATGGAGCCTGAGGTGGGGCCTGCTGGCCTTGCTTCAGGGTCCTTCAGGCCATATGGGGCCTGTCCTGCTGCTTTCCCCTTGTCCTGCCATCCGGCCCAGGGTATCCCTGTGGTCTCTCAAGGGCACTGTTCTTTCAGGGCCATCTCACACACACTCATCAGTCCCTCTTGGCCCGAGAACTCTGACTCGGCTGTCAAGCCCCCGCTCAGAAGCCACCTCCTCTGGCAGGTGTGCCTTGAGTGCCCCAGTGACAGAGCGGCTTCTCTGTGTTCTCAGCGCCTGTCCCTCCCTCCATCATCCGCTACTGATTGTCTGTCTCCCTGCTGGACTATGGGTTCCTTGGGAACAGGGATGGGGCCTGTTTCAGCTCTGGGCCCCTGGGTCTGGGCACAGGGCCTGGCTGGAGGTCAGCAGGTGCCTAATACATGTCCTGATGCGTTGAGATACGCACAGATGAGGAAAAGGAGGCTCAGAGTCTGCAACAGATTTTCTTAATATCACAGAGGCTGTGAGCAGCGAAGCCGGGATTAGAGCTCAGGTCTGGGCAACCCTCTTATGCTTTAAGGTGCTCCTTTCAGGGAGTTTTATTTTTCTAGTGGCAAGTTATAATAAGGGAATTCCCAAGACAGTTGGGCTGCAAAGGGTCCCGGCTGGGAGGTCAGAAGCCTGGTCAGGGCCTGTTTCCCGCTGTGCAGTCCTCCCTCTCAGGGTTTCAGAATAGGGCTGGGCACACAGTAGGGCGATGTTTCACAGGATGGACGTGGAAGGCTGGGGTGAGGCAAGGATGGGTGATGCTGAGCACAGTTCTAAGGAGAGAAAGGACAGAATATTCCACAGACGGAAGTGATCGTTTTTTATTAATCAGAGGGAAATGTATATGTAATTATGTGAGATGAACTCTGCAGGGAGGTTCTTTTCTTTATGATGTCTGAAGGGATTTATAAATATTACAGAGGTTTTACAGCATCATAACGTTCTGGCTGCCCTGCCAGCCCCCTTTCAAAGGATTAGTGGAGACAAAGCACCCAGTAAAAGCTAATTATAAGTCAGCCGGGTGCTGCTGCTCCTGAAGTGAGCCCAGGCGCCAGAGGGAAGTGGGGGAGAGTGCAGGGGTGGGGGAAGTTGGATGGTGGGACAGGAGTGAGCTGGGGGGAGGGGAGACCACACAGGTACTTGGGTGGGGGCACAGGAAGCCCATGCTCTGGGGATGGGTAGACAGGGCTTGGCTGGAGGGCGGTGTAGGCTGAGATGGAGGCAGGAGCTGGGGGTGGGGGTGTGTGAGCAGGAAGCCTGTATCTGTTCCACCTCTGAGCCAGTTTGGGGACTCCTTGCACATGGCTGCTGAGGGAAAGGTCCCCTCCTCAGGGGAGGACCAAGAGCTTTCAGCAAATGCCCAATAATGGACTGTCAGGCACAATGACATCCTGAAAGAAACGTGGAGACAGGAAGGCTGGTCAGAGAACCTGGAATTATTCCATGTGGGTGGTCGCCTGGCTACCTGCTGGGGAATTCTCCTCCGAGCTTTGGGTTGCTATTTCCAAACCGGTCCCCACTCTGAGCTAGGCCCTGGTGGGGGCAAGGGCCCTCAGGGATGGCCAGACACAGACATATGGAAGGGCAGCGTGGTACATGTGCTACAGGGTATGGCTGCCCTAAACTGATGGGGAAGGAAGAATCTGAGAGCTTTAAATTGTCCTGGGGGTCACGGAAGGCTTCTCAGAGGAGATGGCAGAGGAGTAGAGCCTGGAGGGTGAGGATTCTATTAGATAGAAGGCAGGGAAGGCGTTCCAGGTGGTGGGAATGTCAGGAGCAAAAGTTGGGGGAGAAGGAAGCTCAAAGAAGGTTTGGGGCAGAGTGGGGGCACTTAGGTGGGTGGGTGTGGAAGCTTTGGGAGAGGGACAAAGGACAGACCTTACAGGCTGAGAAGCCCCAGTGTTATCCTAAGAACACTGGGGAGGACGGCAGGAGAGGAGATGGGCCCTGTCTGTGGTCTGATGCTACAAAAGATGCCCCTCTCTGCTTCACAGCCTGGGCGCAGACCACCCACCTTCCGGAGCCCGGGGGCCCAGGTCAGGAAGCAGCTGTCTGGCCCCGTGGGGTGGGCGCTCCGCAGGCTTCTTGCCGTGAGCTGGAAAACCACCCTGCTTATCTGCAAGGCTTCATTAAGGGCTTTGTCTGTCTGTCTGCTGTGGGCTGGAGGGTGGCAGGTGTGTCACTCAGGACGGTGACACTGTGGGAAATGAGGCATGAGGGCTGGGAGGTGGTGAATGGCTGAGCTCACAAGGAAGGGCTTCTGCAAGCCTCCCCTGGTACCTCACAGGCGCCGAGAAGAGCCCGGAAAAGAACAGAAGGAGGAGCCAGCTCCAATGTGTTCTCCATGTTTGATCAGTCCCAGATCCAGGAGTTTAAAGAGGTTGGTCAGTGTGAGCTGCAGCTTTGGGAGGACTCATGTATGAATCACCTGGGGGGCTGGCAAGGCACGCGGTCATCCCTCAACCCCTGAAGGAATGACGTCGCTAATCTTAGTGGCCACCTGGTTTGCCTCAGAACCTGCAGGTGTGTCTGCTGTCCTCGGGCAGTCCCGACCCCTCTCTCCCTGGGCCTTTGCTTCCTGTGTGACCTTGGGCAAGTCCTTCCTCTCTGAGCCTGTTTTTCTCTCAGTGCAAGAGACTTGCTGTGGGCATGACAGGAGGGATGGGCAGGAAGCCCCAGCAGTGGGAGCTCGGTGTGGGTGGCCCGTCACTCTCATGCTGGTCGCACTGAGCTGCATAACCGGGTGGCCAGAAGGACATGCCCTGAGGTTCCCCGGGCAGCAGTTTGTAGGAGGACCGCCCCCTGGGGAGAGGGGTTGTTTCTGGGGAGGGAAGCTGGGTTGGGGTGTGTCGGTGGGCTCAGTGCCCATGTCTCTGCCAGGCCTTCACCATCATGGACCAGAACCGCGATGGCTTCATTGGCAAGGAAGACCTGAGGGACACCTTTGCTGCCCTGGGTGAGTGACCAGCAGCCAGGGAGACTTGGGGCTTGGAGCAAAGCCGAGCCCGGGCCATCCAGAAAGAGTGAGTGGCTACGGGCAGCCAGGACAGTAGGCACAGTGAGGACGAGGGGCTCGTGTGCCATTTGGGGGTGCGGGAAAGGAGCGGCTGTTGCCTGGCAGGTCAGAAAGAACTCCTGGCTAGTTAAGGAGGGCTCTCCAGGGAAGCAGGGATGGCATTTCAGGCTCAGGAACAGGCCTGTGCAAAGGTCTGGAGTGGAAGGCCCAGGTGGGGCAAGGGGTCAAGACACTGCGGTTGGGAGAGGCCGGCGATGGGTGCAGATCTCAAGGATACGGGGCTTTGGCTGCCAAGGGAGGTGTTTGCCCTATAAGGCCCAGGGAGGGGCCTGAAGGGGCCTCATGGACTGGGCGTGGGTGGGAGCTGAGGCTGGGGGAAGGCGGCAAAACCAAGCTATGTCTGGACTGAGCTTTGAGCTCCTAAAGATCTACTTGTCTCTGCGACCATGATGCATCCCAGAGTCCCCACCTCCAGGCAGCCAGTTGCCGCCTCCTGGAGCACATGAGCCTGAGGCCCAGGTCTTCCTGCCCCTATGCACCTCAGCTTCAGTTTCTTTGGGCCTCAGTATCCTCATCTGTAAAATGGGGATGACAAACAACTTGCTGAGGTGGTGGCAGGAGGCAGTGAGGCTGGGGGCAGCCCAGTGCTGAGTGTGGCTGAATGTGCCCCATCCCGAGGTCCCCCAGCAGGCGCAAGGGGCCTTAGGGCTGAGTGGGAGGCGGGTGGATGGTAGAGCTGGGAGACTGTGCAGGACACTCTGTGGTCTTATGCTCTGTTCCCTGGGCTGTCTGCACGCATAGTCCCCTCTGACCCTCATTGTGCTCCCGGGTATCCCCATGTCTCCCCTCCCCTAGGTCGCATCAATGTGAAGAACGAAGAGCTGGACGCCATGGTGAAGGAGGCCCCGGGGCCCATCAACTTCACGGTCTTCCTGACCATGTTTGGGGAGAAGCTGAAGGGTGAGTGAAGCCCCAGTTGCCCTGGGGAGGGAGGAGTGAGTAGGTGTGGGCAGGATGGGCTCTGTGTGCAGATGTGCCCCCCCAGGGATACACACCCCAGCTGGGAGCATGGTATCCTCTGCAGGAACACACACTTTTCCAGCCCTGCCTCAGTTTCCACCTCTACACCACAGAGGGGGTGTAACTGTAGTAACCCCGTCTTGCAGGACTGTGAAGGGCCCAGCAGGACAATTTGTGCAGCATCAGGACACTGTCCCAGCCCCACCTCACTACCTCTAGGCTCATCTTGCCTGCTCTGCCTCACCAACCATGACAGGAAGTGGGGATATGGGGGGTGGTGTTCTGGAAGTTACTGTGGCCGACCCCAGTGCAACAACCAGGGAAAGGATGGAGGGGCCTCATTCACAAGTGAGGAGACTCGCGCTCAAAGGGCTCGCCACACCTTTTCCAGATGCCACAGCATCACATCTGTGGAGATGGAGCCAAACCCCGACTCCTGGCTCCAACCACTGCACCTCCTGAGACACAGTGTCAGGCCTGGGCTTCGGGTGGGACAGGGGTCTGGGCATCATGTCCCTTTCTCTCTAGGCCGTGGGAGCTGACTCCCTACCCCTTAGAGATGTCCCCTGGGTTCAAGGCTTCCATGTTCAGAGGGAAGGGCCAGCCTGGGCTGTGGCTGTCCTGGGAGGTGGTCCTTGGAACCACCCCACCCTCAGGACGTCCTTGCCTGATGCCCTCCCTGCCTTGGTTTGATCTGGGTTTAAGACCTAGTCCCCCACTGACCCAGGGTCACCTTGGGCAAGGCTTGTCTGCTTTTTGTACCTCAGGTCTTTGTCTGTAAAATGGGCATTGTGTTAGTTTCCCAAGGCTGCTGTAACAAATGACCACAAACTTGATGGTTCAAAAATTCGGCCATGTATTCTCTCAGTTCTGGAGCCTGGAGTCTGAAATCTCTCAGGAGCCTGCTCCTTCAGGGGCTCCAGGGGAGAACACATTCTTTGCCTTTTCCAGCTTCTAGTGGCTGCATCGCTCCCATCCCTGCCTCTGTGGTTCACTGCCCCAACTTCTTTCTGTCTGTCTTCCTCTGCTTCACTCTTAAAAGGACACTTGTCTTAAGATTTGGGGCCCACCTGGATAATCCAGGGTCATCTCCCCATCTCAAGATCATTTCTTTACATCTGCAAAGGCCTTTTTTCCAAGGAAGGTGACATATCCCGGTTCTGGGGATGAGGACATGTATATATCATTTGGGGACCATGATTTAACCCACTGCGGAGCTGATCCTGCGAACGGCACAGATTTTATTTGGTGAAAAATCGTAACGCTCTCATGGGTTGTGACCTGCCGGCAAGTATGATAGGATGGTCTGGCTGATTCTAGACTAGAAGGAGGCCAACAATTGACCTATGACTGAACAGCCTCACCCTCCTGTGTTAGCAACAAGGAAACTGACGGCTGGAGAGGGGCCGGGCTGTGGGCCTCGCGCTGTCCAGCTAACTCCAGAAGTGCCATTAGGCCCGCCTTCGGGCAGCATTCGGGGTTATTCCCGGGACCACGACCACCTCCTGGAAGAGCTCAGATGCCTAGGGGCCAAAGGCAGGGGCATACTCCTGGGGAAAGGGGTGTGTGACTCCAGCCAGTGACCTAGTGACTTTAAAGGGAGGCCTGAAGTTCATATTGGTCTGTGGCCAATAAGCTAAGAGGAATGACTCAGGGCCAGGCGGGGGGGTCGGGGCTGCAACGTTTTCTCATTCGCAGGGGCGCTGGAACTGAGGCTCCAGCTGAACGTGCCATGTGAACTTGGCTGAGCCTGCATGCTTGGCCAGCTGTGGGACAGGAGCTGGGGCTGGGGCAGGCATTGTCTCATCCCTCTAATTGGGACGAGGACACATTGTCATAAACTTCCCAATAGCGACGGGGGAATGCAGCCGTTCTGCAGCCATTTGATGAGGTTAGCAGTCCACAGAGCAGATTGGTTGTGGGGCCAGCACTGCCAGGCTTGGTCACTCTGGGCCATCCGCAGAGATGCTGAATGACCCAGACACTATCCTGTCCTGGATGAGATCCCAGTCTGATGGGGGACACACAGATGGCCCTGACCTAGTCTGATGGGGGAGACACAGCTGACTTTGACCCAGGCTGACGGTCAGAGGCACAGAGAGGCAGAACAAGCAGGGGGCTCTGGAGCCCCCAAAGAGCTGACTTCAAACCCTCTCTCTCCTTATTAGTCGGGACCTCAGGCAAGTAACAGAGCCTCTTGGAGCCTCAGTTTCCTCTTTGACAAATTGGGGAAATAATACCACGTGGGTAGGTAGTGGTAGGGGAAGCTCCCTAAAACAGTGAAGCTTCAGGGTGGAGCTCGGCACGGAGTCCTCAGATGTGTTTGTGGCCATGATCGAATAATGTTTGTCTAGATCTTTACCATCAGCAATATGTTTTCTTAACTGATCCTGGAGAGTGGGCAGCAAACTCTACCTTTGTCTCCATTTCATCGATGACACAGCTGAGCCTTAAAGAAGGAAGGGGACATCCCCTGGTCCACTGTGAGTGGGAGCAGTGTGACAGAGGGGAAAGCACCAAGTATGGGTCACCAGGTCACCTGCTGTCATTCACACAGTCTGTGAGGCCTTGGGCAAGACCCTTCTTTTTCTGGGCCTCAGTTTCCCCGTCTGTACAACCAGGAGCCGGGTATTCAATGTCGTTGTGGGAATAGCGCCATTTATTCTGACATCTTTCCCCAAAGCCCATGCTATAAAAGTGCTAAAACCAGAGCAGCTCCTCCCCACTGCCCCTTCTACTTCCCCTCATGCTACCGCCTGTTGGCCCATCTGCCCACCCCTGGCCAGGACAGTCTTGCAGACGTTTCCAGTGCTACTGCCTGAGCCTCAGCCTTCAGCACCCAGTGCAGCGCTTTCTCCTCCAACCACAGCCTCTCACGCACACCTTGGGAAACGCGAAAGTCCCAAAGTTGTCCCCTCAACTCATTAATCACACAGCAGCATCAGCTGCAAGAATTTGAGCAAGTCACTTAACCTCTCTGAGCCTCAGTTTCTTTGCATGTAAAATGGGGCCAATCATCAGGAGGGTTAAGCAGATAGTAAGTGCTCAGTCAGGGTCTCCACGTTCAGGGTGGCCCTAGGCAGGCAAGATTTCTTCCCCAGGCGTAGACTTCCTAACCAATTACTACGATGCTTCAGGGCTTGGCTCTGAGGCTAGCTTTGCTGCCTTAGAATCAGCTGTGCAGCTTGTGCATCACTACATACAGTGCCCTTGGCTGTTACTGCTATTCCTTTTCTCCCTGAAACCTCCCTTCTCGTGCTTCAAGTGGGCTTGGCTCTGACTGTGGAGCGGAAGTTGGGGAGGAAGCTTCCCAAGCCATTGCCCTCTGTAGGGGCCATGGGCCCCGCCCACCCCAGCCCCTACCCAGCCTATGCCCATCCTCTTCATCCTGGCACTCACCCTGCCTGTGTGTGCTGCTTCTAGGCACGGATCCAGAGGAGACCATTCTTCATGCCTTCAAGGTGTTCGACACTGAAGGGAAAGGTTTCATCAAGGCGGATTTGTAAGTCCCCTCTGCCCTCCGTTTTGGCTTTTCTTTCCCCAAAACCTCAGGTGAT
The DNA here is from genome assembly GCF_004115265.2 of Rhinolophus ferrumequinum. Lineage (NCBI taxonomy): Eukaryota > Metazoa > Chordata > Mammalia > Chiroptera > Rhinolophidae > Rhinolophus > Rhinolophus ferrumequinum. Next base: position 91,631,208 of record NC_046290.1, on the reverse strand, counting down.
AAAGGAGCTGGGGTGAGTTCCCTATGGGTGGCAGCCTAGTCTCCTCTCTGCCCAGAACTCAGCCAGCTCAGGCAGTGTCTTCCCGGGAGCCAGGAGACCACTGCCCTGCCCAGCTCAGCCATCTCTTGATGTCCCTTCTCCTCTCTGGGCCCCCATTTCTGTGTGGAAATGTACAGGCAGTGTGGGGTCACCAGGGGAGGGTTTCCCAGTGGCAAGGGGAACAGGGGTGTGGGGGGGGCCTTGAAGGGTGATTAAGGGTGCCAGGCTGGGGCAGCAGGGTTGGTGAGGAGTGGGCTGTGGCTGGAGGGTGTCAGTGGATGTGGGTGGGGGAGACCGAGTACAGAGAGGCAGGCAGGGCCTGTGTGGGGTAGCTCACTCACCAGGCCCTGGAGCTCAGCTCTGCCTTGGAGGCATATGAGAGCCTGAGAAGGAGTTAGGCAGGGGCAACATGGAGGCCAGCCTGGAGGAGGAGAGGGCTGCAACCATCATGAAGACCTTGGCTGTTAAGATACAGGGAAGTGGATGGGTGAGAGAAACACCAGAGTCCAGTGCCAATGGGATCCGGGCTTCTGGGGAGAGGAATGGGCCCGATGGTAGCTAGGGCCTGAGTGGATACTGGCATGGAGACGAAGCCCTGGGTACGGACAAGCTAAGCTGGGGATGCATAAAGAGTGAGGTGGCTGTGGGCAGCTGTCCAGTGGGCCACTGGGCTGGCAATATGGGGGCTTGGGGTCACTGACTCCTCCTATGTCTGGGAGCCTCTGACCAGTGAGAACACAGGGCAGAGAGCCAAGAGTGGCGAGGAGGGACAGGTAGGGCGGTGGCTACCTGCCCAGGGCCAGGGACACTGAGCTGACCTCTGAGCTGTCTCTGGGCCATCCCTTCAGAGCCTCCAAGGGCTTGCAGGGCCTGTGGGTGGTCCTGGGCAGGCAAGATTTCTTCCCCAGGCGTAGACTTCCTGCCCAATTACTGCGATGCCTCAGGGCTTGGCTTTGAGGCTAGTTTTGCTGCCCTGGAATCATCACTTAAGGGAGGTGGCGTGGGAGGGGGCAGAGAGGCAGCGGGGAAGTGCGGAGGGTCTGTCTTCTCTCTCACACGTTCCCACCCCCGAAGCTGTGAGTCACACACTCCCCAGGGGAGGGGGTGATGAAGGTTTCTCCAGGCTGCAGCCCTCTCCCTTATCCCTGCCTCAGGGTTTATGGTTCCCACTCCCATCTTGGGGACCCGAGGGAGGTGCTGGGACACCTTCTGGAATAGCATGGACCAACCCCTATACTGCCTTTCACCTTCACTCCCACCAGCTCGAGGTCAGGGCTGGGAGGAACCCTTTGGGGACCCGATTTGGGAATCAAAGGCGCCACCCTGGGGATATGGGACCTGGAAGATGTGGCTGCTTGCCAGGCAGGCCACAGAGGAGGCTCTGGTTGAAACAGAGTCTGTGCAAGTCCCCAGCTTGGAGAGTTGGAAACTGTGACTGTCCTGTAGTAATGTAAATAATGGAAAATGTGCGTTGGTCCTTAGCGTGGCTTGTTGGTGCTGGCGCCACAGGAGGCTGGGTGCTCAGGGCCCGGCTCAGGCCTCTGATCCCATTCCTGCCCACTGCTTCCCCTGAGAGCCTTCTGCTGGCCCCCCCTCGCCCCCCCAGCTCCTAAGTCATCAGTCCCTCCCAGCACAGCCTCCAAAGCAGCTGCCATGCCGGTCCTCTAGGCCCAGGCAGCTCTGACCTCTGTGGGCAGCTGCCCTGGACCACCTGGGGGGTAGGCCCCACTGTACCCCTGCAAATCATTACCCTTCCAGAACCTCAGTTTCCCTCTCTGTAAAGGGGGACGATGGCGCTCATTTCCCAGGGCCGTGAGGAGAAAATAAGACGTGGGCAGGCCCCGGAGGAAGTGGACCTGGATAGGCCTTCCCACTCCTGGCTATCAGCACCTTGCACGCTGTCGAGCACTACGCAGCTGTCAGCGACCATCACAAACTGGGAAAGCAGTGCGTCTAGAACCAAGGCAAAGAGGCTGCCGTCAGTAACCTTGAGGTTGCTGATTAGTGCACGATGGGACATCAGAACAGCCCCCAAGATCATTTCATTTGGTCCCCACCCGATGCTGGGAGGAGAGTCCATGTTACAAAGGGAGAAACTGAGGCTCAGAGCTGAAGGGGCCCTCTGAGACCATATGGCTATTTGGGGACTGTAGGGTCAGCCCCAGCCCCAACCTCTACCCCCATTGGTGTCCTCCTGGGCCAGGACTTCTCCCCTCAGCCCCCTCCCTCATCACCATGGGATTTGCGTGTCCACGCACAGGGCGGCCCTCCCCTGAACATGACCCTTTCTCTCCCTTGAGCAGCATCAAGGAGAAGCTCATGACCCAGGCAGACCGGTTCAGTGAGGAGGAGGTAAGAACTGGCTTTTTAGGGTGCCGTTCAGTGCTGCTAAGAGTCTTCCTGGGAGGTGCAGCCCAACAATCTCTATAGTCACCCCCACCCAGATCACTCTTCTTTAGATGCTGAGATGATGTCCCCCTTGACTCCCTGGATAAGAACAAGAAGGATGGGGTGGCTGTGGGTCCCTGGCCTCTGTGCCCTCCACCGCGACGCCTCCAGCTGCACTCTGACTTCCTTGGATGACCCCTTGCTCTAGCTTCCATTTGGCCCTGGTCCAAGCTGACTCCCTGCTCCTCCCCCAGGTCAAGCAGATGTTTGCCGCTTTTCCACCAGATGTGTATGGCAACCTGGACTACAGGAACCTGTGCTACGTCATCACACATGGTGAAGAGAAAGACTAGAAGATCATGAACCTCCCGCGCAGTCAGAGGCAGCAAACACTGGGGGTGGGGGCCAGCAATGGAGAGCTCCTGAGGCCAGTGTGTTTGAAGAAAAGGCTCTCCTCGCCTTGTGGGTTGGGGGCAAAGCAAGAATAAATAATGCTAATAAGATCTGAGTTTTCGTGATTAATGCTCCAGCTGGAGAGAAAGCTAAACATTCCTATGTTGTTGGTTTTTCCAAAACGTTTTACTTCCCTGGCTTTGCTCACATGTTCCTGATGAGCTGGTGTTTAGAACTAATTGGCAGTTTTAATGGTCCCCAGCTGGGCCACAGGACACTGCCTTCATTTATGAAGCTTTTATTGAGCATCTAGTATATGCCAGACCCAGTGCCAGTCCTGGGTACACAGCAATGAGCCAGTCCTGTCCCTGGCAGGAAGATCATGCAGTGAAGAGGACACGAATTGGGGTGGGAACACAGCGGGAAGAGGATGGAACAGTTCAGGGGAGACCTGGAGGGGTAGATTCAAGGGATGTTTAAGGAGTCGGCAACAAGTTCTTAAACAGGACAAACATAGCACCTACCAGGAAATGAAAGTGCGTAAATTGCCGTTCATAAAAATTAAAAACTTCCACTCAGCAAAAGACAGCATGAAGAACGTGCAAAGGCAAGATGCAGGGTTAGAGAAGATATTGACAAGAATAGATCTTGACAAAGTCCTCATATCCCAAACATACTTTTAAAAAATCCTACACGTCAATAATGGAAAAATAACAACCAAAACAAACAGACCAGGTAGTGACAAAAAAGGATATTCAAATAGCCAATAAAGACCTGAAAAGATACTCAACTTCATGTCTCATGAGGAAAATACACATGAAAAATTCCATACAGTGCATGCCGACCACGGCTAAAATTAAAAACGTTGCCAATGCCAAGTGTTGGTGAGGATGTGGAACAAACAAAACTTCAGTTTTGGTAGCAGGAGTGTAAAGTGGGCCACCCACTTTGGAATTACCTGCTAAAGTTAAAATATATGCATATCCTGAGCCAGCGGTTCCACACTTAGGTATATACCACCAAAACGTCCATCCTTCAAAAGACATGTGTAAAAATTTGCAGATTTATAAGAGTCCCAAATTGGAAATAAGACAAATGTCCATCAAGAGGAGAACTGATAAATAAATGATACGTTCGTACATTGGAATGCCACACAGCAATAAGAAAAAACTCCAAAAAATATAAAAATAACAAAAAAAGAAAAAACAGAAAAAGAAAAACCAAAAAAACAAAAAAAATAATTATAAAAATGGAATAAACTACGGATACACACGACAACATGGTGATGCTGTCATCTATCACATAGCATGGAAGAAGACACACAAGAGAGCTTACTTTCTTTCTTTTAAAAACATTCATAAGAGTATCCTTAAAAAAGTTTTTTATTGAGATATAATTCACATACCATAAAATTCATCATTTGAAAGTATCTAATTCAGTGGCATTTAGTGAATTAAGTACATGCACAATGTTGTGCAGCCATCACCACTGTCTATATCCAGAACATTTTCATCACCCCAAGAAGAAATCCATTAGCAGTCACTCCCCGTCCTTCCTGCACCCAGTCCCTGGCGACCACCAGTCTTTTTGTTTTCTATGGATTTGCCATTCTAGACATTTCATATAAATGGAATCAGACAATATGTGGCCTTTTGTGTCTGGCTTCTTAGTGTAATGTTTTATGGTTTGTGTTGTAGTACTTTATTCCTTTTTAATAGCTGAATAATATTCCATTGTACGGTTATGCCATATTTTGTTTCTTCATTCCATATTTTGTTTCTTCATTCATCTCTTTTTTTTAAATTATGACATTGTCTTCCTTTTTTCTTTTTTTAAAGGTTTTATTGGGGAAGGGGAACAGTTCTTTATTGGGGAATAGTGTGTACTTCCAGGACTTTTTTCCAAGTCAAGTTGTTATCCTTTCAATCTTAGTTGTGGAGGGTGCCGTTCAGCTTCAAGTTGTTGTCCTTTCAATCTTAGTTGTGGGGGGCGCAGCTTCGCTCCAGGACCAGTTGTCGTTGCTAGTTGCAGGGGGCACAGCCCACCATCCCTTGCGGGAGTCGAACCGGCAACCTTGTGGTTGAGAGGACGCGCTCCAACCAACTGAGCCATCCGGGAGCTCAGCGGCAGCTCAGCTCAAGGTGCCGTGTTCAATCTTAGTTGCAGGGTGTGGGGGGGAGTCCACCATCCCTCGTGGGACTCGAGGAATTGAACCGGCAACCCCATGGTTGAGAGCCCACTGGCCCATGTGGGAATCGAACCAGCAACCTTCGGAGTTGGGAGCACGGAGCTCCAACCGCCTGAGCCACCGGGCCGGCCCTTCATTCATCTCTTGACAGACATTTGGGATGTTCCCACTTTGGGGCCATTACGAATAACAGTGCTATGAACATTCATGTACAAGTTTATGTGCGAACATGTTGTTGATTATCTTGGGCAAATACCTAGGAGTGACATTGCAGAATCGTATAGCAACTCTTATGTTTAACTTTTCAGAAATTGCTAAATTGCTTTTCAAAGCATCTTTTTCAAAGTGACTGCACCATTTTACATTCCCACCGGCAACGTTCAAGGGTTCTACTTTCTTCACATCCTCACCAACCCTTGTTATTTTTCTCTCTTTTTAAAAATTATAACCATCCTTGTGGGTGTGAAGTGGCATTTCATTTTATTTTTGATTTGCATTCCTTAGTGACTAATGATGTTGCGTATCTTATCATGTTCTTATTGACCATTTGTATGTCTTCTTTGGAGAAATGTCTATTCAGGTTCTTTGCCCCATTTTTAAATTGGGTTATTTGTCTTTTCTGTGGTTGAGTTGTAAGAGTCCTTTATATATTCTGGAGACTAGATTCTTTTTAGATAAATGACTTGTAAATGTTTTCTCCCGTTCTGTGGGTTGCCTTTTCACTTTCTTGATAGAATTCTTTTATGCTTGTTCTTTCTTCTAAGAGTTTTATAATTTTAGCTTTTAAATTTAGGACTTTGAGCCATCTTATTTTGTATGTTTAATTCTTTGTCTACAGATATCCAGTTCTTCTGGCACCGTTTGTTGATAAGACTATTTTCTCCCAAAGAATGGTCTTGGCATCCTTGTCAAAAATCAGTTGGTTAGAGATGTATGGGTTGATTTCTGGACTCTCGTTTTTAGTTCATTGATCTCCATGTCTAAGAGTACACACTTTTTTATTTCATTTATGTGGAATTCAAAACTAGGCAAAACGAATTTATGGAGTTAGAAGGCAGAATAATTGTTACTTCTGGGGTCAGAGTGAAGGGCATGAGAGAAACTTATGGGAGCTGGAAATGCTCTGTCTTGATCTGTGTGGTGGGTACTTAGGTATAAACTTATATGAAAGATGATCGAACTGTATAATTAAGATTTGTGCAATTAATGCCCTTTACTATGTTTATAGGGAAGAAGAAAAAGAAAGAAGGAAAGAGAAAGAAAGAAGGAAAGAAAGAAAAGAAGGGACAAGGAAGAAAGGAAGGAAGGGAGGGAGGGAGGGAGGAAAAGAGAAGAGACGGGGTGATCAGAAGGCAGGGTCGATATAATGGGTATGAATGGGATTGAGGGAATGATGCCCTGGGGCAGAGAACTCTGGAGAAATGACTGTGCGGAGCGAGGCGGAGTTTGGTTTGGGGCCTGTCAAGTGCGAGGTGGTGCGGTCCAGGAGGCAGGTGGATGCCCAGGGAAGTAGAGGCCAGTGTGGGATGGAGAGCCAGGGCCTGTATGAGCCAGTACAGGGAGAGCAGGCAGTGGGACAACAAGAGGAAATGAAGCAACTCTGAGCACGTGGAGCAGGAAGAGGACCAGGCAGAGATGGTGGCTGGCTGGCTGGGAGGTGGGAACTGAGGGCTGGAGGATTTGATGAGGTAGAAGATAGGGTGGAGAAATGCTGACAATATGGGATCCGATGTTCCGGGTCCCAGGCTAAGGTCTGCGTGTGCTCTTATTCATCTTATCCTTGTGAGGACAGGGGAGGAAACGGATGCAGAACTTGCCCAAGGTCAGTAGCGGAGCTGGGAGTGGAACCCAGATAGCCTGGCTCTGAGCCTGCTTCTGCTAGCATTCCCTGACACTGCCACCCAAAGCAGAGGGACTGTGTTTGGGGTCACAACAAGAAGGTCCCTTTCCTTGTCTCTGGCCCTCCCCTCCTGAGCTCCTGTTCCCTCTGGGGGAGGTGGGGAGAGAGGGGGAGCTCCAAACGCAAGGGAAAAGGCCTGCAAGCAGGGGTGGGGGAGGCCCAAGGGTGAGAAAGGGGAGTATTCCAAAAGAGCCCTCCCTCCGCCCAGGCCTGGTACCCTCTGCTTTCTAAGAGTTCAGCTTTCCTGGAGATCAAGGATTCAGCTGCTAGGAACTCGTCAGACCTGTTTGTATCCCAAGGAACCAAGCTAGAGCCAAGCTGGAGGGAGTGGACACCACAGGCACCTGCTCGCCTGCCTGGCAACTTCCGGCTGCCCTGCTCCTTGCCACCTAGTTCTGCCTGCCCTATAGTGGCCTGGCTCCACGAGGACACAGGGTGACCAGTGGGGAAGGCCAGAGGGGCTCCGTGCGTGCGGCCTAGAAGAGAAGACTGGGAGCCATTCCTTTGCTAACTTATTCCTCCATCCTTTAGACATCCATCCACTTGTACCTTCTCTGTTCCAGGGCCCACCTCAGTCTTCAGGGAGCTCTGGGTTGTGACCTGGTTCCAGTGGCCTAGGGAAAATAAGGGAAGAGGGAGTGGCAGGCCAGCTGTGCGGCTGCTGGTGGCTCCAGGGCCCTGGTCTCTGTCTTTCTTGTCGTCTCCACAGCAGTGCTTGCTCATTGCCCCGCTCTCTCCAGCGATGGGATTGGTGGCTGCCCGTGACCTGGGCCCATTACCATCAGCCTTCAGTCTCCATGACTCTTGATTGGCTCCACAAGACCCCCAGATAGGGTTCCCCCAGGTCCTCCTCTGGTCCAGGCAGCTGGGGTGGTCTACAGAGCTGTCCCTTCCAGGGGTGGGGGCTGAGGCTCCTGAAAGCCAGAGAAAAATTGGGGGGAGCACACATGTTTATGGACACATCATCTCTCCTGAGTCATACCTGGAATCACCTTCTTAAAGGGACAAGGACGCCTGTGGCCTCCCTGACCTCCCCCTGTACCACTGTCCTCTTGGCTCTTGGCTCCAGCTGCACAGCTGTATTCTGTTCCTGGGTGCCATACATTTCCTTCTGCCACAGGGCCTTTGCATATGCTGTTCCTTCTCCTGGAACACTAGCCCACTTGGCACCACCCCGTCCTTTGCCCAGTCACCCCCTACTCAGCTTTCTGCTCTCAGCTTCGCATCATACCCCCAGACCCTGGTGCCTGGAATAGGTCAAATCCTTCCGTGCACTTTCACGGTACCGAGTACTTTCACTGGGGAGATGCAGCGGTGTTTGTCTTCCCCATAGGACTGTTAAGTCTAGGATTAGGTTGGATTTTGTCCATTGTTGTATCCCCAGCACCCTGCACAGGGCCTGCCACCTAGTAGACTCTTAGGAAGCATTTAGTCAACTCCAGGAGGCCCAGAGAGCTGATTCTGAACTGCAGAGGCCTCTGGAGGCAGCTTCCATGACCAGCTGCTCCAGGGTCTGGGCCTCCAGGAAGACACTACGGGCCAGAGGGAGAGCCCAGGGCCTGCACCCAGTCTAGAGCCGTCCCTGGGGCTCCATGGGGCGTGCCCTGTCTGTCTGGGCCTTAGTCTCCCCACAAGCAGAATGGGACTTGGGGGTATTGGGGGTCTCAGGGATCTGCCATCTTCAATTGCCTGCCTGGCTGTACTGAACTGAAAGTGACCTGTCTCATGAGCTGGCCAGACTGGCTCTCCTGGAATTCTTGGAGGACCCCACCCAGACCTGGTAGGTGATGGGCAACGTGCCCAGGCATGGCCATTGCAGGCCTTGGTATCCCCAGGAAGCTGGGTGCAAGGATCTGGCCCTGCCCTGGCCCCGCCGGCTCCCCCAGACAGCTGGGTCTCATTGAGGGTAATTAATTCAGTGAGACGCTTGGATCTTGGCATTTCATTTTCCACTGTGATCTGTGAGCCGGGGCCTTCGGACAGTGGCCCCTGTGTAAATCATGAGGGGGTAGCTGTTAAGAGAAACGGCAAATTCCTTCCACCCATGTGGCTGGCTAAATTGACCCTGAGAGCAGATTCCTTCCTGGCGCTCATTCAAGAATGGCCAAATCCTTTGAAGGTCTTTCCAGGACGGACCCCAGGGGCTTGGAGCCGGCTGGGCGGGAATCTCCTAGGGAGCCTCTGCTGACCGCTGGGAGGGCCAGGTCCCTCCAGGACCGAGAGGCTGCTGGAGAGACTGTGTCTGAGGAGGTTGCACCATCACTCTGTGTCTCCGTGGCAACCCTGGGGAGGGTCCTGCACCTTTTCTTTTTCACAGCCAGAAAGTGGGGGATGGCGGAGGGTGCTGATGGTGTCCTTAGCCAAAAACACTAGACCTTGGAGCAATGAAACATCCTGGTGGAATTTCAGGCCTCAGGGGTGGTGAAGGCATGTGCTGAGATTCCGAGGGGACGTCCCCATAGCCACAGTCTGTTTGGTAGGAAATTCTACTCCATTTCCGCTGTGAGCTGAGCCCTGGGCTGGACCAAGATTTTAGTCTGGCTGAGGGTTAGTCTGGGCCCCCAAGTGTCTGTCTGTGTCTGTCTCTTCCTGTCTGTCTCACACATAAAGCCCTCGAGGCTCACTTGACAAGGGAAGAAAAGTCCTGCAAGAGAGACAATCGAAGGTGGTGGGGACCTGTGCAGGCTCTGGAGCCCGAGGTCTGAGCTTGCTCCACCACTTCTAGGTGGGTGACCCCGGGGCAAGTCACTAATCTCTCCATGACTCAGTTTCCCTATTTGGAAAGTGAAGATAATGATAGACTAACCTCACAGGTTGGCTTCTTCCTTCACGCAGGCCAGGCTTAGGGGTCCCCTGGTGGACAGATTGATGTTATCTGGGCTCCCACTGAGCCTACATGCAGGGGAAGGCAGACAACATGACTCGTGATGACATCATGATGCAAGAAGGACTCAAGATGGTAGAGAGGTGGACAATGGGCCAGGGGCAGATGGAGAGGGAGTAAGCCTCTTGTGTAGGCCATGATAGTTTTGTTCCAGGAGTAGGGACACTTCCATTTCACTGAGAATGACATGATCACAGATGCCATTTAACAACCCAGGGTGACAAGTGCAAAGTCCGTAAAAGCCTGTGGAACTGAGGAAGCACAGAGGAGTTGCTCAATCCAGCCTGGAAGGCTTCCTGGAGGAGGTGAAAACCTGAAGAATAGATGAGAGAAATGCAGACAAAGAGGGGATGATGACAGGCCTCCAGGTGAAAGATGGAGAAAGGGAGACTTCTTCCAGAAAGATTACATCAAAGAGAGAGGCTCGGTTTGGTTCTGGTGGGTCTCTGGCCAGCCCATTGCCCTTCTTAAGAAGCAGGGAGCAGACCACAGGAGAGAGCCTTCCTTTGGCCACAACAGCCAGCTAGAATTGAACAGCATGGCTTTGTTTCATTCTATATATTTTTATGGCCATCTTCTGTTTACGGCACGTGGGACTAGCTTTTCATTTTTGGTAGTGAGCTTTTTAGAAAAACTTTCATTAAAATAAATGTATATTTAAGGAAAAAATTGGTTTTCCAAAATTGGTTGGTTTAAGGAAAACAATTCATGTAAACAATATTTAAGGGCAAAAATCATGAATGTGGGATGGGAATCACTGAGGTTTGGGATGAACTGAATTCTAGAGAAGAGGCTGTGAGAGACTATTCTGAAAGCAAATGTTCCAGAACTCTCTGGAAATGGGTTCCCAAACCCCTATGCAGAAAGTGTTAGCTTTCAATCTTAAGTTCAAATCTCCTTGAACAAACAGGCTCCCTCACGGACCCCAAACCAGTTGGGTGGGGCCAAGGGAGTATGGCTGCTTGCTGATAGACAGATACGCTCCCAGCCACGGGAGAGTTTGTTGCTGGACATGCACGCAAGCTTGGAGTTGATTGTCTTGAAGACAAACTTGAGGGGTGATTCAGGAGCCAGCTCAGTCCCAGGCGGCACCCACCACCCCAACTTCACCTGCCCCTGTGCCCCAGCCTCTCCCAGCTGGTGTGGCACAGGGTGCTCAGGCTTGCCCAGTGCCTATGTGTAAGGGTGAAGCTGACGAGGTGTTAAGTCTTTCCTCTTGGTTCAGTTGAGACCACCCAGCTAAACGTACTTGGTACAGGCAGGAGCCATCAATGCTGTGACTCCAGCCTCTCTTTGAGGTCAGCAGTCACTGACCAGAAGCTGAGGTCACTTAGCACAGGTATTCACGGAGTGGCCTCCACCAGGACAAAGGAGGGGTTGGTCCTGCTCACCCCAGGAGGATTGGGCCCCCCACTTCTGAGGAACAAAGACAGACAGGGGTGAGCCTAAGGAGGAGAGGCCAGAATGGGCATAGGGGAGGCTGGGGACAGTGTCCTGTGAACCTGTGAGAACAGGGTGGGGAGGCCCTACCTTCAAATCCCTGTCCTGAGGACTGGCTCAGGGGTCCCAGAAGGCAGAGCCAGGCAGGTATCTGGCAGTGATAGGGACCCAGACTTTGGACTGCTCTAAGGAAGAACATTCTGCCAGCCTCAGCCATTACGTGGACAGGTACCTCGGTAGAGAGTGAACTGCCTGTGACAGGAGGTATGCAAGCCAGAGATGATAACCACATGGCAGAGATGGAGCAGGCTGGCTTTTAGAACCAGAGTCACTCCCCAGGGCAGAAAGACAGCGGTACAGAAAGCCCCCAGCCCGTCACCTGGCATGCAGTGGGTGTCCCTCCCCCGCGCAGCAGCTTGTGTGGTCCAACCAGAATCAGAGCCCGCAACAGCCTGAGCCAGAAGGGTCCTGGGGTCGCTGAGGTGTGAAGTGCTCTGTGAACAGATGAGGAAGTTGAGGCCCTGAGGGAGCTTGCCGTTCCCAGCTGCCTCCCCATTCCCTCTGCTTTCCATTCGCCCCACACCCCTGAATATGCTCAGGATCACATTCCTGTCCAACGGGTGATGGGTTCTAAGGAGTGTGTGTCATTGTGATGGGGCGGGGACAACACGTTAACATGCGGCCTCTTGGGCAATGTCGGGGGCGGTGAGGTGGGATTTCAGGCCGGTGGCAGGTCATGGAGGGACTTAGGGCTCCTTAGTTAGCAGGGAGAGGGCATCAGAAGAGGGGCTGTGTCTTGCTGTGAAGGTCCTTCCCTCTCTGTGCCACAAGGACACAGACTGGGGGTGGGGGTGGGGCTGAGGCTGTGGGTGTGGGCTGAAGGGGCTGAAAGAAACAGACCCGCCTGGAGCCACCCTAATCTAGGGCTTAGCTCTGACTTCAAAGCTGGCGGCTTCAGCTTCATTGGAATGTCCAGCCATGGTGGGGGCAGAAGGGGGACGCCTGGTTCCCATCAAGCTCCAGAGAGTAACTGCGGCCTTTTGGAAGCTGTGAGGATGGGGCGGGTGGCATGAGCGCAGGGTTGGGGATCTCACTGGGGGCATATGGGGGTCCCTTACAACTAACTGTGTGACCTTGGGCCTGTGACTTAACCTCTCTGGGCCCTTGTATTCCTCATCAGAGAATGATAACTCTCTTCCAGAGCAGCACTTGGTGTAGGATCTGGCCTGGAGTGGGGGAACCCCAATCTTGTGTGACCTGGTGTCTGAGCACAGCTTTTGCCGTTAAGTGCAGCCGTGTGGCCCCACAGCGCCACCTACTGACAGTTGAGCAGCCGCGCCAGCTCTAGCTTCCCCAAGGTCTCCAGGGTTGGGCATATCTGGGCAGCTACTGGCACAGATTAAATGTGCAATTTGGGGGCAGACAAGTCTGAATGTGAGTCTAGGCTGCCTACATTTCTGGCTGAATGGCAGAGCAAGCTCTTTAACTTCTTTGAGTTTCAGTTTCCTGTAAAAAATGACAGCAGACGCTTAGCACCCACCGTGTATCAGGCACTGTGCTTGTATGCACACACGCATGTCTCCCAATAGCCACAGGAAATAGAACTTATTGCTATCCTCACTTTATAGATGAGAAAACTGAATGTAAGACACTGGTTCTGAGCTGCACAGCCAGTAAGTGGCAGAACTGGGATTTGAACCCAAGCAGTCTGGCTCCTCAGACCTTGCTTATTACCATTAGGTTAACACACAGCTGGTACAACTGTCTTTCAGGGATACAGGTTACTCCTGGTAATTTAGCTGAAACCCTTGGTAGTGATTATGGTGACCCTAGAACCAGATTTGCAGTTGTTCTGGGCTCAAGTCCTGGCTCCACTACTCACTAGCTGTGGGACCTGGGCACGCCACCCAAGGCTTGGTGCTTCAGTGTCCTCATCAATGGTTTCCTGCGAGTGTCACAGATGAGGCACGGAAGGGACACACAGTGCCTGGCAACAGTGATTACTTTGTTGTTCTCACTTATCAACGACATCCTTGTTCTGAGTAGGTGGGCCCCTGCTGGTCCCCCCAGGGATAGTCCACGAAGCAGTCCTCACGCTGCCGGAGTCCTGCATCCTGGGACACCAGAAGGCTGGCAATTCGGGAGGGGGCTGGACATTCAGAGGGAAGGGATCTTCGTCCTCCTTCCCATGTCCAGGGCAGAGAATGGAGGCTGCCTAAGCCCTGGGACCGAGTGAGGGGAGGGAGAAACAACGTGGAGGGGCTTCGCCTGTTGGAGCCTAATTCACACCCTCCTCCAAATTTGTCGGGAGAAGGGGTCCCTCTCCTTTTGGGCTTCCCGGCGTCTCCTGTGTAGCCTAACCCAACCATCTACTTGGGAACCTGGGAAGCCTCCCAGGATGATGGGGTGGGAGGAAACGCCTGCTACCATCCAGCGCGTGATCCCCTCTGCGACCCCTTGTTTCCTGGTCTGCAAACAGAGTTACATTATACTTCCAGCCATTTCCAGTGGGGGTGGAAGTTTCCAAACTCCCCCGACATTTTCCTTTCCCCCTCAGCATGCCCGTCAGGTGTTGGATCAACCAAGGATACCAGTTCTCAGCCTCCACACATCTCCACTGGGGAGGCCCTCGTCGGTGCCATTTGACGCTCCAGTGGGAGCAGCAATCTTCCCAGCAGTCATGGTGGACGATGAAAGGGCCCAGGATGTGGCCCCAGGCTCAGGATCTGGGGACAGCCATCCTGATCCAGCCTGCCCTCTTTCTATGTGGGCCTCCTGTTTGATGCAATACCCGCTCCCGGAAATTCCCTCCGTAGCTCTGTAATTACTGGTTCTTCTCCTTCCTGTCCCACCCCCAAGCTTCATCACGTTTTTTGCCAAAAGATAGGAGTCTGCTATAAAACCTGGAGGCCTGAGCCAGCTTGAGTACATCTAAATAAAATGTAAAGGGAATGGGTACCCCAGAAACCTACTGTCCAGACTGGGAGACTTTTGGATGGGACCACAGATCCAGCTGGGCCCAGAATAGCCCTGGTTTGGGGCTAAGAAGCCTCACCGAGCCACCATCCAGGGAGGCACTCATGAACAAGCACTGTCTCTCTGCAAACCTACCAGTGAGGGGGTGAGCTCCCTGCTACTGAGGGGGGTATGGGGCGGGCCATCCTTTAATAGCCTTCATAGCACTTGGACTTCTATTCTGAGTTTCAGGCTTGTCAACTTCTGGGAGGTGGGCCAGGCAAGAGGAGAGCCCATTTTACAGATGAGGAAGCTGAGGTCCTGAGACGAAAAGTAGCTTGCCTTTGTATATGCAGGAAAGAAGTGGCAAAATGGACCCAAGAAGCCAAGGCTGAGATCTCTGGGCCCAGTGCTCTCCCCATTGCCTGCTTTGGGGCTCCCACCCCTGGCTCTGGTCTGCTCCCTGGAGGCTGAGCATGGATGACATGAATCCCCAAAGAGTGCTCAAGGTTGGAGCTACTGCGGCCTGGGAGGGGGCTAGTCCTGGGCCCTGAGGCAGACACTGGGACACGGTGAAGACCTAGGAGGAAGGAGAATTTTAGATGAACTAAGGATAGAGGAAAGAGGTGGACCTGGAGAGGCAGGTAATGGGAGACGTCTGGAGCTGGAAAAGGGAGTGATGTCTTCTGAGCACAGCACATTGAGCCCTGGGCCTCTCTGAAGCCCTGTGATATTGGCAACAATAGATTTTGACAAAGATCTCATATTCCACATATACTTTTTAAAAACCCTACATATTAGTAATGGAAAGATAACAACAACAACAAAAAACCCAGGTAAGTAACAAAAAAGGGTATCCAAATGGCCAGTAAAGACCAGAAAACACACTCAACCTCATTCCTCATAAGGCAAATGCAAATGAAAACTTCGGTAGGGTGCGTGCTCACCAGAATGGGGAAAATGGTGCTAGAATCCCCTTGCTGAAGATGAGGAAACGGAGACTCAGAGGAGCTAAGACACTTGTCCAACGGCCAAGGACGGCCAGGACTGTCTGCCCTCAAAGCCTGCCATCTTTCTGCTCCGAGGGCATGGTCAGGCTGGTTTCCACTGGCCAGAGATTTCCTGAATGCATCAGTCACTTTGCAAACCACTGGCGGGTACCTCCTTCGCCAGTCCCATGCTGGGCACTGGGAGTCAGGGCTGCTCCATTTTTGAGCAGCTGTGTCCAGAGAGGGTGGGTACGTCCACAAACAACCCATGGCAGGAGGTATGCAGGGTCCTGTGAGGCCTGGAGGAGGGAGAGGCCCTTGCTGCCAGGGACAGAGTGAGAAGCCTGGGCACCAGTGAGCTGGGCTTGCCAAAGCAGGAGGAGCTTAGGAGGCAGCAGCCAGCCAAGCTGGGTGGGTGGTCCGGAGGCAGGCCCTGAGGCTGGGAGAAGGCCGTAGGGTCAGGCGGCAGTGCCTTGGGCCTCCCGCCAGATCTGGGTGCTTGTCCTGAGGGCACTGACGCTGCTGTCCGGGGTGTGGGTGCTGTGGGCTCTGTGACATGGTCTTTCCTGTGGAGAATGGATGGGAAGGCTGTTGCCCACAGAGTGATGACAGAGGCCACTGCTGGACACAAGAGGGGCACGTGTGCCCTATCCAGGACTCCTGCCCTGTGAGTGCTTGGAAAAGCCAGAGGCTGCTGCCCTGTCTTTGCGGGTGGAGCCAAGAAGGCATGCCAGGAGGGCAGAGGGTAGCACTCTTTAGCCATCTGAATTCCATTTCCTCTTTGGTTCCCAGGCCATGCCCTGTGAGCTCACAGAAAAGTGGGGCCTCCCATTAGCTGCAGGCCAAGGAATTCTAGCAGATTACATCCAAGACGGAACCAGCTGCTCCCTGAGGCTGGTCCCTTCCCCGCAGGGAGCTGGTGGCCATCAGAGGGCAAAGCCTAGACCAAAAGTCCCTTTAGCTCCAGCCTCCAGCCAGGCCCGTGGTGTCAGGGCCACTAGTCTGGGATGGTGTATGTCTGCCTGATGTCACCAGTCAGCTTTGCCAAAGCCGACTCACCAGAGCAAACAGGCTGCTGTGTCCCCAAGAGCAGGGACTAAGGAGGCTGGGCTGCCCTACCCCACCAGGTGCACAGGACATTTGGCAGGTCTGGGCCTCATTGGGGTCTGGGCTTGCTGTCCAGGTGGACACCCTGCTGTCTGCCTGCATACCCTGCTGTCCCACCCATCTGCACCCTTTTCTGGATTTGAATGTTTGTCCATGAAACGGGGTGTTGGCCAGGCCCGGGAGGCCTGGGGGCCTGTGATTTGTGTCCTCCACACTGGGTCATCAAAGACTTTACGAGGCCCTCTGGCAGGTCCCCTGGGTTTCCACAAGGTGAGATCATGTACCTGAAAGCAGGGCCTGCCCGGCCCTGCGCCCTGAATGGGTCCCTTGTTGTCTAGAGCCCAGTTGTCAGTGCCCAGCTTAGCAGGGGGTAGCCCTGCCAGAGGCCAGGTGAGGGTGGCAAGAGTGGGGGCAGCTCGGTCTTGGCCCTGAACATACCCACCAGTCAGGGGGCCCTGATCTCTCCGCACCCCTGGTCCCAGCAGGTGGGCCATGGGAGGGGGGTGCTGTCTGACCCACTCAGCTTCCTTATGGTTTCTGACACCCAAATGCTTAGTAAGGGCTTTGGGGCTCCTTCGTTCAGCAGCTTGGCTCTGATACCTCCCCTGGGGTCCCGCCACTCTCAAGGTGTTTCCAACCCAGGGAAAAAAGTGCAAGTCAGTGAGTCTGAAAAATATGACGTGGCTGGTGGTATCTTAGAGGGATGAGCACAGAGAAGGGACTGAATGCTGATCCGTGGGTGGGAGGGGCACTGCAAGCTTGGCCTAGATTTCCAGGCAGGGAAAGGGAGGTGGGAGGGCAGAGAGAGGGTATGTGCCGGAATCTGTGCAGGATGGGGGCTGGCCAACTCACAGGCCCATGGACAGTGTACTGTGTGAAGACAGAGAGACAGGCAAGGAACAAGGAGGGGGACAGCTGTTGTAACCCCCTAACGAGAGGCACGAGGCCTGGAGCAGTAACCAGGGCAGGACAGTGGGGATGGTGGGAAGCAGGGAGCAGAAGGAGGCAGGCGGCAGGGATGGCGCGTGAGCTAGGGAGCGTCCCTGTCCCACGGGGCCCACTTTCCAGTCCTTATTCTTTCTTCAAAACCCTCAGTCCCTCCCCATCATTAGAAAGTTTCACTCTGATCTCTCCTCGAATGCTTTCTCAACATTCCTCCCATAATTTGTTAGATGTTTGCACACTGGCCATTTTTATACTTCTTAAAACTTTGAAACTTTTAAATACTAAACAAATAAGTCAGCAAAAACGACCACGGCGGGATTTTTTTTTTTTTTTTACACTTAGTGGACTAAGTAAATAAATGCTCAGAAACACATACAAATCCTTTTATGCAGTGTTTTAAGTTCAAAATAGTGATGCATATTTAATGTTCTACAGCAGGGGTTGGTAAGTCCCTGTAAAGGGCCACCAGACAGTAAATCTTTTAGGCTCTGCAGCCATACAGTCTCTGCCACAACCACACAAGTCCCTTGTTGTGCAGAAGTAGCCATGAACTAGACATAGATGAATGAGCCTGCCTGTGTTCCAATCACACTTTATTTATGGAGACCAAAATTTGAATTTCATATAATTTTCATGCACCAGTCACCAAATAATGTTCTTCTGATTTTTTTCCAGCCATTTAAAAATGTAAAAATCATTCTTACAGAATGATTGCCTTGTACAAAAACAGACAGCAGGCTGTTTTCCATAGTTTCCTGACTTCTGTTCTATAGTGTAGAATGGTGAATCTTTTTAAAAAATAGTAAATAAATACTTAGAAATGCAGATACATTTCGTAAGTGGCTATGCCATATGTTGTAGTTACCCATTGCTGCAAAAAACTGTCCCCAAACTTAGTAAGTAATTTAAAGCAATAGCCACCTCACTAAATCTCGTGATCCTGAGTTAACTGTGCTCAGCTGGGAGGTTCTTCTGCTTTGTGAAATATTCACTGGGGCTGCAGCCAGCTGAGGGCTGGACTGGGCTGGAACATCCCAGATGGCGCGTGTGTGTGACTGGCAACTGATGTTTGATGTTGGCTGAGTCCTTAGCTGGAGCTGTCGGAATGAACGCCTGAATGTGGCTTTCCCACATGTTTTGGAACACGATGGCTGGATTCCAAGAGACAGTGTTCCAGAGGGAGGGAGCAGAAGCTGCCAGTGTTCTTAAAGGCTAAGATTGGAACTGGCACGGCATCCCTTCCATGGCATTCTGTGGAGTAAGCAGTCACAGGGCCAGCCTAGACTCAAGGGGAGAGGAAATAGATCCCTTGAAGAGAGTAACAAATAATCTGTGGCCATCTTTAATCCACAATGCCACCTGTCAAAGTCAACAAGTGGATGGATGAACCGGTGCAGATTTCAAATGATCGCTGGAGGCTTGGATGTTCATGGACGACACACGAGCACCACGGCCAGCTGGACAGCGGGCATACGTTCCCAGCCAGTTGGTGGCTAACATTTATTGAGCACTTACAAGGGGCTCGCTGGAAGTGTGATGTCGTACCTCGTTCCTGCGAAGTATCAACTGTTGTTATTCTAGATGCACAGAGGAGAAATGGAGGCTTAGAGTGTTCCCAGTGTCCATGGGGCATCCCATGATGAAGCCCAAGTATCAGGGGGTGCTGGGGTATGGGGCTCAGAGGGAGATCAGGGCTAGGTGGGCAGATTGGCTAAGATGGTGAGAAGTGACTTGTCCAAGTTCATGCTAGCGTATGAGGAGAACTGAGACAAGAACTCAGTGGTCCGACTCAGGGCCTCACCCCAGGAGGGGCTCACTCTTCATCATTCCCTGGACTTGGGGAGAGAGCTCTGCATTTTCATTAAAAGGTGGACCAGTCAGCCTCTTTGAGCTTCAAATTCCTCATTGGCAAATAGCGTCAATAATGGCTTCCTCTCAGAGCTATAGTGAAGGTCAAACAAGAGAACACTCACTATCACCATCATTTTGGAGTGTTAAGTCTGGGTGTTTGGAGCTGGTAACTACTCACTTGGCATTCCAGCCACTGGTTTTCTCATCTATAAAATGGAGCCAGGTGTTGTGAGATTAAGTGAGATAATGAGTGTAGTGCATGGAGCACAGAACAGCGCCCCCACCTCCTTAGCTGGTAGAGGACAGCAGCTCTGTCCCATTGCTAGGTTCCCAGCCTAGTGACCGATAGATGGTAGTGCTCAACATATACTGAATGTGTACATGAACGGACGATACTGAACCCCTGTTGCCCCTAGAGAGCACAGAGGAGGACGGCGTGTGCACAGAGGACAGACTGGCAATGGGAAAGTCCCCTGAGGACCCTGTCTGCCTCTTGGGAGGATTGGGGTCTCTGGGATTAGGTAAACCCAGGGCTCTCCCCACTTGATGACTGGAAGTTCCTGGGAAGAGGAAAGATGAGGGGCAAATTCAGTCGTGCACTGCAAATCGTGGGGGAAAGCCACAGTTTGTAGCATTTGCCAATTCCTCTGGTATAAGTACTCTCACCACGGCTGATTTCAAGATAGCATCGTGACATCAACTGGCCTGCAACCTACTGAGAAATTAACGATCGGTTCTTGGAGCTGGCATGAGCAGGTCCCAGCACCCCTGGGTAAGATTTTATCCCCCTCCTCTCACTCCATGGAGCAGGGTAGAGTGGGGTGGGTGCCCATGGAGACCCATGGTGTGTATAACGTAAGGAGTGGGCTAGTGATCATGGAGAACGGACCCAGATGTGGCCATCCCCTGAAACTCAGGCAGGTTGGCTAGTTGCTTTATTTATTCATCTCTACTCTCTGCCCAAAATAAATTCAAGGCATTTTATAGCAGTGAAGACAATGCAATACGATGTAGTGAATAAAGGATTTATTGGCTGATGAAAGTTAGTAAGCTAGTGTTTGGAGGGACTAGAACAGGCCAGGAGTGAGGTTAAGACCCCAAATGAATGCCACAAGGTACTTTCCTTCCTGTGATCTCCTGGGCTGCTGCCACTCCCCTATGACCCCGAAGATGCACTTGGCCCTGACTGACAGCCGGGAGGTGAGAGTGTCTGGGGGAGCCTAGAGGGGTCCCAGGCAGGGAAAGGGAAGGCTAGGGACACCACTGCTATCTTCAATTTTCTGCAGGGACATTCTGGGACAGCAGGAATGTACAAGGTCCAGAGGGCAGAACCAGGGCCAACATGGACCTCCGTCTAAGAAAAAGCAGTTCACAGAGCTGTTCATAGAGGATCCTCACTGCCTAGGAAGGTAGAAAGCTTCTTGTCAGGGGAAGTGTGTAAGCAAATGCTGGGCAACTACTGATTAGAGGCTTTCTGGGCACTTGACCTGAGGTCCCATAGTGCAGGCTATTGACCAGTCAGTATAGGAAGAGGTTAAGAGTGTGGCTCTGGGACCTGTCTCAGTTCAGCAGCTTCCTAGTCATGTAGTCAAATTTCTTAACCTCTCTTTGCCTGGGTTTCCCTGACTCTTCACCTCTACGCCCTCCAGTTACCCTCCTAACTGGACTCCTGGCAGAAATGTTCCAGGTCTCCTAGGGTTCCCAAAGCAAGCTGAGCTTGAGAGGAGCAGGTGCGTTGGTGGTAGTAAGAAGCGGAAGCTCTGGGGCTGCTCGAAGACTGTGCGCTCAGCCTTCCCCCTCAGCTCCTGCCTAGGCCTTTCTGCTGCTACTCATGACCTGTCCCTGGGAGGCGGGGGGTCCTGGAGGCAGGCTGCTTCTGATCCCTCTCTGTCCCCCAGATCTCAACACAGGCTTGGCACATAAGAGACCAAGTGAGTGGCTGATAAGTGAATGGACAAGAGGATGGATGGATGGATAGATGGATGGATGGATCATGGATGGGTGGAGTTCGGAAGGGAAGAAAGGGTAGTACATAGCTCTTTAATACAATTGCAAAGCATTCTCAGCTCATTTATTTTGTTGTAGTCTCACAACTCTAATTTGAAGGCAGGGCTAGACCCATGAATCCTATCTGTAGAATTGAACACTGAATGAAAAACTGATAAAGCAACTTGCTCCATATCACACAGGGAGGACGTGATTGAGGCACAGGTCAAGGTTAGTCTCCTGACACTTCGTTCCTGATGCCTTTTCCGATAAGCTCCATTGATTCCCTCGTTCATTCATTTACTCAGGTAGTCACTGTCACTGGGTGTCCCTCATTCAAGCAGAAGTTTTCTGAAGCCGTTTTGGGCTACCTAGTGTTGGGGACTCAGAGATGAAGCAGACCTGCTCCCTGGTTTCGAGGAGCTCTGAGGGGAGCAATCCATGAGTAGACAGATGGGACTGGGGCAGAGGCCTGGGTGAAGTCCTGAGGGCACTAAACATTCTGGGAGATGGACTCCGAGTCAGCGTTTCTGAGGAAATGAGGCCGGGCTGGTCCTCGAGGGAGACACAGGAGCTGGCCAGGTATAAAAAGATAAGGCCATTGATTTCAGGCCAAGGCTGTGTAGGACGCCAGGTCACAGCAGCTTAGCTCCCCTCTGGGACACATCAGGCACCCTGGGCAGCTGGAGTGAGGGATGAGTGGTGGAGAGGGCAGGGGTAAGGCCAGGAAGGTGGTGGGGATAGACCTGCAGCGCTTTGAGCTCCAGGCTGTGGAGCTGGGACCACATCTGAGGCAACAGGAAGATGCTGAAGAATATGAGGTGAGGAGGGTCTTCCAGCTGAGTGAGGAGAAGTCTTGGCCCTCACCCAGGCTGTCTCTCGGCCACCTCCGCCCCCAGGCCCACCCTCAGCACCATGCCACCTCAGCCAGGCCTGGGCCCCAGTGCCACCCTCTCAGGCAGCGAAAAAGCCAGGCAGGGCAGAGGCCCACCCACGGCTGCCCACCCTGGGAGTATGGCCCTCATCGCCAAGGGTCTGCCCGCCACTCTGGAAGACCCCAGGGCTGGGTTTAGCAGGCACAGCGCCTCAGAAGCTGCCTCCACAGGCGAGGCCCCAATGCCAGGTGCGCCACTACGCTCATTAGGCCCTGGTACGTGGCCGGGCTTTCAGTGTCTTTCTGAGAATCCCTGAAGAAGAAAGAAATCAAAGGCTGGGGATTGAAAAACAAGGATGAGGAGATATAAAACAAGATTTCTATCTAAATAATTTCCTCTAATTGCTGGTAAGAGACATTAATTTTCCTTTTGAAGCTCCCCGCGGCCCGGGGCGCCTCGGGCCGTGCCAGGATGGCAGCCCGTCTAGCCGGATTATCTCACCACCGCCCGCAGGACTGGCACAGTGCCCACCTCGGGGGCGGGCCGGGCAGGCTGGGTGCTGCTCAACTCAGGCTGGGGGTGCTCAGGGCGGGTGAGAGCAGGAAGGAAACAGAGGAGCCCTGATCTGGTGTGCAGAGGCTGCAGTACACAGGGCCTTCACAGCTCTGTGTCGTGGGCAGGTCTTCTGAACACCGTGGGGTGGACGCAGGAGTGTGGGGACCTGACAGGCCCCGCTCTCTCTTCTATGCTGTGGAACCACTGGGCCTTCAGACATGTAATGCACTGGCAGGCAGAAGCCTAGGAGACTGCCTGCCTCCCCATGTGTCCCACCTCTGACTGCAGGCCCCAGCTGGGCAGAGGCAGGTGAGGGCAGCAAGGGTAAGGCCAGGGTGACAGAGACCCAAACAAGTGCCCACTTGCCCACAGCTCCTCTAGGGGATGTAGGCTTTATTATTATCCCCATTTTGCAGATGAGGGCATTGAGGTTTGAAGTAGAGGATAGGTCCCACTGTGAGAGAGAGGCTGAATGGAGCTTCTGTCCCCAAGCTCTGGCCCTCAGAGAGCTGTGGGGAAAATGCAGAGGAAAATGCAGATTCTTTAGCAGTGCAGTCAAGACAGTCCTAATCTGTCCCCAACTCTCTCATCTGATCTCTTCTCTAATTGTCCCTTGTCCTGTTCCCTCCATTGGCTGGGCTAGAGGCCTCTTTTGGGTTCCTCCAGCTCTGCTTTCTCTCCCAGCACTGGTCACACCAATCGCCATCGCCCCTCACTGGCTGGCGTTCCCTCACACCTGGGAGCACTTCAGGGTTGGGGCTGCATCTGAGGCCCCTTCGTGTCCCACACCCAGCCCGGGGCCCACATCCATTAGGGCACACAGGGCACGCCACATGGGGGGAAGGCCCCATGCTCCATCGCAGTGGTGTGGGGTGTTTCAGCTGGTGATGGAACTCACATTGTCTTTTACCCTGAGAGGTTTTTCCTTCCCTTTTGATCCCTTGCAATTTATGAAAAATGGAACGCATGTGTTCCTGATTAATTTCTACAAAATCACGGAAATGTTGACTTTTTAAAAGAGTCATTTTATGTGGAGTCTCATTTTAGATTCTTTCAAGACTTCCTTTGCCCAGGAAGTTGAGTTTGGGGAGAAGGGCCAGCTTGCCACCCACAACCTCATGGATACACTGAGAAGCGGCACTGTCACAAAGGCTGTCCCTGGTGGACAGGTGTCCCAGGGTGTCCCCACCTCACTTACTTTCCTCGATTCTCCATGGGCTCCAGGAGAAAGACTGGGCTCCTTAGCCTGGCATTCAAGGCCTCCACAACCCTGTCCTCCCACCCTCCAGGCAGCATCTCTTCCCTCAGACACCATAATATTGAGCCTTGCTGAATTTCTGCTTGCTCCCAGAACACCAGTCATTCCTCTCTCTGTCCCTTTGCACATACTGGTCCCTCTGCTGGCAATGCTCTCTGCCTGCTTTTTCCACCTGACAAACTTCTACTCATCCTTCAAAACGCAGGCCCAAGTCTCCTCATCTGTTCAGCGTTTACTGCCTCCCCCAGGCAGCCCCCTGTGCTTGCCCCAACATTCCAAGAAGCGAGTCCTCATTTGACCGAAGAGGCCTGGACACACTGCCATTGTCCTGCCTCCTGGGGTCACTGACCCCGGCGCACCAAGATGAAAGGCTCTTTGTCGTGGTAAGAAGTAATAAAAGGGGAAAGACAAGCCCTCCCCAAATGAAGCCATGCACAGTGGTTTTTTTTTTGATATTTTATGGGGTACTTTTGAGGATGAGAGGTGGAAAAAGAGAGTTCCCGCAGGGACAAGCAGCAGATTTCACCCTTGAAGTGGGAGGAAGGAGAGAGGAGGAACAGCCCCTCTGGTCCAATGCGGACCTCTGTGCACCGCCTCAATTCCAGAATTCTTGCCCCAGCCCAGAGTTAGTCACAGGCGGGATTTTAGATCCTAACAGAGGGTCCTCTGTCTCACCCATCCTCCACTCCCACACCCAGCCCCACCTTGAACCCTCTCTCAAGTGCTTTGTAGCTAACCTACAAAGGTGGCTAGGACGAATATAGTCCTCACTTTACAGATGAGCAAGCTGAGGCCTAGGCATGAAAGGCTTGGCGTAAGGCCACAGGTTAAATAAGCATCCAGGCAAAGACTGGAACTTGGGGCATCGGCCCCACAGTTTAGGCTGGTTCATTCCAGGCTAGCAGCCTTCAGTCGTGAGAGAGGTGGCCCCAGGGGCTGCAACTTCCTGCCCTGATAGCAGAGGGCACCAAATCAGTCCATTTCCTCCAACCACACTAGGCCCTGCCCTTCTGGACTTCCTGCTTGGAAGAGAGCTCGGTGTAAATCCTCCATCGGCCAATCCCAACATGTATCCATCCCTGATACCTCAAGGCTCTGCTCGAGTCCCATCTTCACATGACCCACTGCTTCTATGCTTAAAGAAGGGAGGCAGACCATGTATAAAAAGTTCCAGCTGTGAAACCACATGGCCCAGCTGTGGGAGGCTGTTCAGTGGGCTGGCGGCCCAGAGACAAGGGAGACCCTCATGTGCCAAATTGCCTCCTCCCTATTCAGGCACAGTCTAGAGACTGAAAGCAACCTACCCTCTCCCCAGACTCATAAGAGCTGGGGAAATCACAGAGGGCTTCCTGCAGGCAGGGCCCAGCTGTGGGTGGCAGCCTTCTTCTCGTCCTCTTAAATAATGGGAGCCTGGAGCCACAAGGAACTCTGGGAGGAGCCAGGGGTTGGGAAAGGCCGCTGCTGCTGCTAGGTGCCAGCCCAAGGGCAGGGTGGGTGGTGGGAATGTGAAAGAGAGCGAGTTCACCTCAGGGTGCGTGCATTGTACAATGGAAAATGGCAAGGCCTTGGACAAACCCCACTTCCTGAGCACCTATTAGAAACCTGGCTTTTGGCCCTTTATAACCAGGCCCCATGGGAGGCATGTTGGTGAAGTTCTACCCATGAGCAGGGACCACCTTATGCCATTTTGGAAGAGGGCTGGGAATAAATCCTTTATCAGCCAATCCCAATCTATATCCACCTTTGATATCTTCAGGTTCTGCTAGAGTTCATCCTTGCCTTCTCTTGTGAATTGCTCTTAATTAAACACAACCACTCTGACAAGAATGTGAACGCTCACCAACCAGCCATTCACCTCTCGATTTCCCAGCATCCTTTGCAGTTACCCTCGGCCAAATGACTAGTTCTGGGCAATGGGATGTGAGTGGAGAGGACCCGTGTCACTTCTGGGCTGAAGCAGTCAGGAGCCAATGTAGTTTCTCCATCTCTTTCTTTTCTTGCTGCAGCAATCTTGGAGGGACACATGTGCCAGATAACAAAGCTATAAGATGGGGGAAGACTTCCACATCAAACTTTATAGGGGCAAAAATTAAACCTTTGTGTTGGCTTAAACAACTGAGGTCTGAGGCTTTCTCTAATTTGGATTACCTGAATATCATTACCCTGAGTAATGCAATCTTGGGAAATAGGGATTCACGTCTCCGTCCTGCAGAGGCGCACAGAGGCCCAAAGAAGGGACTTGGCTGCAATCTCTAGTTACAGAACCACTTTATCCTACTGTATCTGACTCCAGACTCCAAGAGGTAGTCCCTGCCCCTTGCGCATTGTCAGTGAAAGCAGCCACAGGGACACAAGCCCAGGAGAGGGGAGAGGCAAGGGGCAGCTACAGCCTGCTTTTAAAAACTTGCCTGTTGTTAAAACTCCATCAGGCTCATGTAAACCATGAAATGTGGGGCAGCTGCTGTTCAGAAAATCACAAAGGAGGGCTAAAACAGGCAAATGTCTGGGCCCCCCCAGGACTGTGGCAGGAGGTGTGCAGGGCAAGAGAGCAGCTTGTGGGGCTGGCTGTCAGAACCTCTACCTGCAGTACAATGGCAGGTAGAGGCCACCAGGATGATGGAAAAGAAGGCAGAAATAGGGACTGATTTACAGACACCAGGGAGGAAAATGTAGCCAAGATTTATGGGGGCTCAAGTGACTCGTTGGAGCCGAGTTTATTATCCATCACGTGCATCTGAATGTGTATTTATGGCTTTCCAAATGATCCTGTCTCACGGAAAATTATGTCCAAAGAACATCAACAGCAGTTCATCAGGCTGATCCAGAGTAGAGTTCAAGGCTTCTCTTAGTCATCCAGGGACAGCAGGCGCTGGTCTCATTTGTGTGTGCACAGGTTCGAGGAGCAGACACAAGCCAATGGACACTCTGAGCTGGGCCCTGCCCTGGAGCCAGAGTGCAGAGATGAACCCATCTCACAGGGCCCTGACTCCACCCCACTGTGTCAGGTGCTGAGCTAGGTGCTGGATCTCATGGGGACACTTAAGCCACGGCCCAGAGAAAGGGTGAGAATACTAGCTCCGTCATTTAACTGCTGAGCGACCCTGGGTAAGCTACTTAACCTCTCTGAGCCTCAGTTTCCTCATCAAGAAAATGGAAGTAACAGTGATGGTTACCCCAGAGAGTAATAGGAGACATACAAGATACTGCATGTAAAATGCTTACCCCAGTGCCTGGAATTCAGTAAGTGCCCATAAATGTCATTTTTCTGTTATCATCATGATTATTACTCTAAGTATCTTAATGTAATGTTTGGAAGAACCTGATCATCAAACTAAACAAAACAAGACAAACGTCTGGCTGAAGCCCCATTTAGTAGAGAAATGGTCACTTATCTGCTTTGCACATGCCGGATACCAGGCAGTCAGATAACCACCAAAAAGGGGTTTTTCTATGGGAACTTTATGCATACTTGGAAGAACTGGTTGTGAATGATTTAACCTGCTCAAGTCTCAGATCAGTAGATACCTTACTATGCTCTGAACTTTGTCACAATTGGAAATAAGAGCTGGTATTCTGCCAGTACACACCAGTATGACTGTCTCTTCCATATGTGTCAGTAAATAGCAGCCACCCTTAACAATAGAAGTGCCTCTCCTGGTTCCTTGGCTCCCCTCCCTAGGACCCCTTGATTAAGGATCTGTGTTCTGATCCTTGATTATGGCTTCTGATCACAGAGGTTCAAACAAAGAGGCAGGCAGCCATTGTTGTTGCACATTTCCTATTGTTGAAAGCCTCTCCCCTTTCAGCTGAAGTGACTTCCAGGGAATTTCATCCCCACACTTCCTTTTTTGCTTTTTCTTTGAGAGACAGACATTAAAAACTAAGACATTAAAAACCAACCACATATGTGGGGAAAATTAGAAATTGACCATGCATGCCCAGGGAAAGGCTCAGTAAAGATCTGAGAAGACCTTATATTTACATCTCAGGCTGATCCTTGGCACAGAGACATCCCATAAACAATAAAAAAAATTAAATTATAACAAAACACAGCAAACCCTCGGGAAGGGGAGAATCTTATTTCCGGAGTTACCACACAATTTGATATTCAACTGGATTCAAACATCCAGTTTTTGACCAAAAAAAAAAAATATTACTGAAAAAGCATAAAAGTATAATTCTGTATGTCAACTGTAATTGGAAAATAAATACATTTTTTCAAAAATGAAAAAAAGCATAAAAAGAAACAGAAAAATATGGTCCATACAAAGGAAACAAAAGAAATCTACAGAAACAGGTCCCTGAAGAAGACCTGATGGCAGATATACTAGACAAAAACTTTAAAACAATTGTCATAAAAATGCTCAAAGAAAGGAAGATAGGAAGAAAGTCAGGAAAACAAGATGTGAACAAAATTTGGAAATACCAATAAAGAGAGAGAAAACCTAAAAACAAACCAAAATTAAATTCAAGAGCCAAAAAGCATAACTTAAAATGTTTTTAATTTCACTAGAGGGATTCAAAGGACAGCCATCAGAATCAGTGAATTTGAAGACAAGACAATGGAAATTGAGTCTGAGGAACAGAAAGAAAAAAGATTGAAGAAAGGCAAACAAAGCCTAAGAGACCTGTGGGACACCATTAAGCAGACCAACACACACATTGTGGTGCCCTGGCCACCCTCCTAGAAGGAGAAGAGAAAGGGGAAGAGAGACTATTTGAAGAAATAATGGCTGAAAACTTCCCAAATTTGATGAAAGACATAAATATAAACATTCAAAAAACTCAATGAACTCCAAGGAAGAGACACTCAAAGAGACCCACACCAAGACATATTATAATCAAACTTTCAAAGACAAAGAGAGAAAGCAAAAGGAGAGAAGAGAATCATCACATACAAGGGATCCTCAAAAAGATTATCAACAGATTTCTCATCAGAAACTTTGGAGGCCAGTAGACAGTTGGCTGATATATTCAAAGAATTAAAAGAATAAAACTTTCAACCAAGGATCCTAAGTCTAGCAAAACTGTCCTTCAAAAGTGAGGGAGAAATTAAGAGTTCCCAGATAAATGGACGTTGAGGGAGTTTGTGACCACTAAACCTACCCTGCAAGAAATACTCAAGGAAATACTGGGAGGTGAAATGAAAGGATACTAGACAGTAACTTTAAGATGTATGGAAAACTAAAGATCTCAATAAAGGTAAATGGGAAATTAGCAAAACTAGTATTCTTGTAACAATGGTTTGTAACTGTACTTTTTGTTTGTTTTCTACATAATTTAAGAGACTAATACTTTAAAAATTATTGTATAAAAGCTAGTATTACTGTAACTTTGGTTTGTACTCCAAATCTTTTTTTCTTCATAATTCAGGAGCTAATGCATTTAAAAGAATTACAAGTTTTTGTTTTTGGCAACACAGGTATAAAGGTGTAATTTTCTGACATCAACAACTGAAAAGAGTGGGGACAGATCTGTAAAGGAGAAGTTTTTGTATATTATTGAATTCAAATTAAAGTGTTATAACTTTAGGATGTTAAATGCAATCCCCATGACAAAACAAAGAAAATAGATATATATGTAGAATAAACACAAGAGGAAATTAGAAAGGAATTTAATCATTTTACTACCAAAAATCTACTAAACACAAAAGAAATAATGTGGGAAATGCGGGACAAAAAAAACAGTAAGATAAATAGAAAACATAGCAAAAGGACAGAAGTAATTCTTTCCTTATCAGAAATTACTTTAAATGTAAATGAAATAAACTCTCCAACCAAATGACAAAGATTGGCAGAATGCATCAAAACACATGATCCAGCTATATACTGTCTACAAGAGACTCGCACTTGAGCTCCAAAGACACAGATGGGTTGAAAGTGAAAAGATGGAAAGCTTTAGCTAATTCCTAGAGACGGTAAATGGTTTGCCTTCATACATACCTTTGATATGCAAACAACCAATCCAGAGCCTACGCTGTGAGTCACCTCCTCTATCTGGCTTTTAAACTCTAGAAGGTAATATTTCTGTGCCCTAATCATCCCAGGGCCAGGCATCGGGCAAATAGGGGCGGTCTGTACGCCCTAGAGCCTGTTAAAACTATTCAAACTAGCCAATCCCAAACCTAGTTGGCCCATTTCTCCTATCTTACCCATTCCTTTTCTTGAATCCACAATAAAGCCTTTTGCCTATGCATTCCCCTTGATCTTTCTGCCTCCTGATTGACCCAGGCGCTTCCCCACGTGGCTCTGCAGGGCGTGCCATGGCTCCTGTTTCTAGGGAACTGTGAGTAAAACCTTCTTTTTTTTGTGGCAACCTTCTCTTGACCTGTTGGCCTCACCACACCTGATTAAAACAAATCTTAAGTACATTTTAATACAAGCCCCCAATCCTGCAGGGCATTTTCCTCAAACTGGCACGTTAGCCGAGCCTTAAACAGGCAATGGTCAACCAGGCTGGCTGCGTGCAGGGGATGTGGTAGTTGGTAGGAAGGTGAATCCCATTGTCACGCATCCATTGTCCCTCCTTGGCTGTAAAAATAGGCCTCTCGGCACAAGGCATGGTTGTGCAGGTTTCCGGATTGGGAAATCAGGCACTTTATAAGCCTATGTATGGTGCTGGCAGAGGCATGCAGGCAGAGACAACAAACTCATATCTGAAGTAGATGGACATTCATCTTCTCCTGCCCCTGGACATTTACGCTCCTGGTTCTCATGCTGTCATGCGGGGCAGCCTGCAGGGTCTCTGCTCCCGCTCTCCACATAAGAACGCAGGACATGGTGAGGCCAAAAAGGAACACCCACGGAGCCATAAGTAGGGGAGTCATATCTCTATACTCTCGCTGGCGGCTGGGTTGGAGACACAGGAAGCAGGAGCCACACTGTTCGCAACCCTCACTGCTCCCCTTGCAGGCTCAGCCACCATCTTCTTGCTAGCCCCCCATTTTTCGCTAGCGTAGCCACGGCAGTTATATTCGTGGCCAATGGCTCACTGGTTACAGCTGACGGCCAACCAGCCACAGCTGATGGCCATTTGATCACAGTTGATAGCCATTTACTACCTGAGCCAGCACCTTTCCATGTGAGGCCGAGAGCCTAGAAACTGCTTTTTGGGGCTCTGTCCCCACACATGCCTTCAGACTTGAACTGAATTAAACCCCCAGCTTTCCTGGTTCTCCAGCTTGCTGATGGCAGATTGCGGGACTTCTTGACTGCCATAGCTGCATGAGCCAATTTCTATAACAAATCTCCTCTTATCTATATCTATACTATGTATCCTACTGCTTCTGTTTCCCTGGAGAACCGTGACTATACAGCATCCGTTGATTATCTTTTCCCTTGAGAATTATTGAAATTTTTCTGGTTCTTTTCATGTTGAGTAACTTTGGATTTTATCCTGGAATTTTGCACATGACGTTAGGAAATTCTGAGTCCTATTAAAATCTTCTGATAAATGCTGATTCTTCTTTAAAAGAAGGAATTCATTGTGTCTGGGTTCAGACCCCAAGAGTTGATCCTCCTCTGAGCTGTGATTGCAATGCAAGCTGCATTTTAAAACCTTTGCAATGTTATTCTGGTCCATCGCATGTGTTAACTCCACAGAGGCCAGTTTGTGACCTCGGTAGTGGTCTACACTAGGGGATAATAAATTATGGCCCACAAACTCAATCCAGCCTGAATTATTATGTAAAGGCCTATGAGATAAAACTGGTTTTAATATTTGTAATGGGTTATACAAGGAAGAAAAAGAAATGAGAGAGAAGGGGATGGAGAGAAAGAGAGTCAGAGAGAGACAGAGAGACAGAGAGAATATATGACAGAGAACATATATTATCCACAAAGCCTAAAATATTTACTATCCAGCTCCTTACAGACAGTTTTCTGATCTCAGTTCTCAAAGCCTTCGTTGTGCTATTTCAGGTCAGTTCCACACAGGCACAACTTAAGCCTTGGGACTTTTTGCCACATAGTAAAAGGATCCCTTTTTCTAGCTCCTTCCCCCAAAAGATTTTCCCCACCCCACCCCACCTCCACACTCCAGCTCTCCAAGGCCCCTTTTCCTGGTGCTATCATTAGAAAGCCAGCGTTTTGATCTCTCCTTGCTACCGTCACTTCCTACATCTGGGTCCACCTCAGGGAGAAGTGGCAAGAGAAAAGAGAAAAATATTGGGATTCCCCACCCTCTTCAAATCACAGGGGCCTCTTGCCCAGGTGATCAGAGAATTTTTTTTTTCTCTCTCAGAGTTTTAGGTGCATGTGGGACTGCTGCCACCCCACGACTGCAGAGTCCTGGCTGGGGCTTATCTCAAGAAAAAGCACAGTTAAAAGTGAAAGAAAAAAATTGGGATTTCCGCTCTTGCTCTCTGTCCTGCAAGATACCCCATTCCTGGTTCTGTGGCCAGAAAGACAGGGTTTTTCTTAGAGCTTATCCTGTTTCCATCTACTTCAGAATTCCAGGATGTGGGCTGTGCTAGAGTTTAACCTGGAAATGTGGAGAAAAACAAACAAACCAACAAACCAGGGAACTCACAGCTATTTCAATTATTCTTTGAGTTTTGATTTCCCTCCCTAAATTACCTCTTATGATTTACTTTTCAGAGTCCTCATAGTTGCTTTATGTATTCTGTCCAAGCGTTTTAGTTATAATAAGTGGGAAAGCTAAAGTGGACTGGACTTACACTTTCTTAGCTGGGTCCAGAAATCCTATAATTGGGTATTGTACTCTGACCTTGCTAAACCCACTTATTAATTCTAACAAGTTGTTCACAGATTTAAAAATTTTCTAAATGCAAAATGATTTCATCTAGGTATAATGGCAATGTACTTCCTCCTTTCCAATCTTTATATCACTTTTTTGCTTTACTGTAAGGGCTGGCAAACTTTTTTGGCAAAGGCCGGATATTATATAGTATTTAGGCTTTGCAGGCCATATAGTTTCTGTTGCAACTGCTCAGCTTTTCCATTGTAGTATGAAAGCAGTATAGATAACGTACAAATGAATGGGCAGAGCTGTGTTCCAATAAAGTTTTCTGTATGGAAACAGGTAGGGGGAAGCACTTCCAGAATGCAGAGTAAGGACTTCAAAAAATATCCTTCTTCATAAAAGCAGAGACAATGATGGCAAAAATGGTCAAAATCAACTTTTTCATGACTTTGGAAGTTCACTAAGGGCTTGCAACAATCTGAGGAGTGTTGATTTAAAAAAAAAAAAGGCTGAAACACAATGAGAAGGGCAAGCGTTGTGAAGTTTTAACTTGCTTTATTCCCATTTCTCTCTCGACAGCTCCGTTGTAGGCTTGAAAAGTGGTAGTCTCGGAAGGCTGGTGTCTATGAAAACCAGCAGCCCAGCAGCCAATAGAAAGGAAAGAACAGGTCTGGAGCTTCTCCAAAAGTCCCATCCCCAGAGAATAACTACTATTTGACCTGTCTGGCAGTTCCCTGAAAAGCTCTGTTCTCAAGGAATGTCTTTATTTGACCTGACTCAGAGCTTGCTCTGTGTGAACAGCACTTGAATCACTAAACTCCCTTCTTACTGTGCTGAATTCCCCACTCTACTGTGTTTCTCCAAAAAGAAGACCAGGTCTTATATTAAGTTTTGCTTGAAAAGATGCATTAGGGTTTATGATCAGGGGATGTCCTCCTGAAAAATAATGCTAGGGCTTATTTTCCGGTTAGGTCTTATTTTCGGGGAAACACGGCATGTTTCTGAAGGAAGCAGTGCCTCCATTACTTGACCAATCAGAGCTGCCGGGACAGTATTCCGTGCAAAGCAGTACTCCAAGCGGTTTCCTCACCAGAAGGTTCCTGATTTGGGCTGTTTGCGGTTGTCTTGTTGACTTTCCTCAGTCTGGTTCTCTCCTGTTCCTGCTGATTCTCAGCCCTCCAGCATTCTTCCAATGAACTCCTTTTCTGCTCCACCCAGCCAATCAAAGTGGGTTTCAATTGCCAGAAGCTAAGACCTCCATTGATATACTATTTTCTACATAACATTATATCACGGACATATTTCCATACCACTAACTATTATTCAAAATATTATTTTAATGGCTGCACAATATTTAATCATATTTATGTACCAAAATTTACTTAACCATGTCCTCGTGTTTGAGTAAAGTATAAATTTCTGTTAAATACTTACAATGAATATTATTGTATTCACATTTTTAGCTTCAATTCTGACCATATCCTTAGGATGTCTCAAGAGTAAGGGTACCAAGTTAATGGTATGAACATTTTAAAAGCTCTTGTGGCATAAAGCCAATTTTTTCCCCCAGACATTATATACTGATTATCCTTATATTTGTACCCTCACAGGGAAGAGTGCTCAATTTCACTCTACTCAACAAGATTGGGTAATATAATTTTAAACAATCTCGAATAATCTGATAGGGAAAAATCTGATTGGTGTTTAGTGGGCATTTCTTTGATTACCAGTGAAGCTGAATATTGTAAAATATGTTTATTGTATATTTTTATTTCTTTTGTACATTTCTTGTTGACCATTTTTCTATTGGAATGTTAATTTTTATTGATTTGTAATTGCTTTTAATATATTAGAGGTATTAACCTTGGGTCATATTTTTTGCAACTATTTTAGCTTTGTTTGTAGTTCCCCAATAAATTTAATTAAATGGTTTTTATAAAACATAAAGAGATTTAAATTTTTATATGTTAAATTCTGTCTTATTCTTTGTTGTTTCCATTGCTTTTATGTTTAGAAAGTCTTTACTCACCCCAAGATCAAATTTTTATCTACAGTTTCTTCTAGTTTTTATGATTTCTCTTTTTACATTTAATTTTTTAAATCCTCTGAAAGTTATATTGGAGTATGGTGTGAAGGAAAGAGCTAATTTTATTTTTTTCAAATAGCTAAGCAAATGTCCCGGCATCATTTATTGAATAATCTGTTCTTTCCCCACAGATTTGCAATGCCACCTCAGTAAGCTGAGACTTGGTGATCACCATGGTAACAGGCTGCTTTAAAAGCATTTGTTCTCACAAAGTGGAGGGCTGGTGCCCAGCAGGGCTCAGTCTGGCCTCATTGCTCATCTTCCCTAATTAAGATACACCTTTTGGTTTTGTCTTTTAAAAAACTTCTCCCTTTATAGCCATGATGCAGAAAGAAAATTAAGGCCAAGATCCTTTCGTGCCCAATCTGTTATCAGCTGGACCTGCCAGGATGGTTGGAACATGGAGGGAGATGGGCAAGTAGGTGAGGATGTGGACAGTGATTTGCTCCCGTGATGTCCCGAGAACCTAGAGGGCCGTCATCAAGGTCCTTGAATAGTGGAGGGTGGGGGTACGATGGTCATGTTTAAGGACACAGCTCTAATGTAAGAACAGAGACTGTGCTGCTGGCCCAGCGAGAGCCCAGTTTGGGGCCCTTGGCACCCTTTCCCCTCCTGGGATGGCAGCTGCTGTGGCCAATAGACAGCGAAGTCCACACTTCTTGCTCTGTGGAGCTTCTGGCCTTGTCTCTGGAGTCCTCCTTCTTTATAGGGTATCTGTGTCTAGCCTGGAGTGGGGGACAGGATCAAGACGTGGGCCTGTGCCCAAGAAGGCGGTGACCTCCCTACTTTGGGGGAGGTCTCAGGGATCTGAGTGCTGAGGTGGGTGGAGACAATGAAGATGCTTGACAATCACTTTGAACATCGGGTGGCTGAAAAGCCACCTGTTGCAAGGGGAGAGCAAGTGAGAGGTCATGGCAAGCCATAAGAAGATGCAGAGGTCACGAGCAGGCAGAAGCGCTGAGGCCAGAGACAGAACAACGGGTTTCAGTGAGGGCGAATGAACACACAGCGGAGCTGTGGCTGATCAACAGCCTCCTCCCGATGCCGAGACCACAAGGCTGAATCAGAGCCAGCACTATTCCCTTGGGACTTGTCCCTACTCCCACCCCTATGCTTGGGGTCCCCAGAGATCCATGGAGCCTTGTCATAAGCCCCTATTACTTGAGGCACATGTAATAAGTTTCCTTGCTTATGATCAAAGCAGCCCTAATCCCAGTCGGCATGAGGGGTCTGGAGGTGGTCCCTTGGCCTCCCACTTGACATGTCTACAGACAGTGCTGTTGGACCTGGGTCTCCAGCCTTAACCACCCACCCCTCCTTACTTCTCCCTGAAGACTCAGGTACCAAGGCCTGCTGGAGCCCTGGTCCAACTGTCTTTCCTCTCATGCCCTCCTTCCCCGTTCAGCTGATGACAGAGAACCGTCTGAGAACCTGGGTCACTGAAGAACCAACAGTTCTCCTCCCTCCTCACATCCAACAGGAGCATTTTTTGGGCGCAGGCCCTGACACCTGAGATTAGAGCTACCCAGCCCTGCGCTGCAGATGGACTCCTTAGGGGCTACCAGGGTGGTGCTGGGACACCCATAGACCCTGGCTGGGCACATCTGCTGGGTGCAACCCTGATTATTAACCCCAAGTGTTGTGCAAATATCCTGTTCTCTGTGAACCATTATGAAAGAAAGGTCAGGAAGCTCCACCCCAGGTGAGGGCAGAACAACCCGACTTCAGACGTGACTACGACTTATGGCTGGCATTCTAGGTTGCCCACTGGTACCCGGCACTGCTGGGGTTCTTGCCGTACCAGGAATCTTGTAGAGAGGACAGCACTGTGGGGAGAGGGGTAAGAGATTCTGTCCCCCGCATCCTATAGAATCCTCACAGATCAAGCTTCAGGGTTTGGCTGACAGTTCTGGAATATGCTGATCCTACAGAGCAGCCAGGGACCTTACATGTCATCACAGTGGTTAAGAGTGTGGGCTCCCGTTCGGCCATAAAAGGTAATGAAGTATTGCTATGTGCCACAACATGGATGAACCTTGAAATCATTATGCTCAGTGGAAAAAGCCAGTCACAAAGGCCACACTACGTATGATTCCATGTCTATGAAATGTCCAGAATATGCGTAGGTAAATCCACAGAGACAAAAAGCAAATTGCTGGTTGCCTTCGGGTGGGAAAATGGGAGGATTGGGAGGTGGGTATTAATAAATTATACAGGGCTTCTTTTGAGAGTGATGAGAGTGTTCTAAAATTCATTGTGGTGATGATTGCACAACTCTGACTATGCTAAAACTCACTAAATTGTACACTGGAAATGGATGCATTGAACAGTATGTATTAGGTTGGTGCAAAAGTAATTGCGGGTTTTGCAATTATTTTTAACATTTTAAACCGCAATTACTTTTGCACCAACCTAATAAATTATAGCTCGGTTTAAAAAAAAAGCTCAATTAAAAGAAAGGGCTATAGTTTACACGGCTCACAGCCTGGGTTCAGATTCCGGCACCACTTACTAGATGGACAACCTTAGGCAAGTGACTTAACCTCCTTGTGCATGAATTTGCTCACCTGCGAAATGAAGATAAAGCACCTGTGTCATCTGGTTAGTGCCTGACACACAGGCAGCTGCTCTTAGCAGTTCAGTGAAGCAAACTTTTGTTGGTTGAGGTGGAAAGTGGAAGCCCCGAGAGAGTAAGACTTCCCAAAGGTACTATTGCAGGCTGAAGACCAGTCTGCCAGATACATGTTCAAATCCTAATCCCAGAACCTCTGCAAGTGACCTTATTTGGAAAGAGAGTCATTGCGGATGTAATTAAGGTACTTGAGATGAAGAGCTCATCCTGGATTACTCAGCTGGGCCTAAAATCCAATGACAAGTGCCCTTGTAAGAGACACCCAGACGACAAGACAGCTATATGGGAAAAGGCCACGTGAAGACGGAGGCAGAGCGTGGAGCCATGCAGCCCTGAGCCACAGGGACGCCTGCAGCCACGAGAAACTGGAAAAGGCACGAAAGGATTCTCCCCTGGAGCCTGCGGGCACCTTGATTTTGGATTCTAGCTTCCAGAACTGTGAGAGGATAATATGTTTCTAGCAGTTGTTACGGCAGCTTCAGGAAACGGGTACAGTCACTCAGCCCAGGGTGCCCGAGCCAGGACTCTGGACTCGTCATCACTTGGGACCCTTCATTACATTTACTTGTGAATAAAAAAAGCTTCAACCCCAGATACCGTGAAGGATCTGGAGCTGGGTTCTGTGATCCTCTTTTCCAGACAAGGACACTGAGGCCCTTTTGTCACTTGCCCATGTCACACACCCATCAGTTTTGGGGTGAGGCAGACTGGGACAGGAGCTTTGCTGTCTCCTTGGGCCACACTGGCTCATTAGATTTACCAGCCCTTGCCTGAAATGGTATTTAATTTGCCTTTTACAATGCATCAATTGCAAGTTCATTAACTGGCAATTGAAAGTTATAGGTGGCATTAGAATTTATTAATAACATCGGAAATAAATCTCCCTAGAATTCAAGTAATTTAAAATCTCGTGAAATTCTCTTTTTTATAATCCATAAAACACATTTGGAAGAGAGGTGTTCCAGAAGCCTCAGGGCAGTTGGGATTGCAGGTGTGGGTAGCTGACGTGGGAGGGGCTTCTGTTCTGACCCAGGCCCTGCCTACCCCTGCCCACCATCTCAATCACTGCCTCTCTGAGTCTCGGAAAGAGTCACTCTCCTACTGAGACTATCCTGTGACTCACTGCAGTGATCACTGCTGGGCACTGGGAACACAGATGTGACCCTGCCCACAAGAAGATTACAGCTTAGTGGGGGTGGGGGACAGAGCTGTAAGGGCACCTTTTTGATTTAGGGAGGTGAGGCCTGGACCACTTCTGGCTGGGTCCCTGAGCCAGAGTCCCACGAGGAAGAACAGCCCCTCGTGTGTCTTTAGGACATACCAAGCTCAGCGTGAGAACAATATGCCCCCCGCCCACCCCAGGTGCCCTTCCTGCTGAGCCTGGATGGGCCAACCTCACCCAGGGCATTCTGGGAAGGGAGATGCTGAGGTGGCCCCCGAACCCTGGGTGTCAGGTGAGTGTCTGATTAACTTCCAGCCACAGCCTGACTCCCTCCTGGTCCCTGGAAACAGGTCCCACCATGTTTTCTTGAGTTCCAGTCCAAGGGGGTACAGCAGGAAATGTGGAGCCCCATTGGAATGGCGAGAGGAACCAGCCTGCGATGACCAGGGCTTCTGGCCCACGTCTGAGTTTTTGACCAAGGCCAGCCAGTCCCTCCATTGGGAGGTCTCCCATCCCAAGGCAGTGCACCAGCTGAGGGTTTCTGCCTGAGGCCATGATGTGTCCCCAGGCAGAGGCAAAGCATGCCTCTTACCCCAGCCCTTCCATTTGTTTCTCATTCCTGTGTTGGGAGTGACATTAAAAATACATTAGGAACAATATGGTGCAGGACCCACTGCTCAGCATAGATCTTGCTCCTCCTGCCCTGGAGAGGGAGCCTGGGTGGGGGGGTCTACAGGAGGGACGACCTGGGGGGGGGACACAGGAGGAACGGGGCTGTCAGTCATAGGTGTTTCGATAACGTAACAGCAGGTTCAGCTGACCTGGTGAGAGCCCAGACCGAGTCCCCTCCACCCTGTGGCTGCCACGGTGGAGCACTTGCCAGAAGTCCCCATCTGACTGAGGGCATCGTGAATTTCTGCTTTGGCTGCTGGCTGAAGGGGTCCCTGCAGAGAGCCAAGGAGACGTTGGGGCCCCTGCTCACAGAGAGGGCAGGCCAAAGTCAGGGCCCTGCCTGAGCCTGTGCTGTCTTGGTGCCTTGCTCCTCTGGGTTCAGCTAAGCGGGGGCAAGAAGGTGAGGGTCGTGTGGAGCTGGACGTAGGCGAGGGCTTTGGGGGCAACAAGGACTATGGCTGCTCCGGACCCGGAGAAGGGGATCCGGAAGGGAAGGTGTTAGTGAAGTGCCTTCAGCCCCTGTCCCACCACATACATGCACACACACACACGCACACGCACACACCCATGCCTGCACATACACATAGCAGGGCCTGGAGCCCGTCAGCATTTAAGGAATGCTGGATTTAATGTGGACACTGGGGCACCGGGGAGAAGTGTGTGCATGAAGCAGTGCCTGGAGAGATGCTGAGGTGCACCCTGAGTGGGGCTGGGGGATGGAAAGCAGAGAGGACTCCGGGAGGAGATAGGGTGGGGTGCGGTGAGGGGGTGGACCCCTGTAAATTCTCCCTCATCAAACCCCTGGGTGGACCATGCAGACAGATGCAGGGGTGGGAGCTCCCAGAT
The DNA here is from genome assembly GCF_004115265.2 of Rhinolophus ferrumequinum. Taxonomy (NCBI): domain Eukaryota; kingdom Metazoa; phylum Chordata; class Mammalia; order Chiroptera; family Rhinolophidae; genus Rhinolophus; species Rhinolophus ferrumequinum. The sequence continues at coordinate 91,591,354 of NC_046290.1, read as the reverse complement.
GCCTGAGGCAGCCGGAGGTCCCTCAGCCCTCCTCTCACTCTCCCCCTGCCCTGGGCTGATCCTCGGAAGCCCCATCCCCGGTTGGGGGCAGAGGGGCGGCTTTGGGCAGCAGAGGGTGCCTGGGCCCTGGAGGCCCACTAATGGCATCCTACCTGGGGGCACTGTGTGACTTGCTTCACCATTCTGAGTCACCACCGGGACCTGTAGGCTGAGCGCCTGACCGGAAGTGCAGTTCGGGGTTTCCATACATGGGCACAAAGACGCTGATGGCACAGGACACAGTCAAGGACCAGAGGGGCCCAACCCAGGTGATGCATCTGAGCACTTTGCCCAAAGCCAAGAACTGTGCTATCGCTGGGGCTGTGCGTGCCCCAAACTCCCTCCAGCCAGCACCCATAGGCTGGACAGAGATGAGGCCAGCCAATGACAGGAGCCCTGGCCCGACTACCCTGCCGGTGCTGCTGTCACTGGTTGAAAGCCCCAGGTTGCAGCAGAGCCCAGGAACAGGGGAGCCTCTGCAGATTCATGAATAAGTGGAGCTTGCTATCAGGCTTGCATTTCAGAAAGATCATTGGGGCCAGATGGAGGGGAGAGGCCCGACAGACTGAGAACCTGCCACAGCTGCCCGTCTAACATGGGTCAATTTCCCCCCCCTCCGGCATTCAGTGTCCTCCAAGTTTCGGCACCTGTAGCTGCTTCAGTCCCCTGTGAGAATACCCTCTGTTCCCCACCCTAATCTGTTCTACTCATCACCCGCCTCCGAACTCTACTCACGCATGCCCTCCTTGCAATGCCACCCCTCTGTCTCTTGGTTTCTGTGAACTCCACTCTTCCTTCCAGAACTCGGCAGCTGAGAGCACAGCCTCCCTGAGTGCCACAGACCTGTTCAGAAACCCAGCTGCCCATCGACCAGCTGTGTGACTCTGGGCAAGCCACTCAGCCTCTCTGGGGCTGAGTTGACCCTCCATGAAATGAGGAAGGCAGCTGCGAAGCAGAAGGGAGGTAATGCCTGCCACGTGTTTAGGACAGTGCCTGGTCTCACCTTTATGAAGGACCAGCTTATGACCACCTCCCTGGGGAGACCCTGTCCCACAACTCCAGCCTTTGGGGACTGGGGCCCCCTCTGAGGTCCAACACACTGCAAATTGGCCTGTCCACCCTGCTGGCAGGGACCTCCCCTTGGAAGTTGGTTCCTTCCTGCACCCCCTTTTGTCCCCAGCAGCTCTGAGGTGGGCCTGGCACACCTGGACACCGTGTTCCCATCTTGGGCGGGCTCATTCCAGGTCCTGCTAGCCTCCACCCAGGCATGCCCTGCACCATGCAGGATCCAGAGCCAGGGGACAAATGGAGGTTTCCCACATGTCTAAATATTTTAAAGTTATACATGAGCTAACCAACTTAAATAAAATATGCTATATGCGCCTGCTTTGACAAATATCTGTTATATGGACCTGGAAGGCCAGGTTGACTTCAGATTTTGAGCTTGCAGAGTTCTGCACTGGAACCGGATGGCCAGGGGAGAGCCAGCCCCTGGCCCTTTGAACCCCCACTTCCCCCTGCCCCGCTTGCTTCTGTTCTGCACTGAGGGGCTTTATGTGCACGTGTGGACACCCCCCTGCATGGCCGTGCTTAGTTCACACCCTCCCAAAGCAGCAACCACCTGGTCTAAGATGCCTACCCATACGGCATCGGGGGGAGAGGCCCACGCAGAGCCTGGGCCGGGGGCCACGATGCAGCACATTTGGCGTCCTGGGTACACAGAACAGTCTCTTAGGGTCCCATTCTGCTATGGGGTCTGGGAGAATGACGTGCCTCCTAGCCTGCTTCACCAAAGTGTAGAGGACTTAGCTTGTCAGAGGGTATTCAGTCTCCCAGGGGGTGCTCGGGACAGCATGGGGGCCTCCAGTGAGCTGAAAGGGTGGTCTAGAGAAAGAGAAAGGGGCTCAGCCGTCTGGGAGAAGCACGCATGCCTCTATCTGGCCCATCCTCTCCCTCCTGCACCCCTGCACGCACACTCTGTGTACACCTTGCCCAAAGGGTCACCAGTAAGTCTCCCTCCTCCCCCCTCCAAGCCTTTGCGGCCGCTGTCCGCCCTGCCTGCAGAGCCCTTTTCTGTTTAGCTGACTCCTGCTGATCCTGAGGACGCCTTTCTCCTTTGTGGCCCCTCCTCATGCCCCCAGAAGATTAGCTGCCCGGTCCACTGTATTGATGTGGCCCCACGGCCACCCCCTGCCATGTGTGTCACACTGGCCAGGATTTGCCTGTCCTCACATCCAGCCACACTGTCACTAGATGTGGGGCTTTCCAGGGGCAGCCTCCCTCACACCTGGGGGTCACTGTGGCCAGGCTCAGCAGGCCTCCCCGCAGCTGCTGCCGCATAGCACCAAACCCCAGTTGGGAGAGCACCTTTATTATCAGAGTATTACAGAGTTCCTGCCCGCCTCGGGCTGCCCCTCCATGAGGCAGGCCTGCGGGAGGCCACACCTTGGCCCCGGGACAGCCGGCTTCACAAGGGGCGTCAGGGCCTTGAGGGCAGGGAAAGGTTACCAGGGCCCGCAGGCACCGGCCACTGCCTCCCAGGACCACAGGAGCGCTGGGGCTGGGTTGCTCCTGCTGCCAGGGGCGACGTGCCCGGGGTGGTGCCAGCACCTGTGAATCTCTGAGTTTGTGGTCCTCGCTGAGTTCGGGTCCTGGCCCAGCGAGAGAGGAGCACCAGGGTGGTCCGGATCACAGAGGACCCGTGGCCTGAGAGACCGTGAGTGGCTCTGGGGCATGGGGACATGGGGTCTATTGTAGAGCTGCCTGGGCCCACAGCCTTGAGGGTGGCGGCATCTCTCCGGAACAGAGCCTGGGACTCTGGCAGCCTCTTTTTCTCCTTCGTCAAAGAGACATTAGACTTGCCATGTGACACAGAAGGGGTCAACCTCACAGATTCCCCGAGAGGGCAGGGCTGCACGTGACGGGCCCTTGAGGGTGCACACAGCCTCCTCCCGGCTCAGGGGTGGGGAGACCCGATGGGGGTGGGCGGACTCAGAGAGTTTGGGAGGCAGTGGTAGGCTGTGCCAACTTGGTATGAGGACCTTCACACCGCAATGCTCCTCTCTCAGTCCCCAGGTCCATGTGACTGTCATGAGTTTCCTAGGGGTCTCCCTGGCCACAAGCCAGGAGAGGGGAGTCAAGGAAGAAGGCCCAGGGCCCTGCCCTCCTTCCTGCTGGCCGGTCCCGCCTCCCCGCAGCCCTGTGCCCACCCTTACGGAGTTTCCTGTAAAGACGGGAAGATGGTTGGGTAAAGAGTTAAGGAACTGAAAGGCTTGGGTTCAAATCCTGCCCCAGCCCTCCACGGTCCGGTGGTCTTGCAGGTTATTTATCCTCTCCAAGCCTCTGTTCCCCATGTAAAGTGGGGATAACTAGCCTACCTCCTAAGGGTTAAATGAGACAATGTGGGGAGAACTCCCTGGACAGGCCCCGGCATTGCAGGGACTCAGCAAATGATGTGTGTTATGATTATTCTCGCACCCCGTCCAGCCCACTTAGACTGCCTCCTGCAGGGAGTGGGGGTGGGGGAGGGCAGGGACAAGGGGAGGGCCCCTGTCCCTGCCCCTGGAGGTGCCATCTGCCCCCAAGGCCCCCAAGTCCTGGGAGCAAATGTCGCTCATGATTGTCTATGCCTGGGGCCCAGTCCCTCTAGGGGTGCCTTCCGGAAGCAGTGGCAGCACAGGCTTCAGGGCTGGCTGGGTCTCTGGTGGGGCCGGGCTTGTCCTGGAGAGCTGGGCCCTTACTTCCGGCTGCTGGGCTGGCCAGTGCTCTTCTGCACAGGACTGGGGCCAAGCAGGGCAGTGAGGGAGCCATCGGGGGGGGCGCCGCCACGCTTCATCTTGAGGTTGGCTCTCAGGGCAGCATCCTGGCCGGAGCCCCCCTCGGGGGACGCCAGGGGATCTGGAAGGAGAGCAGGAGGGTGGCCTTGGGAGCACTCAAAGGCACCTTTGTTTCTGGTCCCCAGCCAGCAAAGTGTGTGCTGTGCCCAGCGAGGACAGGGCTTTCTACTCTTCATGCATTCACACTCATTCACTCATTCATTCATTCACCCATTCATTCATTCATTCATTCATTCATTCATTCATTCTTCAACACATACTGACCAGGGCTGGGCTCCAGGCCCCACAGAGGCTCAGTCGCCACCCTGCCACCAGGGCCTTCCAGTGTGCCAGGGAGAGACATGGAAGCCCCACGCTATGAGGGAACAGAAGGCTCTGCGGAGCAGTGTGAGGAGAGGGGAGGCCGGCTTCAGAGAGGGAGAGAACTTGGAGCAGGTCCTGAAGTGGGAAATAGTGTGTAGCCGGCAGAGGACGCGGCTGGAGCCAAGGCACGAGGTGGGAGGGGGCCTGGGATGACTGGGTGGTGGCTCTGTGACACTAGGCACCAGGCTCTGCTGGGGAAGTCGTGAGGCAACTGATGCACCTGGATGTCAGTCATGGCAGCAGGGAGCCACTGAGGGTCCTTGAGCAGGGGAAGGGCAGGTCAGACTGGGGTTTGCGGAAAACCATCTGGCAGCCAAGGGGATGGGCCATGGAGGCAGGGAGACCAGAGACAGCCCCAGCCACCAGGGGTAGGGAGGTGAGAGTGAAGGGAGATTCCCAACGTGGTGGCCAGCTGGGGGCCTGCCTGTCCCCAGACCCTGGTCACTACTCACCGTGGATCCCAATCATGTGCTCCAGGATGAGGACTCTTTCTGCCAGGATCTTCAGGGCCTCCCGCAGCTGCTGCACCCCCTCGCCCTGGCGGGGAGGGAGCGGCCAGGGTCAGAGCCATTCTGCTTCAGTGTACCTGTTGTCCCAGCCCTCACCTCTTCCCTCCTGTCACCATCGTTGATACAACAGCCAGCATCTACTATGTGCCAGGGATGGCATTCAAATTCTTGTTCAAAGACAAGAAACCCGTGTTTCACACGTAGGCCTGTCCCCTCGAGCTTGGGCTTGTCCTACTCCGTGGCTGCCTGACTGCTTCCCCTGTGTGCCCTTTCCAGAAAATACCCTGCCTCGGGCAGAGCACCTCGCACAGGTCCACAAGTGGGGGAGCTTTGCTGCTTTCCTTCCTGGCACTGCCCACCTGAGAGCCCTCCAGGTGTGGCCGCCTGGCAAGGAAAGGGGGAGAGACACCACTTCCGAGTGCTGGCAGGAGGGCGTGTTGATGAGATGCTTGGAGTCTGCATTTCTGTGACCTGGCGACATGTGGGCAAAGGACCTTGTGTGTCGAGACATGTGAGTGAGCTGACATATTGAGAAGACAGGTATCAAGGCCGCTTTGAAAAGAAAGGTAATGGTGAAGGGACAAGGCCCCACCTGGAGTCAGCAGCAAAACAGGCACCTTTTGCTGGTGTAACATGACAGCTGTCGTGATAATGAGATTAATTTAGCTTAAAACCAAACAAAGGGGGGAAGAAAAGCATCCTACTGGGTTACAGGACTGAGGACTTCCCACCAGGGAACCAACGTCCACCAGAAGCTGTGCTGTTGGCGGTATCGGGCATGGGGGTGTCTCCGGTGAGAAGCAGAGGGTCCAGGCCCTTCTGTCAGGGACCCAGCTAAGCCCCATGTCCCTGGGTCACAGGTTGCACTCTTATGAAATCACATGCACCCCCTCAGTCTGGTATCACAAGTGACCTGTGAATCTGCTCATGCTCCAGTACCCTCATCTTCCTCCCACTGCCTCCTGCACCCATAAGTGGCTCTGGTTCCAGCAACTTTCCCCTTCTTCAGTCAGACAAGGACCTTGCCAGATACCCTCGTGCTTGGAGCCTCCCCAAGTTCACTCACTTAAGGGGAGACATGCACCAACTCAGGGGATTCATAGTCTCAGCTTGCAAGGCCCCCTCTGTTGGTCCACGGCTCTCGCCCCCGTTAGCAATAACCCCAGTCCTCAGCACCCCTCCTCCTCCCCAGAAGGTAGTGGGTCATCATGGCCGTGCCCTCGCCCTGGCCGTGTCCCTCCCTGCCCATCCTGCCCAGGGCCATGTGTGCTCCCATCCTCACTCCCTTACTGTCCTCTCCCACATTCATCAGCCATCTGTCTGTCTGTCCACCTGTCCACACATCCTTCACTCCACCAGCCTGTGACCTTGTGGGCATATCCGTGTGCCAGGCGCTGTTCATGGGAGAGTCCTGTCCCTGGAGAGGGACCCCACAGGCTGAAGCCTCTTCTGCAGGTCCATAGCTCCTCCTGCCCTCTCCAGCAGGGTCTCCTCTGGCCCCCAGCTCTGGGCCAGTTACCCCATCTGTGCTACCCCCAGTGCAGACTCTTCACACTATGTTGCAATCCCCACTTCCCTCGTCTGTGTCAGCTGCTGGGCTGGGGTCAGGTTCAGGACTGAGGAGTGTCAGGACGGATCTGTGGGGTGTCCTCTCTCCCACTAAGACACAGCCAAGGGCAGGAGGGAAGCACAGGCCGAGCACAGTTACCTCTGCAGCAGCTTTCTCTTCTTCTTCTCCCTTCCCGCCAGGTTCACCCTGGGAAGAAAATCATGCAGTCAACAATCAGGGAGGGTGAGTGGGGAGTTTGGGAGGACCAAGGCCCTGGTCACCCTGCACAGCCTGGCGTGGGAGGTGTCTAGAGTTGTCTTTAGGGGCTTAACTCTGCTTCTGGGGCAGGTTGGGGCCCTCCAAGCTCATTTCTTGGTTCTTCCAGGGATCTCACGACTCGGCTTCCTTGTCTGCTACACGGGGCCAGCCTCACAATTACACCTTCCTGTGTGACCTTGAGCAACGTACTTTACCTCTGTGCCTCCGTGTTCTCATCTCTAAAAGGGGGGTAATAACCGTACCTACATCATAGGCCGATTAGAAGGATTAAGTAAAGCAACATCGATAAAGAGCTTAGACTGGAGCCCGGTGCCTCAAGTGCTGTGAAAGTGTTGTTATACATTACTAGACAGAAACCCAGGAGGAGACACGGCTTTAGAGGCTAATTCTCCTGGGTTTAAATCTTGGCCCTAGCATTGCCTTGTTGTGTGACCTTGGTAAAGTTACTTACCCTCTCTGAGCTGCCAGTTCAGGCAAACGGGGATAATAAAGTGTGGTCTTGCTGGGTAACTGTGAAGCTTAAATCCACTATAAGAGTGCCTCCACTGTGGCCAGCACATAATAGGTGCTCAGCAAAGATCACCACCAGCACCACCCCAGAATGACCCCACCTCCCATGTAAGGCTTGAGCACCAAGTAAGAGGTTCTCCCCCTATAGGCAGGAGTTCAGAATCAAGAATTCTTATTTCCAAGAAGGGAAATTAGAGGTCAGCAGCCTAAGTCTCCTATTTATGGGAGGTCAGAGAAGGAAAGGGATGATCCAGATCACACAGCACGTTAACCCAGGTGTCCGGATTCCCTGGAAGACACCTCAGGACTCTCATCCAAACCCCCTAACAGGAGGCTATTTCAGTCCTTGCTCACATTCCCAGTGAGGGGGCTCCCCACCCCCCAAGGCCAACCCTTCTCAACTTGGGAAGCTGGTACTGTACTCAGGTTGCCCCTTCTCTCCTCTGCCCCACCCCGGCTGGGTTGGATATTTTGGGCAGACTGTGGGGCTGAGCCCAGGCAAGGCTGCCGGGAACAGACCCCGCCCCCCTGGTACCCGGGGCCCATACCAGAGCCACCGCCCTAGGAGTGGCCCACCTACACAGCCCCACACTTACAGATGGCCCCATCATGCCCCGCTCTCCAGCCAGGCCCTGTAGAAAATCAAACAAAGCAGATTAGCCCTTGCCGGCCCACGCCAACCCCGCAGTCCTCCCCTCCCGCTCCCCCTGCACGGGGCTCTGGATCTGAAAAATACAGGAGGGAAGATGATGGTATGGAGGAAATGAGAAGGCCACACTTGGGGGCCTCCCAGGTCTTGGAGCCACCTGGCACTGGCTCCTCAGTGAGCCTCAGCTGAGCCCTCAGTCTTTTCACCTGCGAAATGGGGAGAAGGGAAATGGATGGAAAAGCACGCACCCCTCCCCCCCATAAGACTGAGTGACAGCAGTGGTGACTGCAAGGGTCCCACACGTGGACTCCCATCAGAGCTGGTGCCCAGGGGAAGGCTCCCCAGAGCCCCAGACCCCCGTGTTCAGCGTCCCCCACATCCCCACCAGGAGACGCCCCATTCCACCTCTCCAAAGGGAACTCCTGGGTTTTATACCTGCTCCCACCCCACAGTGGCCCTTCTTGGGAAATGTCTGCATGGTCCTCCCAGCTGCTCCAGCACACACCTAGGAGTTCACCTTCCCTTTCCCTCACTCACCAAATTTATTCTATCAGCCAGACTTGTCAGGTCCACTTTCTACATATGTCTGTTCCCTTGGCCACGTCCACTGCTACCACCTTAATGCAAATTGCCTTCCAGTGTCCCCCTCTGCGCTGCTGTGGCCCCTTCCCTGATCTCCCTGCTCCACTCCCCAGGCCCCCAGCCCCCGCACAATAGCCAAGGGGCCTCTTAAAGATATAAATCAGATTCCGGATTCTCCCTCCCGGACACTCAGAGCTCCCTCACTGCAGCCCTGCAGATAACGCCCTGCCGCTCTGCCTCCTCGCAGACCACACTCGTCTTGGCCCAGCGTGGCCCAGCCTTCTCCCTGCCCAGAGCCTGTGCGCTTACTCTTCTACCCAGACTGCCTTTTCTCAGCATCTTTCGTGGCTGCTCCTCTGGTGCCTCGGGTCTCAGCCAAAGTGTCACCTCCGCACGTCTGTCACTCCCCCCCCGTGGCAATAGGCCCTTTCCTAGTTACTGTCACACTGCCTCATTTAGTTTTTTCATGACTCTTCCTTTTCATCATCTGCCTCCCTCATCAGCCTATCAACTACCGGAGGGCAGGGGTCCCCATGTCCTCACTCTTGTGCCCAGTACGATGTCTGTCACAACTGAGGCCCCAGGAGATGTTTGGTTCATGAACAGCATTTATTAAGGGTCTCCTCAGGGCCTGGCATTTTCTATCTATTATCCCTCTGATTCCTCACCTGCCTAGGAAGGATTTTCATCCCCATTTCACAGATGGGGAAACTGAGGCCCAGAGGGGTCAGTGACTTGCTCAGCATCACCAGCTAGAAATTGGCAGAGCTAGGCTTCAAACCCCAGCCTATCTGTCCCAATCAGAGGAGAGAGTAGGGGCCACCTGGTCCTTCACCATTGTCGCTGCTCACTTCTATCTGACCAATGTCTGGGAGGAACACCCAATCCTCAGAGGGCTTGACTCCTTGGCTAGGGAAGAAGACAATGGCTAGGTCACCAGACTGGCCCCCGCTGTCCACAGTGAAGCCACAGTCCCTCTGTGGTGAGCAGAGGAGGCTGCTGGCCATTCTGTCAGTGGGCTAACCTTGGAACCTATCTCCATCCCTGCCATGTGGGGTCCCGGACAGGCCCTGACAGTGGGTCTTGGAAGGGCTTTTCAGAACCTGTCCACTGGGGCCCTGGAGAGCCAGTGACAGGCCTGGTGCACTGTGGGGTCCCAGCCGTGGCCATAGGGCCCCAGCCTTAGGGAAGGACCACAGTAAGGACGTAAGGAGTCAACACGCCAGCAGCCCAAAGACCCTTCATGCTGATACCGGCTCACACCCTCTTGAGGGGGGCTGGAGGAGCAGCTCAGACTCGGACCCCTTGAACCTCCTTGGAATCTTGCAGACCTGGGTCCCTACAAGGACATGGTCTACAAAGTCACCTGAGGATCTGCCCACAAGGAACTGGAAGACCCTGAAAATAGACTGGCAGGACAAGGCTACCCCAAAGCACCCACTGTGTTCTTGGTGAGGGCCAGAGGCAGCTGGAAAAAGCCTGAGAGGGGCCTGGAGTCACCCCGGCCCAGCCATGATCCCAGCTCTGCCACCCTGCTGTGTGACTTCCGCAAGGGAGAGAAACTCTCTGAGCCTCCACTTCCCCATCGCTGCTGGGATTAAATGATGAGACCCTGAAAGCAGTTGACATGAGCAAGTGTGGGGAAGGCTTGGGAACACCGTCGCCCTGACCTTGCCTGTTGCTCTGGGCTGGGGCAGCTGGAGGGGCCCCACTGGAGCTCCTGTGGCGTGTGGAGCTCGGCCACACTTCTCTCCTCCAGCTGGTCCTATGGTTTCCTGGACCTCTCTGTCCCTCACCACAGTCCTCTTGCTCACTGTCATTCTCTCTCCTGCCCCCAACTCCTCTCTCCAGGGCCTGTGGCTGGGGGCTGGAGAGGAGAGGAGGGTAACCCTGGGGGCCTAGACTTCCGGCTTACCTGGCCCATCCCACCTGACTCAGGAGCAGATGAGCCCTGGGGGCCTCCCACGCCCTCTGAGCCCCTGCCCCACCCTAGACTTGCCCGCCAGCCTGGTCTGTACCACATCCGCTCTTGCTGTGCCCTGTGCTACCTGCGGCATGTCCCTGGTCGGAGCTGCTATCCACCCCTCCCCATGGCCTATGCACCAGCCGGCACTTCTCCTCCACGCTGCATCCTCCTGATGTGAAAACACACAGCGGGGACCACAGGGTGCAAATCCTGGGACACTGGTTCTTTGATGTCTGGAAGGTAAGCTTTAGGGGGCTGGACTGTGACCCCTCGTCCTGACTGTCACCAGATGGGAGGCCAGCACCCTCCCAGAGCGTGAGGAATACCAAGTAACTAAACGGATGGATGAACGTGTGGGACTCCCCGGGTCCCAGTGCCCACAGACCCAAGCCTGGATCCACACCTCTTATAGTGCGGGGGCCACCTCTTAGCACCTCTGCCCCAGAGTGGAGCTCCAGGGCAGCGCAGCCCTTGGTCTGGATGAGATCCAGGATGGGGGCTGTAAGCCCTGCACGGCAGGACATTCCCAAACACCACCCTTTCTGCCGCCACCAGGTGTCCTGGGCCCCTCTTCCTCCTCAGTGTGATTTTTCGCCCAGGTCCCTGGGTTCCTTTAACACAAGACACTTCCACCTGGCATTTTAGTTCTCTTTCGTTCCCTGTAACAATCTACAAGGCAGGCCCTGTATCCCCCATCTTCGCAGTCAAGGAAGCCAGAGCCCAGAAAGTCTGCCTTTTAGCCAAGGTTACACAGCTAGAAAGGCACAGCAAGCTAGGGCTGGAGACACCCAGTCAGGGTTTGGGGTGCCCCTCCCACATCGGCGATTCTTGGGGAGGAGGAGTGGCATGCTGGGGTGGACATTCTGTGATGCTGGCCTCTCTGGGTCTCAGTTAGCTCCTCTATGAAACAGGAATGATGCTAACACTTCCCTGGCATAGAGGAAGTGAGCAGCAAAGGTCGCTGCTGTTAATAAAACAAGAATCCCACACCTATCTACCCGTGGGACCCACCTGGGCCTAGGTGGGGTGGGGCCAGGTGACTTAATTCCTTCCTGCAGGCAAGAAGCCTAGCTCTTTCTTTCCTAGGGAGCCAATGTCCCCTCCCCCGACAGAAATGGGAGAGGCCTTACCTGGGATCCAGGTGCACCTGGAGGTCCTGGGGGACCATGTGGTCCAGGGGGACCTGTCAGCAGAGTGACAGATGGTCACCTGGGGCCAGAGAAGCCCCTCATCCCCCATCAGCTCTGGAAAAGGACTTTCCCACCCTTCCACCCCAGCCCCTGCCCTGGGTCTGTCTCCATGGACAGCAAACAAAAGGTCGGTGAATGAATGGGGGCAGGGGGCGCCTGCCCATTCTCAGAGCGGACAGCCCACCTCCATCTACTCTCTCCACGCAGCCCTTACACCCCACCCTGCCCCTCCTCCCAGGGCCTCATCTCCGGGGCCACCCTGCGTCACCCCTAGCCACCGGTCCCCTGGCAAATTTTTCCCACATCTGCCCCTTCTTCGGACCTTGGACCTGACCTCTCCGAGGTCATCCTTCTTACCTGGGTTACCACAACTGCTTCCTGACCATCCAGACACCCAGAACAACCATTCAGTAAGGTGCCTCTCAGCCTGGCCCCTCCGCCCCCTTCCCCAGATACCCTCCCGGAAAGTTCCTCTGCTTCTGTGTCAGTGCCAAAGCTGTTCCTTCCTCCTGGAGCTTCTCCATTCCCTCCACGTCCCCGCTAACTGTTTCCTACTGGCCTTTCCTACTAGTCTCAGGCTGAGCGTCACCTCCCCCAGGAAGCCTCCCCACCTACCCCCCCTTCTCCCCTAGGCAGACCCTCGACATGGACCAGCCACCACTCCTGGCTGCTGTCAGTTTACATGTCTGTCTCACCCATATGCCAGGGAATGCCCAGAGGGTCAGGCTGGGAGACCTGTGTCCAGCATGGGGGACAGCGTTCACGACTGAACTTCCAGCACACTTGGGAAAGTGAGGCTTATGTCCCTGGTGGCACGTACGGACCTGTACGGACCTGTACCTCCTGGGCTGCAGGGAGCCCCCTGCTGGGCTGTACCAATGCACCCCCATGTTTGAGGAGGACAGGTGCAGGAAAGTGTACCCCAGGTGGGGTGCACAGCTGGACTGAGTCTAGTTATGAAACAAACCCTCTCTCTCCAGTCAGAGCAAATCACCTGAGGTCCCCAGGTACTCTCAGGTTCACTCCCTCATCTCCTCCCAGCAATCCCTCACCTTTGAAATGAGGCCTGCCCTGGCCTGGCCTGGCCCTCAACCAGCCCTGCTTCCCAGCCATCACTCTCTCAGATCTATGGACTTTACTTTCAGTAGCTGCACAGTTTGCCTTCCTCCACTAGCATGTAAGTAACACCCGGTGACCCAGAGCACTGCCCAGCAGGTAGGACCATGCTCAGTGGATATTTGCCGAATGTGTAGGAGAGTAAACAAATGACAGGGAGTGATTGCTCTGGGCCCGGGGACATCCACACAGGGCTTCAGTGGCCCCTGCCCTGCCCCCTCCTTCCAGGGAGGGTCTGGGGAAGGTGGGGATCCAGCCAGACCCAGGCTCAGCCCATCAAACCCCGGGCCACCCCCTCCCCTGGGCCCCTGGTTTCTACCTAACGGCCATGGGCCTGCTGCCTCTCATAGGTCCCTGCGCCGCCTGAGCCTCCCCCGTGCTCACCCCGAGCTCCCTGGGCCTGGGGCTCCAGTGCACCCCAACCTGGTCCACACGAGGGCAGCCCTGAACTGCTTCATGTGGATGTCGGGAGCTTGGGGTCCTGTGTCCAGTCACACAGGCAAGGTGCCACTCAGAAGCCAGACGCCTCCCCTCAGGCCACGCAGCAAGTTAGGGCAGACCAACTTCCCAGCACCCTGCCAAGGCCAGAGCCCCCAGACAACCCCCCAAGGTCTCGTGGCCTGGGCCAAACCCAGGAGGGGGTACCCGGTCCAGGCCGGCCTTGCTGTTGTTCTCTGCACTTACCTGGAGGGCCAGGGGGACCCCGGGGCCCTGGGACCCCCGCCAGCACTGTGTCCACAGCAGAAGCCAGCTGTGAGTCTCCATCTACGGGAAGAGCAGGTGGCCTGTGACGCCAGGGTGGAGCCGGCATGGCTGGGAGGCTGAAACTGAGGTCCCCCCCGAAGCCAGGACAGGCACCCCAGGCCCTGCTGGGCCTCAGAGCAGCCCTGGGAAAGAGATGTTATTTCTCCCACTGCTCAGAAGAGCACACAGAGGCCAGGTCAAAGGGCTTCATATAAAGACAAACTCCTTCCTGAATATTCCAGGCCCTTACATTCTGGCCCCACCTTGCTCATTTCCCCAATGCCCTAGGCTGGCACTCTCTTCCAGGCTCCACCTATGTGCCCATCCTGATGTACCCAGCTGGCTCACTCCATCGGGGCCTCCTCCAGGAAGTCCTCCCTGCTCACCCTCTGAGCTGCCTCCATCAGGGCCCAAGGGTGGGGTGGGGTCTGTCTCCCATGACCTGGGTTCTTCTAGGGTGAGCTTCACGTGACTTCTCCCTGCCCCATCCTCAGAGCCTGGCCAGCGCAGCCAGAGCGCCCCTCTCTCCACACATGGGCTTTTCCACGTGTAGGCAGGTGTTTCTGGGTGCTCAGATGTACCCTCTTGCACTAGCCTGTGGCCCCTGAGGGCAGGAGTCTGTCTGTTTTGCTCACTGCTGCATCCCCAGTGACAACACACAGTAGGTACTCAATCAGCATTTGTTGGATAAGCTGCAGTGATGGCATTTGTGACAAGGAGATGTGATAACGGATGATCTCAGAGGTGCTGCGATCACCAGGTGGGGAAACCGAAGCCAGGCCAAAGAGCAGAGTGACGTTTGGGGTGTCAGGACCCCTGGGGCAGGAGCTAAGCACCAGGGCAGAAACAGGTCATGCGGGGGCCAAAGTGGGATGGGGGAGCGGTATTGGAGGAGAGGGACCCCCACCGGTGGCGTCTACTCCCAAGCTGACTCCGCACTCACTGCTGGGTCCCTTCACAGGGTCCTCTGGGGAGGGCCGATCCCCCAGCAGACAGGGCAGCTTAGGTCTGCCCCCTCCCCCCTTCAGGTTGACACTCACTGTCCTTGTCGGTAGGTGGCTGTAGGGAGTAGAGGACGCCTTGGGGGCCATTTGGAGGAAGGCCCGGACTGCCTGCTGGGCCAGGAGGGCCAGGGGGTCCGGGGCGCCCCATCTCTCCAGGAAGCCCACGGGGCCCTGGCGGCCCCAAGAGGCCTGCAAATGGGGAGAAGAGGAGTCACGTGAGGGTTGGGCCGGGCAGCCACCATTACTGACAGGAAACAGGCCCTGAGAGGACAGAATTGGGTTCAGTGGTGGCCTCTAGACCACAGTCTTCCTGGAGGACTGTCCTGGAATGTAAATGAAATGGCTTCCTCTTCCCGGCCCCATGCAGATGGGACCTTGGGGCAGCTGGGTGGCAGGGGAGGGAGAAAGGAACAGCTCTGGCCTGGTACCTTCTGTCCCCTCTAGGGAATCTCAGCTCTTGGGCAAGAGCACCAAGGGCGTCAGCCAGGCTGACCAGGGGTCACTCCGCTGCAGGACCCAGGAGGAGTTTGTGGCTCTCTGGGGGTGTTGTTTAAATGGCTGAGAACAACCCCTAGCTCCTGGCAGCCCCACTCCAACACCGGCACCCACAGCTCCCAGAGCATTCTCTTCTTCCTGCAGCCCAGTGCCTGGGATGGGCAGCAGTCAGGCTGCTGGTGGAAGGAGGTAAGCCTGGCGTCTCCCCCGGGTGGTAATCATTCGCCCCAGCAAGAGCAGGAGGTACATGGGATGCTGCGCCTGCTTGGATAGGGGAAAACCCCAGCCCCCAGCCCCCAGTGGACAAAGAACAAAGTCAGTGTCCTTACCGGGAGGTCCTGCTGGGCCTTTCTCTCCTGCCTGGCCCCGGTCACCTTTGGAGCCTGGGGGCCCTGCAGGCCCTGGTGGTCCCGTCTGCCCCGGGGGCCCTGGGGAGAGAACAAGAAGAGGTCTGAGGACACTGTGGGCTGAGCTGGTGGCTCCAGGCCTGACCACCTGTGCTGTCTGGTCAGACCTGCGCCCAGGAGCCCCAGCCACCTACGGCTTCCCCAGTGGGGCAAGGGGCTCACAGTCAGCTTGAATCAGTCATTACAGTTTACGCAACATTTCTGTCCCTATCGACTTCTATGATCTCAAGAGCTGCTTTTGTTCCCATTCCACATGTGGGGAAACTGAGGTGCAAAAAGGTGTGGTCCCTTGCTCAAGGTGGCAGAGCCAGGCTGGAGATGAGTCAGGACCCTTTCTCCACATCCTTCGGCCTCCCTGCTCAGGGTTGGGAATCAGGCTTGTGGTAAAGAGCTCCCCAGTAAGGCCTCCTCGGAGGCCCCAGAAAGCCCCAAAGGACACGCCTGCCCAGCTCTGTGTTCTCCAGGCCCCAAGGGTGAGCTAGAGGAGACAGAGCAGTAAGAAGCCCGTCGTGTGGCCTGGCGACAGCCCCTTCTCCCTCCGGAACGGCTGGAGTGTGCTCAGAAATGCTTGCTGGACCGATGTAAGGGCTTGCGCTGGCTCTTTGGGTCCCTCCAGCTCCAAATGCGTGTGACTGTGGTCCTGGAGGAAGGGCTTTACAGGGGCCACTGGTTTGGGGAGACTTCACCTGCTCTCTGGGATTCCAGGGAGCACGCAGGTGTCACCATTTGTAGGGTTTGTGCCTCACCTGGTGGCCATTCCTTGGAACTGCACTTCCCTGGGATAAAGTAAGGTCTGTCCCAGAAGACTCAGAGCCCCTCCCATCCCCCAGGGGGGTTGGGGCCTGGGTCCTCCTGCTGATGGGAACCTTCTTCCTCTTCAGTCACAGAAGAGGGCATGGGGCAGCCCTCTGTGGTGGGACCTTAGGGACAGTGGCTAGAGAAGTAGGCCAGGGGGTCCAGAGTGAGACGTTCCCCCACGCCCACAGCAGGCGTGGACTCACCCCTCCTCCCACGGCCTCAGCCTCATCAGAAGAATGCAGAATATCTGCTCCTCTCCACTGGAGGTTAATTCTCCCACTGCAGGGGGCCGCTTTCTCCGCTCTGAACAGGAGGGGCATATACATAAAACAGGGCAGAAGAGGCAGGGAAGAGGGGTTCAGGGAGTGTGCTCAGAGCTGAGTCAGGGCAAGGGTGCTAAGAAGCTGGGGGCTCAACTGGGAGAGAGGAGAGCATCACCTCCAAAGTTCCCCAGTGGGGACAACGCCCCTGATTTGCTGGGTGACCCAGGAGTCACTTCTCTGAGCCTGTTTCTCCTCTGTAACTCCAAGCTTTATGAGCTTACTGGAATGACGAGAAAGGATATCTGTCCAGCCTAGGGTAATATAAAAATATTTAATAACTGGCACCGCATGGATACTGACCAGTCAGAAGAGACACCAGTCTTAAATCCCTGAGTTCAGCCATGCTGACAGGTGCCGGCTAAACATCCACCCAGGTAAAGGCTCAGCACAGTACCTGGCACAAGGTAGGCATTCAACATTTCAAGCTACTGCTATCACAGCTGTCATTACTATTTGCAGGCCCAGAGGATGGAGTCCCAGCCAATGAATGAAAGCTGTAGAGAGAAATTGTTATCCCTGACTTTAAAAAGTGGAGGGAAGGGAGAAAATAACATGGCAGATGTCCTCCAACTCCAGTCAGAGGTTAGCAAGGAAGCCCCAGAAGGTGGTGGGGGGCAGTGAGTCCCCTGTCCCTGGGGGTGTGCAGGCAGGGGCTGCTGTAAATTGAGCCAACCAAGGAGGAGGCTGGGCTGGGGGCCTAAATGAAGGCGCTAAGGGGCAGCAGGGCAGCTAATGAGGACAGTAGCTGGACTGTAAGGCAGTAAGGAACGGTGGGGACTGTGGCACACTGCAGAGCTGGGGCGGGACCTGATGGGGCAGACAGGACTTAGCTGCAGCCAATTGCTTCCATGCAGGACTGCTAGTCCCAATGACTAGATCTTTTATTTTTCTAAGAGAAGCTAGAAATCCTGATTTTTATGTGAAATCCTCCAGTTTTTAAATGTTAGCTCAACTTTTCAAAATGCCATGTGGGCACGTGTGACCCAGAGGCCTAGTGTGTGACCTACATGTGGACGCCCTGGGAGGCCATGCCCGGGGCCACTTTGGCTGATCTGAGCCCTGTCCTGGAGACCTCACTCACCAGCCGGGCCTGTGGGCCTTCTTCGGGGCCCCGGGTGTGCCAGAGGGATAGCATCAGGGAGGAAGTCTTCATTCCAGGGTGGTGGGGTGCTCTGGGGTGCTGGCAGATCATTGTCTGGGCTTGAGGGTCGCTCTGCTGCTTCCAGTAGGAGAACCTGGGCCAGAGAAGGGCAGAGGGTCAGGCTCAGGCCAGGCCAGGGACACGTGCGGACAGGGACGGTGCCTCATGAGACCCGCAGCTGCCCACTGCTGGGTTGGGCAGTGACTCTCCTCAGGGGAACCACCTTTGCTAGAATGTTCTCCCACCTGCCCTCCTCTCCTTCTCATTTCAGGACAGCCCTCCTAGACCCTCAGGCTCAAGCAGGACCCCATCAGACCCTTTCAGAGTCCCTGCACATTTCTTCTACAGCAGCCATCGCTGGGATTGGAGAAATGACTGTGGTCACGCCCACGTCACTGGCTCCTCCCAAGGAGGGGACTGGGCATACTTGTCCCCCACACTGCCTGGCTCAGGGCATAAACAACGTGGTCAGGGAATGTTTATGGATGAATGGAAGGAGGGAGGGAGGGAGGAAAATAAGGAAAGAAAAAAGAAAAAGAGAGTGAGGGAGAGAGAAAGACCAAAAAGGAGAGAAAGAAGAAGAAAGAGAGAGAGGGAGAGATATGGAGGAAAGAAGGGAAGGAAAGAGAAAGGAAAAGAAGGGAAGGAGTGCAGTAAAGGAAAGGAAGGGAAAGGAGGAAAGAGTTATAGAGGGAGGGAGGAAGGACAGGAGCCGTAAGGAGAAGGAGGAAGGAAGGGAGTGAGGCAGTAATGCATGAATGCAGGAGGTCCCGGACATGAAGGAAGTAAGAAGAAAAAGAAAGAAAAAGACAAAGAAGAAAGAAATAAGAGAAGAGAAGAAATAAAGAAGAAAGAACAGAAGAAAGAATAACAGCTTGTCCTGTCCCCTTGAGGGAAGCAGGGGTCAAAGACTACAAAGACCCAGGGCCTAGACAGAGCGACTCCCTAATTCCCATGAACTGGGAGCCAGACCTGGGGTGGCGGCCCCAGGCGTGAAGACCTGCTGCCTCCAAAGAGGCCAGCAGGGGGCGCTGCGTGCTCAGGATCAGCGCAGGGCAGGCCGGCAGGTGCAGAGAACCTAAGGGGGGCCATGGGGGGGCAGGGGGAGGGCTTGGGTCTCTGAGCTGTATTAAATGGAGTCCGGCTTCCTGCTCCCATGCCTGTGTCCCCGATTATAGTGCCCCATCTACCCGACGGGGAGGAAGAAGCCTGTTGTCTCAGGTTCCTCCAGACTTCTGGAGCCAGACCCCTGCATCCTGCTGGAGTGCTAGACAAAACCACCCACCACCCTGTGATTAAGGGGGGGGTCTGAGAACAGGGCTGAGAGTGGGCCTATCTGGGGGGTCCCACAATTGTCATGATCACTGATGTCTAATTCCACAGGCATTGCTACCCAAGGCAATCAAACCCCAGCCCCCAGGTCTGAACCCCCATCCCGACCCAACCTGGGCCCACCCCAACACCAGAGTCCAGAGGCCTCTCCTGAACTGACCCCTGCCTCCCCACTCCCGAAGGATTGGGGCCTGTGCATTTGGCCTCCCCTCGGCCCCACCCCAGTGCCTTTGGGTCTGGCCTGCCTGTGCTCTCGGCCACGGCATGTCTCCCCTGGCCTGTGGCCCGAGGGTCCACGGCAGCCCCTTGTCATCCCTCCCTCCATCTGCCCCCTTCCCCAGCATAGCAGTGGGATGAGGACCTCATGCCAAGCAAACTCTTCCCAGTCCCCTCCCTCAAATAGCCAATGTCCCCACACAAGTGCCCTCCTCATCCTGCCCTGCCCATCCTGGGTGTCACCTTCAGCTCCCCCATTCTGCTGTGTTCCAGGAGCCCTGAACCACCTCAGGGCCGCTTATGCCCCGAGACTCCCCACCTCCAGCCCCTTGCTCCTACAGGGCCCGCTGCCAGCCCTGCCCTTCCCTCTTGAGGAAGACCCGGAGACTCCAGTGAGCTGTGCTCTCCTGCCTGCAGTCTGTCACCCTCTGAGCAGAAGAGGGCCGTCCCCTTAGCCCCTGTACACTGGCTTTGTGCCAACGGCTGGGGTGGGGGAGCAATACCACCAGCTGGGCCCTCAGGAAACGGGACCACCTGGATCAGGCGTCCTCCTGCGCTTGGTCCCAGATCCTGGCACAGGTTAAGTGCTGCCCGATGGGGGAGGCTCAGGCCCTGCTGCCATGCGGGCTGGTTTGAATCCCAGCTCTCCACTAGGTGGCCGCTATGTGACCTTGTGCAAGCACCATGACTTCTGTGAGCCTCAGTTTTCCCATCAGCAAAATACGGGTGACAACACTGACCCTGTAGGCCCATGAGAGAATAGGGGTATGTAGCCCACGGGCGCCCGGTTCCTCCTGCTGATGCTGGTGGCTCACAGGGACAAACAGCTGCCTTCACAGGGCTCAGGCCCGGGTGGGGCTGAGGTTTCCAGGGTGTGCAGCAAAGGGTCCTACTGAGCACCCCCACCCCCACCAGTTCTGCAGTGTCTCTGGGCCTGGGTGACAGAGTCTCCGAGGATCCTTGAGAACCAAGGTCTCAGGGTTCCCATCTGTGTTGGGCAGATGGGCTCCTGCCGCGAGAGGCTCCGGTGGCATCTCTGAGCCCCTTTCCTACCTGGTCCTCAGGGCCCATGAGGCAGGAAGGGTCACTGTGGCCACATCACAGGCAAGGTGGAAATAACGGTTCAGAGACACAGTGACTTGCCCAAGGTCATCCACCAAGCGGACAGCAAGGCCAGAGCCCCATTGGAGCCTCGTCCACCTCCCCACAGCACGGCCACAGCCTTGGCCACGGCAGAGCTTCATGGAGGCACAGAGATGGGCAGCCGCTGGCTCAGACCAGCAGCGTGGGGCTGGAACCCAGTCTCCTGACCCCGGAAACCCTGAGAGGAGGGGAGGGTTACGATTCCTGCCCTGCCTCAACTGCAGCGTGTTCACTGGGGAGCTGGCTGGACGGTCAGTCAAGGGCTCTGGGGCAGTCGGGGTGCCAGGGAGGAGGGGCAGGGAGACGTGGCTGTGGAGGGCCGGTGATGGGGGACCCAGAACAGTGCGCGTGAGGAGAACTGGTAGGACCTGGTGCCTGAGGCTTGTGGGCAGGGAGGTGGGTGAAGGTGGGAGGGACTCCTTCAGTTTTGGCCTGGCTCCGGGGATGGCGGGATTGCCACCAATCAAACGGGCATGGAAGAAGGCAAGACTGGGGGTGAAGGTGACCAGTATGGGGGTGTGGGTTGAGTTGCAGTGTTTCCGGGGACTTCCATGTGGACATATTTAACAGGGAGTAGTCACGAGCAGTAGGGGTAAGGGCAGCTTGGAGGAATTAAAGGGGGGACTGCTCTGAGCTCCTGGGGCAGGCCCTGGTGGTCTTTCATGGCCGGTCTCTGGGCTTCCTGGAGGGAACTGCCACATGCAGCCTTGTCCCCACACAAAAGGCCTGGCTCACCTCTCCCTAGGCCACCTCCCATACAGACACCAAGACCCACAGAGCCCACGGACCCAGGGGCACTCACCACAGCCACGCTAGCATCCGCCCCGGCTGGAGTCCAAGCCCCCCTAGCCTGGCCGGGGCCGTCCTCCTGGAGAAACTGATCCCACCCCTGCCGGGCATGAGCTCACCAGGGCGGGCAGCAGTAGGCGTGGGGACTCGGCCCAAGAACACCAGACCGCGGCCTTCGAGGGCAGCGGCCCTAATGATGTCATCGTGGCTTGGCTGAGTGGCACCAGACATCAGCCGAACTCCAGGCTCCTATGACCCTCACGCAGGGAAGTTCCCTCGGGCTCCCTCCCACTCCTTGTGGTCCATGAAGTCAGAGCGTAAACGGAGGGGGAGGAGAAGAAGGAAGGCAGGAAGCTTGGCCCTGCTGGCCTTCTGCCCTACCTTCTTCCAGCAGCCCTTCCAGATGTCCCAGGAAAAGAGGGTAGCAGGGATCCCAGATCAATTGCTAGATCTGGGTCCTTGGGTAACTCAGGTACCCATAGCAAGTTAAGATAGAGCAGCCTTGATGGTTGTCCGGACCCCACCCCACCCCCCTTGCTCCCGAACTCCCTATTGTGTACCTGTGGGTATGTCTCAGAGGAAGAATCCTAATTGTCCGGGTACTCATTTTCCCAGCTCCCTTGCAACTGAGGTGTGTGTATATAGCCCACTGCTGGCCAACGAGGCATAATGAGTCTGTTGGGATGCTTTGCTTCACCCGCTACTTCCTGACTTTGAACACAGTGTTAGGATGTGATGCCTTGTGCGACAGCAGCCACTTTATAAGCATGAAGCACGGACCGTAAGGACAAAAGACAATTCACTAAAGAGGGAAGGGAAGGCTGTGAAGAGCATGGTTCTGCAGCCACCAAACCAGCCCTAGGACCACCTACTCCTGGACCTTTAGTTGAACAAACAATAAATGCCTTTAAGGAATAAGCTGCCAAAAGCTAGGTTTCTGTTACTTATACCTGAACGTGTCCCTCCTCACACACCAAAATGGCTTCTTGTCTGAGGGAGCATAACTCAGCTTTCAGGCCTCTGGGCTGCTGCTCTGTATGTCACTTGGTTTGACTGGCTCTGCCATCAGCCACCAGACTGCAGCCTCTGGCCTGGCTGACCCCAGCTCCATGTTCTCTGACCCCTGCAGGCTCACCTGGCCCTGGTACAGCCCCTGGGGATGCTGGGCTGCTCTGACAAGTCACCCACACTGTGTCCTTCTCCCTCTCCAGGCCACTGCCTCTCAAGGCCCTCTGACCCAAGCCAACGAAACTCCTAGTGGCCCTATCGCTCTTGGAGACACTTAGACATGGAGCAGGCAGGTGGGCAGCTAGAATGAGACAGGACACAGGAGCTGAGATAGGAGTCTCTCAGCCCCTGCCTGGGAATCCAGAAGGACATGGGCTGCTGAGCTGGACTCCCCACAGGGAGGGTGGTGCAGCCACCTCCCTGCACACCCGACTCAAGCTACCTCTCCCACTCCCCACCCTGAGCTGCCCCCTGTATACCAGCCTCAAAACGACTCAGTGAGTGGCAGAGAAGTGACTCCTTCAATTTCCATTTTCCAGGGCAGCAGACTGAGGCCCAGAGCTAAGCGGGACCTGCCCAGACAGAGCTATTGCCAGGACAGGGTCCTAGCCCTGCCTCCTCCCACACATCCTGCCGTCCCTGCCCCATGTCCCAAGGTCTGCAGAGTGGCCACAGTACTCACGCTCAGGACCAGAGAGCAGGCCTGGCCCCCGGCTTGCTGCCTGAGACCGTGCTGCAGGGGCCAAGCTGGAGGGAGGTGTCAGGGCCAGGAAGATGAGGGAAGGAATTGCTCATGGTAGGAGGGCATGGGTGAGGGCCAGGTGGGTGGGGACAGCTGGCACTGTGCCAGTCCTCCCCCAGAGCTGTGACTTTTAACACCCTGAGGTCCTGGGCTGGGGCCAGGGCAGGCTGTGGGCCGCTGCTCTGCCAAACCATGCAGAGGCTTCAGGTGCCTGGAAAATGTCTGTCAGGCAGCTGGCCTGGGGTCCCCACCTTCTCTAAAATCTTGGGTGCCAGAATTTCACCCTAGCATCTTCCCCAGTACCCCAGACCCTCCTAGGGCGGCCCCATCCCCGGCTTGGCCCACATGGCAGCATCTGCTCCCTGAAGACTTCCACCCCCAGTCCCACAAAGCCACTGACCCCCAGGACACAGGGTCCCCACCCTGGCCTGTGTCTATGTGTATGTGTGTGGTATCTGTGTGTATGTTGTATCTATGTATGTGTCTCTGTGTCCATGTGTATGTGTGTCTATGTCTATGTGTGTCTCTGTGTCTTTATGTGTCTACGTATGTGTACGTGGTATCTGTGTGTATGTGTATGTTGTGTTTATGTATGAGTTTGTCCATGTGTATCTGTGTGTCTCTGTGGTATCCGTTTGTGTGTGTGTGTGTGTGTGTGTGTGTGTGTGTGTGAGTACATGTGTCTGCAGGGGGCTCTCCTGGGCTGGGGGCCTGACCTCTGGGCCTGCTCTCAGGGCTTTTGCTGTGGGGGGTCTGTCAGCCCACCTGGTGCTCTGGCCTCACTCTGTCCTTCCTGCCAGCTGGCCACGCTCGCCCTGCCTCCTATGGCCAGGACACCCCCTCCTGGCCTGCACTACCTGCCCCAGCTGGGAGCTCTGCTTCAGGCTCGGGTAAATCCAGCCTCCCAGTGCCAGGCGACCTCCCGCCCTCTGCAGTCTTGCTGCCCCAAGCGTCTCCGTGGAGAATTAGAGGCCTGTCTTCCCCTAGGCCCAGCCCCTCTAGCCAGTCACTCGGTGTCTGCTCTTAGACCCTATGAGGTACTGAAGAGAATGCGCCCAGCCCCTACCCCCCTACTTTGCCTTCTCCACACCTGTACCAGCCAAGGGCTTTCTCTGGCCATATGAGTGAACTTGGGGGCAGGCCAGAGTGACCGGGAATACCACCCAGCTGATGCCTCGCCCCGTGAGGGATGCGAGCGCCCTCATCCCGGAGGGCCCCCTCTGCAGCATGAGGGCCCCCTCTGCAGCATGCTTTGCACCAGCTCCTGGAGGGGTCTCCTGGGTAATCTGCCCTGACAACCCACCTGCACCTTGAATATCCTCCTCTTCCCTGACTTACTTCCTCTCTCCTCTCCCAATGCCCGCATGGGGCCATCACAAATTAATACTTATCCTGTATCAGTCCTTCTGCCTCTGGGGTGACCTGCTCCTGCCCCTGATGTAGACAGGCTGAGGCTGGCTGGTGCTGGGAGGCTCCTCCTCCATCAGCTCCTCTGTGCCCAGCCCCTTTGCCATACAGCGGGAGGAGGAGCCACAGTTGGGGACAGCAGCTCTGGGGGGACAGCAGCCCTGGGGGACAGCCACTACCTCTTCTTTCCAGTGAGGACTCAACTTCTGGGCGTCCACCCTCTCAGCCCCCAAGGCCTACACTGAGACCAGCCTCTGCCCAGGACCCTCAGCTCTGCTGCTTTCCCCAGTCCTCTTCCCAACTCCAGGAGGCTGACCCAGCCTTCAGAAGGCCACCCAGAGCCACCTAGCCGCAGCAGTACCCAGCACCTGGGGCCAGGTTGCTCAGGCCTGCTGGGCTCCCTGCGGCTAGGGTTTCCCCAGTCACACTCTGCAGGTACCTAACACACCCTCCCACCAGCCAGCTCCCCAGGCCCAGGCTCCCCAAACCGTCTGACCTTGGCCTCCAGCGTGATCAGTCGCTCACTCATGTCGCTGAGCCGGGTACAGTTCATGCATTCTAAAAGAAAAGAGCCCAGATGAGAGTGGAGTATAGATACTAGGGAGAGAGCCACCCAGCCTCCAGGAATCAGGCAGGGAAATCGCTGATGGAGGGCCTGTAAGAACTTTTATTGGAAAACTCCTACTCATCCCTCAGGGCCTTATCATCAGCATCCCTCCCATGCAGCCTGCCTGAACTCCTAGCCTCCTTCCCGAGCGCCCACAGCACATTGGACCATCTGTTTATTCAGCCACGTGTCTGAGCCAGCACTGAGCCAGCACCTGGATGCCTTGTCAGCCTGAGAGCGTCATGAGGGCTGGAGTCTTCATCTATTTTGTTGGCCCATGAATCTCAGCACCTGGCACAAAGTAGGGGCTCAAAAATATAGCTGATAAACGGATGATCAATGAAATGGGCTCCCTGACTTTGAGAACTATAATCTGGGGAGGGAGATGGGCAAATAGCCACAAGCTGGTAAGGTCTACGGTAGGGCTGTAAGAACAGAACGTGCAAGAGAGGATGATGGAGGACACTAAACCCAGTCTGGGGTAGGGGTTGGTCAGGGAGGGCATCCTGGAGGCAGTGGCATCTAAGGTGAGGCCTGAGGGGTACACAGTGATTGGCCGGGTGAGGAAGCAGAGAGAGGCCAGATTCAGCAGAGGGAAGAACAAGTGCTGAGGCCACAGAGGGACAGAATAGGGGTCTGCCAGCAGCCTGGCCAAATCACAGCACCCCTGGGAGTCACCAATGCTGGAGTGGTGGGCTGGACCTTAACACAGAGGTACTAGCAAGAGGAGCTTGGAAGTATCCTGAGGCCAACGGGCAGCAAAGTCAAGGTCAGATCTGCATTTTCAAACGCTCACTCTGGCAGCAAAGTGTACAGTGGGTGGGAGTGGGAGGGGCGGGAGGCCGGAAGGCCAGTTAGGAGACCAGTGACGGTTAAGCCCCAGGCACACATCTCCCTGGGCTGTAATTATTTGTTTATGTCTGTCTCCTCCAGAGAACCGGAGCTCTTTAATGAGGAAATAGATGGTTCAAAGCTGTTCTAAAGAACTTTTATTGCTCTGGAAGTCAAGGGACGCCTAAATCCCTCACTCAGTTCAAAGCCTGACCCTACAGGAACCCCATTCTGGTTAAACAGACGCAGAAGCTGGGAGGTATTTGGGTAACTCAATAGGTCCCATTTGGTGTGTGGAGGCCCCTGGGCCGCAGCGAGGCCTGCATGCCCAGCAGCGGGTTCCACAGACCCCACACCATCAGCCCTCCTGTCCTTGGAAAGGGACCCCGTCTTTGTCACTGAACGCCAATCACCTTGCTGATGTCCCTGTTCTAAAATGGTGATGGCTCTGTGAGAGCTGTGGGGGGACAGCCAGGGGTCTCTGAGCCGTGAGAATAGGTGGCTCAGGCTGTGTCCTTCCCGAGGGTGCCCGGCCTCAGGGCCAGGGAGGCTGATACCCACTGCTTTCTGCTCACTCGCCCTACCTGGGTTTACGAGACCTACTACGTGGGCGGCAGAGGCCCGTTCTCTCTCACCTCCCTCCCTGTTCCCAGGGCTGGGCCCAGTCAGTGGTTTATGAGCAGTTTTTAGGAACAGAGCTCCCCCCTCAATAAACCTTGTCAGTAACTTCAATACATAAAACAGATTAAAGACTGAGGTATAAACACTGAAACTTTAAAACAACTAGAAGAATGTATACAGTTGTCTGACTCTGGGTTGGGGTAGGACTTCACAAAGACCAACCAGAGGGGGATGGTTTTCTGGTTAAATGGGGGCGGGGGGTGAACACACACGGTTCCCTCTAGTTTCTCCCAGAAAATGGATGGTAAAGAAAGGAAAAGGTATAAACCACAGAACAAAGAGAAGCAGAAGAGTAAATGAAAGGCCCAGCTTCTTCAAATTCAAAACGGAGGAGATGGGAGCTTTCAGGCTTCCTCCCTCAGGCTGGGACAGCCCCAGGCTGGAGAGGGGAGCGCTTCTCCTTGGGCACAGGGACCCTCCCATCCCAGGGGAAAGGCACAAGGGCACTGACATTGGGGGAGGCCCCCTGGTGAAACAGCTGGGTCTCCAAAGGCCCCTAGTCAACAAAACCAAGCCACAGGGTAAGAGCCTGAGGGGGCTTTAGTGCCTCCCTCTAAAATACAGACAGTCCAGTATTTCAGGGTTCCTGGGCCTCTTAAAAAAGCCTTTACTGGGAAAGACAGAGATCAAAACAATCCGGGTCCCGTTTGTTCATCCCCCCACCCATCCACTCCCTTACCCTTCTATCTACCTCTCTCCCCACCCAACCATTCCTTCATCCACCTGGAGCCAAGGTGGCTGGTCAAGAGGCCCTTGGTGACCCTGTGCTAATACTGACGGGGTGGGCGGCAGGGCTGTGAATGTGGGTGCCTGCCCTCGGAGCAAAGGCCCATGAACTGTCCTGAGCAGCCATGTCTTCTGAGGAACAGCCTCTGGAAGAGGACCCGCCGGCTTGCGCCTCAGCTGGCCCTCCACGCCACAGGAGGGCGCCACCCCACCCTGGGGTAGCAGGAAGAACAGGAGGAGGCAGGACTGGGTGAGTTGTAAATTAGAGCCCCAGCCCCACCCAGGGACCATTCTAGCCACATCTGGGGCCTTGAAGAGAGTGTTTCCAGGGTCTCAGGCAACAAATAGGGCTCCCTGCAGGGGGGAAGGTCAGCAGAGGGAGGTGCGAACCTCGGGCTCTCACAGGAACCTATTTCTGGAAAGTGTGCTGGGTCCGGGCCCAGTTTGCTCTGGCACTGGGCACCCTGTTTGGCAGGTGAGGAGCGGTTTGGCTGTCAGTGAGCACAGGGGTCCAGCTCCCCAGCCGAGGAGAGACCTGGGAGGCCCAGCCAGTGGGCAGGGGTGAGGTTGCCAGCTTAGCCTCCCCATGCCACCTGCTCTGGCAGGCGCTCTGAGACCAGGCAGGTTTTATGGTTCCCCTGGCATTCTGTCATCAACAGGCAATTAAATTATGTTTGTTTAACTTTCTCTAATTATTCATGGAGCGATGGAAACATGGAAATGGCACTGATGAGACTGACTGGCTCTGCGGGTGGACAAGGCCCTGCCCACCCGGGTCTGGGTGTCGGGTTTCCCTCCCTAAGATGAGGACTCTAACTTTCTCGGGTTCTGCAGATTCTGGGATTCCCCCATTCCTAGCCCTCCTCCCCGCCACACACAGGCCTACGAGCACCTGGCCACAGCACATTTCCTAGTGCTTAGGACACAGATGCAGAAACCTCTGTCAGGAAATCTTTGCCAATATGTGTATATTGGAAGTGTAGATGTGCCAGACAAACCACTGTG
The DNA here is from genome assembly GCF_004115265.2 of Rhinolophus ferrumequinum. Lineage (NCBI taxonomy): Eukaryota > Metazoa > Chordata > Mammalia > Chiroptera > Rhinolophidae > Rhinolophus > Rhinolophus ferrumequinum. Next base: position 91,563,367 of record NC_046290.1, on the reverse strand, counting down.
TGTGTGTGTGTGAGAGAGAGAGAGAGACAGAGAGAGAGAGACTGTTGTGGTCAGTGGAAAGAGAACCATAGAGGCCACTAACTCACTATGTGGCCTAAGGGCCCTTATTTCACCTCTCTGCACTTCAGTTTTCCCATCTGTAAAAGGGGTTTACACTGGATCAGCTCCAAGGGCCTCAGGGTCTTAGACTCTTTCTTTGCTCCTGCCACCTGCATCCTCGCCATTAGGCTGTCACTGCTGGGCTCTGGTCACCCACAGTAGGATGGTAATTGCCAATCCACCTGCCATTTGCCTTTGGCCAGCACTGCAACTGGTGATAGCTCTGCACCCAGAATTCAGGACCTGTCTCCTGAATAAGGCTGGATTCCCAAGACCTAGCCCCTGAGAGGGCAGGAGTTGCCTATTGCAGAGGAATCTAAAGAGGCAGAGTGAGTCCACTCTGAGGCGTGGGCCCTGAGACACTAACAGGGGAAACTCAGGACCTCAGACAAGGAGGTCCTGAGTTGCCTCAGTTTCTTCAATGGAACAAGAGATGGGCTGGGCCCAACACAGATATGTGTGGCACCTTTCTATCTTACAACACATAGTGTCAGTCCTGCTCCTACCAGGAGGTCAGTCTTGGGCCACACATTCTTTTAGTGCCTCCCTCTTCCCCCACTGGGACCTGTACGTCACTTAAGATCTTCCTCTTCTAGTGAGACTTTGGTCATCTCACCTTCTGTCAGAAATGCTGAACAGCTTTCTCTGCTCTCAGGAAAAAGTCCTTGTCTTGGCTAAGGCTCAACCTGCTTGCCATGGTCTCTTTTGCCTTTTGCTCTCACCACCATGCCCCAGCCCATCTACCCAGATTAATCACCTCCTGCCAGGACACACCACCTGAGCTTTCCCCAAAGCCCACTGGCTCTCTCCATTCTTCAAGATGAGGTATTCTTTTGAGGGAAGTGTATTTTCTGGCTAAGATTCTGTACCCAGCTCAACTATCCCTTAAAGTTTGAGGGTACAATGAAGGCATTTGTAGACATACATGGTTTTGAAATATTTATACTCCATGCACCCCTTCTCAAGAAGATGTTGAAGGATGTACTCCACCAAAACAAAAGAGTAAACTAAAGAAAGAAAGACCCAAAATAGGAAAACACAAAACAAGAAGTTCAACATGGGACAGAGACAAAGGGATATCTTAAGAAGGGAAATGAAGGAATGTCACATAATGATAGCATGAGGCAGGCTGGAGCAGTACTGGACCACAAGAGACAGAGGGTTCTAGAAAGGAGAGAGCCCTGATGTGTCTGAATGTAAGGAATTGTGAATTAAACTTTCTTTTGGAGAAGCTGGGGTGAGTTAGTGACATGCCAAGTAATGCATATCTATGATATGGCATAGAAAGATAAATAAATTAAAAATGAATTATTAATTTCCAGAAAAATGAAAAGTCTAAAGCAAAGAGAAGCACCTTGGTATACCACCTGAATCAGCTGTGAACAGTATTTGTTTTATTATTATACTCGATTTATTGTCTATTAATTTAACTCAAATTGTGATACAATTATTTGGGAGGAGGGGAGGAAGAGATGACATGGAAGATGGATCTGAGGTGAAGAAAAAACACCAGATCCTTACACAGGAGGAAGTCGACATAAAACCTCTAGGATTAAGAACCAAGAGAAATATATATATATATAGACACACACACATATATATATACATATACATACATATATATGTGTGTGTGTGTGTGTGTGTGTATAAAGCTTGACTAAAGGGAATGAAAATTGGAAGTAAAGAGGGATACAGGAGACTTCTCTTTCTCATTCTAAGCCTTGAAGGACTGTTTGCCCTTTTAAAACAATAAACATTGAATATACATAATATAAAGTTTTAACTGAGTAAAAACATGAAACATGCTCATGATACTATGTCAAAAATATACAAAATTGTATTTGTATTCTGTTTATAATTATATAAGAGATGGATAGTCAAGGAATGGAATATGGAAAAATAGACATAATTGTAGTGCTAGGATTATGGGTGTCTTGCCCTTGTTTTTCTAAAATTTCTGGGTGATGTTCTATTCTTTTGGCTCAGTTTCCCTATCTAAAAATGGAGCCAACCATCCCTACCTCATTAGGGTTGCTGTATGGGGTGGGAGAACTGAGGGGGGAGTGGTGTCTGCCTGCCCTCGGCTCCCAGGGAGTGACAAGCACCAGGTTCCCTGGCTTTTCCACCTGCTACAGCTCTGAGCTCCTGGCTTGGTGACGCCTCCCCTCAGGGCCACTACCACGCTGAGGACAGCTCCCTGTTCCTGTTGGGCTGGTGGCCTCTGTTCCCCTCTGCATGAACCCAGCTCTGGTTCCACATGTTAGCAGGCACACAGTAGGCTCTTAATAAATATTCATGGAATGAAGGAAATAGGCACCCCTTGAGGGTCATTCGTTCATAGTTCTTAGTCTTCTGAACAAAGCAGGAGAAGACCTTGAAAATCATTTACAGGTAGAGAAACCAAGGCCCAGAGAGGGAAAGGGAGTTGGCCAAGTTCATGACCTCATGGGAGATAAGCCACCCATGTCTCTCACCTCAGTCCAGGGCGTAACCATCTACCACAGGCCGTGAGGCCCATCCTCGGTTCGCTGGGGGATTTCCTGTATTGTGAGGAGACATTTTTGCATTTGTGTCCTGAAGGTGAAGAAGAATCTAGATATGTGGCTCCATTCCAAGCCAACACCCTTGCAAAGTCATTGACTATTAAGCCTCAGTTTCCTCATCTGTCAAATGGGCCTGATACTCTCTCCCTGACCCACCCCTAAGAACTGTAACAGGTCTCAGAAGAGATCAATGTGAACAGAACACATGTCACAAAGAGCATGAGGGGAATGGCTCTGAAGCTCACATTTCTAGTCTTGGGTGAGAGGAACCAGTCCCCCCACACCTGTGGCCCCCCTTAGAATCCTTGCAGCCTTGAGACTTGATGGCTAAAAAGAGGCTGGAGGCCTGTAAAGGTTCATTTTATGTGTCAACCTAGCTAGGCTCTAGTGCTGTTGTTTGGTCAAACACTAGTCTAGATGTTGCTGTGAATGTATTTTGAGATGTGGTTAACATCTACAATCAGTGGACTTTAAGTAAAGTAGGGTACCCTGGAGAACGTGGGTGGGCCTCATCCAATCAGTTGAAGGCCTTAAGAGCAAAATCTGACGTTTCCCAGAGAAGTAGGAATTCTGCCTCAAGACTGTAGCAGCATATGCTATCTGAGTTTCCAGCCTGCTGTCCTAACCTAAAGACTTCAGACTTGCTAGCCCCCACGATTGCATAAACTAATTCCTTAATATATATCTATAAAAGATTACATAAATAGATGGATAGATAGATAGATAGATACATAGATAGATATAGATATAGATATATAGACACATACACACACACACACCTTATTGGTTCTGTTTCTCTGGGGAACCTGCCTGATACTCACAAATAGGTCTTAACCACAGACTCATCCAGCAGGGCAGGGTCTCCTGAACTCACAGGAGGGTTCTGTGATTCAGCTCCAGCTGCCTTAAAGATAGTGCTGCCAGACTTATCAAATAAAAACACAAAATTTCAGCAACCCTTAGTACTTCAGTCCTTCTACAGACACGCTTCCTCTGCGATTGGGAGCCAGGGGCAAGTGGCCTTACCCTCAAGGGCCTTTGGACATGTAAGTGGCTGTACTGAAGGGCAGTGCCCATCTGTGTGCCTCTCCCGTGCAGGATGGGGCCAACTCCAGGCGGGGGAGATCAAGAGGGCTTCCTGAAGAGGTGGACCTGAGCTTTGACAAACGCTAGTGAAACATTTGCTGAGCACTTGCTCTGGGTCTGGCCCTGGCCTAAGTCTCTTACACCCCATTCTTTCTGTCTGTGTAAGACACTTAGCAACGCTAAGGCAGGCACTAGATTGCTATTGTCACTTTGCAGATGGGAAAAAGGAGGCACAGTGAGCTCAGGCAAATTTGCTGAAGTCTCCCAACCACAAACTGACCTGGAAGCACAAGCCCTTTGCTTGTAACCACTGAACTATTTAATGTCTGACGTAATGCTGCTGTTCACCGCGCACCTGCCCCACTCAGGCCCAGTGCTAGGGCTCTCCATGTTCTTGAGATCCTTGCATCAGCAGAAGGGACCCTGCTGTCCCTCCCACCTACAGAGGAGGACGCAGACCAATGGTGGTGATCCTCAAGCCCAACAGCACACAGCTCGAACATGCGCCTGACTGTCTGCTCCTGGCTTCCCACTCCTCACCTTTATAAGATTCGTTCTGACCTCGCACTGGCAACCTGCCCAAACAGACCTCACTCAGGTCCCTGCTTAAGCTTGTGTAACAGGTAGGAATCCAATTAGCCATGAGGATCGCAGACGGCTGTGGGGAAAGCAAGTCAGCTGCAGGCTGGATTTCCAGGTCTCCAGGCCTCTGGGGCAACTGTGGCCTGATAATTCTGGATTTTTCCAGTCTGGATGTCTCCAGTTCAGCCTGCAGTTCTAAGGTGCCCTCTGGTGCTCTAAGCCCAGCCTCATGGGTAGCAGAGAGGCACTGGGCCTGGGAAGAAACCTGTCCAGTTACCTTCTAGAGAGCTGCTTGCCCAGGTAATTGCAGACAGATTGGATTTCTCTAAGCCACATATCCCAGAAGGAAGGGTAGAGAAGGCAAGGTCAGACTGAAGGTGGGGGCCCTGCCCTGTGCCTCCCCTATGCTCCCCAAAACATGCCAGAGCAATGAACCCATCGAGGACCAGGGAGCCTGCTGTTTGGATAGAGCTGTGGCTGCCTGCCAGGCCCAGCCGTAGGGCTCATGGACAGGACGGGATAATTAAATTCCATCCTTTTCTATATTAGGGATCACAGAGAAGGCAAGATTTTTCAGGAACTTCTGCCAAGACTTTTATTGAAGAGTAACTTGAGTTCCTTCTTGGAGAGGGGAAATCTCGCATGGGGGTCTTCACTGTAGAAACACAAATCCCTGAAGGACGGACTATACTGAAGCTTCTCAGAACACGATAGTAGCTGGCTACTTCCACTCCCATGTCTGGCACCCACATCAGCAACCCCTGGACTGCGGGACTTTCTGGCAATGTTCAGAAACAGCCCATGGGGAAAGGGGCAACACTGGTGACTGAAATCGATTCACTAGTATTTATCAGGCAATTACTGGATAAGAGACAGAAATACCCTGGCATATTGCCCTTCCTCGTGAGTGAGGAGGATAAGATTCAGTTTGGCGATGTACTCAAGGTCACACAGTTTGTCAATTAAAGGTCAGAATCAGGACCCAGGTTTCTCTTCCCATGAGGCCATAGTGGGCTGGACCTGGGCAAAGTCTGTGACTTCTGCACCCCACCCCATGGCTCTAGGGGCTCTGCTGACCTAGATAGCTGAATCTGTCTTCCTCTCTCTCTACCTCCATATCCAGACCAAAGTTCAAGGTCAATGGGTCTTGCACCCTAGCTGGACCACACCCCAAAGCATCTTTCCCCCAACAAAATCTAAAGAGGAATTATTAGAATTATTAATTTGGCAAGGACACTGGAAAACAAAGATAGCTTACAAAAAATCAGCTATATTCCTATATACTGGTTATAAACAAATAGAAAATGAAAAATTTAAATACCATTCACAAAAGCATCATTGTCTAGGAAAAAATCTACTGAAAACTATAAAACATCACTGAGAGAAATTAAAGAAGATCTAAATAAATGGAAAAGATATACTATATTCATGGATTGGAAGACCCAATGTTGTAAAGCTGTTGATTCTCCCCCAGTTGATCTATAGGGTGAATGCAATCCCATTTGAAATTTCAGAAGGCTTTGTGTGTGTGTGCGTGTTGGCAGGTTGATTCTAAAATGTATATGAAGATGCAAAGGTCTAAGAATAGCCAAAGCAATCCAGAAGAAATAGAAAATGATATAGAAGACTTATACTACCAGAATTGAGACCTATTGTGAAAGTACAGTAATTAAGAGACTGTATTGTTGGTACAAGGAAAGACAAATAGACCCACACTTAAATAGTCACCTGGTGTATGAAAAAGGCACAAATGCAGTACAGTGGAGAAAGAACACACTCTTCAATAAATTATGCTGAGTCGATTGAATATCCAAATGGAAAAGTAAAATAAAAGAATCAGATCCCTAACTCACACCACACATAAAAGTTCATTCCAGATGGATTGTAGATCTAAATGTAAAAGGTACAATAATTCAGCTTTTAGAAGAAAACATAGGTGACTACTTTCGTGACCTCAGAATAGATAATATTTCTTAAACAGGACACAAAAAGCAGTAACATTAAAGAAAACTTTGATAAAGTGAACTGCTTTAAAATTAAGAATTTCTTTTCATCAGAAGATACCATGAAGAGAATGAAGAGGCCTGTCACCCAGTAGAAGAGGATTCTTGGAATACATATAGCCACAAAATAAGATATCCAATTGGCCAATAGTCATCCACAGAGAGGCGCAACTCAGCCATATGAAGAAAAGCAAGTTAAACCACAATGCGATACTCCCACATACCCACCAGAATGGCTAAAATTAGAAAAACTGATAACACCAAGTACTACAGAAGATGGGAGCCCCTGGAACTCTCATGGTGTTGATGGAGTGTCTGTGGTATGACCACTTAAAAAATCGTTTGGCAGTTTCTAATACAGCTGATTAGAAGGCCATTCTGTGACCCAGCAGTTCCATCCCCAGATATAAATCTGACACAAATAAATAAATGTGTTCATTAAAAGCCATGTACAAAAATGTTCAGGCAGTGTTGCTCGAATAACCAAAAATTATAAATAACCCAAATTCCCATCGATGGCCGGCTGGAGAAATAAATTGAACATTCACAAAACAGAATACTACACAGTAAGAACTGTGCACAAACCAAACAGCCATGTGGATGAACCTCAGAGAGAGTGTCGGGTGAAAGATGACGGAGCCAAACAGCACACACTGTGTGATTCCAATTATCGAAAGTCCCAACAAAGGCAAAACAGCTCTAAGGTGTTGGCTTTCATAGTGGTTACCTCAGGGAGGGCAATTACTGGAAGAGGCGAGAGGAGGGCTTCGAAGATGATGAAAATGTTCTTGTTGATTTAGGTGCTGGAATCCATGTGCAGTCACTTTGGGGAAAACGTGTTGAGTTGTTCTCCTGCTCATTCGGAACCACCAATCTGACTTGTCACCCTCCAAAGTTCCCTGTCACCCTGAAGACAAACTCCTAGGCCTTTGGCCTTGCCTATCTTCTCTCATTTAGCAATGGCTCCCAGCCCACCTCACTGATCAGCAAACTCCTTCTTAAGCACCACCTCCTCCAGGAAGCCTTCCGTCAACACTTCAGGAGGGCTCAGGCACCCACTTTCCCATCAATTACCATGTACTGTGCTTACGGCACTTGGCACCCTGGATAGAATGATGTTTTGGGTACACCTCAGCCCTGAGGGCTGTGAACCCTTTGAGGGCAGGGACCATGTCTCATTCATTCTTGTATTCTAAACCAGTTGGGGCTGGCATATTCCCGTCACATGGGGCTGCAAAGATGCTTGTGTGTCCTCTCAGGATGGTACAGTGCTGCCCTTGGGATGGTGAGCAGAAAGGGAAGGAGACCCCCAGCTCCCTGTGCAGGAGGCCTGCCCTGGAGGGCCTTCGGGGACCAGGAAGGAGGGAGGGGGCTGCTCTCCTCCCACAGGGAGGTGTGTGCCCCTGGGGCATCTGTCCCTGCACACCCTGGCATCTCTGTGCCAGGAGCTTCCTCACCGTGCACGGGAAGTACTGTAGCCCTCCAGCAGCTGTTTTCCATTTCCACCAAGGCCAGAAAAAGCGGAAAGGGCTTAAGGTAGAGATAAGGAAGATATTTTGATGGTGAAGTTCATTACACTCTGGCTTGTGTCACCAGGGGAGGAGAGGGAGGACGACAATCTCTTCCGATTTCACCAGAGCAGAGGGTCTGGCCCATGTGGAGCGATGCAGGTCACACGAATGACCACAAAAGGAAGAAACCGACTCACAGTCACAGAGCACTTGCCACGTGCTGGACACTGTGGAAGCGCTAGACCTTTGCTGATGAGACACTTGTCGTGTGAATTCATCTCCTTCCTACAGTCACCTGATGTGATAGGGACCTTTACTATCCCCATTATAGATAGGAAACTGAGGCACACAGAGGTTAGGTAGCTGCCCAAAGTTACACAGCTAGTAAGTGACAGGGCCTGGATGCAACCTGAGGCAGTCAGTGGGTGGCACCTGGCTTTTGACCAGCCCCAGCCGCAGGCCTTAGGAACTGGCCTGCCGAAAAGGCCTGAAGTCCCTTGGGGAGCTGCCCTGATGACTTCCTTCCGGCTCCAGTCCCCACCCTGCTGTCCTCTGGAATTCCTACCCCCACCCAGCGGGCCCGGGGGTGGGGCTCCACAGCCTTTCCCCAGATGCCATCCTGGCCCTTTGCCCCAGCTGAGGGCACCACAGCATTTCCTTTCTAAAACATAAGGCCTTCGACTTCTGTGGGGAAACATCAGGAATTAAATAAATGCATTTCTTTAGGAAATGAGATCCCTCCCCAAAGTTAGCTGTGTCCCTTTGCTACATAGGGCTGACATATTCCCTTTGTCCCTCTTCCCCCAGAGGGCAACTGGGCCCAACTAAGAGGAAACCCAAGTTGGCAGTGGCATGGGGTAGGGGCTGCAGGGACAGAGGGGCTGGCACCTGGGAGGGCCCTCAGGTCAGCATCACTGGCTCCTAGAGGTAAAGGGCACCGCTGAGGCATAGGGGGTGTAGCGGGGGGCCAATCCACATGTCCACGCACCAGAATGCAGACATGCAAGGACATGCATGTAGGCGTGTGTGTGTGTGTGTGTGTGTGTGTGTGTGTGTGTGTGTGTGTTTCTGGTCCTTGTCCCGACACAGGGACAGAAAGAAACATTCTCAGTTTACACAGAGCCCATGGTTTTATAAAGCCCTTTTGCCCTCTGACCTCATTTGGTACCTGTGTGGCTGGATTTATAGCTGTTCAAAGGGCAGCTCAGACAGGGGAGGGGACTTTCCCAGGTCACACAGAGCTTTGACAAAAACCCCATTGTCTTCCTCTGGGAAACGCCAGGTGTCCTCCCACCTCACCTACCCCACCCTTCCCATGGCCTCTCCATCAAAAGTAACCCAAATGAACCATAAAAGGCTACAGGGGGAGGGGCTGCCAGCCCCTATTTTTGGATCCACCAGCTGTGAGGCCAGGGCACTGACTGGTCCCCTGCTCTGTGAACGCCTGCCTTCTGATGGACCAAGAGTGGAGTTGGCATCAGGAACTGTGCTGTGTGTCCTTGGGCAGGGTGCAGCCCTCTCTGGGCCTTCGCTTCCCATGGGTCAGGTGCAGGGACAGACTTGATGCTGTCTCCTGGCCCTATCAGGCTGTCATTTTCTGAGTCAGCAGTCATAAGTGAAGCCAGAAGTTACATCAGCTGGGCACCCACCTTTCCCCTTCTCTCTCCTATGGAAACAGGAGCAGGCCTTTGCTTCCTGTGAGGAGACAAATCATGTCATGGCAGCTTATTCTCGGGCTTCTGTAGTGAAATGTGGGATGCCCTGTGAAGCATCCCGTGGCTGGTAGAGGCTGCTTGCCCACTGGTGGCGTCCAGGTGAGGAGCAGAGACCCCACTTCCATCTTGGCTTATCTGCTCTCTGTCAGTGGACTCCCAGCTTTCATTCATGATAAAATGGAGAAGTAGTCCCTGCCATGTACAGCCGGGAAGCCCAGTCCAGACCTTTGCCTCTGACCTTTGAACAGTGCCCTGGCCTTGAATCCCCGCTGTTTGCCCAGGGAGAACGTGCAGGGAAGGGACAGCTGCCTCGACGTCCAGAAGTCCTCAGGAACATCTTGGGGCTGAAGGTGGGGGGACTGAGGGTCTCAGGCCGAACTCCTGGGGCAAGCCCACCCCTCCCAAAAACACCTGTGTGGGGCATGCATAGGCAGGGAGAACACAGGGCCCTCAGGATCCCCCAGGGCTCTAAGCAGCAAAGAGCCAGTCCTCTGTCCATCAGAGCCTTTTGTGTCTGGACCATTTTGGAGAGAAATTCATCTAAGAAGTACCATCCTCTCAAGGAGAGGTTTACAAGCACACCTCATGCTGACTGCTCACAGGGGCACCCAAAGGTGGAGGGCAGCTTGCTCCTAAACTAAACGCCCATCTCCACTGCACCCTCCCTCTGCCCTCACTAACTGCTGGACTTTCTGAGCCCTGGGTTCTGGGTCTGGGTTTATGGGTGCCCTGAGTCCTCCCGCCTGTTAAGACTAATTGACCTCAGCAGGTATTGTCTTTTCAGTTCCCACCGGCTGTTTGTAATGATGTAACTAGATCCACTCTCCCTGGACAACTCTAGGTTCTCCTGGGCATCACAGCTGTGCATTACCCATTCTCCCAATAGGTGTTTGGATTCCTCCGTTACAAATGATGAAAGTGGGGACTCGGAGACGTTGCAAAGTTGCCCCAGGACCCACAGGCAGGGGCAGAACCTATATCAGAGACACTCCCAAGCCTGTGTTCTTTCCTGAGTGGTTCCTGGCTTCCTATTGCTTTGGCCACCTTGGAGACCTCACAAGCAAGGGAGTTAGACCCCTACTATGGGTGAGAGCACCTGAGAAAGGGGCGTGAGCTTTAGTGCCTGGACCTGAGGCCCCCTGAGGTGGGCTCGACCCTGTCGTGGCTGCATCACCTGCCGGTCAGGTTGTCCAGAGGTAAGTATAACTCACTTCTGGATAGGCAAGTCATAGCAAGTTATGGCAGGTGAGTTTGACTCATTTAATATATTTCTCAGCAGCGCTGTTCCAAATGGTCTGGAGAGTGACTTTCCTTCAGACTGGCATGGCTGGGAGAAGTCCCCAGAAACCAATGGCATGAGTGTGGAGGCGCGAGAATCCTGCAGGATAAAGTACTTTTGGGCCCACTGTTGGGGACAGAGTGGGGTCTCTGCGGCTGGGGGTGCTTGGATGAAGGCAGCTGTGTTGCTATTTGCTCAGCAGAGGATTTCAAGTCTTCTGAATGTCCCCTCAGTACTTGAAGGGGATTTTATCACAACAAAAATAAGGGATCCAGTCTCTGCAGCCATTTTTGGGAGCAAGAAACTGGGGGTTGTCGTTTCGGAGTACGTTTTATCTTTCAGGATTCAGTGATTCAGCTGCTTCTCTTTGGTAGATTTCTGAGGTTCCTGTTGTTAATCTGAAGTTATTGCTTGAAGCACTCTTACTCTTTTTTCTCCATCCAGAAAGAAATCATAAATATCTCCAGGGTCCTACAAGCTGGCAGGCAGCCTTGCCGGGGCCTGAAAGATGACACCAAGCCCAGCAGAGAGGGATGAGCGCTGTGATTCTTGACCCACTTGGACATGTGGAGTCGGTGCTGCCATCGCTGTGTGTCACTGGGAAAGAATCCCTTTTAATAGGATTCCAAGCCTAAGGTCAAGGTTCAGGGGCCATAAAGCAAAGCTGGCTGACGAGGGGCCTCCAGACCCTGGGTGGGTCTGCCTGACTCTGCTGGGGCCCTTGGGAGCCCAGGGGTCTGTGAGAAGCATCCATAGCCTTGGAGACCTCGAAGCATCGGTCACGGCTCAGGAGGGAGCAATGAGCTCTCTCGGAGAAACAGACAAGGTGCCCAAAAAGAGCAAGCAGGGGTGGCATCTCTTTAGTCACTGGGGCTTTCTGAAAAAATGGTAGCAGAGTTTTAAGAACTAAAGACAAAGTCACTGGCCCATCCTTCAGTGGTAGGACTGGATGGGTCAGCAAAGGAAGAGCCCCGAGAAAAGAGGAAGGAGGATTGGGAGCAGCTCTGCATCTTTCTCTGCACGCACCTGGGCAGGTCCCTTCCCTTCCCAGGGTTGCTACTCCTCCAAAGGCACTGTGAAGGCCCAAGGTGGCTTCAGCTTTAATTCATGGTTCAGCTGGGCTCCAGGGTAGGCCTTGGTCTCCTCATGGGACCGTCTGCCTTGTGATGGTTGTTTAGGGGAGCTGGGAGGTGAGCGTGGGATGCTTCCTCTGGTGCTGGGCGTCCCAAGTTCTCTGTCAGAGACCACATCCCAGGCTACAGGGAACACGGCCCTGACCTCACGTTGGAGAAGGGCTCAGAGCAGCAGTTCTCAAATGTTTGGGGTTGTTTTGTTTTGTTATGTTTTGAAGGAAGAAGTCTTTTTCCTACACATAATTGCTTCTGGGACCCAGATCAATAACAAATCAAAGAGAAGCTGTTCTGCTCTGAAAGCAGGGGGTGCGAGCCCAGAGGCCCCAATCAGCTACCTCTTGACCCCTGGGCTCAAGGTGGGCAAGAGGTGGGCAGGTCATGGTGCCCCCACCCCTGGTTCTCAGACACCCACAGGAGCAGCATGTGATGTGGCCCGTCCCACATCTAGCGGGGGTGTAGTGCCCACACAAAACCTATCTGCTTCGTGGAACCGGCAGTCTGGGCTCAGCTCCCTCAGGCAGCATCTGCCGCTTACATACTTCGTGGCCTGGCCTGCCCCCTTCCTGCTTACCTTCCCCTCAGGTGCCACCATCCAGTGGTCAGCTGCCCCCTCCCCCCCTCCTAGCCAGCGGGCTCACCTGGTCGCCTGTGAGACACAATGGGAAGAGGCCAGGGAGGAAGGGTGGGCAGGTGATGCGATTCCTGACTCTCAGGTTCAAACCTGGACCTCACCTTTCCCAGCAAGAGAAGGTTGCCATGGCAACTAAAGGCCCACTTGATGGGGCCCTTCTTACCAGGCACAGACCCTCACTGAGGATGGCTATTTCTGCTAATCGCCTGTATTTTCCAGCCTCGGGGATCACTCGGACACAGTCTGGCTCTTTCTTAGAGACACTTTCCCCCGCCCCCAGAATAATTTAAAACACTTCTGAACAACACAAAGGTATTTAGAATTTAGAGTAGTTGCCTAATAGCTTAAGGCTTAATCATCTCTCTGGGCCCTGCCTCCCAACAAGCTGTGTGACCTTGGGAAAGCTACTTAACTTTCTGAACTTCAGTTGCTTTGCCCAGAAGACAGGAATAATCAATCAAGGCCACCTCCTCGGGCCCTGAACCAGTTAGAGAGAAAGCAGGCTTAGCACAGAGTGTATGTCCGAGGAAGGGCAGCTGTTCGTTGTACTCATTAGAAAGCGAATCTCCCGTACGATTGTAAAGCCCAGAAGACTCTTAGAGCTCTCTCATTGGCCCTTTCTTTTTACAGATTAGAAAACAGTTCTGGGGTGGTACATGGCCACAGCTCATGACCACAGTCTCACATTTGAAGATGTAGCTGAGCCAGAGCTAAAATCCAGTTCTGGGCACGCATCCAGCAGCCTTTTCACTTTCCTGGAGTGGGCACCTCATTACTGCCCCTCAGTCATTTACACCATAGTGAGAATGAGTCCATACAATACCACTGAGGGCAAAGCCTTTACAAAGCTCTCTCTTATCTCCCTTTCTTGCCAGGAGAGCCTAAGAAAATAATGTTATCCCCACAATTAAGGAGGAGCAAGAGATAATCCAGCCCAGAAAGGTGAAAGGTGGCCTGGGATCCAGAAAGGCCAATCCTCCTTGGTCAGCAGCTTTGTCTGTGTGCAGGCTTGAGGAAGGAAGGGGACAGGAAGCTCTCTGCTCAGGCACTGAGAACGGTTACTGGGTTGGAGTTCCTATTGGCCATGTTTGCCAGCACCCAGATGCTGGTCTGGAGCCGTGGGAGAAACTTCTGCCCTATGAATATCCACAGTGGTCCTCTCCCAGGCTTCTGAGAACCCAGCTGGACTCACTGAGTGGAAGATGGGAGAAGGCTCAGGCCAGACGCAAAGCCCTTGCAAGGGAGGTGGGAGGACCGCCAAAGGCTGGTCTCAGCGCCCGATGCCTGCTTCCTGACCACAGATGGGTTGGAGCGTGGGGGGGGGGGAGACCCGGTCTCCTCCTTTCAGTCTCTCTGAGGTTTAAGGATATGTGGGGGTGGGGGAGTAGATTCTCATGGGGGAGAGATGTGTCCAAGGTAAGGGAAGGGCAGTCTGATCCAGTTACCCTTGGTTCTCTTCTTCCTCTCTCCTGCCCCCCAGCTCTGCAGACCAGACCCACGCACTGCAGCCAGAGGCACATCTGGCTGCCTGGTGGGCTGGAGGGGAGAAGGCTGACACCAGGGGAGAAGGCTGACACCAGTAGATTACAAGGAAGCGGTCTCTGACAGACCCCAAGGGCCTGGGATGGGGCACAGGGAAGCGTGGGAGGCACTCGGGTAGGACCCAAACACCACCGCTTTGTGACTGCTCACTGTCCCAGCTGCGGCCCAAGTCCTGAGGGATTATGGGAGTCAGGAACGAGCCTCCCTAATGGGGAGGCATCCAGTCCCCTGCCTCTTCCAACACCAACACCCCTTTCCCCCATACCTGGGCGCTCCCAGAGCCCCAGAGGCAGCCATCCCAGACTGTAAAGTCTGCCAATCTGGTGGGTGTGAAATGCTATCTCGTTGTGGTTTGAATCTGCATTTTCCACATTGCTAATGAGGCTGAACCTCTTCTCATAGGTTTTTGAGCCATTTCTCCCTTCCCCCCCGCCCCCACCATGTAATGCCTGTTCTTGACCCATTTTTCTGTTGGATTGTCCTTTTTTATTTGGATTCACAGGAGTTCTTTCTGTATTTCTGATACCAACCCGATGTGAATTTTACACATTGCAAATGTCTCCTCTTAGTCTGTGGCTTGTGTCTTTGGCTTGCTAACACTGCCTTTTGTCATTATAGAAGTTTTCCAATCTATTTACCTTTTATTCCTTTAACTTGAGGTATTTCATGAAGTCTGATAGCTACCTCTGGAATCCATTCATGAATTTAAAGGGACGCTTCTAACTACTCACTCAGGCTAGTGACATGATGGCTGCGGGATCCGAAGCTGAGATCTATGCGCTCAGACGTTCCTTTCTCCGCCTAGTTTGCAGTTTTCATCATGAATACGTATTGAATTTTATCTCTTAAACTGTAAATGAGCTGAATTACATGCATAGATTTTTCTAAACTCTACTTGGTCATGATCTATTACTTTTTTGTGTACTGCTGGATTTGAATAGCTAATTTTTAAATTAAAGTTTGTTGCAGTAACGCTGGTTAATAGCATTACATACATTTCAAGTGTACAAGTTTAAAATACAACATCTGTATGCCTCACTGTGTGCTCACCACCCAAAGTCTAGTCTCCTTCCATTACCATATATTTGACTCCTCTGTATGCTCTTCATCTTCTGCCCACCCCACTTCCCCTCTGGTAACCATCCTTCTGTTGTCTGTGTCTATGAGTTCGTTTGTTTTGTTTTGTTGGTTGGTTCGTTGGCTTCAATTTTATATCCAACATATGAGTGAAATCATATGTCCTATTCTGTCTGACTTTTTTCACTTAGCATGATACTTTCAAGATCCATCCATGTTGTTGCAAATGGCAAAATTTCTTCCTTTTTTTCTTTTTTTATGGTTGAGTAGCATTCCATTGTGTATATAAGTACCACATCTTCTTTATCAAATCATCCATTGATGGACACTTAGGTTGCTTCCATGTCTTGACTATTGTAGATAATGCTGCAATGAACATAATGGTTCATATAGCTTTACAAATAAGTGTTTTCAAATTTTTGGGGTAGACACCCAGAAGAGGGATTGCTGGGTGATATGGTAGCTCCATTCTTAATTTTCTGAGGCACTTTCATACTGTTTTCCATAGTGGCTGCCAATTTCCATTACCACCAGCTGTGTACGAGGATACCTTTTCTCTAATCCTCTCCAATACGTGTTATTTCTTGTCTTATTGATAATAGCCATTCTAACAAGCGTGAGGTGGTATCTCACTGTGGTTTTGATTTGCATTTCCCTTATAACTGGTGATGTTGAGCGTCTTTTCATATATCTGTTGGCTGTCTGTACGTCTTCCTTGGAAAAGTGTCTATTAATGTCCTCTGTCCATTTTTAATCAGATTATTTATTTTTTATTGTTAATATTTTATTTTAGATTTTTCACTTGAATCATTTATAGCTCCAATCTGGAACCAACTTTGGACCACAGAGGTAGGGTAAATTCGAGTCCTGAACCTGTGGGACATAGAAGCCCAAGGCCTTGATTTCTCAGGCTTATTTCTCCCATCCAGAGTCCAGATGGACAAGTTTCCTCGTTGCCTCTGTGAGCCAGGAGTGGACTTTTCCTGTCGCCTTTTTAACTAAGTCTCATCTCTCACTCCTTGCAACACTGGAGCCCTCCCACCCAACCCCTGTTCTGGCTCAGGTAAACCTTGGTCCCAAGTTTCCAAGACCCACATCGCCACCCCACCATCCCCACCACAGGTAACCACAGCACCAGCCGCGAACCCTCTGTCCTCAGGTTACCTGGGTACCTGAAGCCTGAGGGGGCCAAAGTTCCTGGCTGGGTCCTCAGGCCCCCACCCTTGGTCCCTGCCATGGAGAAGAGTCAGAGAAGGAGCCAGAAGCCTCATCCTGCTTTTCTTTCCAAGCTAAATTTTTATTTAAAATGTGAAGGAAATGGTTCTTGAAAATGCTAATGAATAAAGCAAAAGAATATAGTGCTCTCTTCTTACCAGTCAGCTAGCCTACCAGGTTCAGGATAATACATAATACGCCAGTGCTGGTAGAACGTCACAGTACTCAGTGTTAAGAGACAATCTGTGCCGAAATATAAAGAGATTTTCAGTGTGTGATGCTCGGTTCCACATTCACACCTTTACTGAGCATGAACAGGGCTCCTGCTCCTGGGCCAGAGCCAAATCCCTGGAGCCCAAAGTTCTTTACATCGCATACATATATACATATACATATATATAAGTACATACCTATATTCACAAAAATATGGGGTGTGTGTGTGTGTGTGTGTATGTGTGTGTGTGTCCCCAAGGACCTTTCTAGCTCTGATGTCCAAGCTCTGTATGGGCATGCGGACTCTGATGCTGGGGTCACACACACACACACACACACACACACATTCTCACAACACATGAACATGTGCACACAAATACACAAATACACATGCACATCATAGCAGTCTCTTAAGCCTTCCCTGTAGGTCATTCCAGGCTGAGACTTGACTCAAAAGCCAAGAGGTGAGACTTCCCTCTCTCCGTCCCCAAGGCCTATGGAAAGTGAGGGTCTAGGACAGAGGTGTCCAAACTTTTTTCAATGTTTTTCACCAAGGGCCATCTGCGGTAAAATATACAAACATCCGGGCCACTCACTCGAGGTGAAGCACGTATTGCCTCACCTGGTTTATTTAAGTAAACTAAATATATTTTTGGAATTTGCTGCGGGCCAATTAATAATGGATTGCGGACCACAGTTGGCCCGCGGGCCGCAGTGTGGACACCCCTGGTCTAAGAGATCCAGGCAGAAACAGTGGCCAGCCCCAGGAGGCAGGCTTGAGGCTACATGTCAAGGGGAGGACAGGCTTTCAGCATCAGCTGCTGGAGTATTTCTCAGATAGAAATACCCCTGGAAAGTTTTGGAGCACAGAGTCCTCTCTAAGGAAAGGAAGGCACTTACCACTGCCCACCATTTGCAACAATAGATAGCAAATGACCTCCCAGATATTCATTTAACAAACACTGCCCAACACCCTGGCCAGGGAGCACTGTCTTGGGCATTTGGGACTCAGGTTATGAGACCACAGACCCAGCCCCTGAGAGCTCTATGTCCTGGGAGAGCTACCCCACCAGACCATTATAACAGGAAGCCAAGGAAGGCAAGGGGCTGGGGCAGGGTATTGAGGGAAGGCTTCCTGAGGGTGGCGTCACCAGAATATAAAGAACAATTTGGAATTACTGGAAAGGGAAAATGGTAATTAGGTAGTTTCCACACCTAATTTGGTTGACAATTCCCCAGACTGATGCTGGAAGGGCGAGGCTCCTGCTCAGGTCTGCCCATGGCTCTGTCTGGTGGTCGGAAGCGGCAGGATCTGTCCTCAACCGTGAGGCCCCTTTTCCAACCACTGGGACTGGTCTGAGAGGCCCAGCATTCCCCGGAGGCCCAGAGGGCTGTATCCATGGGTGGTCGCTCAGCACACATTGAGGCCAAACCCCACCTTATCCAGGTAGGAACAGCGTCCCAGGGAGGGCAGGGATTTGCCCAGGACACTCAGCCACTTGGGGCAAAGCTGGGCCGGAGCCTGAAGCCCACACGCCAGTTCCAGCAGGGCTCAGGCTTCTGCAAGTTCTCAATCCTGCAGCCGTCTCAGCCCTGTCGGGGCTCCCCAGGCTGATACCAGCTCTCTTAAGGAAAGTCTCAAATCCTGCAGAGCACAGGCTCCCGTCAACTGTGGTACAAAGTGCAAACTCCTCCGCTTGCCCTTCAAGACTCTCGTGTGGACTCTCGCCTCCCAGCCCATGGCATATGCGCCTATGTGTGAGCCTGTTTGTGTGTGTGTGCTTGTGCACGTGTGTGTGAATGCAACACATTCCTGCTAGGCCATGCATGCACAGGTGCATGTGCACGAGTTCACAACGGCTGCATTTGTGCGAGCCTGGGTGTGTTTACCTGTGTGTTTTGTCTGAGTCTGTTTCGTAGGCAGGCGTGGGGTCATGTCGTGTGAGCCTGTGTGTGAGGCTGTGAGGGGAGGGGAGGCTGCTGTTTTTGTGTCCTCCTCACACACACACCTCAGTCACGGCCGAGCAATGGACGTGGAAGCACGGGGGCCCCTGGCAGAAGGTTGGAGGTCCCGGGGGCTTCCAGGAAGCCACCGCCCCTTGATACTCCTGGCAGGGCTGCTTCTGCCCATATTTAGCACCACTTATTTATAAGCGAATAGCCCCACCCCTGGGACAGGACATAGGAACTGTGAGCTTGATCAAAGGTTTCAGAACCTAGGTCAAGTGCAAATTCCAGGAGGGACCAAGGCAGCCTTCATTTTTTATGTGAAAAGACGGCGGGGATCTGTTTATCTCCATTGAAGATAAAGAAATAGAGACTCAGGAGATGGGAGTTAGCCAAGATTACCGTGGATCATGAGCCCCTCGCCACATGACCCTGATCTGCCTGACTTCCAGCCCACGGCTCCTTCCTCCACCCACACTGCCTCCCCAGGCCAGGGAACTTGGAATGCAGTCCTCAGAGGGAGAGTCAGCATTGCTGCCCTGGACCAGCCATCTCGGTGCAGGATGCAGAACCTCCACCACACTGAGGGGGGATGGCACCCCCAAACTTTATGACACGATGACAGAGAGAGCCTCGGGACGCACCTCCATGTGAGAGGCCTCCAGCTCGGTGAGTTCTTGAAGGCCCAGCAGCCTGAGCCCACCTGGGACTCTAGGTAAGTCCAAGAGATGCAGAAGCTCAGCGGCAGGAGCCCTTGGGCGGGGGGGGGGGGGGGGCGTGGGTCTGGTCCATCCTGGGAGATACAAAAGGCTGGGCAGCAGGCCAGCATCACAGCTTCCACGGCCATGAGCCTGGAGTGTCTGGGGCTGGCAGGGAGCAGGGAAGGAAGGAACAGTGGTCAGGGGTGTCCACATCCTAAATCTCTCCTTCTAGCTGGGTCAATAAAGTTATTGGGGGTTGGGGGAGGAAACGACCACACGCTGCAGCCAGGAACAGAGTGCTCAGGAGAATACATCTCATTGGAAAGGCAGGGGTGTGCAGCATAGAGAATATAGTAAATAATGTTGCCACAGCTACGTATAGTGCCAGGTGGGTACTAGACTAATTCGGGGGATCACTGCATAAACTACATAAGTATCTAACCACTATGTGTACACCTGAAACTAACACAAATTAATATTGAATGTCAACTGTAACTGAAAATAAAAAACTTCTAAAAAAATAATACTAATAAAAGAAAGGCAGGGGATAATTCTTGCAAATGTATCACCCAGCCATACCCAGGAGGCACAGGGATGCTAAGTCCAAACAGGCCTGACTTGGAAGAGGCTTGGCAGCTGTGTAAAGGCTCGTGGACGGTTCCAGACAGGACAAGAACACAGCTCAGATGCTTCTCCTTCTACTTTTTCCACAGTCAACCTTCCGCCAGCCATTTCTTCAGCAGATGCTTTCCTGTGCCATGCCGTAGGTCAGGGTATGGCACACACAGAGGCCAATGGGTCCCCCTGCCCTCAGGGAGCTTCGAGTCTGCTATAGGAGACACGGGGACAGCAGACAGCTACTGCAGTGTCTCATGTGCTGTGGTGGCAGTAGTGACGGGCCATTTGGAGAACAGGGAGAAGAGCCTCAAATTCAAATACGAATTGTCGGTGGAGGCTCCCGAGCGGGAGCGAACGAGTGAAGATGGCAGGGAAGCTACTCAGGTAGAGGGGCCCTGACTGCAGAATGAGCAGCCTGGCCCAAGCCAGGGTGACTAGAACATGGGCCCCACGAGCTAGCTAAGGGGCTTGGTATTTATCCTTAGAAAGACAGAAGCCGATGAACAATTTTATAGAGAGTGAGAAGCAGAGCGGGGCGCTACCATGAAGCTTACACTTCTGGAACCTTCACTTACAAGGGCTCTTTCAAGGCCTCAAGAGAAACTCAGGCACTGTGTCTGCATGCACACATGATTTTGTAAAATTCGACACCCAAGTGTCTTCTATGTATTCTTTTTATTCAAAAGCCCCTCAAATTGTATAAGTGTCAGAGCCCACAGCCTGGCTCTGCCTCCGGATGATGAGATCAGATTTGGTTGTTAGAAGGTGCTCCAAGCATAGGAAGTATAACACCAAGAAAGAACCCCAATGGACTTCGGGTGATTCTGGTATGTCAATGAAGATTCATCAGTTGTAACCAATGCACCACTCTGGTGAGGGAAGTTGATTCCGGGGGAGGCGGCCGTGGGTGGGGGCAGGGAGATTTCCGTATCTTCCACTTAATTTTGTCGTGAACCTAAACTGCTCTAAAAAATAGTCTAAAAAGTTGCGGTTGGAAGAGGCTCCAGGGCTGAGGGAGGGAGGGGGATGGGGTCCACTTTCAGAGAGGAGGGACTTCTTCAGACACACAGTAGGTTTTGGCCTGCACTGGGCGTTCTAGAAAGGCTTGCTGATGGAGGCAGAACTGACCCTTCCCTTTGGGAAAAGCTTTCCCAGCCCCACACTGAGGGGGATCGCGCATGCGGAGGGTATTTCCTACAGCGAAGAAAGATTCCCAGCACTCCCAGCCTTAGCGCAACTCTTGGCTGGTGCCATCTCCCAGGCCCACACCTGACCCCAGGGGATGGGGCAGCTGCAGGGAGCTGGTGACAGAGCCCAGCCTGGGAAGACCAATGGCATCTAATATTCAGTCTGACATCATCTGGCTGCAATTCCTAGAGACTAAAATTAGGCAGAGAAAATTTAGGATGTTGCTTCAGAGTTCCAAAAAAAACAGGGGTGAGGGCCAGAAAACGGATCATAAAAGAATTTTTGTGACTCAGTCCCGGCTAGGGAAAACAGGCATGAGCTCCACTCCTGAGAAGAGGCCGAGGAATCTTTTATCCCCTCACTATAAAGAGAGACCCAGCTCCCTGTGCTTACACGCTCCCACCAGGGGTTTCCCGATTCAGCCCCATTTCACGGACAGACCAAAGAAAGAGATGTCAGGCCTTGTCCAGGGTCAGCTGCAAGCTGGCTGAGGCTCTATCTTGAGCCCACCTCCTCAGTACATTGCTCTGTTCCCCAAGAACACTTGGTTTCTTCCCCACTTATGAGGGGTGAGGTGGTCCTGAAGGGTCTGATGCTCCAACAGAATTAAGTGTATTTCTCCCAAAGGGCCAGCTGAAAAGCTCTGGGCCACTGTGGTGGGCAGTCAGGTGCCTCAGAATTTGAAAAGCGACCCCTATCCATGTGAAATGGGGCTCAGCAAGGATTCGGGTTCTCTCCTTGTTTTACCCCTGGAGCTGAAAGCCCTTAGATGCTGGTTGCTTAATGAGAGAACAGGCTACCCCCCAAGTATTCACAGTCTCTGAACCCTTGGAAACTATAAACAAGGTTATCTGTGTCTGAGCATGTTCTAGGACAACCTGCCCGGAGCTTTGTCCAATTCTCAGAGTAGGGAATACATGGCCCCCTGTATGTTAAAATCATTGCCCTGATTGTCCAGTTCAATCCCTCCATTTACAGATGAAGAACTGAGGGAAGAATGGTTAGAGATGCTGACATGTGCCTGCAGTGTAACAGGTCAAGAACAGGTGGGAAAATGGAGGGGAGGAAATATCAGGGCAGAAAAGTCAAATGGAACCAGGGGTAAGTGAGGGTGTAATAAACGGAACTGGGAGAACTGCCACAATCGTCAACCATCAGGTACAAATGGGGCTTTAGGCTTTATAGATAATGAAGAAAAGGATCACATCTCTAAGACGGGAACCACCAGCTGTTGGAGAAAACTAAACTTGCAATTCTGGCATAAGTCTCAGGAGTTCCTTCTGGGGCTTCCACAAAAGGAGGCAAGTGGGGAGGCAGCGATGGCCCCAGACGTGCCTGACAGAAATCCAGTCAGCACTTAAGAAACCTTTCCCAGGGCTTCCCAGGGCCTCCCAGGGTAAGTCAGGGTAAGGCAGCAAGTATCCTTACCTGTCCTGTGGGCCATTCTACCGCCCCTATGGTGAGAATTACAGGAGTGAGCTCGCAAGAATCCAGCCCCACCCCACATTGAGTCAGGCCGAGATAGCAGGTGCTCTATACAGATGTAAGCTTTCTTCCTCGAAAGTAAGGAACAGGAAAGGAACAGGACGGATCACCGGCAAGCACTGTTGTTGAGGAGGAGGGAGGTGTAAGGTGGGCACTGGTTAGGGCTTGAGTTTTCTGACATCTTCAGGACTGCTGTATTCGCAGCACCCACCACCACAACACAAATGTAATCCTGGCAACACAACAGAGACTTGGGTCTGATTTTAGGATTTCATTTCCAACTTATTGGGAAAACTCTTTCAGAGTTGCAGAATAAATAAACAGGGAGGTGGATGGGAAGACCATCATGCCCCCCAGAACAGCAGGTTGAAAGTCCAGCTTCATCACAAGGTCTGCGGGAGAATTAGCTGCCTGAGGCTGTGCAGACCCTTAAGATTTTCAGTGGCTAAACCAAAGGGAAAGGGAAATGTGTTCTCCGCAGAAGCCAGAGGGGTCGGCAAGATGTAGGGGCAAGGAAGGGGCAATCTGCACCCCACACTAGCAAAGCCAACTCAGAACTGACCCCCCCAAGGCAATTACAACTCAGAACATGAAGTCTTTGAGGCTACCACTCAGCCTCAGTGGTGAGTTAACCCAAAGTTTTCATTTCACAGACAAAGAAATGGAGGCTTAGAGAGAATAAGACCCTCCCCAAAGCACACGCTGGGAAGTGGCAGCGCCAGGGAAAGATCCAGGCTTTAAAAATAAGCCAGAACCATATATCTATGGCTGACTGATGTTCAGCAAGGGTGTCACAATCATTCGATGGGAGAAAAAAGTCTTCAACAAATGGTTCTGGGAACACTGGATATCCACATGTGAAAGAATGATGTTAGACCCCCCCACACATACACACACTATATACAAAAATTAACTTGAAATGGATCAACAACCTAAAAATAAGAGCTAAAACCATAAAACTCTTAGAAGAAAACACAGGGTGATTTCAATGGCTTTGGATTTGGCAATGTATTCTTCGGACACCAAAAGAACAAGCAACAAAAGAAAAAAATTATAAATGGCACTGAATCAAAATTTAAAACTTTTGTGAATCAGAGGACAGTCAAGAAAGTGAAAAGACAACTAACAGAATGGGAGAAATTATTTGCAAATCATATATCTGAAATGGATCTAGTGAATATATAAAAGACACAACTCAACAACAAAAAGACAAACAACCCAATTTAAAATGGAGCAAAGGACTTGAATAGACATTTCTTCTAAGAAGATATACAAATGGCCAAAAAGCAAATGAAAAGCTGTTCAACGTCATTAGTTATTAGGGAAATATAAATCAAAACCACAATGAGATACCACTTCACACCCATTAGGAGGGTTAATAACTTAAAAATTTTGTTAAACAGAAAATAACAAGTGTTGGTGAGGATGTGGAGAAATTGGAACCCTTGTACATTGCTGGTAGGAATGAAAAATGGTTCAGACACAATGGGAAACCGTTTGGTGCTTATTCAAAACGTTAAACAGAATTACCGTAAGACCGAGTAATTCTACTCTTAGATATATACCTAGAAGAATTGAAAACAGGTTCTCAAACAACTACGTATACACATATGCTTCATAGCAGCACTACTCACAATAGCCAAAAGGTGGAAACAGCCGAAATGCCTATCAACAGATGAATGGATAAACAAACTGTGGAATATTATTCAGCCAAAAAAAGGAACAAAGTATTGATCCATGCTACAACATGGACGAACCTCCAAAACATCATGCTAAGTCAAAGAAGCCAGACACAAAAGGTCACCTGTTGTGATTCTACTTATATGACATATAAGAATAGATAAATCCAGAGAGACAGTTGTAGATTGGTGGTTGCCAGAGGCTGAGGGGAGGGAAGAATGGGGGAAAACTGCTTAATTGGTTATGAGGTTTTACTTTAAACTAATGGAAATATTTTGGAATCAGAGAGGTGGTGGTGGTTACACAACATTGTGAATGTAGTAAATGCCATGAATTGTTCTTTTTAAAATAGTTAATTTTATGGTACATGAATTTTACCTCAATAAGTTATTTAATAAATAAGTAAATAACCAGAAAATGTACTATAAACCACAGAATAGGTTTTCCTAGCCTGGATGGGCCCCTCACCCCATTCTTTCTTGGGCCTCTGAACCACTAAGTCTTCCCCATCTGCCCATGGAGAGCTCATGCCAGCCTTTCCCGGAGCTGAGCCATAAAAGGACATGTCCAATCAGACATCTTGGGCTTTACTCTACTGCAGGGACCCGCCTCAGGGATGATAGACAAAGTTATGCCCCAGTAAGAAAGAGTCTTGGTCTGAAATGGCGCCATTTCCGATTTGAAATGTAAATCCCCTAGTCCCAGGTTTCAGTCTCCTTTCAATAAGGTAACTGCCAACCTCACTAGAGACTTCCTTCCCCACAGGCACTGCTTCTTCTTAGGGCCGATTTATGCAGCCTTTCTCGCCAGCTGCCTGCAAGCCTGAGGCAGATGTGATATTAGCATGATGAAGCTGGTGCTCAGAGAGGGTAGCGACTCTCCCAGGGCCACACAGCCGTTGACAGAGCTGGGACTTCAGCCCAGGCTTCTGACCCCCAGGCTGGTGTGATGCTCAATGCCCATTTCACTTCCCATCACCCAGGGTACAATCTCACTGCTCCCACGGGAATGGCCAGAATATCAAAACAAAGACTCAGAGGGCAAAGCCCTGGATACCACCCTTCCCACTGCATCTGTCTTACCCTTTCCCTGCCCCTGGGGCTCCAGGCCCCACCTACACCTCCTAGTCTTCCCAGTCTGAGATATATAGAATGCTTCCCCACCGCTTTCCTCAGGGGTCGGAATCCGCCCCAGCAATCAGTCAGACCCCGCCTCCAATCCTAGATCCACCCCTTCTGGTTTAGGGCCCTTGAGCAAGTTCCTTAACTCCTAGGGCCTCAGTGTCCTCTTCTGTAAAATGGAACTATGAATAGGATTGTTGTTGGTCTCCTGAGAAGACACATAAGGAGCTCACCATAATGGTCAATTAATATTAGGTGTTATTATTCACTTTTCTCCTTTGGTCCCTTTTGTAAAAGGGCTTACATACTAAATAAATGACTAAGGAATATTTTATTTATTTTACCATTTTGCACTGAGATCCCTTATATAATGGCTATCTTGCTTACAATCAGCATTAAAAAGCAAAATGCTCAAAACAAGTGGTCATTTTCAGGACACACTTTGGGACGTTCCTGCTCTGAGGCCAGCATTAGGCCAGGGCCTGAAGATAAAGACCCACATACCACCTTGTCCCTGCTGGTAAGAAGTTCACAGTCCAGAGACATCTAAGCTTTCGTTAGAGCTGTGCCTGAGGGCCGCCCAGAGAGGAGGGGATCCTAGAGGAGGAGGGGAGCTGCCTGACTCTGGTCAGGAAAGGCTTTCTAAGCCTTGAGGTATGATGAGAAGTTGGCCGAGCAGAGAAGAGGCAGGCCAGGGTGGGAGAGAGTTCTCAACAAAAAGAATGCATGCAGAAGGACAGAGGTGAGAGAGAACAATAGTAATAAAAGAAAAATACTAATAGAGCATTTTCAACATGTCAAGCCCTATTTTAACATTTTGCAAATATTAACTCATTTAAATCTTACAGCAACCCAATGGAGAAGTTCTTACTATTATCCCCATTTTATAGATGAAGAAACTGATTGGACACAGAGGTTAACGAATTTTACAGCAGGTTATGTGATAGAGCTGGGATTCTGTCTCCCAAGTCTACACTCTTAACCACCATGGTTGGGTGTGTTTAGAGCCTCAAACAGTTCGTTATCATTAAAGGGTAAGGTGTGAGTGGATAAAAGTGGGGGGAGGTATGAGGGCTCTCAGGATCTCACATGCCACAAGATGTTTGGATTCAGGACACTGCGCATGCACAACCCTAGGGGGCGCCATCACTGCACAGTCTTCATTGATTTGTATATTTATTACAACCGTTTTCCAGCAGATGGCAGTCAAGCGCCTTGAGGAAGGGGCGCGTTTCCTTAATCTGTACAAAGCCGCCGTGAGCACTAGTGGTGGTGCTGTTTGGCTTACATCCAGAAGGGTCTCAAACGGGGAAGGGGGATGTTTAATTTCCATCTTAGACTAGAAGCAGCTGGAGCGGGCCAGGTGATAGGTAGACAAGGTCTAACCTAAGAAATGGACAGGGGCCAGAGAAGAGGGGATGGGCTGCAAACGTGGACAAAGGAATCCAGAGGAGATGGGGATCCCTGAAACTGGGGGCAAGGGACAGGAGAGAGTTGGGGCTTTGAGTTTTCCGGATTCAACAGCACATAGATGGAGTGATGCTTGTCGCTGAGCAACAACAATCAGAAGCAGTTCTAGGGAGTGGTGATGAGTTGGCTTTTGGACATGTAGGGGTGAGGGGACCGTGGGAATCTAAGAGGGACATCCCAAGGATGGTTGGAAGTAAAAAAAAATGAATCTGAGAGTCTGAGCCATTGATTCGAGATGCTGATCCCTCCGGATGGGAGCCCCACAATGGTTCAAACCATCTCGCAGAGCTATCTAGAAGGAGCAGGATCTTTCTGTGGTCGCAGAGCAAGTCGAGCTGAAGCCAGGATGTGCTTCCATGCCACCACAGTGGGACCCTGAGCCACTGTCCCCCTCCTGTGCCAAAAAGATCCTTAAATATACTCTCTCCATGGGGGCTGCAGATCCCACTCACTAATGTGAAGGAGTTCATGTTTTGGGGAACAAATGGAGTTCTGATACCCAGGAACACTGCAGCTGGGCAAAGGGAAGAAAGAGGTCCAGGGTCCCACAGCCTGGATATAGTGGACCTAGGCTGGCACTGAGGACCCACCTCCAGCTTCTAAACCAGCCACATGGCCCACCCATGGTCTGGGGGCCTCTTCTTAGCTCCGTCGAGCTGGAGCTGCTGTCCGAGGGGGCCAGGCGGGCAGGTCTGGCCCTGGACTGGTTTGGTTTCTGCTGAGAGGCCCCCACCAGCTCTTTGATTAGCAGCCAAGACATGCTTCTTTCCAAGTCAAAAATAAAATAAAATAAAGCATGTTACAAAGTGATTCCCTCTCCTCCAGCTCATTTTAATGTGGTTTTCAGCATTGGTTTATTGTGAGCAGCCCTGCACACAGAAAACATGTGCTTGCAATATGCCTGTCACAGTCGGGATTCCAGGAGGCCGCCCGGCTTCGACTTCGGCAATCAAGAGGAGCAGGAAGGAAGTTAAAGGCATGTCTTTGAGGATCAGGTAATTGGTGACTCTCAAATATCTGTCCTAAAGGCTCTGAATGGGTCTGCTTTTACCTTGTTCTTTCCCTCTATAAAAACCGAGGCTACCTCCAGCCTGGCAGAGGGACGGGGGGAGGACAGGGTGGAAGAATTCAAAGGCTGTAGCATGATGGGAGGGCGGGGGACAGTCTTAGCATTCTCAGAAGTGAACCGGGGTGCAGGGGGGAGCGAAGAGCTCTCCAGCAGGCGAGTGCCTATTTGTCTCTGGGCTGCTGGGCCTTGGTTTCCCTAGCTATAAGTGAAGGTGTTTGGCCCAGACGTCAAAAGATGACTTCCATCTCCGACATTCTCTGGTTTGTCTGGGTGGGGACAGTGGAGCAGGGCTGGTGGAGTGGCCTGAGCGCCAACGGGATCTTGTGGGGTCCTTGCGATTACACGCAGTCAGGGGTACCTTAAACATTATCAAGTCCGCTCATTGTGCTCTTTGACACTTCATTTCAACATCCCCCCACCATTGCTTCTCTGGGACTGCCTCCAGGTCATCGCTGCTTCTTAGTCCCTTGGTCCCAGGTGTGCCCACTGGGGGTCCTCCCCGAGAGACCTTGGCCTCCTTCCCCCATCCATGGCAGCTCTTTAGATGTCTGGGAAGCATAGACAAGTCTCCCCTGGATGTGTCCTGGGCCCAACATCCCCACTCTGCAGTCTCCAGCTGCAGGCCTTGGTGTCCAGGCCTGGCTACCTTGGGCAGGTTCACGTAGACAAGAGCCAGCTCTGCTAAACACCCTCCTAACAGGCATGAAAGAGGAGAAAAGGCAGAAGAGGAACATTTCTTGAGCACCTAGGAAGTGCCAGGCATGCTTCTCTTATATATTCGGTCATTCTCTCCTCATGGGTACCCATTTTATAGTCGGCTAACTTGCCCAACGTCACCGGACTTGCACGTAGCACTCAGAAGTATTGGGAGGCAGTGAGCCCAGGGATTAGAACCTGGGTCCAAGTCCAGCCTCACCTCTATTCAGCTGGGTGACCCTGGGCAAGTCATTTAACTTCTCCAAGCCTCAGTTTCCTCATATGCAAAATGGGGATATTAATAGCATCCACTTCCGTGGGCTGTGGTGGCATCTAGTGCATCTAAAGCACCTGGCACAGTGCAGTGCTGGAGCACCACGTGACCTGGCTCCGTCGGACTCTGCCAGAGGACTGGGACCTCTTTTAGGAGGGAGGCCAAAGGTCGCATTTGCTCTTTGAGAGATGACAGAACCCTGCACCTCTAGAAGACTTCGCCGAGGGCCAAAGACTCTGGGCCTCTGCTCCCAGGAGCTTTCAGCCGGGCCTCACAGCCCTCAGGAGAGACTCAGGCCTGGGGTGCAAGCCCCAATCACAGACCCTGCCCTTCCTCCCTGTTCACCGTCCTTTCATTCTATGGGATGCGCTGCCCAGCTTACCAGAGCTTTCTGGGGCCTGGTTCCAAGGGAGTTCCACTTGCCATAGCTGCCAAAAAGGTTTCAGGGTGGGACACAAATAAAACGAAAAGCAAACATTGCAGTACGTAGTTTCCTGTAATCATCACAGTCTTGGGCCATTTCTAAATGGCAGGGGAATGACAAGCACACACACATACATGTACAAACACACACACACACGTACGCACACACTGCTGTCACACACGAGCACATCCAGACCCATTCAGGCCCATTCACACACATGACTGGACACATAGACACACCCAGAGGTATATATACACACATGTGTGCACGTATACACACTGTGGGCGGGGCTGAGAGTGACTCAAATTCCCACTGGAGTCAGAGAATCCAGACAATCGAGAACCCAAGCTCTGGCGCTTGGTGGCTGGAGACTGTGGGCAACTGACTGAAATCCTCTGAGCTCAGGGGCCTCATGTGTGTAGTGAGTAAGTTAAAAAATCATAAAAACCCTCTCTGCCCCACTGGTGTCTGGGGCCCTGGAGAAGGACCAACAAGGCAGCAGAAGGCAGATGTTTATGAATCACAGACCCCAGCATGCATGTCAGTTTTCAGCAGCAGCCCTGGAGTCACTCCGACAGACAGAGAGGCTGGAGCATCTGGCATGGAGAGGAGGGTGATGGAAACCCCCAAATCAGGAATAGCATGGATGGGGGAGGGTACAGAGCCTTGATCCCTAAATCCCAAAGTGTGAGAAGGGGTCAGCTTGAGGCCAAGAGGGGGTGCCGGCTCATACAGAGGCAGTGAGCCCAGGGGGGCTGGGAAGTTGGGGCTCACAAGAAACAGACACAGGGGTTCAGAGTAGGCTACCTCCCTACATCCTGGGTCCCCTATAGAAAGGGGCAGCTGGTGCCTTACACACGGTCCCCTCCCTGGAAATCACCATAAATATTGAAGAACTGTAAAACAGGAAGTGGCAGACCCATAGTAGCGCAAACAGGTTTCTGCAATAGCTTTGGAGCTGCATTCAATGACCCAAAAGGGGGTTGCAGCAATGGGTTTCTGAGGAAAAGAACGACCCTTGCCCACTCAGCCCCTCAGCCCAGCTCCTTGAATATGTAACACCCTCGCTGCCCTCAAATAGGAGCAGTGCCTACAGTTTCTGGCGGAAAGACAAGGGTCCCCACATCTGGCCTTGAGGCTCCCTCCTTTTGGCTCTTTGTTTCATTAGTATTACCTTTGTTACTCCAAGTGGGGTCCACAGACCGCCAGCCTTGAACTCTCCTGGGAACTTGTTAGAAATGCAGACTTTCAGGCCTGGCCCCAGACCCACTCCATCCACATCTGCATTTGACAGGACCCCAGGTGATTTGTGTGCACAGGACAGTTTGAGAGGCCCTGATTCACACTTATTTTCCACCATTGCACTGGGGCAGTTCACCCTGGGGAGGAAGAGGTGGCAGGGACCATGGAGGTTAGAAGGTAGAGCGGACAGGTGGGCCCCGTGGGGACAAACACAGTCAGTGTGCAGACCACACAGTGTCCCATCACCCTCAGAAGAGGAGCTTCCTGCAGAGAGGTTGAGCTGCTCCAGGATGGAGGGGGTGGGGCGCAGGGTGTGCCCTCCCTAGAAATACTCAAGAAGAGGGTGGGCAGCCCCTTGCTGGGCATGCCAAGGGGAGGGCTGGTCCCCCAAGAATACATGGGATGAGGCCCCCAAGGGCTGAGCCACCCACTCACATCGGACCAGGGAAGGGGCTCCCGGTCAAGCTGCCACCCCTGCCCCCACCCCAGGCTGCAGCTGTTAGGCCCCGTTCATAAGTCCCTGGGGATGGCAGGGCTCCAGCCCAACTTCCTCCCAAGCCCTGTCTCCTCCTTGGGAGTCGTCAGGCCCTTACAAGTCTCAGCCTCCAGCTTTGAAGGAGTTTCTGAGTCGGGGCCAGTTGGTATGGAATGCCCAATGCCCTCTCTGACCCTCAGTTTCTCCACTTGGAAAAAAGGGGGTTGGGCCAATGACGTCTAAGCCTTTGGCAGGGGTGATATATCCCCTGTGTATTTTTCTAGAGAGCCGCTTTGAACTAAGATTGCAGACCCATGTTCACAAAGCCTATGCGCACGCACACAGCCCATACACACACGGCCCACCGTGTACACACAGCCGATGCACACACATCCTATGCTCACACACACCAAACACACACACTACTATGTACACACGCAGCCCAGGCCTGCATACACAGCCCTTGTTTGCACAGCTCACGTACACACACATCTCAAGCACACTCACTATGTACACAGCCCATGCTTGCATACAAGTCACATGTACACACCTGGCCCACGCACACACTCCATGAACATATGACACCAAGAGTCTGAGCACCACTGTGCTGGGCCCTGTGGGGATGAACCCAAGGATCACGATGCCCAGTGGAGCGTGTGGCTGAGCAGGGAATCCAGGCCGAAACGGCAGGCAGAGAGGGACACGGGCCAGAAAGAGGGCAGCTCCTACAGAGCCTGGCTTCCTTCTAGACAGACCAGCGGAGGCATCCTGGAGGAGGTGCCCGGTGAATCTGGAAGAAAGGGTGGAGATTTTGGACCTGAAAAGATGCCATCTCTCAGGGGCATCAACTCTGAGATCACAGCCCCTCCTAGCCTTGCCCCACCACCGCCCCAGAGCCAGGGAGCCCCTGCAGCCCCAACAGGGCGGCAGCGGGAGCTGGAGCAGGATGGGCGTGGGGATGTGTGCAGGTCTCCTGGCCAACAGCTCTCATGGCCACCAACCCATTTCCTCCTTAATCCCGCAGGCTTATTTCAGTTGGCAGATTCCTAAGTGATATTTAACAGCCTCGTTTAGATAATCAGGGCAATTTTCTTTTTAATAAGAATAAAAATAAAACGGATATGAGGCCCAACTCCTGAGCCCCGCAATAAGAATCTGGTTCTAATGAAGCTGACGGCCCTGCCCCAGAGGCCTGGCTCCATCCTGTAGCCAATGCTCCTGGACAATGTGGGTAGCTGGTCAGCTTACGCGGGGATTAAACACAAGTGCAACTTAGAGAATGACCAAAGACTAACACCCAAAAGGAACACCCTGCCAGTCTGTGATCATAGAGTTTGCTGTCAAAAGACCCCCTTCCTCCCCAGACAATCGAGAACCCAAGCTCTGGCGCTTGGTGGCTGGAGACTGTGGGCAACTGACTGAAATTCTCTGAGCTTAGGGGCCTCATGTGTGTCCCCAGATCAGAGGTCCCCAGATCAGGGGTCTCTGCAGAAGGTAACGTACAACAGGCTCCTCGGGCCTTGTCATGACCTGGAAGAGATGCCGCCAGCCCACCAGGCCCGGTTCCATGACCACTTGGCCACCTTTCTATGTGGTTCCTGGGCCCCTGGTACCCAGGCTCTGGACATGTTGGCCAGTGGAAAGGGAGACCCCCAACTGGGCATTTTTACACACCCTTCCTCAAACATGCCAACTCCCAATGGAGCCCTAAGATCAGAGGGGACTTAGGAAGGAAAGGAGTGGTTTGCAAGAATAATTCCGCTCCTTCCAGCCGAGTGCAGACCAGCAGTTCCGGCTGTGCTAGGGTCTCGAGGCTGCCTCTGCCCCTCAGGTGGGACGCTTCCTGCAAAATGAACTTTGGGAAAAGGCACATCTTGTTCTCACTCTCCCACTAGGGTCAAGGCAGAAAATCTTGGGGGTTAAACAGGGGCCTGGTTACAACTGGCCACTTGCTAGCTGTGTAGCCTTTGGTGAGTTATGCAGTCTCTGAGTGTCAGTTTTGTCATCTGTAAATGAGATAACAATAGTAATAATATTAGGTGACATTATGTTATATAATTCTATATTATATTAATATGAAATATAATGTAATGTAAAATAATATAATGTTATAATATAATGTATAACATAATATGATGAAATAATAAGTTCTAATTCATGGCATTGGGAGGATTCCATGAGAACACTTGCAGAGCGCTTTGCACAGTGCCTGGCAAGGAAAAAGTGTTTATTAATTGTGGTATTGTTTCCATTATGAATCAGGATGTTCAACTGGAAGTTTCCACGGAAGCACCAAGCTATTAAATACCACAGTGAATTCAGAAACAAACCATCATGCAGAAAGTTCAAAGCAGGTGACCAAGAACCTGTTAGACAACTCGCTCCCATCAAAATATAAAAGGGTTGAAAGGATTTCTGAAGTTTCATGTGGAGAGGGCGCGATGTGCTGTATAACTCAGAATGCCTGCCTCTCACCTCAAGCCTGGTGAGCAGGTTTCAATGGGACGGCTGGCCAGGCCACTCATAGAGCTTAACAGGAGTTCCCTACAACTGGAACTGGAAATCTAGAAGGTGAGAGGTCGGCTGGCTGGCTGCTTTGGCGGCAGGACCAACGAGACCTGCAGGATTAGCTTGCACTCTCAGCTTCTCTGAGCAGAGACTGTGTGGCTTTTCCCCTAGACCAGATATGGGTCGTGCACACAGTGAGCTGGCCAGGGCATCATCTCAGCTCCTCTCCATCTTGATGAACAGGACTCAGCAGAAGTTGGAGGTGGCCTTAGAATTCCTGGACATTGGAAAAGGCATAAGCTGCCAGAAAGAAGTACATTTGTCCAGAGGATTGGGATGGGGAGGTGCCTCCCCCCCACCCCGCCCAGAGAAAGGCAACTCTAAGCATGGCAGCCCTGTGGGGAGAAGCCGTTAATGAGTGTCAGACACGTAGCAACTCTCCTAGTCTTCGGGCCTCATCTCGGCCCCACACCCCTGCTCCAGTCCTGGAGAGACTGGGGGCGGGGGTGGAGTGACAATGAGACGGAGAACGTGAGCATGCCCACCTCACTCCGAGCAGCCAGTCCATGGCAGCCCCAACTGGGGAAGGAGGCCAGTTTCATTTTAAATCAAGTGTGGAGTTTGATTATGACATGGAAACAGACATTTCTGATTAACGAATGACTGGGTTTGTGACGTACACTGACTATCAAATGTTCTATAACCTACTAAGGGACCAGAAACGTCAATGGGGAACCCAGTTTCTGCTGAAGAGTGGGGGTAGAACTTCCCCCTTGAATAAATTTCGAAGGGAGCATGCGAGACAATAATAAAGGTGTTTCCTGACATATCCGCAAGTCCCACTTTTCACATACCACCTGGCATCTATCCCTAGAAAGGGCACATTCATTGCTTTCCAGCCCCCTTCTGCCACCTTCAGGTAACAGTCCCCCTTATTTCAGGGACAGTCCTTCATCCTCCTGACTCTGAAAGGGTGAGCTGCCATCTTCTTAAATACCCCTGCCCTCCTGGTTCAGCAGAGAGATCACGTGGGCATGTGACCCGGCTGGACCAATCAGAATCCTTCCCTGGGAGTTTTTCCTTCTCCAGCATCAGGAAGAGCCACCTTTCCTCTTGGGCCTCAAGCAATAAGGTTGTGAGTTTGGATTACTCGTGCCCATGTCCTATGCTGGGGGAAAAAGCTCCTCTGCTGGAATGAAGGGAACACACTCCAGAGAAAGACCCAAAGATGACACACAGAGAACAAGATCCGGGAGAAGTGGGGGAGGTGCGGGCAAGAGAGGTGACTCCATAGTTCCCATCCACCCTGAGGCCAGCTCAAACACACCCCCGTGCAGTTTGGCTGTGGACCTCTCCTGGTGTGCGTTAGGCTCCTATCTCTTAGAGAAGGCATGCAGATGAATCAAGCCATCTCCAGAAATGCAGGGAAGGGCCTCCCTCCTATAGGAGCCTGGCTGTCTGCAGAACTCTCCCTGCTAGAGGGAGCCAAGGTCACCTCCCCACCATGACAATCACACCGGTGCCAACCACCCTCATCAAAATCCCGTTTGGAGAGGGCTCATCAGCTTATATAGCTGTTTCATCAATATGATGTCACTTTATCCTTTCAATAACCCTGTGAGCAAAGCATGATTATCTCCATTTTACAAATGAGAAGGTGAAATGATTTGCACACATATTACCACTGAGAACTGTTGTCACCGGGACTTGAATCCAGGTCTGCCCGAATCCCTGGCACGCTCATCCCCCAAAGCTGCCTTGGTGGGTACCCTTCCTGCAGTCCTGGGGTCAGGTCAGAGGCTATAAGGGAGGGCAGACTCACTGATCTCTCTGGTCCCCCAAGTGCCAATCCCCGTGGGGTCAGATCTTCCTGAATCTCTGAACCTCAGTTTTCCCATCTGCAAAGGGGGTGGTAATCTGGCCTTACCTCCTCTCGGGCCAAGAGGAGCACACGCCGGCACATGGAGAGCTGTGGAGCCGGCTTCCATCCCTGAAACTTTGGGGGCACGATGATAGAGACACAAAAAGCCCATGTGTCAATTCCAGCGCAGAACAAACTTCACACAAAACTGGCCCAAACTGACATGTGAAACAAGCTTCCTTGAATCTGGGCGGGGCCACCTTGATGGCCTCTCCACTCCCCGCTCCACCAAACCCTTAGCCACATGTGGCAGAAGGTCACCTTTCAAGATGCCTGGTCCTGTTGTGTTCATTCACTCATTCATTCATTCATTCATTCATTCATTCCCCAAGTATTTTTGGAGCAACAGCATACAGCAGGAAACACAGTAGACAAAGCCCCAGAGGGATCTACATTCCAGTGGTGAAGATAATTAGCATAATATTAAGTCAATTATATAGTACTGGAATGTAGGGGCCATAAGTGCCAGGGGGAGAAAGAAAGCCGAGTAAAAACACAGGTTGGGGGGGCGGTGCTGTGCACGATGGGAGAGTGTCCCAGCTGAAGGAAACAGTAAGTGCACAGGCCCTAAATTACCCTGTTTGGGGCAGAAGCCAAGTTGGAGAAAGGCCCCACACACCTCAGAACAGATCACAGGAGGGTTTGGCTCTGGGAGGCAGACATTCCCCGGTGCATTTCTGGGGCAAGGAAGAAGGGGCCTGGGAAGGGGTCAGGAGCCCCAGTCTGTCCCTACGTGGTCTGTGACTCAGACCCCAGCAAGTCACGTCACCACCACTGTTCAGCTCTCACCTGACAGTCCTAATGTCCACTTCCCAAGATGGCTGGGAGGGCACAGAGGTCACAGCCGTGGACACAAGGTCCCAGGGTCAGCCAGTGGCCCTGCGTCCACTCAGAGAGCTGGGGGCTTCCCACCGCGCAGCACCTCCCGCGGCAGCCCCCTCTGCAGCCCGACCTTCCTGGGAAGGAGCATACCTCTGCTCCCCCAATCTGGAAAGCATTGAGGCCGAATGGCTCCATTTCAAGCGCAATTATTACAAACCCTTCAGGGAATGTGAGTTCCAAAATGAAATCTCTCTGTCAAAACTTTCATTAATGCGCCGTTGCTGTGCGGGGATCGGCTTACACCCATGCCTGCGAGCGCTCAATGGAGACCAGATTCTCGGGGGTGCCGCGCACACAGGGAGCCAGAGCCGGCCGGCCTTTCTGCCTCCCTCGACTTTGCGAACCCCAAAGAATCTGTCTCCAAAAGACAATAGCCTTTGTCTTGGGAACGTGCCTACTCAGATTTCGCCAACATCGGTGACCAGCACGTCAAGGAAAACACACTCCTGCGCGCTTGTTCCCAAAAGTCCTCTGAACTCAAACCACCATCGCGAGAGAACTCATGGGGGCGCCCAGGGTCGCGAGCACGCCACGTGTGTTCCAGATAAGAACCGGGGCTTAAAGGAATGAGATGCAAGGCCCGCCAGGCTGCTCAGAGCTGAGAGAGCCTAGGGCTTCCAATCCCATGCCCAGTGCTCATGCCACAACCCCAGGTCACTGTGTCCACACCTGGATCTCCCCTGTCAATCACTCTGATGTGATTCCGATGGCCCCCGGGGCAGGATGCCCAGGGAAGTACCAAGGAAGCCAGCACAGGAGGCAGCATTGGGTTTAGTTTTCTTGTAAGGGCAAGGGTCTGAGCTCTGCTCACTGCCCTGCTAGTAAGCTCGACTGGCTCCCCACTGCCACAGCACCGAGTTCAACGCAGCCTGGGTGGCAGCATCACCGTGTCTGGCCACCAGTCCCCTCCTTCCACTCCATTCCAGGGCATACAGAGAGCCACCAGCTTCTCCCTGAGCCTTCCTGCGTGACTTCGCACTTGTTCCCCTCACCAAGAGGACCTTTCTAACTCCTTTGATCTGGCCGATTCCTCTTCATCTTTCCAGGTCCGCCTCCTCTGAGAAGCCCTCCCAGGCCCCTGGGGGAGCGTGCCACCCCACCCCGCCCCATGTTCTCCATTACGACACATATTGGGCCATATCCAGTGTATCTGCCTCCGTGTCTGTCCCCTCACTGACTGGTGTGAGCTCCTCAGGGTCGAGGACTGGGCCTTATTCCGCTTAGACTTTCCAGCACTTAGCACCGGGTCTGAAGAAGCGTTTTGGCTACCACACAGCTTAGTGGTTCAGGGCATCGATCATTCCAGGTTCCAGGTCGAGTCCCGGCACCCGTACTCACCAGCTGGGTGAGCTCAGGCAAACGATTCAACTTCTCTCGGCCTTGAAGGTGAGTTTCTTCATCTACAGAAATGGCCCCAGTCTCTCCTGATTGTTGTAGGGATTAAATGAGGATTAAATGCCTTCCAAGGGCTCAGGCCAGTGCCTGGCATTCAAGGTGCTCAGCAGAGGTTAGCCAAAATACGGTGTACACAAGATAGGAGGAGCCTCCTGCTCCCCAAACTGCAGGTCATGGCTCCAAACACTGGGAGCAGAATGATCACCTGCCTCTCCTGCCAGCAACCATACTGGCCAAGCCCTTGCTTTGCTTCCCAAATGCTGCAGACCCAGTTTAGTAACAAACTAGACCCAGAGAAAGAAAAGAAATGAAGGCTCAGAATGATGCAAGGCTTCCTGTCTGCCAGGCATGCAGGCCCGTTGAGACATAAACGTCCACCCCTTGGGGGCTAAAGCACCACGGGGGCCCTTTCTCTAGGTCTCACTCTGATGAGGCCACAGGGCTTCTGGTGCCTGGGAGGTCCACGGTCCTCCCTGCCCATGTTGGGGGCCAGTGGCCCAAACCACTCTTGGCTCCTGAACCCTGATATTTCCTGCTGGGTGTGGCCTGCCATCAGCCCCATGGCCCTGGCCACAGCCCACTGGTCCAGGCGTCAGCTAGTTCGAGACCCTGCCTAGTAGGAGTGCTCCATTCCAGATGGTGACAAATGGTCTTGGAAAGTGTAATGTCAGGTGTGCCGTGAGACGTGGAGCTGCTGGGGGCCGGGCTACACTGAGTAACCACTTTCTAGTTGTGTGGAAAGCCTTTGAAGGACCCAGAGTGTCTGGATTTGGTGGCACAGCACCCCGGGCTACCCACAGTACCTGCCAGTGCCCTTGTACCAAATCCTACTGTCGAAGGTCCCCTGGCAACGTGGGGAGCTAGACAGCTTCTCTTAGGAAGAAAGGGAAATCAAGGCCACATGCTTTGCAAAGCCCTGCCTGCCAGAGGCTCCAGCACCGGTTCTGACTGACATTGGTCTGTGTTGAGCAGATAACGTTACAGCACTGCGTGCCGGTGACAGCTGGGCCGATGGCTTCTCTTCCCGGGCGGCTCCCTGATAGCCTGACATTCTCTGCGGATAGTGTAATGCCCCTTGAAGACAACACTCAATATCTTTTTTCTCTGGGCCAGAATAGTATCACGTCAATTAATTTCTAAAACCGCAGCAGCTCCTTCAGGCTGCGTTTGCCAGGAGGAAGGTTTGGAAGCCGTGGGGAAGCCTGGGCGTGATGAGCACAGCCCCTCTCCCTGAGAGATGAGATGAATCACAGCCAGTCGGGCAGCATGTGACAAGCACTGATTCAGAGAGGGGGTCTCACCCTGCAGTGCTCCGGGCAGTATGTGCTCCCTGCCACGGTGCCCGGCCACGCCAAGTCACATTCACGCTCTTAGAGCAGAGCAGCTGGAGGACCAGAGCCTGGAAAGGAATGAGGCCTGACCGTCTGCTGTGCCTTCCTTCACTTAATTTACTCACTCACTCAACTCATGCAACAAATCAACTGTTTACTATATCCAGCTTGTCTGCCTGGTCCAAACCAGGCGTGACTTAAGTACTGGAAATGGCGGACAGAACTCAACCCTGGCCCGAAAAGAACCCTGACTCTGGAGCAGAGGTGCTTAGCCAGGGTCCAAGGGTAACAATCAGGAGTTTGTGAACTTTGATGGAAAATCAAATGATATCTTTATTTTCACCAGCCTCTAACTTTCTTTCCATTATGAATGTACTAAGGACAACATCAACAGCAATGCAGAAGTAGAAGTAGCTATAGTTTTGTTCCCTATAGAACTCATGGAGTTCATATCACAATTGTTGCAGCTATCTCAAAATATCGTCTACACTCATCGCTATCTTGAAATTCTGGGAGTCAGCAAGCTGGCTGTTAGATCTTGCTATTTGTGGGTTGGTAAAGAAGCACACACATTATTCTATATGTACCTTTTTAAAATTTTAATAACTATATTTTGCGGTAACTTGTAATCTGACCGTTTATTTGATGTATGTTAAAACACTCTTCGGACAAAAAACCTTCAGGCTTCTGCAGACAGCGAAAGGGGCTTGTGGCACCAAAAGTAAAGAACCACTGGCTGAGACGCATGGTGGTGAGGACTCTGAACAACGGAGCAAAGTCAACACTACAGGACTCCTGGGGAGTCGGGGGGACTCACAGAGAAGATGACTTCTGAGCTGGGCCTTTGCAGACAAGTAGAGACTGCTGGGCAGACATGGAGGGGATGGTGTGGGAGCACCTCTCCCTAAGCTTGGATGAAGGTGGGAAGAAGAGTGGCCAGTTCGGTAGGGTGCGGGACGAGGGCTGAGAAGGGGGCTGCTCTGGGAGCAGCCAGGTTGAGGGTTAGGGGCAGCATGGTGTGTCCCAGCTTCTCGCTCCCCAGTGTAGTGAGAATGGGAAAGGATGTGCTTCGTGCTCAGACACATCCTGTTCGACCCCAACTCTGTCATTGGTCCACTGGGTGACTCTGTGCAAAGTGACCACTCCTCTGTGTCTTACGTCATGAAAGCGTCATGAAGGAGGAACGTCGACAACTGCCTTGTTTAAGGATTAAATGCAACAAGGCCTATAGTTTGCTAACCATACCTGGTAACTAGAGGCTGCCCAAGAAATAGTGACAAATCATCATATCATTATCCAAATTATTTTCACCTTGACAGTTGACCTTAGAAGAACTCAGGGGTTAGGGCTGACCCCCGAGCAGTCAAAAATCCTCATATAACTTTTGACTCCCCCAAAATTTAAGTACAGCTGGCCCTTTAAATCCACAGATTAACCAACCATGAATCGAAAACAATATTTTCAATCAGTGGTTGGGAAACCACTGTTGGGAATGCGAAAATACTGTTTTTGATCCAAGATTGGTTGAATCCATGGATGTGAAAACTGCGGATTCAAAATAAATACAGGGCCAACTGTATTTTTTAAAAACAACCCACAGATACAGTCATGCGCCATTTAACGACAGGGATTCATACTGAGAAATGCGTCATTAGGTAATTTCATTGTTTTGCAAACATCATAGAGGCACTTACACAAACCTAGAATGTGTAGCCCACTACACACTTATGCTATATGGCATAGCCTATTGCTCCTACAAGCTGGACAGCACATTACTGTAAAAAGGAACACGAGATTAAATCAAGCACAAGAAAAAATGATGCGATCGAGATGCAGTGAACACAAATGTCTGAGGCTGCTGACTGCGTGACCCAGCACACTGTTTTACAGAAAACTTGTTTTGTTACAGTCACAGGGATACAA
Organism: Rhinolophus ferrumequinum; assembly: GCF_004115265.2. Classification (NCBI taxonomy): domain Eukaryota; kingdom Metazoa; phylum Chordata; class Mammalia; order Chiroptera; family Rhinolophidae; genus Rhinolophus; species Rhinolophus ferrumequinum. The sequence continues at coordinate 91,522,388 of NC_046290.1, read as the reverse complement.
AGTACAGCATAGGGAATATATAGTCAGTAATGTAGTAATAACTATGTATGGTGTCACATGGGTACTAGACTTATCGGAATGATTACTTCGTAAGTTATATAAATGTCTAATCACTATGTTGTACACCTGAAACGAATATAACAGTATATGTCAACTGCAATTGAAAAATAAAGAATTATTTAAAAAAAGAAAACTTTTGTATAAGTAAAAAGATGAGAAGTATAATATAATATAGCAAGTACATAAACCATGATAATAACATGGTCGATAAATATCATTATCAAGTGTCATGTACTATACATAATTGTACATGCTATCCTTTTATATGACTGGCAGTACAATAGGTTTGTTTATACCAGCATCTCCACAAACACGTGAGTGATTCATTGCTCTACTATGTTACGAAGGCTCTGACGTCACTAGGCGATAGGAATTCCCATCTCCGTTATAATCTTATGGGACCACTGTCATACACGTGCTCCGTCACTGACTGAAGCGTCGTTATTTGGCAAACGACTATAAATGGACCTGCATAGTTCAAACCCATGTTGTTCAAAGGTCAACTGTCCTTCTCCCTACTGCTTTTTTTCCCCTTAAGCTAAAACAAAGAAGCCTTTCCCAGAAGATCCACTGTCTGGGCAAGAGAACAAAGTAGGAGATGCTGTTTCCACAAGAGGTCAATTCTTACCCTCTTCAATTCAGTATCTGCGCTGACCTGTTACAACACAGCCCTCATACCCCAGAGGGGCAAGCGTCCCGAGTGTCGCGCACCGACCACCTGCTACACGTTCGCACAACCACCAGTGGTGTGCTGGCCAATGGTTAAAACCTGCTCTCCGTGGGGACAACCCTTCATTTGGAGCGCTTGCTGGTTTCTATGGCATAAATAATCCCATCGTGGCCAATTTAAAGCTACCAACATGATGTCACTGAACACGTCCTCTGTACGGCTCTCGTGAAAGAGTAGGAGGCAGCTTCAGTGCAGAGCTGACCACACCCTGCAGGGAAGAGCATAACGTCCCCATTTCACAGGTGAAGAAAATGTGGCTCAAAGGGCTTCAGTCCATATACCTAGAGACTCTGAATCTACGTCTCTCAGCTTTACCACCAAGCCTCCCATAAAAGTGCACTGTTTTCAGAACTGCCCTGGGGAGCTGGCAGAAGGACAGATGGACAGGGAGATGTGGGGGGTGCGATGATTGCTGAGAGCCAGCTGCACAGAGAGCTCCACCATCCACAGAGCCCTGGAAGGGGCCCAGTCCCCGTGCAGCCTTGGGTCCAAGGTGACCCGCCTGCTCCGAGACAGCTGCGGAAGGAAACTGAGCCTGCAATTCCCCCCAGCGACAGATGCATTTTTCCAACCAAATGCACAGCCACCCAGCAGGCAGTATTTACATTTCCCCTGCAAATGCTTTTTATTGTTTTGTTTTTTTCTTTAACACTCCCTTTCTTCTGAACCAAACAAAAGCTTATTGTCTGAGTAGTTCCAGGTGCCCAGAAATGTTGTTTGTTCCACTGGGGACCACTTGGTTCTCTCCGCCTCTTGACCTCCCTCATGTCGGGGGGAGGTCAGGGACCCTTCACTCTGCCCACCTGGCCACAGTGTGACCTTGGGCTGGCCCCTTGACCTTCCTGAGGCTCGGTAGGTTCATCTCTGAATAGGAGGCAGTGCCCACACCCACACCCACACCCACACCTCACAGGGATGTCCGAGGGCCAACCAGATCGGACAGACATGATTAGTTCAGTGTGGGCCCTGGCACACAGGAAGTGCCTGCTGGTCCAAATCTGGCCTTGGGGCCTCAGCAGTAACATGAGCAAGTTGGCGAAACGGTCTCAGGGCCTCCTCCAGCTCTGGCTGACTGACCGTGCAATTGCTGTCATTTGCTCTCAGGGTGACAAAGGATGGAATCTATTTGGCACCTCTGTCCCCAGCTGGGCTCTAACAGCTGAAAAGACCCAAGGTCTTGCCCTTCCTGCAGCTGGGTAAAGGCCCAGACCTCAGCCCCCGCTTAGACCCAGGCTCCCTGGGGCCGCCATGTGACTTTCTCATCTGTCAGATTTACACACCCACAGGTTCCTGTGAAAAATGAGGGTGAATCCATGAGGGATGCACAGGGTATCCCCAGCCCAGCCAAGTGTCCACATACTCCGACCCCATGGGGAACGTGACTTTGCCTGAGGACTTTCAGGGGTTAAACCACAGCTCCTCCAATGCCGCAAATTAAAATCTTGTTGTGAAAAGACCAATTCTAACCAAAGGGAAAACCATGGCTCTCGTACAACTATCAAATGAACATGTGTCAAAGATTTTATTTAACGCATTAAAGAGGGAACAAACCAGTAAGATGCTATAAGCAATTTAAAAAAAATAACACAAAAAAAACACAAAAACTCAGAACCACAAGAACATGTAGCAAATAAGGAATGCTGCAATGAACTTGTACACGAATGCAAACAGGGCCCATCGAAGGGCAATAACCATCCGCCTTCCCCTGGACTCCATTCACTTACATTAATATGGACAAGAATCGCTCACATTATCCCCAGTTTTGTACAACTTTAAGAGTCGTGAAAAACTCAAAGCCCATGAAAGGTGGGGCTAACCCTGTGCTGAACAGGATGGATGCACAGTAAGATGTTTTCCCCACTTAAAGTCTGCAGTGTAATTGGCACGATGAAAAAGACCTAGTCGTGGATGGTGGCGATGGTTGCCCAGCACTGGGAATGCATGTAGTATCATTGCATCACGTACTTAACCTGGTTAAAACGGTAAATTCTATCTTATGCATACTTTACCACAATTTATTTTAAAGTCTGCAATGTAAAAGATCCTGCACTAGCCCGAGTAGTGGCACTGTGGGTTCGTTTTGTGGTCTCAAACACCTGAGCTGTGAAGGGCTCTGACCGCCCAGAAAGTGGTTGTTTCTGCCCAGAAGCCCTCCAGACCCAGCTTTAGGGAGTGGACCTCCCTCACATGGAGGATGGCAAAGCAGGCCAGAGGCCCTGGGGACAGAGTGGTGGCTGAGGTGACTGAAGGCTCAGGTCTGGCCTTGAGCATGCCATCGCAGAGGAGGGTGGGGGCGCTGGACTCCATCCTCCTCACAGCCTTCAAAACACAAGCCCCACAGAGCGGCTGGTCCTGAGTCCCTCCCTCCAGAGGTGTCCAGGCCGGTGGGGAGAGAGCAATGAACACCACATTATAAGGGGAAAGGTTGAGTGATGGAGGAACCCCCAGGGACCAAGTCAGCCCCCAGCTCCCAAGACCTGGCAGCAGGCAGAGGGTACTGGCATGCCTGGGGAGCCTTTGGGAGGTTCAGGCCACAGCCCAGGGTGTCTGGTGAGGAAGAGGCTGCCTCACCAGGGAGGGAGGGAGCCCCAGTAGGACAGCAGTAAGTGGCCACAGCGTGATGGTCCACAAGTAGGCTGGAGACCACCCAGAAGCTCATGCCTCCGCTTCAGCCTCCACAGTATCACCTGCCCTGGCTGCGGGCAGGAGGCCCCCTGAGATCTGCCTGGGCGATGCACCCATGGGCTCAGAGCCTGGGTGTGTGCTAGGTCTGTGGCCCAAGGCACAGGGCACAGAAGAGACCCTAGTGTGTCCCCCACCCTCGAGGCCTGATCAAAGAGGTCTCCCAGGGCCTCAGGCTCCCAGAGGCCACGGTGCCTTTCTCCCATGAAGGCACCCTGTGGGCTGGCAACAGCCCCACTCACCTGCTTAACAAATCAGGTGTCAGGGACTCACCCGGCTGGGGGTGTACTAGGCTGTGAATTGGACACAGCTCCACCCCCAGGAACACAATCTGCAGACGTCTCCTGAATTTGCACACGTCCACAACACTTCCTCTATCTCTCTCAGCTAGATGATGGCTCTGGGTGGAGAATCAGCCTCATCAAGGGGCAGTGACCCTCCCAGAGTCCGCTGGTAGCCTCAGGTTCAGGCCTGGTGGCTCCAAGGACAGTGTCCTTACTCACGTGGCCTTGCCCTCCTCCAGGAGGCACCTCCTTGGGGCTTTGTCACCCACCCCCATGCCCAGAGTCCATGTCATCTTCTCCAGGGGCTCAACAACCATGGTCCAGGACAAGCCCCACAAGGTTTGTTCACGGCAGGGCTGTTAGAACACCTGTGCTCCTCCCTCCAGCCCCGCATCCTCTCAGATTCCTTTGTCCATCCACCCCCCAGCCCCGCCCCCCCACACACATACTCCCCAGCACCCTCTGGCTCCTGCTCCCACGGCTGCCTGGAATTCCCTTAATTGGGAGCTGTGGGCTGGGTTCCCTTCCTCCCCCTCCGGCCCAGGACTGTGCTTGGGTTCCCAGTGCCTGTCTGGTGGCCATGGGGGCAAATGTAGGGCTCCGGCCTCCCTGGAGATTGCCCGAAGGCTTCAGAATTAATAGTACAGTCTGATTCCAAAATAGCATAAATTACATCCTGGAATCCATTATGTTCTGATCTGTTAGGCAGGAGGAAACGTGGTCTGTAGCAAAATAAAAGACATCCTGGAACCCATTATGGATTCGATAGAAGACAAAGGCAGCAAAAAAGGACATTATGGGATCGACGTGCCTAATAAACGACGTGTTGGCACCCCCCTTCCACCGGGCCGTGGATTAACAACAGATGTACTACACTAATGTCGATTTGTATGCTAATTTAAAACAACTGCGTGGCCTTTGCAGACAGGAATTCTATCAATGCAGCCCCGTCCTGTTCCCCGCAGCTGCTGGTGGCAGAGGCAGCGGCAGGCTGGTGGGGGCTGTCTCCAGCCTGCCCCCAAAGAATGGCCTGTGGGGGACCCCCAGCTTGAGGGTCCCAGAACCCCAGCCGCTTCCCTCCTCAAGTTCTTTGCTGAGCCTGGTCTGCGAACCCCAAGGCTCAGCTTGAAGAGTCCTCATGGAGCAGGATGCAGAGAACCTTGGGCTCTGGAGGGGACATGGCATCAAGAATTCAGCTGGTTCCTCCACAGAGCTGACAGTCCCTGACCATCCATGTCCCAAGCTTCAGCCATGCCCAAAGGGCAAAGAAAGATCCCAGAATCCCAGAGAATCTCAGACCCACTGAGATCACTTAGTTCCCCCCACACCACCATCGGGGATGAGAGTTGGAGGCTGAAGGAGAGGATGTAGCCATCCCAAGGTCACCTAGATGCTGCAGCCGGGCCTGGACCCACCTCCAAATCTCCTTAGGCCACTCCCCCACAGCTCAAGCACTTACAGGTTTGTGGCAACCTGCTCCTGGAGATGCCAGCAAAGTCAGGTCTATCCCACCAAAGAGCCTTTCCTGAGGACTCTTCAGGGCCAGGCCCTGTCCTGGATACTGGGGACACAGAGATGAATCAGATGAAGACCTCACCATCTTGCCCAAAGCAGCCATGTAAACCAAGGCAGCCGCAGCTCCCGGGACAGAGGCCAGAACAAGCTACCGAGCAGCGCAGAGAAGGAAGTGACCATGAAAACCACACCCTTTCAGGTTCATTTAGCTCCCAAAGTGTATGGTACATGGCAGTCTTGGTGGCCCCTGGAGCATAGCAACCTATGGCACAAAGGACCCAAACTCACACTATCACATGGCTTTCATGCCCCACTATGGAATGTGTCTCTAGCTACACATGTGACTGGCATGGCAGGAGTTGCCTCTGAAGCCATGGGGTGAACACCTCACATAGGTGAGCTGAAAAGCTGATCAGGTACCCCCACTTCTGGGCTCCATGTGGAGACAGTATCACCTCTTAGCACCAACATGGCCAGAGCTGACCTCCAGACTGCTTTCTCCTCCCTGTATTTCTGCTGTCCCTCTCTCTCTGACTCTTTGTCTGACCCAGTTAAAATATATGATATGGAATCAGAGGGTAGAAGCCAAATTTTGTCTCTGCCACTAATTAAGTGTGGCATCTTGCATGAGTTCCTTAACCACTCTGAGCTTCATTTGGTTTCTTCATATGCAAAGCAACCTTGCAGTACTGCTGAGAGTAGAGAGAGGATATGTATCTAGCGCAGTCCTGGATACTTAGAAGGTGTTTGAGAAAAGTTTGCTTCTTTCTGTTCTGCCAGAGACAGATGTAGTCACCCAAGATCCCATTTTCTTCCCTACATTTTCTCAACCCCTTAGAGTTGACCAGAGCCACATGACTAGTTTGGGCGGATAAGTTATAAGAGGTTCAGGCAGTGAAAAGTCCACGTGCAGCACTGCAGTCTCCCACCTGTTTCAGAGAGTGCAGCTGCAAGTTGGTGGCACTTCCGTTAACCTGGAGCCCTAAGGAGCTCTGTGATGCTGAGCCCTCCACTGACCTGCACTGGCCATGTAGCTTGAGCAAAATAGAAACTTTTGTTGGGTTAACCTCCTGAAATCTTGGGGCTGTTTGTTACCAAAGTATAACCTGGTCCATTCTGACTGTTACATTCAACATCATGGGGTTATTATACAGATGATATGAGATCATATATATTAATGTAACTAGCATAAAATGTGAACATTAACTTTTAGTTTCATTGCTTCCTCCCCACCTTCTTCTCAGGGTAAATTTGGCACAAAGATCACAACTTGCACTGGGAGAAATTTAGCTATTTTATTTTCATCTAAGCCACACAAAAATATAGTCATGTGCCACATAACGACATTTCAATCAACAAAGGACTGCATACGAGACAGTGGTCCCATAAGATTATAATGGAGCTGAAAAATTCCTATCACCTGGCGACATCATAGCTGTCATTACATCCTAGAGCAACACATAACTCATGTGTTGTGGAGATGCTGGTGTAAACAAACCTACTGCCTGCCAGTCGTATCGAAGGACAGCACATACCGTCACGTACAGCACATAATCCTTGATAATGATAATAAATGACATGTTACTAGTTTATGAATTTATTATACTTTTTATCATCATTTTAAAGTGTACTTGTTTTGCTTTAAAACAGTATGCCGTGCTATGCTGGCAGCAGCCTCATACATTTCGTGTTTACCTTGTCTCTTGATTGCATCATTTCCTCTTGTGCTTGACTTAATCTTTTGTTGTTTTGTACATTAACGTGCTGTACAGGTGTGTAGGTGAAAAAGGCTATGCTGTATAGCCTAGGTGTGTGGTAGACCACACCACCTAGATTTGTGTAAATGTGCTCTATGATGTTCGCACAACAATGAAATCGCCTGACGTTGCATTTCTCAGAATGTCTCCCCATCATTAATCAGCTGTATCAATCAAGAGAAAAAATACATATGATATCAATGCAATAATCATTATTGCTAGCATTTATCGAGCACTTACCATGTGGCTAGATTGCTTATGTAAATCCTTACCTAATCCTGATAACACTTTGTAGGAGGCAACATTATCCCCACTTTATAAATGAAAAAATTGAGATCAAGGACGTTCTAATATGACAGTATATAAGAAAATCAGAAAGAACCTCTTGCTATAAACACTTAGAAATTCTGGATAAATATAACAAAAATTATTGTAAATACATAGAATAAGTTCCCAAGAGTTTCCTGAGTTCCCAAGAAAGAAAAGAGATGCTTACAAGAATAAAGAGAAAACTGAAAATAGAGTAGTTACTATATGAGCAGATGCAAGAACTGACCTGGGGCGGGGGTGGGGGGGTTATCATAATAACCCAGCCTCTTTAGTGTGGGGTTTTCACACCCATGTGCTTTAAGGGTCCATGGAACGAGGAAGGGTGACACCTTCCATGAAAGGTTTGCTATAGGCCTGTCTGCCAATCACAGGGAGGGGAGAATGAAGCTTCTCCCTTTTACCCAAGTTTAAACAGAAAGTTTCCCCTGATACATCCAAACTTCAGGCTGTGCCTCATGTGGATCTGGAGTTTGAATTAATCTTAGAAACTCACAAGTATTTATCCAGAAACCCACAAACCAAGAAATTAACATAAAAATCTATTCCTAACCAGTGATACTCTGGAATGTCTTGTGAAAACTTTGTGGAAGAACTGTTCTACAATCCAGGCTACAAGGGAGTCTCACAGGAAAAACAGGCTGTGACAAAGATGAGCTCACCCTAAAAAAATTACAAAACAAATAAGGAAAGAAGCTACCATGAGTGAGAAACCATGAGCAAATAAGAATCAGGAAAACTAAACTTCAACATGAGAAAATATAATTCCAATATGAAATATATATGATGTTTAAAAATATTAAAGATATAAGAAAGGGTTGAAAATAGGACAAAAATAAAAAAAGAACTAAATATAATTTGTAGAAATTAAAAACATAATAATTAAAGATAAAAATTAAATGGATAGGTAAAAAGTCATAATGGACACTGCTGAGGATAAGATTAATAAAATAAAGCTGGATATGAGGAAATTGCCCAAAATGCAAAGTGAAACAAAGAAATAGAATGAGTGGTCAAGAGACATGGAGGATTCTCTCTGTCTAAAAGGAATTCCAGAAGCAAAGAAAAGAGAAAATGGTAAAGACAAAATCTGATGAGATAATGCCTTGGGGTTTCTGGAATTGATTTAAAAATATATTCATCTTCATATATCAAGAATTCAAGGATTTCAATGAATCCCAAACAGATAACTAAACTGATCCATATCTAGACAAATCACAGTGAATCTGCAGAACACCAAAGACAGATAAAAATCTTTAAATCAACCAAAGAAAAAATTGAATTATCTCCAAAGACAACTTCAGTAGACCTCTGAACAACAACAAAAGAGGCCAGAAGATAATGGTATAATATCTTCAAAGCACAGAGGAAAAGTAACTGTCAACTGAGAATTTTATGCCCAACTAAAGTATCATTCAAGAGTAATGGCTGAATACAATAATTTTTGGACAAACAGAAACTGAAAGAAGCTAAAACTCAGGTGTATTAGGGGAGAGAAATCTTTCAAATATAATTTCTCATTCATCAGAGTTAAAAAATATCATCCCAATATTTGGGAACACCAAATATTGGCTAACCTATGGAGCAATGGGGAACTTTTATACACTGCTGGTGGAGTGGAAATTGGAACAATGCGTTTGGACAGCAATTTGATACTATCTAGAAGAGTTAGAGACAAGCATTTTCAGTCTGGGCAAGCCTTTGCTCATATGCATGAGGATCCAAAGATATAGATATTAACTATAGTTTTACTTGCTATTGTGAAAAACTGAAAGCAATATGTCTTTTAGGAATGATAAATAAACTGTACTATCTTCATGCAGTGCAATACTAGAAAGCAATTAACATAGATGAACTAGAAGTTTAAAAAGTCAATATGAATAGATCTCACAAATATCTTAAGCTGCTGCAAAAGCAAGCTGCAAAAGGATGAAATCAGCAGAACATCATCTATAACATTTTAAAACACATAGTCAAAATATACTACAGAGAGAGAGAGAGAGAGAGAGAGAGAGAGAGAGAGAGAGAGAGAGAGAGAGAGAGAGAGAGAAATTTGCCTGAAAATGACACAGACCAACTTGAGATTAGTGTTATATGTGGGAAAGGAAAAGAGAAAAAAAGGCATGGATGGTGGGGCTTTAGCTGCACCTGACTTTAGCCATACCTGTAACATTTTATGTCTTTAAAATGGACTGTTATGAACTATTTTTAAATAAAAAGTTAAAAAGAAAAAAAATTTTTTTCTGAAGCAAATCTGATACAATGCTAAAAACTGTTTATACTCAGTGGTGGGTACATAAATATCTTATGGGGTACTTTATGTACATTTTACTTTTTTATATATTTCCTATGTAAACTTTGAAAATTCAGAGTTTAATTTTACCACTGGATGGCAAGAGGTACTATGGGTTGCTGAGCCAAATTGCACTGTGCTGTGGCCTACTTCAAAGGGATATGCCATGTTCCTCGGCTCACCTGTTTTCAGCACAGATAGCAGAGACACATTTACCATCACACTCTCCTGAAACACCCTCCCTCTGCAACTAAAGTGACAAGAAAGTTCCTTTTTAAAAAATAAATATATGGACAAGGATAAAGAAAATAGGAGAGGACCCAACAGCAGCAGAAACGTGGAAACTGCAAAACACATGGGCAAATGGTAGCTGACTCTGCTCACCCAAGAATGTCAAGTTCTAAGTCAGCAGAGAGGAGACCTGAGCAAAGTTCATTTACTCTGCAGAACACCCCTCCCCAAAATGACAGCATATCAGGTACTTAGAAGAGTGAAGATATACGGAGGTGTTAAAAACAGGATAGGTTCAAAATCGATAAGGAGGAAGAAGTCTGTAGGTCCTCACGCCCACTCAGGCAGGACCTTGGAGACTTATTTTCTGGAGAGAAAAAAAGAGGATCTCACAATTGAAGGATGGCAGGAATGACTGAGCGTGAGAGAGCCATACTGAAGATGAGCAGGTTAAGTGCGACTTTATACACTGAATGTCGAGACACTCTCCACCAAGCCCGCCTCCCCAACTCAACTTCCAGAACACAGGTAACCAAACATCCTCCAAGTAAGAGATGAGACACCTTTTCTCGGGGGAATCTAACTGATCCAGGAGAATGTCACTGAGGGCTTACACACCACACACATATAAACCTCACACACTGCACACTGATGAACACACATGCACAAAATTACAAACATAATTCACACTCACCACACACACACAGTACACATATACCACATGGACACACAATACCTTACATACACCACCCCCCATGCTCACACACATTGGGCACAGGCAGCACACCCACCCTCACACACAATGCACTGGCACTACTGTTATGCATACGTGGACCATATGCATAGTCACCACACACATCCTATACATACTAGATGCAAGCACACCTCCTAAACCCAACACGGATACTCACAATACATGCAAACCCACCCCTGCTCCGTGAGTCTACCCTGTGACCCAGGGGCCCTGACACTCACCCTCTCCCTTGGTCTCTGAATAAGGCCTCTGAAGACTAAGTCTGTTGCCAAGCCAACCAACTGACCAGCTGCTTCTCTTCATTATGCCCACGCCTTCTCCCCACAGCCCGAGGCCCGGTGCCAGCTGCAACAACAGCACGAGCCTGTATTGTAATGGTTTATTCATTTCGTTTCCTCCTCAGTGAGTGTAGTGCAGTGCAAAGATGAGACCTGATTTCTGCTCCAGGATGAATCATGTACCATCCATGTGGCCTTCATCTACTCACTTAACCACCTAACCCCATCGGTTTCATCTGTAAAATGGGAATACAGGGACACCTGCCTGCTCCAGGGCATTCCTGGGAAGGTAAAAGAAAACAATGCTGGAGAGTCGCTGCTCTGCCAGCTGTGAGGCAGCATCTGATTTCCACATGCCAGCCACCGGACCTGTTCCCTGGGGGCTCCTGAGCTGGGTAATTGCCAGAACTTTTAGACCTCCGAGCACCCCTGCAGGGTAAGCCTTAATTTTCCCATTTCATTGATGGGGAAAGTGAGGCTCAGGGACATCCTTTGCTTGTCCAGAACTTCATAGCTAGGAGGTGGCGGGGCCAGATTTGACTGTAGGCCTGGAGGTTCCAAATACCCCCCCCCTTTTTTTTTCTGTCCTCTGGGTAGGGAGGGTCCTCCCAGACCAAAAAGCAGCCGAGAAAAATCCAATCCTCCAGCAGCTCACACACTAGTTGGGAAGATAAACACGTAGGCGATTGAGAGAAAAAGAAGAAAAAACCCAAGCATGTGAGAAGTGCTGAATGAGAGGCGCAGGCAATAAATAACTGCTCAAAGCAGCAAGGCACGGGGATCCTGGACATTCCAACCCCAAGTCAGGAAACACAGCCCTTCCTGAGGGAAACTCCAGGCAATGCTTGGCCACAAAGAATATTTAAGAGGTTCTTGTGGGAACAGGGGACTCAGGGCCAAGTGCACTTCTTCCACAGAGCCTGACCGTCCCCTGGGTCCCTGCAACACTTCAGCTGGAAGAAGTGAGGGTTTGTACCACAGATTCCAGTGTTTATGGGCTTCTAAGAGAACGTGGGCATTTCATAAATGTGATTTGATGGTGGAACAGTTGGCTGAGGGAAGGGCTGTCCTCATCCCAGCTGCTCGGTGGTCTCCTGGGGGGCCGTTTCCTGCAGCGTGCTGAACACGACCCTCGTCCACACATCCTAGGATCGCAGAGCTCCATGTCTTCAGCACATATGGGTCGGTATCAAGTGGCACCAAAGCCATTCATGATTAAATGGGTCCACCTACACAGTAAAGGCATGAGCATCACGAAGCACCAACCACCTTATTGAAACGCTCTTCCATCCCTCAGCCATTTGTGTGACCTCGTGCTCTGATGGACATGGTGTCTGGGAGCGGGCCCCTATGTTATGCCCCATGGCTGCTGGCACCATGGAATGTCATTGCCAGATACCAAGACCCCAAGGAGGGTGTCTTCAGCACACATAGTGCTAATCCCAGCTCAAAAGGCCTTCATATCTATGGTATAATAAAATACATATATTTGGGTTTTGTTTCCAGTTCCTGGCACAGAGTTCCTAAAATGCTTAGAATCTCCTCAGTGATAAGAAATTCTTTTGTTATTCCTACCAAGGCCCTTTCCACCATACCTGAGCTCGTGTTAAGGAGGTGACTCTAGATGGACCCCTAGATAGCTTCAGGTTAGGGGCTGGGTGCCAGAGGAACCAACCCGGTGACAGAAGGTTCAGCCCCACCTCCCAACTCCCACCTCCTGAGGAGGGAAGGAGAGGAGCTGGAGATTGAGTTCAGTCTCCAACGGCCAAATGATGTAATCAATCGTGCCTGTGTACTGGAACCCCATATAAAACCCCTCAACAATGGGTTCCAGGTAGGTAAACACATCCATATACTGGGAGATGGGGTGGCCGGTTAGCTCAGTTGGTTAGAGCATGGTGCTGATGGCACCAGGGTAGCCAGTTTGATCCCCGCATGGGCCTCTGAGAGCTGCACACTCCTTAAAAAAAAAAAAAAAAAAAAAGGTACTGGGAGGGGGTTGCCCCTGGAGAGGGCACAAGCTGTACGCTCCTTCCCCCCTACCCTGCCCCGTGCATCTGTTCCATCTGGCTGTTCCTGAGTCATGTGCTTTAGAATAAAACTGTAATCAGAAGTATAGCCATGCACTGCATAACGATGTTTCGGCCAACAATGGCCAACATATACGGCAGGGACCCGATAAGATTATAACGGAGCTGAAAAATTCCTTTTGCCTAGTGACATCATAGCCTTCGTAAGTGCAACGCGTGACTCACGTGTTTGTGGAGATGCTGGTGTAAACAAACCTACTGCCTGCCAGTCGTATCGAAGGACAGCACATACCGTCACGTACAGCACATAATCCTTGATAATGATAATAAATGACATGTTACTAGTTTATGCATTTATGACACTTTTTATCATCATTTTAAAAGTGTACTGTTTCCTCTTATAAAAAAAAAGTGTGCTGTAAAACAGTGTGCCGTGCTCTGCTGGCAGCAGCCTCATGCATGTGTTTACCGCGTCTCGTGATTGCATCATTTCCTCTTGTGCTTGATTTAATCTTTTGTTGTTTTCATACAGTAACGTGCTGTACAGGTGTGTCGGAGCGACAGGCTATACTGTGTAGCCTAGGAGTGTGGTAGACCACACCACCTAGATTCGTGTAAATGCACTCTATTATGTGCGCACAATGACGGAATCACCTAACAACACATTTCTCAGAACGTCTCCCCTGAGTTCTGGGAGTAATTCCAAAGAATGATCAAACTTGAGGGGAGTGTTGAGGGAACCCACAAGTTTGTAGTCAGCAGGGTGGCAGAAGTGCAGGTAGCCTGGGGATCTCATTTGCAGCCGGCGGCGTCTGAAGTGGGGGGCAGTCTTGTAGGACTGAGCCCGTAACTTGTGGGGTCTGTGCTAACTCTGGGTAGTTAATGTCGGAACTGAACGGAAGTGTTAAACACCCAGTTTAGGTGTAAGAGAATTTGGGAATTGGTGTTGGAAGGATGAATTTTGTGTCAGAAAAAAACAAAAAAAACAAAACCCACACAACAGTGTCCATCTTTTCCACAAAGATATCCTCTAAGTTTCTACAGCATAGTTTTCAGCCCTTTTCAGAGGAGACCCCGGATTTCCAAGACAGGCCCCCTCATGTCTGCATAACACTTTACAGCCTACCAAGTCGTTCCTCTGTCTTGCCAAATTTCTCATCACCATAGCCCCAGGAGGTAGGTCTTAAACTAAAGGCATTCCTTCTGCTCAACATGCGTGTCTATTTATTCTCTCCGCCAGGTTGTAGAGGATCAGGAAATGGAAACATTTGTGCCAGAAGATTCTCTCTCCTGCCCCCATTTTACAGATAACGAAACTGAGGCCCTTCAAGGCCATGACTGGCTTGACGTCCACCCAGCTCATCAGGGCAGACCTCTAGCCATCAGGTCTGTGGAAACCAACTCTGGGCACTTCCAGCTTTGGAAAAAGCAGCCATCTGGGACCAGAGTCTCCGCTGAGTCCTAAGGGCCTTGCCTCAAAGGCGGTGCCTGCGCCTACAGATGGCCGGAGAGGAAGTGAAAGGGGAAGTGAGCCCCTCTCCTCCTCCCTCCCAGAACACTCTTCCCCAGCACATGTTCAAGTCACAGAAATCTCTCGTTAAAGTTTTACAGTTTAACCACTGAACATGTTACTTTGTCTCCATAATTTATACCTGACCTGGGTGTCTAGACATGACATCATGGTAAGGTATGCCTCGTTCTGCGTTCTGTGGGAAGTTTACAATCACCAGAGCCCAGCGTTGTAGTTACAACGGCCTTGCTCTGCGGCAGTGGGGAGCCTCACCAAGGGGAGCACAGAGCCGTGGGCTCACAGACCTCAAAGGTCCTTCCTCCCCAGCAGAATGACTTACTAGGAACTCGTTTCCAGAGGAGAAACCAAGAGCAGGTGACTTACACAGGTCACGCGGCCAGGAAAAGTCACAACTTCCGGCCGCAAACCCAAGCTCTGTCCATACCACCTGCTGCCTCCCAAGTTCCATTCATAGCACCCGCTGCCTTCAAGGGGGGTTTGGTTGGACCTCAGGCCCCAGCTGCAAACCTCTGCTCTCTAAACAGTAACTTTGCAGGTGAGGTCACTCACCTGGCCCTCAGCCCAGGGCTCCCATCACTGGCAGCTGAGCCAGGGACTCCTAATGCCCTCCACCTGTCAAACTGCTCAGGGTTACTGGCAGTTGAGTGAACCCCATTTTTGTGGCCCCTGGTGTTCAGGGAATCTGTGGGCCTAAACCCATGTTGTACTCAGATCTCGGTCATGTTCAAAAAATCACAGACTGAATCTCTCTCTCTCTCTCTCTTTCTCTCTCTCTCTCTCTCTCACCCCCCACCACCCCCCACACACATGGACATAACAATTATTTTCACATCCATTTCAGTTCTAAGCAACTGTATTTTGACGGGGAAGATACCAAAATCAGTCAATGTGTATTTCTAATACCATTGTGCCTAGCACTGGGCAAGTTGGGAGAATAATAATAGTAACAAGAACTATTTATTACAGGCCTACTATGTGCCAATGTGTGCCATATCAGGTACGTTTTTATTCACCTCATTTGATATACAATAGAATTAACAATTCTGCAAAGCAGCCATCATTGTGCCCACTTTACAGACAAGGAAACTGAGGTTCAGAGAGAGAAGTGGCTTGTCCACAGAGAGAGTGTGAGGAGCCAGGATTTCAGGCCTTGGTCTGGGTTGAAGCCTGTGATCTTTCCAGTGTCCAAGCAGGTAAGGGATACAGAATCCCTCAGCAGGGCCAGACTGTGCTGGGAGTATGGATGACACACCAGCCCAGCACAGATCCCCATCTGGGAGCTCTAGCTGGGAAACTGAGACACTAGGAGCGAAGCAATTAGCCAGTTGCTTGACAATAGAAAGGGGGAGGTGGTCAGCCATTTCTTTCCTTCAGGCTAGGTGGAAAGCCATCCCCCCCCACCCCGACTCCCAGGGCACTCTCGCCCTGAGCCAGCTGGCCTGGATCATTCTCTGTGCTCAGGGGTGGTCGTGTGTGTGGGGGGGGCAGGGAGCTTTGTGGAAGCCAGGGACTGCTTGTCCTGTTTGTAAAACCCCCACACTTTGTCCATGGGTTTCTGGTTACATAGGAAGGGGCCTGGTGCCTTATAGCACCACCACCCGGATGTCTTGCACAGGGTGTAAGAGGGTTAATATTCTGGCTGGGCAGCAAAGCTGGAACTCCCTGCCCCCTCCCCAGCCCAGGGCCTAGCGCCTGCAACTCCCAGGGTCCAGGGGCTGCAACTCTGTTAAAACGGTGCAGAGAGAACATTCTGAGTTCACAGTGGACCTCAAACTGGCCTTAGTTAATCATGTGTCATTGGAAGAAAAATGTTTAAGTGGAGCTGGGAAGGCATAGTTGATCAACCACACATGTCAGGAGTGGGAGAATCAGGCAGGACAGCAAGAATGGAGGCCATGGTGGTCTGCCTGGTCTGCAAAAGGACTGGGGAAACTGAGTCCATTCAGCAAGAGAGAAGAGATACCATATGATGGAGGATTAGGAATATGCAGCAGGGCTTACACGCAGACACGAGGCCAGGGCGTGGGACTCAAACGAGAGATAAAAGAAGCAGCCTCTCTCAAGGCAAGAGCCCTTCCACCCAGGACATGAGGACCCAGGTATCTGTGTGGGGGCTGGGACCACAGCAGACGCCCCAGGCCATCTAGCCCCTGCCTACATCCCACTGTCAGCCTTGAGCTGTCACTTTGGTTGTCGAGGGCTGGGGGAAGGGACCCAGCTATCTTTCCGCCACCTGCCAGGGAGTCTGGGGCTGAAAAAGCACCTGACATCATGCACCAAGAGCTCCCTGGGCTGAACCCCCTCCAAAACATTGTGCCACCTCACAATAGGCACTACATTTGCTCTGCAGGCTCAGGCTCTCTGCAGGTAGAAACACTCCTCTGTGTGTATCTAATCCGAGAGAAGCTCCCAGTGCAAGGGGAGAGCCAAACTGTGGAGGACCTAGGACCACCCTGCTCTGGCCTGCTCTGCTGCAATCACCTCTGGCCCACAGGAGCCTCCCAGCCCCCTTTGCCTTCCCAACACGCGTGCAGGCCTCCCTCCAGGCCACCCAGCCCTGCCCTTCCATCCCAGCTGCTACCAGCCCAACCTCCACATCTCCAAGTGGGAGGCAGACATAGGCCACCAGGTGGGCGGCGCTGCAGGAGGCCTTGGGGATGTAAAGTCTCCTCTCTCAGGACTCACGGTGAAGGGAGCACAGGGCGGGTGGGGGACCCACGGCTCTCAGACTATTTCCAAGAGGCCCTCCCAGGCTTTTTGCTGTCTCATTTTGGATAAACAGTCTCTGTGCTTCAGCTGAAACTTCCATTCTCCGGTCCTTATCCGTATCTTCCCCTTGGCACATTGAATGACAGCAGGAAGGGTGTGCTCTGTTTGTTTTCAGCACATCCGCTTTGGCGTGTTTTATTGGTGTGAAAGCTAAAGTTCAAGGTTCAATCAACTTTCCAAGGGCCACCTGATGCCAAAAGAAAGCAAAGGAACCAGGATTTGAACTCAGTGCTGCCCATGTGATCGTGAATTCTGTGACCTTTTGTATGGAGAACAATACATGGTCCAGCTTTGGCATCTACTATTTGGGAACTGGAACATTTGGATGGACCTCAAGTAGCAACTGAGGCCCTCTTTGGGGATGCTGCACCACCTGGATCCCCCTTCAGGACATACGGTTCATTCTCCCACTGCTGGGAAGGTTGTGGGCTGGCAACTCACCTCGGTCTGCCCCTTCAGGAATTGCCTCAGCAGAAGGCAGATGGCCACATCCAATCACCGACCAACTTGAGAGTATAAGGACCCAAACACTTGGCCCCTGGCTCAAGGCAGTTCTGAAGGGCTTTACATGTCAGAGCTCCCCTGTGGCAGGCTGACCTTCACTGAGGCTGCATCGCAGCCCAGCTTTTCACGTTGCTCCACCCACCCTGCTTCCCTTCCCATTACAGGTGTTGATCCTCAGAGCACCCCCCCCAATAAACTTCCTGCACCAATGTCCCCCCCAGAGTCTGTGTTCTGGGGAACCCAACCTGCAACAGCTCTGGACTTCCCATTGTTTCGGTTCACGTGTCTTTGGCCCTGTGAACTGCGTTGGCCTTCTCGGAACACAAGGGGTAGGACTGGGGGGCCTTTCCTCAGCGGCGGTGATGACTAATTTTATGTGTCAGCTTGGCTGGGCTAAGGGATGCCCAGATAGCTGGTAACACATTATTTCTGGGAGTGTCTGTGAGGGTGATTCCACAAGAGATTAGTACTTGAATTGGTGGATTGAGTAGAGAGGCGCACGCTCCCCCATGCACAGGTGAGCTTCATCCAATCCTTTGAGGGACTGAATAGAACCAAAATGTGAAGGAAGGATGAATTTGCTCTCTCTGCCGGAGCTGGGACATCCATCTTCTCCTGCCCTCAGACACCAGTGTTCCTGTTGTTGGGTCTTCCAGTCTGGACTGGAACTACACCACTGGCTTTCCTGGTCCCCAGCTTACAGATGGCAGACTGCGGGACTCCTAGCTTCCGTAATCTTGTGAGTCATTTCCTCATAATAAACCTTTTTCTGTATACATCTACATATATCTTTTGGGTTCTGCTGCTCGGGAGAACACTGACTAATACGTTGGCAGAAGGTAAGTTGGCAATTTTTTCTTTTAACTAAGACAGTAAAATTCCTGAGAACTTTCTCTTCAGATCTATTATCAGTTTGGCCCACGGAGCAGGGCTGCAGTAGCATTTCTCACATCCCTGACTGAGACCCACATCACTGACCTGGACCACCTGCAGGAGAGACAGGTTTTAAACACACAGACACCTAGGTCAGCCCCCAGAGGTTCTTAGTCCGGACAGCTGGGAGGGCCTGGAGGTCTCCATGTTTAACCTGTTCCCCAGGTAGGCCAGGGAGCCAGGGACCATGAGGCACCATCCAGCCTCCTCATCAGCAGCTAAGCCTCCAGCCCCACAGGGAGGAAATGAAAATTAGTCTTCTCCAAGCTTCAGGGGGGCACTGCCAGCTCTTTCCCTGAAAACAAGTGTCCAGAAAAGGCCAAATGGCTTCAAATGTGCAAAACAGAGCTTCGCATTACAACTTGATTAGCCTCATCTAATGAAATTCCATTATTAAAAGACTCTATGATGTTTATTTCTTTTAATAAGAATTGAAGTCATTGATAACTGTAAATAACACATGCTCCCAGTTTTACTTTACAAAGGTTTTTCTTATACATGACCTGACCTCATAAAATTTTCTAAACAACCCCCAAAAGGTCCAGGACTACCTCCATTTTGGGGGGTGAGAAAACGGAGGTATGGATTTGATCCTACAACACCCAACCCAAATGAGCCCCAGTCGTTCCCCCACACCTCAGCGCCTGTCTGGAAAATAAAAATCATGTGAAAATGCACATTTGACCCTGACGGTGCTTTTCTCACTGAGGAGAAAGCTATGCGGCCCTTTCCTGCCCCCGCCCCGGCCCCCACGTCTGCAGCTAATGTGCTATTGGCCTTATATTTAAGTTACCAATGGCCACCTTAGCTAAGGACAGCTGGAATGCCGACTCAAGGATGTGCAAATGATTCTCCCCTCTCTTTCAAGCCATCCTCCTTTCTTCAGGGGCAAACGCGGGAGCCCTGAGCCCAGAAGTGCAGGATTCTCCGGAAGGCTCTCGTCATGGCCCTGGCAGCTGAGATCTCTCACTCTTCCTTAGCTCTTTAACTCCCCAGCAATGCATGGATGGCTGTGGGTGTACAACCCTCCCAGGTGCAGACCAAGCCAGGTGCACAAGCAATTCCCTAGAGGAAGGAAAAGCTTGCAGCTCTGATGAGGAGACCTCGCTGGACAGGAGGGACTCGGATGAAAAGGTTGGCCCACGTCTTCCTCACAGGATGGTCCTAAGGCTACATGGTTCATGTCCATGAAAGCCCAGGACCCTCAGCATTAAACACGTGCTGGATACAAATGTATGTAAGAGGCCCAGGTGAGAGGTGGGCTGATGTCTGCAGTGCACCTTGAAATGGGCCAAAAATAAGATGGAGAGAGGGATGGAGAGATGAATAAGATGTCTCACAAAACAAATATAATAAAATGGTAAATAGAAAAATCTAGATAGTGGCTGTGGGGTGGGGTGTTCACTGTAAAGTACTTTTAACTTCTCTATATGTTTGAAATTTTTCATTAAAAAAGTTGGGGACAGGGGAAGGACAATCTTTTCAACAAACGATGTTTTGAAAACTGGATATCCACATGCAGCAGACTGAAATTGGACCCTTACCTAATGCCATACGCAAAAGGTAACTCAAATCGGATTCAAGACCTAGACATAAGACCTAAAACTATAAAACTCCTAGAAGAAAACACAGGAAAAAAAAACATTGTGACATTGGATTTGGCAATGATTTCTTGGATATGATACCAAAAGTACAGGCAGCAAAAGAAAAAATAGACGAATGGTGTTATATGAAGCTTAAAAGCTTCTGTGCATCAGAGGACATAGAGTGAAAAGGCAACCAAGGGAATGAGAAAAAATATTCACAAATCATATATCTAATAAAGCGTTACTATCCAGAATCTATAAAGAACTCTTATACCTCAAGAATAAAAAAATAAACTACCTAATTCAAAAATGGGCAAAGGATTAGAATAGACATTTCTTTACAGATGATACACAAACGGCCAACAAGCACATGTAAACATGCTCAACATCACTAATCATTAGGGAAATGCAAATCAAAACCACAATGAGATACCACCTCACACCTGTTAGGATGACTACTATATTAAAAAAAAAAAAGAAAATAGCAAGTGTTGGCGAGGGATGTGGAGAAATTGGAGCCCTTGTGCACTCGTGGTAGGAATATAAAATGGTGCAGCTGCTGTGGAAAACAGTATGACAGTGCCTCAAAAAAATTAAAACCAGAAGTACCACACGACCCAGCAATTCCACTTCAGGGTATATATTCAAAAGAAATGAAAGCAGGATCTTCAAGAAATGTTTGCACACCCATGTTCATCACAGCACCATTCACAATTGTCAAGAGATGGAAGCAACCGGACAGCCATCGACAGACGAGTGGGTAAACAAAAGTGGTGTGTACATACAATGGAATATTATTCAGTGTTAGAAAGGATGGACATTCTGTCACATGGTACAACGTAGATGAGCTTGAGTGCTAAGTGAAATAAGCCAGTCAGAGAAAGACAAATATTGTATGATTCCACTTACATGAGGTATCTAAAGCAGTCAAATTCATAGAAACAGAAAGTAGAATGGCAGGAGTGGGACATGGGGAGATGTTGTTTATTGGGTACAGAGTTTCAGTTATGCAAGGTGAAAAAAAAGTTGGCAATTGTTGCACAACAGAGTGAGTACGTTTAACACTACTGAACTGTACACTTGAAAATGGTTAAGATGGTAAGTTCTATGTTTGTTTGTTTTTTTCACCACATTTTTTTTGTAAAAGCTGGAGGAAGGAAGAGGCCCAGGGTCCGTGTCAGCGGTTTGGTTCAGGACATTCCTTGCCTAGAATCCCGCCACCTGCAGGAAGCCCAGGCCAGAACACCTTAGACCAGGCTGAGTCTGATTGGCCCCCGTTTTACAGATGAGGACACGGAGCAAGGGCCTGGCTCAAATTCAGATGGACACTTATGCAGCTGTGCAGAAACAGAATCCTCAGAGCCCAGTGTGGGTCTTCTGAGCAGGAGCTCTTGCCTTGCACAGAACCCCAGAAGCCAAACTTTCATGATTTAATAAACATTCATTGAGCACCTCCTACATGCTGGGCCCTCTGCTGCGCAAAAGGTCACAGAGGAGTCAGACTCCTGCCCTGTCATCCGGGAGCCAGTGGGTGGGGAGGGGTCTACTAAGTTGTTCAATAGCTCACCACCCGAAGTGCTACCTGCCATGAGTGCGTGCTCAGGGCACAGAAGCAGCACAGATGCTGGTCACGCCTCTCTCAATGGTGGTGCGATGGGGAAGGCTAACAAAAGGAAGGGCAGCTACACGAGGGTTTAAAGGGTGACAGAGGAGTTCCACAGTAAGGCCACATAGGGAAGAGCATTGAGAGCCTGGTAACAGCCAGTGCAAAGGCACAGAGGCAGGAACCAATCCGATGTGTTTAGACTACGAAAAGCTGCTCAGTTTTGCTAGAGCTTAAATTGTGAGAGGAGGAGATGTGGAGCTGAGGCCAGAGAGAGACACAGGCTTAGGGGGTTTGGACATCTTGCTGTGGAGGAAGGGGAATGATGGAGCGTTTTCAGCCGGGCAGCAGCAAGGTCCAATCTGCCCCGTAGGGGGTCCCCCGATGGTCACGTGAGGGTGGATTTGAGGACGAGGTCTGACGCAGGATCTCAGAGGGCTGCTGAAACCCAGATTCTCACCAGAGTGATTGCTGAGACCACGGGGCTCCCTGGGGACTCAGCGTGCCAGGCAGTGGCTGTCGACTAGGCACCAGGCCCCCAGTAAACTTTGGGTAGACAGAAGCTCCAGATTGCAGGGTTCCCTT
Source organism: Rhinolophus ferrumequinum (assembly GCF_004115265.2). Classification (NCBI taxonomy): domain Eukaryota; kingdom Metazoa; phylum Chordata; class Mammalia; order Chiroptera; family Rhinolophidae; genus Rhinolophus; species Rhinolophus ferrumequinum. The sequence goes on along the minus strand of NC_046290.1, from coordinate 91,499,936 downwards.
GATATCACTGGGAACACTAGGGACAGGCCACAACCACACACAAGCAAAAGGGGATGCCAAGTGGCCAAGTGTCCCCCTCCAACCCCCAGCTGTAAAGGATTCAGAGAAAAAGGGGTGCTATGGACTGAACTGCATCCCCCCAAAATTCGTGTTGAAGCCCTACCCCCAAGGTGATGGTATTTGGAGATGGGGTCCTCAGGAGGTGATGGGGTTTAGATGAGGTCATGTGGGTGGGGCCTCATGATGAGATTAGTGTCCTTATAAGAAAAAACCCCAGGGAGCTCTCTCCCTCTCCCCACCCGGCCGTGTGAGGACGCAGTGAGAAGGAGGCCGGGAGAGAGCTCTCACCGGGAACTGAATCTGCCCATATCTTGATCTTCAACTGTGCAGCTTCCAGAGTTGTCTGTTGTTTAAGCTACCTAGTCTATGGTATGCTGTTATAACAGCCCGGGCGAAGACTAGTGGAGTGGAAGGGAGAACATCATTGAGGACATGTGAATGCAGACTGTGCTGGAACCTCATAAAAATAAACTGGGTCCAGCTTCCCCACAGGGCACTTATGCCGCCCAGAAGGCAGCTCTCCTTTCTTGGGAGAAGATGGCTCCACCACTGCTCACAGAACAGAGCCTGATATGGAGGCATCATGCCTCCTCGGGGCCCATGGACACAGCCTTGGGGAGTGGAAAGAGTGAGCTTGGTGAGATCCAGGCAGGGCTCCAGCAACCCCACCACCTCATGCTGCAAGCCATTACACAAACCTCCTTCCTGCTCCAGGCCGACATCCCCCAGCTCCAACATGGCTGGTGAGGATTACAGTCAGGCACCAAGAGTGCAGGTTTGCCCAGCCAGAGCTCTGTGCTTTGCAAAGGGCAGCTGATTCGGCAGTTCCAGGAGATGTCATCTTCCATTCTCCCCTCTCCTCACCAGGAGGGCCCAGGCCCGGCTTTCCACTTGAAGTTCTCAGCCCAAGTCCTGAGAGCTGGGTGGGCCCTCTCTGACCTACACTGGGATCAACTGCAAGAAGATGTCCTGTCCAATTCGCAGGTGACATGATATTATATAGAGAGAACCCTAAAGATTCCACCAAAAAACTATTAGAACTGATAAATGAAGTCAGTAAAGTAGCAAGATACAAAATTAATATTCAGAAATCAGTTGCATGTTTGAACACCAATAATGAACTGTCAGAAAAAGAAACTAAGAAAATAATCCCATTCATAATTGCATCAAAAACACACACACACACACAAAAAAAACCACCTAGGAATAAATTTAACTAAAGAGGTAAAAGACCTGTACTCACAAAACTATAAGACACTGAAGAAAGAAATTGAAGAAGATACAAATAATTGGAAGCATGTACCATGCTCATGGATAGGAAGAACTAACATTGTTAAAATGTCCATACTACCAAAAGCAATATATAAATTCAGTGCAATCCTTATCAAAATACCAATGGTATTTTTCACAGAACTAGAACAAATAATCTTAAAATTTATATGGAATCACAAAAAGACCCCAAATTAGCCACAGCAATCTTGAGAAAGAACAAAATTAGAGGTATCACCCTACCTGATATCAGACTATACTACAAGGCCATAGTAATAAAAATAGCATGGTATTGGAATAATGGAACAGAACAGAAATAAATCCATGCCTATATGGTCATTTAATCTATGACAAAGGAAGCAAGAATTCACATTGTGGTAAAGACAGTTTATTCAATAAATGGTGCTGGGAAAACTGGACAGATACATGCAAAAAAAATGAAACTGGACCACCTTCTTATGACATAAGCAGGAATAAACTCAAAATGGATTAAAGACTTAAATGTAAGACCTAAAACCATAAAACTACTCCTAGAAGAAAAGATAGCCAGTAAACTCTCTGACATTGCTCTTAGTGATATCTTTTCTAATCTATCTCCTTGGGAAAGGGAAACAAAAGAAAAAATAAACAAATGGAACTACATCAAACTAAAAAGTTTTTGCACAGCAAAAGAAACCATCAACAAAACAAAAAGACAGTCTACTGAATGGAAGAAGATATTCGCCAATGATACATCTGATAAGGGGTTAATATCCAAAATTTATAAAGAACTCATACAATTCGACACACAAAAAACCAAACAATCCAATTAAAAAATTGGTAGAGGACCTACATACTCATAGACATCTCTCCAAAGAGGACACACACATGGCCAATAGACATATGAAAAGATGCTCGATGTCACTCATCATCAGAGAAATGCAAATTAAAATCACAAAGAGACACCACCTCATTGATAGCCAGTCAGAATGGCTATCATCAATAAATCAACAAACAACAAGTGTTGGCAATGATGTGAAAAAAAGGGAACCCTTGTGCACTGTTGGGATGGCAAACCAGAGCAGCCACTATGGAAAATGATTGGAAGTTCCTCAAAATATTAAAAATGGAACCACCTAGGCCGGCCCGGTGGCTCAGGCGGTTAGAGCTCCATGCTCCTGACTCCGAGGGCTGCCGGTTCGATTCCCACATGGGCCAGTGGGCTCTCAACCACAAGGTTGCCAGTTCAATTCCTTGAGTCCCGCAAGGGATGGTGGGCTCCGCTCCCTGCAACTAAGATTGAACACAGCACCTTGAGCTGAGTTGCCGCTGAGCTCCCAGATGGCTCAGTTGGTTGGAGCGCGTCCTCTCAACCACAAGGTTGCCAGTTCGACTCCCGCAAGGGATGATGGGCAACTAGCAACAGCAACTGGACCTGGAGCTGAGCTGTGCCCGCCACGACTAAGACTGAAAGGAAGGACAACTTGAAGCTGAACGGTACCCTCCACGACTAGGATTGAAAGGACAACAACTTGACTTGGAAAAAAGTCCTGGAAGTGCACACTGTTCCCCAATAAAGTCCTGTTCCCCTTCCCCAATAAAATCTTAAAAAAAAAAAAAAAATAGAACCACCTTATGACCCAGCAATTCCACTTCTGGGTACCTATGTTCACCTATCTGCAATAGCCAAGATATGGAAGCAACCCAAGTGCCCACCAATAGGGATAAAGAAGATACCGTATGTATACACAATGGAATATTACTCGTCCATAAAAACGAAATTTTACCATTTGCAACAATGTTAATGGACCTAGAGGGTATTACGCTAAGTAAAATAAGTCAGATAGAGAAAGACAAATACCATAAATTCCTCACTTATATGTGTAATCTAAACAAAATAAATAAAAAAAAACAAAACAGAAACAGACTCATACAGAGAAACCTGATGGTTGCCAGAGCGCAGATAGGTTGGGCAGCTGGGTGAAAAAGGTGAAGGGATTAAGAAATAAAAACTGGTAGTTACAAAACAGTCATGGGATGTAAAGTACAGCATAGGGATTATTATAGTCAATAATGTTGCAACAACTGTGTATCCTGCCAGGTGGGTACTAGACTAATTGGGGCACTCACTGCATAAACTATATACATGTCTAACCACTATTCTGTACACCTGAAACTAATATAAAATAATATTGAATGCCAAGTGTAATTGAAAAAAAGAAATAATTTAAAAAGAGAGAAAGAGAAATGTCCTGTCCAGACTTGAGGAGGGCTGGACCCCCTCCACCTTCCTCCTCTTTCTAGAAAAGACTGAGCTTAGGGTGAGGATAGCAGCAGATAACAGAGAACTTCTAGTCCAATGAGCCCATTTCTGCTTGTCAGCTGTGGTCTGTCCTCGCCCTCTAGGAGGTGTGGACATTTCTTCTGGGAAAAGAGAGGGTGGTTGCCAGTTGAATCATTCCTTAAGATCGTGGGTCACTGTAGGAACCCTCCCTGTAAGGACCTCCTCAGCTCAGGCAGGGGCTCCTGGCTTCTTTGCTCAGGCTCGTTCTGTGGACGCCTGTGCTCTCTGCTCCTCGGTATGTCCCAGTTCTAGGACTCTTAGGATGGGTCCAGCGCTGCCAGCTGCTGAGCTCTCCCTCCACCCCAGGAAAAGCAAAACTACCTAGAAGATGGAGTTGTCGAGTTACAAGTGCTCCCTGGGTGGGGCCAGTCCATCACCATCCACCATAACAGGCCTAGGGTTCTGCTAAGCAAGGACAGGCCCCAAACAATCCACCCCATAGACCCTGAGGGTGGGGCTGGGATGGACAGACGGCCTCCACCGGCCACTGGATCTGCCCAGCCTGGGATAGCATAAACAGATGAGCAGGTGGCTGATGACACTGGCCAAGACCCTTCCCATTTCCTGACCACAGTGTGGATGAGATGTGCTCACCCCTGGGACCCCAGCCCCAGCCAGAAGATTCTGAAAATGCTTCCCTGTGTTACTGAGACAGGTCAGGCGCTCTGGCCCCCAAAGCCCAAGTGTGTGACCTTGACCCCCAGCGTGTGGCCTCGTTTGTTGATTTGTGGATGACAGCCACTCTGACAGGTGTGAGTTGATACCTCGTTGTGATTTTAATTTGCATTTCTCTGAGAGAATCATAATGGGAAGAAGGAAGAAAACCAACTCCGTGATCTGCTGAATAATATAACTACCTCTTTCTTTATGTTTTCTCCTATCTCCCCTATTTCTCCCCCACAACATGCAGGACTCTAAAAAGTCCCCCACTCCCCTCCTGACTGTTCTGGAGAGAAGTCGACTGGTATTGAACAGGCCACATGCAGGACAGACATATTCACCCTATAGCTAACCAGGAGATCCCAGCCTCCCCAAAGGCTGCCTTGGCCCAGCCACGGGGTGAAATGCACATCTGCTGCCCTTTGCCTGGCCCCTTTTCCTCTGCCACCCATAGCCCCCTCCATCTCACCCCCAGAATGTTTGCATCGTTCCAGTTTTCATGCTCCAGCTCCGTCTCCAAGCTAGCCTCTGCTCACCTCTCAAAGAGGTGGTTGAATACAGCAAGAGAGACTGACTTCCCTAGCTCTGCTCCGCCCTCTCCCACACCTCAGTGGAGACCCCAACTCCCACCCTGCGTTCAGCATGATGGAGTGAGTGACAGGAGAGCCTTGTCTTACACCTGGAGAGACGCAGGGTCCCTCTGCCCAATGGGGAAATGCCCGTGTTGCTCCAGGTGGCCTAACCCAGACCCAGAAGAGTCTCAGAAAATTCAAAAGCTTAACAATCATCTCTGGTATCACTCTGGCCCCTGCCACACCCTGTGAAATGCCCATGGGAGAAGAAGACACCATGGGGAGTGCTGAGAGCCCTCTGGATGTGCCGACAGCCCAGCAGCCGAGCGATGTGCCTGCGACACGGGCCAGCCCCTGTGCAAGCTCTTTCCAGAAAAAGAAAAGGCAGGTGACATCTGTGGATATTTACAGCCCCACACAGCATGACGGGAGGTGCCGAAAGATGCTTGTCTGACAACAAAACCCATCACAACAGCTGGAACCACTCCAGGCTGAAATGCAATATCAAAGGGCCCAGAATCTCATCAAGTGAGGCCATGCTGTCAGTTGAAGCTGAGAGCAGGAGTAGATGCCCAAGGGAAGAGACCTTCAGCTCTGCCACACCACCAGGCCAGGACCCAAAATTTACCGAAGATGCCAGGATAGAGGCAGGTATTCAGGCCCTATCAAATGTCCTCTCCAGCTCAGCCAGCCAGACTGCCGGCAGCAACTATGACATTTTCCTTTTGCCATACTCAGCCTCCACCTCACCCATTGACCCTACAGGGCCTCACATAAGTAATATCAGTATTTCTCTACACCTCAGTTACTCATCTGTACACTGAGGATAATCATACATCTACCAGCTGACCTCATATCTCACACACATGAAAATTGCCTTTGCAGTCATTCATTCATTCATTCAAGAAACACTCCAGGTTCCAGCTCTTTGCCAGTGGCTGGGAAAATTGAAATAAATATGACAGGGACATAAACTGCACAAAGGTCAGGCAGTAAAAGGACTCTCTGTGTGGTAAGTGGGGCAGAGACCCAGCCTCACAGGTTAGAGAAGACCCTGGAAGCAAGGAAGCTGAGTCGCCGAAGGAGGGCAGTTCTTCCAAGAAGCTTGGCTGGGAAAGGAAGCTCAAGTCAGGGCCGGGGCTTAAGGGCAATGCAAAGTAAATAAGATTGTCTTCTTAAAGATGAGAGATGATTTTTGTGCTTATGTGCTGATAGGGTAGAACCAGTGAGCAGGAAAGATGGAAACAACAGGAGAGAGGGGATGCCCAGTGGAGCGGAGTCCAGAGTAAATGAGCTACGCCAGATCCAAAGGGCCAGGCCTTAAGCTGGAGGAAGACCCCCAATCCCCCGAATCCTTTACCTCCTTTGGGTCCCACAACACCTCAAACACCTTTAGCAATGCCCTTATTTCACAGTATTAGGATTATTTGCTCACTCTCTGGTCCCTGCACCTCTTTCCCCTATACACATACCCTGCCTGGGAGCTCCTAAGGTCCCCTTTTCATCACTGTGACCCAAGCATCTAGCACAGTGATTAGAATCTCCCAGGCACTCAGCTACTTTGAATAAATGGCGCTACTTGCTTGTCCCTCCTTTTAAGCGAGTCTCAGAAACATGATCAGATTCACTGAGAATCATTTCCCTAAAATGCTGAGCTCTGCAGATTGGCCAGGAGGTTGCAGCCTCCTCCCAGGAGAACTCCTTCTGGCTTTGAACCCTCAGCCATTCAAAACACAAACACACTCATACACAGAGCTTGAGCCAGGGGTGAAATGTCAACATCGTCTTGGACTCAAATCAATCAGCTCAATGCTTGGATGCACTAGCTAAGCCACCTCACCCCGGGCCTGCCCTTGCCTATATGGGGGCCCAGGGGGTTCAGTTCCTGTCCTGGCCAGGACTCCAGCTGAAAAGAGAGAGAGAGAGAGAGAGAGAGAGAGAGAGAGAGAGAGAGAGAGAGAGGAAAAATCCCTTACTTAAGTTAAACTTGTCATCTCCTAACGAATTTGTGGCAGATCTTCTCCACAACACCAAGGCAACATGAGATCTGGCCTCTAAAACACTATGGACCAGGCCATCTTCGGTATTGCAGGAAGGGGCCAGCCCAGAGTCCAGCTTGTGTTGGGACCCCTCCCTTGTGTTGGGAAACCTTGGGTGGGATTTCTCAAGACCTCAAATTTTCCAGGTGGCTTAGAGTTAAAAAGCACTCCATCAGGGACAGAAAACCCAGGTTCTAGTTCTGCTTAGGCCACTTCTCAGCTGGATGACCTTGGCCAAGTTGCTGGTTCATAGGCATCTGCCTTCTTCAGATGTCCTCACATAGCAGAAAGTGGGGAAGGAGCTCTCTGCGGTCTCTTTTATAAGGGCCTAATCCCATTCATAAAGGCTCCACCCTCCAAAGCTATTCACCTTCCAAAGGCTTCTCCTCCTAATATCACCACATTGGGGAATAGGTTTCAACATATGAATGGGGCGGGGGCACACCAGCATTCAGCCTATAGCAGCATCGATACCATGGAAATATAGAATAATGTGACTTTTCTAAAGCATAAAGTACTATTTCAAAGGTAAGAAACAATGACATGATGATATGCTTGTTGATAAAAGTGATGGGTGTACCTCTGCTGCCAGCCGACTGAACTAACTGGAGGGACATCTACTGGTGGAAGGCGGCTTAAGGAACTACTTTTAAAATTAAATCTAGTGGTGAAGTAACGGTAGTGTATCCCGTGCTAATGCTTACTTCTTGGATCAGCACTGGCTGATATCATGTTCCAGGTACAGCTTTGACAGAACCCTAATTGAGTGTCAGGGAGTCTTTTGGGCACCACAAAGGGAAACAAATGATGACAACACCCTCTGGCCTCTAGAACCTCTCAGTCTGTCCACGCCAGTGTAATCAGCAACCTTTCTAGGAGCTAATCTGGCACTATGATTCAAAAGCCTTAACCCAATAATTCCGCATAGGAATTTATCCTAAAGAAATTATCAAAGGTATGGACAAAGATTTAGCTAAAAAGATGTCCGTAAAGTTCCAGTTCCAGTAATAATGGAGTAGCTTGTATCAGACTAACTCTACTTTGGATAAAAACTATAAACTCTAGATTTTAAAAATTTTAAACAACTATTTCAAGACACTAGAGACCAACACAAAGCCAGCAGAAACTGGAGGGAACTCAATCCTTGCAAAAAGGGAATAGCACTGACTGAATTCTACATTACATGACTTTTCCCCTGGGTACACACCTCAGTTCAGGCAGTGCAGGGTGGCCAAAACTCAAGTCAAAAACTGCAGTGGTTTAGGTTTAAGGCTGCCAGAGGACATGGAAACTGAGAGAAGAATCTAATAAGGGAGTAGGCACATAGAGCAGAGAGCCCCAAACTCTATGTACAAACTCCCACCGAAATCCTTGGCTGATCCCTGAACCATGCATGTGTAAGTGAGATTCCAATGAGCTCAGTAGAAAACAACAGTGGGAAAGCTACAAAAGCTGAGCCGAGCTATCAGCTGCTACCCAACAGAAGGAAGATGGTTTAGAGCTTGAATCTCTCCAAGTTAGGGGATTTAGTTAACACCTAGGGTTTGCCTTTGAAACCACAGAAAGGCTATGCTTTAGGAGTAAAACTATATCCTAGGTGTAAGGGATTTACATACCCACCCTAATCAAATATAAAAACCAAACCTTAAGAAATTTACAGTAACTTAGCTGCTTGCTAGAACAAAAATCAACAGTCTTCAAGGAAACCAGAATCTCTACAACATATCAAAATGTTCAGTATATAACCAAAATTATTAACATGGAAAGAAAGGAAGGAAGGAAGGAAGGAAGGAAGGAAGGAAGGAAGGAAGGAAGGAAGGAAGGAAGGAAGGAAAAGAAAGAGGGAGGGAGGGAGGGAGGGGAAAAGAAGCAATTGTCACCCAAATCAAGAGAAATGTCAATACAAACAAACCCTAAGATGACCCAAATGTTGGAAATAGAAGATGAGAACTTAAAGTAGCTATTATCTATAAGTTCTAGGATATTAAATAAATTATTGTCAGGATGAGTGAACAGATGAGAAAATCTTATCATGGAAATATAAACAAAAAATAAAGTGGAAATTCGAGAACCAAAAAGTACAATATCTGAAATGAAAATCTCACTCGATGTGCTTAAGAGAAGATTATAGATGTCAAAAGAAAGAGTCAATGAACTTGAAGACAGATCAATAGAAATTATTCAGTCTGAAGAACAGAGAGGGAAAGAACATAACCTAATGACAATATCAAACAATCTAACGTGTGCAAATGGAATCTTGAGAGGACAGGAGAGAATAGGGCGGAAAAATGTTTGAAGAAATAATGAACAAAATTTTCCTAATTTGGTTTTAAAAAATTGACTTATTGATCCAAATGCACAAAGAACCCCAAGCAGGATTAAGAAAACTCTACGTGGTAACATCATAGTCAAACTGCTGAAAGATAAAGTAAAATCTTGAAAACAACAATCTTGAATGTGGCGGGGACCCCATTCATGGAGGGGAAAACAACATATGAGTACAGCAGACTTTTCACCAGAAACAATAAATGCCAAAAGACAATGGACCAACCAATCTGTATAAAGCACTGAAAGAAAAAAAATCATCAATCCAGAATTATGAACTCAATGAAAATATTATTGAAAACAATGGAAAATGAAGTATCGGAGATGATGATGGGAGAAAATGGAGCCCTTGTACCTTGCTGGTGGGAATGCAAAAATGGTGCAGCCACTATGAAAACAGTTTTTCAGTTCCTCAGCAAGTCAAACAAAGAATTACCATATGATGCAGAGATCCTATCCTAAGTACATATCAAAAAAGAATCGAAAACAGGTGTTCAAACAAAAACTTATATGTGAATGCTCATAGCAGCACTATTCACAATAGCCAAAGGTGGAAACACCCCAAATGTCCATCAATGGATGAATGAAAAAACAAAATGTGGTATATCCATATAATGGAATTTTATTCATTATTCAGATATATGCCACAACTTGGATGAAGCTTTAAAACATTATGCTAAGTAAAAGAAGCCAGACATAAAATGTATGGTTCTATTTATATGAAATATCCAGAATAGGCAAATCAACAGAGACAGAAAGCAGATTTGTGGTTGCCAAGGGCTAAGGGAAAGGAGAATGAGGAACGACTATTTAATGGGTATAGGGTTTCCCTCTGGGGTGATAAAAAAAAGTCCTGGAACTAGATAGTGGTGATGACTGCAAAACACTGTGAATGTATTTAATACCACTGAATTATACACTTTAAAATGGTTAAAATAATCAATTTTATGTATGTGTATTTTACCACAATTTAATTAATTAATTAACTAAAATTAAGGCAAAATAAAGACTAAAATAACTTTTGTTTTAGTTGAGAGAATTCATTGCATGCAGATCTGCACTACAAGAAATGTTGAAATAACTTCTTGGGGTTGAGGATAAAGGATACCAGATGGAGGCTCGGAGCTCCAGGAAGAGATTAAAGATCACTGGAAATGCTAACTATGGGATAAATACAAGGCTATTTTTTTTCCTCCTTCCACTTTTTAAAAAGATTATCTGGGGGGAGGCCGGATGGCTCAGGTGGTTGGAGAGCGAGCTCTGAACAACAGGGTTGCCGGTTCGATTCCCACGTGGAGCAGTGAGCTTCGCCCTCCACAACTAGATTGAAGACAATGAGCTGCCACTGAGCTGCCAGAGGGGCAGCCGGATGGCTCAGTTGGTTAAAGTGTGAGCTCTCAACAACAAGGTTGCCGGTTCAATTCCTGAATGGGATGATGGGCACACGCGTGGGATGGTGGGTGCTCTCATGGGATGGTGGGCTGCGCCCCCTGCAACTAAAGATTGAAAACGGCAACTGGACTTGGAGCTGAGCTGCGTCCTCCACAACTAGATTGAAGGACAATGACATGGAGCTGATGGGCCCTGAAGAAACACACTGTTCCCCAATATTCCCCTATAAAAAATTTTTTAAAAAAGATTATCTGACTGGTTAGTGCAAAAATTGTAATATTGAATTGTGAATTTTATATCATATTTAGATTTAAAACGTATGACAATAGTAGCACAAAAGATAGTGGGGGTGGATAAATGGAATTGTACAATTAATAGTTTCTTCCAATTTGCATGTAATAGCCCCATATTTACTCCGTTTAATACAATAAGTTAAGGTAGCAGACTGTAATCCTCAGAAGAACAACTGAGAAATGATACAGAGAAGTATAACTAAATTGCAACAAAGGAAAATATGCAATTTCTGCTTCCAGTCATACTAATTCATACTAACTTGCCCTCCCACCATAAACAATTCAACAATTGGACAAAATTTATGAAACAGATGTTCACAAACATTGAACGTGGCACAATGATTCCTGAGAGAAGAGAAACAAACAAGGTGATTCCTAGAGGTACCTTCTGGACCAGAGCACATGGAGAGGTGACTAAGTAGAACATGGCAATTTCTCTGAATTGAAGAGAAAGAAACCAGAGGTCAGGGAGGCTAAAGCAAATTTGGTGGACAGAATACCAACCAGAAAGTCGAGAATTGTGTAGAAAAATATTCATGGGGTCAAAACTTATTGAACTGTACACTTCTGTTGTGCATAAATAATGTATATGTAATAAGTTGTATGTAAATTACACCTCAATAAATTTAAATTGTAAAATGCATAAGTAATTATTAAAAATTTAGAGAACATGTATAGCGCTGTATCTATGTATAGCCCCATATCTATAAAACCTATGCTATCAAATTCATTTGATAACAATGAATATGCTATCAAAAATTTTCCCACAAAGAAAACTACAGGTCCAGATGGTTTCACTATGAATTCTATTAAACATTGAAGGAAAAAGTAATATGAACTTTACAAAAAAAAAGAAAGTGCTTTCAGAAAATAGAGGAGGAGGGAAATTTTCCTAATTCTTTTTATGAGAACAGCATAACCCTCATAACTAAAAACTAACAGACATTATAAGAAAATTACAGATAAATATCAAATATGGAAATATAAAAAAGAATAATACATCCAAATGAGGTTTATCTCAGTAATAATAATGTTATTCCCAGGAACAAAAGGTTGGTTTAGTATTCTAAATCAATGATATTTGTCTCATTAACAAATAAAGAATAAAAATATATGATCACCTTAATATAGATGCAGAAAAAAACATTTGACAAGATTCAGTACCTATACTCTCAACAAACTAAGAATAGAAGTGATTATCTTCATCTGATAAATAGCATATGTGAAATATCTACTACTAACAACATACTTAATAATAAAATATTGAGAACTTCCCCACTATGACCAGAAACAGGGCAAATATGTCTGTTCTCACCACTTCTATTAAACATTTTACTAGAAGTTCTAGCCAGCCCAATAAGGCAATAAGAAGAAATAAAAGTCATAAAGATTTGAAAGGAAGAAGCAAAAATGTCTTTATTCACAGAGGACATGATAGTTTTGGTAGAAAATACAAAGGAATCAATAAATAAGCTATTAGAACTAATAAATAAATTTATCACAGTTTTTGTATACAATGTAAATATTTTAAAATCAAATATATTTCTATATACTAGCAGCAAAAAAATTAGAAAATGAAAATTTTAAAAGCATTTCCACATTTTAAAAAGAACCAAAAATACAAAATATTTAGAAATAAATTTAATAAAAGACAAGCATGCTCTCTACTCTGAAAACTACAAAACATGGCTGAGAAAAATTTTAAAAAGCCTAGATAAATGGAAAGCTATACCATGTTCAGGAATCAGCAGACTCATTATTAAGATATCCAATCGTCCAAAATTGGACTATAAATTTATCACAATCCTAATCCCAACCCCAACAGACAGCTTTTTGTAGACATTAATAATTTGATTGTAAGATTTTTATGAAAATGCAAAGGAACTAGGGTGGTCAAAACAGTCTTAAAAAAGAAGAAACTACAATTACATTCCATTTCATTCCCACTAGAATAGCTAAAAGTAAAAAGACTAATACCACCAAATGTCGGCAAGAATATGGAACAACATTTGGAACATACTTTGTGAGAATGTAAACTGTTAAAACCTCTTTGGAAAAAAGTTTGGCTATTTCTTATAAAATTAAACAACTCAATTTAAAATGGGTAAAAGTCTTAGACACTTCACACACAAAAATAAATGGTATAAGAATGGCTGGTAAGTATATCAGGTAGGCGTACAAATAGATGCTCAACATCATTAGTCAGCAGGGAAATGAAAATTCAAATCACAGTGAGAGAGCATTTCACACCACTGCAATGGCTAAAATAAAAAAGACTGACAACACCAAATGTTGGCAAGGATTTGGAGCAATTGGAACATACTTTCCCGGTAGAAGTGTAAAATGGTAAAACCACTTTGGAAAAGAGTTTGGCTCTTTTTTATAAAAGTAAACATATACCACAACCTAGCAATTCCACTCTTAGGGATTTACCCGAGGGAAATAAAAACATATGTCCACAGAAAGACATAAACAAGAATGTTCACAGAAGCTTTCTTCATAAAGCCGAAAACTAGAAACATCCCAAATATCAATCCACAGGAGAATGAATGAATAAAATTGTGGTTGTTAATGGTATAATACCCAGTAACATTAATGAATAAACTACTGATACACATGTAACAGCATGAACACATCTCAAAAATTATTTTAAGTGAAAGAAACTATACACAAAAGGGAATTATATTATATGATTCCATTTATATGAAGTCCAAGAATAGGTAAAACTGATCTGTGATGATAGAAACTAGAACAGTGGTTGCTTAGGGGTGGGAAATATCTGGGAGATGATGGAAATGTTTATGCATTTATCAAACTCATCAAATTGTACATGCAAGATTAGTGCATTTCAGTGTGTGTTAATTTTACCTCAGTTAAAAAGAAGATGTTTACAACAATGTTATTGATAATTTAATATTGGAAGCAACTTAAATATCTTGTAATAGCAGTGTAGTTAATAAAGTGTGTAACCAAATTCCGCAGCCACTAAAAATGATACTATAGAAAGCTGTGTATTGACGAGGAGAGATGTTCATGACAACTTTTTTGAAAAAGAAAGTTATCAAACAACATGTACATTACAACTGACGTGTAAGCACAGAAAACGGGCTGGAGGCATTTCACCGAAGTGAAACTTGAGGTTATCTTAAGAGGATGTTTTCCCTTTTCTACACATGTACTTGCTTTTTTAATAAGAAAAAATATATATTTCTAGATATGTAAATATACTTATAGATAAAGATTCATAGATACAGTTAATTTTCATTATTCATGGTCGTTATGTTCTATAAAGACACCAGGAACTCTGAATTAGCAAATACTGAACCATTGCTCCTAAGGGAAGTACAGGGTTAGGCTCTTACCTCCAAGCGTCCGGTCACAATATTTTCATCAACGGATCAATATGTGACCTTGTTTTATGTGTACTTCTATTTAAAAATGCCTTATTAAATATATACGGTTCATTCATTAACATTGAACTCACAGCCAACAGTGCCAATACCTGAACAAATCTCATATAACACATGTATTTTCTCCAAAAGGCACATCATAGCCGTTTTGCACTTAGGAACAACTATATATGTTCCCTACGCTTGGGAACATTTTAAACAATGGGATCACCCAAAAAAGCATAAAAATGTGGAATACATGGCATTAAACAGATCTTGAAAAGGACACTTGTTTGCAGTGTAAGAGTTGAAACAAGAAGGCAGAGCCGTTGCGACCTCAGTTGGGAGAATGAGAGTTGGGTGACTCAAATAGTTTACCACTCTATGCATATCTGTGAAAGACCACGAAAGTGCCGCAAGTATTTATTGATTTGGGGGGTTACAAGTAAACTTCAGCAAGTAGGCCAATTCACAGATACAGAATGTACAAATAATTAGGGTCAACTATATATAGACATATCTATGAAGGATAGTATCCCCAAGCCTTTAGCCTGCACTCCTGGGGTATCCGGGGAGGAAAGAAAAGAGGCTAGTAGGAAGAAGGACCTGGGGAGACACAGAAAGGAGGGTGCAGGCCCAGAAAGAGGCCACCTGGGCGGTGGGAGCCTCCTACCCCTAGGCAATCACGAGTCCTGAGTCATAAGACCAGAGGCCTGAGCACTTGGAAGGAAGACCAGACACAGTCAAAGAAAAAAGATGCTTCTCCTGGAAAATCTCATCTGACCCAAAGCAAAACACACCTCTGAGAGGCAACAATGGGACTGAGTGGGAATAAATGGCCCAGGATCCTGCACAGCCATCTTAGGAATGTGCTTCAGGTCACAGGCACTGCCTTGATTTCACCTTTTGTCTTTATTGTTTCGTTTTCAGGAATGTAGAATCTTTACAAAGGCTTTCAGGAGCCAGTCCCAAACTCAGCTCAGGTCCTCACACTCCCAGGAATCCTCACCCGCTCAGGAACCCTCGTGCTCACAGCTAGTAAGGAGCCACGTGACCTTGAGGCTTTCTGAAGGAGGCACAACTCATCCTTCGCCCTTCGCCCTTCGCTGGACATGCCCTCTGGGCTTCATCCACTCATCTGCAAGAAGGCTTACCCAAAACATGGAAATAGGGCAAAAAGGAGATGGCCTCACCTTTTCATGTCATGCTAGCGCGCTCTCTAATGAGCCTAAGTGCCACTGACTCCCTGGGAGAATGTCACTTTGTTTATTTACCACATATTACGAATTACAGCCCAGGTTCTGCAACATTGGACGGTAACTTGTACAAAACTGGTAAGGTGCAAGTGATTTCTGCTCAGTAGAGAGGATAGCCCAAAGGTTTTGTTTTTTATTGTCCTATAGTGATATTATTTCATATATATATATAATATACTTCACATTATATATATATTTGTGTTTGTATATATATTAACATTATATATAATATACATATATAATTTATAGACATAATGATATATAATATAAATATAAAATATAATGGATTAGAAAATGTAATGGATATATCAGTGATGGATTGAACTTACCCAGAGAGAGGTCTGGCCTTTGCACATGGCTTCTGGGAGGTGATCCCTAAACCCTTGGAAGGGCCTGCTGATGAAAGTGGCTTTGTTGACCTGGGAAACTTGGGACATGCCAGTCTATGCTAACAATGTGATATTTAGGACATCGCTGGGCCACGCAGTGCCAGCTCAACCTCCAAAAGGGCGAGGAACCCCTCAGCCATGTAGGCAGTCACCAAGTGTTCGAGGTCTGACAATTAAGTTCGTGAACTTGTTGCATCGATGTTGCTAACCTTTTCTTGATATCAGAGGGATTATTCATTATGCATTTTCTAACTGTACAAACAGTTAGCCAAAGTGACTATTTGGAAGTGCTGAAAAGGCTGCATGAAAAAGTTAGACGACTTGAACTTATCTCCAACAATTCATGGCTCTTGCATCACGACAATGCACCAGCTCACACAGCACTGTCTGTGAGGGAGTTTTTAGCCAGGAAACAAGTAACTGTATTGGAACACCCTCCCTACTCACCTGATCTGGCCCCCAATGACTTCTTTTTTTACCCGAAGATAAAGGAAATATTGAAAGGAAGACATTTGGATGACATTCAGGACATCAAGGGTAATACGACGACAGCTCTGACGGCCATTCCAGAAAAAGAGTTCCAAAATTGCTTTGAAGGGTGGACAAGGTGCTGGTGTCGGTGCATAGCTTCCCAAGGGGAGTACTTTGAATGTGACCATAGAGATATTCAACAATGAGGTAGGTAGCACTTTTTCTATGATGAGTTCGTGAACTTCATTGTCTGACCTCATATACGTGACTGCGGGCCATTGACAATTCTGGCTCAGGGAACTTCCCTGGTTGGCAATACCCCAAGCACGTTGTCACAAGTCATTGCTGGGAGAGGCTAACGCTGGGGGGAGGGCGGGGGACAACTGAACGCTCTGAGTGTGGACCCCTCGTGGACTCTGCCCCCTGCATCTCTTTCCTGGTCTGATTTTAATCTGTCTCCTTTCACTGTAATAAACCATAAACATATTCATGAGTTCTGTGAGCCCTTCTAGTGAATTATCAGACCTGAAGGTGGTCTTGGGGCACCCCAATCAGCATATATACCAGTTTCTGTAATCCTCTTTTGAATCAGCTCTGCCATTCTGTTGGTTCCCTCATCAAATGAGTTCAATAAAACACATGCTCACTATTGACTTGTGTGAGAATTATGACTTAAACATTTTTAGACTTATACTTCATTTAGTAGTTCGTTCATTTCTCTAATAAAGAGATTATGAAGAGAGATGAAAAACATATATGCTCTAGTGCTGCAGTGGTTTCCAGGAGACAGAGGAAGGGGCCCCATTTGGGCCGGGACCAGTAACCCTTAGAAGAACCAGACAGTCCCACAGGGTGGCAAGAGGCAGACACACGATTATAGTCACCTCAGGCAATTGTGGGGGGCAGGTGGCCAGGGGGAGCCTGGAGGCTCTGGGAGCTGAGAGAAGGGCCTGGAAGCCTTCCTAATGCTGTAGGAGGGCTTACAAAAGTGATGCCATGACGGTAAACCAGTACTCCACTGGGCGGAGCCCGACGGTGCTCATTTCAGTGATGGTTGAAAATCGCCCAGTCAGCTACTTAAGGGTAAATCAATCACTTCTCTCCAAACCCTTGCCTCTCCAGCCTCTTGCGGAATCTAGAGAACAGGTCTACTCTGTTCTGTTAGAGGGACCAGATATCTCTCCCCACAGCCATGCACTGACAGGTGCTCTGAGGACTTCATACCTCAGCGAGGGAACTGGTGTGAGTTGTGTTCATTCAACACGTAAAGTACGGGTCCTGCCACCCACGCCTCCACCTGGAGGGACCCAGCCTTCCCTCACCCCTCACCCTTGAGCTCCCCACTGCTCCTCCCCAAGGAAAGGCCCGGGGCTGTCCTGTGCCCCGAAGGCTACCCACCCTCCACTCCCAGGATCAGGCAGCTCGCAAATCAGGACCCTTTCACATCCCAACCCCTTCCTTCAGCTCAGCTTTGGGCCACAGGCCCATGGAAGCACCATCATCATCGCTATTACTGCTAGTTCTGTTGTTATGTTATTAGGCAGTTTATAATAAAAGCACATATCTAACTTATATTATAACTTACTATAACTGTATTATCACCTTGCTTATATTATAAAAGCATATATATAACAAAATCAGTAAGTTAGGTAATGAAAAAGATGAGAGAGAATAATTCTGTTAGAAAGTCAAGGTTGATGAGAACTACTGTTTCCAATAAAACTGACCCCTGAGGCCATGGTGTTCCCACCGGGAACAAGGTGGGCTGCAAACCTGTTCGTTAGGCAGGCCCTGCTTTCCCAGCCTACGAGCACGGCACAGATTTGCCGTTGGCCATCTCTGACTTCCATCTGAGTGCAGCTGTCTGGCTCCATCAGGCTCCAGAGCCAAGCTGAGGCCAGCCCAGGCATTGGAAGGAAGGCTCGGCTCCAGGCCCCGTTGTCCTGTCCTCCCACTGGGCACCAGCCGGGCAGAAGGGCAGGGGCAGCCGGGAGAGACCTTCCTTCTGCTGCCGCCCGCCAGGTTTATCTGCCTCATTCTACAACAGACATGGCTCCAAGGCTGGTGGACCCCCATCTGCATTTGCTCAGAGCCCAAACTTCCTGCTCTGCCTGCCCCAATTTCTGGGTAAGTCAGAGCCAGAGAGGAAGCAATAGGCTGTAAGGCAAATCCTTTCCCCCAGGCCAGGGCACATGGGTCTCCTCCATCACCTACCCAAACTATGCACATAAGGGCCCCATCTCAGTGCCACGGGCAGGGTGGCAGGCTCCCCCCAGTTTGGCCAGTCCAGAGCACTTGGTTCTGAGGTGCTTGGGAAAAGGAAGGAAGAAATGTGGAGGAACAAAGACATGCTCACAGGAGAAGGGCAGGGGAAGAAGCCCCCAGGACTCTGAAGCCCAGCCCGGCCAGTGTCCCGTCCCCTGCCCTTTGTGCCCCAGTGGACTCACCCTCATCACAGTTGCTCCCGGTAAAGCCAGGGCAGCACCTCCACTCCAGCGCCGTCACCGTTCGGTAGGACACTCTGTATGTGGGTCTGATCAGAGTCCTGTAACTAACACAAGGTCAGCGTCAGGACAGTGTGAGCACCCAACTGCCCACCCCCAGACCCCACCCCTGCAGAGCTGGCCCAGCCCAGGGCTCTGGGAGCCGCCCCAGCTCTGTGCCACTGGCTGTGTGGCCCTGGGCAAGTGACCACCCCTCTCTATGCCAAATGTGTTCTCGAGTTCCTTCCAGCTCTGTCTTCCTGAAAGTCTCCAAGGGTGAACACCTGTGATGAGGAAACGTCCTGCACACTGATGCTATGGTCTGAAGTGTGTCCCCCGGGATTCATTTGTTGAAGCCATAAGCCCCCAAAGTGACTATATTTGGACATAGGGCCTTTAGGAGATATTTAAGGTGAAATGAGGTTGTAAGGGTGGGACCCTAATCCAGTAGGACTGGTGGCTTTATAAGAAAAGGAAAAAAAGAGAGTCACTCTCACACACTGAGGAAAGGCCATGTGGGGACACAGCAGAAGACATGCCTGAGAAAATAAATGTCTATTGTTGAAGCCCGCAGTCTATGATGCTTTGTTATGACAGCCCAATAATGAATATGGAAAAGAAAAATAACCTGCACAACTTCCAACTACCCACAAATGACTGAATTCCAATCTTTTCCCCAATTGTTATTTCTTCTTGTTGATTCATCCAATGAACACTTATTAAGCACCAACTACATGCCGTACTGTGGTCGCAGACTGATAAAACTGTCCCCGCCCTCAAGAAAATCACAGCCTAATGGATGAGAGAGACTTCAGTGACAACTTACAATCCAGCAGTTGTGACCCTTACAGCAATAAAATGTTCTGCAAAATGCTATGGATTCCATGGTCAGATTTCATAGTCCTACAGTTTTCAATTTTTTCTTAAAAATAAGTTTGATGCTTATTTTGTATCAAATGTATCTTGGAATTTTGTGAAACTCCAAGAACAGTGACTATAACACGTATGACCCAATTTCACAAGGAGGGCAAATTCAGCCTTATTATTTGCTTCTTATTAACATGACTCATTATAATTTTGCTGCTTAATCAAGTTGGCACAACTTCTTCTCGAATGCAAAACTACGTGACTTCACAAAATCTGAATCTGCTGACACCAAGCAACTTCATCGGTAAATGGAAAAATTATTAATTAACTGGTAGCAGCAGGCACGCTGTTTTGAGACGCACTGTTGACAGGAAAACACACAAGTCATGTCCTGAATTTCAGAAATACTGCACTGAATCTGAACAATCCTGTTACACTAATTTCTCTTAAAAAAAAATCCTCTCACTCATGTTTCGTACACATTCCAACAAATCGGCTTCCGTCTGGATATCTAAGAGGGGTGTGGCTGTGTGCAGCCAGGGGCAGGAACCTTCAAGCGAGGGGCCAGAAGTCTACATACAGAGGTGCCCACAGCTGAGCCCTGGAGCGCAAATCCAGGTCTTTGGACTCTCAGATCCCCCCACAGGAAGCAGCTGGTGTAGGCCCTGGGGGTTGGGTGTGGCAGAGCGTTGTGATCACCACTCCTTACAGCAGGTGGCCTGGTGGGACATAGGTGGGTTGGTGAGCCTGCGTCCAAGGAGTACAAACAGACTGAACTGCATAACAAACAACACACGCTTTCACACTCATAACACAGATTCATTCACACAGTCACACATCCAGTCACATGCATACACATACTCACGTGCTTTCACACACATACACACTCAACACTCACATGTTCTCATTCACAGGCTCAACCCTCACACCTCCTTCCTTTCAGGCTGATGCAGGTCTCCCAGCCTGAAACGGGCCGAGCTGGGAGAAGGGAGAAGCTTTAATTTAGTTTAAAAATTCCATTTTTATTGTGGTCATCATTTCACGATGTATATAAATCAAACCATCATGCTGTACATCTTAAACTTATACAGTGACATACATCAATTATTTCTCAATAAAACTGGAAAAAAACAACAAAAACAAAAACAAAAAAAAAGATATCGATTCTAAAATTCATTCCTGGAGTAAGATTGTTGCTCCAGCTGAGAGAACCTGCAAAGCTTCAGAATACACGCAGGGCTGACATGCAGGGCACAAAGGGGTCAAGTAGCTTGCTGCTCATGTCCTGCCAAGTGAATGTGATTCCATGAACGGGTCCCCCCATAACCTCAGCACCACGGGGTAGACGGAGCCCTAGGCGGCAGGGCACAAGCCCTGGGCTTTGGGCTCTGTCCTTAGTTCACCACTTGGATTTGCACACATTTCTTAGTCCCTCTGAGCCTGTCGCCTGGTCTGCACGATGGAGACCAGGATGTGGAGTATGAGGCTCGCTGGAAGGGCATGTGTGCAAGGCACTGGACGCAGAAAGAGACACACAGGTGCTAGGTTTACAAAACGTAGATCTGAGCTCGTGCCTCTTGGGCTGCACCCTTTAATATCCCCACGGTGATTAGGAGAGTCCGAGCTGCTTAGCCACCTGTGCAGGTCCTTCTCCAGCTCACACAGCCCCCTGTGCCACAGGCCACCCCTCAGCCTCCAGCCCACGAGTTCTCCAAATGCGCCAGGCATTCTCCAGTCCATGCCTTGAACGATGATGGTGATTAAAGATAGTAGTAATATGGATGGATATAAGAGTTTTGATTGAATGTTCACCATGTACCAGGCACTGTTCTGAGTGTTTTATATTTGCTGACTCATAACAACCCTAACAGGTGGACACTATTACTATTCCTAACTTATAGATGAGAAAACTGAGGCACAGAGAGGTTAAGTAACTTTCTCAAGATCACACTGCTAGAAGGTGGTGGAAACGAGGTCCAAATGCAGGCAGAACTGGCAGAGCCTAGTAATATTAGTTTGCGTCCATTCAGTACGGGGGAACATTTTTCCTCCCTACAGCTGCACAAGGTACCAACCTTGAGCCCCTGAACCAGAGGGAGAGCTCGTCCCCCAGAGAAAGTCTTTCTGCCCCTCATTCTGAGGCCACGGACCGGCCTGTCCCAGTCTGGGACCAGAAGGAACCAGATGGCCTGTGAAGTCCTAGAGCAGGGCACACCAGTAGGTGGCACTGCTTCATCAGCCCAGAGGGCTAGGGCTCACCGTGTCTGCCCCCTCCAGTCTCACCTGAAGGCCAACCGCCGGCTCAGTGTTGGTGCCTTGTCCCCCAGTCTGGGCAAGAACCTGAAGAGGTTACCCTCCTGCGTCCATGAAGAACTCTCAGCCCTTCCGCTAGGGTCCAGTCCGAAAACCCAGTGGTCTTTCCAAAATGCAGACCCAGTTTTTATGACTGTCCTCTCAAAACCTTCCAAACTTTCGAGGCCAGTAAATAAGACCTTACCTACCTTGCCACCACCAGCCAAGGCTCCAACTTCCAGTATACAAGCTGTTCTTCCTGTCCCTGGGCCTTTGCATGTGAAGGCTGCCTACCTGCCCTTCTCCTTTACTCTGCCTGAGAAAAATCCCCAAGAGCTTTGAGGGTGTGATTCAAATGTCCCCTCCTCCTCCTGGCCAGAGTTCACAGGCTCTCTTCTCAGCCCTCCCACAACACATGATACAGAGCTTGGTTTTAACCCACACTCCTCCGTGCGCTCAGCAGATACATACCAAGAGCCTGCTGTGTGCCAGGTGCTTGGGATACAAGAATGAAGAAGGCAGGCACACTCCGTCAGAGCTCGCGGCACTACGAGTCACATATCACACGTGACTGTGACCACATACGGTGACAAGTTCTATGGAGGGAATAGTACTGAGTTCACTCCTCACACTATGATGGAATTGTTTTCTTCTGTGATTAAAATATAATTTACATACAGTAAAATAGGTAAATCTGATGTTTAGCTCAATGAACTTATACCTATGGGTACACCAACACTCCCATCCCTCAAAAGTCCCCTTGTGCCCCCTCCATACTGATGACCCGGCCCCTACACATAACCACTCTTCTGACTTCTCTCACCAGAGATTAGTTTTTTTGCCTGTTCTAAAATTTCATACAAATGAACTCTTACAGCATGCAATCATTTGTGTTTGCTTTGTTTCACTCATGCATTATGTCTGTGAGGTTCATCCATGTTAAGTATAGAACTATTTCGTTCCTTTTTATTGCTACATAATATTCCATTATATAACTATACCATTCTCCTGTTGATGGACATTTGGGTTGTTTCCAGTCTTGGGCTATGATGGAAAAAAAGACGCTATGAGGATGCTCATATAAGTCTTTGTAAACAGATGTTTCCATTTCTCTAGAGTGTATGTACCTAGGAATAGAATTGATGGGACACACGTTAACTTTAGTAGATGCTACAAACAGGTTTCCAT
Organism: Rhinolophus ferrumequinum; assembly: GCF_004115265.2. Taxonomy (NCBI): domain Eukaryota; kingdom Metazoa; phylum Chordata; class Mammalia; order Chiroptera; family Rhinolophidae; genus Rhinolophus; species Rhinolophus ferrumequinum. The sequence goes on along the minus strand of NC_046290.1, from coordinate 91,476,668 downwards.
GACCTGTTTGGACGAACCCATTCACACACCTAGCAGCAGTGTATGAGTTCCAGTTGTTCTATGACCTTTCCAAGGTTTGATACTTTCAGTCATTTTCATTTTAGTCATTCCAGCGTGTATGCAGTACTCTCGTTATGATTTTAATTTGCAATTCCTGTTGACTAAATAAAGTAACCTCTTTTTATGTTTGTCACTTGAATATCTTTTTTGTGAAGTGCCTGTTCAAGACTTTTGCCCACTTTCACATTGGGTTTTGTGTCTTTTCCTTATTGATTTGTAAAACATATATATTCTTTTTTTTTTTTACCATGGGATTTGGATTTTATTTGGTACAACCATACGTCATATATTTTATGGGATTTTACTTGTTTTTAAAAGATTTTATTGGAGAAGGGGAACAGGACTTTATTGAGGAACAGTGTGCACTTCCACCAAGTCAAGTTGTTGTCCTTTCAGTCTTAGTTGTGGAGGGCGCAGCTCAGCTCCAGGTCCAGTTGCCATTGCTAGTTGCAGGGGGCACAGCCCACCATCCCTTGCGGGACTCGAAGAATTGAACTGGCAACCTGGTGGTTGAGAGCTGGTGCTCCAACCAACTGAGATATCTGAGCATCCGGGAGCTGAACAGCAGCTCATTGATTTCATTCTAGTTGTGGAGGGCACAGCTCTCTGGCCCATGTGGGAATCGAACCAGCAGCCCCGTTGCCCAGAGCTCGCGCTCTAACCAACTGAGCCATCCGTCCGCCCCAATATATATCTTTATAGGAGACCTTTGTCACATATATGTATTGCAAATGTTTCCTCCCAATCTGTGGCTTGCCTTTTCATTTTCTTAAAGGTGTATTTATTGAGGAAAAACTGAGGGTTGCTAGATGGGCGGGAGGGGTGGGGGGTGGGGGGGAGGGTGAAGGGATTGGAGGGCAGTCGGTGACCACAGGATGGCCACGGGGTTTGAAAATTAATCTGGGGAACGTAATTTGGTGGTTACCAGAGCGTAAGGGGGTTGGGGGGGGGATGAGGGTGAGGGGGATCAAATGTATGGTGATGGAAGGGGAGCTGACTCTGGGTGGTGAACACACAGTGTGACTTATGGATGATGTGATACAGAATTGCACACCTGAAATCTATGTAATTATACTAACAATTGTCACCCCAATAAATTAAAAATAAATTAAAAAAAAAAGAAAGGTGTATTTATGATAATTAGTTTTTAATTTTGATGAAGCCCAATTTACAAATTTTTAAAATTTTATTATTTGTTGGGTAGAAGTCAAGGTTCATTGTTGTTCATTTGGCTATCCACTTGCTCCAGTATCAAGAAGGTCAAAAAAAAAGACCTTCTTTTCCCCCACTGAAGTATTTTAGCGCCTTGTTGACAACCAAATGATTGTTTAAATGTGTATCTGTTTCTGGACTCTGTTCTGTTCCATTGATCTATTTTTCTATCCTTGCACCAAAACCACACTGTCTTAATAAATGTAATTTTATAGTAAGTTTTAAAATCTGGTGGTAATGTAAATCTTCCAACTTTATTCTCCTTCAAGATTGTCTTAGGTTTCTCGGTCCTTTACATTCCCACAGATTTTTAAATTGACTTATCAATTTCTGCAAAAAATAAAAAAACCCACTGTGATTTTGATAAAGATCACATGAAATCTATAGATCAATTTCTAGAGAACTGACATCTTAATAATATTGAGTCTTCCTATCCATGAATATGGCAGAACTTTCCATTTACTTAGATCTTTCATTTTTCTCAGCAGGGTGCATATCTTTTGTTAAATTCACTCCTAAATATTTGTCTTCATCTGCTCAGACTGCCATTACAAAATATCATAGACTGGATGGCTTAAACAACAGAAATTTATTTTCTCACAGTTCTGAAGGCTGGGAAGTTCAAGATCAAGATTCCAGCCAATTCAGTTTCTGGTGAGGACTCTTCCTGGCTAGCAGACAGACCCTTTCTCACTGTGTCCTCATGTGGTCGTGCGTGTGTGTGTGTGTGTGCGTGTGTGTGTGCGTGTGTGTGTGTGTGTGTGTGTGTGTGTCTGTAGGGAGACAGAGAGAGAGAGAGAGAACATGCGCTCTGGTGTGTCTTCTTATAAGGACACTAATCCTATTGGATCAGGGCCCCCCACCTTTGTAACTTCATTTAACCTTAATTATTTCCTTAGGGACCCCATCTTCAAATACAGTCACATTGGGGGTTAGGGTTTCAACATATGAATTTGGGGGATACAAACATTCACCCCATAACAGTATTAATGATTTGGTTTTATTTTTTTTTCCTGTACCTGAAGGTTTTTTACATTTCACTTTCCACTTGCTTCTGCTAGTAAATAGTTATTCATTTATTTGTATATTAACCTGTGTCTTTGTCCGTCCAGGCTGCTACAACAGAATACCATAGACTGGGTGGCTCATAGATACCGTGTTTTCCCAAAAATAGAACCTAGCAGGACCATCAGCTCTAATGCATCTTTTGGAGCAAAAATTAATATAAGACCCAGTCTTGTTTTACTATAATATAAGACTGGGTCTTATACGACATAATAATATAATATAATATAACATAACATAATATAATACCGAGTCTTATATTAATTTTGGCTCCAAAAGATGCATTAGAACTGAGTGTCCGATTAGGTCTTATTGTCGGGGAAACAGGGTAACAGAAATTAATTTTTCATGGTTCTGGAAGCTGGGAAGCCCAAGATCCAGGCACTGGCAGATTCTGTATTTAGTGAGGATCCACCTCCTGGTTCATAGACAACCATCTTCCTGCTGTGTCTTCACATGTGGGAAGGGGCGAGGGAGCTTTCTGGGGCCTCTTTTATAAGAACACTAATCCCATTCATGAGGGCTCCCCCCTCATGACCTAATCACCTTGGGGGTTAAGATTTCAACATATGAATTGAGAGGAGTGGGAAACACTTGTACCCAGTGACCTTGATAAGTTCATTTATTAGTTCAAGTCCTATATCTGCCTTTTCCTTTGATTTTTCTATGTACATAATAATGTCATCTGTGGATAAAGAGTTCTTTATATCTTTGTTTCTGAGCTGTATGCCTTTTATTTCTTCTCCTTGTGTTATTGCCTATAGTATAATGTTGAATAGAAGTGATAATGGTGATCCTTTTCTTGTTCCCATACTAAGGGGGAATGTGTACAATATTTCATCAATTAAGTATGAAGTTAGTTGTACGTTTTATTGTAGATACTATTTATTAGATGGAGGACAGTCCCTTCTATACCTTGTTTGCTGAGAGATTTTTTTTGTTAATCATGAACGGGCACTGAATTTTATGAAATGATTTCTCTACATCTATTGAGATGATCATACAGTTTTTCTCCTTTATTCTGTTATTTTGATTAATTGTATTAATTAACATTCAAATGTTAAACCAACCTAGCATTCCTGGGATAAGTCCCACTTGGTCATGATAGATTAACCTTTTTATGCCTCACTGAATTCTATTTTCTGTTATTTCATTTTGAATTTTTACGACTATATTCACTGGGGACATAGTTAGAATTCTTTATCTCTTGAAAAAAACGTAAGAAACTGATAACAGGGATCACCTCCAGGATGGGTGGGGTCCTTAGTTTTCACTGTATACTTGTTTCTTCTTTTTGGAGTTTGAATTTTATGCCTTTTAAATCACTCAAAAAGGAATAAAATGCAGAGAACCATATGATTTCACTGATATGTGGTATATAAACCAAAAACAACCAAAGAACAAGACAAACAAATGAGAAACAAGAACTCCTAGGCACAGACAATAGTTTAGTGGTTACCAGAGGGTAAGGGGGGAGGGGGGTGGGAGATGAGGGTAAGGGGGATCAAATACATGGTGATGGAAGGAGAACTGACTCTGGGAGGTGAACACACAATGGGATTTATAGATGATGTAATACAGAATTGTACACCTGAAATCTATGTAATTTTACTAACAATTGTCACCCCAATAAATAAAAAAAAAAATTGATACATGGGGAAAAAAAGGAATAAAGTATAAATGCTAAATAAAAAACAGATGATGCTATTATAGACTGCACGTTTATGTCTGTCCCCCCACCAATTCATATGTTGAAACCCTAACCCTCAAAATGTTCGTATTTAGAGGTGGGGCCTTTGGGAGGTATTGGGTTTAGATGAGGTCATAAGGGTGGGGACCCTGTGGTGGGATTGATGTCCTTATAACAAAAAGAAGAGATCAGAGCTCTCTCTCTCTGTTTCTTCCATGTAAGGACACAGAAAGCAGCTGTCTGTAAGCCAGAAAGAGGGACTTCACCAGGAACCAAATCTGCCAGTACCTTGATCTTGGAAGTCCCAGACTCAAGAACTATGAAAAATAAATGTCTGTTGTTTCAGCTACCTTGTCTATCACATTTTGTTACAGCAGCCCAAGTGGACTAATACAGATTTACATTAAATGTTTAACACAAATTCCAGGAAGGAGATACAAAGGCTAATAAATGTTAGCTATTATTATGGTTAGTTTTATGTGTCAACTTGACTGGACTAAGGGATGCCCAGAAATCTGGTAAAACATTATTGCTGGGTGTGTCTGTGAGGATGTTTCCAGAAAAGATTAGCATTTGCATTAGTGGAGTGAGTAAAGAAGATTACTGTTGGTGGAAATGTAAACTGGTGCAGCTACTATGGAAAATATAGTATGGAGGATTCCTTAAAAAATGAAAAATAGAATTGTTGTATGATACAGCAATCCCACTTCTGGGCATATATCCAAAGGAAACCAAACCAGTATCTGCATCCCATGGTCCTTGCAATATCATTCGTAATGGTCGAGATAACCTAAGTGTCCAACAACAGAGGAATGGGTAAAGAAAATGTGATCCCAATACATTTAATTTTTAAGTTTCATAAAGAAAGAAAATGTGATCTATATACACATATACACAATGGAATATTATTCAGCCATAAAAAGAAGGAAATCTTGTCATTTGAGACAACATGGATAAAACTAGTGGACAGTATACTAAGTGAAATGAGCCAAACACAGAAATACAAATGTCTCATGATCTCATACATGGAACTAAAAAAAGAAAGATAAAGCTCAGAGTAACAAAGAGTAGAAAGGTGGTTACCAGAGGCTAGGAGGTGGGGGAATACAGGGTGTGTTGATCAAATGGTACAACTTTTCAGTTATAAAACAAGTGAGTTCTGGAAACCTAATGCACAGCATGGCCACTATAGTTAATAACAATGTGTCACATACTTGAAATCTGCTAAGAGAGTAGATCCCAAGTGTTCTCACCACACAGAAAGACATGGTAACGATGGGAGGTGATGGATACGCTAATTCGCTTATTGTGATAATCATTTCATAGTGTGTATATACTATATCAAAACATCATGTTGTATACCTTAAATATACACAATTTTTATTTGTCAAGAAGAAACAAACAAAAGTGCACACACACAGAGTCCTGAGGGCCTATGTGAGATAAGAGGTAAGGCTGTTTCCAAGGGGCAGAGAAGCCTCCTGCCCCACTTCCACCCCTCACCCCGGGGAACGATCCCTTTCAGGTCAGAACAGCACCCGACCACCCCCACAATAAGACAAACAGCAGTAATCCCAGGGTCTACAGACTTCCTTTCATCTCTGTCCCGCCTTCAGAGCCTCCTTCCCAGACAGCAGCAATGGCCCATAAGTGGCACGCCAGCTTTCACACCCACCTTCAGTATTTCAGACTGCACAGAGAAGCGCCAGTGGTGTTTTCAAAGCACAAGTTTCCTTCATAGCCCTGCCTACCTTCTCTTCAATCTTAGGACAAAACCCGAATCCTTAGTACACCACGTGGACATCTAAGATCCAGCCACTATCCACCTTGGCTGCCTCCCTGCTTGTCCTTCCCCCAGACAGAGCTCTTAGCAGAGCTCCTTCCCATGTCAGGGCTTGTCATCCGCTGTTCCCTCTGCCTGAGACTCCCACTAACTCCCAGGGCTCCCCGGGGCTCCCCAGAAAGCCCACCTCCTCTGGGAGGCCCTCCTTGACCAGCCTACTCTCAGTTCCACCCACCCCACTGTCGGCTGGGTCCCCTCGATTTACACTGTCATAGAACTGTGTTTTCTCTTCCAAACACTTATCACCCTTATAATTATACACCCATCAGGCAATCATTTGCCTGACATCTGTCTCCTCCACTAAGCTGCTGGCTGCACCCCAGGCCTAGCTCAGGGTGGGGCACATCATATGCACTCAATAAAGATGGGTGGAATGAGTGAAACAATCAATGAATAGTGTGTGCCAGACGGAGTCCCAAGCTGGGAACTGCACTGCTGACCAAGACGTGGGACTCCCTGGAGGAGCTCAGGGTGTTTGGCTGGGGGACACCCATGGAAACAGATGGTAACAGGCGTGGGGGCAGGGCTTGGCCACTTCTACCAGGAGGGGCCAGAAAAAGCCTCCCACCTCGGAAGGACCTCAGGGTGAGAACACAGCCAGCACCAGAAAAGCCAGAAGGTTATTTGGGATAAAATTTGATGCATTTGGGGAGCAGAGTGCTTTGATAGGCAGCCAGGCCACAGACGAGAGCTAGGCTGTGAAAGCCTCGAATGCAAGCAGAGTGTGGACTGGGGCTGTGGACCCTGCATTGGCCAGTACTCTCCAGGCTTTCCAGAACATGCTCCAGATCAGTAAACTACTTTGAAGTTCACAATACATGCATATTAATTTATACATGTATATATACTCGCACATGTATTATTTACTATCTCTGCATATAGGAAAAATCAGTGAGCTTAATTTCACTCTTATTTTGTAGATTAAATAATAAACATAAGATTTGATGTGGTTTTTCCACCCCTCAACAAACAGCCTTGTGGACCCACTGTGGTGTCACCCCTCCCGGCCATCGTGAAGCCACCCAGGGACTGTGGCACATGGAAGTGTCTTGATGAGACCAGCTTTCAAGAAAGACCCCCACCTGCAGCTGCCAGATGGGAAGGGAGAGAAGGGAACCAGGGAAGTGAGTCTGGCGGCTGCTGGTCAAACAAGGGGCGGGGCAGGGCTGAATGGCCGCACTGTGCAGCAGGGGACTGAGGCTCAGACTCCTGGTTATAAAGTGGTAGATGTTTGCCGGAAACAGGCCTCTTCATGGGGCCAGCGTGTTCTCATCTGCTCAACAACCCACAGAAGCTGACCCCTCAACCCTGAGCAGTTGGAGGACACTGTTGCCCTCTGCAGGCTCCTGGGACCCTCCACGAGGTCAGGAGGTCCTCCAAGGGGCCCAGCTGAGGTCCTACGGCTGCCGCTCAATAACTGTCCTAGAAAGTGTGCAGATGTGTCCTGCGTGTCCCGAAAGGTGCCCCAGGTTTCAGAGTCACATGAGAGGGCATTTGAAGAAGGGGATCCCACGAGGTGTGAGGTGCCCATCACTGGAGGTCTGTAAGCAGAGGCCATGGTTCTTTGGCCTCCAAAGGTAATGTCCCCAAAGCATCATGAGGTGATTCGCTGGGTTCCAGAACAGGGAACAACGCTGCCAGCCCAGAGATTTTGCCTGGGGGAGCAGGCGCCCCCTCCCTCCCTGGGCATTTCAACTCGTAGGCCTCTGCTCCTACCCTGGCCCCACTTCCTCACCAGGGACCACCGCTAGGAGGACCAGACTGGGAGGTACCGAGACAGACGGGAGACTCAACAGGAAACGGGCGTGGGGGTTTCAGAGAGGGAGTCAGTGGATTATTAATCTGTTGATTAATAGCGGTGGGCCAGTGGGAGGGGAAGGGCCTGTCCCACTGCAGTTCTGAGGCAGGAGGCGCGGGTCTCCAGCCTCTGGCCTCCCCAGAATCCAAGGCAGTCTTCCCTAAATGCCAGGTAGAAAATACAACAGGCCAGGGGATAGTGTCTTTTGCCCAGGCCTTCCCCCGCCCGCCCCCCCCCCCACTCAGGCCCAGGACCACACTGGGCCACACTGGGTGGCCAGGTCGAAGGAGGTGGCCTCAGCCCAGACAAGTTCCCACAGCTGGGGTAGGCAGCCTTGGAAGCTTCTGGATCCACATGGGCCAACTAAGAAGGAGGGGCAGGAAAGAAGGCCATGTTTTGAGAAATTACTAAGTCCAAGACTTCATATGGCCTTTCAGGCAGCAGGCAAACCAACCAGAGGGGGGAGGTCAGCTGGCAGGGGACCGTCTAGTGGAGGGGAATGAAGGAAGCAGATGAAGCCCTGGAGAGGTAGGGCAGACCCCTCTGCTCAGCACATCTGGAAAAGGTTGGCTCTAATGCCATCAAAGAGCTGTGAGGGGGCAGAAGACAGCAGAGGGCAGGGGAAGTGGGCAAGGGAAACTTAACCCAGCCAGCCCTGGAGCTGGTTCTTCCAAGTCTGTCAGGCCCTGCAGCCTGGCCCACCCCTTCTTACAGCAGAACCGGGCCTCAGGAGGGCAAGGAGGGCATGTCAATAACTCCTGACATCCCACTACAGTGAACAAGGCACAGCAGCTGTTTGATCTCCACTCCAAAGCAAGGCAGGGGGTTTATCCCCATTTCCCAGAACGGAAAACTAAAGCACAGAAAGGGGAAGCATGGCTTGTCCTTGCTGCCTTCCTTTAATCCCAAGCTGGCCCCTCACAAGGAAGTCTCCATGTCCAGGCCCCTCACTAAAGAGCTGGCTGGAGAAGCCAGTAGGGAGGGGACTGGCCCAGGGCACCCACCCCAAGCCTGGGCTCCCTCTAGGGCCCACTGCCTAGCCCTACAGGCTGTTTCCTCTCCCCCATCCACCTTCCTTTCCCTCATGAAATCCCTTCATCACCCTGGTCTCTGCTCTAATGTGGCTCCCCCAGGGAAGTCAGCACCAGGTCTCATAGCAGGGACACACTTCCCATTGCTGTAAATCTTTGATTGACATGTCCCCCCAGTGCATGTTCTTTTTGCACACTAGTGCTTAGCACTGGGGTGCTCAATAAGGACTGAACAAACTGAACAGACCAAACACATGATCTGAGAAAGCTGTCAAGGCCGGAGTTCCCAGAGGCCAGACCAAGCCTAACAGGGCCCCTCACCCTCTCTCTGCACCAGCTGTAGACCGACTGGGCATCTGGCACGGTCCTCTGGGCCTCATGTTTGTCCTTAAACGTTAGTTTTGGGTGCCATCCTCATCCCTCTAACACACACACACACACGCACACACACACAAACAGTACAAAAATCCAATTTAAAAAATCACAGAATGGGAAAATCCACACGGCACACAGTTGCATTACAATTTTCTTTGTTTTGTTTTTTTCATTTAACAAGCAGATGGATGCATTTAGTGAACATTGTTGAGCACCTTGATGTGCCAGCCCCTGCAGTGAGCCTTGGGAGGAACGGAATGAGGACATCGTGGTCCTGCCTCTCGGGCGCTCATGGGTTGTGGAAAGAATCGGCCCCCAAATCAGACCATCTCAGAGCCACGTGGGTGGACACACATTGGTCACGGGTGCTCCCGACCTCGGCCTTCCCTCCTACTGCTGCTCTGACAAGGCTCCCTTCCCTTCCCGCTCCCAGTCCACCTCCTCTGGGCTCCTCCACACTTGAATCCTATAGCCAGCCTCTGCCCAGCTGTGCCATCTCTTCTCCCTTCTCTTCCAGATCATTCCTGGCAGTTTAAAAACATGCTCCTGCACCGCCTATCTTAAAAAATAACCAAACAGAAACCTCCATTGACCAGAGGCTGCCCTCAGCTTCCAAGCCCCATTTCATTTCATGCTTCCTTCACAGCAAAACTTCCTGAGTTTTCCAGTCTCCATTTCCTCATCCCTCACTTTTCTCCTCCACCCATGCCATCTAGGCCTCCATCTCCTCCATTCCCCCAAACTGTACTTGCCAGGCTCCCCAGTGATCCCACTTTGTCAAATCCAATAGTCAATCGCTGTCCTTCCTCCTGCCAGCCACCCAGAAGCACTGGGAGACTCATGCTCTCCCTCCCTCTCCCAAAACTCGCCTCCCCAGACACCAGGTTCTCCTGACGCTCCTCCCCTCCTCAGCTGGCTCCTCCTCCTCAGCCCCACCTCTAAGGTTCGGGTACCAGGACTGTTCCAGGATCAGCATCCGTTCTCCACCTATTGAACCCCATGTTTACTTCCAGTCCCACAGCTTTCAATACCACCTACATGCTCATGATTCTCCATCATACCACATTTCCTCAATTCTAACGTGCACGTACAGTTACATTTTAACCTCTCTGACATTGGGATTCAATTACAGTTGACAGTGTGCTATAGTTTAATTAACAGCATTCTCAGTGATCATAAGATAAGGCACTTCTTCCTACCAATGGCATCTTAGAATCCATGAAATAGAGTAGGGCCATAGCCCCCAGCCTTCTTGGTACTCCAGGCTTTTCCACCCAACCTCCTACCGGTACTCCTCCCCCCATGGATGCCCTGTAGGCATCTCAAGCTTCACTTGGCCAAAGCCGAGCTGTTGGTTTCCACTTCCTAGAGATGACCTCCTGCCAATGTCCCCAACTCAGTAGCATGGCATGCCCTGCCAGCCAGACACTCAAACCAAAAATTTAGGGTTATCGCTGATTGCTCTCTGCCCTTAAGTGGTGAGACACTCCTGTCATCTCAGCTTCCCGAACACCTCAGGATGCCACCCACTTCTCTCCACTTTTCCAGCTATCGTCCTAGTGTGCGCCACCATGATCTCGCCTGTGGGTATTTTCCCCAAAGCAAGCAGTGATCTTTTCAAAACCTAAGTCAGCTCATCTCAGGAACCTCCAAAAAGGAGAGAAAAAGAGACCCAAAACAAGCAGAAGGAAAGATCCAGTACATATATAACAGCAGAAATCAATGAAATTGAAAACAGAAAATCAATAGACAAGAAGCAATGAAACTTCTAGCATGACTGACAAAGGAACAAGGAGATACAACACAGATTATCAACATCAGGAACAAAATAGGGAACGACATTATACAGATAAATTTAACAACTTAGAGGGAAAGGACCAAGTCATCAAAAGACACAAATTACCGCAACTCACTCAACATGAAATAGATCATTTGAACAGCCCTGTAACTCTATTAAGGAAATCGAATTTGTAGCTTTAGAACTCTCCAAAAAGAAATCTCTAGGTCCAGATGGTTTCACTGGAGAATTCTACCAAATTAATTCTTTAAGAAAAATTAATACCAATTCTACACAATGTCTTCCACAAAATAGAAGAGGGAGCACTACTTCACCCATTTTATGACACCGTGATAGCAAAATCAGACAAAGGCAGTACAAACAAGAAAACTGCAGACCAATATCCATCATGAATATAGACACAAAAACTCTTAATAAAATATTAACAAATAGAATTCAGGAATATAGAAAAAGATTATACACCATAACCAAACGGACTTTATGCCAGGGATGCAATGCTGGTTCACTATTCCAAAATCAGTTAATGTAATCCCCTTATTAACAGACTAAAGAAAATCATATGACCATGTTAATCAATGCAAAAGAAAAAATTTGACAAAATTCAGTACCCATGATAAAAACTCTCAGAAAAATAGTAATAGAGGGAACTTCCTCAGCTTGATAAAGAACATCTACAAAAGTCTAACAGTTAACATTATACTTAATGGTGAAACATTTTCCCCCTACAATTGGGAACAAAGCTTTCTCTCCTCTCTTACTCAATGAGTGCTGAAAATTCTAGCCAGTGAAAGGCAAGAAAAGCAAATAACAGACACATGGCTCAGAAAGAAAGAAACAAGACCATCTCTATTTACAGATGACATGATTGTGTTCATAAAAAATCTCAAGGAATCTACCAAAAAAAATCCCAGAGCTAATATAAGAGTTTAGCAAGGTCAGAGGATACAAGATAAATATACAACAAAAAATTGTATTTCTGTATACTAGCAATGAACATATGGACATCAAAATTAAAAATACAATTTTACCAAAAAAACAACAACAGCTATTTACAATTATTTTTAAAAGCGAACAGGACTTGTATGCTGCAAACTATAAGAAATCAATGAAGAAAATGAAAGAAATCAAAAAAGATTTAAATAAGTGGAAAGACATACCATATTCCTGATTTGAAAGACTCAACATAATAAAGATATCAATTCTCCTCAAGTGGAAATACAGGTTTAATGCATTTCTTGTAAAAATCTCATCAAGATTTTGGTAGATATAGACAAGATTATTCTAAAGTTTATATGAAAAGACAAAGGAACGATAGTAGCTAAAACAATTTTGGAAAAGAAGAATGAAGTGGGAAAAATCAGTCTACCCGATTTTGAGACTTACTATATAGCTATAGCAATCAAGACTGCATGGTACTGAAAGAACTGGAGACATACATATCAAGGGAACAGAAAAGAGAATGTAGAAATAGACCGACCAAATACGCCCAAATGATTTTTGACAAATATGCATAAGTAATTCAATGGAGGAAGGATGACCTTTTCAACAAATAGTGCTGGAGCAACTGGGACATCCATAGACAAGACAAAACAAAACAAAACAAAACAAAAAAGCAAATTTCACCCTAAACATCACACCTTATGCAAAAGTTAACTCAAAATGGACCGTGGCCATAAATGTCAAGCATAAAAACTATAAAACTTTTAGAAATAAACATGGGAGAAAATCTTCAGGATCTAAGGCTAGGCAAAGAGTTGACACAAGGCTCTATCTAAGGCTAGACTTGACACAAAAAGCACAATCCAGAAAAGGAAAAACTGGTAAATTGGACTTCATTAAAATTAGAAACTTTTGCTGTGCAAAAGAGGTTGTGAAGAGGATGAAAAGACAAGCCACAGAGTGGGAGAAAATATTTGCTAACCACATAACTCACAATGAGCTAGTACCTAGAATATATAAAGAAATCTCAAAGCTCAACAGTAAAAAAACAAATAATCCAATTAAATGCTCAAAAGATGGCCCATTTAATAGGCAAGAGACATGTCATCGAAGAAGATATACAGCAGGCAAATAAACACATGAAAAGATGTTCAACATTATTATCTATTAGGGAAACGCAAATTAAAACCACAATAAAATAGACTACATAAAATGGCTAAGATAAAATACAATATAAATACAAATAAATACAATGGCTGGCAGGGATACCGGAATATAGCACTTAGACATTGCTGGTGGGAATGTAACATGATACAGCTACTCTGGAATCAGTTTGGCAGTTTCTTAAGAAACTAAACATGCAACTACCATATGACCCAACAATTGCACCCCTGGGCATTTACCCAGAGAAATGAAAACTTATGTTTACACAAAACCCTGGATGTACACAAATGTTTATAGCAGCTTTATTCACAAAAGCCCCAAACTGGAAACAACCCAAATGTCTTTCAACAGATGAATGGTTAAACTAACTGTGGCACATCCATCCAATTGAATACTACTCAGCAATACAAAGGAATAACTATTGATACACCCAAGAGCCTAGATGAATCTCCAGAAAATTATGATAAGTGAACAGACCCGTTCCCAAAAGGTTACATACTATCTGATTCCACTCTTGAAATGGCAACATTATAAAAATGGAGAGCAGATTAGTGGTTGCTAGAGCTTACTGAGGTTAAGGAGGGTAAGAGCGGGAAGAAAGTAGGTGAGGCTACCAAAGGGCAACATGAGGGGTCCTAGGGAAGGAAATGCTCTGTGTCTTGATTGTATCAATGTCAATCCTGGTTGTGACATTGTACCCTAGTTTTATAAGATGTTACCATTGAAAGGAACAGGGTAAAAGGACATGGAATCTCTCTGTATTATTTCTTACAACTATGTGTGAATTTACAATTATCTCAAAATAGAAAGTTTAATTAAAAAAACAACAAACCTAAGTCAGGTCATTCCACACATCTCGACTTAAAACCCTCAATGGCTTCCCAATACGTTTACAATAAAATTCAAACTTAAGCTCTGTCTATACTCTCCTCCTCTCCTGCTCTGCTTCTGGAAACAGACCTCCATTCTGTTCCTTCATCCAGGACCTCCCTGCCTCTGGGCCTTTGCACCGGTTATCTTCACTTTGTCTTCACATGGAGGCTCTTTCTCAACACTCATTGCTCAGCATTAACGTCATTTCTTCAGAGTCTCTCTCCCACCTCCTCTAAAGTAGCTTCGATTCACGCTCAGTCACATCACCCTGTTTTAATTTTCTGTACTCATCATGAGGGGCTCCTCCTTCTGTTTTCATATTTGGTGAATATAAACTCCATGAGAGCGAGGATTTGGTTTTATTCTCCATCCTGTTCCCCTCACCCCCAGCACATAGTACATTCTCAATAAATACTTGTCGAAAAGGTTGAGTGAATTAACAAATGCAAGGAAAATACATACATGGGGCTCCTGGGGGAGAGGGTGGGGGCACAGGGAGGAATTTGGGGCACATGCCAGTCCCCTTGTGCATTCCAAATAGGCTTCAACGTGCCCAGATTCTGTTACACTCACGTTTTCACAACCACACCCTCCCTTCCCCCACCTGCATACTTTGTCATAAAAATGTCATCAGGATGTAATGAAATAATGTGCTGACTTCATAGCCCTCTGCAAAGAGAGGCCCCACCAAGGATTTTGGCCATGCTGATCCCCAAATCTAACTACACAGAAATGCAGAAACCCCTTCTTCCTGCCCTAGCCCAGACTTTGCACGGAGTGGGGGTGGGCAGCAGAAGGACGCTGATGCAGGTGTCCCAAGGTCTCAGGCAACAAACTAGCTCCTGTGTTCTCTCACCAGCCACTGTTTGCTCACTTGACATTTGTACCTCTTCTCATAACCAACTTCCTGAGGGCTTATCACAAGCCAGACACTGGTCTGGACACGGCATAGTGCAGACATTGAATCACCCCTAGTTACTTCATGAAGTGGGAGGGCCCTGTCATCATTTTACAGTCAAAACAAGTGAGACCCCCACCTCCACCCCTTTTCTCCCTACCCCCGGCTCTGACCCACACACTGCGTGTGGACCCAGCTCACACGTCCCAGCTCCATCCCTACCCTCCACTCCAGCGAACAGCCACCCCTCGCAGGCTCCTTAGGGCTCTGGGTGGGCCCGAAACAGACACGGTTCCTCAGGTCCGGAGGAGAGGCCAGTGCAGGCCTGGAAACCACTCAGGGCTGTTTAGCCAGGTACCCAGAGAATGCAGAGGTAGCCAGAAGAGGGGCGCAGGCTCCTGATGCTCACGTACCCCTGGCCTCAGAGACTCCTTGCCCCTTGAGGATGGGCATGGCTGGAGGAGGGCCAGAGTGGCCTCCCTCAAGGGGAACAAGAGCTCCTCTTTCCTGAGTGGAAGGGCCATACGCCCTAGGAACTCTGCTCTGTGGCCTGGGCGGGCTAGCTGGCTCCTGGTCATGCCCAAGTACCATTCCATCTGTCATAGCTCCACAGGCAGCAAAGTGTGGAGATCGTGCTCCTCTCAAAAAACCCAGAGCTCTGAGCAAGCAGGATCCTGCGGGCACGAGTGTAACGGGTCGGGGTGCTCTCACCACCTCACCCTCCTACTCCTTGGGCCCTCACTGCCCAAGGTGCTCCCTTCATGGGGAGAAGGGTGTCCGTCAGGCAGCAGAATGGGTGGGGAGATAAGTCTATTTAACTGGAAGCTCTCGGACTAGATGATACAGAATTCAGAGGAATGACCAGCTAAGCCCCAACTCCGGTGAGCGCAGTGGGCCTGTGTGACAGGCACTGTAGCCCCTCCTGATTCACCTACCCCCACCATCTGTCATCGCCCAGCCTCACGCAAGGGTCTGCAGCTCCTGAGTCCCTCCCACCATGGTCACCATGTGCTGGGGTTCCAGCTGTTCCCTCCGTTGGCTGGGAAGCCCTGCCTCTGCTCAGATGTCGCCTCCTCACAGGACCCTTCCCCGAGCCCCCATTAGGATGAGGTGGCCCTCGCTCAGCAGACTGGCTTAACCGGGACCCCAGCCACCATCTATCCTTTATTTGCCCATAATGTGTCATCTCTTCAAAAACAGACAGATAGCAGTACACCTTCATTTAGCCAGGATCTGTCATGCAACCAGCCTCTAAGGAAATGTGAATGAATGAACAAATGAACAAGTGAATGAGTGAGTGAGTGAACAAACAAATAAGACATTCTGTGCACCCTGGGAGGGGCTATCTGGGGGTGGGGGTTTTCGTAGCACCTCAAAATCACATCACCTATTTTTAAGCAAAGCTAAGCTCATTTCTAGGAGAAAGAGATGTGACGCAGCCATCGCCGATTCTGAGTGGTGGGAACGTGGCACAGCCCTGTGTCCCAGGAGAAGGTCCCGATATCCCCACCACTCCAAGGAGGCAAGCCCCGTGTCCAGGTGATTGGGCTGGTCCATCAGCAACCATTTATTAAGCTTGACTCCACACCAAGCCACTTCCCTGGTGCAGCTTATGGTGAGTGAGTGGACTTGGGAGAGGGGTGGGCGGGGGTCCGGCCCAGATTCAGACACCCAAACAGGGGAGAAGGCAGGAGGAGGTCAGCGAACAGCCGGGGGAGGGCAGTACTCCTGACGCAGGCACAGACCCAGGCAAGTCCAGGGCTCGGACACACGGACACATGGGCCGGAGAGCAGCCCGTCCCCACACAGCGTCCAATCACACGTTGCCCAGAGCGCCTTGGCTCTCACTTCCTGTCCTCACCCACTGACCAGCCCTTCCCCACCAGCAGGCTCTCTGCCCTTGGGCACAGCCACGTTAAAGGAGGACAAGCCAGCGGACACCTCCTTCCAGGGGCTGCCTCCACAGGATCACACCCAACAGCTGCCCCTGTCTGGGGGTCAAGTTCACTATCATGCCCTCCCTGACTTGGCTTCAACAGTCATTTATTCTCCAAGCTTCCTTGTCATGCTTATTCTTTTCTGGTTGGAATGCCCACAATTCTGCACATGACTGGGAGAGGCCTGATCCGGGCACCCTCAGTTAAATAGGAATTCCCTTGGGGGGTGGCTCACCTCTGGCTAAGGGACCCAGCTGAGGGACGCCCTCGCTGTGGGGTGTGAGCACCCCAGGTAGTGGGGGAGTGGAGACGGGAGGCAGAAAGGAGGGGGGAGGTGGGCTAAAACTTAATGAAGCTCGTGATAAGCTTGTCCAGACACTTGAACAGCATTAGTGACATCTTAGGATGAACAACAGACACTCCTGCCCTCAAGGGACAGACTCCAGCAGGAAAGGTGGACAGGCTCACAATTAACCCGAACAAGCCCAGCTGTGCTCTGTGAGGGGACAAAGAACATTCTGGGGGAACATAACTGAAGGACTTATCAATTCTGCTTGGGAGGGTGCAGGCAACAGCTTCGCAAAGTGGAGGCTGCAGCTGGACCTCAAAGGTGACGAGGTAATTCACTCCCCAGGGAGAAATAACAGTTAATAAATGACCGTCATTACCATGTCCCGAATCATACCAGGAACAGCACTAACTAGCAATTTGTCTTCTGGAATCCTAACAACTGAACTAAGAAACAGGTGCTGTCTCTGTTTAGAGTTAAGGCTCAGAGAGGGTAAGTAATGTGCTCCAAGTCACACAGCTGGTCTTTTGGACTCCGCTAATCTAAAAATAAAAGGCCTTTCAAAGAGAGAAGCAACAAGCATTTTTTGAGATCCGTAAGAGTACCTACCAGGATGCACTGATCCCGGCAGAAGCCCTCATAGTGTTCTGATTAGGAGACAAAGTAGGTATTTATGAGACAGGGAAGGGGAACAATTATGTCAACTAGAAGAAGACTATCTACTGGTACAGATGACACACATAGTGATGCTAATTCTAAATAACGTTTTGAACTTTCAGTCCAGGAGTCATGAGGCCCGCAGTCATAATAATTGCTTTCTTGTTATCTTTGCAAAGGTTTTTTTTTTTTTTTTGCTTAGGCCCATCTAAACGTTCTTTTGTCCTAACGTTCCAAAGATTTGAGACATAAAACATGCAAGACAGTTCCTCTGAAATGGCAGGTCCGGCGCCATTTGGAAGTCGCTCTGTTTTATTTATTTATTTATTTATTTATTTATTTATTTATTTATAACTCCAAAGTCCACCTGTACACCCCCCACCCCAAACACCCATACATAACAGGCTGGAAATATAGTAGGACAGCAAAGAGACGTGACACATATAGAAAAAACGTGAACAAAATACCACAGAAAGAGAGGGCAGGTGAACATATAGAACAAATGTGAATAAAATACCACAGAAAGTGAGGGCCGGTGAATTGTTCCCAGGGCCAAGAGGAAAACTCCTTCCTCAAGAGTCAGAAATGAAGAAGGAAACAGGAGAGGCATAAAAGGAGCAAGGGGCAGCCTGTTCTCATGTGATGATGAGAACAGTCTCTTCCTTTCCCAGTGAGATATTGACTAATATCCATTCAAATATAACCATATCTTCATCTCAGATGACACATTTGATGGATTCTTGTGCATAAGGTAAACTATACCAGCCCCAACCAAAACCTATCACAGGGATCCTGACAAATTTGCACCAGCTCTCATGAGAATGAATTATCTTTCCTCTTTCTCTTTCTTGTATTGTCATGACAAGAAATCGAGATATTATGTGACAAAGGTCATATTGCTAACGCTACTGTAGCCATCATATTGCAATATACCTGGGGTGCCAAAAACATGTATACAATGTTGCTCAAGTAGTAGTTCTCAGCAATCAGAACTGTCTAGATGCTGATGGTAACCACTTTGAGCACCTCTTGTAATTGCATAAGTCAAATGTGACTTGTGTTCATCTTTTGTTATCAGTATGTATTGAGTATTACAATTTTAATACAGTTTTCCTTTCTTAAAATGTGTATACATTTTTTTTGGCATCCTCTGTATAAATGCACCAAACCAACAGGTTATATACCTCAAACTTATACAATGTCATATGTCAATTATATCTCAATTTTAAATAAATAAAAGAAAGAAAGACAGAAGGAAAGGAAGGAAGGAAGGAAGGAAGGAAGGAAGGAAGGAAGGAAGGAAGGAAGGAAGGAAGGAAAAGAAAGGAAACCTAGGATATATCCATGACCTGGAGATTGCAGCAAATTATTCAACTAGAGAAAGAAGTGGACCAAGGAAGTGGAGAACCGGGAGAAGCAGATTACAATCAATCCATGCCATAATCATACTCCATCTTGTTTTCCCTGCAAAAGGTCAGTGTGAACACAAATAAAAACATCCAAAATGTTTCAAAGGGTGAAGGGAACAAGAACCAGGTCCCACACAGTTTCAGAAAACAGTAGGAGGGGGAGACAAAACAACACCTACGTAACTGCTGAGGTGGCAAGTCAGCTGAGCAGCCAGGATTATAAGCAACACAGTATGGCACAAGGCAGCCACTGGGCTCCACTGGGCTTTGCCATCCTAACATCAGAGTGAGAAATGAAGCTCAGAGCTGACTGGGCCTAAATGCCCACTGGGAGCTGCCTGGGGGCAACAGCCTGGGATCTGACTCATAGCTCAGCCAAGGTGTGGCCTCAGCTGGCATTCCTAGAGTGCTTCTTACAAAGCACCTCTCCCACATTTATTTCAAGATTAATAGGCTCCCATTATCGAAGACTCTTTTGGTAATATCATCCATTGCTTTCAGCCCAAAGTACAGTGACACACATGGGAAAACAGACACAAATGTCATGATCCTGGGAACCTGCTCCTCCCAAGCTCCCCCTACCTTGGGGCTCCGCTCAGGGATGTCAGCTCAGAATATACACTCTTGCAGCAGGCAGACTCCAGAAAACTTATACTTAAAAAAATGTTACACTAAGAAGCACAATAACCATACTGGAACAGGGGTACACAATACTGAGCTTTCTCTTATCTCAGTAAATGCCCCCTCCACAGAATGGCCCCTGCTCAGGAAGGCCTTCCCCACAGGTCGGGACCCCCACCCCATCTCTGCTCTCAGGGCACCTTGTACCTGCACAGCAGCAATGACAGACACACCTATGCATCTGTTTCTGTGGCATTTTGACTAGCGCCCAACTCTTCCCCACACTGGACTGTCAGCTCCCTGATTCAGGGACTGGTCTGTATTTTCACCCCATGCTCTCCATGGGGCCTCTATGAGGAGAAGGTCAACAAATATTTATTTGCATGAGGAAGGGAGCTGGGCCTTGAAACCTCAGGAGCATCCGGTTGGGGCCTGTTTGATGGGCCAGAGTCAAACCCAACCCAATCTGTTCTGACTGCGCTTGTGACCGTGGACAAGTCACTTTGCATCCCTGACAGTGCTGCAATCTGCAATCTTTCCTCTACCTGCCCAGCCAGGGGTCCCAAGACCACAGAGCGGGTACACCCCAATTCTAACTTACATATGAGTTACCGGTGAGAAAGAAAAGTGTATTAACCCCTCCTCCCTTAAAAAATAATAGTAATGAAAGTAACAATGATAATTAAGACCAGAAGTATGGAATTCCTCTAAAAGAATGGAAATTAACTTCTACTTAACACAGTCCCTGCTAAGTTTTGAGCGCAAAGAGAAGACTCATGACAAACGCATGTCCGCTCTGATGGAACATTCTGCTCGCAGTTCCTGACTCCAAGGAGAGGGAGAGGACCCCATGAAAGGCCTATAAGCCCCCACAATGAAGACCGAACCCTGAGGTTTCTGAAACAGTATTCAGATCATTGCTTAAGTCATAAAGCAAAGGGTAGTTGTGAAAACTAATGATCATTGGAAATTTTTTAAGTCGTTGTCAGCGATTCAGTAGTGAGCTTGTTCAGCTTTTCTTAAAGGTACATTTAGAAACCTTTACTTATATTTAGAAAGTATAAAAACCTCAACTTGTAATTCTGACGTTAAGAAAGCCCGGCCCCCTGTTTCCTTCCTTCTAAGTGTTTTCAGTAAAGGAAATCCTAAAGTTTATTTTATGAACCCAAATACAATACAATGGCATGCGCGTGCCCATGTGTGTGTACACATGCGTGTGTGTGCGTGCCCACACATGCACATTTTTGCTTCCACCTTGATAGCTCACTATGGGGTGCACTGAACACATGGGAATGTAACTAATGTCCAATTTGGCTGAAATCTATAGAAATAAAAATAGAAATGCACAACTCTTCGTGTTTATGTCTCTACTCTGAATACAATATTAGTTTGCCGAAGTCAAATTCTGTGTTGAAAAGAGCAAGACTGACAGGAGTCAGAATTGCGACACAGAAGCATAGCCTCACTTCTCAGTGCATTGCATTCCAGGGCCAGCCAGCTTCCCTGTTTAAAGAGCAGAGCAGCCACTCCTCAAATGGAGCCGGGAGCCAAAGTCCACCTTGTTAGGGTCACTTGTAGACCAGACTCCAAAGACCCTTTTTCTCAGAAGATGTTTCCAGGATCAGGGGGTGGCCATCTGTCATCTGAAGCTCCCTGCTGATGAGAAAGGCAGGAGGGCCTCGGAACTCAGTTCCTGGGCTAGTAGGGGAGGGAGCGAGAGAGGGTCTCTGTGCCCTCTGCTGAAAAGGAAGGGGGGGGGTCAGTATCTTTTTCACCGTTATTGATCTGGTGGCCTTCCCTTTAACACAGCATTTAAAAGCAGTCCTTTGTCTAAAAATTTGGAATGGACACATATACCCATTTACTTAGCTATTCCCCTTGCAAAATGAGCTATACAAAAACACTGCATGCAATGGGGATCCCAACTTAAGAACTTCTCTATTAAAAAATGATGAAAATAAGGACACAAAATTAATATTCAGAAATTGGTTGTATTTTTATACACCAATAACAAACTATCAGAAAGAGAAATTAAGAAAACAATCCCATTTACAATTGCATTAAAACATATCTAGGAATAAATTTAACTGGGAAAATTTATAAGACATGGAAGAAAGAAATGGGAGAAGATACAAATTTATGGAAGAATATACCATGCTCATGGATAGGCAGAATTAACATTGTTAAAATGTCCATACTACCCAAAGCAATCTACAGATTCAATGCAATCCCTATCAAAATACCAATGGCATCTTTCACAGAACTAGAACAAAAAATCTTAAAATTTATATAGAACTACTAAAGACCCAAAATAGCAAAAGCAATCTTGAGAAAAAAGAACAAAGTTGGAGGTATCACGCTACCTGATATCAAACTATATACAAGGCTATAGTAATCAAAACAGCATGGTATTGGTATAAAAACAGACACAAAGATCGATGGAACAGAATAGAGAGCCCAGAGATCCATGCCTATATGGTCATTTAATCTATAACACAGGAGGCAAGAATACAAAACAGGGTAAAGAAAGTCTCTTCAATAAATGATATTGGGAAAACTGGACAGACATATACAAAATAATAAAACTGGATCACTTTCTTATACCCTATATAAGAATACAGTCAAAATGGAGCAAAGACTTAAATATAAGCCCTGAAGGCATAAAACTCTTATAAAAAAACGTAAGCAGTAAACTCTTTGACGTCACTCTTAGAAATATTGTTTTTCATTTATCCATAAAGACACGTGTGCTCCAATGTTCATTGCAGCTTTATTTACGGTGGCCAAGACATGGAAACAACCAAAATGTCCTTCGATAGATGAATGGATAAAGAAGTTGTGGTATATATACACAATGGAATACTATTCGGCGGTAAGAAAAGATGAAACAGGACCACTTGTGACAACATGGATGGATCTTGAGAGTATGATGCTAAGTGAAATAAGTCAGACAGAAAAAGCAGAGAACCATATGATTTCACTGATATGTGGTATATAAACCAAAAACAACAAAAGAACAAGGCAAACAAATGAGAAACAAAAACTCATAAACACAGACAATAGTTTAGTGGTTACCAGAGGGTAAGGGGGGTGGGGGTGGGAGATGAGGGTAAGGGGGATCAAATATATGGTGATGGAAGGAGAACTGACTCCGGGTGGTGAACACACAATGGGATTTATAGATGATGTAATACAGAATTGTACACCTGAAATCTATGTAATTTCACTAACAATTGTCACCCCAATAAACTTAAAAAAAAAAAAAAAAGAAGGAAAGAGAATAAATAGGAAGGGGGAAAGGAAGATTAAAAAGAAGAGAAGGAGAAGAACTTGAGATACTTTAAAATAGTTTACTTGTCCGCTGTGTGGATTCTAAAGCTATTGCCTATTACATATTTTATTGAAAATTTCACTTTTTCTTTGAGAAACTAAAAACAAAACAGTAAGTCTACTTTAACTAACTAGACTTCACATATTTGACAAATATTTATTGAGTGCCTACTCTGTTCTGTATAATAAATAGAAACACCCCCCCCAAAAAAAAAAAAGAAATATTGTTTTTGGATATATCTCCTTGGGCGAGGGAAACAAAAGAGAAAAATAAACAAATGAGACATCAAACTAAAGAGTTTTTGCACAGCGAAGGAAATTTTCAACAAAACGAAAAGACAACCTGCTGAATGGGAGAAGATATTTGCCAATGATACGTCTGATAAGGGGTTAATATCCAAAATACATAAAGAACTCATACAACTTAACATGAAGAAAAACAAAAAAAAGCAAAAACCCGATTAAAAAATAAGCAGAGAACCTGAATAGACATCTCTCCAAAGAGGGCACACACATGGCCAATAGACATATGAAAAGATGCTCCCCATCACTAATCATCAGGGAAATGCCAATTAAAATCACAATGAGCCACCTGTCAGAGTGGCCGTCATCCATAAACCAACAAACAAGCGTTGGCGAGGAAGCGGAGAAAAGGGAACCCTCACGCACTGCTGATGGGATTGCAAATTGGTGCAGCCACTACGGAAAATGATTTGGAGTTTTCTCCAAAAAATTAAAACCAGAACTACCTATAATCCAGCAATTCCACTTCTGGGTATTTACCCAAAGGAATCCAACACATTAATCTGAAAAGATATATGCACCCCTATGTTCACTGCAGCACTATTTACAATAGCCAAGATATGCAACCCAAGTGCCCACCAACAGACAAGTGGCTAAAGATGTGATACATATAGACAATGGAATATTAATCAGCCATAAACAGAATGAAATCTTGCCATTTGTGACAACATGGATGGACCTAGAGGGTATTATGCTAAGTGACATAAGTCGGAGAAAAACAAATGCTATATGATCCACCTTCTATGTGGAATGTAAAAAAGAAAACAAACAAAACAGATACAGACTCATAGATACAGAGAACAAATTGATGGTTGCCAGATGGGAGAGGGTTTCGGGGCATAGGTGAAAAAGGTGAAGGATACAAAATGCCAGTTATAAAAATAGCCACAGGGATATAAAGTAAAGCATAGGGAATATAGTCAATAATATTTTAATAATTATGTATGGTGTCAGGTAACTACTAGACTTAACAGGGCGATCACTTCGTAAGTTATATAAATGTCTAATCACTATGTTGTACACCTGAAACAAATATAATATTGTATGTCAACTGTAATTTAAAAATTAAAAAGTTTTTAATTAAAAAAAAAAAGAAAGAAAAGAAATTTCTCCCTGTGAATGCTGAGACTCACTAAAAGCTTTGGTCCAGGGTGGAGCTGGCGAGGACGCAGGCGTGGTGAGAGGGTAGAGCTACGAGAGGAGCGGAGCTGATAAGAGAGTCAGGACTGGAGGCAAGCTGGACTTCCAAGGGCATCACAGGCCCACGTCTGTAGCCCCACGGCAGGCTGGTTCCCTCTTCAGCCTCACTTGGCCCTTTGCCTCCCCTCCCATCCCCTCACCCTTCTCATCGACCATTGGACTGTGAGATTCTGTCAGGGTGGGGAGCAAGTCCCTTTCCTCTTTGCACACACATACACCCGCCCCCCATGCCCTGTGGACAAAAGGAGTTTCATAAATGCATGTTGAACACATGTTTCTGAGCATCATCCCGCCACACCGCTCCCGGCAGCTGTGCTCGGGTTGGATTCACACACGGGAACAGAAAGGAAGGGCAGAACGGCCAGCCCAGCAGCCTTTACCTCACAAGGTTGGCACAGGGCCCGGGCCACCGGCAGCTCTGGTACACACGCTGGACCACTGTCTCCGAGCCGTTCTGCACCTGGCAGGACACCGTCCGTGTCACCGTGTGATGGCACCAGTGCCTGTGGGGAGAACAACAGTCACATCAGCACTGCTTGTTCTTGAGGTGCCAACTGTGGGTCAAAAGGTGCCGCTATAAGCCGGGGTAGGGGCTCATCCTCTTGGGGAAGAGGCCCACTGAGACTTTCCATCCATGTCTAAGGGGAAGGGAGAGTGCCCACCTCCCTAGGCCACAAAACCCTGGCATCATGACAGTCATCAAACTCTCCATGTGGAATCAGTGAAGAAGACCGTACCCCTGCCTGCTGGGAAATCCCACTCTGGTGGGGAAGACAGACAGATGATCACAACCCACAGGAACACAGGGTCAGAGGTACAGCCACATCCTGAATGAGGGAGCTCTGAAAACAGAGCAGGGCATCCACCCACCCAGCTCCTAGGAAAGCCAACCACCTGAAGGATAAGAGTCAGTTGACCAAAAGTGTGGGGGCACTGAGAGGGGGTGGCATTAGCAGAAGAGGGAGCAGAGGCAAGTAGACACAGCAGAGTCTACTTGGGGAAAGGGGAGGAGCCAGGAAAAAGAAACAGTCTGGTAACTGCCAGGCTGGGTGTGGGTCTTATCATGAAGTCAGTGGGAAGCCATCGAAGGACTCTGCCTTGGATGGGTCTGAGGTGATTGTCATAGGACCACAGTGGAAGGAGCCAGACAGGTAGGACCCAGATCCCTGTCAAGAATCAGGCATGGGACTCACCTGTTTTGAGGCAGATGTGATCAGAGTGCCTAAAAAGCTGATGACTTCTGGGAGAAACTGGGACCCTCTCAAGGTCAGACAACTGAATTCTTGCACACTCTCTACCCTTCACTTATGCTGCTAAGCCTCCAAGGGGCAAAATGGCAATAAACAGATACAGAGACAAGCTAATGGAAAACACCAAGTACAAGGAATTTCAAATTTTTTTGAGAAAAAAATGCCAACACCATGAAAAGTCACCAACTTGACAGAGACTAAATCACACCTCAGGGAAAAACAATAAAGCAAATAGATGGAGATAATTTTTAAATCATAATAAGAGAATTTTTCACTCTTAAAAAATATTATGGAATAAAAAATTAGATATCTTGGAAATGAAATGTATGGCTATGAAAATAAAAAGCTCAACAGATGGTCTGAACAGCAGAATGGATGCAACTCAAGAGTGAGCTGAGGAGCTGGAAATCTGAGCCGTGAACTTTCCAAGAATGCACTGCAAAGAAAAAAGGAAATGGAAAATATGGGAGAAAAAGTGAGGGACTTAGAAGGCAGACCAAGGTCCAATATATATCTATCAGTAGCTCTGGAAGGGGAGATCAGAGAGAGCAAAGGGAATATATAGCTGAAGAAATAATAAAATTTCCAAGAGCTAAAGAAAGACATGGGTTAATTTGAAAGTACTAAGGAAGATGAACAGACAGATTGTGGTGAAATCTCAGAATATTCAGGATGAAAAAAAACTACTAAATGCTGTAGAAAGAAAAGAAAAACATTATCTATAATCAATTGAAATTAGATTTCTTATCAGCAGCATCAAGAATATAGTGACACAATTAACTTCAAGGTTCCCAGGGGACTAACTCCAGGCAAACCTCCTTCAAAGGCAAAGGTGAGATAAAGAAAATGTCAGATGCACAAAAAATTAGAAAATTCATCAGTTGCCTTTTCTGAAAGAATTACTAAAGGATGTATTCCAGCAAAATAAGATAAAGAACATAAGAGGAATATATTACATGTGAGAAGCAGGAGTGAACAAAGAAACAATAATAAGACTTAATAACAGCCTAGATCTCAAATCCAAGATGATTGCAATATGGAAGATGGCAAAGAGGGGAAGTTGTATGGGGGACAGAAGGAACTAAAAACTGCTGAAATTTTCATCTTGTTTAAGGAAAGGATATAGAAGCTCTGCAACTTTAGGTGTAGTAGAAAAATACACAATTAAATATATTTTTGAATTTGAGGATAAATACTATCAAGGATGGAAAGGGGACACAAAACTGACCAACCACAAAAGAAAAAAGTAAAACAAAATAAATATATATAATCTCACATCAAAATGCTTCAAAATCTTGACAATTTTCTAGGAAAATATATATTACCAATAGGCACAGAAGAAAAGGAAAAAGTAGTCAAAAGCCCATCCCTCTCTTCAAAGGCACCTAGTTCAACCTGGTTGAACACACCAATCGGCTGTGTGACTTGAGCAGAGATGTCCCTTCTCTGAGCCTCAGTTAAATGAAAACTTCTACCTCTCAAGGTTATTGTGAAGACTAAATGAGCACATCCAGCTTAATGGTGTGTAAATTGTGCGTCACTACATACCCTAAGATACCATTATTGATTAGCTGGCTACTGAAACCCCACAATGTTCCTAAGAGCCTAAGGATTGCCCTTCCTATTTTGCAGATGGGAAAAGAAGCACTGGGAGGTTAAAGCTCATTGCCATTAGCTGAAACCTGAGCTGGGAAGGGAATCCAGCCTTCCTGCCAGAGGACCAGCAGGGTCCCACCTCCAACCAGGACTCCCACCTGTGCCAGTTACTCGGGGAACCTGGGTCTGGAACTTGTGCAGGAGACATCGACAGCCTCACGAACCCTTGTTTCATCTCTACCAGGGAGCGGCAGCGCCATGTCAGTGGGATTCTCTTCAGGATGAACTAGTCCAATCTGAAAACAGTGCTCTACCCAGAGATCTGCCCCTGGTGGTCCAGAATAGACAGACTGTCCCACCACCTCTGAATCACGCTAGGTCAGGGCTTTCTATAGGGAAATGAGCTCTGAATTGGAAAACATTTTCAGATGCCTCAATTCATCATCTCTAGACATTTGATCTTTTAATGGGCTGTAAATGGCTTCCCAAATCAAAACGTGGCCAAAAACAACTAAGAAGGCAGGCAGAGACAAGGAAAGAGGGCTCCGGGGCTTTTCAGATGGAATTCAAAACCCTATTCATCCGCAGGCACCCGAGCTTCTGCTACCTCCTAGGACCCCTGTGTCCTGAGCATCATGTCTACGTCTTTGCTTGGCAGGTGACATCAGGCCACCACCCACCCTCACCACCACCCATCCTCACCTTCCACCCTTGTCCATGGTGGGTGAATAGTGGTGGGTGAACAGGGTTGTATGGGCTACAGATAACTCCAGCCAGAGGCTAGTTTGGCAGGAGATGTCTACCCCTTTTATGACCCTCCTAGAAGGAATGGTCCAGGGGCAGAGAATTTGGAAGTGACAGAGCTGGTCCTCGACTGCCTGGGAAGTGAGGGCGCCCTCAGCAGACGTCATCAGGAAGGGAGGGGACTGGAGTTACATTTGCGCATCATTCCAGCAAGGTCTTCTCCCACCTCCTCCCGAGCTGAGCTCTCCTGGAGGGTCCAGGATAGGAAACTCACTCCCAGACTGGGGGACCAACCTGCTCCCTTCCAGGTCCATTCCTTATGAGAAGAGGCCCACTCCCTGAAGGGGAGTTGTGACGGACTTGGCCCTGCTCCACTACGCTCACGGGCTGCTCCCACAGCGGCTTTCACTAAGTGTTTGGCTCCATGGTTTGGCTGAGCCGTGAAATCCTTAATTTAGGGTCCTTTGGGAAAACAAGTGCTAAGTGGCTTCAGGAAATTATGTCACAATGGAATCGAGGGGCCTTCCGGACACCCCTGACCCATGCCCACCTCTGAACATAACTAACCAACATGTCTCTGATGCTGCCCGCCACCCAGGGACATGCCAGGGCAGCAGCCCTCCTCCCCAAAGCCGTAGTCCCCCACCCCGTCATCGGGCCTGAGCTCATTTTCCTGGCTGAACTTCCCTTTGGGACCGATATTACACTTACCCTCCATCCCCAGGACCCTGAGCTCTGAGCCTGAACCAAACCCCAGGGCTTCGACAGTGCCTCCCTCTCCACGAGGACCACCCCGTCTCCCCCATTTCCCTGTCCATCCCCACGTAGTCACCTCAGGGCTTCCTCTCAAACACCAACATATGCGTCCCACTTGCTGGACAGTAGTCACACATCATCATAGCCCATGGGACACCTCAAGACACACCATTTCAGTCTGTCCAGTACTGAGCTTATCACCACCCAAACCCAACTTGCTCCATCTTGGTGACCAGCGCCACTAATCTCTAGGTCCCCTTACCCAGGACCCCAGGGGCAAATCCCCCCAGACTCACCTTCTTCCTCCTTCACTCCCCATGGCCAGTTAGCCCCCAAGCCAGGCACGACGGCCTCCTGCACCCCTCCCCGCCCCTCCTCCCACCTTCCTGATTCAGGTACGCTCATGCTCATCTTTCAACCACAGCCTCAGCCCCTCCGGTCTCCCTGCAGTCTCTGCTATCTGCCACCAGAGGGCACTCTCTCAAACACAAAGCTGTCTGTCACCTTCCCTCTTGAAACTCTTTTCTTAGCTTCCCACCCCCACTCCCCCCATGGCTCCCACCGTGCTCCATCTTGTGATTCACACTGTCACACTGTCCTTCCTGGCATGCCATCCCACCTTCTTTCATTCCGCCAACTCTTACTCACCCTACCAGTCTCCATTCAGGCTCCAACCCCTCCGGGAAGACCCCCTGGCCAGGAAAGCACTCCTACCTCACGCTCCACGGGGCCCTGTGCACACCTCTGTCCTAGCCCTTCTCATACCAGAAGACTACAGACGGCTCCTGAGGACAGCAGGCTCAGAGCAGATCCCCTGAGATGTGTTCATCTGATCCTGAGCCCTATGTCCCAGAAGGACCTTCTCCCCTCCACACCCACTCACCAGGTTCTGCTGTGCCAGGCCTGGGGTCCCAGCAGATCTGCTCCCATGGCTGCAGTTCCCCACCTCAAGGTTACGGGAATTCAGTTTCGGCCCTTTGCACCTGGCCCTCATTCTAATTACCTGGCCACATTCCGCCTGACCCCCAGAAAGGCCATTCCAGGGAATTTTTCTTCCAGCTGAGTTCAAAAGCTCTGTGAGAACCAAGGTTTTCAGCCTGAAGGCATTGGCCAAACGGGATCTAAGGCCACACCCATGAAGCAGAGCCCATGGGGCCTCGGCTGGTCCCTGGACAGATGCAGGCAGAGGAACCAGCTCCCAGCCCCTACCAGAGAGAGAGAGAGCAACTCTGGCACAAACAGCTGGCCCAGCTCCTGACCATACAGAGACCCTTTCCTGCAGGCCGTCAGACTCAGCACCGCGAGACCTGTTTTGTGGTTGGCAAAACAGCTTTGCATACTGTTATGGGCTGGAGTGTTACCCCCAAAGTCATATGTTGACGCCCTAACTCCAAGTACCTCAGATTGTGGCTGTATTTGGAGATAGAGTCTTTAAAGAGATAATTAAGTTAAAATGAGGTCACGGGGCAGGGGGTCCAATCCATTATGACTGGTGTCATAAAAAGAGGAAATTTGGATGCAAATATGTACAGAGGGAAGAAGATGTCAAGACATAGGGAAAAAGAGGCCGTCTGCAAGCCAAGCAGAGAGGCCTCAGGAGAAACCGCACTGCTGACACCTTGACTTTGTACTTCCAGCCTCCAGAACCGCGAGGAAATTAATTTCTGTTGTTTAAGCCACCCTCTCTGTGGAGCTTTGTCTTGGCATTCCCTAGTAAACTAACACACGTATGTGACCCAGGTTAATCTTCTCAACAGTTCTCAGGTAGGAATTTTATAGAGAAGGAACCTGAGACTCTAGAGGAGCCTCAAGGTCATACATTAAGTGATCTGTGTAGGTCTTGAGGCTCAGACTTCTAATTCCAAACCCTATGCTGCATCCACCTTGCCAGTGAAGACAGCGAGAGTCAGAGAGCAAACACAATATCCCCTGGCAGGCCCTCATCAGCGAGTCCCTCAGGGGACCATCTCACACTCGGGGGACCATGTCACACTCAGGGGACCATGTCACACTCGGGGGACCATGTCACACTCGGCGGACCATCTCACACTCGGCGGACCATCTCATACTCGGGGGACCATGTCACACTCAGGGGACCATCTCACACTCGGCGGACCATCTCATACTCGGGGGACCATGTCACACTCAGGGGACCATGTCACACTCGGCGGACCATGTCACACTCGGGGGACCATCTCAAACTCAGGGGACCATCTCACATGCCAAACAGCAAGCAGGAGGAGCTGCCACCACCCCGTGGGAAACCACTGAGACATAGCTGAGGGCAGTTCAGGACACAGCAGGGCTCCTGGGATAGGCTCCGAGCTGCTCCCTGCCTCCTCCTCACTACAGCTACCTAAGTCAGACATCCATTCATCCTTGCACAACCCTGGGCAGTAAGTATTTTTTCCACTTTTACAGAAAAGGAAACTGAGGCCAGGACGAGGATACATAACACATCCAAGGCTGCCCAAGAAGTCAACAGGCAACCAAGATTCAAGCGCAGCCCTTGGCCCCTGGGCTACACTGCCGGATTGACTTGATTCCACCCCAGAATGTCTGGGTCTCCACTTGGGGCCATGCCACCGGGAGAGGGCCGTGCAGCAGACATTGATGGGGGCAGCCTTGCTGACGGAAACTGCCGAAGAGCAGGCCCTGGCAGACACAGGGTGGAGTCTGTGACTTAGGAGAGAGTCGGGAGCCACGCTAGGTCTCCGCAGCTAAATCTAAGAGGATGAAACATGACTGGGTGAATGGGGAGTCCAGCACTGCAACTGCAGAAACCCAGCGAACAAGCCCCAGGTGGGGCATAGAGGTTTTCACCAACAATAAGTTCTGTGTGAGTCCGAGGTGTGTGCTTCGGCCTCCAAAGCACAAAAGCAATCTCAGGCTGTCTTAGTAGAATAACGTTGAGAACACCCCTGCTCCCCCTTCCTCGCCGGCCAGCCACGTGTGGTGGATACCAGGCCGTGCCACCCCGATCCCCTTCTATGAAGGGCCTTCAGCTCCAGAAGCTGCCAGAAGCAGTGTCAGCAGGCATCTATCAGCAGCCACCCCTCCCGGTACTGCCTCAGCTGCCCGGAACTGCCTCACCCATGGCTCAGCTCTTCCCAGGGCAGTTCCCATCCAGTGCCTGGTTGTCAGGACAACTCTGAAGGGCCATTCTAGCTGCAGAGCCCCCCAGGAGGTCATCAGTAGCTGTTACTGGGCCTGCATCACAGCTCAACTACTCCTTCTGTACCCACTTGCTTCTGGCCCCTCCTTTCCACAGGCATCACTCCTAAGAGCCATGCCAGATGCCCATCCTCGAAGTTGGAGCCCATTGCAGTCTGCTTCCTGGAGAGTGAACCTGTGAGCCTCAGCAGGAAGAAAGACAAATTGGCATCAAGTGCACAGGGAGGAGAGGACTGTGGCCACTGTCCTACAAACAGATGACAGGACTCCGTGGGAAGAAGGGGAGGCTGACCTACAGAGCAGTGAGTGTTCACGGGAGGAGGACAGGTCAGAAGCCCAAGATCTGTGGAGGTGGAGGGGAAGGCCCCGTGCCCTGGGATGCATATCCACCATCTCCAGCAGGGGAGGACCCTTGGCAATGGGTCCTTCAGCTATACTGAGCAGAACTGAGGGCTGTGGTAGGAGAGGGCAGCTCTGGGAGTCCAGCTCTCCACCATGGATATTGCCAGGGAACCAGATGAAACTCGCTCATGTGGCCCCAGAGGGCCTAGAGTCAGGTCAGAACCTGAAAGCTAAGGAGGGGGCCTGCTCCCGGGAGAGCCAGCCAAGGGGAAGAGTGAGCTACCCACAATGCTTGTAGTGGGTGCCCTGTTCTGGGAGCGGTGACAGAGGTAGGACAGCCAATCAATGGGTGAAAAGTGGAGATACACAGTCCACCTGTAAGGAGCTGGGAGATGCACCTTATTGGAGAAGAGGAGGTGAATACGTGGGAGGTTTTTTAACTAGAGGGGAACCCGGTCAATGGGATTCCAGAAGGACCCTCTGGTGGTGAGGGTGAGGGGTAGGGAAAGGTGAGCAGAGGCTGGAGGCTGAGCCCAGTTGGGAGAAATGGACACAGTCGATAAAGGCACTCATGGCCGCAGCTCCCTACGTGATCTTCTTCATCATCTGTCCCCCATTCGGGCAAAGTGGGCCCAAAACGGGCCAACATCTGGACTGCCACACAATCTCCCAACAAAGTAAGTGTCTCTATGGCTGAGGTTTCTCTCCAGCGCTCATCCATCTAAAGCACTATCCAGAGCTCCGGTTTTGTTTATGTAAGGAGAAATGAGTGTATGTTACACTAAGTCTCACTCAGTTTTTAGGGTGCAAAACCCAGTAGGAGTGTTTGCATAAGCAGCTTGATTTCCTCACGATCATTTTTACTGGAATGATCTGTTTCAAGGCAATACTGGGGGCAGTTTAAGTAAATTTAAGGTCGCTGACTTTCAAAGGGAAAGGATGCTGATCTGAAAGCCGCACAGCAACTGACCCAATCTTTCAGTAATAAAAAGGAGAGTGATAACATGGACACCAGGGTCCAGCGCCGAGGCCCAATGGGCGAAAGAGGTGTGTGGATTCCAGACCGAGAGCACACAGCTGTGCCGCAAGCCGCCACTTGGCTTCCTCCCACTTCGTTCTCGTCTGCGCTCATTCTCTAGCACCTTCCACAGAGGAGAATTCCTGAGGCTTCCCCCACCTGAGAGAAGGCTGGAAAGAACCCCGCATGGAACATCAGCCACTTACGGATTGAATTTCCCATTCGCATGGGGGCAGCTCAGGGAGTGTATGATTTGGCCGAACAGGCCATGTGGTTTTGAGCATTTCAGTAGTGCTCCACAGCTACTCCCATTAATAGGCGTGCCAGAGTCGACAAGCTGTGAGAGGATGATGCCAAATGCCTTCCATGGGATCAGCGTTCCTGCATACATTAGGAAGACCACGTGCTGAGAAGCACTCTGGCTAAACAGAGCCCACTATTAGCACTGGAACCGACCAGCATTTTTACCTAGTAAGGTGCTACACGTTTGTTCTGGACCCACCAACAGTCTTCAGCGTCTACCATGGACCATGATGCATTTGGCCTGCGCTTAACCTCTGCAGAAGCCAGAGCTTTCAGTGTATCAAAGATCAGGACAGGACCTAGCAGTGGTGTCCTCAATGGTCCTTCTCAAATGGACCATCTCTCAAAACCACCATGGACTCAGGTTCTGTGGGGACGGGCCCAGTGATATGCACGTATAACAGGCTTCCTGGTGATGCTGAGGCAGGAAAGTGACCCTATCTGCCTGGTGGAAGTCAGAAACTAAAACAGAAATAAGAATAACGTTTACTGAGCACTGTGGCGAGCCTCTGATACATCTCCCTCCTGCAATCCTTATAAAAACCTACAAGTAAGACCTATCAGCATGCCCGTGTTGCAGAAGAAGCCAGACAGGCTAATAACTTTCCCAAAAAGGAAAAATGTGTACTTAGTGACAAAGTTGGTAACGTGCTTGTGCGAGCTTTTTTTATGTCTTTGCAGACCACACTTTGAGTGACCTCATTCCCTCCCAGTTCTATTTCCTGAGACACAGAGAGACTCTGATTGGCCCAGCTCCTCCATCCACGCCAGGCCCCAGCAGGCCTAGTTGCTTTGGGTCACATGCTCACCCCTGGTCCAATCAGCTGTGAGGGAAGTCACATGGTACAAAACAGGGGACCTAGGGCCCCCTGCAGCAGGCACTCTGTGCCTTTTAGAACAGACTGTGAGAGAGGCAGGCATACATAACTGACCTTTCATATATGACACGTGTCCCCAAAAGTCATCTCCTCCTCCTCCTTCCTTGCTAACAGACCCACTAGTTTTCTTCAGACTCTGGGCATCAATAAGTTCAAGAAATGTGGGCAAAATCATAATCTCATTAGTTGAGGTTTGTGCATGTTCACTCAGTTCTTGTCAATGACAAGTAAGAGAAAGTCAGCTCAGAGGCTTCTGGAAAAACAGTATCGCCTATGTGGGAGGGAGGTTGCAAGGAGAAACTCATCTTTCTTTCTGCACACAGTTGTGTGAAGACATGATGTCTGGAGCTATGGCAGCCATCTTACAGCCATGAGGGAAGACAGCCTGGGGAAAGCAGAGCAAACAGCAGGGTCCTGGAGCATTTGATGGGGTCAAATTAGCCAGTCCTGAAGGCATTCATTTCTTACTATGTGAAATACTAAATGTCTTTGTTGTTTAAGCGCATGTCAGTAGGGTTTTTACGACTCACATCTGAAAGCATCCTAATCAAAACAATCTGCTGTCAAACAGAACAATCAAGGCATAAGAATGTGAGATCAGGAGGCCTAGTTGGTGTCCTACTTGTACCCACTGACCAGCTACATGGCTTTAGACAAGTTTCAACTTCAGAGCCTCAGTTTCCTCATCTGCAAAATGGGAGACCACCTTCCAAGGGATGCCAGAAGTATCAAGAGCAATAATTATATGAACGTAATCTGTGGACTGTAAAGCTCTAGGCAGATAGTAGGGGTTACTACTAAACTATAAATTATTTTCCATTACTTCATAATGGAAATATAATCACGATCCTGAACTAGCTCAATCTCTTCTCTTCT
This sequence comes from Rhinolophus ferrumequinum, assembly GCF_004115265.2. Taxonomy (NCBI): domain Eukaryota; kingdom Metazoa; phylum Chordata; class Mammalia; order Chiroptera; family Rhinolophidae; genus Rhinolophus; species Rhinolophus ferrumequinum. Next base: position 91,441,239 of record NC_046290.1, on the reverse strand, counting down.
GAAACAAAAGGAGACTGTGCTCTTTACCCATATGACATCCGCATTTTTTTCTCCACTAGATCATCTTCATGGATAGTCTCATAGCCTATATCTGGGTCAGTAAGGATCAGACTGCTCTGGCTTGACCAGCCCCTGGGTTTGGGGTTGTAGGCTCCTTGGGTAGTAGATGTTTCACGTCCATAAACTTCATCATAGCATGTACCTCGTGACTCCCACTGCTGACTGCCAGCCAAGGTACTGGCTCTGGATGCTGTGGGCCAAGGTAGCATCAGTCACCATTTCTACAAATGGTCAGAGCCCCTGTCTCATGCAAGGTCCCAGACTAGCTGTGTGGCCACCGTGTGAGGCCCAGGAATTTGGTGGAGCAAGAGAACCAGCCTCTGGGCCCAGTTCTACTCTGCCTAGCTGGACAGGCTTTACCATGCCGAGCCTCAGTTTCCTCCTCATCTATAAAATGGGAGTAATAACACGCAACCTAACATCAACAAAATAAATGAATGGGTAAGCAGTGTGTCACTTGTGAAGGAATGACAGTGGTAGTTACTGTCGTGATTGTGATTGCAATTAGGTATAGCCAAAGGCCACACAGTGGACTGCTGGGCCAGGGAGGTACAAACTCACTGAGGGCCTGCCCCCTTGCCACTCGGAATGCCAGTCCCTGAAGTCTCAGCTGAAGCATCTCAGGGGGTGTAACATTTCCCATTGAGGGAGGGACACATGGAAGAGCCACCACCCCTCAGCTGCCACCGCCGCGCCGTGTGCCAGAAAAGCCGTCCTCTCAGTGAGACACACAGAAATTTTATGTAGGTATATTTTCCAGAAAGCATCTCACTGTGGACTTAAATGGAGAATTATGAAAGCTTTGCACTGCAGGGGGCCTTCCAAAGAGCATCTTGTCCCAACCCCCTCTTTACAGGCGTGAAAATGAGGCCCCAAAAAGTAAAGGACTCAAGGTAGCACAAGCAAGCTAGTGACAGAGTCAAGCTGGTGGCAGAATTGGGAGGAAAGCCAAGACTCCTGTGTTTTTAATTTTCTCCCATCCTCCTGCAATCAGTGGGATGACTGGTTCCCAGTGTTCACTTGAGGGGGAAAAAAACTGATAAGAATCTGAGGAAATGTGACTGCTGAAAGGGAACTGGCTGTGGAATTTGGCATTTGATACCCGCCAAAGGATCACACACAATTATAAACTTAGCCAGTCCTCTCGTGAGCGGGAACACCTTCTGGACCTGCGTCCATTTCCAGAAGAATGGTGGCACCCCTGCAATCCACAGCTGTCTGCGTCTCTAAGGAATTCCTCAATTCCCCTGGGAAGGGCAGGCCCCAGAGAACTTGAAGCAACTAGGATTCTGGGAATGAGCACAGCATTGTGCATTCAATCCTGCTGTTTACAAAGTTCGCCTTTTTTTGGCATCACCATTTCTCAAACCTGCCTTTTCTTCCTACCTCTAAGAGACGCCTTGCCACTATGTAGCACTAATCCTTGGCAGCTCATCAAACCCCTGAGCAGGTGGAGGAAAGGTGGGTTAGATACCACTGGAACCTGCATTTTCCCTCTAAGATAAGCCAGTGGGTTCCAGAGCTCTCTCTCACAAGAGCTTCCAGAGCCCTGGGTGGGGGTCCAGCTGTGAGGATGGCTGTGTGACCTTGCACCGGGCCCGCCTCCTCTGGGCCTCTGCTTCCTCCGCAGCAGATGGAGCAGGAACGCAGGAATGGCAGCGATAGACAGAAGGGCCAGAGCAACGCTGCCTCTCATCCAGAAGTCAGACAGTTGGGAAACCAGACTGGCTGAGCAAATGGTCTCTTCTTGTCCTGCAGCCAGCCAGGGCCAGGTTTCTAATGCCCACGGAGCTAGAAGTGTCAGGGAAAGCCTTAGCCCGACAACCTCTCCAGGCAGGTAGTTTGCCAACAGCTGCGTCTAAAAATCGTCCCTAAGCCAAGGTTCGGTGAGAATTTCTAGCAAAACCCAGCCACGTGTGTGGGGCATGCTGTGTGCAGGTGTGTGCTTCTGTCTACATGCCCTGTCTGACTGCATCTTCCAGAGGCGGACATCCTGAGCTCCTGCATCCCTGGCCCCTGGCCCAAATGTCCACATCACACAGGGTCCACATCAGTGACTATGTGTTGAATGAACAAATGAATGAAGAAGGTGCCAAGATGGTGTAGACTAAGGTCTGGAAAGTACAAAATCCATTTCCAGCTGCCATCCCTTGAAATGGCCCCTGTAACTGAGCCCTGTCTGGCTCTCTGGTGGGCCCTCTCCGAGCTCCCCCTGGAATGTGGGCCCTGCCACCCCCTACCTAGGCTGAGCTGATCCCCTCCCAGATTTGGGCCTGCAGCTCCCCAGTAGTCTCTTCCAGGAATGCCCCCTCCCGCCCTTCCCACCCGGCTTCTCCTCTCGCAAATCTTTGCTGTCCCTTTGGACAAGCTTGACGCTCTTCTTTTGGTACCCCCAACGCTGCCCACCCACTCATAGCCACACAGCACGTGTGGGCTCACACCACCATCTCTGTTCTCCAGTCCCTGAGAGCAGAAACCCACTCGACTTGTATCTCCATGACACTGTCTGGCATCAAGTAGGTGATAAGTGAAATGTTTGCCTAGGAATGATTTCAGTAGTGGAAGAAATGAATGCACATAAACTGCGTACTGAAAGAAGCAACTTTAGGATTCTTACTTTCAAATTCTGACATATTTTACTATCTGATTATTTCCCATAGGAAAGCATCTTTAAAATTAGAATGAAAGCCCATTAGAAATAGGATTCTTTATACAAATATTTGCCCACTTTTAGAGACCATCTATAATGTACAAGAGAAGAAACGCTGCAGAGTGCAATACATACAGGTGTGTTTGAGAAGGAGCTGTGGCTGCGACTGGCCAGGTGCACAGGGAGAGGTCGCCCTTTCCCTGGCTGTGTATGACCACGCATCACTTCGAGGGTACCCTCAGGAGCCAAGGCACAGCGAATGAGACAAGGGAGATGGGACATGGATCAGAGGTCCCTCCCTCTCCCTCCTAGCTCTGCTCTCCTCATCTGCAAAACAGGTATAACCTGAGCACCTTGGACAGGTGATTTAACCTCTCTATGCCTCATGCCCTGTGTACAAAATTAGGATAATAACAATACCAAAAGGGTTGTTGTGAGGATTAAATGACTAAATCCTGCGGGGTACCAGAACAGTGGCGCACTGGATAAGGGCTCAGGAAAATAGCAGCGAGTTTTATTCACACTTGTTCACCCCGCTCCCAGAATTGTAATTAGGCATGGGGTGGATGACGCATCTGGATGTCCATTGTATTCTGTTAATTCTACGCACACATTGTCATCTCTAATCTAGAAGATTCCAGCCCACGCTGAGTATGTTAGAGCCCTGCCCACACCCGGGGGCCACACTCCACCCCTGGGTGAACAGTCCTCGCCCACCTTCCCCCTGGCCAACGGCCCCTCCTCCCACTCCGCTCTAGTCTAGCCAGGCGGTTGGTCTACGTAATCAGATCGTCACCCAATTATGACCTAATGATGAAGGCCCTCACATCAGCACAGTCCACACCCCTCCCCTGCAGAGTCCCTCTGAGGACTCTGCACCCTCTTTGGGGAGTGATGACAATTAGGAGGGAGTTGGGAACCCGCTTCCCTGGCACCACCGACAAGGAAGCAGGAAGGAGAGGATAAATCGTGCAGATAAGGCCTCGCTCTGGGTCTGGCTCGCATAAAAGCAGGAAGAAAGGCAGCTGCTACCGCTGATTATCACCATCATTGCTGGTCAGGGGGTGAGAACTCGGATGCCCCGGAGCCCGCCCAGGCCCCTGTGACCTGCTGACTTTCACGGAGCCCTAGATGAGCAAGCATCAGCTGATATGGGGATTTGGCCGCCCTGAGCCCTGTAAGCGGCACCGCTGAGGAAGCCCTGCAGTCTATATTTCTGCCCTCTTTGGGGGAAAATTTCTGGCCTGTGAGACAGAAAACGGGGTCTCATTCTGGCTCTGCCTGTGACTGCACGTGACTGGCATGACGCCTAATCTCCGAGCCTCAAGCCGAGGCACTCCAGCTCTTATTCACCAGTAGAAGATACAATGGGTAAGGCAGGAGACAACCCAAAGGTCCATCAAGAGGAGAAGGGAGAAATTAAGTACTGAATTCACACAATAGAACACTACACAGCAGAAAAAGAACACATTGGTCCCTGAGACAACACAAATTAATGTCACAGACATAGTATTGATGAAAGAAGACAAAACAGTCTATACTGTATGATTCTGTTTACATGGAGTTTAAGAATAGGCAGAGCTATTCAATGAATAGTGATCACCTGAGGGGTGGGTGGGGGTGCTACCTGGGCAGGGGCGTGTAGGAGCCTTCAGGTGCTGGAAATGCTCTCTCTCTAGGTCTGAAAGGCGGTGATGTGAGAATGCCCACACAGAGAAACGCATCGAGATGTCCGCTTAAGATTGTGCCTTTTGATGTAGTTAAGTGACGCTTTGAAGAAAAAAAAGTTTAAAAAAAAATAAAACAGGATAGGGCAACTCTAAGCCATCTGGTCAATTAACATTTATTAAGCCCTGTCTAGGCACCAGAACATGACACCTCACTGGCTGACAACACTGACAGAAGCAGACCTGCCATTTGGGAAGAGGACACAAACGACACAAAGAACTATAGAAACGTGGCAGGTGACAAGAACAGGCAAGGACTTGGGGTGCTGGGGGAGCCCTGAGGATGAGGTGTCTGGCTCAGCCTGGCAGGGTCAGGAAGGTGGCAGCACAGGGACTCTGACCCCCCAAAGCCTCACCCAGGCACCTGTGAGCTCCCTTCTGTCTTCACTCCTTGCTCCCCTGCCACTCAACCCTCTCCACCAGCAATGCCCCAGGCCTGGGCTGAGGAAGGGACACCCCCCAGCCACACAGTGTGGAGGCCCTCAGAGCCACAGCCCCGCCTGGGCAGGGCCCTCCATGCAGGTGGCACTTTGGTCTCCCCGGGGCCCCCTCCCCTCCTCCTTCTCCCCTCTACCTGCCGGCCTCACTACCTCCCAATCCACTGGGAACTGAGCCCACAGGAGGGCACTCCCTGGGGTCCCCCAACCCCCATGTTCTCCACTAGCTCCTGCTCCAACAATCAGAATGCCCCAGACTCTCACATCCAACCTCAAACCTTGGTCCCCACAGCTGCTGGGGAATTGCCATCCTTCTCTCCCCTGCTCTTCTTTGGGGCCACGGGCTCCAGGTTCAGCGTCCTCCTTGGACTTGCCCCCTGCCTGCTGGCCTTCCGCCCCTTCCATCCACAAGTACGTCTGCATTGTCGGCCAGGCCTCTTCTCCGTCCTCTCCCCAGCCTCATGGTGATGTAGCACTTCTCAGTCCCCTGCCTCCTTAAGTCTCCCCTCGTGATTCTCTGAGCTCCACCAGCTTCGCTTTTCCTCCTCCCTCACTGAGCTTCATCTGGATGCTGGGTCCCAGGTCCCACGGGGCCTTCCTCCCTCCCCCTCTATGCCCACCCCTGAGGGACCTGGTCCACTCCAGACCTCTACTGAGAAGGCAGGCCCCCTGGACAGCTTCCCCAGGACATCCCGGCACTGCACCTTCCCCCGGGCTCAAAGGCAAACTCAGCGGCCCACACACCACAACAGCTTCCCTTCCCATAGCCCTTCCCTCAGCAAACAGCACTATTCTCTGGGCTTCTCCCCCTCAGCCCCTTCGCCCATGTCACAGATTCACGCCATCTCCTTAGCACACGCTTGGCCACTGCTTAACCCTCTCACTCCGGCCATGTCGGGTCCAAGCCTCACAGGTCCCTCCCAGGACACATGCAATCCTGCCGCCTCCAGGCCTTCCATACTGGCTGAGGAGAGGGACGGAAAGGACCAGATCCTGCTCAGCCGTGTGTGTCCTCCGAAGTAACCCAGTATCAGCCTCACTCCCAGTCAGGGCTGAGAATGTTCATGAGGAGGACAGGCATCACAGACGCCTCTAAAAGCTCTGGAGTTGCCAGTGGAGCAGCTCTGTGGGGCTGGAAGGGAGACTGAGGATGGAAAGCGGGCTGGGAAGAGCCAGGCCACGAAAGGCCTTGCATGCCATGCCGCAGGGGTTCGAAGCTTGGCATGACGCCTTGGAAGCCATCAGAGCAGTTTTTAAGGCAAAGGCAGGGTGTGAACAGAGCTAAGCTCTAGAAGGTTTTCTCCAGCAGCCCGCTGGAGCGCATGACCCCCGGGGGCTGAGATTCCCTCTGCAAGGCCGCAAGTCTCTACAGAACCCCACTTACCCTCATCGAACACAATTCCTCAACCCCCTTTGTTCTCTGCTCTAATTTGGGAAGGCAGATGGCCCTCTGGCCCAGGCAGCCCAACCTACCCCTCACTTTTCATCTGGCCACAAGAAAGGCACAAAATCACTGGAGAAGATTGCAACTCTGCTGGTATCTGAGGGGAGACCCATCTCAAGTTTTGGTTTGTTTCTGTAGACCATTTCCCTGCAGCCCCACCGACTACGGAGCTTTCCTCCGGGGAACCCCTGCAGACAGTACAACTCCAAGGAGCAAGGAGGGGATTCTGCACCTCGCAGGGTCCCCAGGAGCTCAGCTGCCAGGGTCGGGGGGTGGGGGCAGCCAAGGCACTTCTATTTGTTTGTGGTTTCACCATGGGATCAAAACAAAATTAAATCCATCACAAGCTGCAGAATTGCTCTGAACCAGGCCACCCAATGGTCACACATGAAAAAGCGGAAAACTAATGACTTGCAGTTTTCCTGCTAGGAAGGTTTCTTTTAATCAGTCCTGTGGTGGGACGGCTGAGCTTTTGGTTAGAATTCCTCAGGATAAGGTTTTCTCCCCTCCAGAAGAGACCTCACAAAAGGACACTTGGAACCATATGACAGTGAGTCTTGGCAACCTGTATTTCTTTCCTACACCAATGTATCGGGGGCGTTTGACATACACAAAGCTGTGTGTATTTAACGGCTACAAACTCGATGAATTTGGAGATGCGTATACAGCTGTGAAAACGTCACCACAATTCTGTGCCATAAACACATGCATCACTCCAAAAGTTTTCTCCTGCCCTCTTATTTGTTCATTTTTGGTGACAACAACACTTAACATGAGATCTCCTCTTAGCAAATGCTTAAGTGTACAATACAGTATTAACCATAGGCCTCTAGCTGTACAGCATATTTATCCTGCGTAACGGAAACTCTGTACTCTTTGACTAACACCTCCTTGTTTCTCCGTCCTCCCATCCCTGGCGACCACCCTTCCACTCTGCTTCTATGAGCCGGACTATTTTAGGTTCCTCTTGTAACTGGGATCATATAGTATTTGTCCCTCTGTGTCTGGCTAATGTTAGTATACTTCCTCTAGGTTCACCATGTTGTCACAATGGCAGGATTTCCTTCTGTTTTTTTAAGATTGAATAAGATTCCATTGCATGTAAATACCACATGTTCTTTATCCCGTCATCCACTGATGGGCAGAAACCTGCTTTACGGTGACAGAAAGTTACGGCAATAGCAGTTGCTGCTGTAACGAAGTACCTACAATTTAGTGATATAAAATGACACACGTTGATTATCTGGAGGTCAGAAGTCTCCGTGGGCTAAAGTCGCAGACTGGCAGGACCAGCTCCTTCCGGAGGCTCTAGGGGAGAACCTGTTCTTGTCTTTTCCAACTTCCGGGGCTGCCGCATTCCTCGGCTGAAGGGACCCTTTCTCACATCACTCCAACCTCTTGCTTCAGGTGTCACATCTGCTCACTCTGACCCTCCTGCCTCCCTCTCATAAGGACCCTGTGATTAGACGCCCACCGGGATAATCCAGTATAACCTCTGATCGCAACATCTTTATTCAATCACATCTGCAAAGTGATTTTTAATCGTGTAAGGCAGGGGTGTCCAAACGTTTTTCAACGGTTTTCACCAAGGGCCATGTGCGGTAACAATACACAAACAGCCGGGCCACTCACTCGAGGTGAAGTACGTATTGCCTCACCTGGTTTATTTAAGTAAACTAAATATATTTTTGGAATTTGCTGCGGGCCAATTAACAATGGATTGTGTGGGCCCGCAGTTGGGACACCCTGGTGTAAGGTAACGTAGTCACAGGCTCTGGGGAGCAAGATGTGGACATCCTTGGGGCCACTCTTCTGCCTCCCACACATAGCTGGCCAGGCCAAAGAGCCGGGAGGTGGTCACACCAGGGCCTCTGGAGGGAGGCACAGTTCAGACAAGTGGGAACTGGGTCAGAAACCTTCATCACCCTTTCGGGGTTCCCAGAGGTCACCATAAGCCTGGTTTTGAAACTTGGTCCCTAGTTAATACAGAGGGTGTGTGGTTCAAAGCAACTAACGCAGAAAAGGAACTGTGCAAAGGTCCCTATGGGTGGGACGCAGGGGGTACGTGCACGTGCCTCACTGGCAGTGCCAGACCCACTGCCCTCAGGGCCCCTCTGCTTCTGCTGTTTCCACCTACCCGAGAGCCCTTCCTGCCCCTATACCCACCTCCTGGTCCAAGTCCCAGCTCTGCCGTGAAACCCACAGCAACTTCTCAGTCCTCTGCCTAGAATGACCTCCTGCCCCAGCCACTTACATGCTCCTCCCTCTGAGGCCCACACCCCCACCTTCCCCCCATGCTCCCACACTGCTCTGCTGTACTCCTGGAATGCACCCCCCCAGCTCAGTGTGGGTGCAGACACACGTGTACATGGCCCTCCCCCAGCCGGGCATACCATGTCTCCCTAGGCTGTGTTTCCTTCGTCATTCATCCTCCATTCTCAAGCACCGAGAGGTCGGGTAGCAAGGCGATTAAAAGCACGGAGTCGGAAGCTATTTAACTTCCCTATGTCCTCAGTTTCCCTACAAAGTGGAGGTAATCATAGCACCTAACCTGTGGGTTCATTGTGAGGACTAAATGAGTTAATAATGTACCGAACACACTTAGAAGGCCTCCCGGCACATAGTAACCACTAATGAAGTGTGGATCACTGTCATTAGGCATCTAAGATATTCCAGGCACTGGAGTGAGCAGAATAGACCTGGTCTCTCGGCCCAGGAATTTTATAGTCTAACAGAGAACACAGAATATTAACAAATAATTTGTTAACTAATTAAACTACCAAGTTTAAGCAGCGTATAGCAGTAACATGTGCCCCTGCCTCCTGAGGCCACATCGGCTGAAAACTGGGGCTCCTCCAAGCTCCGCAAACAGCCGGTCTTACACTTGCTTCTGAGCTGGCACCACTCAAACATGGGCACACACACGATCTGCTATTAGCCATGTTTCTAGTTTCTTTAACATCTGCCTTGCATGCATATGCTGAACACGCCTTGCCTTGGCCTCCTGCTCCCTCATCACTGCCCCACCCGCCCCAGTCCTGCCCCGGGCATGCTCTTAAACACAAACCAGTCAATCCAGAGTCCACATCCCAACTGCCTCCTTTCTGGCCTCTCACACTCGGAACTACCCACCTGCCTTAATCACCCAGGACCAGCTACCAGACAACTAGGGACAGCCCTTACATCCCAGAGCGCACTGAAATTATCCAAACTAGCCAATCCTAAATCTGCTTACCCTCACTCACCTGTTCCTTCAAACCGACAACAAGGCTCTTGTTCCATCCTCCCGCTCTGCCCCGTGGTGCCTCCCCGTGTGGCCCTGTGTGGCTTGGCAGGGCCCCTCATCTTGGGAACTGTGAGTAATCGATGTCTGTGCCTCACATTTCCTCTTAATACACTGCGTCTACCGTGTTTTCCCCAAAAATAAGACCTAGCAGGACCATCAGCTCTAATGCGTCTTTTGGAGCAAAACTTAATATAAGATCCGATCTTATTTTACTATAATATAAGACCGGGTCTATAATATAATATAATAAATATAATATAATATAATATAATATAATATAATATAATATAATATAAATATAATGCCGGGTCTTATTTTACTATAAGACTGGGTATAATATAATATAATATAATATAATATAATAACCGGTCTTACATTAAGTTTTGCTCCAAAAGACGCATTAGAGCTGATGGTCCGGCTAGGTCTTATTTTCGGGGAAACAGGGTATTACACCCTGCCACTCCATCAATCCAAATGCATCCCCTAAGCTGCATGATGTGGATGATGCAGGATGTGAAGCCGGAAGACCCAGACTCCAGCCCTGGCTCAGTCATGCCCCCACTGGATGACCTTGGACAAGTCCCTTTTCATCTCCCAGCCCATTTCCCCACTGCGGGGAGTGGGGGTCGGGGAGCGGGGGGTGGGGGGGCAGGGGGGAGGAGGGGGCGGGGGGGAGGGGGGCCTGCCCCTGAAATGAGAAACAGACCCTGTCATCAGCCTAAAACTACAAAGGCTATCATTTATCCCCGACCTAAAGCCTGCAGAATGTGAAAGGCCTTTAAAATTGGGCCCAAATGCAGAGATCACTCCTTGCCCCAGAGAGTCATGGAGAAGACTTAGGAGGACTGATGAGGAAGATGAAGACTCTTGTTTTCTCCTGAAATCTCCTGGCTCCAACTATCATTCCCAGGACCCTTCACTGACACACACCCGGGACATGCAGGGCCCAAAGGTGGGTCACAGGTCTGCCCCCGTGAATTCACAGTCCAAAGTCAGGCCCCCAGGAAGGTAAACCACCAGAATCCCCATCAGACCTTGGGACTTCCAGAAAAAAGGGGTGACCCACACCCCTCACACACACTCCCATATGCGCTGCGTGTAAGCAAACTCCAGAAACCAGAAGAAACTTCCATTTTGTACTAGAATCGGACCCCCAGAGAGGCAAACAAGCCCATGTTTTTCTTCACCATCTGCTCCTGCTCTGAGGGCTGGGGCCCACCCCATCCCCCTTTCCTTCCGCTGCCCTGTCCCCTGTGAGGCCTCTGTTACCACAGCCAGGCAGCGCTGACCTCCGCACAGAAGGCTTTCGTCAGCAGGTCAGGCCTGAGAGGCGGGGCAGGGGCACAGGGCACAGGCCAAAACGGGGACCTGAGGAGGGGCAGTGCTCTCCTGACAGAGCTCTCTCTGAAGCCTCATAGGGAGGAGAGAGGGGGCGCAAGAACTCGGGGCCCGTGACAGGCTCACTGCCAAGCTCCCCTCCCTGCAGAGCCTGGCCTGCAGCACAGCCCCCTGCAGCTCCCCAGTCCCCGAGAAGTGGTTCCCAATCCCTGAGACCTCACCAGATATTTACATTGAGGCAGTCTCAAGGAATTTTCAGGAAAACTCCCTTTTCTCCACCCACTCCCACTTCAAAGAGAAAAGCAAGACCCCTAAAGCTGGCGGCCTTCGTGGCTTCTTTAAAGTGGCTTCTGGAAAGCTGGTCAGGTGGGAACAAAGCATATAGACAAGGCCTTCACCCCAGGACCCCCTTGAAATTACAGGCCTCCTCTGGAGGAAGGAGAGAGGGCCTCAGTTTCCCAGAGGAGAGTGGGTCAGTCGTTCGCTCATATCTTCACTCATTGTCCCTTAATTATCCTCAGTTATTTGCACCTGTGACCCAGCATCTCTTCTGGAGGCCCACTTCCCTCCACTCCTTCCAGGCTTCCAGAGGCTCCTCATGGTCCCCAGGATGAACCACAGCTCCTCTACCTGGCAGGTCAGGCTCTGCATCAGGTGCCCATGCTCACCTCCATCCTTGCTTCCCACCTCCTGTTTTCAGAACCCTGAGCCACACCATGCCGGGGCCCCCTTCCATACACTTGCTGAGACTTTGCTGACTCCCTGTTCTCAGCCTTCCCCTTCTCTGGCTCTTCTTTGAGAGCCACCTCAAAGGTCGCCCCCTTTGGAAAGCCTCCCCAGGTCTCCAGGGTACACACTGCTTCTGCCTCTATTTCTTCATATCCCTTTGTCCAGACCTTTGTGATTCCAGGTCTCTTGTGATAATTGTTCATTTACTCTCCTCTATTGGACTTTGACAGTAACCCCTCCTGAATTATGTCTCCATACTCAACAACGGACAGTCCCTGGTAAACCACGGGCATCTGGAATATCTAGAGAATGAATAAAGACCACTTTATTGAGGCTTCTGGGACAACGTGTTAAAAGAAAAGTCAGGAGCCCAAACTAAATATACTAACCTTCCTCCTTAACAGAGTGAACTCAACTCTGCAAAATAGTAGATGAGAGAGCGAGAGAGAGAGAGAGGAGAGAGAGAGAGAGAGAGAGAGAGAGAGAGAGAGGTAGATAGATAAGCAAGCAAGCACAGAGCAAAGAGCAAAAGGAAATATGACTCTCAAAAATGGAATTACAGGGAAAGGTGTAAATGGTGTTGGGGAAACTGGGTATCCACATGTAAAAGAATAAAACTGAGCCCTTGCTTTACACCCTATACAACAAGTAACTCAAAATGGATCAAAGAGCTAAGCATAAGTCCTAAAAGAATAAAACTCTTAGGGCAAAACATAGGAATAAAACATAGGGCAAAAGCTTCATTATATTGAATTTCTTGGATATGACACCAAAAGCATGGGCAACAAAAGAACATACAGATAAAATAGGCTGCATCAAAATTTTAAAATTTTGTGCATCAAAAGACACAACCAACAGAGTTAAAAGGCAACCCACACAAGGGGAGGAAATATTTGCAAAACACATATCTGATAAAGAGTTAATATACAGAATATATAATAACACAACTCAATAACAACAACAACAAAAACTGATTAAAAAATGGGCAAAAATCTTGAATAAACATTTCTCTAAAGATGATATATAAATGGTCAATAAACACATGAAAAGATGCTCAACATCAAGAACCATTAGAGAAATCAAATCAAAACCACAGTGAGATAACTTCACACTCACTAGGTTGGCAACTATCAAAAAAAAAAATCAGAAAATGAAAAGTGTTGGCAAGGATGTGGAGAAATTGGAACACTTTTGCACTATTCATGAGCATGTAAAATGGTGCAGCCACCATGAGAAACAGTATGGCGTTTCCTCAAAAAATTATAAATAGAATTACCATATGATCTAACAATCCCAGGGTATATATACTCAAAAGAATTGAAAGCAGAGACGCAAAGAGATATTTGTACACCCATGTTCATAGCAATACACACAATAGCCAGAAGGTGACAGAAACCTAAGTGCCTATCAAAGGATGAATGGATAAACAAAATGTGGTATATCCATACAATGGAATGTTATTCAACCTTAAAAATGGAGGAAATTCAGAGAAGATCCAAGATGGCAGATTAGGTCAACACTATGCCTACTGCTTCCCAGGATCACACCAAAATTACAAATAAATTATAGAACAATCAACTTCACAAATCATCTGAAGACAAGCTGAACAGAACCCCTATAACTAAAAATATAAAGAAGAGGCCACATCGAGACTGGTAGGAGGGGAAGACATGAAACAGGCTGGCCCCAAACCCCCAGATAGTGGCTGAACACCAGGAGGGACACCTTGACGACAGACGTTCCCCAGAAGAATGAGGGGTCCCAGCCCCACACTGGTCTTCCCAGCCCAGGGGTCCTGTTCTGGGAAGAGGAGTCCCCACAACATCTGGCAGTGAAAATCAGCTAGGACTCTGTCAGTCCATCCCAGTGAGATGGAAGGTAGCTGGAAACCCAGATCATACACAGACTTACTCGCTTGCACACTCACTTGGTCTCCAATGGAGGGGTGGCAACTCAGGAGGTGCCAGAGACATACCAGGAAAGACTAAGTTGTGTGGCTTTGGGCCAAGGGCTGGAGGGACAGGAGCTATTGTCCCTGTGTGGAGCCTGCCTCACAGGTAGCCTACAGGAAGACACCATCTTTTCTATTTGAACCAAAGGGGCAAATCTGAGACCACATTGGTCTGGTAAAATTCACACATGTGCACCACCTTTGTGATGCCCTGGGTCCCTGCCCTGTACTGCTAGTACTACATTGCTGGGGGCATTCCCAGCTCCTGGGTGCAGGCCTCGCCCACAAACTGCGGAAGCCTTTACAGTAGTGGATATCCCAAGGTGGCCCAGGGAACTCTGGGGGAGTGGGCAGTGCCTATGTCACAGCTGCTCTTGGGCAGCTCTCGGGGATCTGCGGGCCTGAGGCAAGCCATGGCTGGCCTCAGTGTTCTCAGGGCAATTTTGCAAAGTGGTCGTGGGCCCGGCACTGGTGCAAAACCTGAAACTGCATTAACTTTGTAAAAACCACCGGCTATACCTCATGACTCCCTGGGACCCTGCCCCACCCAGCTAGGGCTGCATCACTAGAGGTCCTCTCAATACCCACTCAACCAGCCTGGCCTATGCACCTAAGGAGGCTCTTTCAACAGCTGAGCCTTACGAACAGCCAGCAGGTGGCAACAGGCCTAGGGGGACCTGGCTCTTTTACTAAGACCCAATACTGGTGGCAGCCAGCCTCAGTTTACAGCAAAGCCACCCCCACATGCCTACAGGTCCAGCACAGGCAACAACCAACTGCATATAGCTTTGTAGCTCCTACCAAGTAGCCCCGGGCTGGTAACAAGAAAGGCTGAAATTGGCCTGCATGGGAGGCTCTCCCAAGAGACACCAGAAGCAACACACCCAGAGGCCGGCCTCAGACCACACCAGAGCACTACCTACCTAGCCCCAAAGAGTGGTCTCAACAGACAAAAGAGCCCATGAGGGTTGATCTCCCTCTGAGGGGTCACCCCCCACACACAGCAGCTCATACATTGTGGGCATAGCCAATCCTCACAGTCAGCCTGGGAGTCAAACCCACCCACTAGCTAAAAGCAATCAAGGCTCAGCTACAACAGAATGCACACAACACACACAAGGGACACTCCTGGAACACACGCATATGTGATCAGAAAGATTGTGCCTCTGGACCACACAGGACACCTACTACATAAAGCCACCCAGCAAAGACTGAGAGACATAGGAGATCTACCTAATACATAGAAGCAAACACGGAGAGGCAGCCAGAATGAGGAAACAAAGAAACATGTCCCAAATAAAAGAACAGAAGAAACCTCCAGAAATAAAACTATGAAATGGCTTTTCAGAAAGCCATTCAGAAATAAAACTATAAAACCTACCAGAGACAGAGTTTACAAAACTGGTTATAAGAATGCTTAAGGATGTGCTCGCTTCGGCAGCACATATACTAAAATAGAATGCTTAAGGAACGTAGTGAGAATTTCAATAAAGAGATAGTAAGCATAAAGAAGAACATAGAAACCATAAAAAGAACCACTCAGAAATAAAGGATACAATAACCGAAATGAAGAATACACTAGAAGGAATCAATAGCAAATTAGATGAAGCAGACGATTGAATCAGCAATTTAAAAGACAAGGTAGGGGGAGGGAGGTGGTAGATGAGGGTACACAGGGTCAAATATATGGTGATGGAAAGAGAACTGACTCTGGGTGGTGAGCACACAATGTGATATATAGATGACATATTACAGAATTGTACACTTGAAATCCATATAATTTTACTAACCATTGTCACCCCAATAAATTTTAATTAATTAATTAAAGACATGATAGCAGAAAACACCCAACTAGAACAGAAAGAAAAAAAGAATTAAAAAAAAAAAAAGATAGTTTAAGGGACCTTTGGGACATCAACCATAACACCAATCACATCATAAGAGTACCCGAAGGAGAAGAGAGGGAGCAAGGAATTGAGAACCTATTTGAAGAAATAATGACTGAAAATTTTCCCAACCTGGAGAAGGAAATAGACATACAAGTCCAGGAAGCGCAGAGTCCCAAACAAGATGAACCCAAACAGGCCAACACCAAGACACATCAAAATTAAAATGGCAAAGGTTAAAGACAAAGAGAGAATCCTAAAAGCAGCAAGACAAAGACAACTAGTTACTTACAAGGGAGCTCCCACAAGACTATCAGCTCATTTCTCAACAGAAACTTTGCAGGCCAGAAGACAGTGGCAGGAAATATTCAAAGTGATGAAACACAAGGGCCTACAACCAAGACTACACTACCCAGCAAGACTATCATTGAAGGAGAGATAAAGAACTTACCAGACAAGAAAAAGATAAAGGAATTCATTACCACGAAGCCAGTATTACAAGGAATGTTAAAAAGACTTTTTTAAGCAGAAGAAAGGAGAAAACAAAGAAGATCAAAAATATGAATAATAAAATGGCAATAGCTGTGTACCTATCAATAATCACTTTAAATGTAAATGGATTAAATGCTCCAATCAAAAGACATAGGGTAACTGAATGGATAAGAAAATAAGACCCATGAATACGCTGTCTAAAAGAAACCCAACTCAGATCAAAAGACACACAGACTGAAAGATAAGAAATGAAAAAAGATATTCCATGAAAATGGAAATGAGTAAAAATCTGGAGTAGTAAAACTTATATCAGACAAAACGAAGACTATAATAAGAGACAAAGAAGGACATTACATAATAATAAAAGGACCAACCCAACAAGAGGACATAATCCTAGTAAACATTTATACACCCACCTAAATATATAAAACAAATAATGATCAACATAAAAGCAGAAAGCAACAGTAACACAATCACAGTAGGGGACTTTAACATCCCACCTACACCAATGGACAGATCTTCCAGACACAAAATCAACACTTTAACAGCAGCCTTAAATGACTCACTAGACCAGATGGATTTTATTGATATTTTTAGAGAATTCACCACAAAGCAACAAAATATGCATTCTTTTCAAGTGTACATGGAACATTTTCCAAGATAGACCACATGTTAGGCCACAAAACAATTTAACACAATTGAAATCATATCAAGCATCTTCTCTGACCACAATGGTATGAAACTAGAAATCAATTACAAGAAAAAAAATACTGAAAAACACACAAATACATGGAAGCTACATAACATGCTACTAAATAATGAATGGGTCAACAATGAGATCAAGAAAGAAGTCTAAAGATACCCTGAGACAAATGAAAATGAAAACAAAACAACCCAAAATCTGTGGGACACAGCGAAAGCAGTCTTAAGAGGGAAATTCGTAGCAATGCAGGCCTACCTAAAGAAACAAGAAAATTCTCAAATCAACAGTCTAACTTTACACCTAAGAGAACTGGAAAAAGAACATCAAACAAAGCCCAAAGTGAGTACAAAGAAGGAAATAATAAAGATCAGAGCAGAAATAGATGAAATAGAGGCTAAAAAAAAAAAAAAAATACGAGAGAACAATGAAACCAAGAGCTGGTGTTTTGAAAAGATAAAATTGACAAACCTTTAACCAGACTCATTGAGAAAAAAAGAGAGGACCCAAATAAATAAAATCAGAAATGAAAGAGGAGAAATGACAACAGACACCACAGAAATACAAAATAAATAAATAAATAAGAAAATACTACAAGCAAGTAACTATATGCCAAAAAAATCGGACAATCTGGAAGAAATGGATAAATTCCTAGAAGCATACAATCTTCTAAGGCTGAATCAAGAAGAAACAGAGAATCTGAACAGACCAATTACTACTAATGAAATTGAATCAGTAACCAATAAGCTCCCAAAAGACAAAAGTCCTGGACCAGATGGCTTCACAGGCGAATTTTACTAAACATTCAAAAAAGAATTAACACTATTTTTTCAAACTATTCCCAAAAATTCAAGAGGGAAGGCTCCCAACTTCATTCTACAAGGCCACCATTACCCTGATTCAAAAACCAGACAAAGACATTACAAAAAATGAAAACTATGGGCCAATATCCATAATGAACATAGATGCAAAAATCCTCAACAAAATATTAGCAAACCAAATTCAGCAATACATTTAAAAAGGTCATACACCATGATCAAGTGGCATTCATTCCTAGTATGCAAGTTTGGTTCAATATCCACAAATCAATTAACTTGATATACTGCATAAACAAAATGAAAAATCAAATCATATGGTCGTATCAATAGATGCAGAAAAAGCATTTGGCAAAATCCAGCTCCTATTGATGATACAAACTCTCAGCAAAGTGGGAATAAAGGAAACATAGCTCAACATAATAAAGGCCATATATGAGAAACCCACAGCTAATATCGTACTCAATGGGGAAAAGCTAAAAAACATTCTCCTTGAGATCAGGAACAAGACAAGGATGATCATTTTCATCACTTTTATTCAACATAGTACTGGAAGTCCTAGCCACAGCAATCAGACAAGAAAAAGAAATAAAAGGCATCCAAGTGGGAAAAGAAGAAGTAAAACTGTCATTATTTGCAGATGACATGATACTATATAGAGAGAACCCCGAAGATTCCACCTAGAAACTATTAGAACTGATAAATGAATTTAGTAAAATAGCAGGATACAAAGTTAATATTCAGAAATCAGTTGCATTTTTACACACCAATAACGAACTATCAGAAAGAGAAATGAAGAAAATAATCCCACTTTCAATTGCATCAAAAAAATAAAATACTTAGGAATAAATTTAACCAAGGAAGTAAAACACCTGTATTCAGGAAATTAAAAGACATTGAAGAGAGAAATTAAAGTACAAATAAATGGAAACATATACCATGCTCATGGATAGGAAGAATTACTGTAGTTAAAATGTCCATACTATGCAAAGTAATATATAGATTCAACACAATCCCTATCAAACTACCAATGGCATTTTTTACAGAACTAGAACTAGAATCCTAAAATTTATATGGAACCATAAATGATCCTGAATAGTCATGGCAATCCTGAGAAAGAAGAACAAAGCTGGAGGTATCATGCTACCGGATATCAAACTATACTACAAGTCTATAGTAATAAAAACAGCATGGTATTGGCATAAAAACAGACACGTAGGTCAATGGAACAGAATAGAGAGCCCAGAAATAAATCCATGCTTTTATGGTCATTTAATCTATGACAAACAAAGCAAAAATGTACATTGGGTAAAGACAGTCTATTTAATACATGATGCTGGGAAAACTGGACAGATACATGCAAAAAAATGAAACTGGACCACCTTCTTACACTATATACAAGAATAAACTCAAAATGGATTAAAAATTTAAATGTAAGACCTGAAACCATAAAAGTCCTAGAAGAAAATATAAGAAGTAAACTCTCAGACATTACCCTTAGTAATATTTTTACTGCTATATCTCCTTGGGCAAGAGTAGCAAAAGGAAAAATAAACAAAAGGGACTACATCAAACTAAAAAGTTTTTTCACAGCAAAGGAAACCATCAACAAACAAAAGGACAATCTACTGAATGGGAGAAGATATTTGCCAATGATACATCTGATAGGGGATTAATATCCAAATTTTATTTAAAAATCTCATACAACTCAACACCAGAAAAATCGAACAATCCAATTAAAAAATAAGCAGAGAACCTGAATAGACATCTCTCCAAAGAGGGCACACACATGGCCAATAGACATATGAAAAGATGCTCCCCATCACTAATCATCAGGGAAATGCCAATTAAAATCACAATGAGCCACCTGTCAGAGTGGCCGTCATCCATAAATCAACAAACAAGTGTTGGCGAGGAAGCGGAGAAAAGGGAACCCTCACGCACTGTTGATGGGATTGCAAATTGGTGCAGCCACTACGGAAAATGGTATGGAGGGTCCCAAAAAAATTTTAAAAAGAACTGATTTATGAACCAACAATTCCACTCCTGGGTATTTACCCAAAGAAATCCAAAACAATAATTCGAAAAAAATATACGCACCCTTCTGTTTACTGCAGTGCTACTCACAATAGCCAACACATGGAAACAGCTGACATATCCATCAATGACAATTAGATACAGAAATTGTGATACGTTTATACAATGGAGTATTACGCAGCCATAAAAAAGAATGAAATCTTACCATTTGCAACAACATGGATGGACATAGAGGGTATTACGCTAAGTGAAATAAGTCAGACTGAGAAAGACAGATACCATATTATCTCACTTATATGTGGCATCTAAAGAACAGAATAAACAAACAAACAAAACAGATTTAAATACAATCATAGATACAGAGAATAAACTGATGGTTGCTAGATGGGAGGGGGTTTCGGGGGATGGGTGAGAAAGGTGAAGGGATTAGGAAGTACAAATTGGTAGTCACAAAACAGTCATGGGGATGTGAAAATACAGTCTGAGGAATATACGCAATAATGTTGTAAAAACTATGTGTGCCATCAGATGGGTACTAGACTTGTCAGGGGGATCACTTCTTAAATTATATAAATGCCTAACCATTGTACTGTACACCTGAAACTAACACAAAATAATACTGAATGTCAACTATAATTAAAAATATATAAATAGTTACGGGATGTAGAGTACAGCATAGGAAATATAGTCAGCGGTAATGTCATAGCTATGTACAGTGTCAGATGGGTAGTAGACTTGGGGTTATCACTTTGTGAAGTGTGTAAATGTCTAATCATTATGTTGTTTTGTACACCTGAAACTAATAATTTTTTTTAAATGGAGGAAATTCGGACACATACTACAACATGGATGACCACTGAGGGCATTTTGCTAAATGAAACAAGTCATTCACAAAAGGAAAAATGCTGCACGATGCCTTACGTGAGATACCTAGGGGAGTCAAATTTCTCGACATAGAGTAGCAAGGTGGTTGCCAAGGGCTGTGGGTAGAGGGGGGACTTAGTGTCTAATGAATGTAGAGTTTCTGTTTTGCAAGATGAAAAGAGTCTGGAGATGACTAGTGGTGATGGTAGCACAACAATGTGATGTATTTAATACCGCTGAATTGTACACTTAAAAGTGGTTAAGATGGTAAATTTTATGTTATGTATATTTTACCACAATAAAAAGAAGAAAATTTTTAAATTTAAAAAATGAAATTATAAATGATTTCTTTCTTTTCACTTTTCCGTATTTCCCAAAGGAGCTCTAATATATATAATCGGAAAAAAAATAAACTTTTTCTTTCAAGAAAATGTGTCAGGCCCCTTTCACCTAAACATCTGGGCTGGCCACCAGAGCCCAAGCCTCTGCCAGTCCTAGGCCTGCTGGGCCACGGGCTTCCATCAGCTTTCTCTACCTGACACCAACATTTGGTTTCCATTCCCAACTCTTCACATAAGTCTTAGAGATCAGCTCCTGCTGGTTTCGAGTCCAGCGGAAAGAAAGTAGTTCTTGGGAGGGTCAGCTTACATCCCAAGAGGGTAGATTTGGCTCGACCAGTGGTGAGCTGCCTTGCCCAGACACCCCCAGGTCCCGGAGCCCATCCATCCTGCAGGCTACCCACCCACTGTCAGCAGGGCAGGCGAATTTCCTGGTGCGGTAACCCAAGCCTCTCTCTGCTCCCCGCGGGCTCTGTTATTAATCTAAGGGCAGATCCTATGTCCGAAGCTCAGACAGCTGTCCCCACGTGCAGCTGCTCCAGGCCAGCAAGCAGACGACTTCCAGCATTACCACCTCCCTGCCAATGACCAGGCAGAAAAGTGGACTTTCCTGCCAAACCCCTTGGTCATGCAACTGCCTGGGCCCTCACAGCCATCAGGGCCCACTGGGCTTCTTATTCACTCTCTGGTTCATTCCAGGTTAGAATGCAACTTCAGGCTCATGGACTCCAGAGCAACTTGGACTTCTCGGCCTGGAAAGTAAACGCAGCGGTGGCCCAGTTGGTCGTGTTGTAGTTGAATCAATGAGGGATTGTTTCAGCCCACACTCCATGCTCAGCCCTGTGTTACCTGCCCTGGCAGACAAAGCCTGTAGGATAGGGCTCCTGACCCCGGGGGCCTACAGCCAAGGTGCAGAACAAGCGCATGAAACAAAAATACAGGAAGCCGGGCCAGAACCGGGGGAAGCTGCTCATGGCAGACACTTGGCCAGGTGCCACACAATCCAGAACACAGTTCTACCAGCTCCGGGGGACACTGCTCACACTGGATTCCAAGGGCAACACACACATTCCTGATTCAAATGGCTCACCTAATGCTCCCATAGGAACTGGCTTCAATTAGTCCCATCTCACAGATGTATAAACTGATGCAAGTTAACAGTAACTTGCCCACAGCTAGAGGGGGAGCCAAGTTTCTGACATAAATTTGCCTGACTCCAAAGTTCTGAGTATTAGGTCTGTGCTATCAGGCCCACCCACCACAGCTCAATTTGGCTGAGCCTTTTGTAAACTGACCCACCCAGCTCTGCACAGCCAGCAGATGCCCACCCCCACCCCCCCAGCATGAACTTAATTCTGGCTCTATATTGGCAGGTGCTAGGGATACAGTGATGACCAAGGCAGACAATCCCTGACCCCCAGAATCTTCTCTGCTAGGGTGTGCCAAGATTCCACGCACTCATTATTTTGGCCCGCTGTATTCTCTGGGGCACAGCTGTCCCTCTGATTCCGCCACACGCACACCAACAGGTGCAGAGGGACCAGAGGCAGCCTACACCGCCAGCCCCAGCCTATTTGAGGAAACTGGACGGCGAATGCCTGAACTAAGACACAGCTAGCATCAGCCTAGAGAAGTGTATCATGCCAGTCTGAAACATTGTTCTCTCACTCTCAGGAATGCTCTGGGCCAACTGCAGTTTGGGGGGACACCACCTACATGTGACACCTGTGCGGACGGACACAGGTTCATGTGTTTGGCTCTGCTGGTCAAGATGGCCCTTGATTTTCATTTTAACTGTGTCTCCCAGCATAGGACAAGCTGGGCAGAGGGAGGAAGTAAACTCTCACACTCCCCACCCCCAGCTCAGTATTTGGAGCCCCTCAAACAGATGCTGGGGACACAGAGAAAAACCAAACAGAAGCTAACAACTCGTGGTCTAGTCCAGCACTGTTTTCGGGAAAAATAAGTTGTTTCTGATGGCAGGAGGGGGAGGACACATGGGCGATAATGGCAGGAACAATTTAGCCTGAAATCAGAACGACCAGCCCTACGAGGAGTCTAGAAACCACAGGCGATTATTGGGCTTTTTATTTAATAAATGTGGGAAGGCAGGGGAGGGAAAGGCAGGTGAATCCAGGCTACCCTGACACCATAAAATGTGCTTTCTATAAACGAAGAAGCAAGGCAAAGATATTATCATCTTTTAACCATGTCCTGGACCCACACAATATCTGCCTCTCTTCAGAGTGAAGAAGGAGGAGGAGAGAAGATGACTGTGCATGGGACCTAAGCACCCACTTGCCAGACGCCCTTTCTCTCTGCTTGACTTCTGTCATCCTTTGTAAGAAACACAAAGCACCTTCCTTCCAGCTCAACCAAGGTTTGCCTTACACAATAACACACACACACACACACACACACACACACACAGAGTGACACACACACCCATGGGGAGACTATAGGATTCCCTACGTCGAGAATCCTCAAGAATCACCTGAAAAACCATTAAAATATTTTTTTAAATGCATGAAGGTAGCTGGATATAAAGTCAACAGTTTTCCTATTTGCCAGACATAAACATTTACAAATGTCAAGGAACAAAAGGAACTCATTCATGATAGCAATAAAAACTATAAAACGCCGAAGAAAATCTAACAAGATCTAGATAAATGGAGCGGTATACCTTGTTCCCGAAAAACACAACATTATAAACACTGAATTCTATTAATCTGTAAGTCAACACAGCCTCGATCAAAACCCCAACAGACAGCATGTTTGATAGAACTAGAAGAAATGATTCTGAAATTCACCCCAAATGAAAAATGTACAAGAACAGCTGAGATGATTTTGATGAAGGTGAGCAGTGAAGGAAGAATTGCTCTATCAGCTAACAAAACATACAATAAAGATTAAAATAGTGTGATTTTGGCACCAGATCAGGTGAAAAGTTCAGAAAAAGGATTATCCATGTATATAGGGAAATTGAGCATATGATTAAAGTGGCATTTCAAATTATTGGGAAAGAATGGATTATTTAATAGAAGTGTGTGTTTGGGGGATCGGGCGGGAACTAAAGTTAAACACTACCTCACAGCCTATGCAAAAACTTGTGTGGGAAGGTCATGCTTTTATCATGATTCTTCACACAAGGCTGAATCTTAACAGGCTTTTGTTGCTCAAAGCCACTTTCGTCCTTAATACTGTTTGAAATCTAGGATCAGTCTAACTCTCCAAGGCCCCAAATGTCTGATGTATCTTTCCCTTTTCATTTCTGTTTGTACGGTAGGCTAAATAATGGCCCTCAAAGGTGTCGTCATCCTAATCACTGGAACCTGTGAATATGTTTCTTTGGGTTTTTTTTTTTGGGGGGGGTTGTTTTGTTTTGTTTTTGTTTTTTTAAGGAGGGCGCACAGCTCACAGTGCCCCATGTGGGGATCAAACCGGCAACCTTGTTGTTATTAGCATCACACTGTAACCAACTGAGCTCATCGGCCACCCCTGTGAATATGTTTTCTTACATGGGAAAAAGGGCTTTGCAGATGTGCGTAAAGATTTGGAGGACGGAAGATGATCTGGATCACCTGGGTGGGCCCCACCTAATTACAAGGGTCCTCATAAGATGGAAGGCAGAAGGATCAGAGTCAGAGAGAAAGGAAATGTTGGAAAGAGAGCATGGAGGATGCCCTTTGAAGACGGAGGAAGGAGCTATAAGTCAAGGAATGCCAGCAGCTTCTAGAAGCTGGAAAAAGCAAGGAAATAGCCTCTTCCTTGGAGCCTCCAGAAGGATCAGTCCTTGGAATACCTTTCAGCCCAGTGAGACCTATTTTGGACTTCTGACCTTGAAAATTGTAAGAAGTCAAGTTGTGTTGTTTCAAGCCACAAAGTTTATGGTCATTTGTTAGAGCAGCAACAGGAAACTAATACAGCTTGCAAAGTGGTTAGTTCTTTCTGGGTATTCTCTGTAATCAGGCACTCTGCGAGAACCTAGAGATATAATGCCAAATAAGACAGATGGGATTCCTGCCCTCAGAAAAGTTACAGCCTTAGGGCAGACAATTATTAACTAATTATCAATTGATTAATTATAGGATTGATATATAATCCTATAATTATATATTACAGTTATCATGAGCCTCTAAGTCAGAGAACAAGCTCTGAAGGCATTTAACAAAGGGGCCTGACCTCACCTTCAAGGCCAGCAAAAGTTTCCCTGAAGATGTGATGTTTTAAGCTGATCTCTGAGCTGTGATCTCTGAGAAGTTAGCTAGGCCAAGAGAAAACAAAGACCGATCTAGGTGGTGCAAAGGCCCTGAGGCAGGAAGTGGCTTGAAGTTAAAAGGCAAACTTGGTGGTGAGCAGAGCACCCAGAGAGACAAGGGGTGAAGACAGAGATCTCACTAGGCCCCTGATGTAGGGGTCTCTCCCACCTGCTAGGTGCTTCTCCAGGGAAACCCACATGTTCAGTGCTCTTGTGTGAAGAGTTTCAGAGCCTGATTTAATTGTCATCATCACCGTGGAACAAATGAGAGGAAGGGCTTGGCAAACCCTATAGAGGCCCAGGATTTCATAACCCCAGAAACGGGGGGGGAGAGGGGGAGGTGCCCAGTCAGGCTGAGACCTCTGAGAGCCCAAGAACCTTGTGACCAAGTCAATCACAGAGGGACAGGAAGAGGGAAGTGCTGATTTCCTAGATAAGCCCTTCTAGGAGAGCAGGAATGACAAAAATGTCAGATGCCAGAGGCAACTGGCTGGGGCACAGACAGCCGGAGCCAAATCAGAAGGAAACTGCCACCTTCCCACAATGCTTCCCAAATGCGAATGGCAGGCCCAGGGTGTATGACAGGCCCTGGTGCCTCCAGGGGACAGCAGGATGGCAGGGTGGGCAGGCAGCCTGCAGCAAGGCCTGATTCCAGAGGCTACACCCTAGAGAAGAGAGAAGCCTGAGCCTTTCACAATGGCACCAAGCAGAGAAGACTCTGCTGGGCCTCCTAGTGCTGGGAACCGGGGGGCTTCTCAGCAAATGCCACACAGTACCTGTCCTTCCAGAAGTGGGAAGGGATGGGGGGCCAGAAACTTTTAAACAAAGACAAAGTATTTGAGCTGCAAACCGCAGCCCTTCATGGGTGCGAACAACTTACACACACACACACACACACACACACACCCTCCAGCAAGTGTTGGTGCGCCCCAGTTTTGTTCAGAGAGGTAGCAGCAGAGTGAGGGAGATGTACAGCTGTAAAGCGGGGCCCTTACCCAGTGAGCAGGAACCGCTGAGTAATAATTAGTCTGCATATTTAACCCATTTCCTTATTTGATCTCAGCCCAATCTTATTAGTTTCATGTTACTTGTGAGGCACCGAGTCAATGAGGGAAGTGCCTCTTTGACTGTGGGTCCCCTGGCGAGTCATGACAGGCCAGCTGCAGGACACTCGCCAGAAAAAGCACTTGGGGTTCCTTTGGCTGTCACACCCCTTGGGACACAAAGTTTATTATAACTCCTTGGCCCCTGACCTCACCATAGGCATTTCGGACTCCCAGGCCCTCTAACCTGCTACCCATTCTCATTCTGGGGGTGAGCTCACCTTTTTGTTCTTCCTCCAGTGGCTGTGCTTCCACTGGGAGTGAGGCCAGCCCCCACTCCTCACTCGAAGCCTTGAAAACCTGAGCGGGATTCCCAAGGGACCTTTGATTCTGTATTTCTCTGGCTCCCCCAAAGCACCAGGGTAGGTGACTGCAGGCTGAGGTTGGAAACGACCCTGGTGAGAGTGCTTAGGACCAGCTCCCAAGGGGTTAGAGGCAGAATAAACTGCTAAGACATCTAAGCTTTGCCCAGCGTTTCCCAGAGCACATCACCTAGCACGCTCTCTTAATGAAACGCTCCCTGGAAAAGGTTCTGGTGGCCTCACATGTCTGTGAAACTCCCCATTTCCCAAGCTTTGCAAGGCCCATCAGCACACTGCCGGCTCTGGGAAAGCCTTTATCATTTTACGAGGCTGCATAGTGTTTACAAAATATTGTCCTAAGCACTTTGATAATATTAACTCAATTTAGGCCCCAGAACAACCTGATAAAGTAAATGTTATGATCATCCCCGTTTTACAGATGGGGACACTGAGGCACAAAGAGGTCAGGTGACTCAAGCAGGGCCACCCAGAGCAGGGAGTCAGACCCAGGCAGCCTGGCTCCAGAGCCTGCTCTTCACACCCTCCCTTTTTATTAAGGAAACTCTTGAGTTTGTTTCACAAGCACTTCCAAGCTTCTTCTCATAACTCCCATTAACACCTGACAGAACAAGCTCCGGAAACATCCAGGCAGGGGGAGCTGGCAAAGGTCAGCAGGCAGCCTGGCCAGCTCTGACCTTTTGCAGATCATTCTGGAGGCAGCTGGGGGTGGGGCAGACAGCAAGGCGCGAGCCTGTGGGAGCCCCCACTTCGCTCCCTGAGTGTTACAGAATTAACCTGGACTATGTCCAGCTCCTTTCAAGGTGGTCTCGTACAGGCCACCGAAGAGAAACATCTAGAGCCTGGTTTCTGGGACAAGAAAAGGAAGACCAGGCAAGAAAGGCTGGGACCTCTGACTCCTCTGAGAGGAGAACAGTATGCCGTGTGTCTTCTTCCATAGGATCGGCTGCAGGATTCCCGAAAATCCTCTAACAGTTAGTTATTGTTACTCTATTCCCCTGCCCCAGGCAGAGTTGGTTGGGGTCCAGCTCACACACTCTCGAAGCGGCAATGAAGTGTCGGACCAGTTCAAGCCAAGAGAAGCCTGGAGTGGTGTTCTTATTGCCATAGGAATTGTTTCTCTGGGAATGGATTTTAAAATAACAGACAAGCTGGGGTGGGGGAGAGGAGAGTGAGATGAAGGGAGAGGAGATTCAGAAAACCCTGGGGCCTAGGAAAAGGCCATTCAGTGTGATTTTCAGGAAAACTCCCCCTTTTCCACCCACTCCTACTTCAAAGGAAGAAGCAGGAACCCCTAAAGCGGGTGGCCTCCGTGTCTCCTCTAAATGTGGTTTCCAGAACTGGCCTGGTGGGGACAAAGGGAAGACAAGCCTTCTCTCCAGGACCCTTCAGAATGACAGAACTGCATAGGGGCAGAGGCCATGGTCTCAGTTTCCCAGAGGAGAGAAGTCAAGGCATTCGTTCATTCATTCACTCAACAAGCAGCCATGGAATACCTGATATATGCAAGCCAGGTGTTGGATGCCAAAATTTGGCTACAAAACCCCGTGTAGGAAAAACATAAGTATTTCACAAAAACGCAGGGTACATGACCGCCTTTCTGTCAAAGCTGAGAAAACACTGAAGAGTCTTTGCCATGTTCTCAGAAGCAAGCAGCCAACGCCCAGCAGCCCCTAAGCACTGGGAGGGCCAGGAGCCCCACTTTGCAACCTGTCCCTGCCTATCCCCAGTCCACAGAGTGACCGGGTACTGCCAACTGCAGGCTCCGAGCGCTCCTCTCCCCCTGTTCCATCCCCACTACCTCTGCCCAACTTCAGGTCTCCAGACACTGTTAGCTGGCCTCCCTCCTCTGGTTCTTCTTCTCTGCCTCATCTCCCCCCACCAGCAAAGCTGGCACCAGACCCACTGTGATCCTGAATTGACATAAAGCCCAAGCTCCTTAGGGTGGCAGAAAAGGGGCTTTGCACACAGGCTCGAAAGGCTCAGCCTGCCCCCTGCCTGCCCGCAGCCCACACTCCAGCCATTCGGAACTCAACTGCACTAACCACATGTCAGGCGTGTCACGCCTCCCAGCCCTCACACGGTTCTTCTGTTCCCCCAAAATGTACTCCCCAGTCACTGCTGAGACCACCCTGCTCATCCTATAAGACCCACTTAACACATGACTCCTCTATGCTCCTTGGCATATAGCCCGATCCACCAGGCCAGCGTTTCCCAACGCATGGCGTCCGCAACACCATCCTAACAAAGGATTCCATGGTTTCCTATGTTGTGACAATCCCATCCTCCCAACGTTTGCAAGGCACGTTAGCACACTACACGTCACAAACCCTAATACGGTTCACTACATGTTTTCTTAAGCACTTTGTTAACTCACTTAAGCCCTAGAACAACCTTCTGAAGTAAATACTATGATCATCCCTATTTTACGAGGGAGAAAACTGAGTTACAAAGACACCCAAACTCCCACACACCTGCACTCCCCTAGACAAGTAATTGCTCACATGCCCCTTGCCTGCCCACCCCACTTTGCACACATTTGTACCAAATTCCACACTTGCTCACGGGTCTGCCTTCCTCAACCAGCCTCTGAGCTCATCAAGGGCAGAGGCTGGGTCTGAATCATTAATCATCTCACTACCCCCAGCGCCAAGTACACAGTAGGTGCTTCATAGTAACTTCTTGAAATAAGGCACCAGGGTTCCTGTGCAGGCCTTGGGGCAGTGCCCCTGCCCTCCCGTTTCAGTCCCCAGCTCCAGCCTGCCTACTGTGGGTCCAGTGAAGGTTGGGCAGTTAAGTGCCAGGCCTGGATAAGCTCACATTCCCAAGAGGCAGGGGTGGGTGGTGGGCAGCGCAGGCTCGTACACTCATGCCCCCGGGCGGGCCAGTCAGGGCCACGCTGAGACATAAACAGGTAGGAGAAATGATTCCATCTGCGGGGAACGGAAGTGGGAAGTGAGTTCTCAGGACCCAAACCACAATCAATCATAGATACAAGAGGTGCAGGAAGCTGCCCACAGAGAGGTGAGCAGAGCAGGGAGGTCAGTCTGGAAGACTTCCTGAAGGAGGGGTGTTTGTGACTGTCCCAGAAGAGGGTGGAACCGAGGTATGGGAGAGGCGTTTGGAGTGAGGAGGGGACACTTCATCACCCAGCTTAGCCGAGGCAATAAGAAAGAGACTTCAGAGTCAGAGATCGGCTGGAGGTCCAGGTGCACGCGCATGTGTGCGCGCGTGCGCAGGAACTGAGGAGTGCGGGAAGCAGAGTCCCCTGCGTTCCCCCAGGAAGTGGGGTCTCCCACAGCAGGTCTTAACCTGAAGGGGCTGTGGAATCAATTTTCTGAATCTTGGCAAGCACTTTTTTATGAACTAGATAAAATACAATAAAAAAGAGAGTATCACATATGGTAACAGTAAGCATTATTTCGTGAAACTTGTTTCAGATGTGTCTGTGTGCGTGCGCGGGCAGGCATGCTCAGTCACCATATAAAAGGTATTTCTTATTATGGGTCATGATGAAAGAATCTCAAAAAACTCTGTTCTCCATGCAGTGCTTCCTAAACCTGGCTGCACCAAAAGAAGCACCTGGGAGGCCATTAAAACCCATCTCCAGGCTCTGCCCTTCCTGAGTCAGGGATAGGGCTGACTATCCAATCCTTTTATCTCCCCAGTTCATCCTGATGAGCCCATCAGCACTCTGCTTCTTTAGGGGATGCTCTTCCTAGCATGGGAGCAAGACCAACCAAATAATTTGTAGGACTCAGTGCAAATAAAAAACTGGAGATGGGGGTGGCCGGTCAACTCAGTTGGTTACAGCGTGGTGCTGATAATACCAAGGTTGCCGGTTCAATCCCTGCAAGGGCCACTGGGAGCTGCACCCTCCTTAAAAAAAAGAGCTGGAGAAAACGTGCCATTAAAAGTACTAAACCACCAGCCAGAGGCAGAGGTGGCAGCAGTCATTGGGCGGGGGTGGAGAGGTGGAAGCCAGGTGGACCTGGGGTGCCAGAGGGTGGGAAGCAAACAGCTGCTTCCCAGGCCCCAGGGAGGGGCTAGGAGGCGGTGTGAGGTGGAACATGACACAAGCTGACGATCAAGTCCCAGAGTATGCTCCGTGGTCCCATCAGACGTCACTTACATAGCACATATTTAAAAATAAGAGTATTGAGAATTTCAAGATGGTGAGCACAAAGCATTAAACTCCAAGCATGGGACCCTGCTTAGCAAAAGGCTCTGGACTCTGCACTGGTCAAATGGTCCTGCCTAGGGAGACATGAATGGAGGAGGGAGACTAGGAGGGAGAGAGAGAAAGGGAAGAGGGAGAAGTGGGGAGAGGGACAAGTCCCGCTGCAGCAGTGTCATATCAGGGATCAGACCCTTTCCAAAACTGACTTCCAGAGAGTTTCTAAATGGAAAACAAAAAGCAGTCACAAGTTCTGAATTCCATCCCATGACTTCTTAGAATCATCTGAAAATGGGCAAAATCCCCGAACAGAAGAGAGTCATGTTTCAAAAAGAGCAGAAATGAGTCCCTGTGAGCAATCCTGGAGCGTTCCCTCCTGATTCCCTCCTGAAGGGAATCCTGAGCGTTCCCTTCAAAAGTGACCCTTGTCATTTTTGAAAGCGGTCTGTACGTCCAGGGCCACTGTACTGACTGATGCCGTGGGGACTGAAGAGTGACCCTCGGTAGGACCCACACCCACTCCACAGTCATGGTCTTGGTGGGTCCCTGGTGGATGCAATTGGGTCCACTCAACACAATCAGCAGAGCCGAAGTCTATTGTGAGCCCTGGGTGATGTCCCCTTGGCGCTCACAGGTTACCGAGGGATGAAGAGCAGTTAGGCAGGAAAGATATGAGAAGGAAACATTTGAATGCAAACAACTGAACCCAGTCACTGTGATACAGCTTGTATGACTGGGAACATTTGGAGACAGGTCATCCGATTTTCGAGGATTTGGAATATACATGTCCTCACTCCATCCCCAAGGCTACCTCCACATCTCCCCAGAGGTGACATTTACACAGAACTGCCTTAAACCTGGGCAAGAAGAGCCTCACCCTCTGCGCTGTGCTTTCAAGGGCCCCACTTCCAGCCACGCCCTTCCCCACAGGGCAAGGAGACTGTGGGGCCAAGGGCACATGACCCCCAGAGCCCACACCCCACTTGTAGACTAAGCACAGGTTCCCAGGGGCCTGGAATTCCTTCCCCACACAGCTGAGTACCAGGTATGGTCATGTGGCAGATGTTAGGGTGAGGGGAGGGGTCTGGATTGGGGCCAGAGTGTCCACAATGTGTGTGTACCAGGGGCAAGGAGTCAGCTGGGACAAGAAGGAAAGTGAAGGGTGGTTCTCCCTGCACCATTGGGTCCAGGACAAAATTCAAGGAAGACAGGGGTTCTAAACATGAGCCTGGCCCCCTGGGTCATTAGGGGGGTGTGTTTGTCAAGGTCAATGACAGAATATACTTTATTTGGCAGTTTGTAAACTTAATAACTTTTAAATATTGAAACATATGGTATGTGGGTAGTCATCTGTACCCTAGCCCCCAACCCCGCAAATGTTGGAGAGGGCCAGGGCTTGCAGGTGGTATAGGCCAGAGTCAATGGCCATCCCCGCAAGGCCATTTTGATCCGGCATCATTATAGTGGCTTCTTCAAAATGTATCCCAAGGAAAAAGGGCTGATGGGAATGCAAAATGGTGTAACCCCTCTGGCAGGTAATTTGACACTATCTAGCAGAACTACGTATGCCTTTACACTTTCACTCAGAAAACACACTTTAAAAAATATATTCTATTAAGGATTCATTAGTGAAAATATGAAATAAGTAATGCACAATAACATAATGTGGCATTATATGTGACACAAAAGGTTAGAAAAACACAATGTCTCTCAGTAGGGGACGAGCTGAATAAACTGCATGGAGCTGTGAAAATGAATGCAGGAGACATGGAAAGTTCTGGACATGAATGGTGCTGATGGTTGCACACCACTATGAATGTCTTTAATACCACTGAACCGTACACTTAAAGATGGTTAAGATGGTAAATTTTGCAATGTGTATTTTAACCACAATTTAAAAAATTGTGAAAACAAAATATGAATGCAGAAGGTATCTATGCCCTGATATAGAGCAGTCTCCATAGCACATTGTAAAGCAAAAAAAAAAAAAAAAAAAGCCAAGCGCTTTTTAAGAAAAGGAGGAGGCAGATTCACACACACACAAACACACACACGCTTACATTTACAAAAAGAAATAATGGAAAGATAAACTAAAAAACAATTCAAAACATGGCTACCTACAAATAGTAGATAATGGGAAAATTACTTATACAAGTATTCCAGTAATTAAATGAAAAAGAAATGTCAATTAGAATAGGATCACTTTGCAACCTTTCATGAAATAATGATGTAGAGAAAGATCTCAAAGCAGGGAGATGACCAGACATTGTTAGATGATTCTTGATGGAAGACAACTACACAACAGAGATAATTTTGACAAAATAATAATAATAATAATAGAGGAAGAGGAGAAGAAGAAAAATCCAATCAAGCCTCTCGATCCTATTTTTAGTTTTCTGGAGATACCGAAGACGGTGAAACATGTTAATAGGCACCGTGAGGATATAATCAGCAAACTCCTGAACAAGGAAAACCCTATATCGGGCCTAGTTTCTTCAACCAGTAAATTGCAAGGAAAAGAGAGAGCTAGAGGGGGAAACCTGCAGACAGTGGTGTTCCGGTGAATAACACCCAGCTCTCTCGGAAAAGACATCATGTCCTCCCGTACTAGTCACCTCGGGCTGCCATAACAAAATACCATCGACTGAGTGGCTTAAGCAACACACATTTATTTCTCAGATGTGGAGGTTGGGGAATCCAAGGTCAAAGTGCTGGCAGATTCCGTTCTTGGTGAGGACCCTCTTCCTGTCTTGGAGACAGATGTCTTCTCTCTGCGTCTTCACATGGCAGAGAGAAAAAGGGGAGGGGGAACCTCTGATCTTTCTCCTTTCTCCTAAAGACACTAAGCCCATCATGGGGCCCTACCTTCATGACCTTGTCTAAATATAATCACCTCCCAACGATGGTACTTCCAAATGCCATCACATTGCGGGTAAGGCTTCAATACATGAATTTGGGGGGAGCACAGCATTCAGTTCACAACACACCCTGATATGATATGATAAATCGGATCTATGAAGCATTCTTGCACCCCCCAAAAAAAAGAGATATTAAATCTAGTCAAATCTTTACATCTCATTACCAATATAAAAGAGATACAGGGAGTCGAGGGTCAAATTCATTATACCACTTGGAAGCAATCAGCCAAATCTAGAACATGGGCATTCTACAGGACAACAGGCCTTCTTCAACAAGTCAATGTCATGGGGGGGAAAGCACTCTTGTTAAAGAGGGAGGACTCTTCTACATCAAAAGAGACTAAAAAGACACAACAACCAATAAGTGGACTTTATTTAGATCCAAATTTGAACAAAGAATAAAGAAATTTTTGGACGGTTGGAAAAAATCTGAATGTGGATTGAATTTTAGATCCAATAATAAGGAATAAATAACAATAATGAGGAGGAGGTGGAGGAGGAGTAATAGTAGTCGTAGTCGGGAATGATTGTGAGTGTTTTAGATGTAGTAATGGCATGGCGGTAAGGAGCAAGATGAACACCATCTGACAATTAAGTTCACGAACTTGTTGCAACGATGTTGCTAATCTTTTTTTATACCAGAGGGATTATTCATTATGAATTTGTACCAACTGGACGAACAGTTAACCAAGTTTACCATTTGGAAGTGCTGAAAATGCTGCATGAAAAAGTTAGACGACCTGAACTTTTCGCCAACAATTCATGGCTCCTGCATCACGACAATGCACCAGCTCACACAGCACTGTCTGTGAGGGAGTTTTTAGCCAGTAAACACATAACTGTATTGGAACACCCTCCCTACTCACCTGATCTGGCCCCCAATGACTTCTTTCTTTCCTGAAGATAAAGGAAATATTGAAAAGAAGACATTTTGATGACGTTCAGGACATCTAGGGTAATTCAATGACAGCTCTGATGGCCGTTCCAGACAGAATTCAAAAAATTGCTTTGAAGGGTGGACTAGGCGCTGGCATCAGTGTATAGCTTCCCAAGGGGAGTACTTCGAAGTTGACCGTAGTGATATTCAGCAATAAGGTATGTATCACTTTTTCTAGGATGAACTCACAAATTTAATTGTCTGACCTCATATACTGAATATTACCAGTGGAATGAACAAGAGTCTGGGATTTACTTTAAAACGCTACACATACGTGAGCATATACACATACAAAAAGTATTTGGGGAGGGAAGGTGAAATAAGTGTGGCAAAATGTAATGGTTGGCAAATCTCAGAGAGGGTCCCTCCACTTGTGTGTAGGCTTGAAAGTTTCTATTGAAAAAAATTTAAATACAGTATTTTTTTTTTAAATGTCCCACAAATCAGAATGTTCAGCTTCAGAGAGAATAGTGGTTCTTAACTGGGTGCAAATTTGCCCTTCAGGGGACATCTGGCAGTATCTGGGGACATTTCTGGTTGTCACAGTTGCGAGGTGGAGGCTGTGCTACTGGCCTTTAGTGGGTAGAGGCCAGGGCAGCTGCTGAACATTCTGCACAGGACAGCCCCCCAGCAAAGGACTATCCAGTCTACCATGTCAAGGGCACTCAAGGAGAAACCTTGAGATAGAGGTAAGCAGACTGTTTCAGGTGCTCACAGGAGGGCACCTAGCTCAGCAGGGGAAGGCATTCCAAGAAAATGAAATAGCATATGCAAAGAAACAGAGGCGTGAGAGAAACAACTAATACCGCGTAGCTATATTAGGATGGGCTTTAAAAAGGCAACCTTTGGGCCGGCCCGGTGGCTCAGGCGGTTGGAGCTCCGTGCTCCTAACTCCGAAGGCTGCCGGTTCGATTCCCACATGGGCCAGCTGGTTCAACGCCTCGAGACCTGCAAGGGATGGTGGGCTGTGCCCCCTGCAACTAGCAACGGCAACTGGACCTGGAGCTGAGCTGCGCCCTCCACAACTAAGACTGAAAGGACAACAACTTGACTTGGGAATAAAAGAAAAAGTCCTGGAAGTACACACTGTTCCCCAATAAAGTCCTGTTCCCCTTCACCAATAAAATCTTTAAAAAAAAAAAAAAAGGCAACCTTTATAGATAGCCCTAGAAAGGGTGGGTTTTTATCATGAAGGCTGGAGCTGCAAATACATCACATTTGCCTGCACTTTCCTGCCCCCCACTCACGGGCCGTCACTCAGTCATCCAGCAGCCTTCGCACTTAGCCCAGACTCTGCCTCAGGCAGCTACTATCAACCGGTGAGAGTTGACCTAACAGTTGAAACCTCTTTGTCAAACTGATGTAGGAGACAGTGGACCATCAAAGGATTTTAACGAGGGGAAAGGCTTCTATGGCAGCTGAGAAAGGTCCATCGGGCAGCAGCGTGGAGAAGGAAGACAGATCATTATAAAACTAAAACAGGTCCCATTAGACAGCAGCTAGGTTGGCACTGCCAATGAGCAATGGCTTTGCTAAAACAGACTGACGGCACTCCTGACCCTCCGCAGAAAGCAGGACGGTCCCCTGGGAGGCCTTTCTATGCACCTGGGAGAGAAGGTCAAGGGGACAGGAAGTTGAGGGTATCAGCAAGATCCAGACAGGATTGGAAAGGCCGTGAAGACAAGATAGGCTGACAGACCACGAGAAGACGGAGTGAGCCAAGAGGATCAGCCACGTGAGTGAGAGACAGATGGGGCGAAACGGCTTGAGTTCACAGTTTGCGATATTGAGATATTGAGGTATGAGGTTCCTGCAGGGGAGCAAGAGCCAGGAGGAGGCCAAGGAAAGTGGCTGATGTGGAGGGAAAGGGAAGGAGAGGCCTAGCAGTGTGACACTGCACAGTGGTGAGCCACACACCTGAACACCTAGGCGCCCAAAACAATGGCAGAATGAGGGAGGGGGCGGGAGGTGGTGGGCAGCCCTGAGGGATATGGTGAGAATGACAGGTTCACGCAAGTGAAGGACAAGGATGGAACTGGGAGAGGATTTAGGAGAAACTGTTACTCATTCATTGGTATCAGCATCATGAAAGGTGTGACAAGGAATGAGAGCACCCTGCACAGCTGGACGATCTGCAGGAGCAGCCGGTCAGCGGGCTGGAGGGTAAGGAGTGGCCTCCAGGGGGGGCCAGAGGGCGGCCATGTCAGCTGGAGAAGCAGCTTGGATTCTCCCGATCACAGTGGGGACAGCCGAAAGGTGAGGGCTAGGAGGCATGAGGTCTAGGAGGCATTTTGCAAATCCAGCATCTGTGCATCACTTCCTGCTCTCCGCTCCTCACACACCAGCGAGCCTCACACCCCAAATCCTGGTCTCCATGGGGTACTCAGCATGCAGACCCGGAAACAGGCTTAGGGAAGTTAAAGAATACGTACAAGTCCACATTATGAATTAGGGCAGCGCCAGAGTCCCCACCCCGTTGTGGTGAGAGGAGCAGTGGCCTTTAGACCCACAGGGAGGCCCTACCCTGGGGTCCTTCACTTGAGAGGACCCTGCTCTGGTCTCCTCTAGCTGTGCCCCTCCTGGGAGATGACGAGTCTGCGGGCCCAAGAGAAAGTAGCCACCCAGGCTCCTGCCTCCTTCTAAACCTGGGTCTGGGGACCCAGGTTCCCTGCCCAAATGGCCCTGAGCCTAATTCCAGGGCCATTTCTCCCAGGCCATCCTGCCAGGGCAAACCCCCACAGCCAGTGTGCCCACTCCTAGGCCAAGGGGTGTGGACTAAACCTGGACATGCAGGTTGGGTGGTGCATAAGCCTGTGCATAGGCCCTTCACAGTGTAGGAGGAATCCAGGGTAGAGAATGGGCCCGGGCCAGCACCTCCCCTTGCCGCCATCTTCCAGTCCAGAATTCTAAGGCATCTAAGAATTCCTCATTTGAACCTGGCTTTCCAGGTCATTGCAAAGGTATATTCATCAAGGTTGGAGGACAGAACCTACTTACTTAAACATCGGTAACTTAATTCACAGCCTGTAGATATTTAGCCCTATGGTATGTGGCTTCCATTTGTCCTTGGGCCTCAGACCCTGTACAGGAGTAAATGTTTTGTGGAATGCGCACCATTCTTCAGGAAAGAAGCAAAAAGGAACGCTGTTCTTTGTCCCCTGGTCCATGGACCCACTCTCTGGATATATTCATTCCCTCCTCTGCTGAAACCCAGCAGGTCCCACAGCTCTTCTGGTTTCTCGTAGTCAGAAGAACACTCTCACTCCAGTAACTAATACCGTGTTTCCCTGAAAATAAGACCTAGCGGAACAATCAGCTCTAATGCGTCTTTTGGAGCAAAAATTAATATAAGACCCGGTATTATATTATGTTATATTATATTATATTATATTATATTATATTATATTATATTATATAAGACCCGGTCTTATTTTACTATAATTATTTTATTATAAAATTATTATAGCAAAATAATTATTTTACTATAATTTTTCTCCAAAACACACTTAGATAATTTAAGTAATTTGCTCAGCAGCATGTGGCTACCTATCCACCATGTTTCCCCTAAAATAAGACCTAGCCAGACAATCAGCTCTAATGCGTCTTTTGGAGCAAAAAAAAATTGATATAAGACTGGTATTATATTATATTATATTATATCCGGTATTATACTATATTTGGTATTATATTATATTATATTATATTATATTATATTATACCCGGTCTTATATTGTATTATATTATATAAGACCCGGTCTTATATTATAGTAAAATAAAACTGGGTCTTATATTAATTTTTGCTCCAAAAGACGCATTAGAGCTGATTGTTCTGCTAGGCCTTATTTTCGGGGAAACACGGTATTAAAACTTTATCTTTTATCCAGGTTAAAACTTCTCCCCGCTCCAGCTGAGGATGGGGTACAGGCCCTTCTCTGGTCTCATTCATTGTGCCCTGAGCTCTGATCACCAGCTGCTCTTTTAGCTCCTTTTGGGTTGAATACAGAGGTGAGGAGGAGACAACAGACAAGACACCTGATACACATCTGTGGGAGTGAGGAAGGAGGGAAGGAAAGAGGCAAGGAGGGAGGAAAGGAAGAAGGGAGAGAGAGAGGGAGGGAGGGAGGGAGGGAGGGAAGGAGGGAAAGAGGTGAGTGAGGTTTGCACCCTTTACAGAGTGTCGCAAACTTACTAGAGTAGAATGGAAGGAAGAACTGAGGCTGGAAGTTGGGGTGTTGGCTCCTTAGTGCAGCCGTCCAGTCAATTAATGTTGCATTTCCCTTCAGCTTTTATTTGGCATCTGAACAGCTGTGTGGCTGGCAAAAACCATTAGTGGCCCATACACAGGGCTGCAAGATTCTACTGGAAACAGCCCTCTGAGGTATTGGGGTTCTCTTCTTTTTGCCAAAATAGCTTAAACCATGGGGTCCACCCTGGGCTTCTGATGGAATGACCAGAGCCGAGCACCCCTGGGTAAGGTAAGATGCCCCCAGCACACGTTGCCTGGCCCAGGAGGGTGGGGACAGACACGCACACGAGTACACACACACACACACACACACACACACACACACACACAGAAGGGAGAACACAAACCACATCCAAAAATCAGATGCCAACAGGAACAATATCATGAAATAAAGGAAGACTATTTGTCAAAAACAGCTCTGTCGCTTTGCCTGTCAACTGAGACCAAGCCACTATAAACACACGGACAGAGCCAAAGCGGTGAAGGGCATCATGCCAAATGCTGTCCCCAAGCCCTCTGCTTCTGGCTCTTGAATTTCAAGGACACGGGCCACCTGTAACTGACAGCTCCTAAGACACAGGCACATGTGCAACCAGGCCAGCTCAAGCCCGCAATCCCACGCTGGGCTTTGCGTGGAAGGGCTGCTGCACTCTGGAGCGTCAGTCTCAAAGCTCCTGGAACCTGCCCCACACCTCCTTAACACTTCCCGGTATCCGATTTGGGAATCCATTTTCCACAGATTCATCCAGATCCTTCCTGAACATAATTATACCTTCTCTCTGCTCCCATCTTGATGGAAAGAGTTCTGGAAGATGACCACATTTGTTTGGGCCTCTTTTTATTTGTGCTAAAAGGATCCCTTCCAAGTTTCTGCAGAGGTCCCCAAGTTCCAGCCCACCAAACACCAGACTCCCATCCTCAGCCACTCACTCCCTTCATGGCTTCACCTCTTGCTCCTCTCAGAGTTAATATTCCAGGCTGCAGGAGCCTTTCCCCACCCCCCTGCACTTTTTAATTACAAAAGTAATGCATGAATATACGCTCCTTGTAAAACAGGCAAACAAGACACAAGCAGACAGAGATCAAAAAAATGACAGTCTCTTTTACTCTCTCCCCTCCTCCCCACTTCAGCCAAAGGTCTCTCCATATAGGAAGCCGTGAAAACGGTTCCCTATGTTTTCTTTCCAGGCACTTATATACCTAGACATAGATCAGAATTTTTTTTTTCATAAATGAGATCATGCTACACGTATCATTCTGCAACTTGAAAAGCTTATTTTTCAGACTATTCTCATATGGAAGTGTGCAGAGGCCACACTACTGTGGGTGCTTGGAGAATAATACTAATAGAAGCTTTGGGTAAGTATTTCCAAACAGAATGAGGGACATAAAATTGCATGCAGTTTTCCAGAGCACTTTTATAAGCTTTTCTGAGTCTCGCCTTATCCAGCCATTAAATGTACGTTCTTCCCAGCACAAAATATCCCTGTCTCCTTCCTATAAGACATTGCCAGAATTCATCTTGGTCGCACTCCCGGGTTTGGTAAATAGGAGGAGAAAAGACCTGGGGTCTCTTGTCTTCCTCCACAAGCGGAGTGGTGCCGTAGAAATTACAGGATTTGGAGAAAGAATTCAGGAGGTCGAGTCCTGAGTTGCCACCTAATTGAGGATCTCTCTCTCTCTCTCTCTCTCTCTCTCTCTCTCTCTCTCTCTCTCTCTCTCTCTCTCTCTCTCTCTCTCTCTCTCTCTCTCTCTCTCTCTCTCTCTCTCTCTCTCGGCCTCAGTTTCCTCAATTAAAGGAAAGATAACACTCGAATAGCTAACCCTGGAGTGGTTTTAGGATCAAAAGAGATGGACGGTATGAATGCATGGTGTGTGTTCTAGGGACCTATTACAGCCGTGTGAGGCGTAATTACTATTAAATGGGGAAAAGCCAAATTCGAGTGAGTTGCGCAAATGAGGCATTTGGCAACTTTTACTTGCGTGCTAACGCGTTTTCTGGGGGAATTCAACAGCCGGGTGAGGAGATGCTGCCCTAACCGTCGCAGCGGTGACCAGGGCGCCACCTGCCGGCGAAGGAGGAGGCAGCCGTGGGTCCCAGGACCGCGAGCTCAGGGACCCGGCTTCTTCCTAAACCCACCGCGGAACCATCGGATCAGAGCCGGTTCTACGTCCCCAGGAGCCTGGGAAGCCGCAGGGAAGGCTCCTCCGAGGTCCCAGCCCCAAACACCGGACAGAATCGCCCTTCCGGTGTCCCTGGGTAGCAGGCAAGAGAGGCGGGGGACCTGGACGCACGGCCTTGGCAACCCGGGAACCTGCTCCCCAACACAAAGCCGCGGCCGCGCAGGTAAGCGCGGCGGAGCCATGTGAGCCGGGGCACGTCCAGGGACTGAGCCACCCAACCCCAGCCAGCCACGGTTGCCTGCTCCGCGCCCCTGCCGCAGGTTTCAGCCACCTCCACTGGCAGCCGGGAGCTGAAGGGGCGAAGGTTGTGAGAGCAAGGAAAAGAGGAGAGAGGGTGGGCCCCGCACCTTCAGGCCCTCCGCCCGGGTCCCCCAGCCCCCACTGTCCTCGTCCCCAGCCCCCGACCACCCCCGTGTCCCCAGCCCCCAGCCCGCAGGCCCGTTGCCCCGCGCCCCCAGCCCCCACTGTCTTGTCTCCAGCCCCGGACCACTCTGCGTCCCCAGCCCCCAGTCCTCGACCGCCCGGCGCCCCCAGGCCCCACCGCCGCTCGCTACTCACCGGCGGCCCCCGTAGCCGCTGCCGGGGGAGCCGGCGCCCGGCTCGGGGTAGCCGTGCTGCTGCAGGGCTGCGGCCGGGAAGGGGTAGAGGAAGCCGGTGGCCAGCGCCGACCCGCAGAGGCAGCAGCACGCCCAGGGCAAGAGGAGAGCCAGCTTCATCTTGCGCGGCCGCCCGCGGGGGCCCGGAGTCCCGGGCGGTAGGACGGTCGGGAGCGCACCGGCGGCCGGACCGAACCCGCGGCCCCGCCCGGAGCAGAGCAAGCGAGCCGGCGAGCGAGCAGAGCCCGGGTCCGAGCTGGAAGTGTCTGGGGGGCGCCCACGCCTCTCCAGGGCTGCCTTTTCAAATTCTGCGAGGTGGGCTCTGTGCCGTCAAAGGGGGCGTGGGGCTTTCTCTTTAACCCTCGGCGGTCCGGGGCGGAGGAGGCGTCAGTGGCCGCAGAGCTGGGGTTTGAGTTCCTCTGGGGGTCCTAGAAGCGACATGCCCTGCAAGCCAGATCTTGCGCCTGGGTCCCCGCACATACAATCTTTAGAACCTTCCCAACCAAACCCTCTTCGGGTCCGCAAACGCTTATGGAGCACCCACTCTGTACCTGGCAATTTCACCTGGCAAAATTAATACCAACATTGCTCTCTCTATTAGGCTGTACCATTCCCATTTTTCAGAGATGGAAATTGAGGCTCAAAAAAGTTAAGCCAGAAAAATACGTGCTCCTTGTCCAGGGTTCTGTGGACCAAACCATTGCACACCCAGGCTTCCCCAGAATCCTTTCCCCGTTTCACCTCCAACCAGTATCTCTCCAGCTGTGTCTCCAAGGTGAGAAGTAGCTGAAAATGAGGGAAGCTCTCAATTTGGGTGAGAAGTTGTCCCTGGAATCAAGGATGCATGAGGCGTCCAATCTGGAATGGAACTGGGGGAGATGTAATACAATTTCACCTTTTACAGGGGAAAAGGCTGGATCCCAGATCGTACATGAGCCCATGGCCAGCCTGCCCCCAAGTAGGTCTTCTCTGAGCTGCAGGATCCCCAACACACTGTGTCCCACCTAAGGGACAGGTGTGACCTGAAATCCATCATGTGCTTCACTCCCCAAGCTGGGTGTCCTTCAAATTCTCCCCAAAGCATCCTAGAGGCTGGCAGAGGCCCGAGGAAGGCTCTGCCCTGCTGACAGTGGAGAGCCTGCGGTCTGTAAAATGCCTATAGGACTGGAAAGCCCATTCGATATGGAAGTGCTTGATGGACTACAGCACTCCTGTTTTTTTTGCCCTGTTGTTTGCACATCCCAATACGTACATATCCCATAGGTACCTTTGGAATACACATGCCAAGGTATATCCAACCCACTTCACCCTCTCCCCAAACTACCCATCCTCATCCGCTCAATTCCCTCAAATCCTGCCGGGGCCTGTTAAATGGAACTTCGACACTCCCCAAGACCAGAGTCTCCATCTAGGAATCTGGATAAATAGAGTCCATCTCAGAATTTCTCTAATTGGAAACATAACTTGGACCTAGGACCACTTCCTTCATCTGGTCCTCCATCCCTCTCC
Source organism: Rhinolophus ferrumequinum (assembly GCF_004115265.2). Classification (NCBI taxonomy): domain Eukaryota; kingdom Metazoa; phylum Chordata; class Mammalia; order Chiroptera; family Rhinolophidae; genus Rhinolophus; species Rhinolophus ferrumequinum. Next base: position 91,398,237 of record NC_046290.1, on the reverse strand, counting down.
CAAGGCCTAAAAGATCTGGAGAATTTGGATTATCAGGGGATTTTTCAGTGCCTCCCCCAAAAGGAATCTGAACTGTGCTCCTTGGGCAGTTGGCTAACATACAATAAATGATGAGGTCACACATACCCCCGGGAATTTGTAAGCATTCTGTTTTCCTCCTTTCCCTCCTTTACTTACATAATGAGATCTTAAAGACCAGAAAATTTTATGTTGCTGTGAATTGCCTTCATGCTGCAGGCATTACAGTAAGGGAACAAGAATTTTATTTTTACCTTAAACTCATTTTTCCAGTGCCATGGGCTGCACCCAAGCTAGAGGGACCAAGAAGAGGAAGGGATAACTCTACTCCATATAGCACAAGATTTTTTTAGGACAAAAGCTTTAGAAAAAGAATGAATATATCCCAGAAACTTCAGGACTGAAGCAGTTGTCCAGTTTGGTCCTCCTCTTCACACAAGGACAGTAAGTTCATTCTGGCCCCGTAAATGTTTACTGGGATATTTCCGTGTGTCCAGCATCGCGCGGGATGCAGTGAAGGCTGTTAGAGAAGCAAATAACAAGGTTCTCATCCTCAGAGTGCTTATACTATTCTTTCGGAAGGCATTAAAATGGCCGTTTTTCTTCAAAAGATAGCAGGCAGTATGGACAAATCATCTGCGAAACAAGAGGAGGTTCCATTTAGATGGTGAGGGATAAAAGGACAAAGATGCATAAAATCAAGAAATGAGATCTCACCCACACCGCGCAGACCCAGAAGCCCCAGGTCAGCTCCTGGCTCCCCCACTAACTTGCTAGGCGACCTGGATTAAACAATAAAGAATGGATTTGCTTGTCTTTGAATACCTTTCCAGTTCTGGCCACATGTAATTCATTTTTCCCTTCATCCTCCCTCCTGTCTCCAAGGCAGCTGTGGTTATACCCAACCTTATTAAGTCGCCACTCTTTTAGGCAAGATTTTCATCTGTAGCACCCCTCAATGAGGCCATGGGATCCAAGAAGATTGGAGAAGGATTCTGTAGAATCACCCTGTAAACTCCCCCCCAGAAAACACCAGTTAGTAGAGTCCAACTCTAACAAGTACCAGCCGTGTGACCATGCACAAGTTACCTAACCCCTCTGAGCATCCTCATCTGTAAAATCATAATAATAACAGTATGGATTTCCTAAAAGAATTCAATGAATTATTCGTATGACTTGGAATGGTGCGCCTGACACAATATAATGCCCAATAAGCTTAATTATTATTGCCTGCAAGACTTTGGTGAGGGATAAAATTGAAGACCACCATCCTTTTCAAGCCCCCAGGGTGGGGCAGGCCAGCAGGCTCATTCCTGGGAGTGCTCGGAGCTTTCTCAGAAGACGTGGAGCCCTGGGATTAACCTGATGCATCTTACTCCATGGTCAACAATTTATAACAAAACTTCATTTTGAAACAAATACTAAGCGGGAATATTATAAAGTGGAATGTGCAATTTATGTTACTTTTAAATATAAAACACATTTGTGGGTGGCAAAAGTGAGAAAGTTTAAAATAAAGGACACGGCAGTGCCCTCGGAAAGTCTAGCGCATTTTCAAATGTTAGCATCCCTGCTTGGCCTCTGATCAGATTTCAACACAAGTGCTTGTCTCTATTTTTCAGAACTGTGCCCGCGTCACTCCCTAAATACATGTTAAAACCTCAGTAGATGCAGAAGCCACTGTTCCCAGGAGCTGGAAAAATCAAGCATTAAAGATTTGGAGTTGGGGCCCCAGTTGTAGAGCTGGCACCTTCCTCCTCACTTCCTTGGTTACCTTTGGTGATCACATAATCCCCCGAACTTCGATAAAATCAAAACTGGACAAGTAAGGGTTGGGGGGGACCTTCACTGAGCCCTTATTTCCACAACCGTTCACCACAACACTGACATGGACAGGCAGGCGTTCTAATAATCCTGATTTTTCCGAGGAGATGAGAGAAGTGATTTGTCTGGGATCCTGTGCTTTTCCCATTCTGTAAGTTCAGAAGCACCTTAGAAACGGGGTTGTTTGTACAAAGAGGGATCAGATTTCTTGGTGGAGGAAGACAAACCCACCCCCCACCACCACCAGAGAAGTGGGCTCCTCCGCAACTATGTTTCCAGGCCTTGCTGATAAGAAAATATCAGTCAGCATCCTCCTCGGCAGACAAAAAGCAGATCTTCACTTCTGCTGAAGTCAGCAGAGAGAGCCACTGAACGGAGAAGTAAATACTCATCAAGCTGGAGCCAAGGTAAATATTGACCTTCTGGCATGATAAATCCTCCTGTTAATCTAAAACAGAAACCCCCTCCCCCAATTGCCCTATAGGACATGGATTCTGCAGTTCTCCCAGAAGTTCAGGGAGGCAATGCAGGAACAGAGTGGTTTTCATACTGATTTCTCTATGTTCCCAGCTGTTCCAATCCCAGGACCGCACAGAAATGGACTGGAGTTGACTCAACGTAGCAGGTCGGGCACAACAGAAGGGCTTCTTTGTTTTGCTCCACACATTCTGTGCTTGGCTGGGGCAAAATATGAGCAGAACATGGGTATTTTGGAAGATGCCCACCCTGAATTTTCTTCTTTACCTGGACACCCCCCAAATTCCACCCACGCCCTATAAAAGGAACACTTCTTTGCTCAGCATACCTACAAGTGTAAGCCTACCCTGTTTGCCCAAACATTGGCAGTGGAACAGGCAGTCAGAAGACAGCAAAATAGATGGCTACCACAAAATAGTCCGTGATCTTAACCAGACGTTCGAAGGGCAAAAAAAAAATCTATTGAAAGCAAACCCTAAAAGAACATTTAAAAATATGGAGTCTGCCCAATTGCCAATGCTGAAAGCCCAACGCAAATGTAGCGATAAGAAGTTTGACTGCTGGCTAATGTAGCCACAGCTAAACAAATGCCTCCCTAGGAGCTTACTGAGATTACTTGGTGATACATGAAAAAGGGGATGTCTTAGTCTGTTCAGGCTGTTATAACAGAATACCATACAGTGGGCACGGGGTGGGGGGAGGCCTTAGAAAAAAACAGAAATTTATTTCTCATAATTCTGGAACCTGGAAGTCCAAGGTCAAGGTGCTGGCAGATTCAGTGTCAGGTGAGAGCCTGCTTCCCAGTTCAGAGACAGCTGCCTTTTCACTGTGTCCTCACAGGGTGGAAGGGGTGACAGAGCTCTCAGGAGTGCTTTTAATAGTGACACTAATCACATTCAGGAGGGCTTCACCTCATAACCAAAGGACCTACCTCCGTGTATCACATTGGGGGTTAGGATCTCAACATATGCCTTTGGGGAGACACAAACATTCAGTCCATTGCAGGGGACTAAAGCTTTACCCTGACAGGCGTGAAGGTGGTAGGAGGTTCAAACACAATGAATCCACATCATGATGTCTTGTACAAAAGAGCCCCGAGCTGAGGGCCTGTGGTGGAGGACCTGCCCAGCTCTCCACACCCCTCCACTGCCCAGTTCTGCAGTTCAGCACTTGGGGCTCCTCCCACGAGAGCTGACGGTAAAACAAGCCAACAGTAAATGAAGAGGGAAGTCGCCAGGGCAGGTAGGGGCTGGGTTACAAAAGGGATGTTGGACTTAGAGGGAAGTGATACAGATCCTTCAAGCCATGCAGGAAAAAAATTAAATTTGTTGTCTGAGCCCCAAGGATGAATTGGAAGCCAATGGATGAAAGATGTCAGCTGACTATAAGGAAGAAATTTGTAATAGGTTGTCCACAATTGGATTTTGCTGGGGAGGTGGGGGCATGGGGGGGGGGGCGAGACTTGAGTTTCTCGTCACAAGAGGGATCCAGGCAGAGAGAGGGGTAACACCTTGTAGAAACATTGAAATAAAACAGAATGCACTACTTATGGCCCTCAGACTGTGATTCTAGATCCTAAAGTCAAGAAAAGGGTCTGAGCAACAGTAGAATCTCCCCCAATAGGCATGAATAAGTATAGTAGGTTTTACTAGTGCTCACCAACATCTGGTTTCCCTGTCCTCTCTGGGCACAGAGAAGATCTCCCTTGGCAGCCTCCCTCGTGCAGCTAGGCAGGGCCACGTGACTAGCTCTAGCCAATGGGCTATGAGCAGAAGGGACCTGGGTCAAATAGAGAAGAGGGAGTATGGGTTCCCCAAGCCCTGTCTGTCCCTGTCACAGAATGTTCCCTGGGCTTGGCCCTTGTCAGCCTGGATCCCTGAGTGCAGAAGACACTCCCTCCCACCCACCCCACCCTCTAACTAGCATTGGACATCTTTTATTTTGTTCAGCCACTGAGATGTCAGTTGCCATTGCAGCATCACCCAGCCTTTCCTGACTTATATACACTAAGGACATAGGTATGGTTTTGTGGCTTGGTGCAAAGGGGACTTTTGCCCCACAGAAGCTGTTAGAAAATGACCTCAGGAGGCCAAGGTTTGACTTTTTGATGCTTATCCATATGCATTTTTGCAGGAACTAATCCTCTCTTTCACTTTCCCAGCTGTGTCCTTCCTTCTCACTGAGCAAACCTTCAGGCATGAAAAACCCAACCGCACAGGTGAGGCTCTTTGCTAGGCCCTGGTGGTGCCCACCCTGGTTAGACATCATTTCTGCCTTCAGTGGGACTTACAGGATCTTTAGGAGGTGTACAAATAAAGAGATACTGTCCTCAATGACATGTAATCCAAAGTTAGCAGCGCAGAGGAGCGAGTGCAGGCGGAGGGCCAGGTGGTGCCCCCGTAGGAGCAGGGCAAAGGGGCAAAAGCAGGATCATGTGCTGAAAGGCTGGGGGTGGAGCAGAAAGTGCCTGCCCAGCCCAACACACCTGCACACACACCAGGCACATGCACGTACCTGCAGGCACAAATAACAGCTGGAGCGAGGCCCTTTCCCAGAGGCAGCTCCAGGTGGGGGAGGGCTCTGTGTGGTGATGCGGTCTGTCCCTTTCTCCTCCCACCAGACTGCAGGATTTCATCCTCACCTCTGGCCCTGAAAGTCCAGGGCTCATGAGAAAAGCATGAGGCGTAGTTGTTTGTGGGACTTTGGGGACCGTACTCAGGCTGAAGTGGCATCAGGAAGCCAGGTCGGAGGGCTGAATTGGGTGGAGATTACAGATTCAGAGAGCAAAATCAAAAGTGTGTGCAAACGCCAAACACCACAGGGGGCGAGCCCCAGACCTGAACTGTCACCTCAAGGTCGTACTGCTGCTGCCGTGCTATTGCTCTGAAAGCCCCCCGTCCTCATAGCGTCCTAGGCTGCTGCCGTGAGCCACCCTTGGACTCTGCATCCTCGTCTTCCTTCAAACTCAGCAGGTAAGGAACTGAACCCCACTCTAGGGTCACTGCCTGCCCACACTTGTGCAAATTAGGGAAAGTGTCCCGTTTTCTAGGTGGACACAGCCCCCATCAGGCTCTGTCCACAGAGCCCCGGCTGGATGTCAGCGCCCACTAGCCCCCTGCAGAGACAAGCAGGACATCTACAGCCTGCGAGCCAACTTCCACCCCACCTGGGTCTCTCCAGCATGCACCCACCACCCAGACTGAAGTCCAGCTCCTCTGCCCCGTATCTGTCAGGGTCTCCAGGTCCAGTCTAGTCTAGCTAACTCTTAGATCCTGTCCCTGTACGCTCCCACCCTTGTGAGCTCTCACAACCTTGGCCAAAGCCCTGGTTTCACCTGGCTTTCATCAGGCCCTCTACAGGCTGTTAGAATAACTCCCCAAGAGGTGCCCTGGCTTCCTGTCACCCTCTCTGCCCTTTCTTCTGCGTGACTGCCAGAAAGCTCTTTCCCAAACTGTGTGATCCCTTTGCTTTTAGAAACAGACCTCTGCTGGCTCCCCATCCTCACCTCCTGGACGGGACACTTCAGTTCTCTGCCACCTGTTTCTGTCTGCTTTGCCTGCCTGTCATGCCCCGCCCACTCCTCTGTCATCCCCCACTTCCACACACCCCCTCCCTATGCTCCAGCCACAGAGCAACACTTGCGTTCCCATTATCATGACTGGACAGACCGCTCCCTCTATCTGGAATGCCCTTTGCTAGAGATTGAATGTTTCTGTCCAACCCCCAAATTCCTATGTGGACATCGTAATCCCCAATGTGTTGGTATTTGGAGGTGGGGCTTATGGGAGTTAATTAGGGCATGAAGGTGGAGCCCTCATGAATGGGATTATGCTCTTCTAAAAGAGACCCCACAGAGCTCCCTGCCTTTTCCACCATGAAGATACAGCAAGGAGACGGCAGTCTATGAACCAGGAAGCAGGCTCTCACCAGACACCAAATCTGACAGAGCCTTCATCTTGGACTTCTCAGCCTCCAGATCTGTGCGAGATAAATGTCTGTTGTTTATAAGGCCCCTGGTCTGTGGTGTTCTGTTACAACAGCCAGAACAGACTAAGACACTCTTCCACCCTCACTCCGTCTCCTCTTGGAGAGCCTTCTTCAGGATTCAGCTCTTCACCAACCCATCCAACAGAATTGATGCCCACTCTGTGCTCCCAGAGATCTTTCCACAATCTTCTATGGCCACACCCACCTCCCCTTGCCATGCTTACTTCTTAACCCGTTTGCCATCTCCCCCACAACACATCCCACACACCAAGACCAAAGGTATCTCCCCATTCATCTCTGTCTCCCTGGGCCTGAAGCTCACACAGCTTAATAAACATGAGCTTGTATCTGAGTAAATCAGTAAATCATTCTCCCAAACCCCCAGGAAGTGGAGAGCCAAGGCCAAACCGCCCTCTGAGGGGTGGCATCTGGAGGACATCCATGAACATTTTGGGCCCTGAGTGACACAATTTTTACTTGTTATTTCTTGGTGTGTGACAAAGAAAAAGACAGAACCACAAATGAAAATGTCAGGTGGGTCCTATAGATGACCAGACCAAAGAAGGAACTCGTCGTTCATTCCAAGAGGGAGCGGTGACTGCTCTCCTCATGTCTCTATCCGAAACTATTGAGTTCAGCGCTTACGAATTGTCAGGTGTGATCGTCAAACCAAAAGTCTCCAAAGAGCCTTGTAAATATCAGCCCACCATCATCTTATAAGGATTCACACCATGGAGGTCTTTGTTGTAGATAATCTAAAACACCTTCCCCGTGCTTCTCAGAAGGCATGTTTTGCCGAAAACCAGACAGAAAGGCAGGCCATATTCCCTAAGGGGTGGCTTTGATAGTAAGACTCAAAAGAAAGAGAATGAAAAGGTTGTTCCACTTGGTAAAACCTTATTGCAATTTACTATTATGAAGTGTCTGTTTGAAGTTGAAAAAAGTTCTAGATAAGCCCTTCATTGAGAAACCAGAAAAAAAGGGGGAAAATGGAGATAAAGCAGTCAGAGTGGAACTCTGATTAGAGAGTCATTAATTAAGACCATGAACATCCTGTGGAGTTTCCTTTGATTGGAAAAATAGAAGACTGCGGAATTAAAGGCTTTGAGGGAAAATCTTTTCATGCTAAAAGAGCCAAAAATTATTTCAAGGATTTTAAAATCAAGGCATTATTAAAGCTAAGGCGTTGATTGTGACCAGAAGACCCTGTCAATTTAATCAAAATCTTATGGGGAGGAGGGGGACAAAGTAAGTAACCCTTTTTGTTTCAAAGCCCCATGCAGCTGTTTGATTCCTCTCGAAGGCTCTTTCAGTCTGGTCTGGGTGCCCTCAGGGGGCCACCCAGAGAGACTGGGCCTTGGGGAAGCGGCCCCCACAGTCCAGTGCACACCTCTTGGTGCCACCCAGAGGCTGCTACCCCTCTGGTGTGGATGTCGTGCTCAGGGTATGGTGCCAGCCTGGTCCTGCCCTAGTGTCTCCTTGGTTTCCTTCTGCCGCTGCCAGGCCCTCCGGTAAGCATTCAGGCCCAGCAGGACCCCAGCTTAGTTGCTCTGGGCAACTTCCTCACCTCCCTGAACTTCAGTTTCCTTCTCTCTCTATAAGGTGGAAAGAATGGTTTCTGCAAGGGTCACTAGGAAAATTCATCTCTACATCCGTTCCTACGTATAGTGTTAGGAAAGGGCCTGGCTTGTAGAAGCTCAGGGTGTGTTCGTTCTCTCCCTCTCTTCCTCTCTCCAACTCATCCCTAACTGGCTTTCAGAAAAGATTATTCTAGAATGCAGATCATGTCGTTCCCCTCCAGGCCTTTGCAGAGGGTGCCAAGGATTTGGATTTGACCTCATGTTGAGCCTGACACTCAGGTCAAAATGCCCTCTTGGCCTCATTCCTTGCCCCAGCTGCTCTCCCTCTAACACCTGCAGTGGCTCCCTGCTGTCTAAAAGTCTGAACTCTCTAGGGTGGCCGGTTGGCTCAGTTGGTTAGAGCGTGGTGTTAATAACACCAAGGTTGCTGGTTCGATCCCCACATGGGCCACTGTGAGCTGTGCCCTCCTTAAAAAAAAAAAAAAAATTTAGAAATCTGAACTCTCCTTGGCCTGGCATTCAAAGCCCGTCACTACCTGGTCCCAAACTACCTTTCTAAAATCATCTCTCACCACTTCCATTTACACGTTATAAATCCCAGAGCAAGCCATAGCCACAGGGTTGGGAAACTGCAGGAGCTAACGTGAGATTGTACATGGCTCAGTGCCCAGGACCCAGAGGCCAAGAAAGGTACAGTTCCTGTCCTAAGGAGTTGGGGAGATAGCTAAGTGAACCTACAGGTCTAAGCCATGTAACACCTGCTGAGACAGAAACACGCACAGGGTGGTTAGGAAGTGCCAGGAGAGGAACCGACTGGGGTTACAGGTGTCTCAGAAGAGACCCGTGTGAGTTACGTCCTCCAGGTGAGTAGGAGTTGGAAGGAAAGTGAGGAGAGTGTCAGGAGGGAAACAGCTGATTAGGGAATGACACAGAGAGGACATGGGCAAGGACAGGAGATGACGCCACATGGCTGGACCGGCAAGGCCACATCATTAGGGCCAAAGGTGTCCCGTTCGCAGGGGATGGGCACACTGAAGGGGTTTAAACAGGACTTCCTTCAACAAGAAATAATCAGGTTTACATTTCAGGAACGTCTCTCGGGGTGCAGAAAGTAAAGCAAGCAGGAGCAGGGAAGGTTGACAGGCTGGGAAAGTCCATTCAGAAGCTCTTGCAGAGGAATGTTATAAGTGAAACTGAAAGATTAGTGGACACAGTGATGAGGGAGCAGATTAGAGAGAATCCCCAAAACATGCTGCCAGTTGGACCTGCAGCATCTCATATCATAGCCATCAGGACGTGTGGCCCTCGAGCTCTTGAGATGTGGCTGGTCCAAGGAGAGAAGAGCTGGAAGTATAGCACACACACCAGGTTTTGAAGTGGTATTGCAAATTTTTAAAAGAATGTAAAATTTCTCATTAATAACTTTGACATTGGTTCTGTGTTGAAATGATCTTTTATATATTGGGCCAAATAAAATTATAAAAATTAATTTTCCTTAATGATCTTAAGTGTCTTAATATGGCTTTTAGAAAATTCAAAACCCCATCCAAAGCTTGCGTGATGTTTCTGGTGGGCAGTGCTGGGACAGCAGGACCACGAAGTGGGAGGGGTATCTAGGATGACTCTGGGTCCCCGCCCAGGAAACAGAGCGGTGCTAACGGTGACAATGGGTGGCACACACAGCCCCAGCTTACTGGATACAGATACTGTCCCAAGCACCTTACCTACATGCTCTTTTATTCCTCCCAACAATCTGATGAGGTGGATGCCGCTATTATCTCCATTTTGCAGGTGGGAAAACGAAAGCACAGAGAGGTCGTGGGCAGAGCTAGAATTTGGACCCAGGGTCAGGCCCTTAGGCACTGCGTACACTGCCCACTTCTAGAATTGTCGTGAACTGAGCCTGGGAATGGAGAGCAGGCGGCCAGGGATGACAGAAGAAAGGAATACATGTGGCGATGTGTTGAATATGGGGGGCATCCAGGATACCCAAGGAGACTTCTCGGGAAAGTCACTGAAGGGACAGACCTGGAGCTCAGGAGGCAAATCCTTGCTGGAGACAGACACGGAGGGGGAGATCACGAGACGCACAGGAGGGAACCCAGCAGGACCATACCCGACTCAGCCTGCCCTGGCTCCTTCCCCCCCACCCCCACCCCTGCTGCCCCACCCCCAACACATAGAGGATCATCGATTCATTGATTCATTTGACAAATCTTTATTGAGTGCCTAGGACATGCCAGGCACTTATCTGTAAGGATCTTTTTGTTGCAGCAGGAGAATCGTTTGAAAGAAAATCCCTAACAAAACTAATAGAATAAGTTAGGAGAGGAAGAGAGTTCTCTACTTCACGTAAAACCATTGGAAAGGAATCCACCATGTGTTTGGTAACAAGACAGACCAAGGCTCTCACGTCCGGACACTTGTGTTCTGCTCAGGGATTCTGGCGATAAACAAGAGGACAGTAGGAATTCCACTTTTTAATTTCAAGTGTTATGAGGAATGGAGGACGCTGCTTTCAATGGAGAGGCAGGGGCTGGCCTTTGGGGTGACACTGAAGAGGTGACACTGAAGAGGTGACACTGAAGAGGTGACACTGAAGCATAGACTTTAATGCCGTGAAGGAGTGCATGTGAGAAGGAGTGCATGTATTCCCTCCAGGCGGAGGGAACAGCAAGTGCTAGAACGTGATAATTTTCGAGAGCAAGGAGGCTGGTGTGGCTGGAATGGAACAAGCAAGGGGGGGGGGGGAGGTCTGGATCATTCTAAGGGTCATAGAAAGCCAGAGGACGGACAAGAGTAGAAGTCAGAAACCATAATGGGGGTGGAGAGGGGAACTGCCAGAGAAGAAAGCTGGTGGCATGGCCTTGGACCACAGTGTCCCTCTCTGGGTCCACAGGGCCAAGACAGGTGTTCCATTCTGAGTGGGTGCCTATGGACCCAGGGGGGGTCTTCCCACGGTCCTGAGTTGTAAGGGGTCTTAAGTCTAATATCCAATCCCGGATCCCCTGAAGTGCTGGCTTTTCTCCGTTTGGCACCCCACCCCTGCTGACCCACTGCCCAGCCTTCTCTACCCTGCTCTGAGCCTGGAGCCTGAACCCATCTGGCTGCATTTGGTCCAGACGATGGGAGGAATTAGCCAAAGAGAGGTGGCCAGGAGGAGAGCGAGAGCAAGATTAGGGCATTTCTTCCCTGCTCCCTCCCGGCTCTAGCACCCGAGTCTCTGGCATCTCTGACAATTACCGTGTCCTTCCATGGCTCCAACTGCTGCCAGGGGCCCCTTCCACGCTCCAGCTGTCAGTGAGCCCCCACAGCATTAGTCCCAAAGTGTTTCCCCATCTCTTGTTTGCTCCCTTGATCCTGCCCCCACCTCTCTAAGGCTCCTTCACTGAAGCCTCTTCATTTGAACCATGTGGGGTCCTTTCTGTTTGCTGCCAGGCCCTGACTGGTGCAGCCAGTTCATAGGAGATAAAACTGGGACCCACTGAGCATTGTGTAACTTCCCAGGGTGGCCACGTACATTTGTGTAGGTTGTACATTGCACAACTGGAAGAGCTGCCATTCACTTTGCAATCTATGGGAGTGCTTTGCCCTGGATTGACGCAGCACACATTCTGCATAGCTAAACCCAATGACCCTGAATTTGCCCAAGGTCAACCAGCTTCTGGCACTCGCGGCATAGTCCTGATCCATGTCCCATGGCTGCTGCACCACCCTAAGCCCTCTGTCATACCTCCCACGAGGTGAGCTGAGCGAAGCCACAAAGTCCGTTTCACCTCTCTCATTCCAGGCACAGCTCAACCTCTCGCACTTCCATCTTTGCAGTGTCTCTCAGAAGAACAGGACAAAGGTAGCCCAGCTTGGTTCCTGTTCTGCAAACTTCTTACCATTGATAATGATGAGAACTTTGAGTGTGTTTATTTTAAGGGTAGAATGACCAGCATTGATATTTTGCTCCTGGTAAGTGTTGATTAGAAAAACATCTTCCTGGGGTGGCCGGTTAGCTCAGTTGGTTAGAGCATGGTGCTGATAACACCAAGGTGGCAGGTTCGATTCCCGCAAGGGCCACTGTGAGCTGTGCCCTCCTTAAAAAAAAAAATAATAATAAATTTTAAAAAAAGACAAACATTTTCACGAGACATCTCCAAAAAAAAAAAAAATCTAATGCAAAAAGAATACTAACCCAACGAAAGCAAATATTTAATGTGGGCTCAAAGAGATCCTCCCAAAAGCACTGCAAGTGGAGCCTCCAGACATTATGTGCCTCGTGATGTGATGTAATAGGAAGTACACAGCACTGCCCATGAAAAAGTTATATCTAAGAGAGAAATGGACCCTCAGTCTAATGAAGCCTCCACATCTAACCATGAATGTATAGGAAACACGAGAGACAGAGGAACAAGTTAAACAACATCAGGAGGACGCAACCAGCCAAGTCTGAACACAGGATGTTCTCCGGGCCAGTTGACGTGGTTTCTCCAAACATCAAGGACATGAAGGAAAAAAAGAAGGTGAATTGTTATAGATTAAAAGAGACTTACCGAACGCGTTGTGGTTGGTATTCTGGATCAGATCCTGGAACAGAGAAAGGACATTGGTGGAAAAACTGATGAAATCCAAATGAACTCTGAAATTTAGTTAATTGCAGTGTACCGATGTTAATTTCTTACTTTTGACAAATGCACCATCGTTGTGTACGATAATAACATTAGGAAAAACTGAATGAAGGGTATACGGAAACTCTGCATTAGCTTTGTAACTTTTCTGTAAATCTAACATTATTACAAAATTAAAAGGTAGTTTTTTTAAAAAAGAGAGATTTTAAGAGTATAACAGCCAGATACAATGTGTGGCCTTTGTTTGGATCCTGATTTGAACAAATCAATTGTGAAAACATCTTAAAGACAATCAGGGAAATTTGAATACGGACTGGATATTGGATGATATGAAGGAATTGTTGTTCACTTTATTAGGTGTGATAATGACATGCTGGTTATGCTTTTTGAAAAGCCCCTGTCTGTTAAACCCATGTATGTACTGGTGAAATGACATGTCTGGGATTTGTATTAAAATACTCCAGAGAGAAAAAAATGATGGTGGTAGATACAATGAGACTGAAAATGTATTATCATTGTTGAAACAGATAATGGGTATATATTTTAAATTGTCTGTAGTAACAAGTTCTTCTCAAGAAGAAAGAAGAGGGAAGAGGAGAGGAAGCAGAAGGAAGAGAAAAAGGAAGTCGGTGTGCACCCTTCTCTGTTAAGGGGTTTCGAGGCTTCCCTCTGAAAAGGGACAGTCTTGTCACCAGCTTGCTTTGTTTCCCTGATCAACACTCCCTTCCAGGCCACCAAGTGTCATACTTTCCACCATAATGCTGGTACCACCAAGGTGGAAGTGCAGGGTAGTGCCAGGGATTTGGGTCCTGGCCTCGTTCAAATCCTGGACGGCCTCAAACAGATTAGTCCCTGTGCCTTGGTGCTTCATTTTTAATAGAAATGAAGGTAATAACAGTACCTACCTATTAGGTTGTTGAGGATTTTAAATGAGTTGATATGTGCCAAGTGGTTGAAGTCGGTGTGGCACCAAGTAAGGGCTCAACAAATGTCAGCGGATTTCATCACCATCAATCAGATGGTTCCCCCCACATGCCCACGATGTCTCCTGTTCCCCATGCACTACAACTTGGTGGCCAAAGCATTTGTCTCCTGCTTTCCAGCCTCTCCTTGGCTTCATAACACATCCCTTATGAATGTTAAGAATCGCCTCAAGTTATTTGGCCAGAACTGTGCCTTTTAGTTTTCACATGCTCCTAATTTTCAACTTAAATTCTCATTTTCATGGTCTTTGTCACAAACAATTTGATTAATCCCTTTCACCATTTTGAGAGCCTTCAGTTGGGTCAAAGAGATCTCTTTTCAAATAAGAACTTGCCAAACTTCTCCGGCCTTTCCTTATAACTGGCTGATGACAGAAGCAATGTGATGTTGGTCCCCGAAGCTTCGTTTCCCTGGGAACCTCATGTCTATCCATCCTGTGGTGCTGGGCAGCTTCTCCTGCCATCCATGGAAGAGAAAGCATGCTTTGGTTTATGATCTGCTCTGCGTTCTGTAGCCCAGCAGCCTTTCCAGCCTTGGCACCACAGCTGTGCCATGGGCCAAAAGCTTGTGAGGGACATTTAAAGGAATCCTTTCCTGAAATATTAATCCTCACGTTTGCTCTTTGCTGGGCAGATTTTACCATATTTCCCCGAAAATAAGACCTAGATGGACCATCAGCTCTAATGTGTCTTTTGGAGCAAAAATTAATATAAGACCCGGTCTCATTTTAATATAATATAAGACTGGATCTTATATAAGACCGGGTATAATATAATATAATACCGGGTATAATATAATATAATACTGGGTCTTATATTAATTTTTGCTCCAAAAGACACATTAGAACTGATGGTTCAGCTAGGTCTTATTTTCGGGGAAACCTGATAGCTAGTTGGTGTTCATTTGATGGCACTGCACAACCCAAACAAGCCTCTTCCTGGGTCCTAATTTGTACTGATCGGAAGTACCTGTCTTTGCAATTTTTCATGCCTATGGAGAAATATGGGTCCATGAAACAGCACCTTGCTGGAGTTGGACCAGGTTTGCGTAGTTATAAAAGCTGACAGTGATGGAGCCCTGCCAAGGTGCCAGGAACTGAGCTGAGTTCCCTGGGTTAGCACATTGGTTTTTACAACAATCATATAAAGCAGGTGCTATGATTATAGCCATTTTACAGACAAGAAATCTGAGGCACAAAGCAGTTAAGTAAATAGTTCAAAGTCACCCTTCTGGAAAGTGGTGGAGCCAAGCTGTGAACTCAGGCTATCCAGCTGCAGAGCCCAGGCTCCTTCCACATCCATCATTGCCTCACACAGCTACACACCCAACAACGGCAAGGAGCAGCCCGATTTGTTGTGATGTTTCTTGGATGGCCCCCAAACTGATTGGATCAAACCACTTTGTTGTTGTTAATGATGATGATGATGATGTTTGGTTGGTTGGTCGGTCGGTTGGTTGGTCGGTTGGTTGGTTGGGCCGTTGGTTGTTCTGCCTGATATGTGTCAAGCATCTTCATATCCATTACCTCATGCTATCTTCCCAATAATCCCACAATGTACAGGTTACTATTCCTATTTTACAGAGGCTCAAACAAGACTAATGCTTACCCAAAGGCACACTGCTGGTGTCTAGACAGAGTCCAGAAAGCCCGAGTTGCCAATGGCTACAGGCAAGGGTCTTCAGCTCATAAACTACCAGCCCCAAATGTCCACCAAGAAATCCAAAGAGAGAAGGCGGGGCCGCACCAGAGCTGGGCTCTCCCAGAAAAAACCCATAGGAGAAAAGCCACAGGAAACCTGCCGTCTGTCTGCTTCTTGTCACATTGCCTTGTGCTGTCCTGATTTGCAGGCACCGTGACATGAGGAAACCCCTCTTCCCTTCCACAACCTGCTGTGAGATTGATTAGATAACAGTAGCAAAGTGCTTTGAAGAGAAGTGATGGAGGAAACACCCTGTATTTGTGTTTGGGTTGATTCCCAGGGGACTTCAGACGAGTTTAAAGCCAATGAGTGGGTCTGCTCAGATTACTGGGCTGCTTTGTATGAGAAAGGAATTGTTTTCCAGCACAAGTCTCCTACAGGGGCTGCCAAAATCACCCAGCTCTACTCCACACCCAAGCATGTCTTCTTTCAGCTTGGCTGTCACACAAGGAAAAGGAAACGAATACGGTCAATTCAACCACAGACTGGTCCATGAAATGTGGACATCAAAGTGTGTCTTTAGTGAAAAACAATTACCAAACATTTTAGAACATGACTCCTATACGTAAGTTTTATCAGGAGGGAAAAAGAAAATGAGATTAATAGATGAGACATATCATCAAACCAGACAACAGAATGGAAGAAACATTCCAGAACATTTAGTCCAACCCCATCTATGGTCACGTCTACTCCTTCCCTCCCAGACGACCTTCCTGCTGAGGCCAAGTGGTCACCAGCCTGTCTCTGCGCACCTATATCCCCCTGGGGCAGGTCATATATGCATTACCGGCTGATAAGTAAGAAAAGAAACAGATCATAGAAGTTCGCCGATGTTTTCAACATAAATATCCCTATCCCAAGCCATAAGCATCATTAGTTTGGGAATTTTGAAGGTAATTTTATAACATACTCTGTTGATAACACTGGAGAGGAACAGGGACTGTCACTCATTGCTGACAGACGTACAAAATGGCACAGCCTAGATAGAGGGCAACTTGGCTCTATTTATTCAAAAGTGCATATCCCTTTGACCCAGCAATCCCATTTCTGGGAATGTATTCTACATATAAACCAGCACACATCAGAAATGAGATGCATATAGTGGTATTCATTGCAGCATGGTTTGCAGCAGTATCAAGCAGGAAACCACCAAGTGTACGTGAAAATGGATCTGATTAATTACAGTATGGTACACATGGTGGAATACTATACAGCAGTAAAAAGGAGACAAAAGCCCTCCCTGTACTGATATGGAAAGATTTCCAGTCTATACTTCTAAGTGGAGAAGAAGAAGATGTTGAACAGGATATACATAATGCCTTATGTGCAATAAAGGGGAAAATAAGATCATATATTAACATTTGCCTATATGGGGGCAGGTGGGCAATGCAATGGATGGGAACAGAGTGGGAGAAAGATTTATTCGGGAATGATCTTTTTCCAACATTTTTATTTTGAACCATTTGAATTTGTTAACCTATTTTATTTTGAACCATTAGAATTTGTTAACCTACGTATGTTGTAACATACGTACAAACACAAACAAAACAAAATTTAGTGTTGAGTTTTATGGATAAAAGCTAGTGAGCAGATATCAAAGTATGCCTCTTGTCCCAAGGTCTTCTGAGCTCTCTCCTTGATCCCCCTCCATCATTCAGCCTCCAGGTCAGAGATCCATCCTTGCTATGGAATTTTCCATCCCTCCCCACAGGGAGAGGACACCTATTCTCTCTCTTCTTGGATCTTAGTTTCCAGAACCTCAGGCTTTGTCCACAGGTCACTGAAGCACTGAGCAGTCTGTGGGGAGTGCTAGGCTTTGGTCCCCAGGCTGAGAAAGGCCCTGGGGGTCCCACTCCAGTTTCTCTACCAGCCAGGGTTGCAGCTAAATTTCCTTCCTAATTATTTAGAAGCAAGCACATCTCTCGAAGTCAAATAATAATTGTGTCTGGAGACAACACAATCTAGCCTCATAGGAATTAAAAATAGTCATCTTGTCTTGGAAACAATGACCCCCACATTATTCTGCTAGGGCATTTTTAAGCTTCTCAGCCTAGCCTGGAGTAATAGAAACAACACCCTCAGGGCGCCAGGCAGTGCCCCTCCAACCAGGGTCTTCCTGACCCCAGCTCTCCCACCTGTGAAAGAGTTTTCTTGCACGCCATCGCACGATAATTATACCTCCAAATACAGATTATTAGCAAAAGTTTTAACTGTATGGCATTAAAACAACACAACCTTCAATCCATACTAAGTGGTAAAAACTAAGTTTATAAAAATAATCACCTTTCTTAAAAGTAAAAAGGTACATGTTCTAACATGTTAACTAATATCAAGTGGTGGGCTTTTGTACTAAACGCGTGTTTCTGATGCTTTGATATCTGGGGTTTGGCTGACTCTGGAGAGACAGCCCCTCCCAGAGCTAGCTAATTCCTGGAGTCAATAAACCGATAGCTGCTAAACACACCTTCCATATGCAAATTAACCAGTCTTGAGCCCCAATCCCAACCATCTCCTTTATCAAGCTCTCACACTCTGGACCACTATCCCTCTGCCCTAATCACCGCAGGGCCAGTCAGGTACCAACCAATTAGAGACAGCCCCTATGCTCCAGAACCCACTGAAATTATCCAAACTGGCCAATCCTAAAGCTGCTTACCCTGCCTTTCCCATTTCTTCCTGAGGAAACCCTAACAAAGGCTCTTGCCCACATTTTCCCCTTGATCCCTCTGCCTTGTGGCCCACCCTGGTGCCTCCCCATTTGCCCCCCCCACCCCAGGGGGCTGATGCAGACCTCTTCCTGGGAACTGTAACAAACTGTCTTATCAACGGCAGTCATCTTCTGATCTGTTAGCCTCACCGTACCTGAATAATAATAAAGCCTACATTTTAAAACAGCTTTATATGAGGGTGGTATTTATTCAGAAAAGAAGCCTCTAGAATCATCCTGATTAAATTTCAGATTAAAGCCTGGCCCAAGAAGAGACAATGCACCAAATCTGAAACTGCATTAGAAAAGGAAGTCTTTCCATGGATACATTAAGATAGCACACTCCATAAAGCAGAATTTCCAAGCAATCACATGGGTAGCAGTCATTCCTGATCTAATCTAGTGACAGTTTTACATGCCTACATGATCTAATTTGCTCTTGAACATAAACACAGTATAGAAGGTGCATAAAAGAAGACTTCTAAGAGTAATGAAAAGAAATCAAAGTAATGAATGCAATTGGAATTTGCAGCTGCCCATTGAATGTACAGTAGCCTTCGTTTTAAGCAAATATACAGAATTTGGATCACACTAAGTTGAAAAAGCAGGGTATTAGCTAACTTTAGCAATAGTGAAATAGCTATATATCAAGAAACTTTAATAGGAATACATCACGTGCTAGTCAAAGGCATGAACTTATTTACAATAGGTAAAGCATAAATGTTCCATCCAAAAGAGAGGACGGGGAGGGGAGGAAGGCAAAGGAAGGCCATAGCATCTTAGTGCTCAAAAGGTACAATCAGTGCAATAGGAAAATTCTGGTGATCAAAGACATGGACAGAGTGAGTCAAACGCATCACAAAAATATTATAAATGCCCAAGAATGTTACAAGCGATGACAGCTACCAGATATCAACCACCTAATGTGCTAGGAATTGGGCTAAATTGCTTGTATGCCTCATCTCATTCAATCATCCTAACACCCATATAGAATGGTTTAGAAGCCCCATTCCAGGAGAAATTAAGGCTTTGTGTTAGTTATCTGTTGCTACATAACAAATTCCTCCAAAACTTAGCAACTTAAAGCAACAATAAATATTTATTATCTCATACAGTTTCTATGGGTCAGGAATTTGGGAACAGTTCAGCTGGAAGGTTCTGGCTCAAGGTGTCTCATGAGATTGTTGTCAAAATGTTGGCTGGGGCTGTGATCATCTGAAGGCATGACTGGGGCTAGAGAACCGCCTCCAGGCTGGCTCACTCACATGGCTGGCAGGTTGATGCCAGTTGGTAGGCAGGAGGCCTCAGTTTCGCACCTCCTGGAGCTCTCCACAGGGCTGCTTGTGTCCTCAAGACATGGCAGCTGGTGTGCCCCAGAGTGACTGATTAAAGAGAGTGGAAGGCAGAAGCTACAAGGTCTTTTTATGACCCAGCCTCAGAAGTCACATATCCCTCAATTTTCTATTGGTTACGCAGGTCAGCCCTACTCAGTGTGAGAGGGGACTGCACCAGAGCGTGAATGCCAAAAGGTAAAAATCATTGAGGCCATCTTGGATGCTGGCTTCCACTGAGCCCAAGAGAGTAAGTAGCTTTTTCAAGATCACTCAGCTAATTTCAAATTCTGCCTTACTCCAAAATCAGTCAAAATTATGTGACTGCTGCACAACGGCCTCCCCTAAGCCTGCAAGTAGGACACGGCCAAATGAAGACAAAAGGTCTTGGTTAAGCCACATCCCTGTTTCATTGTTTTTGCCAAAAGTTTTATCTTCAATCCACTGGGAAATATTTTTTTATATTGAGAGTATAGCTCAGGCTTTCTCATGAAATTGATGGAAAATCATTTTACTTTATTGATTTTGCCCTAAACCAAACTTGCTGACTTCATCCCTGGCTAAAGCTTAAAAAAAAAAAAATGCCTATATCAATAGAGAACAAAATAGTTCCAGGTTGCAAATCATTTTGTGATCATTCCTATCTTTGAGAATTGAACTGAGTATGTTCAAATCTGTGTTGTATGAGGAGGTGATTGAAGGGTATTTTTATTCTCTTGAATAACAGGAAATCCACCATTTATTCTTTAGTAATAAAAACTGCATGTGTAAGAATTGAGACCATGGAAGGTCAGCTCAAATTAAAGATTTTATGACTGGCAGTGATATTAAATCTTTCCAACAATTTATAGAAAGGATCTGAAATATGTCAAACATATTTCTTTAAGTTTTTTCAAGTGAGAGATTTTATTGCAGCGAGTCACATAATCAGGAGAAAAATTACTCTTAGGTCATCCAGTCCCGGTCCCAGCCAATGTCATATTGCTCCCTTCAGAACCAAAGGCTGGGCATTAAGCTCTCTGAAGTCAACCTCTTCTAATTAAAAGTAAAGTCATAAAGCAAACTATTTCAACAATCTACAATAATAATAACCCAAATTCATACAGTACATACATCCAAGAAACGTAAAGTAGTTCACATTTTTTATTTCTCTCACCTGGAAACAAAAACTAAAGGAACAGTCATTAAATTAAATATTTATAGAGTAAATGAATGTATCTGTGTTTCCATGTGTGTGCTGGGAGAGAGGGAGGAGGAACTGGTATTTATTGAGCACCTACTGTATACAAGGCTTTGAACTAGGTCCAGTGGACACAAACATGAATGAGACCTTCCAAGAAGTCACAGGCTGTTAAGGAGGTAGCATCTCCCAGTGCAGTAAAGTAAACACAGAGACTAGGAAGCCCGGCCTCTGGTCCCAACAGCTGGGGCAGACTAAGAGAGGCAAAGCCATCTCTGTGCACAAAGGAGACATGACATCTTTTCTCATAGAAAGGACAACTGGAGCTGTGGCAAACCCTCGTGGTTCCTGCCTCCTCCCTGATGTCAGTTTAGGACTTACACACATCACTTGCCTTTTAGTAATAGCTCCAATCGTGAATTAAAATAAGGCTATATTGGGGAAGGCACCTGATGAGGTGAAAAGCACTATACAGGTGGCTCTCCCCATCCACACAAGGAGCTCCCTGGGGACAGAGACTGTACAGATCCATCTCTGCAACCCAGCGCCTACCCAAGCACCCAGCACTGGTTTTCCCAAAGTCTCAGCCAGAGATCTAAGTAGGTGTTTCATACCAAAAGGGGGGGAAAGCTGAAATTCCCCCCCCGATTTTTCCAGGTGTGAAAAGGAACAACTTTTTTGAGGTTGCTTGGACTTTTGAAACTTTAAATTTTTACAAAAGAATGTGTATAATATTTGATGGTTATGAAGTAATATTAATAAAATAACCACCTGGGAACATGTATTGGAGCCAAAAAGTAAGAAAGAGTTCACAAAAGGACAAAAATTTCAAAAGGACACAGAAACCAGCTTGAAGGTTTTTTCCAATGGCCAAATCGAGGACAATTGGAGCATCAAAATAAACAATGATGGTAACAAATTACAGTTGACCCTTGAATGACGCAGGGGTTAGGAGTACCCACTTCCATGCAGTGGAAACTCCGCATATTAGATTTGACTCCCCCAAGACCTAACACCCTCAATGTCCACAGGGGATCGGTTCCAGGACCCCCAATAATACCAAAATCCACGGATGCTGAAATCCCCTATATAATATGGCACAGATCAATGCGTACGGTCGGCCCTCCACATCCGTGGACTCCCAACCACTGATTGAAAAGAGTCTAGGTATTTATTAGGAAAAAATCTACATATAAGTAGAGCCACGCATTTCAAACCTGTGTAGTTCAAGGGACAACAGTATAACCAAGTGAATAAAATAGGAAATCAGGAACCAGGAGAGAGAGAGAGAGAGAGAGAGAGAGAGAGAGAGAGAGAGAATATGACCCAGCAATTTCACTCCTAAGTATGCATTTACCCAAGAGAAATGAAAACATATGTCCACACAAAGCTTTATTTCTAGCAGCTGTGTTTATAATAGCCAAAAACTAGAAACAGCCCAACCCAAATGTCAATCAACAAGTAAATGGATGAACAAATGATGATATATTTAAATGTGGAATACTACTTGGCAATAAAAAGGAATGAACTATTGATACACACAAGATGGATAAATATCAAAAATATTATCCTGAGCTAAAGAAGCCAGACACAAAAGAGTAAATACTGTGTGATTCCATTTATATGAAATTCTAGAACAGGCACAACTAATCTATAGTGACAAAAAGTAGGGCAGAGGTTTCCTAGGACCAGGGGTGGGAGGGAGTTGACTACAAAGGAACGTGAGGGAACTTATTGGATGATGGAAATACTCTGTATCTTGAGTAAAACAGTAGTTATATGAGTCTACACTTATAATTTTTCAAAACTCAAAGAACACTTAACATAGGTATACTTTAATATGTTTATGTTTAAATTTAGTTATTTATAGCTGAATAATGTTGATTTTTTTTTTTAAAGGACAGACTCAACTGGCAAAGGGTTTCCCCTCTTTTTCTTTCAGTAACTGCAGGCATGATGCCTGGAGGCACAGCAGCTACCTTGTGACTATGAGGTAACAAGCATGAGCACAAAGACTAAACCTAAGGACAGCAGAGGAAAAAGTGGAAGAGCCATTTTCCACGCCCTGGTGCCCTAGGCCATTTTTGAACTGCCTTACCAACCTCCAGACCTCCTTGGTTAAGGAGTCTTGTTATTTCAGTCAAATTAATTCCCAACCAATATACAAAACTCCTTCATCCAGATTATTTTTATTCTATCTTCATTTTTCCAGCAACTGAGAATGCATCCCTCTTCCTTCTCCGGAGCCCCAAACCAAGGATGAAGCACATAATCTTCAAAGGTGCATTTTGAAAATGGGGGCTAAGTGCTGAACCTCAGGATGACTAGACCTATCTTATTCAAGATGGCATCATGGAGTATTCAAAAGGACCAAGAGAAGTTGGAAGAACAGCCTGAAAAACAGCATAGAAGCCTAAAGAGATGATGAGAAGATGGAGGGAAGAATCCACAGTAGATACGGATGGGAATGAGACTGGACAGGCAGGTAGTAGCCAATTGACGCACGACTTTCAAGCATTATATTTATCCAGTGTCACAGGCCAAATAGCTCTATACCTGATATTTTAGGCAGCCTCATTGATTAGTGAAACATTAATATTTTAAACAAGCTGTCATATTGGGGTTCTAAATTATTTTAAAATATGCTATGTTTTCACCTCTATCATGTTATATAAAATATACACTCTTTTACAATCCTTAAATAGTTACCCGAAATATTGAAGCATGCATTCTTGACTTATCAAAGTCTAGTATTAATTGGAATCTTTACTCTTTTTCTGAATATTGCAAATAATTTAGCACACTTCAACTCCATTTTCCCAGCTTCTGACTTACATTTAACTCTACAGAGGGTGCCAAAAAAATGTATACACATTTTAAGAAAAGAAAAAACTATTAAAATCATGCTGATGGTAACCACTTTGAGCACCTCTTGTAATTGCAGAAGTCAAACGTGACTTGTATTCATCTTTTGTTATCACCATATATTGAGTATTACAATTTTAATAGCTTTTTCCTTTCTTAAAATGTGTATACATTTTTTTGGCACCCTCTGTATATACTATAGTATAGTATATATAATCTATTTGTTTTATAGCTTATATGTAATATATACATTATATATTCAATTACATCATTAATACAAATCTACATAAAATAAAATGTGTTTTTAAAGACATATTAATAATCATAATACATATACTCATACAGTCCAGCTATTTACCATTTTCAGTGCTCTTCATTTATGTCCAAGCTTCCACCTGGGTCATTTTCCTTTTGCTTAAAAGACACTCTTTATTCCTTTAGAGCAGGAATGATGGTGACCCACTCTCTAATTTTGTTTGCTCGAAACTATTTATTTCACCTCATTCTTGAAGGATATTTTTGCTGCATATACTACTCTAAGCTGTCTTATTTTCTTTCAGTGCTTTAGAGATATTCAATTCTCTTCTGGCTTCCATTGTTTCTGTTGAGAAGTAAGCTCAAAGTCTGATGTTTGCACTTTTGAAGACAGTGTGTCTTTTTTCTCTGGCTTTTAAAATCCTCTCTGAATTTGCTTTTCAGTAACTTTACTCTGTTTATGCCAAAATACAGTTTTCTTGTTATTCATCTGGCTTGGGTCTTATTGGGCTTCTTTAATCTGTGGCTTTAGATCTTTCATCAGTTTTGGCAAATTCTCAGCCATGAGCTCTTCAAACATAACTGTGCTGCATTCTCTCTCTCCTGTCTTTCTGGGACATCAATTTTACATCAATGCTACAGCTTTTCAATATACCCTCTGTATCTTTTATCCTCTCTTCTGATTTTTCCATGCTTTTTTTCTTTCTGTGTTTCAGTCTGCATATTTTCTTCTGCTCTATCTTCCCTGTCATTAGTTGATTCTTCAGCCTTTCCAATTTTCTGTTAAACTCATTCATTTAGTTCTTAAACTTGGTTTTTCTTTTTTTTCAGTAACAGAATTTCTGTTTGGTCTTTTTTATTTATGAATATATATATATATATATATATATATATATATAAATTTAAATATATATTTATATAGTTTTGGGTTTTCTGCTAAATTTTTCAATCTTATTTTTTTTCTTCCTATGCAAATTCTTTATTTTTATTTTAAGAATCCTTGTATTTTATCTCATGTACAAAACATAGAAGGTACATTTATTTTTAAGCCTGTACCTGATAATTCAATAACCTGGGGTCCTTCTTTGTTGTTTACATATTTGCTTTCCATGTCACTTTGCCCTTCGTGTGTCTGATTATTTTTATTATATGCTGGAGATTGTAAGTACAAAATTGTATAAATAATTTATGACCCAAGATGATGTATCTTCCTTCAGAAAGGATCTATGTTTCCTTCTCCCGGATACCTGGGGCATTAGCCATCTTGGATCACCTTTACACAGATACAAGAATTAGGAAGACTTGAAGCTGAGCCAAAGTCCTTCCCTGTCGGGACTTGTCTACTTCCACATTACTTTGATCCTGGGTGCAGCCCTTCAGGATCTCAGCCCCAAATAAGGTGAGGTCCTTCAGTGCTCCTCACCACTTGGCAGACCTTAGCCTCCAATTCTATGGCCCCAAGTGCCAAGAATTCTATTGCTCAGTTTTTCAGCCTCTTGGCTGTCCCCTCTAAAACAGGCAAACACATCCAGGCGAAATCCAGCCCCAAACATGGGGTTCCCCTGCTTGGGCCTTCATCCTCCTCTAATCCTAATCAGGTAATTCTTCACTATTTTGTTCTTTCTCTGGTGCCTCCAGACAAATAATTTTTACATATTTTTAGTGTTTTTTATTTGTTACACAATTAGAAGGGATGGTCCAAATTACCTAGACTGCTCTTACTGGTAGCACAAACTCCTCTTTGAAATCAATAAACACATTTGAAATGGTAGTGGTTTCTTTTTTTTTTTTTTTTCTTTTCTCTCTTTTTTTTGCTATATGAAAAGCTATTATTAAACTGATGGTGTTTTAGAATCAGCAACTTAAAATCCCCTCCTATCTTAGGCAGCCTCTAAGATGGCCCCAAATGATATACACATCCTGGTGTTCATGCTCTTATGTAACCCCCTCCACTTCAGTGTGGGCTAGATCTAGTGATTTGCTTCTAAGAAACATAATACAGCAAGTGTGATGGAATGTCACTTCTAAACTGAGGTTACAAAGAGACCGTGGCATCCGTCTTGCTCACCCTCTCTTGTTCTCTCACTTGCTCACTCTGATAGAAGCCAGCTGCCATATTACAAGCCACTCTTTGGAGAGGCCCACATAACAAGGAAGTGAGAGAGGTCTCTGGCCAATAACCAGCAAGGAACTGAGACCCTCTGGAACTGGATCCTGTCAACAGCCAGATGAGTAGTCTTGTAAGTGGGTCTTCCCCCGGTCAAGCCAAGAGGGGGCTGCAGCCCTAGCTGACATCTTGATTGAAGCCTAGTGAGAAATTCTAAGCCAGGGACTCTATTAAGTCATGCCCAGATTTCTGACCCACAGAAATTGTGAGAAATAAATGCTTTATTGTTTTAAGCCACAGTTTTGGAGTGATTTGTTACCTAACAAATAACTATTACACTTACCACTCTTTTTTTAACCTATAGTCAGATTTTCTTCCTCATCACTCCACTGAGATCATTTGTCAAGATCACCAACTGTCATGAAAAGATATATTATTGACAAAAATTAATGTGGGTGGAACATTGTTAAAACAGCCAAGTGGCAAAGTAATCTGGTAATAGCTCTTAATATTTAAAATACACTTATTCCTTCCTTGACGCTGCAACCGTCTTCCTATTCCACAGATTCCATAAAAGTACAGGCACCAGTATGGAAAGCCATACATTCAAAATCATTCCTGCACCATTGCTTTTACTGGCCCTAAACTGGAAACACACTGAATGGCCATCATTAAGAAAATGTCTGAATAACTGTGGTATATTCAGACTATAAATAGCATACAACTTTTAAAAATTGTAATAAAACTACAACAAATGACTTGGAGCAAGATATTGTTAAATAAAGAAAACAAAACATAAAATAATACTTAGAACATGATCCCATTTTTGTTAAACAATGACCAAAATAATTGTGTGTGTGTGTGTGTGTGTGTGTGTGAGAGAGAGAGTGTGAGTGTGTGTGTGTGAGTGTGTGTGTGTGTTTGGACCCAGGGCATTGAACTGAACTTGATAGACTTATTCAAACAATTTTATTCTTTCTCCCAACTGCTTCCTTCAATCCTTCTCTTCCTCACCCCTTAGATGAAATCTCAGGCACTTCCCGTGACTTTTCAGTCCATCCCAGGTCACAATAAGTCCCCCTAGCACCTTCAACTCCAAGAATCATCTCTTTCAATGAAAATGTCCTGCCCACCGTATTATTCAAAACTCTGTGCTTTATTCAAAATTAAAGCCACCACTACCTTTTCACCCTCACCCACCCCAGGCTGGCTTCAGGCTGGTAGGACTGAAGGAAAAAGGGACATGGCCATCTTCTTTCCTCTTTGCTGGTCTTGTTCTTCTACTCCTGCTCCCCCAAGTCTCACTCCAGACTACTCGGGGTCTTCCACAGTTGAGTTTGGGGGAAGGTACTGGAAGGAGAGGGAAGGGAGAGAAAAGGTCTTAATTAACACGTGGCCTCTGGAAGTAGCAGACACCCCAACACTGATGTGTATCTCATTAGGGAGCTTTTAGGGGTTCCTGGGGCTTACATGAGGCAGGCTCTGACTACTGCTTCCTTACAGTGCCTCCCCTCCAGATAAAGGTCTGCAAGGTCCTTCCCAAGCCTGGGCATCCAGTACTCCACCTTCTCTGGGAAGCTCACCTCTTCCGGGGGGATCTCACAGGCAAACTCCAAAATGACTCAGCGCGCACTCCCTCCCACCTCTTGTAAAATCTCTTGTAACCGTGGCAATTCCCAGTGCACCCTCTTTCTTTCCCAACCCTCTTGCCTTGGACCAGATCTCCCTCCAGCTTCTTATGCCCATCCTCATGCTGCCCAAATCCCAGGAGACAGATTCTCTGCAGCCCCATCTCTCACTTGACCAAAGGTGAGCAAACAGCGCATTTTCCAAAGAAATTCTCCCTCTTCGATCTCATGACTGTCTGATAACTTCCAGGTGATATGCTAAGTTCTACAGAAATGGACTATAATCTGGAAGACACTTAACACCTATTGTCAGCTTTTAAAGCCTCAGCCAAAATTGGGAGAGTCATGGTTTGGCAACCATTACAGATCTATATGTATATAGAGCTCTGTAGAATGGGGATATATAAGATATATGAAGAAAAATATTGAAAGACGCATCCCAGCTTATCACAACTCCGCGTTGGGGGTTTACTCATTGTCTGTCTCTTCACTGGGACAAAAACTTCAAATGATAAGGAGGGAAGGGGAGAGGTCAAGGGTGTGGTAAGAGAGCCAAACAAAACAGACAAAGAAAAAAGGGACTGCACCAAAAGAAAGCAGGCGCGTGGTTATGTTCAGTCATTTTTATAAAACTACATATCTGTGTGGACATATATTTAAAGATATTAAGTGAAAAGTATCTTTAAAAAGTGATCAATGACTTCCACCTTACCACATCCGATGGTCGATTTTCAGACTTCGCTCTCATTGAGCTCACTGGGTCTCTTAGAAGCACTCCCTCTCTTGGGACACTGTCCTCACTTGACTTGCATGATGCCATTGCCCCTAGTTTTCCTCGTACTCTCTGGACATTCTTTTCAGCCTTTTGCGCTGGATTCTCCTCTAGATGGCAGAGTATCCTGGGGTCCTCTCTGTCTACATTTATCTTCTTTGCCTACACTTACTCCCTGCTTGTTCTATCTAGTCCATGGCTTTAATGGCACTCCATATGCTGATTGATATCTCTTTCAGATTTGTAAGTCTAGTCCTGACCTCTCCCGTCAGGTACAGAATCTTATATCCCATTTCTTTCTCAACAACTAATAGGCATCTCAAAACTGACATAATAAAAAGAGAACTCTTCATCTCCCACCTCCTAACCCTGCTCCTCCCCTAACATTCCTAAGTCTGGAAATAGAAAACGAATTCACACAACCACATAAGCCAATGTCCTGGGAGTCATCCTTAACTCCTCCTTCCCTCACATTTGACATCTAATCCATCAGCAACTCCTGCTGACTCTACCTTCAAGATGTGTCCCCAATCCAACTTCTGCTACTACCATCATCTCTCTCTTAAGCTACATGAATATCCTACAAATTGGCATTTATGTGTCCACTGCTGCCCCCATTTGCTCCACACAGCAGCCAGGGATCACTTTTTTCCTTACTTTTTTTTTTTTTAATTTTATTGGGGAATATTGGGGAACAGTGTGTTTCTCCAGGGCACATCAGCTCCAAGTCCAGTTGCCCATTTTCAATCTTAGCTGCAGGGGGCGCAGCCCACCATCCCATGCGGGAACCCAACCGGCAACCTTGTTGAGAGCTCGCGCTCTAACCAACTGAGCCATCCAGCGGCCCTAGGGATCACTTTTAAAACATAAATCAGATCACGTCAATCTTCTGCTCAAAACCCTCCATGACTTTTTGGCTAGCCAGTTTCCTAGCCAATGTCAAACCTTCTGCCTCCACCCCTCCCCCTGCTTCTTGGGAAAAGTAATGTGCAAAACTACAATCTACATTTCCCGGATTCCCTTGCAGTTAGAGAGGCCACGTGATCCAGTTCTAACCAATGAGACATAAGAAGAAATCACTGGCTAGCGATTCTAAGAAAGCCACTGTTTTCCTCAGAAAAGGGGAGACTGTAGTGCCATATACCCTTTGGCATTTGTTCTTCTCCTTTGTTCCTGCTTAAAAAGCAAAAACCCAAAGGTAGAGCAGCCATTCCAAAGATGTCAGGACAGGAAGAGAGAAGGGATCTTGGTCCTTGAGCAGCTGCACCAGCTCTTGTATGCCCATTCTTTGATTCCTTGTTATGTGAGGAAAAAAGAAATCCTTCACTGAGTTAAATCGTCCAGACACCTGCATTGATGCTCTGGTGGAGTTGCTATTACACACAAATACCGTCCTGGCACAGGCGTCCCATCACCCTTAGAATCAATTCCCGTCTTACATGACCTCTCCCACAGAATCTCCCACCACGCTCTCCCATTCTTCCTGCACCCACCTCATGGGCCCTCTGGGAGGTTCTTGGAACAATGCCAAGTTTATTTCTGCCTCAGCATCCTTGCCATTTCTGTTCTGCTGGAAAGCTCTTCCTCCAGATCTTTCATATGGTTTGTCTGAGCCCTGTCTTCACTCAGCTTTCTGCTTGTGTCACCTCTGCACCAAGGTCTTGCCTTGACCACTCCATCCAAAACATTCTTTAACTCCTTCACATTCTTTAAGTCTTCAGTGATTGGTTTATTCATAGCACTTACCGCTAGGTAAAACTGTCTCTACCTGAGCGTGTGCTATTTACTTGTTTACTTAATAGCCATCTACTCCACTGGAATAACAGATCCAAGAAGTACAGGAACATCCCTAGTACATAGTAGAGTGCCTGGTATAAAGTAGGCATTCAAAAGATATTTATTTAACCAACCAATCAATTCATGATATCTTGAAATGGAAATGGACTCTTCCTTACAGTTCACGCAGCAGTTCTTTGTAATACAAAGATTATATAACTGGCCTACCAAAAGGTAAAGATTCGGTATTGGGTTTACGTTGATATTTTTTGTCATGTCAGCACCTTTTGGGGCTAGCATATTCCTTATCGGCACTCTTGGCACATAGACGCCTAATATCACGGCCTTACCCGAAATTCTTGACTGCGTCTGTAACTTAAAACGGACCTAATGGCTGAATGTAGCAGCAATACGTCCAGACACCTGCACTGACACGCAACAACGCCAGGGCATTACACTTTTGGTTTCTTTTCTGATCACTCGAATGAGGGTCAGTGGTGAATGATCCCTTTAGAGTACAGAATCGTGCTTTCCTTGACTTCTAGACTGGGCCAGGGAAATGACAGACCCGTTCTCAATGTAACCAGTGCCCTGCCAGAGTGATAAAAGCGTCAGAAGCCTGGTTCCAACCCCAGCTCACCAGCTACATGGCTTGTTTGAGGGAAGAATAAAGGACATTCTGGGACCCGCAATCTGCACCCTCCCTACAGAGAGGCCGGACTCGCGAAGATCTACGGTCCTCCCCGCTCAGAAGCGAGTGTGGTTCAGGGTTTTTGTTTCCTTCCTACCTTCTCCCTTTGCCTTGCACGCCGACTTTCAGCCCGAATCCCACGCCACCCTACGGGGAACGTGTTGCCCACCCACGAGGTTTCAAGCGCCCAGGCCTCCAAGCCTGGAACCCGCCCATTCCCGTCGGCCCTCGCGACTCGCTCCGTCTCCTTGGAAACAAAGGCAGCCAATCAGCGGGGCTGCTTCCTCTCCGCCCTGACAACAGCGCGGTCTCTGACTACGTTGGGTAGACTCGGGTGGGCCTGCCGGCGGCGGACAGAGATGCTGAAGGCCAAGATCCTCTTCGTGGGACCCTGCGAGGTGAGGCCGGGGCCGGGCACAGCTTCGGGGCGCGGAGCGGGGGCTCTCCCGGGGCTGTGTTCTGCGCCGGGACCCCCCAGGAGGCGGGAACCCAGTCCCACTGCTCCCAACTGCGTGTGCGCTGCTGGCCTCACCGGGAACTCAAAGCCTCCAGACCTTGACCCCGTTTCACTGAGGCCCAAAGACCCAAGGTAGTGAGTGGCGTTATGGAACCAGAACCTAGGTCTCACCGTGCATCCGAGGTTGTCCCTAATGAATATGTCTGTCGGACAAGAAAACCAGGAGGAAAATACTGAACTATTTATTACCTGATCTTGGAACAATTGGCTATTAATGTTATGTGTGGTGGTGATAGTGGGGATGTGTGTTTCACACCGTACACAAAAATGAAATTCAGATGGACTAAGACTAAACGTGTAAAGAAACCTGTAGAAGTAGTAAATGAATGGGAATTTGAATTTTGCTGATGCTTTTCACCCAGGGACCACACGTTGAGAACCACTGTAATAGATGAACACATGGGAAGATACGTTTTTAATCTTCAGATAGAGAAGGTCTTCTTAAGCTCAACGCAAAAATGAAGAAGCTTTAAAAGAAATGACTGCAAAGTTAAAGCCTGGGGAAAGCATTTGCAAAATACAATTACAAAGAGGATTAATAGGTAGAACACAAAAGAAAGTTTTAAAATCAGTAAAGAAAAGAGAAACAACTCAGTAGAAAATCAAGCAAAGGCTCTGCACACAAGAAATACAACTGACCGATAAGTGTAGGAAGATGCTGAGTTTCACAGAGGAACACAAATTAAAACAAAAAGATGACATTTATTTGGCCATCAGATTGGATAAGAAAAGTTTAGAAGATTGATAACACCCAGTTATCAGACGCTTGTAAGGAAGTGAGAACTCTAGGATTCTATTGATGGGGCTATAAATTGATAACAGCTCTTTTTGGCAATCAAATTACTAAAATTTAAAATGTGCATAGCTTTTAGTGCTGCAATTACATTTCTCAGAATCTACTGTAGCTGAATACTTGTCCATGTTCCCCATAAGTCGTAAACAATATTGAACAATTGGAAACATCCTAGATGCCCAGCAATAAGAGGATGTCTAAATAAACTAAGGTACATTCTTACTCTGGAAGACTGTGCAGCAGTTAAACAAAATGAGACAAGTCTGTGTGTACTGACATGGAGAACTCTCCAAGACATAAATTATTAAGTAAAATAGATAAGTAATAACATACACAGAATTATGAGAAGCAAAACAAGTATAGATGTCTTCCTTTTTAATGGAAATTCTCAAACATATACAAGGGAGAAAGAACTATGAACTCCTAGTACCCATCATCCAGCTTCAACAACGAAATATATTTCTACATACACATTTCTCTCTCCCTCACTACTCTTCGAATTTACTTTCTTTTCCTTTAACCTGCTGTGCCCATTCCTGCCCTCTAGCCTTTGAACTAGCAGTTCCCTCTGTTTGGAAGCATCAATTGAGTCATTGTCATTCAAATCGCAATTTAAATTCATCTAGACTTCCCTGACCACCCAATTCAAATTCAAAGTCTCTATCATATCACCCTGCTTTATTTTTATTATATCCTAGTACTAATCACTACCTCATCTTTTTCTAATTTATGAGACAGCACCTGGCTCAAGGTAGACACTTAAAAGTACCTTATGGGCCTAACAGGCAATTTCTTTGTTTTCCTATAAGAACCCCCGCCCCAATAAATAGATTTTAGCCAACTAGTATGTATAAACTTTAAGGGCATAGATGAAATATACAAATACACTTTTGTAATATTTTGTATATCAATGTAGCTATATATATACTTTAAGGTACATTAAGCTATATGTTAATTTGGAAATGCTGTTTTATTCCATTCTTGCATTTCATGACACAGTTTTATTCAAGCCCCTCCCCTGCACCTTTGACACCCATGCCATCTATGACTAGAGCCACTTTTTGAATCACCTAACAGAGCACACCACCTAAGTGATTCTAGGATACAGCACTTTTGGAATCTGTATGACCCTGTTCCTGGAAATATATTCCAGCTCAAAGAACCGTTCTTATAACATCAGGCCATTTGCTTTATTCATTCATCCTGTAGATCAAAATTCATGATCTCTACAACTTAACTACTTACTGTGTTATTATTAAGTAATATTTAATTTGTGAGGCCACATCCTCAGGGAAAATTACGAAAGCATTGTTACGCTCCTCCCCGCTCTTTTACTTATTTATTTATTTTCCTGATTCAATCCAGTGATCTCCACAAGCCTCCCAAACTGGCATTGATTGAGGTCATTCTAGTCAAGCAGTTGTCATTCAAAATACAGTAATTGAGAGAGCAGAGCACAATTTGAGAGGTTTTTATAAGGACTCAAATGTAAGAGATTCCCTTTCTTCGGGGGAATAATTTGGGAGGAGAAAAAAAACCTTGTGTTATAATCAGGCATATACAATGTTTGTTGAATGAGGCAAATGTGTAGAAAAGATCTGAAAAAACACACCACAGTTGTTACCTTTGGGGAGGGAATGAAGGGATGAAGAGGGACCAAAACCTGAAGTTTCGTTCATCTTATTAATAAGGATGTGTATTACTTGTATTACCTAGAAGAAGAAACAACACTACGTGAGAGTGTGGCACAGCCAGCCAGGAGTCCCCAGACCTGGGACCCAGCTCTGACTTTGAACTTCTGTGTGACCTTGAGGAATTTCTTTCCTCTTTCTGGGCCTCAGTCGCTTCCTATCTGTGACAGAATGTAGTTTTTCTTGAAGATGTGGAGAGAAGCAAGCGAGGGAAAACTCACACTAATGATTTTTTTAGACGAGGTAACGAAGAGCCAGCTGGGAAGTCCATGTGGGTAAAGTCACCCAGTGGCAGAGCCAGTGCTGGAATCCCCTGCTCCCGGGGCCCCAGAGCAGACTGTGCACCACACAGAGCAAGTCAGTGAGGTCCACCTAACCACAGAGAGGCCCTGGTGGTCTCAGGGTAGCTGTGGCCTGTACCCTTCCCACCTGGCCCAAGCCAGCTATCAGAGGGCTCATGTATGGTTTACTTTTCTGCTCTTCAGCAAAGATCTCTTATTATCTTCATTGTCAGAGTGGAAAGACTGTTTTGGCCAACTTCCTGACAGAATCGTCTGACATCACTGAGTACAACCCAACCCAAGGAGTGAGGTGAGCCTGGATGAATGTGTGTCCCAGACAGTCCCCTTCTATCACCCGGTCCCTGCTTTGAGTGCTGGCGGCGTTCCAAAAGTATAATGTTTCCAAAGTAGAGATGCTGCTGCTGTTTTTGTTTTTAGGATCCTGGAGTTTGAGAACCCACACGTTACCAGCAACAACAAAGGCACGGGGTGCGAATTTGAGCTATGGGATTGTGGCGGCGATCCCAAGTACGTCTCCTTTAAGAGGGTTTGCTTCATCAGATGCTTAAAATATCAGCTGCTCACCAGGCATCTTGGCCTAACACACTTCCTAGCCTGTATTAGGGGCTTGGTCAATTGTTTGGTGACGGGCATTGCTCTTGAAACTTTAGTGACTGGGTTTTGATACAATGAGAAGTCATCCATCAATTACTAATGCTAAAATAGTATTTTCGAAGTCTGCAGTTAGAAACCAGAACCATCTGACATTCACTCTGAGTTCTTGGCTACCTTGCAGGTTTGAGTCATGCTGGCCAGCCCTGATGAAGGACTCTCACGGAGTGGTGATCATCTTTAATGCTGATATCCCGAGCCACCTGAAGGAAATCGAGATGTGGTATTCCTGCTTCGTCCAGCAGCAGTTCTTACAGGACACTCAGTGTCTGTTAATTGCACACCACAAACCAGGCTCTGGAAGTGATAAAGGCAACCTGTCTTTGTGTAAGGAAACTAAAATTCTCCTTTCTGCTTTTATCTTGAGTGTTTTGGGTATTTGTCTATTGCTCTGTGTCTGTGAAAGCAGCAGCTATGTGCAATTAGTGAGCACATACTATGTCCTAGGCATTTGTTTTTCTCACCTTATCAGAATTGCCAGATTGGAAGATCAGGCCACATATAGACACTTTAAAAGCAGGTAGATACTAAGAGGGGAAAACACTGGGTTTTAGCCACTCATTGAAACTAGTAGGGGCACTCTTTCCTGGCCAGCCTTTTCTCAAGAAAAACTCTGATTTGCATGTGGCACACACAATTACAGAGGTGACAATGTGATCATAGGAAATGGCTCACAATATTCAGGAATCTGTTCCTTTCTGGTGTAAGAACAAAGAGGACCTGGCTGTGGCTTGTAGAGTTATTATGCTAGTGCCACATGGCAGTGTGGTGAAACCTTCCTGTGTTAAATTATGTCAAGCAAGACACAATTTTATTCTTGGACTTTAGCAAGTTAAATGAGTTGGCATCTGTAAGCCTCAGGTCATTTGGAACTAGAAATGGCCCTCATTAAAAGTTGTGTCTAATTACATTCCTTTCCTTTTTAAGCGCCACCTTTGAACAAGCTGAAGCTGGTGCACTCAAATCTTGAGGATGACCCTGAAGAGATCCGGATGGAATTCATAAAGTATTTAAAAAACATCATCAACTCAGTGTCTGAGAGCAGAGACCGGGAGGAGATGTCAATTATTACCTAACCAGGCTTCATCTGAACTCTTCTACATTCCAAGTGAGGTCAACTTTTTTCCCAGTGCAGGTCTGAAACCTTACCCAGCTACTGATGTTTTCTCCTCCCTGTGGCTCTAGAAGAAATTTTCCTTATCTGCTCGAAGGTACCAGTCACCCAGGGAATTGAATCATACCACCTATGCTCTATCCTAGTTCAGCTGAGAAAATTGTATTCTTGAATTGTGATTCCTTTGCCCCAGGCCTCTCCACAGAGCTGGAAAACTGAAGTGTTTTATTTTCCTCTTCACCTATGTCAAGTTATAAAACTTGTGTAATTGTAACTGTCATAGCCCAATGATACAACGGTAGTTTAATCCATTTGTATTGGATGTGATTTTCATTCCTTAATTCATTCAACAAATAACGACTTGTTGAGCATCTATTATGTGCTACACTGTTCTAACTGCAGACGGTATACAGCATGAACAAAACAAAAATCCTTGCCCTCGAGAATTGAGAGCTTCCATTCTGTTCTTCTAAATAATAGTGAGGTAGAGTGAAAACCTGAAATACTACACCTTAGATATGAAAAACCAAAAATTCTACATTCTTCATTTTCTATAATTGGTCTAAATCTCATGCCCCATCCTCCTAGATAATGCGCGGAGTTGAAATACTTGCAATGCCAAAGGAAGTTACAGTCAACTCATTTATGGATTCTATATTTGCGAATTTGCCTACTTGCAAAAATTTATTTGCAACCCCCAAATCAATACTCAGTGCTTTGACAGTTATTTATCGTGGCAGAAAATTTGAATCACTAGATACACATGTCCCCAACCAAGGCTGAATAAGGCAGTGCTCTGCCTTCTTTCAGCGTCATACTGTAAGCAAGTGTCCTTCTCGTGGTCTACTTCATGCCACATTTTCGTCTTTTTGTGCTCTCCTTGGTTATTGTTAAATGGCCCCCAAACGTAGTACTGAAGCACAGAAAGGCTGTGAGATGCCTGCAGAGAAAAGACATGTGTTAGATGAGCCTCGGTCCAGCGTGAGCTATAGTGCATTGTGAAGCAACAACATGTATTAAATAAGATGTCTTTAAACAGAAGCATACATAAAATAAAGTTATGTATTAACGGTTGATGAAAATATTGTGATCCGAGGCACATAGGAACTGAACCCTGGATTTTCCTGAGAGCAATGCTTTGGTGTTCACACTAATCCAGTATTCGTGGTGACTTTACAGAACAGAATGACCATGAATAGTGAGAATCCACTGTATCTCCATCTCTTGCAATTTTAAGGTTTCGGGTTAGTTCAGTCTCTAATAAACATTTAATTAATTCAAGATTACAATTCACTTCCTCTACGTTCTCCCCAAAATGGTGTCAGAGTGTCTGGACAGTGTTCGTGCCCTCGTTGGGGAGGGGCAGCTGTTCCAAGGGCAAGTCCCCTGGTCCCCTCCCTGACCTCTGTCAAGATGTCAGTGGCCACCCTACTGGTCCTCTCCCACCAAGTACAAGACGGGTAAGGCTTGGGCATGGGCTCTTCCCATGAAACCAGTAGTCTCCAGGCGGACTCGGCCCCATCCTGGCTGGGGCTGGCCCAGCACAGCTCAAAGCCAGCTGTGTCCTCCATCCATCCCAGGTTTCTTTGTATCTGTATGGCAGGATCACTTTGTCCTTTGCTGCAGCTGGCCTGTCCCAATTCATTCTCCATGCTCTGCTTCCTAGGAGAAAAACATGATTTGGGGAGGAATTGAGAATACAGCAGGTAGTATTTTCAAAATAGCCCCTTTATAACACTAAGAAATGCAATGTTTTCATTATAAACCTACCAGAAGGTTTACCTGATCAATTGAATATTTAAAAATTTTAACAATACTGTTACCCTTTTTTAATTGTAAAATATACATAACATAAAATTTACCATTTTAGCCATATTTAAGTGTACATTCTGTGACATTACGTACATACACTTTATTGTGTAACCATCACCACTATCCATCTCTAGAACTTTCTCATCATCTCAAGCTAAAACTCTGTACTACCGTGTTTCCCTGAAAAGAAGACCTAGCCAGACAGTTGCAGAATACAAGCTCAAAAAGAAAACTAAATTATTTTTATCTGATTTTTAATTTTTATCCTACAGCTTCATAGAAAAATTAACCCAGCCATTTTCATTTATGTTAATGGCCAGAGTACAACCCTTGTAAGTCTCTGAATTGAGAAAAATGTTTTCAATTTTAATAGGCCACACATGCACAAGTTACAAAAGGACATTCAATGAAAAAGCCTCCCTGTTTTCCCTGTGCCCCATTCCCCTTTCCAGAAGCCCCTTACCTTCCATATTCTGTCAAAAGCAGTCTGTGCACTTACAATGTGTTTTATTAATGGAAATAGTGGCAAACTATTCACACTTTTCTACAACTTGCTTTTTTCACTTTTTTATCTTGAGGATTTGTATAAATATATAGAGTTGCCTTTTTCTTTTTTACAACTGCATAATGTTCCACATAACCATTTATATTGGCATTTTATATTAGAAATTTTGTTTTGTTTTGTTTTTTCCTATTAATAGTCTTTATTCCATATGGGAAAGTACAGTAGTTGTGTGGAATATATTAGATATTTTAAATAACCATTTATGTTGAAATATATTTTATTGATGGAATTTTTAACGGTATTGAAAGACATGATTTGGATTATACATATGTTTAAATGTGGAATTTTAGGGAGGCGTTTTCAACCTTCTGACTTTTCAAGGAAAGGATAAAATCAGATTGCTGGTCTTGGCAATGATTTTCTAACTGAACAATGATTTTTGCCATGCATGTGTTAGCATATGGTTGAGATAAGATTTCTTTCTTTGTATCACAGATGTGACAATGCACATGAAAGCCACAGATGCCTAAAACAGACTGGGAAACTAGTTCAGCATGACTCAAGTAAACATGTGGAGGAGTGAGTGTGTGAGCGAGTGAGGTTGTGCGTGGGGGGGGTGTGTGTGGATGGGGGAGTGGAGCTGAGTAGGTGTGAGTGTGCAGCGGATGGAAGTGGTGGGAGAAGACGGGGGTCAGATGGTGAAAGGCCTCTCAGGTCAGGCCGAGGAGTTAGGGTTTCATCTTACAGGCAGTAAGGTGCCATTGAAAGATTTTCACTGCAGAATCATGCGATCAGATCAACATTTTAGAAAAACCCCTCTGGTGGCAGCCTGAGAGCTGAACTGAAAGGACAAGTATGGAGGTGGCTACTGTCACTCTATGGTTTGTGGTGGTATCACTACAGTCTTGAAGGCCAGAATCTTCAAACCTCTCTCTGTGCCATCGTCACATTGCCTTCTCTCTGTGTATCTGATACAAATCTCCCTCCTTCACCATCTTGTAAGGACCCTTAAAATTGCATTTAGGGCCCACTCAGATAATCCAGGATACTCTCCCCATCTAAAGATCCTAATCACATCTGCAAAGATGCTTTTGCCAAGAAAAGTAACACTTACTGTTTCTAGGGATTAGGGCCATCTTTGGGGGCCATTACTCAGCCTCCCATAGATGCCCTTCACAGAGGCATTAATGGAAGAGTAGCAGCACGTTTGGGGGAAGAAGATGACAAATGACTAGTCCTAGATGACCCAGCAAGTTAGGGACAGGGACAGAACTGGACCCTAGGCCCCTAGTATTTCCACTGTCTTGTGGTAACTGGCTAGGCAAACAAGTCCATAAGTGGACATGGCTACGAGTGTCACCCTCTGAGACTAAACCTAGTAAAGCAACACAACCACAGTGACAACAGCAGGGCAAATAACCATTTTTGAAGTTGGAAATGGTTTGCAAGTATGTTGCTGATAGAACTAGCATATATCTTGAAACCAATCAAATGACCAAGTAGTATTCTGAAGCTCTAGCTGTATAAAGACAACCATGACTTATTCACTTATATTGTAAGTTGAATGTCCATCTCTCAAAATTGTTCAGGAAAGCTCCTGGAGATCATTATACTTTTTGTGGAACACCAGAAGACCCTTATGTCGTAGGGTAGGCTAAAATGCTATAACAAAGAGTAGAGCATTGCTGGTAACTGAGGAGATATATATATATATATATATATACATATATATATATATGTTAATTATAAATACATACATATGTACATACATACATACATACGCATACTCTTGACACCCATTGAAAAGTTGACTACATTTGTACCCCTTAAGAAAATTACTCTGAACTATGGCTCTTGTTGATCTTGACTTCAGCCTCCTGAGTGTTGAGAATTATGAGGTCTGACAATTAAGTTGGTGAACTTGTTGCAACGATGTTGCTAACCTTTTTTGATATCAGAGGGATTATTCATTATGAATTTGTACCAACTGGACAAACAGTTAACCAAGTTTACTATTTGGAAATGCTGAAAAGGCTGTGTGAAAAAGTTAGACGACCTGAACTTTTCACCAACAATTCATGGCTGTTGCATCACGACAATGCACCAGCTCACACGGCACTGTCTGTGAGGGAGTTTTTAGCCAGGAAACAAGTAACTGTATTGGAACACCCTCCCTACTCACCCGATCTGGCCCCCAATGACTTCTTTCTTTACCCAAGGATAAAGGAAATATTGAAAGGAAGACATTTTAATGACATTCAGGACATCAAGGGTAATACGACGACAGCTCTGATGGCCATTCCAGAAAAAGAGTTCCCAAATTGCTTTGAAGGGTGGACTAGGTGCTGGCGTTGGTGCATAACTTCCCAAGGGGAGCACTTCGAAGGTGACCGTAGTGATATGCAGCAATGAGATAGGGAGCATTTTTTCACGAACTTACTTGTCCGACCTCATACATGAATATCCTGGCCTTGGCTGATACTTTCTCAACAAATGGACTCTCTCCTTAGGCAAGAAATGAATGATTCCACACTTTTAAAACCAAAACCAAAGAAAATAAATGAGGAGGGAGGAAACTCTGCTTTTGAATGTTAAGAATAGATTACATATTTTTGATGTGACTTCTAAGCTGCCTTATCAGTTAAATAATTTTCTACTTTTACAATACAGGCCATTCTTCCTACTGAAGTTAAAAGCCAATGGAAATGGCATGTCTGCCAAGTATTCCCACTTCAAAAGGAAAGTTCTTAGTGCTTTGATGTGAGCAACACCTCATCTATCTTTTCGTACTCTCCAGTTAATTCCTACCTAGGCTCTTTGATAGCCTTTAAAAGTATGCCTCCTTTCTCTAAAGCCTTCACTCCACACTTACTGCTCTTTGGATTAGGCATAATTATAGGTCTTAGACATTCAAAATGTTGTGTAAAATAAAAATATCCATTTTACATTTATAGTCTTACTGGAGTTTTGTGATAAGTACTTTATATAATACAAGAATCATCTTTTGAAATCTTTTGTGTGGCTTTACAAGGCCTGGAAAACACCTAAGTGTGAGTTAACCATATCATGTAATAAAATATTTTGTTCAGAAGAATAAAATTCTAATTTTATCAGAGTATGACAAACTTGGTTTCTACTTATAGAAACTTATTTCAAGTACTTTTCAAGAAAATTTTACAAGTCCAACTACACTTAGAATTTATCACCCTTTCTTTGGGTGCAGGAAGCTGTGCTCTGTATTTTTAAAAAGTGACAATAGCTTTAAAGCATTAATGCAAATGAGATGAAGATCCATCTAGAGGATGGTTCTTTTGTGTGAGGAGACTAGTGGGAGGCAGCAGATGAGGTGAAAATATACATGCCAACCAAGGAGCATGGGCTTGATTCTATTAGCCAAGCCACTTAAGAGCCTTAAGCAGAGCAGGGCCAATTACTTTGGTGGCGTGTAGAGAATAGACTTAAGGGGAACAAGACCCGGGGCAGGTTGACTAGGAAATGCGGATAATTTGAAATAATACAATTCTGAGGGTTGGCATGAAGAGAAAAGGACAGATTCCGTTAAGTATCTGGGAGGTAAATTTGTATTTGATTGGACCATAAGGAAGTTTTATCCCCTTTGCACAACGTGCCTAACTTATCGCAGGTGCTCATAGAGACAGTTAATCAATGACTACATTTCCCATAGTACTTAAGGCAACGTTGCCTGCATTTCCCAGAGAGCTGTGCGATGCTCGCGCGGGCCCTGAACGTCGGTGGAAACAAGGTAAACAGAAGGGATTGTGCTCTTCAACGAAATTTCCCATCATCCTTCCTTCCTCTATCCCTCTTGTCTTGTCTCCGCTCCTCTGTTCACGGGCTTCAGAAGCTCGAATACCCGGAGACTTGTCTCCTTGACAACAACCACACGTAACCGTTTTGGTGCTGCGCGACCGGAAGCGGAGTGGCCCGGAGCCTCCTGGGAACTGTGGTCCCGCCTCACTGGGGCCCGCCCTGCGTATGTTTCTGCCTCCTCGAGCTCCGGAACCAAGGCATGAGTGACAGTGACGCGTGACTTGCCCGTTTGGAAGCCTTAGGGT
The DNA here is from genome assembly GCF_004115265.2 of Rhinolophus ferrumequinum. Lineage (NCBI taxonomy): Eukaryota > Metazoa > Chordata > Mammalia > Chiroptera > Rhinolophidae > Rhinolophus > Rhinolophus ferrumequinum. The sequence goes on along the minus strand of NC_046290.1, from coordinate 91,356,278 downwards.
GGGAACTATTCCGTGCACGGCCACCTGCAGGCCCAGGTCGCGGACGTTGGTAGAGCCGAGGAGCCTGGACCGTCTCCTCGGTAACCCGCTTGCCGCGAGGCCTCTGCTAATTGTAGTTGAGCGGGGCCGGGTCCGCATCGGAGGTCCGAGCCACAGCCGTTACTGCTCAACCACCGCGGCCAGAGCGAGCCGCAGCCAACTCGCCTTTCGGGTGGTGAGGATTTTCAGGCTTCTTGGGCGAGTTGCCACGGCGTTACCTCGGCTTCCGAGCACGCAGGCAGGTGGGCATCCGCCCGGAAATGCAGGATGTCGGTCCCGACCCGCCCGCTAGCTCTCCAAGCGCTGACCCGGCTTAGTTGGGTCATGGCAAGGGTTCCCTGGGAATATACTTGGCTGGCGTTTTGCGTAGACTCAACACAGTGGATCATGGTGATTAGATGGGGTCCAAGTGAATCAACAGTGGAGCCTTTAGAAAACATCTAGCCCAATCCGCTTCTGTTAGAGAAAGGGGGGACCCAGGCCCAGAGAGTCAATGATTTGCCCCAAATTGAGGTTCGGGTCCATGGCTGTTTGCTCACACCTTTCTTTCAAGCACAAAACACAATGCCTGGCACAGAACAGGCGCTCGCGTATTTCCTTCTAAGGACAAACAGCTGAAATACTTCGTTACAAGATAAAAACATTTTAAGAGTGAAGTGGATCTGTAAACGAAGACTTATCAGCTAAATGCAACACGTAGACCTTGTTTAGATCATGATTAACCAATTGTGAATTTTTTTTAAAATCATAAAAATGTGAACATTAATGATACTAGGAATTGTTTTAAATTTTTAGTTGTGATAATGCTATTGGGGTTGTGCTCTAAAAAGAAAAATAGTTTTAGGAACACATACTGCAAACTTTATGGATGAAATGATGTCTGAGATCTGCTTGGAAAATATGTGGTGTGGTGGAGGAGGGAAGAGCAGATGAAAGGAGATTGGCCTGCTGTCCATGATTATTGGAGGAGGTCGAGATGGGTACAGGGAGATCCCTATGCTTCAATAAAGCTGGGGAAATTATTTTTAATAATTTTTTTAAAATTTACATTATCTCTGGGAAATTGGATTATGAGGACTTTCTCTTTGAATATTTTTATTAAATATGTAACTTAATTTTTTTTTGCAAGGAACACATGTTTTATAATCAGAAAAGAATAATTTTTGAAGAAATACACTGGGGGGGATAGTCTAATAAGAGCAAGTAGTTACCTTTATTCCCTTCAGAGCTCCCAAGTGTTTTAATTGTCTCCAGGACAGGACGTTTTCTGGGGGAAGATGGCGCCTCCACTACCAGCTTACGAATCCCCAGCGTCTGCCAATTGAGCCTCAGTTCAAACGTGGGTCGTGGGAGCTCCACCCTCTCCAAGCCAGTGGTAAGAGGCAGCATCCCCTGAGAAGGAAATCAAGGTCTTTGTCCCTTTTTCCTGGGCCCTCCTGTGTTGGAAAGTGAGACGAACATGATAGGTTAAGATCTATGCTGAGAGCTGGTGTGATCATCAAACTAACATGAAACCTCATTGAAGGACCCCAGAGAGCACCCACAGGTGCCCCAGCCTCAGCTGAGTCGTTCATTCCCTGGAGAGTTGGTCTGTTTTGAATTGCGGCATGGTAGCTTTTTAGCCAAATCACACTTAGTGGTGTGGCGTAGGGAGACCTTTACTGACAATAACATTATTTTCTTCTCTTCATGTAGCCTGTACGCAGCATTTGAAAGGAACCAGGGAAAGGCAGGGGGGTTGGGAATCAAGAGAACAGACCGGATGAGGCATCCACCCCAATTCGAGGGGGGAGCAGGCAAGGTGGGGGGGCTGGGCACACTCCTATGTCGTTCTTCAGAAAGCAGTCATGACATCACTGTTTCTGTTTGCTGTAAATTCTCGGAACTTTGTAACAGGACTACACACGCTCTTGCAAAGCCGAATAATACCACTAGGGGGTGCTGCGGTAGAGCGCAGTGCCCACGGATCTTTGAGCGCAAGGAACCAAGAGTTGACTTAACAGATTCGAACATGTCCATTGTTCACCTACATCAGGGGGAACATCAGATCTCTTCTTGATGGAGCATGCTTTGACTGAAAAGCGCCCGCACTGAAATAAGTGACACGTGTATTGGACAACTTCTAGAGTCTCCTGTCACTGTTGGCATCTCTGGGACACGGAAGTAGGAGAGGTCAGAGGTAGGGATGATATTCATCTGGTGCCCACCAGAATGGATGGATGGGTTGCTCAAATATGTAAATGCTTCTGGACTGGTGGGTAAGCAGCTGCTGCTGCGTCGCCGAGTGCCCCGCACCCCAGCAACTCCCCCCTGACCCTCAGGACCTTTTCAGGGTCCAACATCTAATGTTATCACTGGGTCCTACAAGAGGCCTCTGGGCCCCTGCCGCTGGGTGTCCAGATGAGACCACAGCTGTTCTAACCAGTGTGTGGGCCCTCCCCGTGAAGTGTTTGTGGTATCCCCCTTGGCCTCCAGCCTTCATGCCCCTTCGCTGCCCATTCTCAGGAAGGACAGCTGAGCAGCGAGGCCCCGCAAAATGAGTGCTGGAACCAACTGGATTCACGTCCCTGCTCCACGTATTCTAGCTCTGCCATCTTGGGCAAGTGCTTTAAATTCTCTGAGCCTCTGTCTCCCCATCTGCAGGCGTCAAATAAAATAATAGAGGAGAAAGTAAATGAGAAATGTAAACCACAAAGTGCTTACATACAAAAGTTATTTGTAAATTATTGTTTCTGACGTGTATGAGTTCTTTGTCCCACACAGGACCATGCCTACCCTCAAAGCCCGCTGTCTTCCCTCTGGCGGGGCCCCTTCCTCTTATCCTTTCAGCAGTTACCTCAAACCTCCATCCTCCGCTGCCCTTCAAGGGATGCCCCAGGACTCCGCTCTTTGGAGGTCACTAACCTCGGCTCCTTGGGGCAGCTTCCTCAGCTGCCTGCGTAGCACACCCTCTTCCTGTGTGGGCAGGAGAGCTCGAGTTATTCTTCATTAACTTCTCAGAATTCCTTTCACCCCATCACTACTTTGATCCCCTGCTTTTTCCTCATCCACTCCCCAGGTTTGTAAAATAATAATTTGAGGGGTTTTTCTTATAATAAAAGTAATACATGTTCATTATAGAATATTTAGAAATTACAAATACGCCAAAAAAAATTAAACTCAGAACCTTATTATATATATAGTAGTTTATAACCTTTTTTTGAAAATGTATGATTCAGTATGCTACGACCTCATTTTTCATTGCTGTATCACATGCCATGGCTTCTGTGATTGATCCCCTACTATAGGCGTGGTTTTTATTTTGATTGCTTTTTTTGCACAGCAAACAACTAAATTTGGATTTTCTACGTATGATTTCAGCTCATGACCTCAGGACTGAGGACAGGGAGTTCAGCTCAGATCAGGAACTTGCTGAAAGAAGACCCCACGGGTGACTCAGGCAGACTCCAGGGAAGCTCTGCAGGCACCTGAGCTGGGAGACACCTCAGAATGTTCCAGTACCTTAGACCAGCATCAGGGAACCTCCCAGAGGGGAGGCCAAGCAGCTTCCCTGCCCCTGAGAAGAGTTTCAAGCAGGAGAAATAGAAGCTGTGAAGGTGATGAGAGTGACCAAACCTGCAGACCAGGTGAGCCCTTTGTTCCAAATCAGAAAAGTTGTCCAGGCAAAGACCCCATGGATGTAACACGTGTGGGGGACCCAGCCCCCACTTAGCATCAGAGCCCACATGGAACAGAACCCTCAAGTGTGGGCGTGTGGAACAGACTTCCCGGTCTTCCCGAACCTGGTGGTCAGGCCCACCCGTGTGACCAGGTCAGGAGGGTTTTACTTTGACGAGAGAAAGGTGAGCACATGAGAGAAAAGGAGAGGGGCGGGGAAGGCGTCATTCAGGAAGCCTCGTCCCAAAACAGACTTTCTCTGCAAGGCTTTGTAACCAACCAGGTTTATGACATGATACATTTTTTCTCTTTCTTAACAAAAGTAATATAAGTCCATAACAGAAACAATTTAAATACCTATAAAAATGAAAAAAATGTAGTCACCTATTCCAGAATTGTCTTTCTAGCATTTTTTCTCTAAGCGCATATATATTCCATTATTCAGGTTTCTCTAAAAAGATGGGGAACTTCCTCCGGTCCACAGCTACATGCAGCCCCCACTTCCTTTCACCTGGTTTTCAGAATGAGAACCAAGAAGACCCCACAGGCCTGTTTGTAAACACAGTAGCAATACCGCTTTTGGCCACAAGAGGGGGGTGTTTGCTCATGCACATCTGTCACAAAACCTATGGGGAACCATCAGGTCTGTCCTTGGGTCCAGGAACTGGCAGCTCCCATCGAGGCCACACATAGTTAGTCCTTGCTTTATTGTTCATTCTGCTCACTGCATCTCTTGGAAACCTTGGTTCATGAGGGAAAAAAGAAAGAACTCATGCTCGCTCACTCACCACATCTGCCTGAATTTGATGAATTCTTGGACAGCTCTCTCCTCACTGTTGCAGCCTTGAGCTTCTGAGTGAAGGGATGAACTACACACCTGATCAGGTCATCCCCCAAACTTAACACTCTTCATGGTTTCCCTTTGTTCTTGGTGCAATCTGAGCTCTTTCTAAGGGCCCTAGATGACCTGGTCCCTCTTTACCTCCTTCCACTGTATTCTGTGTCCCTCACGTACGCTGCACTGGCCGTCTTTTGGCTCCTTTCACTCTGCTTGTCACCAACAGACCTTCTAGCACGTTTCTCTCTGGAAGGCACTTCCCGGCACATAGCAAGCTGGTACTTACTCTTTTAGGTCTTAGCTGACATCACTTCTTTCCAGAAGTCACTCTCAACCCTGCAAGTCTGGGTTACATTTGTCTCCTCTGTGCTTTTTTTTAAAAAAAAACATTTTTTTTATTGGGAAACAGCCATGGTCATTGGTTACATATTCCTTTCATGCTACAATGACATAGTTGACTCTTTCAAGGAGGGCACAGTTCCCAGCGGCCCATGCAGGGATTGAACCGGCAACCTTGGTGTTATCAGCACCACGCTCTAACCACCTGAGCTAACCAGTCCCCCCTCCTCTGTGCTTTGGTGGGGATCTTTCAAAATGCTGGGTTGTCTGCCTCCTAGAATGGAAGTTCCATGAGGGCAGGGGCCACGTCAGTCTTACTCACATCCCCAGCACCAGAGCAGAGCACCTGGCCCTCCATCGGGCTCAATAAAGATTGCTTAAATAGATGAAGGAATGGAAAAAAAACAAATGAAGGAATGAATGAATGTGCCTTTCTCTGTTCCCTGAAGTAGAGTCTTCAAAAGCCAGTCCACTTCTCTGTCCCTCCTGGTTCACCAGGTACCTCTCACTGTCCCTTAAGTTTCTGGAAACATACCCAAGGAACAGTGGTGCTCAAGACCCAGTTCTCTCCCTTGTGATGCATGGGAGACAGTGAAATTTGGAGTGAGACAGACATAGCCGCAAGGAAGTCTCTGCCACTAACTGGCTGTGCACTTATTTACAAAGTGGAGATAAGGAGCACCAGGCTTGCAGGATTGCTCTGAGAAATTATATTCTGGCCTTACACATGGCCGACGGTCATTGGATCAGAGTTCTTTTTCCTTCCCTCCCCACCACCTGAAACCTTGGGACACGGACACCCCTGCAATCTCAGAGGTGCTTCTGTTTTCTTGATTCCCCTGTTTTCCCCAGAGTTGCCCAAGCCACTTGTTGCCGACACCTCCTCCTTCCCTGCCGTTTATCTCCAGCACAGATAATAGTGCCAGGTAGAGAGTAGAGCTGGTGCTAAAAAGACACTTGCGGAATGAATAAATGAGTGAATGAACGAACGCGTCACAGCAGCGTCCCCTAGCATGTTCGCCAGTTGTCAAACATGTAATGGTGGTCAGCCTGTAGATGGCCTCCTGCCCGCTGAGCAACACCTGTAATGGGTCGGGCAGATGTGAAGACAGAAGGTGAAGACTTACTGAGGGAAAAAGAGGAAGGAAGAGGACACTGAAGAAACACTGTCGCCCGGTGGGAAAGGAGAGCTACGGAGCCTGGATTCTTCTGCACATTAGGCACCTCTACAAGTGGACCCCAAGGATTACATGTGCCTGACGGTTGTCTGAGTGAACTCTCTCCCACATGGTGCCGGCATTCCCTCCAGCCAAAGTCCGTCCGTCTGTGACTGGCCTGAAAGTACAAGTCCCAACAAAATCATTTTCTACATTCACCCTTTCCTTGTGATTTTCTCTTGTGTGAATATTTTACATCACGTGTGCTCCGAGGCCCCTCTGACCGTCTTCCTTGGGCCCTGTGGTCTCCTGTTTCAGGAGGACCCCCAAGAGCACCCTCATTCATGATGAGCAGCGGCCCCCTCTCCAGTCAGAATTTTCCAGTGAAGAATAAGGGCTGATTTCTTCTCAAATGATCACCACCCCCAGTTCATTACATGGGAAAGATTTAGCTCCAGAATGGCTTCTCCACTGCTGGGCGAGGTTTGTGTTTTCCCAGACCATCATTCCACTCATTGACGATGGAAGTCTTCTCCTGCATGAGACACTGAAGGTTAAGCTCCAACGTGGGCTCTGCTTCATCTGTGCTGGAGCTGTGCCCTGTGATTTTCTCATCTCTGACAGCTGCTTGCCTTCCTCGGAGGATTTTCCTACGTTGCTGCTATTCATAGGGTGTCTCTAGTATGAATTAGAAGATGAATAGAAATTTTCCCCTATTCATGATATTCAAAGATTTCCTCTGCTCTATGAATTCTTTCATATTCTGCCAGAATTCTGTCCAAATGTTTGGCCACGTGTCTCATGCCAGGGGAGCGAGGTTTGTGCTTAGAGGCTGGTTTCCAAAAGTGATATCTTTATCAGCATAAAGTCCCCAGATCCTGGCCTCTGAAGAGAAGCAGTCCTCTCATGATGACCCCATGGTTCTACTAGGGCAGGAAGGCTGTGTGTTGCCTCAGCCCTGGCTTCACTCAGCGATGACACCATAGGAAATGAGAGTGTCACAAGCCCCCATTTCTGAGAAACCACTGCAAGAAGAGAGCAGACTCTGGCTTTTTCCTCTTGTGATTATAGCAGAAGCAGAGAAAGCACTAGCTGAACCCTTTACTTCGCAAGGGGATGAAGAGGGACCTATGTTCTGAGCACCCATGGTCATTGCTCATGTCGCACTTCCCCTGGAATGCAGCCCCCACAAATTCGGTCCATCCTCCAAACCTGACCCAAAAGCCGCTTCTTCCCTGAAGCCTTCCTAGGATTCTGTGAACTTATAGTTGGGCTTCCACTCTGCACGTCTATGAGAGGTCACTGCCCATAAAACCCATTTAGTGTTCACGTAATGCTTTTAGTCCTTCATGACCTTTTTATGCATTTTTTTTCTTTTCAAACAGACTTAAAGCTCTTTCAGAAAGAACCACATCTTGTCTTTTGTGTTCTCCACAGCACCACCGAACACCGAGACACTCGGGATGCTTTGTTGACTTGCCACTGTATATGGCTGTGGACACTGCAATTGAAGCTGGTAAAATGGGAGTTGTCACAGCTCTGGGCAGTCGTGGATGCAGGTGCATTTACCTGTGACTGGAGATGGAGCTGCCTTCTCTGGGATGGGTGTCGGTCATTCTCTTCCAGGTCACACAGGAGGAAGGTGATCTCATCCCAACTGCCATGTTTTCCACCCGACACCCAGCCCCTTGAGAGGCAGACCGGCCCCATGAGCCCCAATAACCATAAGGTGGCAGAAGCTTTGTCCCCTTTGCCTCAGCTCCACCTGAGAGCTGTTGCTAGCCACCAGGCATGGCGCTCATCCTGGGAATGACCTTGGAAGGGGGAGGCAGGGGACAAGCAAGAAATCAGTGTTGTTGCAGAGCTGTCCATCAGAGTGTCCTGGTTAGGTATGGCTAGTTCAGGGACCACCTTCAGCATGAACTTGAGCTCTTTGACGGCAATGTCTGAAGCATCTCCACATTCACAGTGCCTAGCTTTGTCCCTGGCACATAGTAGGTACTCATCTGGCACGGAGTAGGTGGATGCTGCTATAGTTACCAACAACTGAGTAGCTCATGGAGGTGAACTCCTACACGTCTATGAGAAAGAATCACATCGCATCTTTTGTATTCAACCCAAGCTTAGAGGAGGACACATGCTAATAACTGTACTGAATGTCCCCAACGAGAGTACAGCATCCCTTTGGTGCATGGTGACCTTCTGGGTCCCAAGCACAAAACCCAGAAACTGCCTCTTGCCTTTTGTTAGTTGCAAAATTTCTCCCCTGCCAAAAAGTGGGAGACACATTGGAGCTCTCTTCTACCTTTCTAGAACAGCTAGTAAGTTAGAATGTTCTTGGTGGAAAAGGAAGGGCTAACCCCTAGTGCTGACACTCCCCATAAGAACTGCATTTCTTGGGAACCCAAGGCTACTGCCAAGCAGCTGAACCTCGAGCCTGGTGAAAATGTGAGCCTGTCATCGAGCATTAGGCAGAGAAAGAAAGGGAGGGCCCTGGCCAGCTGCCTCTTTGTCTGCTTAGCAGAGGCTTACGAGCTCATGCATTATCTCTGGACAGGACAGCTGGTCACCGGGTTTGTGCTCCAGGCTTGGGAGTTTATAGCTGAGCTGTCATTTATAAGGAAGTATCCAAAATAACCCTCTCAAATTACTCCTCTAATGACTCTCAGTGACTATCCCAAGGCCACGTTGAGTAAGAAATTACAGAGACAGGTAGAGGAGATTGAAATGGTAATCAAGTGAAGGCTGTTGAGGGAGGAAGGGATTAGTGGGACAGGTGCCCCTACACTCAGCACTGCAGGGGAGCTGGCCGGAGCTGTTCTAAAGGCTTCTGGGTCTAGAAGGAAAGCTGTAAAGTGCTCTGTGCTACGTAAAGACAGCCCCACTCTCCGCTCCCCACCGTGGACGTGGATGGCACCAGGGAAGTTCCCCGTCAGAACGAGCAGGACTGCCTCTGGAGATGTTCATTGGCTGACTGTCCTGGCGGGGCTCTGACCCTGCTCCCGAGTCTGTAAGACGCTAACAGTAGCAGGAACTCGCGGGCACTCAGTGCCAGCTGTGCCAAGGGCTTCACATGCAGTGTCTCATTTAATCCTCCAACAACCCTACGAAATAGGATGTTTCTATCCTCATGTTACAAATGAAGAAACTAAGACTTAGAGAGGTTAAATAACTTGCCCAAGGTCATGCAGCTAATAAGTAGAGGAGCAAGGATTCAAATCCAGGTCTGCCTATTACCCCTGCTTTTGAAAGTTCTAGTTTTCCCATTGCAGGATTTCTAATTCCATTCTCTGGAATAACCAGTCCACTTTCTGTCTCTGTTCCGTGGCCATATTGAAATCGTCCTGCTTCCACAATCCCTTCTTTGGCCTGTCAGTGCCACAAAACAGTCTCTAAGAGGTCGAGTTCAGTAGGTACTGACCGCTTCCGACACCTATTAAAGCCACATTCCTGAGAGACATCCTGCGTTGTCCAAGCAGTCACTGGGATTTCTGCTATGGGAATTCAGGGAGATTCCTGAGTCATGGCAGACTCAAGAATCTGATTACGCTCTCAGTCCTATAGGATACTCAGGCAGAACAAAGCAGGAACAATTTCTTTCTGCCCCACCGTGTCCGGGGTTCCGCTGGAGGGGCCCAGATGGCTGCAGTAGGTCGGGATGGTTGGACAGTGGCTGTAGGTCAGGGGCCGTGGTTCTGTCTGCCAGCTGGACCCCGCCTTTCTCCACGTGGCATCTGCCGAAACGGGGCTGCAGTGTCCAAAATGGCTTTTTCACTCATGTAGACACGATCCTCGGTCTTCTTCCACGTAGCCTAATCTTACATTGTTGCTCCACTCCACTGTACCTGTTCAACCCCGCAACCCTTCCGTAGGGAACCGCCTCCCTCAGCGCTCGCTGCCGAGTGGCTGTGTTATATCACGCGACCCTCCCCATGCACACATACAAGTCACTGGACCAGGATCCATTTTAGGCTGGCCAGTGACTCGAAGTCACCTGGCTCAAAACAAGGAAAGCCAGTAAGACCAGTCAGATTCCCCTTTTGTGACGAGATGTTACGTGAGCAAGTAGAGCCTGGATGGACCAATGTGCTAGCCAGAATTAAGGAAGAAACCTGGAGATTTGAAGAAAAAAAAAAAGAAAAGCTATGACAATGCAGTTATAATGGAGGGAATAGCGAGCCTGGTTTTGGCAAGAGAATGAAAGAGGGAATGACCTCCTTTAGAATCCCATAGCTGGGACTCCGCGAAAGGCAGGGGGGAGCCAGCCCCAGAGGCACTCTCGTGCCCCTGGGCTCACCAGGCTCTGATTCGCCCCATGTGTGTCATTGCAGCAGGCTGGTTACTTATTTACTTTGCTGTCAGTTGGCTTAGAAATGGGCATGTGACTTAATTGTGCCTAAACATATTAGGAAATAGCTGGGGGACCTTCTGGGAAGAATTTTGCTTTTTGATTCAAGAAACAGTGAAGAGGCCTGTCCCTTCTTACTACTTTGAGCATAGGTGTTTGTGGACATGATACTTAGAGCTGTAGCAGCCGTCTTGAGACCATGAGGTAACAAGACCAAGGGAAAAAGCCAACGTACTGAGGTTGGCCTAGCAGACAGACAAAAAGAGCCTGGGGTCCTTGATGATATAGTTGAGCCACTATACTTATCCTAGAACTACCTACTTCCAGTTTTACTGATACGTTAGTGAAATGTCTTTACTTTCTATGCAGATTTCTGTTATTTGAAGGCTTAGGCGTTTTTAACCAGTATAGCAATCCTCTGAACCTGTATTCAACTCCTTAGAACCCCATGGCTCTTGACACAGCTCCAAATGGAAAATCAACCCAAACTTAGACATTGGAAATCTTATTTATGTGGTAGGAAATAAAAGTCAAGATTTCTCACAGCCTACAGAACAATTTCAGCACTTGGTCCCAATTCCCGGGGCCTACAGAACACAGATGAGGAAAGATAGATTCAGGGACGTTCTAGATGCATGAGCATGAGTCTTCTAAAATGGGGCTCAATATTGAATTTTAGAAAGACCGAGTTCGGCGGGAGCAGGGTGTGTTTGTGGTGGTGGGGGGTGTTAGTTAGTAATGCCTGAGATGCAGAGCCTGAGCACAGGCCAGAAAGCCAGGGGAGTGCACAGAAGCAGCAGCAAGCTGACACGGGCAATGGTGGGTGGGTTGGATGACTTCTGGAGAAGGAAGCTGGTATCCACAGCAGGATTTTATGATCTCCAAGTCGTTTATGGCAGCTGGAACTCAATTGTTGGAAAACTAGGCCTTTCAGTTACTCTCCAGCCAGCCTTAACGACATTTTTAGAGCCTCCTAGGAATAAGGCACCCTGAATTGTAGCCACTCCCTATGTACGGGCACTCCCCATGTTCTCCATTTCTCCTTTTTTTCTCTGCGTTTACCTCCTGTCTTCTCTAAGCAAAGCCGGGAGCCAGAAACACACAAGACCTACCTCAATGGGAGAGCAAATATAGTGGGAGACAAGGGTGTCTTCTGGTGGGATAAGGAGTTAGGTTGGGAGGAGAGAAGGCAGTCAGTTGATAAGGACTAGATTAAGCTTTCTTCATACCCAATTTTTGCCAAGCAATGTGTTTTTATATTTCTTCAACCCAAAATTGCCAGGTCCTTCCCTTACGAAATGAGAAGTTGAGCTCCAACTCTAGCCCTTTCTCTTCGAACTTCTAGTTTTAAATCTAAAACATACAGTGGCATCCTCTTCATGTGTCCTACAAATACAAGTGATTCCATTACATTCAGAACTTGAGAAATGTCTCCCACCCATTTCCCATCTCAAAATGATCTTCAGCAGTATACAGCTGTGGCCCGTAGACGTTCATCAAATTAAAGGGGCCCAGACACATTGATAATAGAATTTGCAACCACCAGATTCTGCCCTCTTGGTGTTCCCTTATTTATGCACCCTACATATCTTACGGAATCCTGCCCCCAAAGGTCGAAACCAGCCAAACAACCCTGATGTTTGCCTATTGTATTCATTCATTCAGCAGAAATGTAACAGAATTGTAAGTTACGCTTATAAAAGCAATGGTAATATTAGGAAGATAAGTCATGTAAAAAAAAATCCTGTGAGGTAATCAGAAAGGAATGAAAGCTTTGGTTTGGGTAGAGGAAGCAAAAAGTTTAAACCCCTACGTAATGTGATTAATGCTTTCATGTGATACTTTATAAGCCCCAAATTGCCTCCCAAGTTTCCCCATATATCACGAAGGATTCTCTGAAACCCAATAAGAGAAAGAACTGAAGGCCTTTCCTCATTCTCCGTAATCAAGGTTTTTCTCCAGTATGAATTAGCCTGATTACTGACTAAACACTCTCCCACAATCTTGACAACACGAGAGTGTCTTTCCTATGAACTCGTCAGTGATGACAAAGGGCTGCACTATCCCCACATGATTTTCCACGTTGATTATGCTCACAGATTTCTCTCCCGGATGAATGATCTGATGTTCAATATGCTCCACGCCTCCCCTGGGTACTTTTCCATATTCATCACCTATGACCAGGTCAAGTCCCAAGGGAATTAGCTGACATTGTCTAAGAATGAAACTCTGATGGAAGGTTCATCCGCATCGAGTATGCTCCCAGGGCTCCATTCTGCCATGAAATCCAGGATGTCTAGCTCTGAGCACTGTCTAAAAGCATTTTTCCATCCATTACATGCATATGGTTTTTCTCCAGTGTGAATTCTCTGACGTTGAATGAGCTTTATTCTTGTGAAAGCATTCACATTTATTGTGCTTGTAGAGTGTCTACTGCATGTGAGTCAGTGGGTACTGTGTGGTGCTGGGATGCTGGTGGATGCCTCTCCCAACGGATTCTCTCCGAGGTGGATGCTCGGACGTTCAGTAGGATGGGAGCCCCAACGGAAGTTGCCTGTATCTGAAACAAAGATGTTCTCTCCAATATGAATATTGTAATACTGAATAAATTTTGAGTTCTGTTCTAAGATTTGGTCACACGTATTTTGTTTTGGGGCTTTCTCACTTCTAAAAAATGTAGGTAAAATTGCAAAGTTTTCCCACATTTATCACATTCATGGGTGGGGTCCCTAATGATTCTCTAGGATGTCTCCATCTTCACAGAACTCTCCACACTTGGAGACCTGGTACGCATTCCACAGGGACCTTCTCATTGCATCCACTTATGAGTCTACTGCTGCTGAAAGATCCTGCTCGGGGTTAGCTTGTTCTCGGTCCTAGTCTCACATTTCAAAAATGTAAATGAAATACAGAAAATGTAAATATCAACCATTCTCTATTAAAAGACAAGAAAATTTCTTGGACTGAGAATGAAAGATTTGGGGAGAAGATTTAAGAATAAGAGTGCCTTTTGGCAGATATATAAAATGAAGGGTGTGACAGACTGCTGGTTACATACATCCCGTTTTTCTTAAGGAACCCGATTTTTGCCACAATGAGAATGTATCCATTAAAAATACCCTCCGTAGCGACTGGGAGGGAGCACGTGAGGAGTTGCGAGGAGGCCGTTCCACTCCGTTTCTTGATAGGGTTGCTGGCCAGATAGGTGTGTTCACTCTGTGAAAATCCCTACGTGGTGTACTTATGATTTATGCACTTTACGTGGTGAAATGTTAAAAGTAAATCACTTCTCCATCCTGCCATGCAGCCACGGGACAGTTCTGGCAAATGAGATAAAAGCAGAATTGGGCTTCCAGGAAAATTTGTTAAAGTGTATGGACTCTGGAACAGGAACCTTTTGCCTTTTTCCTGCCTGCACCCCTTCTTCCTGCGGATCCTGGATGTGATGCCTGAAGGTGCAGCCATCCTGGGAGTATGTGGAGGAGGGGCACGTGCAAAAGATGGCACAGTAAGCCTGAGGAAGGTAGATACCCGGACTCTGGTGGCCTTGAACTTCTCACCTCTGGAATTTTCACTTTTTTCAGTCTAGTGGGTGAGAAATGATTTACATTTTATTGTGAGGTTAGGCATCTCTCCCTATGTTTATTGCTTCATTGCTTCATTGCTTTATTTGATTTTTTTGTTTGTCTTTCCCCTTCTCCCTTCACAAAACTTCTGTATTCATTGAAGATGTAAGTCCTTTGTGGGTCAAATGTGTTGCAGATAGCCTTCCAAATTGTCATTTCTCTTTTGAGTTTGTGTGTGTGTGGTTTTTTTTTTATTTTTTTGGTAGATAAGTGTTAACCTCTCTGGTTTATTTATTTTGGTGAGTAAGTTTTTTAAAATAAACAGAAGTTACTATGTGTTTTATTTTATGGTTTCTGAATTTTGTATAATATACTTTTCCAACTCCAGAATTGTTAAAATGTTGATCCTTTTAACAGCACTTATATAGTTTCGTTGTTTTCATGTTAAAATCTTGGATCCAAGTGAAATTTAATATGATGTAAGGAATGAAGTAAAGATCCAGCCTCCCCTCTCCCATCACCTCTCACCACTCTCTAGCGAATAAATCTCTTTTTCCAGCTCTTTTGAAATGCTACCTTTATCATGTTAAATTCTCACTTGAGGGCCGGTCTGGTGGCTCAGGCGGTTAGAGCTCCATGCTCCTAACTCCGAAGGCTGCCGGTTCGATTCCCACATGGGCCAGTGGGCTCTCAACCACAAGATTGCCAGTTCAACTCCTCAAGTCCCGCAAGGGATGCTGGGCAGCGCCCCCTGCAACTAATATTGAACACTGCACCTTGAGCTGAGCTGCCTCTGGGATGGCCCAGTTGGTTGGAGCGCATCTTCTCAACCACAAGGTTGCCAGTTTGATTCCTCGACTCCCGCAAGGGATGGTGGGCTGCACCCCCTGCAACTAACAATGGCAACTGGACCTGGAGCTGAGCTGCGCCCTCCACAACTAAGACGGAAAGGACAACAACTTGAAGCTGAACGGCACCCTCCACAACTAAGATTGAAAGGGCAACAACTTGACTTGGAAAAAAGTCCTGGAAGTACACACTGTTCCCCAATAAAGTCCTGTTTAAAAAAAAAAAAAAATTCCCACTTGAATTTGGGCCTTCTTCTTGAATCTCTCTTTCATTTTTCTGTATCTTCTCCAGTAAGCACATAATTTAACTATTTTTCTTTATAAGTTGTTTTAATATCTGATAAGGTTACTCCCCTCATGACTCTTCTTTTTCAAAAGGCTCATAGTAGATAAGTTGGAGTTGGTAAGAGTCACTCAGAGATTGACCAATGTCCTCGAGAGGTGTCAGGTTAATGTCACCAGTTGTATATACGAGTATGACCAAGACATTCAATACAATGAGAAAGGATGAAAGGAGACCAGTGTAACATCATTACAAAACATTACTTTTACCATGATGTCAGGTATTGCACAAAGGTTCCTTAGTATAGATGGCATTTTAACAATATATTTTAAGTAGTCATCCTTTCTACAATTTAGAAAGGATGGAACCATTTTATAAGACAAACAAAAAAAGACATTTTCTCTTCTTACTCATATGTAGAAACTCAGCATGAATCAAGTTATAGTTCAACTAAATATGTCATAATGGCAAAAACATAAAACTTCTGATGATCTTTCATAATATAAAAGGATAACATTGTGCTTCAAGTCCTATTGCATAGACGTATGTGTACTTGAGATGATTATTTTACAGGCCTCTGTGAAGACTACACAGAGCACAAACCGTTCTGCCATTCTATCTGCTCTGAAAACAGCTCTGTCTATGATGAGAAGACAAATATAACATTAACAATTGTGCTTCCATTTTTGGAATTTAGGAGTGTTGTAAGGCAATTATGTATAAAATCCAAGTCTCTTTTTAAAATAAGCTTTACAAAAAAACCCGAAAGGACTTATTTCTTCTGATAAGTTTCCTTGAAGCAAACAGAAGCATTCAGAATAACTGCATTGATCTTAGAGCTGCTTATGATTTTAGGTTTTTCCTTAAAATGGCCATTATAGTATTTAAAGGCCTTATTAGGACATTAGTTTTGAGTGCAGGAAAGTAATAAGAGAATTATTCTCTCAAATCATGCCTTTTTATTCATCTCTGCTGTATAAATGTTTCATATTGGTATAATGAGCATTAAAATGAAATGTTTGGAAAAATATGGACCCAATAAAAATGAATGCCTCGAATAAGTCAAAATTTGTAAGAGGAAAACTTGTTTTCTGATATAAGTATAAAAAAAGATTATATTGACTGTGTATAGTGACTTCCAAAGACTAAGTAAGAAGGTGAGGGTGGGGTGTGGTGAGGGAGAGGAACTTGACAGTGGAGAAGCCTGAAAAACACTACCTCCGCCAGGTGATAAAGGTCAACATCAACAGTGATTAGATATATTGATGGTATGTAACTTTGATATGCTATGATGACAAAGGCAATTTACCTCTGTGGTCTTTGTCCCCGAAACCCATAATCCCAGTCTAACCATATGAAAAAAAGCAGACATATCCCAATTGAGGGACATTTTACAAAATATCTGACTCCTCAAAATTGTGAGGGTGATCAAAAACAAGTCTGAGAAACTGTCACATCCAAGAAGAGCCTGAGAAGACATGACAACAAAATATAATGTATTCTGGATGGGATCTTAGAACAGAAAAGGACATTAGGTAAAAACTAAGGAAATCTAGGTGAAGTATGAACTTTATCTAAGAATAATATTGGTTCATTAATTATGACATATATACCATAAAATGTTAACAGAGGAGACTAGGTATACAGTATATGGGAATTTTCTGTACTAGCTTTGCAACTTTTCAGTAAATCTAAAACTAGGCCAAAATACAATTTTTATTTAAAAATAAGGTAAGAAGAGGTCGATGGTGTTTGCAGACAAGATGACATAGACACAGTTACCTCTATTCCTCCCACAAAGTACAGCTAAAACCCTGGACATAAAGGAAAGGGTAACCTTCTAGGGACATTGGGACTGATGGATATGACACAGTAGTGAGTTCCCTGAATTTTCTTTTTGTTTTCTATATATCCTGGACTTGCACAGAGGAAGCCTGCAACCCAGAAAGACCAATATCTGCAGACCCCAAAAAAGCCCAACCAAAACCCGCTCTCTATAACCAAAGGACCAGGCAAGGGGCAGGCAGCCTATTAGGACAAACTTTTGACAATGTCTGCCCTATTCTAGACAACTACCATAGGAAAACAACCACATCTCACCTCCCTTCCCCACCCCACATTCAGTGGAAATAGAGTGTGAGACTAGACTTTGACTGGTACCTAGTAGTAATGTGGCACTCCTCCCCCGCCCCACAGTGTCATCAGAGACCAAGAGGGGAGCCTAGACTTACATCCCTGCCCAGTGATAATGGGGCAGCATCCACTTTGCCCCACCAATGTGGTGTCAGCAGACACCTGCTAAAATAGATTTAAATGAGATTCAGGGTCTCATAATACCGCAAATGTCCAAGATACAGTAGAAAATCATAATATCAAGAGTCAGAAAAATCAAAACTGGAATGAGAAAAGACAACAGCCAGCAATACTGAAATGACATAGATGTTGGAATTATCTGAAATGATTTTAAAGCAGCCATCATAAAAATGTTTCAGTAAGCAATTATGAACATTTTTGGAACAAATAAAAAAATAGTCTTAGAAAAGAAGTAGAAGATATAAGGAGCAATCAAATGGAAATTTTGGAGCTGAAAAATGCAATAACCAAACTTTAAAACTCACTGAATGGGTTCAATGACAGGATGGAGGTGGCAAAGAAACAGTAAATGAAGATTGATCAATAAAAAGTACAACAGAGAGAAAATTGACTGAAAATAAATAAAAAACAAGCAGAATCTCAGGGACCTGTGGGACAATAACAAAAGCTCTAACATTCATGTTGTTGGAGTCCCAGAAGGAGAAGGATGAAATAATGGTTGAAATTTCCCCAAAGTTGGCAAAAGGCAGAAACCTACAGATTCAATAAAGGCAAAGAAATCCACACTAAGACATATAATCAAGCTTCTAAAAACTAAAGACAAAAAGTCTTGAAAACAGCTATGGTGTCTCTTGAAAGAAACAGTTCATTACCCATAGGTATCAAAATTTGTGGGACACAGCTAAAGCAGTCTAAGAGGGAAATTCATAGCACTAAATGCATATGGAAAGGTCTCAAATCAATTATTGAAGCTACCACAAGAAACTAGAAAAAGAAAAGCAAAATAATTCCAAAGTTCACGAGTCCAGAGTACTGGACTGCAGGTCTCTCTTTGCGACTGCAGCACAAGAACAGAGTGTGCTGCTGGAGCCATGGCAGGACAGGCATTTAGAAAGTTTCTTCCCCTCTTTTACCGAGTATTAGTTGAAAAGAGCGCTGTGGAAAATGTAACCAAAGGAGGCATTATGCTTCCAGAAAAATCTCAAGGAAAAGGATTGCAAGCAACAGTAGTAGCTGTTGGATCGGCCTCTAAAGAAAAGGGTGGAGAAATTCAACCAGTTAGCGTGAAAGTCGGAGATAAATTTCCTCTTCTAGAATATGGAGACACCAAAATCATTCTAGATGACAAGGATTATTTCTTATTTAAAGATGGTGACATTCTTGGGAATTGTGTGGACTGAAATAAATCACTATTGAAATGGCACCACGTGAAACTGCCCATTCCACTGAAGTTGTGAAATCTCATCATGTAAATAGTTTCCATGTCTCTCTTTTGTAATAAACTACTGATATCCAAAGTAATGACATCCAGTATCTCTCAAAATTTAGTTTCTCTGCAGTGACATAAACATTTCCAAATAAAAATACAAAGGGGAGAGCATTTTTCTCAGTCTGTTGAGATCTTGCTTCTAGGCGTATCCTCCATTAGGCTCAAATAAATATTTATAAAAATTAAAAAAAAATACAAAGGGTGCCAAAAACATGTATACACATTTTAAGAAAGGGAAAACAGTTAAAATTGTAACACTCAATATACACTGATAAGAAAAGATAACAAGTCATGTGTATACATTTTTTGGCATCCCTGGTATATAAATAAATTTTAAAAAAGAAAAGCAAAATAAGCCACAGAAGGAAGGAAATAATAAAAATAAGAGCCAAAATCAATGAAGTGAAAAAACATAAAAACAACAGAATAGCAATTAAACAAAAAGCTGGCTCTTTGAAAGATCAGTAAAACTGATCAACCTCTGGCAAGATTGATAAAGAAAAAGAGGAAGACACAAATTACCTGTATCAAGAAGAAAACATTGGACAGTCATGAACTGGTGGATCTAGGAGAAGGAAGCAGGTCTGCCAGGAAGTCTCACTCTGTGGTGGTGAGAACGATGTTCCACACCCAATGCGTGGCACCATGATGATAATGCCTGCGAGGTAGTAGTGGAATGCTTGTGTTAGGTCTCACTTGTCCCTCTTCTAACAATTTCAGAGAAATCAGCCCCATTTCTCCCAGATCCAAAGCCTCCAGTAAAACAATCTCCCCCAATCCTATCGTCCAAAAAACCCATCATCTCCACTAGAGCCACCCATCACTTAAGTCTGCCCCTCACCTTGGATAAAAAAGAAGATGCGCAAACTATTTTTGAACAAACTACCTACTTACTTCTGCCCCTTGGGAGAAACCCCTGTTTAATTCTTACCACCTCACCAGTGCCAAGGGGCCAAGAAACCAATGCCCAGCCTCCCTAGGCACCCACGTCAAACGCAGCACAGGGCAGACCATAGTATGCAGGGAAGCAGAATACATCTGTCTGGATAATTTTCCATTGTCACCCTGGCCAGTCATAACCAGAAACTCCAGAGGTCATTGTGTCATCCAAGTTGTACCAAATCCGAAGCACATGTATGAGAATCGTAGCCACAAAACCCACCAGTAAATACATAAGCACTATGGAGTTGATGATGGACAACCAATAGCTTTCCAGTGTTCGGGGAAAGGAACCACCACCATCGTCACCATGACACCTGTCACTCCAACATTCCATTGAAGTCTCAGACAAGTACATGCCAAAAGTGTGGGTGAGGCTGTAACTTGTCCAGGCTGTGGGGCTTGACATCTCACAATGAGACATCGGCAAATACAATTTGATCTCCATGGAATCCTAAGTGGAAGTCCAAGGGGTCCAGAGCCCTATCTTATGGTAGTATAGCTGGAAGCCACTCTCCTCCATGTAGCCCACAAAGCCACAGGTTTTTAAGTCATCCACCACAAATTCAATGCAGTACAGCTTTGATGGACTGGCACCGCTCCTCCACCTACAATGAGCCAGTCAAGAATCAGACATGGTCTCCCCAGGCTTAGGCTTAAGTCAGGCACTGCTTGGCACTACTAACACTGTGGGCTGGATAATTCCTTGTGTAAGGGGCAGTCTTGTGCATGGTAGGATATTTAGCAGCATCCTGGGCCTCTGCTCACTAAATGCCAGGGGCAACCCCCAGTTGTGACAGTCAAAAATGTCTCCAGACATTGCCGAATGTTCCTTGGGGGACAGAATTGTCCCCGTTGAAAACCACTGGGTTAGACCTTAGGGGGTCTCCGAAAAAGCAAGTGTGATTTGACAGGGTTGATACCTAGAGAAAGGAGAGAGGCCAGGTGTAAGAATGTCTGGAGTAGACTATGGAAAATATCTCTAAGACAGGATTTGCTAAAGAAAAAGCGTAACAGGGAGCGTTAGGTAGAGAGTGAAGGGGCCAGTTAAAAAAGATCCAAGAGATAGGTATGGAAGGAAACAGAACCACGTAGGAGTGATAGTTGGGACCTTATTACCAACAGAGAAGCTTGGAGTCAGGAGCCCTGGGCTCTAATATCAGCTCTGCAATTCACTATCCTTATAGTCTTGAAAAGTCACTTCTGAGCAAGTGAGTTTTCTTTGTGAACTGAACGCGAATAATACCACCTGCTCTGCCTGCTACGTGGGGTTATATTTAGAATCAAGTCAGATAATGTCCATAAAGGTGCTTTGAAAACAAAACAACAACAACAAAATAATAAAATATTGGCTACCATTACAGAGTCTGAAGACTTTAAAAGAATAATAAGGGAAGACTATAAACAGCTCTACCCACATAAATTCAACAACTTGATGAAATGAACCAATTTCTTGAAAACCACAAACTACCAAAACTCACTCAATATAAAAGAGATAATTATAATTATAAAAGTCTTGTAACAATTTTAAAAATCGAATTCATAGTTTTAAAAAAAGAACTTCGTGTCTCAGTGGGTCACAGCTAGTTTGGTGATCCACTAGAAGCACTCACAGGACTCCACATAAAGTTACATTCAAGATCTGTGTGTCCGGCCCGGTGGCTCAGGCGGTTAGAGCTCCATTCTCCTAACTCCGAAGGCTGCTGGTTCGATTCCCACATAGGCCAGTGGGCTCTCAACCACAAGGTTGCCAGTTCAATTCCTCGAGTCCCACAAGGGATAGTAGGCAATGCCCCCTGCAACTAAGATTGAACACAGCACCTTGAAATGAGCTGCCGCTGAGCTCCCGGATGGCTCAGTTGGTTGGAGCGCGTCCTCTCAACCACAACGTTGCCAGTTTGATTCCTCGACTCCCGCAAGGGATGGTGGGCTGTGCCCCCTGCAACTAGAAATGGCAACTGGACCTGGAGCTGAGCTGCACCCTCCACAACTAAGGCTGAAAGGACAAAAACTTGAAGCTGAACGGCACCCTCCACAACTAAGATTGAAAGGACAACAACTTGACTTGGAAAAAAGGCCTGGAAGTACACACTGTTCCCCAATTAAAAAAAAAAAAAGATCTGTGACAGCAGGGATACAATGTAGGAAAAAGATCTTCATGAGCAAAGGCGGGAGGGGTCGAATGCACACTTTCTTATCTCTCTGTCGGGGTAGCACAGACACATTTTCTCCACATGCAATCTGCAGGGACAGATGTGAGATGTCCTTGGCCAGGAAATCCTACTTGAGTTTTGGAGTCCAAAGTTTTTAAAGGGAGCTGGCCACATACCAGCTGGTCACATACCAGCTGGTGACTAAGCCTGGCCCCAAACCAGGCACTGGGGTGCACATCGTGAATCTTTATGTTTACTTTAAACACGCTGACAACCTGGTTTGTCTTGACCCACTGCTTTGGGCATATAGAATAACATCTTACCCGTTGCTATGTGAATATTCCAGGAGTTTTGTTTTCAAAGTTTGACCAAGGGTCATCGCCATGGATACAGAGATAAGTGAGAAATGAGTGAAACAGACCTGCTATGTTCACTCTTACCTCACACTCTCAAAAAAGAAATCTCTAGACCCAGATAGTTTCACTGGAGAATTCTACCCATGTTTAAAGAAATATTAACACCAATTATATACAACCTTCAGAAAAATAGAAGAGGGAGCACTTCCTATTATATATTATGAGGCCAGAATTACCATGACGCCAAAACCAGACAAAACCAGAGACCAAGATTCCTCATAAACACAGATGCAAAATCCTCAACAAAATATTGACAAATTGAATCCAGCACTACATAAAAACAATGTTATACTACAACCGAGTAGGGTTAATTCCAAAAATTCAAGGGTGGTTCCATGTTCAAAAATCAAACAATGTAATCCACCTTATTAAGAAAGTAAAGAAGAAAAACCACATGATCATATCAATTGACATAGAAAAGCATTTGACAAAATTCAACACCCATTCATGATGAAAAACTCTTAGCAAACTTGGAATAGAAGGGAACTTCTTCAACCCAGAAAAGAGCATCTACAAAAAACCCACAACTAACATTTTACTTGACGGTGAAATGCTTTCCCTCTAAGACTGACAAGAAGGCAAAGATTTCTGAAAGTCCTAATCAGCACAATAAGGTAAGGAAAGGAAATAAAAGGCATATAGATTGGAAAGGAAGAAGTAAAACTATCCCTATTTTCAGATGACGTGATTGTCTAAAAAAAAAAAAAAAAAAACCTCACGAAAAAAAAACACTCCTAGAACTAATAAATGAGTTCAGCAAGGTCTCAGGATATAAGACCAACATACAAAAATTAATTGTATTTCACATGCTAGCAATGAACATGTGGAAACTGAAATTTAAAGCATAACATTTACAATAGCTCAAAAAATAAATACTTAGATACACATTTAACAAGATTTGTACACAGAAAGCTACAAAATTCTAGTAAAAAAGAAGATCTAAATAAATGGAGAAACATATCATGCCTCATGTATTGAAAGACTTAACATAGTAAAAATGTCAATTTTTCCCAAATTAATTTATAGGTTTGATGTAACTCCTATCAAAATCTTAGCAAGAATTTTTGCGGATGTTGACAACCATATTCTAATTATATATATATATATATATATATATATATATATATATATATATATATGAAGGCAAATGAACTAGAATAGCCAAAACAACTTTGAAAAAGATTAAAGTGGGGGGTATAACTCTACCCGATTTCAAGGCTTACTATATAGCTACAGTAATCAAGACAAGGTGGTATCAGCAGAGAGAGAGACACATAGCTCGTACCCGATCTTAGCCAAAAGGCCAAGAAGCAATTAGAGCTCAATAGAACAAACTAGAGAACCAAGAAATAGACCCAGACAAATAGACCCAACTGATTTTTGACAAAGGTGCAAAAGCAATTTGATAGAGGAAAGATAGTCTTTTCACAAATGGTACTAGAGCAATTGGACATCCATAAGCAAAAAAAAAAAAAAAAAGACCCTCAACCTAAACCTCACACCTTATACAAAATTAATTCAAACTGTATCATAGACTTTATGTAACATGTAAAACTATAAAACTTTTAGAAGAAATCTTCAAGACTTAGGGCTAGGCTAGTGGCTCTCAACCAGGGGTGATTTTGCCCCCCAGAGGACATTTGTCAATGTCTGGAGATATTTTTTATTTTCATGACTAGAGGTGGGGGCGCTATTGGCATCTAGCGGATACAACACCAGGAATGATGACAAACATCCTATAATACACAGGGCAGCTCCCCCAGAACAGAGAATTATCCATCCAAAATGTCAGTAGTGCCAAAGTTGAGAACTTTGGTCCAGGCAAAAAGTTCTGAGATGTAACACCAAGAGTATGATCCATAAAAGAAAAAATTGATAAGTTAATTTCATCAAAATTCCCTGTTAAGAGGATGAAAAGACTAGCTACAAACTAGGACAAAATATTTGTAAACCACATACCTGACAAAGGATTTGTGTCTAGAATATATGAAGAACGCAGTAGTACAAAACAAACAAACAAAACCCCAAATGTGAGCAAAATACATGAACAGGCATTTTATCAAAGAGGATATAAAGTATTCAACATCATTATTCTTTTGGGAAATGCAAATTAAAGAGATAGCACTAAACATCTCTTAGAATAGTTAAAATGAAAAATACTGATAATAGAAAGTACTGGCAAGAATGCAGAGAAATTGGATCTCTCATACACTTTTTTTTTTTTTTTTTATTGCGGAATATTGGGGGACAGTGTGTTTCTCCAGGCAGTTGTCCTTCAATCTAGTTGATGAGGGCGCAGCTCAGCTCCAAGTCCAGTTTCCATTTTCAATCTTCAGTTACACGGGGTGCAGCCCACCATCCCATGTGGGAATTGAACCGGCAACCTTGTTGTTAAGAGCTCTCGCTCTAACCAACTGAGCCATCTGGCCGCCCTCTCGTACACTTTCAATGGGACATTCGGTTTTGCCAAATGTCTGAGGTACTATCAAAAACAGAATGACACTCAGCTAAATTCCCTGTTTGAGTTTTTTTGTACCACCTCTGAGAGGCAAATTTACTCTACTATTCAGAAAGCCTGGGTATGGTTTACTATCTCACAGGAATCTTTCCCCTTGCACAAAAAGAACATAGGTTTTCATCTGGTCTAACCTTACCCTGTGTGTGTGTGTTTTGGGTGGTTGTCTGTGGGAGGGCGGGTGGGCGGGAGTTGGCCTTTTCTGACTTTTCACCTTAGTTGTCCCTTGGACTTTCACTTCTGTACCTCATAAGCCTTGAGGCAAGTGAGTAAAACTGCAACTCAGTTTCATAAGTTTCCTGAACTGGTAAATTCCTTCCGGGCAAAGCAATTTTAAGAGTTTGTTTACACACCAAAGCAGAGGCAACAAAAGTACAAATAAACAAGAAGGACTAAAAGTCTTCTGCACTGCAAAGAAAACCATTAGCAAATGAAAAGGCAGTCTATAGAAAGGGAGAAAATATGTGCAAATCATATATCTGATAAGGGGTTAACACTGAAGATATATGAAGAACTCATACAACTCAATAGCAAAAGACCAAGAAATATGATTAAAAAATGGTCAAGGACCTGAATAGACACTTTTCCAAAGAAGATATACAAATGGCCAACAGGTACATGAACATGTGCTCAACATCACTGATCATCAGAGAAATGCAGATCAAAACTACAATGCAGCATCACTTCACACCTGTTAGAATGGCTATTATCAAAAAGACAAGAGATAACTAGTGTTGGCAAGAATTTAGAGAAAAGGCAGCCCTAGTGCACTGTTGGTGGGAATTTAAATGGGTGCAGCTACTATAGAAAACAGTATGGAGGGTCCTCAAAAAATTAAAAATAGAATTACCATATGATCCAGCAATTCCACTCCTGGGGTATTTATTCAAAGGAATTAAACACTAACTCGAAAAGTGTGGGGAGCCATAATTTCTTGTTATTCTGAAGCCTTGCAGACTGGCTCAGTTGTTATCTTTGCCTGCGACTGAAGGGTGTTTACAAGTTGCTGAGGAATGTGGTGGGAATGGCCAGTTTCTCGGACACAGATCACTGATGGCTATCAGGATAATTGATAGGCTCTGTTATGGGATAATTGCTTTGGGGAGCTTTTAGTGATTTGTAGTGTCTATGTTAAAGTTAAAAATTTACGTTCAATGATGTAATGCATTCCACTGTTTGCTGACTAGTAGTTGTGCACATACTCTTAGGGTATATAAGTAGTGAAGGTGAATAAAGCCGGTGCTTCAGCATCACTGGAGACCGATCGATCGCATCATCAACATTTGTGTGAGTGTCTTTGTTCATTCCCACTACCCTTTCGGGCTTTTCGTTGATTTGTGGCTGCTGGTCAGCCTCAGAAAAGCTATCTGTACTCCCATGTTTATTGCAGCATTACACACAATAGCCAAGACATGGAAACAACCTAAGTGTGTATATCAATAGATAAATGGATAAAGAAGATGTGATATATAGAGATATATATGTAAGTATATACATCTAGATAGATAGGAGATAGATAGATAGATATAGATAGATAGATAGATAGATAGATAGATAGATAGATAGATAGATAGATAGATATAGATGAAATTATTTAGCCATAAAAGGAGGAAATCCTACCATTTACGACAACATTAATGGACCTTGAAGGAATTATACTAAGTGAAATAAGTCAGAGAAAGACAAATACTGTTTTATATGTGTCACTTATATGTGGAATCCAAAAAAAAAAAAAATGAACACATAGATACAGAGAACAAATCAGTTGTTGCCAGAGGTGGGGGTCGGGGTGGGTGAAATGGGTGAATGTAGCCAAAAAGTATGAACTTCAATTATAAAATAAATGAGTTTTGGGATGTAATGTACAGCACGGTAACTATAGTTATTAATAATTATACTGTACTGCATATTTGAAAGCTGCTAAGAGAGTAAATCTTAAAAGTTCTCATCACAAGAAAAAAATTGTAACTATGTGGTGATGGATGTTAACTAGACTTATTGTGGTGATCATTTCACAATATGCCGGGAGTGCCAAAAAAATGTATGCACATGACTTATATTCATGTTTTGTTATCAGTACATATTATTACAATTTTAATACAGGTTTTTCCTTTCTTAAAATGTGTATACATTTTTTGGCACCCTCTGTATATTGGATCATTATTTTGTACACCTGAAACTAATATAATGTGGTATTATATTAGTTTATTTTTAAAAAGAGTCTATTTACCACCTCTGAGTCCTTTCATCTCACAAATTGTGGCCTAGTAATTCTTTATTATCTTGTTAGGTCTTCAGTGCATTTAAGATGTTCTATTAGACTTCATTTATCATGTATAGTTGCCCTCTGGGTAGTTTGGCCTGAATACCTAGAACATGGAAATGTCCACAATATACAAATATCCTGCTCACTGTGCTTAAAATGCCCTTCTCCACCTGACTAGCTTATCCTTAAGAGCCAGCCCAAATATTACTTCTGCAAATACTTTCCCATATCTTCTAAGAAGAATTCCCAAAGCACTGTATAACAGCATTCCAGTCTTTGTCATTCTGTATTGTTGGTATGAGTATCGGGAAGAACAGACAGTGTCTTCTTTATTCATAAAACAAACATTTCTTGAGTGCCTACATGTATCAGGCACTGGGCTAGATCCAGGGTATATAAACATGAACTTTCATCCCTGACCTCAAAGAAGCCACCGTTTTTAAAGGAGATATATTTATGTAGAGATATTTATAATTACGATGTGAGCTAAGAGAGCTGGGAGCAGAAGAGGCAGCGGAAATGCACAGAGAGACTCCTAGCTGAGACAAAGAGCGTCTTGAAGACGATGCTTTGCGCTGAATCTTGAAAGACACCTCCGAGTTAGCCAACTAAACAGGGAATCAGCACATTCTCAGCAAAGAAGAGTTATATGTGCAAGGACGAGGGTGTGAGAATCTGGTGTAAGAAGACCGGTTGTGAGAGATGAGACAGGACCAAGAAATCTGGAGCTGAGGAGTATCAGGAAACCGATTTGCAGTTAAGGTTTATCTGAGGCGGGAAGTAGGTTGCCCGCAGTGTGAGGGGTGGGCATCCAAGACACAGAGCAAAGTATAGATTAGCAGAAGTGCTGGAAGTCATGACCTACTCCCTCCTGTATGTCCCTCTCTCCTCTGCCGGCACTTTCCCACTGGTACTTAAACGAGCTCAGGTCTCTTTCAATTAAGTAATAATTATAATATAACAATCAACTAGCTATAACTATATACATAAAGTTTTAACCATTTGTCCTCCTTTTAACTGCACCCTATTTGTTTCTCCAAACAACTTCTCCGTCCTCTCTGACTACACTGCCAAGGAATCACCACTTCCCTTTTTTACTAAATCCAAGCAATCCTTTTCTTAACTTGACTTTTCAGCAGCATGTGATAATATTGACCCTCCTCTCCTTTTGAAACACTCTTTCCTCGGCTTAGGCATACATTTTCCCGGTTTCCTCCTACTTCTTGAACTGCTCTGCAAACTTCACTGCAATTGGTTTCCTAGTATTTTGCTAAACTCACCTCCTCATTTACGGTCCAAGGATAGCAACTGCTTTCTCCCCATCCTGATGCCGACATCTCTCAAATCCTTCCATCCTACATAACGCATCCTCCTGGACTCAAGGGAGGATTGGACTTGCACTCACCAAGACTTTGCAAAGAATGTTCCTGTAGAATTATACAAAGAAATGAATTTTCTCCTACAAAATGACTTCTGTGTATTGTATTAGTCTGCTTGGGCTGTCATAACAAAGTTCCACAAACAGGGAGGCTTGAACAACAGAAATTTATTTTCTTCCAGTCAGGAGGCTAGAAATCCAAGGTCAAAGTATCTGCAGGATTGGTTCCTTCCGAAGCCTCCCTCCTTGGCTTGTAGATGGCCGTCTTCTCCCTGTATCTTCACGTGGCCTTCCCTCTGTGTGTGGCTGTGTCCTAATTTCCTCTCCTGATAAGGACACCAGCCATAATAATTATGGCTGATCCTCATGACTTCATTTTAACTTAATTACCTCTTTAAAGACGCTATCTCCAAATACAGTGATTCTGAGAAACTGGAGGTTAGAGTTTCAACATATGAATTCGTGGGGGAAGGCACAATTCAGCCATAACACATGTAAAGTTCAGGCAATTCAACCTTGAACAAAAACCCTGTAAGTACATAAAATGTACCAAAGCTACAAATTTCTTCAAGTTTTTCCATTGCTTTCACCCTATCTCAACTGTTCAATTGATAAAAGTCTCAACACTTTAAAAATACCTACACAATTTTGACATTTAGGAAGGTTCAATGCCTCGGCTAGCTCTTAGATTAGCCCAGCTTGATATGATCTCATTTTTCAGAAGAAGCAGCTTCTATTCATTCAGTTCTTAGTCACAGCTGGCAGCCTGGAACATCTTTTCTAGCATCTGAACACTTCCAAGTGGTGGGAGGGGATGTTTTTGAGACTGGAACATTTTAAGTAATCTAGTTCACGCAGACATTCTTCATGAATGACTGAGCTACCTGACTTTTTACCAGAAACAGATGACTTTGCATCAGAATTACTTTTTTTAAAGAGTTGATCTACCACATATCAAAAGAAATAATAGTGCATGGAAAAATTGCTGTGGACTGACAACCAGGAGACCTAGGAACTTTGAGAAAATTACTTCACCTCTTTAGTCCTGTTTTTTTTTTTTTTTCACTTGAAACGTGAATGGCTGAATTAAAGGTCTTCAGTTACTTCTTGCTACAAAATTCTAAAAGTTTAATAGAAAACAAACATGCAGTCTTCATGACACTGGCATCCTCCTAATTCACCCTAAAAAGAGATTGTTACGTTAAATTCTGACCTTACACATAGTTACCCAGCTATGACCCATCTCAGGTGCTCCTTAGTAATACAGAGCTGCAGGGCATGCGAATGACCAGATTTATGGGGCATAGCCGTGAACATGCTGCCGTGATAATAGTGCCAGCAGCCACACTTCTGCCACTAGGCCTCCCATCTCATTCAAAACAGATGTTTCTGACTTGGGCCTCATGCTCCCTCAGTGTCTATGGGCACACCCTCCCCATGACTTCTAAATGTCCTTGTTTTCCTCTATTGATTAAGGATCTGATAAAAGCTATGGACACCTTCTTCCCCCCAAAATATATATGTATATGTGTGTACACATTTCATTCTGCATGTAATTTTCTGCAGTTCACGAACTCTTTCAAGCCCATCCATAGGTACTGTCACCCTACCACCCAAGTCAGGGACTCCGGATGGATGTCTGCTGGACTATTAGGGGGAAAAGAGGATTGTATGTTCAGTGACCAACTTCACTTTACTCTTAAAAATACAGAGTTCAGTTAAAAACTGATAAACTATTTTAAGCATTAAAAGCATGGATATTTTTTGTCAAGCAATTTATATATATATTTTATATTTTTGGTCTTTAAGCTATTGTACTTGTGTTTTTAAAGCTGTTTTATACTGTTGAATAATGTCTATAGAACAATGAATGTGTAAATACATGTGATATTAACTAAACAGGTTTCATTAAAAATATACTTTGCATTATCTTTTGTTTTAATCACTGTCTTAAAGTACATGTGACCTATTTCACGTCCCTCCTATCACATCCTTCCTAATCAGAAATTGTGCCTTCGTACTATACTACAGATTTCAAGGGAACAATTAAATTACTTAAGTGAACTGACAATTTCTGAGCATCTTTTTCATATTGATTTATCTGCAAATGGTCAACACTTGAATAGAGAACATTCCTATTATAGAATGACCCTCACGGGCTTTTATTAATTAATACTAAACTAGGTCAACTTACTGTACTTGAAAAGGACAAAACTACACCCTGTCAAACTCAAAAAGAAACTGGAGGCTTTGCTAGAAATAGATGATAGAGATTTGCTCAAGGGTCTTAGAGTTTGCAAACTGGAAACACAGCTAGGCAAAAACCCAGAAATGTTCCGAAAAAGAGAGAAAAGTTCAAAGTTGTTATAGTAAAAAGTACATTCTTAAGAATTATCAGTCCTGCATTCTTCTAGGATTGGTCCAGGATAGTGATCAGTCAGATGACAGGCAGTCAAGATGATGGATGCCAGGAGGTCCAGAAGACGGGAGCCAGGAGGTCTGGTCACATCCTGTGGTGATGTCAGGTGGATGTCAGGTGGTTTGGATATGTGAGTGCTGCAGAGGATAATCAGGTGGTCTGGATACATCAGTCCTGGAGAGGGTAATCTGAGGGTTATCTGGAGGTTTGGTATATGTCCAGATGTATAGCCAGGCATTGACATAGAACTGGAAAGTTCAGAAAATTTTAAGTTCCCAGGCTAGTTAGAACAATAATGAGGTCTTTTCTCATGCCTCAACCTTCATAATGTTAATAATTTTTGCAGCTTGGTTAAAATGACTCCATTTTATGTACTCCCTATCTTCACTCTTTCCTCAACCCTTTCTAAAAAAGAAAAAGAAATCCACAATTTTTAGTTCAATGCCTACCATGGGGGCACAATACTAAGTTTCCTCTGGTTCAGAATTACTTTCCTCACACACTGATTAGTCTGAATTAGTGTATGGAATTAAAGTGTAGAACCAGGAAAATAAAGCAATGTAAATGAGAAGTTGGAATAATAATCTAGAACATTAAATAATTTGAGTTACTTTTAATATCATGTTGTACTACTTAGGGGAGTGTGAAATAAGAGGAAAAAATATAATATATAGGTCTCTGCCCCCAGTTTCCCGAAAACCTTGCAATTTCCTAAGTGATAAGAGTATCTGTTGTTCTCATACAACTCTGGGTGTGCTGCTGGATAGGTGCTGGTCACCAGAAAAACCAACCCATGACTGAAAGCTTAGAAATTTCAGCTCCACCCCCCATTCTCCAGAGAGGGGGGAGGGGCTAGAATTGCAGTTAATGGTCAATCATGCCTACATGAGGAAGCCGCCATAAAATCCCAAGAGTGTGGGGTTCACAGAGCTTTGGGGTTGATGAACACAGACACCCCAACTCCACAGGGACAGAATATCCTGAGCTCAGGACCCTTCTGGACCTCACCCTATGAATCTCCTCACCTGGCTGTTCATCTATATCCTTTATCATACCCCTATTATATAATAAACTGGTAAACATAAGTAACTGCTTCCCTGAGTTCTGTGAGCTGTTCTAGCAAATAATTGAAACAGAAGGGGCTGGTATGGGCACCTCCAATGTATAGCCAAGTCGAAGAGAAGTTGTGGGTAACCTGGGGCCTCCTCCTTGCAATTGACATCTGAAGTGGGGGCAGTCGTGTGGAACTGAGCCCTTAACATGTGGGGTCTGTGCTAACTCTGATTATTGTCAGAATAGAATTGAATTGTAGGACACATGGCTGGTTTCACAGAGAATTGCTTGGCGAGGGGGAAAACATCCACAAATCTGGTGTCAGAAGTATTATGAATGTGGTAATAGTGAGAGAATAGAAGAGAAACACAGGAGGAAGAGTGAGTTTTACATGGGGGGTGAGGATGGAACTGGGATTATAGAAGAAAGAGATATTAGAAGAAATAGTCGACATAATATATTAGGAAGTTATACTATAGCTCTTTGGTAGGTGGAGAGTGATTCAAATGTTCAATGAAAATATTATTTTCAACCAACTTTATGAAAGTAATATTAATTTAAGATAAATTTCATGCTAATCAAATAGGTCCTCTGAAAATTGACTTGATTTCTTTGAAAATAAGTGTCCTATGTCCAGATTGGGGTTCCCTGTCTTGAAAGAGGTGCAGCTTCTTTTATTTTCCTTGTAGCCCTGTAAACCCAATGGTATGTTGTTGGTCAAGTTCAAGAGAATAGAGATAGTTTTAATGATTAAAATGTTTAACGATTTAAATGTTTAAAACGTTTTCAGTCCCATGATGTGCCTCAACCTGTGGCACTCCCTGCTGTTCAAATATTCCTGGCAAACTTCTATGTAGAAAAAGGTGTTACAGCAGCAAGGAGCTTAGAAATTGACCACGCAAAACCTTAGGATCACCATAAAGAGTCCTGTTGATGAGATATGCGGACGGCGTGTCTTAACAAGGTATTTCACATGGTGTTAAGTGTCTCCATGCCAACATTCTGCAAAAGTAGGAAGAACTTATTTGCAGGGGACGTAAAAGTTTGGCAGTTGTCACAATTATCTGCTATAAATTGGCATTCTGGAATCACAGTCGCCTTCAGATTAGATTAGTATACGTTGGTTAGGGTTCAGTGAGAACACGGAGCAAACCTGAGTTCCATGACGATGCCCTAGAACCTTGAAAACTAGAGTGGTCCCAGGTGCATTAGCCTCCCCTGGAACTTGGATAGAAATACAGATTCTTGGTCACACCCCAGACACACTGATTCAGAAACTCAGGGGGTGTGACCCTGCTCTCTGTGTTTTAATAAGCTTTCCAGGTGATCCTGATGCATCTAAAGCTTGAAAAACACTGTTCTAGAACTCAAGTAAAGACCTAAGGGTCTATGTCAGCTAAAACCAAGTCTAAATAGAGAAGCAAACAGTAACTTTTGGGTGAAATTGTGATGTAAGGTTTAGGACAGGGGTGATAATGAAAGGAGCCTTTTCCAACCTATATGATGAGGGTGACCAGATATTTGATTTGCCAGGAGAGTCCCAGTTTACTCCTGTTGTCCCTGTGTAACTATTGACATCACCACTGTTTCACTCTCAAAAATGTCCCTGTTTGCATAATAAATTATATGGCCACCAATATGATGCTCCATTTTATTAGACATGGTGGGAAAGGGAACATCACTGAGAAGACCTTTCCATCCCTTACATGAAGCATGACAACAGGTGTTTAGGACTTTTGTTCATTTCTTATTTCTCTCCCATCTGCCTTGTCCTGTTTCCCCCACATACCTGTCAGGGACCCTCTCAGGTCCCCCTCTGTCCTCTTGCTCTAACTCTAGCTGGGAGATTAGAGCAGGTTTGTTAACTGGAGGTCCTAAAGATGGCAAAAGAAGTGGAAAGACATGTTTTGTGATACAAAAATGAAGCTGAAGCCACCTAAGGTCAGTCTTAGCTCTTGAAATCTTTGGAGCAGAAAAGAGAGATGACCGGAAGGATGTGCATGAGTCAGCCGAAGAAGACTCAAGGATGAAGCTCCTCAGGAAGTTCCTTTAAGAAGGTAGAAAAAGGGGTGGCCGGTGAGCTCAGTCGGTTAGAGCGTGGTGCTGGTAGCACCAAGGTTGCTGGTTCGATCGCCACATGGGCCGCTGTGAGCTGTGCCCGCCTTAAAAAAAAAAAAAGGTAGATAAGAACAATCTAAACAAAAAGGACTATTAACTCTTTGGCTCTCTCTCAAGTAAGTATATCCAAATTAAAACACTGGGAAAAGGCATTTTCCATATAGATTTCTAAAGCTTAAAATTCAATGTACAACTTAAGGAAGCTTCCTATTGTTGCCATAGCACAGACTTATGTATTTTATTATTGGTTTATGTTGATGCTCAGATACATTTATAGAATAAGTCTCACTACTTTAAGTAAGATAGCTGACCAGCAAAGGAAAAATTTCAAATAGAAAATTTTGGTATGGTATTTCAGTAGAAAAATAGATCTCCTCTGATTATTTAACATGATTAATTAATTTGTAAACAAAATCTGACTTTAACAATACACATTCTTCTTAGAAATAATATGGGTAACATTCACCAATAAAATGAAATTAAAATTTTTTAACAGACGTGACTCTACCTTTATTCATGATTTCAATTTAATTTGGAACCCTGAAAAAACTATGTAATAACTTCTGCTTCTGGTAGGTAGACTAGGTAATTCAGCCCATTTGTCCTACTGAGGAGACTAAAAAACATACACATGAATGCATCAGATAGTCAACAAAAGAGTGAAGAATTGCCAACTCAGAATCCAGGAAAGGATGAGGCTTTGCCATGTGACCCTGGCCTTGAGGGTTGCCTTTTGCCTGGGCTGGGAGGCCAATCACCTTGGGGTATTTTTGTTGTTGTTGTTGTTGTTTTGTTTTGTTTTGTTAGCATAATGTCAAAGTAAATTACACATACTGAAAGATGCACAAATCATAACTTTACAGCTGAATTAACTCTTATAGTGTGCACATAAGCTGTTGTTCAAAAAATAGAACAATATCCTAGAAGCTTCTCCAATAATGACCACTAACACAATTTCTAAAATATAAATGACTTTTGTCTGGTTTTGCACTCTATTTAAATGTAATAATGAAAAGTACAGTTGTTTTAGTATATCCATACAATGGATTATGATTCAGCAATGAAAAACGAACAAACTGGAGTTACATACAACAACAAGGATGGATCTCACTAACATGACAGTGAGAGAAACCAGACACTAAAAAGTGCAAGTGGGGCCGGCCCGGTGGCTCAGGCGGTTAGAGCTCCGTGCTCCTAACTCCGAAGGCTGCCAGTTGGATTCCCACATGGGCCAGTGGGCTCTCAACCACAAGGTTGCCAGTTCAATTCCTCGAGTCCCGCAAGGGATAGTGGGCTCTGCCCCTTGCAACTAAGATTGAACACGGCACTTTAAGCTGAGCTGCCTCCTGAATGGCTCAGTTGGTTGGAGCATGGGCTCTCAACCACAAGGTTGCCAGTTGGACTCCCGCAAGGGATGGTGGGCTGTGCCCCCTGCAACTAGCAACGGCAACTGGACCTGGAGCTGAGATGCACCCTCCACAACTAAGATTGAAAGGACAACAACTTGACTTGGAAAGAAGTCCTGGAAGTACACACTGTTACCCAATAAAGTCCTGTTCCCCTTCCGCAATAAAATCTAAAAAAAAAAAAAAAAGTGCAAGTAAGTTTAAAAACAAAATAGACAAAACTAAACTATAGTATTCAGGGATGCATGCTGAAGGGGTAAAACTATAAAAGAAAAGCAAAAAAATAATATGTCCATAAAAATTAAAATATTGGTCACTATTGGAGAGGTAGGAGGGTGTAATACTGGTAGTGGGTCCCAATTGTGGGAGGGGGTGCTTCTGTAAGACTGGTAATGTAACTGCAGAGCCAGCTCAAAATGGTCCTATCCTGTTTGACAAAGTACTGAGTTGTTTTTAGGGACAGCAGATCAGGACTGCATTTCATGCAGTCCAAGCATGTGCAGAGGAGAGAACTTTGGCCTCCAGCTGTTCCCGGAACCAAAGTCTCACCTCTCCCCCAACCTCCATGGCACCAAATGACCAGGACATGACCAGAACTTGAACACTGCAACCCTTTCAGAAGCCAAGGGTCCCTTGTCCAGAAAGATCCAGTGTTGACGCCCCTTTACCATAAATGATAAAGTTCCAAGGTCCTCCAGTGGAAGCTTGCCCCACCATCACGTCTCCCAGCCCCTTAAAAACCCTTAACCTAGTCTAGCGAGCAAGATGGATTTGAGGCACCGCTAGGTCTCCCACCTTCTCAGTTGGTACCTCCTCAATCAATAAATCTTTCCTTACTCCAAACTTGGCCATTTTGAGTTTTGGCTGTTCAAAGTGTCGGGGCACACGAACTTTGGTTCCGTAACAGCAATGTCCTGCTTTCTGAAGTGGTGGTTATATGGTGGCTCATTCCATAAAAATCACTGAGCTGTATGTATACTTTTGTTTTGTGTACTTTTTTGTATGTGTGTTATACTTCAAAATAAAAAGGTTTTTAAAACTGCTTAACCAAATGATATGATTATAACCCATGACATAAATTATTTGATTGCCCTGGGATCTCATACAAGTGCCTGAAAATGTAAGACCTCTGACCAAACCCAGGGAGGTCTGCATCCAGGGTCTACCTGAGAGCATTCCAAATTCCCTGGCAGACTCAGCGCTATGCTTTATTTTGTAATTTTCAACTGTGTGGATCAAAAGGAAACTCCACTAATTCCCTACATTACACATTTGTAGCAAATAATAGAAACCAACTTGAGTTAGCTTAAGAAAAAAAAAAGTACGGACTTTCCCCCAGAATCTAACCAGAGGATTGCAGCCTCCTTTAGGAGGAACTAAAACCAGGATCTGATAAGACACCAGCCACCCAAGGCAGCTCTGCCTTCAGGATCTTTCTTGTTGGCTCCACAGGTTCTCTAGTCTCAACGCTTCTGTTTATCCACTGCATTCTTCTCCCCACCTATGTGGACAGGCTCTGTCTGCTTCTTGTGCCCAGAGGAAAATGATGATTCCCCACAGTTGCTGAACTTACATACCCTCAGGTCAGTCACAGGGAGACGGCTGACTACCGCCAAGTCTAAAGAGAATCTGATAGGCTCATCTTTTTCCAAAAACTGTGGGCTATCCAGATGTGGCATCTCTCTAAGAAAAGATATAATGAATAACTGGGCAGATTCCAAAATAGGGGCCTGCTGCAGAAATTGTTTTTCAAATGATGAATTGCACAAATCATATATTCAGATGTTTTAAAAAGTAATTTTCCTTGTATTTCAGAGAGTTAGGAAAGAACATGCTTGGCCTCTATACCAAGGTTGCTTCTGTCACTGTCTAATCCAGCCACCACCAAACAGGTTTACTACTTAAAATAAACAACTGCTTACAGAGGTCCCCAAAGGTGCCATGGCTACCCTGGGCATTGTGGTGGGCCTGCTGGGATAGGTGGCTACCCTGCTACTCATCTCAATCTGGAAGCAGATGTACAGCAGCTGGAAAATTCCCTTCCCACACACTCCCTGGCCCTTTCCCGCTGCCCGTAACTGGGAATTTTTTCCAGTTGGAATTCAAGAATATTCCCAAATCCTTCAGGGTAAGAGAAATGTTGATTTGGGAGGAGGAGAATTCAGGAATTAGATGTAATATGTGTGCATTCACCTCATGGTCAGACACATTTTCTGAATTACTGAATTAGTAGCAGTGTCCAAGAGTGATATTCAAATATTTAGCTAATGGTACAGCTTGGCATGGGGCAAAAATAGAATAAAGAACTGCTTCAACTTTTAATTAAACTGCTGTCTTAAAGGATAAATCCACAAAGACAGAGTAGGCGTCACCTTACACTAAACTAGTTATAATTAGCATGAATAAAGCTAATTCACAAAAGGCAAAGGTCAATTACTGGAATCCAGCAGGCCAATCTGGCCTGAGACTTGTTTTGCTGGGCTGCCACAGTGTTATCCTAAAATCTGAATTGGAATGCAGAAGCTGTGCATGTGCTCTCCAGAACCCCACAAGCTTCCCACATTGGGGTTAATCCTCATTAACCCCAAACCCTATGGAGTTACAATCTTACTACCACTAGACTCCAGAAGCACTGGTGGTTGTGACTTTTGATCAATTTACATAATTAAATGGTCAATGAGTCAATCTCTCTTAATCTAACAACTCTTTAAGTAACTAAATATGAAACGCAACACCTTCAAAGTAATTCTAGGCCAATTTGCTTAAAATCAAACTGTTTAAAATAATTCACTTAAAGCCATTTTAGCTAAAGGTTTATTGAGATAGAAATACATTTACTTATAATCAATCACTTAAAGTCTCATAACATTCTTTCTAACTTTACCGAAATATAATTGACATATAACATTGTGTGTTTTAATGTGTACATGATGACTTGATACATGTGTATATTGTGAAATAATTAGCACAATAAGTTTACTTGATCTATCCATGACCTCACATAATTACTTTCTTTTTTTTTTTCGGTGTGGTGAGATCATTTCAGATTTACTCTCTTAGCAATTTTCAAGTACATAATACAGCATTGCTAACTACAGTCACCCAGCCGTACAGTATGTTCCCAGAATTTATTCATTTTATAACCGGAACCTGGATCTTTGACCACATCCCCCACTTCCCCTATTCCTCAGACCCTGGCAACTACCATTGTGCTCTCTGTTTCTATGAGTTCAGCTTTTTTAGATTCCACATGTAAGTGAGATCATACACTTTTTATCTTTCTCTGTCAGACTTATTTCACTTAGCATAGTGTCCTCAAGGTCCATTCATGTTGTCACAAATGACAGGAATTCCTTCTTTTTATGGCTGAATAATATTCCAGTGATTGTGTGCGTGTGTGTGTGTCTCACATCTTCTTTATCCAATCATCCATCAGTGGACACTTAAGTTGTTTCCATGTCTTAGCTATTGTAAATAATGTTGCAATAAATATGCAATAAGACTGGATTGCCAAAGAGCAATCCAATGGAACGGTAATGATAATGATAGCTAATGATAGCTAACTTTTATAGAATGCCTAGTGCTTTACAAGCATATCTCACATTCTCTCCTCATAATAGATTCACTAGGGAGGCATTAGTATTTTTATCCTGATTTTTCAGCTGAAGAATCTGAAGCTTAACCAGATAAGGCAAATTGACCACAGCCACAAGTCTGTGGAGGGATGAGGTTCAATTTGACTTTTCTGCTGTCCATGGATTCTCAAACTCTAGCATGCATCAGAATCACCTACAGTCTGTAAAAACATGGATTGCGAGGCCCCACTCCCAGACTTTGTGATTCAGCTGATGTGGAGTGAGGCCTCCAAAATTTCATTTCTATCATGGGTGATGCCCAAGCTGCTGGTCCCGGGATGCACTTTGAGAACCACTGTTTCACACCTTTGTTCCTCACAGTGTGTCAGAGAACATTCAGCATTGGCATCCCCTGGGAGCTTGTTAGAAATGCAGCATCTGAGGATCACCCTAGACCTACTGAATCAGACTGCATTTTTAACAACGATCCCAAGTGGTTCGTGCACATGTGTGTACTCATCACACACACTTTTGGACCTAGACAGACTCTAAGGAGGCCACAGGTAAATTTTAATTTACAGAGAACGTCTCTGGGGAAAGGGTTACCAGGAAGGACTTCGATCACCCCTGGGACACAGAGGTACGATGCGTAACAGCAAGAGGTGGAGACCGGGGCGAAGATTCGGGACTCGCTGGCATCGGCACCGCCCCCTCCGCCTCCCAGTAGCGCCCCGCCCCGCTCCTCCCGCGGAGCCGCACCCGTTAATTGGCCAGCTGAGGCCCCGCCCCCGCCCCGCCTCCCGCGGAGGGCGACTACTGCGCAGGTGCCGACGCCGCGGTCTCCCCCTCGCGTCTCCGCGGGTCCTCCGGACCACCGAGCCTTCCTCCTAGAGCAGCCCCCGAGGAGTCACCTTCTCCCTTGCTTGAGTGCCAACCAAACCTCCACCCGGAAGTGCAGAAGTCTCTAAGGTTCTAAGCGTCCGTTTTGGAACGCTTGTCGTTACTCTTTCATTCACCACATACGATCTTGGATGCCTGCCCTTTGGCTAAGAGATGAACGAGGCACAGTCTCTGTCCACATAAAGGACTGTGGGATTGGGTGATAAATGCTGTGCCTCCTAGAAGATGGAGGCATGGGGTCGGATATAAGAAAGCTGTCCCGGAGGGGTAACGGTCCTG
Organism: Rhinolophus ferrumequinum; assembly: GCF_004115265.2. Classification (NCBI taxonomy): domain Eukaryota; kingdom Metazoa; phylum Chordata; class Mammalia; order Chiroptera; family Rhinolophidae; genus Rhinolophus; species Rhinolophus ferrumequinum. The sequence goes on along the minus strand of NC_046290.1, from coordinate 91,316,203 downwards.
AGCCTGGCAGTTGCCTGCCATGTAGGCACGTAGGTGTTTGGTGAATGGAAATCTCCCGTTGGAGAGCATTCCGGGTGGAAGAAAGGTGGCTGTCATGAAAACGTCTCCGTGTGCAGGGCGCGTGGGTGCCTAGAAATGAAGCTGGAGAGGTAAGCAGGGTGGTCCTGAAGGGTTTCGTGTGCATAATAGGAAATTTAGATGATGTCCTTAGACGGTATTTTTAATCAGGACATATGAGCTCTGATTTGCATTTTAAAATACAACTAGCAACCAGGCTGGGTTGGAGGAGGAAAAAATCTGAAGGCTGTTGGAGTATGGCGACAGAATGGAGCGGAGTGGCCTGATTACATATATTTATTCGTTAGCATTAAGATTCGTTAGCATTAAGATGTAACTTCCATGAGAGAAGGACTATGTCTGTTTAGTTCATTTCTCTTACCCAGCACTTAGAAAGCCCTGGCACACAGTAGGCCCTGAACAAATGTTTGTTGGATAAATGAATGAATCAATTTGCCCTTGATTGGACTTCCTAACTGATTGGATAGTAGATGAAAGTGGGAAGTAGAGGAGACTGATCACTGAAGATTGGAAGAACACAAATAGTGAAATTCTGTTCAGTGGGTATTTCCTGAGCACTTCTGGGCTGACTACTGACAAGATGCTGGAGGGTAGAAATCCAGAACAGGCTCCAGCTTCTGGTCAAGGGAGGGGCCCAGAGCCCAGAATGTGCTAACAAGTACCAGTTAGGTTTTAGTTCCCCCCCAACAAAAAAATGTCAGTTTCCCTTCTGTCCACTAACGTGACCAAATTTGAGAAGCACGTGCCTTTTTTCTGTTTTGAATATTACCATCCACATGCATAGAATCCATATGACTAGTTGTTTACCTTCACAGATAATGTAGGAAATGAATATCTTCATGCCTTCCTTTTTTGTTGTTTGTTGACTTTTCCCACAGGAGATTCTAATTAAATGATATTATATCTTGTAGGTCTTACTATATATTGTCTCATTGCTTTCCAAAAAGTTAATCATGGTAACAGCAACATCCATTTATGCAACAATCACAAATAGGTTATCTATGTGTAAGGCACTGAGCTGGCTCTAGTGGTATAATATGAGCAAAATAGACACAGACCTTGCCCTTATGTAGCTTCCAGTCTAGTATAGGAGGGTGGCATTAACCAGATCATCACACAAGTGTTTAATTACAAATAGATGAATAGTGTGAACTAAAAACAGCCGCTGCTAGCCAAGAGACAGAAACCAGTTTTACAACAATTTCAGCAGCACTGATGGTGGTTTGGGAGATTTTGTTTATAATTTTACTACTGTATAAGCTAAACAAAGGTTTCTCAGGATTGCTTTGCCTGATTTGGTTTTGAATTAACCTGAATTGCTTCTTCCTAGTTCACCTGCGGCTTAAGGAAAGTCCCACTATTGTAAACCAACAAAAAATTTACAAATTTATGCCTAAATTTTTAAAACATGAGTAACTAGAGCGTACGTATGAACTTATTCTCTTCACTTCTCCTATTTATCCTTTAGCTGACTCTTCCTCTCTCAGCGCACAGGTCTGCCTCTTAACTGAAGCAGGACGTAGGTTTGAATCCCAGCTCCTCCACTTCTAGCTCTGTGACCTTGGGCAGATTACTTAACCTTTTGATCCTCAGTTTCCTCATGGGTCAAATAGAGCTAATAATGGCACCTTCCTGGTGTGATTTTTGGCCACGTATTTCTTCCTTTACGTAGGAAAAACTAAACGAGCAGAATAGAGTCTCTGGCTCCTGGAAGATTTCAGTACTGTACCCAGTACCCAACCAATACTTGTGTGGCTCACAAAAACACAGTGCTAACAAAGACAGGAATGTATAGGTTACAGTTTTATATTCTGAAAATGTAGGACAGGTAATACTCTCCTTCTCTACAGGAGACTTCACCTAGTCTGGATGAAGAGATGGTCTTCCCTAAGGAAGAGTCTTAGAGCTAAGAACTCAGGTCAGTCAGGGCAAAACCTATTTGTCATCTTACACTCTTCTCTCACATACCCAATCCATCAGCAAATCTTGCTCACTGTACCTAATATCCTGAATCTGACCACGTATCCTAAATCCCTTCACCCCCACCACGACTGCTGTAGACCAGGTCACCTGTCTCTTGCCTGGGCCACCGCAGTAACCTCCTAACTGTCCTCCTGTATTTATTCTTGTCCTTACCGCCTTTTCTCCAACAGCAGCCAGAGGGATCCTTTCACAATGGATCATTGCTCAAATCGTTACTCTATTGCTCAAAACACCCCTATGCTTTTCCATCACATGTGAAATGAAATCCAGATTCCTCACCATAGTCTGTAAGGCCGTAAATGACCTGCCATCTCTCTGCCTTCATTTTCTGTCACTCCTTTGCCCACTCCACTCCAGTCACATTGGCTTCCTGGTTGGGCCTCAAACCACCTTTGTACATTCACTCCTCTGTGTGTTTCACTTGCTGCTTTGTCTGCCTGGAATGTTCTTCCCCATTTACCTGCATGGCTCATCCACTAACGTCAGTGCTCTGCCCAGGTATCACCTCTCCATGGCTTCTTTGGGCACTCCTCCCATAGTATCCTCTTCTCTCATAATTCCTTTACCCCGCTTGATTTGTTTTCATAGCACTTTCAACTCCTGACATTATTGCGTTTTTAGTTATTTACTCATTCTATTATTTTTTTCTGTTTTCCCCTACTAAAATGCAAGCTTCGTGAGAACAGGAACTTAATTTTATTTAGTGCCAGTGTCAGGCACATAGTAGGTACTCAATAAGTATTTGTTGAATAAATGAAATCATGAATGAATGAATGAGCCAAATAAAAGGGGGGAGGGGATAGATGTTCCAGATAGAGGATACTGCCTGTGCAGAGGGCCTGTGGGGCTGGTGTACAGACAGGGAGGGGTAGTGTTACAGAGAAAACCACAGGCCCAGAATGGTCACTTGTGCTAAGGCTGATGATACCAAACCTAGATTTAATACCTGACCTAACTGCATTTTCATCCTCTCTCAGAAATGTTATCTTAATCAACCAGTCGGGAATTTTCTGATCATGCACTAATAAGGTAATCTGTCACTTGGACCCTCTCTACCCTCCATAGAAAGCAGCAGCAATCTGCACAATAAAAACCCTTGCCATTCCCTTCCCCCACCTCCCAAAAGAAGATGTCCTGGTCTAAAAATAGTCTTTTCTTTGGTTAATAGCTCCCTTGCCCCACCCTTCTCCCTATAAAAACCTTCCATTTTGTACAGCGCCTTAGAGAGGCTGGTTGCTAGATCCAATCTGGTTGCTAGATGGGATGCTGCCCCATCCATGAATTGCTTAATAATCAACTAGATCTTCAAATTTACTCAGTTGAATTTTGTATTTTTTAACAGTAGTAATGGAGAGATTGAAACCAGAGGGCAACCGAGTCCAGGGCTCTTGCTGCCTGCCCCGCTCAGCCACTAGACCGACACAGGAGTTGGGCACTAGGATAAGCGTTTATTGTCAGAGCACCTGAGATCTGAGAAGGCAGCAGTCTTCGAAAACTGCCTTACCATTCTCAGACCAGCTTGGGGTATTTAAGGGAAAATCTGAGCATTTTTCCAGAGACTGCATGAGAGGGTCTGCATGAATGCTTCCCTCTGGCAACGTGGTTCTCCAGTGGCGTCAGCAACCCAGAAACAATGATGGGAGTAGCCTGGAAAGAATGTTGGACCATAGAGATTGTGATCAATAAGCCTAAGGTATTAATCATAAGATTGGGGTAATTTTCTAAAGCAGGGAACTGGGACGGGACATTCCAAGTTCAAGCCACAGGGAGATGATCTGTTGTTAAGCTACGGTCAAGGAAAGGTGAGGCCGGGACATTTCAAGGCCTCGACTATGGGGGTTCCAACTGGGCCCTTCTTCAAGATGAGGCAGAATTAAGCATGGACCAGATAATAGAGGATGTTGTAGGCTCTGTTACAGGATTCTGGCCTTTGTTCTAGGCAGTGAGATCAGCCATTAAAGGGTTCCTGGTAAATTGAGAACTGTGTTTTTATACGATCTCACTACTGGGTGGTCAATTCATGGTAATGGGGCAAGAATGGATGTGTGGGACCAGTGAGGTGGCTGTGGAAGTCATGCAGGCAGAGATGACAGTGGTTTGCATTTGGATGCTTGCTGAAGAAGATGGAGACACATAATTTGGATGTAAAATTAACAGGCACTGTTTCCTATCCCCGTGACACCAGGTGGATGACTATGCTAACTGGACCCAACCAGACACAAACTCAGACTCAGGATCTCTTCATTGGCACAGAATTGAGCCAACTGAGTAAGGCATTCTTTCTCTCCACATACATACATTCAAGGAACTCTGATGGAGATTTTGCCATGCGCCAGGCCTGTGCCAAGAGCCGTGGCAGATACAAAGATGACTAAGGTGCAGCAGGCCACCCCACAGAAGTAACACCCTAAAAAATTAATGCCCTTTTGGCCTCCCTGTATCCCCTGCCTTGCCAGTACTTGCCCTCTGTCTTCGGTCCTGCTCTGCTTCATATTACGTATCTGTTTATTCCCTCTTCTTACACTAAGGCCCAGCCAAAATTAGGTGCTCGATGCATCTTTCAATGAATGTGAATTTTTCTCCTTGACTATTATGCTAGTGGTCTTAAGGGAGCCAGTTCTCCAAACTAAAGTTTCTATCAAAGTTTACTGAGCTCATGTCAAAATCATTTCAAGTGCCCAAGCCAAATAGAGAATAACTTGCCTACCTAACTCACAAGGCTATCATGAGAATTGGAAAACAAAAGAAACTCAAGGGGCTTTGCAAACGTGAAAGGTGTTTGGATGATAATCCCTGCATTTACAATGCCCTTTGTAGTCATGCACTGCAACGATGAACATATACGGAGGAGGTCCCCTAAGATTATAATGGAGCTGAAAATGCCTGTGGCCTAGTGACGTCACAGCGTCGTAGCACAGCACATTACACAAGTATCACTGTGTTACAGTTGCCTGCAGTATTCAGTGCAGTAAATGCTATGCAGGTTTGTAGCCTGTACAGCAGAATTTATCACCCCAAAATATGTCTACTTGGCATAAGAATTATTTTAGGCCGGGTATTTTAAGAAACATACATTGGATTCTGAAATCCAAGAAATCACCCTTTGTAAAATGGAAATCTGCATTTGTAATGGTTTGAAATCACCTAACAATTTCTCAGAACGTATCCCCATCATTAAGCAGCACATGACTATTGTTGGCTTTATTTCATATTTACAAATATTTATTAAACATTGACCTTGTGCTAGGAGCTGGAGATGCAAGGATAAACAAGATACAGTCTCTGCCTTCATGGAACTTACATCCTAATGTGTATTGGGGAGCACTGTGGGTCAAGGTTGTTAAACAATTCAACAGAGTAAATCTGATGATCTAATTGATTTCATTAAGCAACTCATTGGGCCGAATCCCATCTAGCAACTAGAAGGGTGGTATGAACAAAAGAAATTACTTTTAGACCAGGACATCTTTTAGTGGGGAGCAAGGGTTTTTATCATGCAGATTGCCTCTTCTTTCTATAGAGGGAGGAGCAGAGTGTGGAGAGGGTCTTCTTGACAGCTTTACTTTATTGGTGCTTGACCAGAAAATTCCAACTGATTAAGATTACATTTCCGGGACAGACTGAAACTTCAATTAGATCAGGTATTAAATCTGGGTTTGGTATCATGAGCTTTTAAGCACTGAGTGATGCTATTTTGGACCTGTGGTTTTCTCTGTAACTAGGTAAAAGGAGTTTGAGCACTACCTACCCAGTCCCACCAACTGCAGAGAACAGATGCCAGAGGAACCCGCAGCATTTCCCCTTTCCATGTTTTGTTGCTCCTCACTGCCAAGCTCTTCATTGACCTTGAACCCGTATGGCAGGCCATCCGCTTTAGGTACACCCAGAGGATGCTTTATCTAAATATTTAAAAGATTGAACCCTCTTTGCAAGCAATGGCTACAGCTTTTCTTTAAATTCCCTTTAATACTATCCCGTTACTATTTACTGCAGTCTCTGGGTGTATGGTTAACAGATCCAGTTATCGATCCTCTTGCATTGCGCGAGTAACAGAGGCCCTGGAAACCCTGGCATTTAATGATTTTCTTGCAGGCACTGAAAAGTCACTGAGCTTCCAGGGTCCCAGGTTTCTGGGGGCGTCCTAGAGCTGGTGTTCGGGCGTACGGAGGGCGGGGGTGGACAGGATTAAACTGAGCCCTAAAAGTGTGATCTAGGCCGGGTTCTTCCCCTTCCTCTTTCTGCTCTTTTCAGTGGGGGGGGGAGGGCCGGATGACCACCGAGATACAGTCGCAGCCTTTCTTGAGGCAGCCTCCGTAGATGAAGAAACACGCAGGGCATCCGGAAAAAAGAACGTGGGGCTATAAGCAGCACTGTGCGCGGCCCACGCGCAACGGGCTTGAGAAGAGTACCGATCCCAGCGTGCACTTCACTGCCCTCACCCGCGCGCTGAGTGCGCGGGGAGGAAGTGGCGGGCGCCTCCCAGGGGCCGGGCTCGGCGTTGGCTACGTGAGGTGATTGGCTCTGCATAGGGGAGGAGGCCCACTTCCGCTGGACGCCGGAAGTGTTTCTCTGCCCCGGCCAGTGGGCCATGGAGACAGTGGCACGGTAACGTCTGAGTTCTGAGCATTGCGGGGGCGGCGGCCATGGAGGCCGTGCTAAACGAGCTGGTGTCTGTGGACGACCTGCTGGTGAGGCCTGGCCCCGAGGAAAGGAAAGGAAAGATTCGGGCGGGCGGGTCCGAGGAGAGTCGGATAGGGGCCAAACCCTATTCCCATCATCAGCTTTGCCCAGGGAAGCCGAACTACGGCTCCCGGCAGCCTTTGCAGCGTCCGGCTCCTGCCGAGAGGCTCCACTTGGCCCTTGAGCCTAATGGGAGTTGTAGTTTTCTGTGCGCCACCACACCTCAGACTCAGGGCCTGGAGTCTGGCGTGGAAAAACTAATGGGTTCTGGGTGCGTGCAGTAATTAGGATGTCAGGGTGCGGATCTGTTTTTGCGTGCTCCTTCAATGGCAGGGAACTAGCGACCATCAATAGTTTCATATATTACTGTACCCTGCACGGTGCTAAGTGCATTGCAGGCGATCTCATTTTGAGCTCTAGAAGGTAGGCACTATTCTTATTCCTGTTTTGCAGATAAGAAAAGGTCCAGACCTAGCAGGATGGGATGGGATGAGGGAAGCAGTCTCCAACGAGGGACTTCGTGGGCTGTTGAGCAGTTCTGACTGTTGAACAATGTGTTTACTGTTCACCCACTCGGAGTCAGCTGCTCTGGGAGCGGTTCCTGGAGCCGCCACCAGGTGGCATCTCCTCTCGGTACCACTAGGGGTAGAGGAGCGGAGGCGGTCCTGTCCAAGGACAGCCTGCCGACAGGAAGCCGAAAGCCTGGGTCCCAGGGATGGTGACAGCAGAATCTGTGGTGCCAGGAATCAAGACCCGTGAGGGAAATGTAGCAGAGACTGGGGAATATGGATCGAAACTGGGAAATGGGCACCCAGGTCCATCAGAGAATGGTTCGCCCCCTTCATTTCTAAATGACTCCTCTCCTCTCCTATGGCAGAAGTTTGAAAAGAAATTTCAGTCTGAGAAGGCAGCAGGCTCGGTGTCCAAGAGCACGCAGTTTGAGTATGCCTGGTGCTTGGTGCGGAGCAAGTACAACGATGACATCCGTAAAGGCATTGCACTGCTGGAGGGTGAGGTGCTAGGCTCCCCGACTCTTCCCTTCCTAACTGCCAGCAGGGTCTGTCCTTCTTTACTGCCATTGGTCGTTCCCTCCCCCCATCTCAAGTGCTGGGATCCTTTTTCAACATGGGATCCTATAGTACAGTCACCTCACAGTTACTAGGTTGGTGGAAAAGTAATTGCGGTTTAACTAAAAGTTTAAAAATAATTGCACAACCCGCAATTACCTTTGCGCCAAGCTCATATCTTCTAATGAGCTCACTGCAACAAAGGGGTGTGCATTCGCCTGGCCTCTCCCAGGGCGCTTCTGGCTAATCACCACCTCATCGTTGTTTTGCCAAATAGAATCAGCATGTCGGTTTCTACAGGACTTTGGTGATCTGGTAGTCTCACTATAAAGTGGCTTGTCTGAGGTCACACAGCTAATTAATTAATGGCTGAATTGGGACTAGAGGCTCCTGTCTTGTGTGTCCCAGTCCTGGGTCCTTGCCCCCCCACCCTGGAGCTTATTCAGCAGCTGCTGAAAACTTTTTGTGAGGATGGCATGGAAGACGTGCAGAAGGTAGTCCCAAAAGCCTGCGAACAGAGGGTGCGTTTTTGGTTGGAATCCTGTTTCCCATTGTTTTGGGATGGGTCACCATTTGTCAGAAACCACAATATTTGACCTTTCAGTTTCTCTGTACCCTCTTTCTCATGTGTAAGCAAACAGTCAGTGTACTAGCAAAGGATGCCTATTATAAATCAATAAAAATAAGAATCTTAATGCAAATAATCTCACCCTACATTTGTCTAATTTGCCAATTCAGATTTTTCAGATTTCCTGTAAAGCTGTGTCCTGCTATAGAAGTAGTCTCTAGGGCTGCCAGTCTAGTTGAGACAAACAATTGGGAAGATTTATAAACACCGGCAAAGCAACAAAAACTTAGCAACAAAGTCTAGTGCATAGAGTACAACTGAACACACAAGCCTCTGGGAAGTAAGTCACTGAGTTAAGAAAGAGTCGGGTGGGGTCATTCAGGGAAGACTAATTGAAGGTGAGTTTTGAGCTGATTTTTTAAAGGGAGAGGGAATACAAACTTAAAATTTTTAACTTATTTGGGCAACAAGCAACTGTAATTGAAGCACAACAGATGTCAAAACTAAGGAGAGATGCCTTTTGGCTTCTCCAGTGCCTTGAGTTCCTTTCAGTGCACTTGGATGAACCAGAGCTGACTACAGTATTGTGTGTTGAGCACCAGGGTGTTTGGGCAGCCTGAGTCCACGCTGCCCCAGAGCTCTGACTGGGAAGCCAGGTGTGACTGGAGTTGGAAGGGAGGCTCGGAACTTTCTCCTAGGATCATATAGGGATTCAAAGAGTGGAAGGTGTTTCTGGGACACAAGCACTAGGAAGAGAGAGAAGTGGTTTTCACCCTGTCCCCTCCCCTCCGTAGAGCTGCTAACCAAAGGGAGCAAAGAGGAGCAGCGGGACTATGTCTTCTACCTGGCTGTGGGGAACTACCGGCTCAAGGTAAGGTAGACAACTCCCTTGTTCCCACTCCACCCTACTTGGGTGGTCCACAGCACCCTCTCCTTTCTCTCCAGGGTAAAGCCTGAAAAAGGCAGTAGGCAGGGGGTGGTGTCAGGTACAGAGGTGCAAGGTGATAGCAGGTCAGGATGCTGAGGGAAGGTGAAAGACAGGATCAGAGTGCCGAGGGTGTGGGAAAGGTGACGTCAGGATTGGGGTGCAGCCCCAGGCCTGGGCTGTTATCTCCCCTAGCTTATCACCCCCCCACACACACTTGGGGCTGTTTTGTGGACTCTACTCCATTGGGTGGGGCTGGAGTGAGGGAGGGGGTGGAGGTAGAGGGAGGAGCCCCCAGGGCAAGCAAAAGGAAGGCCCCTCTGAACGGCAGAAGGAGTGCTGGAATACTGAGGGTGTGTGTGTGTTTTCTCTGAGTGTAGGAATATGAAAAGGCCCTAAAGTATGTGCGAGGGCTGCTGCAGACAGAGCCCCAGAACAACCAGGCCAAGGAACTGGAACGGCTCATTGACAAGGCCATGAAGAAAGGTGACTGCCTTCCTCTCTGTCTTCCTCTGCTCCCCACCCTCCTGTCTCCCTGGCCCCAACAGCCCCAGTTTACTCTTCTCCCCACCCCCACACCTGGGCTCTCTGGTCTCTCTTTAAATGACTCCCCTCCCACCAGTTCTTCCTCAAACCCCCAGAAGCCGCCTGTATCCAACCCTGGAGTCCGTTACCCTGTGACTCCAGGTGGAGAAGCACATCTGTTGAGGAGCAGCGGGCAGGAAGGACATGGTAGCCGTGGTCCCGGATGGCTCGGGCTGGACTCCTGACTGTCTCCCTTTATCTCTCTCTCCAGATGGACTGGTGGGCATGGCCATTGTTGGAGGCATGGCCCTGGGTGTGGCAGGAGTGGCTGGACTCATCGGACTTGCTGTATCCAAATTCAAATCCTCCTGAACAATACTGCACCTGTGCCTCTGCCCAGGGATACATGGGAGCCCATGGCGGACACTTGGAGAGTGGCCCATCCATCGTCACTCTCCCTTCTCCTGAACCCCATCACTGTCCTTTATGGCTTCAACTTCCTCTCCCCTGAGACCTGTCCTTTAGCCCCAAATCATGTGCTTTGGGATGAATGTAAATAAAATTGGGCTTTGGCTTGCCAACCTCTGTGTCTCTGTTGAGGAAGGGGCGGGTCCCCTTGAGCCCAGAAGTGGAGGTAACAACTGGTCCTTTCTTGCTCTGTGTTCTCCCACTCCTACCCCCCACACTGTTGTGGGGTTCTCCTTTGTCTGCCGTGCTGCCTAGACCCCACACCCTTCCTTCCTTCCCCAAAGCCACGTGGCGCAGCCTGGATCCTGGGGGAAAGCAGAGACCGGAGGTGGGAAGGGCAGAGCTAAGGGGACAGGCCTGGATTTATGTCTCCTGTCTCCTCTGACCCACTCAGCTGCTTTTCAGCACGTGGAGTTTTCCACACCAGGGGGGCCCCCCACTCAGTTTCCTCCAAAACCTCCGCCCTTCCCCTCGCTTTGTCCTCCTGTGTCCTCCCCTTCCTCCTACCCTAGTCTCCTTAGGGGACGGGGTGCTGCTGCTGGTGGGGGGAAGGAAAGAGGTATTTGGCATGGAGTTGGCAGGGGTCTTGGGAGAGGTTAGGAACCCAGCACACCCCAGTTGTAGGCTCCGAGATGGAAGGTGGAGACCCAGTCCCCACCCAGCCCGCTTTGCCCCACACCCGCTTCGTGCCAGGCTCAGCGTGGGCCTGTCTTGCTTCACTGCATACCTCTCATTCCACAGCCAAGCCTGCCCAGCTGGGGGATTGGGGAGGAGGCCCCTGAGGGGAGCACATAGGAGCCTGACACGGGAAGTTGGGGAATGGGGGCTTACACTTCAGCTCAGCGACGTCCTGTGTATTGCCTGGGTGTAGGATCAGCCCCTTGGAGACAGCTCCAGCCACACTTGCCAGAAGAGAGCCAGGGCTGTCCCACTGTGGCCTTGGGGCAGAAAATGAGACCATCTGCTGTGGGACAGGTGCTCAGCCTTGGCTTGGGGTGGGGACCCAGAGGTTTCTAATCAGTCATAATTAATAGAGCTAGTGACAGCTCTGATAATAGCTGCTTAGATTAGCCGCAGGATCGCCTGCACCTGTGATTTATCCCCCTCCGGGACCCTTGGCAGCAACATCAAGCTTGTTGCTGATGGTCAAAGATCAACCCACCAAAGGGAGGGTAATTCAAGTTCAGGAAGTTGAAGTTTGGAGGAAAGTAACACTTGATGGCCTCACACTGGGCAGGTGGCACTGAGACCCAGGACAGTCACCAAGTATCAAGCACTTCATACATGTGGGGAGGTTTGATCTGTGGTCACAATTCTCACTACAACCTCTGAGGTGAGTGGTAGTAGATCTAGTTCACAGAAGCAGAAATGAGCTCACGGGACTCACACTTCATGCCCGTGTCACTTGGGTAAATAATGGGGTCTGGGTTGAATCTAAGTTGGATTCCAGAGCCATGGGTTTCCCCCCACAGACCTCATTCCCATTCCCGTCAACTTTTAATCTTCCTGGGAGACTCAGTGCCCCAACCCCTTTGAGTTTCTTGAACTTTTCTCACCAACCTCAGGTGGCTCTGCTCCCTCCTTCCTTCCCCATTGAAGGCTGTGGTGGCCTGCCTGTGGTCATTCTCTGTCTGTCTTTTCTTGTCCCTCTTATTTCATTCTCTGGCCTCCGATGAAAGCTGAGTCAGAAACAGACGCTTCCCCTTGGCTCCCAGTGCCTCCCATGGGGGCCCCTCCTTGGCTGTATCCGTTAGTCACTCCCTAGTAAGTCCCCCCCCCACCCTTGTGGGGCGGGGAGCCCAGGGCAGCCCGGAGGCAGTGGACTTTTGGCCCGTTTCGTTTATTCCCTCCATCTCCTCGTCAACATCTGCCGTGGGCTCTTGGTTCATTCCTTTGACCGACCTGCGGGAAAGCAGAGACCCAGAGAGAGGGAAGGAGGCAGAAACCGGGAGACAGACCAGAAGCCAAGGCTGCAACCTGTCTTCCGCCCTTCCCCTCCCTCCCCACCCTGCCTTAACACCCCTCCTTAGCCAAAGCCCCTCGAGGTCCCCTGGGGCTCATCCCCTCCCTGCGGGGCCCCAGGTGGCCCTCAGGGCCTGTGTCCCACCATGTCAGTGGCTGTGGAGACCTTTGGCTTCTTCATAGCAGCCCTGGGACTGCTCATGCTGGGGGTGACCCTGCCAAACAGCTACTGGCGAGTGTCCACTGTACACGGGAACGTCATCACCACCAACACCATCTTCGAGAATCTCTGGCACAGCTGCGCGACTGACTCCCTGGGTGTCTACAACTGCTGGGAGTTCCCATCCATGCTGGCTCTCTCCGGTACCGTACCGGGCGGAGGGTGAAGGGAGCAGAGGGAGGCGGAAGGTTGGAGAGAGCCCCGGGAAGTGTGGGTGCCGCCTGCGGTCTGGCCTTGGACACCACACAGAGAAGGGAGGCCTGATTCAGCTCTGGGACCTGGGCTCCTGCAGCCAGGAGTGCTGGGGGCAGTCCCCTGTCCGGAACGGTAGTGGCGACCTGGTCACACATGGCCCCTGCCCTAGTGGGAATACTCTGTTGTAGTGGTACAAGTGCAGGCCCCAGGTCCAGTGCTGCTGTTTCCTAGCTCTGCACCTTGAGCAGGGGGTAAAATGAGCTTCATTTGACCTATCTGTAAAATTAGGGGCATCATAGCACCCATTCACAGGGTGGTCGTGGGGATTCTATGAAATAAAAGGTGCAAAATGTTAATATGATGTTACAATCTAGATGCACTCAAACAATGTTAGCATTTTAATTTTGGGGTGGCAAGGCTGTGGTTTGTGGGGTGAAGAGGCCCCATCTTGGATTCTTGAGGGTTGAGACCATCTCAGTAGCCTCCACTGGGGCACCACTGCCATGGAGAGTTCTAAAGGGCTGTTAAGGAGATCCTGGGTGTCTACTGTAAGCAGGTGGTGGATGTGCATGTGTGTTCAGGATTCTCAGGGCAGTGTGTTTTTGTGGTTCTTGGTGCGCTGGAACCTACAGCTCTATTGGACCAGGAAGGTTCTCCCTTGTGGCTGCAGCATCGTCCCACTTGCTGCTCACCCTCTAGTAGCCCCATCATCCCCCAGGGGAGTCTCCCTGCAGTCGGCCCCATGCCAGAGACCAAGAAGGGATGACCAGGGGTCCTCTGCGGTGCCTCTCCTGCACCCCCACCCATGCCCTCACTGCACCATCGCCGGGTCCTCCTGGACCCATCTCGCTCTTCCAGTCCCCTTCTGCAGGTGCCGGGGGTAGGAGAAGGAGTGGAGGCCAACACTGGGTTTAGAGCAGGGCTCCACAAAAACCCCCAGGAATGTCAAAGATGCTCTGAGAAGTTAGGGGGTCAGGGTGGGTCTCGTGCCCCCACTACCTTCCTGAGTGCAGCTATCCAGCACTGAGGGGTACCTGGGGTCCAGGTGTGGTGCGAAGTACTTCACACACACCATTTCAGGGTTGTTTGCAACAGGCCTGCTGTCAGGGACTTTAGTAGCCTCATTTTACAGAAGCTGGAAGACACCAGGGATAAGCGTTAACTTGCCCAGTCACACAGGTGGTAGGGGGGTTGGAATCCTGACTCATGGGTCGCTGAGTCCTGAGCTGGCTGATTGCCAAGGCTGGTTCTGGTCCTGAGTGTGGTGGTGACTGTCATTTAGTCACCTCCCCCACATCCACCCCCAGCCACAGTCTCCCTTCAGTAATCACCCTTTGTCTACCAGAGCTGGTCTGCCCCAGGTGGCGATGGGTGACGGATGGGCAAGGAAAAAATATAGGGTAAGTGGAGAGAGTGGGAACTTTGGAGGGAGTGGCTGGGAGTGAGAAAGTGCTCCCAGAGAACTTTGTTCCTCCTCCCTACCTCCCAACTCCTGACCACTTAACATCCTCTTGGCAGGGACCCAGCCTTTTCCCTTCAGCACGGGTGGCACTGCCCCACCCGGGAAAGGGGTGCAAGGTCCTTGGCTTGCTTGGCAACTATCAAAGACAGAGAAGGGGGAAGGGGGCCAGGAAGGGAGCCAGCCATTTCCTTCAGCTTTGAGAAAGGGGAAACTGAGGCACTGAAAGCCTGTGTGAAGACTGACTTGGATTGGTCCTGAGCCCAGGTATCCCACCTCTCAGATCAGCAACGGCCCTGGACCTAGTGGCCACTGCGTCCCCTACCGGTCACTCCAGGAAGAAGCTCAGTTCAGGATGTCCTGCCTTGTGCTAGGCACTAGGTGGGACCTGGAGACAGGCTGGTGTGGAGAAGGGGCTGGGGGCGCCCAGGTGTGCTTCCCGGAATACACAGCAGAGCGTGGTTCTCAGCTGGGCGATTTTGCCCCCTGGAGATCATTTGACAGTCCACACATCTTGATTTTTCCGTTTGGGGAGAGGGCTACTGACATCTAGTGGTGGAGGCCGCTACACATTCTACAGGGCAGGGGATGCGCCCCCAGAACAAAGCAGTAGCTGGCCAATGCATCAGTGGCGCCACGGAGAGGCCCTGTAATGGTGAAGAGCACTGGTGCTGATGGGGCAGGAGGGGCTGGGACTCCTGGAGACCGAGGGAGCTCCTGGGAAGGAGGGGCATGTGACCCCTCAGTCTGTAGCTGGATGGCCCTGAAGGGGAAGGAGAGGATTTGAGGACTTCTAGGGACTGAGGCCTGAGCAGGAGCTGTAAGGGGCTGGTTGTCATAGAGGGGAGAGGAGATGGAGGGGGAGGGGCTGGCTCAGGGACCCATGGCTGCACCCTACCTTCCTAGGGTACATCCAGGCCTGCCGGGCACTCATGATCACCGCCATCCTCCTGGGCTTCCTGGGCCTCTTCCTGGGCATAGTGGGGCTGCGCTGCACAAACATTGGGGGCCCGGTTCTCTCCAGGAAAGCCAAGCTGGCGGCCGTTGCAGGGGCCCTACACATACTGGCTGGTAATTGTGGGAAGGTGATGGGTGGGCCCTGTGCTGTGTTGGGGGGTGAGGGGTGGCCCTCAGCAACAGACCTGGGGTTCTTTGTCATCTCCAGCTCCCACTTATGGCTCTTGCCTCACCCCTTTGCGATGGCACCTGCCCTCCCGGGCTCAGCTCTTCCCTCTCTCCCTGCTCACCCTAGCTTCACCCACGCTCACCCCAAATCCCTTGGCTACAAATCAGTCCATCAGCAATGTTTCTTGAGCCCCCATAGGAGCCAGGCATGAGCGAGGTGTGGGAGGGACCCCAAAGATGAGAGGAAGTGAGGGTCTGCCTTCCAGAGCTTACAGCCTGGCTGGAAAGACCAGAGTCAGGGCACACATACACGAAAACAATACTGTACACCTGGCCATCCCTTTTCAGTTTATAAAACACCCACTCACATCACTGCACAAGCGAGGTGGGCAGGGTCTCATCCTGTTCTCCAGGTGTGGAAACTTCCTGGCGGACAAGCCCTCAGTGAGTGGCAAGATTGGTCACGTAGCTCAGGGGTCTCGCTGGCTTCAGGCCTTCACTGCACTGAGTAGCAAAGGCATGTGACAGGCTCTGAGGGCTTTGCAGGGCCAAAGGACAGGGGTCTCGGGAAAGGCAGGGCTGCTTGGGGAAGACTGCATGGGACAGCCGGGCTTTTGAGGGTGGATGGAGCACAGTCCGAGTGAGGAAACTAAATAATCAAGGAGCTAAAGGGCAGGGATGAACAAGGTAGGTTAGGGGTAAAGAAGGGGTCAAGGGAGAGCTCAGGAGCAGAGTGCGGGAGCCTAGACAGGAAAGGTTGGCTGGGGTGGGGTCCCGGGTACTCCATCCAGAAGCTTACAGTTGACCCTAGAAAACAGAAGGGTCATGAGCCCGGGAGGAGGAAGAAAGGGAGGGAATGAAACTTGCTCTTGGACTTGATACCCCACATCCTACTCTCTGGGCTGCCCCTGCCTGGCCTTCCCCAAGTTTCCTAGGGGTCTCGGGTGCTAGCGCAGTTCTCTCCCTGCCCCAGGTTGCTGCGGGATGGTGGCCATCACCTGGTATGCCTTCAACATCACCAAGGACTTCTTCGACCCCTTGTATCCCGGAACCAAGTGAGTGTGGGAAGCCCACACTCGGAGACAGTGGGTGGGACTCGGCCCCGTCCTGGAGCTAGCGCCGCCTGGCGTGTCCTTGTCCCCAGGTATGAGCTGGGCCCCGCGCTCTACCTGGGCTGGAGTGCCTCCCTGCTGGCCATCCTGGGCGGTGTCTGCCTCTGTTCCAACTGCTGCTGTGGTCCCGACGACAACCCCGCCGCCAGGTAAGGGAGGACGGGCGGGGCGGGGGGGCGGCGAGGGCCGCACCTCCCTCTGACCCATGCCCCGCCCCCACCAGCACCCGGCTGCCCCACAAAGCCTCTGCACTGCAGTCCTCTGGGCTCTCTGTCCGCCTGCGACCCGCAACCACGGATGAAGAAGGCGACAACAGCTTCGGCAAATACGGGAAAAACGCTTACGTGTAGGAGGCCTGACCTGTTAACCCCATTCCCTTCCCACTGCCCCCAGTGGACAGGGGTTCCCGGAACCCCGGGCTGCAGGGGCAGACCCCTGCTTGGTGTTACAACCTCAGGAGTAAGCCACGACCCAGGGGCAAGCCATACCCCCAGGCTCCATCCTGGTCCTGGAAGCCGCGCCCCACTCAGGCCCCGCCTCTCCAGTCCGAGCTCCGCTCTGGCCACACCTCCTTCGTCTGGCCAACAACCCGCCTCCTGAGAACTCACTTCCGACTCAGGAGGCTGGACCGACCCCTCCTTATATTGACCCCTTTGGGCGGTTACGGGGGTGGAGGCGTCCCGGAGTGTTTGCATTCTACATAAACACATGCATAAATAAATTTATATTGTGAACTGTTCACGGTCTGAGAGTGTCTGGCCAAGCAAGGGGTGGCTGGGGGAGCACCCAGGGTCGTCTCAGTCCTCAAACCCCAGACTGTCACCTGTCCTCTCCATCGCCTTTGGACTGTCTCATCCAGCAAAACAGAAGCAGGGTTGCAAGTGATTTCAAGAGTGTCGCACTCTTATAATCACTGACAAGAGTCATCATGGAGCAGATCTTGGAAGACCCAGCTTTAGGAAACTGAAAATAGCAGAGATACCTCCTGACCAGCCTGAGGTAACAAGTCACTTGTTTTACTCTGGACCTTTCTTCACAGCTGTACAAGGCGACAGGTGGCCTAGAGCGGAGTTTCTTTATCTGGCCCTGAGAGTGGATGTCAGAAATTGACAAGCCCTTTGAAATTGTGTCAAGTCAAGGGTCTGGTGCAGATACATTTTTCTGGGGAAGGCTCAGAAGCTTCCAGAAAAGTCTCTGAAGGTCTGTTCACAGAGGCCTGCGTATCAGTGGTGTGTGACTCGATGGTGTCCAGCGCAGACACAGCAATAGGCCACGGGCAGGCCCAGCGCAGGCCCAGTAGGTACTGAGCAGAGCTGGTACCCACTTAAGACAAGAAAATGAAGCCATGAGAAAGAAGCTTGGCATCCAGTGGAAGGAGGTGATGGAGAGGGCCCCACCCTGGTACCTTACCCTACAGCACTGACTACGGTGACCAGTCACATGGGGGTGGCCTGGGCTCTGACTTCCGCCCCGTCCCCCTTCCTATCTGCTCTCCTGCACTGATCTCTCCTGGGAGGTAAAGACACTCACATCTGCATTCTAACTGGACCCTCTCTCCCAAGCTTCCGAAGTACATACACGCCCTGTGTTTTCACCAGGCTGCACAAATTCATTATTTTCCCCAAAGCCTCAGTTCCTGTCATTCCTATTACCAGCATTGCCAACCTCTCAGACACACAGATAGACAACCTCAATCATCTCTGGCTTTTCCCTTCACTTCCCCTCCGCCACCCTCTCCCCTTAGCTGCCAAATCCTACCGGTTCTCCCTCTACCATGCTTTCACAGCCCCCTCCTTCACTCCCTTCATTGCCTGGTCCTGGGTCAGGCCCTCACCTTCCCTTGTCAGGACTCCTCACAGGATTCCCGTAATTGAGCTTCTTGTCTATATTCCTCTACTGGGGCATCATTCGTTGGCCTACCCTGGCAGCTCCCTCATGGCTCAGAAAACAAAAGAAAGCCCAAGACAATTAAGACCTTGACATACTGCCTGGCCCCAGCCCCCACTTCTTACTCTTCCTCTGTACAACTGTGCTCTCTCAGCAAGCTGGACTGCTCAGTGGCCTTGGAAACACATTCGAATCAGGGCTTCCCACTGGCCCCACCCAGAAACACTAGTGCTTTCTGAGCTATTCCCTACATAAAGGATTCCATGGCCAAGAAGTCTGCAAATATCCTATGCCCTTCATATTCTGCTTTTGGACCGTTTGCAGATGTCCCATGGCCAAGCCAGTCCCCGACCAAGTCCAAAGTCCACATGGAAGGGATTGCACAAAGCACAGACACAGGGAAGCATGTTTCATGGGGGCCCTTTGTGTGACAATCTACCATGGCAAGTACTGGCCCATGTACTTGTTAGCAAACCAATAGTGGGTTTCTCTCTCAGGATGAGACACCTAACTGAGAAAGAGTCTTGTAATTCTGAAAGGCCATGAAAGTGCCCCAGGGATGCCTAAGTCCTCCTCAGTGAATGACAAAAGCCAATTGCAACTCCTGAGGCCACACAGGTACTACCAACCCAAACCCTCCCTCCGCCCCACCCCATAGCTTCTACCTCCTTTCCCAAACTCCAGCCTGCCTCTTCTCATCGCCTCCCCCTTTCGGGGAAACTAACCTGAGCTAGGTCTCACAGTCAGGCATTTAAATATGTGGCTTAAGATGATCACTAGGGTAAGTTTTGATTTCTTTGTCCATCAGCCATGGTCATTGGGCTCTAAGGGCTATTGACACACTTATCCTTTTTAGCATTTATTTTCTCCTTTTCTAGAAGTTAGAGCACCAAGACATGGCCTCTGTCCTCAAAAAGCTCACAAACGAGGAGCAAAAAGAAATGTAAACACCTAGTTATCATAGAATGGGCAAGATGCTAGGGCTACTCTGAGAAACCCTCCAGTTTGAGGGAAATGACTGTGAAAAAGCTCCACAAGAAACTGCTTTAGGTCTTGGGCAATGACATCAACAGCTGTCACTTACCGAGTACTTCCCAGATGCACTGGGCTAGGTGCATGGTCCCATGTCATTTTCACAATATCTGGGAGGTAGCTACAGAGTCAGAGAGATAAAGTGACCTGTCAAGCTACAAAATTGGTATGTAGTGGGACCAAGACTTGTCTAAGACTAAGACACACCGGCCTTCTTCCCAGAACCCTTGGCTCTCCAAACTAATTCACAGCAGTTAAATTCAGTGCTCATTGAGGTCTTTAGCTATGAGCCCCTAAGTCTCCAGCCTTTCAGATCTTAGCATTAACCTCTTCTGCTCCTGTGTGCCCAGGAAGGGGCTGTGGGGCCCCCATCCTGACATTGACTCTAGCTTCTAGAGGCTTTTGGCATAGTGTAGATTTCTCAAAGGCCTGGATGTCTCCCAAGGTGGGGACCAAGTCTCCACTAGTACACAGAACCTGGCAAAAATTGTTCAAGGCTTTCCTTGAGCAGTTACAGTTTTACGTGGGGGTCCAGAGATCCTTCCTAGGGAATGTCAATTGATGACGTGGAGATAACCAGCAACAAAGCAAGGGGAGGTCCCTGAGGTCTGTTTCTGTCCTATCAAGGTCAGTGGGGGAAGGCTCCGGATGTCACTGAGTAGACAAATCTTACACCATGCAGAACCTGTGTGATTCTTTTTGTCACAACAAAACATGAAACAAAGTCAGTGAATTTAGGAAATAAGCCAAAGAAATTGTGCTCACTGGAAATCGGACAGGAATTCCAAGGCAGGTGGACCACAGTGAAGCACAGGGGTGTTTCCCTGCAAGGAAACTGTCTTTTCTTCCAGTTTCTTTCTTGAGTGTACTTCTTGGTGGAGAGGAAAATAGAAAGGTTAGGACCCAGGAAATTTCCCTTTCAGAAGAGACAATAAACCTAAGCCAGGAGTTAGCAGCCAGCAAGTTGGATTCCTCATGTCCCAGTTACTATTGCTGCATAACAAACCAGCCCAAGACTCAATGGTATAAACCTTTTTATTACACACACGGATTCTGAAGGTCAGGAATTTAGACAGGGCACAGCAGAGATGGCTCGTGTCTGCTCCATGATGTTGAGGACACAGCTAGGAAGACTCAAATGGCTAAGGATGACTCGGTGCCTGGGGGCTGGAATCATCAGGAAGCATCTTCACTCCTGTGATAGAAGCCTGGGCTGGGATGGCTTGAAGGCTTGGTCGGCTGGACCTGTGACCGGAGCACCTGCACGCGGCTTCTCCATGTAGCCTGGGCTTCCTCACAGCATGGCGCCTTCAGGACAGTTGGATTTCTTACATGGTGGCTGAGGAATCCAAAAGCAAGTGTCCTAGGGACCAGGCAGAAGCTGCACTGCCTTTTACTGCTTCGCCTTGAATGTCACATGGTCTCACTTCCGCCACTTGCTACTGGTGGAAGTAGTCATAAGCCTGCCCACATCCCCGGGGAAGGGCAAAAAGACCCCATCTTTGATGGAAGGATGGTCAAAAAATTTACAGCCATTGTTTAAAACCACACTTAGGATTGTCTCTAAACTCTGTTCTCACCACCACTCAATACAAAGCCGTCACTAACCCCACTTGTCCAACTGCATGTCTCCAGAGAAAGGACAAGCAGTTCCTTGGGAAAACCCCGAGAACATTTGGGCCAGCCACAAGAAAATCCCCCAAAGTGGGGAGAAGAGCCTAAGAAGGCACCTAACACCGACTTTGCTGGATATCGTTAATATCTTTTGAGGTCATTTGAACAACAAATACTTCCAGAGCACGTGCTTGGCTATGTTTCAACAGGGTATTGGCCAACTAGGGCAGCAGCTCCAAGGAGCTTACATGCTTACAGCTCACAACCCACTTAGAACAGGGGTGGGTGTAAGAAGCTCTACACAAGAGGTACAGCATCCAGGGCCACCCACAACAGGGCCCTCTATACCATGGATTTCCCCGTGCTTCCCAGAAACTTCTGGGTCTTCTGTGCTAATAATTTCACATATCACAGCCCCTGATAACAAGAGCTTCCTCAGGACAACTGTTCCCTCAGACAGGTGACACCAAAACTAAGGGCCCAGTGAAAATAGGGTTGGCTCCTTCTACAGTATCATTCTGCACCCCTGGCCCCCACTCTCACTTCCTTGGCACCAGACCTGGGACCTAGCTGTACTCAAAAGATACTCAGAGGAACTAGAGAAACAAAAACACAAAAACAAATTAACTAATTTAATAACCAAAAAAGTGACCTAAAGGAGCAGCCAAGAAATGCAGGGACATGAGGGTGGCAGGAGAATGCAGCAGCATCTTTCATGGCCGGGGTCCAGACGGGCAGACAGTGGGAAGGGTGATTAACAGGATGGAAAAAAAGACACAGAGCAGTGCGTAGGAGAAACAGCTGGCGCATCACCCTCACCCCCAAAACACCATGTGACCTAACAGGCAGGTGCCTCCTCCCCTGAAACCTTTGGTTATGACAGCACCCCGAGGGCGGGCCCACTTCCCTGCCACACCCCTGGAAGTAAGAATGAGCTTTGCTGGCTGAGTGAACAGCTCCTCTCTTGGTCTGGGGAGCACCTATCTTCTGCTGAGATCTTCTCCGAGGGCTCATGCGTGAGGGCCTTCCTCTCCAGGCTGCGAGGCTTACACGGTCC
Source organism: Rhinolophus ferrumequinum (assembly GCF_004115265.2). NCBI lineage: Eukaryota > Metazoa > Chordata > Mammalia > Chiroptera > Rhinolophidae > Rhinolophus > Rhinolophus ferrumequinum. Next base: position 91,294,246 of record NC_046290.1, on the reverse strand, counting down.
ACTTCAAGCACCTGCAGGCATAGGAAGCCCGGCATGGGAGAGGGTCTGGGAAGCCGTGGGGCTTAGGAGGAAGAGGGTGCGGAGCCGGAGGACGTTCCCAGCTACCTGGTCTCCTGGTGGGTGCCCAGACAGCGCACCGTGCAGTAGCGGGCACCACAGCTGACACAGGTGTACGGGGAGGGGAAGCCGCAGACAGCACAGAAGGGGCGCTGGGGCCGGGAGGGGGGTCCCGCACAGGCTGTCAGGTAGTTGGGGCCCTCAGCCACGCTCAGGTTCTGCAGAGACAAGGGGACAGGCTCCATGAATCTCCCGCCCACCCAAGCAGCAAACCCCTGTCATGTACGGCCATGTCATCTCTGTGGCCTTATCCCTTCCCTGTGGAATCCTCCCTGGCCAGCTCCTCTCTCACCTGCTCCTCCAGCAAGGCCTGGAAGTTTTTTCGGAAGCGAAGTTTAAAATGATCACCTCGAGTTTTCTTCTTTTTCTTTCCTAGAGGTCAAGAGCAATGAGTTACTTGGCATGTGCCAAGGAAGATACCATCTTTCTCTGCCCCATCATTCCCGATACTCTTGTGTTCATTCTGTGCCCACACACTCACCTAGGCCCTAGGTCAGCCTCCATCTACCATCCTTTTCCCTTCCCTCCACTTCTTCAATCCCAGCCTTCCTTTATCTCCACACTCCCTAAATCTAAGGCTTTACATCAGAGCTGGAAAACATCTCAGAGCTCACCTCCTCTATCTTCTTCAGAGGAAACTAAGCACAGACAAGGGGAGAGCAGCTGGCTCAAAGTCACAGGAGCCAGTCCCTGGCACAGCCAGAGGAGTTCCTGGGTCATGGCTCCCCAGCCCGATGTCCTTTCACAACCCTGAGCTCGGCAGACTCTCCCCTTCCTTCAGCCTATCTCCCTGGCCCCACGTCTGCCTTCCTCTTCCACCCGCCTCACCGGTGTCTGCATCATCATCAAATTGAGGCAGTCTCTTGCCAAGCTGGGGGAGTCCTGCGTGGGGGTCATCCTGGAAGTTGTCATTCTCCAAAGCCTCAAGCTGCCTGTTGATGCGGCGCTGCCGGGCCGCCCTGTCCAGCACCCGCCGCTGTCCAGGGTCCTGGGAGCGAACTAGATGGGGCAGGACAAGAAGTTATTGGGGGCACAGAGAAGAGAGAAGCTAGGGTGACCTTGGTTCTGGGCAGTGTGTGGACATCCATGGGGTGTGGAGCCCCAGTTCTCTGATCTCATCCTAGTCACCAAGCCCTTGGCTCTTGTATCTTCTACCAACACAGGAGTTCCCCCTTATCTGCGGTTTCACTTTCTGCAGTTTTAGTTACCTGCGATATGAAAATGTTAAATGGAAAATTCCAGAAATAAACAATTCATAAGTTTTAAATTGTGCGCTATGCTGAGTAGCATGATGAAACCAAGCACCAGCCTGCTCCATCCTGCCTGGGCCGTGAATCGTCCCATTGGCCAAAGCATTCAGGCTGTACACACGCCCCATCCGTTAGCCACTTAGCGGCCACCTCAGTTATCAGATCGACTGCTGCAGCAGGACAGGGCTTGTGTTCAAGCCACCCTTATTTTACTGAACACCGGCCCCAAAGTGCCAGGGTAATGATGCTGGCAATTCAGGTGTGTCAGAGAGAAGGTGTAAAATATGTGTTCATACAGGAAAAAACATAGTATGTATATGGTTCAGTACTATCCGCAATTTCAGGCTCCACTGGGGGTCTTGGGACTTATCTCCTGTCAATAAGGGAGGATTGCTATATATCAGCCCCTCTGGTTTGCTTCCTTCCCAGCTTACTAAGACCAAACCATTTCAGGCACTCATGCCTGTTTTCTATCCCTTTAGCCCCAGCCTTTCCTCCCAATCCCAGACCCAACTACCTCCCAATCCCAGATCCAACCAATGAAATGTCTCCTAAAGACCTCACACCGCTGGCAGAAATCACACGACTATGCTGATGGAGACCACTGTACCCTCAGGGCTTTCAGGCTCCACTGGGACCTAATGCATTTGGCCTTCCTGCTCAGCAATCTCATTTCCTACCTCAAAGGAAACAGGCCACTGACATGTACAGATGCTCATCTTTCAGGCCACCCTCAATCATAATTGCATGGGCACCCACCCTCCCCCCATTCAAAGTGGATGCACCCCCTCACACCAAGACCCACTGCTAATTCCAACTCTTCAGCTCCAAGATGAGTCCTCCCCTCCCTCTTGTATCTTCAATCTCTCCTCCTCAGCTGGCACTTTCCTTTCAGTGGAAAAACCTGCCGCACGCTCTTGCCCAACGTCACAGCTATTCTTCTTTGGCAGAGTGGTCCATGTGATATTTCATTTTCTCATCTCCCGTCCATTCCTCAACCCACAGCAAACCGACTACATTTGATGGGAACTACCCACAACAGTGACCTTCTCGGGCCAAGTCCAGTGTGCATTTTACTTGAGTTCTCTACACTCTGTGTGGACTATCTCCCTCAGGTTAAAAAGTCCCTTCACCTGCTTTCTTGACATGACTCCAGGTTTTATTTTCCCATATCTGGCTTCTGTCTCCCACCTTGCTGTCTCTCTCTGCCTCGAAGGAGACAGCTGTCCCTGTTCTTTCTTAGTCTATAAACTCTTCCTGAGATTTCTAATCCAAACACAGGGCTCTCTCACCCACAAGCAAATGACTCCCAAAAGGATTCTCTCAGTCCAGAACCTTCTCCTTAGCTCCAAAACTGACTATTCAACTGGCTGCAGGAAATTACCTGTTGATCCCATTAACACCGCAACTCAAAATTAAAAATCTTCCCACCCAAGTCTGCTTCTCCTCCTGTAGACTTTCTTCAAGTGAATGGAACCATCTACATACCATTCAAACCACAAACCAAGGAGTTACTCTAAACCCCTCTCTTCGTTACCATACCAGCTGTTGACCAGATTCTGATATTCTACCCCAAAATCTCTCTCAATTCATTAAACAAATATTTATTGACTGCCTGTAACCATAATAAAAACATCAGCAGCGGTAGCTGACACATGGGCATGTCCTATGAGCCAGGCACTATACTAAGCTCTTTGCATAAATGGAATCCTTTAACTCTTACAAATAACCCCGTGGGACAGGTGTCATTATCATGGCAAGCTCACTGGCATTCACATAGCTGTTAAGTGGCGGGGTCAGAATTCACCCCCCAAACTGCCCAGCGTCACAAAACATGCCCTTGATCATTGCAATATACTGCCTCCCTTCCAAGTGCCAGGTGATGCCCTGGGCTCTGGGAATACAACCAGGGCCTACAGACTAGTGAGGAATACAAATAAACAAACGAGCATGGTACGGCATAGCATATGCTATTCTAGGCAAGTGCAGAGTGCTGCAGAGCACATGACAGAAACACCTAGCCTGGCTTTGGGATAGTCAGAAAGATTTTCCAGAGGAATGTAAGTGCAGGTTGAGGCCTGACTGATGAATGGTTAACCTGGTTTGGCGGAGAGGGGAGGGTGTCTCAGGCCTTGAAACCAGCCTGAGAGAAGGCCGGGATGGGAGGCTGTGGTGCCTTCAATAAATTAGAAGTTCTGTATGGCTAGTATATAAAGAATCTGGGGCCGGCCCGGTGGCTCAGGCGGTTAGAGCTCCGTGCTCCTAACTCTGAAGGCTGCCGGTTGGATTCCCACATGGGCCAGTGGGCTCTCAACCACAAGGTTGCCAGTTCGACTCCTCGAGTCCCTCAAGGGATGGTGGGCTCCGCCCCCTGCAACTAAGATTGAACAGGGCACCTTGAGCTGAGCTGCCGCTGAGCTCCCGAGTGGCTCATTTGGTGAGAGCGCATCCTCTCAACCACAAGGTTGCCGGTTCGACTCCCGCAAGGGATGGTGGGCTGTGCCCCCTGCAACTAGCAACGGCATCTGGACCTGGAGGTGAGCTGCGCCCTCCACAACTAAGACTGAAACGGCAACTTGAAGCTGAACGGCACCCTCCACAACTAAGATTGACAGGACAACAACTTGACTTGGAAAAAAGTCCTGTTAGTATACACTGTTCTCCAATAAAGTCCTGTTCCCCTTCCCCAATAAAATATTTTAAAAAAAAAGAAAAGAAAAAGAAAAAAGAGAATCTGTGTGGGGGGTAGTGGTGGGGGTGGATATGAAGTCAGGCAGACCATTAAGAGTCTTTTAAGTATCTAAAGGAACTTGGATTTGGGGATTTTATGGTGAGGGTGACAAAGATCCAGTGAGGGGTTTTAAGAAAGGAATGACATGGCTGGATTTATTACAAGTCAATCTGGAGGTGTTCCCACCCTCATCTCTTTTTATCTGGACTATTCAATACCTAACTGGCCTTCCAGCCTCTAGACCTGTGCTATACAATAAGGTAGCCACTAATCATATGTGGTTATGTAAATTTCGATGTAAATGAATTAAGAGGAGATAAAATTTACAATTCGGTTCCTCAACTGCACGAGCCACATTCCAAGTCCTCAACAGCCACCTGTGGCCACATGGCTGCCATACTAACAGTGCTCATCAAGAACATTCTCATCATCGCAGAAAGTTCTACGGGACAGCGCTGCACTCGTCCCTCCAACCCATCCTCTGCACTGAAGCCAGAACTGCCTTTCTAAAAGATAAATTTGTTTCGGTCACTCCCCTGCCTTAAAAGCCCTTGATGGCTCTGCACTGCCCTCAGAGTTCAAACGCTGCTGCAGTGGATATAATGTCTTTTAAGTGTGCCTTTCCCCAGCCCGCCAGTCTCCTTTACTATTCCTCTGCAAGTACCGAACTGTAAACTGGGCTTCCTAAGCGACTTGCTTTTTCTTGCTTCTCTGCCTTTGCACGTGCGGTTCCCGATGCCTGGAATGAATCCCTGCGCACCTGCACTGAGTGAAACCTAACTCGACCCTCAAGACTCAATCCAAGCGTTCTCTTCACCTCCAAGCCTTCATGGTTCCCTCCTTCCCAGAAGCTGGGTTGAGTACCACTCCTCCGTGTGCATCCCTCTGCCATAGTACGAATCACTCTGAAATGCAATGGTTGGTCTGCATGTCTGTCCCCCTCCGGAAATCCAGTTCTAGGAAAATAAAGATCTGTTTTCCTTTCTCTATCCCCAGCGCTCGGCTTGGAGGAGGCATCAACAAAATGTGAATGGTTTGGGAGACCGCCCCGACGCCAGGATCGGAGGGCCGGGGAAGGGATCTGACACTAATAACTGAGTGAGGAAATCCTAGGCGAGGTTCGGATTTGAGAGGACGAAGGGGGCCAGCCCCCGGGGGTTCACATACCCGAAGTTTTCTTCTCCACCATTTCCACAACACAGCTGACGAAAGAGCCTATTACGCACGCGTACTACATCACCCGCTTTGATAAAGGCATCACTTCCGGCGGCGTGTGCTATTTTGCGCATGCGCAGAATAATTCCAATGCTTAGACTCACTGCCTGATGTTCCCTTGGAGACCAGAAAGCTTTCCGCCATATTTTATATGGGCAAAAGAACTTCCGGCCTTAGTGTGGCTGTGTATTTTGTGGGACCCCTGAAATGGGTCCTTTTAAAGAGGTACATGCCAGTGGTCTTTCGAGAAACGTCATTTTCCTTTGGTCCTTCTTTTGATGCCACCATCACAAAGGCAGCCCCTGGAGCTTCTCCCCCGGGCAGTAGAGATGATGGGCCAGACTCCCACAGAAAGTGGGCGGGCTTGAGTGGGCAATCCCGTGACCCGTCGCCGAAACTTCAACCCCTACTCCCCGGGGCCTCAGACGTCTTGGCCTTCTTGCTCCCTGACACCCGCTCCTCCACTTGTACCCGCTCCGCCTGCCCCCACCGCCTCGCTTTCCAGTCTTCCGCCCCGCCTCCCCAGCACCGCTGAGGCAAGGGCCCGCCTCCGCGGCGTCCTGTCGGACCCGCAAGGGGTCACTTCCCCTCTCCCGGTTTCAATTTCCTCGTGTGTCAGGCGGGCGGTGGGCTGAACTGGCTCGGACCAAAGTCCTCTGCTGGCGATCGCCAGCCCGAGCTCCCGCCCCTCTCCCGCCTCCAGTCCCGGCGCCCCCTCTGCTCGCTCCGCACAGCCCGCGCGCCGGCGCCTGGAGACAATCCTCGCCTTGTCTGGGACGCCGGCATCTAGAGTTTTCTGTAACCTCCGGCTACGCCTTTTTTCCAGGGCGGAGCCCCAACCCTGCTCCTCCTCGCAGTGGGCCGCATAGCAGCCCCGGTCCCCTTCCCAAAGCCCCGCTCGGTAGCTGGGATCCAGGCGCGCAGCCGGAGCGGTGCGGGCCTGTGTGCTGTGCCGGCCCGCCTCCAGCCATGGCCTCCTGGGGCCCTGGACTCCGGCTCCTGCTGTTACTGCTGCTCCTGCTGCTACCGCCGCCTCCTGCGGATTCGGCCTCCGATCGTCCCCGGGGCGGCAACCCTGTCAACCCAGGTGAGACCCCCGGGAGGGCCAAGTGGGCTCCGGGATGACGTGTATGCCGTCCGGGACTTTGAGGGGGCAGCCGGCCTCTCCGACGCTCAGCGCGCTCCTAGGGTCTGAACCGCTCACTCCCCACTCTGAACTAAGGTATCCAGCCTCTCCATGCGAACTGACCCCAAATTCCTGGGTGTCAGTTCCATCCCGCTCTCACTGGGGTCGAAATTTCTCTGGGGGAAGAGTGTCAGAGGGAATTGGAAACAAGAAGTAAGGGACAGTGGCAGAGTTTGAGGGAGGGAAAGGGGCCTACGTGAGTGGAGCGCGTAGGGCACTGAGCTGGGTGAGTGGGTCCCGAATGCCAATTCCCGACTGGTGACAGAGAAGCTTCTGGTGATCACGGTGGCCACAGCCGAGACAGAGGGATACCGGCGTTTCCTGCGCTCGGCGGAGTTCTTCAATTACACAGTGCGGGTGAGGAGAGGAGTGCCCCCCAGGCCGCTAGGAGGGGGCGTTTCCAGCGGGAGGAGTGGGCTGAGGGCTGGATTCCTGGGGCCCCACGGTGAGCCTGGCCAGCCGAATTCCCTCCCTGGCATGGCGGATCTCCCCCACAGACCCTGGGCCTGGGAGAGCAGTGGCGAGGGGGTGATGTGGCCCGAACAGTTGGTGGAGGACAGAAGGTCAGGTGGCTCAAGAAGGAAATGGAGAAATATGCAGACCAGGAGGATATGGTCATCGTGTTTGTGGACAGGTAAAGGGGAGAAAGCGGCGAGGCGAACAGGGGGAGGACGTGAGGGTACTGAGATTTCAAGGAGCTGCCCTGTTCATCCTCCCCTTCCTTGCCAGCTATGATGTGATTCTGGCCGGCAGCCCCGCAGAGCTGCTGAAGAAGTTCATCCAGAGTGGCAGCCGCCTGCTGTTCTCTGCAGAGGGCTTCTGCTGGCCGGAGTGGGGGCTGGCAGAGCAGTACCCTGAGGTGGGCACGGGGAAGCGCTTCCTCAACTCTGGTGGTGAGTGGCAGAGGGCCCGAGGCAGAGAGGCCAAGAGTGGTGGGGTATGGAGTATTCCAGGTGCCTGGGGGCCAGAGAGGGAGTGGGGACAGGTCCGTGGGACCCAGGGAGTCTTGGAGTCAGCACCTCCCCTCCCCCCACAGGATTCATCGGCTTTGCCCCCACCATCCACCAAATCGTCCGCCAGTGGAAGTACAAGGATGACGATGATGACCAGCTGTTCTACACTCGACTCTACCTGGACCCAGGACTAAGGGTGGGGGGGACAGTGGAGGGGGCGCCTGCAGCTCTGTGGGGGTGGCAGACCTCAGGCTGAATGGGAGAGAGCGGGTAAAGGGGCTTTGGGGAAGATGTAAAGAGAAAAGAGTGAGAGATGATGTCCCACCCCCTCTTGAATTAACTGCCGCCTCTCATCCCATCCAGGAGAAACTCAGCCTTAATCTGGATCATAAATCCAGGATCTTTCAGAACCTCAATGGGGCATTAGGTGAGACGGCAATCAGAAGGGGTAATGAAAGAGGCTGCCGCGGTCCTGAATTAAGGAGGGGCTCCTGGTGGGACTGGGGTGGTCCTCAACGCACCTTTATCTCAACTTCGTCAAATATCTGAATGGCTGATAAAATTGCACTGTGCTAACAGTAGTAAAAGCAGTGGCAGTAATAATACCCAACATCTGTGGAATGTACTGTGTGCCACAGCCCTGAGCCAGGGGCTTTACTTCAGTAATTTCACTTAACACAGCAATCCTACGGAGGGGGTTGTCTATGGTTATCCACCTGTTACAGATGAGGAAATTGCCTCTCTGAGGGGCTGGTGACTTGCCCAGGTCACACAGATAGTAAGTGGAGGAGGTCCCCAGGTGGCAGCAGAGAGCCTGGATTCCCCCATATTTAGAAGCACCTGCTGCTTGGCAGCTTCAGGAGAAAGGGAGTTTAAAGCTGGCTTTCTTTCGCAGATGAGGTGGTTTTAAAGTTTGATCGGAATCGTGTGCGTATCCGGAATGTGGCCTATGACACGCTTCCTGTGGTGGTCCATGGCAACGGTCCCACTAAGGTGCCCCTCAGCCCCTTACCCCTATCCCAGGACTGGCCCCACAGTCCCTGCCCTAGCCAGTTCTGACCCCAGCTCCCAGCCCTCCCTCCAGCCCTTCTGAGCAATGGTCCTCCTAGCCCCCGCAGCAGAGGTGCTAGGAGAGGTCCTAAGTGTCCCCTGCTTTCCCTCCCACCCTGTCCCTGTCTGTCTACCTGACCTCCCTGATCACCAGCCGTGGACTTCTCTGCCTCAGCCTCTCCCCGTCTCTTCTAACAGCTCCAGCTGAATTACCTGGGAAACTATGTTCCCAATGGCTGGACTCCTGAGGGAGGCTGTGGGTTCTGCGACCGGGACCGGAGGACACTCCCGGGGGGGCAGGTGAGGAGGGGTGCCAGGGTGGGGCGGGAGAACACACTGAACCAAAAGGTACAGGGAGAGCATGCTAGGCAGCAGTGGAAGGCAAAGCTCCTGAGGACCCCCAAACCCAGCAGGCTTACAGAGGACAGACCAGATGGGGGCCCAGGCTTTCCTCTGAGCCCTGTCATGCATCTTCCAGCCTCCCCCCCGGGTGCTTCTGGCCGTGTTTGTGGAACAACCTACTCCGTTCCTGCCTCGCTTCCTGCAGCGGTTGATGCTCCTGGACTATCCCCCCGACAGGATCACCCTTTTCGTGCATAACAATGTAAGATGCCCTGGCAGCCTCTTGCTGTGGACCCTCCCAAGGGTCCTGCTTCCTACACCCTGTCCACTCCCCATCTTTCCCCTCCCATTCCTCAGGTACCACCTTTTCTGCCCTCTCAGCACCCCTTATTGCCCCCCATCTGTAGGAGGTGTACCACGAGCCCCACATTGCAGACTCCTGGGCCCAGCTCCAGGACCACTTCTTAACTGTGAAGCTGGTGGGGCCGGAGGAGGCCCTGACCCCAGGCGAGGCCAGAGACATGGCCATGTGAGTGAGCCGTGGGCGGGAAGGACCGGTGGGGGTGCAGGGAGTGGGAGGTGGTGGGGTGCCTCCACTGCAGCACCGTTCCCTCTCCATCCACCATCCAGCTTCCCCATGGCCTCGCAATGCTGCCGCCCCATGTGCTGGCCCTCCCCGCCTCTCTTGCGCAGACTACAGAACTTGGGGCCCTGGAGTGAGGGGAAGTTCCACCCACTCTGCAGTCCCCTCCTCCCCCCACCTGCTCGTTTCAACTCCTCCATCTGTGGGTCTGTCACCTCTAGGGACAGTTGTCGTCAGGACCCTGAGTGTGAATTCTACTTCAGCCTGGACGCCGATGCCGTCCTCACCAACCCCCAGGCTCTGCGCCTCCTCATTGAAGAGAACAGGTCATTTGCCTGGCTCAGCCAGAGGGCCCCAAAGTAGTCCCTGATGAGGCCCAGGCTCCTTCCCTGGTAATCGGGCTTGCCTTTTTGCAATTCTCCCTCCACCTGTTCACAGGAAGGTCATAGCTCCCATGCTGTCCCGCCATGGGAAGCTGTGGTCCAATTTCTGGGGAGCCCTGAGCCCCGACGAGTACTACGCCCGCTCCGAGGACTACGTGGAACTGGTGCAGCGGAAGAGAGTGTGAGTCCTGCGGGGCTGCAGCCCTCCTCCTCCTCCCACATGGGCCTGAACGACACCTGCCCCCTCAGCCAACGCCCCAGTTTCAGGGTTCTGATGTGTCTGTGGGGTAGGGACTGACTGTGGAGCTGGACATGAGAGGGTTATGCCCGGCAGTGCTCATTCGGGGACGTGAGAGGGCTTCCTGGCTCAGAGAGTGGGTTGCCCTGAGGGAAGGGGCTCCTGGGATGAACTGGGCAGAATTGTGGGGGCCACCCACCTAGCTGACCCTAGTGTGGGTACCTCCAGGGGCGTGTGGAATGTACCCTACATTTCCCAGGCATATGTGATCCGGGGGGAGACCCTGAGGACAGAGCTGCCGCAGAGGGAGGTGTTCTCAGGCAGCGACACTGACCCAGACATGGCTTTCTGTAAGAGCCTGCGGGACAAGGTGAGCGGGGCAGTCAGGCCCAAGGCAGGGGTGTAGGAGGCAGCCACCCTGGGTGTCCTTCTCACACCCTCCCCCCACTCCAGGGCATCTTCCTTCACCTCAGCAATCAGCATGAATTTGGCCGTCTCCTGGCCACTTCCCGGTATGACACAGACCACCTGCACCCAGACCTCTGGCAGATCTTCGACAACCCCCTGGTAAATGGGGGGCCCCTTGCCCCGAGGGTGCAAATGCCCTTCACTATAGGATGCACACACCCTGGCAGGATCTGCTACTGCCAGGGAGGGGGGCGGTCCAGGGCGTGGGGCTTCCTGGACTGGACCAAATGAAGTGAAGAGGACACACATCCAGGTGCTCCCCTCCGCCCCCCCTTCACCCCCCAGGACTGGAAGGAACAGTACATTCACGAGAACTACAGCCGGGCCCTTGAAGGGGAGGGACTCGTGGAACAGGTGAGCCCCACTCAAGACCCCTGACCACCCTGATGGCCACCGCCCCTTGGGTCCACTGCCTGCATTAGTGGTTTCCAAACTGACTTCCTCGAGGTGCCTTAGGGTTGTCTGCTCAGGCAACATGAAGGCAAACCGACATTTTTGTAAAGGAGTTTGAAAACCACTCTCAGCACCTGGGGCTCCAAGACCTTCCCGCCATTTGTGTTGTTCTCAGCCACTGTTGCTGGCCCAGCCTCTCCCGGCCCAGCCTCTCCCGGCCCAGCCTCTCCTGGCCCATCTCATGCTCAGAGCCCCATTCCCCCAGCTTCTCCCATCTCCTGGCTTCCCTTTCTCTCCCTGCTTTTTCTCGCCTCTGTTGGCGGCGGCTCCATGAGTGTCACCCAGCCCTGTTGTTCTTCCCCCGCCCTGTCCTCAGCCGTGCCCAGATGTGTACTGGTTCCCTCTGCTGTCAGACCAAATGTGTGATGAGCTGGTGGAGGAAATGGAGCACTACGGCCAGTGGTCAGGAGGCCGGCATGAGGTGACCGGGGCTGGAACAGAAAGAAGGGAGGTGCTGGGTCTGATGGAGGGAAACTGGTGTCAGGAGAGGAGGAACAGAGAAGAGTCCCCAAAGGGGAGGGGGCCCACTGGGGGTACCACTGCATTCATTTATTTATTCCTTCATTCAAGAAATCCTTACTGGGCAGGTCCTAAATGCCAGCCACCACTGACCTAGGTGGTGCAGGAACACTGATGGGTTGTGCAGGACGAGCTCTGCCCTCTCACCTGCAACCCAGTGGCGGCAGCAGCAGCCCAGGTGCTGTGGGAGCCACAGGAAGGACCTTTAGCCCAGATGTAGGGGGATTAAGGGACTTCACAGAAGAGGTGACATCTTAGCTGAGAGTTAAAGGGCCAGTGGGAGTGAGACAAGTTAAGAAGTGGTTGAGACTGTTGCAGATGAAGGAACACGGGCTTTAAGGCCTGCAAGCAAGAGGAGGGGGAGGCTGGCGCTGCCCTGTCAGGGGCTCAGTGCCCACTGCCCACAGGATTCAAGGCTGGCTGGAGGCTATGAGAACGTGCCCACCGTGGATATCCACATGAAGCAGGTGGGCTATGAGGACCAGTGGCTGCAGCTGCTGAGGACATACGTGGGGCCCATGACGGAGAGCCTGTTCCCAGGCTACCACACCAAGGTGGGCCACTGCTCCTGCCACCCTGCCCCTTCCACCTTCCCACACGCCAGTGCCAGCTGGAAGTCTCCGTGCTGTACCCTTTCAGCTCCTATAGCATTTGGGGCCCCGTGGAAAAAAGATACTACAGGAGGGCAGCCTTGGGGGGAGCCTGCTTGACTCCTGCAGCCACTCCCCCTCCCTGGATAGGGGCCGTCACCTCCTTAGAAGGCCTCCTGCCTGAGAGCCACCCCTCCAGCCTCTTTTCTCGTGTCCCCATAGACCCGGGCAGTGATGAACTTTGTGGTCCGCTACCGGCCGGATGAACAGCCTTCTCTGCGGCCGCACCATGACTCATCCACCTTCACTCTCAACGTTGCCCTCAACCACAAGGGCCTGGATTATGAGGTGAGCTCCTAGTCCACTTGAGGGTGACCCCAGGGCCCCTACACACACACACACACACACACACACACACACACACACACACACACACACACACACACACGCTTCCCCTGGACCCTGTATCCCTCCCGCTTACAGCCCTGCATGCGGCCCTTGGCCCTCAGTCGCCTTCCCTGCCCCCAGCCTGCCCTCTGCACGTTTCCCAGTTATTTTGCCGATATACTCTCTGGGATCACTTCCAGGCTGGCTGCCGATGTCCCAAACCCTGTGTGTCCCCACCCCCCTCGTCCCTCCGGTCTGCCTCTCATGCCCTTGTATCTGCCTGTCCCCAAACTCCATGTCGGCTCACTCTCCCCTTCTATCCCCTTTTTACCTTCCCAGGGAGGTGGCTGCCGCTTCCTACGCTATGACTGTGTGGTGTCAGCCCCACGGAAGGGGTGGGCGCTCCTGCATCCTGGCCGACTCACGCACTACCACGAGGGGCTGCCCACCACGAGGGGCACTCGCTACATAATGGTGTCCTTTGTTGACCCGTGATACTCAACCACTCTACCAAACCTCTCCTGCCATCGTGCCTTCTTGTGCCCCGCTCCTTGGAGGGCGGTCTGCCTGGCGCCTCGCTTCCTGACTGTACCTTCCGTGTGTCTGGGACTGAATGTGCTGCCTCACCGCCCTGCCACACACACACAGCCCTCTCAGGAAGCTCCGGGAGTCGCCTTGTCCCTCTCCTCAGCTCCCACGGGTTCACGAGAAGAGGGCGTCTGGGGGTTCCTCATGTGATAACTTATTGTTTCTCAGCCTCCCTCCCAATAAAGGAGGATTTATAAGTCGTGAGTGCATTTATCATCTTTCATCTACCTGTTGACCCTGTATCCTTCTTGCCACCCAGAGTAGAGGGAGACCCGGAGTTATTCCAAAGGAAAAGAACAGAGAGGAAAAGGCAGAAGCAGGATGTGAGAACGGTATGGGAGCCTGGACGTTTCCCTGGGTCCCGTTTCTCACTGCCCTTTATTGCCTGAACTGGGGAAGTGCCCGTGAAGGGCCAGACCAAGAAGACTCCTCGTCAGGTTCAGATGAAAGCCAGCCCCCTCTCTTCTCCCTGATTGTCTCATCACTTGATGGCATCTTTCCCTTTATAGGAAGGATGACATAGTCCTGAACTGGGCTCCAGGGACAGTGCTCGGGGAAGGAAGTCTCCCTGAAGGCATGTGTCCTAGGAGGGCAGGCAGGGTGGGGCCTTGTGTGCATCCCAGGATCTAAGCTTCTAGTTAGGCCGTATCAGGAAAGGGGAAGCCTGGTGGGTCATTCCAAGAAAGCTTCCTGGAAGAGAAATGTGAAGTGGCCTTGGAAAAGAGGAGAGACCTCCTGAGAGCAGGTCTTGCTTCCAGCTTCTAGAGGGTCAGCAAGCCCTTGCGGAGACCCCCTTGAGGGGCCCTGAGGACACCCCTTCAGCTTGGTCTTTCCCAGCCTTGCACCAGCCTACCTTCCTGAATTTAGCTCCCAAGTGTTTCCTTGCAGAAGCCTTTTAAAAACCAAACAGGACTGTTCACCTGTCCCGGGACACTTCCTGCCTCAGTCACCTCACTTGTCATCCACATCTTATTCCTGCCTCCTGCCCAGACTGCCAGGAAAACTTGCTCTATGAAACCTGGGGGCTCCGGCCGGTCGCTTGAGTGGGGAGGTCCCCTTACGATGTGTACTGAGCATCTCTCTGGCCAGACTTTTAAGTCCATCTCACCCTGGTCCCCACCACCTTCATCACATGCCCTGTGGACGGAAGTGGGCTGAGCAGAAGAAAACACGTCCTCGTAAGGTGCCTGGACAAGGAAGCCTGCATGAGTGGGACAGAAAGGCTGTGCCAGCCTGAGGGATAGGTCCTGGACATTGGAAGCTGGCTTATCCTGTCTCCTCAGTGGGGCCTTTCATCTACAAACCATCTCTCCTCTGCCAGGCACCAATGAACACATTACCTGACTTCTTGTTGCTTACAGCTTAGGGGAGAACTTACTCACTCACAAAAATCACCATGATGGAGGGAAAGTATTTTATGGTAGGACAGCAAGTGATAGAGGCACCTGATGGGATGTGTCAGACTTTCCTAAAGAGGTGACATTCCCTGACCTGGAGAAGGTACCAGCTCCCACAGGCCTCTAGTCCCTGTTGGGGAGGGCGAGGGTGACAGTGAGAACTGGCCCCAGCCCACTTGGAGAGTGTGCCCACAGCACAGTGGGCCCTCTCTTGGGCTCACCGATCCTTAGCTTTTCCCACAAAGCCCTTCCCGCTGGAAGAGCTCCCCACAGAGTCCTAGGTTGTTCCTTAGGGCCCAGGCCTGGTGACTAAGGGGTTTTCAAGCTGTTCTCACTCATGGCGGGAGCCCTGCCATTCATGGCACACACCACTTTGCCAGACCTGCTGGCTGGCTCCTCACAGAGCTGGGAGGTCCTGACCTCCACAAAGTCCAAACACCTTCCTCACCCCCAGGCTCCTGGCCACACCCCTGCTGATTTCCACTAGCTCAGGCAGTGGTTAACTCTTCCTTGCTGGGACTCTTCAGAGTCTAGTATGTAAGTCTGCAAAGGGGACAGAAAC
The DNA here is from genome assembly GCF_004115265.2 of Rhinolophus ferrumequinum. Classification (NCBI taxonomy): domain Eukaryota; kingdom Metazoa; phylum Chordata; class Mammalia; order Chiroptera; family Rhinolophidae; genus Rhinolophus; species Rhinolophus ferrumequinum. The sequence goes on along the minus strand of NC_046290.1, from coordinate 91,279,234 downwards.
GGGGTGGAACCAGGGGCCAGGGGTCAGGGCCAATGGGTTGGGCCAAAAAAGGGTGTGCTTAAGAACCCATGGTGGCCTCTGTGCGACTCCCCTCTAGAAAATGCATGCCTCCTCCAGCCGCCTCCGCCGGTGTCTCCAAGTGTTCGCTGTCCTGCAATGGGTCTTCTCCTTCTTGGGGCTGGGTGAGTCCCTAAAGCCCTGGACCTGACCCCACACACACACCTGGGGCTCTGCTACCCCGTTACCACGAGGGAGGGAGGTGGGCCAGGGGTCTCCCAGGTCCTTTAAGGAGTGAGAAGGAATTAGGTGGGACAGGGAAGGGAGTCAAGGGGGATATCTGAGACTTACATGCCTGGGTCCTGAGACACCACTCCCCACCCCCACCCCTGTCCTCCAGCCCAGGTGTGCCTGGCCGCTCTGCTTCTTGCATTCCTAAGCCGAGCCTGGATCCTCGTGCTCCTCTACCTGGTCTGGCTCTATGGAGACAGGGACACGCCGCAGGCAGGAGGCCGCCGATTAGACTGGGTCCGCAGGTGGGCCATCTGGAGACATTTCCGGGACTACTTTCCCATGTCGGTGAGGGCCCCCTGGAACAATGTGCTGGGTTGGGGGCCGGGATTCAAAATAGATTCTTCCTGCCCTCATCCCCCAAAGCCCAATTCACCTTGTGCACCCTCTGCCCTCCAGCTGATTAAAACTGCAGAGTTGGATCCTTCCCACAACTATCTCTTCGGCTTCCACCCTCACGGCGTCCTGGTCACCGGGGCCTTCGGCAGCTTCTGCACAGAAGCCACGGGTTTCTCCCGCCTCTTCCCGGGCCTCCAGCCGCACCTGCTCATGCTGCCCTGTTGGTTTTACCTCCCTCTCTTCCGGGACTACATTATGTGCGCTGGTGAGGAGAGGGGGGAGCGCGGCCTCAGGACCCCCAGTCCCCGCTGTCACCTCTAACCTGTCTCTCTCCCGTCTGAGGGCTCCTGGTACTAGCTCTACCTTCCCCGCGCCCTCTTCCCTCTCCTCTCTTCCCGAAGACCCAGGAGTCAGGTCCCCCAGGCTCTGCCTTTCCCCCAGGTTTGGTATCCTCTAACAAGGCCAGCGTCGCCCATCTGTTGTCCCGACCTGGGGGCGGCCAGGTGGCTGTCCTGGCCGTGGGAGGGCCCCTAGAGGCGCTGGAGGCAAAGCCCGGAGCACTGAGCTTGCGGATCCGAAATCAGAAAGGATTTGTAAAGTTGGCGCTGGAACACGGGTGAGGAAGCTGTCGGTGGCCGGAGTCCCAGGACTGCCCTACGCGGGAAAAGCACAGCGCGCCCCGGGCCGGCCGTAATCAGGCGTGCCTCTGCTCCCCCAGGGCCTCCCTGGTGCCTGTCTTCTCTTTCGGGGAGAATGATCTCTTCCAGCAGTTCCCGAACCCGCCGGGCTCGTGGGTGCGAAGGGTACAGGAAACGCTGCAGCCCTTGCTGACAGTGGCCCTGCCGCTGTTCCACGGCCGGCTGGGCCTCCTTCTGCCCTTCCGCAAGCCCATCCACACCGTCGGTGAGCCCCGGCCCGCCCCACCCCACCGCCCGCCCACTGCCCCGGAGCTCAGGGCCCTGCCTGCTCCCGGCGCTGGCCAGTGAAGGTCGCTGGTTGGAGCCTGAAATTCTGGCTGCCGGCCGCGTGCGGCCTCGCCCCCCAGGCTGGCCTTTGACAACTGCCCAGGCCCTGACCCCTGCCCTCGACCATCGCGGCGGGCGGGAGGGAAGGGGACGGGGAGTCGGGGAGATGCCAGCCTCCCGTTCGGTCCACAGTCGGGGCCCCGATCCCAGCGCGGCGGAGCCCGCGGCCCAGCCGGGCTGAGGTGGACGCGCTGCACGCGCTGTACGTGGAGAGGCTCACGCAGCTGTTCGAAGAGCACAAGGAGCGCTACGGAGTCCCTGCCGACAGGCACCTCGTCCTCACCTAGACGCGCCGCTGTCTCCAAGTCCCTCCCCTGCCCTCGCAGTGACTGCGGAAGGGGGAGTGGGATTAAAGACTAGAACAGACCTGGTGTTTGTGTGTTTGTGCACGGCGGGGGAGGTCCGCGCGCGCGCGGAGCAGCCCACCCCAAACCCCAACCCTTGCCCCTGGCCGAGGCTCCAAGTGGCCTTGACACTCCCGGAGACCTGCAAACAGACAGTCGGAGGCCTGCTGGTCGCACTGGAGATCAGACAGTCTCTTTTGGGCTTCTGGCCCCAGACAGCAGCAGGGACTCAGTCCGCGCGGGCTCTCCAGCCTCTGCACAGCAGCTGCAGCACCGCCCTAGACACCTCCTCCCGCAGCCAGACCTGCCCCTCCGCCAGCCCAGACTCAGGAAATTCAAAGACCAGTCTGAGAACAGCCTGGAGACGTCAGGATCCGAGGATCTCCGCATCCACATAACACACACACACACACACACACACACACACACACACACAATCCTGGGAGATCCCAAAGGCTTGGTTCCTTGGGCAAGAAAGCCTTCCTTCTCAGTTGCGTGGGGAAACCTTCATCATTTGTCCTCCAGGTCCTGGATCCCTGCTGGCAGAGGGGGAGATACTGAGATAGGAGTCTCCACCTTCCCGCTGCCCTCCTGCACCATGAAAACGCTGAAGAAGCAGTGGGCTCCTACCAATACATGCTCACTTTCCTCTTCATGGGTGAGAGGAGCCAGAGAGGCATGGGTACCTGGGGCCTGAAAGGGGAGAAGGAACTAGACAGGGAAAGGCTGGAGCTCCACTTGGATACCCAAATGCAAAGGGTAGGGCAGAGGGCCAGATGTGGGGCTGGGGATGGCCCAGAGTATGATCCTTGAAGGTGGAGGAGAGGAGCCATGGATGGAATGACCCAGTTTCGAAAGTGAATCTGTTTTTCTTTCTCATCTTTCACCTGGGCTCTTTCTTCTCCCTTCTTGTCTTCTCCCTCCTCTTCACGCCTCCTTGGTCGTTCTCGGTTCTCTACTTGTCAAGGCTCTTCCTGGACTGGGACACATCCAACCAAGGTGAACGCTGGACAGGGGCCTAGGTAGTGAGAGATGGCAGATGGGTGCTTCCAGGGCTACTTTCACCCACATATCTCTGTCCCAAGGTGGAAGGTGGTCTGAGTGAGATTAGTAACTGGACCATTTGGAAACACCTAAGGGATTATTATCTTATCAAGGTGACAGGTTACCCTCCACAGAGAATCTCTGCCTCTTCCCTCTCCCTCACTTCCCCTACCTATTCCCCCCTCCCTTTGTTGGAACCTCAGCCTTGCTGCCTAAGCTCAAGCAATGGGGCAGGGGGTGGAGTGGTGTTCAAGTGTGGACGCCTTGTGCCCTTGGCTCTATCCTAGCACCTTGAGCTCTGAAGTCTGTTGGGGTGGAAGGCAACAACTTTTCAGCTGGTGTTCTGCCTTCTATGCCTTCTTCCTCTCATGCTGCCCAACACCCCAAAGCTGGTGAAAACAGTGGAGCTGCCTCCAGACTGGAACTACGTATCTGGCTCTCACCCACATGACATCACGTGCATCAGAACCTTCTGTAATTTCTCCATGGAGAGCAACGGCTTCTCCCAGCAGTTCCCTGGGCTTCGGCGCTCAATAGTTGGTTTGGCCAGACTCTTCCACTTCCCAGACTATCGAGAGTACGAGACTACCATGTCGTGTGCTATGGTGAGCCCCCACCTGAGTGGGAGGAAATGCCCGCTGGCCAGGGTGACCCCCACCCACCCACCTCAGAGAACTGGCCTGAACACTGGCCAGGCTCACAGTGGGTGTCAGTGAATAGTTTTGGAGCAAGTGGCCTGCAGTGTCCTTGCTGGGACAGGCACCGTAGGACACACAGACATGGGCACCGTGGGTAAGGGAGTTTGGAAGGAATGGGATGTGGTGCTCATCCTCCAGATACTACTGTATTTCCCCCAAAATAAGACCTAACTGTACAATCAGCTCTAATGCATCTTTTGGAGCAAAAATTAATGTAAGACCTGGTCTTATATTATTTTTTTGCTCCAAGAAAATAATATAATTGCTCCAAAAGATGCATTAGAGCTGATTATCCAGCTAGGTCTTATTTTTGGGAAAACAGGGTAAAGGGTGGGGTGAGGGGCTGGGGAGCTAAGGAGGGGGTGGAGACTGCTCCCCACCTCCTCACGCCTGCAGGAATGTGTTCCGTGAACCGCCAGAGCCTGGACTTTATTCTGTTGCAGCCCCAGCTTGGTTAGGTCGTGGTCATTGTGGCTGGGGTGCCCAGGAGCCCCTGTATGCAATCCCAGGGGAGCATCACCTCACTCTCCAGAATCGCCAAGGCTTTGTACACCTGGCACTGAGGTATGGGTGAGTGGGGTGCAGGTGCCCAATCTGGGTCTGCTCTGAATGGTCAAACTTCACAATGTGTCTGGGGAACTCTGTCCCTACATATCCAGCTTCCTGCAGGTGGGACTATGTGTTCCCAGAGCCCATTGGGCCCTGTACCTGGAGGGTGCTCATGTCAGCACTTGAGTGCTTACTCTGTGCCAAGCACTGTGTCTCCTTTCCAGCCTTCCTCGCACTCCAACAGAGGCAAGTTCTTAGTGCAAATAGCAGGACTCTTCAGCTGAGGCCTTTGGCTCAGAAGCGCAGGCTTCAGATCCCTCTCTGACACTATCCCAAAGGCAAGACCTTGGGCGTGTTTCTTTACCTGTGAAATAGAGTTAATACCTGCCTTGCAGCGATACAGTGGTAGAGCTGGGTGAGGAAACACGAAGGCCTAGGACACATTGTGTCTCAGGAAATGTGAATCCCTTCCTCCACATCTTTCTTTGTAGCCATCATCCTTTGCTTGAAAGGCCCTGGGAAATGGAACCATGAAGTATGGGAGGGATTTGCTGCTCTGTAGGGCTCCCGCCTTGGGGGACTCCAACAGCCTGACCTGACCACCCCTCTTACATGTTGTCGCCCATCCCCAGGGCGTCCTGCAGCCTATTTACTCCTTTGGGGAGAGTGATAGATTCACACTTAAGTGTTTTGCCACAGACTCCCGGCAGCATCAGGGCCAGACCACCTTCGAGAAGCTCAGAGGCATTGCTTCTCGCACCTTCTGGGACCACGGTCCCTTCTCAGACAACTCCTGGGGACGACTGCCCTTCCCCGTGCCCATCACCACTGCAGGCGAGTGCCCATCTCCAGGGAAGAAAGGTGCTGTCAGCCGTATGGGCAGGAGAGTCCTCTCTCCTCCTCTGTCTCCCCTCTCCCTGCAGCGGGCCACCACATCCCAATGCCCCCACCCCCCGAGGAGGAAGTTGACCACTAGCACATGCTCTGCACGAGGCTCTGGAACAACTGTCTGAGGAGCACAAGGCAAGCTGTGGTGGCCCTGCTTCTACTCACCTCATCTTCGGGGAGCCCCGGCCTTGCCCCTGCCCTGTAGCCCCTGAGACCCCCACCTACCTACTGCCATGTTCTAGCCCTCCCATAAAAGCTCGTTCTCTCCCACCACTACTTTGTAGAACCAGAGGCCCACAGAGCCCACGCTCTTGCTCTGGGCGTGAGCACACCCCACATAATGCCCCATCCAAACATGCTACGAGTTGCTGCCTTACCTTGGGTATCAGAACCCTGAATTCTCCTTCCAGTGAGACTTAATTCTTCTGCATGATCTTGCATAAGCCTCTTCCCTTTGCTGGGCCCTTTCTCCCTCTGTAAATGAAGGCATCTGCTTAGCTGAGAGCTGTAGGACATTCGGACTGAGTTGGGGGAGGCTGGCTGCCAGGAGGGATAGGCTTTGGAAGGTGAGCAGGATTCAGGTAGCTGGAGAAGTTAGGGTGGATAGTGGGATACCATGAGCAAAAGCTGAGCTTGGTCAGGGGGCCGGACAGTATGGAGAGTGGAGCAAAGACGATTAAGTACATAGCTTGCTTCTGCCCCTGTTCCCCATCATTTAAGTTTTCCTGGGGCTGGGAGAACAGACGAAGCAAGGCTTTCTTTTACCAGCATTAAGCCCTACTGCAAGCGCAGCGTTAGGTCGCCATTAACTCATTTGCTCAATCAGCATAGGACTATTGTGAAGATTAAATAAGATTTAAGGGGCTTAGAACAGAGATTGGCAAAATATGAGCCAATGAGAGTTTCCTATCATCATCACCATCGTTATTGCAAGCATGGCATCCGTCAAATGAGAGGGTCCAATTGAGCCGTCTAAGGGTCCGTTCTAGCATCCTCTGACTTTCGTCAGCCTTTTTTGCTGACTCGCTTTGTGTCTGTATCCGAGACTTGAGTAAGAATAACTTGCTGGAATGTAATTAGAATGCAACTATATTTGTCTCCCACTTTCCTATAAAATTTATGCAGTGGAAGAATTTTCTCTTGTCCCTGGATAAAAAACTGGGCAATCCCATGACTTACCTGGGTCATTTTCAGGTAATAAGTTCTATATTCACTTTTTGTTTGTTTGTTTGTTTGTTTCGGGTGTACAAAACAATGTGACAGACATTTACACCTCTCCCAAAGTGATATATATTCACTTTAAGCTAGTACGTGGAAATGTTTAGTTCGTGTAGTAATCAACACTTGGATCTTCATCCAGGGGTAGGAATTTTCCCCTCTCCAGCAGGGGCTGGCTACAAGCGGGCTGCCTGCTTACCCAGAAGTGGCAGCTGAGGAAGGTGGAGTAAAAAGGGGTGAGGTTGACCTCTTTCCTCCCCCTCTCCCTTGCAAGTTGCTGTTCCTGATCTTCTTGGAGTTGAAGTGTGGGGCAGAGGAGGGAAAAGGAGCCCAGAAGTTCTTGACTGCACTGTTGTAAGATAGCAATGTGTTTTCTGGGCCTCCAGATCTTCGAAGGCTTTTCCTCCTGGGTACTCTTATGGATTCTTCGGAGTCTACCCTTTAAGTCCTTCTGGCAGCTTCTGTACTTTCTCTGCTTCATCATCTGTCCCTGGTTTTCTCCCCGTGAACTTGACATAGGTTTCTCGGTAGAAGTTCCTTCACTTTTCTAGTTTGACACGTGGGGAGGGACGGAAAATACCAGCTCCGGCCTTGAGCGTCCTCGGCCCAGATACCCGTAGACTGTAGGCTGGCCTCTATGCAGCCACCTGTCCTTCCTTCTATCCTGGATAGAACATCCAATCAGCCACAGTCTGGCCACTAGATTTCTCCAATGACCACATCCCCCAAACGCTGGGACACGCCAAGCTCTTTGTGTCTTGAAGCCTCTTGTCACTGATCTTGTCAAGTAACACTTGCCTTCTGGGAATAGGGCTTGTAACACTCTCTAAAAGTCCTCGCCAGTACTCGTCTCCTTCATCTCCAAACTCTCTGATCCTTGTCGTGAATGAGGGGCTCAAGAGTCACTTCTCAACCATTTACTTGGAAGATGTGGAATATGGTCTGGTCTGGCCCCTTCTGGAACGGAGGACCTGCGGACTGTATCTTCATGCTTCAATCCAAACGTCAGTGTTAGCATCCTGTGGGTTTTTCTTTGGGTTATTCCCCTGGGGGGAAGGGCACAACAGGCCGCCAAGAGCTGGGAGTGTGGGGATTATTAGATCACTGTGGGCCTTCCTCCAAGAAGGCCCCTGCTCTTCTGTTTCCCTGTGAGTGGTGGGTGCCTCTCTCTAGGACTCTGAGGTTGCGTTTGGTGATAGGTGAGGAATGGGACCTTTGTGTGAGACTGGGGGGCAGGAAGGAAGGGGCTTTATTCCTTATAAGGCCCCTGTCTGAAATCTATGACCAATGAAGTTGTGCGGGGTGGTTGGGGGAGTGGATTGGCCTGAGGCAGCCACGAAGTCTAGTTAAGAGATAGGGTTAGCCCAAGAGGCAGAGATAGGATCAAAAGGACAAAGTGCTCCTAGTATCTGTGGAGCCAGTAGGACAAGGTTTTCAGGAAAGATGCCAGGTCTGATCTTGGAGAGAGGAAGAATCGGGAGGGGACATTATCCTCCATGAGGAAACATCTTGGTTAAGGGAGAGACCACAACATGAACCGGAAAGGTACAGGAAGGTTAAGATGGGCCTTCTGTCTCTGGAAGAGAGACTCGGCATCCATATGTGGCTGCTGGGGATGGGGTGCGGGAAATAAAACGTGTTGTTACTGCTGAGGGTCATGGAAAGAATGTGTGGGGCAGAGGAAGATGGAAACACCCCTGGACACCAATTAATATCCCTCCAGGGTCCACTGGGGCAAGATGAGTGCCACTTCCCTATTCATCATGCCAGCTTGGCATCCTTCCTGTGAACTGTGACAGGCTGCAGGCAGCCTCCTTCCACCACCATCCACCTTCTTCTGGAAAGGTGTGCATACCTTTCCAGGAAGCCAGGCAAGACTGGGAGAAAGCCATGGGGTGCAGGAATCCTTGCCATGACTCCCACACTTTTTTGAGCCTCCCCAAGCAATGTCTGCTGTCATGCTCTGATCCTGGCCTCGCTGAGGCCAAGGTTCTCTGGTCCCCGTTTTCCTCCTGTCATCTGGCTTTCCAGCCCTCCCTCATCAAGCATCCATCTTGGATGAAACTTGGTCTAAGGAGCTGGAGCCTCGTATGGAGAAGTGTGGAGAGTCCAGATGCCAAGTCCACGTCCCACACCTCCCACCAATCTATGCAGACCCCAGACCACAATGTCCAGGCAAGGGGCACAGCCTGCTAGCCTGGTGAGACACTCAGAATGGCCTTTTGTACATTAATTAAAATGTCCCCACAGCTGCTGTCATGTGGGTTCCCCCTAAGTCCCATATTGGAACTAAATCCCCTGTCCGTTTGGCCGTTGGGCTGAGGTTGGCTGATAGGTGTCAGGCCCCGGTCAACACTGGAGCCCCTAGTCGGAATCAAGACTCTAAACAGGATGAGCTTGAGCCCAGGCCCCAGTGCAGGGACCTGGCGCTGCTGGCTCCAGTCTCCAGGTCCTAGACTCTCACTAAGAAATGTGCCACATGGCTGCACTGGTGCTGTGACAATGGCCATTTATTAGGAACAGAAATAGGACAGAGTTGGAAGGCACATATTTCAAGGGGAGACTTGACACAAAACCTGGGTTTGAGGACCCAAAGTGGCCCATGACTATCTTAGCGCCATGGGGGAGCAGCAGGGAGAAGGACCCACTGAGTGGTCAGAGGGGAAAATGGCACCCATCTCTGAGTCCCACAGACCTGGCTTTGAATCTCAACTACTGACCCTGACCTTGGCCAAGTCACTTAATCTTTCCAAGCTTCAGTTTCCCCCTGGTCATGGGGCTACCTACTTCCGATTGTGGGTTTTATTGAAACTTTTTATTGAAATACAACACAGAAATGTTCACCAATCACAAGGCACAGCTCGAATTTTCACCAACTGAACATACACAGAGTTATTCTGAGACGTGAATGAGACGCACGCACCCTCGTGGGACAGCTGCACAGATAGAGGTCTTTGTTTAGCTTGAGGAAAACTGTCATCCACTGGCTTCCCACCACTCTCTACCCTTGAATTTCTCTCCTGGGTGGGTTCCCACTCAGCCACGATGCAGCAGGAGGAACCATCTAGAAGGTTTTTTGGAGAAAGAGGGAAAAGGCCAGCACTGCAGAGGGCTGGGGCAGGGAGGAGCCCTCAGAACTGGTAGAGGAGTCAACCCAGCAGGCCAGAGGAGATTCTGGCAGGTTAGGCATCATTGTAACTGTTTCAGAAGATCCAGACCGGACAGTGAGAATCCTGCGCCATCCCATTCACCCTCCACCCATGCAGACCCTAATGTGCTTTGGGACCCTGGCCGTCACCTCTTAGAGGTGGGCTCCTTCTGCTGGGCCTTCCTCCCAAGCTCCACCCTGTGGGTGCTCCCCACCTGCTCATCCCTCTGGCTCTGAAAAGTCAATCTATCTACAGGCAGAACATGGTGTCTGTGTATCCAGTGAGCTCCGTATACTGAACTGCCTGCGTCCACCAGAGGTTATCCCTGCTCAGGTACACACCGGAGGTGCCAGAATCACCATTGTCTCCTTCCTCTCTCCCTATCTTCCAGAAACCAAGTCATACTTTCTGGACTCTTCTATTTTCCTTCTAAGTAGTTTTTAGCTTCTTTCCTTACTCCATGCTCCCCTCCCTCCCATGGATCCCTCTGGGAACACTCCTCAGAAATCAGAGGTCTTGCCTTTCATTTTCCATCTAATGCATTCTCATACTTTTTCTTAAAATACTGTTTTCATCATGTCCTTCTTCCTACTCACTGTCACTAGATCCTCATCATTAGAAGGTGTGAACTCCTCAGCAAGCATTCGAGGAAGCCCACAACCAGAGCCCAGCCAGCCCCGTTTCCCATCCAACCTTAATTTGCTCTCCTTCCTAACCGGAGTTCTGCCCACCGTCCTCAGAACTCCTACCATCAAGTCTCAGCTCAGCTCCAGTATTTAGCACTTAATAGGCGTAGACCCTGGTGGACTCAAATGACTTCTCTAAGCCTTAGTCCCCTTCACCGAGGTCATCACTATGAGCTTTAGATGAGATGTGTATGTAAAGTGTTTCACACAGTGCGTGGTAAGATGCTTAATAAATGTTAGCCATTATCACTATTATCTCACCCACCTCTTTTCCACAAAATTTTTGCCTGACCATATCACAAGAATTACATTATATGATGACATTATATGAACCATCACGTTATGCAAACCATTGTTTTGTTTCACCAACATATGGCTTGTTCAATATCTTTTATCTCATATTATTAAACACCAGTATTGAGGCCAGGAAGTGTGTCTGTTGGTTTGTGCATTTTCACTGTGTCATGGTGGTCACGATGTCTGGTGCATGGGGAGTGCTGAAACAAATGAAGTGAGTCCAAGAGACCTACTGCAGAGGACATCAGCCATGTGGTTTGTAGGTTGTGCCCTGCATCAAATACCCAGCTGGGGGTGGGAGTGAATGGGGGTTTCCTTCACAGAGCTGGAAGTAGGGCTGTATCCATCATGGAAAGAAAGGATGCTAAATTAGAGTCCTAGGGCTGCCATAACAAAGTATCACTCAGTTGGAGACTTAAAACAACAACAATTTATTGTCTCACCATTCTGGAGGTCAAAATCAAGGTGTCGGCAGGGCCCTGCTCCCTCTGAAATCTGTAGGAGAGAAATCCTTCCTTCCCTCTTCTAGTTCCTGGGGTTGGTCATCAATCCTTGGGTTGCAGCTGCATCACCCCAATTTCTGCCTTTGTTGTCAAGTGGCATTCTCCCCCTGTGTCTGTGTCCAAATTTCCCTCTTCTTATAGGATACCAGTCATATTTGCTTAGGACCTACTCTTATTCAGTGTGACTTAATCTTAACTTGATTACATCTGCAAAGAACCTATTTTGAAATAAGGTCACTTTCACAGCTACTAGGAGTTAGGACTTCAACATACTTTTGGGGGGAATACAAGTCAACCTTCAACAGGTGCTTTTTAAAAATTCACACTAAAGCATCGTCTGCTTGTGCCTGGAGTCTGCATCCACCTAGAGGTGGTCTTTGTGCAAATTAGAAAAAGAGTGCTCCATGTGGTGGTGGCAAGCATTTGCCAGGGGATCTTCTCTTTGGAAAAGTGCACGTGCCAGGTACACAGATAGAAGATGGATCTCTCCATTGCCCTGAAAACTCTATTCTATTTTCAAGAGGCCTGGGCCCCACGGTAAAGAGCCATTAAGGAGCTTCCCTCTACCATTTCTCCTCCCGTGTAGTTGCATAATAAGCTCCAACGCTGCGTGATTTCTGCTGGTGATCTGGAAGAGTGACTATGAAGACTTACATTATGAATTAAAGAAGCCTTAGGAGCTCAGCTCGTCACCTCCTCCTAGGGCTTCTTCCCTCTATGTCATCCTCCACGTGGCCACCAGAGGGCGGCCTCTACTCATAAGGCAAATTTGTCTCGCTTAAAACCGTCCCCAAGCCATTCCCTGCCTACAGGATGGGTGCAACCCAGAGCTGCTTGTTGTTGCAACGCAGGCTGTTTCTCAACTCTGGGCTTTGCTCAGGCTGTCCCCTCCCACTGGAAGGACCCTGCTTTTCTTTATCATGTTGTCATGAGGGGCGGCCTGCAGGGTCTCAGCTCCCCACATAAGAATGCAGGACATGGTGAGGTCAAAAAGGAACACCCAGGGAGCCATAGGTAGGGGAGTCATACCACTATACTCTTGCTGGCAGCTGGGTTGGAGAAACAGGAAGCAGGAGCCACACTGTTGGCAACCCTCACTGCACCGCTTGCAGGCTCAGCCACCATCTCCTTGCTAGCCCCCATTTTTCTGCTAGCGTAGCCACGGCAGTTATATTCGTGGCCAATGGCTCACTGGTTACAGCTGACGGCCAACCAGCCACAGCTGATGGCCATTTGATCACAGTCGATGGCCATTTACTACCTGAGCCAGCACCTTTCTATATGAGGCCGAGAGCCTGGAAACTGCTTTTTGGGGCTCTGTCCCCACACATGTGGAGGGGAATTTTTAAGACTCAGTTCAGGTTCCACTTCCGGGATACCACACCTCCCTTGATTTGCCCATCTGCCAGTCTGGTTCCCGCATCTCTTCTCCTGTATCGCTGTAGCTCTTCCTAAAGATCTATCATGATCCTTCTGTGTCGTTTTAAAACACTAGTTTACCCCAAAAGCTGAATAACTTGAGCATCAATAAGGATGATAACCGCCTTGGCTCACACCACATGAAACAGGTTTGAAATCCAGGAGTTCTTAATGGCTCTAAAAATAATAGTTGATCATCGTTAAAGGATGCTGGGGAACCAACTCGTTATCTTGAAAATTCACAAATAAAGGGAAATTTTAAAGCATTTATCCTCTTTCCTTCACAAACTATGCCTCAGAGTAATCATAGTAGAGGAGAACAAGTTTCCTTTCATAGGTATTCCAGCAAGTAAAAAAGAACAAAAATGAAAACCCAGAATGACAGAATAAGAATATCACCATTTTACAAACCCTGATAACTGATTAAAGTTTTGAGCATCCATGTCTGATAAGATTCAACAAGATAATCAGATCTGAGCCTTTGGTGGAAGAATGCAGCATGACCTGTGAAACAGTCTTTCCAAAAAAGTACAACCTGACTTTTAGCAAGAAATTTAACGTGAACCACATATATAATTTAAACTTTTCTAGTAGTAACCACTTTTAAAAGGTAAAACAAAACCAGTGGAATTAATTTTAATGTTTTATTTAGCCCAATATGTCCAAAATATTATTTTAATATGTAATCAATATAAAAATAGTAATGAAACAGTTTACATACTTTCTTTTTGGACTGTCTTTGAAATCCGGTTTGTATTTTACAGATAGAACATATTTCAATTTAGACGCTAAACATCCATTAGAAATGCTTGATCCATATTTAGAGTTTATAAAATTCACAAGTGAAAAGTAGATTCCTAATTGAAAAAGTTGTTCTGAGCCTACTTAAAAGTTTTCCAATAACTGAATCAATTATCTGTTTTAAAATTTAAATTACTATAATTCAAAGTAACTGAAATAAAAAGCTCAGTTCCTCAGTTGTGTTGATACATTTCAAGTGCCCAATAGTCATGCATGGCTGATGGCTGCCACATTAGACAGGGCAGGTAGATCCACAGACTACAGAACAAACAGAGGAGAGAGGAATATAGTAAAAATCATCAAGGAGGTGTAACTAGCAGAAGACAGATGGTGGGGACATTTACAGGACCAAGATTCATTTTTTTTTTCAATAAATAAATTGCAAAAGAGAAAGATGGAAGGGAAACTTATAGAATAAAAGAAACTTAAAATATATGTCAATTGTATCAGTTACCTCTTGCTGAATGTATAATTACCCCCAAACCAAGCAGCTTACAGCGATAAACATTTATTATCACACAGTTTCTGAGAGAGAGGCTTAGCTGGGAGATTCTGGCCTAAGGTTATCAAATTGCAGTCAAGCTGTAGACTAGCACTACAGTATCTGAAGGCTCCGCTGGGGTTAAAGGATCCACTTCCAAGTTCATTCATGTGGTTGTTGACAGGCCTGCATTTCTTAGGATTGGATTGAGACCTCGGTTCTTTGTCAAGTGGGTTTCTCCCACTTGGGCTATCTGAATTTCTCAAGACTAGGCAGCTGGCTTGCCCCACAGTGAGTGGGGCGGGGTGAGATGGGGAGAGAAATTATTTTAGGTATGTGTTTTAGTCTGCTCAGGCTGATGTAACAAAATACCACTTCTGGAGGCTAGACATCTATGATCAAGGTGTCAGCAGTTTCTGGTGAGAACAATCTTTCTGGCTTATAGACAGCCACCTTCTCTCTGCCTCCGCACAAGGCCTTCCCTCTGTGTGCGTGGAGAGAGACATCTCTTGCCCTTCTTCTATAGAGACACTAATCCTATAGGCTTTGGGTCCTTCCTAAAATTACCTTCCTAAAGCCCCTATCTCCAAATATAGTCACTGTAGGCATTAGGGCTTCAACATATGCATTGGGAGGATGGCATAATTCAGTCCATATCAATGTGATAATGATATTTAAATGATTTACTGAAATAGTTACCAGTGAAATGTTATGATGTCTGAAATTTGTTTCAAAAATTTGTTTCAAAATATTAGGAAAGGTGGGAAATAGCGTTATGAGTTGAAGCAGATACCAGGCCAATGGGGCTTCCTTATACAGCACTGTTCTATGTTTGTGTATGTTAGATATTCTCCAGAGTAAAAACGTTTGGTTTTGTTTGATGGCCCGCTACCCTGAGAGCAGAAGTGGAATCAGCTAGACCCATAGAAGATGACACTAACGCTTGCTTAATAAATGAACAGACATTATAGCCAGAGTTGATTTATGGGGATTGTAAAGAGGAATCTGTTGGCTGGGGGAGAGAAGATATGAAACTTCAAGTACTTGTAAGCACAGCAGTCACAGCTAACCTTTAGAAATGAAGCTAAGTTTGGGCTTGGTTTGGGGTTAGTATACCAGGAGTCTGGTTTGATGGCTACCCAATCGGGGGACCTTTGATAAATATTCAGTCTGGTTTCACTCTATCCTACTGCAGAAATAGATTGAAATCACTCATTCATTCATTCATTCATTCATTCATTACACATTTATTAAGCAACTACTATGTGCCAAGACCTGAAGTAAGTATCAAAGATACTTATATAAAGATAACTGTGATGTCAACCCTGTTCTGAAAGATGTCTATGGTCAAGCTCAATGGTTTTCTGTCTTTCTATCCCCTGATTCATGGAGTTTAGCGTCTGACAGTCCTGGAAGAAGAATAAACAAGAGAGGCTTCAGTTACGTCTGAATTCCAGTGTACAAGCTATAAGGTGTGACCAAACAATATAATGAATGTTTAAATTAAAAAAAGATTATTACAGTAAAAGACACACTGCCATGAACCCCCCTCAAAATACTTACCCTCGCTTCAAACACACTTATACCATCGTTCTTGCCACTTTCTGAAGTAGTTCTGGAAGTCCTCTTTCGTGAGTGTCTTTAGTTACGCTGTCATGGCTGCCTCCATGTCCTGAATCATTTTGACTTTGGGGAAGAGGCAGAAGTCACAAGATGCCAGATCCGGTGAATAAGGTGGATGAGGACACACCGTAAAGTTTTCATTTGACAGAAATTGCCGTACCATGGAGCATTGTCATGATGGAGGATGTTTTACGGCACACTTGAAAACACACCTTCTCTCACCTGTAGTTCACACCCAACTGACTGCACTGAACAAGTTGAAACGTGTCACACACTGTTACTAAGGTTCAAGGCGCCACTTCCCTTATTGAAGATCCCTGCCTTTCTGTTGGATGGCACTCGGCAGCAGCATTCACCGTATTTTGTGATCGCAGCGGAAAAGCTTCATGTCACACATCGCTTTTGGTACAGCAATTTCAGTCAAATAAAAACATGATGGTGTGTCTTCATCCACCTTATTCACCGGATCTGGCACTGTATGACTTCTGACTCTTCCCCAAAATCAAAATGACCATGAAAAGTATATGTTTTGAATCGATTCAGGACATCGAGGCAGCCATGACAGCACAACTAAAGACACTCACGAAACAGGACTTCTAGAACTGCTTCAGAAAGTGGCAAGAACGATGGTATGAGTGTGTTCGAAGTGAGGGGGAGTATTTTGAGTACTTTGAATGGCAAAGTATCTTTTACTGTAAATTTTTTTTTTAATTTAAACACTCACTGTATTTTTTGAGCACACCTCACATAATGCACCCCATTTGGAAATTGCTGCTCCAGTTGGCTAAATCATAACAGCGACCTACCATTCATTGAACTTCTATGCTATGCTAGGCACTTTACAAACATTATCTTATTCTATCCTTACTGGAAGTTAGGTGCTAGGCCCTCTTTACAGATGAGGAATCCATGAGTCACCAGTAAGTGTGTGGCATCTGGGACGTTTTGCCTTCTGGGGTGATCTGATTCTTTTCAGTGCTATAATTCCGAGTAAGTCTTTTAGGAGCTCACTGGCTCTGGGACTTTGGGCCAATTATTCAACCCTTGGATCTTTGCAAATGATCCTATCTGTAAAATGAGCTTGGCATGAAGGTTGCATGACATAAAGCATGCGAGGTATCCAGCTCAGTTCCCATAGGGCACTTCTGTATCTTTCCTGCCCTCATCCAAGTGCAGATGTGCCATAGATAGCTGGAGACATCCTGGAAAGTCAAGACCTGACTCATAGATTGAGGAATTGCCCAGGTAGAGGAGGGGTCGCTGTATCGGGGGAGGGCAGGGGACTAAGCCTTGGGAGGAGATGGATCAGAGAGAAAAACACTCAAAACTCACAAATCTGGAGGAGGAAGTCCTAGTCACCCAGAATCCCAGATGCAGAGGTGTTCAGAACACCTGGGAAGAAGATCCAAGGTGGTCTGCTGTGGGGGAAGGGTGGGAAAGGGAGAGGCAGATGGGGAGGGCCCTGAAGTAAAGGATGGGCCCAGCTGAAATGACAGGGACCAAGGGTACCACTCTGCTGACAGTGAGGCATACTTGGCTCAGAGGGAAGACAAAAAATAGGCTTGCACAAATAAAAGGCCCAAATAGACAAGCCCAGCATGAGAGTCAAAGCAAATACTCAGAACTCCCAGGTACAAGACAGTGTTCACAAAATTTAGAGTGACTAC
This sequence comes from Rhinolophus ferrumequinum, assembly GCF_004115265.2. Lineage (NCBI taxonomy): Eukaryota > Metazoa > Chordata > Mammalia > Chiroptera > Rhinolophidae > Rhinolophus > Rhinolophus ferrumequinum. The sequence continues at coordinate 91,262,215 of NC_046290.1, read as the reverse complement.
TGGAAATCTCCAGCATTAATAGTACTGACATCTGCTTCATGCTTTATACTTTGCAAAGTGTTTTCACAAGGTAAATTTGACCTCTGACGGGTAAGTGGTCTGTAGGGTCTGAGTTGGTAGTCAGTGTACTTGACAGTGTCCCTTGCCAGCTATGGGACCTAGTCCAAGTCATGGAACCTCTCAGGACCCACTTTCTTCATTTATAAAGCAACTAAACAATTCCATTCATCCTACAGTGTTGTGAAGAATTAAACCACAGTGCTTTATCAACTTTCTAGGTGGTTCTGGTGGTTCATATATCACCACCAGTAGGGGTTACGCGGTGGCTCTGGAACACAGGTCTGAGAAGCCAGGCTCTCACCTTTCAACTAGCAGATCACTCTTCCATCCCCAACTGGCCTTGACCTTGGTCCATTTCAAAGCATGTAGCACAGAGTGATGGCCTACCTCCCTGAATCCTTCGATCGCTTAAGGATGCTGAATGCCTGTTGCTCTCTCTTGCTGGGAGAGTTATCTTTCAATTTCTTACTACCACTGCCCCTATCCTCTAGGGCAGTCAGGATGGAGAAGTCTGAGCATGATGATTTTAGAGATGTCACAGGCCCAATGAGCAGTGGCATCTTATTCTGAGTGACTTGGACATGAAACTTTGGGGAAATTAAGTCTGATTGAGAGAATTGGAAGTTGGTGAATGTTGGACCAATCCAAGAGCTTCTAATGAAAGAAAAGAAAAGGAAGATTCTGGTGAAAGGGGAGGGATTAGAATGTGATTGCATCTCCTTTCTGCCATTAGTGACATCTTCCTCCAACACCTTTTTACCTTTTTGAGGTGTTTTCCCACAATTGAGCACATTCCACTTTACCTCAGTTTTGTGAGATGTGCCCTGTGTTAGCAGTTTCAAAAATCAGAAACGAGGGGAAGTCCTATAATAAAAAAGTTGAGTGACTTCTCAGTTACTTATTGGCCTAGTGGGTCTAAATTCAAGAGATGACTCTCATCCCTTTACTCACGCAGGTCGGAGTCCAGGAACACGATCCTGTCTTATCACATTAGCACAGCCAATGGGATCAGTTTACCAGCTTATGGAGTTATCACCTTGGACAGTATAAAAAATGAAATGCGACAGGTGAGGGATCAACTTTGGTGGGAAGTGGGGAGCATGGGAGCTGGGCAGACCCTGGAAGAAGACAGGGAAGGGGTCCCGTCCTCAGCAAACCTTAATATTCCCTGCAGTGCTTTAAGTTACTAAAGACCTTTCGCATCCATCACTTTCCGGGCTCTTTACAGGAGTGTTTATCTCACTTTATGTGGGGAGGGGAGCCCTCAGGAGTTAAGAGGCTTGGCCACAAGCTTATTAGAGTCAGGGGCAGTGCTTTACCCACTCGGGTTCCAGGGCCACACTTTGCTTTTGCTTCCACCTCTCCTCCACCCCTCCGGCTCCGCACGGGGTGCGGATTCCTTGTGTGCGCAGATCCCCAGCATGTGCGTGTGCACAGAGCTCTGCGTGCATGTGCGTGGCGCACACGGGTGTGCCTGGAAGTCTTTCTTTCTGAGTGCTACCACGCGGGGGGCTTGTTGCCTGATGGACTGTGAGGAATGAGCGGCTGAGTGGGAGCTGAGCCGGCCTGTGCCGCCAGGTCACAAAGCTGCTCTGCGACCCCGGGAATGGTGGCCCGTCTGACCCGTGTCGGCCTCGCTTCGCTCCTTTCAGTCTCTCTGTTTCTGTCTCTGGGTGTCTCTCCGCTTCCGATCTTCCCCGGTTTCCAATTCCCTCTATCAGTTTCTCCGACCTGGTCCCTAGGGCCATCGACTCGGCGTCGGTTTCCAGTCGCTCTTGCCTAGTTGGCGAGAGGTTGGAGAGGGGGCGGATTCCGTTCAGGGGGTGGCCCTGGAAGAGGGGGACTGCGGCGCTGTAGGGACTCGCAGACCAAGGTGCTGGGGTCACCGGACGACAGCTAAGCCAGCAATCACCCACTCCACTAAACCCCGAGACACTTGTCACCCTCAGCGCCGCTCCCCCTCGGGACGAGGGGCGGAGTCTCGCCCGTGTAACTCGGCCATCCAGCTGCGCCTGCGGCGGGGACCGCACCGCCTGCGGCCACCGATCCTCTCTACTGCAACCCTACCCCCGCCCCCGCCAGCCCCCGGCCGGACTTGAGTCCGCTCCAGATCCATGCCGTGTTTCCTCCGCGTCGCTGGGGTCTCCGCCCCTCGGAGTCGCACGCCTGGGCCCAGCTGCGCGTTGCCTCGGGAGCTACACTCACCGCCCGAACTCAGAACCGCTGAGCATCGGAGCCCGCGGGCCGCCCTGAGCTGCGGCGCAGACCCCACCTTCTCGTTCGAACTCCGAGTCTGAACCCATGCAGTCCCCGCGCGTCACCCGAATTTGACCCTCGGGGCTCCGAAGTGACCCCTTCTCGGCAGAGTTCGCTGTCTCCTTGGCTGCTTAGTTCTGCTTCTCAGCATCCCGGCCCTGGCTCCGACTCCGGCAAGGTAAGGGAGCTGCGAGGACTGGGGGGCTGGGGGCTGCGTGCTCCTCCACCACGGAATGGGGACGGCAGAGGCCATCGTACCCCCGGGGAAGAAAGCCGCTGCGCCCCCTAAGGTCCAAACCCTCCAGTCCCGTGACCGAGACAACTAAGACCGTGACTTCGCCTCAGGTGTTTAGACGCGCTCTCCCATCGTCCCTCCCCCACCCCGTCGCCCTTTTGCTCCCACCTGTCCCCAGGATTTGGAGCCTAGGGGCACCCCTGCGAAGTTAGATAGCTTCCTTCGGAGTCTCCCTACTGCCTGCTTCCCCCAATCCCACTCCACGAAGGGGGCTGAGGGAAGACCCGCGAAGACCCTCCAGTACACTCTCCATCCTCTGTGGCTGTGGCCCTCTGGGGGACCCCCTAGCCCCTACTCTTTGGTCCGTCTTCCTCATCCCTTGCCTCTGCCCCACTTCATCTTGTCTCCCCTTCCTCTCATCTCGGGGTCTCTGTACTCTTCCAGCCTCTTTTCTGGCTTTCTCTTTGCCTTGACCCCTTCCCCTACCACACACCCAGGGTGAAGGGGGTGTGTCACGCTGCTTTCTATTTATGGTCTCCCTGAGGCGGGGGTGCAGTGTTAGGACTTTTTTGGCGTCCGCTGAGCTCTAAGTCACAAGGTATCGTGTCTGTAATTCGGTATCTGTGCCTCCTGGCGCTCCCCTCTCCCACCCTCTCCCGCCAGGAATCTCCTTGTCCGCCTTTGTCTCCTTTCGGCTTTCCTTCTCGTCCTTTTGGCTCTCTTCTTTGGGCGCTTTGTGTAGCTGCCGTCTCTTTGTCTCCGCCTCTCTGCTCCCTCTCCTCCCTCTTTCAGCTCCGAAAAGCTGCGACCTCCGTATTTCAGGTGTGTGGGGTGCGGTGGAAGTGGCGTGGGGGTGGGCTCCCAGCATCCCCAGCGATGACTCCAATCGTCCCGGTCTCCCCAGAGTGATCATTCATATTTATGAGATTGAAAGAACGGAGACAACGATGTGGGCATATGGATGGCAAGGGAAATGCTGCCCCTCATCCCAGAGCTTGGTCCAGACATCTGAACTACATTTCCCACAGTGCCCTGGATGAACGGGGCTGCCTCTGCCCAGACACTTTACCGGAGTTATAGTTCTAGAAGCCAGGTTGGAGGGTGTCAGGTTGAAAGTGATCGGAGCGTGTTGGGGGGAATGGCCAGTAGCTTTGGCTTGGCCCTGAACCCCTGGCCTGTTTTGTTTCCAGCACCCATCTCCCACAGAGTTTAAGGACCTTGGAACCTTTGTGTCCCCAAAAACAGAATAAGAGTAGAGGCGTGCCTGGGAAGAAAAGCTGGGGGAAGAATGGGCAAGCTCTTCTTCCCGGTGACCCTGGGAACTCCCCGCCTCCCCGCCTCCCCTTACACACAAGGGTATCTGAGATGTTATAGAGACATCTATGGAAATAGTCTCCCCATCTTGAAAGCAAGGGAGGGAAATAAGAGCCTAAAGTCAGATTTGTTGGATGTGTTCCAGTCTACAAGTTGTTCACATTCTGCTCCCTTTGAGGCAGTGGGGAATTGCTGGAGTTACCGCTGAAGTACCAGCTTGTATTTTCCAGGGACCCATGAACAACAGCTGGTGAGGTTGCCTGGAGATGCAGACGGGAGCCACAAGTTAACCTGCTCGTCTCTAGGACCCATCATTCCCAGAGACTGGTGCAAGGAGTCTGATGCCTGAGCTTGTTGTTGATCTAGAAATTGCTGACAGTGAGGGGATGACACTTGGGGTTCCTCCTAAAACTCCATCTCTGGTTCTGAGTCAGCTTAGCCCTTAGCACTTGAGACCTCTGACTCCTGCCAAGGACCCAGTAATTCCCATCCTTGCTCTTCAGGCTGGGTTTGGAGATCCAGATACACAAAAAAAAAAGATGTCTCTCCCCCTGGCCTAGGAGCCAGGGAAACTTAACTTTTAGCCTGGCTCTGCCCAAGCTGCGTCACTTTAGGTAAGATCTTAACCATCTTTGGCCTTGATTTCCTTATGTGAAAGGAATGGGTTGAACTTGGTGGTCTCTAATGGCCCTAACAGTGGCTCTGAGATCCTCTGAGCCTGTGCCTCTGATGATACTGGTCCGAGTTGTCTTACTTCAGCTGGCTTATCTGGGAGAGCCTTAGGCACTGGTATCAGAGTGAAAAGAATGAGGAAGATGGTGTTCATGTTTTGAAGCTTGTTTGTACAGCAAGCACTCTGCACATTTATAGTACGGAAACTAAAATCATCCCTAAACCACCCCTTGGTGCCCCTCCCAAGCCTAGGTCATGCTCTTGTTTAAAAAAGGAATCCATCTGAGCCAATATCACCCTCCACAAAGTTGCAGTATGTGTGCCCCTGCGATATCGGTTAATGATGTTTAATGTAGGTTATGTGAGGGGAGAATTATAACTGACTGACAGACAGATTAGGAGGATTTGATTGGTTGATTTGGTCTGGAGGAGTGAGGTCTGGAAATAAGGAGTCATCAGGACTTGGGGAGGGGGCTTTCTCTTTGGCCCTGTCTCTGAGCAGGGAAAAGAGAAAAGCCAGAGACCAAAGTGATGCCAGAGCCACAGGGGACTGACCCCAAAAGGAGTCTTGGAGGAATGGGAAGGGCAGAGAAAGTCCTGTACGGGAGATGGGGCAAGGATTACAGGAACAAATTTTAAAAGAAGAGGAGGAGGAGGAGGAGAGAGAGGAGGGAGAAGAGGGACTCCATTTTTGGAGAGGAGGAAAATGGGGAGGGGGTATGATCTTGATGGACATTTTGTTTGCTGGAGCTCCAACAGAACCCTTTTCAAAATGATCATCTTACCTGGGAGTGGAGCCAAATCTCCCTAAGGAGAAGGGAACAGACTCAAGAAAGGAATGGGTGGTTTTGATGAGCCTGGGAGTGGCGGCTTCAAATTTTCTAATGGAGTTGTCCATCTGTCCGCTCTTTGGTTTATGTTTGAATATGAGTGTGTCGAGGGTGGAGGACACTGGGGCAGCAACATAAAGGAGATCTGGGGTCTACAATCCCCTCCCTTTGCCCTGGAATGATAAGTGACAGTGGCAGGAAAGTGGAGGAGTTGAATCCTCTGCTCTCCCCCCACTCCTCATGCAGGGGGACTGGAGGTCGATGAGAATTTCATTCTCATGTTGTTCTTGCAGAGGGGTGGTGGGTCCCTTGAGGGAGTGTCCCTCCGTTATTTACCCCCCACCACACCTTCTTTCCTTTGAGTCCTTGGGCTGACTGGGACTGTAGGGGATCAAGGGCTAGTCTCTGGGGAGCTCACGGGGTCCTGAGTTTGTGAGTGTTGAGGGACCTTCCGGTAGAGTGGAGAGGGTAGGATTGGGGGTGCTGGGAGCTGGTGGGAGGTGGGAGCTGGAGGCCCTCTATTCCCAGGGTCTGAGTGGGGACCAGAAGAGAAGCGGCGTTTGTGTAAGAAGGGGTTGTGGGGACTGTTTGTGTGTAGGGGGCCAGATGTGGAAACAGTGGGCTCTGACCTGGATGCTGGGTTGTCTCTCTACTGCAGGGTAATGAAGCTGGAAGCTAGCTGTGGCATAGCCACCTCAGAGGTCCTTAAGGCCAAAAAAGAGCCTGAGCCAGATGCGGAGCCACTCTCAGAGACCCGGCCACAGGAGGCCAGGACCATGTCCAAGTCTGGATCAGCGCTTGAGGCTGAAGACAAGCCCCTGGGGGCTGAGTCAGGGCCTGAGGTCAAGGCCAACTCCGTGGGGTCCAAGCCCAGGTCCGGATCCAGGCCTGAGGCCGAACAGTTGGACTTCGTGGTGGCCACAGAACAGGAGTTTGAGGAGGTGCTGGCTATCTCTGGAGACATCTACGGGGGCCTCGACTACCTTCCCAGCCGCTACCACAGCTGGCTCCGGGATCCCAACCGCACTGTGGTGCTGGCCAAGCGCAATGGAGGAGTGGTGAGAACGGGGAGCGGGGCCCAAGTGAAAAAAGCTGAAGCCACGTTTGGGTTCCTGGATCTTAGGAAAGAGAGGAAGCAAGCCTCTTCCCCAGCCATCACCCGGTTGCTGAGGATATAGAGTTGGCTTCGGAACCAAAGAATAGGGCGTGCAGATCTAGGGGCCCAGCCAGTGAGGGTGGGCTGGGGACGTGTAGAACTCAGAATAAGAGAGGAACGGGAGGGACTGGTGAGAGTTTCAGTATTTGAGGATTTGTTTGACGAGTTTCAGAGGGCAGGAGCACAAAAAGAGGGAAGCAGGTAAGTGGGGATAGGCTGGAGGTGGGAGCAGGTAGAGTGGAGCCAGGACCTCTTCGTAAACAGAATGCTTGCACAAAGAGGGCCTGGGTGCCGTAGTGAGCCGGACCAGCCCTGAGATGAGCTCGGGGCGGAGCTAAGAGGAAGAGGCGTAGTAGGTACCAGGGGGTGGAGCCAAGGAAAGGAGGCGTGGCGAGCGGTCAGTGACCTGGTGCACCTGGAGCCGCAGCATCTCAAGAGCTGGAAGCAACCCCGGCGAATGATCGGCCCTGGAATCCGAGACCCAAGTGCTGAGGAGAGCTCCCTGGGCAGGCCCCAGATCTAGCCTGGCTCCCAGGGTGGTGACAAAGGAGCGCTCAGCGTGTGGGAAGAGGCAAACCTTGTGAGCGGAAAGGGGCCTAGGCGGGAAAGGGGTCCCCTAACGGCCTCGGTCCGCAGATCGCGCTGGAGTCGGTGCATGTGATCGACGCTGGGGAGACGGCTCTGGTGGAGGGGCTGCGCGTGGCGCCTTGGGAGCGTGGCAAGGGCGTGGCCGGGCTGCTGCAGCGCTTCTGCTCGCAGCTGGTCAAGCGACAGCACCCGGGGGTCAAGGTAGTACGGCTCACCCGGGACGACCAGTTGGGCCCCCGGGAGCTGAAGAAATACCGCCTAATCACCAAGCAGGTGAGAAGAACAAGGGGGCCCGGATGGCCGGTCCTGTCCCCTCTGGCCTCTGGCGTCCTCCCCCAGGCCCAGCCTGTCATCGGTTTTCTTTCACTGACGTCTCTACTGAGTGCGGTGCGCGTGAGCTCTGCCCTGCGACTCCCAGTCCTTACCAAGGCCCTTTTGCTCAGGGAAGTCACAATCCAATCCCAATCCCTGCGGTCAAGCCTCAGCCCTTAATCCGGCCGGCTGACGTGCCCAGGAGTCAGACTCTGGTGACCCTGCCTCCCCTACGTAGCTCCTGTCTCCCTTCAGGAACCCAAACATCTTAATCCGAGCCTTCTTCCTTCCCCTCCGTCCTCCCCCATCACACATCTGCTTCCACTTCCCTCGGAGACCCAGGGGCCCACACCCCCAGTTCCGTGGCTACTCCACACTGACCCCAACTCTTCTATTCGGAGGATTTGCCCCTGGTTCCTCTATACTATCCTCGGGGACCCAGGTTTTCACATATTGCACTCCATCCGCCCCCGCACGATCTGTCCTGTGAGGCCTAAGTGGGAAGCCCGTGGGTGTGAATGTGGGAGTGAAGATGCGGAGAGGCGGTGGGCTCGCCAGCCCTCCCACCGCCTGTCCTGCGCTCACTCGTGCCCCCCGCAGGGCATCCTTTTGGTCCGATTCAACGCGTCGGCGCTGCTGGCAGGGCTGGGTGCGCGGCTGTCTGCACTGCGGGCCACCGGCACCTTCTCACCGCTGCCCACCGAGGCCCTGTCGGAGGCCGGCGGCGACGTAGCACGCCTCCTGCTATCGCCCTCCGTACAGCGCGACGTGCTTCCGGGCGGGACCATCATCCAGGACTGGCAGCCCTACCAGCCGAGCGAGAGCAACCTGCGCCTGCTGGCGGCCAAGGGCCTGGAGTGGTGCGTGGACAGCCGTGTGCGCCCGCGCGTGCTCACGCTGTGCACGCGCCCCTTCCCAATCCCGCTTGGCGGAGACGGCACTTGGTGCTACCTCAACATCGACGCCTTCGGCTGCGACGGCGCGCAAGTGCAGAGCCAGCTTCTGTGGCACCTGCAACGCCAGGCCCCGGGCCTTGCTGGCCTCAACGTCATGTGCCAGCTCTTCCTGGCGCCCCAGTTGTGGTCACAACTGGCTGATTTCTGCCAGGCCGGCTTGGGGCTCGAGCTGGTCAAGGGTTACACTGAACAGTACCTGCTGGAGGCCGACATCTGAGGCCTCTACTATCTGAGGAGAAAGAAGGAGCGTTTTAGAATAGGCCCCTTCCCCAGATCCCGCCCCCATTTGCAAACTCTACCTCCTCCCTCTGCCCTCTGCCCTGCCGCCCACCCTTACCTGATATCCGCCCCTCCCTTTCCTTTTCCCCCTGCCTCTCTCTGTCATCTTGTTTCTAGCGCCCCTTCTAGTTGCCCACGGCCTGACCTGAATCACCAGGTTTGGGGGAGTCCCTTGCGCTGCTATTATCTATCCTTTCCCCTTCCCCACCAAAGGACCGGTTCCTTCACAGAGCCTTTCCCTATCTGTTGCCTTAGCCTGGGAGTGATCTCTGCCCTTCCTGGCTTTTCCCTTCTGCCTCTTCGTGGGTGGAAGCGAGCAGACATAGGTGCAATTCCTAGCACGGTCAGGAGCACAGCTGCCCAATACGTATTACATTTTTTCCTCCTGCTCTTTTTCAAGCCGGCAGAGCTTGCCCGGTGCTCCCCTCCTCCATGCCCTCTCAGCCTCCTGTGTCTCTGGGTCAGTGTCCTCTCACTCGCTGTGTCCACATCCTCCTCTTCTTCCCTGGGCCACCCGGACACTTAGCTACTCATTGCTGGTGTTTCTGCCTCTTTATTCCCCTTCATCCTGAACTCTTCAGCACCCACGCTGTGTGCAATACGGAGAGAGACCCAGTGAATGAAGTAGATTTATAACGCCACCCCCTGTGGCCCTCTGTTTACACTCATGATGCACCTTCCTGAGCCTGCCGCTGCCTCCAACTTTGCACAGTGTTGCTACTTCGCAGGCCCCCTCCGGATGCCTCCAACCAGTGGCATGAACCAAGGGGTTTAGCTTGGAGAGTTTGGTGCAATGGAGGGCAGGTCCCTCAACCGGGGTGCGACTGTCTCCTGATTCTAACCAGGCTGCCTTCTAGTGAAACTAATCCCCGCCTCCAGATATTTCTGGACACTCCTCCCTTCCTCTGGTTCCTTTATGCTTTTTGGACTCTGACAGTCTTCTATTTAAATGCAAGTAGTAACAGCTGCATTTACACAGTGCTGTCTCCTACACTGGGTCCTCACTTCTACCACAGAGAAAGGAAGCAGAGGCTTAGAAAGCTCAAAGTGACTTCCCAATCACTCGCAGTAGCTGGGAACCTCGCAAGGGCTAGAACCCAGGTCCCAAGCCCAAAGCTTGCCTCAGAAACTCACTGTATGACGGTGGTAACTTGAACGTCTTGTTGGACAATGGAGAGTTGGGAAGGGTTCTTTGACAGCAAACACAGGGTTCGCTGGGGATGGAATACAAGACGTGGGCAGAGGAGGGAACCAGGAGGTGGGAGGTGGGCAAAGAACACAGCCGCTGCTTCACCAATGTTCCCAGCTTTCCTGCTGTGCTGCTCTGCCTCTGCTGCCTCCTGTGCCTGGCCATGCTGCCACCATCGCTGTCACTTCAACCTTGGCAGTGTTGCAATAAAATGTACCCTTAGCCCACCCTCTGTGTCCGTTTCACTTCTTCTCAGTGGGGAGGCATAAGACGCATTATCCTCCCCCTTCCCCAGCAGCCTGTATTAGAGAGGATCTCTAAGCCCTGTGGCAATGGGGCTAATGACTTCCTGGAGGGGAGCAGGGGAAGGCTGCTGGCCCTTGCGCGCCTCCACCCCCACCCCAGTCAAGCAGCAGAAAGAAGCGATTGCTCAGAAGCGAGGCAGGCAGCAGCGCGGAACCCTGACTCCCCCCAGCTTCGCTTTCCCCTGGACCAGAGTAGGCGGCTGCTGTCCAAATTCTAAGGGCTCTTCCCCCAAGTTCCCCTTGGCATCCAGGAGCAGCCTCCCTCCACCCTGCGGTCCAGGCGTCTAACTTCCAGCTCTCGACTCTCGCGGCCAGCGCTCTCGATTTCCCCATTCTTTGGTGGGCAACGAGCAGAAGGGGGAGGAGGTGGAGGTAAGCCTGGGCGCCGCCCCCCGGGAGCGGAGCTCCGGAGCCGCGGAGACTGCGATGCCGAAAAGTAACACGCGGGGGCGCCAGGATGTGAGCGGACGCGGGCGAGGCAGCGCAAGGTGGTTTCCGTCCGTGTGAGTGTGTCCCTGGGCGTCTTTGTGTGTCTGCGTTTCTGTACATGTGTGTACGAGTCAGGGGTGTCTGGGTGGGATGTGTTCGGGATAACATGGCTGGTGTACCCCATTATCAGGTACTCCAACTGTGTTTTTGATGAGGACGATGCTGATATGTTGCTATGTACGTGTGGATGAGGAGGCAGGAGACCTTGCGTGTGTCGTCGCGTGTGCAAGGCGTAGCCTCTGAGTCCTTGATCCGTGTCTTGGATTTTTGAAGTCACATTCCTTCAATCCCATGTAAAAGGAATGAGGGCTCTCAACGCGAATCTCCATTACCCTGGTCACATCTTCAGCATGGGTCTCAGTGACCCTGCTAGGCTAGGTGTGACATTGTGTTGGTGAAAATGGGTGTGTCTCAGAATATCAGTGGAACTCTGAATGATAGTGTGTTGTGTGTGTGTGACAGGTGGATGTTGGAGGAGACTGGTTCAGGGTTATGAAAGTAAACAATTTCCTTTCTATCATTAGTTTGTGGATACCACCTTCATGGCGAGTGTGTTTTCCTTTCTCGGTCTCTCCAGTAGCTGTCTCTCTTTATGTCTCTCCTCATCTCTGTCTCGCTCTCCCTTTCTTGGTGACTCATCTCTGCAGCTTTGCCCTCCCCCGGCTCTCCCCTCCCCCACTCAGGAGTGGGTAGGGGTAAGAGGGGATGGGACCCCAGGATTGAAAATCAGGGTGAGCACCCCCTTCCTAATACTTATAATTCCCAGACATGACAGTGGCCCCCAGCCTTCTCCCAATCCCCTTCCCAGGTCACCCCACCCTACTGAACTGGAGTGGACAGGGGATAGGGCAATAATGGATTCTAATAGCTGTTTGCAGGGGGGCCCTCAGCACCTTCTTTCACTTCAAAATGGAGACCCCTGCCCCTCTTATAAAGTGCCCCCTCCCTGCCTGTCCCCCACCCCCATCGCTGACGCAATGAAAGGCTGCAGAGGTGAGTCACCGGTTGGGGGAAGGGAGGGAAGTGGGGGGACGGTGAGCTGTGGGTGGGCCCCAAGCCCCTGCTCTCTCTTTCTCTCCCAAACTTTCTCAAGAAAAAGACCCAATCCTCTGCCCCCTCCCCTGGTTTTCCAAATCTTCAGCTTGGATCACTATTCTGCTGGACCCATCTTCTTCTGCTACCCTACTGGAGAGTATGGGAGATTCACAAACAAAGACAATGAAAGATGGATTTATACAAACAACTCAGAGCAAACATCAGGCGTCCCCTCGAGGTCCCCATCTCAGCTTTGCCTTTTCCAGCTCTGTCCATTTCTCTTTCTTTCCTGTCATCTCCCACTCTCTCCGATCGCACGAACCTGTCCCCTGACCAGCCCCTAGAGGCAGGAGGGTATGAAGGGCACAGTACATCTCCAAGAGGTAGAGTGTGTGTGAATAAACTGACCCAGGTAGGGAACTGGAAAGGAGAGAGGCAGAACAGACCCTGAGATTCAGAGTCCATGCAGACAAGGGTGGGTGGGTCAAGATCCAGATTGCAGAATCACCAAACCTATTGCTGTTGGTGCCCAGGGCTTCCATATTGCTGCTCCCCTCCCCCACCCCTTGACGACTGAGACTCTTGACATGTCAATTTCTGAGATGCTCTCCTAGGCTTCTGGGCTAGAGTGGAGAAAGGAAGGAATGGCGAATTCGGAAAGATGGAGAAATGGGAGAACACTCTGAAAGCAAGGGGCAAGGACCTGAACTTGGGGGCTTCAGATGAGTGGCTTGGATACTGAGGCATAGAAATCTCGAGAAAAATGTGAATGGGGGGGCAGGCAGAAAAGATCAAAGGCAAATAGAAGTCCACATAACCTCTAACATATACCAACAGTCATGGAAGGACCCAGAGAAATGCACAAAGACTCACGTGTACATACACACACACACACACACACACACACACACACACATTATTGACACACCAAGCCAGTCACACTTTTCAGACACCCAGCAGATGCACGTAGACTCTTAACTGCACAGGTATATGGGCACTCAGAAGGGATCAAAACTCACACACACTTACACACAGACACCTGGAAACAGGCAAAAACACAGATTGGAAAAGACTGCATACTTAAATTGGAATACTACCATGCCCATCCACTCTCTGATTAAATATACAATTGTTTCCCCTAACTCCCTTTCTTTTCTTTCCTCCCATATTTCACTAATCTCTGTACACATGCACACATATGTATATGCACACAGAGGTACGTGTGCACATACATGAGCCCACAGGAATATTTCTCTAGGTGCCTGTCTCTCTTCATCTCACACTTGGTCTCTGAGCCCCGTCAGCCTCTCAGTCTCCCCACCTTGCTCCCTCCCCCTTTCTTCTCTCTTGGATAGCCTCCCCTCCCCCTCTCCAGATGTCTGAACCAACTCTCTGATTCATCCTCCTCAGGAAGGTAACGTGACCCCCTCCCCATTCCACTGCTTCCAGTAACCAGGCTGAGAAGATAAAGGGGAGATGCGGAGAGAAAGGAAGAGGAACGAGGGGAGTTCCGAGGAGCAGGGAGAGGTCCTAGACTGCTGTGTGTGGGGTTGGGGGTGAGACACTGCCACGGGTTCTGCTGCCCCTCCTCTCCCTCCTCTTCTTGGCATCTCCAGTCAACTTGGCTCTCAGGTTTTTTGTTTTTTTTATTCCTTTAGCCTGTTCCTTCTACCTGTTCCAGATTCCTTCCTTCCTTCCTCCTCTCCTGCCGCCTTCTCTTCTCTCTTTCCTCTCTCTACTCCTCCCCACCTCTTTCCCCGCAGAGCTGATGGTCTTTCTTCTGGGAAAGTCGAACCACTGATGGAACCGAGAAGCTACTGTTGGCTGTAGAGGGAAAACACGTGAGTGAGTGAGTGTGTGTCCGTGTGTGTGTCAGAGAGAGAGAGGAAAATGAGGGTCAGTGCTAGGAAGAGATGAGGAGGGGGTTGAGCAATGGCTCTGAAAGAGTCTCTGAGCCCCTGACAGTCAACCCTGATCCTGATTTCCAGAGTCTTATGGCACGGGTGACTTGCGTGTGCCCACGGGCATCCCTGTGCCCGCAGTTCTTGTGTCTGGTGTGTGTCATTGTCACTCCCCCCTTTCCCTGCCCACGCCCCCGCACAGCTCTGTCTGTACCGCAGCCCCCCTCCCTCCCTCCCCTTCATTCCTGCAGTGGCTGCTCCCCTTGGCTCTCTCCCCTCTCCCCTGCCCCCTCCTCATTTCCGTCCCCCCTCCGCACCCCCGCCCACAGATGGTCTCCCTTCACTGGCCCCGGCTCGCTGATGGATTCTCTGCGCAATTTGTGCGTCATCGCCCCCAACCCCCCGGAACCTCTAGCTGTCCAAGCCCCCAGCCCCAACCCTTCTGGCAGGAGATACGGACGAGGGGTCTGGTGGCATTAAGGGGCGATCTCTGACGTGGCACGCCGCCCCCCTCCCCCGCATCGCGTCCATACCTTCCCTTTTAGCGGTGGAGAGCTGGAATTGAGTCACCCCCCACCTGCGCAACCCCCTCCCCACCTGGTCTTCTCTTGCCCTCCAAACGTCCTTTAGGGGGAAACCACGAGAGGAAAAGAAGCAATAGGAGGGTGGGAAGAGGTGGGCTGAAAAGGGGCACAAAGGGGGCGCCGACATAAGCTACAGTCAGCTGGACAGAAGGACAGACACACCTTTTTCTCCAGATACGCGCCGAGGGTGAACAGACACGACACAGAGGCATACAGATCCTCAGTCTTTTCCCTTTCTCCTCCGACTTGGTCCCTTTTCGGTGGGATTATTAAAACCGCAAAATTCACCTATCTGCCCCAGCCCAGAGCCGGCATCCCGCACCGCCGATCCGCGGAGAGCGCCTGCAGGAGGGCAGGTCCGTCCCTCCTTTCTCAGGTTCACGCCGTCCTTGGGTGTGTTCCCCACGGACCGTGAGGTCGGCGGATGGGGGAGCCTGCCCCATGGTTTTGGAATCCTTGTCCTCCTCCTCCCCTGGTGCTCAGTCAGACCTGGGAGTGACCCCATCCTAATCCATTCCGCAACACAGGTCCCCGCCGCTGCAAGTTGCTCTGTAACCCACCCTCCTGCCTTCCCGCGCCTCAGCATCCACCTTTCCATTCATTCCTGCATTCACTCATTCATCCTTTTCTCCTCGTCCCTCCTTCATTCATTCAAAGCCCCCAACCCCTCCCGCCTGGGCATTTCATTCATTCATTCATTCATTCCCTCGGTGCTCGCTAGCGCACGCCCCTCCAGCCAAGGACCCCACCGCGCAGGCGCGTGCCGGGAGAGGACCGCATTCTCCAATCGCTGGGCATCCTCCCGCCTCTAGGCGCCCGCCCGCTTCCCCATGAATGAACACTGACGTCAGTGGGGCGGGGAGAGCCCACGTGACCCCGCGTGCTCCCCTTTATAAAGCAGGAGAGGCGCGGGCGCTGTCCAGCGTGCTGAAGACGGAGCAAGCGAGCCGCCCGGAGCTGCGCG
Source organism: Rhinolophus ferrumequinum (assembly GCF_004115265.2). Taxonomy (NCBI): domain Eukaryota; kingdom Metazoa; phylum Chordata; class Mammalia; order Chiroptera; family Rhinolophidae; genus Rhinolophus; species Rhinolophus ferrumequinum. The sequence continues at coordinate 91,247,090 of NC_046290.1, read as the reverse complement.
GACCCAGCTGAGTCCAGCCCACTAGACGCCAGACCTCCACCATCGCTCGTATCCCAGCCACCGCTCGTTGCCGAGGCGGACGCGACCTGATCTTCCCCTCTCCCCACCCCGCCTCGACCCTCCTCTCCACCTCCCGCGTCGTGACACCAACTGGTAAATAGCCTCTATCCGTCCCTCAAACCCTCCGCAGCTGTGGGCATGAGGGAGGGGTCTCTCTCCTCCCGGATGGGGGTGTTAAAAACACAGCGGGGAGCCCCCCCCAGTAAGGGTCCCTGGTAAATGAGGAAGTCGCCGCTTTTCTCTTGCTGCTGAAGTCGCCCACGCACCATCCGGGGAGTCCTGTGGGGAGGGAGCAGAGATTTTTCCCTTATCCTTGCTGCTTAGTACGTGGGCGCTGGCAATGAGATGGCTCAGAGAAGGAGGCGAGGAGGCACCGTGGGTGCGAGGGTTGCGGGCATTTCCCCATTTACACGACACTAGAGATCGGCACAAAATCTTCCTCCTTTGCTTCTAAACGTCCCTCTTCTGGGTAAGATTAGGGGGATCAGGGAAGCCCGGATTTCCTGGTTAAAGGTGGGGGAAGGGAATACAGAATCAGAGCAGAAAATTCTTACAGAAATCCTTTCTTTGGCTCTATTTTCACAGTCTCCGACAGTACACTGGTCATGAAATCGCTCAGGTTGCAGGCTTCTGCCCTCTTCTGCTTCCTTCTACTGATTGAGGGGCTGGGAGCAGCGCCCCCGGGGCGCCCCGAGACGCAGCCACCTCCCCTCAGCTCTGAGCATAAAGAGCCGATAGCTGGGGACGTAGTGCTTGGGCCGAAGGGTGGTAGCGCCCCAGAGATCCGAGCCGCTCGAAATTCAGAGCCGCAGGACGAGGGAGAGCTTTTCCAGGGCGTGGATCCCCGGGCGCTGGCCGCGGTGCTGCTGCAGGCACTCGATCGCCCGGCCTCGCCCCCGGCACCCGGCGGCTCTCAGCAGGAGCCAGCGGAAGAAGCAGCAGAAGCTCTGTTGACGGAGACCGTGCGCAGCCAGACCCACAGCCTCCCATCACCAGATACCCAAGCGCCTGCGGCCCCACCTCGTCCTCAAACTCAGGAGAATGGTCCCGAGGCGGGCGACCCCTCAGAGGAGCTCGAGGCGCTGGCTTCCCTTCTCCAGGAACTGCGAGATTTCAGTCCGAGCAACGCCAAGCGCCAGCAAGAGACCGCGGCAGCAGAGACGGAAACTCGCACGCATACGCTGACCCGAGTCAACCTGGAGAGCCCCGGACCGGAGCGCGTGTGGCGTGCTTCCTGGGGAGAGTTCCAGGCGCGTGTCCCCGAGCGCGCGCCCCTGCCACCCCCGGCTTCCCCGCAATTTCAGGCTCATATGCACGAGAGCGGCCCCCTTCCCGAAGCCCACCAGTTAGGGGAAAAAGTGCCCTCCCCCAAAACACACCTAGGTGAGGCATTGGCACCCTTGTCCAAAGCGTACCAAAGCCTGGGCGCCCCCTTCCCCAAGGCGCGCCGGCCAGAGAGCTCACTCCTGGGCGGCTCCAAGGCGGGGGAACGCCTTCTACAGCAAGGGCTGGCACAGGTGGAGGCCGGGCGCCGACAGGCGGAAGCCACAAGGCAGGCCGCGGCGCAAGAAGAGCGGCTGGCGGACCTCGCTTCGGACCTGCTGCTCCAGTATTTGCTGCAGGGCGGGACCCGGCAGCGCGGCCTTGGGGGTCGGGGGCTGCAGCAGGAGGAGCGAGAGAGCGAGAGGGAGGAGGAGGAGGCGGAGCAAGAGAGACGAGGCGGGGAGGAGAGGATGGGAGAAGAAGATGAGGAGGCGGCGGAGGCGGAGGCGGAGGCGGAGGAGGCAGAGAGGGCGCGGCAGAATGCGCTACTGTTCGCTGAGGAGGAGGACAGTGAAGCTGGAGCCGAGGACAAGCGCTCCCAGGAGGAGACGCCTGGCCACCATCGGAAGGAGGCTGAGGGGGCAGAGGAGGGCGGTGAGGAGGACGACGACGAAGAGATGGACCCGCAGACGATCGATAGCCTCATTGAGCTGTCCACCAAACTCCACCTGCCAGCGGACGACGTGGTCAGCATCATCGAGGAGGTGGAGGAGAAGCGGAAGCGGAAGAAGAACGCCCCTCCGGAGCCTGTGCCACCACCCCGGGTTGCCTCCGCCCCCACTCACGTCCGCTCCCCGCAGCCCCCGCCCCCCGCCCCCGCTCGAGACGAGCTGCCCGACTGGAACGAGGTACTCCCGCCCTGGGATCGGGAGGAGGATGAGGTGTTTCCCCCGGGGCCCTACCACCCTTTTCCCAACTACATCCGGCCGCGGACCCTGCAGCCTCCCGCTGTCTCGCGCCGCCGCCACTACCACCACGCCCTGCCGCCTTCGCGCCACTATCCCGGCGGGGAGGCCCAGGCACAGCGCGCGCAGGAGGCGGAAGCGGAGGAGCGCCGGCTGCAGGAGCAGGAGGAGCTGGAGAATTACATCGAGCACGTGCTGCTCCGGCGCCCGTGACCTGCCCGGGCTCCGCCCTCGCGCGCCGCCGCCGCCGCCGCCGCGCGCACTGTCACCCCCTCCGTGTCGCTCCTCCCCATTCTGGGTGTTTGCATGCGTCCCGCCCCCACCCTCGGTCCCCCGCCCCACCTCCGCCCTCGGACCGCCCCGCCCCCGGGTTGTGCTGGGACCTGTCCGACTTCTTAGGTCCGAGGCCCCAATTCCACAAACACACTCATATGCTGAGAGCCGCTCCTGCTGGGGCCAGCCTAGGCGGGCGGGTGGTTTGTGCGAGTTCCTTCCCCCCGCGATACATTACGCGGGGCGCCGTCCCCACTTAGTCCCTCTTGGGACGTCCCCGTCCGAAACCGGAAAAAGCAGTTCCAGTTGTGTCTGTCTCCCGGCCTTTGGGCCTCCCAAAAGCCTCTCCACCCTCTCCCGATCGCTGTGAATTTTCCCCTTCTTTCCCTTCTCTGTTGTAAATACCCTTCACGGAGGAAATAGTTTTGCTAAGAAATAAAAGTGACTATTTTATTAGGACTTTGTTTTCGGTTATTCACCCGTCCCCTTGGGCCTGTGTGGTCCTTCCCAAGGGGCGGTGAGGGAAACGCCAGACACAACACTCTTCTCAAAAGTGAGGGTTGAGTGGCGTAAGCACTTTATACCGTATTGGGGGGGGGCATAGAATAGGCTCACATCCATTAGTGAGCCCCAGATTCCACTTCCAGCTTGGAGGTGGTGATGGTTAGTCATGAGTTCCCAGGGCTTGACAGATGCAAAGTAGATTAGGCACCATAGCTCTGAGCCACCTAGGAGGCTCTTCTTTCAGTGATTCCGGGGCCACGAAGGCAGCGCTGGTGGCTCCCCACAGCCCTGTTTCACCTTACCCACACACCTCCCTAACTGCTCCCTAAATTCCCTGGTCCTACATAGTTCACAAGAAATATGGCAGCCACAGAAACATCCTGGTTTCAGCCACTTCCCAACCCTTTTCTAAGCATAGGGGTAGGATATATATATACCCTTGAACTCCTGAGTCTCCTTCCCAAATAAAACTAAACCAGGCAAATGAAATCTTCCACAAAGAAACTTGAGAGGAGTGAAACCACGTCCCCAAAAGTTTCTCCTTCCTGGCTGAAGGCAGCTCTGGGAGCTGGTCCGAAAAGGCATTCAACTAGCAAATCTGTTTAGGGTAGGGGTGTCCAATATAGGACACCCAGATAAATTTGCACTTCAGAAAAACAACGGATACATTTGCATAGGATATATTTATCCTTAAAAATTATTCATTACCACACAAATTGAACTGGGTATCCTCTTTGTTTTGACCCTAAATCTGGCAACCCCAGTTTTGGGAAAGAGTTGAATGCGCAGTGTTCCCTTCCTGACTGAGCCCAGCAGCCCTGCCTTCTTTCACAGAGTCTCAGGCAGGCAAAGTCCAGAAATGCTTTTCCTTTTATTTTGGAGAAAACAGACAATTCCCCACCCCACCCTCTTAGCTCCTGCCTCACCCAGAACACAGAGTAAGGGACAGGGCCCAATCTCCCATGAAGCCTGCCCTTCCCCCAACCTTCCCTCCCCTCAAAGTGGCAAGGTTAGAAAAAAATTAACTATGTTGTTGGGCACAGGCCCAACTGCAGCTAAGAAGGAAGGGCAGATGAGGGGAAGGACCGCCCTCTCACTACGCAGATGCCCCCCTTCCAGGCAGAGAAGCTGCCCTGGCTGGCTGCAGGGAGGGTGGAGGTAGGTTATGGGGCAGGGAGAAGAGAAGAGCCCTGAAAACCTTTTCCCTTTAACCTGACGTATTTATATATATTTACAGTTATAAGGGAGGGAAGGAAGTTTGGGGTAACATTAGTTCTTCAAAGGCAGGGAATGAAAGCCAAATAGCACCCCTGTCTTGGTCACATTTTCCTGCCTCCTAGCTCTGAAAACCTTCAGTGTGAAAAGGGGAAACCGGAGGTAAGGGGTGGAAGGAGGGAATGTTTGAGGGTCCTGAGCACACAGCTCACTCCAAACGAAGGTGAGGCAGCAGCGGAGGGGCAGTTGAGTCCGACCCAGAAAAGGGCCGCTCGTGCCCTGCCTCGCCACCAGCTCCCCACATCTCCATGTGGCCCAGGCGGGGGCTATGCCAGACCCATCTCCTCCAGCACACTTCGAGGCGACTCATCCTCCTAAGGCAGAGACACAGGGTGACGCAGAGACACCAGGAGAGGCAGACAAGAAATGAGGGAGGTGAGTGGGCAAGACAACAGCATCACGAGGACAGAGGCACAGCGGGGGAAGCACACAGAGAAATGGGGAAGGGAGAGAGAAGCCAACGTGAGCCTGAGGCCACAACAGCTGGAGACCCTTCAAGGGAGCTCCCCAGCTTCCTGGGACCCCGCCCCCCTAGCCAACTGTGGCAAGGAGGGGGTCCAGGTTGAGTCCACCACTACCCAGAGAACATAAAACCAGGAGGCTGGTGAGCAGGGGGCTCAGCCTTAGGATCTGAGGGGACTGGGAAACCTGCTTTCCAAGGGCTGGGGGGTGGCAGATGGTTGGGTCCTTTTTTTCAGGGGCTGGGGGAGTAAGAGGTTGGCATCAGGTCCCTGAGGGAAGGTGAACTAGACTGCAGAGAGATGAGTCATTAGGGTCTGAACAGAGCACTAGTAACCGGGGTGTGTGTGTGTGCCAGAGCACCTGTGTGTGTGTGTGTGTGTGTGTGTGTGTGTGTGTGTGTGTGTGAAGGGGAACCTGAGCCAGTGAGGTGACAAGTTCAATTCTGCTTTTTCTCCTACTGCAGCGATAAGCCCCCCGTCTCTACCCCTCCTCAGAGCCAGCTCAGGCCGGCTTGCTCGTCACTGCAGATTCCGGTGACTCATCTTCCTGCACCAAGTCTCAGCAGTGGCACAACAGAGAGGGGGCAGGCAGTAATGGGGTGAGGGCAGGGGTGCTGGATGGTAGGGTGAACCAACAGCTAAGTGCCCTCTACCCCAACCCCCAAATCCCTATAGCCTTTTGCTTCTGAGAAGCAGAAACTCATTTTGAGCATATGTGTGTATAAAAAAAAGGGCGGGGATCTGGGGGGGTTGGGAGAGAAGACACCAGGAAAGAAAAGAATGATCCACCATGTGCCCCTTCTCCAATTCTCTGAATAACCCTTAAATGCCAAGAGAAGAAGCATGGGACAAAGGAGACTCAGCTGGGGTGAGACACCTTGGGTCTTGGGGGAACGATGGGAGAATTGACACAGGTAGGCTGTCTGCCACCCTCACCTCCTACCCCAAGCAGTCAGGGATTGAGGGCCAGCTGGCCAACCGGGTGCCGTGAGGGCCAGACGCCACAGGGAGGGGGCCGCCTCAGCAGAGGCGGAAAGGTGGCAGCGGTGGCCGGCAGGAAGGGAGTCCAGGGCAGGGAGGGCCCCCTCCACCACGGCACTCGTCCTCCTCCTCACTGGCCCAGCCCCTACCTCCTGCAGCAGGTCAGCCTGCTCAATGGCCTTTAGCACACTCTTCTTGGAGGTGTCCTGGACATCACCCCCCATCAAAAACTCATCCAAGATGAAGTAGGCCTTCTCAAAGTTAAAGATGATGTCCAGCTCGCATACCTGGATGGAGGGGGAGAAGGCAGAGTTGAGGATTGAGGTGCATTCCTGCCGCACTGCATCCCAGCTGCCCCACCGCTTTTCTCAACACAGCTCCACATATTCTTCATGACCACTCCTCCCACCTACGGTTCTTCTCCCAGGTCTATGGCCTCCCAACCCATAGGCCTTAGTACTTGGTTCAGCTTTTCCTTCTCCTTCTCTTGCCTCTTTCTCTGTGATAATAAAATATTAGTTGCTTTTGACTGTGATTCTTGTTGCCTTCCCCCCAAAATCTGTGGCACTGTTCCCACCAGCAGCTGGGCTAGCTTCCTTCCCTAGGTACTGTGGGGAAGGGGAAGAGGAAATTCTGGATCAAAAAGACTGGAATTCCAAGCAGCGCTCTGCCACACTAACCACCTAGCTGTATATGTCATCTAACTTCTCTGAGCTTCAGTTCCCTCATCTGAAAATGGAGACACCAACACCTACTTGTAGGATGCAAAGAGCAAATAAGAGAATCTAAAAGCACATGGTAAACTGTTACGTGGAATACAAATTATGGAGTTATTACTATTCCCCATCTAAGATCCGAGCTGACGGCCAATGCCCAGGCTCTACCCTGAATCAGTTAATTCAGAACCTCTGGGGGTGGGAACCAGGCATTGCTATTTTAAAAAAACTCTCCAAAAGATTCCAATGCAAAGTCAAGGTCAGGAACCATTGATAAACTCTAAACATGGTCTCTGTCCTTTTGAGAGAAGTCTGAGCTGAGCCCTAGATGGACTGATTAAGTGGCAGATTCTGGTTCCCACCCTCCTCCCCTGGACTGATTAAAGAGCATGGCTAATAGTTTAAGGCTTAAAGAGGGGGAGTAATTACTGTTCTCACTGCTCCAACTTCACCTCTCCTGAGACTCCTAGTGCAGAGAGAAGGGCCCCAGAGTTTGGAAGAAAAGAGGGGATTGCTGAGAATGGAAACTGGAGAGGGTGGGGAGACTTACGCTGCCGAAGTATTTGTCCAGGAGCTCCACATATCGGTGGATCAGCTCCAGTGTGATGAGCTCATTGTCTTGGCCCTCGATGGCGCAGCAGAAGTAGAGGCTGGCATATCTGAGGACAGGGGCGCATGAGAGATAGCTGGGAGGGCGACTGGGTCTGCTTCAGGACCCAGGCATTCTGAGCTCATTGCATTTTTCAGCCCAGGATCTGTGTAGCTACTGTCCACAGGCAGGGAGGCCCCAGGGCATGCAAATAGCAACTTGCTTGGCCTCTTAGAAACAGGAGGCAAAGACCAAGCTCTTTCCTCTTGACATCTGACCTGCTCAGTTTGACTCAGCAAAAGCCTGAGCCAACTAATTCACCTGCTCAGAGAAGGGACTGGAAAGTGTGTGTGTTTGTGTACATATGTGCACACATGCGCGCGCGCGCTGGGAAAAGTGGCACAGGATTACTCTGCCATAAAAAAGAATGAAATCATGCCATCTGCAACAACATGGATGGATATAGAGGGTACTGTGCTGAGTGTAGTAAGTCAGACAGAGAAAAACAAACGGCGTATGATTTCACTTATAAGTGGAATCTAAAGAACAAAATAAACAAACGAAATAGAAACAAACTCATAGATACAGAGAACATTTTGATGGTTGCCTGATGAGAGGGGGGTTGAGGATGGGTGAAAAAGGGGAAGGGATTAAGAAGTACAAATTGGTTGTTACACAGTAGTTATGGGGATGTAGGGTCCAGCATAAGGAATGTAGTCAATAACATTGTAATACCTATGTATGGTGTCAGATGGGGACTAGATCTATCGGGGTGATAAATGGGAGAGGGTTAGGGACAGGGTAAAAAAGTTGAAGAGATTAAGAAATACAAACTGGTAGTTATGAAATAGTTATGGGGATGTAAAGCAAAGCATAGGGAATAGAGTCGGTAATATGGTAATAACTATGTATAGTGTACTAGTCAGGGGGATCACTTTGTAAATTATATGTCTAACCACGATGCTATATACCTGAAATGTAATATAAAATAACATTGAATGTAACTGTAACTGAAAATTTAAAAACGGGGGGAAAAGATAAAAGGGAATAAGAGGTTTAAAGTTCCAGGTATAAAACAAACAAGTCTTGGGGATGTAATATACAGCATAGGGAATATAGTCAGTGATATTGTGATAGCGTGGTACAGTGTCAGATGGTGGCTGACTTATGATCACTTTAGCATAGGGAATATAATCAGTAATGTGGTAATAACTCTGTATAGTGCCAGGTGGGTACTGTTGAATTTCTATGAGGTACATTAGCTGTATTTTAATAAAAATCTTAAAAAAATAAAAGTGGCGCAGGATTTATGACTGTTGAATGAGACAGCAAGAGACATGTAGGGACTTTGGGACGGAGGTATGTGGTAGGTGTCAGACTTGAGCAAAACCAAGGAACAGGACTTTCTTCAAGGTGAGTGTGAAAAGGAAAGGAAGCTGGAGTTCATCACTGCCCTCCAGATGTCCTTCGCTCCCAGTTCTCCCTGACCTAGGGGCCACTTACTAATCAGCCATTTAAATCCATTGCCAGACCCAATCAAGCAGGATCCAGGCAGCTCTGAAAGTAGGTGGGAGTCACCTCTTATAGACGACTTTGAGGTCCCTCCACTCCAGGAAGCTGCACATCTTAGGCTTGCGAGCCAGAACAACCTGCATAAGCTCACGAACCATCTTCTTTCTCTCTTTGTCTGACGTGGCCAGGTACCATTTTTGCAGCCTCAGCTTTCCCTGCCGGCTGAACAGCAGCATGAATCGCATCTGGTGTGTATGGGGGGAGAGGCAGAGATTTGGTTCTCTGAGTTTCTTGCTTTCAAAAACACACAGCCCCAACCTCATCCTATCTAACTCTTCACTCACAGCTTCTACTTTCTTTAAAAAATCAGCCATTGCTCCCAACTCTGGGTATTCCCACCAGCTGGTGCCTTTCCTTCTGGTGGGGGGCGTGGTGTCAGAGCTTCTGAGTCTGCCATTTGGGTTCAAATCCTGGCTCTACTAGTTAAATAATTTGCCTTGGACAATTACTTTGTCGATGAACCTGTTTCCTTGTGTGAAGATGGAGATAATAACTACCTACCTTACAGAGCTGTTAGGATGGATTCAATGAGATGACATATGCATAGTGCCTGGGGCATGGTAAGCACTGTAACACATTAGGCAGCACTACTATTATTCTCTGATCTCCTGCTTCCTAACCGTTTTTCCCAAGTAGGTAAAGTGCCTAGCACAGAAACAAGTAGCCCATAAGTGATGCCAAAGAGATGTCTGCTTTCTTCCATGCCCCTTCTATCCACCACCATGCTAAAATCGGGTATTTTTGTCCCTGGAGAAGCTACTTCAATTGTCCACTCCATGCTAGTCACGCTGCCCTCCCATGCAGTCCTATGCCAAGGAGTACCCTTCAGATAAGCACATGACACTGGGATCCCCAAATTCCACCCTTCTCTCTCCTCGCCATTCAGACATTTGGCCATTGATACTCCTCTCTTCTTTTTATGGTGCTTCTCCCTGCGTGCTCACTGCCCCCCCCCCCCATACCAGGTGACCAATTTCCCTTTCAGTTCCTCAGTTAGGACAGCAATCCAAGGCGGCTCTCCTAGGGAATGTCTGTGGAACAAAGCCCAAGCTGGGTAGAGCGGGGAAGGGTGCAGAGCCCTCGATACCCTGTGTGTCCCCAGCTACTCAGTTCCAGGGGGTCCAGGCCACATCCCGGAGTTATCGCCTTCTCCCTGCAGTTCTCCTCTCCACGGATATTACCAGGGCCGGAATCCCTGGGTGTGTGGAACAGTACTAATTTAGTGGGCTAAAGATCAGAAGTCAAGGTTTTTTTGGTGTTGAGGGAGGGGAAGCGTTGCTGGCATAGTGGGAAGGCAACAGAGGGGCCCAACAGAGCCGTGCGCGTCTAAGATGGGGGCAGGGGCGGGCAGGAAGACGGAAGGCCGGGGTTCCGGAAAGAGAATGGGGTGGGGGCAGAGAGCAAAGAGCACGGAGTCGGGATTCCAAAGCCTGGGTCCCCACGAGCAAGACCTCGAGCCCACTTAGCTTCCCCACCTCACCCAGGCTCTAGGCGAGCCGGAGGATAAACAGAGGCAGGACGTCCACTCCTCGGACCTGGAAACTATGCCCTCCCACACAAGGCTAACCCCACCGGGCGCCACTCCTTTCAGGACCGCACGGGGACAGAGTGTGACCCGCGCTCCCCCGCTGCCAACAGGCCCTCGTGCCCCTATTCCTCGGGCGACTTCCCTGCGGCAGTGGCCGAGACGCCTTGGATCGCGACCCGTGCGCTCCCCCTGGTTCGGGATGGTCCAGCCACCGCTAAATCAGCCCCTCTCGTCCCACTAATATGCCTTCTTCCCGCCCCTTCTCCCTAAAGCCATTTCCAGCTGCTCCTTTCCGAGGCCGGCTGTCCCACCCGCCCAGGAAAGTGAGGGCCTCTGAGGAACAGAGGAAGAAAGAGCGGCTCCCACAAACGGCGGCCCCCAAGGACCCCCGCAGGTGCAGCCCACGCCCCTCGGTTCCCCCTCCCCTCCCTTTTCGCACAGCCTACCATCCTGCACCCTCCGGCTTGGCGCGTCCCTCTCCGGCCACCGTAGGTGCCAGCTCCACTCCCTTTCTTATCCTTTTTCCTTCTTCCCGCCCCTCTGGCTTGAAGCTCCGCCCCGTTCCGCCCCTTCACATGAGCACTGCGCAGGCGCCAACGCTGCGGGGCGCGCGGGCGGGGATGGAGGCGGAAAAGCGAAAGCCATGGCAACCAGGTCCTTGACTTCAGCTTTGAGTAGCTCTGTCGTCATGGTAACAGGGCTGTCCTGTGGGCTGGATGGAGAATGGGGGAGGACAATGAGGTCCTCGCGCTTTGGAACCTTGGGGGGAAAAGGCGGGAAAAGGGGTGCGAGATGGATGGGAGGATCATTGGGGCTTGTGAAGAAGTAGGGGGAGGGGCTAATGAGAGGGATGTGGGCGATTGAGAGGGACCAGGGTGGGAATTGGATGTAGGGAAGGAGGAATGACGAGGAAGACTGAAAGACAAAGGATGGGGGGGCAGACGTGAGGAAAGTATAGAACTCAAAATAGATATCTACCTGCTAGGTGAACACACTCTTAAAGTAACAGAAATGTGTAGGTAATGAGGGAGATGAGAATAAAAGATAAAAGGAAGAGCTGATATAAAAATGATGTAAGGAAAGGGAGGAGAAACATGAATTATGGAGAAAGGGGAGAAATAAAGAGAATCTTAAAATGTTAGCATGGGTCAAAACTAAAAAGGAACGGATATAATCCAGACACAAGTGTAAAGATCAGGAGCATGTAAATTGTAATACAAGCTTTTTAGCTGAGGATGTGCATGTGTGAGTGTGTATGCCAGTGTGTGTCTATAATAAAGGAGTTTGCATATAAGAGAAAACCTTAAACTTTGTCACGCTAAAAGCTTAATGGCTATTTCTAGATAATTGTTGGTAACTACCGTGTTTCCCCGAAAATAAGACCTAGCCGGGGAATCAGCTCTAATGCGTCTTCTGGGGCAAAAATTAATATAAGACCCGGTCTTATTTTGCTATAATGTAAGACTGGGTCTTATATAATGTAATGTAATGTAAGACCGGGTCTTATATTAATTTTTGCCCCAGAAGACGCATTAGAGCTGATTCCCCGGCTAGGTCTTATTTTCGGGGAAACACGGTAATGGTGCTGTTATTTTTCAGTGGCACTTGAAGCAATTGTTGGTAAGATCTTACCTGTCTCCGCTTTATGTTCTTTTCTTACTCTGGTATGGAGATACTATGCTGTAGTTGCAAGAGGATGGTCTTAATTCACCTGGGATGCAATCTGGTCTCTGACCCTTACTAGCCTCAGGTGAGTCATTTAACTCTCCATTTCATCATTTTAAACATGAGGATAGAAATACCTACGTTGCCAGGTGGTTCTGTGGATGTATAGAAAGTACCTGGCACACTTTAAACACTTGCTAATGACAGCAATTATCATTATTTCCCTTTCCCAACTTCTTCCTCCTACTACTTTTTATTCTTCCTTTCTTTTTTCATCTCCCTTTCTCCTCTGCCTATACCTTAGTCTTGGCAATGGCATAGACATTGGTTGAACTATCTTGTGGTGTGTGTTTTTTTTTTTAAGATCAAGAATAATATCAATGAAGCAAATTGTTAGATTTAGAAAGGGTAAATCATTATGGAGTGAAAAGAAGGAATCGGAGTGTGTAAGAAGGGCAGACGGCATAACAAAGTAAAAAGAGGTGTGTTCTCTTTCACAGGGGTGAGGAGAGGTTGTGTATAAGAAAGTAATGAGTAGTGAGGGAAGAGTATAAAGCAGAGAATGAGGCAACAGCCTGTGGAAGTTTAGAAGCTCTAGAGATGTAAACTCCTACACTCCTGGGAAAGCTGGCACTTTCTAGAATTCCTTGTCTCAATGTGGCATGCCTAGCTACAGAAAAGATAAGATTCGTGAGAGAATTGTTAGAAATAAGGGTTTAGCTCATGTAGAATCATAGAATTCAAGTGATTGAAACTAGTGAGAAGACGTTGGACTGGATTTCTTCATTGTTAATGATCAGTGAATGTAGAGGATCTATGAGTTAGTGGATCTAATATGGCTTGTGTCCTCAAATGAGTTCACATTTCATTCAGTGGCAGTTTGGGAGTCATTATGGTCATCTGGGCAAGTGAATAACTTGGTGAAAACAGTTTTAAGAAAATTAATCTTAAACTGATGTGGGGGACAATTTGAAAAGACAAATGGAGGGCTAGAAGGTCATCTAGGAGGCAATTTTGGGAGTCCAGGCACAAGGATGAGATGGAGAGGGACAAATCGAAGGGATGCCTGTAACGGGCCAATCAACTGAAAGTGATAACTCATCGACGTAGAGAAGAATCAAAGTGGCGCCATTTGTATACATGGCAAAATGGAAGAGGTGAGCTTCTTCCTTATAGATGCGGACGGTGTTTGTGTTGTCACCCTACAAACCATGCTGACACCTCCTGGTGTCTTCCCTCATCTGGTTGAGAGGTGGTTCCTGCAGTGGTTAGAAGAGTGGCCCAGGTGGCCTCTGAAGCCCTTCATCTCTATAAGTCTGTGATCTGAGTTTCTCCCGCTAGTGATGCTCTCTGCACCTATTTTTTGCACATTAAATAGTTCATAGGTCCCTAATAATGTCATTTTCAGTCATCTCTGGATTTTCATATTTTTTAACCAAGCAGTTGGGATCTTATATGATGTTCCTAGCAGTCCTGACAATTAAAAATACTTTCTGTGGTAGATGTTTGCCATTCTTTTTCACCTCCCAAGTTCTAAACCCCCTTCCTAGGGTTTAGGAATATCTGCCTTATGAGTCTAGGGGAGCTAGAACAGTCTCCTAGTGTAGCATTTAAAATGTCCAGATATTGGCTTTTACAGCTTTCTTTGTACCCATAGCCTGGGCATGTCTGCTGGACTTGGCCAATCTGTGCACCCAGCAGGTCCAGGAGGGAATGAGGTGGGGATGGGACGATGGAGGGCAGGCGAGACTCTGGCAGAGGGTCAGACAATCAGATTCCTGGGGTAGCAGTGGAGTGGCCCCAAATCACACTAGTGCCCTCCATGGACATGACACTGCCATTGGTACCACTCATGCCATATAGTCCATTGGCCACGTGTGTGTGTCAGTCTCATGTGTGTCAGTCTCATCTCTCCAGCTGGATTGTAAGCTCCTCATTGGATGGTGTCTTATTCAATTTTTGTTTCTTCACAACACCCTGTGCAGTGCTTGTTGATTGGCTTCATTTATGATCGTATATATAGTTGTCAAATCTAGATATTTAAATCTTACTTATCCAAAATATGCTACATTTTACTTTCATATTTAATAGTACATGTTTACTATCTATTATTCCTGCTAGATGATAAACTGTCTTCTTTTGCTGTTTCTACCATGCCTGGCACAGTGGGCATCTGATATTTGTGGAATAAATGTATAATGGATCCCCATTTGAAAATTCCATTGTCATGTCAAACTTCACTTGCCAAAAAGAGTTCCTTCTTCCTACCTTTTCCTGAAACCATCCCATCTCTTGCTTTCCCATTGTGGTCAATGTCACTGGTTTTTCCTAGGCTTACGGACTATCTATCTGGGACATGACGGCAACATAAAAGCATGGCTTATTCAAGGGACACTGATAAGACTTGCCTGACCAGACTAGGAGAGGGTAAATGGAAGAGAGGGAGAGACAACTCCCTCTGGCTGTGCAATCAGAGGAGTAAGGCAGCAGTCTGCTAACCAACCTGGTGACTTGGGATTTTATCCTCCGGTGTGTTCCTTGAACCTGACTTGCTATTATTTTTACTTTATGATTTTGTTCACACTGTTTTCTGCAATGCCCTGCCATGGACATAAATTTCCTCCCCATGGACCTAAATTTATCTTACTCATCCTTTAAGTTTCAATCAAGCAGCCGCTCCTGATGAGCCATTATGCTCAATGGTGATCATTTCTACAGTGTTCCTTTCAATCATTTCTGCAGTGACTCACATAGTGTTTCAGCTTTTTGGTGTCTGTTCTCCTTAGGTACTCAATAGTCAGAAACATCACTTACACTTTTAAAAAAGTGCTTCACAACACCCAATATAAAGTTAAGCTTTTAAATAAATACTTGTTAAATTGAATGGATCTGACGCTTGGCAAGATTTTGGTTAAAGCCACAGCTGCTTTGCTTCCAAGAAGAGTTTTCCACTGGAGTCAAAGCGACATCTGGTGGCTAGGGGATCAAAGGCTACATTCAGCTTGCTGGCGTTCAGGCTGGTAAGGCAATGGTGTAAACGCACAACAGGCTGGTGACTGGCACCTGAGGGCAGGACCTTTGATCCTGACCGCGACTGAGCCCTGCTGTGTGTTCACGGAAACATTCGCAGATGCCATCGGGAAGGCGTATGGATCGGGTGTGGTGGTGAGGAACACGGAGATGCCCAACTGCCTGGCTCTAAGTAACAACAACGGCTGCAAGTTACTCAACCTCTCTGTCTTAGTTTCCTTATCTCTCCGTAATTGCTACCATTAGTACCACAAAACTTACTTGAGAAATCAATCACCATAAAAATGGTTTGGAAAATGAATGGTGTCTCCTTGACAAGTTTCTCTCCGATGGAATTTTTCTTTTCTTTTCTTTCCTTTTCATTTCATTTCGTTTCTTTTCTTTCCTTTTCTCTTCTCTTCTTTTCTTTTTCCTTTTCTAACCATTGAGGGATTTACAGAATTCATACTTATTGCCCATGCGTGGGCAGGCAGGTAAATAATTCCACTGTGTGAGGTTTACAGGAAATCTGCAGTAGTGATGCTAGAAGCAGGTCTTTTTGGCTTTTCATCTCTAAAGAAACAGAGAGAGAAAGAGACACGGAAAGGTCAAGGAGAGGGCCCAGGCAAAGCCAAGCAGGGCTGGGCCGGCTTCACACTGTGAGGCTGCACCATTGTCTTTGTCCGCAAAATATCAGAAAAGCAGGGGCTCTGTTAAATGGGACACTTTCTGGAGCATGCCCTCTGCGGTGATGAGGTCTTCTGAAGAATTCTTTTCTTCGAAGCTGTCTCAGCAGGTATGGACAGTTTTTGAACTGTGCAGTGCAGAATTAAGGCTAACTTGCTCTGCTTTTCGAAGCATCTTGTGGGAAAATGAGGCTCTTTTGGTTTCTAAGCAAATATAGGTAACTCCTCAATAACTAGCGCAGTGCCTGAAATTGTTCATATTTTCAGGGTATAAGGCGGATGAAAGATATACCTGGGTCTCGGTATCCCTGCATTCTTAAGACTGTTGCCTTCATGACCCCAGTTATGCCCATGAGCCCAAAGGGGGATCTGTACAAGAGGAAGGAGTTGTTCTTGTAGAAAGAGGAATGTTTTAGTACCAGCTGAAGTTCTGGCCACAAATTTCAGTGTAAAAGTATCTTGTGAATTGGATCAGGCCACATCTAGTTTTTGTATCTATGGTCTAAGCCAGCTGGAAGCAAGCCAAATGGTCTCTATGGCTTTTTTTCTCTAGTTCTACAACCATAACTTGGTCCTACAAAGCTTGCCAGTTGCACAGGAAAGGAAAGACGAAAAATTCACTGAGGTTAAAAGAGAGCATCTCTCTCTAAAGCTGAGAGTAGCTTTGGTGAGCCACCCATTCTGGGCCTCCTTTCCTCTGGGTCCTGCCCTGGTTCCCCCGGGCCTTCTGAGGGGAGAGGAAGATCTTCCTTGCAGGCTTGAATGGGCTTCGGGGCCCTCTGACTACATCAGCTTCATGGGCAAAGAGAAAGCTTGAAGAAGGCGAGGAATCCATTAGGAGGAGGCATCAAACAACCACAGTGTCTTAGTCCATCACGTTGGAGGCACCCAAGAAAGCCACGGACGATCCTCGAGAGGGAAACAGGACTAGAAAGTGCTGAGACACCCTTTAGTACATGCTGAACGATTGGGGAGTGAGTAAATCAATGAATGCCCTTTCTGGATTTACATCATGATCAAAACTCACTACCTCTTAACTATGAGACAGTGTTTTGACCAAGACCTCCCACATGATAATTACTTCTTAGTAACTTATGACCTAGGCTTCCGGGGGCTGGGTCTACAATCCTGTCTTGATGGTCCTGGAACTGGATGGCACACAGTTTTGACAGTTCTTGGTATTTTTTCAGTTTAAAAATTATGTTTGAATATATGAACAGAAACTAACTGGGGGACATATGCCTTCTGGAAAGAGCCTTCAAGATACTAGAGGAAGAGAATGAGACTTTTTAGGGTGCCATTTTAAGGAGGATGTGAAGAGTGTGTGTAACAAAAGAGCCTTGTTTTCAAGGAACCTGATATGTCGACAGGGGTGTGGCACAAGCACACTCAGAGTTACAGAGCGTACATGAACACAAGCGCTGTTACACACCCAGAAAAGGAAAAATCGGTAAATGCCAAGCGGACAGTGATAATGTGGAGTGGATCCATGGGACTGCTAGGTGGAGGACATGGATTTAGTCTGGATTTTGAGAAATGGGGCGTGGGGGTAGGTGCAGGGGGTGGGGGCACCTGGCGGTAGAAGAAAATGGCATGAACGAAGATGGGAACTTCTAGGGACCGTGGGTGTGAGCAGATTTCTCTGGGGGGTGGAAGGTGTTTGGGGGAACCCTCTTCCCTTTTTGAGGATGATGCCCAGGGGGACAATCACGCCCGTCGTGTCCTCGGGGCCTTCTCACAGAGCCCCGCAGACAATCCTCTGGACTTGATCAGTGGCAGGTTAACGTGCCTGCTCCCACACGTGGAGGTTTCCTAAAGATCCCTTTCACCCAAAAGGGCTAGGAACTGATAGAATTTTGATTTTGTACTGTGTGAAACAGAAAGTAAAGGCAGGGACTGTTTGGGAATATTCTTTTTCTTTATTATTTATTTTTTTTAAAAACACTTTTACTTGTTTATATATCAGGAGTAAAAAAGCATATAATACGACACAATTTCAAGAACATTGGACCCCACATCTGGGTATCCTTATGAGTACTGTGTGTGGCTGTGATTGTCCAGTGCATAATAAAAATAGGATAAAAAACAACAAAGCTTTTTTTTCACTGAGGAGCATGGTGGTGTGATTCGAGTTCTATTAGATTACATACATTTGACATCTATGAGCAATTCTTCAATAAATCGGCCTTCATGCCATAACCCTTCGCTAGTTGGTTTTCAGAAAGACTATCTAACCAGGGTAATTGAGCCCAAGTTTGCTGTCTGTCTTATTCTCTTTCTCTCTCCCCCCTCTCTCTTTCTCTCCCGCCCCCCCCCTCGTGTCCACTGCTCACACACAGCAGCCGGAAATGACACATTGAAGTGAGTCACCAATGCAGCTGTGAGTCACCTATAATTGGGGGAAAGTTCTGTCCCCCTCGGTCGTGCAGCCCCTTGTTCCTGCTCCTAAACATATTGGAAAAATTGGAAACCATTCTGTCTTTGCTCTAGTCTCTCTCACCCACCACATCCTTTTGGTCTAAAGTAGGCTGAAGTCAGATAACCTTGGCAGGGGTCCCAATCCATCACGTGGAAAGGTAGGAAAAGAGAGAAGCAGTGGGGTTCAGGCAGCCACAAGGTGGCAGTGTGAGCCCCTCATGCTTGCCACTCAGAGGGTTATGGCAGTTAAGTGGCCAGACTCCTGAGATGCAATGACACAAACCACAAAGAAACACTCCAAGCATCTTTAAATAATACGTTTTTCTTGATAGTCCTCTTTTTCTCTAACAAGCACACAAGGATGTGATAAATACTCAGGCACGCCCTTGGCATCCCATCCTCTCCACCAGGAGATTGGAGCCAAGAACCAGGCATACATCTCACCTTTCTTCCTCTATTCCTATAACATAAAGTTTGTGGGAAGCAGAAACCTGCTTCTATGATGAGTAAACAAGTCACCTACACTCCAAAATAATATATGCTCACTGTTTCTGGGGAGGGAGACGGCCAGGCCAGGGTGGGTCTCCGTCCTGGGTGGGCAGTTGCTCTGCCAGGCCGCAGTACCTCTGAGCTGGGAAAGGATGGACCTTGCAATGAAAGGGTGTTTCTTCCATTGACCTTCTCTGGCCTGCCGCCAGCCTCAGCAGTGGCAGACAGTGCAAGAGTAATGGCAACGTGACTAGAACACAAATAGTTTCTACCAAGTGCACAAAAGCTCCTGTAAGCCTTGTGGTGCCATCCTGCCAGGGCCTCAG
Organism: Rhinolophus ferrumequinum; assembly: GCF_004115265.2. Lineage (NCBI taxonomy): Eukaryota > Metazoa > Chordata > Mammalia > Chiroptera > Rhinolophidae > Rhinolophus > Rhinolophus ferrumequinum. The sequence goes on along the minus strand of NC_046290.1, from coordinate 91,228,310 downwards.
TGGGAATCCAGGTCTGAAGAGCCAAACGGGTAGAGCGATGGGCACAAGCAGCTGCACAAGTGGCTCTGAGAGTTTTACAGTCTGGTTTGGAGACCTTCAGGGAGCTGTGCTTCGGAGGTCTCTCCCAGGGTCTCCACCGAGGAGTTTTACTGAAAGGTCCTCTTTCCCACCCCTGGGAGAGGCTGAGGTCTAGGAGGCAGATTTACCATAAAAAGAAAAAAAGTAAATGTCTTCTCTTTCCTCAGAAAGATTGATTAAAATAAAAGTTCTTCAGAGTTTCTTCTTCTCTGATGCGCCTCCAGTTCTGTCCCAGATGAGGGCTTCTTTTCCCATGGTCAGGGTTCCATCACTTGGCCCATGAAAAGGACCGTTCCTGAGGATGGAAGAATCATAGGAGATGAGAAGTGGAAGGAATGGCATAGCTCACCAAGCTCAAAGTTTATGGGTGAACTGAGATGTGAGAAGATGAGTGAGATGTCGAGTGACAGCTGCTTTAGTGACTAAACTAGGACCGGGGTCCTGGCACAGCACTCTGTCTGTGACTGAGCACTGCTTTTGAGAAGAGAAAATGGAACCAAGTTATGGATTCCTTGCCTAGAGTCCTGGGGTAAGAGGGGGTGTCTACACCTGTCTGCATTGGTGCCCCACACAAGGAGAGTTGGTAGAAGGGATCGAGTGTCTCGTGGGCCGTGGGCTCACCTGTGGGGTTGTGTCGCACCACAAAGAGGAAGGGTCTGTCCATGATGATCTCCTCAGGGGCCATTCGGGCTGAGATGACAATGGCTGGAAGACAAGAGACAATGTCTTAGGATAGAGGGACATCGGCACTGGTGCCTGGGTTGATCACAAGTGATCCATTGACATCAGCCTTCTGACTGGCAGCAGCATTTGGGGATGATTTTTCGGAGGCTCTGTTGTTCTGCTGGACGTGAACCTTCAAAGTTCAGGGAAGGCCTCAGGCCTGATTTCCTCCAGGAGTTTGGTCACGATCTATAAACACGTATATCTAAACCCTTTTAGGGCTTATCGATAAGCAAGTTCCTTAAGTTGACTAGCCACGGGGAGAATAACCGAGGCTTTCCTTTAGGAGGCCCTTCACATTCAGGGGACCTCAGGAGCTATGGGGTGAAGGAGCAGGGTCCCAGGAGAAGTGGGCCCATTTTCTAGGCTGAGAAACACTAGTGGGGAAAGGGTGGTGATGCTCTCCTCACAGGAAGTGCTGCTCTTCTGGGAAAGGCCTGTGGAGCAGGGCAGAGAGACTTCTCGGGTTTGGGTGCTATAGTAGCCCTTCCTAGAAGCCTTGGGCTGAGACTCACCAGGCCTCACCTGAGCCTGACTCACCTGTAGAGGAAGACGCCACTGTGCCTCTCTCATTCACCTTGATCTTCACTTTTTGTAGTGCCTGCGATACGTAGAGAGACTCTTGATCTGAAACAGGTGGATGCAAAAGTAGATCAGCCATGGTTCTCAGGGAAAAGCTCCTTTGTCCTCTTAGGGGTCCCATAGTCCACCAGGATAGCAAAGTGAATGGAAATCTCTTACCTGAAATACTCGAGAAGTCTGCCTGGCTTGGACTAAACATGTCTGTCATCCCCAAGTTCTCCAGGGGCGTCCTGAGGTCAACTTCACTCTCCAGGGAGAACCTGTAGACAGGAGCAGGAAACAGCTCAAGCTCAGGCCACCTCTGGCCACTGGCACCACCTCTCCTAGTCCCCTACCACGTATCACCCCAGCATCCTGACAGGATGGGAACTGATAGGAAAGTAGAAGAGGAAGGCTTGTTGTTTCAAATCTGTTTGCAAGCTCTCTCTCCTTGCTGGAGCTTCTATTAATGAACATTATTCTGCAATCTCCCAACCCCCTGGAAACTATGACTAATTACTGTCCTCAAATAAGGCAGTAGTTTATTCATTCTGGCTGGGGGGCCAAGGGCAAATTCTCCTGCAAGGCTATTTGAACAAAAATCTGGTCTATAGATTGTGTTTCTGAGAGCTAACTCTGCAGAGGACCCAAGCAGCAAGGCTCCGGGGTGTTCTCTGCTTCCCCTCAGGACACAACTAATTACCTCAATTTTTGGGGAGACAGAGAGAGAGAGAGAGAGAAAGAGAGAGAGAGAGAGAGAGAGAGAGAGAGAGAGAGAGAGAGACAACTAAATTTTCCTAGAGCCTGGCATTATAGTCTCTGGAAATTTGGGGTAAGCATGGTGGAGGTTTCCCTACAACTCTGGAACTACGCAGCCTCAGCCTTCTCCACTCTCTTTGCTTCTGCAGAAGGATTTTAAAAATCTGCCTTGTTGGAAGCAAGCTAGAAGCTGTAGTTCTGGCCACTCCATCTGCAGAAGTGATTCCTTTTGTCCCCATCGTTTTGATATTAACTTAAGGAGATAGAGGTGGGAGTGAGGGACATTAATAAAAGGGTGAAGGCAGATTTAGCCCCCCACCTCCGTCATTTCTCTAGCTCTTCCTTTGGCTGGCTTTTGCTGGATAGTCTGAGTGTGGCATGTGTGGGGGCATGGTCTAGAAAACTCCTTGCCCTCCAGCAGGAACGGGAGGAGGGATCATTGCAGTAATCTTAATCAAACCCAGGCCAAAGTGTTTCCCATCGGCCTCCCACACATGGCCCTGCCATGCAAACGTCATATTTGGGAAACTCAACATGGGAGTGGTGCCTTTAGGAGACAGGGGAGGCAGGAGATAGAGAGGATGGATGAGGGCATTGCCAAGTGTGGCGAGAGCAAGGGGTGGCTTACTTGGGCAGAACCAGGACGCGGGGCAGACAGGTCATATTCCCTTTCCACTGGCTGATGAGCTGGGCATCCAGAATGTTGGTGAGGGCAGACAGAGGCACCTCTTTTTCATAGGGAGCAGCAATGAACATGCTGAGTGTGTCCCCATGGTAGGGCAATTCCAGGATGTCGTAGTAATGGCCACCAGGGGTAGAAAACTCAGCTGTGAAGACACCAAGATGGCACATTGAAAATGGCTCCAGTTCTTGATTCCAACCCGGCACTGGGTTTTCAACTAATTCTCCTGTCTCCTCCACTCTGGAAGCCAGCTCTCCATTCTGGCTTTTGAGGCTCCCACACCCACTGCTGTCCTATTCAATGTTTTCATTCCCATTTTCCTTCTCATCTGCCAATTCAGTGTCTTCTGGTTTCTCGTCTCTTTCTGGCCTTCTTTACCTTCACTGCCCTCTCCCTAATACCCGGTCACTATTCCAGTCTTCATCTCCTTAATCTCAACTTTGACATTGCCCTTCCTTCCCCCAGCAGGATTTGTAGGCCCCAGGTAACCGCACTAGAAACATATGAGGATGAGAGCGAGGGGTCAAGGGGTCAAATGTGGGCCTGAGGGAATTGCTGGATTTCATTTTTGTCTTGCATGAGATAAAGCTACTTTCTGCTGCTCCAGTTATCCTGGTGTCTCCTTCTCGGGGAGTCTTTGTTAAAGCTGGGCTGTATTCTAGGATTTCTCCTCCCTTCGATGGGAACACCCGGGGTGAGATCCAGTAGGTGTGGGACTTGGGGAAGGGAGTCTTGCACTTACTGTAGTTGAACTTGTTGGTCTGAGCCATCATGGGCACGGAGACTGTGCTGCCATCGGACTTGTGGAAGAGGCGCTGGTGGGTGCCCGACTCTGGGAAGGGAGTCTTCCAGTGGCCGTTGAAGTAGAGGGCATTCACCAGCACCAGGCGCGTCAGCTGGTCCACAGCCCCTTTGCCAAGTATGTCACTGATCATGCCTACAGGAAAACCAGGTGATCAGGAGCTAGGTATTTTTCAGTCCTCTTCCATAGTTCCTTCAGCTCCCAGGCCTCTAATGGGTGTGTTTCTGTTGAAGCCATCCAGGCAGAAAATAGCCTGGGGGTTTAGGTGAACCAATCTAGCTATTTTCAACTCGTTCCATCTTCCTAAGGGTCTCAGAAAACCTCTCAGCTGACCACACTTCCTGGGCCTGAGATCCTGCCCAGGATCCGACCTGGAAACTTTAGTCTTCCTTTACTTTGCTCCCTAAGCTGCAGTCTTGAAGGGTTGTGTGTGCTCCTCGTCATGGTTATAACTGTTCTAAAGAAATCTCACAGCACTTTTGGGGGATGCCGTTAGAGCTGGTTCACAAGAAGGCCTAATTCTGAAAAACATGACACTGATTCTTCAAGCACTTGACCTTCTGTCTACAGAGAAGAGAGTGCTGAAAGGGAGAGGTTAGGATATTTGGGATTTGTTTCCAAGCCACCCTTTTTGGCAGGCCTTGGGATGGGCCTCCTTTCTCTGCCTGTTGCTCACCTTTCGTGTGTCTCTTCACCCAGTCATTAATGATGAACCTGGCTCTCTCTATGTCTAAAAAGTCCACTTGCTTGACTGTGGTCCGGAACAGCCTGAAGAAGTGAGGCATGAAGCCTTGAACCAGCTTCATATCCCGCTGGACAAAGATGGCATCGGCGATGCTGATCTCATCCTTGTTCCATGGTCCCACGAGCTCCTTGTACAGTTGACGGAGGGCAGGGGCCATGCCCTTCTCTGTGCCGAGGGAGGAAAGGATACATCAGGTTCATGTTCAGCCAAGGATTCCCAGTCGGGCCATCTTTCCCCATGAGACGCCTTACCCTGCCCTCATGAACGGAGCACTTCTCCTCCCCCAGGGGTCTCTGGAGGGAGATTTTGTTCCAAACCTTAATCTCTTCTGCATCTCCCTCTTTTCCTCAAAAATCTCAAGTCTTAACCCTTTCTTTGTGTTAGAATATTTTTCTCTGTTTTTAAGCTATGAACCCTACATTTCTTCTCATATTAATAGTAATAGCTATGCTAAACATTGCCTATGTGCAATTCTATTTACTCCTTACAGCAGCCCTCTGTGATGGGTCCTTTTTCCATCCCCATTCTGTACATGAGAAACTGAGCTTCAGAGGGATTAAGGTTATACAGGTACTAAGTGGTGAGCAAGGTTATTTTACACCAAATACACTGGCCTGTGCACCTTGTGACTAAAAATGTGTTGGTCCCTGTCGCATGGCAGCGCTGGCGTTGGCTCAGCCAAGCTGGAGTCAGGCCTTTCCTCTGCTTCTGGCTGGTTAGACCCCAGTTCTGTGAAGGCAGCACGAGTGCCTGCCTCCTACTCTGCCGCATCTCTTACCTTCAATCTTGAATTGCATTGCCTCTTGGATCTGCTGCCTGGTTTCTCCTCTTGTTGTCAGCTGCAGCATGGCCAGGACTGAGGCCACCCCATAGGGTGAGAAAACCACATTGCGATCCTTGGAGACCTGTGCCACCTGCTGAAACACCTTCACTCCAAAGTCTGTTGCCAGTAGGGCCGCCTGAGACCTGCGTTGGTACGATGCGGACCCTTCACCAAAGAAGAGAGCCAGGCCCAGGGCTAGGCAGGCAAAGACTGGTGACATCTGCATCCTAGAGCAAGGGGGGAAAGAGCTGATGAGGGATGGTTCTAGAAGGATGGCGAATGGGGTGGGGAGACCATACCCCAGCCAGGGGCCAGGCTTCCTGTGTTTGCCACTGGCAGGTGATAAATGAACACGAGGTCAAAGCTCATTAAGAAACCACAATGGCTTCAGACTCTGCAGTCACTGCTCCGGCAGGGTCAACTTCGGGCTGCAGGTCTGGGGGCTGGCTATAGACAGAAGGAAAGTGGGGCTCTGGGACAGAGGAAATTCTGCGGAAGGGCGTTCTCCACCTTCACCCGAGATAAGAGATGAAGAGTTTGTTTTTCTCTTACCTGAAGTTCTCAAAGTGCCTTGTGACTGGAAGTTCGTCCTGCTGCTGCTGTTGATTGTGGCGATTCTGCTGCTGGAGAGGGGGTGTGTCTCTCTTGACAGTGCCCTGAGCCCTGCAGCCAGACGCAGCTGTGCTGTTAAGGAGCCTGCTGCCTCCCTTTATACCAGAAGTGGGCAGGAAATAGATTAACTCATGGCTCAGCCCCACCCACTTTCTGGCTCTGGAAGTCTGGCTTGCTGAGGCATGTGTGTGCGTGCTGCTGTGTGTGTGTGTGTGTGTGTGTGTGTACGTGTGAGAGACGGTTCAGGAAGAACTGAGCAAAACTCAGTTGCCTAGGTACAAGGACCTTCCCTGATGTGGCTGCCCTCCGCCTGTGTCCCTCTCTCTTTGGATGTTATGCCAGCCTGATCCCCAGCAGTGCCAGATGGCCCCAAATGTCCAGTGTTTGGGATTACCTTCCCCTGTGCTCAGCTTGGGGGAGAACAGTTCGTATTTTCTCCTTTTCCTTTGGAGAAATGGATCATCACAAGTTATCAAAGAAGCTCATGGTCCTGTGGACTTTTGTCTGCCAGCGCTGTCCAGCCCATGTGCTGGCCAACCTGAGGAGAATGCCCCTCCCCCCTCTTGGCCATGTCCCAGCGGCCACAGGGCACAGAGCGTGCCATGTGATTGTCTGGGTTTTGACTGTCTAGGACGTGAGCCTGGCAAAGGACTCCTTCTGTCTTTCCCTCTTTCCTTCCGAGTGTCGGATGATGCATGGCTGACTCCCGCATGTGTCCAGACTCTTGAGGTGCCCCTGAGGGCTCTCTTTTGTGTCAACAGCCCTGTTTGGCAGGGGTTTGAGGTGTGCTGGGTGGGGTGGTGGAGGTTGAAAAGGACCAGGGGTTACTGGAGTAAATTCTTGCCAAGGAATTAGGAGTCCAACATGTAAGTTTTGTTTCTCTGAGCTGCCTGCTGTGACTGGGGAAAATTAAACCTTATCCTTTTCCTCCAGATGCAGACACTTGCGGGGCTGGAGCAGCGGAAGTAGGGATAGAAGTGAGGGTGTCAGTTCCTAGGGCATTGGGTTAGAAGTAGAAGAGTGACCCAAGAATTCTACAGAGAGTGGAAATTGGCTGGAGGCAAGTGTGTGGGATCATACATGTGCATCTGGGGGCCTGGCGGCGGTGGGGTCAGGCACCCTTGGCTATGTGACCTGGATGTTTTGGACAGAGGGGCTGGGTGCCATGGGGTCCTGCACTTGACCTGGGGGTACACACACGATCATACTTTGTGTAGGTCATGTGGTTCAACTGGGAGTATCCATGGAGACAGCCGATAGAAGATTCACAGGAAGTTTAAGTGGGTGGAAGTGTCGGGATATTTGTTTTGGATTTTTCAGTAAACAGACACCAAGGGCAACCACAGCTGGATGGCTTTCCTAAGTTTATTCTTCCTCCGCCTTTGTTTTCTCTGTTGCCCCTGGGAGTCAGGTGGGCATGCAGGGTGGCAGGGAACAAAGAGCAACCTCGGTTGGAAAGTTAAGATCACCAACCCATTACAGGACTGTTCCCATTTAGTTGCTTCTTGTTTATTCCTTTTCCTTTTCTTGGTTGTGGTTTGGAGTCCCTGAGAGAGTAGTTAGCTCTGAGGAGGAAGTGGTTATCCCTTACTTCTCTTGGGTGGAGAGGACAGAAGTCCAGCCCCCCCACCCATGTCCTACCCCCAGAAATGCCCCCAAAGGCTTGCCTTTGGGGATCAGAGGGAGACAGGAACCTGGGAGTCTGGGTTGGGAGTGCCAAGTCCCAAGTTAGAAGAGCAGCGTCCTGAAGCAGCTCCTTTGAATCACCTCACTGCCCGGCCTCTTCAGCCACCTTCGCTGAGCCTCCTTCTCTTGCTCCATCTCTTATTCCAGGGGCCCTTCGCCCTTGCCTTGCCCGGCCTCAGCCGTAAAAGCTCCTGCCGTTTTCTGTGGATGGCCTGGGCCCTGCCAGGAGAGTGACCAATTCTGTCCCCGCTCCTGGACCTGAAAGATGCTCCTGATGCCGTTCCAGAAAAGACTGTCCATCCTCAGGCACAGGAGCCCGGGAGCAGCTCTGTGTCCTGTGGGGGGAGAGAAGGGGCGCTGGAAACAGAAAGGGCTGACTTACTAAGGGGTTTGTCTCCAAACTGGAAGGGACTTGTAGACATCTGGTGGGTGTGTATTAGAACTGAGGCAAAGCCTAGTGGAACTGGGTCCCAGAGTTTCTGATGAGTTGGCTGGGGCCACTACCTGTTCGAAACCAAGACTTGACCTTGGTCCCTGCCGCTCTTTCGTCTCTGTAAAATGGCCTTGCCATCCCCTATCTGCCCTCCGGAGACTTCCCACATGTCAGGTACAGCCCGACCACCTGCTGTTCCCCATAAGACCTCCCCACAATGCCTTTCTCAGAATCTAGCCTGACTCAAGGGACTGTCACTTTCTCTCTTTTCACTGAACCCCAAAGTAACAGCCTTGACCCAATCACCTCTTTGAAGCCTAGGCTCTTTTGTCAGGGGTCAAACGGACAGAATGAGAAAAGTCCCTGTGTTGTAATAGTTGGATCCCTGATTCCCGTACAGTCAGAGATAAGAGGGTGAGTTACAAGGCTGTGGATTTCTGGGGGAAGTTCCACTTCCAGCCAACGGGGAAAGATGTTTCATCTGGCTCTCGGCAGGTGGTTCGTGACCAGACCAGAATCACACTTCCCGTGACTGTCTCCCTCAGCGCCCCCACACCCCATGAGCTCTGGTTCAGTTTGGGGCCGCTGGTCTCAACCTCCAGCCCTTCACCTCCTGCCCTCCAGCTGCCCTCTTGCGCCCTTGGCCCTTCCTCTTTGCTCTCCCAACACCAGCCATTCACCCTCTTTTGCACTTTCCCTTTGTTGATCTCCTTTGTTCAACCCTCCCTCTACTGGATTCTTTCCCATTCCTTCCCCAGGTCTCCAAGTCTTGGCCACGTGAGCGCTCTCCCCATTTTCCCACTCTCTCTTTTCTGTTCTCTGTGACTCAGTCCCTCTTTCCTTCTCCTCTCCTCTTCCAGAATCCCTTTTACAGTCAAATATTCTGCTCCCCGCCTTCCTGTGGGAAGGAGAGTGCTGCCCCTGTCAGTTGCACAGGCTCCGGGAATGCTGGAGCAGGCTTCTGGATTCCTGGTGATTTCACTGGGAGAGCCGGGGGTGGGAAAAGGAGCAGGTCCCACTAACTCACAGCACTATTTCTGACCTGGTTGCTCTCCAAACAACATAACTGCCAAAAATAGTCCGTGTTTGGGCTAGGCTCACTCTGTCCTTCTCGGAGGAGTGAGCTAGGGCGAAGGCTGTGTGCCTCAGCCTCCAGCTCACGTCCCTGGGACAGCCTGACAGCGGTGTGGCTGCCTGGGCCTGCCGGGAGCCTTCCTCACACTGCTGCCCGGCCCGACTTCCCTCTCCTGGGCCTCCACAGCCCCTCTCCTTTCTGTCTTCTCCAGCCCCCACCAGCCACCGTTCCTGAAACTCCCCGTAACACTAAAATCTGCATCTCCCCACGGTAGCCCTTGTTTTCCACAGTTGCTTTTTTTCTCCATTTATATCTAGAATTTCAGGGTCGGAGGAGGGGGGAGGCTCCAAGAACCACTTAATCCAGCTTTGAATTTGCAGGTGAGAGCCCTGAGGTCCAGAGAGGCTGAGTCACGTGTTTGAGGTCACACAGTGACATACAGCAAATGGCAGAACAGTGCTCATTGGAGCAGCCAGACCGGCCTGGTCAGGGGTCTGACACTTAGCTGGTTATGTGTCCGCAGGCAAAACTTTTGTGAGCCTCAGTTTTTTTATTTGTAGATAGGTATGTCGATAGGAACGGACAGATAGGCAGATAATGATTTCCATCCTTCAGGTTGCTGTGAGGGATAAATGAAATATTGCCTGTCGATGTCTAGCATATTCTAGGCTCTCGCTAAGGGGCGGCCAACCTTGGTTGGGGCAGAGCCAGGCCAGGAACCTGGGCGGCTTGAGATGTCAATTTTGGTACAACACAAGCTCCTTGTTTTAGGCAATCTTTTTTTACTTCCCTTGGCAGCTAGTGGAATAGATGAAATGCGTGGGAAATGGATTGGCTGGTTATCAGAAAGAATGGCTACCAGCCCCTCCGGTCCATTTCAGGCCAGATCTTCCTGCTTCCACCCCGGTCCTGACGTGCTCCCATTGGCCAACTTCGCAGGTTTTAGATCCCAGTAAGATTTTCCTCTATGGCTGCCGGGTCACAGGGGGACCCCCACTGACATTTGACACATGCCCTGATCCCTTCAGCATACGGAAGTTGGGGGAGTGGGGCTTGTTCTACCAACAGGTAAAAACAGAGCTGAGCTTGGCCCCCTTGACCCGTTCTCTGCCACCTGTGTCCCCTATCTCTTGTTGATTCCCCTATAACCCCCATAACCCTTCAACCACTTTTATGTATATCTCCTTGACTTACAGTCATTTCTGTACGTGTCCTTGAACTTACTGTGGCCATTGCCATGTCTTATTTATCCTCATTTCAAAGGGGGAGCTGAGGGGGGCAGTATCCTTTGGGGGATACCACTCATGATGTCAGCGTTCGATGAGCACAGAGACTCACACAGCTCCCTCTCCCCCCGGGCAAGAATGAGCCTCCTCTCTCGGGGAAAGAGGCAGAGGGGGCGAATGGGGCCCAGGATTGCCACGAGGGGAAGTTTGGGGCAGGAAAGGGTGGAGTGTGCGATTTCTGGGGTCAATATGACCACAGAGCCCCATGGTGTCAGCCGAATGAAGCAATGCAGGCCTCAGGGCACCCCGGGGACACCCTGCTTGGACTCTCTCTCTCATTCCACTTCTCTTCACCTATGTATTTGACTCTAACTGAGTCACTTCTTCCATCTTTACCAGAACTTGTTCCTCATTCTCTACATTCCTGAATGTCCCTTTATAACTTCGCCTGGACACATCCTGTTTCATTTTAGCCTGGCTGTTGTGTAAGTCTTGGCTTCTCCAAAATGGCAAAATATTCATTGACAATTAACACTCAATGGTGTGATTTAGGGAAATATAAACTTCTCCTTTCCCTGAGTATACACACTTACTGGGTCAGAAGATTACATAATGCAATAATTAGATAAAAAATGTAAAACTGTCTGTATGCTACGTTGTAAGACTTAGGCTATCAGGATGCAGGTGGAGGGAAGGCTTCCTGGAGGAAGAGGGACTGATGCTGGTTAGGAGGACGAGGCAGGGTGGCCTCTGCAGAGAAACAGAGGGCGATATGGGAGGGATGGGCGGAGGAGGCACAGAGCCCAGGAGGGGAAGGGAAAAAGATGCTCCTGTTTCTGTCCACCTGTCTTCATCTCTAGGGAGTAATCGTTCTCTTTTTGCCTGAGGCATCCCATCTCAGTCTTGCTCTCTTTGTGGACTTTGTGTTACAGGTCTCTGCTCTTTCTGTATCCTCCTTCCATCCCCTTGAAATACGCTCTTGTTCTAGTCTGGATCCTGGCTCTAGACACAACCAGTGTACTGAGCTGGGCAGACGCCCAGAGAGGTGGTGACCCCGGGTCAGTGGGGAACCTGGGGGTGGTGGAGGTCCCAGGGACGAAGCAGCCTGGTGATGCAGCTCAGATGGAATTTGCCCCTGGACAGCCAGGGACGTCTCGAGTCACTGGCCATTCCTTCTTCCTTACGTTCTCACCATATGGAAGCAGTCCCTCTCTGCATGTCTCTTCATCTGAGTCACCCTGAGCTCCCTCAGCTGGCTTGGCTAGCAGTAACACAGTGGACTGCTGCTTTGCTTGGATCGACTGGGGCCCAGAACCCTTCCCATACAGAGTTTTGGGTCGTAAGGGCTGGGGAGAGTGGGTATAAGGTGTGAAGGAAAGGAAGCAGGAGGATCTTAACCTGGTGAGGGAGGTCACGGGCACAGCTGCCTCCCCCTCATCCTCTAACACAGCTGTTTCTGGAGCAGCTTCTACGAATCTCTTCTGCGCTGGGCTTGAGGGGAACTTCAGAGATGTGGAGGGCGGGCACTGTCCCATCTTCAAGGAACTTACACTGTAATCGTTGTCATAAGCAGGCCCTCTACCCCTGTGTAGGCTGCAGGCCACACAGAAAGATTTCCCAACTCTGCCCACTCCTGCTTCCTCATCTCCTATGCCCACTTCTTTCTTCAAAGCACCCAGATCCCCTTGCCCCTGTCCCCCATCCCTACCGCTGCCTCCTCGTGACCTCAGAGAACCCATCCAGGTTAGGAAACCCATCGCCACAGAAAGCTGCCCTGCCCTTCCTGCCAAGCATTCAATCAAACCTACTTGCTGACCAGATGCGTTTGCCCGCCACACGGGATTCTCTGATGGTCATGCCTGTGACCAGACAGTCCCGGCTCGTTACAAGCGTGGTTGTGAGCAAATCATTTTACCTTCCGAGCACCTCAGTCTCCTCAGACAGACACCCCCGGTCTCAATAAAAGGCTTACTGTAGAAAGAGGCAGACGTGGCCGCAGAATTAGCAGGAAACTCTGGCTAACTTCCTTTACGCCCCTGGAGCCTCAGTTTTCTCTTCTGCAAAGGGAGGAACCTGATGCCTTAACAGAGCTAGGATTTCAGAGGATGGCATGAATGAAACGGCCAACTGTATGCACCTATAGAAAGAAAGTGGTGAGCAAGTTTCGGTTGACTTGAAAAATTATGTTTTTTGTTTTTTTTCCTTGTGTGTCCTCTCTTGAGCCCTTAGGGTGGTGTCCTTAGGGTAGAGGTAGGGCTCCTGTACTCGAGAAAGGTTAGCTGATCAGGTCCTCAGGTAAGGGACCCCAGTCACTCATCAGCTGGGGCTGGGCAGGGCCTGCACTGGGGCGAGGAAGGCCGCCAAGGCTCTGGTCCATGTCTGGTGCAGGCAGAGGAGAACCAGTTCCTGTGGATGCTGACAAATCGTTGTTGCCGTGTTACAATTTGGATCTAAAGCAGATGCTCGAGGTTGGCACTGCCTGCTGCCTCTCCTGCTGCCTCTGCTATTCCCAGGACCCAGAAGTAAAACATGCCCTCCTCCTGAGTCCCTTGCTTGGGGAGGGGCTTCCTGTGTCCCCCATCTGTGTCAGGAACTAACAGGACTGTGTGAGTAAAGGCTGATGCAGGCAGAAAGAGTAACTGTTATTCACATTGCGGCTCTGCCTTGAGGGGCAACTGGGGGAGGGGGCCGGACTGTTGGGGTGAGGGAAGCTGAGGTGGCAGACATGAGGCAGTTCAGATCCGATGAAGGGCTCTGGGGCTGGCAGGGCAGGCTCGCCTGGGGTGCATTTGACACCCCAGGAATGAGACTTGGGCTCTTTCCTGGAGCTGGCGTGTGGGCTGGGGTCTAGGACAAGAGAGGGGAGGCATGAGCTGCCCCCTCCACACCTGCTGCCCCTTCTTCCCACCTTGTGCAACCCCACAGGAAGTGCCATGGGCAGGGGAGTTGGCACAGGTTGGGCAGTGCTGCCCACCAGCCCCCGCCCCGTGACCACATTGGAGAGTGGCCTCGATGTTGACTTGTCTGTCTGGGCTCTTGCCTTCCTTAGCACCAGGAGTGTCTTGCATCAAATCTAGGGAGAAATCGATTAAGGAGTCCACAGTTGTCCCCTTCCTCCCGTTAAATCTGTCCCCATCCGAGTGGAACCTCCTCACGCGTCCACCTTGGGCTGGCTCCCTGAGCTCACACGGCCCACTGCACACACTGCAGGCCCCACAGAAGAGGCCCCAAGGCTCTGACCAGGGAGGAGCATTAGCTTGCCACTTCCTGCTTCCACCCTTTGCTGTCCTCAGCCCCTGTCTCTCCACGAATGATCGAGGTCCTGGCTGGTGGCCAGTACTGTCTGGACAGGAGGAAACCAGGATGTGAGGAATGGCAGTGGGGGGAGTTACACAGAACACTGAGTCCTCAAGAGCAGAAATTCCACCGGAAAGAAAACAATGCGCAGGGGACAGAGTCACCCTCTAAGAAGTAAAGGGGCAAGCAAAGGGAAAGGGCCTTCCTGCCCCAAACAGATAAACAACCCTAGCCTAGGGAAACCCCACCATGAACTGTCTTCCACATGTGGAGGCTGCAGTGGCAAGGTGGGGGGCTAGGTCCTGGGAGAAATGGTCCCCTGCACCCTTTCTGGCCTTCTAAGGCAGATGAGCTCCTAGGAGGGAAAAACAGAGTCCTCTGCCAAGGTCAGAAGGATCATGGAGCGGCTAAGAACAGAACCAAAGGAGCAGCTGGCAAAGAAGCCCAGTTATGCTGAGGCTGGGATAGCCAGAGCCCCCAGGTGGCCAGTCAGCTGCCAGAAACCAATAAGACAACTCCGAGTTCTAGGGCAGGCTTTTCAGAAGCTGGAGCCTGCAGGAGCTCCATTAGGGAAGACGAAGTCAGACCAGATCAGAGTGGGGTCCTGGCCAGGGCCTCCCGCTGTGCTGGGTGCCAGAGGGGAAAGTTTCGTCTCCTTTCAGGGCCCAGAACAAGTCTCTATTTGGAGGGGACAGAAAGAAACACCCCAACAGTGCCGCAGTGTCCCTAGGATCCCTTCTAGCCTCCCATGTTGGTAAGGCTGGAGGAAGGACGGGTGCCAAGTATATGAAAACTTGTGCCAGGCCGTCTGGATCTGTGGTTGCCTCTGTTAATTTAATTTATTTAGGTAGTTTTTGATCTGCGAATTCATTTGTTTCTAAGGTGTTGGAGTCTGCCTTTTCTTTAGAGTTTTAGGTGAAGCTCCATTCCCCACACTGCAGCAGTAACGGTGTCCAAGATGTGTGGAGCAGTGCTGTCCCCCAGGCCCTGGAAGATAACATACGCATGATCTTAGTTCATTCTCCTAAGGCTGAGAGACAGGGAGTAGCACCGTCCCCATGCTACAGATGAGGAAACCAACACACAGATGAGTGGGGTCTCTTGCTCAAGGCCACTCAGCTAACGAGAGAAGCTGGCTCCAGGGCCCCCAGGTCTCAACCACCCTCCACTCTGGTTTTCAGTGCCTCCAGCTGCCCTGCATGCTGTCCCCCTAAGCTCTGCAATGCAGGAGGGGTCCAGGTCCCTCTCGCACTATGTGTTCCACTGCTCCCCTTCCTGCGCTGACGCCCTCCTTCAGAACTCTTCTGATCCAAGTCTTGTCCCCTTCCTCCCGTCGAATCTGCTGCGAAGCAAGGAAAAGTTTCCAACTCAGGCCTTAACAATGCACTGTTTTAAACCCTGAGTCACGCTTACTTTAGAATTGCGACGTTCTGTGCCTTGGTCCCGTGGTTCTCAGCCCAAGTGCACACTAGACTCACCCAGGAGTTTGAAAAGTCCTCAGACCCCAGCCCACCTCTGATGTTTGCAGTCTCGAATCAGAATTCTGGGATGCTGGTTTGGTTTCAGTGTTACTAGCTCTGCAAGTGCCTCTAGGATTGAGGTTAGTTGAGCAAGGGATGTGAACTTTCTTGATGTGAACTGCCTTGGGGCAGCTGTCGGAGGCCAGCGTTCTCCTATTACACCAGGAGTCTATCTGACTAGGTGAGGCCTTGAGCCCAGGTCACCTGCTCACAGGTTGCTGCAGCCTCTGGAGGTGGGTGGAGGAGGAGGACGTGCCTGCCTGCTCTTTGACCCATTTGCTCAGTGAGCAGTTTTTGTGCCCTGTTCATGTCACTTGTCTGGTGTTCTTCTGATGTTGGACTCTGGGCTCGGCTCTGGGATGGGTGGAGAAGGCAAGGAGGAACTGTTTTTACCTTCAGGGTGGGCGGAGCCAGAACATACCTCAAATGCCTAGAAAGAGCTGCAGGTGGAATGCTCAGGAAGGCTCCCTGTGTGAGCTGGCCTGGAAGACAGACCTGGAAAAATGATGCTTATTGTCAAAATTATCATCTGCATGCATTCCTGGAGAGCTGCTTTCATTGCGTTTTCTGCCCGTGGGGCGTGCAAAGGTGCTCGGACTGGAAATAATGGCTCTGGTCCTGGAGGGACTCAGGGCCCTGTTCCAGAGAAAGACAGAGGTTTGCAGCGATAAGGAGTTCCAAGGAGGGCTGCCAAATGTCTCTTGAGTGACACACGAGATCAGGCATCCAGCCAAGGGGTGTCTGAGGCCTGGGGGAGGTGGGGAAAATTTCAGGGACCCTACTTCTAGGATGGGGCAGAGGGGCGCGGTGAGGGAGGGTGGGGAGGACGTGTCAGCCTAGAGAAGCAGAGTCATGTAGGGAGAAGTTGTGTGGGGAGAAGGACCTGGAAATGCAAGACACCAAAGAGCAGGCCCAGGGATTTCCTCTGTGTGTGGGAGTCTGGCGGAGCCTCCCTGCTCATCACCCACTCGCCTGGACCTGCTCTCTTAGTCAGTCCCTGTGCCGGGTGCTCCTGCCCCTACAGCTCTGGGGTAGAGATGAGGCCCCCGTTATTCACAGCCTGGACCGACAGCTGGCTCCCTCAGGCCCACTCCTTCTTTCCCAGGGTGCAGCCTGGCCTGCCAGCTCACTACAGTATGGGTCTGGACTCAGACCCAGACAGCCTGGGTCGTGCCAGGTCAGCAGGAGCCTGGGACCCCTGCAGGCAGAGACCTCTCCCTCCTTCTGAGTCTTCAGCCCCGCACGGGCCAGCTCTGTCAAGGACTGGGCAGTCTCAGAAAGCAGAGGGGCCGCTGGCTTATTTCCAAGGTCTAGCTCCTACAGAAGGGACACCAGTGTCTTCAGGTCTAGGAAATGTGGGGGGTCCCTTCTCATTCTGAGCTCTTGCTTTAAACTAGCCCTAAAAGAAATTATTCTGCTTTGGCTGTATCAAGTGGTCCCTGAACTTAACTCCCAGAACGGGCTCAGGGCAGCTTTTTCTCAAGTCCTCATTCTTTTAGGAGCTAGAATGCCAAACTCCATTTTGCTCTTGTGTGCTGGTGGTGGTAGCTTACTCAGGGAAATGGGGGCAGTGGCTGAGCCCACGTGGAAAGCCCCTGACTCGGGAACTCCCTTTTACCCCTTGTGAGAATCTCGAGGGGCTTGGAGGTGAGGGAAGCGGTGGTGTTGTGTCTAGCACACCAGGCTGAGTCAGGGGCATGGTCAGCACAGCAGGTGGAAAGCACAGGGCTCTCCATCCTGTCCTCGTCTGGGTCAGAGACTCCCTGCCCCCCGCCCCCGACAGCGCTTTCCTGTCTGGCTGACTGTTAGCTCTGCTGCTGGGCAGGAGCGTGTGTTTGTGTATGTGTTTGGGGAGAGTGGTGAAGATGCCTTTGGCTCCCTGAGTTTCTCGACAAGCCCAGTTCATGTGTGAGAAGATCAACTGGAGCAGTTCATAGGTGAAAGAGGGAACTGGGAAGGCATTCAGACGGAACTAGGCTCTTGGCCGGCCACATCTGTCCCCCCTCCATCCGTACCATCGCATTTCTGGTTTGCCCGTCCATCTCTTGCCCCTGGAATGTGCCACCTCCCCTACTTTCCTTATGTAAGTCAGCTGTCCACAGAGCCTCCCAAAGCGGCTTAGATTCAGCCTTTGCCCCAACGCCGTCCCGGACTCCTCCAGACCTGCCTAAGGTGTCTCTCCTTTGAACTTGAAACCTCTCATGATCAGACACTCACAGTCAGACACTCCACTTAGCACTGGATTGTTCTTCGATTGCAACACATGTGTTCATTTTGCTTTCCCTATGGGGTTGTATGCCATTTAGGGGTACGAGCTGTTTGGGTCTATGCTTTCTTCCTGTGTCCCTTATTACTGCCCCATGTGGGTGGGACTCGGGCCTGATAGCTGTGTACCTTGAAGTTAACATTGCCTTCTGAGAATTTAATTAGGAGGAAACCCGGTTTAGGAGAGGATCTGAGCCCTCTGTAGAAATTACCTAGGAGACTGTCTGTCTGTGAATATCCCAAATCCAATTAAGGAGACCTGGGTGAAACCTCAGAGGGGCAGATAAGATTGTGATTGCATTTTAGCGAAGGAAATACATTGTCTTCTGCATGAGGGAAAATGCTAACACGAGAGGAAACATCCTCCTCGTTATAAAGGGGGGACCCAGGGAGACCCAAGTGCGTGCCGTGCAGGAGAGTTGGCGCCCTGTGCTGGAAACATCAGAAGCCAGGCCACAGAACAGGTGTGTCCCAAGGTGGCATGGATGCCTCAGGCTGTCATCCAGCCATTAGATCATCCAAGGCTCTGGCCTTGTTCTGATGCCACACTCGATAATTACATTCTGAGGTCCCCGAGAGAGTTGTGTCCCCGTGCCTGGGGATCGTGGCTCTGTAAATTACTAAGCCGGCATTCTGGTTCCGTATGCTGTGTGTGGGGCCAGTTCATGTTAGTCAGTCCGGAGACTGGTTTGTCTGTGGTGTGCACATGTACTCGAGAACCAGGTGCTGAGGTGTGATGAAGCGCCACAATAAAGCCACCTCATCTAGGTGAGCGGCCCCCTTCCCCTGCTGGCCATGTCTTTCCCCGACAGGTTTATACTTGCTGTTTGCATTGGTTACTTAAAGGCAGGGCCTGATCAATACTCTCTGCGTGGTGGACTGACTGATTGGTGCCTGGGATGGAAACAGCCCTCCCAGGAGTCTTGTCTCCAGAAGGTATGGAAAGAAGGCCGGTGGTTTTTCAGGGACAGGGGGAGGAATGAATGAGTGGATGTTGATTGAATTCTCCTATGTGCCAGGCACTGGCTGAATGTGTTTACATTCTTTATCTCATTCATTCATCCCTGGAGCCCTGTGGTGTATCCTCCTGACTCTATTTTACAGATGAGGAAGGAGGTTCAGAGAGGTTAAGTAACCTATGCAGAGGTCATCTGGTGAGTGAGTAGTGGAGCTGGGATCGAATACAACTCTCCTCACCCTGAACCCCTTTCTTGGGGGTGGCGGGGCTGGGGGAAAGGACCCAAGAGGAAAGACACATATGCCTTCTGTGTTAGAAAAAGGGTTTCTGGGTGGAGGGGTGGACAGGGCATGGAGGCCCTCCTGGAGGGTTCTGCTCCTCACCCACACCGAGCGTTTGCCCTGTGGGGACAGACTTGGCAGCTGTGGTCCTTGGCTGAGGATTAAATGGTAGGAAATGAGCTTCAGGGAAATTCCAGTCTTGATTCTTCGATGAGGTGAAGGCTGGCATGATGCCTTGCTGGGAACACCCTGACAGCACCCCCACCTCCATCCCCACCCCCACGTGCTTACAGATCACAGAGATACATCCCCTTCCCTCAACTAAACACCAGCACAGACGCCCAGCCCCACCCACAGGCAAAACCCGTAAGTGAGGCGTGGTACTGATTCTCCAACATCTGGACACGAATTCTCCTGACAAACCCCAATCCAGCTTCCGCCTCCCCTGATGACCCAGTTGCAGCTGTTGCTCAGACATCCCAGCTGCCTTCCCTTCCTCCCTTGCTGCCTCCCCAAGTTCATGATGAAGACATATGGCGCTGTATGTCCTAAGCATGGATGTGTGTGAGAACATGGATGTGTCTCTTCAGCCTTCTCCCTGCTCCTGAGGTTCTCGGGTCTCTACTGTTTTCTCCAGGGATCACATAGGAGCAAGTGGTTGAACAGATGTCAACACCAGCTGTCACTGGCCTGAGATTATCGTATCACCACTCCCTGGCAAGACACTGCTCATGAGGACTTCTGCATAAGCCATACCCCCCGTCATCTTTGTTGGTCAATACTGTTCTTTATCTCCCTTCCTGCCAGCTTCCTACATGACCCCATTCTATCCCCCCAAAACATCTCTGCCCTGAAATGCAGCTTCTCCTCAGCCAGAAAGACTTTTCCTGGCAGGGGAACCACAGAAGCCTGGGGACAGAAAAGGGGGTTAGGGAGCCTGGGGCTAGCTCTCCCTGCCCGGACCTGCTGAGCCAGCCTGGGGAAGACATTGTCTGGAGCCCTCTTACTTTGGGATGGGCAGGGCAGCTCCAGGCAGCAGGAAACCTACAGAAAAGTGATGTGGGGAGTTTGATCTTTCCTGGCTTCAGCCTGGCACCTCCCACCCAGTCTGTAGGGTGGCAGAGAGGGAGGTGTTAGGGAGTAAGCTACAGGAATGGTACAGCCCTGGCCCAGCTCTGCAGGGCCCAGGCAGGGAGAGCCAGGCCCAGGCTCCTCTGTCCCCTTCTCTGCCCCCAGGCCTCCAAGAAAAGTCTTTCCAGCTGAGGAGAAGCTGTACTTTGAGACAGAGATATCTTGTGGGGTGTAATGGAGTCATGTGGGAAGTCGGTGGGGAGGGAGATAAAGAAAAATATCAATCAGCAAAGATGACGTGGAATGTGACTTCCCCAGAAGGCTACATGGTCTGTGTCTCGTCAGGGAGTGGTAAGGAGTTGGCCCCAGGCCGGCAATGGCTGCTGCTGGCCTCTGTCAGCCACTTGCCCAGCCCCTGGCAATCTTGTTCACGCTACATAACCTCTCTAACCTCACCTTCCTCACCTTTAAACCAGGGATGATGGTAATATCTGCTTCTTAGAACTGTTGAGGGCACGAATTAAGATGATACACATAAAGTACATAGCAGGTAGAAAAGGCGGCTGGCTCAGAGAAAATGCTCAATAGATACTATTCACTCACTCATTCATTCATCCATTCACTCATTCATTTATGCGTTATGTATGTATGTATGTATGTATGTGTGTATGTGTGTATGTGTGTATGTACATACGTACTTTATCCCAGGCACTATTCTAAGGCCGTAGAATATATCAGTGCACAAAACAGTCCAAGTGTCCTGTCCTTTTGGGGCTTGCATTCTGCCCGGGGTGGATTTTGGGGGAGGAGACAAATCACAAACAAGAAGCAGGATAAATCATTAAACAAAATAATATGTTAGAAGGTTAAAGTGCTATGGAAAAAAGAAAAAGTACAGCAGAATGAGATTCCTACCTTTTCCCCCCAGAATTTGGGTGACTTCACTCTTATGTGTCCCTTTAAGGAAAAGGAGAAACCTCTCTTGCCTCAGCTGCGCCCAGTGACAGAGTTGTCAACCCCTCCCCGTGCTGTATCCCACACGACCAACGGTGACTAGGTTTTAGCACAGCTCCACTCATTTGTTCCTTCCACCAACAGATATTTACAGAACACCTGATAATGGAATGCTCAACGTGAATCAGACGTTCTTGTCCTGAAGGGTTTTGCAGGTGAGGAAAGAACTGCGTGTGAATAATCTGAGACAGTGCTCAGGGCTCGGAGAAGGGCGGCAGTGCTGCTGAGAGCGGCGGCAGAGTGCTCCCTGCACTGCACATTGGCCCGCGGTGCCAGCCCCTCCTGGACTGGGGGCTGTTCCACCGCAGCTTGCTTTGACTGTTTTCTTCTGGTAAGCTGTCCCTAACTTACTGTCAGGGAGGAGGAGTGTCTGAGGGGGAAGTGATATTTTCTGGGTTGGCCTTTGAGCAAAATCAAACCTGAGATCCCCACCCACCCCACACCCACTGAGCAGCGGATCGGGACGCTGTGACAAACTGTCTAGTTGTGTGCCCGGCCTGTGACATGCCCTTTCTCCCCACCTCTACGGTATAGTCTCTGCTGGCCTTATTTAAAGGCTGTCCTGGCAGAGCAGCGAAGGGGAGAGAGGCCAATATTGTCTGTGGCTGTGGCACCTTGCTGCAACCCCAAGGCTATAGGGAAAGGAGGTGGTCCTGATGCCTCTGGGGCTGGGACTTCTTGATTACAAAGGAGAGACCCAGGTCTGAGGGAGGAGGCTTGGCCACATGGCTAGGAAACCGAGGCCGTGTGTGTGTGTCTGACCACAGAAGCAGACGCTCCGCCTTAGGGTTTGGAGCTGGGAACAGGCCGTTCTCCCCACAGTCCCAGCTCACATGGCACTCTCCTGTGCCCGGCCCCCTCAGCTGCTGTGTCATGCTCCCTGGGGTTTGCAGAGGCTCCACTCCAAAGCCAGGCTGAGTCATTAGATGATGAATTGTGGAATTCTTATTCAGGCTGTCACCACAGCAGCAGTGGGCTCTGATCCCCACCTCCTGCTCCCCCACAAAGACTCTCGAAACATTCTCTCCTCACTTGTCATTCCTTCTTCATCTTGGGGGAGCCCTGACAGTGAGCATGAGACAGTGAGGGGTGCGTGGGGGTATCTCTGAGCTTCCCTTCCTGTGTCTGGATTCCAAATCTGTTCAGGGACCAGGGCCTGGTCTGTTAGCTCAAGACAGAACCTCAGATCTCATTTCCTTCAACTTTCTCATCCACAAACAAGGAAACAGAGACATGGGCTCAGGATTTAGAGTTGTTTAGAAGGGCAGCTTTGGAGCCAGAGTCTAAATCTACTTATCGTAAGCAAGCCTCAGCAGGCTTCGGTGTCCTTGTCTATCAAATGTTAATTTTCTTACTTTATAGGGGTTGAGACTGCTGGAAGTCATGAGTGAAAAGCACAGGGAGGTGGGCGCTCAACTGATCTGCTATTTGATCTCTGTCTTTAATGGGGAGCCAGAGGTCCTTAGAAATAAGGACCTGAGGTCTTTCCTCTTCCTGCTGAGGACACTCGGGAGGGGCAGGAGCTCCTGGAGGGGCTTTGGAGACAGATCAGAGGGGGAGGGCTGCACCAGTAGGCAGACTATTCCTACAGCCGCCACCTCCAGCCCTGCAGAGGCCAGTGCGGGCTTGCAGATGCAGCGTGCTAGATGTCCACAGATGTGAATTCGGTTCCCCAATGAGAACACAGACCAGGGATGGCACAGCCACCCTGTGGGCCCCTCACCCCCCGTCATACTGCACCTGAGGGTGCATGTGTGCAGTACTGCTGAGCCAGGTCACCTGCTGGCTGCCACCAGGGCTTAGCCTGGAAGGTACACATCTCTACCCAGAGGGCCCCTCTGTCCTACCTGTGGGAGTGGCCTGGGACATGGGTGGGACCACAGAGGGTGACTGTGCCAGTCACCCTACTCCTGTAGTGTCCCCAAAGACTCCATGTTGGCACCTTTGGAGCTACAGCAAGGGTGGCCATATCTTGTTCCCTTTGCCATCTGGACCTGTGTGTTGACAGTCCCCCCATACCCATGAACCATCCGAGAAAAGGTTCACATTTTTTTAAAGAATTTATTAAGAAACAGAAGATATAAAGTACACAATCAAAGTAATGAATGAGTTTACAACACAGATTTCTCAGCCCATTGCAACAAGAGAAATTTGCTGGGCTGACACCATGGACATTGCGCCCCAATTCCATTTTCAACCCTGTCCCTCTTGGCTGCTAAGCCAACGAGTTCAAACTTTCCCCGGAGACAAGTCAAGCCACTTTCGAAAACCTCCCAAACCCACCTCCTGTTTGCCTCTATATACAGGCCCTTCCCTATTTGGTCCCAAGGGTTCCTCACCTGGGCTTCAGGTGAGGTCCAGCCTGACCCTGCTGTACCTTCTCCACGTCTCCAAACAAAGATATCTGTGGTCCCTCAAAGATCTATTTTTCTAAATTAAACTATATTCATGAACCAGTTGGGTAGGCTGGTTCTACTACCTCCGGTAAGTTACTAATCTTCCTAAGCCTGTATCGGAATGTGGTCTTTCTCTTGCAGGAAGATCTTCTTGAGAGCTCTGGCAGCTCTCTGCCCCAGCTAGTCCAAAGCTGCATTGCCCCCAAAACAGAACTTTGTGTCCCTATCCAGTCTCCCACTGAATTTATGGGATAGCTCTAGTTCCCAGCTGACCTGCCAAGAAGAGATGGTCGCACACCTTGATCTTACCGTGTTTCCCCGAAAATAAGACCTAGCTGGACAATCAGCTCTAATGCATCTTTTGCAGCGAGAATTAATATAAGACCCGGTCTTATTTTACTATAAGACCGGGTCTTATACTAATTTTTGCCCCCAAAAGACGCATTAGAGTTGATTGTCCAGCTAGGTCTTATTTTCGGGGAAACAGGGTAATACCCACCTTCGAACCCTACCCAGCTCAGATCACCAGCCTCACCAATTTCCTTGGAAGATTTCTGATTTCTGTCTTGGACTTCTGCCTCTATGGAATTTTATCTCTGTAGATTTATTATATGACATGGCTTTATAGACAGTAATAATCAGACTACAGTGAAAGGAGAGCTATTCCCTCCCAAATTATATTTTCTCTAAATTATCAAGAGATTTGGCCACTCTCACCATTTTGAACTTCTTCTAAAAGTCTATGGTTATCAGTCCTTCATTCGTACAGTCTGACTCTTAGCTAGCTTTTAGAAATAACATTGAGTCTTAGCAAGCTGGCCATTGGTCCCTTCTGCTCCTACAGTTCCGGTTGTGTCTTATTATATGGCTTCTTCAAATAATGCTGGAATGCAAAATAAAACAGTCTTCTCCAAAGGAGAAGCAAGTAATAGCTCTACCCAGACATTCTTGAGCTTTTACTTCACAATATGTGCACATCACATCGCACTCAAGCTTATACTGACGGAAGAGTATTAAGTTAGTACGAGTCAGCTGAACTTTTCCCCAACCAATACTTCGGATTTGAGCTTTACACCAAAAACAAAATACTTCTATGCTTCTCACCCAGTCCTCACAACAACCCTGTGAGGTCGGCATGATGGATCTTATCCCCTTTTTACTGATGTAGAAACTGAGTTTCAAAGAGGTGAGGGAGCTAGACCAAGATCACACAGCTATTTAGTGGAAGCGCCAGCACTCAACCCAGGTCTCTGCTTCCTCATTCATTTTTTTAGGTGCAAAGAAAATGAAAGAGGTTTTCTATTCCCTTTCTCCTACCCAAACGAACGACATTCTCCTTTCACCAGTACATGCATAATCTGTAAAGTTCCAAACAAGAAAAGAAATGATTAAGGAAGTTAATTGTCATAGTCCAATGTGGAGTCGGGATAAGGGTCAGGGGGTGCTGTTTTTTTTTCACAATGTTCCCCATGTAGTTTAACAATGTAGTTTAACCAAGAACTCTTTCACTCAGTGCTGAGTGGTGCTTTCTGTGGGATTCATTGGGATTCCTGGGTCACGGTTAAGGTGCTGGGGATTCTACCTCTAAATTAGCTCAATGCTATACTTCCTATCCGTTTCATATTTTGCCGTATTCTCTGCCTTTCCACCTCTACCCCTTAATGAGGACAATTTAGTATTTCTGTCAACCTTCCAATGCCCGGCTTCTCAAGATGCTTACAGCTTCCTGGAAAGCCATGTGGCTCCTGCATGTCTTGAGGATCTGTGGGGTCCTCTTTGGGCAGCCAGGTGACATTTCCTTTCTGAAAGTCTCTATTCCTACTTTACCTCCTGGGTGAGCCACATGGTTGGAGCCATTTCACCAGCCAGGCTCTCAGCAGATGGTTCCTATACAGCTCTGTAGAACTATTGTTCCAACCTGAAAGTAAATGATCCCCCAGACGCCCCTCCACACACATAATCTGGATACCCAAATCTCCTGTTGTCACTGGATGCAGAGCCACCCCCTGGGAACCATATGGTGGACTGTGTCCACAGTGCCCCCTACTGGAGATTTCCTATAAGCCAAGGTTTTGGACAGCTTGGCATTCAAGGTGGCAAATCTCTAGTCTGACTATTGTACCATCCCTTTTCTAGATATTAATTCATTTCATACACGTTTACTGAGCACCAACTATGAGCCATCGCTGTGTTAACTCTGCAGATAGGACTGCAAAGAAGACAGACTTTCCCCATCAATGCAACTCACCTATACTAGCTGGTTCCTTAGAACCACCACTTGGTTTCTAGTTAGTCTGAATTAGTTGGTGAACTTAACAAGACTTCCCCCTGCCTTCTGGACACTCCATAATGATCCCATCGCCTGAGGGGACCGCCTGACCTCTGCAAACCTTCCCAGAGTGAGTTCCTTAGTCAGTCACCAGACAGGCCCCTGCTCTGATGGCCCTTCCTCCCTGCCACGTGCGGCCAGCTGGTACTGTCTCCCTGACTCCCGTCCCTCCTCTAACAGGACAGTCTCATTTGTGCTAAGTGACACATTCATTTGCAAATCCAGAAGCTATTCTTGTATATCATTTATAAAGGTGTATTTTTTAAGTAAATATTCAAGCATATATGTTACTTAATGGACAATAATAACTGAAGTAGAAATGTCATATGTAAATAACAGCACACAATATCTCAAAAAGAACCCAATCTCCCAAATCACTGATTATTTACACATTTTGAACCTATTTCCACTCGGTAATGATTCAGACATACTTTCACCTTGTTGCTATCATTATGTGATCATAATTCCAAATTATCTTTCTTTTGCTTATGATTGCATAACATCATATTCTTGTAGTTTTCATAGTTGCCATACATGAAGGCAGTAGCTCATTGTCCTAATAGACCACAATCTACTTAGCTGTCCCCCCACAGCCGAGCAGCTTCCAGTCAATGACTAATTTATAGGGTGGCCACAAATATGTCTGTGCAAATACTGTTTTTCTTTAGTTTTCTCAGCATGTATTCCCCAAAGTGAGTAACTGAGCCTTATGGTCATTTTTCTTTTTTCTTTTTTTGGCTCTTATCAAGTATTACCAAATTGCTGTCCAGGAAGCATCATTTTATAATGCCAGGAGTCTATTTCTCCATAACATATTTTTAAAATGTATTTTTGACACATGCAAGTGCTTGACATTTTTTTTTTTTTAATCTTTTTGTTTACTAGTCCTGGCCTGTGTGCATTTCCTCCTGGGCACACAGCCTATTTGGTCCTTTGACTCTTGGTCACTGCATATGTGGAGACTCAGCTCTTACTCAGATCAATTCTACATATGTAGTTTTCTCATCTTACTGGTTTTCTTTTAATCTTCCTTAAAAGGAAGATCTTTGCTGTGTATACTTTTCAAATTTTTATATAATTGTATTTGTCCACTTGACATTGATGATTTCCCCTATCACTTCAATAAACAAGCAATAACCTCCCCAGAAAAGGATTTTCTTTTTCCCACCCTATGCTTTCCATCTAGACTTGTCCAAAATCCTTCTGGTTCCCAAGAACGCTACATTGTCCATGATCCCTAATTAAGATTCCCTCAGGTCATCTCTCGACAGCCCCTAACCAAACATGTCCACCTCAGTTCCACCGCTGCCATGGCCTGCACAAAGGACCGGTGGTTGTGGTTCACCTCCGACTAGATCCTTCCCTCTGGTTTTCACTCCTCCACCATCCCAGCCCCACTACCAACTTTCAAGTTTCCTGGCTGGTTTGTCTCCCCAATCCCACACCTGGCCTCCAGGGTCAGCTTGTTTTTCCCAGCAGTAGTGGCCTACCGAAGGACAAATTTCTTCACCCCTTAGTTCAGCCAAATGAAGGCCAAAATTCTCAAAAGGAAGTTTGCTGCAAAACTAAGGGGAAACTAAAAATAGTCTCCAGGAAATGTAAAGATATCAACACAGAAGAGATTTTACATCCTACATAGGTCGTGGCTTGACGGTGGCAGGGAGACCCAAGGGCCCCCTTCTTTCACCCTCAGAACCCTGTGTGTTAGACCCCGACCCTACCAGGTTCAGTGTTCTAGCAGCACATTCTCTTCGTGGACTTTGAGGTAAACATCTTTTGGCCTCAGCTGGCATCTGTGCTTGGTCCCCTACGATGCCCACTGCGTACTGCACTGGGGGACGCCAATATCAGAGAAGCCTCTACTTCCTGGCTGCTGCTGGTGGAAGATGCCATTAACTACCGTTTCAAAATCCCAGGCCTCTTCTGACCTGGCATGTCCCTGTTCCAGTCTGAGGGGAGCCAGTTCTCAGATCTTCCAGAAGGCATGTGCTGACGTACCCTGAGCCCTTCGGGGCTCAGAGGACTTCTGCCCACCTCCCTAAGACTCTCATGGGGCTCCTCCACCAGGAGTGGTTTTGAAGAACGCAATCAGGACAAGCTTATAAATCTCAGAAATGTAACTATAACGACAGTGGTGGAGGCGGGTGGGGGGGCAATCACCCACAAAAACAAAAGGCATGGTTAACACCCAGCATGTTACCAAACATCCTCCTCTGCGTCTGGGAGCTGTGGTTATGCCACCACCCTCAATCCCTATCCCTGCACACCCAAAGAGGGGTTGGCAGTATGGCACTTCGCACTGGCAGGTTGCCAACACCTGCCCTCTGGGAAAATGCTCTTGGCCACCACGTCCCATGGCAGCCCTGTCCCCCTCCTCCCAACCTACTCCCTCCCCAATCCCACCCAATTCCACCCGTCCCAGCCCTTTAACTGTCAGGAGAGCGGACCCGAAAAATGTGGATGGTCCCGTTACTGAGGGACACGACGAGGTACCGGCCATCCACTATGGTGGTCACACGGGGCTTTTCCAGGCCGTGATAGGCTGTCAGGAAGTCTCCGAGCAGTGACCCCTTCGGGTCCAAGATCACCACCTTGTTGACCTCACGAAGGGTCAGAAAGATGTAGCCCTTCTTATCCACAGACACGGAGCCAGGCTGGCAGCCGTGCAGGCCTGGCCCCCCGTACTCCCCGATCACCTGACCCAGCCCGTCACAGACCACCACACTATTCTGCTGCCAATCAGACCCCACAAAATTGCCCTGAGGGCTAGTGGTCAGAAACACCAGTGCCCGCAGGCCCCGGTTGGCCTTGCCCCCAGGGATAAACCTGGTGGCCAGGCTGCCTTCCATGTTGTACACCTCCACGTGGCCTGACACGCTGACAGCCACCCGGTCCCCGCTCGGCATGGCAGCCACGGCGTGGCTGGCCTGGGAGAGGCTCAGGGCCCGGCGCCACTGCACCTCACCATCGGGGCTAATGAGATAGAGACGCGCACCAGCCGAGAAGGCCACTGCGCCCTGCAGGGCAGCCACACTACATGGGGAGCAGCCCTCAGGGACTGGCACTGTGCCCTTGTAGTCACCATTGAGGGAGAAGCGCTTCAGAGCCCTGTTTTGCTCATCTGCCACCAGGATCTCCCGGGGACCAAAGGGACAGAGCCCAGTGATCCGGGGAGACCGCTTGTCTCCAGGCATCCGTGTGGGGAAGCTGCAGGAAAATATGGGCCTGGGGAGGAGGCCAGAGCCCTCCAAGTTTGGCCCAGGTGCTGGGCTGGGCTCCCGGGAAACTGACTTGAACCTGCCTTTGAACTTCCTTTTCTTGTTGGATCTGCTGCCCCTTTGGGTCTGGGCTTCTACATCTTCTTGGGGCGTCTGGGCTCTGTCCTCTTTCGGGGTCTGCGCTCTCTCCACCTTTGGGGTCTGGGCTCCATCTTCCTGGGGCATCTGGGCTCTGTCCTCCTTTGGAGTCTGGGCTCCACCTTTACTCTGGGGCTGGGCTCCACTTTGTCTCTCTGTCTTGGCTTCATCCTCTCTCTGGTTCTCAGTTTCCTCACCTCCCTGCCTTCCAGCTCCATCTTTCCCACTGTCCTTCTGGGGCTGCTGCTTCTCAAAGGAGAGCCATAGCAGGTGGCAGTTCTTATCCAGGAGTCCAGGATAAAGCTCCAGCTGGGGCAGCAGACAGGGGACTGGTCCAGGCATCCAGGGACAATCCTGCAGCTGCCGGAGCCTCTGGGCAATGGCCCCCTCCAGCGACAGTATCTCAGCTTCACGACCCAAGCTGAGCACCCGACGGGCAAAGGCAGCCGCTGCCCTGGCCACCTGCTCCCGGCTCTCTAGCTCCCCCAGTCTTTCCCGAGCAGCCTCCTCAGCAGCCTCCACATGGGCCCGTAGCTGCACCAGCACCTCCTTCTTCTGGGCCAGGAGGGCCCGGAGGACCCCCTCGGCGGCCTCCTCCACCTGTGTCCCCACCCTGGCAGCCTGCTCCCGCAGCTGGGCCAAGGCTTCCTTTTCCACCATCCGGGCGGCCTCCAACTCAGCCAGGTTCTTATCCACACCTGCCAGTAGCTCCTCAAGGCCTGGCCTCCGGGCACGCACAGCCTCAGCCAGGGGCATGCAGGGGTGGTCCAGGTGGGGGTCCAAACGGCACTCTCGGCACAACAGCTGGGAGCAGGGCTGGCAAAGAAAGCGCAAGGCCTCCCCTGGGTGCTGAGGACACTGGGCCGCCTGGCGCTCCCGGGCCTCCTCATCATACCACCCTGCCCTGTAGCCCACCAGGTCCACCACTCGGTGGGTGTGAGTCTGCCGGGTGCAGCGGTGCCCGTCGGCACAGGCCTGGCACAAGTCATCGGCACAGTCCAGGCACCTGGCTGTGGCTGGCCCCCCAGCACTGGTGCCCCCCATCAGGGGGCACAGGGCACAGGCTGGCTTGCCTGCGCGCAGGTCTCCACCAGCCCGGGCCCTCACCAAATCCAGGAGCCCGTTGACAAAGAAGTTGGTCTTGAAGGCAGCCACGCCTGCTGGCGGCACAGGCACGGTCTCTCGGCACTCAGGGCATCGGAGGTGGCCACCCTCAGCCAGCTGGGCCAGGCAGTCCTGGCAGTAGGTGTGCAGGCAGGGCAAGGTTTTGGGCGCCCGAAGCTGCTCCAGGCAGATTTTGCAGGCCAGGAAGTCGCTGCTCAGGGCCTCCAGCAGGGAGGGTGAGGATGCCTGGGACACCATGCTGCAAGGGAGAGGTCAGGGTCAGAGGGCAGAGGGTGTTTACACAATGCCTCCAGCCTGCCCTCCTGCGTCCTCAAGCCCCTCAAGGTCTGGAGTCTCACCTGAGTGGCCAGGAATTTTCTTCTGGTCTTCTGGAGACTCTGGCTACTGGCTCTTGAGCTAGCAAGCTGCCCTCCTCCTTGCGTACATTCAGCAAATGTGAAAAAGTCAGTGCTGTTTGCAGGTGTCAAAAGATTCAAGAAATGACAAGACCAAGAAGCCCCCGATCTCAGGGTGCTCATAGTGTAATGATTTATGCCCTCAGTTGACAGGCTGTGGCAAGCCCCCGTGTGAATAGGTCCTGGGGGTCCTGCTGGGGCTAGGGTGCTGGGGTGGGGGACACAGCAGTGGGTCCAGGTGAGCAGAACTGCCTTGACTCCTGGCAGCTGGGGCAGCATAAGGGGCCCCAGTTCCCCTGGCACATACACCTGTCTTTTTCTAGACCCTGGGAGTAGCATCACGGGTAGTGGGGGTCCCACTTCCTGCCCTGACATTCCTGAAATGGATTCTGGAACAGGCAACAGGAAGGCTGAGGCCAAGTAGCTGCCCTGCCCTTTCCTTCCCTGAGGCTCAACCTTGGGGTCACTGCAGCCTTTGCCTCAACTTCTAGAGCCCTTTTCTTTCAGCCTTTCCTGCTGCAAGAAGCACCCTACTCTCCTACCTAGAAACCTATGAGACGTCTGAGTTGTGTGAGGTTCACCTGAGAATCCCCTTAGCTCCCAGCAGAGTGGCTGTGAAATACTTGATGAAGGGACTTGGGGAATTTCTCCCAAACTTCCGGAAAGTGGGGGCTGACAGAAGAGCTCAGAGAGTGGGACGGGGTCTTTCCCAGGGAAGCCTCTGGCCCTGGGGGGTGAAGTGGCGGGTGCCCCTGCCCAGCCTCCCCTCTCCTCCTGCCTTCCGGGTCTCTCTCCCGGCCTCTCCCCTCCCTTCCTCTTCCTCCCGCTCTCTCTCCCTTCCCCCCACTCCCTCCAGTTCGGCTCTTCTTTCAGCTGCCCTCCCTGGCCCCCTCCCTACCTGGACTGAGCTGACCTTGGGCTCCAAGACCAGGAGTGGGGGTCCGAGGCCTGAACGCCGCTGTTCCCCAGTGCCTGAAAGAGAAACAAAACTGAAACTAATTGTACTTGTGCGACTTCCGTCCCAGCTCCGGGACACCGACTAGCACGGCCTCAGGCCCCGCCTTCTTCCCCACCCCTGCCTGAACCTCTTCCTGGGGGGGACCCCATCCGCAGCAGAGCACAGCCCCCTCCAGCAGGCTGCAGGGTCGCCTGTCAGGTTTAGCCTCAGGACTTGCTCAGTCACTTAAGTGTGTTTGTTTCAATCACAAGGAACTGCCCGTGAGGATGTGTCCCTGAGTGAAGAAATTAGAGATCATCTGTGTTTCAGAGCCCAGTCCTGAGGCCTGGGTTTCCAGTGCTGCAGTTTATCTGCAGATCCAGTCCTAGGGGAGGCCCTTGATGTCCTAGCCTCTGCTGACCTACAGGAGAGGCTGTGGGAACCAAATAAGGGGTCTCCATCTGAGGGGGTTAGCAAAGGCTTCCTGGAAGAGGTGTCACTTGAGATGAGTTTGAAGAGTGAGCAGGGGTTTGGGAATCCTTGGAGAGGAACGCAGGGAAGAATGTTCTGGAAATCAGGAATAGCAAATACATGGACACAGAGGAATGAAATACCACAAGTTTCCCAAGTGGCTCCAAGTAACTTAGGATGGTTTATGGGAAGGGGACACGTGAGTGGTAGCAGATGAAGTTACAGAGCGAGGCAGCACTGCCAGATCACAAAGGGCCCGAATGAAGGAGTCTGACTTTTATCCGCAAAGCCAAAAGAAATCACTAAAGCATATTTTCCTCAAAATCTTATGAAAATTTTGAAGCACAAAGAAGTTGAAAGAACTGCAACGAACACTTATATACCCACCATTTCTATTCTGCAGTTAACATTTTCCTATAGTTGATTCATCACGTATTTATCCATGTACGCATCCCTTATTCCACAGTAATGAGATTTCAGCAGAAAACTGAACTGAAGAGAGCTCACTCTGGCAGCAGCTGAGAGAATAGAGGGTCCAGGAGAAAAGTGGAGGTTGGGCGTCTGAGCTGACCCAATGGCAATAGGGACAGAGATGAAGCCACACATGTGAGCTATTGCTGAAGGCAAAAGAAGCCATGGGGCTTGTGACTGGCCCTGGGGGGAAGGTGAAGAAAGGAGGGCAGGATGCCACTCAGGTCTTACAGGTCTGGAAATCAGGAGGGAAGACTAGGCTGGCGATACTCAGGCTTGTGACTTTCCCAGACATTTCCAATGTATCTGTGGCTTTGATGAGGTTGCTCAACAGTGTCCAAAGCAAGAAGAGCAGGGCTGAGATGGCACTATGGGGATCACAGACATTTAAGGACAAGTCAGGGAGGGGCTGGGACAGGAAGGAGGCTGAGAAATAGTTGCCAGAAGGATAGGTGGAAATCCAAGGGAGAAGTCACAGAAGTCATAGCTGGAGAATGCTACACTTGTGGAAGGAGGAGGTGGCCAGGGCTCTTGAATGCTACAGACCAGATGTTCAGCCAAGACGAGGACAGAAAAACATACCGGTGCACATTTGCCCCTAAGTGTATGCGTATGGCTTCTATGTGTGCTTGTTGTGCACATTCAAGAATGATTTGTTGAATGCCTACTGTGGTCAGATGGCGTGTCATGTACTGTGGAATATACAAAGTTAAACAAGATATGTTCCTTGCCCACCAGGAGTTTACAATCTATGGAGCAATATACGAGTAAGAAAGTAAGACAAATGTCATATTAAGATGTCAAAATAATCATCACAATGGCTTCCTTTTATTGGATATTTACATGAGCTTGACATGGGATGTTGTAAACATAACCTGATTTAATCCTCACAATAAACTGGTGAGATAGGTATCATTATTGTCTTCATTTTACAGGTGAGGAAACTGGGTTACAGAGAGAAAAAGTCAGTCACTTGAGGCCACATAAAGTGCTATGATAACACAGAAGAGGGAGAGTTTGATTTCTTCTGGAATGGTGGTGGTGGAGTGGGAATCTGGAAGGCTTCCTGAACCAGGGGGCATTACAATAGCTGTCCAGTCCCATTTCCCTTAGCATTGAACAATTGCTTAAAGGGCTACAGTATGTGGCCAGGCCCCAGGATGATATTTTCTCTACCCTGAGAACAGGCTCCTAAACAAAGTGATAAGTCAACTACAGCCAACTGATGTGTTACCATGGAGACACATACAGGGAGGAGGAGTTGGGGGGTGGGGTGGAGATATTTGCTGGATGGATGCTGGGGGCACTTCAAGATGACTCCAGGGAAGGTGGTTGGTTTGATAGTAGTGGAATGCAGGTGGGTGGAGGGTAGTGGCAGAAAATGGGAGCTGGGCAGGCAAAACAAACTAAAATTTCCTGTTTAGAATCCTATAAGGCCTTAAGATAATGAGGAGCCACTATAGGATTTTCATTAGGCAAGTTTGGACTTTGTTCAAACTTTTGGTAATTGTTACAAAACTGTTTGGTAATTGTTACAAAAGAACTATTTTTTCTGTGTGTATTTCCTGTGTTCTCTGTCCACATGAAATATATTTTACATAATTGTATTTATAATGTACATATACTTTTTGTCTACTTACTAACTTAATGTTGTGTCAACATTTTCTATGTTTCTACATATTCTTCATAGTTATTATTGTTAATGGCTGCATTTAAGGGCATATACCATAATTTACTTAACTATTTAGTAATGTGCTGGTAAACCAGCTTCCCTGCTTATCAGTTTCCATGATGTAAATAGGGTAAATATTCTCACCACGTCTGATTTCATGCTTCCAGTGATTTAACAACCAGCTACAAAATTCCTAAACTTTACAATGACCTCTCAGGAGCCAGTGCTTTGGGGAAACTTTTATAATCTTCTCTTTGTCCCCAAAGTTCCGCAAATTTCACAGTGAGTACAGTGTGCTGGGCATTTAGTGGGCTCCCTCACTCGGAAACACAGTTTCCCTCAGATCTGGGAAATTTTCCTGAAGTATTTTGTTGATCCTCTCCTCTCTGTTTTCTGTTTCCTCCTCTGGAACTTCAATCATTCGTATGTTATAGCTCTTAAATGAGTCCTCTCATTTTATCTTTCTGTTATTTTCCATTTTTCTCTTTTTGTACTACTTTCTGGGAGATTTCTTCAACTTAAACTTTCCAACCCATCCATTGTGTTTTTCAGATCTGCTGTCATGGTTCTAATTCACGGGTTCCTTTTTTTTTTTTTGCACCCTATTTGTGCTGCGTGGAATCAATACCTTCTATCTCTCTGAGGATATGAATATTGTGTGTGTGGTTTTAGTTTTCTTCACCTTGTATAGTTTCTGTTACTTCCAAATTGCTTTTCCTTCCTTTCTTCCTCCCTTCCTTTTTCCCGCCCTCCCTCTTTTTAGGTCAGGTGGTATTTATCATTTTGCATTTTAAAATTAGCTCTCTGAGATGTAACATATAATAAAAATCACCAATTTAAGTCTATAGTTCAATGAGTTTTGACAAATGTATACAGTCAAGTAATTACAAACACAACCATATGTAGTACAATATAAAAGTAAGGAAATTGACATTGAAATGATATTGTTACCTAGAGTACAGATCTTATTCACATTTTGCCAGTTTTTACATGCACTCAAGTGTGTGTTCTATGTAGTTCTATGCAATTTTATCACAAATATAGATGTAACTACCACTATAGTCAAGATACTGAACTGTCCTATCAACACAAAGAAACTTCTTTCCCACATCCCTAACCCCTGGTGGCCACAGATCTGTTCTCCATCTCTATAATTTTGTCATTTTAAAAATGTTATATAAATCAAATCATAAAGTATGAAATCTTTGGAGACTGGCTTTTTTCACTCAATGTTCTCGAGACCCATTCAAGGTGTTGCATATACATCAATAGTTCTTTTTCATTGTCGAGTAATATTCCATAAGTGTACCACACTTTTTCCATTCTCCCATTGGAAGACATTCAGATTGTTTTGTTTTTCATTATAAATAAAGTTACTAAGAACATTCATATACAGGTTTTTGTGTGAACGTTAAGTTCTGGGATAAATGCTCAGAGGCTTGATTGCTCAGTTGTATATGTTTATTTTTACATGAAACGGTCAAACTATTTTCCAGAGTGGCTGTACCATTTTACCTTCCCACCAGGAATGTATGAAACATCCATTTTCTCCACATCACCATCAGCATTTAGTATTGTCAGATTTTTTTATTTCAGTTGTTCTAATAGGTGTGATATCTCATCATGGCTTTAGTTTGCTTTTTCTTAATGGTTAATAATGTGGAATATATTTTCACATGCTGATCTTTCATTCATATATCCTCTCTGGTGAAGTGTCTGTTCTTTTGCCAGTTTTTTAATTGGATTTTTTGGTTATTATTAATGTTGTGTTTCAAGAGTTCTTCATATATTCTGGATATAAGTCATTTGTCAGATTTATGATTTGCAAATATGTTCTCCCAGTCTGTACCTTATATTTTTATCCTGTTAACGATGCTTTTGTCAGTGCAAAAGTTTTTAATTTTGATGAATCCAATTTATCATTTTTTTTTTAAAGATTTTATTGGGGAAGGGAAACAGGACTTTTTTGGGGAACAGTGTGTACTTCCAGGCCTTTTTTTTTTCCAAGTCAGGTTGTTGTCCTTTCAGTCTTAGTTGTGGAGGGCGCAGCTCAGCGCCAGGTCCAGTTGTTGTTGCTAGTTGTAGGGGGTGGAGCCCACCATCCCTTGTGGGACTTGAGGAGTTGAACCGGCATCTTTGTGGTTGAGACCCCACTGGCCCATGTGGGAATCCAACCGGCAGCCTTCGGAGTTAGGAGCACGGAGCTCCAACCGCCTGAGCCACCGGGCCGGCCCTATCAATTTTTTTTAATGGTTTATGCTTCAGTGTCGTGTCTAAGAAATCTTTGCCCAACTCAACATTACAATGATTTTCTCCTATGTCTTCTTCTAGAAGTTTTATAGCTTTAACACTTACATTTAGGTCATTGATCCATTTTGAGTTAATTTTTGTATATATTTTGAGGTAATGTTTGTTTGCATATGGGTGTCTCATTGTTTCACTACTATATATTTTTTTTTTAAATCATCTTTTCTTCTGAATTTTTTTTAGCACCTTCTTCAAAAAGCGATTGACCATAGGGGCAGTGGGTTAGCTCAGTTGGTTAGAGTGCAGTGCTCTTAACAACAAGGTTGCCAGTTCGATCCCCACGTGGGCCACTGTGAGCTGCGCCCTCCACAACTAGATTGAAACAACTACTTAACTTGGAGCTGATGGGTGCTGGAAAAACACACTTAAAGTAAAATAGTTTTTTTTTTTAAAGCAATTGACCATAAACGTAAGTGTTTATTTCTGGACTTCCTATTCTATTCCATTGTTCTACATATCCATATAGCCTTGTGCCAATGCCACACTGTCATGATTACTGTAACTTCATAGAAAACTTTGAAGTCAGGCAGAATGAGTCTTCAATCTTTGTTCTTTTTCAAAACTATTTTGGCTATTCTAGGTCCTTTGCATTACCATATAAATTTTAGAATCAGCTTGTCAATTATTTAAAAAGGTGTCTGGGATTTTGATAGAGATTTCATTGAATCTATAAGTAATTTGGAAATAATTACCATCTTAATATAGTGGGTCTTCTGATTTATGAACATGATATATATTTCTCCATTTATTTAGCTCTTTTAAAAATCTCTCAGCAATACGTTTTAGTTTTTAGTGTATAGGTCTTGCACTTCTTTTGATAAATTTGTTCCTAAACATTTTATTTCGGAAGGATGCTTTTGTGAATGAAATTTTTTAAATCTCATTTTTTTATTGTTTATTGCTAGTTTATGGAAATACAACTGGTTTTTCTTTTTTGTTACTCTGTTCTTCTTTATTGCCTTATTTTGTGTTTAAATATTATAGTGTATTATTTTAATTCCACTGCTGCCATATGTTTAAACTTTTTTCTTAGTGATTGCTCTAGGGATTCTAAAATGCATCTTTAATTTATGAGACTGTATTTCAGGTTAATAATTGACTTAAATTCAATAAAATATAGCAATATGGCTCTATTTCCACCCATTTTTCTTGCTATTTTTGTCAAATATACTACATCTATATATGGTAAAAACCCAACAATACAGCCTCATAATAATTATTTAAACAATTTCATTTTTAAAAGACATTAAAGAAAGAAAAGATATAGATCAGTCTTTTGTATTTACTGACATGTTTACCATTTCTGACATTCCTCATTCCTTCCTGTGACTTAGAGATACCATCTGGTATCCTTCCTTTTCAATCTGAAGGACTTCCTTCTGTGTTTTTTTTTAGGAGAAATCGACAATCAACAAATTCTCTCAATTTATGCTTATCTGGGGATGTCTTTATTTTTGCTTTAATGTTTAAAAAAATAAGAAATTTATTTAAATAACAATATGCTAGACTTGAAAAGTAACTAAGATCCATTTTTTAAAAATAATCTACCACTACTTAAACACATATTGCCATACATGTTACAGCTACATACAAATAAAGTTACAAAATTGTCCTTGTTTTACAATGATAAACAAAAAACATTGATATCCTCCAAACAAGATATGCAGGAATTTCTTTCTTTCTTTTTCTTTCTTTCTTTCTTTCTTTCTTTCTTTCTTTCTTTCTTTCTTTCTTTCTTTCTTTCTTTCTTTCTTTCTTTCTTTCTTTCTTTCTTTCTTTTCTCTCTCTCTCTCTCTCTCTCTCTCTCTCTCTCTCTCTCTCTCTCTCTTTCTTTCTTTCATTTGTTGTTGTTGTTAAACAGGAAGAGCTAATAATTTATTGGAATAGAAAGATGGTACTTAAATGAGTGTGTTTCTAATGGAGAAAGGGGGTATTTTCACAGAAACAATATTTTTCCCTATTTCATCTTCAGTTGATGTTGATGAAATATACCACTATCAGTTTAGTTTTTTTTAAAAACGTGAGATGCTTATGCACATATCCCAGTCACTTCATGCACAATAAATAAATAGTGAGGGGAAAATGAAAGAACAGAGAAAACTATTCAGAATGTGGTGTAGTGGAGCCAAACTGCAGTTTTCCAATTGAGAACGTGTTCTTGGTCTGTGGAAACAGAGTTTTGGACTAAGTATCTACTACGTAGATACACTTATAAGAATATGCTGATTGTATCTTTGCCATCTATTTCCAACTATGTGGTTGAGTCTATTTCATTGATTGGCTGCTCATCAGATCAGAAACTTTGTCATTCACAATAAGCTTTCGTTGGTTTTCTAAGTGGCATATAATCTTAATCTTAAACTGCACCACAGGACCATCCTGCCCTCCACCTTCATACTACCGTCACCGCTGTTCTCGGTCTGGGCTCCTTTCTTGGGTTTCTCATCACAGCAAGTACTGGAGTCTCCTCAGCTGTTGCTGCACAAAAGAGATACCAGATCCCCACCAAAGGGGCGGTGTCACGAGTAGCAGAACAAGTCATTTTCATTTTTGAAAGAATTTTTTTCTGCCTTTCCCTCTCTTTTTCTTCTCCTTCTGGATTCCTCGTTATACACATGTGGTTATGCTTGACATTGTCCCACTGTCTCTGAGGCTGTGTTCATTTTTCCTCAATCTTTTTTTCTCTGTTCTTTGGTTTGGATAATTTTTATCAATCTATCTTTGAAGTCACTGATTCTTTCTTCTGCCATTCCAAAATTGGTGAGCCCTTCTAATGAATTTTTCATTCCAGTTATTTTACTTTTCAACTGTAAAATTTCCATTTGGTTCTTTTTTTAAAAAAATAGTTTCTGTTTCTCTACTGAGATTTCCTATTTTTTGATTCACTGTCAACATATTTTCCTTTAATTCTTTGCAAATATTCATAATAGCTGCTTCAAAGTATCTCTCTGCTAAATGGAACATCCGGGCCCACTC
This sequence comes from Rhinolophus ferrumequinum, assembly GCF_004115265.2. Lineage (NCBI taxonomy): Eukaryota > Metazoa > Chordata > Mammalia > Chiroptera > Rhinolophidae > Rhinolophus > Rhinolophus ferrumequinum. The sequence goes on along the minus strand of NC_046290.1, from coordinate 91,189,264 downwards.
AGAATTAGTTTCTGTTGACCACTCCATTCTCCTGAAGTGGGTCATACTTTCCTGTTTCTCTGCATGTCTCAGAGTATTTGGTGCTGACGCTTGTTGCCTATGTAGCTGTTGTTTAGCAACTTGACTGCACTTAAACTGTGGATTTTGTTTCTACAGTAGTGTGTGGTTACTGATATCTCTACCAGATTTTTCTGTTCTTCTTATTTTTTTTAGTCTGATTTTTGGGATCCCTCTTGTAACTGCATAGCTTAGTCAATGATTAAGGCAGAAGTTGTGTTCAAATACCTGGAGCCCTTAAGGCTTCCAACCTCTGCCAAGTGACCAGTGTTGGGGAGCACATTTGGAGTTCAGCTATACCCAAATCTCCTTCTGGTTTCCCCAAGGAGACTGTCATGCAAGTTTAATAGGATACTTAGCAATATTTACATCTCAGACAAATGTCATCTAAAAGAAACATTAAATTCTGAAGGTAGTGTTAACCAAAGAAGAGGTTTAGGCTGTGATAAAGAACAAACAAAGCACTTATTTGAGCAAAAAGATCGCAATCCAGGAGGTGCAGATTCAGGTGGAAATCCCAATTGTGCTCTGAAGAGAACAAAAAAAGGCAGGGTTTTATAGAGGCAAAGTCTACAAGTGTGGTTCCCATTTGGGTTCTCCATGCAAACGAAAGATTAACAGGGATTGGTTAGATCCCATATGCAAACGGGGGAGGCAAAAACTACAAGGAGGAGGTAAAATCCCTATGTGTCCATACAGTTGTTGTTCCAAGATGTTTATGGCTCAGCCTTGAGCTGAGTTTAGCAACAGGTTAGCAACTCAACAGCAGTTCTGAGAACTGAAGCACAAGTTGCATAAGCCCTACTCCCTGGTGGCATTCCTGCTCGATTGTTAAATGACTCTCTTAGCAATGCTTTTTCCATTTTATTTTTTCCTTTATCAGTAGCTATGCTGCAAAGTGGTTTAAAATGAAATTATTGTTTAACATTCACTTAAAAGTAAAATCATAGTGCTAGACCCAGCCTGTGGCCCTGGCATCAGTCCTTCTGCCGTCCAGCACAGCGGATAGTGTGGATTTGGTATCTGCTTAGGTTTGTGTGCATCCTAAGCCCATCAGGCTGAGGTGTTCATTCTCGCTGAGAAGCATTGCTGTCCAGGTGAGACTGGCAGCAGTGTCCAACTTCCTGCTCACCTTCTGGATAACAGAGCTGCCAAACTCAGTCCCAATATTCTTGTTGACATGAAGCTGGACTTCAATCAGTCTTATAGCAACCAAAATTGCTTTGAGTCACTCAAAATCCACCGGTCCCTGGCCTGCCAGCCCTCATAGTCCAAAGGCCCCAGGGTTGGATTTCCAGTGACAGCAAACCGTGCGTGGCAGCCCAGGTTGACAGTAGTCTCTTTCTACCTTTTACCCTCTTCGACCTCTCTGACATTTTACTTATTTATTTTTTTAGGATCCCAGCCTCACAGTGGTAAGAAAGGTCACTTTCTAGTAGTGAGAACCTTGTAACTTCTAGTGTATGGAAATTTTCTAAAAGCATCTTGGCTTGGACTTAAAAAGCTTCTATTATTTGCTCTTCTATCCTGACACTAGGACCAAGGCCAAGAAACTCCTTTCATGAAATTTCATCTACAGGGCCTGTAGGTCAGAGCGAAATCCTATCTTATAGATATTCCCATTTTATAGGTTGCAAAATACTTGAAGAGGTTTACATGTGTTAATTTACACCTCTTGCTGCACCTATGTAAATTAATTAGGCCAAAGTTAAATGAGGCATCTCTGACATATGAAACTATTGATCACTCCCTTCTCAAAACTCACTCCTCTCTAGTCCTATTCCCCTCCTCCTTCTCCTTTTACCCCCCTCATCTACTCCCCTGACGCCGCCCACCCCCAGCACCATCCACTCTGAGCTGTCTTTGCCACCTAGGCCCACCAGAGGGAGCTCTGACCCTGCTAAAGTTGACTCCACAACAGGACATGGACAGCCACCAATCCTAACCACCTATCCTTTCTGAGCTGTGGGGGTGCCTGCCAGCCTGGGGACTGTCCTAGCCAGTCATCAGAGGTCCTATGTCCCCTCTATTCTGATACACCCTCCACCTCCTTCTTATACTAGGAAATCTCCCACAAATTCCCTTCCACAGGACATTAGGTGTAAATTATGAGTATAAAGGGGCACCAAGAAAACCTATTAATCAAATTAATAATATTTTAATGCAATATTTTTAAAAAATCAAAATAATGCAAAAAATCCACAATGAACAAAGTATCAAAACTGTAAGTGAAGACAGGATCAGTATTACTGATTTTTTCTTTTGCTCAGGCCTCAATATGGCTCTGCTCAGCCCCGCTGGGTTTCACCCCCTACCACTAACTCAAGGACGTCTCTTCTGGATCTGCCTCTCTCCTGAAACATTATCTTTCCTCCCTCCCCCATCCTTCTTTAGCATATTTCACATCTTAAAACAAAAGAATACCAGTCCGCTGCTTGACCTCACATGCGCATGCTATCATGGCTTGACTTGTTCTCTATTTTCTCTGGAACGACTACAATTAGGCTTTTGTTCTTCACATTCCCAGAAAGCTGTCCTAGCCAACTCACCAATGACCTTCATCCACCTTGTGGCATCTGGCCATGGCATCTGACAGAGATGACACTCTCCTTGGAGCTCTTCCCTCTTGGCTTCTTGGTCTCCCGGCTCTCTTGGTTCTCCTCCACCTCCCTGCCCAGAACTTCTCTGGGTTTTCCCATCTTCCTGTCTCTAACCAAAGTGCATTCAGTTCTCCTGTCTGTCCACACTCCCTTCGTAGGTGATCTCATCCAGTCCCATGGCAGTTCCCAAACCATCTCCAGATCAGACCTTTTCCCTGACTTTTAGACTCATGCCCGATTGCCCTACATTTCCACTTGTAAGTTGAACAGGCATACCATTCTTCTTTTCTTTTTTTTGAAATTTTCTACATAGACAATCATGTCATCAATGAATAAAAGTTGTAATATTTTTTCTTTTTGATCTGTATGTCTTTCATTTCTTTCTTGCCTTATTGCACTGGCCAGAACTCTCAGTAGAATATTGATTAGGAGTGAGGAAAGTAAATATTCTTTTATTATTCCCAATTTCATGTGGAAAGCATTGAGACTCTTAATGTTATGTATCTTTCTATATGAGGTCTGACAATTAAGTTCATAGACTTGCCACTGTGCGCGTATATTGGCAGCACTATACAAACAGTTCAGTAAGGTTTCATAACCTTGGTATATCAGTGTCTCACAGCTGTGTTGGTGTCTACATGTGGTGGTGTCTTGCTGGGTAGTGTTCATTATTGTTGTGTGTTTTTGTGGGCCATCCCCAAAATGTCTAAACTTGAATTAGAGCAACAAACAAACCTTAAATTTCTTGTTAAACTTGGCAAGAGTGGAAGTGAAATCAGGGACATGTTAGTCCAAGTTTATGGGGATAATGCCATGAAGAAAACGGCAGTGTACAAATGAATTAAATGTTTTTCTGAGGGGAGAGAAAGTGTCACTGATGAAGAGAGGTCAGGGCAGCCAGTAACAAGCAGAACTGATGAAAACATTGCAAAAATTTGTTGAATTGTGCAGCAAAATCATCAGCTAGCTGTGAGAAGCATAGCAGACCAAGTGAACATTGATCGAGAAACAGTTAGGAAAATCTTAACTGAAAATCGTGGCATGAGAAAGGTGCGTGCAAAAATGGTCCTGAAGGAGCTCTTGCATCACGACAATGCTCCAGCTCACACTGTGAGGGTGTTTTTAGCCAGGAAACAAATAACCGTATTGGAACACCCTACCTACTCAGCTGATCTGGCCCCCGATGACTTTTTTCTTTACCTGAAGATAAAGGAAATATTGAAAGGAAGACATTTTGATGACATTCAGGACATCAAGGGTAATACGATGACAGCTCTGATGGCCATTTCAGAAAAAGAGTTCCAAAATTGCTTTGAAGGATGAACTAGGCACTGGCGTTGGTGCATAGTTTCCCAAGGGGAGGACTTTGAAGGTGACTGTAGTGATATTCAGCAATGAGGTATGGAGTGCTTTTTCCAAGATGAGTTTGCGAACTTAATTGTCAGAACTTGTGTGCTCTTAGCACGTTAAGGAAGTTTCTTTCTATTCCTTGTTTGCTGATATATGTATATATATTTACTACGAATGGATATTTAATTTTGTCAGAAGTTTTTTTCTGCATCCACTGAGATCATCATACAGTTTTAATCTTTAGTCTGTTAATATGATGAATTTCATTGATTGCTTTTTGAGTGTTGAATGACTCTCGTATTCCCAGGACAAACCCTACTTACTCTCAAACACGATTCCCCATATCCCAACCTGTCCTCCCATCCCCACTCCCAAGCATCTTCAGCTCTGTAATACAACTCCTTCTCCCAGTTGCCAAGGCCAAGTACCTTGCAATCATCCTTGATTCCTCTTCTCTGTTGCATTGTGTAAACTGTCAGCTATATCTTCAAAATGTATCCAGAATCCGACCTCTACTCCCTCTTCCCTGAACTGCTGCTATAATCTGCTCACGTGCTCCTGTGTTCATTCTTGCCTACAATGATATTTCCAAAGATGTGTTTTCTGGACTAGTATGCCACAGTTTTTATACATGCCTCATGTGGTTAGAGAAATCTGTATGTTCTTTAAATTTGTGGAACCAAATTTTTATATATATTTATTAGATCAAGTTTATAGCAGTCTTGTTCAACTCCTCTGTATTCTTTTTTTTTTTTTTTTATTTTTTATTTTATTTTAAGTGTGTTTTTCCAGGACCCATCAACTCCAAGTCAAGTAGTTGTTTCAATCTAGTTGTGGAGGATGCAGCTCACAGTGGCCCACCTGGGGATCGAACCGGCAACCTTGTTGTTAGGAGCACTCTGTATTCTTTTTTTTTTTTTAATGTTATAATTATTTTATTTATTTATTTTTTAATTTATTGGGGTGACAATTGTTAGTAAAATTACATAGATTTCAGGTGTGCAATTCTGTATCTTAACATAATTTTTTTTTTTGCCTAAGATTTTGATCCCCAGTATATGCTTTCGTAAATAACTCGTGAAGACTATGAATTTGTCCATTTCTTCTTGTAATTCTGCCAGTTTGTGATTTACATATTTTACGTTATATGAAATCTGTACATACTTAGAATTGTTATATTTTCCCAATAGATTAAACATTTTGACCATTATGTTAACATCATATGTTAACATCAATTGAGTATATTATTATCATGCTTTTTACTTTAAGGTCTTTTTGGCCTTCAAGACCTCAATTTTCCTTCCCTATCTTTCTCCTAAGGAAATATCTATCTTCAGTCTAATCAGGAAATGGAATATTTGAATAAAATATTAATGAACATGAACAACATTTAGTTATGCATATTTATTTACTTGAGAGTATATTTATGCTCAAGAAAGAGACTACCCATACTTTGAGAGCACACATGGGACATTCACAAATACTGATTATGTACTAGGTTACAAGGCACCTTAGTAAATTTCAAAGATTCTGTATGGTAGAGACTATGGTCTCTGCCAATAGTAAATAACATTAAAAATCAACAAAAGGTTCACAAACACATCTTATTTGTCTTGGATTTAGTCTAGAAACTACTACATTTTGAATCCTAGGTTGAAATAATGAGGACAATTTTCTTTCCCATTTCTATCTGTCCATCTGGCCTTCCAGGTCCCCTTTTCCCTTTCCTGAACTTTCTCCTGAGGAAACTCTCCTCAGCTGATCGCCCTGTCGTCCTCTATTTTGCTTCTACTCTCCTACTACTCCTATTCTGAGAACTTTCCTCCTTGTCATAGATTGATTTTCGTATTTACTTGTTGGTTTCTTTATATAGTTTAGGTTTTACATTTAACTCTTTTTAATTGAAGAAGGGGTAATGAATCGATGAGGAAACAACTTGTCAACCAGAACAAAGGCAGCTGTAATGCCATATTGGTTTCAGTCTCTGGGTCCCCAACTTACAACAACCACTACAGATTCTTTGTTTCTTTGTTTTAATTTATTTTAATTGATGAGGCATAACATATGTAAAGTAAGTACACCAACGTTAAGTACTGTTACAGCTGAATTATATCTCCCCTAAATTCATATGCTGGAGCTTTAACCCCCCAGTACCTCAGAATATAACTATATTTGGATATGAGTCCTTTACCGAGATGATGATGTTAAAATGGAGTCCTTCGGGTGGGCCCTAATTCAACATGACTGGTTTCCTTAGAAGAAGAGGAAATTTGGACACACAGAAAGACATCAGGGGTGCCACACAGAGAAAAGACCATGTGAAGATACAGTGAGAAGGCGGCCATCTTCAAGCCAAGAGAGAGGACTCAGGAGAAACCAGCCTTGCTGACACCTTGATCTTGAACTTCTAGTCTCCATAAATGTGAGAAAATAAATTTCTGTTGTTTAAGCCATCCAGTCTAGGGTATTTTGTTATGGCATCCCTAGCAAATGAATACAAGTGCATAGCTGGAGGAATGTTTACATATCTGTATCCATGTAAACACTACTCACATCAAGATATAGACCATTTCTATCACCTTGGCTCACTCCCAGCCAATCACCACTTCCCAAAGTTCATGACTATTTTGACTTCTATCAACTTATTTTTGCCTGGTTTTGAAAGTCATATAAACGGAAAAGACACCAAAAGACATATACAAAATGTTTATAGCATCAATAGCCAAATACTGGAAACAACTCAATTGTACATTAAGAGGTGAGTAAATACACAAATTGTGGTATTCCATAGCGTGGAATATGACATAGCAAAAAAAAAAAAAAAAAAAAGAACAAATCACTGATACCTGAAACACTATGGAGGAATCTTAAAAACCTTCTGTTGTGTGAAAGAAGCCAGACAAAAAAGAATACATGTTGTATGATTCCATTTATATGAGTTTCTAGAATAGACAAACTAATCTATAGGGACAGAAAGAAGACCAGTGGCTGCCTAGGGCTGGGATGGGATAGAATTTAACTGCAAAGGGGCATAAGGACACTCACTGTTTGGAGTGATGGAAATATTCTGTATCTTCATTGGAGGGGTGATTACACAAATATATAAGTACACATCTTTCAAAACTTATTGAGTTGTGCACTTAAAATAAGCGTATTAAAATGTTTATGTAAATAGTACCTCAATAAAGTTGGTGTTTTGTTTTTTTATTAAGAAAAAACAAAAGGCAACTGTGCAACTTGGGAAAACCAGCTGCATGCCACCAAGGAAAATACTTGCGGGCGGCCGGTTGGTTCAGTGGTTGGAGTGCTCATAACACCAAGGTTGCAGGTTTAATTCCCACATGACCAGTGAGCTGTGCCCTCCACAATTAGATTGAAAACAAAACAAAACAAAACAAAACGACTTGACTTGGAGCTGAGGTGTGCCCTCCCCTCCCGTCCCCCCCAACTAGATTGAAAACAACTATTTGACATGGAGCTGATGGGTCCTGGAAAAACACAGTTCCCCAATAAAAAGGAAAAAAAGAAAAAAGAAGAAAATACGTGCATGATCCCCACTTGCTTAATGTTAAGACCTAAATATACTCAAAAGCCAGTGCTGGTTTATTTCCCAAGTTCAGAATTAATTGAAAGACTGCAAGAGCCCAGGGATATCCACTTGATTTCTGGTAAAGGCTAGCATAGAGGTGTGGCTAAGATTTGTGGCAAAATGGATTTGTTAACATTCTCTGTCCCCTTTCCCAGCCTCGGACAGCCGATCTGACAGAGGATCGCAGACAACAGGCACTTACTAGTGACTCCTGCCTCACACTGCCCGGGCAGAGGAAGAGAAAAAGAGACTTGAATCTCAGTGTGGAAAGCCTTTTGATAGTTGGCACAATCATTCAAGAGATTTAGACAAATGGCTGTCATTAACTGTTGCAAGTGTAGGAAGGAGGCAAGATCCAGGAACAGCACCTAGTGGGGAGACCGTGCCACAGGGGAACACAAGGAGGGATGGATAAGTATTCCTACCAATGAAACTATGTGACCCCCTAGGTCTTAACACTGTTTCTGGCACAGAGCTCCTAAAACCCCCATAATTTATTAAGAGATGAGAGAATTAAAGGTGCCGTTTGTTAGGTTAATGAAGTGACTTTTTGGAATCACCCAAGATTGGGGGCTGGTTGCCAGGAGAAACAGCCATGTGATTAAAGGGTTCAAACTTTCAGTCCCTCCCCTCACCACATCTCCAGGGAGAAGGATTGGTAGTTGAATCAATCACCAGTGGCCAATGTTTTAATTAACCATGCCAATGCAATGAAGTTTCCATAGAAATCCAAAGGACAGGATTTAGAGAGCTTCCAGATTGGTGACACAGAATGCTTCTATGTGCCACTGTGCCAGGCCCGAACTCCAAGGGGACAGAAGCTCTTTTGTTTGGCGCCTCACCCTATGTATCTCTTCATTTGGCTATTGATTCATATCCTTTAATAAACTGGTAATCTAGTGAGCAAATTAGTCTCCCGAGTTCTGTGAGCCACTCTAGCAAATTAATGGAACCTAAGGAGGGGGTGGTCATGGGAACCTCTGGTTTATAGCCAGTCAATCAGAAGCACAGATAACATCTGGACTTGGGATGGGCATCTGAAGTGGAGAGTAGTCTTTTGGGACTGAACCCTTAACCTGTGGAATCTGAGGCTATCTCCTAGCTCTGGCTAGATAGTGTAAGAACTGAGTTGAATTGTAGGACACCCAGATGCTGTCAGAGAATTGCTCTTGTGGGGAAAAACCCATGAACACACATTGGAGATTTGTGATGGTCAGAACCCTGACCCCCTTGCAGACAAAAAGGTTAAACTCCCTTGGAAGATTTTAAAGAGGACCTGAATAAAAGGAGAACTATACCATCTTCATGGATAGAATGACTTAGCATTGCAAAGATGATAGTTCTTTCCAAGTGAATCTATTAAAGTCAATCCTAAATTTATATGGCAGAATTAAAGTCCTTACATAGATAATAAAACTGTTCAAAAGGAAGAGTGAAGGAGCACTCACCTTACCAGTCTTAAAACTTTTATAAAACCATGCTAATAAAACACACACACACACACACACACACACACCCCAAAACCACGTTGATTGTTGTGCTGGGACAGAGAAATAGGGGAAGTAAGAGCTCAGAAGTAGGGGAAGTGAGAGCTCAGAATCAGAGAATGCAGCTACTTGGCATAGGGACGAGATGACACCAAAAATCAACAGGGAAAATGGTGGTTAACAGTTGGGAAAACTGTCTTATCATATGGAGCAAATATCAAGCTAGATCCTGTGGGAGGCTGGATAAGGGCCCCCCAAAGATGTCCATGTCCTAAAGAACCTGTAAATATGTTATTTTACATGGCAAATGGGACTTTGTAGGTGTGATTAAGTTAAGGATTAAGAGATGGGGAGATTCCCCTGGATTATCCAGGTGGACTCAATCCAATCACATGTATTCTTCAAAGTGGAGAACCTTACCTATGGTCAGAGGGAGAGTCAGTGATATGATGATGGAAACAGAGGTTGGAGTGATGTACTTTAAAAATGGAGGAAGGGACCACAGGCCAAAGAACGTGGCCTCTAAACTGGAAAATGCAAGAAATCAGATTTTCCCTAGTACCTCCAGAAGAGAACAGCCCTGCTGACACCTCGATTTTAGCCCCATAATTTTCATTTTGGACTTCTGATCTACAGAACTGTAAAATAGTAAATTGGTATAGTTTCAAATCACTAAGTTTGTGGTAACTTGTTACAGCAGCAATGGGAAACAAATATGAGTCCCTACCTCACTATACACATATACAGAGGTGAAGTTCCAGTAGATCCAGACCTAAATGTGAAAAATAAAACCACAAACTAACAGAAGATGATGTAGGAGAATATTATGGAGATTTTGTATAGGGAAAGACTTTTTGAACTGGATCTACAAAAACACATATGAGAAATATATATATGAGAATTTTTTCTTTTCTGTTCAACAAAGGACACTGCAAAGACAATTAAGATATGGGTATCTGGCTGAAAAAAGACACTTGTAATGTCTGGAATTGATAAGGGATTAATATCCAATAAACTCTTCTTGTAAATAAATTTTAAAAAGACAAGCAACTCAAAGAAAAATAGGCAACGATTATGAAAGCAAAATGGCTACCAAGCATTTTAGAAGATCCTCACTGATAATTGGTAATTTTGCACCCATCCAATGGCAGGACTGTGGAGACAAGGGAAATGGTGCGAGTGGAGATGGCACAGCCGTTCTGGAGAGCCATCTGGCAAAGCAGTGAAACTAAATTATGTGGAAACCCGATGACCCAGTAATGCAACTCCTAGAGAAACTCACGTGGAAAGGTCTTAAAAACCTAAAAGAATAGAAACAGGAAAAGATGAGATCCATAGAACACATTCATATGCATAATTTTTTTAAATTTTTATTTATTTAAGTGTGTTCTTCCAGGACCCATAAACTCCAAGTCAAGTAGTTGTTTCAATCTAGTTGTGGAGGGCGCAGCTCACAGTGGCCCATGTGGAGATCGAACTGGCAACCTTGTTGTTAAGAGCACGGAGCTCTAACCAACTGAGCTAACCAACCGCCCCTCATATGCATGATTTTAAAACACTTGCATAGATAAAACAGAACAATATAACTTTCAAGGTGACATAAATATATTAAGATATAATCAACATCTATTTAGCATATGAGAGTGGGCACTGATGAAAGGGGACAAAGTAAGCCCGGGAACTGAGGGACAAATCTGATGAGAGATGAGCCTTGGCTGGACTATTGACTGTGGGATGATCTGAGATGTGTAGCCAACTCATGCCGCTGCACCTGAGGTCTAAGTAAAAGTCCTCTGGGAGAGCAGTGCTCACACTTTGGAGTATCAGAATCACTTAGGCCCCATCCATCCTGTGTCAAAGAGCTTGAGCTTCTGGGTTCTTTAATGGTGATTCTGATCCTCACCCAAATGTCAGAACCACTGTCCTAGGAGAAGAGCTTTGTTACAGGTTAAATTTTGTCCCTCCCCCACCCAATTCGTGTGTTGAAGTCCTAGCCTCCAGTACCACAGTATGTGAACTTAATTTGAATTAGGGTCACTGTAGATGTGATCTACAATATGAGATGAAGACATATTGGTGTCACAATGGGCCCCTAATCCAGTATGACTGGTGTCCTTATAAAAAGGGGAAATTTGGACACTGACATGGACACAGGGAGAATACCACGTGAAGATTAAGGCAGAGCTGGGGGTGATGTGTCTATAAACCAAGGAACATCAGAGATTGCCCACAAACCACCAGAAGCCAAGAGAGGGATATGGAACAGATTCTTCCTCATGGCCCTAAGAAGGAACCAAATCTGCTGATACCTTGATCTTGGACTTCTGGCCTCCAGAACTGCTAGAGAATAAATCTCAGTTGTTTAAGCCACGTAGTTCAGGGTGCTTTATTACAACAGTGCTAGGAAAATGTTACACGGATTAGCTGCTCCTTGAGGTGTGTCGAAGGTCTTGCTCTGATGCCTGGCAAATGAGTCTTGGATTGGGGGTCAACCAAGACTGTGGGGCTGTTCCCGAGAAGAGCTCATCATCAGGTGAGCTCAGTTCAGCACCAGATGAGCTCAGCCTGCCCTCCAGGTTTAAGAGTGAAACCACAGCCAACTCTCAGCGGCTTGAGCATCAACTCAGGCATCTCTGACTTCTTGCACCAAACCCCAGGCTTGAATATTCTCAGTACAGGTCTCTACAGTGTAGACAGCCCCATTTTGGTAAGAGAGGAAAATGAAGAGAAAACAGCCAAGTGCTTGAGTTTCCCCCAAAAAGTATTAGCTCAACCCTAGGCGTGAGAGTATCCAGGAGCATCTTCCCTTTTCTTTTTTCCATCTGGTCTACCCTGTGGCATAGAAATGGACACCTCCAATACTTTTGAAAGAGGCCCCACCCTACCCAGGCAGACAACCTCCATCCTCGTGATGTGTTGGGGGAGAACTGGCTCTGCCGGTGGTTTTGGACTTGGTGTTAGAGGAAGAGCAGTCTGCTTTCCTTAAGGCTTATTTACATAGTGGGCTTTTAAACTAAACACTCTCAGTATAAATCTACCTCTTCCTAGTTAGTGACCACTTAGCCCTTCAACTCCTCAGTTTCCTCATCTGTAAAAAGGGAAATAAAGCTACTTCCTCATGGGGTGTTGTGGGGACAGAGCCAGCAATGCAGTTTCCAAGCTCTCACCCTCACGTGGAAAGGTGCTCATTTGGGTAGTAAATGGCCATCAACTGTGATTGGATGGCCATCAGCTGTGGCTAGTTGGCCGTCAGCTGTAACCACTGAGCCATTGGCGACTAATATAACTGCTGTGGCTACGCTAGCAGAAAATGGGGACTAGCAAGGAGATGGTGGCCGAGCTAGCAAGAGCGGATTGCAGTTAGCACAGCGGATTGCAGCTAGCGAGTGAGGTTGGTTGGCAGAGAGAAGTGGTTGCGGATAGTGTGGCTCCTGCCTCCTGTGTCTCCAACCCAGCCACCAGTGAGACTATAGTGGGATGACTCCCCTGTCCATGGTTCCGTGGGTGTTCCTTTTTGGCCTCGCCATATCTTGCGTTCTTATACAGGGAGCGGGACCAGAGACCCTGCATGTCACCCTACATGACAGGTGTCGTAAGGATCCAATAAAATAAAGGCATGCTTTCAAGCTTTTTTCATCTGGTACATGTGAAAAATGATTGCGTTGGTCACACCGGAGGCCAGAAGTTGTCTGGAGGTGGGATACCAGACTCTGGCAAGCCCTTCCTGGTGGTTGGAGGGCTGGGGGCTCCCTATCTCTACAGACCTATAACCCTTTCAGGGCACACTAGGTTGAAGTGCCCAGGTTGGGAAGCTATGAGTTAATGCCTGTGCATGCTTGGCACCAGGCGTGGATTATACCAAGGGCTGACAAATGGTTAAATTGTGACTGTGATCCAGACAATTTTGGAAGGCCAGAGATACCACCTGGCAGGGGCCCATCAGCAGCCTGTAATTATGGTGGAGAACAAAATCACTCAGTTTTCACCAGGCATTATGGGCCCTCCTTCCAAAAGTTCAAAATTTTAGTCCTGTAGAAATGAGGGTGGGGGGAGGGCAGAACCATCAGGCTTCAGTTCTGTCCCACAAACCAGAGCTGAAGGGCTTCCTGCAGCCACCCTACAAGAAACTGGTGACCAGCCACCCAAGATCAACACCAGTGAGCTTGACTCATGCCTGGTGCCCCCCGCAGAGGCCGAGTCTGAGAGGCCTGAGAGAAGACTGCTGATGGTGGGTCTTGAGTGTTTAACCAGGCCAGTGCCTGCCCGTCAGCCAGCACCCAGTGAGGAGTTGCTATGGGCACCCCAGCTCTGCCCACTGTTCTTCCCCTCACTCCTGGCTTCCCTACCCCCTAGACCTGCATTTCCCTGGTCACTCTGACCCACCGTAACTCCCATGGTTGGGCGACTGGGTGTTACACTTGTTTTCTTTGGGTCTGCTGCTCTATACACTTCTCGGGGCCCCAGTTGTTTTTCACCTTAGCCAACCCCAGCCCCTGGGGCTCCCCCTGGGTGCTGGCTGACCTCTCTGGCCACCCCCGCCCCACACTGCCTCCCACCCTTCGCTTTCTCCGGGAGGCACTGAGCTAATCAGGCTCATCATCACCCAGATCCAGTCGCACTTTCCCTGACTACACCACGCAGTACATTTCCTTAGCTGCCTGGCTCCCTGGAGCCCTGCCTCTTGTCAGGCAGTCTGACTTAGGAAGCTGTATCATCGCAGATGAATCAGGCCTGCCCAACCCTGGGGGTGTCATCTAAATGCCATCTCCAGAGTCACATCACCCTCAGCAGCAAAACACAATGGTCATATTTTCCCAGGTCTAGTAAAATCTCTGGGGTTCTGAACGTCAAGACCCTTGCTGTGTTCTAATCTGTCTGTGAGGGAGCTGAATTTTAGAGGATGCTTTGGAAAATTGTTTCCCTTGTCTCTACACATTCTGAGGGTGGGCTAGTGGCGTCAGTCTTAATTCATCATCAGGGAATGGTCCAAGAACTTCCAGCCTCATTTCATACTTGCCCCACCCGCAGGATCTCTGGGTAACTGAAAGTGACATGAAAGACCCAGAAAAGGAGGTCAGGATGCTGTGTTTATTCCCAAACCCAGGGCCCCCTGGATGGAGAAAGAAGCTCTGCTGACCATTTCTTCTGTCTTGATCTCTTCCAGAGAGAGTGAGGCTTCGCTGTACGAGGAAAGGAGAAAAGAGGAAGCCACGGTGTACAAATGCCCACAGAGTGCACAGCTGGTGCTAGAGTCTATGGCCCTGGAACAGGGTGCTTTCCATAGGATAGGAGATATGAATGCGTATTCATAAGTATGTATAAAGCAATTAGAGAACAAGTAAGAATTTGATTATGTTGTGTTGACACAAGCCCAAAAGGCCAGAGAAGGATGGAATGAATGTGACAGTAGATGCTTTAAAAAATTTTGTGTACACGAGTCTTGATTCAATTAAATTTAACAAGCATTAATAGCAACTTCTATTCACAAGGCACTGTTAGGTGCTATGGGGATACAGAGAGGGACAATGCCCCACGCTCACCCTGTAGCAATAGATATGCGGGGAAATTATGAACGTGACATAAGAAGTACACATAATAGTGTTGAGGAGTGTTCTGGCCTGAATGTTCGTGTCCCATCCCAAATTCACATGTTAAAGTCCTGACTCCCAATGTGATGGCATTTGGAGATGAGGCCTTTGGGAATTAGATGAGGTCATGAGGGTGGGGTCCTGGTCTGATGACATTAGTGTCCTTATAAGAAGAGACACCAGAGAGCTTACTCTTCCCGCCACCCCCACTCTGTGTATGTGCACAAAAAGGTGGTCATGTGATCACTTTTTGGGGCACATACACAGAGTGGGAGAAGGTAGCTGTCTGCAAACCAGGAAGAGAGCCCTTACCAGAATATGACTTTGCTGGCACCCTAATCTTGGATTTCCAGAACTGTGAGAAAATAAATGTCTGTTGTTTAAACCACCCAGTGTATGGTATTTTGTTATGGCAGCCTGAGTTGACTAAGACAGAGAGACATAGATGAAAGAGATTAATTGTAAAGGGTTGTATCACAGAGGGCTTCCTGGAGGAAGTGGAATTGTAGTTGCAGATTGAGTCAGGTTTTAGAGAGGAAGTTGTGGAAAGGGCATTGTGGGCTAAAGAAGCAGCTGAGGGGAGAGGGTGGCATTTCACCAGACCATGCAGTGGAGAGAAGAGCGAGAGATGAAGCTGGGAGGGAAGATGGTCCCCGATTCCAGGGACCTTGAAGACTACCCTGAGGAGGCAAATCTTGCTTTGATAAGAGGGTGGAGGTGTCATTTTGAGCAGGTGAACAGCATAATGGGGAAGGAGCCAGTGGCTGTGGCAGAGAGGAGTGACTGGAAGGAGGGCAGGCCACAGGGAGAGGTAGACAAGGCAATGGGCTGGGCCAGAGGCAATGGACCTAAACAGACCTGAGTTCCAAGCAGGAGCAGCACTGAAGGGGAACCCATGGCACAACGAACTGCATGATGGGGATGATGCAGGTGGCCAAAGTGACTCTGGAGGGGTGGTTTTCAAATTCCTCTTTGGCTTTAAGAGGCCACACCCTTCTTTTTGTGCCTTGGTGTATCCACCTTCAACCTTTTGTGTATCTCTGTGCTTTTAGATTTCCCTGTTTCTGCAAAGTGACAGGCCTTCCTTTTATGTTGCCCCCAGTCCAATGTTCTTCTAGTGCTGGAGTAGGAGAGAAAGAAGAGGCTTACGAGAGAAAGGCTATGGAGACAGAATTGTGAGGAACGAAGTTGATGTAACAATAACTCATGCTTTCTTTCTTTCTTTCTAGAAGTTTCTATGTGCCAGGTTTTGTTCCAAGGACTTTAATCCTAACCCAGTTAATCCCAAGAGCGGCCCCACAGGGAGGGCACATAACTGATGGTCAGGAACACAGACGTGACTGTCAGATTCCCTGGTTTATAATCCCAGCCTCACATGCATTGACCACGTGATTTTGGGCAAGTCACTGGATATCTCTTTGCCTCAGTTCCCTTATCTGTATAATGAGGGTGATGAGAGTTCCCACTCCACAGGGTTGTAAGGAATAAATGCGTTAAAATATACAACACTTAGAACAGTGCTTGGCACAAGGTGAGTGGTCACTCAGTTTTTACAACAGAGAACTGAGGTCCAGAGAGAAGTTACTTTCCCAAACTCACCCAGGTAGTTGGGTAACTAATCCAGTGTTGGACCTGGGCTAGCTACACATTTAGCCACTCTAGTCTGCCTCTCTATGGACCAGATGTGAGGAAAGAACAGGCAGAGGCTAGGTGAGTAATGAAGTTTTAGACTGGATATGGAATCTGCAGCCCCTTTAAATGCCCCCTCCCAAGCCTCTGATGCCTGGGCCTGGGGCAGGTGGTTCTGGCGGTGAAGATGCCTGGATTCAGCCCATGCTATAGAATGAACGATTGTGTCCTCCCCAAAATCACATGTTGAAACCTAATCCCCAGTGTGACAGTATTAGGAGGCGGGATCTTTGGGGATGTGATAGATTATGAGGGCAGAGCCCTCCTGAATGGGATTAGTGCCACTATAAAAGAGGCCCAAGAGAGCTCGCTTGCCTTTTCCATGTGAGGGCACAGAAAACAGACAGCTGTCTGTGAACGAGGAAGCAGGTGCTCACTAGACATGAAATCTGCCAGCACTGTGATCTTGGACTTCCCAGCTTCCAGAACTGTGAGAAATAAATGTCTGTTGTTTATAAACCACCCAGCCTATAATATAAGACAGAACAGACTAAGACAGACCAGTTTTAGGAGCTGGTTTTTTTTTATGGCAAATATGGGAATGAACCAAGTGAAGGCTAAACGTGTCTAATGAGGGAGGCCAGGAGGGAATGGCTGCAAGAAACTGACTGGGGACTGAAGATGCTCTCAGCGTCCGTGAGGGGGCAGCAGAGTCTAGGCTTCTTCTTAGGTTATGGTTTAAGTGGGGTGGCCTGTGGAAGAGACCCTCCAGAACAAAATAAATCCTGAGCTACCTGGTGCGAATAGCAATAACGCATCTTAAAAATGTTTAAAATGGCAGTGACGATGAAGACTTTAAAAACAACTTAGTATTTATTCAGCAGAAGGCGAGACTGTCAACTGACTCCGGGTGGTGAACACACAATGGGATTTATAGATGATGTAATGCAGAATTGTACACCTGAAATCTATGTAATTTTACTAACAATTGTCACCCCAATAAATTAAAAAAAAAAGAAGGCAAGACTGAGTCTAAATGGTAAAAAATGATTTTCCCAAATTTAACCCAGGGAGTTAATGAGAAAGTTGGAAATAGAACCCAAGACTCCATCACTTTAGATCTACGGAAAGACACATGAGCTCACTTCCAGTAGAACTCGGTTCTCTCCCAGTAGGAAATGAATCCCTGTGTCAGGTAAGTGAGTGAGTGTGTGTGGGTTCTGCCTCATGGTACCCTCAGTGGACAGCAAGTGGTGCCAGGGAACGTCAGGGGATGGCACTCTTCCTGGCTGCAGATTTCCCTTTTGTCATCTTGAGGCCAAACTCATCAGACCCTATATCCTGGAGGAAAGGCGGAGAGAACCTGGCAGATGAGAAACGGGAGCTTGTATAGCGAGTTGACTGGAGAATGGTTTAGGAACCATGAAAAATATAATGAAATTGCTTTTGTTGTTTTCAATGATTAAAAATAGAAGTGATTATATTGACTAACAGAAACCAAGAATCGGTGGATAAAAATTAGAACTTAAAGAATACTCATAATCCTATATACTCAGAGAAAACATGCTACGTATTAAAAAAAAAAACGAAGAGGGAATGCAATAAATCTTACACAAGTATTTTGTGAAACGCAAAGTGCAATCCAGTGTTTGAGTGATCACCATAGTAAACTCGTTGATGAGATGCTGTCCTTGGTGCTGAAACTGGGCCCGAGGGAGGAAGAACCTCCCCAGAATGAGTAGGAGAGACTCTCGCCTGAGATCATGACAAGCCCATTGGAGCTTCCATGGTGTTTCTGTTTGAGAGATTCTCAGAACGGTGTTCTCTCTCCTCTTCCTACTTATTTTTCATCAGGTTCCTGTGGAATGTTCTCAATGGGGAAATGTTCCACCAAGCTTAGCTGAACTGAGGTCTCCATACTTCCAGACTCCTCAGCTCTATGTGAAGTTCCCTTTGCCTTAAAGTGATGACATCATCACCTGAGGCCTCTGAATTTTCACCTGAAAGAGAGACAGAACCAGGTGAGGGCTGGGCCCTTGAGGAACCTGGAATTTGGAAGCATAAGAGTCTTGAGACAGCGGAAGCCCTCGGCTTAGAACTTATTCTATTACCTGGAGTCTAGTACAAACCACCTGTGTCCCTCCAGTTTACTCCATCCAAGAATTAGGTAGATTTAAAGGGGGTTTTGGCTAGGGAGTTAATCTTTGCAACAAGGTTCTTTCCAGGGAACACAGTACCTGAAGCCAATCACACTTCTTAGGCATGAATGCTTTGAGGGTATTTCTTCTTCCCTCAAATATCTAAGGAGTGGTCACCCCTTACCCAAGTGACCGATCTTGGTCTCAAGCATAGTGGGATAACCTGACATTATGTACCTCTTGAGGTGATGCCTATGCATTACCTATGGCACATGCTTAACAAAAATGGTTAAGCTGAGTGTGATCAAACCTCTAGACCTAACTGCCAGCTTATAGGAAACACAGAGGATTAAGGGACAAGATACATGTCACCAGGAGGAAATAATTATACAAATCCAGAATGTGGGACATTACTTAGAACAACCATCCTAGATTCTTATGAAAACCAATATATTTTTAAAATATAAGAGCCAGCTGTATGTTAAAAGACCAAAGACACACAAAAAGCCAGTGAGTGAAATTTGTAGTATTCATATTTGAAAAACTAGTAATAAGAGATGTTTTTGGGTTAACTGGAAAATGGATATTGGAAGATATTATAGAGTTATAGTGGATTATATTATAGAATTATTATCAAGTTATTGAGTATGATCATGGTACTTGGAGTGTGTGTACTGATGTATTTAGCAATCAAGTATCATGTTTTCCAATGACTTCCAAATGATTCAGTAGAAATTGATGCATCTATACATTATATATGGCAACATGTTAAACATTATTGATCTAGGTGAGATATATAGGTATTTACTGTACTATTATTTTGACTTTTATGTGTGTTTGAAAATTATAACAACTAGATAAATTGGCCATCAAGGATATACTTAAAAGGGCAGAAGGAAACCTCTGAACCTGAAGACTCAGCAGTCTAGAAAAGGGAGATCCACCTTGCTGCTTAGTTCTCCTGCTCCCCCACCTGCCACCCTGAGTTATGTCCATTTCCCAGTAGTGTAGGCTTGGATGATCACCTGGACTAACAAGCCATAAACATTGTTTTCCTGAAGACCCTACCATGGTAGCAGGGCTGTTGGGGTCTCAGGGCAGGGGGAGGTGGGCATCTCACGCAGGCCCCTCTTACCTGTGTTTTAGAGTCTATGTGGCCCAGGGAGGGCTGGAAGTTACTATAGACGGAGTCCAGGTGCATGGAGTCCTCTTGTTCTAAACAGGGAGAAAGTCCCACCAAAACAGATGGTTAGGAAGACAAGCTCTCATCTCCCCGTTTAATACAAGGTGAGAGGTGCATCCCCACTTCCCAGGAACCTGAAAACTATTGCAAACTTGAGAGCTACATAAATTACCTGACATCAGCAAATGGTTTAATTGGTTCTCAGAAGATGTGAAAAATCACATTTAAAAATTAAACAAAGAAAAACCATAAGCACATTGCAAACAGCTGCTCAAATTCATGAAGTCCAGATTTGGCCTGGATTGGGGTGCCATTTGATGGCTTTAGGATATTGACTGCTCCAATTCATGAACATATGGCTTTTCTTTCATATAGGGCTTCTACACTGTTAAGTTTTATCATTTTCCACTGAAAAATCTTAAACATCCTTTGTTAGGTATATTTCTAGGTGCTGTATAAAGGGTATTTTTTTATATTATCTGTTTGTTGCTAATGCATAGAAATGCAATTGACCTTGTAAGAATTGATCTTATATCTGACAATTTTGCTGAACTCTGTTAATTTTAGTGATTTAACATCCTTTTGGGTTTTATGTAAGACAACAACATCAGCAGCAAATGACAGATTTATACTTTTCTTTCCAATTTTTAAACACTTTTTCTTTTTTATTATACTGATAAGGACACCCAGGATAATGATTAATAGAACTGGTGATAGAAGAGACCTGTGACTTATTCGCTCCTAGTTCAGTGCAGAGGTTGTCAAACTGACGCCTGTAAGCCAAATCCAGCCTGCCATCTATTTTCATATGGCCCACAAGCTATGATTTTTTAAAAAAAATTTTAAGTAGTTGAATAAGCTTTATTGGAGTACAACCACACTCATTCATTCACTTATTTATTGTCTATGACTGTTTTCATGCTATATCAGCAGAGTTGAGTAGCTATGACAGAGATCATGTAGCCCACGAAGCCCAAAACATGCTATCAGAACCTTTGTAGAAAAAGATTGCCAACCCCTGATTAAACTGAGTGACTTTTAATGTTTTATTACTGAGAATGATTTTTGTGTGTTTGCGTGGATATCTTTACCACGAAATGAAAATGCTAATCCTAATTGGATGAGTTTGTATGATATGATATGGATATTTATTAAATGTTTTATTTTGCATTCATTGAGGTGATCATATTTTTCTTCTTATTCTGGTAATGGGGTGAATTTATAAATAAATTTCAGACAACTCTGTTTTCTAGAATAAACTCAATTAGTTGTGATTTTTATACTTGCTGGATTTTACGTGCTAATTTTTTGTTCAGGAGTTTTGTATCTACCTGCACAAGTGAATTTTGTCTTTAAATTTACTTTCTTGTACTGTCTTGTCTGGTTTTGCTATAAACATTTATGGTAGGCTTATAATGTGAATAGGAGAGAATTCCTTCTCTTTCTAGTCTCTGAATGAGTTTGCATAAGATTATCAGTCTCCGCTCTGTAAATGGTAGAATTCACTTGTAAAACATCTGAGCCTGATTCATTAAAGAAAGAAAAAAAACAAACAGTTTTAGGACTGTTCTAGTTTTCAGGATTTTGCCTTAGTTTATGGTTTTGTTGGTTGAAGATGTTCATAATAGCCTCTTACTACCTTTTAAATAGCTGCTGCAACCACGGCGATGTTTCCTTACTCATTCCCGATACTATTTGTCTTGTATCTTCACCCTTTTCTCTTCATTGGTCTTAAGCAGAAATTAGTCAATTTCATTAATCTTTTCAAATAACCAACTTTTGATTTTGTAATTCTTTTTATTGCATTTCTACTTTCTAGTTTGTTGATTTCTGCTCTTATTTTTACATCTGCACTTTTTAAAGTTATTTGTTGTTCTTTTCTTAACTTCCGAAGTTGAAAAGTTAGCTCCATAATTTCCTATCTTTTTTCCTCCACCAATACAAACATTTTAAAGTTCTAAGTTTCCTTCTGAGTATGTTGCTGCATCCCACACATTTGATACCAAGTATTTTCATTATCATTCAGATCCCTGGATTTTTAAACTTCCTTATTATTTCTTATTTGATCCATGAGTTATTTAGAAACTTTAAAAAATGTTTCCAAAGATATAGGATTTTTGGTTTTGTTTTCCAGAAACATTTTTGTTATTGATTTCTAACTCACTTGCATTGTGGTCAGATAATATAGTCCGATTTAAACAATTTTTTTGGAAATTTTTTGAGACTTTTTTTTCTTGACTTTGTGTGTGGTGATTCTTACAAGTTTTAAATATATGCTCCTATAATGAATGTGTACTCTCCAGTTGTTGAATGCAGTCTGTCTTTGACAATTTTATTAAGGTGGTCATTTATTTTGTATGAAAGTTTTATACCCGTGATGATTTTTTTGCCTGCTTGATCAATCAATTACTAAGAGAGTTTTTAATTTTTTAAAAATCTCCCACCATGTTGATGGATTCATCAATTTTTCCTTGTAGTTTTGTCAATTTTTGCTTTATTTATTTTGAAGGTGTATTAATAGGGCACACAAGTTAGACTTATATATTCTTAACAAAATAAAACATTTCCCAGTAGATATTGATTATTCTTATCCCTAGTAATTCTTTTTGCCTTGGAGTTTATTTGCCCATACTGAGTATATATAGCAACAATTTATTTTGGTTAGTATTTCTCTATTTTGTCTTTTTCCATACTTTTGTTTTCATCCTTTCTCTGTGCTTCTATTTTTTATCTGCCTTTCTTCCACAGTGAATAGATTTTTAAAAATCTACTCTTTTAACTGAAGTATTTAACCCATTTATATTTATTGTAGATATTGATATTGTTGGATTACTTTCTACTATTTTATTTTGTGCTTTGTTTGTTTGTTTGTTTGCCCTTTCTTGCCTTTGTGGATTGACTAAAATGTTTCCTTCATTCCAATTTTCTCGTTCATTAGAATTTAAAGACAATTTCTAGAAATGTTCTTATTCCAGTTTTTCTTTAAAATTTAAAGACTCAATTTCTAGACATTTTAACATGTACATTTAACTTAACAAAATCTACAATTAATCACTTTACTGAGCTATAACCCACCTGTCAATAAGCTCACCCACTCCTAGGTGTTTATCTCTCTCCACATAGGCACAGTTTTGTGTTCTGGAGAAATCTATGACCATCAAATAACTTGTGACCTCCTCCCACCCCCATGGTCTAGTTACGCTGTGCCCATGCTTGTGCTCCATCCAGGGCCTCAGAGGAGCCAGTGGTGGTTGCAGATGTGGAACCAAATGTTTTGGAAATAAAAATGCTTTCCCCTTTTGCTCCTTCCCACATGCCTCCTATGTGTGTCTCCATACTTTGAGATATTTTGAGTCCACTGAGAATTTCTAATACCTTCACTGATGTTAAAGCCAGCGTTTTGGAAGGTCCCAGGGGCTGGTCCACCATCCTCTTCATGCCACTGGTACAACTGATTCACTTTGGACTTTTGCCTATTGATAGAAACACCAGAGAGACCCCATTATGAGCAGAGAATGAATACAAGGTCCTGGGGATTGGCTTTGTCCCTGCTTTCATCTCCCCCACTGTCCACCTCGAGGATGGAATGATTAAAGACAGAGGGATCAGAAAAGGAGGAGGAGTTGAAGGCGAATGGCAGAGGTGGCAGCAGTGACTCACCTTTTCACCTCTCTCTTGGAGCGGAGCACGAACACCAGGAGGATGACGAGGCCGACAAGCACCACTGCCCCCACGGCCCCCAGAAGCCCATACACCAGGCTCTTCTTGGTGCTGAACTCACAGGTTTCTCCACTGTACCATTCAGTGTCTGTGGTCAGGCAGCTGAAGTGGAGAGAAGGAGCAGGTAGGGAAAAGGAGCCATCTAGAGTCAGGGCCAGCAAATACCCGCAGTCCCCCACCCTCAGAATTGAGCCTGACCCCACAGGGGGTGGAGAGGAGAGCAGCTGGCTGAGGTGGGGTGGGGGGACACTTACTAGCAACGAGGGCCACTGCGCTCCAGCCTGCACGTCCCGAAGTTGCAGTTTAGGGAGGCCTTGAAGCCTGGCATGCAGCGGGTGATGCACTTGGGTCTCTCGTCCTTGTACTCCACGAAGAAGTGCTCAGCAAAGTCTTTCCCAGCCTTCTTCCGGCATTCCTCTGAGGGAGCACGGAGGCATTCTGTGATCTGGAGGATAGGAGCGCTGCCGGCCTCCCCCACCCTCCCTGAAGCCCCTAGGGTCACCTACCTTCAGGGTCGTATGTAACTGAAATGTTTTGCACCTTGGTGGCAGTCATGTTGAAGCACAGTAAAGCTGTGAAGGAGACACATAAAGCCCTGACAAGCTTGTTTAGCAGGGAGCTCAGGTGTGAGTATCAGCAGGGCATGCAGCTGTGAGGGAGAGGGGGAAACCACTCTCTGCAAAGAGGGAATGCCAACCTCACATCCAGCTCTCCAAAATCATGGCTCTCCAAGTGTCCTTCTTGTCCCATACCCACCTCAGCCAAGATCCCCACACTGACCACTGCGTTGAGAAACATCCATGTTGAGTAATAAGTCAGGCTCATCCTCATTTTCCTGTAGATTCAGGATTTACATACCTGCCTCTGCATCCTTCTTTCACAGCCTCTCCTGGCATCTGCGAGCATTGGAACTGATTCCTGGGCTCTCAGAGTTCTCTTGCTCCCCCCCCACACCTCTCCAATCTCCCCTATCCTCAGCATGACAAAGCTTAAAGGTTCTTTGAAGGACCCCTCATGCCCAGCCCCAGAAGCCAAAGAATTTACTTGTGCATGTATCATTGTTGAGTATTTGCTCTTGGGTTGCATTCTTGATTTTTTCCTCCACCTTCTTAGCTATCTTATTAATAAATTCCTTGTAATCTGGGATGAACTTGGCCTTCAGGATGACATCATGCTCCACCACCACACTGCCAGGACTGAGGAGAAAAAGAAAGATGGCCTTGGGTGTCCTCCCAGGTGGTAATGGGTGCTCACCTCTCTGACTCCTTCCCCAGGCAAGCTTTGCCCTCTCTGCCCCCACGGGAAGGCAAAGTTGGGGGAGGATGGTTGAACATGAAAACCCAATGTCTACTGGGTGAAGGCTCCATTCCAGGCACTGTGCTGGGCATGTCACCACAGGACCCGTATCACCTGCACCTAAGAGGACTGTCTACAAAGGTGGAAGGTTCAAGGAAGGCCCAGGGAAGAAGATGGACAGGGGGATGGCTCTGTGGGAGAGGTCCTATTTAAGGTGTTACTATATGTGTTTAAGCAGGAGACTGGGCAGGTGCTGGCAAAGTGTCCCTAAGGGGCCTTCGGCCACAGGAGAGGAGGTTGCACCAGGGACTCCTACTGGATTCATGAATTGCCTGGTGGTGGCCTGGCTGCAGGAAGCCTGTGAACCTCATAAAACTGTACGCAAAAATTTGAAGGTGCATATGGACATTTTTTCTACTTCTACAAATTTGTCTCAATTCTAAAAGGAGTCCCTGACACCAAAAAGTTAAAATTCTAGTCAAAAGTCTCTGTCTACTCCCTGCTCAGGAGTTAGAAGAAGCCAGGGCCTCAGACATGCATCCCTTTGCTTCCTTTCTTTTCCATAGATCCCAGCCCCCACTCTCTGAACAAGAATCACTTTCCTGCTGTGTGCTTTTCCAGAGGCTTCAGAGCCCAGCTCTCCTCCTATGTGCCTAAGGAAGTGGAGACAAAAAACCGGATACCTACAGGCAGGACCATAAAGATGACAGCTCAGTGCCTGGTCCACAGAGCCTGTCCTCTCTCTCCCTCCAGAGAGATAGAGGGACAGGTGGAGAAAAGGAATGACGACTGGCCCTACAGAGCCCTCCCCCCACTCCAGGGGCAAAAGAGAGAACCCTACTGCATCAACACATGCCAGTCCTGGAGAGTAGTTTTAGGGTGGGAAAGGAAAATGCTCTTCTCTTCCAGGGGAGCTGAGCTGCTGAAGAGCAGACATGCAGTGTCCAACCTAGAGACTGCCCCAGGCATCTGCTGTGCTTGAAGCCTGGGCGGGGGCTTGGCAACTTTACCTGGGGTGGCTGGCCTCTCTTGTGAGAGAAAGAAGTTTTCATGTTAAATTGAATTGAGGGAGGAAGAAAAACGAAGGCCGGTAAACACTTTTTTTCTGTGCTTTTAGTGCAAATTTTTCCCTATTGGTTATTAAGTTATTAAGTCTCGAAATTTATCAATGGTGACTCTGCAAACCCTGAGAAAAAATATCTCCCTCATGATCCAGGGGAGGCTGGGGGACCCATGAAAGTCCCATTGGCTAGCACCATTCAAAGGATTTCATAAAGTTGGGGTCAATAACATGGTAAAGATTCCTATCCTAGGTGGGTGGAAATTAATATCGAACAACTGTGGACTTGGATACCTTTTCCCTGGGCATTTCTCATGGCAAGCTAAGTTATTTGGCTTCATCAATTAAAACTAATGGCGTGTCCATCACACAAGCTGTAGCCTCCAGGTATTCTGGTGTGTCAGTGTCTTGGCTCTACCGTTCTATAAATGAGTCCTCAGGCCACTGCACCTCTGTAGGCCTTAGTTTTTTTATTTGCACAATGGGAACACCCTTACTGGCCTCATTCACAGGGTGGTTATGAGCTTTAAACTGGAAAATGGATGTGAAACTATAATTATTGAAGGGTGTTATGGGCTGAATTGTGTTCTCCCAAATTCGTATGTTGGAGCCCTAAGCCACCAGTACCTCAGAATGTGTCTGAATTTAGGGATAGGACCTTAACAGAGGTGATTAAGGTAAAATGAGGGCATAGGGGTGAGCCCTAATCCAATCCGATTCATGTCCTTATAAGAAGAGGAAATTTGGTCACACGAAGGCACACGGGGATACACATAAACAGAGGCAGGGCCATGTGAGGACACAGTGAGAAGGAGGCTGTCTGTGATCTAAGGTGAGAGGCCTCAGGAGAAACCAAACCTGCTGACACCTTGATCTTGGATTTCCATCCTCCAGAATCATGAGAAATAAATTTCTGTTGTTTAAGCCACCTTGACTGGGATATTTCGTTATGATAGCCCTAGCAGACTAATATAAGGGGCATAGTTAAAATTGTCTTTATAATTACGACTATTGCTTCCACTCCAAAGACCTTCTTCCTAGGAGCCCAGATACTCACGTCAGTTTTGTGATGTTGACCGTTTCATACTCAGGGATTCCGGAGTAAATTATATCCATCTGAAAGGCAAGGAGGCCACTGTGTTATCCCAGAAGCCCCACCTGAGGGCCTGCCTATCTTCTACATAGACTCTTAAGAGAGTAGAGGATGGACCTGCAAGATTCCCCAGTCCCCATCCCCAGCTGACAGTGGCACACTGTCCAGAAGGAGTAGTCCCTTCCCAGAGACCAGCCCTGCCCTGGGTGCCCCCCAAGGTGGAAACTTGCTTTGTCTTTCTCCTCCCTCCCTTGAAAGCCCTGAGGAAATGAATGGTGAGCTGAGAAACTCGTACACCTCTAACACTGCCCTCATCTGCTGTCTTAACCCTCAGAGACACCTCCCTGGGGAGAACTGAGTGACCATGGGGACTTGCTCTCCCAGGGCCACCTGTTTTGTGAATGTCTCATTGAACTTCTGGAACTCGGAAGAACTCCGGTTTAGTAGCTCTTGGCTGAACTTCTGATTGGTCACTTTCACAGTCAGTTCCATTTGGGCAGAAACATTCTCCGGCTCTGAGGGGGTCAGACAACAGCACCACTTATTGAAGGCAGCACCCCCTGAATTCCCTAGTGAGGAGACCCACTCCTCCAGCCACTATGTCTTTGGTGGGAGAGTGGCCCACCTCCAACCCCCACTCAGGTCTCACCAGAGTGCCCCTGTAGAGAGGAGAGTACACTGTACTCCTCATGGCTTTGGGATGGAGCCCAAGGAGCCTCGGGTCTTATATTCTACTAGAGAATTCTGCAAACTTTTTGTACTCTGCTCCATCATATACTCATTTATTTTAAATGTATTTTATGGTAAATTCTGTACCAATTTATATTTTGTCCCAAACTATACCTTGCTGATTTATTCATTTCTTTAATATTTTTACTTTCTTACTACGGGGTAAAATGGTTGCTTCTGGAAAAGGCCATATTCCTAGCCACGGAGGAGCAGGAATGGGTGCCCAGCGTGGAGGCTGGTCCCAGGGTTGCGGAAGGGAGGGCTGCAGTCTTACTCACCTATGTCAATACTTGAGACCACAGTCTCACACTTTGACCCCTCGTAGAGGCTAGTGCATACACACTTGATCCCATCCCAGGAGCCTCCGTTCTGGCAGACTGCGGGCTCGTCCTGACACTTATCTCCTCCATAGTCAGGGGGGCATTCACAGGCCTGTCCGTTCCATGTCCCTCCATTGAAGCAGATCACTGAAAGGGGAAAAGGTCACGTATTTACACAGCACTTTATAGCTTATAACATAGTTTCACAAACAGAGTCTAATTTGATATTCTCATGAGACCCTGGGGTGGGCAGGACATTTAGTATCATCCCCACTCTACAGATGGGAGAACTGAGGTGGAGAGAGGCTAAGAGACCCGCCCAAGTTTCCACGTGGAAGCAGACTTGATCTGGTCATGGAGTTCTATTTCCAGCATGCTTTACTTTAACCCAAAAAAGCAAGAAAAGAGAAACCTAGCGTTGTGAGAGGTGGGGACAACTCAGTCGGGACTGAGGATGAGAAAAAAAGAGACAGAGACTGAGAGAATCCAGGGGGACTTGACCAATCTAGAGTCTACCACACTTGGGAAGAAGCATGTCATTGTCCCTTCAGTACCTACTTCAGAAGAGCTCACCCTGGAAACCGTTGCCATTATGACTGTTCATGACTCCTTTTTTATTTGCTGGGACATGAAGTTTGAGTTCATTTAAATAGGTAGGAAGAGGTTATAGACAACTCTCGAATATCTATACCAACCGACCTAAAAAATAAAACCTCTGTTTTCTTTGGCTTTTCTTGAAAAGAGTTGTACCTGTGCAAACCAGTATTCCAGTGAGGTTCATCTGGGGAGGTACATGAGGTGTGCATATCTGCCTCCTGGTCCACCACCACCAGACTCAGAGAGCAGGGGCCACACCCATGACAGTCACATCACACAACCTCTGTTTACAGGCCTTCTATCCAAGACATTCGGAAAGAATGGAAGAGAAGACACCAGAGTCTTGGGCACACTGGAGACCCATAGATCCTCTCTCTCTCACTCTCTCTTTCTCTCATGTGTTACTGAAGAACATTCAGATTGGGTCTAAGTGCCCAAGCCCAGGCTCGTGAGTGGCAGCAAAAGCGGGAGTGTATTCACCTATTGCCCAACGGTCTAAATGGGACGCCATCCTCTAGGAAACAAAAGGAAGATAGAAAGGGGACCATCAGCCTTCAGGGAGCTGGCCAACACCGTCTGTGGGCTCAGCAGTCATGCAGCTACCTGGCATTCGTCCTGGGAACACGAGGTCCAGACCTCCCTTTAGAAGATGCTCAGCACCCCCCGCCCCCGCCTGAGAACCAGAGAGAACTCCCCAAGACAAAGACACTGGAGAGAAACCACAGAACAAAGCCACATAATGGAAAGGACAGGCAAAGCAGAACTCAACAGAGGAAGAATTCACAAAGCCCTGAGAAAATGCAGCAGCCAAAAGCTGAAGAACCACCTTTCATCTTGATCAATTCAAGATGGCATTGGGCAGTGCCCTAGGTGGACACAGGTCATATGTCTGTGAACATATCTATAGTTCATCTGAATTCGTAAAGCTTCCGAGTATTTTAACTAGTATACAGTAAGCTCTTACTTAACAACATTGATAGGTATGGCGACTTTAAGCAACATGATGTGTAATGAAACCAATTTTACCATAAGCTGATTGATATAAACAAGAATTAAGTTCCTAGGGCATCTCGTCAAAGTTACAACGAAACAATGATGAATAAAACAACGTTATTTAAAAAAAAAAAGTTATTCAAGAACCTGCTGTGCTTTCTTTAATGCATGCCAAATATCCTTTCTCAATCTAAAAATAATACTGAAAACCATAAAATATAGACTGTATGTCATAGGTAACATAATAACGGTATATTATAACAGTATACATGAAGTGGGGCACGTCTCATCCTAAGCAGAGTGAGGAGACCTGAGTGAAAGCTCTAGAGTAAGAGAGAAGAAAGGGAGGCATAAGGATAGAGAAACATTCAGGACACTGAGGTAGAGTTCAGAGATGAAAAAAGTGAAACTTCTTTGCTTCTATGGTGGATTCTCAGAAAATAAAATAAAACAAAATAAAAGTGAACAGTGACAGAGACATAGTTGCCACAGGTGCATGTGAATACTACTAGCAACATCCTCCTGCAAAAACAAAACCAAAACTTTGCACTTAAGCATGAGCAAAATCAATGACGAAACCCTCTGTAAAAAGATGTGAAAATGCAAATGAAAGATACAAAGTTAATGAAATTATAGTATATAAAATGCAATGGGACAGACACTTGCAGAGTACAAAAGGGATGTGTGAACACTGTACTGGGGATTGAAGGTGTCCAGGCAGAGAATTGTATTGTGTGAAAGAGTGATCTAGCGCAAGAAACAGCAAGACATGCAGAGAAGTACGTGATAGGGTAATATGACAATAGAGGTTATTTATCTAATGGAAAACAAGTAAGAGCAAAAAAAGTGAATGATGAGTAAATGTTTAAGAAGAAAACCACAAAGTGGGGCGGGGAGGGGGGAGACTGAAAAGAAATGTAAGTTTCAAAAAGGTAAATTCAAGAAATTGCTTACTTGGTGTGGTTGATGGAGTACTAGGAATTGGGGTAGAAGTGCTCTTTGTTATAACGGTGGATGAACTAGTGGAGAGAGTGGGGACTGTGATGGAGGTAGCACTCTGTGTGCTAGGTTTTGTTCCGGCTGTTGCAGTGGAGAGAGTTGTGGTGACGACAACCTCAGGGGTCACAGAAGTGGAGCTGGCTTCAGTAGAGGTGATCAAAGGTGTGCTGGTGGGAGCGGGACTTATTGAAGATGAACTAGCCCCTGTAGAAGTTATCACAGGAGTTCTGGTATCATGAGCAGTTGTTGAAGATGAAGTAGCCTGTGTAGACAGTGTCACAGCTGTGGTGCCGTCACTAGGAGTTGTCGAAGATGCACTAGCTTCTGTAGATACTGTCACAGGGGTGGCACTGTCAATAGGAGATGTTGAAGATAAAGTAGTCGCTGTAGAGGTTATCAGAGAGGTAGTGCCACTAGAGGGCATAATTGAGGATGCAGTAGTCCCAGTAGTGAATGTCACAGTTGATGAAGATGTGCTACCCTCTGTAGAAGTGGAATCAGGAGTGGTGCTCTCACTAGGAGCTGTTGAAGATGCGGTAGGTCCTGTAGACACTGTCACAGAGGTGGTGCTGTCAGCAGGAGTTGTTGAAGATACACCAGCCTCTGTAGAGGCTGTCAGAGCAGTGGTGCCCCCAGGAGAAGTTGTCAAAGATGCAGTAGCGTCTGTAGTAGATGTCACAGGGGTGTTGGTTTCACTAGATGTTGCTGAAGATGTGCTACCTTCTGTAGAAGTGGAATCAGGAGTGGTGCTCTCACTAGGAGCTGTTGAAGATGAGGTAGGTCCTGTAGACACTGTCACAGAGGTGGTGCTGTCAGCAGGAGTTGTTGAAGATACACCAGCCTCTGTAGAGGCTGTCAGAGCAGTGGTGCCCCCAGAAGAAGTTGTCAAAGTTGCAGTAGCACCAGTAGTAGATGTCACAGGGGTGTTGGTTTCACTAGATGTGCTACCTTCTGTAGAAGTGGAATCAGGAGTGGTGTGCTCACTAGGAGTTGTTGAAGATGCAGTAGGTCCTGTAGACACTGTCACAGACGTGGTGCTGTCAGTTGGAGTTGTTGAAGATACACCAGCCTCTGTAGAGGCTGTCAGAGCAGTGGTGCCCCCAGGAGAAGTTGTCGAAGTTGCAGTAGCGTCTGTAGTAGATGTCACAGGGATGTTGGTTTCACTAGATGTTGCTGAAGATGTGCTACCTTCTGTAGAAGTGGAACCAGCAGTGGTGTTCTCACTAGGAGCTGTTGAAGATGCAGTAGGTCCTGTAGACACTGTCACAGACGTGGTGCTGTCAGTTGGAGTTGTTGAAGATACACCAGCCTCTGTAGAGGCTGTCAGAGCAGTGGTGCCCCCAGGAGAAGTTGTCGAAGTTGCAGTAGCGTCTGTAGTAGATGTCACAGGGGTGTTGGTTTCACTAGATGTTGCTGAAGATGTGCTACCTTCTGTAGAAGTGGAACCAGGAGTGGTGTTCTCACTAGGAGCTGTTGAAGATGCAGTAGGTCCTGTAGACACTGTCACAGAGGTGGTGCTGTCAGTAGGAGTTGTTGAAGATACAGCAGCCTCTGTAGAGGCTGTCAGAGCAGTGGTGCCCCCAGGAGAAGTTGTCGAAGTTGCAGTAGCGTCTGTAGTAGATGTCACAGGGGTGTTGGTTTCACTAGATGTTGCTGAAGATGTGCTACCTTCTGTAGAAGTGGAATCAGGAGTGGTGTTCTCACTAGGAGTTGTTGAAGATGCAGTAGGTCCTGTAGACACTGTCACAGACGTGGTGCTGTCAGTTGGAGTTGTTGAAGAT
The DNA here is from genome assembly GCF_004115265.2 of Rhinolophus ferrumequinum. Lineage (NCBI taxonomy): Eukaryota > Metazoa > Chordata > Mammalia > Chiroptera > Rhinolophidae > Rhinolophus > Rhinolophus ferrumequinum. Next base: position 91,157,055 of record NC_046290.1, on the reverse strand, counting down.
ACACCAGCCTCTGTAGAGGCTGTCAGAGCAGTGGTGCCCCCAGGAGAAGTTGTCGAAGTTGCAGTAGCGTCTGTAGTAGATGTCACAGGGGTGTTGGTTTCACTAGATGTTGCTGAAGATGTGCTACCTTCTGTAGAAGTGGAACCAGGAGTGGTGTTCTCACTAGGAGCTGTTGAAGATGCAATAGGTCCTGTAGACACTGTCACAGACGTGGTGCTTTCAGTAGGAGTTGTTGAAGATACACCAGCCTCTGTAGAGGCTGTCAGAGCAGTGGTGCCCCCAGGAGAAGTTGTCGAAGTTGCAGTAGCGTCTGTAGTAGATGTCACAGGGGTGTTGGTTTCACTAGATGTTGCTGAAGATGTGCTACCTTCTGTAGAAGTGGAATCAGGAGTGGCGTTCTCACTAGGAGTTGTTGAAGATGCAGTAGGTCCTGTAGACACTGTCACAGAGGTGGTGCTGTCAGCAGGAGTTGTTGAAGATACAGCAGCCTCTGTAGAGGCTGTCAGAGCAGTGGTGCCCCCAGGAGAAGTTGTCGAAGTTGCAGTAGCGTCTGTAGTAGATGTCACAGGGGTGTTGGTTTCACTAGATGTTGCTGAAGATGTGCTACCTTCTGTAGAAGTGGAATCAGGAGTGGTGTTCTCACTAGGAGTTGTTGAAGATGCAGTAGGTCCTGTAGACACTGTCACAGACGTGGTGCTTTCAGTAGGAGTTGTTGAAGATACACCAGCCTCTGTAGAGGCTGTCAGAGCAGTGGTGCCCCCAGGAGAAGTTGTCGAAGTTGCAGTAGCGTCTGTAGTAGATGTCACAGGGGTGTTGGTTTCACTAGATGTTGCTGAAGATGTGCTACCTTCTGTAGAAGTGGAATCAGGAGTGGCGTTCTCACTAGGAGTTGTTGAAGATGCAGTAGGTCCTGTAGACACTGTCACAGAGGTGGTGCTGTCAGCAGGAGTTGTTGAAGATACACCAGCCTCTGTAGAGGCTGTCAGAGCAGTGGTGCCCCCAGGAGAAGTTGTCGAAGTTGCAGTAGCGTCTGTAGTAGATGTCACAGGGGTGTTGGTTTCACTAGATGTTGCTGAAGATGTGCTACCTTCTGTAGAAGTGGAATCAGGCGTGGTGTTCTCACTAGGAGCTGTTGAAGATGCAGTAGGTCCTGTAGACACTGTCACAGAGGTGGTGCTGTCAGTAGGAGTTGTTGAAGATACAGCAGCCTCTGTAGAGGCTGTCAGAGCAGTGGTGCCCCCAGGAGAAGTTGTCGAAGTTGCAGTAGCGTCTGTAGTAGATGTCACAGGGGTGTTGGTTTCACTAGATGTTGCTGAAGATGTGCTACCTTCTGTAGAAGTGGAACCAGGAGTGGTGTTCTCACTAGGAGCTGTTGAAGATGCAGTAGGTCCTGTAGACACTGTCACAGACGTGGTGCTGTCAGTAGGAGTTGTTGAAGATACAGCAGCCTCTGTAGAGGCTGTCAGAGCAGTGGTGCCCCCAGGAGAAGTTGTCGAAGTTGCAGTAGCGTCTGTAGTAGATGTCACAGGGGTGTTGGTTTCACTAGATGTTGCTGAAGATGTGCTACCTTCTGTAGAAGTGGAATCAGGAGTGGTGTTCTCACTAGGAGTTGTTGAAGATGCAGTAGGTCCTGTAGACACTGTCACAGAGGTGGTGCTGTCAGCAGGAGTTGTTGAAGATACAGCAGCCTCTGTAGAGGCTGTCAGAGCAGTGGTGCCCCCAGGAGAAGTTGTCGAAGTTGCAGTAGCGTCTGTAGTAGATGTCACAGGGGTGTTGGTTTCACTAGATGTTGCTGAAGATGTGCTACCTTCTGTAGAAGTGGAATCAGGAGTGGTGTTCTCACTAGGAGCTGTTGAAGATGCAGTAGGTCCTGTAGACACTGTCACAGAGGTGGTGCTGTCAGCAGGAGTTGTTGAAGATACACCAGCCTCTGTAGAGGCTGTCAGAGCAGTGGTGCCCCCAGGAGAAGTTGTCGAAGTTGCAGTAGCGTCTGTAGTAGATGTCACAGGGGTGTTGGTTTCACTAGATGTTGCTGAAGATGTGCTACCTTCTGTAGAAGTGGAATCAGGAGTGGTGTTCTCACTAGGAGCTGTTGAAGATGCAGTAGGTCCTGTAGACACTGTCACAGAGGTGGTGCTGTCAGTTGGAGTTGTTGAAGATACAGCAGCCTCTGTAGAGGCTGTCAGAGCAGTGGTGCCCCCAGGAGAAGTTGTCGAAGTTGCAGTAGCGTCTGTAGTAGATGTCACAGGGGTGTTGGTTTCACTAGATGTTGCTGAAGATGTGCTACCTTCTGTAGAAGTGGAATCAGGAGTGGTGTTCTCACTAGGAGCTGTTGAAGATGCAGTAGGTCCTGTAGACAGTGTCACAGACGTGGTGCTGTCAGTAGGAGTTGTTGAAGATACAGCAGCCTCTGTAGAGGCTGTCAGAGCAGTGGTGCCCCCAGGAGAAGTTGTCGAAGTTGCAGTAGCGTCTGTAGTAGATGTCACAGGGGTGTTGGTTTCACTAGATGTTGCTGAAGATGTGCTACCTTCTGTAGAAGTGGAATCAGGAGTGGTGCTCTCACTAGGAGCTGTTGAAGATGCGGTAGGTTCTGTAGACCCTGTCACAGAGGTGGTGCTGTCAGCAGGAGTTTTTGAAGATATATCAGCCTCTGTAGAAGCTGTTAGAGCAGTGGTGCCCCCAGAAGAAGTTGTCGAAGTTGCAGTAGCGTCTGTAGTAGATGTCACAGGGGTGTTGACGTCACTAGATGTTGCTGAAGATGTGCTACCTTCTGTAGAAGTGGAATCAGGAGTGGTGTTCTCACTAGGAGCTGTTGAAGATGCAGTAGGTCCTGTAGACACTGTCACAGACGTGGTGCTGTCAGTAGGAGTTGTTGAAGATACACCAGCCTCTGTAGAGGCTGTCAGAGCAGTGGTGCCCCCAGGAGAAGTTGTCGAAGTTGCAGTAGCATCTGTAGTAGATGTCACAGGGGTGTTGGTTTCACTAGATGTTGCTGAAGATGTGCTACCTTCTGTAGAAGTGGAATCAGGCGTGGTGTTCTCACTAGGAGCTGTTGAAGATGCGGTAGGTTCTGTAGACCCTGTCACAGAGGTGGTGCTGTCAGCAGGAGTTTTTGAAGATATATCAGCGTCTGTAGAAGCTGTTAGAGCAGTGGTGCCCCCAGAAGAAGTTGTCGAAGTTGCAGTAGCATCTGTAGTAGATGTCACAGGGGTGTTGGCGTCACTAGATGTTGCTGAAGATGTGCAACCTTCTGTAGAAGTGAAATCAGGAGTGGTGCTCTCACTAGTTCCTGTTGAAGATGAAGTAGGTCCTATACACTCTGTCACAGAGGTGTTGCTGTCCGTCAGATTTGTTGAATGCACATTAGTGTCTGTAGAGTTAGTCATAACACTGGTGTTAACAGGAGACGTTGAGGATGTAGCCCCTGAGATCGTAAGCACAGAAGCCAGTAGAACCATGCCTGCATTCCAACTTCTGGCCCATGAAACTGTGAGAAAACCAAAGGTGACTAAGTTTAATAGTTTGTCACAGCAGCAAGAGAAAACCAAAAGGCAGGGCCCATCGAGTGACTATGGATACCCTTGTGTACATGACTTTGTACGGGTGTGTGAGTATATTCACGGGATAAATTCCTAAACATGGAAATTACCCAGTGAAAAAGCAGAAGCACTTAACATTGTGTTACTTCTTTCTAAATGGCCTTCTCTAGATGTACCAACTGCACTCTCCACCTGTCTGTGGCGGTGCCTGTTTCCCACACCCTCAACAACCTTTTGATTTTTGGCAACCATTACGGGTTGAATTGTGTCCCCTAAGAAAGACCTATTAAAATCCTAACCCCCAGTACCTCAGACTATGACCCTATTTGGAGACAGGTCTTTGCAGGTGATCAAGTTAAGGTGAGGTCATTAAGGTGGGTCCTGATCCAGTCTGACTGGTGTCCTTAGAAAAAGAGGCAATTTGGACACAGAGAGGGAAGGCAGTGTGAAGACACACAGGGAAAAGACAGCCATATGACTGAAGGATTCACCTACAAGCCACAGAACCCGAAGAATGGCCGGCATGCACCATAAAGTAGAAGAAGCAAGGAAGGATCCTCCACCTAGAGCCGTCAGATGGAGCATGGCCCTGCTGACATCTTGATTTTGGACTTCTGGTCTCCTGAACTGTGAGACAATAAACTTCTGTTGTTTTAAGCCACCCAGTTTGTGGTACTTTGTTACAGCAGCCCTAGAAAACTAATGGGTCCCAGCTATGTAATAGGTTAAGGATAGTAGTGTGGTATTTTTATCTCTCCTTCTTGAAAGCCTTCTGAAGAAGCTGTAACAGGAGTGGTGCTGTCACTAGGAGCTGTTGAAGATGCACCAGGCCCTATAGACACTGTCACAGATGTGGTGCTCTCAATAGGAGTTGCTGAAGATACACTAGCCTTTGTAGATACTGCCACAGGGGTGGTCAAGACTTCTCTTGGCTTTTGGGTTACTGCACTCTCTTGGTTTTCCTCCCACCCCTTGAGATATGCCTTCTAGATTTCCTTTAGGGGGATCTGGGCATGTAGTGTTGCTCTGTCCTGAGATCTCTCTGCCTATTCTCCTTTCCAGGGGGAGCTCACGGCTTTATACACCAGCTATATCCTGACGATTCCCAAGCGTGTCTCTTGTTCTGCCTCCCTTTTCAATGGCAAACGTGATTCCCATTTTCAACTTGACATCTCCAGGTGATGTTAGTTAGGCACCCCCAACTTGTTCAAAACAGAACCCCTGATTTCTCTGCTGGACCCCTCTCAGAAAGCAGCCCACCTTCTCAGAAGGCATCCTAATTCTGTTTACCCCTCACCTCCCACATCTACTCCATCTACAAGGCCTGCTGATGCTTCCTACAGAGCGTATCCTGAATACGTCTACTTCTTTCCATTTCTCCTGTACCACTGGGTCAGTGCTGTGTTAGTTCTCAGCCAGATTACTGCCGTGTCCTCCCACCCCCTCTCCCTTGCTTCCTACTTCGGACTCCACACCAATGAGTCCTCCACACCACAGCTAAGGGGAGCTCTTCAAAACCCATGTGTCAGGTTATGTCCATGCTTTAAACTCCCTGTGGACTCTGTTATAAGTTGAATTATGTTCCCATCTCCACATTTGCATGGTGAAGTCCTACCTTCTCGCACCACAGAATGTGACCTTATTTGGAAATAAGGTCATTGCAGATGTAATTAGCTAAGATGAGGTTACATTGGAGTAGAGGAGGCCCTAATCCAATATGACTGGTGTCGTATAAAAGGGGAAAGTTTGCACAGAGACAGGTGCACAGGGAGAACAGGCACAGACGGGTGGTGCATCCACATGCATTTTCTCTCTGGTCACCTGTGGTCACCTGTGGTTGTAGGGATGGGTCAGAGGGGAGAAGTTATTGGAGAAACCCAGGAAGACTCCTCAGAGGAGGTGGGCTTTATTGACAGGGTGGGGTAGGGGTGGGGGAGTGGGAAGGTTAGGCACTTGAGTGTATGTTCCTTAGACTCTCTCAGGAGGAGGATGAAAAGTAGGATTCTGGTGGAAACAGGGGTGGGTGAAAGGCCTCAGGACAGATGTGGGCAAAGGGAGGGTGGAAAGCGCAGAGACACACGTTAATGACAGATGGCTGAGCATCCAGGCCTTGGGCCCATTCGCACTGGGTGTGGGAGGTGAGAGGACACTTCCCACGGCTGGGCGGTGCTGTGCTGGGTGGGGAAGACATTGTGCTTTGTTCATTTGCAATATAACCAGGGTGTGCTGGAAGGAGGGGGCTGGGCAATGGGGAGAGGGTGTGTCTGCCAGGAAAAGCCAGGTGGAGGCCACCAGGAGGCCCATGCCCCGTCCTGGCACCCAGCAGCCTGAGGAGGGATGTGGTTCTGGGTCTCTAGAGAGGGGACACAGGGGAGTCAGATGCCACTCAAAGCTGGCCAGGGCTCTAGAGACCAGTCGATGCCAGGCCCAGAGCAGGAAACAGAAAATTGAAGAATAGGGTGGAGAGTCTGAAAAACTCCATGTCATAGAGGGCAGACTGAGGCTAAAGATGCAATGAGCAACAGCATACAGAATGTGGGAAGAGGCGGGGAAGGGGAAGTAGGGAGAAAAAGAAGGAGGAAGAAGGGGAGGAGAGAGAGAGAGATTGGGAGAAAGGGACCAGAGAGGGAAAGGATAAGCAGGGATGAAGAAAGGAGAGGGCTGGGGGGGGGAGGGGGTAGGGGTGTGTGGGGGGGAGGGTGGTATGAGAAAGAGCCAGAATGACCTTCCCCAACTAAAATGCCACCATTAGAAATAAGTAACTAAGAGTCTAGAAGGTAGACAGGGCCCCGGGAAGAGGGAGTCGTTCTTAACACTAATGAGAGAGCAGCTCCAGGTAATGTCACATGGGGAGTCTGCGCCAAGTGATGGCAAGGTTTGCGTCAGTGAGCCAGGCCTTTAGAGCAAGACAAGCCACTGCCCACCTTGCCCCAGCCTCCCTCCCCCTGCCTCCCTTCATCCTCTTCCCTCCCCCAGTCAACCCTCAGATTAGCCCCCAAGAGGGCCCTGCCTCCTATGGGTGGGTTTGGACCAAGGAGGATACGAGTTCCAGGATTATGCACAGGCATACTTTCTCCCCCATCCCCCACCCATTTCCTCCTTGGAGGAGAGCTGGCCAGGGTCTGGGGCCAGAGTTGCCAGGAGCCCCCACTGCTCCTAGGATTGTAAGCTTAGGGCAGAACAAAGTCCAGGACATGGCGATTGAATGATATCTACAGGGCCTGGTATGAGCACCCCACTTCTGTCTCCAGGCCCCTTTCTGTCCCTGCTTAGGCCACCCCAGGATGACATTTCAAAGGGGTGGGAGTCCTGAGGCCCATGGTTTAGTTTCTGCCTTGGTTCCCCTCCCTCTTTCTCTGGGGGCAGAGGCAGAAGGACCCGATATCATCCTCTGCCGACTTGAGTCCAGTTCCCGTGATCATGGACCTCGGAGCAGCTGAGTTGGAAGCCCAACCCTTGTCCTTTAGTCAGAGAAATAGGCCAGAGATTAACTGAGTGGCCCTATGGTGAAACAGCAGTTTCATGATAGGATTAGAATCTGGAGCTCCCCAAACCCCATCTAGTGCCCATTGGGCGACACCAGCGATCCGTTTCCTGGTTCTGGGACACCTGAGGGCCTGTGACATCTATGGGACTGTAAGGAATAGAATATATGAAGGTCTGCCTGGGGACATTTGGGGATGTAAACTCTCGCAGTGGCTGGGGTACGTGCTTGGCCTTGGAAGGATTGGCTACCCTCCCAGGGACCAAGAAAATATGTACAGGATGAGGAGCCTGGCCTTCGCCTTGGCGCAGGTGGGCCGAGCTCCGACACATCCAATCTCGTACCAAGGACTGGCCCCGGCTCCTAGCCAGATCCGAGACCAATTCCTTGTGTTGTTAACACATATGCTTATTGGCTCCTTGCTGCTGTTGTTAGTGAAGTCCTCAAAACCCCAGAAAGCCGAGGCAGGCACAGAATTAGTTGTTGTTCCCCGGCCGCCTCGGCTGCTGCAAGATATCCTGCCCCTGCTGATGACTTTACTTGACCGGGATTTCGCCCACGCTGAAGAAGGGCCGTTGCTGTTTCTACGAGTCTAATTGACTGGGCCCTGGTGGTATGATGAATTGCCTCCTTGCTTGTTAGTGGTGCAATAATATATCCCCCTAATCTCTGTCTTATTTTACTTACTTTCACTTTGTAATAAAACTCTTTAACCCCTTCAGCCCAGCTTGTGGTGGTGTGTCTTGCATATTGGGCCTTGAAAATAAGTCTGTGCAGAGTAATCGATAATACTTATCGATACAGGGACATGAGGCAGGGTGGCGTAATACAGAAACGGCCAGGACAAGAGTTAGTGAGAACAGAGAGTGAAGGCATTTGTCTCGTGTTATGCAAGGAACACCATGGGCGTTTGGTGCAGGGGTGGGAGGTGAGAGGGGGTTGGGAAGAGCACATTCACGGGGTACTACAGACCCTAACTGGCTGAGCATCTGTCATGCAGCAGGGATCGTGCTCGGGGGATTCCATCTAATCCTCTAGTGCTGACAAGTCAGCACTCCTTCTCTCACTTTTTGGGGAGGAAATTGAGGCTGAGAGAAGCTAACATGGATGAGCTCCAAAGCCCAGGCTCTTCCCCCAAATCTCACTGTAGAAGGCAGAAGAGAAGGCGAGGGGCATGAGGCTGATTTCTAGGCTGGGTGGAGAAGGCATTGTGCTTTGTTGATTTGCAATATAACCAGGGTGTGCTGGAAGGAGGGGGCTGGGCAACGGTGTGAGGTGTGCAGGAGAGAGCAGAGAAGGCCTCGCAGCGGGGGCCAGGGCCAAATCCAGCAGGTCTGAGCTGACCACCTCGGGCCCTGACATCTGTTTCCACAGAGTACCCCACCTGTGCCCCCAGGAAGCAGCCCTCCCTCAGGCGTGGGCAGATCCCAGAGCCAATTGTGGGGCTGGCGCTGTGAGGGCAGTGGGGCCAGGGGTCACTCACCCTGCTCAGCAGTAGCCTGAGGGGACAGGACCTGGAGGACAAGAGGCAGCAGGCAGAGCATCTTTGTCACCAGTGTCGCCATCAGAGTTCGGAGGACAGCACACCTGCTCTCCACTCTCGCAGGAACGAGCAAATAAACTTCAGCCAAGGAACCTCAGAAATAAATAGGCCCCAGAGACCTTTGATCCCTGATACATTGGAGATCTGTCGGAAAATTTCCCTCACGACAGGCCAAAGAGCAGAGGTAGGGAGAGCCCCACCCTGGCCAGACAGCATATACTGTGTTTTCCCGAAAATAAGACTTAGCTGGACCATCAGCTCTAATGCATCTTTTGGAGCAAAATTAATATAAGACCCAGTCTTATTTTAATATAAGACTGGGTCTTATATAAGACCAGGTATAATATAATAATATAACATAATAATATAATATAATATACCGGGTCTTACATTAATTTTTGCTCCAAAAGACACAATAGAGCTGATGGTCCAGCTAGGTCTTATTTTCAGGGAAACACGGTAGGTATGCCCCAGCAGAGGGGCAGGCACAGGGTCTGAAGCAGCCTAGGAGAACTGCGGAGACCCCTGGAGGGAGGTAGGGGGTAGAGGAGAGGGGACTGGGCCTGAGCCCAAGAGGAAAAGGGAGCCCTGCAGTTGACTCCAGCCCCTGGCGAGAGACCCTCTAACCCCTCTGCTCGAGCCCTCTTACTACACCTGTGGGTAACCCCCCAGGACATGGGATGCAGGTCTTGGCCACACTATCCTGGGATGGCTGAGAGTTCTTGGGTCTGGGAGCTCAGGGATCTGTGGGTTGGCAGGTGAACACAGACCCCCATGAGCTGAGTAACCTTGGCACCCCCTGAAGGTCAGCAGAGCCAAGTGCTCACTCCTTGGCTCCCACCCCTGACTCCCTGGGTCAGAAGTCTACTGCCCTCCCCAGGACCTGACCATAGACTAATCTGCCGCAGGGACCTTGGGCAGTGCAGGCCCTGGCCTTGCCCTCTGTCCGTGTTCCATATGTGGGCACAAGAAGAGGCCCAGGGCATCCCATGTCCAGATGCGGCACCCACCCCGAGGAGGAGCGCTCTTCCTGGGAAGGACCTTCCTGGAAACCCAGGCCTGCATCAGGCCCCTGCAGAAGAGGAAGTAAACACCACACCCTATTCTTTAGACTTGCTCTTTTATTGGTAGGGAAAGTCCACAGTGGGGAGTCACCAGGGAGGGAGCAAGATGTCTGGGCAGCCTTGGTCCTCTTGGATGGAGGGCAGGGGAGAGCAGAGAAGGGCTCGCAGCAGGGGCCAGGCCAAATCCAGCAGGTCTGAGCTGACCACCTCGGGCCCTGACATCTGTTTCCTCTTGACCTGTGTGGGCTCTCTGTCTGCCACTCTCTTGTCAGATCTGGATGAAGACTGGGAGCCTTTGTCCCACTGACTGAGCAGCTGTCACCACCCTGAGCCTCTGAATGGACCTGGTGGGTTAGGAGAGAGGGGAGGCTAAGGGGAACTGCAGCAATGGCCACGTCCAGGGCGAGCGACCTGCCTCTGGGCCAAGCGGGCCCTCTCCTTCTCTGGAAGCCCCAGGGTGGTAGGGGGCAGGAGTGGGAAAAGGAGAGCCGCTCCTAGCTGGGGGTGGGCCTCTGAGTCACCTCTGTAGTGGGGTCAACGTCCTCGGGAGGGCTGGAAGTGGCTCTAGGCATTTTCAAGGCTGAATTTGTCCTTCTTCAGATTCTGATCTGTGGGGAGAGGTACTGGGATGAGAATGACCCTGGGAGAGGCTAGAGAGACACAGAGAGGGGGATTTTTTCCACTAAAAGGAACGGGCTTGAAGAGTCAGTCCCACATGTGCTCTAAACCGCATATCCCATGGCCCATCCATCCTTCCACCATTGCAGCTGATCTATGAGGTGGATCTTGACAATTCTGGAGCCTGGGAGCTGGCCCAGTGTGACACAGGGACAGGAGGGAAGCTGAGCAGCAGCACCTGACATGCCTTGGGGTCAAAAGTCATGGCCATGGCAAGTGCAGGCCAGGAATAGGCCCAAGGATGACTAAGGTCAGGGTGGAGCGCGAGGAAAGGACTGATCAGGGGTCACCAGCACACACTCGCTCATAGCAACAGTAACCAGGGCAGGCAGAAACCAGCTGTTTCCAGAATCTTCTCATTCAAGTTGGCACGAGCTCAACACCTACTCCCCAGTGCGGCAGGTAACACCCTCCTCTGCCTCCAGCCAAGAGCACCTTCCCGACCATTCCTTCTCAGCCTCCTTCAAGGTAGACACGGGGCCCTGCCTGTGCCCTCCTCTCTTCCCACTCCTGCGTTTTGCCCACAGGCCAGTCCGCCGTAGGTTTCAGACAGGCCAGAGCCTATGGCACCTCATCCTCTGTCAGCACTCACCAGCCCCCCACAACTGAGCGTGGCCCACCTGCTGCTTCTCCCTCTTGCGCCCCATCTCAGACAGTGCCCCGCCCCATCCAGGCCGTCTCCTTCCCCCAGCCTGAAAACAAGCCCTGCCCAGCACACGGGTGCTGTCCACTCCTCCCCGTCCCCACTGCTTCCACTCGGACTCATCTCCCTCTTCTGTGTTACTGCGGAGCCACTCCCTCAGTCTCTCCACTTGAGTGCTGTCCCCTCAAAGCGACCTAAATGAGCTGCTCAAAATGCATGTCTGGCCCCCTGCCTTAAAGCCCCTCCGGTGGGTCCCCCCCTCACAGCCCAGAGACCTCCATGACCTGGCTTTGCCCGCCTCACGTCCACTGGCCTGCCTATGTCTCCAAACGGGCCATGCTCTTTCTCACCTCCACGTCTTTTTTTTAAGCAAAGCCCTTTCCCTTCTCCTCACTGGGATAAAGCTTTGCTTCTCACTGGGCTGTTCGTTCATGGAAGAAAGAAGCACACAGCTTACTCACCAGCTCTTAGGCAGCACTGCCCCAGGTCCACAATGAATCAGAGAATCAGGCAACATCCTCTCTTCCCAGGTGGATTGGGCAGACTTCCAGGCATGGTCCTGTTATCCTACTCACTGTGTATGTCTGATGCCCTCAGCGGGGTGGTCTCCCAGGGCAGGAACCAGCTCTCAGCCCTCCCTGCAGCCCTTCCATAGTGTTTTTCAGGAAGAACTGGGGAGGCAGGATTTGCTCAGGGGCGGGGATAGGGTTGGAGACGTGACATGATGGTTTTCCACAGCAGCTGAGCCTGGGTCCACGAGGGAGTCTAGGAACCAGAGGAGGCTGAACACATGGGAGGCCATGGAGGGGCAGCGTTTGAAGCTGATCTCAAAAACAGAGTGGGGTTCGGGGGTCCAGACAGTGAGTGGTACAGTAGCACAAAGGTGTGGCAGAGGGAAAATGGTAGGTGTGGGCTGTCCATGGACTGGAGGAGCTGAGAAATGACTGGAGGTCATCCGCGGCTGCCCATGGGGACACAAGGTCAGGAGGCTGCAGAGGAGCTGGCTGTTGTAGCAGATGTGGGATAGGTGGGCAGGACGCACGTCACCCAAGCCACACCAGGTCTGCCCACGGTGCCTTCTTGGCCTTTCTCCACTCTCCAGCTTTGCCCCCACCCTTGCCCCAGACAAGAGGTACCTTCCCAGATGCCTGTGTTCTGGAAACTGCCAGGGATGGTTTCTCTTTGCCACTCGCAAGACACGTTATACTTTTGCCTGCCAATAGAAATACAGTGAGCAGCTGGCGGCAGGGAGGCAGAGGAGGGGGCTCAGCGAGCCCTGACACTCGGCTTCCAGAAGGGGCTACCCATGGCCAAGCCCTGAATCAGGGAGGGGCTGCCCAAAACAAAGAGCATGCCTGGGGACTTCACCATGGCTTGCCCCCGCTTCACTTCCCTCAGTGGGCCCCAGATTCCTTATCTGTGAGATGGGGACATTGGACTAGAGTCAGAGTGGCTCCCTTTGCCAACTGCTGGCAAGGGCCTGTGCTGGGCAGCATTTCATGGCAACCTTCTCAGGTGGGTCTTATCCATTTTCCAGCTGGGAAAAATGACACCAGATAGTGCTTTCCCAGTGTGCTAGTGTAGCTGTTGCTCTGTGGCAGCCAAGGTGCTTACAAACGCCATATAATTTCATTACATCATCCAGTGTCAGCACATAAATATTAGATTCCATTTCTCTGTCAAATGGGCCAGTAGCTGCCCTTTGTTGTACCCAGAGCTGGGAGGGGCCGTGTTCCTTCTGGACCTTGGCTGATGTCTCACTGCTGAGCTAGTAGGAGCAGAGACTTGGGCCTGGCCCCAGAGCTTACCTGTGCAGTTTCCTCTGGGATGGGCTAAAGAAGACAGTCAGGACAACCCACACCACCGCCAGCAGTACCAGCAGGACCCCCACACTTCCGTACACGAGGCTCTTGCTGATGCTCAATTCATAGATCTCTCCCCAGCACCACTGTGTGCCTGAGGATGGACATCTGGGGCCACACATGCAATCTCAGGGCAGGCCCCCAGCATCCCTCACACCAAGTCTCCCAAAAGAAAAAAAAAAGTCAAAGCACAGAAAACTAGCTCTCCCTTCGAGGGCAGGTGCTGGGTGCCCTCCCTGACTCCCCAAAGCTAAGGGGCAGTGCAGGGGTAAGGGGGCCTCAGGACTGCAGAGCAGGAATTCAGAGCCTAGGAGTGTCAGGTACCTCATCCTAGACACATGATGTCTACCCATCTCATCTCTAAGTAGCTGGCACCTTTATGAGCCTGTTCTCACATTCCGTATTTTGTACTTTAGTTTATAGTTTCCTGAACTTACTATCTATAGCTAGAGATGATAACGGCACCATGGCTGATGACATAGGAAAGTGAATGACAGATACAGATATATAGATATACATTTGGAAATAACTGGAATTTTTTCATGAAGGGGCTTGCTCAGTCCTAAAATGCTCATGTCTATAGTCAGTGCCTCCCCCTCCCTCTGGGGGGGGTGGGGGTGATGGGAGACCAGGTATGGGAAAGAAGGATGTAGAGGAAAGTGGAGGTAGTGCCTTTCGAGCTCCACCCACCCCGACCCTGCCCTCTTGGATGACTGTGGGGGAGGGTGTGGCCCTACCACAAGAGAAGGTGTGTACCAGCCTTAGAGGGGCCCGGCACTCACAGGCAGCGGGGCCCATTTTGCTGCAGCTGGCACTTGCCCTGGTGACAGTTTAGTTTCGACTTCATCCGCTAGGTGCACGTGGTCATGCAGGCCAGCTTCCCCTCCACCTAATCCACATAGTAGCACTGGGCATAGTCCTTTGCAGCCTCCTGAGTGCACTGCTCTGGGGTGAGGGGTGGACAGCAAGCATTAGCCTGATTAACACTCCCAGAGCCCCCAATTTTATCGCCCACACTCTACTCTCCCACACCCACCACTTCACTGAGCTGCTTACCCTGCATGTCAAAGCCCAGCTTCACAGTCTCGCTCACAGTGGTGACCTCCTCACCGAAGCACAGCACTGAGGAGGCTGCTAAGGGTGGTGGAGAAAAAACAGGGCCGGCCGGGTGGCTCAGGTGGTTGGAGCGCTGTGCTCCCAACGCCAAGGTCACCAGTTGGATTCCCACATGGTCCAGTGAGCTGCGCCCTCTACAGCTAAGATTGTGAACAACAGCTCTTCCTGGAGCTGGGCTGCCGTGAGTAGCCAGAGGTCAGCGTGAGCTGCCACGGGCTGCCATGAGCGCCTGGCAGCCAGCATGAGTGGTCGGCAGCCATTGTGAGCAGCTGACAGCCGGAGAGAGCTGCCGTGAGATGCTGTGACAGGTGACCAACTGCCTCAGCTGGGGAGGAGTGCAAGGCTCATAATACCAGCATGGGCCAGGGAGCTGTGTCCTGCACAACTAGACTGAGAAACAATGGCTTGAACCAGAGTGAGGGGTGGAAGTGGTAGAAGGGGGAAAAATTAAAAAATAAAATAAAAAATAAATGAAAAAAAAGAACAAAACAGAGATGCTGCCCTCTGCCCCTGGGGTTAGCCAGCCTCCCCTTTCTTCTATACCATGCCCTCCATACTGAGCCAAGACTACTAGGGTCTTGGCCCAACTCTAGATGCAGCTGGCCCTGTGAGCAAGCTCAGATGGGGACATCAAGGCTGGTGACAGCCTCAGCCCAGAACTAGGAGAGGCTGCTGAGAGCACGGTAGAGTCTGGGGAAGTGGACAAATCAGAAACAGTAATGTAGATAGTTAGCTTTTCCATGAAAACTGGCTGTTTGTCCAGGGACAAAGGTGGTAGAGGATAATTCACCAGAGCTTGATGTGGAAACAGGACTTCCACTGACGTGGAACAGCAGGTGACAGCTGAATCAGTGAGGTGAGACAAATCAGAAATGGCTCTGCAGACAGTGGATGCTTTGAGAAAGGCTGTGGATGTTTGCCCAGAGACCACAGTGGTGGAAATTAAATCATCAGGACCAGATGGGGAAGAACAACTTGTATTCTCAGTAACATAGAAGGCATCATGTGGAACTATTAGATTTGATGAATTTGAGGAGATTGTGGAGACAGTGATTCCACAGTAAATGATGTGGGTGTTTCTTGATAATCACCTGTAGTGGAGATCCTTCAGATCTTGTAAAGGAGGCTTCAAAGGAAATAGGTGATTTGGACAAGTCAGAAACAATAGTGTAGACAATTGACTCTGAGAGTCATGTCTGTTTCTTCCAAGGCCACACTGGAGACAGAGAGCTCACTGGGGCTTGATGGAAAAGTAGGACTTGCATTGTCCATGCTGTAGGAAGAGTAGGCAGAAAATGTTGATGTGGACATGTCTGAGCTTGTTGTCTAGAAAGTGGGTCCTTGAGGAAAAGATGTTAGTTAGTCCACCAGAAGTGGTAAAAAATTCACCTGGGCTTGATGTGGAATCAGAAATTCTATCCTCTTTGGCAACGGTGCTATCTGAGGTAGCTGTACGTTTTGATGGATCGGGGATACCTATAAAGACAGTGGATCGGTCCAGGAGGATTTTGGATCTCCATGCGGAGACCACACAGGTGATAAATACATGGTCAGGGCATGAAAGGGATGCAGCACTGCTATCATTTGTGGGAGACAAGATTCCACAGGAAAGATTTGACTTGGACAAATCAGGCGTGGTTGTGAAGACAGAGGGTAATCCAGTGTGAGTTGTAGCACTGTGTCCAATCGTCAGGGAATTGGTAGAAAATATGCTGGGACTTGAGGGAGTAGAACCTGTGTTGTAGGAAGAGACTTTGTATTTCGATGACTCTGAGATGGTTGTGGAGACAGTGGATTCCACAGAGGTAAATGTGGCTGAGAGTCCTTCACCACCAGAAGACGGAAAGGAGTCACTGGAACTTGATGTGGACACATTCTCAGTAAGGGTGGTTGAAGATGACTCTGTGGGTTGCGAAGAATCAGAGATGACACTGTGGTCAGTGAATTTGTCATTGAGTTTAGCGGCAGTCTGTCCCAGCCTGCCTGGAAGATAGCTGGTCAGCCCATGATACTGAAACAGGGCTTTACTTTTCAGGGATATAGAAAGTGACAGGAGAACCTGCAGATTTAGACAGTTTACCCATGGTGATCTAGACCTTGGTCTCTTCTGTAGAATACTATAGCTTGTCTAGAGGTCAAGGTGTTACTAGATAATTGTGATTGGCGACTTGAATTGCTAGTCACATGGCTATGAATTTTGACAAATCTGTATCGTTGTGTAGACATATATATTTCTGCCCAATATTGCCTGCACATTCCACCCCGAGCACACTGGGGCGTGTTCATGTATTTGGGCGCTCTGGCATAAATTCGAGCGGATAGTTGCTCTCACACTAATGCCCCATTAACATTCCTTTTGCTACTCACACTCTGTGATTTGCAGACCACACACTCATCTTCCATCATCTGGCTGATATTTAGTCTACAAGTCTCTCTTTCCCGTCCTCCTTTACGTCTGAGAGTCCTCTCTATCCTAGCAGTTCCCACCGAGCCAGGAGGAGTAGGAGAGCTAAGGTACCTCACCATGCATAACTCACTCCCTGTCCTTTGTCTCCAGACACATTTATACAAGGGCTAGCCACTCTCCCACCTGTGCCGGGCCATCCTGTCGCCCTCACAACCTGCCCAGGTGAGGTCCTCCTCCACCCTGGGACAATGGGCTCTAGCTGTCTAACAGGGAGAGTGCTGGGCCTGCACTCTGCGACTGGAGGGCTTCTTCTGTCTTCTCTGTGCCACTTAGAACATGTGACTGCACATGTAGAACTCTGTTTTCCTATGTAAGAAGGGACTATAATCCCTGGTCTTTCTTCACTCTGCCAATGAGATGAATAAGACCCAGTATAAAAAGAATCTTTGTGACAATAGTGACATACACCTAGGGGTTATTAGAAATTGTACAGGATGGTATACAGGGGACTTCCTTGAGAGGGCAAGGCATGTGGCGTCTTATCCTTCCCTTCAGCCTCCTCCTCCTCCCCAAAGATGACCTGAATCTTTCTCACCTCTCAAGAGAATGGACCTTGGCCACTGGCAGAGGGGACCGTGGAGGCCACCAGGGCAGTGGCACTCTCCACTGTCCTCGATGTCCCCATTTTCACAGGGTCCTGAAAGAGATAGTCACGGGGCAAGGCCAGGAACTGGACCAGAGAGGAGGCCGAGGTAGGCAGAGAGTGAACAATTAGTCAAGACACGTCATCCACGTCAACAGTTCTGGATCGCTGGCTTTGCAGATCACCATCAAAATATTAGGGGAAAAACACCATCAAATGGTTGATTAATGCAGTTCAGGTGGAAGCTTCCACAAAGCCTAAGATCTTTAGAATTCTAAACTAATGAAAACAAATTGAAGGGATTGCTTGGTGGTTGTAAGCCAGTAGACACATTTGTTTTGCCCAATCTTCTTGTCTCCAAGTTAGGTTCGGTCTAATTCAGCATGGTGGAAGCGGAGGGGCTGAGCTGGGGAGGCTTCCAAGGATGGAGGTGGGGGCATCCTTGAGTCATGATATGAGGAGGATCAGGGAGATCCGCATTTGGGGGCTCTGGTCAACACAAAGCAGAGGGTGGCAGGGCTCAGCGTGAACCCAAGCAGGGCAGGCGGACCTGAGATGCCTTCTCCTGCTTCTCTCTCCCTTGAGCAAAGGGCCCCTCTGCCCTCCTGGCCTCTGAGGGTGCCTTGTCCACTTGCTCCTCGGAAGCCCCCTCTGTATCTCACCCAGAGGCAACCACAGTCTGCAGCCTCCCTGCCTTTGTGCGTGCATGGGAAAAGCACTTCTCAGCTCTGCAGCCCACCTGTCCAGGCTTTCATCCAACAACAGTTACTTGCGACTGCCAGCCCTGAGGATCAAAGACAAATGAGCCCCCATCCCTTGATGGGCTCCCAATGCAATGTAGGGCTAGTTGAGGCTCACGGGACCGGAGAGTGGGAGCCAACAGGGCTGGGAGGAGGCAGAGAACAGCCCTGCTGCCTTTCTTGCTGAGGAAAGCTTCAAAAAAAAAAAAAAGCAGATTTAGGCATTATAAATTTTATTGGACTTTTTAAGTTATAAAAATAGACAAGTTAAGCAATGCAAAAGCATATAAAGGCAGTTTATGATCATGTCTCTAACTGAATAACGAAGAATAAATAGGGGTGGGGAGAGGCAGCCAGTGACTGGCCACCTATCAGATCCGGTACTTGCACCATCATGGCTCTAGCTCAATGATTGTGGATATCATTGCCTGTGAAGTGCCTTCCCCGCTCTCTGAGCACAGAGAGTGTCCGTAAGAGGAAAGAACATTTCCACCCCATTCAGCCTGACCCAGAGCAGGTGCGCAGTGAGCACTTCCAAAGTAGATGATGAATGAACCCTGGACATTCTGCATTAGTTATTTAATGCAATCCTGTGTAGTTGGTATTAACATTTGTTTTACACATGAACTGAGGTTCTGAGGATTAAATACGTTCTGAGTTCAGCCAGCTGGTAAGTTAGAATTCAAGCACAACCTAAAGGTGGCTTTTATGTTTTTAGCACAAGGAAAGACTTTGGAGAGTAGAGAAAGGAAGGAGAAGTTTTCAAGCTGAGGAAACAGCACATGTAGAGGCCCAGAGTGTGCGCTTGGGGTGCAACTGGACACTGAGAGACACGGGCAAGGGCAGAGGGAAGGCTGGCGAGGGGGAGCCAGCTCTGGACTTGACCGAGCAGTGTCGTGTCCAGCACGACGCGGGTTGTGGGCAGGGAGAAGGGTGACGCAGGGTTAAGAAAAGACAGTGGCCACAAACAGAGTGCAAGCACGGGCCACGGGGAGCAGTCCCAGGGACTGAACCCCGAATCGAGCCAACGTGTAGTTTTTATTGGTAAACTTCTAAAGAGGTAAAAGATTGTTAATCTCAAGATCTGTGTGTTAGTAGCCCGCTGGCCGTCTTTCCGAAAGTCCCCATTGTGTTCCAGCCTGGACTTTGCCTTCACACACGCACATCTCCAAGGAATCCATTGAAGGGGAGGGACCGATATAATTCCATCGGGTCTCAGTTTGCTGAGACACTCCCTTGTGAAATCCTGGGAAGAGTGCGGGGGAACAAACGGTTTGGCAGCTGTAAGGCGACAGAGCAGCAGTGACGAACGTCCAGCAAAACACCACGATCCTAACGGTTCTGCCTCAGAAGCAGAGCCTTGGGCTGAGGAGCAGGGAGAGCAGCGGCAGGGAGACTGATGAGGGGATGGCGGCAACACCGTGGGCCACCGGGGCCCCAGCAAAGGCCCGGCCACTCTTTAGAATAGACTCTGGACATCCTTCTCTCTTTGTCTTTATTCCTGCATTCATACCACTTCATTTTGTTGCCAGTCTGTCCTTACCCATCCATATCTCTAGGACAGTTGCCTCTCAGGTCGCACCCATGAGCTCTGAGGGCCCAACTCCCTGTCCGTCTTGCCAGGCTGCCCTTCCGTCTCTGGAATTTCACATTCCCTTCAGGTCCCAAGATACCACCACCTGTATTCATCCTTCTCCTTGCTTCTGCTACTCTTTGCTGATCGCTGTCTCAGTGGAAGCCCCTGCTAAAGTTTCTGCTTCACTCCCCACCCTCCAGGCAGGCAACCCCTTCTGCGCCCGAGGCTTTCACTCACTCCTGGGAGGGACAAGGAATCGCTGCCATGAATAGTGTCTTGGGTGAAAAGCTTCGGACCCCTCCCAGTCCAAGATTCTGGCGGCAATGGCATCCTCAAAGGAGGTGGCAGAGCAGGTGAAGCTGTCCTTCCCAAAGTCAACCTCCAGGCTCAGGGACACTCCACTAGGCAGCTGGGCAAAGAAAAGCGCAGACATTCACCAAAGAAAGAAACTCAAATGGCCAACAAGCCTTTGAGAAGAAAACAGTAACTCAACTTCACCAGTAAGCACAGAAAGTCAAAACAAAGCGAGATACTATTTATTTTTACCTGTCAAATTGCATCCCCCTCACTGGTGTTGGATTATAATAGCTGTGCTGGTTGAGGCATTCTCTCATGATGCCGATGGACATTAGCTTGGTATCATATTTCTAAAGGCTGATTTGAAAATATGCATCAGGGACCATAGACAGAGTCATGCCATTTTAATTATTCCATTTCTAATTATTGATCCTAAAATAATTTGATGCAGATAAAAAAAATTTTATACATCATTATTTGTTATAGTGAAAAAGGGTGAACATGTCCAAAAAATGAAGAATGGGAGACTGGTTACATGACTGTGGCATTCCACAGCATGCAATACTGATCAGCTATTAAAATAGGAACTGCCCACAGAATAAATCTAAATACATATTCGGAAATAGACCAAAATATTAACCATGTTTATCGGAGTGGTAAGGTCAAGTGAGATTTTTCTTCCTTTTGTGTATCTCAAGATCAGATCATCCTGGATTTAGCATGAGCCCTAAATCCAAATACTGGTGTCCTTAGAAAAGAAAGAAGAGAGATTTGACACACACAGGAAAGGCCATGTGAAGACAGAGGCAGAGAGGGGACTTATGCCACCACAGACAAGGAGCCACCAGAAGCTGGAACAGGCAAGGAAGGATCCCCGGCCAGACGGAGAGAGTGAGCCCTGGTGATACCTTATTTCAGACTCTTGGCCTCCACAACTGTGAGAGAATAAATATCTGTTGTTTGTCGCCCCCAAGTTGGTGGTGATCTGTTGCAGCAGTCCTGGGAAATCAATTCACATGGGCATCCCCGGTTACAGCAAGTGGTGAAGACTGTGGGCTCCGGAGCCAGGCAGCTTGAGCTTAAATCCTGGCTCTTCCACTTGATGGATGGGTAAGCTTGAACAAGTCATTTAACATCTCTGAGCCTCAGTTTCCCAATGTGTAAAACAGAAATCTGTGACAGCACTCCCTCCTAGGTTTTAGGGAAAGTTCAATGAGGTCATAGATATCATTTACAACAGAGTCTTATATATAGCAGACGATCAATGAACATCAGTAATTTTGATGATGATTAATTTAACAGTGAGACTACAGGGTCTGACTGTCCTATTAATCATCAGCCAGATTTGCTGTACCCCAGGGAACTTTTTAATCGACATTCCACATCTCTCTGTAGCTACGTATGACTGTGTCAGTTCTGAATTTGCCAAAGTCCTTTGAGTAACTATTAATACTTCCTCCCTGTACTACTTAACAGCCACCAAACTCTGCCTCTCTCTCCCTGCAGCCTCTCCCTGTAGCCTCCTCGATCAGCCCCAGCAGGAGTGGACCGGGAGGCCCATCTCCACACTCCTCCACCATCCAGGGACCCTCTCGGAGCCTCAGCACCAGGCTTGGGTTGTGCTTCTTTCTGTACCGTTCCCATGTTCCCATCTCCAAAACTCAACGATAAACTGGTTTATTCATCCTGCCTCATCCAGAGCACCCAGCATCTGGCCAGGCCGAGCCAGGCCTCCAGTGTTTGCTGAATGAGTAAGTTTATTACTCTATATAAAACAGCCTTCCTTTTAACTGCTCTCAATTTACATCAAACAAGTTTCAAAGGTTGGCCCTTTGTCTGTTGTGAACAAATCTGTTCTCACCTTCACCACACTCTTCCCGATTTTGTACTTGGTCATCAGTTCACTTCCACCTTCACCTTTCTAGGCCACAGAGCTCTCTGACCCCTTCCAGCTCCTGCCCCAGCCCCTCTGGGACAGTCCCCGCCCCCACTGCCATCCTGAGGAGCTCCCCCTCCACCCTTACCGTGAGCTCTTTGGAACTTCATGTACACAAAACCGGATACAAGCTCCAATCCTCGTGTTGATCCTGGCACCGTCTGGGCTTTGTGGCCCCTGCAGCTTATGGAGAATGTAGAATTCTATTCCCAGGCCCCTTCCCCACCCCCCATCCCGAGTCCTAGGCCTCCAGGACAACTTGACCCAGAAACTCCATGGTCACCCCAAACTCAACAGGCCCATCTGGAGGCCATTGTCAATCACCAAATAGAGGCCCCTGACCGCCAATCACACAGGATTTAGGACCATCTATCTCTATGCCCCCATAGCCCACTAGCAAAAGGAACATTCCTCTCCATTTCCTAGGGAGTTTGGTCTCCAGCTGGATCTTCCCGGCTTCATGTCAAATGGCTCTCAGGGCCTCTCTTCAGATCTGCACTGGCAGGGGTGACCCACCCATGGAGATCCTCTGGTATCTAAAAGCCTCCACTTGGCTTTAATGCTCCTGTCACCCAGATTCCCTACTGAACCTCAAGCCCACCCAGTACACGCCCCCTCACTTTCCGGGCACTCGTATGCTTTGCTTGCCCTGCATAGCCATGTACGTGTTTTCCCTACCTTCTCAGACTGGCATTCCTTCTCGCCACTGTTTACTAGTCCAAAACCTCATCAATCCTCACAGTGAACTGGAGGAACCAGAGGAGGGTGCAGATTAGGAAAAAAGCCACTGGTGGTCTCTGACCCAACATCTGAGCCCCTCCCTGAGAACCCAGAATGCATGCAGGCGGGGGGGGGGGGGGGGGGGGGGGGGGGAAGGGGCGTCTTACAGCGGGCTGAGGTCCTCCAGAGCAGGACTGGGCAACACAAACCTAGTGTTAAATGGGTGAGGTCATGTTAATTATTTGCTATGTGGCCCCAGGTAGGTCACTCACCCTCTCTGAGTCTCAGTTTCCTGTCTGCCTTCATTTCTTTACACAACCTTCCTTGTGAGTCATTTGAGCTACCTGCTCTGAAATGGTTTGTAAATAGCAGAGCCCTCTGCAAGTGGGGGGCAAGCGGCCCCCAGGTATCATCAGACCTTCTGGAGTCCCCCAGAATGACCCAACTTGCCCGACCTCCCTGCTCCTGATGGCTCTCTGCACTTACCATAGGTTGACATTTTTTGACTCTTTTGCGTGCTAATGGATTCACCTGCATCAGTGCCTTAGAAACAGGGGCCTTTGCTTGTGTGGGGGGTTGTCTCTAATGCATGGCTGGATGCACAGGCAATGCACTTGCTGACTGCCGGGCCTTTCATCATCTTCATCATCATCATCATCACCACCATCCCTCTCCTCAGATAAGCTGGCCAGAGAGAGGCCCGGAGTCTGCCCGGGGAGTGGGGACAGGGCGGACCCCTCCTAAGGGCGACCCTCTCCCTCACCACGCCTTCATAGCTTCCTATTCTCTGTTTATTACCTTAAAGCTAACATATCTGTAATGAATGTTTTCATAATGCCCTAAATCTATGCACTTCACACTCACAGCCCTCACTCCTCTCCCCTCAGCTCCTCCTGGCCTGTGCCACTGCCACCCAGCATGTCTGGATAGGGGAGAAGGAGGTATGTCATGGCATGGTGGCCTGAGGTGGACTCTAAGGGCCTGAGTTCCCTCATAGGTTATCTCATGACCTCCCTGCAGAGACCCCTGCTCCCAGCCCGCCCTGCACACCCTGCAGTCCTTCAACTCAAGAGCTGCCCCTTCTACCTGGGGCCTTGGGTTCGTTCACTCCACTGCCCCAGGGTCTGCCCTGCCCACTCCTTCCCCAGAGCTCTTCCCTGTCTCAGGGGGATTAGCGAGTCTGTTCTGCATGAGGGAACCCACTGGAAATCAGCTTATAACCAGTAGCTTTCTAGACAAATAGCCATGACAAGGCTCAAGAAGGACCCCAGAGCCTGTGTCCCCCTCAGCCCTTCAGCTGTTTCTAATTAGAGGGGCTTTTCCAGGTGCCCCTGAGCCTCTCCCCAAGCAAGAGGGAAGATGCCGGACCCCTTCCCTTCCCGGTCAGGGCTGGCAGCCTATACAGTGGTTGCCTCTGTGAGGTCGGAAAGACCTGGCCCTCTGGGCAGATGCAGCCACCAGGAAGAGGGCAGGCAGAGACCACTATCTAGGTAAAGAAAAAGTCCCTCTTCCCCCAAGGGAAGCCTCAAAAGCAGAGAGGGTAGATTCCAGCCCTCATTCAATCCCTGGGCCAGGGGCGTGGTACTGGCCATCAACTGCAAAACCACAGGCCTCGCCCCTTTCTCTGCACCCAGGGTGACCACTTTAGCCCCCCTCCCCAAAGGCAGGATGAGGTCAGGGCTGATGTATAGCCCTGTGGCAGCCCCTCCCCTGCAGAGAAAGGGAGGGAGGGAGAGATGGAGGGAGGCCAGCCACCTGCATCCCTGCCTGAGAACAGCACATGCCAGGACCAGCAGGGAGCGCCCGGCAGGTCTTACTCACCAGGGGTCATTGTGGCATTGGTGGGCACCTAGAGCCAGAGAGCCGGCAGCAGGATCCAGATCACCAGCATCTCCTGGAGAGCAGGGCCCTGGCAGGGGGATCTTCCCCCATCAGGAGGGACCGAGAAATGGGCGCCACCAAGGGGAGGATCAGCTATAAAAAAGACCCCTGGAACCTTTGCCTTGGGGGAAGAGACTTGGCCCAGGGGGTGCGTTGATGGGGCTGGGTGCATGGTGCACAGTGACCACAGGGAGTTCGCCAAAGGGCAGCCTGTCATCCCTCCCTCCCTCCCTCTAACTCCTGGAGAGCTGACACCCCAGAGCCAGGGTCTTTCTGGGAAGCCAGGGTCAAAGGTGGGGCAGGGCCGGACAGGGACAGGAAGCCAGAGGTGTGAGCATGTCGTGGTTGCCAAGAGGCAGGGGCCAAGAAATACTAGGGGGAGCGGGTGACTATGGAGGGAGAGGGTAACAAACCTTGGAAGGAGCTGCCAGCAACAGGACAGGGAGAGCGGAGGACCCTCCGTCCCACCCCTCTTGCCTCCAGTCTTCCTTCCCCATCATCCACCTCAAGCTGGCCCCTTCCAAAGTAGTGCATACCTTCCCCAGGGCCTCCGACCCCCACCCCTCTCCTGGGTGGGGCTCCATTCACACCTAAGGCTTTGTGATCCTGGTCTACACTCCTGGCCACTGCCAGTCCCTCTCCTGTCCTGGGCCTTTCCCAATGAACCTCACATAGTCGGCCCAGAGCACCCTCAACTCCCGTCCAACCTGGCTGCCCACGATAGTGGGAACAGAAGGGCCCAAACCCCAGGCAGGGCAGGCCCTGGTGTGAGTATGTCTGCCACCCAGGCTTGGGGTGGCTCAAGGCTCAAGATCTTTGGAGAGACCCAGCTTACCCCTCAGTGCAAATGACAGCTGACCGAGCCTGGGCCACCCATCTCCCTGACCCAGCCCTAATCTCCTGATGTCAAGAAGGGAAGGGCACAGATGACAAACCCAACAGGCCCCCACCTGCTGCTGATGGAGAGGCTCCCTCCCCCCACCCACTCCCTCAGTAAATGGGTCCCCCAATCTCTACGTTCCCTATGAGGACAGTCAAGTCCCCTGAGGGCTGCCCACAGACCCCTTCCTTCCTGGCCGGGAGAAACGAGCGTTCCCAGGCTCTCCACATCTCCAGATGTCCGTGTTCTCCAACCAAGTGGAGACACCAGGAAGTGAACAGGAGAAAGACACAGAGCAGCTGCTTTTACAATAAATGCTATATTCATGAAGAACTGGGGACTCACAGACTTCCTGTCCCCAGAAGAGATATTCCTGCGAAGGAGGCTGGGGCTTCCAGCCTCAGAGGTTACTGCAGGGACAGGGTGAGAGCAGGAAGAGGGCAGGGAGGAGGAGAGGTGAAGGGGCCCGGAAGACGGGTGAAGCAGTAAGGGAGGGGAGGGAGAGTGAGGGCAATGAGGAGGAGGAGGCTGAGGGAACTTCTCCACCTCAGGGCCCCACTTCCCCTCATCTTGAGGACCTGGGGCAACCCATATCCCACCCCCCACCCACCGGGATCCAGGGCCTTTGGGGATGAGAGGAAGGGGATGGAGCCTTAGAATAGAGGACCAGGGCCTGGGGAACACAGCTGGGGGTCCTAAGATGCAGGGGGCATCTGTACCTAGCTAGGGAGAAGGGTTTGGGGGAAGAAGGAGGATTTAGAACGGGGGCGCCAGAGTGGGGAGTAAGGATTTAGGGCTGAGGGTATAAGGATGGGGAAGGGGAGAATATGGACACCGGGGGACATCAGGGCTGGGGGCTGGGATGTGAGGGGGCAGTAATTTAAGAAGTGGGTTCAGAGGGGAAGAAGATTTAAGGAATGGGAGCAAGGAGTATGGCAGGGAGTTATATAAGGAGAGGTTTGGAGGCTGCAATGGGCTGCAGGCCAGCTTTAGGTGTAGGGCGAGGAACAGGCTGTCGGGATGTACTCAGGGAAGTGGAGACTAAGGACTGAGACCCAGCGAAGGGCGTGGGGTCCGGGGATTGGACAGAGGACATCCACGCCTGAGGGCTGACACAAAGGTGCATTGGGACAGAGAACTGACCGAGCACTTCTGGGTCTCACAACTGTACAAGGTATCAGAACAAGTATGCTATCCTTATTCCACACGTTCGGAGAACATCCTGATTTGCCCAAGGTCCCGGAGTTGAAGAGCCTGGATCTGAACTGGGTCTGCAGGTGGGTTTCACCCAAGTTGCGAGAAGGACAGGGGCCAGAGGACAGTCTGATTTTGCCCAGGGAAACCAGGAGACTGCTGGACCATCTCTTGAAATGGATGCAATATAGGAGGCGCATTCCTGCTGTCCCGGGCAGGGTAGAGGGGGCAGTGCTGGGCTCACAGGGAGGTCACCTCAGGTCTCTGGATGTGTATCTGTCACAGAGTGTGAGAGAGGGAGTGAGAAGAGGGAGTCACCCTGCTCAGCTTGCCTGGGAGTCCACTGCCTTCTGGTCCTAGCTCTGCCCCCTACCTTAGGGGGTGGGAGGGGGGATAGGAGGGAGGGCAGGTGGAGCTGGACTTGGGAGAGAGCCCCTGTACCATCCATCAACCCTTTGCCCCCTCACCCTCAAATTGGGGTCCACACTCTCCAAGTCCACGTGGAAGTCTTCCTCCTTGACTAAAGAATGAGAAAAGAAGGGACAGAAAAACGGGGAGGGAGGAAACGTGAGTTAGGCAAGGCTCGGGGGCTCCTGTGGCCCTGTGCCTGCAGGGATGGCCTGTGCAGGACATTGACCTTCCTCGGGAGGGGCGCAGGCAAGTGGCGACGTAAGCTTCATGGCACGAGGTAGATGCTTGCCTCAGACAAGGGAGGTAGTTGGGTCCTCTGCCCAGGCCGCAGTGGTTCCCAGGGAAGCCCCTACCCCCCTTCCCCAGGAGACAGGATTTACCTGTTTTCTCGTCCTGGAAGCCCAAGTTTGTAAAAGTCCCCACGGTGTTCTCATCCCACATCTCGAACCATTTCCTGTCGTCGTCTTCCCAGGACCTGGGTCGAGGTGCCACGTGGTCAGGGCAGGGCCGCTCAGTCTGGGAACCCTTTGCAGCCCTCACGCCTAGCCCCAGAGCGCTCACCAGCCTCTGCTTTGGCCGCGCCTCCTCTGGGAGCGCAGGAAGAAGACGCTGAGCGCCACCAGCAGCAACAGCAGCGCCGCAGCCCCCGCCAGGCCCCCGACCAGAGCCTTCCAGGCGACTGCCACCTCGCAACGCGAGCCAGAAAACCAGTGAGTGTCCGTGGAAAAGCATCTGGAGGAGGGGGGCACAGGTCACAGACCCTCACCACCTCCTGGGCGGGGTCCACCCTAGGGCGTGGCCTGGGGGGGTGAGCGGGGTTGCTTGTAGGCCCTGCGGGATGTGGGCGGGGCTCCCGCGTGTGGGCGGGACCTCACCGGCAAACAGGACCGCTCCTTTCCAGAAGGCACTGGCCTTGGTTACAGTCGATGGCATCCTTCACGCCCGACGTGCATTTAGTGACGCAGCGGAGCCGGTTCGCCTCCACCAAGGGGAAATAGAAATCCTCATAACCCTGGGCAGCCGCGCGGCGACAGATGGCTGCGGGTTGGGTAGGGGGTTGCAGAGAGACAGGGACCTCATCCACTGTACTCAGGTGCCTGCTTATAATGACTCTGAAAATGGATGGGGAGGACTACATTTCCGAGGTGAGGTGTGGTGAGGAACCTTGGGATTAGATGAGGGGAGGGCAGGTCTCCAGGCTCTTCAGTCTCTCCTCACCTTCCCTGCTGCCCCAGGAAGGGCAGCCCCACTGAGCCACATCACTTGCCTCCCCAAAAGGCCTCCCCCTCTACCCCAGGGAATTTCAATGGGTAGAGGTCCCTGGTGGAAGGGGTCATGTCCTCCTGGGGCCACTCAGCCCTTTACCATCCCCTCACCTTCCGGGGTCAGCTCGGTCTTGGAGTTGTTGTTCACCTTGATGGAGTCAGGCTTAAAACACAGGGCTGTAGGGACACAGGCATAGGGGGAATTGGAGGGGGTGTCAAGAGGTCAGGGCCAGGGAAGCAGGGCAAAGCACAGGGAGGGGCAGCGAGGGCTCTGTCAGTGTGGGGGAGGTGTGATGGGCTGTCCGCCCTCATCTCCCCTGAATAATCAGGGGTCCTCAGTCATCCTGGAAACCTTGAGAACTGTAGGAGGGGGGCGCGGGTATCTCTTTTCCAGCACCCTGGTTCTGGCAAGCCCTCCTTAGCCCCATGCTTCACTCAGTTGTCTGTGGACCTGTGTCCCTTCTCCCAACCTTCTGGAGGTACCAGAGGGCTGGCACCGGAGCCCAGGGGGCCCCTGTCTGAGCTAGAGCAGGCTGGGATACTGGCTGTGACCCTGACTTCTCCCTCCAGCCTGAGGCCCCCAGCCTCCACTCACACTGGTTATTCTGGCAGCTGTCCTGGTTCTGGCTGACGTTCTTGAGCTCCTGCTGCAGCGCCTCCCTCACCTCCTCGTACTCGTTCTCCAGCTGGCCACTGAAGGGCAACTTTAGCAGCACCAAATAGTCCACCACGATGCTGCCACTCCTGAGGGGGGTCGAGAGAGTCGGGGGTCTTAAAAGGTGCCCAGGCCTGGGGCGCACAGCTCCTTAGTAGGACACCTCCAGGACCAACCACAGGGGCATGGGTGTTGGGGGGAAAGGGGACAGAGGCAATGAGCTGGGATTCCAGGCACATTATGTTCAGAAGGGGCTGCCAGCATCCCTGAGGTGGTCAGCCTGGAAAGGTGGGACAAGGAATGATTGCGTTTCTCTTGCATTGCCTCAAACCGTTACCAAACCAGGACACCATGGGCTCTCTGCCTCACTCATGCTGACCCATCCAGCAGAACAGGTGCCAGCAGGAGAAACACCAATTGCAGTTCAGACACCAGGCTTCCCACCAGCACACAGGCACCACGTCACTGCATGTCTCGTACAATCCCTCTCCTTCCAGTGTGCTTAAAAAGGTGGGGTTGCATCCGTCTTACGGAGAAATAACCCCGGAAAATGATCACAAAAGTCCCCCATGGAGTGATTCCCTTGCATACTCTCTCTACCCCTCTCTTTATGAAATTTGATGATTCCAAAAGCAAGGGATGGCTTCTCCAGCCTTTCTTCACACCGCTTTCCCCGACCTAACACTACCTCCACGGCCTCAGAAGGGTCTCCTACCTCAGGGACAGGATCTCCACATCCTGGAACCCTTGCACATTTTGGTAAATCTTCTTCATCTGAAATGCCAAAGATTCCTGGGCTCACATCTGAACCTCCAGATCTGAGGGCACCCAGGTTCCCAAGCTCAGCTGCAGGGGAGTACCCTTGATTCCCATCTCCTACCCCTCACCTGATTCCTGAAGGTGTTGGTGAAATCCGAGTAGGCCTTGGAAGTGTTGTCATTGAGCTCCGGGGAGAAATCCTGTTGCACAGACACCTCCATGCCCACTTCAGCGTCCACCTTGTCTGCGCACAGCATGCCCTGTGCTGGTCACTTCACCATCCACTTCTGTCTGACATCACCACCACCACCCCGACCCAGGCGCTCCTCCCATGCCCCTCTCCATGATCCCTGAGGACTAACTGAATAGCAGGAAAGAGAGAGGTAGGAATTCTGGGATGAATTGTCCTGAGATGAGGGAAAGGATGAAGTCTGGGTGCACAGAAGTCAGGCCTGTGGTCTTTCCCTTGTCTGCCCCAGTGGGAGTCAGAATAACGGCCCCCAAAGATGCCTATGTCCTAAATCCCAAAACCTGTGAATATGTTATGCTAATGGCAAGGAGGAACCAAAGTTACAGATGTAATTAAGATTGCTAATTAGCTGATTTTAATATGGGAAAATTAACGGGTAGGCCCAATACAATCACAAGGTCCTTAGCAGTGGAAGAGGGAAGCAAAAAGGTCAGATTCAGTCAGAGGAAGATGTGAGCATGAAAAAAAGGCAAAGAGATGCAACGTTGCTGGCTTTGAATGTGGAGAGAGGGGGCCTTGAGGCAAGAAACATGGAAGGCTCCAGAAGCTGGAAAAGGCGAAGAAATGAATTCCCCAGAAAGGAACACAGCCCTGCCAACACCTTGATTTTAGCCCAGCAAGACCCACGTTGGACTTCTAGTCTATAGAACTGTAAGATAAAAATATATGTTGTTTCAGCTGCTAAGTTTGTGGTAGTTTGTTACAGAAGGATTTAGAAAAATAGAGCCACAAGCAGCCCAGACTGGGAGGAGGCCCCAGAAGGAGTGTGGTCCCAGCCACTTCCTAGAGGTGATCGTGGCAAGGAGGCATGAGATAGGATAGGGGAAGACCTGCAAGAGAAGGCAGGGATCCATCCAGACCTGAGGGCATACATGGTCCAAAGCTCAGCAGATTGGACAAAACAGCATGGGTGACTACAGGCCAACCACAGTGTGGGCCCAGGGAGCCAGGGGCACCTCCCAGGAGAAAGTGCAGAGGGCAGGGCCCTGGACACTCACCCAGTTCCACCTGCTCCACAGCAAACTCGCAGCGGGAACCATAGAAGGTTTGGGGGCAGCGGCACTTGAGGCCATCCCACTGACCTCCGTTCTGGCACCTGACCTCCTGGAGCTCACAGTGATCCCCAGAGAACCCCGAGGGGCAGAGGCAGTGGCCATATATCCAGGTGCCACCATTGTCGCAGGTGCCTGGGCAACACAGGAGAAAGGGAAGTTTCGGGTAGGCCCTGACCTTGGTGACACGAGACTTTAGCAGGGGAAGGAGAAGGTCTAACCTGCGGTGGTCGTCAGCACAGACTGTGTGGTCCTCTGAGGAGTGGGTGAAGGTGTCCTGAGTGACGTCAAAGTGGTGGGAGTCTGAGTAGTGGCCACAGGTGTCTCTGAAGTCCTAATGATGGTTGAGGTGGGGCTTGTCAACTTGCTTGAAGTCATCGTGGAAGTTGGAAAGCTGCTGCTTGGTTTCGGGGTCAGTGGGAAGCTAGTGACATTGGATACATCTTGGGTGCTTACAGAGTGGGTGCTGGTCCACGTCCCACTGCTGGGTCTTTGTGTGCTCGTCAAAACTGTGTTAATGGGGACAGTCCCAGTGCTGACAGAAGTAGGAGCATCAGTTGTGATGTTGGTGGGGTCAGTTTCCACAACTGAAGTAGAAGTGTCCGTATGTGTAGGAAATACAGTCGTCATACTCGTGGAACTAGGAGGAGTGGTGGCCATCACAGTAGTAGAGGTAAAGACTGTTAGTGGGATGGTGGGTGTAGACGGAACGGTACTATTTGGATCTATTTCTATACATGGAGTAGTGGGAGAAGTAGGCACTATTGTAACGGATATAGATTCTGGACATGGGGTAGTAGAAGAAACAGTAACAATGGGGGTTGTTTCAGTAGAAGAGGTTATTAGAGAAGATGTAATTGGAGATGTTCTTGTAGTTTCGGATGAAACAGAAGTAGGAAAAGTAGTGATAGAAGAAGAACCTGGACTGTCTGTACTGGAGGAGCTAATGGAAGTAGGGAGCATTGAACTTCGACTAGTGGAAGAGGAAGATGACATTGATACCGTGGATATTGAAGAGGAGATGATAGTACTAAAGGAACTGGTTATTGCACTTGTGGACGTACCCACAACAGGAAACGAGGATGTGGGAGAAACACTGGAAGTACTATACAGTGAAGTCAGAATAGATGTCGTTGCGATGTTGGTGGACACAGTATTGACTATTTGGGAAGTTGAGAGAGTAGGAAAACTTCTTGTGATCGAGGTGGCAGGTGTTGAGGTGGCAGCGGAAGTGGTGATTTTGGTCGTGGCGGTGGTGACAGCGCTAGTGGGAGATGTAGGGGTTGATGTAATGGTGGCAGTAGGGAGTGAGGTAATCAAGGTGGACACCGGGGTGATCTCTGTGGTCGAAGTGGTAGCCGGTTGTGGGGTAGAAACAGAAGTAGGATTGGGAAGCCCACTGGTGGTGATCGTGAAGGTACTGGTGGTCACTGGAGTGGAGGTGGTGAATGTCGGAGAACTGACTGTATCTGTGGGAGTGACGGAGGATGTCACCGGTGGAGTAGAAGTCGTCCCTGTTGTGTGGGACTCTGTGGAGGTGTCACTGGTACCTGTGGTTCTCCAGGTAGATGTGGCATGAGAGGGTGTACCCGTCGTCTTGCCTGTTTGTGTAGTGGCTTCCGTGGAGGAACTCGTTTCTGTGGTTGCGGCTGTCGTGTATGTGACGCTCGTAGTAGATGCCAGGGTGGATGTGGTGGTTGTGCTTTGTGAATTGGTGCTCGTTGGAGTTGAAGTGGGACTGGCTGTCTGAGTGGTCCCAATACTGCTGGTAGGTGTGGAGCCTGCTGATGTCATGGAGCTGCTTGTAGGGTGGGAGGGAGTTGGAGTGCTGTGGGTGCCTGTGAGCGTGGGTGTCATAGTAGCTGTCGTGGCAGAGGTAGTGGTGCCAAAGGATGTTGTTTCCGTATTGTAGGAGGTGGGGGATGATGTGATGATATTTGTGGGGGTAGCGGATGCACTCGAAGGGGTGAGTGTTGACGTGAGATCGGTGGTGGTACTCAGTGAGCCTGTGGTACTCACAGATGTGGCAGTGATCGTTGTTGGGGTGGTGGTAGGGATTTCTGTACTAACAGGAGACGGTGTTATGGTGGCCGATGTGTGCATGGTATGAGAAGCAGAAGGAGATGGGGTTATTGCGGATGTGGATGAGCTTCCTGTGGAGACGCTGCTTGAAGAAGTAGTTTGAGCCGCAGTTGGGGTGGGACTAATTGCCATGACAGTGGTATCAGTTGTGGACGTTTGTGTAGTGGAGGCAGTGGTTGAACTTGCCGTGATTGAGGTGGCAGGCGTTGAAGTGGCAACGGAAGTGGTGATTTTGGTCGTGGCGGTGGTGACAGCGCTAGTGGGAGATGTAGGGGTTGATGTAATGGTGGCAGTAGGGAGTGAGGTAATCAAGGTGGATACCGGGGTGATCTCTGTGGTCGAAGTGGTAGCCGGTTGTGGGGTAGAAACAGAAGTAGGACTGGGAAGCCCACTGGTGGTTGGTGTGAAGGTAGTGGTGGTCACTGGAGTGGAGGTGGTGAATGTCGGAGAACTGACTGTATCTGTGGGAGTGACGGAGGATGTCACCGGTGGAGTAGAAGTCGTCCCTGTTGTGTGGGACTCTGTGGAGGTGTCACTGGTACCTGTGGTTCTCCAGGTAGATGTGGCATGAGAGGGTGTACCCGTCGTCTTGCCTGTTTGTGTAGTGGCTTCCGTGGAGGAACTCGTTTCTGTGGTTGCGGCTGTCGTGTATGTGACGCTCGTAGTAGATGCCAGGGTGGATGTGGTGGTTGTGCTTTGTGAATTGGTGCTCGTTGGAGTTGAAGTGGGACTGGCTGTCTGAGTGGTCCCAATACTGCTGGTAGGTGTGGAGCCTGCTGATGTCATGGAGCTGCTTGTAGGGTGGGAGGGAGTTGGAGTGCTGTGGGTGCCTGTGAGCGTGGGTGTCATAGTAGCTGTCGTGGCAGAGGTAGTGGTGCCAAAGGATGTTGTTTCCGTATTGTAGGAGGTGGGGGATGATGTGATGATATTTGTGGGGGTAGCGGATGCACTCGAAGGGGTGAGTGTTGACGTGAGATCGGTGGTGGTACTCAGTGAGCCTGTGGTACTCACAGATGTGGCAGTGATCGTTGTTGGGGTGGTGGTAGGGATTTCTGTACTAACAGGAGACGGTGTTATGGTGGCCGATGTGTGCATGGTATGAGAAGCAGAAGGAGATGGGGTTATTGCGGATGTGGATGAGCTTCCTGTGGAGACGCTGCTTGAAGAAGTAGTTTGAGCCGCAGTTGGGGTGGGACTAATTGCCATGACAGTGGTATCAGTTGTGGACGTTTGTGTAGTGGAGGCAGTGGTTGAACTTGCCGTGATTGAGGTGGCAGGCGTTGAAGTGGCAACGGAAGTGGTGATTTTGGTCGTGGCGGTGGTGACAGCGCTAGTGGGAGATGTAGGGGTTGATGTAATGGTGGCAGTAGGGAGTGAGGTAATCAAGGTGGATACCGGGGTGATCTCTGTGGTCGAAGTGGTAGCCGGTTGTGGGGTAGAAACAGAAGTAGGACTGGGAAGCCCACTGGTGGTTGGTGTGAAGGTAGTGGTGGTCACTGGAGTGGAGGTGGTGAATGTCGGAGAACTGACTGTATCTGTGGGAGTGACGGAGGATGTCACCGGTGGAGTAGAAGTCGTCCCTGTTGTGTGGGACTCTGTGGAGGTGTCACTGGTACCTGTGGTTCACCAGGTAGATGTGGCATGAGAGGGTGTACCCGTCGTCTTGCCTGTTTGTGTAGTGGCTACCGTGGAGGAACTCGTTTCTGTGGTTGTGGCTGTCGTGTATGTGACGCTCGTAGTAGATGCCAGGGTGGATGTGGTGGTTGTGCTTTGTGAATTGGTGCTCGTTGGAGTTGAAGTGGGACTGCCTGTCTGAGTGGTCCCAATACTGCTGGTAGGTGTGGAGCCTGCTGATGTCATGGAGCTGCTTGTAGGGTGGGAGGGAGTTGGAGTGCTGTGGGTGCCTGTGAGCGTGGGTGTCATAGTAGCTGTCGTGGCAGAGGTAGTGGTGCCAATGGATGTTGTTTCCGTATTGTAGGAGGTGGGGGATGATGTGATGATATTTGTGGGGGTAGCGGATGCACTCGAAGGGGTGAGTGTTGACGTGAGATCGGTGGTGGTACTCAGTGAACCTGTGGTACTCACAGATGTGGCAGTGATCGTTGTTGGGGTGGTGGTAGGGATTTCTGTACTAACAGGAGACGGTGTTATGGTGGCCGATGTGTGCATGGTATGAGAAGCAGAAGGAGATGGGGTTACTGCGGATGTGGATGAGCTTCCTGTGGAGACGCTGCTTGAAGAAGTAGTTTGAGCCGCAGTTGGGGTGGGACTAATTGCCATGACAGTGGTATCAGTTGTGGACGTTTGTGTAGTGGAGGCAGTGGTTGAACTTGCCGTGATTGAGGTGGCAGGCGTTGAAGTGGCAACGGAAGTGGTGATTTTGGTCGTGGCGGTGGTGACAGCGCTAGTGGGAGATGTAGGGGTTGATGTAATGGTGGCAGTAGGGAGTGAGGTAATCAAGGTGGATACCGGGGTGATCTCTGTGGTCGAAGTGGTAGCCGGTTGTGGGGTAGAAACAGAAGTAGGACTGGGAAGCCCACTGGTGGTTGGTGTGAAGGTAGTGGTGGTCACTGGAGTGGAGGTGGTGAATGTCGGAGAACTGACTGTATCTGTGGGAGTGACGGAGGATGTCACCGGTGGAGTAGAAGTCGTCCCTGTTGTGTGGGACTCTGTGGAGGTGTCACTGGTACCTGTGGTTCTCCAGGTAGATGTGGCATAAGAGGGTGTACCCGTCGTCTTGCCTGTTTGTGTAGTGGCTACCGTGGAGGAACTCGTTTCTGTGGTTGTGGCTGTCGTGTATGTGACGCTCGTAGTAGATGCCAGGGTGGATGTGGTGGTTGTGCTTTGTGAATTGGTGCTCGTTGGAGTTGAAGTGGGACTGGCTGTCTGAGTGGTCCCAATACTGCTGGTAGGTGTGGAGCCTGCTGATGTCATGGAGCTGCTTGTAGGGTGGGAGGGAGTTGGAGTGCTGTGGGTGCCTGTGAGCGTGGGTGTCATAGTAGCTGTCGTGGCAGAGGTAGTGGTGCCAATGGATGTTGTTTCCGTATTGTAGGAGGTGGGGGATGATGTGATGATATTTGTGGGGGTAGCGGATGCACTCGAAGGGGTGAGTGTTGACGTGAGATCGGTGGTGGTACTCAGTGAACCTGTGGTACTCACAGATGTGGCAGTGATCGTTGTTGGGGTGGTGGTAGGGATTTCTGTACTAACAGGAGACGGTGTTATGGTGGCCGATGTGTGCATGGTATGAGAAGCAGAAGGAGATGGGGTTATTGCGGATGTGGATGAGCTTCCTGTGGAGACGCTGCTTGAAGAAGTAGTTTGAGCCGCAGTTGGGGTGGGACTAATTGCCATGTCAGTGGTATCAGTTGTGGACGTTTGTGTAGTGGAGGCAGTGGTTGAACTTGCCGTGATTGAGGTGGCAGGCGTTGAAGTGGCAACGGAAGTGGTGATTTTGGTCGTGGCGGTGGTGACAGCGCTAGTGGGAGATGTAGGGGTTGATGTAATGGTGGCAGTAGGGAGTGAGGTAATCAAGGTGGATACCGGGGTGATCTCTGTGGTCGAAGTGGTAGCCGGTTGTGGGGTAGAAACAGAAGTAGGACTGGAAAGCCCACTGGTGGTTGGTGTGAAGGTACTGGTGGTCACTGGAGTGGAGGTGGTGAATGTCGGAGAACTGACTGTATCTGTGGGAGTGACGGAGGATGTCACCGGTGGAGTAGAAGTCGTCCCTGTTGTGTGGGACTCTGTGGAGGTGTCACTGGTACCTGTGGTTCTCCAGGTAGATGTGGCATGAGAGGGTGTACCCGTCGTCTTGCCTGTTTGTGTAGTGGCTACCGTGGAGGAACTCGTTTCTGTGGTTGCGGCTGTCGTGTATGTGACGCTCGTAGTAGATGCCAGGGTGGATGTGGTGGTTGTGCTTTGTGAATTGGTGCTCGTTGGAGTTGAAGTGGGACTGGCTGTCTGAGTGGTCCCAATACTGCTGGTAGGTGTGGAGCCTGCTGATGTCATGGAGCTGCTTGTAGGGTGGGAGGGAGTTGGAGTGCTGTGGGTGCCTGTGAGCGTGGGTGTCATAGTAGCTGTCGTGGCAGAGGTAGTGGTGCCAATGGATGTTGTTTCCGTATTGTAGGAGGTGGGGGATGATGTGATGATATTTGTGGGGGTAGCGGATGCACTCGAAGGGGTGAGTGTTGACGTGAGATCGGTGGTGGTACTCAGTGAGCCTGTGGTACTCACAGATGTGGCAGTGATCGTTGTTGGGGTGGTGGTAGGGATTTCTGTACTAACAGGAGACGGTGTTATGGTGGCCGATGTGTGCATGGTATGAGAAGCAGAAGGAGATGGGGTTATTGCGGATGTGGATGAGCTTCCTGTGGAGACGCTGCTTGAAGAAGTAGTTTGAGCCGCAGTTGGGGTGGGACTAGTTGCCATGTCAGTGGTATCAGTTGTGGACGTTTGTGTAGTGGAGGCAGTGGTTGAACTTGCCGTGATTGAGGTGGCAGGCGTTGAAGTGGCAATGGAAGTGGTGATTTTGGTCGTGGCGGTGGTGACAGCGCTAGTGGGAGATGTAGGGGTTGATGTAATGGTGGCAGTAGGGAGTGAGGTAATCAAGGTGGATACCGGGGTGATCTCTGTGGTCGAAGTGGTAGCCGGTTGTGGGGTAGAAACAGAAGTAGGACTGGAAAGCCCACTGGTGGTTGGTGTGAAGGTACTGGTGGTCACTGGAGTGGAGGTGGTGAATGTCGGAGAACTGACTGTATCTGTGGGAGTGACGGAGGATGTCACCGGTGGAGTAGAAGTCGTCGTCCCTGTTGTGTGGGACTCTGTGGAGGTGTCACTGGTACCTGTGGTTCTCCAGGTAGATGTGGCATGAGAGGGTGTACCCGTCGTCTTGCCTGTTTGTGTAGTGGCTACCGTGGAGGAACTCGTTTCTGTGGTTGCGGCTGTCGTGTATGTGACGCTCGTAGTAGATGCCAGGGTGGATATGGTGGTTGTGCTTTGTGAATTGGTGCTCGTTGGAGTTGAAGTGGGACTGCCTGTCTGAGTGGCCCCGATACTGCTGGTAGGTGTGGAGCCTGCTGATGTCATGGAGCTGCTTGTAGGGTGGGAGGGAGTTGGAGTGCTGTGGGTGCCTGTGAGCGTGGGTGTCATAGTAGCTGTCGTGGCAGAGGTAGTGGTGCCAATGGATGTTGTTTCCGTATTGTAGGAGGTGGGGGATGATGTGATGATATTTGTGGGGGTAGCGGATGCACTCGAAGGGGTGAGTGTTGACGTGAGATCGGTGGTGGTACTCAGTGAGCCTGTGGTACTCACAGATGTGGCAGTGATCGTTGTTGGGGTGGTGGTAGGGATTTCTGTACTAACAGGAGACGGTGTTATGGTGGCCGATGTGTGCATGGTATGAGAAGCAGAAGGAGATGGGGTTACTGCGGATGTGGATGAGCTTCCTGTGGAGACGCTGCTTGAAGAAGTAGTTTGAGCCGCAGTTGGGGTGGGACTAGTTGCCATGTCAGTGGTATCAGTTGTGGACGTTTGTGTAGTGGAGGCAGTGGTTGAACTTGCCGTGATTGAGGTGGCAGGCGTTGAAGTGGCAACGGAAGTGGTGATTTTGGTCGTGGCGGTGGTGACAGCGCTAGTGGGAGATGTAGGGGTTGATGTAATGGTGGCAGTAGGGAGTGAGGTAATCAAGGTGGATACCGGGGTGATCTCTGTGGTCGAAGTGGTAGCCGGTTGTGGGGTAGAAACAGAAGTAGGACTGGGAAGCCCACTGGTGGTTGGTGTGAAGGTACTGGTTGTCACTGGAGTGGAGGTGATGACTGTCGGAGAACTAAGTGCATGTGTGGGAGTGATGGAGGATGTTACTGGGGGAATAGAAGTTATCTCTGTTGTTAGGGACTCTGTGGACGTGTCACTTGTAGGGGTAGGTGTGGTTTTCCAGGTAGGTGTGACTTGAGAGGTTTTGTCTGTCGTTTTGCCTGTTTGTGTAGTGGCTACAGTGCTAGGGGGTGGTCCTATTGTTATGGATGTTGGGTGTGTGTGTTTTGTAGTTGGTGTGGGGCTGGATTCATACGTGGTCCATTCGGCAGAAGTCATAGTGTTTGTGGGAGTGATTGAAGACATGGTTAGAGATGTTGCGGTAATTGCTGTCATCTGACTTTCTGCTGTAGTGTCACTCACTGGAGTAAATGTTTCAGTGGAGGTCACTGTGCTTAAAGGAGTTGTTGGTGGTGTACCTAGTTCAGTGGTTGCTTCTGTAGAAGCTGATACAACTGATGTTGGTAATGTATTGGTTTTCGTAGGAGCATGAGTAGTGGCTTTCGATGTTTTATATGTACTGGTGGTTTTGGGAAATGATGGTGTGGTTGTAATGAAGGTAGTCCTGAGGGTAGGTGAGGAGCTTCTATCAGTTACTGTTGTTAACTGAGTTTTTGTAGGGGTTAGAGAAGGCAGCGTAGCATTGGTAGGAGTGATTGTTGGCATAGGAGATTTGGTTGTATGGATACTTGCAGTGGTTGGCATAGTCCTTTCCGTGGTACCTGTTGTAGAGGAGATCAGTGTATGGAGGGTTGTGAGTGTGGTTGGGTTGGAGGAAGAGGTTGGGGCCATGGTTGTGGTAGTTTTCCCTGGAGTGGTGGTAGTAGAAGTGGTTGTGGTGGAGGTGCCTCTCTCACTGGTAGTCTTGGGGTAAGTACTGGTGATGGTTGTCCCTGGCTTCCCTGTCACAGCCGTGGTTGTGTAAGAACTAGTGAAGGACACTTGGGTCATTGTCATGCAGGTGGTGGTGGGATAAGTGGTGGTGATTAGAAGACTAGTTGGATTGATGCACTCTGTAGTTCCCATATAGACAATTAGGGTAGGCGGAGTGGTTTCCACCTTGACGACAAACTTGGATGTCGGGATTGTTGAGGTGTTGGAATTAATTGAAGAGTTGAGCAATGTTTCAGAAATGGGTTTAAAGTGGGGGGAGGTGTTGAGAATCATAGGTGTGTTTTGCCTACTGCCAGGAGTGAGAGAAGTAGTTTTGGGGTTGCTGAGCAGCCACTCTGCTGTGCGTTTGGATGGTGGGGAGTTGCTAAGAGCAGTGTGGGCTGCTTCTTTACTGGGGAAAAGAGCATTAGAGGTGGATGTGGCCATGGATGAAGTTCCTGCATTGGCAATAAAGCAGACGAATTCATTTGTAGGTCGTTTTGTCACCATAATACCACATAGGTTATTCACAACCCCATTTTCCAGATATGTATCACAGAAGACAGAAAGAGCTATGGCTTCTTCCTCAGTCAGAGGCACTTTGGGGATGGGGCCTTTCAGATTCTGAAGCCCAAGATCTATCTGCAACCTAGGGCAGCCTCTCCAAGGAGTGGAGAGTGAAGTGCACCCTCAGAACCTTGCCAGCCTGGGCTGACTGTCCGACCTGCCCCTCACCCCACCACAGCGCACTGAGTATGGAAGTTCAGTGGAAGCTCCTGCCTCCTCCCCTGGCCACTCCCTCTCCTTCCTCCTCACACACCTTGCTCTTCTCTTACTCTGCTCCCTCCTCCCTCCTCCACCTGCTGCCCAAGTCCCTGTCCCTGCTGACTCTTTGCCCCCACCTTTTGATCCACCTCTGCCCCTCTCCCTGTGACCTAGTACTGTCTGGGCAGACTCTCCTCTTGGGAGAGAGAGAGAACCCAGCTAAAGAGTGGCTGGGGCTGGGGACACATCAGGAACACCAGGAGACAAGGGGTCAGAGAGGGGAAAGCTGCATAGAGAACATCAAAGGGAAAACCAGAGACCGAAACTCTGACTCAGCTGAGATTGAGGAACAAGGAGAGAGGACCACACAGGCTGCAGGACAGGACAGAGAAGGAAATTTCCAGAAAGAGACACTTCAGCAGACAGGCATGAGTCCTGGAGACTTTAAGGTTTACTTGCAAGTGTTAATAAGTAATAGAGTATTACCTACTCTATTTTGGTCACTGGATAAATTAGTTTATATACATGAACCTCTCACTCTATAAATATCATCAACCTCATTTTACAGATGGTAAGAATGAGGGTCAGAGGTCTCCTAATGCTCGGGGTGAGTGGCAGGGAAGACTCCTGCAGCCACAGCCTTTGCAAACAGGAAGTGCCCAGACCACCTCTCCTCTCAGGATTAGCCTCCTCCTCACCTCGGACCCAGACCATCTTTGCTCTGAGAGCTGGGGTTTCTGCCCCTACCCTTTGGCACACCTCTCACCCTAGCTTCAGGGTGTCAGAAAGGTGGGAAGATTATGAAGATTCCTGGGCTAGAGCCCTTACAGTCAGAAGGTAGCCGTGGAGGTTAGTGAGAGGGTGGACCGTGGGCCTCTGGGTTGGGAAGGTCTATCTAGGATTGGAGGTCCAAAGGAAGAGGAATTTCAGAGTTCCTAAAAGGTGGGAGAGAGAAGGCCCAGGACTCCATGCCAGCTGGTCTCAGACCCACCCTTTGAGAGCAAAGCAGACTTCAGGATACCCACCCCGCCCTGCCAATGACATCTGTGCCCAGCAACATAGGCCCAGTAGGGGCTGGGAGAGTTAGGGGCAGCGCTGGGAAAGAAGACACCAGGGACCAAAGCCAGAGACACCCCAGGGAGAGGAGGGTGCCCCGGGGGTAGAGAGGGGGACTCACAGGAGGGTGGCAGGGATGGAAGTAAAGGGAGGGACAGAGTCCAGAGTGGAAGGAGCACTGAACTTGGGCGACAGAAGAGGAGAGCCACTCCGCAAACTGCATCAAAGTGGGAAGAGCACTCTTCTGGAAAGAGGTTATTCCCACCCTCCTGATTTGAGTACAGACCCCTACAACCTGCTCTGTTGTAGGTGAAGAGCAGATCAGCTGGACCCAACTTCCCTCTGCCCCCGCTTCAGTTATCCCTGCAAGCAGAGCTCTGAGGGACCCTTTCTCAGTATCCCCTTTGGCCTCAGAGCAACCCCCCACACACAACAAATCCTTGCCGTTGAACATCAGGAGGGTCTCTCCAGCCCTCACTCCCACTTGCCCCCTCACCTGTGGCCCCTGGAGAGGCCCTGAGCATCCATAGGAGGCTGAAGAGTCCAAGCAGCTGCATAAGCCTGATGTGATAGTGGCTGGAGCAGAGCAGGCACCACCTTGGGGACAGCAGCAGGGGGGCAGCCACAGTGCTCACAGCAGGACCCAGCTCCAGCTGAAAGTCGTGGTTATCTGCCCTGCTGAGTATGGGTCTGACCACAGCTTCCTTCACCTTTGTACTGCCTCACCCCACTTCCCCCCTTCTGACTACATCATGTGGGAAGGGACACAAAGAAGATAAGACAAGGAGGTGTCAGAGAAGGAGAGGTGCTGATAGCCCAACACACACCCTCTCTCCACACCTACCACCTGTCTAGCCCACTCAGCAGTTCCTACTGCTCTGACTTTCCCCTCCCCTGACCCCCACGAAAAACTAGCAAAACCAGATGAAGAATATACTTGGACATAACCTTGGACTCTGGCATCTGGGGCTGGCTCTCAGCCTCACTTTCAGTTTCAGCTGCAGAAAAGGGAGGTGGAACCTCATTATCCTTCACTCTGCCACTTGCTCTTCCCTCTCCCCATCCTGCCATTAGCAGGATTCCGGAGCTGTGAACCCACAGCCAAAGCCATGGGAACAATGCAGAATCCAATCAGAAGTTATTTTAACATCTGAGGATTTGGT
This sequence comes from Rhinolophus ferrumequinum, assembly GCF_004115265.2. NCBI lineage: Eukaryota > Metazoa > Chordata > Mammalia > Chiroptera > Rhinolophidae > Rhinolophus > Rhinolophus ferrumequinum. Next base: position 91,114,710 of record NC_046290.1, on the reverse strand, counting down.
CTGGGTCCGAGGAAAGGAAATACAAATGGCCAGTGGAAACAATCAAACAAAATGATTAGTTTTGACCCAGCAGATTAGCAACTATTAGGAAGTTTGATTCCAATCAGTGTTGGGAAAGATGTGAAGAATAAACACTCTTATCCAGCTAGTGGGAGTGTAAGTGTGTTGGGCTGCTTTAAAAAGGCAATCTGGTGGCATCTATTAAAATTTTAAATGCACGCTCAAGGACCTAGTAATTCCATGATTCCATCTCTTTATTCAAGAAACACTTCAAGGAGGCATTCACGAGTATGTTTATTGCCACCCAGTTTATTGCAACTCCAATAAAAATTGGAAACCACCAGAATAGCCCTCAATAGGAAACTAGCATGACTACAGAATAGTCACAGTGTAGAATACCATGCTTGAATCAAAAAGAATGGCACCATCATGGAAAGATTCTTAGGAAATCTTGTTCAGTGAAACCAGCAGATACAGTTTTGTTAAAACACACATATATACCGTGTTTCCCCGAAAATAAGACCTAGCCAGACCATCAGCTGTAATGTGTCTTTTGGAGCAAAAATTAATATAAGACCGGGTCTTTAATATAATATAATACAATACAATATATTATAATATAATACCGGGTCGTATATTAATTATTACTCCAAAAGATGTGTTAGAGCTGATGGTCCGGCTAGGTCTTATTTTCGGGGAAACATGGTATTTTCTATGAATACATACACATACACACACATTCAAAATTTGCAAAGAGGTTCACCTACCTCAATAACGGGTAAGATTAGCTCAGAGAAACATGAACGAACTGAGGTTGGGAATGATAGAGAACTTTACTTCTATCTGTAGTTTTTATTTTGACAAAGATTCTCTCCTTGAACACTACCCAGGATCTTTTGAGCCCTCTTCTCAACTAAGCTTCAGCCTTGATCTGTAAAGACTTGAACAAATACTAACATAGTTTCTAACAGCTCAAGGCCACATCCCTAGCATGACTCTAGCACTCCTTAAAGTGCCTGCCTAAGAAAACTCAAGGCTGCCACAATAACTGACTATTCCAGCCAACACCTAAAGATAGGGCCCTTGTCTCCCAGACTCTGGGGAAGGTAGGAGCCTGACTTAGATAAGCATCACTTAGCAAATCCGGATGAGTTTCACATGGACCAACCCCTACCCCCATTTTTGTAATTTTTCACTTTCCTGACTCTACTGAGCCCCCACTTGCCTCCCTCCCTATTTCCTCACTCTCACTCTCTCTTTAAAATGTCCAGTCACCTCTGTGTAAATCAAAGTGGAGTTCAGTTCACACTGGACTCTTTTCCCTATTGCAATAGTACATTACCAGTTAAAATCTGTCCTTACCACTTTAGTGTCTGGCTTTGTTTATCTTTAACAACTTGGAGACTGTATTATGTATTTGAAGCTAATTAAAAAATAATTTAGAGGAGGGCTCTAGGAAGATGGTGGGGTAGGACACACCAGGAATCCATCTCTCCAGCCAGACAACAACTGCACTGGCATAATCCATCTGATGTAACTGTTTTGGAAATCTAGACTCTGTTGAAGGCTTGCAAATTCCAGAAGAAGACCTGGACTGTAAACTACAGTTAATTTTGGTCAATTTCAGCTTTTAGCACAGTAGCAGCTAACCCATTCCACATTCCTAGCCACATGGCAGGCAGCTGTGCACATGTTCCTGGAGCAGCTTGCCCACTGCTTGTGGGAATTAGGGTAGGCAAAAAGGACCATGTATTCCGAATATCTTGGATCTGTGCTCTAATCACTGATTGCTGCTTCTGATCACAAGGCACAGGAAAAGAGGTAGATAGCCATTGTTGTTGCACCTCCCCCAATCATTTAAAGTCCCTTGGAAAAGGCTTAGGAAGACCTTTGTTTACACCTCATTGCTGATCGTTGGCACAGAGGCAGCCTACAATAATTAATTAATTAATTAATTGACTAATTAATAAACAATAAGAGAAAACAGCAAACCCTAGAGAAGGAAGAGAATCTAACTTCCAGAGTTACTACACTATTAAATTCAAATTTTCAGTGTTCAACAACAACAAAAATCACAAGGCATACAAAGAAACATGACAGTGTGGCTCATTCAAAGGAAAATAATATAATTCGACAGAAACTGTCCCTGAAGAAGACCTAATGGCAGATATACTAGACAAAGACTTTAAAACAACTGTCTTAAATGCTAAAAACATCTAAAGGAAGATGGGGAGAGAGTCAAAAAAATGATGCATGAACAAAATGGAAATATCAATAAAGATATAGAAAACCTAAAAAGAAACCAAAAAGAAATTCTGGAGCTGCAAAGTTAAATACTGGAAATGAAAAATTCACTAGAGGGATTCAAAGGCAAACTTGAGCAGGCAAAGGAAAGAATCAACAAACTTGAAGATAGGACCATGGAAATCATTGAGTCTCAGAAATAAAAAAAGAGTGAGGATAGATGAATGAATCTAAGGGACCTGTGGGATATCATCAACCAAACCAAGATCACATTGTGGGAGTCCCAGAAGGAGAAGAGAGAGAGAAAGGGGCAGAGAGAATATTTGAAGAACTACTGACTGAAAACTTCCCAAATTTAATGAAAGACATGAACATAAACATTCAAGAAGCTCAACAAATTCCAAAGATGAACTCAAAGAGACCCACACCAAGAAACATTATAATCAAACTTTCAAAAGACAAAGACAAAAGAATCTTGAAAGCAGCAAGAGAGAAGCAAAATATCACCTACAAGAGATCCTCAATAAGATAATCAGCAGATTTCTCATCAGAAACTTTGGAAGCTAGAAGATAGTAGGCTGATATATTCAAAGTGCTTAAAATATTGGTGTACTATCCAAGAATTTGCTAAAATTCATATGTAATCTCAAAGGATTCTGAATAGCTAAATCAATCTTGAAAATGAAGAACAAAACTGGAAGACTCACACTTCCTGATTTCAAAACTTACTACAAAGCTACAATAATCTTGTGTGGTCAAGTTGGGTAAGTGGACAAAGGAATGAAAAGATAAAGCATCCAGATGAGGTAGAGCCCAGACCAGACAGCAACACCACACATGCAATTCAGGGGAGGGAGCTGACAGGGCGCCGGGCCATTCTTGGAGTCCTCCACTTTGATTTCTTAACACATTTGACCAGTAAAACATTAAACTATTTGTTTTTGAAAAGTCTTATTGTTGTTTTTTAGAGGAGTCTCTGTGGGGCTGGGGCTATATGGTCAAGCACCAGGGCTGACCAAGATGCTGGAAACAAAGCACAAAATTCCAATTACTGTGCTAGGGACACAGACATGAATTGACCCTTGTTGTAAGGGATACAAGACTCCTGGGGAGATGGACCCTGATCCAACTTCAAGCTTCCTGATACCTTCCCATCCACCCTTTCAATTTCATCTCCCTCTGCAGCCCAAACTTCCTTCTGTTCCAGCCAACAGGCCTCTTTGCCTCAGGCTTTCCTACCTTTGGGCCTTTGCCTGAGCTCTTTCCTCTACCAGGAATGCCCTCCACTTATCCCTTTCTCTGTCTCTCTGCCTATGAAAATCCTACCCATCATTTACTGCTTTGCTCCTTTCTTTCCTCCCACTAGGTAGACATGTATAATCAGGAAGTGACTTCTCCCACTCCTGAAATGTAATGGTGCTTACTATTAATATTTCCCATGGCACTTAATTGTCATTTAGTGGCAGGTATTACCATCATTTTAATGCCTGCCCATAAGGGGGAGAGGAAGGTTATACCTTTGCACTGTGAGCTGGGACAGTGGCCACTTTGCTTCCAGAGCCAGGGAAGCCAGCACCCAGCTCAGGGAGGAGGTGGTCAACATAAGACTGCTGGTCAACATACTTGCTGCTGTCCAAGAATGCTCACCCTCATTTTGAGATCCAGCTTTGCGTTTCTGTAGGCTGATGAGAAGCCTACATACACGTAAGATCCAGAGGTGGCTCCAGAAATGAATATGGTCCCAGCTAAAGTTTGAGATGGACAAAAGAAGAGAACTGCTGGTGTGGAGGCAGGGGCAGAGGTGGGAAGACTGGGGGCGGAGGATGGTGAAGTTGGCCCAATCATCAGTGACACCCACCATTGGGCCCCTTCCCAACACCTCTCTCCACAAGCAAGGCGACATTACAGTGTGATCCATGTGAGAACAGTGAGGGGCACTGGGCTCTCTCCAAGGTCCCACTATTGTCACAGGGGGAAGATGTGAATTCAGGAAAGTACAGGCTGGACCATCCCCCAAATGTCAAGGACTAGGGACAAAGTGTTGGAAATAAGGCCAGGAACAGGTCAATCCTTCTTTCCACAGGAATGAGTCAGGGATGGTTGGGAATATTAGTCCACTATGTCATGATCTGAATTGTGGTTGCAGTTGTCATTGATGATGTGAAGTGGGAGCCAAGGTGCTGACCAGAGTTATCTCTGAAGTCATGGTGGGTGGGACGGGGGGCATCAATTCACATGATGGCAGATGAAAAGCTTGTACTTGGCTTCGGGGCAAGTGGAAGCCAGTGACGGTTGGTGTACCAGTCAGGAGATGTCAGATTATGCTGAGATAACAAACAATCCTAAGGTTCAGTGGCTTGTAACAGATTTATTTCTCACTCATACTACTTGCCCATCTCAAAGTCTGTGCTGTCCTCTATGTCGTCTTCATTTGGGGACCCAGGCTTATGGAGCAGCCACTCTCTGGGACATTGCCAGTATTGTGGCAGTGGGAAATCACAGGTGCAGAAAACCACAAGCTGGCTCTTAAAGTTTCTTTCCAGAGATGACATGCATCCCTTCCACCCACATTTTGTTGTCCAAAGCAAGCCATATGTTTGTGTTTGACAAGACAGGGATGTAAAATTCTTCATCAGGGTGAGGCATCATAGGTCTGACGCCAAGCCTGATATCACTGGGGCGGGAAGGTACAATTCACTGCAGGGAGGGAAAGCAAATATGTTGAACAATAATACAACCTACCAGAGCGGGGATCCTGGCAGTGGTTATGGTTTACGATCATCAAGATCCATCAATGACATTGGCAGACCGGCTCAAACCTCTGGTGACTCTTTGTATTAGCTTGTCAGACAAAGCTAATAGAGATGGTCCCTCCGATGGTAGAATTAGGATGATCAGATAGGATATTGGTGGGCTCAATCTCAACCCCAGTAGTCAAAGATGTTGGAGAACTACCCACAGTGAAGGAGGAGAAACTCCTATACTGGAGAAACTGGACACTGCAGTTATGTTGGGGGCATTCCCCAGAACGGAGGATATTTGGTAACATGCTCATGGAAGTATTGGAAGTGATTACTAACAATGGGAAGGAGGTACCTTCAACACTGGGTCCTGCATCAATATATGATATGAGAAGCAGAGATGGTAACAACTGTTGTCATTTCTGGACACTTTGTAGAAGAAATAAGACTGTAATGAAGAGAATTTTGGTACTGGTGGGAGATGGGAAAATGTGACCTTTCACATCTTAAAATCAAGAAATAGAGTAATATTGAGGATAAGAGTCAATTCACAAGGGAATAGATACAGTACAACTCCATTTATATGAACTTTTAAAGGCTAATCTAGTTTGATTAAGATTCCATATATGTGTAGTGATGCTATAAAGAAAATCAAAGTACTTATTAATGTAAAATTCAGGGTAGCAGTTATCATAAAAGTTATCAGAAAAGAATGCAATTGGTGAGAAGCATCCAGGGGGTTTCTAAACATGTGATGTTCAATTTCTTCAGCTGGGTAGTGGGTACAAGGATGTTCTTTTATTATTATTCTTTAATCATGTGTGTGTGCTTTCCACACTTTTTATTGCATATTTCTCAAAAAAATAATGTAAAGGAATAGACAGTTCCATAATGTATTCTAAATAATTAAATACTCAAGCTATTTTTTGAAATAAAACACAAGACAAGGGTGCTCACTATTGGCATTATTTCAACATTGCTTTGGGAGTTTTAGCTAATGTAATAAGGCGAAAAATAAAAACAAATATTTGACATAAACAATAGAAAAAAGTTAAATGTCCCAATTTTTACCGCTGAAATTGTTGTATAATTAGAAAATTCAGGGCCAGCCCGGTGGCTCAGGTGGTTGGAGCGCTGTGCTCCTAATGCCGAGGTCACTGGTTCGATTCCCACATGGTCCATGAGCTGTGCCCTCTACAGCTAAGATTGTGAGGAGCTGGGCTGCGGTGAACAGTCGGAGGTTGGAGTGAACTGCTGCAGGCTGCTGTGTGCTGCCGTGGGCTGCTGTGTGCTGCCGTGGGCAACCGTGTGCCGCTGTGATTGGCAGCCATCCTAAGCGGCCGGCTAGGCGAGAGCTGCCATGAGCTGCTGTGAGGGGCCCACCAACAACTGGCTACTGACTGCCTCAGCCGGGGGGAGCGCAAGGCTCATAATAGCAGCATGGGCCAGGGAGCTGTGTCCTACACAACTAAGCTGAAAACGGCTTGAATCAGAAGTGGATGGGGGAGGCAAAAGAAAGAGGGAAAAATATAATAGACAAGTAACAGAAAACTTTCTCTTTCTCAGTCCATGATAAATCAAAAGGGCCAAAAAAATGAATATAGAAATGGTTTAATAGAATATAAAAAGCCTAAATAACATAGTAAGGCAAATCTAATAGATCTATAATTAATTCTATATCCTGAAAACATCTCTTTTGCAGGTGCCAATGGAACATCCACAAATTTTACCATGCATTAGACCAAAACAGAAAACACATCTCCAAAAGAAGAAGAATATAGTACTTCATTAGTTCTGAGGTGGTATTTTTTCACATGTTGATCTCTCTAAAATGAGTATCCATCTTACAATTGACTGTGCCTTACATTTGTCGTTGGCAGCACTTTTTTTTTTTAAGATTTTATTGGGGAAGGGGAACAGGACTTTATTGGGGAACAGTGTGTACTTCCAGGACTTTTTTTTTCCCCAAGTCAAGTTGTTGTCCTTTCAGTCTTAGTTGTGGAGGGCGCAGCTCAGCTCCAGGTCCAGTTGCCGTTGTTAGTTGCAGGGGGGAGCAGCCCACCATCCCTTGCGGGAGTCGAACCAGTGGTTAAGAGGATGCGCTCCAACCAACTGAGCCATCTGGGAGCTCAGCGGCAGCTCAGCTCAAGGTGCCGTGTTCAATCTTAGCTGCAGGCGGTGGAGCCCACCATCCCTTGCGAGATTCCAGGAGTTGAACCGGCAACCTTGTGGTTGAGAGCCCACTGGCCCATGTGGGAATCGAACCGGCAGCGTTCGGCACTAGGAGCATGGAACTCCAATCGCCTGAGCCACCGGGCCAGCCAGGCAACACTTTTCCTTCCTCCCTTCCTTCCTCCCTTCTTTCCTCCCTTCCTCCCTCCCTCCCTCCCCTCCCTCCCTCCTTCCTGTTATTTAAAATAATGTTATGGGGGCTGGCCTGGTGGCTCAGGTGGTTGGAGCTCTGTGCTACGCCGAAGGCTGCCGGTTGGATTCCCACATGAGCCAGCGGGCTCTCAACCACAAGGTTGACAGTTGGATTCCTCGACTCCCGCAAGGGATAGTGGGCTGTGACCCTGCAACTAGCAACGGCAACTGAATCTGGAGCTGAGCTGCGCCCTCCACAACTAAGACTGAAAGGACAACAACTTGAAGCTGAACGGCACCCTCCACAACTACAATTGAAAGGACAACAACTTGATTTGGAAAAAATCCTCGAAGTACACACTGTTCCCCAAGTCCTGTTCTCCTTCCCCAATTAAAATAATAATAATAATAATAATAATAATAATAATATACTTACTAGTTACAAAGGGAAACATTGTTAACTTTATAATTGAGAAATGTGGCAGAAACTCCCGTAAACACGTAAATAAGTCACAGTAACACCCCGGACCTCCTTATATGAGGTACTGTAAAGCGCACATTACTTCTGCAGAATTCTGGCTGAAAGTGAATGACCTGAATTTAATCATAAGGAAATATCAGACAAACCCAAATTGAGGGACAATTCCATAAAATAATTGGCTAGTGGTCTTCAAATGTGTCAATCATGCAAGACCAAGAAAGACTGAGGAACTGTGTAAATTGGAGGAGATTAAGGAGACATAACAACGAAGTGGAATGTTCCTGTGTTGGCTCCTGGACCCGAAATAGGACATGAATAAAACAACTGGCAAAAGCTGAATAAGGTCTGTAGATTTTTTCATAGTATTGTATCATTGTTAATTTTCTAGTTTTTATCATTATATCATGACGATGTAAAATGTTAATCCTTAGAGAAGCTGGGTGAAGGACATATACAGGAACTCTTCATGCTATTTGCAACATTTCTGTAAACCTAAAACTATTTCAAAATAAAAAGTTAAAAAACTAAAATGTTTAGAAATAAAAAGCTGACGCATCTTAAAATTATAGCATCTTAGATTCAATGAAATATGGTAGAGCAGACCACATTCTTTGACCATAATGCAATAACCTAAAAATTAATAATGAACCCATTAAGAAAACTACCACCTAGAAATTTAAAACCCTTTTTTAAAGACTCTTGAGACAAAGAGCCAAATTTATAGAAAACCTAGAAAATAGAAATAATGAAAAGGATACACGTAAGTCCTATGGGATACAGCTAAAGCAACATTCAGAGGAAAATCATAGCAATAAATAAGAATTTATGTCAGTAAATAATAAAAATAAGTGAATTAATTATGTCACTTCATATGTTATAAAACAATACGATAAGCTTAAGAAAAGCAGAAAGAAAAATTAATAAAGATAACAGAAGACTTAGTACATTGGAAAACAGAAAAATAGCGACCCTTAAATAAATGAAAAGATGCTTAAACTCACTCATAATAAGAGAAATATAAATTAAAACTATACTGAAATACCATTCAACTCTTAAATGAGCCATGATTTAAAAAAAAAATTATAACAGGATGCATTGGCAAGACTATAGGCCACCAGTAACTTTCATATCTTGCTGGAGCAATTCAAGTTAAGGAATTTATCCCAGGATAAACCGGCAACATTACAAAATGATTTATGTACAAAGTCTGTAATAGCAAGTAACTGAAAGCAATTTAAATACCCTTTAGTAGGGTGTGAATCCAATTGTGTTAGCTTTTCATTAAAAAGGAAGAAAATAAAGATGAATGAAGAAGTCTACATACCAATCTGTAACTAACCCTAAGATACAGTTGAGTTCAGAACACAGTCAAGGTGCAAAAGAAGAGTGTGTATAAGATGCTACAATTTATGTAAACACCTGGGTTAGAGGCAAGATATCTAGTGCTAATAAATGCAATACTTGACCAACAGTTACCATTGCTTCTAAGGACAGGAAATGGGTGTCTGGGACAGGGGTAAGAAGGAGACTTTTCTCTTTATACCTTTTGAATTTTATGAATTGGTAACTGTTCAAATAAATAAAATGTAACTTAAAAAAGAAATCCCCAGCCAGGAAATAACTTCTCCCAACTCTTCTGAAATCCTTTAGCTCTCATTTCTGGGTATCACATTCACCTGTACTACAGACATTCTTATGGATGCCCAGGAGGCGAGTGGGGAACAACTGAACTAAAGGAGGGAGGTCCTTCTCTAGATCCAGAGCCCCAGGTGCTTCAAGCTAATCCATCTGCCTGCACAGCTCCCACGTGTCAATGGCCCAAGCCCTGCTGACACAGCCCCTCACCTGGTCCTAAGTACCTGCTGTCCCAATGTTGTGAACATTCACCTGGGGCTCCAGCTGTCCACAGGACTGTTGGCCATGTGGCCAACTTTGAAGCCAGCCTGACTGTCCCCAGGCAAGACAGGGGATCCCAGACAATCCCACCCTGCCTCTACACCTCTCCTGTGTCCGATGCTTGGCGTCCCTGGAACCATGGCTACGTTCATCCAAAGAATCTCTGCTTTGGGATACTCTGATTGGCAGGCTGACAGCTGCAGGAGCAGCTGGGGACATTTTTTGCAGGAGCTCCCTAAGTGTCCAACCTCGATAGTACCTAGTGCAACCTAGCTTCCCAAGACGTCAACCAAGATCTGATGCATTTAAACCACAACCAGCAGCGGGGCTGGCTGGAGCCAGGATCTGAGCAGGCAGGGGGTCTGCACACTGGGGACCGTCAGGGGCCGAGTCATACTCCAAGATCCTGAGTTATTTCAGGGTTCTGACACCAGGGCAGATAAATGTAACATTGGGCAAAATGCATTCTTGGTGCATTTCACTCCTTTCAGAACCATGACAGCTCATGGACAGAAATCAATCTGAGAAAGGTACCGATGTCTATATAACTAATCCATCCGGAGCACAGGATATGAAACCCCACTCCACCCTACCCCCTGCCAGAAAGGGGGTGAGAATAAGCAGAAGGATGTCTGATGAACTGCGTGGGAAATACTGTAAACTGGTGAAATATGTAACAGAATTGTGAAAATAAAATTAGACTATCCAAAGACAAACTAAAAATGGTGTAATATATTCAAAACTAACAAAAGAGAGAAAAGGTACAAACAGGATGGATGGATAAGTCCCAGGAGGAATCCTGTGAAATGATGTAAATTGGATCAAGTACAAATTTTAGGCCAACCGTTAGAAGGGGTCACAGGAAGGCGTGGGGGAGGGGGAAAAGCCTCTTGCATGCCTCAGACTCCCAGCTCTGCAGGTCAATCCCGCTTAATGGGGGTTGGGGCAGTGGCCTCAGACAATGGCTGTCCCATTATCTGCTCCCTCTTCTTCCTTAGTATTAGGACAGACAAATTTTACATGAGTACACAGTCATGCAGAACAAAAACTACATCTCTGAACCTCCTGCATCGCCATTTATGACCTTAGGTTTAAGTTCTGCCCAGTTGGATATAAGCGAAGGCTGTGTGTGTGATTCCTTTTCCAGTCCTTCCTCCGTCCTGTCGGCTGGAAGGCAGATGTGATGGCTGATGCTCCAGCAGCTGCATTATACTATGAAGTTGAAAGTACATGCTGAAAATAGTTAAGAAACAAAATTCTGTGGAAAGGAACCTGGTCCCTGGCATTCAGGGCACCCTGCAGACCTTCCATGGCCAACTTTTATGTAAGAAAAAAATATATGTCTGTTATATTTCATTCAAGCCATTTTTGTTTGGTTTTCTGTCTCACATAGCTGAACTGAATCCTAACCAATAAACAGAGGAGATGAAAATCTTTTTTATTGGCAGAGATGCGGTAAGGGCTGTAATAGAAATAAGGGGTTCCCTGTGTTGGCAAAAGTGGGAGACAGACATGCAAGGGAAGTAGGAGTATTCCCTGAAGTGGCAGGACTGGTGGTCAAAGCAAGATTGAGTCCTGGGTAAACAGACATGGAGAAGGAAGAAATGGAAGAATCCAGGACATCCCTGTAGTGATGGCTGTGGAAGGTGGGGTCACAGAGGACGTTGGGGAGGTTGGACTGTGTGGGGAAGTGTCATGGCGAGACAGGTGAGATCCCTGGGTTGACTAAGGTTGGGGAGAGGCTCAAGGTAAAAAGAGGAATTGTTCCTGGAAGTTGTATCCATTTTTAAGAATAAGCTCAAATCCTTGTCCATCTCCCTTCGTGGCCGGAGGTGTCCGTTAGCTCTTGTACCTGCTGACTGCCCATCACACCTCGTGTTGACTCACACAGTCTGTTGGTCCTCAGGACGTCAGTTTGGACTGACTGTGGGGGCACCTAGTCCAGCATTTCTCCTCATGTGGTCCTCAGACCACCCTCAGAGAACTGCCCTGATGACGTGGTAAAAATGCAGACTTAAGGACTCCACCCAACACCAATTGGATCAGTTCCTCTAAGTGGTCCCCCGTGATTCTGACACACACTCAAGTCAGGACCGCCAGTCCAGGGTTTACTCCAATGCACTGTGGATATCCCAACACCTGCACCCCTTATTCTCAAATGGTCCCCTGCTCATTTAAAAACTCTCTGAGATGGGCACATAGTCTTCATGGTCCCCTCCACACTCACCATCCTGGGATAACCTGCAGGCTGAGGACACACCCGGCAGCACATCTCCTAAAGCTGCTCGCAGCTGCAGAGCCCCAGCCTCCTGCAGCACCTGCCTCGCAGGCACAGGGCCTGAGTGCCCTAGGACTCAGATGCACCGGAGTGCAGATTCATCTGACTGGACACTGACTCCTCCCTGACCCAGGGTCTGGGGAAACACATCAGGGGCTCCAGGAGTAGGACACCCTCCTCAGATTCCAACCTACCCCGTTACTGGGCCTGCCTGCCCTTCCTCCCATCCCCTCAGGCCTGGGGAATGGGAAGGAGGTGCTGACATCAATGGCTACATCCTCTTCCTGCTCCAGATTCTTGACCGTCTTTGGAAACTCCACTTCCCCTTCTCTCTCCTGTTCTGATTGGCTTCAGAACACTCCAAAAACATGATTGATTTCCAAAAAAATGTCCTTAAAGAGGAGAACAATGCCCTTCTTTAGTCCTTCCTGCTGGCCGGAATGCAGATGTGATGGCTGCCTTACCCTTACCTCCCACAAATCCCTCACTGGTACTGCCCTGCTGATGCCATCCCTAAGCAGGCAGGCCCTGCAGTCACATCTGGGCACTTTTTCTGGCTAAATCCACTTACCACAACCCAAATGAATATAGGGTCTGCCTCCCTGGGCGAGTCCAGCCCACCTTGGGTGTCCTGTCCTTGGCTCCAGTGACAGGTACAGCCTGAGATCAGCACTGGTCTTTCTGAGGGAGTCTCTGCTGGGTCAGCTCCTAGAACACGCCATGCTCTCTCACCTTCTAAGCTATCTAAGCATCACTAATTCATGATAACCCGGGGCTATATAGGCTGTCCCCGCCCTATCTCCACGGTTCAGGTTTAGGGACTCCTGATTGGAGACGTCAGGTAAGGCGCCTGTGTGGCACAGCTCATTTTGGAGAGTGGCAGAGAGGCAAACCCCCATCACGACCAGGGCCTTCACAGGTCAAATATCCCTTCAGCCTTAGGCTGGGGGCAGGCCTCTGCTCATTCATTCATTCATAGTTGGTTTTCATCATTCTAATAATTCATAATTACCACGCTGGGAAGCCCGCGTCATTTCCTTTTCTCCCGCAGCTACACTGACTGTCCATTTTTCTGTTCTCCCTTCCCACCCACAGACCTTATGCCTGCTCTTCAGGGTGCTGGACTGGGGATGTGGTCTGATCACTGGCGAGCCCTCAACCAGTGGGGCCAGGACGCTGAAAGCCGGATGCAGGGAACCTCCGTGTCCGTGCAGGGCATTTGGGATGCCTGAAGAGTGGAGCGCGGAAAGCCGGAAACAAGGGGAAGAGATGGCGACGGGTTGGTTAATCGCCCCTATCCCCTTCCCAGTCTCCGAGGCCCGAGCCGCTACCTTCTGCGCCACCTGGCGGCCGCCTCTCGCGATCGGAGAGCAGACTCCGCGCGGGTCCGCGGGCCTGCGGGCGCGCGAATGCTGGGGGGCGCGCAGCTTGAAGAGCCAGGACTGCACGGCCCAGGGAGGGTCACGTCTCTGGATTCCGGCGGACCCCACGACCCTCATGAAACCTCGAAACCTGGTGCCCGTGGGCCCTCAGCAGACACGGTCCGAGACCCTGCAGGGCGCTCGGCGGCTGAGTGCGCGTGCGCGTGCGCGCCCACCCCACGCAACGCCTCGCACCGCCGCGCGCGCGCACGCACGTATGCCCGGACGCTCTCCAGAGCCGCGGGGTACTCCACGCAGCGGGCTGCGGGCTCGCGAGCTCGCTGTCCGGATAGGGGTGGGGGGGGTCCCTTGGTGCGGTGCACTTGTGCGGTCACCGCTGCACACTTTTCCGCCCTCACCTCGGGCGTGAGACGCCGCCGCGGCCGCACATTCCCAAAGGTGATCCCCCAGAGGGCGGGACGTGGGGGGGTCCGTGCGAACCCGGCCCCTCAGAAAGGGCTGGGGGCGCTGGGGCTAGGCCGCTCCCACCTGCCGGCCGCGGCGGCCAATGGGAGCCTGGCCTGGTGATGTCATGCCCCGGCCGGACCCTGGTGACGAAGTCCGAGGTCACCCGTCAGGGAACCAGAGATAACCTACCCGCGAGGGTTCCAGAAGTTTCCACTAAGACAGCGGAGGGCGGCCTCGCACCGCAGCCTTTGGCTTGCCACCACTTTGGGCTTCCTTCTGGGGTGTCCTCGAGTGACTTCTCCGGTCCCCTTCCTCCTTCAAGGCCCCCTTATTTCCACTCGTGATCTCATATTCACATCTTTATTCCCACAGGCGTGTCCCACGTCACTTTTTATCCACCAGTGCTGCCCGGACCTCTGAGGAGGTCCTCAGCCACACTTTCTTATGCCGGTCCCTCAATGCCACCCCTGCTGTGTCGTGGCTAGGGATGCTAATTTATTCCGCACCCAGCCCCCACAGAGGCTGTCACTGTGTCCGAGTGTGTCCGTGTGTGAATGTCGGTCGCTGCCTTTGTGGCGGTTACTGCAGGAGACCATCGGTCTGCGTTGTCTGTCTCCGGGGAATTCTGTCCGTCTATCACTGTGGGTGTCTGCCCTGCCGCTGCGGTTCTTTCGTTTGTGTCTGTCACCGCGTGTCTGTCCGTCTGTCGACGTCTGTCACTGGCATCCGTCTGGGCTCCCGGGTCGCTAGATCTCGGCTCCTAGGAAGAGACAGAGTGGAGGTGGCAGCCCAGGGCGGCGGGGAGGGGCGGGGGCGGAGACAGTGGGAGGGGGCGGGGGCGCCGTGTGGCCCGGAGTGGGTGTGTGCGGGGGGCCGAAGGCGGCGGCTGTCAGACTCGGCTCAGCCTGCGCCAGGGAACCTCGGCCGCCTCCAGCCCCCGGCGAGGCACGGCGCGGCCCGGCCCGGCCTGGCTGCCTCAGGTGAGTCTCCTGCCCCTCCCGGGACCCTCTCTCGGCCCGTGGCCTATTCCGCGTCCGGCGGACGGTACACTCCGGAGGGATCCAAGCCCCCAAACCGGACGCCCGCTGCGCCCCCGGGCCTGCCCAGCGACGCCCTCCACCGCCCCACACTCATCCTTAACTCTTCCCTCGCCGCCGCAGACTTGCGGTCGCCCGCACGGGAACCGGCACCCCGCAGGGCTGGCCGCCGCCTGTTCTCGATTGCCTGCGGGGACCCCAGAGCCCCCCTTCCCCAGCTCGTCCCCAAGTCTGGGGCCACTGGAAGATGCCCCCTGCTTGGGGCAGAACCCGGGCTGCGCAGGTTCCTGGAGCCCAGCTGGGCCCACCTGATCCCCGCGACCCCAGCGCCCCGGCGCAGCGCCCAGCCATAGCCCCCTCCCAGGCCCAGGCGTCTCCTTCCCACAGGGACTCCGTCTCTATTTGGGGGCAAGGGGAGGCTGATCTCTAGCGAGATCAGCGGAAGCCCTGAGTTATAATTAGTCCCACTCGGGTTTCCTAGTTAATCTCAGCACCACCACCACCACCCCAGCTCGGGGCACCGGGGACTGGATGAGGGGTGACCGCCGCGAGAGGGGGTAGTTCCGACCCGGGGAATTTTGATCCCTTGGCTGGAGATGCCGGAACCGCAGCAGCTGCTGCCTCAAAATAGCGCCCCCGCCCCTGCAGCCGGGGATCTCTGGAGCTCCGGGAACACAAGCGTCCCGGCTCGCCCTTCAGACCCTTCCGCAATGCCTGCAAGCCCCCGCCCCAAGTTCCCGGCTCCTGGACTCGGGGCGGCGGGCGCCGTCCTTTTCTCGGTCTGTACTGCCCCTGTCTGGCGGCAGCGTGCACAGCAGCATCAGATGGATGGGGGGCTCGAATCCTGGGGTCCAGGGCTAGCGAGGTCGTTTGCTGAGGCTAGGCGACTGGGATGCGCAGCTGACCGGCATTCGCGGGCACCAGCGCCTGTGCCACACAGTGGATGAGGCAGGATGGGGAGGAGGGTGTGGAGTAGGCAGGATTTGCCCCAGGACCTGCGGTTCCCACACCCTGATTGCCCAAACCACCCCCCAAGGGCCCTGGTCCTGACCAACGGAGGAGAGGCTTCTCCTTCACTCCACCGAAAGCGCCCTCTTCGGCGCCTCCCGTCAGCAAGGGCCCGCCCCTGTCGGGTGGCCTGTGCGTTGACTTCGGCCTCTAGTGCCGCTGCCCGCACTGCTTGCACTGGGCCCAACCCAGTCCACCCAGCTGAGGCAAGGAGGTGAGGGCGGTGGGCCCTCTGCGGGGCAGGGGAGGGAATTGCTTGGCAGGTCTCATCTCTGTACCCTATATTTGTCTGCTGAGTATCTATGTGCCTGGTCTCTGATCCCTCTTGCTTCTCCCTGTCTGCCTGTGTCCTTGTCTCTATGTCTGTCTCCCTCCCTCTATTTGTCTCCTCCTCTCCACCAACCTGCCCCACCTCTCTGCAGCTCAGCGATAACCCCTGGGCAAGAATGTTACCTCATCTCCTCCCTCCTGGCAGCCTCAGGCCTTTACCCTCTGCCATTCTTTCTCCCAGCAGCTGCCTGCCTGCCCTGGCAGCCATGAGGCTCCAGTGGTGTCCTCTACACACTCCCTTCCCGATGGCCCCACTCCTTCTCCTCCTCCTCTTCCTCCTGGGAGGAGGGGCAGAGGCTGAGCACCTGGAGGACCCAAAGCTTCGGGTGACGGTGCGTGGGGGCCAGCTGCAGGGCATCCGCCTGGAGGCCCCTGGGGGCCCTGTCTCTGCTTTTCTGGGCATCCCCTTCGCAGAGCCACCTGTGGGCTCCCGTCGTTTTCTGCCACCGGAGCCCAAGCAGCCCTGGTCAGGGGTGCTGGACGCCACCGCCTTCCAAAGTGTCTGCTACCAATACGTGGACACCTTGTACCCTGGCTTTGAGGGCAGCGAGATGTGGAACCCCAACCGTGAGCTGAGTGAGGACTGCCTCTACCTCAACGTGTGGACACCATACCCTCGGCCTGCATCCCCCACCTCTGTCCTCGTCTGGATCTATGGGGGCGGCTTCTACAGTGGGGCCTCCTCCTTGGACGTTTATGATGGCCGCTTCCTGGCCCAGGCCGAAGGGACTGTGCTGGTATCCATGAACTACCGCGTGGGAGCCTTTGGCTTCCTGGCCCTGCCAGGGAGCCGGGAGGCCCCAGGCAATGTGGGTCTCCTTGATCAGAGGCTGGCCCTGCAGTGGGTGCAGGAGAATGTGGCAGCCTTTGGGGGGGACCCAATGTCAGTGACTCTGTTTGGGGAAAGTGCAGGTGCCGCCTCTGTGGGCATGCACCTGCTGTCCCCACCCAGCCGGGGCCTGTTCCACAGGGCTGTGCTGCAGAGCGGTGCACCCAATGGGCCCTGGGCCACGGTGAGCATGGGAGAGGCCCGCCGCAGGGCCACACTACTGGCCCGCCTCGTAGGCTGTCCCCCAGGTGGGGCTGGTAGCAATGACACAGAGTTGGTTGCTTGCCTGCGGACACGACCAGCTCAGGACCTGGTGGATCACGAGTGGCATGTGCTGCCTCAGGAAAGCATCTTCCGCTTTTCTTTCGTGCCTGTAGTGGACGGAGACTTCCTCAGTGACACGCCCGAGGCCCTCATCAACACTGGAGACTTCCACGGCCTGCAGGTGACTAGTGGCTGGAGGGGGTGAAGCTGGTTCCTCTAGGCCTGTTCTCCCTCCCGCCCTCCCCCTGGGGACCCAGACATGAGAGCTTCTCAAGGCCCACTCCCAAAGGCCCAGGTTTCTCTTCCCTGAGGGCTTGATCCCAGGGTGGCCAGTGGGACAGAGGAAAGGAAATGTGGGTGTATTTTCTCCTTCTCTCCATCCCCAATCTTGTACTCTCTTCCTTCATGGTTCTGGGTCTGTAACTGTTCATCTCTCTGGCTCTGTCTGTCCATCTGTTTCTGTCTGCCTGTCTGTCTGTGTCTCCCCACCTCCTGTCCCCTCAGGTGCTGGTGGGTGTGGTGAAGGATGAGGGCTCCTATTTTCTGGTTTACGGGGCCCCAGGCTTCAGCAAAGACAACGAGTCTCTCATCAGCCGGGCCCAGTTCCTGGCCGGGGTGCGGGTCGGGGTCCCCCAGGCAAGTGACCTGGCTGCCGAGGCTGTGGTCCTGCATTACACAGACTGGCTGCACCCTGAGGACCCGGCACGCCTGAGGGAGGCCATGAATGATGTGGTGGGCGACCACAATGTCGTGTGCCCAGTGGCCCAGCTGGCTGGGCGACTGGCCGCCCAGGGTGCTCGGGTCTATGCCTACATCTTTGAACACCGTGCGTCCACACTCCCCTGGCCCCTCTGGATGGGGGTGCCCCACGGCTACGAGATCGAGTTCATCTTTGGGCTCCCTCTGGAACCCTCGCTAAACTACACCGTCGAGGAGAGAGCCTTTGCCCAGCGACTGATGAGATACTGGGCCAACTTCGCCCGCTCAGGGTCAGCAGTGCTGAGGGGAGGACGGCTTCAGGGAGCCAGGGAGGTGGGGGAGGGGGAGAAAGGGGGAAACAAGCAGAGACAGTAAGGGCCAGAGAGAGCAGAGAGGGGAAAGTTCCCAAAGGAGATAAAGGGGGAGAGAGAGAATGACAGGATAGGAGAGGAAAGGAGGAGGAAGGGAAGAGGAAGGAAAGCAGGGTGGCAGCTCTTGACAAGACAAGGACAGCAGCAGAGGGAGGCGAAGGAAAGAGCTGGACCATGAGAGACAGAGAGAGGAGTTACCATAGTAGTTCGGTGCGTCAACTGCAAAGCTGATCAATTGGACCAGTGGTGATTTTATTGGCTGTGACATGCGCCCCTGGGCACACGGAGAGTTTTACCTGTCTGAAGAAGGGGACAATAAATCCGGTATCACATGGGCGTTGTCAGAAGTAAATGTGATGTTTTGTAGAGATAGGACTGAGCCCCGTTACAGAGTAAGGGCTCAATAAATCATCAGTTTTTTTAAATGAGAGAAACAAAGACGATGATGGAGCAGAAAAACTGAGAGAAAGGGAGAGGAAACACAGAAAGGTAGGGCAGGAGGTATGGGAAGACTCCGATGTTGAGGGATACTGGAGAAGATAAGAGAAGGATTAAGCAGTGGGAGGGAGGGGATGGGGCGCCCCTTGGAGCGGAGAAGCCATGCAGTCTGGAAGCAGCCTGCCTCCTCCTCCTCTCTCTCCATTCCCCAGCCCCCAGGGCAGGGCAGGCTTGCCTGAGGCTGAGCCTTACCTTTCCTTCCGCAGGGACCCCAATGAACCCCAGGACCCCAAAGCCACGCAGTGGCCACCGTACACCGCGGGAGTGCAGCAGTACGTCAGCCTAAATCTGCGGCCGCTGGAGGTGAGGCGGGGTCTCCGCGCCCAGGCCTGCGCCTTCTGGAACGGCTTCCTACCCAAATTGCTCAGCGCCACCGGTACGCAGGGGCCAGCGGGCAGGGGCTTGGCGGAGGGGGAGGGGGGAAATGGGGCGCGGAGAGAGAAAGGGGAGTGGAAGCCGGCGGGGTGTAACCCCTCTCTTCTCCCCACCAGCCTCGGAGGCTCCCAGCACCTGCCCAGGCCCCGCCCACGGGGAGGCTGCCCCGAGGCCCAGGCCCGGCCTTTCCCTACCCCTCCTACTCCTCCTTCTCTCCCGGCTCCTGCAGCTGTGACCACGGCCTCTTACCCCTCCGGCCTCAGGGGACCCTCCTCTAAAGAGTGGTGGGACCATGGGAGAAGGGCACCACTCAGGGATCTCCGACCCAGTGCCCCTTCCCTCCTCAAACCGAGAGACTCAAACTGGACAGGGAGTGGGGAGGGGTGACCTACAACCCGTCTCAGGGACCCACACGCCTTTGTTGTTTAAATAGAAATGAAAAAGCCAATTTTCCTTTTTTATAAAATTATTCCTTAGGGCCTGAGCCTGGAGTTTGGGGGGAGAGGGAAAACCCGGGTTAGATAGGACCTCCCAGAGGGGCTATAACCAACCGTCAACCATTTCTGTCTCTTCTCTTTTCCCCATAAACCTACGGATGTTCCTTTTCTGATCCCTTCCGTCCCCTTGTCTTCCGGTCATTTTCTCCCCCTCCCTCCTCCCCTGGCCCCGCCCCTACCCTCATCCTCCCTCTGGACTTTCGTCTTTCGCATGTTCTCCTGATCCTTTTTCCACCATCCCACGTGGCCTCCTATTTTCTCCTTGAATCCTCCTGCACTCACGCTCCCACCCCTCGTGTCCGTTCCCCGACCTTCCCCGTGTCCTCCCCCCGACGCACCCACTTGCCGGGCGGCCTGGCCGCAGACACGCTGGACGAGGCGGAGCGCCAGTGGAAGGCCGAGTTCCACCGCTGGAGCTCCTACATGGTGCACTGGAAGAACCAGTTTGACCATTACAGCAAGCAGGATCGCTGTTCAGACCTGTGACGCAGGCGGGACCCCCACGCCCCGCCGCCCTGCCCGCCCCTCCCGGCCCACTAGCTGTATATACTATTTATCTAGGGGCTGGGATATAACAGAGGAGCCCTAGACCCTGCCCCCCCCCCGACTTTCCCCCTGGGTTCCCGGTCTTCTGCATGTCTCGGCCGAGCCCCCTCCCCCGCGGTGCCTTCGCCCCTCTGGGCTGCCAATAAACTGTTACAGCCACAGGCGTGTACGCGACTGGGAAGCGGGGGTTGGACGGAATGCCTAACCACGGGGCTGAGGGAATGGAAGGGTAGGCGCCGGAGCCCGCGGACTGGCAGACTCTGAGCCGCGACGCTGCGCGCCCGCCCCTGCGTGGCGGAACTCGCGCCTGCGCAGAAGGGAGGTGCGGGCTTGGCGGAGGGGCCCGCGGCGGTGCATTGTGGGAACCCCGCGGGTCGGCGGAGCCTCCACAGTGCCCTCCTTCAGCTGCTGCCTGGTTCCCAGCAAGAAAGTCGCCAGGTCCTGTGTGCCTGTTCTGTCCGCAGCTAGCCCAAGACCCAGGGCCAAGAGTAAGCGCTGGAGCCTGAGTTCTCCCTGGAGTTTGCTCTGCGCCGCCAGGACGCAGCATCTGCCTGGCCTCGGCAACCTCCGCTCCAGCCGACCGCCCTGGATCTACTGAAGGACGTCCACATGGGCCTTGCCCCACCCGGACGTGGCCCCGTTCGCCTGGCTGTCCTCTCGGGTCACTACCTCTACTATCACTACGGTTGCGACGGCCTGGACGACCGAGGCTGGGGCTGCGGATACCGCACTCTACAGACTCTGTGCTCCTGGCCAGAGGGCAGGCCCGCGGGCGTGCCCGGGCTTGTCGCCGTGCAGACTGCACTGGAGGACATGGGCGACAAACCTCCTGGGTTCCGGGGCTCCCGGAGCTGGATCGGCTGTGTAGAGGCCAGCCTCTGCCTCGACTACTTCGGAGGGCCCAAGGGGCGCCTATGCCATGTGCCCCGTGGAGCAGGGCTTCAGGGGGAACTGGAGAGGCTTTACTCCCACTTCGCAGGGGGCGGGGGTCCTGTAATGGTTGGGGGTGATGCAGATGCCCAGTCCAAGGCCTTGCTGGGGGTCTGCCTGGGGCCAGGCACCGAAGCCTACGTCCTGGTATTAGACCCTCACTGCTGGGGTCCTCCGAAAAACTCCAGTGAACTACAGGCTGCTGGGTGGGTGGGCTGGCGAGAGGTAAGCACAGCCTTTGACCCCAACTCCTTCTACAACCTGTGTTTGACCAGCCATAACTCGGAAAAGCAGCGGCAAGCCCTGAACTGAGGCAAAGATCCCAGAACTAAAACTGTCAGCTGTCCCGCCCCACCTCACCCCACCCGCACAGACACCTACCCATTCTCAAAAGCAGAGGCTTAGAAGCCTGGGGCCATTGGCGTCAATAAAGTGGCAAGACTCAGCTAACCACTGCCCCAGCCAATGTTTAGGAGGATCTGGGGACATAATATATATTCAGTCAGGAGTCACTGTGGAAGTGCTTTTATTGGCAGTAGGGCTGGACGTACAAAAAATTCTCAGAGCTGGGACAAGGCAGTCACAAGTATAGATGATACCAAGAGTGAGGAAAGTAGATGGCTCAAAAGAAATCCACGTCATCTGGAGCATCCAGGTCACGGTATTCCACAATGGCCCGTGGGTCTCCACGGACCATCCTGTGAGGTAAGAAAGAAGATGGGATGAGAGTTGGTCCCAGTCTGAAGAGGGCAAGAAAGTTTGGATATCTTAGCTCGTTCTTACCTGTTGCGAGGTTTCCCAGGATAACCTCCCTGGCCTCGGAAGGCATCATAGTTCCCTCGGCCAGCACCATAGGGGGCATGGGGATATGGAGGCCCTCCTGTGGGGACTGCAGGACGGACAGCACCAGCTATGAAAAAGATCAGTGTCGAGTTGAACATCTATGACCTCAACTACACCTGGGCTGTTTTCTTTCTCCCAGCCCCTCACAACCACCAAGCCCTTTCAAGTCCCTCCTGTACTTACCTCCATAGCCCAAGATGGGGGGCCGGGGTTGACCATAGGGCATCAGGCCCTGGGGAGTCTGGTGTGGGTAGGGGAGTCCCGGGGTCAGGCCTGGGGGGAGTACAACACGAATAGGGACATGAATTACTGCGGGGGGGGGGGGGGGGGAGGGGAGGTTTGCAAACAACTGACTTAGGAATATGGCCTGAGAGTGGAGCAGAAACTTTTTTCAGGGGAAAATAGGATATAGAAACAGGAGTCCTTGCATAGTCAAGGAAGATGGAAAGTGGCACACCCTCATGGATCATATCTTACTCTGGGCAGGGCCAGGTGGCTGAGCTGGCTTGATCTCAGGCAGAGCTGGGCGCTTGGCATCAGTGAGAAAGTTGTTAAAAAATGCCACCTCCTTCTTCACTTCCTCAATTTTCTCTGCATGTTTGTTGAAGATATGTTTGCGTACAAACTCAGGGCCCTGGGTGGAGAGGAGAGGGTCAGAATAGAGCAAGCAGTTCCCTAATTCCCCAGACCCCATCTGGAAGGATAATCACCTTCCCCTCCTACCAATCACAAATGAGCAGTATCCTGGAGGTAGATTCCTGGCTCCACCCACTCCTCCCACCCATCTCACACACAACTCTAACATCTCAGACCTTGAATTTCTTGCCACTGAGAGGGCAAAGCCACTTATCCTTGCCCAGTTCCTGGGTGTTAGAGGTGACAAACTTTTCCACTTCCTGCTCAGGGTCTTTGCGACCCATCTTCTGGGCCTCTTCCTCTGATAGAGATTCCCGCACACTCAGCAGTGGAGTCAGCTTTTCCTCAAATGTCTTCTGCCACTCTAGTACTGTGGTTTGGGAACAGAGACAGACAGCAGGTTGGAGAAGGGAGCCAGAAGCTTCAAGGAATAAGCAAGAAGGAGGGGACAGAGCACTGCTCCAGAGTAGAAAGGGAAGAAAGGGGAACCAAAGGGGACTCAGCCAGGGGACCTCACCTTCTCCATGACTGATGCGGTTGGGTGGCATGGGCCCCCGAACATGGATGATGCCACATCGGTTGGGCATTTCATCCTCATTGGGATACTCGCATGTGTTATAATAATCCAGGGAATGCACAATGCGCAAATAGAGGAGGAGTTTGTCCAAAACCTAAGAGAAATGAGAAGCCGTGAGTTCACCACTCTTGCCCCCTTACCGCTCCAAGCCAGGCTCTTGTTCATCCCACACTTTTCACTGGCACCTTGATCAGCTTCTCATCCCGTTCCACGTTGATCTCCGCTGGGTTCCCTTCCTTAGGAGGCTCCTCAGGCGGGGGGCCCCCACTGCTCCCCAGTAGCTCCTCCTCCTCAGCACTCACTTCCTCTATCAGGTAGTCAGTGATATTCTTCAAGATTGGGTTCTGAGAAGGCAGACTCTGGTTGGGAGGGAGAAGAGCGAGAAATGAGGCAGAGAAAGCCCCTCGGGGTAGGGAGCCTAGGAACCTCTTCTGAAAAGGCAGGTGATGGGGGAAGGAATTCAAGGCTCACATGGCCCGTTACTGCTGCCTCAGGATTTATCTTCATGTTTATGTTTGTTCTATCCTAACCCACAAATAATTATACCAGTCTGTTCTGCTGGAAGATAAAGGTGCTGCATAGAAAGGCCACAAGAAGGTGGGTATAAGGGGTCAATGCTACAGATCATGTAAGACCAGAGGTGCCCACAGCAGATAAGGGTATTAGCTGCTTTTTGAAAAAGTTATCTGGGGAGTCACTGACTGTTGGCAGAGGAGGTGTCCCAGGCTCGGAGGCCCAGAGCTGGGTCCTGTCATCCAGCGTATGGATCAGCTTGGCTGCCAGTTTGATGTCGTTGCGCACTATCTGCTTGTGTTGGGTAATGCCATTAATATTGCGGACACGACGGGTCAGGTCTCTATTTACGCCAGGACTCAACTCACACTCCCGGAGCTGCAAGAAACAGAAAGCTTACCCACACTTGCCCAAGAAGCAGCAACTCAAAGACTGGCCCTATGGAGAGCACCAGTGATTAAACTGTGAGCTCCCTGAGGACAGGGACCAGGTGTGGCCACGGTGATAGTCCCGGGACCTAGCCCAGAGACAACAGTACACAATTAGCGTGGACAGACTGAATGGATGAAACGGGGCAGAATGAATGAAGCAATTCATGAACAAAGGAATCAGAGGTGTGGAGAGCCACACCTTTTCTTCCTCAAAACAGTCCCATCCCAGCACTCACTCGGATATTCTGCAGGTTCCAGCAGATCTCTTTGATGTTAACACTGCGGTCAAACGTCACCCAGCCACGACGGAAAAACCTAAACAAGAAAGAAAACATCAGCATCATCCTGGGGTGGATGATGGCCATTAACCTTCCCCTGCACCTTATTTCCAAGGTATCCATGGTCACACTGCTCTCCATTCCTCACCTCCTCTCAGGCTGGGGCTCCGACAGTGCCACACGCATAAAGCCTGGATATCTTTTACAAAGCTGGAAAAGCAGAGGAAGAGAAACCTTTAGTGATTCAAAGGATTTACTCCTTTCTTCAATCCCCATGTCCTCAGAACCCTGAGGAACTGCCTTTGAGTCTTTCCTTGTACAAGGGAAAACCAACAAAGAACTTAGTAATAACAGCACTTGAAAGCAAATGGTGCAACCAGGACCAACCCTCAAAAGGCATTGGCCCGTGGGGAGGGGACCTCCCTATTAAAGAAATAGGGGTGTGTGTCATAAACAGTGCCCGATTATCTTCTCCCCACCTCGCACATCCCGACCCGACCCAAGGATGCAGCCTGAGTGTCATCGCTGCCCCCAGTGCCATTTTCCCCACTCACAGAAATGATCTCAGCCCGGGAGATGTTGGGTGCGATATTGCGCATGAAGAGAGAGCAAGTCTTATGCAGGGGCCGGGGTTTACATTCTGGCCCTGGAATATCCTTGGGCTTCTCCCTTTCCTCTTCCTTGGGCTTCTCCTTTTCCTTGAGTGCTTCTTCTATACAGGAAGTGGGGGGAGTTGATGAATTTTTATTGATTTTGGAGGGGAGGATAGAGAAGCTGTCAAACTCCCACCCCACCCCAACTGTGTCTCCCAAAAGGCCACCCTCCCGTGCATTTCACCAACCTCTCACTTCTCCCACTCCTGTTCAGTAGGAAGAGAATGGACTAGCAGCAGAAAATAAAACCTACCAGCCTCCTCCTTCTCCTCAGCTTGGCCACTCTCAGACTCTGACTCCGACTCGGACACGCTGCCTTCGTCAAAGCTGTCGTCACCACTGTGCTTCCTATTCCGCTTCTTGCTGCTCTGTGGGAGTCACGGCAAGAGGAGGTGAGCCGCCTGACCAGGGCCCTCGCCCTGACACTGACCGCCTGCGGGAGAGCCCCTACCTTTTTGGCTTCTTTCTCAGAGTCTTCTTTCTTCTCTTCTTTGTCCCCATCACCCTCAGATTTCTTAGTTTTGTCATCACTAGGACTGTCATTTTCAGCCTACAGGTAGACGCAGTCACTGGGATGTCCATCTCCCCAGCAATCTTTATCAGAGAGCACCTCCCACCCTCCACAGCTGAGCCCGGAAGTTCACCTCTCCCACATCCAATACACAATCCTCTAGTTCCAGCTCCTGGGGACCCCACCACCAAAACAGCTGTTCCCCTCCCCCCGATGATCACAGGCAGCACCCAGACCTGTTTGCCATCTTCCTTCTTGTCTTCCTTCTCATTGGCCTTGCGCTCTCCATCTACCAGGCCTGGCCCAGCCCGGCCTTCCTCTTTCTTGCTGGGCTCCCCAGGCTTTCCTGCCTGTTCTTCCTCTTCCTCCTGTTCCAGGATGCGTAGATCATTCTCTGTACCTCCTTCCATCTTAATCACAGCTACCAACAAAGGGAACAGAGGTTATAATCCAAGGGCCCTGGCCTTCAGTCTCTGGCTTTCTGTCAACCTACTTCTATTTCTCAACAAAGACCTTGGTCACCAGACACCCACTGCCCCTCCCAGTCTACACACCTGCATCCAGCATCTTGACAATGGCATCAGCTTTGTCTATGTCCAGGAGAAGATTATCAAACCAGCCACTCTCCATGAGGGACAGGAACACCCTCAGTCGGTTTTGCAGGGCCCCCCGGGCCTCCTGCCGACGCTTCCCCACCTCATCCGGGTGGTACTTAGACCGAAACCTGTAAAGTAGGGAGGGAAAAGACAAAATAGTCACTGGAGGCCAGGGCCAGGACATAGGGAGGGGCCCAGGAAAATCAGGGCTTAGCCCCCATCCTCACACCCACAAAAGGTCATAAAAGCAGAGAGACTGGGAAGAGAGGTGCACTAGAACCACCCAATACCCCTAAAGGAACCAGAGCTTATGCTCTGAGATGATCTGGGGGAGAGCCAGGAACTAAGAGCTCTGGATTTGGGAAGAGTAGTGACTATGGGGGGCGGGGGGAGGGAGTGGGGGCAGGAGGGACAGGGTTGGAGAGGCAAATTGATTGCCCTAAGTCTCTGGGAAACATTAACTTAAAAAAGTATAGTTTCCCAAAGCTTATGAGGAAGGCTAAGGAAACAGTAGGCCCCAAAGAACCTCCCTCTCCTTGCCAACCCCAAACTAGATATTAAAAGGACTGCTCCCACCAGCTCCCTCCATCCCTAGTTGGAAGACAGAGGGAAACCTGAAATGTACCAGACAGGAAAAGCCAAAAAAGGCAAGATACCTTTCTTCCCCCCTTGGGAAGATAAGCAGATGGTTAAGGGGACAGGGACAGACCACCAAAGGAGAACCTGAAATGCCCTTATAACCTCAGGTACTGCCCACAGGGAGAGCAAGAGGAGAGGGGCGGGGTGTTAGGGAGGAGCATGAAAAGAAAACATTTAAAATAGGACCTTAGGGGAAAAAACAGGAAATTAGGAGATGAGAAAAAGGAGAAAGTGTGAGAAAGTCCCAGATAGCAAAAACAAAGGGAAAAACTGAAGACCAGACAAGAGAAACTGGGAGGGAAGGGGGGTGGAAAACAGAGGAAGGAAGTGTTAGGCAGGGAGCAAGAACAGAGACAGGGAGAGAAAGGTACATGAGAGTAAGACAGAGAGAAAAAAGAAAGGAGGCAGTGAAAGACAGGACAGAACCGCAAGTTGAGCATAAGAGGAAAGGAAAGCCGCAGGCATCACCTCCAGGATCTTTACCTTGGCCGCTTGGTCAAACAGAGCTCAAGATTTAACTAGCGTGCCCAGGGCCCATGCTGGCAGGTGGGCCACCGGCTGGCTCCTGGCTGGGGTGTCCCGGCCGGACGCCCCCCCCGCGGGACTCCGCGGTGGGGGCCCTGACTGACTAGCTGCCTGAGCGATCACATTCAGCTAAGCTGCTGCATTGTGCACAGCAGTGCCCTGCCTGTCTGCCTGGCCGGGGCAGCGCTGCTCAGCCCAGGGGCTCATGTATGGTCTGGGTATGGTGGGGGTGGAGGTGGGTTTGCTCCGAGCTCCGTCGATGAGCGGGTGTAGTTCCCAGTTCTGGCTCTTTTCAAGGAGGAGGAGCAGAAAGAGGATGAGGAGGAGGAGGAGGAGCAGGAAGGGGGGAAAAGATGGTTGATTAAAATTAAAACATCCACAAAAAAAAACAAAAGAAAAAAGATTAAAATTCTTTTTCTGTCAAATGACCCTGAGATCTTTGCTTTTCTTGTCTGAATTCACTCGTTGCTTTTGGGAGGATGCCATAGCCACACAGGGTCCCGGCGATCAGGGATGACAATGACCCAAATCCGGCAAATGGGAAGCAGTCTGTCTGCTGCCCCCAGGGAACAGGTGGCTCTGGCCAGGTGCCTGGAGGTGTCCCACTGACTGAGGACAGTGGGGAAGGGAGATGGGTAGGGGGCTGTGGCAGACGTTGAAGTGAGGAGGAGAATCCATCAGCCAATGCTGTTGTACTTCCCATCCCCCACCCCCCAGGAAGTTCTGGATTGGGGAAAATGGGAAAAGGACAGGGCTGCAGGCTCCACTGGCGGGGCCAGGGGAAACATGCTAGGAAACAGATAACAGGAAAGTAGGGGCACTCACCACTCCTCATCCTTATGAGCCAAGAAGAAATCCTGCATCTGCTGCCTTCGAAAATCCAGCTTGTAGTCATTATAGCGCTTAACTGCCTCTGTCTCATCCACAGAGTCATCCAATGATAGGAGAAACTCCTTAAAGGTCTTCATCACGGGTGGTGGCACACCCAAGTCAATCTCTGCGATGCTGCCCAGCCTGAGGGGGGCCCGGTCAGGAAGTCTTGGTTGTGGGGGAAGAGGGTGGGGGGATGGGGGGGCCAAGGTAGCCAGCTGCCCCCTTTCTTTGCCCACATGGACATCACCCCAGGCACCACCTGCTACCACCCCAACAGGCACTCCTGTGTGCCTAACTCACTTCCTGCCAGTCTTCAGCAACCCCAATCCATCCCAAGCCCACCAACTCCCTTCTCCGAAAAACCCTAGAACCCCAGGTCTTTACCTGGCCTGGATAGGTAGAACATGATGCTGCATGATGTGGACGTCTGGGTGGCCCCAGGGCTGAGGGGGGCCATAAGTTGGGCCCCCACCCCCCCCAGCATAAGGCATCTCATAGCCACTGTGGTATGGGTCAGAGCTGTGCTCATCCCTGAGGGTAGGGGACACAAAAGTCAGACAGAGGAGAGAATCATCTCTCCTGAACACGGAGGACGGAACAGACGGAGGGGGGCATATGGAAAGTGATCTCTCACCCAAAGGTTTAAAGGGACAAAAAAAAAAAATGGGTTTATAGGAAGTTTGAGAAAAGGAAATTTCTCAGCAGAAATGAGGTAAGACAGAAAAACTGTTGCCATCTCACCAATCTCGCCTCATGCGCTTCTGCGGGGGGCTGAGCTCATGCCGGGGAGGAGAGAAGCGCTCCCGCCTATTCCGGTCATAGTCACGATATTCACCCCGACTGCGGCGCTCCCGACCACGGTCCCACTCTCTGGAGATAAGAACAAGTTCCAGTAAATAAGACACACGTGGCTATCCCAACGTCACACTCCTGGACAGGCCCTTTAGCCTGTGACTAAAAGGATAAAAGCCTAAAATTATAAAACTATTCTCTAAACAGAAGAAGACTCATGGCTACTTCCATCATTTCAGCCATTACTCACAAACTGATGGCTCTCAACTCTGCTTCCTCCAGCCTGGCCTTTTTCCTGAGCACTAAGACCATTAACAATCCCCTACTAGACGGTCACTGTCACCTCAAATTCAACATGTCAGAATTTGACCTATAATTTCCATCACGATGGGCCCAATTTGCTTTCCTCCTCCTGTTTCCCATGCTCAGTATATCAATGTATCACCATGTATCCAGTTATCAAGTGTCATCCTCACTACTATTTTGTTATTGGCTTGTTAATCCTCTGCCTCAAAGCCTATCAAAGCTGCCCTCTTTGTCATGCCCCGGTCATTTCTCCTAAGTGCAACACTGGTTCTGCTTACCCACCTCTGGTCTCTTTGCCCTTCTCTATCGTCAAATGATCTTTCTCAAACACAAATCTGATCATGCCATGCCCCTGCTTAAATACCAACGCATAACACTGTTCAAAATCTTGGTTCCTGGCTGTCATTCCAGGTTCTCTACCAGTCACCAGCCGCACCCATCCCCATCTCAAAATTTTTTAAATCCGTTGCTCTAACCTAGTGGCTTTTCAAACTTTTGTGTCTTAGGATCCCCTTATATTCTTAAAAATTATAGAAGATTAAAGCGTTTTTGCTTATGTGGGTACATCTATCAATACTTACTGTATTCAAAATAAGAACAGAAAAAAATACCGATTTATTTTGAAGTTGTATATTAACGTAAATTACCCCTTTTTATGAAAAATGGCTATTTTCCAAAAATATTTTAATGAGAAAAGTGGCCCTGTTTTTACAGTTTACAATTTTATTTTTCAAGGTCTGGCTTAACAGAGACAGCTGGATTCTCATATTTGCTTTTATAGTCAATCTGTTCTGATATGTTGTTTGGCTAAAAAATATGAAGAAAATCTGGCCTCACATTGGTATGTAGTTGGGAATACTTTACGGGAATACTTTAATAGCATTTTCAGATAACTGAGAATATTCTTTGATACCAACCAAAACTTGAGAAGAGGTAGTTTCTGAAAGGCTGGTTGCACCATTGAATCCGAAACGTATCAAGGAACATTCTGTACTCTGCTACATTAAAATCCATTGCTCTGTTTTACTCTTTGAATGGATCTCGACACATCCGATCACATAATATCAATCATTCATTAGTAGTACTACCACTCTCCTCAGAAAAGTCTTTAAGTAGTGGGCAGCTGTCAAGCTCACATTGGTAGATAATAAGTTTTCCAAAATTTGGTTTTCACTAAAAAGTTCCACTTCGTCATTGGCAACAAAACTGACAATTTTCCTTGAAGTGACAGGTTCTCTAGTTTGTTTTCAAAAAAACGTCTGCCAAACTTAAAAAAAAAAGTCACAGGATATAAAGTATAGCACAGGGAATATAGTTAATATTGTAATAACTATGTACAGTGTCAGTTGGGTAATATACTTATTGGGGTTATCACTTTATGAGATATATAAATATGTTTTGTGTTTATATATCTATGTTGTTTTGTATACCTGAAACGAATAAAATTTTTAAAAAAAGATAAAGAAAAAGTCTGCCAAGTACCCAAATAGGAACAACTGTTCTAACAGTCTTTCATTCAGGTTTAAAACAAACAAAAAAAAAGGCATCTCACATACCCACACACACACAAAAAAAAATACAAAAAAATACCGTTATTCAGCTCACTTCTCAATCCCACAAATACTCTTCCCAAGATAACCACTGTACTCCTATATGCAGAAGTGCTTTATGCATAATTTCCATTTGTCATGTGTATTAAAAAGATGTATATTCAAGAATCCAATTTAATAAAAATGTAAAGTTTTATTGCTTCATCGAGGACATTAAGTGAAACTAGCTTTTTTTTCCCTCCCTATTTGGTGCCACTGCCTTGATTTGTGCTAAGACTCCAGCAGTTTTACCCATCATTGCTATAGAACCATCAGTGCAAACGTCAATACTTAGTGTTGCTATAAGAAATAATTGTAACCTCACATACCCCCTAGGTCTGTGGACCACATTCTGAGAACCACTACTCATAAAAACTAGAATATGTACTCTTTTCTGCGCATGTTATATCCACAGCTCAAAGCTGTTCACACCACTTGTGTCTAGGGAATTCCCACTCATCATTCCAAGTCACGCTATGCATCGCTTTCCTGTAGCTCTCCCCAGCACACCACTCCTCTCCTCCCTTAAAAGATCTGTTCTCTCAATGCTTCCCATCTTTATGATCTCTCACATACTCATTGGCAGCATACACCCCAGGCTATTTTGCCCCCCCAGACCATAGGCTCCTCAAGGGCAGTAAGTACATCTTACCCATCTCTAGAATTCAGAAAAACACCTTTGCTTTTTTCTTAGAAAATACCAAGGAAAACAAAGTGCCACAGTCTCCACAATGAAGAGATACATTGACTTACAGACTGAACGATTCACTAAATTCATTTTTCAAAACCATAATGAACGAATAAATGCTATCACAATAAGTCACCGCAAACTTCTTTTTTGATAATCTGTTTCCTAATCAAGTCAATGCCAAGTGCTCACTGATTAGGTATTTGTGACACCCCTTATATTAAAAAATCTTAAACTTGATTACTTTATTTGAAACCACATCAGATGTTTCTTAATGGAAACAATATAACTATAAATTAACTCAAGAATATCCCAGAAAGTTAATCACTAGCAGAATCAAACCTAATCCCATCACTGTCAAACCCAACCATTATGGCCACAATGTATACCGTCCACAGAACTTTCTGATTTTAGGCAAGACAAATTACAAGAAATTTAATCATATTCTGCCAGGGGACTGGTCTGACAACCTCTCCAGTCAAGTCAATTCTATAATACTACTTTTTCTGAATCAAACTTTTTGAGGTATCATTTACAAACAATAAAGTGCACACATTTTAAGAACATTTCTAAATGCTGCTTGTCTACACGCTATCTTTCTTAGCTCTATTGCTTTGATCTTCCAGATATTTCAAAAATCTTTGGCAAACAGGTTGAATGAACCACATAAAAGTCAAGTAGGAGCGATTTCAGATGGTTCGCCTTAATAAAACTGTAAGTGAAATGCAATGAGGGTGGAGTGCTACAGAATGAGACCGGGGACAAAGATGAGGCAAAGTGTCTCACCGGTCATTCCAATCGTCCCCTCGACGTCTTTCATCTCTTTCCCGCGAACGGTCATAGTCGCTGCGCTCTCTTCTAAACTTGTCCCTGCGCCTTCGATCGTACTCGTCATCACTGTCACCCATGGCGCGGTCTGAGGAGGCCTACAGCCCAGACGGGGTGATTGAACAATGACGAGAGGAGTACAAGGATCGCCCCTCTGAAACAGCACACCCGCCTCCCCTCGCAAAGGCCAGTCATCCGCTATCCCCGCCATCCTAAGCCCTCTTCCCCGGCAGGTGGTCGGCCCAGACACTCCACTCGCCCCCAGGAGTCCCCCGCCCACCCCAGTCGGCCAGGGCGCGTCTCCCCCCCGCCCGCCCGCCCGCGCGGGTGAGCTCCAGGCTCCTCCCCTCCCCCACCTGGGAGGGGTCGCGGCCGTTAGTGTCGCGCTAGAGCGGCCTGGGTTCTCTGGGCGACCTGGGCCCGCCCCTTGCCTCGGGCACGCGATGAGAACCGCGTAGAGCGTGAGACGGAGATGCAGGGCTCTCAGCTACCTGGCCAACGAAATGCAAAGAAAGTGGGATAGCGGAGGATGGGCTGTGGGCGCGCGCCTCTCGCGCTGCGCCTGCGTCACTCGCGGAAGGGCTCTTCCAACCACAAACTATTCCTTGAGCGGCCCTAACTAGAACTAAACCAAAGAGGGAAAGGCCGGCAGCACCGGAGGATGATGGGAAGGGACAGGGACCCGCAAGTCTCGCGGCCTTTAGGGACGAGAAATGCGCCACCGAGAGTAACTACGGAGGCCGGAAAGGACCAGGCGCAGCCTGAGGCGGGCGGTGGAGTCATCTAAGAGCGAAGAAGAACTTCTTCCGGCGGAGGTCGAAGGTCGCACTTCCCCGGAAGTGTCCGGTTCTGAACCGGTTCGCATCTTGCTGTTGTTCCCCACCACCTTGCTCCGGGCTCCTCCGGACCTCAACCGGGGCCGTTCCCCCCTCTCATCTCGCAGGGCAGGGGCTTGGGGAATGCGGGGTTTAGCGGGATAGAGGAACCATTTTAAAGTATTTCCCACCATTTTGTGCTCCCACCGGAGATCAGTCTTTATTGGTGCCTCCGTATGTGCTGCCTGCAAAACCCATTGTTCCTGCTCTAATGCTGCAAAGGGGGCTCCTCTTGTAGGCAAAACTGGCAGATCTCAGCCTCATCCCCAACCAGTACTTTGATGAGATACGCAGTGGGTTGAGGTCTTGATAAACAGGCAGTATCTGGTTTGCCCCAGATTAAATGCAGCGCCACCCCAGGTATAACACCAAGTCCTTGTTCAGTGAGTTGAGTATGAAGGCGTCCTAGGAAATGCTGCCTCCCTGGAGCATGCTGCTGCCTCGCTCCCAGCACTGAGAGGAGGGGTGTCATTATACCAAACTACATTGAAGAGTATACAGTCATTCCTTGGTCTCTGCAGGGATTTGGTTCCAGGATGCCTGGGGATACCAAATCCGTGGATGCCCAAATCACATATAAATGGTGTAGTATTTATATACGTACATATTTATATACGTATATCCTGTATGCTTCAAATCATCTCTGTGTTACTTATAATAAATACCTAATACAACGTAAGTGCTATACTGTACTGTTTAGGGAATAATGACAAGGAAAAAAATCTGTACCATGTTCAGTACCAAGTGCAACCATGGTAGGCCTAACTACACAGTACACGTAAGACAGATGTAACTTTTTTCCTGAGTATTTTCTATCCTCGATTGATTGAACCCAGGATAGAGAACCAACTGTACTAGAGTTGCAAATAATTGGACCAGGGCTAAGAAGACCCAGGTTCTGCCACTTGGGAACCATGCAATCTGGGGAAGTCACTTCTCAGTTAAAAATACAGTCACAACAGGTATGCTTGTGTTGACTGCTGTGAGAATCAGATGAGACAATAATAGACTCAAAAGTGTTTTGTAAACTCTTGGGAGATTATTATTTCATGATTAGAGGAAGAGAAAACAGCATTTAGTGACAAAGTTGTAAAGGTAGATGTCAGGGAAGGTGGTCGATGAGAAGGAAGAACGCAGCAGTTGCTTCTGGGAAGACTCAGCAGTCAGTGGTGACGGTGGCTGAGAGCTCCTGGATGCGCCAGGCGCTACAGGCCTTGCACAAGATGTGCCCATCCAGCGGATAACAGCCCTGACACTCACCCTCAGAGGAGAGCAGCAGCCCACACTCCTATTAGGAAAAAAGCAACAGCTTTCCATCAGGCCCAAACCCCTGGTTTCTACCATACCCAATATCCCCAGACCCCAATAACCCCAATAACCCCTTGCCCAGACCCCCTGACCTCGCACTTGTAACAGCCGATGTGAAAACTGCGATCCAGAGCAACAATTCGCACGGTCTCCTCCTGACCTGGCTCAGGCATGATGGCCCCACCACACACTGAGCATCGTGGAGCGAACTTCCTGGTGTAGAAGGGAACCAAGGAGGGTGTCAAGCCCCAGGTGTGGAGGGGACTGACGGTAGAGCCCAGAGAAGATGAGATGCGGAAGGGAACAGAAGAGCCCAGAGGTATGGTCTTGGATTTGGGGGAAGAGTGATGTTAACGAGAACAAGGCATGGCAAGGGTGAGAAACAGGAGAGGCTGGTACTGGGACAGGAAGAAGAAATGAGGAAGACAGGAAAGGCCAGACATCCTGAGCCAAAGGTGGGGGACCCAGCCTGACCTGTGGAAGTCCTCAATGCAGTGGATCTGGCTGGTGGCATCCACCGTGAAAGGGATGCCATCGAGGCCACGATGGCACACCACACAAGTGAAGCAGCCAGGGTGATAGGCCTTCCCCATAGCCCGCAGGATCCGGTCCAGGATAGGCTGAGAACATGTGGAGCACTTCTCCAAGGTGGCCTGTTGGGAAGGAGGTCAGAAAGGTCGGGGGCTGGGGAGGCCCACAGCAGCCCTACAGGCATCCTGCCACCCCACCCATCTGTTTATGGAGCCCCCTGCATATGATTTAGTGAAAGGTGGCCTTGTGCAGATCTGAGTGCAAATTCCAGCACTGCAGCTTCCTGAACAAGTTATTTGACTTCTCTGAGCTTCAATTTCCTTCAGTAGTAATATCTGCCTCACAGCATGTTGTGGGAATTTAACACTCTTTTAACTCCAAACTAAAAGCCTCACATTTGTAAGGGGCTGTTGTCCTTCCCCCAGCAGCCGGTGTTTAGCTACCTAATTCCTCCCTTCTTGTTTTAGTCCCCCAACTTTGAGCGCTCTTCCTCTTTGGGATTTGGACATCTTTCCCACCTTAGATGGAAGCCCCTTGCCTCCTCTGCTGATTCCAGCCTCCAGCCCCACCCACTCACCACATAGCAGCTCTCACAATATGCCCTCCTCTCCACGGCATAGAAATGTTGGCCCCGAAGCTGGGCCTGGCACGTAGAACACACAAAGCAGCTAACATGAAAGATGCGGTCCAGGGCCACAACCCCGGCCCCATCCCCAACC
Source organism: Rhinolophus ferrumequinum (assembly GCF_004115265.2). NCBI lineage: Eukaryota > Metazoa > Chordata > Mammalia > Chiroptera > Rhinolophidae > Rhinolophus > Rhinolophus ferrumequinum. The sequence goes on along the minus strand of NC_046290.1, from coordinate 91,078,782 downwards.
ACATCTTCTCCGCAGCCACCACACCGGCCTGGGGACAGGGAGGGACAGGGTCAACCTGCATAGGCCAGGAAGCCAGGTCTGCTATCCCTCTGTCTCTCCAGCCCCCCACCCTTTCCACCCACCCTCAGACTTAGCTCACCAAAGTACTCCCCACTGGGCGGGTGGCTCATGTCGTGCACCAGCTTCTTGGTCAGCCTCTCGAGCTCCTCCTCGGGAGGCTGGCTCAGGGAGACCTGGGAGATGAGAATCAGAGGTTCAGCCCTACCTCTAGCTCTCGATGCTGTCAAAACACCTGAGGGTGACCAGGCAATTCCACCCAAAAAAGCTCTCGCTGAAGAACATGTCATCCCAGGGCCCAGGGACATGTCTCGAGCTAGTGTGCCACTCCAGCCCCCTACCTCCTACTTTTCCTGACCTGCCCCACATCCCCAGAGGGGTCCAGAGCTCTGGCACCCCAGACATCTGACAACCAGGCCTTAAATATCACTCCCATCCCACCCAATCAGTGTCCAATTGTCTGTGAGGACCCCAAATCTCAGTGCCTGGGGCTTACCTGGGGCCCATACCTGCCTCCTCTTCCTCCTCCTGCAGGGATGGAGACCCCAGCAGCCTCCTCTTTACCCCCGGGCCCTGGCTCTCGGTGGCTCCTATAGCCAGCCCCCCAGACTTCACTTCGGCCTGGGAGAGGAAAGTGGGGGCCCAGAAGGGGCCCAGAGGCCTGAGAGGCCCCCCGCCTGGGGGGGCCACAGCCTCTCACTGGTTGTGCCACCTTCACTTGCACAGGGAAGGCAGGGCCAGCGGGAGTGCTGGCTGTAGCATAGGAGGCTGGAGTGGGGCCCCCATAGGGGGACACTGGGAGCAGTGGGGGAGGAACACCACCTCCATTTGACTTCAGGGAGCCCAAGCCAGGGCGGTAGGCAGGGGGCTGAGGGGGCTCGTAAGCCTGGGGAGAAATGCAGAGGAAAAGGAGTGAGGTGGCCCATTACAGGACACACACCTGTGAACACCCCAGCCCCACCCCATGTGTGTGGCCACCAGGTAAGGGCTGGTTTCTGACAAAGGCCCACCCTGGAGAAGCTGACAACCCAGAAGTTCTGGTGGCCCAGCTCCTTCCATGCTGGTGTGTGGCATCACTTACACAGAGGGGGAGGTGAAGTGGGAGTAGGCTGAGTGGACAGAGAAGGGACAGGGCTAAGAAAAGGGGGGCAGGGGCAGGACAGGGGGGTCACCTGCCGGTCAGGCCTCCGAGGAGCATGACCACGACCCCCATCCAGCTCAGCCAGCATGCTAGTCAGAGAATCTATCTCAGCATCCAGACTTCCTGGGCGCTGGCCCCCCCTGTCTGGGGGGGGGCCCTAGGGATAGAGCAAAAGCAGGGAGAATGCAAATCACATGGCCTCCTCTCCCGCCCTGAATGCCCCCCAACCCCCCAATCCCAGTTCTCACCTGCGAACGCTGGGGTGTTCCATGGCAACCCACCCAGGCTGGCCCCAGATCCTCGGGCCCCCCAGGGACCTGGTAACACTGCTCAGATGGGAGGGGGCAAAAATTGACCCTGGGGTGGGGCTGAAGTGCTGGGGTGAGGGAAGAGAGTGAAGGTGGGGATGGGGAAGGAGACAAGGGTGACACTTGTGGAGGACCCTCTCAGGTCCTTTTCTCCCCTTCCCCCCAGATCCTGGGGTCTGAGAATGTGGCAGGAGGCAGGGAGGGCCGAGAAAGGGCAGGGGCAGCTGATTTCCAGCCTGGCTTCGGGGAAGGGGCGGCAGGGGAAAGCTCGGCGGGAGGCAGGGGCCCGCTGGCGGGTGGCTTCCTCCATCGCACAGGGGTTGCCTTACCTGCTCCGTGAGCTGGCGGCGGCCCCAGGGCGCCTCGGGGGAGAGCTCGCCCCAGAGAGGCTCTGGCGGGCTCTGGCTGCTTCGGGGGGAGCCAGGTGGGCCCCGACATGGCCTAGAATGGGCGTCTCCAGACAGCGCGTTCAGGGTCCCACGGAGCCCGAAGCCTCTGGACTTGACCCTTTCTTCGGTCGCTCACCTCGTTTGGGACTCCAGGAAAGAAACTTTTTCTGGCTTTTTTTCCCCTTCCTCCCTAATTTGGGGGACGGCCACGCCCCCGTGACGTCACCGCATTCCTGGGGGAGGGTCACGTGGCCCCCTAGGCCCTAAACCGCGTTCTTCCCCGGAGTCGGCCCCCTCCTGCCCAACAAGGAGGGCTTTCCACGGGAGCCCGTCTGAGGGGCCGTGGGCAGCTTCCATTTCCACGAGTCCCCCCAGGTCCGCTCCCCAAGTCCTGCACGTGGCCACCTCGCCTCTGGGACATTCCAGTGCTCCTCTTTCCCAGGTTCCCCTTATACAGATGTCTCCCTTTTCCAGTCCCACCTATCCCATCAGTAGTGTTCAGCCAGCAGTAGTGTTTTGGTCGTTTATTGACATTCAGCAGTTAGAAAAATAAAACAACAAAAACGTCACAACCTCACTGGTCAGTGAGTCTGTTGGGCAAAGGGAGACTGAGGTAGCCTAGACTCACAAGCGGAGACCCAGCCCCCATGAAGGCACCAATTAAGGGAGGGAGGGGGCAGGGCTGACTCCCTCTCCTTTGTGGCAGGGATAGCTTCCCAGCATTAGTGCACCAGGACCCCTCTCCCAAAGACAGAGAGATGCCCCAGCCCAGGATCCCCTAATACCTCTACCTGGCTCTGTGTCCCACATGCAGGGCAGGCCCAAGGTGGCCCTTCCCCTCCTCATCCACTAATCAAAGTGGGCCACCAGACCTGGACACTCCACTTCAGGAATGGAGCATCAGAGATCAGTGCAAGTGACAGGGGTGACACCATGAATGAGCAGTGTGGGACCCAGATCTCGGCTCAGAATCTCCAGAAGTGCCAGGTAGCGAGGGTAGCGCGCAGGATCAGCAGGTGGCCGAGGCAGGTATAGGAAGGTGAGGGCAGTGGTGGGCCCCTCCCTGCCATCCCCACTCTCAGGCCCCCCAGGCACTCCTCCTCTGCCTCGCCCCTGCTGGGCCCGAACCAGGGCGTTGGCGCTGCATGCCAGGGCCTCTGCCTCAGCGTCTCCTCGCCTGCCGTTCACAAAGTCCCCTTCCTCCTCCTCCTCAGGCTCTCCGGAACCAGCCCCATCGCCCCACACCACCTCCTGCACCTCAGCCCGGATCCTCAACTGGCTCAGCAGGGCTCGGAGTCGCCCCTCGGCCGCCCCTGGGGCCTCTCGAGGCCCCAGGCACAAGAAGATCCGTAGCCTGGCACTGTGCCAAGCAGGCACCATGCCCAAGATGGTTGCCATCTGCAGCAGGAAGAGACCGCAGACGTCCACATAGCCAGGCCCACCCCGGGGCCGCAGAAGGTTGAGGGGCCACACATCCACGTGATGGGGCTGAGAGGTGCCCCCAGACGCCCGGCTTAGCCGCTCAGGGGGCAGGGCCCCACAGGCTCTCGCCAGAACCACGTTCTTGTTCATCTTGAGGGCGTCCGCTACCGTGGCCACGTAGTCCTGGGGACTGAGAGCCCGGGGACTCCCAGGAGCCCGGGGTGGAGGGAACAGGGTGCTCAGGGCTGGGGACCCACCCTCCTGGGTGCCATCAGCAGGCTCAGAGAAAGCCGGGTCTGTCAGGAAGTGGTCCTGAGGTGCAGCATCATCGTAGAAACCCAGGACCAACGTGTTCGGCTTCATGCCACCTGGGGACAGAGAAGGGGAGGTGGGAAGGAACCGACAGGAATCAGACTCACCAGCTGAGTTTTCACCATGCGATACACATCCACTCGTACACACTGATGGCAACATTGGATATGACATTCATTCCACTGTGCTTGGGCTCTTAGGACAACATTATGCATGTTTGCATGATGACTTTTAGTTTTCCCACATTTGCATGCATTTATTTGACTTATCTCCATGACTAATCTTCCCTGTTTAAATAGGCAAAGCAAGTTCACCTTAAGATTCTTTTAACTAATGAGCACTTTTGGTGGCAGTAGGATGCCTTCAATCCAAGCTTCTAGCAGCACATCTTTTTCATGATGGGAGTCTGACTCCACTGGGTAGACCAGACCCCCTAATTAGTCAAGCTCATGGCCTCAATATCCAGGGAAACAGCACCCAGACCTTGCTGGGGGAGGATGAGAACTCAGGGCCGGGGCTGTGCAATCTCTTTCCCTAATGACGGCATGTCCAAAGCACGACGCCCAGAGATCAGACAGCTAACATCTATCTGCACACTAACCAGGGGCCACGTCCTATTGAAAGCACTTCATGTTTTAACTCATCTGATCCTTGAAGCAACACCATGAGGTAGGGACTATTTACTCACTCCCTTTTACAGATAAGGAAACTGAGGCCCAGAGCAGTGAAGTCACCTGCCCAAAGGCTCATGGATGGTAAATACTGGGGCGGCAGGTGAACACAATGTACCCAGCACTCCAGCCCATTCTCTGAGCCTCTGAGTTTGTATGTGTACCAATCACAACGCCCCAAGTCCCTGCCAACAGTTCCTGGTTTTTAAGTTTTTGAACAACCAATATGGAATTGGATAATTTCTCCACCCCCTCAAGAGGGGAGACTATGGAGGAAGACTCTGAGACCTCTCCTTAGACCCTTTCTCTTGAAACAAATGGGTTACCAGGAGAATTTACTATTTAAAGGAAATCTCTTTCCTTTTATTTGAATCATTTTCCACAGAATAAATTGCATGAAAGTAGTGGTCTCTTGGCATAGGTTTCCCCACAAAATGTGGGGCTGTGGAGAGACCAGGCCCTCAGCTGCTCCAGGGTCTATCTCATAATGCTTGACAACATCCAAAAACACCTTGGAACTCTAGCTGTTCTTGCAAATTAAACTAATCACACCCCCTCCTGAGCATTTTCCAGGGTTCTCATTTACACCAAATAGGGCAATGTCCAACACTTGATCTTTACCCTGATTCTAAGTGGAGAAGGAAGCATACACTCAGAGAGAGGGCAGACACCTGTACCGGGATTAAGAAAGAAGGAGGTGGCTGAGCAAAGATTTGGAGGAAGCTGGGGTGCAAGACCGGAGGCCTCAGCACTAAGACAGTCACAAAGCTGGGCATCTTCCATTCCACCCAAAAGCATCAGCCTCATACACCCTCTGCATCTCTGCGGTCTCTGGGGGCCATGTTACACCACTCCCTACTTCTCAGCCCCTTTCAAGGCCCAGCTGAAAGATCATCTCATCACAATACTTTTGCTGGCTATATCAGTGCATAGTGGTCTTCCTTTCTCGGAACTTGAGTGGTTAGAAACCATCTGTCACAGATTTGATGGGGCGGCCCCTGGCCTCAAATAATTCTCCCATTATCCCCAGAAATACAACATACTCTTTGGAATCTGTGCCCCAATTTTTGGATCAGAAAAAAATAAGTGTCACCCCATCTCTAGTCCTTAAACATCTCTTCCGAGACCTGACCACACACTGTTATCTTTGAGTGCTATGTCTTATCTGCACTAAACTGAGGGTTTGGAGTTTGTAATCTGCGGTCTAGTCTCTTGGGTGGTGGTGGGGTCACGGGTATAGCAGAGACTGACAAGAGCCACAAAGGAGGCAGAGGGGACCCAGAGAGGAGCAGCTTACCAAGACCCGAGATCCGCAGCAGATGCTGAGCCCCCTGACGCACAGAGGGTGAGAGGGTGAGGTCCACGAAGGCTTTCACTTGGGCCCGGTCCACGAGGCTCAGCCATGCCCCATACTGTGGCTGCACAGGGTCTGAGGGCAGGCAATCTGCAGAGAAGGAAAGCAGCAAATATGGGCCAAACTCATGGACTTTGTCCTAGAGTCCAAATCCCCAATGGGCAGAAGAAAAAGGTCTGGGAGGACTGTGTGCTGGTTGTTTAAGGTTCATCTGGGAAGAAGCATGAATCCTCTGGGACATAAAGAACACCAAGAGCTTCTGAGACCGACAGGGAAAGGAGGAATGGAGGGCAACTCACCAAGGTCTCCCAGGGTGACATGACCCAGCACATAGAGGCCCCCCTTCTTGAGCTGGTTGGCCAACCTCAGCAGGGGCAGGGCACCCCGGGGGTTCCCCACCAGCAGCAGCAGCTGGGGCCGCCAGAACTTCACGTGCTCCTTCCGGACGTCCAGCCGGAGCAGGTATTTACGCACCTGGGGACAGGGTAAGGTGGTGGGGAGGAAGGGCTTAAGTGGGCAGTCCCCACTCAACACATCTCAGACAGGAACCCTAACTCTAGCCAAGAGAAAAAGAGGCCTCCTTGTAGGGTAGGTTTTCCCAGACTGCCTCCTCCCCTTCCCACCCTCCTCCAAGCTCCCCTGACCTGGTGGAAAAGCAAGGCCTGGCTGACATAGCCCCAGCTGCTGGGGCCGCCTCGAGCAGTGAGCAGGGCAGAAAGCAGGCCCATGAGCAGCAAGGAGCCGCCAGCAGCCCCGGGGCTGATGAGAAACATCATGAGCAGGCAGGAGGCCACCCCCAGCAAGCAGGTGTGCCAGGAGAACAGACTGAAGGTGGGGCTGTAGGTAGACAGAAGGAAGGACACTCAGGACCGGCTGAACACTAGGCCACCCCACTCCAATCCCAGCCTCCCCACCTTGGTCTGAGTTCCTCCCATTCCTCCCTCTTTTTCTGGGGACATGGGCATCTTATTCTCTCACCGGAAGTTGGGGGCTGAGGCCCACTCCAGGCTCAGGCAGGACAGGTCCACCGCAGCATAGGCCACCAAATAGAAGACGGTGACCACTGCAGCCAGTGTGTTCAGCTTCCCAGCCAGAAGCACCAGCTGGACAAGGACCAAGAGGCTGGACATTGAGCCAACCCCCCACCAAATGCCAATGCATCCTGCCTTTCATTCACATCTCTCACCCAGAGCCTAAGCGCTCCTGATCCTGCGAGCGTAATCAGGAGGGGCTTAGGGTGAGGGGAAGGGCAGCTTAAAGAGGAAGGCTTACCTGTACTAGGCCCCATGAATAGAGCACGGCCCCCCAAGGGTTACCCCCTCGGGACACAACCTTGGCTGGTGCCAAGATCACTCCTGTGCAAACAGAAATACAACAGACCCATCAGCCTGGGTCTGTTGGGTCTGAACGGAGACTGAGAGACACGGGAGGGCACGCTCAGAGCCCGGCACGGAGGCAGGGGACAGTGTACCAAAGAGGTCGTCCTGGGCCAGGGCGTGAAGGATGCGGGAAGCACCGATGAGGGAGCTCATGGAGGCTGAGAGCGCTGTGGCATAGATACCGATCAACACCAGTGGGGGCCATAGGCTGATGGCGCGAAAGAACCCATAGTCCTCTTGCAGCAGGGTCCTACAGGGAGGGAAAGAGGAGGACACGGAAAAAAATGTGCAGCCATCCAGGGGTCCTTGTGAGAACAGCACTCATAACACTGTGTGAGGTTAAGAGCTATGCATTTTCAACTAACCCCAACCCCCATCTCAAGGACCACAGTAATAGATCAAGTGTGCCGGGGGGTAGACTTGGCATTCATTGGTTATCATTGGACTGCTTTGGGTTTAATCATGTGATGGACATTCCCAACAGTATACACACAAGGAGCCAACTGTTTATGGAAATTGACTAGGAAGCCATTCCCTACCCCACCCCCAAAGCAAGTACTTACAACCGTACCAGGCACGTGGCAAATGCTGGCTGCAAGCTATCTATTACCACTTAGCCAGCCCTCCCACTGGCAGCAGCAGCTCCATTTCTCTCCCATGGAAGAAACAGTCCCCATTTTCCCTGCATCCCATGGGCATCTGCCCCCAAGCCTGTGCTGTCTTTGGTGATTCAACCCCTCCCCAGGCACCTGTCACAGGTGAAGCTGGAGAGGAAGAAAAGCAGGATGTAGATAAAGAAGGTGTAGGCAACAGCCACAATGGTCCCCAGAGGAATTGCCCGGCTGGGGTCCTTCAGCTCCCCTGGAGGGAGGTAAGCAGAGAGAGAAAGGTCAGCCCTCCACCATCCCCTACATCCATGAGCCCTCAGCACTCAGACTGAGGCACAGGGTGGCAGCCCAACACCCCCAAGAGGCAGCAGGCAGGGACTCTCACCAGACATGTTGGCCCCAGCCATGATGCCCGTGCAGCCATTAAAAAGGACGGCAAAGACGCTGGCAAAGGTCATCATGGTGCCTGTGGTGTAGTCCTTGGCATAGCCAGCTGAGGAGGGATCATTCCCAGGGAGGAGAGGGTGTCAACATCCCTACTAGTGATCCAGGCATCTTGGCCCTGCCACCCGCTCCTCACATTCCATAATCCCCCTGCCTCCCCCACCCTCACTACGACCCCATCCCTGACCCATCTCTAGCCCTAACTCAGCTCCTCGACACCTCTTTCTCCTGAATCCTCTGTTCCTCCCTCCCTCTCATTCATGTTTCCTAAGATGTCTTCCCTCTGGCTCCTACCTGAATTCCCCAGCCCACCTCAGGCCACCTCCAGCTCCCCCTGCTTCTGCCCTCCCCCAGGCCATACTCTGGTCTTGCTCCTCTCAACTCCTCTGTGATTCTTGTGTACTTGAATCACATAGTCCATCATGCTATTTAATTATTTCCTGACTGTACATCTTATCTCTCCAACCAAACAAGTTCCTCTAAGGCAGAGACTGTCTTGCGGTCACTCTTGTGCCTGCTGGGCCAAACACATAGCAGCCAATACACGCCAGACAGATCTTAATTAAACTGTTCTTCTCTGAGATCCACACCTCCTACCCCTATTCTCTCTGACATCAGTTCTCATGCAAGGGTTCCAAGGACCCAGCCCAGACACATGTCTGCTCCTCACCCCAAAAACCCCAACACCCCTGGGCCCAGCTCACCACCCAAGTTGGCCTTCAAGGTGCTGCTGTTGAAGCCGGTGAAGTGGCCAACCTGAGGTGGCAGGGATGAGCCATTGGGGCCAGGCCGAGGGGTCAAGGGGATGACCCTGGGCCCCACAGCCACAAAGCTGACCAGCACCGAGGCCAGGGAACCAGAGACAAGCAGGAATGTGAGGAAGGAGGCGCGGGCATAGAGGCCAGCCCCCAGTGTGCAGACCCCGCCCACCAGGCCCAGCAGCAGGGATCCGTAGAGCAGATTCCAGCCATAGCCCTGGGGTAGGACCCGGAGGCCACTGGACCCTGTGGCATCTGCAGAGGAAGAAACAGAGTTAGAAGACCAAACCCTAATGTGGGACCCCAACCACGACTCAAAGCAGGAGAGATGCCCTCTTTGGCCCACCTGTCCTCAGAAAGGCCATCTTTCCTACTCCCCCACTCAACTGTACTCCAGCATGCTAGCCCTGCCTGGTGGGTACTCCCAATCTTGCTGACGATTTTAGGGTTATTAGCCTGGCCTCCGCGACTAGATGGTAAGCTCCCTGTGGGCCAGGACAATCTCTTGGACATCTATCTACACATAGCTGGGCACACAGTAAAAGCTTGAGAAAAGCAAACTAATGGGCCACTTTGCCCCTGTCCTGGAGAGGGCCTCTCTCCCTTATGATCCCAGAATCCCAGACCCTGCCAACCCTGCCATAGCGGGCTGGAGAGCACGGACCAGCCCCGAAGACATCGAGCACAGCCTCCACCAGCCCCAGCAGGGAGACAGCACAGCCACAGACATTAGCCAGGTAGAACATGAGGCCAATGCTGCCTCCGACCTCAGGCCCCAGGGTCCGGCTGATCATGACTAAAAGTGGAAGCAGGGGGTGAGCGTTAAGGAAAAAGAAACTGAAATGGAGTGTGAGGAAGGGCCCTGGCACAAAGCACTCTGCAGCTGACCCTCCAGGTCTTGTCTCCCTGCACACACTCGGACTGTTCCCAGAGGCAATGTGTCCCAGCACAGCTACTCCCAAGCCGTGTGGCTTCGCACAAGTCCCTAATACTCTTGAGTTCCAGTTTTCTCCTCTGTAAAATGAATGCAACTTAACTGATGAGACTGTTAGGAAAACCAAAGTGACAGCTGGAAGACACCTGGTAGACTGGAAAGTGGAACTATCATGTAAGGCCACGCTGGTCACCTTCCCCATACCAGCCTGTGGCAGAGCATTCATTAGAACTTGCCTTCCTTTTGCCCTGCCCCCCAGGGGATGCAGGGAGGGACCCCTTCCTCTCCCTACAAGACTGAAGAGCCCAGACCCCAATCCATCAATGTTAGAGGATACAGTAGGCTCCACCACCCCGCACAGCTCCATTGGTGGCTATGGCACATACAGAGAGGACGGTGAGTGCCAGGATGAAGTAGGCAACCAGGAGCATGGCCAAAGCTTGCAGCAGCCCAGCATGGCCCACTACGAACCCTGGGACAGGAATGGCAAAATAGGTCATTGGGGGCTCACCCCCCCCACACTCCGCACCTCCACACCCCACCCCACTGGTCATCAGTAACCTCCACGCCAGAGCTGAAATCAAGCCACAGGGAGCCCCCGCCCGAAGCCCTTCATCCACCCACTTCTCCCAGGGCCCTTCCCCAACCTCATCCCAATCCCTCCATCCCCCACTGCACCCCCGAGTAAGCTCGCCCCCCCTAATCCACTCACCAATCCTCAGGAAGACAACTATACTGAACATGGACAGGACCGTGGGTACCACCACACCCAGGAAGGTGGAGAGCTTCCGGGCTGATGTGCCTCCAGGCCCCCCGGCCCCATTGGCAGGGAAGGCAACCCCTTCCTCCCCCAGGAGCCGGTAGGCCAGCAGAGGAGAGTTCTCGCTGGCCATGGCCAAGAGCAGGTAGAGGAAACCAGCAATGGGTTATGAGGCCTGCACAGGAGAGTGCGCTGAATGGAAAGCAGGTCCACTGAGGCCTCCACAAAACACCTCTAAGCAAACACCCAGAAGACTCACCCAAAGGGAGAGCTGCAAGGAAACACACACACAAAGAGTTAGTGGGGGGTCACTGGCCCTGGCCACTGCCCCAACAATGGCAGAATTTAGTTATCAAGGCCCCTCCCAGCTCCTGTGGGCCACCCCTTCCCCCATGTCCCTGAGACTAGGGATGGCAGTGGCTCTGGAAATGGGTAAAGATCCTTTCCCTTCTTAACTAATAGTAGAAGAGGAAGCAAATCCCCCAAAAGGGAAGTGAGTTATGGGCAGGAAACCTTCCTCACCCCAGCAGTCCTGAGCTGCCCCCACCTGACCTCCCCATGTAGTCACCTAAAGGGAACAAGAAACTTCCAAATCTTCCAACGCCCCACCCTCTGTCAACCCTCTCCCTCAAGCCATCTCAAATCAGCTTCTCCTCTTCTTAGTCTCATCAGATTTCTCCCACCCACTCGAGGCTCCCCCCAAACACTACCAACCCAAACACACCCTTCAGACTAACAAAACAAAAACACAAGGTGGGTCCTCCTCCCCTGCACCGGTTCCTGCCCACTTTCTCCCGGGGCGGGTAGGAGGGGGCCGCGATCTCCTTCTCCCAGGCCAGGCAAACCCCCACATCCCGGATGCGGCAGAGCTTTCACTTACCCCCCCGGAGGACGCAGCCGCTTGAGGGTGATTTCTGAGAGCCTGGAGGGTCCGCCACCGGCGGAGGGGGCACCGGCACCGGAAAAGACAGCTGCGGCTACCGGGATGCCAGGCCCGGAGCCTGCCCCCCCCAGCACACGCGCCCCATTGGTCCCCGGGCCCGGCCCCGCCCTGTGGGCGCGTCCGGGAAAGCCCCGCCCTTCTCTGGGCTCTAGCGGTTCGTGAGACTCGGGTTCCACGTGCACCCGGGATGTGGCCGGAGTTGCCCCTCAGGCGCTCATCTCCTGCCGGCTGTGGGCCACAGCACCCATTACTCTGGTGCAAACAAGCGCCCGCCGCCCCGGCGGGACACCACTCCGAGCTCGGAAGCCTCCGGAAGAGCCACTGTTGAAAGGGGCGTGTGGAGACCGATGCCGACAGTCTGCAGGTGGGCGGGACCGCGACACCTGGCGCAGGTGTGTCACCGGGAACGCGGGGGCCTCGTCTGTCCACGCCTTCAGGAATCCTACTCCTCCAGCCTCTCGAATCCAGGGAATATCCGCCGGGTCCTGGCCTCTCCTCACCACCCCCCCACGCCCTCCCCTCGCGCCCGGTCCAGCCCACCAGCTGCGCTTTTTGCTTTCGCCACCGGAGGGAGCCATTGGCTGCTGATCTCCGCGAGCCTTGGCGCAGGCTACTGTGCGTCCGCGCCTGTTTTCGTTCCTTCTCCGCTCCAGCAGAGATCGCAGGAGTTCTGAACTTCGGAGAGTTAGGAACCCCTCTTCACTCTCTTCAGGTACCGGCAACATCAGCACCACCTGGCAACGTTTCCTCATCTATAAACTGGGGATTAACTAGAACCTCCCGCATAAGGTTACACCATGGTTCCCGGAAAATAAGACCTAGCCTGACAAACAGCTCTAATGCGTCTTTTGGAGCAAAAATTAATGTAAGACCTGGTATTATATTATATCATATCATGTATATATTGTATTATATTAGACCCTGTCTTATATGAGACCCAGTCTTATAGTATAGTAAAATAAGACCCTGTCTTATGTAAAAATAAAACTGATAGGTCTTATTTTCAGGGAAACACGGTATGAGAATTCAGCGAACTAATGAACACTTGAGAACAGTGCCGAAATGTTCAGTAAGTTATTATTTGCAGACAGTACTACATTAAATATGCATAACCACTCTATACGGTAAATACTGCCGTTGTTTACAGTTTTCATTAGGAAATTGAAGCTTGGAGAGCCTCAATAATAAATTCCTAACTTTTATACAGTCCTTTACGGTTACACTGTCATTTGAGCCTCAGGAAATGAACACCATTTTTCCTGCTACTGGTCTTTGTCTATAGATCACCTGCAACGTTTCCCTAGGAGAGGAAGGGGCTCAAACCAGCCCAAACGTGGCTTTGCCAGGGAGAAGTCTCATGAGCATTTTCAATGGTCATCTCTGCTGCCCACCGCACGGAGTGTGGCTCCTGGATCTCTCCAATACCACTCCTGTCATAATTTTTGGTGATGTCAATATCCACATTGAGGAGACTTTCAACACCCTGGGCTGGCAGATACTTAAACTCCACTTCTGCATAGGTCTCACCCTCCACCCTCCCCAGTAGTTATGCCTAGACCTTATCCTTACCAATAACTGCAGGCCCTCCCTCTTTCTATTCACCTCTCCTAGTAGGCCTATTGAGAAAAAAATTAATCAGGCACTTGTTAAAACAGTAAGGAAGACTTTATTCAGGACTATTGCAACAGGTGTCAAGACTTTCACAGTAGGGGAGAGAGATGGAGCCCAACCCTCAAATACAGCAAAGACAGCTAGGGATTTCTACCTAACAAGCAGAACGAGGGGGTCAGTGAGTGGGAAATTACTAAGAGGAAATACCAAACTTAGGGGGATTCTAGCTAAACAGACTTAACAGGATTCTTGCTGAAGGCAGGCCAGAGTGGTCGGATATCAAGATATTAGATATCTCTCTAAATTGGACTAGGCAGGCCCAGCAAGGATTGGGGCCAAGATCAAGGCCTAGTCCAGAAGAGGATTCAGAGGAGCCTGACTGAAGTTTGGTCAAAGAGAGGTCATGCCCTGACTCCAACAATCCTCCACTTCACTGAACCCCCAATCCATTGATCCTGACCTCTTTCCACTGTCCCCCACTCATTTCTCTTCTTACCCAACTTAAAGTTCATGGTCAGTGAAAAGCACTCCCTTACCCCTTTCTCACATTGTTACACTTCCTGGCAAAACCACAACCCTGGTAAATGCAGTTTCCTATCCTGAGCCTACCCAAGCAGCTGAATGTGGCTGGGGAAAACACCCAACCATGGCAGTCAATCTCATCTCAAATTCATGACTGTGAACCATAGGTGGGTCTTTAATGCTGCCCAGCATTCAGACAAGATTTCATCATCCATTTACTCTCCTACACTGTTAGATGACTGTTACATTTTCACCCATCTCTTCAACTCTCCAATGCTTCCCCTACCATTCTCCCTCTCAGCTCACTCCCTTGATTCCCAACTGAGAAAATAGAAGCCATCAGATGAGACTCTAAAAGCTCTTATCTACCCACCAGACTTTGCTCTGCCCTCCCTCCTGTTACTAGGGGTAAACTGATCATGCTCCCAGCTAAGGTTAACCTGCCAATAGATCCCACGTCATCATCTTGTTTTCCGTTCCCATTGGATCATTCCCATTACCATACAAATATGCTCGTATGTCTAGTCTCAAAAAAAAAAAAAAAAGATTTTCTTGACTCTACTACACCCCCATTATCTTTCCATTTCTTTGTTGTTTCTTCTTGATAGCAAAACTTCTTCTGTGAGCTGTCTATACTAGTCGTTTCCAATCCCTCTGTTTCTTCTTAAACCCACTACACTTAGGCTTTCGCACTTCAGCAAAAGGGAAACTGCTCAAGTCACCTGTGACTTCCACGTGGTCAATCCAAGGGTCATTGTTCAGCCTTCATTTTACTTAACTACCAGCATCATGTGACATCTTCATCACTACCTTCTCCTCCAACACTTTCCTCATGTGGCTACTAGGACACCACACTCTCATGGATTTCCTCCTGCTTACGCCCCTTTGCTGGTTCTTCCCCATCTCACCTCTTAACTCAGGAGCACCCCTAGGTGTTGTCGGAGTAACAGCCAAGAGGCCACTGTGGACTGGAGGCTCCATTGCGGACTGGAAGCTCAACCCTCAGACTTTTCACCATTGACATCCACTTTCTTGGTGATCTCACCTAATCTCATAATTTTAAATGCTATCTCTATAATAGTGCCTCCAAGAGTGTATCTCCAGCCTAGATCTCTACTCTGAACTTCAGACTGTATGTCCAACAACATACTAACATCTCTGCTTGGACAGCAAACAGGCAACTCAAACTCAGTACGTCCAAAATCAAAGGCCTGAACTTACCCCTACAGCCTACTCCTCTTATGAGCCTCCCGCCTTTCCAGTTGCTTAGGTCAAAACTCTTGGGGTGATGCTCACACCCAATATCCAACCCATCAGCAATTCCTGTGCCTCTACTTTTAAAATATAACCAGTATTAAACCACCTCTTACCACCCTAGTCCAAGCCACCACCAGCTCATACCTGTATTATTGCACTGGCCCCCAAGTGGTTTCCTACTCTACCCTTGCCCCTACAGTCTATTCGCATCAGAGCAATTAGAGTGATGTTATTAAAGCTATATCAGTTCATGACGTTTTTCAAAACTCTCTAATGGTCTCCCATTTTCCTCAGAGTAAAAGCCAAAGGCTCTTATACATAGGGTAACCATACTCACCTCTTGATTCACTGACTATAGTCCTACTGCAACAGCTTATGCCTATTGCCTTGGCATATGAGGCCTGACAATTAAGTTCACGGACTTGCCACCGTGCCCTTACATTGGCAGCACTGTACAACCAGCTCAGTAAGGTTTCATAACCTTGCGATGTCAGTGTCTCACAGCTGTATTGGTGTCGACATGTGGCAGTGTCTTGCAGGGTGGTGTTCATTATTGTTGTTGTGTATTTTTGTGTGCCGTCCCAAGAATGTCTGAGCTTGAATAACAGCAACGAACAAACATTAAATTTCTTGTTAAACTTGGCAAGAGTGGAATGAAATCAAGGACATGTTAGTCCAAGTTTCTAGGGATAATGCCATGAAGAAAACGGCAGGGTACAAATGAATTAAATGGTTTTCTGAGGAGAGGGAAAGCGTCACAGATGAAGAGAGGTCAGGGCGGCCAGTAATGAGCAGAACCAATGAAAACATTGCAAAAATTCCTCGAATTGTGCGTCAAAATCATCGGCTGACTGTGAGAAGCACAGCAGACTAAGCAAACATCGATAGAGAAACAGTTATAAAATCTTAACGAAAATCTTGGCATGAGAAAGGTGTGTGCAAAAATGGTCCTGAAGGAGCTCTTGCATCACTATAATGCACAAGCTCACACAGCACTGTCTGTGAGGGAGTTTATAGCCAGGAAACAAGTGTATTGGAACACCCTCCCTACTCACCTGATCTGGCCCCCAATGACTTCTTCCTTTACCTGAAGATAAAGGAAGACGTTTTGATGACGTTCAGGACATCAAGGGTAATACAATGACAGCTCTGATGGCCATTCCAGAAGAAGAGTTCCAAAATTACTTTGAAGGGTGGACTAGGCGCTGGCATCAGTACATAGCTTCCCAAGGGGAGTACTTCGAAGGTGACTGTAGTGATATTCAGCAATGAGGTAGGTAGCACTTTTTCTAGGATGACTTCACAAACTTAATTGGCAGACCTCTTATTTATTAACAGCGTTTCCTTCGCTCAGACACGACCCAGAGTGGTCTATATATGGTCAACCTACCCATGAAGCCATACCCAGTCTACATCCCTCCTTCACCTCTGCTCATCTGCTCCTGCCCCACATGGCCTCTGGACAGGTTACCGAGAAATTGCTGTGGTTCACAGGGCAAGAGCCTCCTTTGTCTTCTGAACTCAGATACTACCTTTAGTGAAATCGCCTACACCAACCCCATTTAAAAATTGAGCCACACCTTCTTTCCCATCCCCTTTCCTATTTTTTTTCCTTAAAGCCCTTAACACCATCTAATATTTGTCGTTTACTTGTTTATCTTTTTCATTGCCTCCTCCCAATGTAAAGTTAAGCTCCAGAAGTAGGAACTTTTGTTTTCTTTGCTGCTGTAGCTCCCAGGCTTTTTACAGTCTCTGGCACTCAGGTGGCCTTTAATAACCATTCTTTGTGAGACTGTAGGAACCCTCTCCTACCAGAACTTGCTCCTCACGTGACTTCAGTGGCCCCGCCCCGCCCTCTGGGAAGGGAAGATGGCGGCGCCCAGGATGGACTCAGAGAGAGGGCAACCAACGAGAGGGCGCCGGCTCGCTAGAGCATCCACGCCGCCACCTATTCTGCGGTTGCGTCCTGGGAAGGCGCGAATTCTGGGGCTACGTGCTGGTCCTCCTCCCAACCATTTTTTAAAGAAAAAAAAATAGCTAATCCTAAGAGGTTGGTTGGTCAAACCTGCCTGCCGCCTCCCCACCGACTGGGATCCCTGGCGTGTAGGACCGAGGTTGTGGGATTCAGTATCTGCATTTTCCCCCCCTGGTATTGGCTCCCGGGTCATGTTAGGTGATCTTGGAGTGTGCGTCCAGCCTTCAGTTCTAGGAATCCCCTAATACACACCTGATCCACCCCTCAAGGACAAGGTCGTCCAATTCGCCCAGCCCCAGGGTGCCCCACTCCGAATTCAGGCCCTGAATGCTAATTCCCTGGTGAGCCACCCTCCCCACCCCCACTGTGAGCTCCCCAGGATTGTCTAGTGAGTCCGGACCCCCCTCCCTCAGGCCCCTGGGGCAGATGAGCCCTTGGCCACCGCCCCTACAATTTCCTGCAGACCCAGCAAACAAAAGGCTCGGGAAGAGAGGCGAGGCTATGCAGGGCGCCCTTCCTGCAGGAACAGCTGATGGAGCAAACTGGCCCTAAAGGGAGAGGAGGGGAGGGATAAAATTCCAGGGTTCCTGGAGGACCGCAGTGGGAGGCTAGACTCCTAGATCGCGGGGAGGTAGGGAGTCCAGGGAAGTGGATGTGGAGGGCCCAGACAGGACACCCGCTTTTGCTGGGCAATACCAGATGCGTACTGCCTTGGTAGGAGTGATGTCAACCTTAGGGAATGGAGGGGGTGGGGGGCACGGGTTCAGGTGAGCTCTCAGGCCCGGGGGCTGGAATGGTGGGGGCCAGGAGAAGCCTGAAGCCCTGCGTCATCTCCTCTGGGACCCAACCTACAGCCCCCTGGCCTGACCTGCTACCCTCGGTGCTGGCCCCACCCAAGCCTGGCTTCCTGCTCCTCCCCAGGCACAGTTTTCCGTGCCAAGCTCCATGAACCAGCCCCGGAGCTTCTTGTCCCTTCAGGACCCTGGTAGACGAGCCCCCAGCCATGAATAGTCCTTCTTATATTCCCTCCTAGAGCCAATGCTCCTGTCCCATTCTTGTCAATGACACAATGGTAAGGGAAGGGCTATGTCCAGTGGGTGGGGGGGATGCTGGCATGGAGTGGGGGCTTGGCCTCATATCCTGTCAGGCTGCCAAGGGAAGAGAGGAAACAAAAGACTTCCCCCTGCTAGGACAATGAGCCTCCCACTACCTCTCCCACCCTTCCACCGCCCCCCCCCCCCCCCCCCCCCCCGCACCTCACCCTTTTAGCTCTGGCCCCCAGCCTCTTTGCCTCCCTTCTCTCCACCTCCTTGCCCTCTGGTAGCCTCGGCTTGTGCTGTGAGCCCTGCCCTTCCCCTTCCCTCTCTCCTATCAGCTCCCACTGATGCTTGCTCCCAGTCCTAGCTGTTTCAGTCCCCTGCTCAGGATCCCTTCCTCTGACCCCAGCGCCAAGATAAGTGGTTGGATGGGCACGGCTCTGGTGGATGTTAGGGGGTAAATCACACCCCTTTAATGGCTAGTGGCAAGTAGATACTGTATAAGAGAAAGGCTCCAGGTCAGAGGGAGGGAAATGCCCTCTGCCTGGCCTGGGTGAGAGAGGAAGAAGGAAAGGGCCTTAGAAGGGGGGCTGGAAGGCCATCCTGGGTGCTGAGTGGAAGAGCACCCTGGTGGAGTCAGGCGCACCTGTTGACTATTGCTGAATGCATTGGACAGTTCACTTAACCTTCTAAGCCTGTCTCATTTTTAAAGCAGATGCCTCTCTAACAAGGTTCTGATGATGATTTAAATATGTTTGCTTAACAAAAAAGGTGAAGCAGTAAGATTTTCTTGTCTTCCCAATCTATATAGTCTCCATACCCCAGTTCTCACTCCCCACAGCTTCTATCAGCACATATGCCAAAAACTCCAAAACCTGCATCTCCAACCAAAAAGCTGTCTCCAAGCTCCAGACCCGAATGGTACACAGGGGTCTCAAACTCAACATGCTCATCGTCTTCCTCCCCCGCGCTCCATTTCACTAGCTCCTATCTAGCTGCCAGAGTCTAAAACATGAATCATGCTTGATTTCAGTCTCCCTCATCCACACAGCCAGGTTCCAAGTCCTGCCTCCTCTGGCTCCTTAACATCTCTTGAATCCTCCCCACAACACACACACACACACACACCTATGTGGGGTCAAGCCCTCACTGTCATTTGGAGAACTGCATTTAGTTTCTCTGCCTTTAGCCTTGATCCCTTTCAATCTATTCTCCAAAATTGTATAAGTGGGGTCTTTCTAGACAAATCCACCGATGTTGTTTCTTTGCCTAAAACCCTTTGGTGGCTCCCAAGGTATTCAGGACAAGGCCAGACTCCTGGAAGGTCCTGTAATGACTGAACCTGGCTCTTGCTCACCTCTCCAGCTTGTCCACTGTCACTGTCCTTGCACTCTACACCCTGGCATTGTGAACTCTGGCAGCGCTGGGACAATCCACCATGTTCATGCTTTTGTGTCTGCTCCTCCTTCTGCCTTTAAAGCAACCTTTCCTGCCAATCTCCTCTAGGACTCATTCAGAAAGCATTATTTTCTCCAGAAAGCTCCTTGACCCTGCAGACTGGATTAAGTATGCTTCCTTTCTAATCCCATAGGACCCTCTGTATGCCACCTTTTATGCTCAACATATAGTCTCGTATGTTAAGGGTTTCATGGCTATTTCTACCCCTGAGCTGTCAAGTCCTGGAAGTCAGAGAGTATGGACAACTTTGTGTCCCCAGTCCTGGCTCATAGTAAAATGTGCAATAAATAATTGCTGAGTAAATTAAAGAATGGCTAGTCAATAAAGAATAAATAGTTAACAAATATTTATTGAGTTTTTACTATGGACCAGACCTGTGCTGGATTTACATTATATGTTGAGTATATGTTGTACCTGATTTCATGAAACTTAGGGACACACACAAGTAAATACATAATCACTAATAAATTAATAAAGGCTTTTATGTGCATGTCTATTACAACTTTGTATATGATGAGTTTAGGAAGATTTGTGGTAATCAGATGAGGTATGGATTCAGGTTTTATGAGTCCTGAAGTTTATACAATTTGGGGAACCCTCATTAAGAAAACAAAAACAAAATTATGAACATAAAATTAGGTATAAAAGTTAATGTTTATTTAGATTGAGAAATCGCAACCAGTTGCAAATGTTAAGGTGACAAATACCATAAGTATCACAAAAGCTAGATAAAATGTTTGTAGTAAATAACTGCTCAATACACCTCTATAATACTTTCGTGCCCTACCTTTTTCTTACATATGTACTCTTTGACAACCTCTTCATATAATGATTTTGCATTATTACTTTCTATTCTCTCTATATCTCAGTCTTCCCTCTAGTACGGCCAACTTAATTTTTTTCTTTCATTATTGAGAGTTTATGAAGTCTCTTTTAGCTTTACAACTCATTACTGGTAAGGTCAAATTCCTTTCCTACAAGAGCTGTAAGATTTTAGGCCATTTCAAACGTTCTCGTGCTGTGACTCACCTTAAAAATTGTTTAAATTGATAGCATTCATTAACCAGGATGGTGGGAGGAGCCAGGCAGGTGAGGGGTGCTCAAGAGTAAATTTCATGAGCTTCTGGGTAAACTTAACTCTAGACTTGACAGGGTCAAGTGGGCCAGACAGGGGCTGGGATATAGGAAGAGGAATGACAATTTCTACAATTTATGGTGAAAAGAGATGATTTGTTGTTTAGTATATACAGGAAAATGTCCTAACTTCAAGAATGCTCCAAATAACTGTAATGATGTGGATAGCAAAAAGAAAAACCCTGCTAACAAATGAAGAAACAAAACTCATAGACACAAACAATAGTTTAGTGGTTACCAGAGGGTAAGGGGGGACGGGGGTGGTAGATGAGGGTAAAGGGGATCAAATATATGGTGATGGAAAAAGAATTGACTCTGGGTGGTGAACACATGTGATATACAGATGATGTATCACAGAATTCTATGCCTAAAATCGATGTAACTTTACTAACCATTGTCACTCCAATAAACTTTAATTAAAAAAAAAAAAAGAAAGAAAACCCTGCTAGCTGTTCAGGGGGTGCTCCACACAGGTACTGCCCTGGCAATGAGTGACAGCAGCATATTGATCATGAGCAGGAGGCGGGGTGACAGCCTAATATATTTGGGTTGGGAGGACAATGAAGTACCTTAAGTGCTCTAACAATGAGGAAAGGAGGGCCTGAGATTTGTTTGGGCCAATCCAGATAGTGACATGGAGGCTTACATGTGTAATGTAGTTCAGTGGATACTGAATTAGTTTGCCTAGGAAGTGGTCCTGGGTGGTCAGAGTGTGGGCAAAATGACCTCATACTCACATGATAGACCAAGGGTGATTCCTGAGCATTGCAGTGAAAATCTCAGATACCAGGCCGGCCTGGTGGCTCAGGTGGTTGGAGCTCCGTGCTCCTAACACCAAAGGCTGCCAGTTCGATTCCCCCATGGGCCAATGGGCTCTCAACCACAGGGTTGCAGGTTGGTCTCCTCTACTCCCTCAAGGGATAGTGGGCTCCGCCCCCTGCAACTAACAATGGCAACTGGACCTGGAGCTGAGAAGCGCCCTCCACAACTAAAATTGAGAGAACAACTTGACTTGGAAAAAGTCCTGGAAGTACACACTGTTCCCCAATAAAGTCCTATTCCCCTCCCGCCCCCCCAAAAAAGAAAAGAAAATCTCAGATACCGTCTCCATGAAAAGGGGAAGTAATGGGATTTCTACTAAATTATAAAATCTTTGAGGTCAAATCTTGCAAACTAGCACAATGATCACCTGCTATATAGTAGATACTCAATAAATGTTTCATTTTATTCATTCTTTTATTGATATACACTAGGTACTAAAACCTGGATTACATACTAGGGGAGCTGAGGACTCAATGATACGGGATTTTCTGACCTAAGGAGCTCTCCTCTCTCTAGCTGAGGGGGCCTGACTTTCAAAGGGTCAGAAATACAGGGTTCAAATCTGCAGTGAGCTATTGATTATACCATTTCACCTCTCTGTCCCATCAGCCTCTCACTCCGCCCTGCCTCATTTCTCTGTGCATCTGGGTCTCTCTCTACCATTCAGTCCATGCAACTTCCCCCCACTCCATAATGATGAATCATGAGTCATCCTTAATGATGCACTCCCCGCGCCCCCCCCATGAGAAAATTCAAGCAGAGCCCAGGAAAAGACAGAGACATAAGGTTTAGAAGACAGAATCAGTGAAAGCAGAGAAAGGTAGGGGTGGGAGGAGTGTAACCTGCAGAAGCTGAATAAGGCAGACTGGACTTGGATCAGGGAGGGAAGAGGGTATTCTCAGCCCCTGCCTGGTCTGCCTGGCTCCAGCCAAGCAGGCTGTTTCCTGCCCTCTGTGACCCCCCACCCCGGAGCAGGACCCAGGCAGAGCAACAAGGAAGGGCAGGGGTGTGGGGAGCACCTCTGTGGCAGGAAGATAAGTGAGCTGGGACAAGAGGTCACTACAGGCCTGGCTGTCCTCTTTGGGGGGGGAGGGGAGAGAGGGAGGGGGGCTGTAGGTTGGAGGTGCTTGGCAGCCCCCCAAGCATCAGGGACGCCTCCTTCCCTCTTTCTTGACTCCTTAGCTCCTACAGACTCTGTCCCCCTTAAATATTTTCTGAGTTTAAGCTCTTTTCTTCCAGCTCTTCAACTTGAGGACTCTTACAGCACCCTCCGTCCACCCCACGACCTACATTAGGTACCCTGACATAGAAGCAGGTCGGTGGGAGGTGCCTCGCTTTCTCGGACCCTCCCCGCTAACTGATGGGATGGGGGTGGTGGTATTGGCAATGAGGGGAAGAGCCCTCCCAGCCATCCCGAGGGCCCCCAGGAGCCAGACAGGAAACAGCCTCAGGAAAGACAGCAGAAACTCAGGCCCCAGCCCCAGCTCCAGGGGTCAGGGCTGTGGGCGGCGCGGAGCCCTCCCAAACGCGACAGAGAGAATGAGGAGGGTGATTTGGGAATCCACCCGGACCCCTCAATCTCTTGGACCCACCTACCTTTTATTTACCTTTGCTTCCTAGATTTTTCTATACTTCTCCCCATCTCAACCCAGTTGCTTCACTCCCTCCCCACATTTTTCAGCGCTAGGTTGAGCACACAGTGGGTCCCCAATACTTAATGTTTGTTGAATGATTGTGTGAACGTTCGCTCCAGGGTTCTCTAAGCTGAGATCGCTGCCTTGGGGCCCGCTGGGCCACCCTCCATCCTCAAAAGCTTCCCCAAAACACGGTCCCCTGAGCCAACTAGGGGAAGTGGGCGCATCCAGAAGAATCCGAAGTCCGCAGGAAAATGATTCGCACCTCTGTACCGCCCTCGGTGCTGCTGGGTGTGCTTCTCTGCTCCCTGGTGTTTGCCGGGTTCGGGCCTGCCCCGGGGGTCTCTGGGCCCCGGCCCGGACACGCTTGGTCTCCGGCAGGGAGCACAGCCACTGTGCACGTCTGGGCGGTCCCCGGGCTCCGTGCCCACCGCCCCTCCCCCCCTCCAAACTTTCTCCCAACTTCCCGACCAGCTCCACTCGGCGCCCCGCTCCGCTTCCCTCATGAATTATTCAGCAGCGCGCGTTCCAATCAGCGCGCCCGGGCCCCCAGACCGAGCCGGGGCTGGGGGAGGCTTCCCCCGCCCCCCGGGCGCCCCTCCCTCCCCGGCCAGGCGCCGCCCGGCCCAGTCCCAGCCCGGCCCAGCCCCAGCCGCCCGGCCCCGCTCCGCAGTCTCCCTCCCTCCCGCTCCGTCCCCGCTCGGGCTTCCACCCTCCCTGCCGGCGAGGAGCGCATTCGGCCCCGCGGCGCGAGCAGCGCCAGTCCAGGGAGGGGGGGAGATCGCGCGCGGCAGGCCCACCCCCAGCCAGCCAGGGCGGGACCCCGAGGCCCCGGAGGGACCCCGACTCCAGCCACGTCTCTCTCTGCGCCCGCCCAGCGCGTTCCCTGCAAGGACGCCCCGCGTCTGCCCGCCTTTGCGTGCGGCGGGGACGCGGGGCCACACCTGGGCGCCACTGCCCGGTACCGGGCGCGCCCTCATGGGCCCACGCTGAGGCCCCAACCGAGAGTCGCGCGCGGGGAGTCTACGTCTACCCGCTCAGGAGGGGGTTCAGACCTGGGGGGGCTGGTGCCCCCCAAACTCGGATCCGATCCAACTGGAGTGAGGCGGCGCCATGGAGCTCCGGGCTCTGCTCTGCTGGGCTTCGCTCGCAGCCGCTTTAGAAGGTGAGTTTCCTTTGGGGCATCCCGCCACTCCTGGGACCCCCAAAGTTGGGCCTCGGAGTGGAGGGGCCGACCTCTCTCTACCCCAACTCCGAACACTTCGGACCAATAGTGCTAGACCGGGCGGGGGGCGGGGAGGAGGCGGCCCAGCGGGGAGTGGAGTTTTCTTTTGTTTGGGAAAGAGATAGAGCAGGGCTCCGTCCCGGGACGTGCCCCTGGCCCGACTCCCCACAGTCTTACTCCTGACTCCAGGGACGCCCTTGGTAGCCTTTCCTTTTCTTCCTACTCCAATCTTCAAAACTCTCTCCAAAGTTTCTGTCCCTCTTCCCAACTCCGCCAAACAGGAGGAAAATTTTCTGGAGGAACAACTGCAGACAAGGCAGATCTTTGTGCTAGGCCATAAACTGCCCCCATCCCTCATTTCTTAGCATTCACACCTTGATGCTACAATTCCACACGTCTCTGTCAGGATGGCCACCTTCTGCGCTCACACTCCAAACCCCCAAATCTCTTCCAAAGCCACTGCCCCTGCGGCAAAGAGGCCCCCTTCGTGGTTACCCCAGGCTGCACCCCAGCCCTTTAAATGCTTTCTAGACCCCAGCCCTGCCCAAGTGCTAGACAAGCTGGCGTTCCTCCAACTCTGTAGGCCAGCAGAAACTGACCTGTGCAGCCCGTGTCACCCTAACTCAGCCAAACGACCACCTCCTAGTCTCTATAAATTTCTAATTTTTCTATATCCTCCTCCAAATGTTCCTTCATCTATGAGTCTCTCCCCTCACCTCACCCCCTAGAGGGGGAACCAAGAGCCTTATAAACCCTCCTCCTAAAGGCCCTAATCTCCTTTCAATGAGCTGTCTTCTCCCCCCCCTTCATCTCTTGGAATCAAAGGGGTCTCTGGGGAGGGGACCGTGGGGGGGGGGGGCTGCTGAGGAGGAAGAATCAAAGGCAGTTAGAAACCCCTTTCCCCCAGGCTGGGCAGTGCTGCTCTGGGCTGGGGATCAAAGGCTGGGTGTAAGGAGAGGGGAGACTGGTCTGGCTCAGAGAAAGAAGGGTAAAGAACTGTGGGAGAGAGAAAGAAAAAGAAAGGCAGAGCAGAGAGAAAACCCACCAGGATGAAGTGGGATGAGAGGGAAGGAAAGATGCAAAGAGGAAAAGGGAATCACTTCTGATTCCTGTTACCGAAGTGCTTTCCAAGCTCCAGGCCAGTGCTGAGGGCTTTATATTTCTTGGTTCCCATAGCCCTGGGGGTGGGAGGGATTGTTGTCCCATTTTACAGATGAGGAGCCTGAGGCTTAGAAGAGTTAAGTAATTTATTGAAGACCGTGTGTCCCAGTGAAGATGAAAGGTGGGAGACAGAAAACGGAGGAGAGAGACTGAAAGAGAAATGGGGGTGGACAGAGAGCTGGGGAGAGAGAGGTGAGAGGCAAGGGAACTGACAGATCAAAGAGAGCTGGAGGAGGGGAGACCAAGATAGTGTGAAAGAAAGTGAGCTGCTCAGAGTGCTGGGGACTGCCCTGAAACAGAGACAGTGTGTAAATTGGAGACAGGAAAACACTATCCTGGCTGGAACAATGGAGGGTGGAGACGGCAACCTCTATCCACCCCCTTCCCAGAACCCGGGCATCCTGTCCCCAGCATGCTGGCCTATCTCCCACCACCCATGGGGGCCAGAGCCTCACCTGGGGCTGGCTGGGGTCCTGCCTGACTCCTTGCCCTCATAGACATCCCTTGGTCCCTGGGAGGAGGCTGCCCCACCCTCCTGCCTTCCCTGGTCTATAGCAGCCCCCATGGAGGAGAGGGGGGCCTGGTCCCAGGTGTGCTGCTGGCTGCCTGGAGGTCCCCACTCTGCTACTCTCAGGGCCAGCCCCCGGGCCCCCCACATTGCCCTGGCTTCCAAGGGGATTCCCCTACCCTCCCTCCACTGCCTGGGCCTGTGCAGTTCTCCTAATCCCCCCTTTCCGCCAGAGCCCCACCGCTCCCCCAACGCCCTTCCCCCAGGCCTAGCAGAGCCAGGTGTGTTCTCTCCCCCCCATACACACACCCCTAAAGTCTCCTCCCCTTTTCCCTCCCATAACCAAATCCAGATGTGAGGCCTCTCCTGGCAGGGACCGGGATGGGAGGGAACCCAAGCGTCCTGGCCTCCAGCACTTCCTCCTTTGACAGCAGCGAGCTAAGGGGGAGGGGATGGGGGTCAAGGCTGAGCCTCAGGAGCTGAGCACCCCCTTCCAGGATCTGTAGGACTGGAGTGTTGGGTCACCAGTGGGGGTGGGGACGTGGAAGAGGAGTAGAGTTGGGGGCAGGGAGGCAGCAACTTTGGGATTGGGGAAGGGACTGTGGAGGCTGTGGCAGGCCAGTAGGGAGGGGTGTTCCCTTGCCTGATGCCTTTTGCCCACCACAGGGTCAGGGCCAGGTCAGGGCTCTAGTTTAACCCTTTCTGAGCTGTTTGCTCTTCTCCCCTTCCAGTGTTTGCTTCTCTCCCTCTAGGGCATAGTGTTCACCTAGGGCTAGATCTGGGAGTCCTGAGGGGGCAGCCTGAGACTGCCAGCTGTTAGGGGTGGGGTTGACATTCAGAGAAAGAGGCCAGAAATGGGGGGGGGGTGCAGAGGGCAGGGCTTGCTTCCCTCCTCTCTTGTCTCAGTCTGCCTGGCTCCTCCAGCTTGGAGCTAAGAGGACCCACCTGTCTCTGTTCCCATGGACCTGGTCTTCCTGGTGTCTCCCCCAAGTGCTGATTGACTGTCTGTCTGTCTGTCTTAGAGACCCTATTGAACACAAAATTGGAAACTGCTGATTTGAAGTGGGTGACGTTCCCTCAAGTGGACGGGCAGGTAAGAGCTGGGCCCAGGAGCTGGAGTTCAGGAGGGAAACTGAGGGCTGAGGGGCACCAATGCTAACTGTTTAACTGCTCTCCTAGATCACAGCAGTGGGAACATGTGTCCTCTGAGCTCTTGCTCTCAGAGGTCCCCTCCCTCAGTCCTCCTGCTCATGACAAACACCCACCCATTGACCTTCACCCCTTTCAGCAGCCCCCACATTGACCTCCTTCTCCCCACAGTGGGAGGAGCTGAGCGGTCTGGATGAGGAGCAGCACAGCGTTAGGACCTACGAGGTGTGTGATATGAAGCGGGCCCCAGGCCTGGCCCACTGGCTGCGTACCGGCTGGGTCCCACGGCGAGGTGCTGTCCACGTATATGCCACATTGCGCTTCACCATGCTTGAGTGCCTGTCCCTGCCCGGGGCTGGACGCTCCTGCAAGGAGACGTTTACCGTCTTCTACTTCGAGAGCGATGCTGACACGGCCACGGCACTCACACCAGCCTGGATGGAGAATCCCTACATCAAGGTACCCGGGCGCCTGAAGCTGGGCAGGTTTGTGGTTTAGAGGCAACAGAGGTGAACATCCAAGGTGAACATCCAAGGGAAGAAGGTGGTCTGCTAGGTAGAA
This sequence comes from Rhinolophus ferrumequinum, assembly GCF_004115265.2. NCBI lineage: Eukaryota > Metazoa > Chordata > Mammalia > Chiroptera > Rhinolophidae > Rhinolophus > Rhinolophus ferrumequinum. Next base: position 91,051,248 of record NC_046290.1, on the reverse strand, counting down.
CAGCAGCGTGCAATTGGGCCGCCGGCCTGGCCCCAGGGGAGATCCCTCAGTCATTCTACTCCACTATATTGGGACACCTTACATTTCCCCCTTTTTCCTACCACTCCTCACCCTAGAATGCCTTCTCTCTATCTTTTACCCACTTACTACTTGTCTTCTAAGTTCCAGCTCCGAGGTCTCCCCTGGGATGCCTTTGCTAAGGCGCCCGTCCCTGGGGTCCCACCTGTGGTAGCACTTACCATACTTTATAACTTATCTGTGTTACCTTCATTACTGTTTCCTCGGCACTGAGTTCAGGACCTGGCATAGAGTAGGTGTTGATAAATGTGCGTGAACAGAAAGGGAGTACAGGACAGAGGCTAGACATATTGTAGGAGCACAGCAAGTATTCATGGACAATGTTAGGGCCTGCAGGAAAGTGTGGAGAGAAGGTTCTGGAACAGGAACCCAGGAGGTCAGGGAGAGGATGAGCTAGGAAGAAGAAGACAGTCCCCTGGGTCCTTGGAGAGTGGAGGATAGCAACAGTGAGTCTCTTCTCCAACCTGGCAGGTAGACACAGTGGCTGCTGAGCACCTGACCCGGAAGCGCCCTGGGGCGGAGGCCACCGGGAAGGTGAATGTCAAGACGCTGCGCCTGGGCCCACTCAGCAAAGCTGGCTTCTACCTGGCCTTCCAGGACCAGGGCGCCTGCATGGCCCTGCTGTCCCTGCACCTCTTCTACAAGAAGTGCGCCCAGCTGACTGTGAACCTCACCCGCTTCTCGGAGACTGTGCCTCGCGAGCTTGTGGTGCCTGTGGCAGGGAGCTGCGTGGCTGATGCCGTCCCTGCCCCTGGCCCCAGTCCCAGCCTCTACTGCCGGGAGGATGGCCAGTGGGCCGAGCAGCCAGTCACTGGCTGCAGCTGTGCTCCTGGATTTGAGGCTGCCGAGGGGAATACCAGGTGCCGAGGTGAGGGTTGACATGTCCCTCGTTGGCCATCCATGTGGGGATGGACCCTATTCTTGGATCCACTTCTTAAATTTCCATTTTGAACACTCTTTGCTCTCCTGGGCACTCTGTTCCTGGAGGGCCTTTTTTCATCCATTCCCTGCCCCACCCCCATGCCCCCCAGCACAGTTCTGAGCCCTTTCTCACTTCCTCACTCTCTCCTAACTACATCCACTCCTTTCTGGACATGGGAAGTTGCCCAGGGATCCAGGGCTGTCCTCAGATATGGGGACCTTGTTGGGCTCAGAGGACAAAGGCATCTCTATTCTGGTTCATTATGGTTCCTGGGTATTTTCACAGCCCATTATGACAGATGAGGCAAGAATGTCAAATACTGTGTTTGCTCCTCACCACTTCAGTATTATCGTGGCTGTTATATTGGCTGCTATACCTTGTTAACAAAGAAGCGCACACATTTCTATGTCCCAGACTTCATACTTTGATCATTGTATTTCAACTTACTTGGTTTCCTTTGTAATTCTGTATATTTTGTGGTGTGTATTTAAAATTATTCTGAGCAAGGGTCTGGGGGGTGGTGTCAGGGTTGATCCCTGATCTGGAGAAGGTCACCTCTTCTTATTAGAGGTGAGGTTTCTGAACTCCTCCTGTCCTGCTTCCCCCTTCATACTTCATCCAACCTTAAGAGCATGTTTTTGATGCATGTTTTGATGAACGCTTTCTCTCTCTCAGCCTGTGCCCAGGGCACCTTCAAGCCCCTGTCTGGGGAGGGGTCCTGCCAGCCATGCCCAGCCAATAGCCACTCCAACGCCATCAGCGCACCTTTCTGCCAGTGCCGCCTCGGGTACTTCCGGGCCAACACAGACCCCCAGGGTTCGCCCTGTACCAGTAAGTGACCAGTGACCCGTGGGGTAGACCCCCACCCTAGCCCCCATCCTCCCAGGCCTTCTCTTGCCCCTGGCCTACCGGTGCCCAGCCAAGTCAGTATGGCTGCCCATCTGTCCCACTGCCCAACCCTTGCATCTGCTCCACCTCTGTCTGACTCTCTGGTCTCTTGCAGCCCCTCCGTCCGCTCCGAGAAGCGTGGTTCCCCGCCTGAACGGTTCATCCCTGCGCCTGGAGTGGAGTGCCCCCCTCGAGTCAGGTGGCCGGAAGGACCTCACCTACGCACTCCGCTGCCGCGAGTGCCGTCCTGGAGGGTCCTGCACACCCTGTGGAGGAGACCTGACCTTTGACCCTGGCCCCCGGGACCTGGTGGAGCCCTGGGTGGCAATTCGTGGGCTTCGTCCTGACTTCACCTACACCTTCGAGGTCGCTGCCTTGAACGGGGTATCCTCCTTAGCCACTGGGCCGGTCCCATTTGAGGCTGTGAATGTCACCACTGACCGTGAGGGTGAGACTGGAGGCTGAGGGCAGCCCATGGTCGGATGGGAGAGAGGTTGGTGGGAGAAGCCAGCGAGGCCTAAAGGAATAAAAGGCAGAGGCTATGGAGTGGGATCCCCAAGAAGTGTGGAAGCTCAGGGCTTTGGGGGCAAAAGACAGAAAGAGAGTGAAAAAGATGCAAAGGCAGGCTGGAGAGTTGAGGATGGGGCAGAAAGAGCCAGAAGGAGTTCTTGAAACAGCTGAAGGACCAAGACAAGTGTAGCCAACAGAAGAGTTGGGAAAGGTAAGGGACAGACCTGCCATGCAGAAGAACCCCCAACGCATCCTGTCTCTCACAGTGCCGCCCCCAGTGTCTGACATCCGGGTGACACGGTCATCACCCAGTAGCTTGAGCCTGGCATGGGCTGTTCCCCGGGCACCCAGTGGAGCAGTGCTGGATTATGAGGTCAAGTACCACGAGAAGGTGAGACCAGGCCCTGCCCCCAGGGGTGGGGATGGGCAGTGGGACATGCTCTTTGGGTAGGACACTTGAATTGCAGGCACTCGAATTTCAGCTCTGCCACTTACTAGCTGTGTGACCTTGGACCGGCCCTTTCGCATCTCTAAGCTCAGTGTCCCCATGTGTAAAATAGTTGCTGCCAGGATTGAATGAGACAATGGATGCAAAATGCTCAGCACAGTACACATTAGTGATCACAGAGGCCTCACCCGCCACGCAGCAGGACCGAGATGCTAGTGATGGGGGCGCAGGGCAGGAGGAGGTGGGAAGAGCATTGGAAACGGGGGGCCTCGACTTACGCCCAGCCCCTCCTGGACAGGGTGCAGAGGGCCCCAGCAGTGTGCGGTTCCTGAAGACGTCAGAAAACCGGGCGGAGCTGCGGGGGCTGAAGCGAGGAGCTAGCTACCTGGTCCAGGTGCGGGCACGCTCTGAGGCTGGCTACGGACCCTTCGGCCAGGAGCACCATAGCCAGACCCAGCTGGACGGTGAGCCTGGGGAACAGGGCATGGGTGGGCAGTGCTGCCCCTGAAGGAGCCCCAAAATCACACCCTCATGCTCCTCTTCAGCTCAACCTCAAGGCATTTTGGCCTGGTGAGGAGAGCATAGGATGCAGAAACCCAAACCAGCAGCTGGGTGTGAAGACCTGCTCAGCAGCCTTCCAGTTGTGTGACCTTTAGCAAAAACGACTCCTGAGCCCCAGCTCTCATCCGAAAAAAATGAGAATATAAGGTCTGTCTCACAGGGCTCCAAGGATTAAGTGAGGTGACACCCGTTAGTTGTAATATGCTGGCCCAGTGGCTTTCTAAACCTTTCGATTTTTTTAAACAGTTTTATTGACTTAAGATTCACAAAGCATACAACTCACTCACTTAAAGTGTACAATTCATTGGCGTTTAATATGTTCACAGAGTTGTGCAACCATTACCACAATTAATTTTAAAACATTTCAGTACTCCCAAAAGAGACCCCATACCCTTTCCATCACTACCCAACCCCAACAAATACTAATCTACTTTCTGTCTCTGGATCAGTCTATTTTGGACGTTTCATACAAATGGAATCATATAATATGTGGTCTTTGGTGACTGGCTTCTTTCACTTGCCCTGTTTTCAAGGTTCATCCATGTTGTAGCATGTATTAGTGCTTCATTTTTTTTATGGCTGAAAAATATTTCACTGTGTGTCTGTAGCACATTTTATTTATCCATTCATCCATTGATGGACATCTGGGTTTTTTCCATTTTAGGGCTATTAACCCTTTCATTTTTATTTAGCCTTTGGAATCTTTTGTTCATATGGGACTTTTTGTGGTCTCCAGAATCTATAACAGAACATGGTCAAACCCACTCTGGCAGTAATAAGGCTGGGAAACTTCCTCCCTTGCCCTGAGGGGTCTTAGAGGGGCCCACGGCCTGTGGAAAGCAGTTTGAAAACCACTGTGCTTCCCCAACCCTGGCTCTCCTTTGTCTTCCCCACCTGCCACACTGTTCTCAGGAAACCACAGCTCATCCACGAGGCTGGTGCAGGGCCCCCAGGGGTGGTCGGATTCTCCTGATTGTGTTTTTTCTCCCCCAGAGAATGAGAGCTGGAGGGAGCAGCTGGCCCTGATTGCAGGCACTGCGGTCGTGGGTGTGGTGCTGGTCCTGGTGGTCATCGTCATCGCCGTCCTCTGCCTCAGGTGAGGGTTCCAGGCACCTGGAGGCCCCTGGGAAACCTGTATGGATGGCCACTTGCCCTCTTGCTCCAGGGCAAGCCTCCCTCAATGCCCCAGGAGCCTGTTTTCACTTGGAACTTTCTCCGATCCTTGCTTCTCTCTTCCCGTCCTGTCCCTCTGGGAACATACATATGTGACTTGATTTACCTTTTCTTCCCCATTGGCTACAGGAAGCAGAGCAGTGGGAGAGAAGCTGAATACTCAGACAAACACGGACAGTATCTCATCGGGCACGGTGGGTAGGCCTCTCCTGAAGGAAACAGGACCGGGGCAAGGATGTGAGCCAAGAATTAAGGGTATCTGAATACAGGAGAAGTGACTTGGCTAACGGGCCCTGAATGATTCCTCAGGTACTAAGGTCTACATTGACCCCTTCACTTACGAAGACCCTAATGAGGCTGTAAGGGAATTTGCAAAAGAGATTGATGTCTCCTATGTCAAGATTGAAGAGGTGATTGGCGCAGGTGAGAGGAAAGATCCCTGGGTACCCGGGAGGGGGATGGGGTGGGCAGGGAAGGGAGGGCCAGACCAGGAATGCGGACCCTTGGCATCCGTCCTATAGGCGAGTTTGGGGAGGTGTGCCGGGGGCGGCTCAAGGCCCCAGGGAAGAAGGAGAGCTGTGTGGCCATCAAGACCCTGAAGGGCGGCTACACAGAGCGGCAGCGGCGGGAGTTCCTGAGCGAGGCCTCCATCATGGGCCAGTTCGAGCACCCCAATATCATCCGTCTGGAGGGTGTGGTCACCAACAGTGTACCCGTCATGATCCTCACTGAGTTTATGGAGAACGGTGCCCTGGACTCCTTCCTGCGGGTGAGCCCCCTGCCCCCAGCCTTTCACATCCACCTGTACTCCACCTGTCCTCCCCCAGTGCAGCCAAGGAGCTCAGAACCCAGGACAGAGCATGGATCCCACATCACTTCCCCCTGCCCTTCATTCTCCCTTCAGAAAAGATGGAGTCGCTGGGACTGGCCCTTCCTTAGGCCATGGGTGGAACTGACCTCTGTGAGGCAGCTGACCCTGACATACAAGAGGTCATCCTCCATCCTTTTGACAAATATTTCCTGAGTGCTTCCTTGTGCACCAGCCAGTATCCTCAGCCCCGGGAATAAAGCCATGAACATCTCCTCTGCTCTGGGGGAGCTGACATTGTAATGGGGGAGGCTGAAAATTAGCAAGTAAGCAAGCTTTTATAAAAAGTAAACAGGTAGTTTCAGATATGAAAACAAACAGGATCATGGGAAAGTGGCTGGTGATGAGGGAAAAGAGCTTATTTTACTTTTGTCACTTTAACAGGCTTTACTGAATTTTTTTTTTTTAATTTATTGGGGTGACAATTGTTAGTAAAATTACATAGATTTCAGGTGTACAATTCTGTATTCCACCATCTACAAATCCCATTGTGTGTTCACCACCCAATGAATTTTATTATTTTGTTAACTTTACGATGCATTTTTTTTAAAAAAATCAAAACATTTTCTTACATAGCAAAATAACAGTGCATTTGATAAAGTTACAACAATTCCTTGGTATCCTCTAATACCCAGTCGATATCCACATTTCCCCAGTTGTCCCCAAAATCTCCCTTATTGCTGGTTTATCCAAAGCACCGTCCAGTTCAGGATCAAGCATTGTACTGAGTGATTATCATTGTTGAGCATCTTCCAAATCCAGGAGAGTCCCTTGTCATGACCCTGACATTTTGATGAGCTGGACTATTTGTTTTGTCCCCTTGGATGTCTCATCTTGTGGATTTATCAGATTCTTCCCTGTGGGGTCACTTAGCTTGTTTCTCTGTATTCCCTGTAAGAGAAGCTATGTCTAATATTTTGATACGCTCAAAATTAAACGTTGGTAGCCAGCCTACAGTGAAGGTGCTGTGAACGTCATATGGCACCTCATCAGGAGACACAGGCCACCTGGCTCCCACCCTGAGTGATGCTGAGGTTGACCTGGAGTAGTGCAATGACCTGACCCTCCCTGTGGACACTGGCGGCTGTGCCATTGGTACTAGACAGAAATCCCGTGCAGGGAGGAGAAGCGGCTGTATGTTAGAAGCGATGACATTTGGGTAGGTGGGAAAGAGCCAGCCTTGAGAAGATAGGGAGAAAAGTGTGTTGGGGGCAGAGAGTAGAGCCCAGGGTGGGCAGGAACTTGGCATGTTCAAGAGGCAGGAAGGCAGGTGAGGCGGAAACCAGGGAGCAGAGGAGCCATAGTGGAGCCTGATGTAGATGGTGGCCTGGACACATGGGCTTTGTGGCCTTTGTCAGGAATTTGGATTTGATTAGAAGTTCAAGGGGAAGACTTTGGAAGGATTTCAGTAGGCATGTGAAGTGATTCAAGGAGATTCCTTGGGCGGGTGCTGGGGGACAGGAGCGGAAGAAAGCCAGGAACCAATGAGGAGACTGGCAGTCATTCAGGCCATGAGGATTGCAGTGGGGTTCAAAGAAATGGTTGGATTTGGGATATATTTTGGGAGCAGGGCCAGCAGAATTTGCTAATGGATTGTAAGTGGAGGGTGAGGGAGAGAAAGGAAGGAATCACGGAAGCTCTAAGTCTATATCCTGAGTATCTGGCAAGTGGTGTTTTCACGAACTAAGATTCAAGGCCTGGGGTAGGTGCAGGCTTGGTGGATGGATTCAGAATTAAGTTTTTGGACTCTGTGTCCCTGGCCCTGCAGGGCTGCCGAGGGTCCCCTGCATGCTAACTGAATTCAGAAGATGGGATTAGTTAACCATCCATGACTGGTTGGCTTACCTGGTAAGAGCAAACTGTAAAGGTCAAGGTCAAGATTTAGACCTTGGTTTTGGTTCTCTGGTTACTGATCATACCCAGATTCCTCACTGTTCTCTCAGTTGGTCCAAGAAGGCCGAGCATGATTTTGGCTGGATCAGCACAAAAGCATCTCCACCAGACAGGTAGCTCAGAGCACACTATTGTCAGAACTCTGTTGCTGTTGAATAAAAAGAACATATTAGACCAAAAGCATTTGCTGAGTATTTTCTGGGTGCAAAGCCTCACACTAGGTTAAATGGAAGAAAAATTGTTAAATCTGTCCTTACAATCTAATTAAGAGAGTGAATGCATATATTTGAAACAGGAACAGTTATAAGCATTGTGTCATTAGAGGATAGTAAGAGCTCAGAGAACTTAGGGTAAGAGAAGGCAGGAGGGCTTCTGGGAAGTCCATGGGCTTGCTCTACAGGTGAGTGTGAGATGGGTCTGGAAGTGCCAAATGCGATTCAGAAGGTGGAAGAAAGGGGGAACGGAGGGTGACCTGTCCTCACCATGCCCCTCTCCCTTGTCTGGTCTCCAGCTGAACGATGGACAGTTCACCGTCATCCAGCTGGTGGGTATGTTACGGGGCATTGCCTCAGGCATGCGGTACCTTGCTGAGATGAGCTACGTCCACCGAGACCTGGCTGCACGCAACATCCTGGTCAACAGCAACCTGGTCTGCAAGGTTTCTGACTTCGGCCTGTCCCGATTCCTGGAGGAGAACTCTTCCGACCCCACCTACACGAGCTCTCTGGTGAGGCTGGAGGACTGACATAGGAACTAGGAAGATTGGAAAGGTGGGAGGCTGGGGGTTTGACGGGTCTGATCCAGGGACAGGATGTAGGAGCAGACCACAGAGGGGGTGGTCAGCTTAGGGAACTCAATTTCTGGGTGTCCAGGAAAAGAATGGAGTTGGGAAGCTGGACCCAGAAAGAAAAAAGGCTTGAGCTGGGGGAAAAGTGAAGGCCAGGGTCAGAGTGCCTGGGTCCTGTGAGACCCTCAGCTCATCTTTGCTTTCCTCATCTTCAGGGAGGAAAGATTCCCATCCGATGGACAGCCCCTGAGGCCATTGCATTCCGGAAGTTCACATCTGCCAGTGATGCCTGGAGCTACGGGATTGTGATGTGGGAGGTCATGTCATTTGGGGAACGGCCATACTGGGATATGAGTAATCAGGATGTAAGTGGCCCACAGTCCTATGAAGCTTTCTTGGAATGGCCTCACCTGGGATATGGGGTGGTGTTCCCAGAGAGCTCATCGCTGCTGTGTCCTTGAGATGATGGGGGTGGCACAAAGAAGAGTTAATCTTTGTACCTCAGAGTTTGATACAACATGTCTGGCCACAGAAAGGCACAGTTGGGAGGGATGGAGGGCCAGTGGAGAGGTTACACATCTGGACCATAGCCCAAGTGCTGCTGGGGCGTTGAGCCACAGCCAACCTGGGCCCTACCCAGGAAGACCCCCATATTTACCATTTGGGGGGGCTGTAGCACTCATCCCAACATCTGCTAAGTTACCATTTCCTTGGTGTCCCTTGGCATCCTCATTCTCCCTGGACATCCTCACCCAGTGCTTCTGTCATTCCAGGTGATCAATGCCATTGAACAGGACTATCGGCTGCCTCCTCCCCCGGACTGCCCCACATCCCTGCACCAGCTCATGCTGGACTGTTGGCAGAAGGACCGGAATGCACGGCCCCGCTTCCCCCAGGTGGTCAGCGCCCTCGACAAGATGATCCGGAACCCTGCCAGCCTCAAAATTGTAGCCAGGGAGAACGGCGGGTGAGAATGGGCCCTCCTTCCTACACTCCGCCACCCCTACACCCGAGAACCTCCCTTTCCCCCAAAAAGTACCTGCCCCTTTTGGTGTGGATTGTCCCTGTCTGCCTCTCCAAAGCTGGGCTCAGCGTCACCCGCCAACACGGCCCTGGTACTCAGTCCATCCTCCCCATCCTTTCCTCCTAGGGCCTCACACCCACTCCTGGATCAGCGGCAGCCCCACTACTCAGCTTTTGGCTCTGTGGGTGAGTGGCTTCGAGCCATCAAGATGGGAAGATATGAAGAAAGTTTTGCAGCTGCTGGGTTTGGCTCCTTCGAGCTGGTCAGCCAAATCTCCGCTGAGTAAGTCGTGGCAGGAGCTGAAGATGAGGGTCAGAGCCAAGCAGTCAGAGGGGCACCTGGGGATCTGAATCTGGCCCACACGTTCAGCAGGGGCCTTTGGGATCAGCTCCTGGTGTCAATTGTTTTCTAGAGTCCCCCCAAAGCAATAACAGCTGCTGGGGCTGACAGCCCAGGGAATCTTCCAGGCCAGCTATGCCCGCCTCACCCCCTTGCACCATCTCAGCCCTGGGCCATCTTGCTCTCCGCCTGGCAATCTGTAGCTATCTTTGTGCATCTATCTACATTCCAGACCCTGCTCTCACATTAACAATGTGTCAACTCTGGATGTTTTCCCACCCATAAAAGGAGAAGATTGGACTAGGTTTTGGAGAACCTTTCCAGCTTTAATGTTAAATGGTTTTATGGTTCCAGTGCTTCCCAAACAGTTTTTCCCTAGTTGGCCTCTCTTTGGTACTTATCCTTTCTGCCTTTCCATTTCACTCCCAAGGCCTCTTCTGGCCCTAGATTTGCATAACAGAAATAGAAGGAATAGAAACCTGGAACCAGGGTCCAGGAAGCCCTCTCCCTGGTGGGGCAGGTCACAGGCTCGTCTGCTCCACTGGGTCTGGGTGCTCTCCTCGCAAACTGTTCCAGCCTCGCCTTGACACAGGTTCTTGCTCTCCATTTCCCACCTCTTCTTTTTTTTTCTTATCTCAGTCTCCAGGCTTCAGGATGGAGGGGGGAGGCAGTTTGTTTTCCCCCCTTCCCTCCCTTTCCTCTCCACCCAGCCCTTCCTCTCTCTGGCCTTTTCCTTCTGACTTCTCCTTTCTTCTGTAAAGCAATCTGTGCAGCCCCTTCCCCCAACCTCACTTTGTGGGCCTTTCTCTCTCTTTCCTCCTCCCCTTCTCCAGTTCTCCGCCTTAATCCTTGCTGGAGCATCCAAGCTGCAGCCCCTACCTCCCCGCTCTCTGCCTCTCTACCCAGCCCCCTCGGCCCCGGCCTGCGGGATACCTAGCCCCAACCCCTACTGCGGCTGCGCAGTCCTGCGGCCTGGCTCTTAAATCCTCCGGAAACTACCCGGCAACTATGACGTATGCTTCACTCCCACACTGGCCTTTCTGATTGGCTGACAGTCCGGAGGCAGTGACCAGGTTTCTGCTGCTAAGCTAGGAGAGCTCCCCCAAGAGCTTGTTGGCCTCACCTTGCTCTCCGTTCTTCCCCCAGGGACCTGCTCCGAATTGGAGTCACTCTGGCAGGACACCAGAAGAAAATCCTGGCCAGTGTACAGCACATGAAGTCCCAAGCCAAACCTGGAGCATCGGGTGGGTCAGGAGCACCAGCCCCCCAGTACTGACCTGCACCTCCTCGCCTGGCCCCACAGCTCTGGAGCTGCTGGAATTCCCACGCCGGGGACACAGCTCCCCTTTTTTGGGCAGAGTCGGGTGGGGTCCCAAGAGGCCCCATCCCTGCGCCTCACTGGATTGCACTTTGAACCCATGGGGGTGGGGAGCTGGCAATTTGGAGAGACAGGATTTGGGGATTCTGCCATGTGGGAGGTTAGAAATAACATGCCCCCCAGGTGAGGAACCCCACACCAAGAGTGTGGGACCCTTTCCCTCAGGATTGGGTATGACCAGAGGGAGAGGAAGTACCCATAATTTGCCAACTTCCCAGGGGTGGTTGGATGCAATCCCCACAGACTCCCTCGGATCCCCAATTAGGGCCCGCAGGTGCCCCTCCTCACCTTGAAGGGCCACAGCCCTGCAGACCTTGCAGACCAAAGAGAAGAGGGTAACAAGCCTGTGAGCTCGGGAGTGGAGCGCCGCGGCAGGAGGCAGGAAGGGGTGTCGTGCATGGCTCAGTGACAGAATCATTGGACATGGATGTCCCATCCTTGCTGCTGTCTCCACCGAACTCAGTTTTCCCTTGTAAATGCCCCCCGCCCCCATCAGCTGCCTTCATATTGAAGGTTTTTGAGTTTTATTTTTTGTTTTTGGTCTTATTTTTCCTTCCCTTCCCACCTCCGTTTTTGTTTTTTGTTTTGTTTTTCTACCATCCTTGTCATAACTTTGTGTTGGAGGGGACCTGTTTCATTATCGCCTCCTTTGCCCACATTGAAACAGGGACCCATCCTTGTGTCTATTTCCAGAAGAGTGCCTTGGTCACGCCACAAGCCCCTGACATTTCCCTGCCCCCCCAGGTACCCCCAAGCTGTGTCCATGAGGGGGAGTGGGGGGGGTGAGGTGGTGGTGGAAACCAGAGACAGACACCGGTGCTTGGAGGGGTTCTTAAATTATATTTAAAACAATTTCTTTTTTTGTATAAATAAAAAAAAAGGGAAGTGTCACATCTCTGAGTGTGATTGGGAGTGGGGGATGGACTAGACTTCTAAGGAGAGTGGAGTCTAGGTATGGAGGGCTGGGAGGTCTAGAGACCAGGCTGTGGGGGGCTGGGTGCTTAGTTCCCAACCCCAGAGTGTGTTTGAGGTGGTGGGGTGGGGGCAGTGGGAGATGAGTCATTGGCAGCTGCTTCTAACGGCTCCAGATGGCTCTGCCAACAGCCTGGGGCACCTCCGGGGTGGGGCTGCCCCCTCACTCCTCTGCCCTGGGTTCTCTAGGCCTGGGAAAGGGCTGTGTGAGGCAGGAGAGGCCTTGGGCTCAGCTCTGCCCTACAGCCCCCTGAAGTGTGTGTGGGGGGGCATCCACGGGTGGGGGTCCAATCAGATGAAGGAGACAGATGCAGACCAGATGTTGACAGCTGAGGTTGGTTTAAAGGCAACGGGGGGGGGGGGGTGGTGAGGGGGGGGAATGTCTGCACTGGCAGTGGGGGAGGGTCAGAGAGCTGAGGTGGAGGACAAGGCCCCCCACATACGTACACAGGCTGGGCTGGGTCGGGAGGACAATTCCCCCTTTCAAGATGCTGCCCAGGCAGGTTCTCCCAGCCTCTTGGGAAGGGGAGGGGGAAACCATCTGAGTTACTTCCCCCCACTTCTCTCTCTGAAACAGGAAGATGAAGACGGGATCAATCCCCATTGTCTTTTTCACCATCTTCTGTTTACTTCTTTGCCCCCAGTCTGCCTTCCTTCTGGGACACCTGCAGGGGCAGCCCCAGATGAGGCCAGTTTTATTTAGCTGGCGCAGCCCTGCCATTTCTGTATCTCAGTTGCCCCCTGTTGTCGTGTTGGGGTTGGTGCAGGGCCCTCAATCGCAGCCTCTTACCTTCCCAGCCCTGGAAGCCTCAGGCAGTAATCCCATCCCCAATTTCCTACCTGTACAAGCCTCTCTGGAGTCCCTAATACTCTGGAATCCTCTGTCCCCTCCCTTGATGACATATTGACTATATTTTGTACCTCAAAGAGGGGGAAGGAGGGACTGTCTTGCCAAGGATGGAGGGGGTCTGGGTCCAGAAGGAGGAAGTGTATCTGGAGGATGCCTACCCAGGCTACCCACTTCCCCTGCCAACCAGACATCGGGGCTAGAGAACGTGACCAAAGCTGGCCAGGGGAGGAACAGAGGTCAAGCAAACAGGGCATAGATGAAGAACACACAAAGGATTAAAGACCAGGTGAAGGTCTGGACAGACCTGCAGCAGGAAGCCCCACAATACCAGGTTCAAGTATGGCCAGCCCAGCTCTAGAACCCCTGAACCTGCCTGCCACTCGCAGCTTGAGTGTGAGCTCTTCCCCCCAGCTAAGGGGAAGGGTGGCTTAGCCAGTGTCACCCCTCCCTCCCCAGTGTCCTTTCCCCACCCAGGTTAGGTCTCACTTCCTTAAAAGAAGGTGGCTGCAAGGCTGGTCATCTTGGAGGATAAGCAGAGTAAGGATACCTTTCTAGAACCCAGAATGCTACCTGATTTGGCATCCTCAACCCAAATCCTCTGTCCTTTGGGGTCCTACCTCCCCCAGACCTCCCCCACCCATTCTGTTGACAGCCTTCCTTCTTAGAATTCAAACAAATTGCCCCAGCCCTTCAAACAAAGACCTGCCCAGTGGGAGGCACCAGGCAGGGGAAAGGTCAGAATGTTTGCCCTTTGACCTCAGACTGAGGTGAGCAGGTCTCCTACTGGGTTGGAACTCTAGACTCCTGAGCTAGAGGTCCCAGACCTCACCCTCATTTGCCATCGTAATGTTGAGGTCCTTTTGGGAAATGGATGCGAACAGAAGGTGGGCCAGTTCACCCTTTAGAAAAAGCCATGTTCCCCATCCTTAGCCTCTGCCCAATGACTTGTCTCATCATTAGAAATGTCAGACTCCTCAGAATCACCTTTCACTACTCCTGATGGGGAGCACAGACGCCAAATCCTCTGAGAAAGAGGATTCTTTCTTTTTTCTTGAAAGGGGAAAGTGGGTAAAGGGGTCTTTTCTCCTATATTCCAGAAGCCAGAGGGCTGACCACCCACTTCTATGTGGCTTTGCCTAAGGGACAGAGCCGGTCACCTCCTCAAGACCTCCCTCTGGACATTTTGTGGGGCACTGAGCCCCAGGCCTCCCACACACCTGTCTCCCTCCTACCAGTATTTCTCCCCGCAAAACCCACCTCACAGACCTTTCCTCCACCATGATCCTGTGGAAATTCACATTTCAAAAATAAATTCTTTTATTTTATCTCTCCTTTTTTGAGGACAGTTCAAAACTGAGTGACTTTGAAGGCAGGCTCTGGAACAAAGTCTGAAGAGAATGCAAGAAAACCTGTGTTAGAGGCAGACAACTCCCAGTGCCCACATTCTGGGCAGTGGAGTTGGTTCTTACCTGTGTCTGCCAGCCTGCCTCTGTTCTGGCTCTGCATTTTCTCCCTAGGGGGCGGTGGGGAACAGAGAGGGTCAGTGCCCACTCCCCGTGTTCACAGCCCCCCAGCCATCCCTCCTCATTCCCTCTCCCAGAACTCACCTCCTTCTCCTCTTCCTGGAAACATATTCTCGGGTCACTGCCAGCACTATGACCACCCCAGGCACCAGCATTCCCAACAGGATGGCCACAAAGTTGGACACTTCTGGGATGGGATAGGAAGGGGGTGGGGGAGGAGACCCTCCCTTTGGTCTTCAGTTGCCACCCTGAGGTGACCGCATCCTCCTAAATTCCTGATGGTGGCTGGTTCTCCCTCCAGCTGGCTGTCAGCGCCAGGGGCTCCAAGGTCTACTGCCACTCCCCAGGAACATTTTCTATTTCTGGGAACCCAACTCCACAAGCCTTTTAGGGGGATGGTCATCCAGTTGGTCCCCTAGAGTCCAGAGCATCATCTTGGCCAATGCTTCTCAGAGAGGTACCCTAGAATATTTCCATCAGTAACTTGGGAGCTTGTTAAAAAAATGCAGATTTCTCTTTCCCTGGTGCGATTCTGTCTTGCGTGTCTGTGCTGCTGAGCAGTAGTCGTTTATCTCTGTCCGTCTTCTCTCCTACCTAAGTGCGTGCCACCACTCCATAGAAGATTCGATGGACATGGACATGAGCCCCCTGAGGCCCCAGAACTATCTTTTCGGTTGTGAACTAAAGACCGACAAAGATTATCACTTTATAGTGGAAAATGATGAAAATGAGCACCAATTATCTTTAAGAACGGTTAGTTTAGGGGCTGGTGCAAAGGATGAATTGCACATTGTTGAAGCAGAGGCAATGAATTATGAAGGCAGTCCCATTAAAGTAACACTGGCAACTTTGAAAATGTCTGTACAGCCAACGGTTTTCCTTGGGGGCTTTGAAATAACACCACCTGTGGTCTTACGGTTGAAGTGTGGTTCAGGGCCTGTGCATATTAGTGGACAGCACTTAGTAGCTGTAGAGGAAGATGCAGAGTCAGAAGATGACGAGGAGGAGGATGTGAAACTCCTAAGTATATCTGGAAAGCGCTCTGCCCCTGGATATTGTAGCAAGGTTCCACAGAAAAAAGTAAAACTTTCTGCTCAAACTAAAAAGTTTTTCACAGCAAAGGAAACCATCAATAAAACAAAAAGGGATCTTACTGAATGGGAAAAGATATTTGCCAATGATATAGCTGATAAGGGATTAATATCACAAATCTATAAAAAACTCACTCAACTCAACTCCAAAAAACAAACGACCCAATTAAGAAATGGGCAGAGGACTTGAAGAGACATTTTTCTAAAAAGGACATACAGATGGCAAACAGACATATGAAGAAATGCTCAACCTCACTAACCATCAGAGAAATGCAAATAAAAACCACAATGAGATACCACCTCACCCCAGTCAGAATGGCTATCATCAATAAATCAACAAACAACAAGTGCTGGCGCAGATGTGGAGAAAAGGGAACGCTTGTGCACTGTTGGTGGGATTGCAGATTGGTGCAGCCACTATGGAAAACAGTATGGAGGTATCTCAAAATTCTGAAAATGGAACTACCCTATGATCCAGTAATTCCACTCCTAGGTATCTATCCGGAGAAACCCAAAACTTCAATTCAAAAATCTTTATGCACTCCTATGTTTATTGCAGCACTATACACAATAGCTAAGACATGGAAACAACCGAAATGCCCATCGGTAGATGACTGGATTAAGAAAATGTGGTACATTTATACAATGGAATATTACACAGCCATAAAGAAGAAAGAAATCTTACCATTTGCAACAACATGGATGGACCTAGAGAACATTATGTTAAGTGAAATAAGTCAGACAGAGAAAGATAAGTACCATATGATCTCACTTATATGCGGAATCTAAAGAAAAGAATAAGTGAATGAACTAATCAGAAACAGTTTTGGAGACAAAGAGGAAAAACTGAGGGTTGCTAGATGGGCGGGGGGGGGGAGTGGGGGTAAAGGGGAAGGTGAGGGGATTAGAAAACAAATCAGTAACCACAAGATGGCCACGGGGTTTTGAAAATTAATCTGGGGAACGTAATCAATAATGTTGTAAAGATTTTGTAGGGTATCCGATAGACACGTGTCCCATTTCGGAGACCATCTCAGGGATGATGTAGATGCCTGATCACTGCACTGTACCCCTGAAGCTGAACAATAATGAATGCCAACTATAATATTATATATATATGTATATATAGGTATGTATACATTTACAAGAGGCAGAGTACAGCATTGGGAGTGGAGACAGTGGAAATGGGATGGCTCGGTGCGATGTCAGAGAGATAGTGGATGGGGGGCGGGGGGTCCACAGTGTGAGGGATATAAATGATAAACGTCTAAGGAAAAAAAAAGAAAAAAAAAACCTCGCAGACAAGACAGACAATAGTTTAGTGGTTACCAGAGGGTAAGGGGGGTGGGGTGGGGGGTGGGAGATGAGGGTAAGGGGGATCAAATATATGGTGATGGAAGGAGAACTGACTCTGGGTGGTGAACACACAATGGGATTTATAGATGATGTGATACAGAATTGTACACCTGCAATCTTTGTAATTTTACTAACAATTGTCACCCCAATAAATTTAAAAAATAAATTAAAAAAAAACAAAAGCAGATTTCTGGGCCTACTCCAGACCCGCCAGATCTGAATCTCTGGCGGTGAGTCCCAGAATGAAAGTATTAAACAAGCCACCCACCCCGCCCCACGGGCCCAGAGGCTCAACGGAATTGTAGTTTTGGATGGGGAAAAACACTAAAAGGTCCTGGAGAGGCCTAGAGTGATACAAGAAGAGAAACAAGAGTGAGGGTGAGACATCTCAAAAGACAGCTAGAGTTCAGAGAGAAGAGTCAAGAGATGGGCACAGGGATTCCGAGTAGCTGAGAACCCCTGTCCTGCTAATCCGTAGGGGTCATGTTATAATATTATATATTATTATATATTCTATAATATAGATTACATTAATACTACATTACCCATCTGTTATATATCTATAACACATATCTATTAGATGTGAACATTATATACACGGAATAATGCTGTGGCAGTTGTTGGTGGGGGAGGGGCTATGACATACACAGCCTGGAATGAAGTTCTTACCTGGCTTTTTGGAAAATGGCGCATCCTCAGGCTCTGTGCAGAGGTCTCTCCCCTCACCAAGTTCACACTCACAGGTGAAGCGGGTGCCCGGCTCCTGACATCGCCCGTCATTCTGACAGGGTTTCCGTAGACACAGGCTTTCTATGAGGATGGAGAGAGTTGTGGGGGGTGGGTTCCGGGAGGATAACCACAGTCAGGGAGAGGGGGCTGGGACCCCAGGGAATAAAGCAGCGGTTTCCATTCCTGGCTCTGTACTCACTAGCCCTGGGCTCTGGGGAAATTGTTCACCCTCTCTGAACTCCATTTTTCTTACCTATAAAAAATGGGGAGACTATACTTGCCACCTGGTGCTGAATAAGGACTAAAGGAGGTCATGGAAGCTGATGATTAGAAAAGGCTCCAGCACAATACTCAGCAGACAGTGGATGCTCAGGACACATCACCTCCTTACCCTTTGCCCCTCCCCAAAAAGGAAGGGACTGAGTGAGAAAGAGCGGGATTAAATGGCACAACCTTTCTGACATCAATGCGGAGCAGTCCCAGGCATAGGACTGGGAGGGACAGTCCTCTGTCCAGGGACCTCCGAGGTATGGAGGCAGCTTAAAGCCAAGAGGTGGTCTCGCTCACCTTGCAAGCAGCCACGAGTGGGGTTCCCCAGGGTGCAGGTCTCCCCAGCACTGCAGCTGAAGGGCTCACAGAGCAGGACCTCTGAGCTGCCACAGGTGCAGCGCTGAGAGTAATCCTCTGTCACAAAGCTGTCACCCCGCTGGAGAGGGGAGAAGGGACCAGGAGGAGAAGGTCCGGTTTTCCTTCCTTAGCTGGCTCTCCTTCTGCACCTCTGTTCCCCAGGTCCTCCCCTCTGACGTGGTAGTAGATGCCATTGTCGGTGCAGCTGCAGAGGACCAGGGGAACGCTCCAAGCTCCACTGTAGACGTAGCCTGGGAGGCTGGCATAGCCTTCTACACAGGGACCCTCTCAGTCCTCAGGGGCTGCCAGGGTGGCACAGGAGGCGGAACAGGGTGTCATACAGCTCTGATAGACAGTATTGGATGGACAGGCCAAGGCTGAGGGCACAGAGTCACAGTCAGAAGGAGGCAGGGTGGGGCCGGTCTAACAGATGTGGGGTGTGTGGGGCTGGAGGAGGACCAAGGTCACCCATAGAACACAGATCAGTATAGGCGGGGAAGCCAAACAGTAGACTGGCTCTGAGGGTCTCTTTGTCTGTGATGTCAAAGCATGGGAAGGAACTAGAGAAGGAAAGATGGGCATTGGTGACAAGCAGCGGGATGGAGTGACGGGGTGGAGACGAGGCTTCCCAGGCAGAAGCAGAGAGGGCTTAGGTTGGAAGGACACTGACATGGTGCGAATTGAGGACTCCGTAGTGAGAATCGGAGAACCCAGACAGGAAGCCCCTCGTGAGGCAACGGTAGTGGCACAGAGCTGAGCGGAGGTAGAAATGGCTGCGGGTCAGGAGCCCGCTGTGGGGGAAGGTCAATGCCTCACCACAGTGGCTGTGGCCCCACTAGCTGGCCAAGGTGATGCCTGTCTCCTGGCAGATGATGGCGTACCCACTGAGGACCTGGCAGCACAGCTCTTCCTGCTCTTTGGGGTTCCGCGTGACACACATATCAAACACACAGTGCCTGGGAGAGCAGCGGGGTCGGGGGGATTGTCAGAGGTGGAGAGGAAGAGGCAAGGACACCTAACCCTGCAGAAAAGGACCTGGAAACCCCAGCAAAAGGATGTCAGGCTGTGTGTGCGTGGGGGAGGGGGAGCGGGGGGCGGGGTCAGAAGGAGCGAGGCCACAGAGAGGTGAGCCAAACAGCACAAATCAGAGATGGGCAGAAGGATCCGGAGAAAGGCAATTCCCAGTGTCCTGGGCCCCCGACTCACTCCTGGAAGGGCTCTGGAGCCACAGTCTGGCGACAGGCAGCAAAGGGGCGCTGGGGGTCCACCAGCACCCTACATGCCTGGGTGCTGTTGATGAGCTCCAGCTGCACCAGGCAGCATTCTGACTCTTCTCTTTCCTTCTCTTCTTGGGTGGCCCTGGGGCAGAGACAGCCAAGGGCCAGGGGAGACCCACGAAGACCACAAACTTAGGAAGAACTGAGTGGGAGTATAAGGGGAGGGCAGGGCACGGACCAGGGTCCAGAAGGTAGGTGTCCCCCCAGAATTAGGAGAATCAGGCAAGCGTGTCTGGTGTTCACCCGCCGGTTTCCTCCTCTGCTGAGGATATGGGGTTGAGCGGGTGTGGACGGATACTGGGCTATTATTGGTCGTGGCGCTGAGGCCTGGGCCTTCCTGCTCTGGGCCCCAGCTCTCACACCTTGAGAAGCAGGAGAGGCCTCGCTTCATCTTCACTTTCCAACTGTTGCTGAAATTGTTGAGGTTCTGAGTGAGGGCGCCACTGAGCAGCATAAACGCATTCTTCTGGTTCTTGTCAAAGTTCCCCACAGGCCACACCCAAGCTCCTGGTATGTGCTAGGCAGAGATCACTGCAGGAGAAAGGGGGCATCCAGAGCAAGACTCCCCACCTTCTCGATTTCCCACCTCTCCTGGGGCCTCCACTGGAGCTTGGGACCCCACTCCCAAGCAGGGAGATCACCAGGCTTGGTGTAAGATATAGTTTTCCTCCACCACCCCAGAAATGTCCCTTCTGCTCACCTGTCCCTACCCTCAGGTACCTGCATTGTTCTTTCCATCAAAGCTGACACCAGATTAAAGTCAGTGACCAGATACAGCCGGAGGCCCTGCATGGTAACCTGCAGGTGCCTGGAGTTGTAGGGGATGGCCATCTTCTGGTCGCTGACCTGGAGAAAGAAGACAAGAGCTGCAGGGAGTCCTGTAGCAACCCGACCCTCTGTTTCTTTGGCTCTGTATCTCTCTGCACATCTTGATGCCTCTCTGTGCCATCAATCCGTGGAAGGAGTAGGCAAGGGCCTCCCTGAGATCTGCTGCCTTTGCAGCCCTAGCCCATTCCTTGCAAAAACATTGGTAGAGTGGATATCCCTGGTACTTCCTCAGCTGGCTCCACCTTCACATTGTAGGCTCTGTCCTTCTCTCCCATTCCCTATCTCTCTCCCACCTTTTGCTTAATCCCATGCCCTCTGCTGCCTCTCCCCATGAGGCAAATGACTGACTGACTTCTATAACCAGGCAGCCATTGTTGGGAACTTCCCAGGGAACACCGAGTCCTGGCTTTCTCTGCTTCGGGTGGCCTGGCTCTTACCACAAGCTGCAGTTCGGCCTGGAGCTGGACTGTATAACTGTAGACCATCACGATGATTTTGTGCAGGAAGATCAGGTTGAGGGACATATACATCTTGTCGTGTCCCTCCACGACCAGGGCACCACTCCATCGGGGAGCATGTGCACGGTCTTGATCAGAGTGTAGGTCACATGGCCCTGAAAGCTATAGCTGACGCCATCAAATGTGCAGTTATGGGGGTCCCCCAAAATTGAGCATTGTTCCGACTCTGCCAGGAAGGGCCAATGCTAAAAAGCCACCCTGCCCAGATATAACAGCCCCCAGAATCCCTCACTTGCCCTGATGTCTCCTGTCACCCTCTCTCTTAGCCCTGAGCTCCCTTGATACTTGAGCTGCAACTTTCTCCTCTCCTAGGCCCATTAAAAACAGGAGAGGATTTCCTTGTCCGGTGCCCTCTTTTTGCCCTTAAAGGAGTGAAACCCAGAGAGGGTCATGACTTGCAGGCGGCCACAAAACAGGGGAGAGCCAGAATGAGAACCCAAACTGACTGCATGCCTGTGCTCGGCCCCTTCTCTCTCCAGAGCTTCGCTGCCTCAGCCCCTCTGGCCTCTCTCCACCTCCTCACATGCCTCCCTTACTGTCAGGGGAACATCTGCCATTGCCGTTGGAGTTGGGCTGGCAGTAGAAGCCAGAGGGGCAGATGAAAGGTCGGCACTGAATGGCTCCTGCTCTGCAGATACAGCTCTGGGTGCAGGCACTGGAGAGCCAGGTCTTCTCCGCCTATGAAAGCCACAGGAAGAACAAGGGAATGTCGAAGGAAGTGCCAGTTCTCCTTCCTTTTACCCCTTCAGCCAAGCCAGCTGTCTGAATGGCTTACTTGGCATAGGCCACAGGCAGTTCTGGCACCATCTACATACTTATGTCTCTGTACCGCCCTCTAGAGGCATTGTGCTTGGTTTACACATGTTGTTCAAGAGGTTCTACTGGACCCATCTTACAGAAGAGGAAACTGAGGTAACAGGTTCACTGAGTGGTACCATCAGGATTCAAACCCAAGCTATGCTCCTCCACCACACTGTGCCGCATCTCAGGTATTTGGATTCTTCAAATCCAAATCCAAACCATGTACCCCCAGCCCCAGCCTGGCTGGAGACCACCCTGCCCTGTCACCAGCTTTCACACCCCAGGCAAGGCCAGCCATCTGGGTGCCCCAGGCTGATAGAGGATGAGGAAAAGAGAAAATGCCATCCTCAGGATGTGCTGTCCTCAACCTTCTTCTGCCCCCCACTTATGGGAACGGAGCCACCCTGGGCATCCATGCAGCTGCATTGAGTCCTGAGCGCACATTGTTGCTCACTGAGCACATAGTAGTAGCCAGGCTGACAAACGCAGCCCTCCTTGCAGGTGGAGGGGACTTTGGCATACTTGCACTGTCCTTGCAAGTCTCAGCAGGAAGGTGAGCAGGGGGGAGCACAGGTCATGTAGGTGCTGTGGGTGGGGCATTCCAGAGCTGGGGAGGGATGCGGGTGGTGGTAAAGACTTAGTGAGTATAGGCCAGGCCCTGAGGAAGAAGAGTGGCTCTCCCAGTTCAGCATGGGAGACAAAGGTCAGCCAATAGCTGCTGCGTGACCTAGATGTATATATGGTCAGTAAATGTGTGACATGCGTGTATGTATGAAGTGTAACAGAAGCACAGAGGAGGGAGCTACTCTCTTTTGGAGGAGTTAAATAAAACTCTTTAGGCAAAAGTAGTTGTCAACAAATAAAAATGGCGTCCATCGTGTGCAGGAAGTCACTCAGCGTAGGGACTGCGTAGGGACAGCTTCAGAAGGACTGTGGCCAGCATGGCCACATGTGGCTTTGGCCCAGAGCCCCAGCCCACCACCCACCTGCACCTGGTGGGTCCTGTGGTCCTGTGGGGTGCAGCAGTACCAGGACAGGAAGAGTTTGAGACGTAAAGATGTCTGTTCTCCGTAAGTTAATTTATACATTTAATATGATCCCATAAAATACACCAAAAGGATTTTGTTTTGTTTTTTAATAGGATAAGATGATATTAAAGTGGAGAAGATGATATAAACAAATCAGAAAAGCCAGGAAAACTCTGAAAAAAAAAGAAAAAAAGAAAGCAGTGGGTAGTGACTGTCAGAAATTAAAACACATTTTAAACTCTCAATGATCACAACATTGTGTTATTAGTAAGTGGAGAGAGATGAAACAATGGAAGGGGAGAAAAAGCCCAGACAGGGACCCAAATCCATATGGGAATTTAGTATAGGATAAATTGTGGCATTTCAGTCAGTGGGAAAAGAGAGACTAGTCATTTAATAATGCCGGAAAAAAAATAAAAACAAAGTTGGTTCATATCTCATACTACACACTGGGAAATATCCAGATGGGTCAAACATTTGAATATTAAAAATAATGAAACCATAAAAATTACTAGAGCAAAACATGGGCAAATTCTTTTTTAACTTCAGAGTGGGAAAGGCATTTGTAAATTTGACTCAATGCAGAAAACATAAAACAAAGACTAACATATTCAAACACACACACACACACACACACACACACACACACACACACACACACGACGGTCGGACAATTAAGTTTGCGAACTCATCCTAGAAAAAGTGCTATTTACCTCATTGCTCAATATCACCACGGTCACCTTCGAAATACTTCCTTTGGGAAACTATGCACAGACGCCAGCACCTAGTCCACCCTTCAAAGCAATTTTGGAACTCTTTTTCTGGAATGGCCACCAGAGCTGTCGTCGTATTACCCTTGATGTACTGAATGTCATCAAAATGTCTTCCTTTCAATATTTCCTTTATCTTCGGGTAAAAAAAGAAGCCATTGGGGGCCAGATCAGCTGAGTAGGTAGGGTGTTCCAATACAGTTATTTGTTTGCTGGCTAAAAACTCCCTCACAGACAGTGCCGTGTGAGCTGGTGCACTGGCGTGATGCAAGAGCCATGAATTGTTGGCGAAAAGTTCAGGTCGTCTAACTTTTTCATGCAGCCTTTTCAGCACTTCCAAATAGTCAACTTGGTTAACTGTTTGTCCAGTTGGCACAAATTCATGATACAAATTCTGATATCAAAAAAAGGTTAACATCATCGTTGCAACAAGTTCTCGTACTTAACTTATAGCACTAATAAAGAACTACTCTCTGTAATAGATAAAGAACTTCTATAAAATATTTTGAAAAGACCAACAACCCAGTAGAAAAACTGTGACTGTGTCTGAATAGATAGCTCACAGAAAGGGAAATTCAAATGGCTCCAAACATATGAAAGAATGTACAACCTCACTCATGATAGCGAAATGCAAATTAAGACTCTTTTTATTTGTCCCTTATCATATTCGCAAAAATCCAACAGTAAAAGTATTTGTGAGGCTATGGGGAAATGGACACTCTCGTTCATTGTTGGTAAGAATATAAATTCCTCACTCCCTATGGCAACATCTTTCAAAAGTACAAATGCACACAGTCCTTGACTCAACAATTTCACTTCTAGGAATTTATCCTACAAATAGTGACACACATATAGAAAATCATAACTGCATGAGGTTATCCACTGCAGCAATGTTTGCCATAACAAAAGATTGGAAACAGGGGCTGGCTCGATAGCTCAGGCGGTTGGAGCTCCGTGCTCCTAACTCCGAAAGCTGCCGGTTGGAGTCCCACATGGGCCAGTGGGCTCTCAACCACAAGGCTGCCGGTTCAACAACTCGAGTCCCTCAAGGGATGGTGGGCTCTGCCCCCTGCAACTAGCAACAGCAACTGGACCTGGAGCTGAGCTGCGCCCTCCACAACTAAGACTGAAAGGACAACAACTTGACTTGGAAAAGTCCTGGAAATACACACTGTTCCCCAATAAAGTCCTGTTCCCCCTCCCCAATAAAATGTTAAAAAAGAAAAAAGATTGGAAACAACTAGAAAGTCCATCAATAGGAGACTAGTTAAATTATGATAAAAGAATTATGATATAATAATGGAATATTACGCAGACACAAAAGAGAAGGAGACATGGTTTTCTGACACATGGAAGAGAATATCTGATGTGGAAGGATCTCCAGGATAGATTGTCAAGTGAAAAAAAAAAATAAAGTGCAAAATACTGTGCCTCAAATGTTGTTTGTATAAGAGAAGGAAAATAAATTTGTATTTGTTTGTATGTGCACAAATAAAAGACCTCTGGAAAAATACTCAGGTACTTGTAAGAGCAGGCTGGAACTGGGCCCATGGCGTCAGGGTGGGAAGGAGACTTTTCGCTGGGACTCTCTTAATACTTTTAAAGTTTCTGAACCATTCCAAAAGGTTCTGGAATTAGGTAGTGGTGACGGTTGCAGAACTTTGTGAAGATCCTAAAAACCAGTGAATTGTATACGAGGTCTGACAATTAAGTTCACAAACTTGCCACGGTGCACTGACATTGGCAGCACTGTACAAACAGCTTGGTAAGGTTTCATAACCTTGGTATATCAGTGTCTCACAGCTGTGTTCATGAGGACGTGTGGCGGTGTCTTGCTGAGTGGCATTCATTATTATTGTTGCATGTTTTTGTAAGCCGTTGCGAGAACGTCTGAGCTTGAATTAGAGCAATGAACAAACACTAAATTTCTTGTTAAACTTGGCAAGAGTGGAAGTGAAATCAGGGACATGTTAGTCCAAGTTTATGGGGATAATGCCATGAAGAAAACTGCAGTGTACAAATGAATTAAATGTTTTTCTGAGGGGAGAGAAAGCGTCACTGATGAAGAGAGGTCAGGGCAGCCAGTAATGAGCAGAACTGACGAAAACATTGCAAAAATTCCTCGAATTGTCCATCAAAATCATCAGCTGACTGTGAGAAGCATAGCAGACCAAGTAAACTTCAATAGAGAAACAATTAGGAAAATCTTAATTGAAAATCGTGGCATGAGAAAGGTGTGTGCAAAAATGGCCCCGAAGGAGCTCTTGCATCACGACAATGCACCAGCTCACACAGCACTGTCTGTGAGGAAGTTTTTAGCCACTAAAAAAATAACTGTATTGGAACACTCTCCCTACTCACCTTACCTGTTCCCCAATGACTTCTTTCTTTACCTGAAGATAAAGGAAATATTGAAAGGAAGAAAGACATTTTGGTGACATTCAGGACATTAAGGGTAATACGATAACAACTCTGATGGCCATTCCAGAAAAAGAGTTCCAAAATTCTTTGAAGGATGGACTAGGCACTGGCGTCAGTGCATAGCTTCCCAGGGGGAGGACTTTGAAGTGATATTCAGCAATGAAGTGTGTAGCACTTTTTCTAGGATGAGTTTGCGAACTTCACTGTCAGACTTAATGGTACTTTTAAAAGGGTGAATGTTATGGTACGTGACTAATAAATTTTGTTTTTAATTTAAAGGAAAGTGCTAAAGAAGGATGCCTAGAAGTCTGCCAGGAGGGAAGAACTTTCCAGGTGCAGGGAGCAGTGTGTATAAAAGGAGCAAAAGGTGTGGAAAAGCAAGGCCTGTAGAGGGAATGGGGTCCTTTTGTGCAGGTGAGAGGAGAGGCTGGGACGTGTGCAAGATATCGTACATCTCAGACAGCAGCGTGGACTTCATCTTTCGGGCAACAGCCATGCAGAGGAGTAGCCCAATCACATGTCCTTTGGAAAGACAGTGTTGGCGCAGAAGCAGATGAGAAGCAGCTTGTGATGTCCTGGCGGTAGGGGCACTGGCTAAGAGTCTATTGTAAACAATGCAGTCCGAGACAGCGAGGTCAGACATACGTCACAAGAGGCAAAGAGAAAAGGGCAGCTTTAAGGAATCCACAGACAGAAACAGGATTTGGGAACTACTTGGGGTAACTATAGGGGACACTCACAACAGAAACTGCTGTTTCTCCAGATTGGGGGCTTGAGTCCCTGGGCCTGGCAGGCAGCTCCAAAGGCTTGCAGAGACTCACAGAGGGCATGGTTTAGGTCTCCAGACTCACAGAGGTTATGTGCACAGCCGAGCAGGAAGGGCTTAAGGGCCACACGAGTAGCACACTCAGCCCAGGCCAGAGCCTGGAAGGCCACTTCGCATTGCTCCTGGGCTCTCCCTAGGTCAGCTGGCCTGCAGTTTGCATTTGTCTTCCCCTGCTGTTCTCTTTTGGTCTTCATTTGGTCACCTTTTTGGTAATCTTGTTGGCAACTGGGAAGGAAGGGAAAGGAATCATCATAGGGACCGCCACTGCCCCACTTCTGAAAATGATTTGGCGCTCCCAAATGCCCCTGAGGACACCTTTTGTCTGCACTGGGAAGCTGGTCTGAGCTCTGGCCACCTTCCATGCAGCCTCAGTCTCCTTCCACATTTCAGAGCCAAGAAAAGAAGACTTCCATATTTCCCCAAATAGGTTCCCAGAACCCAGAAGCCATCACTGGTCAGGTTACACACGTAAAGGGTAACAGAGCGCGCCGCTCTCCCTACCACAGGTGTGCCACATGGTCTAGAATCCCAGCTCATGTTCCTCATGAACAGGCAGAGTCTTTGGGGACCAATTACTTTGGGTCGGCCTCCTTATCTTGCCAACTGTCCACAAATTCAATGTCATTCTGGGCTAGTTCATCACTGGGCATTGTTAGTTCATCCTCTTCCTCACCGTTGAAGTTCCCACACATGCCACAGACCTGGGTGGGCAGAGGGGAGTCTTAGCATGGGGTGGGGGTGGGGGTCAGGTGCAGGGTGAGGGGAGGGGGGTGAGGCAGGAAAGAACTTCTCTTTTTTTTTTTTTTTAAGGAGGGTGCAGCTCACAGCGGCCCACGCGGGGATTCGAACCGGCAACCTTGTTGTTATCAGCACCACGCTCTAACCAACTGAGCTAACCGGCCACCCCGGGAGAGCACTTCTCATTGGCTTCCCCTTTTCCACTCTAAAGAGAAAGGCATACTCTGCATCACTCTCCTGTTCTAGGGTGTATGGGGCCCCACCCCTAGGAGGAGAGCCAGGTGTTTTCCTCACCTTGCCATAATAGGCTCTAGGGAGTTTGATCTCCAAGAACCCACTGCCATCAAACTTGACTTGCAGCCCAATGTGAATGCTGAGTACAGTGTAGACCCCACTGGCAGAGATGCTGACACCCCGGATCTGGCTGGTCGACGGAAGGGTGACCTGCTTGCCATTGATCTACAGAGGAGGCGAGGGCCGGTGAGTAGGAAGAAGGACCAGAGCCCCAACCCCAGAGCTCGCTTCCTTTATCCCTGCCCATGCCACCCAGCTCACCAGCACACGGTGGCCCTTTTTCAGGGTGACCAGGGAATCAAAGACATCAATGTTGACCTGGTGGAGGTAGAAAGTGGGGGTTTGGCCTTCTCTTTTCCAATTCTTGCCACTGATCTTGAAGAAGGGCAGGTCCATGGTAGAGTGGCACGTTTTCACCAGGACGTAAGTACAGGTGCTCCTGATGGCATGGTGACTGCCATCAAAGCTCACAGAGTGAGAGTTGTCCGAGACCCGGCACACGCCCATACCTGCAGGAAACAGGTGCCTGAGGAGTGCCCAGCCTCCAGCAAGAACAGGTGTTCTCCCCACCTTCAAAGAAAGGATGTGAAGGTAAGGGGCCTCCAAAGGGAAGGAAGACTAAAAGAAAAGAATCAAGGCAAAAGGGCCAGGCCAATGTGAGGCTTGGGTATAGAGCAAGTATTATTCTGCCAGGGAGAGACTTTTAATATCCCATCTATGCAGTTCACGGCCACTACAGGAAAACCATGAGTGACCCAAGGAGCCCTTCCTGATAGACAGTGAAGTGGTCATTGTCCCCTGCCAGAAGCTCTTCGGTAGAGCAGGGCCATGAACCCGAGTGCTACGGACAGAAGTGAGGACCGTGAGGGGGAATTGCAGAGCTGTGGGATCTTCCTCCATACTCAGTGGCCTCCTACCTGCGGCCCGGCAGCGTATCAGCCCATCCAGGGGCCAGCACATCTGGTTAGGCTTGCAGGAGGTTTGGAGGCAGGAGATATTGTTAAAGGTGGAACAGGTGCAGAGCCTGGAGCAGGTGCTGTCCGTGTACCAGCTCTCCCCGACCTGTGGGGTGTGGATATGCAACAGAAACCTGAAGTCAGAGATGGACTGGGCTTCCCCGAACCCTGATCCCTCTACGAGGCCCACTTCACTCAATGATCGCCTCCATCACTACCCTCTTTCAGCCTCTTGGCTTCTGACTTTGCTCCTCAGCCCCCAGCACTGGCCCACCCTGCCCCTCCCCAACTCATAGAGCTGGAAAGGGCAGGGCATGCCTTGTGGTCTGGCCTCTCACCGGGTAGTAGGAGCCCCCTGGGTCAGTACAGCCGCACTGGCTGAGGGGCACGCAGGAGGTTCCACTCAGGACGTGGCCTTTCTGGCACTCGCAGCCCTCGGCACAGGGCAATGTGGCCGGGCAGTCTCGTGGAGTGTTTAGGCTGCGACAGGTGGCTGGGCAGGGGTTGGCACAGGGGCTGTAGCTGCTGCCAGGTGGGCACTTCAGAGCTAAGAAGAAACCCGTGGTAGGAAGGGCTGAGTGATTTTCAGCTCCCTGACTTTGGGGCATCAGGAATTCCTGGGAATATCCATCAGATGAATGGATAAACAAAATGGGGTTCATCCATACAATGGAATATGATTCAGTCTTAAAAAAAAAAAAGGAAATTCTGGCACACACTATAACATGCATGAACCTTGAGAACTTTATGCTGTGAAACAAGCCAATCACAAAAAGACAAAGACTGTCTGATTCCCCCTACAGGAGGTCCCCGGAGTATTCAGATTCATAGAGACAGAAAGAGAATGGCGGGTGCCTGGGGCAGGGGTGGGGGAGTGGGGAGTTAGTGTTAAATGGGAACAGAGTTTCAGTTTGGGAAGATGAAAAAGTTCTGGAGATGATGGTGGTGATGGTTGCACAACAACATGAGAGTACTTAATGCTCTAGAACTGGACACTCAAAAATCTTTAAAATGGGAAATTTTGTGTTATGCATATTTGACCACAATTTAAAAAAAAAAAAAAAAAACAGAGTTCCTGGGAAAGACAGAAAGAAAGGAACAGAGCTGGCCTAGGTAAGAGAGGAAAGAGGCAGCAGCCAAATGAAGGTGGAACTTTTTGGTGAGGTGAGAATCAGAGGAAGGAGGCTCCCAGTAAAGGGAGACAAGTAGAGGAGGGGGCTGGGCTTGGAGAGACTGGGGAGTGAGAACGAGAACGAGAACGAGAACGGAGGAGGTGCCATGTGGTGTCTGAGGGCCAGGCTGGGAAGGAAAGAGGCAAGGAGCCGGATTTAGAGAAAGGAGGGGAGGACAGGGTTTGGAGGGACTCTTCCAGGCTGCTGGAGGGATGGAGGTCACTCACGGCAGAAGGTACTATTCCGCCAGGCAGGGCTCTGGCTGGCATGGGCACACAGGGATGCGTAGGCCTGCAGGGAGCGGCAGAGGGTCAGGGCGGCACCCTTGGTCCCACACTGGCCGTGCACACAACTGGCGAAGCTGGAGTGCGGGGGTACCACCCCATGGCACTTGGAGAAGGGTCCTGGAGGGTGAAACCATGGGGGTGTGAGAGAAGAGAGGAAGCCAGGAAAGGGAGCAGAACCAGGCAGCTACTCGAGGCAAATTTGACATCCATTTCCATCAAAACCTATATTTCCTGAGAACCGACGGCCTGAGATGCAACAAAGGGCTGATCCATCAGGCTCCCAAGAAGGTGCATGCTGCTCTGCGTTTCCATCTGCCTTCCTCCTGACTTTCCATCTATTTCATGTTTCACTCTTCCTCCCTCCCTTAGACTACCCCTCCTCTATCTCCTGTCCTGGGGGAGGAGAAAAAGACCAGCAGGGGATGAGGCATACCCAGAGGGTTCATTAAGATGTCACAGTTATTCCAGGTGTCTTCCACTTTGTTCCCCTGGCACCTGGGAGGCTTGCCACCAGCAATAAAACAGCTAAACGAAAAGAGAGGGAAGGGATAAGAATTTAGGGTTGGGGGAACCTTCCCAAAAACTGAAACAAAAGTGGAAAGAAACAGAGAGGTGAATAAGGACAGGAAAAAAGAATAAGGTGGTGCCCTCAAATAGAAAGGTCAGAAGATGCAGCAGGAAGGAAGAAAGTTAGACCTCAGGCTAGACTGCCCAAAAGTGTTCTCCAAAGAGACAGATCAGTAAGCATGGGAGAAATCAGCAGGCAAGGGCAAGAGAGGTCAGAACAACCTTTCATCAACTCCAGCCTCCAAGAGACTGGGGACACACAGAGGACATCAGCAGGCTGCCCACTGAGGCTCCGCCCCAGATCCATCTCCCCAGGCCTGCAGCCCCCCATTCCTGGCTCACCCAGGTTCAGAGTACTCATTTGACTTCCAGGCGGCCCCCAGTTGGATGGAGTTGCCTGCAGCCTTTTTATCTGGTTTCAGATTGTCATCTAAGCTGTCGTTGTTGTAGTTCCCTGGAGGAAGGGACAGTTAACAGAGGCCATAGTGGTGCCCTGCTGGCAGACCCAGCCCCAGGACACCACCATCCTTCCCCCAAGAAGTGCCCTCACTCTGCACTCCAGAGACCAAGATTAACCCTTTCTTTTCTCACTTTGGGTGGGCTTCCCTTAACGCTCACCCTCACACACCCATCGCCCTCTACCCATGAACCTGTGGACAAGCACTTAGGACACCTAATTAGGTGTGTGTCTGAGCAGGACCAGGACAGATTCCTGCCCATTATCCCGGCTTTGCCCGCAGGTGCCCAAGGAACTCACCGCACAACCCACAGAGCCGGCCAGCGTAGGTGGAGGGCACCGTCACTTCAACCAAGTGGTTCCCATCATAACGAACTTGAAGCCCAAAATTCGTGTAGAGGAGGATGAAGGAGCCACTGGGCCTCGTGCTTAGCCGACCTTGTGCAGACCACACGGGCAGGGCCACCCGGCGACCATTCAGCTACAAAGGCAGGGAGGACGTGGTAGGGAAAGGCGTTGGGAACAAGGGCAAAAGCAGGGCCAAGACCCGGGAGCAGAAGGGGGGTGGCAGGCATGTTTCAGGAACCGGGGCTGAGCCTGTTGCGGGCAACCCCCAGGGGTTCTAGAAGCCAGACAGGTAGGCCTGCGGGCAAAGAGGGGCAGAGCAGAGGTGCAGAGTCGGCTGGGGTGTGGGGCCCAGGAGGGAGGCGGAGGCACGCACCACGACCTTGCGGCCTTTGATCAGCGAGATTTTGAGGTTGAAGACCTGTACGTGGACGGCTTTCACGTAGGAGACCTCCAAGTTCCCACCTTGGAACTCGTTGGTGGCGCTCACGACGAAGTAGTTCTCGAGGTACCTCGACCAGCAAGGCCGGGTCAGGGTATAGCTGCAGGTGCCCATGAAGTGGTGCAGGGCTCCGTCAAACGTCAGGTAGTGGGGGTCCCCTGAGACAGTGCAGGTGGCAGACCCTGGGGAGGAGGAGATGGAGTTCACAGCACCCTGATCTTGAGCTGCCATCTTGGTGAGCCCATGTTGGGGTGGTGCCCGTGGCTCCTCGGGTGATCAGCTTGGCTTGGAGAGGTCAAGGACAGGAACTGCCCCAACCTCACTCTCTGGGCCCTTAAAGACACTGCTCCAGCTCTGGGCAACTGCCTTCTAGCCCCTGGTTATGCCCCAGCTCTGTGGGGAGCCTGCTTTAGGGCAAGGCTATGCTCTTGTTTGAGGCCACATGGGCAGCCCCCCGGCTCACCTTCCACCTGACTGCTCACCCTGAGCATGGCAGCCATAGATGCCATCCTGCCAACCACAGACCTCCTGGGCCTGGCACCTCCATAGCACACAGCGAATTTTGTTGTTGCCCTCACAGATACAGAGCTGTCTGCAGCCTGGCTTGAACCACTGCTGCCCTGCCTGGGGGACAAAAGGAAGGAAGGAAAAGAGGTTATTCCCAGGTCTGACTATCAGCGCTCTGCTGTTCAGATCACCAGCCTGCTCACGGGGAGGCATTCCTGTTTCCCAATGCTCTAGGCTTAGTTGCAAAAGTCTGGCATTCCCTCACTTAATTCCATCATTTCTTTGTTCCTTCACTGTTTCAACAGATACTTATGTCTGCATTGCGCCAGGCATTAGGGATTCAGTAATGACCGAGATGGATGATGTCCCTGACGTAGGAGAACTCACAACCCCAGTGGGGGCAGCAAACAAGTAAACTGATAGATTATATGCTCCAACACAATATACACCCAAAGAAGACGAGCAGGGCACCTAGTGAGAGTTTCCTGCCATCAACACCGATAGTAAGAGTTTAGAGGGATGTTTTCTAACTTTGCCTTTCAGGAAGGCTTCAAGGAGGAGGCAGCATTTCAACAGGGCCTCAGAGGTGGTGAAGGATTCCAACAGGCATGGATGGCTGGGTGGTTGGAGGCACAGCAGGGTGAAAGGGGCTACAAGGAAGGTGAAATTGCGAGGAGAGCAAGGCACAGACAAAGAGCATTCAGAAGGTCTGGAATGGGGGCCGAGGGGAGGACAGCCAAGTGGGCCTCAGGTGGTATAAGGCTTTGACGGACACCAGTGCCATTCCCAGGACTTGGGTGACGGACAGGCAAAGAAGGAAGTGAGAAGGACCACGGATGAGGGTCTAGCTCCACATGCTGTCTCTGAGAAGACTACGAAGATAGGGGCCAAGGAGGAAGACAAAGTGCTTCAGGAGAAAGGGGCCCTTGGTAGGAGAAAAGCTGGTGTTTAGAAAGAGTGAGGGGAGACACAGCTGTAAGAAAATGACTCAGGGACATGAAGGGTAGGGAAGACGGGAGGGGAGAGAAGCAGGGGTCTTAGGCGGCCAGGCAGTAACTGTTAGGATTCCACCCCCATCTGCATGAAAAGTACTAAAGCTGAAGAAAGAAGACGGGAAAGGAGATCTGAGCCAGAATTTCCCTAATCCCAGGCCTACAGGCCCTGGCTTTCCCTGAGCCTTCTCTCTTGCGGCAGATCCCGGAGGCGTCCCGGGCCTAGCGACTCACCATGAAGTAGCTGCCTGTGGAATCAAGGCACCCACACTGGGAGCGGGGGACACACTGGAGACCACTGAGGACAAAGCCGGGGTTGCACTCGCAGCCCTCCACACATCGGTCCCGGCAGGACATGCCAGAGAAGCTGGAATGGCACGTGTCGGGGCACAGCTTGGCACAAATGGTGTACTTGCTGTTGGATGGGCAGGCCAGAGCTGGTAGAGAAAAAAGCACAGGTGAGAAGTGTGTGAGGCAGGCAGCAGACAAGACAACAGAAGGTCTATAGCTAGTTCGTAGCCCAAAGGTCAGAAGGTCCACACCTAGAGGCTTCTGCCCCATGTTGGGAAGAGAGGGAGTGGGAGAAGCTCAGCTTCCACCCTGGGCCTGGAGGAGCAGCCTGCAAGGAGCTGGCAAGAGGCAGGTCCTGCGGAGCAGACTGATCCAAGAACCTCACTAGCGCTGCTGTGTAGACATGCCTAAGGTAAGCGGTCAGGGTAGAAGGAGAGTGGGGGGCCCACGCGTGTGGCCTCAATCAAGGGCTTGGCTCTGCCCTAAAGCAGGCTCCCCGGAGAGCTGGGCCATAACCAGCAGCTGCGCGGCAGTCATGGAGCACCCTCCCAAACCTGAGTCTGGTTTATGTGTGGACAGGGCAACCGTCAGATGGGCAACTGCCAATAGGCATTGTCTGCAAAGCCCCAGGCAGCTGGGAAGGCTTTCCGAGTTTGCAAGTGACTGTGACTTTTTTCAGTGGATATTTCTGACTGCAGATTTCCCCATCCGTGTGTGGAAGCAAAGGGGTTCAACCAGGAGCCCCCAAGCCCGTGCTAACACTCTCAGATGCCAGCCCTCTGCTTCCATCTGCGTCTGAAGGAACGGGCCCCCGTTTCTCGGCCCGACTCACGGCAGAACTGGGGTCCTCTCCAGGGCTCTACCACATAGCCAGCATCCTGGCAGGCCTCGGTTGAGGCCGCCATGTGGGCACACAGCACGCGCTGTAGCCCCTGGAAGGTACACATGTCAAATATGCAGTTGTCAAAGAAGAAAGGGGCCATGAGATGAGGCAGGCATGCCCTGTGGAGACAGGCCAGATCAGAGGGACTCAGAGGGCAGAACCTCCTGGTGTCCCCCAACCCCACATCAAAGGATCCCAGAGGACTAGTGCTCCCCCATCCTGTCCCCCCTTCATACTCAAAGGCTCCGGGGGAGACCACGAGCCGTCCACAGAATTCTGGCCCCGACAGAGTCTTCTGCAAGGCTGAGTCACAAGATGGAGGACTTGTCTTGTTCTTCTGGCACCTAGAAGAGACTCACCCCAAATGCCCTAAGGGCCAGGACTCACTCGCCTCCATCCTGCCCCTACCCCAGCAATGTCCTCACTCTCAGCACCCCCTAGTGGAGAACATTTGAATACCAAACCCTAAAGGAGGTGGGAAAACCTCCTGCTCAGAATGGCATGAGGACCATTGATGGTAGGGGTGAGCGCGGTGGTAAAAGAGTCCATGAACTTGGCCGGGACAGAGGTGAGGGCATGCAGAAGAGGAGAGAGGAGAAAAGGGGCGATGTGGGTCTGGGTGCTAGTTCTTAGAAGGGTCAAAGGAGTGGGAGGGCAGAGACAGAGACTCACTCCTCTTCCTCGTCCTCTGTGGTCTGCCAGCTATTGCCCAGCTCTTCCTCATCTCGTGCTGGTCTGCCATCGGGCTTCTGGTTGTCATTGCTACTGTCACCATCATAGTTGCCACAGAAACCACAGAGTTTGCTAGAGTAGGTGCTGTGGGGGCCGGGTGAGGAGGAAAGAAGGGTCCTCAGTCGTCTGAGGGACCACAGCAGAAGGTGGTGAGTGAGGCGGGCGGGGGAGTAAGACGTGCAAACTCCAAACAAGGGCTCCACACCAGTTGCCAGGCACACAAAGACCTCTCAGCCCTCACCCCCAAGCCATCTTTACAGTCTCCCCTTCTTCGGCTCGCACGCCATCTTCCAGCCATAACAAACCTCTTGCTGACCCTAAGACATTCCAGGTTTTTCTAGCATTTGCTGTCCACTATTTCTACAAAGTCTTTCCTTCCCTGAAAGCCACTCTTCCTTGAAGACTGGGATCCAGTGACCACTCTCGTGAAAGCTTCCGCAGCCCATTAGTGACTCCTAGCACGTTCCCAAAGCATTGTCTTATATGTCCTACTCTTATCACTCTGCCCTGAAAGCATTTCCTCCTGTCTCCTCATCCAACGGGAGGCCTGCTAGTTCCTGCCCAGACTGATAATTAGTACCTGGAATGGACGAAGCAGGGGGTGGGAGGGTCCTGGGAGAGGAGGGGCAGAGCAGGAGAAGTGGCAGCTGCCGCACTGGGTTGCCCCCTTACCTGGGCACACTCATAAACAGCTGCTGGTCACCATCCCATCTCACACGCAAACCGAATGCCGTCTGCAGCTCCACAAATCGTCCACTTGGAGCCAGGAAGATGCCTTTAGAAGGTGTGGCTGGGAGGGTGACTTGTTGACCCCCAACCTGGAAGGTGGGGCCAAGGAAGGAGACAGACAGATCTGAGAGTCAGGAAGACCCCCAACACACTCCTACGTCAACCCTGGAGAGCCATCCTAAACACCTCTTCAATTGGAGTGCTCCGGAGCCTGTCCCTGGGAGGGCCTGGTGGCTGCAGGAGCTGGCTATGACAAGGCCGAGGCCGCCTACAAGAAAGGCCAAAGCCAAGGCTCACGGCCCCAGCAGGGCGAAGCAGAAAACGGGGCTCACCAGCGTGCGCCTGTTCCTGAGCAGGGTGATGGTGGTCTCGGGTAGTCTCACGTAGACTTTGCTCAGGCAAGACACACCTTCCTGTCCTCGCTCCTCATTCTTCACTGCCACCCGGAAGAAGGGCTCTGGGTGGGGAGAGGGGTGAAGAGCACCCAGGGGCTCATTCAACAAGCATTTCTGAGCGCCCACTGAGGGGGGCGCCCATACCTGGCACTGTGAGGATGAAGGGCCACAGAGACACCCGCTCTGCAGGAGGGAAGCCAGGACCCAGATGTGAGTGGGGTGTGACTGTCTGCCTCTTCCAGAACAGTCTGTCACAGTATGCCGACAATCCGTCTCCCTTCAGTGGACTGAAACGTCCTCCAGGGCAGGCACTTGTGTTACCTCTCTCATCCCTTTATTGCGACTATGCCGGGGGGCCTCTCAATAAAATCTGGCCAAGGAAGCAACTGATTAAAGTGCATTTTTACTGGTAGTCTGGTCCTGGGAAAGTCCTGCTTCTGGGGTGGACATGTCAACCCTTACTTTACTTGCCCTTCTCATCTGCTCCCATGCCCAGCTCTTTTGAGCTCAAACCCAAGGCCCAGGCTGTAGGGCATCTCCAGGACCCTACCTGTCAAGTTGCCACAGGGTTGGGCCAAGATGTAGGTGCATTTGCCCATGAAGCTAAAGTGTCTCCCGTCAAAGGTGAGATAATGAGGGTCGCCATAGACAAAGCAGGTGGCAGTGCCTGCTGAGGGGAGAAAGGGAGACCACGTGAAGCTGGTTCACCAGGCCAGGTCCTACCCACCCAGTGGCCTGTCCCAGCTCCTCTGGTCAAGGGAGGGATTGGGACCCTGGTGTCACACCCACTCTGACAGGCTGGCAGGCGAGAACAACATGAGGGGAGGGTCTCACCATAGGGGTGACATCTGTACTGGCCGTTCTTCAGCTGGCATACCGTGTGTGTCCCACACTGAGAGGTCTGGCACTCCATCCGACTGCCAGGCCAGCAACGGCAATGTTCTGTGCAATTAAGGCTAAGCCACTCTGCCCCAGGCTGAGAGCAAGGGGTCAGGGGTCACAACACTATAGCTCTTGATCAGATTCTGTCATCCCATGCTACAGCCCTTCTCCTCCACTGTGCCTGCAGACCTAACCTTGCTCATACTCTTCTTCCGCCCCCTACCAGCTGGTCCTTCCCACCACAGGACATTTGCACGTGATGTTCTCTTATCTCGGAATGCTCTTCCTTCTCTCTCTTTCTAAATCATTCCTACGCAACCAGCAGTTTCAGTTCAAGGGACACACTTTCTCAGGAAGACTTTTCCAGACCTCCCTGACGAGTTCATCTTCATACCTCTGGGTACCTTTCTTTCCCAAGACTTACTACAATTGCACCTTTATATTATTTTGGGGATTATTTGATTATAAGCTCTTGTGAGGGACCATGTCCATCTTTACTCACTATCTTAGCCCCAACACATAGCACAGTGCCCAGCAGAAATACTTGCTGAATGAAAGCGTGAACCAAGACCCATGTGTCCCTCAGAATCTAACAGCATTAGGAGAACAAGGACCGTGCCTTGTTCACAGTGACCCCAATGCTGAGGGGGTTCAAGATACTCAACAAACATTTGTTGAAAGCATAAGTGAATATATAATAGGTTAATACATGTCTCCCAGGGCAGGGAAGAGATGTTTGATGCTGACAGCTATAACAGATCTTTCTCCCCAGGCTGCGGCTATGGCTAATCCTGACACTAACGCAGGGACACCCAGGAGACTGGTTAAGGGGGGTGGGGTGGGGAGGCAGTGGCCCCTGAAGAGACAAAAAGGAACTCTGACAACCAAAGGGAAGAACACTCTGAGCTGAGAAGAGGCAGTGGACACTCATGAATAGCTTACTGCACTGTTAATTAACAGGTTGCATATGACACTTACCATAAATTGCTAATAATAGTACTAATTAACATTTATTAAGTAATTGGTCTGTGTCAGGATCTAATTTCATCTTTACAACTGTCTTATGCAGTAGAAAATCTTATTGTGCACATTTTATAGATATGGAAACAAATTTGAGGAGGTAAAGAACCTCGCCCAAGGTCACCCAGCATAAGTGCTAGAGCCAGGATTCAAGCTCAGATTGGCCTGACTCTAGGGCAGTTCCAATACAGGGGCCAGAAGCCACATGTGCCCACTGAGCTCTTGAAATGTAGCCGGTCCAAATTCAGATATGCTATAAGTGTACAATACACACTGGGTTTTGGAGACTTAGTATGAAAAAAAAAATAAATGTAAATTATTTCATTAGTAACTATTGATTACATGTTGAAATGATAATATTTGGGATTGAATAAATTATTGGAATTAGTTTAACCTGTTTCCTTTTTTTTTTTTTAATGTGGCTATTAGGAAACGTAAAATGGTGTGTGGCTTGCATGCTGTCCCTTTTGGATAGTGCTGGCCCAGAGTCTGTGCCCTTCCGAGCCTCTGCTCTTGCTGAATCTCCCCAGGAGGGGACCCGTGAGGGGAGACAAGAACAGTAACTCCTCACTTTTGACCTATTCTATCGGGATTTGCAAGTTCCTTTGGAAGAAGATTCTGGAAAACTGTATTCTGTCCTGAACACGCCTGAAGCTCTACTCAGCATCCAGGGCTCTCTATATACCCAGGGACTCCAACTTTCCTCAGAATGGAGATGAGGGCTCTGCACCACCTCGTTGGTCTACTCAAGGCTACCAGTATGCGACAGAAAAGTATGTTAATATTGAGACTGTTAGGGGCACCGGCCACGGGATGATGGAAACTTCTACACAGCCTAGCATCATGCCCGGTCACAGTGGGTGCTTAACGAATATTCATTGTATGAACGGAGATGACAATCAAAACCACACACTGGGGCCGGCCCGGTGGCTCAGACGGTTGGAGCTCCGTGCTCCTAACTCCGAAGGCTGCCGGTTCGATTCCCACATGGGCCAGTGGGCTCTCAACCACAAGGTTGCGGGTTCAACTCCTTGAGTCCCTCAAGGGATGGTGGGCTCCGCCCCTTGCAACTAAGATTGAACACGGCACCTTGAGCTGAGCTGCTGCTGAGCTCCCGGAGGGCTCAGTCAATTAGAGCACGGCCTCTCAACCACAAGGTTGCAGGTTCGGCTCCCGCAAGGGATGGTGGGCTGCGCCCCCTGCAACCAACAAAGGCAATTGGATCTGGAGCTGAGCTGCGCCCTCCACAACTAAGATTGAAAGGACAACAATTTGACTTGGAAAAAAGTTCTGGAAGTACACACTGTTCCCCAATAAAGTCCTGTTCCCCTTCCCCGGTCCCCCCCCAAGAAAAAAAACCACACACTGAACGAATGACTCCACCACTGTGTAACCACTGCTGTGAGCTGACCTTTTGGGACTGTACCATGGATCCAAATCCACCTCACCCAGGGAGCAGGGGGAACTGGAATCCCAGCGTTCCTTGCAGTCTCCCACAGGTTGATCTGGGCGTCCTCGTACTCTTACCTTGTAGTAATTATTGTTGTAGAAGCAGTTGCAGGAAGAGGCATTGATGCAGTGGGAGTCATTAAACAAAAAGCCAGAATTGCAGACACAGCCGGGCTTGCAGAG
This sequence comes from Rhinolophus ferrumequinum, assembly GCF_004115265.2. Taxonomy (NCBI): domain Eukaryota; kingdom Metazoa; phylum Chordata; class Mammalia; order Chiroptera; family Rhinolophidae; genus Rhinolophus; species Rhinolophus ferrumequinum. The sequence continues at coordinate 91,011,441 of NC_046290.1, read as the reverse complement.
GAGCTCGCAGTTCGGCTTGGGGTTCTGGCAGGATGCTGGGCAGGCGCAGGTTTCATAGCGGGCATTTGGGGGGCAGCTTGCTGAAGGGAAAACAGCCTCCATCAAGCCTCCACTCGCAGCTCTTCTCAGGGAGATTTCCTGCCTCTCCACTACACCCACACTCAAGTCCTCTGAGAAGCAGGCCCATATTACTCAGCCAGAAAAGGGAACGGAGTCCTGAAACAAACTACAACATGGATGAACCTTGAAAACGTTACGCTAAGTGAAAGAAGCCAGTCACAAAAGGACAAATATTGCATGATTCCATTTGTATGAAATGCCTAGAACAAGTAAATCCATAGAGACAGAAAGTAGATTAGTGGTAGCAAGGGATTGGGGGTTGGGAGGAACGGGGAGTGACTGCTAAAGGGTGCAGGGTTTCTTTGGGGGTGATGAAAATATTCTGGAATTAGAAAGTGAGGATGTTTGCACCATCTTGCGAATATACTAAAACCACTCAGTTGTACACTATAAAAGGATGCATTTATGGTATGAGTCGTATCGCAATTAAAAAAATAGTAAGAAGTAAGCCTGGTGTTTGGTTCCCAACTACCCCGACCTATCCGTGCCCTGCTGTCACTCTCACTCAGGGTAGTCAGTCCTCATGATGTCTTCCAATGTCACCATGTCTGATTCATCTCTCCTCTAAGACTGAGTTTTCCACTAGAAACATCCCTTTCCCAAATTCTCTCTCCTAGTCACTCTCTTCCTTTCAGCTCTTTGTCCAGTGATCACATACCTGAAGTGGATCTAGGGGTTGCAGTGGTAGCCAGGGTCACCGTGATCATGGAGGTGCTTGGAGCACTAGGAGCTGTCACCAAGACTGTAGGCCCAGTGGGTACAAGTGTGGGGTTGGGCTGGGGTGTCGTAGGAGCTACAGACCTTTCGGTGGGGACAGTCAGTTTTTCCGTGGGCATGGTGGGCTTTTCAATGAGGACAGTGGGTTTTTCAGTGGGGACTGTGGATTTTTCTGTGGAGATGGCGGGTTTTTCAGTGGGGACAGGTTTTTCTGTGGGGACAGTGGGCTCTTCAGGTGGGACAGTGGGTTTTTCTGTGGGGACTGTAGGTTTTTCTGTGGGAACTGTGGGTTTTTCAATGGGAACAGTAAGCTTTTCAGTGGAAATGGTGGGCTTTTCTGTGAAGAAGGTGGATTTTTCTGTGGGGATGATGTGCGTTTTTGTGGGGACTTTAGGCTTTTCCATGGGGATAGTGGATATTTCATTGGAGACAGTGGGTTTTACTGTGGGAGCCATAGGTTTTTTTGTGGGGAACATGGGCTTTTCTGTGGGGATGGTGGATATTTCACTGGGAACAGTGGGTTTTTCTGTGGGGACCATATGTTTTGCTGTGGAGACAAGGGTTTCAGAATGACCAGTAGGGGGAACTGGAGATTTGGAAGGAAGTACTGTTGGTACAGGTCCTGCAAAGAAAAAAATCCCTGGAGTTTCGTTAAAATCATACCACCACCTTCTTCACTCACCTCTAATTGGAGTGGGTGGGATCAAAGGGGGTAACTTATTCGCATCCCTCCTTCTACTCCCAACCCCACCTTCACTCAATAAACACTCAATAACCACTGTTCCTAATATATGTCAGATATTGTGCCGGGTACAGGAAACACAAAATGAATAGAATATTGGTCCTCCCTTCAGGATCACTGTTCACTAGGTAAGGGGTTCTGGATACCGCCACAGAAATTCATGGCATCAAAGTCACATTCATTGAAACAAGCATCCTGACGGGGCCGGGATGGCTGAGGTGGGCAGAATACAGGAAACAACACTGTCTGAGAACTCAGGCACAAGACAGGACATGCATTTAAAGAAGTACATATAGAGAAGCCCAAGAAATGGTCATCGCAGAGCCTGGCCCCCTTTCTGGGGTCTTGGGTTTTGTCTTACCTCGACAGGTCCCATGATTGATCAAGATGAAACTCACAGCAACGACAAAGGCAGTGCTGGTCCCCCTGACGGCCTCAAGTATCAGCTGAAGGTAACGCGGAAGGGAGGAAAAAAAGAGAAATGAAAGTGAATCCCTGGCCCCTCGGCGACTCTGCCAGGCATAGAGTCTGTCCTCTGCCAAAATGTCACCTTGTTCCAGTCTCAGCAGTCCAACTCTGTCCCTGCCCCTTTTCTGGAGCCAGAGAGCCTTCTCAGAAACTCCAAGTTCACTTCTGCTCTGTTCCCCTTCTAGCGTCTCATCTTCTCAGCCCCGGTTCTGCTCCTGGATACCAGGCATTGTGTCCCTCTTACCATGCCCCACGCAGATACTTACAGGGCACACTCTCTCTGTCTCTCACCTGCATGGGCTGTTGGTGTCCTGAAGGGATGGTGATGGAGGCATTCAGCCAGTCAGGCCTCTGAGACCCAACGCGTTGCCAGAGAGAAGTTGTGGAATTGCCCGCAGGACTCGCCAGCAGGAGCTTCAGCTTAGTGCCCTCTCCAAGGCCATGCATGTGGTAGGCAAATTCCACACAGACCGCACCCGGGGCACAGAAGGGCCGGCTCACCAGTCTGAAAGACTGGCCTGCCTGGGAGAACCTGTCAGCTTCAAGGTAGATATAGTTACCTGGGCAAAAGAAAGGAATGGGCAAGATGAGAAACCTCCACAGGACAAGTCTCATGCTGCTTTCTTTAGCAATACTTATTTTCCAAATGGGGATTTCATGCAAACACCCAAACTTCCCACATTGTGACATTTTGTTTTGTTTTGTTTGTTCATTTTGGACTTTTCTAACTGAATATGGCAGGATCAGAAAGAAAGGGAAAACAAAACCAGCCACCCAGATTCCTTTGTTGGCTATACTAGTAATGTCTTGAATGAAAACAAGGCAGTGGATTTTGAAGCCTTGAACTCAATGAAGTGAGATGCCTAGATTTTTCTGGGGGTTTCAGTGACCCCACAGCCCTGAGAATCCTCAACTCACTCTACCTCTGTCATATTCACAGTTCTGGCCCCTTGGGACTTCCCAATAGACACTTCACCACCTCCAACACCTTCTATCAATCACACCAGCCAGCACCCTAGTTGGGAGCAGATTCAGTAATTTGTTGGTTTGAGGAGTCCTCAATCTCGTCACCTCTGTTAAGGGACCCTCCGAAGGGGCCTGTTCCCTGGATGGGCATATTTTGACTACCCCGGGTCCAGTGTCCGCCAGTGCCTGATGTCTGGGCCCAGCCACAGAAAGGATGGGCAGCATCTTCAAAGTCACACTGAGGAAAGCTCTCTAGGGCATAAAAATGGGAGATTTGAGAAATTTCAGCCCTGCTCTCTATTCTTCCCCCATCCTCCCCTCTGATTCTGAGAAATCTGGGCCTCCCAGGGCCTTGCTCTCACCCCCACAGGGAGCAATGCTGACTGCATCCACTGCCACAGCTGGTTCTGGGATCTTTCCAAACACACCCACCATGGTAAACTGAAGAGAGAGGGAGAGAGGGTCAGGTGTGAGAAAACAGCCCAAACCCCCAAACCCCTGCCGATTTTTTTTCTATTCAGGGACAGGGCACCTGGCTCTTAGTGCCCAGATCCATTTCAATATTGGGGTTGCCTACCATGGACAAGGAAACCTGACTTCTTGCTCCTCTGTACCTGAATCTGTCCCTGGCCTGTGTAATTGACAGCAACAGGCTGCCAGTTGGGTCCAGATTGTCCTGAGAAAAGTGTGTGTTTCCGGGTGCTGCCTGCAGTGGAAGGAATCCGAGGACGTGAGATTAAGGGGCCTGGAAACTGACTTCAAACCTGTGCTCAGAAGGACGAGTAGCAAAGGGGATACCTGGCATGTATTCCCCTCCACCAGATGCAAGCACATCTTTCTCTCCAACCTCCTGGCACTTTATTTTCCAGAACCCAGTGCCCTGCCGGCTCCCAATCCCGCTCTGCGGAATAATCTTACACTTAGCCCAGATTTCCCTAGATCCATATCTCCCCCATCAACCCAGTCCTGGAAGATGAGCCTCAGGTCCGTGTAAATCCCACGACTTCACCACTCTCACCCAAGACGGAAGCATAGATGGTGAGGGCTGCGCCAGGAGACCGGCCACGGAGGGTATAGTGGAAAGACAGGCTCAGACAGCCTGATGACTGGCTCAGGGGGCTAAGGAGAACAGATTTCTGACTTGGTTTTGCATTCTTAGGGTCCAGGAGCATGTAGAAGCCGCCTGCGGAGGAAAAGGTCAGTAAGATGGGGTGGACGAAATTGGGAGAATATGGCTCAGGGATAGGGCCTGAGGCGAGGGCAGGGGCCCCAACAGCTGCCTAGCACAGCCGCGCTGAGGAGGGCCTACACCCGTTTCACGACTGGGCGGCGACGTCTTCAGTTCTTCCAGAAGTGCTTGGTAGGGCTGGGTAAGGACATGAGTGTCACCCTATGAAAAGTGGCATCCTCTCAGATGGAGCAGCAGTTAGAACCTTGTCCTTTGTGCTCTGACTTTTTAGGTCCCCCAGAGTCACGTCCTCTTCCTTTTCTTGTCCCACTGTACACAGCCATCTCACACAAACTGGTGAGAGAGGTCTGGTCTGACACAGACGAGCAGGTGTCTCCCCACCCCATCTTTGCCACCAGTTCAGGCAGCCAATCAGCATGGATCTCGTTCCAGGACGCAACAAGTAGTAGCAAGTGTCTGGTGGGGGGGGGAGGAATAAAAGCGGCCCTGAGAGTGAGCATGTGCGCCTGCGCAAGCCGAGTCGCAGAGGAAGGTGGACTTCGCAAAGCGAGAGGAGAACGAGAGGGAGTGGGAGAGAGGAGAAAAGCGAAGACACAACAAGGAAGGAGGAGGGAAAGAGAAGGAAAGGACGTGGGAAGTGGTGAAAAAGAAAGCAAGGAGGGGCGATACTAGGACATCTGAGAAATGGGAAAGAAGTGGGAGAAAAAGAAAGGAAATGTGTAAAATATATAGTTGAGAAAGATGGTAAAAGGAAGAGAGAGAGAAAATTAAAACAATAACAACAACAACATTTACAGAAACTGCTGGGCATGGGATACGGTATTAAATGCGGCGGGGAGGGGGCGGGCGGGGCACAGAGACGCGCCAGCCCTGCCCTGCCCTCGGTGGGGGGTAGGGTGGGGCTTAGAATGAAGGTGAGTGGGGTTTCCCAAGGTCTTTCTAGAAAGCAAATCTCAGGCAGCAGGAAAGCTCAGAGGAGGGAGAACATGGAGTTGGATGAGGACAGAAAGGGCTGTGGAGTAGGGAAAGGGAAAGCTGGAGAAAAAGAGAAAGAAAAAAAAATGAAAATAGGTGGAAGGAAGGGAAAGAGAAGAAAGAAGTGGTAGAAATTCGGAGGGGAAATTAGGGAGTATAATCCTCTATGTTTGACTCGTGAAGCCTGGCACGACACGCACGCACTCAGTAACGGCGGGAAGTGTCTGTTGTGTGGAGCAGATTGAGAGCAGAGGTGGCTTCTCTGGGGGAGAGAAAAGGAGCCAAGGGGGGGGGGTGCTGAGGAGAGAAGGAATAGAAGGAGGGAGGGAAGAATGGGGTCAACTGTAGGAAGAAAAAGAAAAGAGCCAAGAGCACAGGCAGGTAATGGAAAAGTAGCTAGGGATAGACATAGACGGAACAGAAGAGAAAGAAAGAGTATGTCCTGGATTATTGCAAAAAAGCCTCTTAAATGGCCTCCCTGCGTCTGCCTTTGCCCCTTTCCTTCAGTAGATTCTCAACACAAAAACTAAGTGATCCTTTTAAACTTAAGTCCAATCAAGTCACTCCTCTGCTCCACATCTGCAGACCCCCATCTGTGCAGAATTAAAGCCAGAGTCCTGACGATGGCCTTCAAGGCTCCATGTCATCTGTCCCTCCTAGGGACATTCTCTCCTAGGGACATTCTCTCCATCCCAACCACATGGCTCCTTGTTATACTTCAGCAGCCCCCCAGCCCCAGCTCCCACCAGCCCACTGGTACTTCAGGGCTTTTGCATGCCTGGCTTCTCTGGTTAGAATGTTCTACCCTTTGAAATTTTCATGCCTCACTCCCTTACCTCCTCCAAGGTTATGCTCATATGTGACCAGAATGAGCATAAACCCTGACCGCCCTGTTTAAAACATACAGCCCACCCCTGCACTCCCAATCCCCTTACTTTGTTCAACTTTTTTATTTTTCTGACAGCGCTGCTCACCTTATAACTGTATCATTTACTTTGTTGTTTCAGGATCTGTCTCTCCTTGGCTCCCTGCTGCTCCTTGTCTGTTTTGTAGGCTGATATACCCTATGTGCCTGGGACAAAACCTGGCACTTGTAGGTACTCAGTAAATATTTGTTGGATGAATGAGGAAGAAAGGTGCTGGATTTTCCAGGTAGGGCTTGTGGGCTGGCAGTGGGGGGAGCTGGCTGGTGCATGGAATTTGCTTTCTGCCAGGTAACGCTACCTGATAGAGGTTTGAGGTTGCTGGGGTTCAACCCAGACCATCCCAAGTTGTTATTGTAGGGTTCAGGCAAACATCATAAACTCCCGTGAGGCCACTAAAAGCCCAGAAAGGTGTGTGGCCATTACTCACTACCGGGGTTGGAGAAGTCATTCTCAGGCCCCACGTTTGGCATCCCCGACGACCCCTTCTTCTGGACCCACTTGGCCCCAGAAGGCGTCGGGATCCAACTCCAGCCACAGAGATCATTTAGAGTGTCGAAGTTGCACATTTGCATTTTACAGACTGAGGAGAAAGAAAGGAGGGAGGATTCAGCTTTTCTTAAGAGGAGGCAACTCTGAAAAGTATGCATCAGTCTGGAGTCAGAATTCTGAGTCCCGCTCTGGGTCCTACTATGAGCCATGGAGGGCTTTCAGGCCAGCTACAGTCCCACTCCCTAGCAGCTGGTTCTTGGCACAGGTTACTTAAACCGCCCAAGCCTCAGTTTCCTCACCTCTAAACTGGGAATAACAGTATCCACATGAAGGAAGAATCTAGCACAGTGCCTGTGCTTGATAAATGTTAGTTTCTTACACCCAGCTTCTGAGATTTTCCTTCCCTTGAATTTGCTCCCCTCAAATCTCTGACATCAGCTTAGTGGGCTAATTCTGGATGGATCTAGGGTAGTAGCCAGGGTGACCAGACATCCAGGTTTGCCTGGGACTGAGGGTTCCCCGAGATGCAGGACTGTCTCAGTGCTAAACTACGGACAGCCCAGGGCAAACCGGAATGGTTGGCCAGGCCACTCTAAGACAGGTATCACCACAATTCTGTTCAAAGCGAACCTCATTTTAGGTGTGGCTTCTTCAGGAGTCAAAGGTACAGGATGGGAAGGTAGAGGGAAGCAAGTAGCCTCCACTCTTTAAGAAACCAGGGGCATGGTTCATGAGCTACTCCTGCCTCCCTGGGCAGATGGTGAGGCCTGGGAGGAAAGAGGAAGAAGGACAGCCTCACCCTGATTGCAGGAGCCATGGTAGACAGCGATGGCGTCCAGAGAGATGTCCAGGTAAGCAGTGCTGCCCCTCACTCCTTCAAACATCAGCTGTGGGAGGGAGGACGGACCACCCACCCATTAGCCCCTTTGCTTCGGGCTCCCAGTTTCCTGCCTGAGTTCAGATGGCCCAGTCCCCCCCTCACCCCCTCAATTGTCCCAGCTCCTCCCAGGCCCCCCAACACTCAGATTCCCACTGGGGACCTAGGCTCTGCCCTCGGCCTCACCCGGCTGGGCAGGGTGTGCCCCATGGGCACAGTGACAGCGGTAGGCATCCAGGAGAGGCTCTGGGTGTTAATGTGTTTCCAGAGCAGGTGGGGGTGCTTGTGCTTGGTGCTCCTGAACAGCAGCAGTTTGAGCTGGGCACCCCGTGACAGCCCAAACATGTGGTAGGCAAAGCGTACGCACAGGGGACCTTGCTCCCATATGGGGGGGCTGCGCAGGCGGGCCACCCCACCCGGGTAGAAGGTGCTTGAGTCCATGTGCAGGTAGTAGCCCTCTGAGGAGGAAGAGCTCAGGATGGTGAGGTCCTGCCACCCCCAAGGGCTGCCCCTACCCCTTTCCCAGAGCCCAGGACCCACTCCCAGCTGCCTCCCTGCTCCCTCCACCCAGGTCTGCCTGTGCCACCTCCCAGCTGCCTCCCTAAACCTTAGGCTTCCTTACCTCCATTGGGGTACCCCCCGGGGGGTCTGCTGCTGCCAGTGTGGGAAGGCCCACTGGCTCGAGTCCAGTCCCCGTCATCTGTGGACACTTGTGTCCAATCACAGAAGGGTTTGGAGTTGTCCTCAAAATTACACTGGGTGATAATGGCTGGGAAGAAAAGGCCACCAGGAGAGGGTAGAGGGCCAGCGGTGGAGCCAAATTGGAGGGGGAAGGGGTTAGCAGGACTGCTAAGCTTAGAGAAGGCGGCCATTAAAACTAGAGTCCAGAACAGAAACTTGGGAAAGAGAATCTGAGAAACAAGTCATCTCTTAGGAGAAATTCAGGGCAGGAGAGGGGTGAGGTGGGCAGGATGTCTAGGTCTGGGGTTGCAAACTGAGGTCCCTGGGGCTGGATTCAGGGGGGCAGACAGGCTTTGGGCAGCATACACTTTGTTGTTGTAAATTTGAATGTGAATCTTTCAGGCAGGGCTTGTAATCAACTCCTCCACAATTCCCTCCATCCTCTGTCATCTAATGGTTGCCCCTCACACATTTATTGCATCTTTATGTCGTCCCTGGCCCTGAGGGCACGTGGGTGGCCCCCCTGGGAGGGAGAGAAGCTCCGAGTAGCCCTGCTTTCCAACTCACCGTTGTCCCTAGAGCTGCGGGCGACTGGCTTCCAGTCTGGAGGCTTCTCTTTCCTTGAGATTAATTTGGAGAAAGAACAAAATGTAATACTTGTCATTATCAAGAATTATAAGCTTCAATGACTGTGAGCTCACCTTAAGTTTTCATCTCTCTCCGAAAAAATGTCTTCCCTGAGAGTTCCTCACATCCCTGCCAGCACCCTCCATCCCTCTATGCCCTGGATGTCAAGCATGGTTGAGTCTCAGGTGAGGAGGAACCAGTTTACTTCCTGGGGAATCTCCTTCCTTCATTAGAGGTCGTCTTATCCTAAAGCTTAAGTTTCCCCGGTAAAGTAGGGACCACACGGATGCCACGTAGTAGGTGTCTGGTGGAGGTGGTATGGCCCCAGCTGCATGCAACTGGACATAGAGATGATCAACAAAGGGACAGCACCTCCTCGCCTTACAAATTCCACAGAAAAGGTGCTGCCCCTCCTCAGGTGGCATGGACCACATCAACCAGCCCTTAGTTTTAGTTGTTCAAGTTCTACTTGTTCAAATCCCCACAAACAAGCTCCAGGACACTGAGCTATCCATCATTTCTTGCTGCCTCCTACTTGAAGTCTCTCCTCTCTGCTCAGTGTGCCCTAGATTTTGTCCATTTTCTGAGGGCTCGACCTCTCTTTCCTCCTCTGCCATCCTCAGACCTGTCTCCCCAGCTTTGCACCTCTTCCCTCTTTCCTCACGGTTTGGCTCTGTCCTGCTCCCATTGAGCTCTCTCACTCCCCGAAGTTCCGGACTCTCAGCCTGTGGGGCTCCCTCCATTACTGTTCATCCTCCTCTTCGCATCCCAGTGGGCTGTGCCCTTCATCACTAGCCTGCTTGCTCCCTCCAACTTTGCCCCTCACTCTTCCTCAGAGCCACCCCCAATTGCTGCCTGAGGCCAACTTACCAGACAGGGGCAGGTATATGGCCCTGGGCCCAGGCAGCTGCCACCAGCAGCACCAGAGTCCAGATTGGAGGAGCCATGCGGGACCTCAAAGGAGGTTCTCAGAGAGGGGAAGGCAGAGTGAGGAGCCCAGGCCACTTAGACACCGCTGACCCTCCACTCTGGGCATACTTCCAAGGATGCCATGAAAACTGGACAATCAGAGAACTAGAAATAAAATCTATGCGGGCTGAAATTTAAAATCCAATAGTAGAGTTAAAAATCAAAATTGAGAGGAATGAAATGATAGCGAGAGAGAAGGAAAGCAAGAGAGAAAAACAAAAGAAAGAGACTAGAGAATCAGTCCAGGAAGTCTAACATTCAACAAAAAGAGTTCAAAAAAGAGAACACACACACACACACACACACACACACACACAATTACTTAAGAAAAACTACACAAGAAGAGTTCCCGGAACTGAAACATGAGTCTCTTGATTAAAAGGGGTCAAGTATGATGAATGCAGTGACCCATGAAAGGCATGTCCTAAAATTTCAGAATATCAGGGGTGAAAGGAAGATCCTAAACACTTTCAGACAGAAAAAAGCAGGTCATGTTAAGGATCAGAAATCAGCATGGCGTCGGACCTTTCAATAGCAACCATGGATTCTAAGAGGCAGCAGAACATTGCAGAATTCCGACAGAAAATAATTTCAAACCTAAAATTCTATAGCTGGCAACAGTGGCAAAGGCGACTGGAAGGTCTAGTGAAGTGAGGTCTGAAATACTTATTGGCAAAGAATTGAAAAAGACAAGTCACAGGAAGAAATACAACCATCCAATAAACATTGGAAAAGATGCTCTACTTCGCTAGAAATGCTGATCAAACGATCCCTGTTATACTGACAACAATTTAAAAGGTTGATGCCATTGACTGTTGGCCAGGATGCAGGTAGAAACACTTAAATATATTGTTGATAAGACTGTATGTTGCTGAAAACTTCTTAGAAGGTAATTTGACAATGACTATTAAACTTCCAAATGTGCATATCTTTGACCCAGCCTTACCTTTCTTTCTAAAATACTACTTGATAATATGATACTGTCAGAGTTTATTCCTGACTTAAAAAAGAAAAAAAAAAGGAATCCATAGATTCCAAAGGTGGAAAGAGTACCTGGAGATATGTTAAATGAAAGAGGTGAGTCACAGAAAAAAAATTATAGGGTAATCCCATTTATGTAAACTCCCAGAACGAAGGTATGTGTTTACATACATAATCAGGTCAAGGCGTAGAGATGGAACTAGCAGGACACAGCAAGCTGTTCACAGTGGTGACCTCTGGAAAGGGGTCGGCAGGGTTTTCATGTCTTCTGCATTTTGACGCATCCAGGCGTTCCTGTGTACAAATGCGGTTTGTCTTTGAGAGATCTTTGAGGGGCCTGGTTGGGAGGAAGCCAGACTGAGGAGGGAGAGGAAGTTGAAGAATGGGATCCCAGGAAGAGGCAGGGACAGTGTTTTAAAGCTGTTCGGCCATCTAAAGGAGCCTTCGCGAGTAGGTGCAGAAATTGGGACAAAGTAGGATCTTTTCGAGATAAGAGAAATTTGAGCCTCTGTAAATGCTCATAGGAAGGGTGCAACAGCCAGAGAGAAGAGAAAAGGGCTCCGGGAAGGTGGGAGGGAAAAGTCTAAAATACAGACAACAGGAGGCACAAGCAGCTCTGTGAAGAGAATGGGGAGGAGGCTGTGCAGACACATGTTTAGTGGCTTCTGTTCCATCAGTAAAGTAGGAGGCAAATGGAGAAGGTTCTGGTCATAGGAAGCCCTCTCAGACGACCTTCACGCCAGTCCTGCCCACAGCCAGCTCATCCCCACCTTTCTGCAGCCCTGTATCCCCCATTGCACCCCGTTCCACCTTTCAACACATTTTACAATGGCGTCAAGACTTCACTCCGACCTGCACTCCTCTGGTGGGCAGAAAGACCAGTGCTTGGTAGGGAGAGTGTGGAAGGAGTCCCTGACCCGGGTTACTGGTGACAGGAAGGGAAGGGAGCTGGTTAGGGAAGACTTCTGCAGGAAGTGACACCTGAGGGGCTTCCTCACAGACAGAGATGGTAATTAGGCAAAGAAGTTGGGAAGGTGCATCCCAGGAAGAGGAAATGTTCCAAGCTTGGAGAGAGCATGACACTTTTGGAGAACGGCTCTGTGTGTGTGTGTGTGTGTGTGTGTGTGTGTGTGTGTGTGTAAGACGGAGAAGGCAGGGGCCCTGCGTTGGAGACCTAGAATACCATAGATGTGAGGAGGCACCAAAAGGTTTTAAGCCGCAGGAGCGACTCGATCCTGGGGAGCTGGAATGGACCAAAGAGAGGCTGGTTGGCACTAGGGAGACAGAAGAGGAGGTTGTGGAGGGTGAGAGATGCCGTGTGGACGGATGTTAATGTCGAGGCTGCAGGAGTGGGGCTGTGAATGGATCGAGAGCTTTCCAGGAGCCGGGAACAGCAATGGTTACAGACTAACCTAACCGAATGTTGTGTCTTGCTCATAGCAAAGATACTGTCCTCAATGTCCGTGTGTGGGAACGAAGTCACCGCCGAGCATGAGAGCATGGTGGTGAGAGCCCGACGCGGTGTCCTGCCCAGTTCCTCATTCTGTCAGCAAAGCCTCGGGGGCTGTTGGGAGCATCCAAATAGGGGGTCCCACTCCAGCCAGAGCAGCTCTTTTGACCAGTTTCATAGATGGCAATTCTACATAAGACTGCAGCTGAAAGGGCAGTTTTGCTGCTTTAGAAAACCCCGTTGACTCTCCTTGTACACACAGAGCTGTATCTAGGCTGGAGGGCAGGCCCACAGTGAGCTGATCTATCGTGAGTCCAGATTTCCTGTATCCCACCACACCCATGTGTTCTACAAACCTTCAGCTTCATTTCCTTCACCTTGGCAGCCCCCCACCCCCTACTTTTTTTTTTTTTTTAGGAGGGCGCAGCTCCCCAGTGGCCAATACAGAGATAGGACCGGCAACCTTGGTGCTACCAGCACCACGCTCTAACCAACTGAGCTAACCAGCCACCCCAAACACCCCCTACTTTCAAATCTCTGTCTAGGGTGCCGGTCAAGTGACAGTGATGCCTGGGCAGGCCATTCTCCTGGGCTGTCAAGGAGGGGATGGCTCAGCCTAGCACCAGGCGTCTAAGAGGGAATTCGCAAGTCCCTTTGCAGCCAGCAGGAGTCCTCCTGCCCATCGAGTAACAACAGGGCCCATGCAGGGGTTACACCCAGGGAGAGAGGGATCCTGTGCCCCTTTACTTCAAAGCTGGTGATATAAAGAATGCCCAGCCCAAACCCTGGTCTACTCTTCCTCCAGACCAGGTTGGCAGAGCAATCAATGAAAGGACCGAGCCAGGAAATGGTTAACCTGGGGAAGAGCAGCAGAAGCCAATTGATCCACAGCGTCTCCTGGTTGGGCAATAAGTCCTCTGAAAGCTGGTTTTCCTGACCTCCCTTTGGCGCCACAGAGCTAGACAGTCACAGCTTCCAACCTGCTTGGATGTGGGGGTTGGGAGCTCAAGGCAGGATAGGAAGGAATGGAGGGTGGTGGTGGAAGGGAACCATTGGGCTCTGCATTTTGGGGGAGTCAGGAAAGGGCAAGGCCCCAGACAATTTGTCATCTGACAAGACTGGCAGCTACAGGAATAAATATGAGATACCCTTGACTATGGAAGACCCCTGGGAATTACTCCAGAAAACTGGAATCAGTCCTGGCTTCACTCTGTGTCGTTGGGCACTTTGCATACCCTCTCTGAGCCTCAGTTTGCTCATTTGTAATGTGGAGAGGAGAGACTTAATACAGCCAAGGTTTTTTAAAAATAAGAAATTACCTGTGGGTCACGTCATTTTTTTAATAATCAATTTGTAAAAGTCAAGAAGGGAGTTTATAGGCATTTGGGCATGACTCATAAGTTGGGAACCCATACTGTTGTCTGTTTTTCTGTTGCCAATAGTCTTTCATGATGTCACAGTTTTATGATGGAATTTTAGAAGTATTAGCCTTGACCAGCTGGAAATAATATAGTTAACTTTCAGGTTAGATTCCAATGTCTAAGAGACCCCATTTAGCTAACTCAACTCCAGCAACAGTCACCTTCTGTGGTGAGACTTGTAGACAGTAGTTCCAGAAAAATCTTAGGCAGCCTGTTACTTAGGGTAAGTGCTTTTGGTCAGCCTAATGCTCAGACCCAGGGAGAGGATTTATGCCAGTAGTAAGTACCCAAGGCCAAAAGGCTGCAGTCAAGGTGGGGGGCTGGGGCTGTAGGAGGTGGCTGAGTCGGCCCATAATGTTGGGAGTCTGAGTGGTAGATAACTTCTCCCTATCCAGGGAGGAAGTGGGAGCCTGAGGCAGAGGATGGAGTGGGAAGGAGTTGGTAGTGAGAGCTGGACATGCCTAATGCCTCTTTCCTCTCTCCATTCACTCCCTCTATTCTCCCCCCTCCCCCCCCAGTGATCTGTGCTTCAGTTAGAAGAGGGATCCCGACTCAGAGAACCTGGCTTCTGGTCCTGGGCCTTCCTCTCGGTGTCTTATGATCTGGGCAAACCCCATAATCTCTCTGGACTTTGGTTTCCTCCTGTGCAAAGTGGGGCTCCTCTGCCTTCCCTGCCTTCTTCGTGGGGTTAGGATAGCAAACGAGAGATGCCCAGGAAAGCACAAATTTTATAAATCGCAAAGTACTCTGCAAACAGAAGGCATCTCCATTAAACAATGATTGAGCCCACCCACTCAACTGGACTTGCTGGCTCCTGGCCCACCAGGAAGTCAGAAGAGCTCCATTACTTGGCTGCTGGAACTCAGTTTTAGTTTCCCGTCGGACACACGGGGGTGATACCAATTGTCCTCCTGTTTCATGGAGCTGTGGTGAGAATCACAGTAGATCATGTAGGTGCCAGAGTTTAATGTGTTGTCAATCACAGTAATAATAGTACAGAAGAAAGTTCACGCTCCTGGCCTGCATTTGAAGAGCCTCTGAAATCTGGCAACGCCCTCCTTGCAGATCTGTGCCTCTGCATAGGGACTCTGGCCCTCGCCAGGTTCCTCACACCCCAGGCCTCTGGGTACCCCACATCTCAGCACTCAAGTCACATACCAAGCTGACTATGATTAAATCTTCTCCCCCCTGGGGACTGCCTGCTATGGGAGGACACTGGGCTGTGAGTAGCATGACTGTCATTTCACATTTCCTAGCATTTAGTGCCAAGGTACACAGTTGGCACTCCACAAATGCGGAATAAATGAATTATGTTTCAATGTTCTTAACATATTTGCCCATTACACCTAGCCCAGGTCATATAGCTCCGGTTCCATTAACTACTTTTGTTGTTGCTGTTTAATTGAAAGCAGTAAGAAGTCTGAAGAGAAGCTGAGTGTCAGTAGCCCTGAGTTCTAGGAGAAAAGAGCCAGGGGATGTGTAGGCAGTGACTCAGGCTAAAAAAGTGGTGGACAAGGCTGTGGGGTTATGAGTCCTAAATCTCAAGTTCAGGTCCTAGCTGTCATTTATTATCTGGATTCCTTGGACTTGAGAACAAATATCTTAGCTTCAATTTCACCAGTAAGAAAGAGAGATTCCTTCCTTACTCGTTCAGAGCAGTGGGGCAAGAACCAGATGCCATATATGGAAACCACAATACCAATTTTTATTGAACTGTGCGAGGTCAGAACCCTAAGGGTTCTATTGCTTGCTTATTTCTCTAGCATTTCCTAATAGGGCCTGAAGAAGGCACTATAGCCCAGGAGCTGGGTTGGCCAGGGAGAAAATTCGCCTGTGGGTCCACCCCTTCCCTCCCTCCTCCCACCACAGCTTCACCCCTCCCCATACACACGTATAGTTGACAAATAGCCTCCAGCCCCACAACCTGCCTGTAAGTTTTCCTGCTGCAGATGAAAAGCAAAACATTCTCTCCCTTTTGCATAATTGCAGGGCGCAGGCTGACTTCTCTAAGTTTTGTGATATAAGTGGAAAGACTGATCACCACATACATGTTCATGGCCAGGATTGGGATCCCGATAGTTTTCTGACATCTTTTGCCATTAGCACAGATCTTTCTTGGGCACTGCTTTGCCCCTGGAAGCATTATTTCTGGGAAGGAATTTGAAGTTGGTTGTCAGAGTAAATGGTCAGATTAGAAGCAGGTGTGACGGTTGAGTTAGTTTGTTCTGTGTCCGCCATCCCAGGGGAGCAGGGAACAGGTAGGGATTATGTGGAGGAATAAGCAGAAGAGGCAAGGGGTGAGTGTTGAGGGAATTCCTGTTGCCTTGGCCTTGGGCAAGTTACTGTACTTCTTCATCTATAAAATGGGAATGACGGCAGTGACTTTCTCATAGAGCTGCATGAGGAATGAAGAATAAGGTCACAGCAGTGAGCTACCTAGAGAAGCAGAGGGCACAGCGCTCAATGAGTCGGCTGTCTGGGAAGGTGGCTCCTCTGCACGGCTGTCTACTGCCCCTTCTGCAAGTCGCAGGATAGAGCATTAATGGTGACCATCCCTAGGCACGGAAAGAGGTCAGTTGGATTTCTAAGGCGTTTGTGTGCTGACGTGGCAAAGGTGGATGCCGGGAATGTGGCATTGGCTGAAGGGGTCACAGAGAAGAGGCAGAAAGAAGAAGCGTTGGCAGCTGCCTACTGAGGAATAGCCTTGATTGGAGCCACCTTATTGACCATTGTGGGTAGGGCCTGTGGCCTCAGGCCGAGTGGGTCAAGAGGTCAGACAGGCCATGGGAGGCAGCACGTAGGGCCTGACCCCCTCCACCTCTGGTTTCCCAGGCCTGCTGCCTGCTGCCCGGATCGGGTAAGAGCCAGGGAAGTGGGGGGCTCCCAGGAAAACAGAAAAGCCAAGAGCCATGTTGTGGTTTCAGTTCTTGCCAGTGAGATTGAAAAATACACAAAACTTGAACCCCATGAGAGCCGGGGGCCAGCCCCCACCCCATCTTCAAGGCTCCCACCACCTTCATTGTCCAGGGGGCTCTTTCTGTCATGGAGTCCCCATGAGACCTGGAGAATTCATGGTTTGCCACCTAAATTCTCCAGTCCATCCTGTCCCTGCTTGGTAGGTAAAAAAAGAAGTACTTTCCCTCCAGCTTGTCCTGGCTTGACAATTCTGCTGGGCACCGAGGTGATTTCAGTGTCTCCCCAGCATGGCGCAATCCCGAGTTTAAGCTGATCTCCTCTGAATTCTTCCTGTTTCAGGGCCCCAGACTGGCCCTGTGACATCCTTAGATAAGAGTTGAGCTCTGAACAGTTCCTCTGGCCTCTGAGATGTCACCACTGGCCCTGGAGTGTCCGTGGAACAGGCTGGCACTGAGCTGAGTGCCCCTTGATGGGGGTTGGGAGTGGTGGTGTGGAAGGCGTGGCATGGGCAGTGCTGGTGAGCGAGGTGGTGGGTGTGTCTGGGGTGGGAGCACCTGGTCACCTGTCCCCTCTCCTGCAGGCCTCCCCTGTGTACAGCTTCAGCTTTCCTCGCAGGAAATTGGAGTAGATTCGGAAAAGTTTGCACAAAGTATCAACAGTGAATGTTCGGAGTGGAGCAGGAGAGACTGTTGCAGCTGGAAGGGCGATGGCTTCCTTCTGCCAAGGAGAGAACAGAAGGTTACTGCTGTGCCAGGGATCCTAGAGGAAGATGGCGTTTGGAATAGAATTGGAGGGGGCATGAGGAAAGCCTCAGTATTTCTCGGCAGGACCCTTCTCCCATTTTACAGAAAGGGCAGAGTGTGAGGGAGGGTCTACTCCTACACACCTGGGCTCCCAGCGCCCGAAGTAGGGAAGTGAGGCTTCGCAGGCCGCTGATGGCTTTGTCCACACGCAGCTGCAGGGTCTCAGATGGCTGGGAGGAGTTGGCCAATAGGGCCTGGCCCCGCAGGATGGCTTCTGAGAGCAGGGCCAGGCCCTGCCAGACGTCCACAGCCTGCTGCTCAACCTAAACGGAGCAGAGACTTAAAGTCATCCAGCCCAAGCCAGCCCCTTCCTCCCGCTCAGCAGGCCCAAGCACCTCGCTGAGCAAAGAGCAGGCATGCAATAAGATTTGTGGAATGAATGAATGAACAAACGAATGAACATATTCCATTCAGCCCTCATCGTTACTGCTCCTTTTCTGTTCTCTCTCTAGCGTTCTCCCTTCCACCCTATCGGGCTCTCACAATGAGACTCTCCAAGAAGAAGGAAAAAATGAACTCACCTCCATCCTCTTCCAAGCATAGAAGTTAACCTTGGTGTCTGGGACGGTGATATTCTCACTGAAGCTGCAACCTTCCCCACAGCCCATCTGAAATGCACAACACTGTGAGTCAGGGTGCCCAAGAGCTCCTGGTCCGGCAGCCCATGGGCCATAGGTCCCAGCTTTGCCTCTTACCTAACTTACAGGTGTGGGTTAGAGGCTACCAGTTTTATCATTTTTACTGGGGGCTCTGACTTCCCACCTCCACCCCTGAACCAAGTGCCAGGTTGGAAGGAATCCAGCTTCCTGGATCTCGGAGGAGACCCCTGGACTCCTGAGAGGGAGTTCTGTGGAATGTCCCAGGGAGGAGGCCTCACCGTGACATTTTCAGCCTCCTTGGCCTCCAGGATGTACCTCTCCAGGACTCGGCTGTCACAGATGAGGTGTTGGGGGGCGCCCAGAACTGGGAGGCCCAGAGGAAGCAGCAAGGACAGCAGGAGCAGCACGGCAGAACTTTCTAAACAAAAAGAGCCAGGCTGGGTGTGAGGCGGAGAGGGGAGGAGAAGGGTTGGTTTGGAGGGGCAGGTCCACACTTCCCGCTCCTGGCTGGGGCCAGTCCTCCCCACCCCAACCTTCCAAGCGCTCAGGTTCTGCCTCCTTTGCCTTCATTCAATTGCTACCGTGCACACCCCACCCCCCAGCTACCGGCTCCACTTCTCGGGGCCAAACTTCAATCCTGTTGTGACAGAGGCTTTCCCTCTCCAAGATCCTGGTGGTTGCTCCAGCGCCCAGGTATCAACTACCTTCCCACCCGCATAGCAGCCCTTCTTTTCCCTGAATCCCCAAACTTCTTCCCCGTCTCCAGGTCACATTCCGCCTTTCTCAGGGACTCCCCGAGACCGGGTCCCACGTGGAGGCTGCCGCCCACCCCCCCCCGTCCTTCCGGGGTCCTCGGCAAGTCGCGGGTCCTTGAACCCAGCCACCTCGGGGCCAACAGCCCTAGCGGCAAATCCCTTCTCAAACACCGCCCGGGGCGGGAACTCCCCGGCGGGAGAGCACTCACCGCGCACCTCCATCTCCGCGCCCTGCCCAGCCGCTCAGCGACCGGGGGCTCCCCCGGCGCCCTCGTCCCGAGCCCTCATCCCGGGAAGCTCAGCAGGGCAGGGCCACCCCACGGGCCGGAGGAGGGGGCCACCGTCCAGGGGCCGCCGAGCCGGGGGTCGGGCCCAGCGAGCGCAGGGCCAGGAGCCGGGAGTACGCGAGGTGACCAGCCGGCGTTGGCCCAGGGACTGCGGCTGCGGCCGGGGGTCGGGGCTGTTATCAGCATGTGTGCGTGCGTGTGCGGGGGTGGGGGAGCCGTGTGCGTGAGGGGTCGCCGGAGGGGGGCCAGAGGGTCAGAGCAGGGGGCAGGACGCCTGGGTCGCGGGCTCGCCGGGGCGGGAGCGGATCCGCGGTAGGCACGTGTGCAGGGACACCCGTCTGCCCGCCAGACCCCGGGTTGCGGAGGTGTAGCTGGCTGCGCACTGGCAGGTTGGGCAGAACGCCTGCGCTTGGGAGAGGAGAGCCACTCTGAGAAAGGCTGGGGGCGTCCCGGTCTTGGGCGGGGGCGCAGAGCTGCGAGTGCCTGCGTTCCTGCGAGGCGGCAGGGTCTGAAAGCCAGTAAAATGGCAAGGGCAAGTCAGTTGCCTTCCTTCTCACATGTTCTGTACTTGCTCTAGAACCAGTGTTGTTCACGCTGAGGAATTTGATGGGGGCGCACGGAGCAAGAAATGTGGGGGGGTCTTCTCCCCCCCCCCACACGCTCCTCACTTTCTAGGACACTGAAAACCCAGGAATAGAACATTTACGGCACAAAGCACATGATATGCTGTGCAAGACACACATGCACTTTGACATCTGTTTCTTTGACCTGTGATATAGGCTAGCTTGCAAGGCAGAATTCTTACAAACTCTGAAATAGAGCTAACCCCCAGAGTGATGGCAGTTTGGATTTGCAGCTAAGCTTTTGTGGCTTCTAGAAAGCCCTGAGGCAGGGGGACAAGCTCCCCAGAGCAAGTGTGCAAGCCTGGCTGGCTCTCAAACCTCGGAAAGCGGCCTCAGCCTCTGCGCCTCAGTGTCCTTATCTGTCAAATGGGTGTGATGAAAATACCAATCTCACCTCACACAGATTTCATAAGACAGCAAAGTCCTATCAATACAGGTGGTTATATATATTCCTTCACTCCCTACCCCATCCCATGATATTAGAGATATTTTATTCATGTGTTCACTGCCTTCTTTGTGCAAGACACTTGACTGCGCACTTTGTAGAACAAAAAGATGTGGAGACCTCGTTCCTGCCTCCTGGAGCTTGTAGTTTACTATAGAAATAAGATGGATGCGTCTTCGTGTGTGACAAAGACTGGCGTGCACAGAGCTAAGCTGTAAGAGTTTGGAAGAGGGAGAACTCCTCTATCTGGGGGAATCAAGGAAGCTTTGATGAGGGAGGTGGCAGTGAGCTTAGCCTTGAAGGGTGGGTAGGAGTGATGTGCGGTGGGTGTGGGAGGCCAATTCAGCAAAATGAAAGGAGGGTCAGGTGTGTTTGGGTGGAGGCTGCAGGGAAGGGAGAGGTGGAGATCAAGCCAGAGTGCTGGTTAGGGAGGGGTCAGGTTATGAGGGACCTGGAATGCCACTCTGAGAAATTTGGGTTTTGTTTGGAAAGAGTGGGAAATGTTCATTCATTCAAGAAATATTTGTTTCTTCAAGAAATTAATATTCATTTAATATATATATATATACACACACACACACACTCTTGGCCAGAACCTGGGGATAGAGCAGTGAATAAAACAGACAAGAATGCCTGCTCTGGTAGAACTGATATTCTAGTGGAGAGGCAGCCCATAAACACAAAAATGAATAAAAATAGAGGGTCTCCGATGGCAAAGAGGACTAAGAACAGTCCCTAAAGGGGACCAGGAGTGTTGGAAGAGTTTGCAATTTTATATCAGACAGGCAGGGATGCATGCTGCGAAGATGACCTGAATGAAGCCCTGACTGAGGTGAGGGAGGGAGCCATGGGGTGCGGGGGAGCAAGATCAAAGAGATGTTCAGAAAGATGAATGGAGAGGCTGCTGTGTTTCTGGTAGAAAGTAATGAGGGCCTGACTGCCTCAGCCCCTACTTCCCTACCCTCCGCTCACCTCCAGCCTCCTCTGGGGGCCCTCCCTGGACCTGGTGTACGGATGTCGGTCTGCATGCCCCATTATGCCTTCTGGTCCTAGTTTCCCTCTCAGCACCAGGCAGGCTCCCAGCCCTTCTTGGCCCTCAGATCCTGGTTCTGCTCCCTTCCCAGATCCCAGCTGTGGAACAAGCACACACACACTCACGTCCACACACGTCCACACATGCGTTTTGTCCCGACCCCCATACCCCCCAGGCTCTGCTCTCCCAGTTGTCTGACTCCTGCGTCACTGCCCTGACCTGACCATGACGAGGAGACCAGGGACAGATGGGGAGGAGTGTAGACACAGCCCAGGAGAGGGAGGAGGGAAGGAGCCTCTCTGTGATGTGGGACCTGCCCCTCCCTCCCCTCTGACGTCAGAGGCTCCTAGGCCCCTACCTTAGAGAAAGGAAGGAAGATGGGCCATGAGCACAGCCTGTAGGTGCTAGGGCCTGCAGGTGCTGGTTCATCCCCTGTGGCTTTTGGAAAGAGCTATGATTGCAGCTTGGGAGAGAGGGTAGAGGAGAGGGTCTTGGTCCACCCCACACCCAATCTCTAAACTGTGTAATCCTGCTAAAGGGGCAGGGGCTAGTTTGGAGCCCCACTTCAACCCAGGTGCTCTTGGTTACTGCCCAGCAATATCTGTCCTCATCAGGGGACCCTGAGGAGCAGGAAGAAATCAGGAAGCTACAGTACCTGCAGCTCCTCCTCCAATGCCCACCACCCCCTGCCCAGTGCCCCCTCCATCTGCCTGCTTATGTTTCTCTGACATGGTGTTGACCCAGTCCTAGCATCACTGCAGGGGGCCTCCTCATTGACTCCTCCAGTTAATTCCCAACTCTGCTGCTAGATGGACTTTCCCATTGAATAGCCTCTTTTGAGTCACTCCCCTGAGCAGGAGCCTGCAATGGCTCCCTGTTGCCTCAGAACTAAAACCCTCTGTGTTCTGTCACCAACCTACCTCTCCAGCCTATTCTCCCACTTTGCTCATTACCGCTCCGTCCATCACATGAGCTCAGTTAGATGGCTTGCAGCTTCCTGTCCTTTGCTCACTCCGTGCCTTCTACCTGGATCAGCCAGCCTCCCACACTCTCTCGCCTTTTCTTCAAAGCCCAAACCCAAGCATTACCTCCTCTATGAAACCTTCCCTGACCCCCAGCAGAAAGTTGTCTCCTTCCTCTGTGCTGCCATTTTTATACATCTTACATGCCTCTCAACTGTCAAGGTTGAGCACTGCACAACTCCAGGGGGTGTCATTCATGTAGACTTTGATGGGAATGGTACCCTCTGGAGTCATGTAGCACAGGTGCCCTATTAATCGGAGAAGAGAGCGAAGGACAGTGTTAACAGGTCTTGTTCACCGTGGTACCCACCAGGCACCCAGCACGTTTCCTGTTTATGGTCATCACTCATGTCTGACTTCCATTATGTCCCCAAACACTTCAGCCAGAGATTGACCTAGAGGAGGGAAGTAATCCATTCATCTTCAGAGTGGTGCTTGCTGAAGCCATGCCTGGACAACCTAGCTCTGGGATCATGGGGACTTACAGGGCCTTCCTCTAGTTCCTGAGCAGGCAGCCACTGAGGCAGGGTCTGAAAAGGGACAGTTGTTACCAGAGGATGGCGGGGGTGGAGGCAGGCTCTGTTCCCTGGAGTCTTCCTGGCAGCCAATTCAAATTGAAAATCCAACGAGAAGCAAATTTACAGCCCCCCTGAGCTGTCCCAGACCCCAGGCAGCACGAAGTCCCAGCTGCCTTGAGTCGGGCTGGGGATGAGGGGGGCCTCTGGGCCTCTCCTCCCTCCTTTCCAAGCAGTGGCTTCTTGGCTTGACTTGGGAGTTCAGCCAGTGGCCCAGAAGACCTTCTGTGCTAGGAAGTGAGGTGGCCGGGGATCTTGGAGGATGCGGTGGGGGAGCGCTTCCTGACCCTTGGGGAACTGGGAAGGGAGCAAGAATGCTGGAGAAGGGATTCCTGCTGGATAACCAAAGAAAAGTCCTGTGCAAAGGTCAATTTGGAGAAATTGAGGCAAGGCCTGTTTTCTTGGCTACAGAGTAGCCTGGAGAACCAGATGTAGGTTACTGTTCTCAGCAAGCAGCTCTGTGGCCAGGGGTCTAAAGGGGTTGTCCAGTAAACAGGGACAGTAGGTTCGTGGCCTGAGCTTTACCACTTAGTAGCACCTGACTTGGGCAAGTGACTTTACCTCTGAGCCTTGTTTCTGTAGAATGGGGGTGGTGAAAATGATTGTAATCGCTTCCCTGGGCTGTTGTGGGATTATATAATGCCTGGTGTAGGGTGATCAATAAAGGCTAGGTGTTATTTCTACACTGCTTTATTATCCCTGCTATTTGTCCTCACTTTGGAAGCCTGGAGACCAAACCCCCACCATTTTCTTTGGCCTTCCTCCAGCATCTTCCATTGTTCCCTCTGAGGAGCTAGGCACAGGTTCATGGCACCTTTTCTCTGGTATTGTAGCTGTCCCACCAAGCATCTCACTGGAAGAAGTCATGAGAATAGTGGGGTCTGGACAGAAGTACACATTGACTGCACTTTGGAGAAACTTGTCCCTGAACATAACTGAGTGAAACGGCATTATTATAGGAGTTGGAGGTGGGTTAAGACACAGATATCAAGACAAGTCTCAAATTTAGTTAATTCAAACCAGAGATTTCTTGCGCCATCAATGAGGGTCCCCAGAGAAGCCTAAAGACCTTGGACGGAATGAAGCCTTTGGGCCCATCCTAGACAAGCAGGGCTCCCAGAGCAATAATACCTCCACCCTGAGCTCCAGAACCAGTCTAGATTTCTATGAAAAGTGTCAGCCCACATTTCTAGCTCACAAGTATCACTGAATATTCCTAAGCTCCTTCCCTTATCACCCACCCTATATCAGAAGATGGAGCTGCTGAATTGGCCAGAGTAACTTTCCTATCCAAACAAAAATAAAATGAGAAAGTTCTAACTGAAACAAAACACTACTGAAAATATCAGTGGGAGTAATGTTTTTCTCCCACGAAACGTCTTTGCACATGTACAATTGTGAATACAAAAGTTTCATTTTGTATTGGGGCTCGGGGACTTTTTAAGGATTTTGCATGGACTCTACTGAGCAGTCCTATAGGCTCTTCCTATTTGAAGGAACAGAGACCAAGAGCTACCTAAGGGAAGTTTATAGTAGCCTTAAACATACTTAAACATCCAAATCTAGCAAATTATTTACCCAAATTGTCCATGGTTCACTGAGAACTGGCGGGTTACAGGAGCCTATTGTTTCACACCACAGGCATTCCACATCTGTATATGTGAGCCCTTCTGCTCATGTCTTATTTCATGAACCTGCAAATAATGTTAGTACTTTCAGGAAAGCATATTTTTCTTGCAGTAAACAATATTCCTAGACTAAGTTGGATGGGACCTAGGAGATCTGGTGAAGGGGGAGCTCCATCCTCCGCTTACATGTTTCCAGCGACGAGACCTTCGATGTTCTCCAGGGGAGCAGAGGCTTGTTATGGAGTAGACAGCAAGCTGTCCTCCTGTGCATCCACCCATTCACTCGTCACTCCGTTCATTCACTTGTCGGATATTTATTTGTTACTGGATTGGGCAATGACATCACTTCTTCTCTTTGAGGTTACCTCATCAGTTTGATAACTAATTCCCCTGATCACCCCACCTATAGAACAGAACAGACTTCGTAAAAAAATTAACTTTTTCTTATTACAAAAACAATATGCGGGGCCGGCCCGGTGACTCAAGTGGTTGGAGCACTGTGCTCCTAACGCCACCAAAGGCCACCGGTTCGATTCCCATATGGTCCAGTGAGCTGCGCCCTCTACAGCTAAGATTGTGAACAAGGACTCTCCCTGGAGCTGGGCTGCTGTGAGCAGCTGGAGGTTGGCGTGAGCTGCTGCGGACTTCTGCGGACTGCTGTGGGCTGCTGCGGACTTCTGTGGGCTGCTGTGGGCTGCTGCGGACTGCTGTGGGCTGATGAGTGCTGCCAAGAACCACCGGCAGCCAGCGTGAGTGGCCGGCAGCCTCATGAGCGGCCGGCAGCCGGCAGCTGGCGAAAGCTGCCGTGAGCTGCTGTGAGCAGCCAAGGTACGACAGGCGACCGACTTCCTCAGCCGGAGGGGAGTGCAAGGCTCATAACACCAGCATGGGCCAGGGAGCTGTGTCCTACACAACTAGACTGAGAAACAACGGCTTGAACCAGAGTGGCGGGGGCGGGGGTAGGCAAAAGAAAGGGGGGATAAAACCCAACAATATGTGATCATTGAAAAAGTTGAAAAGATAGGCTAAACAAACAAAAAAGACCCATAAATTAAAAAGCACCCATAATGCCATTTGGGAGACGGAGTTTTAAGTGGCCATTTTCACAAACTTCTTTCTTGGTGGAATAAGCTTTGCCTCACTCCAAATCACTGTGCTGCTGGACATCTGTTCCCTAAGGAACTACATTCCACACATACTTCTAGTCCAACTTCTCCAAGGGTTCAAGGGTGTGTGGAACATACCATTTTTCCTCCAACTCTTGACCATGCACCAGGCACTCACCTGGCACATAATATGGGGACCTTCACCAGGAGCATTACAAGCCTCTCCAAAACCAGTTCATGTGTCCTGAGGGCCTGTCTTCTTCCCTGCCAGGCAAGCCACAGAGCCTGACAGAACTAAAACTCAGCTTTGTGATTCAAACACACACAAATCACCTTCCTCCCCCTCTCCTATCCCCACTAAGAGCTCCCAAACCTTTCCTTAGCAAAATGGCTCATATGAACAAGAGCAACCCTTACTATTTATTGAGCCCTTACTAATGCCAAGACAGCTCCAAGCACTATGCAAATTATTTGTCTTTAAAGTCTGTCTGTCCTGCTTCCTATTGGACGTTAGAGGACCAATGGTTTGCACCTCTCCAGGAAGGCCTGCTGCCTAACACAAACCACTACAACTGATGGATGCTGAGCTATGGCTGATGAGCAAATGTCTACACCTGCCTCCAAGATAAGCATTTGAATTCTGGCTTCTGAGGATGTTTTTGAAGTAGGAGGTTATTAGGCACTCATTGTGGGCTCTGCAGCTGTTGAGTAAAAAGAAGTGAGGGGAACTGCATTTGGACATACCTTCTGCCCCCACCACTTTCCCATTTCTCAAGTTTTGATGGAAGACACTTCAGAGAGCCAGTAGATGGGGGGCAGGGGGGAGGGTGTTGGACAGAGGCTGTTCTCAAACTCTCTTCTGACTTCCCTACAGAAAGGATGGAGTTCCCTACCCCGCGCACCACTCCTGGACTCTAGTAGATGCAGGAGCCTTCCCTTCACCTCCTACCTGTCCCCACACACTCAAGGGTGCACCCCACACTCTCTTTTCCTTCAGTGGCAACGTCTAGGAGCTGTTCGTGTAAACGTGCCACTTAGCAAAGCCGCCCTGGCAAGCTGTGAGAGAACATGGAGTAGAAACAACAAACAAATAGACTGGGAGACAAAGCTGCCAAAACAAACGCAAAAGGGATGCCTGCCACCACCTCAGCTGGGGCCAGGCCAGGAGCACAGAGACACGAACACAGACGTGCAGGGAGACACATAGTTCCATCCAGATCCCTGACAGCTTCCCACTCTGCTACTGGGGGCTCCAGGGCAAGGGAGACTTGCAGTCAAGGCCGATAGCGGAATGGGGGGCAGTGGGTGTGCGATAGGAGTCTTCCATCTGGTCTCTGCAGTCTCCTGCTTTCTAGCCACGCTGAGTGACTCTCCAACCCCAAAACACTCCTTGCCTACTCATGAATCCCCTTTGTGTATACCAATCCCTCTGCCAGATATGCCCTTTCCCCTCTTTCTTGCCTGGCAAACTATTAATCCTCCAAAATCCAGGTCAAAGGTGAAAGGATCTTAGACTCAGGAAGTTAGCCATTTCCTTCTCCACATTTCCATATCATGGCTACTATTACTTCTTATATAACATATCTTCCTCATTCACAAAAACTGTGTACCACCTTCCCAATTAAAGGGTGAGCTCCGTGAAGGCAGGGGCCGTTTTATACTCATCTTTGCATCCCCAGGGCCCAACCCAGGCCTTGGCGCACAACAGACACTCAGCACGTTCAGTTATTTGAATGAGGCATTCGTCCTTCTGTAAGGAGTGCGCTTCTTGAGCTGCTGGCAGTCACTCACCCAGCACCAAAGTCCCTCATCAATAGGAATACTCAAGCCAGAAGGGATTTTTGGATAAATAGGCTGATTTTCAGAACCCAAACCAAACTGCCTTCAAGCAAACTAGAGCAAAATTCTGTTACTAACCTTTAAATCAGACTTGCAAAATTGTGACCTCGACCAAAGTAAAAAACACAATTACATCATAACTAGTACACATGTGTGTATATATACCATGTTTCCCTGAAAATAAGACCTAACCAGAATATAAGCCCTAGCATGCTTTTTCAGGATGACATCTCCTGAACATAAGCCCTAATGTGTCTTTTGGAGCAAACCTTAATATAAGACCTGGTCTTATTTTCAGGGAAACACTATGTACATATATATATATCATGTATATGGTAATGTTGACATTTTTTCAGTTATCAATGAGTGGATATACCATTTAAGTTAAACTTTTTTTTACTTGCTTTTTAAAAGGCTAAATTGATTTCAAGACCCACAAATGGGTCAACATCCATTTTGATAAACATGACTCTAGCTTGATAAACATGAGAAATCAGATCCTTCTACAAATACCTCAGAAAGATTTATTATCTGTATGCCCAGTAATTCAGAGGGGGGTTTCCTTTTCCACTAGAGCAGCCCAACCAGAAGGGTCTGAAGGGCTCTGGACCATAGCTGCTTAGAACAATTTGGGCCCTGCAGGACCAGGAAGCAAACAAAGCTGTGTGTCAGTCCCTACCACAGAGCCTGATACAAAGGAGGCCCCAGTCTTTGCTTCCCTCGTCCTTAAACCCTCACCTTTCCTGTGATTGGAAATTGAAACCAGAACCTGACTTCTGAGCATACAACTATCCCAGCTGCATTCAGCAGGTGAGAGTGTACATCTTATCCATCCGGCCTGCGTCTGAGAGGACAAGAAATTTTAAAGCAAACATTGGGTTGTCAGGCTTCTGCATTATACTCAAGTTTGTTTTATGTTACATTGTCCATAGTACAATCTATGCTCTGTGAAGACAGGAAATACTTGGTTCCCTTCCTGCACCTAAATACTTGTCAAGTTTCCTACTCTCCTTTCCAGGTACGCACAGACTTTACACAGGGGAGAGGCAGTGGAAGTGGGGTGGCTGGGCACTAACACAACTGATACTTTTTATTGTCTAGGACAATGGTTACAGACCACAAAGATTCAGGAAGACCCGCTGCTTGGGTCCAGTAAGAGATATACTCCCCCTCTCAATTCAGTCCCTTTTCTTAAGTGGGCGACAGGATTTTTCTTAAGTGGGTCTGGTAGGAGGTCCACGACAGTACTCAGTACCAGGAGAGTCATATCTCTGCCTAGCTGTGTGGGGGTGGGTGGACAAAGTAAGCCAGTCTCATTTCAGTTACTTGGGTGTGACCCTGAAGACTCGGATGTGGATGGCAGAGTTGTTGCGGATGCGGGTCAGTGGTTCTCGCGTATCAGTCTCTGGTTCCAGCTCATCGACAAGCTCCACTGTGGATGTATTGGCAGCCACCTGCAAGGACCCGAAGCTACCTGCCTGCAGCTGTAGGGCAATGTTGATGGCGCGGTTGATGGCCAGTCCCAAGCCATGAATGTAGATCTCAGTGCATGCGTTCTGACCCCGTGTCCCTCCATCCAGCAGCTTTTGGCAGCGGGCCAGCTGGGCCTTAAAGTCAGTCTTCATGTTGACATAAATATCATTGGGCCTCCGGGGCAGGCGGTGAGGCAGTCGCTTCCGAAGAGTGTACTCCACCGGATCCAGCTCAGCCCCGACGGCCCCGCGGGGCTCTCGGTTTTCTGCCATGCAGCGTGCCCTAGCACGAGAAAGGGACGAGATCAACGAGGGGTGACACTTCCTACCCATTTCCTGCCCAAAGGGTGTAGCCGGGAAGGGGTGCACTTGACGTCCTTCTTCCCTTCCAGCCTCAATCCCCACCCACTCACCTCAAGCTCCCACATCTCCCCCACCCCCAGTTCTTATTCATTCATCGCGTTGCCCCAACTTCAGGCCCCTCCACCACCCCTTCCCTGGCTCTTCCGCGCCTACTCTCTCCGGTCCACCGTGGCCTCCACGCGCACGCGGCCCGCTCCCCTGCCAGGAGACTCAAGCGTTGCGCTGCCTGGCCCAAATAGAGGGCGTCGTCCGCGACCTTCGGGCCCCAGGAAGGGAAGAGAAGGGGCGCGCAACAAGAACGCCCGATCGCAGGCGGCTCCAGACTCCTGAAAGGACTGCAGAGTGCGCACGCGCGCCGGTCCCTCCGCCAGGCCCTTGCGATCCACCAATCGCCTCCCGGCTTCCGTTCTCCCCGCCCCTTTCCAGAGCGATTGCACAATCGCGCGAGGGGTTTGAGTAACGCGAGGCTTCCGGGGCGATGGAATCTACAACGTGTACGCCTCGGAGGCGGAGCGCGGAGGCAGGGACAAGTACCAAGTCAAAGTGGGGGAGGATCTAGGAGGGTCAGCTTTCGTAGGCCAGTCCAAGTTCTTGGCCCGCGGAGGGGGTCCTGTGGGATGGGGGTGGTGTGGTGTGGGGGGGCGTGGAGGTGAAGCGGTTATTCTAGGGGCGTGGAAGATTTGGGCGAGGGTCTTGTAAAGATAGCAGGGAGGGCGGCGAGTTCAGGACAACGTGATCGGGAAGGACCCTGAAGACAAGTCCGGACTCCCGCGTCCGTCGCAGTTCCTCTGGTCGGAGGAGGCGTGGCATTGTTGGCAGAGCTGACCTCATGCCCAAGGTCCCCGTGGCCCAAAGACGGAGGTGGGCATCGAGTGGCGAGGTCTGGCTCTCGGCGGAGGACAGCATCCTGGGACTCCCCTGCAGTTCACGGAGAGCTGTCCCTCTCCCCTGCCTCTTGCCTGATTGACCCCAGGCTTGCCCTTGGGGACCCAAGCTGTGAGGCCCGGTTTCATTGTTCCCTGGGGTACGCTGACCTATCCACACCCCTCAACCACCACTCACCACCAATTCTCCAGCTGTGGCCAGCCACCCGGGAGCGGGCACGTGCGCCCCCTAGCGGGCAGGGCAAGGCGGCGCAGGGGTCGGGGGAGGGAGGGTCGTGGCTCCTTAAGGCCAGGTTTCTTCTGCCTGGGGAGGGGCTTCTCTGCCTAGATTGGTGTAGCTTCTGGAGAGTTCTCTTCAGAAATGCGTTAGCCCTGCATTGGGGACCTCAAACAACTCTCCGCTTGACTTTTACCCATCACTCAAATGGGGATAATTCCTGTCTTGTCCTGGAGTTGTGAAGCATAATCTCTATAACCTTGTAAACTGGAAGCCTACACGAGTTGGTCTTTTTAATGGTTCCCAGACCCCTCTCTAGATGCCTAGGGTGCAGTCTATAACCTCATGTGACTGGAGGTTAGAAAAAGGTCAGGTTCCTGACAATTTAAATCCCATAGTTCTTTTAGCTTCAGATTCTTTCATTAACCACAAGTTTAGGGGCATATAGCTGGGACTAGGAGAAAGGCTAGCTACAACTCTATATTGCCTGAGAAGTGACATCTCAGCTGAGTTTTTCTTAAATTTTTTTTATTATTATTATTGGGGAATGTTGGGGAACAGTATGTTTTTCCAGGGCCCATCAGTTCCAAGGCAAGTTGTCCTTCAATCTATTTGTGGAAGGCGCAGCTCAGCTCCAAGTCCAATCGCCGTTTTCAATCTTTAGTTACAGGGGGGCGCAGCCCACCATCCCATGCGGGAATTGAACGGGCAACCTTGCTAAGAGCTCGCATTCTAACCAACTGTGCCATCCAGCCCCTCCTCAGCTGAGTTTTAATGGATAAACTGGAGTCCTTCAGGGAACCAAAGAGTATTCCGGAAACACTGAATAGTATGTTTACAAGAAGGGAAGCATAATCTAAGCTTCCACTTCAAGGAACTAGAAAAAGAAGAGTCAACTAAAGCCAAACCAAGAAAATGGGAGGAAATAATAAAGAGCAAAAAAATCAATGAAATTGAACATAAAAAAACAACAAAGAAACTCAAAGCAAAGGCTGGTTCTTTGAAAAGATAGATAAAATTGATTTAGCAAGACTGGCAAAAAAAGAGAGGACAAGAGAAAGAAGATTCAAATTATGATTATCAGAAATGAAGGGATGGCACTAAAAGATCCCGTACACTGAAAAATACTAAAGGAATAATACAGACAACTCTACATACATTAATTTGACAACTCAGATAAAACAGACCAATTCCTAGAAAACCACAACCAAACCCAAGACGAAATAGATAATCTGAATAGTCTTGTAACTATTAAAGTAAATAATAGCCTTTTAAAAACCTTTAGGAAAAGAAGTATCTAGGTCAGATGGTTTCACTGGTGAATTCTACCAGATGGAGAAATAACACAAATGCTACACAATCTTTTCCAGAAAACAGTAGGAAGGAATGTTTTCCAACCAATTTTATGAGGTCAAAACCAAAGACAATACAAAAGAAGAAAACTACAGACTGATACCTCTCGTGAATAAAGAGGCAAAACTCCTCAACAAAATGTTAGCAAATTTAATCTAGCAACATAGTAGACACTCTTTATCAACAGTTTCACTTTCCACGGTTTTAATTAAGTGGTCAACTGTAGTATGAAAATATTACATGGAATATTTCAGAAATAATTCATAAGTTTTAAATTGCGCGCCACTATGAATAGTGTGATGAAATCTTGCCTTCCTGTTGTCCCTTGAGGGATGTGAATCATCCCTTTTTCCAGCATATCCACACTATATACACTATCCACCCATTAGTTACTTAGTAGCCATCTTGATTATCAGATTAGCTGTCAAGGACTGCAGTGCTTGTGTTGAGGTAACTCTTACTTTACTCAATGGCTCCAAAGGGCAAGAGTAGTGATGCTGGCAATTCAGATATGCCAAAGAGAAGCTGTAAAGTGTTTCCTTTAAGTGAAAAAGTATGTATGTATAGGAAAACCATAGTATATACAGGGTTCAATAATATCCGTAGTTTCAGGTATCACGGGGCGTGTTGGAATGTATCCCCGCAGATAAGCGGGGAATACTATATATAAAAGAATTATACACCATGACTAAATAGAACTGATTTCAAAGATTGTTCAATATAAGAAAGCCAATCAGTATTATCTACCATATTAACAGCCTAAAGAAAATTCACATGATCATATCAAACTGATGCAGAAAAACTAACATAATTTAGCACCCTTTTACGATAAAAACTCTAAGCAAAAAAAAGAATAGAAGGAACATCATCAACCTGATAACGAGCACCTACAAAAAACCTGCAGCTACCATTATACTTAATGATAAAAGACTGGCCACCTTGCTTTTAAAATCAGGAATAAGGCAAGAATGTCTTCTCTCACCAACCACTCTTATTGTTGGAATTCCCAGACAGAGCAATAAGGCAAGAAAAAGATACAGATTGTATTTCTATATACTGGCAATAAACAATTGGATACGAATTTAAAATACAATACCATTTATAATCACCCCAGAGATGGGGGGAGGTGGGAGAAATACTTACGTGTAAGTCTAATAAAACATGTACAAAATCTACATGCTGAAAACTACAAAATACTGATGAAAGATATCAAAGAAGATCTAAGTAAATACAAAGATACACAATGTCCATGTATTAGAAGATTCAACATAGTAAAGATACCAATTCTCTCCTAATCTCTAGCTTTAATGCAATTCCTATGCTGAAAAGCCCAGCAAGAATTTTTTCAAATACAAACAAGTTTATTGTAAAATTTATATGGAAAGGCAAGAAAAGTTAAAGCAATTTCGAAAAAAAAAATATATCACCTGATTTTAACTTACTGTATAAACACAATATCAAGACAGTGTGGTAACTGCCAAGGAATAGACACAAAAATAAGTAAAATGGAAAGGAGGACCCAGAAATACATTCACACAAGTACAGCCAGCTGATTTTTGACAATGATGCAAAAGCAGTTGAACGGGGAAAGAACAAGTCTTTTCAGCAAGTGGTGCTAAAGCAAGTGGACAAATAGGCAAAGAACTAAACTTCAACCCTATGCAAAAAAATCAACACAAAATGGATGGCAAATCTAAATATAAAATGTAAAACTATAAAACTTTTAGAGGAAAACATCTTTACGACATAGGGTCAGGTGAAGTGTTCTTAGATACAACCTCAAATGCACAATCCATTAGAGAAAAAAATTGATAAATTGTACTTCATCAAAATTAAAAACCTTTACTCTGTGAAAAACCACAGTAATAGGATGAAAAAAAAGCCACAAACTAGGAGAATACGTTTGCAAATCATGTATCTGACAAAGAGCTTGTATCCAGAATATATAAAAAACTCTCTAAACTCAAGAGTTAGAAAACAAACCCAGTTAGAAAGTGGGAAAAAGTCTTGAACAGACACTTTAGCAACGGGGATATAAGTATGGCAAATAAGCACATAAGATGCTCAGTATTCTTAGCCATTAGAAATGCAAATTAAAACCATGACAACCACTACACACCTATTAGAATATCCAAAATAAAAAATCTTGACAATAACACGTGCTGACAAGAATGCAGAGAAACTGCATGTCTCATACACTGCTGTAGAACTGTTAAATGGTACAGCCACTCTGGAAAAGTTGGGCAGTTTCTTCTAACACTAAAAATATACTCACCATATGACCCAGCAAGAACACTCCTAGGCATTTAAAACCTGTACACACATGTCCATAGCAGTTTTATTTATTGATAAAAGTGAACTGGTATCTTAAAATGCTTACCCAATACCAGTTCACTTTTATCATTATAATAGCCTAAACTGGAAACCCCCAGGTGTCTTTCAGCAGGTGAATGGTTAAACAAACTGTGATACATCCACACCATGGAATACTATTCAGCAATAAAGGTGGGATCAAGGAGTCCTGTTAGATGGAATACTGGTGATATCATAGAATACTGTGCTAAGCAGCTCAGTTTCGTGTGGAAGGCAAACAACATGAGCAAGACAGTGTGACCAGTGGAGGGAATGTACAGGATTTGGTGGACCCCCAAGGAAGAACAGCCAATATGACCTTGGGGGATCCAAGGTTTTCTAAAGGAAGCAATGGCTAAGCTGAGACAGGAATGCGTAGCAGTGGGGTTCATATCCTGTGTAGTCCCTCCTGCTACAATGGAGAGGCTTAGAAGGACTATGCCCTGGGACATAGGGGAGAAGAGGAGGAACAGCTTGTGAGGTAGGAGGAAACCCAGGATGGAAGCCAGGTGAAGAAAGCAGTTCCTGGAGGAGGGAGTGGTGTCATGCTGCTCAGAGGCCACACACGATAATGGGCCGGTGGCTTTAGCCATGTGTCGGTCATTGGTGACCTGACAAGCAGTTACATTTGGTCGACCACCATAGAACTTGGCACATGGCAGAAACTCATTCTGAATGAAATACATTAGTTTTAAGGTCCATTTTGTCTCATATTTAACAATAAGCACAGTTTATGAACTACCATTCCATTACTCAGGTTGTGTGTCTTTTCATGATGTCTAAAATGTTTTCTATACTTTGTCATCCAGATAAATGTAAAGGTTCACAATTTAGGTGGGTGAACCAAGCTCTGTCACAAACTGATGTGACACTAAAGATGGTCCTTATCTTTTCGCATTTTACTGAAGGCAAACACCGGCAGAGGAATCTGCCATTAAGAAAAAAGGCAAAGCTTGGCTGTTTAGTCTTGAGACCTCCCTCTCATCTAGATTTATCATCTAACCAAATTTCTTTTAGTTCCAAAGCTTCTACATTTAAAACAACACAGACCAAGACATTTTACAGCATAGCACCTGAATAAACAAAAATATTTTAGGTCCAAGTGATTTCTAATTTTTTTTCTTTAATCCTGTATGAGAGATTCAGTCTGATATCATAGTTTCTTTTCTCACAGAGGGCACTTATGCGGTTCATTTCCAGTGTCAGCAGCAGCAGGGTACCCACTTTACAGTTGGGGGACATTACTTGCCCAGGGTCACAAGCTGGACACATGGAACCATGGGTTATCACTCTTAATTTTCTACCCTCTCCTTGATTCAGTGCATCTAGTGGGTGCTACTTTCAGAACAAAAGCATTTTCATGGTAGCATCCTAGGCCCTCAACTGAGTTTCACTTCACTTCTCATCCAACTAGCAATCCAGATCGTCTTCCATCAGCCTGGTCTTCCATCATCCTTACTATTCTCAAAGGAATGCCCACTTTTCCTAAATCTATCCAAATCCTGCCCTTCCTTCCAGTTCAGCACAAACCACCGTCCCCAACATTTTCCAATCCACAGATGTCCCCTCCCCCATTGTCCCTGCACCATTTCTCCACCATA
The DNA here is from genome assembly GCF_004115265.2 of Rhinolophus ferrumequinum. Classification (NCBI taxonomy): domain Eukaryota; kingdom Metazoa; phylum Chordata; class Mammalia; order Chiroptera; family Rhinolophidae; genus Rhinolophus; species Rhinolophus ferrumequinum. The sequence continues at coordinate 90,975,970 of NC_046290.1, read as the reverse complement.
ACTTACAATCTCACTTTCGCCAATTAATCAATAAAACATGCTAAGACCGCACTCATTCAGAAGTTAGACTACTGGTAATTTCAACTACCCAGAATACAATCTAGCGAAGTTAAGAAAAACAAAAACAAGAAAAGTTTTTGAGTAAGAAAAAACAGCTGTCATAAGCTTATGAGCTTTATTCTAGGAGAATTCTGACCCAAGATTAAATTCTGTTGATACATTTTTATACACTGTTAACAATCTGAATATTGTGGACCCTGTGGAACCACAAGCCCCTATTAGCTAACATTTATGGAGTGCTTGTCCTGTGCCAAGCACTGTGTTAAGTGTTTTACCATACAATCCACAGAGGAGAGCGATTAATGAACTTGCCCAAGGCCACTGTTGGTAATGGAAAGAAGCACAGAAGCCGTTGCTTTAAACAATTGCATTTTCCAGCTTGTGAGCAAGCAGCTTGACTGACAACACTGAGGCAGGAATCAAGACCGCAAGAAAGTCAGCAGAACTGAAAAAAAACGACACTAAAACTACAAGTACTTAGAAGCCTGGGGGATACTCCGTGCGGGAACAAAGGGCTTTGCTTGTAGTAGCTCCTAAGGTCCGCACTCTGTTATGGCACAACACAGGGGATTCAAGTTCCAAGTCTAAACTTAACTTTCCCTGTCTTGAGGATTATTTTGTATTTGGTAACAGTTCTTTTAGGATGCTGGGTAGCAGAGCACACATTCTGGAATGACCTCCAAGGAAAATGGTGGAAACACACACAAAACTTTTTCATTCGAAAAGGTTCAGGGATTCAGAAAAGTAATTCCTGAAAACCTATGTTTTAAACAAAGGAGTTGTCAATCTAAGTCTTACATTTGCATAGTAGTTAATCGCTTTTCAAAGTCTTTCACATTCACCCATTTTACTGCTTTCAGCGTTCCAGGAAGGGCGTGGAGTGGGGGCCAGCCAGGTACGGGGCAGAGGACAGCATTAACTGCTTACTATACGAGAAAGCTTCAACTCTTCCTCGGTAGCGGAGCCAGGTAAAACTCCAGGTCTCACCAGTCAGCGCTGCCTGGGACTGTTTCTAAATCATTAGGTTCCTCAGTTATTGTATATATCCCAGGACGTCTGATAAACACACCTCGAGATCGTTTGTAGTCTCTTTCAATGCAGGCGGGCTTCCTGGAGGAAGCCGTCCGACCGGGAAAGGCCGGTGATGCCACTAGCTGCGGCCCCGTCGCGATGGTCGCGCGTCACGTGCCGGTGGATAGCCGCGGAGTACAACGGGGACACCTCCCACCCATCTGCCCGCAGCAGCCCCCGCGTCACGTGACGAGCCGGGCTCCCGGGTCACGTGCCGGGGGGGGTCGGAGGCGGCGGGCGTCCGGGCCGCGCCGGCGGGGCACGCGGGGAGCGCGCGAGGCCGTGCGGGTCCGAGCGGGCGGGAGCCGCGGAGGGAGGAGGCGGCGGCGGCGGAGGGGGCGGCCCCGCGGCCCCGCGTCCGCGTCACGTGGTACGAGGCGGGCAGCCATCTTGCTACAAACACAAACAGAGAGGAGCGGCCGCCGCGGGAGCGCCAGCGCCCCCTCCCCCGCCGCCGCCCCCGGCCCGCCGCGCGCCGCCCGCCCGCCGCCCACGCCCCGCGACCGGAGCCTCGCGCCGCCCGCCCGCCCGCCGCGGTAAGCGCTCGGCGGTCCCGCAGCCCCTGGCCCGCAGTCGGGCCCGGGGCAGGCCCGCCCCCGACGCCGAGGCGACCGCGTCGAGCCTGCGAGAGCCGGAGCCAGAGCGCGGGCCGCCGGCACGGACCTCCCCCAGCTCCTCCCGTGGCCGCTGCCGCCGGGTGCGTCCGCCCCCCGGCCCTCCCCCCGGCGCGACGGCCCCCTACGCGGCCGTCCCTCCCGGGGGGTGGCCGCCCTCACCCACGCCCCGCGCACCTGGCGCCCCTCCCTGAAGGGCACGCCGTCCTCCCGGCCAGTTTGCCTCCTTCCCACCCCCGCGTTCCTAACGGTCGTCTCCTGCCCCTCGGAAGCTCGGTCCAGGGCCCCCGGCCTCCCCCGCGCCGCATCCTCCGCCGGGCCCGCGCGGAGGCCCCCGACCCGAATGCCGGGCGCTCCCCAGAGATTCCTTAACGTGTCTCGGGGTTCTTGTCAAAATTAGCTGGGCCCTGCGGGTTTCAAGTCCACGCGTTGCACGACTGGCTAATGTGGAAGCCTTCTCCCCTTAAGCAGAGTACCTCTGCTGGGTCTTCACCTGAATTTCCTTTCAGTCAGCAACATTAGTGCTTGGTCATTGGGGTCTCCTTCCTCCCGGTTGCCCAGCCATGTTAAACACGTTAGTCTTTTTTTGTCGCCAGGCTTGGCCCTTCCCAGCCCAATCCCCCTGATGCAGCAGCTCCCTGGCCACGGCCCCCTTACACTTTCCCCTTTTTTGAGTTAACTTTAAGGAGACCCTCATCTCGCACCTCACCCAGTCGTTACTAGAATTCTAGTAAGCTTCCAGCCCTGGTCCATCATAGCGCCAGTCCCTGGGAGATGCTAAATCAATACTTCTTGGCCTATTCTTTCCTCCAGGCACCCCAGTCTTACTCCCCTCTTGCTGTTCAGTGCTGCGTTCCCAACAATCATCACCCTTTACACTACCTCTCCAACGCCCCTTGGAGATGACATGCCAGTTACAACTTAGCCTCCCACCAAGAGCCCCCTCGTTTGCCTCTGCAGCTCAAACACCATGCGTCCCCTCTGCGGCTCGCACTTTGGGAGTTTGCTCTCTGGTTCCTTCATCTGTACCGTCCCCTGTGCAGTCCCAGGTCTCCAACCCTCACTCCAGCTCGTTTTGTTTCCTACATTGTAGGTGTAGCATGTCATTGGGAAAGGTTGGGGCAGATGTGTACTGTATGTTGCCATCGCTGGGGGCAGGGGCCTCAAATGTCCCATGTGTTAATTACAGTCAAGTGAGTTGTGTGCTTAGACCCCCGGCCTGGCATTTTCAGCCAATGGACGTATTAGTATTGTGTGTGATTTGATGGATTAAAAGACCCGTTCGTCCTCGCTTTTATTTCTGTATTTGGGATTTGGAATAGAGCTGAGAGGGTGAAAAGAGGCAGCTACGTGAAGGATTTTAAAATTTCTCTAATGAGAAATTTAAAATGACTTGAAACTCACAAAGTATGTTTGAGAGTTTGGGATGGTTCTTGCTGCTTACGTGCCCCTTCAGTTGCATGGTGTCTAGGGACGTCCGGGTCCCCTGCCGTTGCAGCTGCAGCCTCCCTTGTTTTCCCTGGCTGGAACCCAAGACTGGGCAAGTGGGCAAAAGGGATCAAATGAGGTAAAGTGTGGAATTGCTTTGCAAACTGTTAACTAATAGACATGCCGAGGGGCAGAATTTGTCAGGATTGTTCAGAGAGTAGAGAGCTGGGATAGCTGACCATCCGAGAGGAATGTGGGCTTGCACCCCCTTTTTAAGCCTCTTAAGTTTTCATCCTACCATGCTGGGAGAATCTTTCCATCTTGCGAAAGGGCGGAGTCACCTCCAACAGGCTTGGAGCTGGGCGATTGCTCAAATGTTGGGGAATTTGGGATTCTACTTCTGTTAATAGTGGTACCTTTCTGTGCCAAGGCACATTGCTCTGGATTGGGGCTAATTTTAGGGGTGATGGAATGAGGAAATAATGTTCTTAACTTAGTGTGTACTGGGACCGCCTAGTCTCTGAATCTTTGCCTTTTGTGAATTCTGAACCCCAGAGAACAGGCTCCCCTCTTATTCCCTGAAGCCTGTTGTGAGCACCCAGGACCAGTGTGTGTCCTTTCCCCTTGATTCCGGCAGGGGGCAGCCTTTTAATAGCAATAATTCAGATGCCAGGAGAGTGAGGGTATGCTGAGGCCTGAGAACGAAGAGCCAGTACAGATGAGGCAGGCGGCCTCAGGGCAGGGCAAGCGGTGGGGCTAAGCTGGAATGAGCCTGTGAGGAGACCCTTAGATCAAGTAGCCAGGAAAGGCCGTGTCCCGAGTCCTCTGCTGCCTTTCTCACTCTTTCCTTCACTGGAAAGGGATCCAAACGCTTGCCTTTGAGAGTTTGTGATAGAGAAATTTGGGACAGTTTCTTTCAACCTAGTGTTTTCCCAAGGATTTCCCTCTTGGCAGAATTTCATATTTCTCTCATGGGACAGTATAATTAGGGAATGATTTCCTTGCTCTTCAGTGGGAGAATGAACTGCAGTAAATTTGGTTTCTGTCGTCTTCCATTCTTCCCCATAAACAGAATAGGATTGATTACCTGTGCTCATGGCATAGAGGAGGGTTTCTTAACCGTGGCACTAGTGACATTTTGAGACAGATAATTCTCTGTTGTGGGGGCCGACCTGTGTATTGTAGGATTTTAGCAGCATCCCTGGCCTCTACGCATTAGATGCCAGTAGTAATTCCCAGTCATGTCAACCAAAAATGTCTCCAGATTTTGCCAAATGTCCCCTGGGGAGCAGAGTCACCGCCCCCTCCCCCCAGTTGAGAACTGCTGGCTTCGAGGAAGCATGTGGAAAAGACGCACATATCTGCTTGGAGGGGTGCAAACCATGGGAGTTAATGCTTGCTGCTTGTCAAGGAAGGGCCAGTCAGCCACCAGCACTGGGACCAATCCTCTCCTGGCTGGGCCCGCCAGGAGACTTGGCCTTTTTCTCCAGCTGCTCCTGTGCTTCCTCTTCCCCCCTGACTGCCTCTCCCTTTGCCTCTGCAGTTTTCTTGCTTTTCACACTGGAAGCCGCTTTCCTCACTTTGCTCCTTAAAACCAGGACAGAAAGGTGAAGGCCAGACGTGGAAAGTACCAAGGAGAGCCACCTTTGCCACTCCTTGGCAGGGTGGGAGGGTGAGTTGTCCCTCTTCTGTTCCCCCCTCCCCACAGTAGCCTTCCATGTCACAGGACTCCTGTTCCTCTAGAAGACAGGCTCTTCTGGAGTGAACCGGAGGAGGCTCAGAATAGCCTCTCCTGAGATTTGTTTGAAGAATATGAGGTGTTGTTTTGGAATTGGGAAGGCTTAGGTATGTAATGGCTATTCCCAAATGCCTTTTTTTCCTAAACCTTTTTTAAATGGTGGTAAAGTATAACATATACCTCTTTTTAAAATTTTTTTTTTTTAAATTGGGGAACAGTGTGCTTTTCCAGGGCCCATGAGCGCCAAGTTGTTGTCCTTCAATCTAGTTGTGGAGGGTGCAGCTCAGCTCCAAGTCCAGTTGCTGTTTTCAATCTTAGTTGCAGGGGGCGCAGCCCACCATCCTGAACCTGCAATCTTGCTGTTGAGAACTCTTGCTCTAACCAGCTGAGCCATCCGGCCACCCCTAACATACACCATTTTAACCATTTTTAAGTTTACAGTTTTGCAACATTAAAGATGTTCACATTGTTCGACCATCACCACCATCCTGTCCAGAACTGTTTCGTTTGCCCCATTTCAGCTGAAACTCTGTACCCATTAAACAACAACTCCCCGCTCCCCTTGCCCCGTAGCCCTGGCACCCACCATACTACTTTCTTGTCTCTTTGAATTTGACTCCTCTAGTAACCTCATGAGAGGAATCATACAATGTCTGTTCTATTGTGACTGGCTCGTTTCACTTAGCATAATGTCTTCAAGTTTCATCCATTGGCCAAATTACATAAGGATTGTAGTGTAGAAAGAATTAACCTTACTCTACTGTCCTGTGAGTCCTACTTGAATTCCGTGAAAGGAAGAGCTTTCAACAGACTTTTCTTCTTGTTCCCTCCGGTAGAAACGCTTCTTCCTTCCGTCCCAGAGTTGTGGAGTTTTAGAGTTGATGGGCATCGTGGAGGCGCTCCGGTCCAACCTCCCCCCCAGCCACTGAGGGAACCCTTGCGCAGCCCCCTGAGACCCTGTCTGCTCGTCCTCTGCTCGGAACCGCCAGGGATGAGCTGCCTCCTGAGAATCTCCTCTGCTGATCCTTAGAGGGACAGGTCACTGCCACCACTGCCACTTCTGTCAGTCTCAGTAACTGACCGTATTTCTACTTTATGGTAAGGGGCCTTCTTCCTAGCTTGTATCTTAATAACGTTGTTCCCTTCTTGGCACTTTGTACTTGTGCTTGGGCTCTTCCAGGTCCAGGGAAGGGGCCTGGGTGTTGGTTCCTGTTTGGTAAACCAGTCCATGGGTGTGCTGGCTGGACTCGCCTGCCTGCAGCCTTCAGTGTTTCTGCCCCACCTTTGGCTCTGGAATAGCATCCCCACCCCAGTTCCCCTGAACTGGGTTTCTCTCAAAACTGAGTCTCTGGATTCTAGCCACCAATAGCCAGCTCTGAGATTTTTCAGGAGGGAAGTAATTTTCTGCCCAGATTAATTTCTAATCCTTCTCTCCATAACCTTTCCTCTTTAAAATATTTGTGGTTCCAGTGGTTGGTTGGTTTGTTTGGTTGTTTTTGTTTTATCTTTGTCCTGAACGTCCGTGCAAACCTTAAACACCCCCTTACTGAATACCGCCATGCAGGAAAGAGTGCTGAGCCCCAGAGAGGTGCCGCGTGTGTTCTCTGCCACACCTCCAGCACCTCAGACATGCTTTGCTAAGTGAATTAACTGCTCGTGAGGCCAAATGTGGGGGACAGAGATGAGCAGGAGCAGGGGCTGTGGTCCCTATTATACAGGACAGAGGAGGGCTAGAAGCAGGGAGGGCTGTCTGACCCAATTCATTTAACCCGCCTTCTTCCCCTCACCTCTCGTTAAGGGTCTTGCCCAAATGTGAAGGTCCTTCCCCAGGTACCACTGCGGTCACACCAACGTCCAGTTGCTTGGAGACCCTGGTTCATTCCAGCATAGGCTCCTGCCTGAAGAGAGTCAGGCCCCCACTCTAACTGCTTCCTGGGGTAAGGCTGCCAGGTGAGTCGGGGGTGAGGGAGGGACTCCTACAGAAGCTAAAAGGGGATCTGGCTGCCCTGTTTCCGTCCTCCCTCAGGTCTTCTCCCTTTGGTTAGCTCTTTGGTTATTAACTCATGGTGTGAGTGGCATGTGGGTGGTTTAGGTGAGTCCTTTGAGACCCATTACTGTGCCCACCAAGGTGAGGACATACTCCTCGTCCTCTCAGGGTTGTTTGGGTGTATTGCTTCTAAGCCCAGTGTCCCCCATGTCTCCACAGGTGTTTGGAGAGTGAACGCCAGGTCCCCTCGTCCCTGTGCATCTCCTCCGACCGTTAGGACACGCTCAGCTTCACAATGGCAGCAGAGACCCTCAACTTTGGGCCTGAGTGGTGAGTCAGATGTGCTGTGGGTGGCATGGGGAAGCTGGGAAGAAGAGGGTTGCTCAGACACCTGTCTTTCTCCTTCCCTGTGTCCCTTCTGTAGGCTGAGGGCACTTTCAAGTGGTGGCAGCGTAGCCTCCCCACCCCCATCCCCCGCCATGCCCAAATACAAGCTGGCTGACTATCGCTATGGGCGAGAGGAGATGCTGGCCCTCTACGTCAAGGAGAACAAGGTAGGGGGTGGCGCAGGGTGGGGTGTGTGGCCCAGTTGCCCGTGTGGCCTCCGCCAGTGGACAGGGCCCAGAAGCATGTGGTGTCTTGGCCCGCCTGCCCCATTGCCAGGTGCCTGATGAGCTGCAGGACAAGGAATTTGCTGCGGTGCTCCAGGAAGAGCCGCTGCAGCCCCTGGCACTGGAGCCTCTGACCGAGGAGGAGCAGGTGGGGCCGGGCTGGGCAACTGCAGGCTGGCGTGCTGAGGCTCCACCTTTATAGGGGGCTGGAGTTGGGAAGACAGGTGGTGGAGGGTGCAGTTCTGGACAGGGTGGGGGTGGTCAGGTGCCTGGGTCCTCACTCCCACCCCTGGCTCCCTCCTCAGAGAAACTTCTCCCTGTCAGTGAACAGTGTGGCTGTGCTGAGGCTGATGGGGAAAGGGGCTGGCCCCCCCCCAGGCGGCGCCTCCCGTGGCAGGGGCAGCACGCGGAGCCGAGGTAGGGGGTGATGATGTGTTGTGGGGACAGCAGAGGCGGGGCCTGTGGTCTTGAGGATGTGCAGAGATGATCTGGCATGTTTCCCGTGTGTGTCTCATTCGTTCTCCAGGCCGCGGCCGTGGTGATAGTTGCTTTTACCAAAGAAGCATTGAAGAAGGCGATGGGGCCTTTGGTCGGAACCCCAGGGAGATCCAGCGTAGCCAGAGTTGGGATGACAGGTGCAGGCTGGAAGGAGGGGGCTTAGCAGCAGAGCAGAGAGAAGCCCCGGGGTTAGATCCAGAGTCCCATGGAGGGAGGTTTAGGTTTTGTCATTAGAGGGCAGCAGGAGACCTACTAAATAAGCCCTGGTCAGAGATCGTTTTCTCTACCCTCTAACCCTCGTGGTCCTGCCCTTTCCTTCTGATTCTCTCAACTCCCCATGGGCTCCCTCCCTAGCCTGACTTTTCCCTAGTCCCCTGTCCCCTCCTTCCCTTCACCTTTCTCAGGGCAAAATGGACAGGTATACAGAGATCCCGCAGGTCGGGGAGGGGAAGCTGTCCTCCTTTGACCAACACCTGTCTCTCCTGCAGAGGCGAGAGGCGGTTTGAGAAGTCGGCCAGGAGGGATGGAGGTATGGATAGTGGGGAGGGTGGTGCTAGACCCTGAAGGTCATTGAGAGGGCGAGGGGAGACTGAAATGGGTGGCCCCAGTGAAAGGATGTTTCCTGAGGCAGGTAGGGGAGCAGCAGGGCTCGGGGCTGGGCTCCTTTTTACCAGCGAGGTTTATAGTAGGAGTCTTCCAGGGACCATGGCTGCCACTCTGCTGACTGTGTCTTCTCCCGTTCCCAAGCACGATCCGGGTTTGAGGATGGAGGGGCTGGCCCGAGGAAGGAACATGCCCGCTCAGATAGCGAGAACTGGCGTTCTCTCCGGGAGGAGCAAGAGGAGGAGGAGGAGGGCAGCTGGAGACTTGGGGCAGGACCCCGGCGAGATGGCGACCGCTGGCGCTCAGCCAGCCCTGGTGAGATTGGGGCCAGATGGCCCTTGTGAGGGGTAGGGTGGGGCATAAAGAACTTCCTGGGCACAGGGCTCCTGTGGCCAGGTAGAGGGAGCCAAAAGCTTTCTGGAGCTTTTGGTTCCAGGTTGGGTTGCAGTCCTGGAAAGCTTGGGGGTCTTGTGGGCAACAGAAGAGTGGAGCCTCTGGCTTGACAGGGGTACTGATTCTCCTCCTCTACCTTTTCCTGCCCAGATGGCGGCCCCCGCTCTGCTGGCTGGCGAGAACATGGGGACCGGCGTCGCAAGTTTGAGTTTGATTTGCGAGGGGATCGAGGAGGGTGTGGTGAAGAGGAGGGGCGGGTGGGTGGGGGCAGCTCTCACCTCCGGAGGTGCCGAGGGCCTGACGGCTTTGACGACGACAAGGACGGGCTCCCAGAGTGGTGCCTGGACGATGAGGATGAAGAAATGGGCACCTTCGATGCCTCGGGGGCCTTCTTGCCTCTCAAGGTATCTGTGAGGAAGCCGGGGGAAACTTTTATTAGAGGTTGGCGGGAATCTGCCCTCTGCCTGCCAACTGTTTATCCTCTGCCCCCTCACCTCCCGTTGTATCCTCTAACCCCGTGCAGAAGGGCCCCAAGGAGCCCATTCCTGAGGAGCAGGAGCTTGACTTCCAGGGTCTGGAGGAAGAGGAGGAAGAGCCCTCCGAAGGGTTGGACGAGGAGGGGCCTGAATCAGGTAAGCCTGCAGGGTGGGGCCAGGAGAAAGCCTAAGAGCCTGGGGCTGGGCATGCTGGCAGAGGGCTCCCTCCGGCTGGGCACTGGCTGTCCACCCACCTTTAGGAGAAAGCTGCTTAGAAATGTGAGAAAGGCAGGTGCTGACAGGTGTGGGGAGGAACCCGGAAACAGCAGGGCTGTATCTAAGGCAGCATGTCAGATAAAAATCAGGCGTCATCAAAATGAGCTTTGCCAGCCCCTTGGAGTATTAAATCTAGAGTATTGTGCATGCAGCCCTGGGCAGTGCTATGGACACAGTGCACCTGTGGCCTGTGTTGCAGGGGCAAAAGAGGAGGTGTGCAAAGTGGGGTTTGTGATGTTGAGTTACCGAGTGTTAGTCGTGCTGACCAAAGGTAAGTATGTTGACTCAATACTCCATACAGGTGGGAGTCAGAGGCCCAAGATCTGGCCACACATGGAAGGTTTGTGCTAAATCGTCTTAAAGGCTTTCCAGTTCTTTGCTTTTGAATCCTGGTAATTACCTTTCCCTTCAGGTGGGAAGGAACTGACTCCACTGTCGCCTCCAGAGGAGAAGTCTAGCTCCCCATCCCCACTGGCTACCTTGGGCCCACTCTGGGGAGCTAATGGGGACGGAGGTGACGCTGTGGAGAAAGACCTGCCAGCTGCTGAAGGTAGCCAGAGGGTGGGGCCACCGTTTCTCTGGAGCCAAGGGCTGGTGGGGAAAACACTCCCCTTCTTTGTGGAGCCCACAAGGGTGGCGCCCACAAGGGTAGAACCCTCTCTTTTGGAATAAGGGTAGATAGGGAGCTGTCTCGCCCCTTCTATGGACTCCGCCCCATTCTTCCTTCCTTTCGTTGCTCCTTCTAGGAGACGATTTGAGGGGAATGCAGCTGAGTCCTGGGGTGGGCTCACCCCCTGGCCCACCTGGAGATCTGGAAGATGATGAAGGCTTGAAGCACCTACAACAGGTTGGGAGGGAGCGGGGGGCCTAAGAAGGATCTAGGGTCTTCCCCTGTAGGGGGACAGAAAGCCATTGTTCCTTCTGTCCCTGCCTGGGTTCCAAGCTTTTCCCTATCTATCCTCCTGTGTCCAGCTGACCCCATCCCCACCTTAGTCCCAGCCCTATTTTGCTGTTGCTGTGATTGGGCAGTTGAGCCTTCCCTTTCTCCCTGGGCTCCCAGGAGGCAGAGAAGCTTGTGGCATCCCTACAGGACAGCTCTCTGGAGGAAGAGCAGTTCACGGCCGCCATGCAGGCCCAGGGCCTGCGCCACTCTGCAGCTGCCACTGCCCTCCCCCTCAGCCACGGTGCAGCCCGGAAGTGGTTCTACAAGGATCCACAGGGGGAGATCCAAGGTGGCTGTCGGGAGTAGGGGGCATGCAGGAGGGGCTGCTGGGGCAGGGGCACACCACTGTTCTCTTTCAGGGCTTCTCGGGCACACCTTTCTGATTGCAATCCCACCCCACCCCCTTCCCGGTCCAGGACCCTTCACAACACAGGAGATGGCGGAGTGGTTCCAAGCGGGCTACTTCTCCATGGCCCTGCTTGTAAAGCGTGGCTGTGATGAGGGCTTTCAGCCACTGGGTGAGGTGATCAAGATGTGGGGTCGTGTGCCCTTTGCCCCGGGGCCCTCGCCACCCCCGCTGCTGGTGAGCATCCCCACCTTTGCAAGGAGCAGGGAGGGGAGGTGGGAGTTTGATGGAGGTCAGCGGGGAGTGGGGAACACGAGGTAAAAGCTGTGGGAATGCTTTCGCCCTCACTCAGGGAAACATGGACCAGGAGCGGCTGAAGAAGCAACAGGAGCTGGCAGCAGCGGCCTTGTACCAGCAGCTGCAGCACCAGCAATTTCTTCAGCTGGTCAACAGGTACCGGGGCCTAGAAGAGCTTCTAAGTAGGGAGAGGCACTGGCTGTGTTAGCCTGCACCCCCTCAGTCTGTCCTCCTCTTTACAGCCGCTCCCTCCAGCAGTGTGGGCTCCGGGAAAAGGCGGCTCTGGGGGACCTGACGCCACCGCAGCAGCAGCAGCTCACCGCCTTCCTGCAGCAGCTCCAAGCTCTCAAACCCCCCAGGTCTGTGGGCTGTTCTCTGTCAAATCAGTCTTCACTTGGCTGTGTGCGTGTATGAGCCCTCAGGATATGTAAAGTGGGGAGATGGGGCAGCCCGGGTGCTGAGAATCAGTGCTTTGCTCCTCAGAGGTGGGGACCAGAACCTGCTCCCGACGATGAACCGTTCCTTGTCGGTGCCGGATTCAGGCTCCCTCTGGGACATACATACCTCAGCCTCATCACAGTCAGGTACAGTGCGGCCCCCTTAGCGGGCTGTTGGGGGCGTAGGGGGACCAGGGGCTGTGCCTGCCGCTCAAGCTCAAGCTGCTTCAGCCACGGGGGCCTGAGCTCACTCCTGCAAGTGCCTTTGCCTCCTGCAGGCGGTGAGGCCAGTCTTTGGGACATACCAATTAACTCTTCGACTCAGGGTCCAATTCTAGAACAACTCCAGCTGCAACATAAAGTGAGTAGGCATCCTGGGGCTGGAGCCCTTGGGTGTCAAGGGCGGGACTGAGGCCGGGAAGGCCAGGTGCCCCCAGGTCTGACTTGGGATCCTGACTGTCAGTTCCAAGAGCGCAGAGAAGTGGAGCTCAGGGCTAAGCGGGAGGAGGAGGAGCGTAAGCGCCGGGAGGAGAAGCGGCGCCAGCAGCAGCAGCAGCAGCAGGAGGAGCAGAAGCGGCGGCAGGAGGAAGAGGAGCTGTTTCGGCGCAAGCAGGTGGGTGCCCCGCTGCGCCCCTGACCTGCTGGGCCCGAGCGTGGGGTCAGGCTGCTGGCCCTCACTGTCTTCGCTGGTTCAGGTGCGGCAGCAGGAGCTACTGCTGAAGCTGCTGCAGCAGCAGCAGGCGGTGGCCTCTGTCCCAGTGCCCCCTGCACCCAGCTCCCCGCCCCCACTGTGGGCCGGCCTGGCCAAGCAAGGACTTTCCATGAAGACGCTGCTTGAGCTGCAGCTGGAGGGCGAGCGACAGCTGCATAAGCAGCCCCCGCCTCGGGAACCATCGCGGGCCCAGGCCCCCAACCACCGTGTGGTGAGCAGTCTGGGCCCTTCTTTCACCTGACTTGTAGCTTTTGGGCCCTCAGGAACCCTTCCATTCGGCTCCCAGGGTGCCCCAGGCGTGGGGTGGGGATTGTTGGGCCATATTTGTCCCCCTTTGACACATAAATGAGTCTTCCCACTTAGCTTTCTTGAGTATGGGTGTCCCTGTTCGGGCCACCCTGACTTCCTGCCATCTGTAGCAGCTTGGGGGCCTGGGCACTGCCCCCCTGAACCAGTGGGTATCTGAGGCTGGGCCGCTGTGGGGCGGGCCCGACAAGAGTGGGGGCAGCAGCAGCGGCCTGGGGCTCTGGGAGGACACCCTCAAGAGCAGCGGGAGCCTGGCCCGTAGCCTGGGCCTGAAGAACAGCCGGAGCAGCCCTTCTCTCAGGTGGGTGCCAGGGCTGCGGGGGCCGGGCTAGGGCCAGGATGGAAGGATGTAGGACACCGGAGCTGATCTCGTGCCTCTCATTCACCCTTGTCCTCAGTGATTCCTATAGCCACCTGTCAGGTCGGCCTGTGCGCAAAAAGACAGAGGAGGAAGAGAAGCTGCTGAAGCTGTTACAGGGCATCCCCAGGCCCCAGGATGGCTTCACCCAGTGGTGTGAGCAGATGCTACACACACTTAGCACCACGGGCAGTCTGGATGGTACGGCTGGCAGGCCGTGGGGAGCTGGGCTGGTGCAGCGGTGCCAGGCCTTCATCAGCTGGGCACTGACAGCTCCTATCCTGCCCCATAGTGCCCATGGCTGTAGCGATCCTCAAGGAGGTGGAATCCCCCTATGATGTCCACGATTATATCCGTTCCTGCCTGGGGGACACGCTGGAAGCCAAAGAATTTGCCAAACAATTCCTGGAGCGGAGGGCTAAGCAGAAAGCCAGCCAACAACGGCAGCAGCAGCAGGTGAGCTTTCACAGCCCCGCGCAGGTGAGGGGGAGGTCATCGGGCGCCCTCCTGACTCCCCCTCCCTCTCTGCTGCCTGGCAGGAGGCTTGGCTGAGCAGTGGCTCCCTGCAGACGGCCTTTCAGACCAACCATAGCACCAAACTTGGCCCTGGGGAGGGCAGCAAGGCCAAGAGGCGGGCACTGATGCTGCACTCGGACCCTAGCATCTTGGGTATGTTTTAGGGGTGGGACCAGTTAGGAGGCTCCTTCCTCAGCATGGAGCAGTTGCCTGGGGGTGAAAGCTCAAACCCAGCTTCTTCTGGCTTCAGGGTACTCCCTGCACGGACCTTCTGGTGAGATTGAGAGCGTGGATGACTACTGACCAGCCCATCCCACCAGCCCCCTGGGCTGTAGGCCAGGAGCAGCCGCAGCAGCTTGGACCCTTGGGTCCCCAGTCTGCAGGCTCCCAACAAGGAGCATAGGAGGCAGCAGGGGCAGGGTCCCCAGCACTTGTTACAAACCACACAATGCACCTTAACTCACCCACCACGAGGCACTTTACAGATTGGGGGGAAGGGGTTTTTTGTTCCTTTTCTTTTTAAAAAATTTTAAACAACATTTGAAGAAAACGTTAGGAGAGACAAAAATTGTTAAAAACTAGACTCTAATCACCCCTTTCCCCCTCTGGGGATTGTGGGGGTGACAGTGGAAGGTCCATGGAGTTTTGGGTTTGTTTTTTTTTTTAAGAAAAAGGAAAAACAATGAAAAAAAGGTTAGGAGGCTGAAAGGAAAAACACACTGTTATTTTGGGGCAGTGGGGACATGCCCCCACAGATCTGTCCTGCCTGGCCCCCAAGGCTGCACTTACCCTCCCTGCCCCACCAGGTGGGCCATTGGGGTAACTGGAAGCTGGGGTGCCAGCAGTTTGCACAGCAAGGCCCCCTCAACCCCGCCAGCCGGACCTCTGTGAATGGCCCCCTTGTTGCTGTGACTGGCAGAGGTGTCTGGGATTGGGGCCAAAGGAGCCCCTTGGCTTTGCTGCTTTGGGGGAAAGTTGCACAAATGGGCTGTGCCATCTCACCTCCCCAGGTGGCTGATGGGGTAGATGGCAGAGGGCCGGCCTGGTGCCAACCTCATCTGGCTGTCAGGGCAGCAGAACTTCCACTCTGGCCCTGGTGAGGGGCTTCCCTTCCGCTGCCATTGGGGGGATGACCTGGGTGTGAAGCTGAAAGCCCCAGCTCCCTGCCTTGCCACATGAATGTATTCTTTGGGCCACAAGCCCCTGCTGCGCCCCCGGCCTCAGCCTTTAGTGAGGTGGGGGCAGAGCAGTTCCTCCAGGAGCTGGGGAGAGGCACCCCTTAATGACTGTTTCTCCTGTGAAAAGGGGGCTAGAGGAGAGGCCCAGGAGGCCGAGAGTGGGCAGCTGGGGGCTTCAGTTGCAGTGTGGGGGCTGTTAGAAGGGAGCCCCCCACCTGCAGCCAGCTGGCTGTGTACCCCTCCATTGACCAAACTGGAGAGGAGTGGCCTCTCCCCTCCCTGCTCCCCTGATGAGTTTTTAATGTTGGGTAAGGTGGGGGGGTCAAGAATAGAAGTGTCTGTCTCCTGAGTGGGGCGGCAGTCCTTCTACTGCTCACCGACGTATTCCCAATCACCTGCCTGGGTTTGTCTCCATTCCTGGTTTGGTTTTTCTTCCTTGTTTCTCATCTAACTTCTCCTGTTGACCTCATTGCTCAGAGTGCAGTATTAGGGCAGGATTCTGCCGCTGCCTCCCCTCCATGAATGTATCGATCCTTCCTGCCCTGGGGAAATGGGGAGTGGCCCCAGTTTTCTTTCCCCATCCATCCCCGGAGACCACATTTTTTTTTTTTTTTTTTTTGCACCAAAGTGGCAACTGGGTCAGTGTTTGGGGGATAAAGCTGGCCTTGGGGGGTGGAGGGACTCTCTCCACCTGCTTCTCCCTGGTTTCAACAGTGTTAGCATCCGTGAAAAGACAATATTCTCTCTAAAGCAATAAGGGGATGATGGGCCAGGGGGAAATGACTTGCTGCTGCTGGCCCCCCAGCTCCCCCTTTCCTTGCGCCAGTATTTGGCGGCATTAGAGGTGTGGGGGGAGTACTGTTGTGACTGAATGTAACTGCCCCCACCCCTGCCGCAGCCAATGCAGGGGGCGGGGGGACGACACTCTTCCCCTCTCTTCCTTCCCCTTACCCCCAGCTAAAGAGACTTTGAACTTAGGGGGCCCTTGAGCCTGGAGAGGCCTTAACCCTGTGAGGAAGTGTAGGGGGAGCCCTCTCCCACCCCATCCCCTTCTGAGAGTGGTCAATGTTTACAAGCCCCTGAGCCCCCCAGCCCAGGGACTCGGCCCCTATTGCTGTCCTTTCCCAGCCCATCTTCCTGGGCCCCGGCTGCTCTCCCACCCTTCCCAGAGTTGGGGTGGGTGCAGGGGCCATTCTGTACGCCCTGTCTGCCATGTACCTCCAATCTCCCCCACCCCATGACTTACCCTTCTACCTACCCCTGCCCCTGTAAATACGCCCCCCAATAAAACTTGGTGTGTGTTCCCTTCCGCTTCTGCATCTTTTCTTGGGGGGTGGGGGGACACTGGGGAGGAGAGGCACAAAACTGGGAAGGAAGTCCAAGAGCTGCTGGCAGGGCAGTCAGCCTGACCCAGCCAGACACGAAATGGTAGAAATGGTAGCCGTGCACTTAGGAAAGGACACCTATGGCCCCACCGGGCAGAAGGTCCGTCCTTCTGCCTGTGACTCCAGCTGTGGTCAGAAAGAGTGGGATTTCTTTCCTCTCTGGCCTTCTCCTTGGAGCCCCACACCTTCCAGCTGATGTGCCCTCTGGGACAGACCCCAAAATGAAAAAGACAAGCATGGGGAGAGACCAGGTACAGAGTTGGAATTGGTTCCTTTATGGAAAAACTGAAAATATAATAAAAATTAAAATTAAACCAGTTTTAAAAAATCCAGCCCCTGGAGTTTCTACCTCCTGCCTCTGGCCCTCCAGGGGGATGAGGCCCTGAACCCAGGGCAGCAAAAGGATGAGGGCTTTCTGCTCCTCCTCTTCCCCCATTCTATTCCAATCTTTATCTCCACAGTGGGGACTCCCCCTCCCCGGGAGGAACCAAACCTGGGTAGGGGAGCAGGGACCCAAGGCCCCGTGGCCCGGGGAGGGAGGCTCGTATGCCCCCAGCCCCAAAGCTCCCGGCCTGTAGTGTGGGCATGGGCAGGGCCCCTCCTGGCCAGACCCAGTTGGGGTTGGGGCTATTAGTTCCAGATCTTGAGGAAGGAGTCCCAGGAGCCTGTGGCTACAGCCATGCCATCATCAGTGACCCCGAGGCAGCTCACACGGTTGTCGTGGCCAGCGAGGACACCTGTGAGGGAGGGGTACATCAGAACTCATCTGGCCTGGTTCTCTGTCCCCACCTGTCCCCATTCAGCATCCAGCTCTCACCTGCACGGTCACCCTTCATGGCATCCCAGATGTTGCAGTTGAAGTCGTCATAGCCAGCGAGCAGCAGCCGGCCACTGCGCGAGAAGGCAACAGAGGTGATGCCGCAGATGATGTTGTCGTGGGAATACATGAGGAGCTCCTGGTCAGCCCGCAGGTCAAAGAGGCGGCACGTGGCATCATCGGAGCCCGTGGTGAAGGCATAGCCGTTGGGGAAGAACTACAGGACACAGGACCAGAGTGGGATGAGGGCACTGAGCAGGGACAGGAGCATGGCACAGACTGCCAGCCCCGCCTAGCCCGGAACTTACAGCCACAGCATTGATGTCAGATTCGTGGCCGATGAAGGTCTGTCGGCACATCGAATCCCGTACATCCCACAGCTTGATAGAGGCATCACAGGCACCTGACACAAAGGTGCGGCCATCGGGGGCCAGTGACAAGGACATCACATCCCCACTGTGTCCAGCAAAACCCACCGTCTGCTGGCCTGTCTCAATGTCCCACAGGGCACTGGAGAGGTGACAGAAGGACGGGATCAGAGAGATGCAGGACAGACTCCCTGCCTCCCTACCCCTCGACCATGGGCGCCCAGCCTTGACAGAGCCTCCATGGAAGGGGTGCCAGGAGCCACTAGGTCACAGCAGCCTCCTCTTGTCCCCTCCTTTCCCGCCACGGGAGAGGCTAGGTGTGCAGAACGAGGGCTCTGTCCTCACTTGCTCAGGGTGTGTACTATGTGCTGAGCACTGAGGCAGTGGCCCCCAGGCAGGAAGTGTGGGGTGAGCTACAATGCCTAGCTCTGGGAGGACCTCACCAGGTGGTGTCCCCAGAGCTGGTGATGATTTGGTTGTCATCCAGGAAGCGGCAGCACGACAGGTACCCTAGGGAAAGGGGCTGGTCAACCAGGTCTTTAAGGGAGGGCAACGCAGCCCCTCCCCCACGAACAGCACCTATGCCCAACCAGGCCCCTCTCACCAGTGTGGCCAGGCAGCTCTCGGCTGACCCTGACATTGCCCTCACGGGTCTTCAGGCTGTAGATGGAGCAGATGTTGTCCAACCCCCCACAGGCCACAAAGTTCCCTGAGGGCGCATAGGCACAGGTCATGACCCAGGAGGAGCGCAGCGGGATGGCATGGACCTAGGGAGGAGGGGCAGTACCCCGGGTCAGAGCCAGCTAGGCAGGGCCTGCATCCCAGCCCCATCCAGCTTCAGGTACCACCTCTATCTACCTTGTTGGTAGTATAGCTGTCCCAGATGATAAGCTTCCCATCCTGGGAGGCGCTGACCAGCAGCCTGTCGGAGAGTGGCAGGAGAGAGGCAGAGGGGTCAGGGTGAAGCCCCTTCTGGAGGACGGATGCCTTCCCAGTCTCCCATCTGGTGGGGAGCACTTCTGAGACAACTCCTAGCGGCAGCTCAGAAGTTCCTGTTGGTACGGTCCTCTTTTCCATCCCCTGGGGATGTCTGAGAGTCTCCATCTTCCCAAACACACTCGGCAACGTGGGCATCCTGTTCATCCCCCAACTCTGCAAGGCTGCCCCGCCCACTGCCCCCAACTCTCCCTGCTCCACTTAGTCCTGGGGCAAACACAAAGGCTCACACCCAGCCCCCACCGCACACAAACCTTGAGTCTGTCCCCCAATGCATGGCATAGATTTTTGCCAGGTGCCCACGGAGGGTTCTCCGTGTCCTCATCTGGATTCTCCCCACTGGGTCCAGCCCAGCTGTGATCTAGAGGTAGAGGGAGAATGGGTCAGGGCGGGTCAGGAGGCAGGGCCCACTAAGCAGTATGCCTCAAACCGGAGCTCCTTTCCTAAGCCCCAAGCCCAGCCCTGGATTCATCTCACCTGGGTCAGTGTTGAATCCCCACATGCTTTTCGGGCATCCTACAAGAGATGGCAGAGTCAGTCAGAAAGAGGCAGGAGATAAGACCAGGAGGGGGAGAAGAAACGCAGGAGACAGGAGTGGAGAGGATAAGACAGTAAGGGGGTTTAGGTTACCCCTCACACACACAAAGAACCCCTCCCCCTGCCCAGCACACAGATGCCTGGCCCTGCCCACTCAGCCCTCCCAGCTCAGCCGGCCAGGCCCTCACCCGGATCTGGTTCCGGAGCTGCTCAGCCTCCTGTCTCAGTTGCTCCAGCTCACTCATGGCGCCAGGCCCGTGGGGCGGGGTTGGGGGCGGCTGGGGGCCGCGGGACGGGGGCTGGGGGAGGCAGCTCCTCGCCGCTGGCCCGAGGCCTGGGGGATGCAGGGCTGACGTCAGGCCCAAGGTCGCGGGGAAGAAGGGGGGCAAGGCGGGGTTGAATGCGGCCGGAAAGGGTGAGCACAGGGTAGAGGGGGGGAGGGGGCGGCTGCGGTGGCCGCAGCCCCTTTGCAGAACCCGGGGCCTCTGGCACAGAAAAGATGGGGCCTAGGAATAGCTGACTTCCCCAATCTTCCTCCCGCCCCCCGGAAACGGAGCGGGAAGTGCAAGAGGAAGCGCAGGGGAAACCCCTCCCTCGGACAGCAGCCCGGGCGGGACACCCGCGACAGGAACTGGGGGGGCAAGAGGGCGGGGAGAGTCCCTTCGAAAACAGACCTGGCGTCCGCCCCTGCCCGCACAGGCACCGCCCTCATAGCACCTCATTTTAAAAGGGGCGGTGCCTCTCTAAATTCACCCCCACACGTCGCACACCCTCCACACACACCCCCAAGCTTAGACTCAGGGGGGGAGACCAGAGGGGGAAGCTGAGATGTTCGTGGGGTTGCCTAGGCAACCGTCACCCGGACTGAGAGCACCTCATTGGTGAAGTGCCCCCACCCTAGCCCGGTTGCCAAGGCAACCACATCCACGGCAGAGACCTGTCGGGTGGGTGACCCCACCCCCGGCCCCATCGCCCCCGCCCGACCCAGCCTCCCGCTCCTCCCCAGAACCGGGTGACTGTTTACAGGATTTGGGAAAAGCCGATTGGGCACTAATAGGTTCGGGACGGCTCACCCTGGATAATCCCCAGACCGGCTGCGCCCCATTAGCCGCCCGCGCGGGGTGGAGGCGAGGGTGGCGGGGAGGACAGTCTCAAACCGCTGCTCCCTCCAGAGCCGAGGCCTCTCGCCCCAGCGCGCCGCGGAAAGCCCGTGGGAACCGCTCGCGAGTAATTAGGGCTCGGAAGAGAGGTTCCCGGCCCCAAGGCACGGAGCTGCTCTCTCCCCGGCGCCGGCGGACGGGCGAGAGGCGGCCCCAGACGGCCTGGCCCTGTGTCCTCGGCACCCCAGGAGCCCAGTCTGCGGGTTCGTCGCCGGGGCCCCAGGGGCCTGGCTGGCTCCGCTCCAGGGCTCGTAGTCCTGCCCCCCCCCCTTTGGACACCTGTGTGATCTGGCCATGCACACTGTACTCTGCCAACCCGGGCGTCCCCCACCCTGCTCCCACTTCCCCCAGGCCTGGGCGTTCCTCTTCCCCACGGACATTTTCCCGCTGTCAGTTCAGCTTTCTAAGCCAGCGCCAGGGGATGCCCCTCCGAAAAAGCGGGGAGGGGGCAAAGCCCTCCACCCCACCTTCTCAGCTCCAGACAAAGCCCCTTCCTTCCAGCTGTCAGCAGTCCCGGCCTGGCGGCAACGCCAAAGGCCCGGGGCAGAAGGAAGCTGGGGGCGGGGGCGACGCTCCCTCGCCCTCCAGGGTCCCCAGATTCTGGGCACAGAGCAGCCGGGGCTCCAAGGAGAAATGGGGGTGCCACCGCCTCCGCAGGTCTGGCGGGGCGAAGGGGAGGGGACTAGGGAGGGTCCTGGATCTGGCAGCTGGAAGGCGCGTACCGGTGCCGCGCTGCGAAGCGCAGTAAGCCTGGCCCTTCGGCCCCCACGACCTCCATTTTGCCCAAAAGAAATCTAGGCAAGGGGTGGGGGCGCCCTGGAGCTAGACTTGGGGTTAAGACTCGTAAAGGGAATGGGGTGCCGAGGACTCCCGTCCAGGGTAATGGGGCCAGAAAATACGGGCAGAACCCAAATCGAGGTTAGGATAGAGACGAAGGGAAGGGTGGCCTCGCGGCCTTGCCTGCTTCTCTGAGGATTCTAGAGTTTTGCAAGGCGAATACTGGCGGGAGTGCGAAATGGAAAGACACGAGGGGTGCTACCCAGGGGCAAACGGGGGTGGGGGGGCAGAAAGGGCCTAGAGAAAGCCCCGAATGTGCCCCCCAACTTCTCAGGGAGCAAGAGGCAGGCGAGGCCGGGATGGGATCTGAGGTCAGATAAAATGCGCCTGAAGGTGCAGGGAGCGCGTGCGTTATTGGGGATGAGGGTCCCCCAGTTCCCCTTCCGGGTTTAGAAGCGACGGGGCCGAAGGAAGGGAGGGGAGGTCTGGGGAGTTACGTCCGCTCCCAAGAGGCCAGATCGGGGAAACAGAAGAAAGAGAGGTTTCCCCTCAAGGGAATTTGGGGCTGGGGGAGATGAGGACTCCTTTTGTCACCGGAGGTACCTGTGGCGGTGGGACTCTGCGAAGGGTCGCTAGAGGAGCGCGGGAGGTCCTGTCTTCCTCCGCGGCGGAGGCGGCAGCGGCGGCGACGCGGATGGATTTCCTCAGTCACCCCAACTCAACAGTCCAGCGCTGCTCTCCCCAGAGCGGAGGGATCCCGCCCGCCAGTGACGCGGCCGTCGCCGCCGCGCCCAGGGCCCGGCAGGGCGAGACCAACTACCTAGTGGGGGGAGACCGGAAGGGAAAATACCACCTAAGGGGCAAAGACTGACTCTGTCAAAACGAAGATATTGCCCCACGCTATTTCGACGCAAAACGGACTAAAATTAATGCTTTGCTTCCCGAAAGGGAGTAAGACATTCCCCCTGGGACTGACAAAGGTGGTATCGGCATAAGGGAGGGTGAAACAGCTCTCTGGTCACGTGACCTACCCTCCCGGATTGGGTGGCTCCAGACTGGGAAGGGAAGCTCAACGCCCCAGTTCTCGGTTTGACCACGCCCCCACCCTGGTAAGACCACGCCCTTCAGGGGACGGAGTTTCAGAGATCCTGACCCTGGCAGGACTGGGTAGGAGGAGGCCTCCAGGAGGCGGAGGGAGAGGGCTGTGATTCTGGAAGTCCCTGAGCAGGAATGAATGGGGCCCACTGCCGGCTCTCGGGAACGTGGGACTGCCTTGAAAAGGGTCTTGCCCAGGCAGTTTCCCACCAAAAGTGGGATTTTGTAGAACTCTTTACAGATCTGCATGACACTGTAATAATAACTCATACTTGTGGAATCCTCACGACAATACTGTGACATGAACCAAGGCAGCTTTAGCGACTTCACTGTGCAATGAATAACAAACAGTCTAGACTCTTGATGAAACCTCCTGTGGGCCATCTCTGTAAAGGGATGAAAATGTAAGTACCTGTATAGGCCTGTTTCCACCTCTGTAAAATGAGAATGTTGACCTGTCCAAGTCACGTTGGATTGTTATGATTCCCCACGGATTGTAAAAATGCTTTGGAAAGTTTAAATCAG
Organism: Rhinolophus ferrumequinum; assembly: GCF_004115265.2. Lineage (NCBI taxonomy): Eukaryota > Metazoa > Chordata > Mammalia > Chiroptera > Rhinolophidae > Rhinolophus > Rhinolophus ferrumequinum. Next base: position 90,953,462 of record NC_046290.1, on the reverse strand, counting down.
TGAATAACCTTCACTGAGTCCTCATGCAATTTAAAAGTAAAGTATCAAAACAGACACTTTTCATTTAGCCTCTGTTAAAGCATTACAAATAGTTCCCTAAGCACAATTTTTTAAAGAAAGTAAGAAAAAATATTGTATGTCAACTGTATTAGAGAAATAAAATTTTAAAAATGCTGGAAGTATAAAAAAAAAAGAAAAGAAAAAGTCACATTCTTAGTTATGTCCAAATTCCATTTATGTGCACTTACCAATTCAGTGTTATATTAACAGTAGATAATAGATGTCAATTAGATGTTAGAACTTGGAAGGAACCTTATAGATAATATACTTCGATTTCCTCTCAATCTACAGATGGGCAGAGTGACTTCCCTAACGTCACTTAGAAAACTATCAGCCTAGGACTAGAACCCAATTTTGTTCATCTCTATAGGGCATCTGACTGCTTCCTTTCACTTTGGTTTCTGTGCTAATAGGCTTTCCTGTTTTAACTCATCCAGCAAATATTTATCAGATCCGTGTTCTATCAGGCACTGTCCTGGGTGCTGAGGATGCAAACGTGAACACATGCACCCTGGTCTGCCTGCTGGGAGCTTACAGTTTACAGGGGAAAGAGATGGTAGATGATTATTGAAATAACAATTAGTACTGGTGTCCTGGAAGTGCCACTTACTGAGAGCAGAACATTTGGGAGGGACACCATCAGTTTTAAGTTGGGATGCGTTAGGTTTGAGGTCCTAGGAGAGGTGCAAGGAAGTATGTTCAGTAGGTGGCTGTCCAAGCAGGTCTGGGGCTCAGCAGCAGAGTCTGGGTTGGATTAGAGCCTTGAGAGTGAGTGGCGTTTTACAGCAGATGAAATCATAAAGAGGTGCAGGGAAAGGACAAGATGGCCTAAGACCAAGCTCTGAGGAGCTCCAACATTTAGAGGTCAAGCAGAGGCAGACAAGCTGCCAAAGGAGAAGCCAGAAAGCTAAGAAGAAAATCAGGAAAATGTGGAGATCCGGAATCCAAAAGAAAAGAGTGTTCCAAAACGTGAATGGTAAATTGTATTGAATGCTGCAGAGAGATGAAGCAAGACTAGACTGAGAAGTGCGCATAGGATTGAGTAACGTGGAGGCCACTGGTGACTTTGCTGGAACATTTGCAATGGATGCTCTGCTTGCAGTGGGCTGAGGGTGAGTGAGAAATGAGGCAGTGGAGACAAAGTGGCCAAGGCTTTGGGAATCTTGGCTTGGAGGGGGTGTAGAAAGGGGCGGCATCAGTGGAAGGAGAATGTGGTATTGTTGTATTTGTTTTTGATGGTAGCTACTGGAGTTTGTTTAGATGATAATGGGAATGACAGGTGGTATGGGGTGGGTGGAGGGAGAGGTGAAGGATACGGACAGGTAGGGGATGACCAGTGGATGACAAATTTCTCTGAGAAGTCAGAAGCCCTGGAGCACCTGGAAGAACCTGGCTCTGACAGGTAATGGGACACTTCCTCCTTCCTCTGACTGTTCTTTCTCAGGCTTCTCCTTGACCTTCTTCTCCACGGGGCATTCTGTAAACATTGTTTTTCCCAGGATCCTGACTTCAGTCTCCTCTTCTCACTCTCCATGTTATTCACTGGTGACTTCATCCATTACTGTGTCTTTAACTACCCCCTAATTGCTCATAACTCTCAAACCTCTATCTTCAGCCCAGATGTCTTTCCCCATGTGCAGACTTGGTATATGTCCAACTGCAGACTGAATATCTCCATCTGGATGCTCATAGACAGTGGTGTGCTGGAGTCAGCTTGTGCCAGCTCAGGCCAGCTCACAAGAGCCCATTGTGTACCTCTCTTCCACACTCCTTGTTCAGTGAAGTCATGTAGACAGTAGTAACTTGTAATCATCATGGTGGGTGTATTTACATCATGGAAATTGGCAAGTGTTTCAGATCAGGGCTCCCCTTTCCAAAAGAACTGGTTGTTAAAACATTTACTACACACCACTGTTCTCAGACATTTCATACTCAACATATTCAAAACTAAATTAATCTTCTACTCCATCCCACTCTACCCAACCCTACCCCATTTCTGTATCTCTTGGCCCAATTAACAGCACCATCATCCATCCAGGAGCTTCTCACTTCTTTATTGAGCATATCCAAAGGATGGTCAACTAATTAATACAGCCCAAGCTGCTATAACAAAGAGTCCCAAAAATTCAATGGCTTAAGTGATAACCCCAAAATAGATCCTCCAGATCTGGGGGGGGCGTCTCTGCCATTCTCAAAATGTAGCTTCCATCTCTGTGTCCAATGTGGCACAAGCAGCTTCCACTATTATATCTGAATCTCATCCATTGAGAAGGAGGTTGGGGTGGGAAGCACAAGTATATTGCTGTTTAAGGACACCACTAACTTCTGCTCAGAAGTTGGCCAGGTGCAAGGAAGGCTGGGAAATGTAGTCTCTAGTCATATACCCAGCTAAAACATTATTAAGAATTGAAGAAGGGAGATGGCTATTGATGTAAGGCTAGCAGTCTATGTCACTGGTGGATACATCTTATCAAGTCTACCTCTTGTATATTGCTTAAATCCATCCCTTCTACTGTATACCAACTCCTGTCACCTTGATTCTCGCCTATTTCCTGGCTTCTAGGGTAGTCCCTCTCCAATCAACCTGTCAAATAGCTGCCAGAAATATCTTTCTAAAATGCAAATTGGATCGTATAACTTTACTGTTCAAAACCATGCAGTCGTTACCCATCAATTCCATGAGAAGGGCCAAACTTCTTTGCATGTCACACAGGCTGGGTCTTGTTTATGCTACTCAAACCGACTTCCACCCTCACTCTAACTCTACTTCCTTGTCAGCCATGAAAATTCAGGTCATTTTCTCAGGCTTAGTTTCAGTATTGTCTCCCTGACCACACTGTTGTTTGTGCCCCACTGCAATGCTGGCTCCATTCCTATTGCAGCCTTGCTGGACTGTTTATTTCTGGGCACTAGCCACCTGTACTAGGCTAGGGGTTCCCTGTGAAGCCAAAGCACTTGGTTTATCTGGCAGAGGGCTGGGGGAGAACTCTCCAAGAAATGAGCAGACTCGCACAAGATGCCAAGTCATTTCCAAAGTGTGGGGTCTGAGGGTCCTGGCCCTACCACTTTTGACGTCATTACCAAGTGCTCAGGTTTGGCCAACCTGGATGCGGGCCTGGAATGTGAGAACTTCCTGATGACTTTATTGAATTGTTTATTCATTTATCTTCCAGGATAGACATTAAACTGGACAAGAGTCTCATCAAGTTATATGAACCATTTTATTCCCAGTGTCTATCAGGCACTTAGAGAACATCTATGAAATGACTGTAAGTATAGCAACATTACCCCCAGGATCAATAGTTTTCTCAGTTCAAATATCACTTACCAGCTGAGTGATCTTGGGCAAATCACTTAACCCATCCATGCCTCTGTTCCCCCTGCAAAATGGGGGTAATGATCGGGTCATTATGAGGACTAAATTACTTAATATTTGTAAAGCATTTATAACAGTGCCTGGCATATAGTAGATGCTTTGTGTGGGCTAAATAAAAATAGAGTTCAGGCATGAATGGGTTGGTCTTTGATTACTTTTCCACTTTCATCTCCTCGTGACAGTGGTCTCTGCCACCAACTCCTTCTAGACTGAGCTCCTAACAATTTTCACATATGCCAGAAATGTTCATGTCTCTAGACCTTTGCACATGTTTTTTTCTGTGTGGAAGACCTTTCCCACTTTGTTCATGAGTAAACCACTATTCATCCTTCACAATTCAGCTCAAACTTCACTTCTAGAAGCCACCATGGACGCTCAGAGACAGGTGGCCCATCCCTTCTCTGGGCTGCCATTTCACCTCACTTTCATGCATGTCTGAGCTCCCCACTACACCCCAACTCCCTGAGAGCAGGGATACATCTTACACACTTCAGTATTCCCATACTTTGCACAATGCCTCTCACACTGTAGACATAAAAGATGTTTGTTGGATCAATGAATGACATTAATTTATGAATGAAATAAATTAATAACCTCTTCCTTAATTACTTTCATAATAGAATGGCATGTCAGATACCATGACAAATGTATCTGGCCACAGTTGACTGGGAGGTAAATCAAGTCTAGTTCTGTAGTTAGCCGACCAGCTTTTCCACCAACCATGACAGGAAAATTCACTTATCATTACCAGGTAGACTACAGATTCCTAACTTATAAGTAATAATATTAAAGACTCAAAAACTCCCCAGGGACTTTCTTAGGACCCAATGTTTAGTGAATAGTCTTGGGTGCCAAACACTTAGCCCAACACTTGATTCTGACACCAAATTGAGTCCTCACCACCAGCCCCTACAGATGGGAACAGTGAAGCTTGGAGAGGGACACAGAGGTGTTATGAAACAAGGTCATCTGTCAACTGGCTGATAAGAGATGTGAGTTCTAGTCTTGGCTCTGTCCCAACGGCCTGTGTGACCCAAGACAGGGTCCCACCTCTATCTGGGAAAATCCCTGTAAAATTTAGGAGTTGGATCTCTATCAGTAAGGTTTCTCCTGCCTGGGGTAGTTTCTGAATGTGAGATTCAGACTGGAGGGTTGGGGGATTAGTGGGAATTGACAGGGTGAACTTACAGAAGAAGTGAAGCAACACCATTAAATGTCAAAAAATGGAGAGGTGCAGGCCATGAATAGAATCACTTACCCCTCTAGTGACCCTTTAATTCTCACCTTAGCATTTTGAAAAATAAAACAATGCAGGCACTGAGAGGTTAAGGGGCTCATCGAATTCATCCAGGCCTCAGTTTATAGAGGTCAATGACTGACCTAAGGTCACTCAGGAATATTTCAATTCCCCAGCTCCTGAGTCAGCTCTGTTCCCTATAGCTCATTCATTCCAATGAAGCCTGGACCCCTCCAGTCTGGGGAGCGACGCCTGGACTCAGAACCAACCCTGGGCATGTGAAATACCCACATTACTAGTGGGTAACCGATAAGCCAGCTCAAGCCATCGTCCTTTGGCTTGGGATGGGTAGAGTCTCTTCCAGAATGGTCATCTGGTGAGCAGAGAACCTTCAGGGGCATGCTGCCTCACACAGTACCCTCGTCCTCTGCTATCTCTGATCTAATGCTCCTCCCACCCCCAAACAAGTAGGTGGGAGTGCCCCCAACACGCACATGTATTCACATGCACATTTGCACACACATACATATAGATATGTACACATATACTGACACACAGAAACACATGCATGCAGGCACACCCCCACACACATGCTCACATGAAAGTCTCACATCTAAGAGAGGCTGTCAGAGGTGCTCCCTCACCTTCGCTATCAGAACTGCTCTGGAGGTGGCCTCATGCCAGGAGTGCAGATGAACCTAGGAGCCTTCTAGTGGCTTCCTTGATAAATGCCTTCTGAGGAGAACATATGAAGACAGAGGGGTAGGGCAAGGAAGCTAAAGCTGCGCCCTGTGTGAATGTATATACACGTGTGAACACGTGTGTATGTATAAGGCCTAGGCACCAGGGGATGGGCGAGGAAAAGAGGGACCATGAGAAAGACAAGGGTAGAAAGAAACGGAGACGATGGAGACACACCCACTCCCGTACCTCTCCCTCTCCTTCCCTTTCCTCCTTCTCCCAGTGATTGCATTCAGGCCTGGATATGGCAGAACCTTGCTCAGGAGCCTGAGGATGGACGACTCTCCCGGTCTATGGCGCCCTCTCTTCGACTCCACTTAAAAAAGTAAGGGAGCTGGGACCCCATCAGTCATCCTTCAGAGTACTGGTCTCTGGATGGACAAAGTCTCCATCGCTTGAGTACTCCTGCTCTCTGCTTGTCTATCCCTTAGGGTCAGTCTCAACGTCCTAGCTCTCGTCCCGCTAGTCCCCTCTCCGCCGCCTTCGGTGGACGTGTCTGGCCCTTTAAAGCAGCGGCCCCCGGCGGGGTTATTGTCTCGCCTCACAGCCAATCCGCGGTGCTATTGGGGGCGGGGGATCCGGCCTCCCGATTGGCCGCCCCGCGCCCCGCCCCTACCGAGATCCCGGGAGCTGTCCGGCCGCCTCGGTGCTGATCCCGCCGTCGCCCACGGGCCGAGGGCAGCGCTAAGAGGGCACTATGAGCGGGGGCGTCTACGGTGGAGGTGAGCGAGCCTCCGGCATCGGGCTTCCCAGCCTGAAGAGGCCTCACCTGCAGCCCTGCGCCCCGAACCCGCGCGACCCAAGCTCTGGCCACCCCGGGGCCTGTCACCTCTGCGCCCGGGTTTGGGTCCTGCGCCACTCCTACTTTCGGTCCTCCCCGGACGCTCGCTCTTACCGGGCCCAACCTCTCCACAATTCAATCCACCACCGCCCGACCCCCCGGCCCTTTCCTTCCCAGAAAAGAGAGTGGCTTAAACAAGGCCATTGGGCAAGAAGGGACTCTAGAGGCATGACCCCCACTCTCAGGATCCTGGACTCCAGGCCGAGCTCCCATCTGCCCAGGCGGGTGTTAAAAGTGGCAAGACTGTGGCTCTGCCCTGGCCTCCCCTCGGAGCTATACAGGGGCAGGGAGTTTGGGAGAGACCCCCCCTCACAATCCTGTCTCCCCGCACAGATGAGGTGGGTGCGCTGGTCTTTGATATTGGCTCCTTCTCAGTCCGCGCTGGGTACGCTGGAGAGGACTGCCCCAAGGTGAGCCTTCCAGCCCTAGGGGCTCCTAGCGGCTCCGGACTCCCCTCCAGGCTTCCCTGTGACCCAGGGCTCTCACAGCCCGGAGAGCTCTGCTGAGCGGGGAATGTGGGGGTAAACCGAGGGGCGGGCTGAGGGTCCTGCCATGTGCCTGTACAGGGTCAAGAGGGTTCTCCCTCTCCCTGCCCATTCACCCCTCCAGGCTGACTTCCCCACCACGGTGGGGCTGCTGGCCGCGGAGGAGGGGGGCGGGCTGGAGTTGGAGGGGGAGAAAGAGAAGAAAGGAAAGATCTTCCACATCGACACCAACGCCCTGCATGTGCCTCGGGATGGAGCAGAGGTCATGTCACCCCTCAAGAATGGCATGAGTAAGGGCCCCCCCCCCCCACCGCCTTTTGACACAGATCTGGAGCCCACCCCATAACCCGGGACACAACACCCCACACCCATGGAATTTTCTTTGCAACTGCCAAGTCCCAGGGATCCCCTCACTGCTTCCCACAGCTGTCTGGTTCCCAACCCAGGGGCCCTGCCAGATACCTGAGAAGGGGGGATTTCTGCTACAGCTGGTCTCATTTCCCCTTCCCTGGACTTGGTCTTTCCCCTTCCTTTTCTTCCTGTGTCTGGACCCCTGCCTGCCCACCCTCATCTCTTCCCGCTGGTCTCCTGACCCCAGTCGAGGACTGGGAATGCTTCCGTGCCATTCTGGATCACACCTACAGCAAACACGTCAAGTCTGAGCCAAACCTGCACCCAGTGCTCATGTCTGAGGCCCCGGTAAGTGCCTCATCAAGCCCTTAGTCCAGCCCTAGGGCCCACCATTCATCTCTCTCCTCAAGCCCTGCCATCAATCACTCCACCTCAGTTTTCAGACTTTCTTTCCAACTGCATCCACTTTCCTTCCTCCCTGATTTAGTCTCCATCTCTCTCCTCCTATTCGATCCACTCACCCTTTCCCCAATCAGCCTTATCCACTACTCTCTTCCCCCCAAAAGTCCTTTTTTGAACTTTTAACTTAATTTTTTATCAATATTATATATGTACATAAAGTATGTTAAGAAAAAAATGCCATTTATGCTCCTCCTTCAATTTCGTCTTTCCACAGGCAACGCTTTTCTCTCTTTTAGCTAACTTTTTTGTCATTTTTCTTTCAAATCCATGAATATTACACTTAAATTGCTGCTTATGGATTTTTTAAGTGTTAGGCATTATCTATAGATTTCTGATTATAGAAAGTAGGCATTTAGCTCTCTTTCCTCCCCCAACCCATACCACACATGATTTTTCACTCCTACCTTTAGGACAGTTGCATTTTAGGTTTTTAAAAGATCCATATTCAGTATTTACACTGCTGCTATTATTATGTATGCTAATCAGGGCTGAGCCAGGCAGTAAACTGTGGTTACTTTTCCTTTCCTGAATAACCTTTTGTTTTTCCTAGAACTGAAAATTGTCTTGGTTTTTATTTTGCATAGTTTTCTATCTAATTAATAATGTGACCCTAAATTATTCATTAGTTATTTATATTTTTCTCAAAACATTAGTTCCTTTAGGTATTCTATCAATTTCATCTTCTTGAAGAAATCTCTCCAAGAACCCACTGCTTTGCTCCACTTTGGACTGGTTGCTTTCTACTCAGAGGACATAGCTATCATTCTGACATCTCCCTTCATCATCATCTTAGGGAATTCCTTTGTCTCTCTCCTGTATTAGAAGTCCTGTTTCCTATATCTTATGACTCCTTTTCTTGATCTACTCCCTTAGTTTCAGGGAGCACATTCTCCAGTAACTGCCTTAGGAAAGTCATGGGAAGTAAACTTTTTGAGACCTTGCATGTCTGGCCTTGCATCGATAGCTTAGCTAGGTATAACACTTCAAATTGGAAATCAGTTTTCTTCAGAATATTAAAGACACTTCTTCATTGTCTTCCAGAATCTATTGTTACCATCAGAAAGGCTGAAAATATCCAAATTCCTGATCCTTTGATGTAATTTTTCTTTCTGAAAGTTTATAGATTGTTGACTTTGTCTTTAGTGTTCTATAATTTCACATCATATTGGTTTATTTTCACCCATTGCGCTAGACACTCAGTATGTCCCTTCAATCTAGAAACCTGTCTTTCAATCAGTGAAAAACTAGTTTAGTAACTATTCAATTCCGTAATTTAAATTATTTATTTATCTCAATTTTCTGTTCTATCTTTTGGGAAATGTTATTATTTGGATTTCACACCTCCTGAACTGATTTTCGAATTTTCATATATTTTCTCTTATGTTTCCATCTCGTTTTCTTTTCCTCAAATTTCTAAGATACTCCCTTAGCTTTGTTTTTTAACCCTTCTATTTTTTATTTTATTTTTTATTAGTTTCAGATGTACAAAACAGTATAATAGTTAGACATTTACAACCCTTCACGAAGTGATAATCCCCTTCCCCCAAACTACTTCCCCTCTGACATCGTATATAGCTGTTACAATTCCATTGACTCTATCCCCTAAGCTGCACTCTACATCCTATGTGTGTGTGTGTGTGTGTGTATACATATATACACACACACACATATGTGTATATATATATATACATGTGACTATGTGTGTATATATATATGTATATATGTATGTGTGTGTATATATATGTGTGTGTGTGTGTATATATATATGTATACACACACACACACACACACATATATATATATATATATTTGCAGTTGACATTCAGTATTATTCAACTTCAGCTTCAGGTGTACACTGCAGTGGTCAGGCATCTACACCGTCCATGAAGTTTTCTCCCTAATAAGACAAGTGTCCATTGGATACCCTACAAAATCTTCACAACATTATTGATTATATTCCCCAAACTGTTGTATTCCCATGGCAATCTTGTGGTTACCAATTTGTGCTTTCTAATCCCCTCACCTTCTCTCTCATTCCCACCCCCCTCCCACCTAGCAACCCTCAGTTTTTCTCTATATCTCTGAGACTGATTAGTTTCTGATTAGTTTGTTCATTTATTCTATTCTTTAGATACCACACATAAGTGAGATCATATGGCATTTGTCTTCCTCCGTCTGACTTATTTCACTTAGCATAATGTTCTCTAGGTCTGTCCATATGGTTGCAAATGTTAACCCTTCTATTGAGGTTTTCATTTCTGATCCTGTGTTTTTAATTTCCAGGAGCTCTTTTTTTGTTACATGAATGTTACCTTTTTTTAAAAAAAAAAAGATTTTTATTGGGGAAGAGGAACAGGACTTTATTGGGGAACAGTGTGTACTTCCAGGACTTTTTTCCAAGTCAAGTTGTTGTCCTTTCAGTCTTAGTTGTGGAGGGCGCAGCTCAGCTCCAAGTCCAGTTCCTGTTGCTAGTTGCAGGGGGTGCAGCCCACCATCCCTTGCGGGAGTTGAACCAGCAACCTTGTGGTTGAGAGGATGCGCTCCAACCAACTGAGCCATCTGGGAGCTCAGCGGCATCTCTTGCGGGACTCAAAGAATTGAACCGGCAACCTTGTGGTTGAGAGCCCACTGGCCCATGTGGGAATCAAACCGGCAGCCTTCGGAGTTAGGAGCATGGAGTTCTAACCACCTGAGCCACCGGGCCGGCCTGAATATTACTTTTTAGCATCCTATTCTTGTTTCATGGGTGCAGTATCATCTATTATCTCATAAGGATATTATAAGTTGTGTTTTTGTTTTTGGAAGTTTTCATCTCTATATAATCTCTGTTCTTCCAAGTTGCTTTTTTCTGCTCTTTTTGGAGGGTCTCTCTAATTGTAGAGGCTTTTCTTAGGTGTCTGCAACACCTTGCTGTCTACTTCTGTTTAAGAGGTGGGGACTAAAAAGCTGATTGGAAGCTGTGTGGGGTGGAGGACTATGAATACTGACTATGATCTTTGCTATAGGTTGATCTAACTGGGAGGTTTGTTAGGCAGCCTCTGGTAGTTGCAATCTTTAGATCTTTGATGTAACCCACCGGGAAGACTTCCACCCTGAACACAGGCCTGGCCACCCCGTTCTGAGAGCCAAGTGAGGAAATAAGGCTGATGTTCTCAGGTTTCCGTATGTATGGCTCCACTTAATTGCCCTGTTTTAAGTATGGTGTTCTCACTCCCAACTGTGTCAAATGTCCGACCTGTTCAGAGATCCAAAGTTTTACTCTGTCCTGAGTAAACTTTTTCGTTTTCTGCTGAAGTTTGGTGGGTAATAGCCCAGTGACACGGAATTAGGGAGAGAGTTTAGGGATCTGTTACTTAAATAGTTTTAAGTAATCTTATTTTAACTTTCCCTTCATCTCCACTTCCAGAGATACCTGAAACTACCAATTCCTGAGCCCTGTGGGTATTCTGTGATTTAACACAGATTATTCCTGGTTTTTTTCCCCACTACTGGCTTAGGAGTCAGCATTCTTGAATCTGTTAAGTCAGTTACCACTCACATATCTGATTTCTAACCTGCAAAAATATGTTGCCATTTTCTCCTTTCTTATTATTTATTCCCGGTCCTTGAAGGATCTCTCCCTCTCTCTCTCTCTCTTTCCTTTCCTCCCTCCCTTTCCCTTTCCCTCTCTGAGGTAAAATTCACATAACACAACATTAACCATTTTAATGTTAACAATTCAGTGGCATTTAATACATTCACGATGTTGTACAACCATCACCTCTATCTAGTTCCAAAACATTTTCACCCCCAAGGAAAATCCGTTTTCATAAAGCAGTTTCTCTCCACTCCTGCCACAAGCTCTTGGCAACCATCAATCTGCTTTCTGCATGTATGGATATATCTATTCTGGATTTTTTGTACGAATGGAATCATACATTATGTGACTTTTTGTGTCTGTATTCTTTCACTTAGCATGTTTTTGAGGTTCATCCATGCTGTAGTATATATCAATACTTTATTCTTTATTATGGCAGAGCAATATTTCATGTTGTAGTATATATCGATACATTATTATTTACTATGTCTGAGTAATAAATATTCCATTATGTGGATATACAACAATTTGTCCATTCCTCCATCGATGGACATTTGTGTTGTTTCCATTTTTGGCTATTGTGGATAGTGCTCCTATGAACATTTATGTATAAGATTTGTTTGAGTGCCTGTTTTCAATTCTTTTGGGTCTATAACTAGGAGTGGAATTGCTGGGTCATATGGTAATGCTATGTTTAACTTTTTGAAGAACTGCCAGTTATTTTCCACAATGGCTGAACAATTTACCTTCCCACTTGCAATGGACAATGGTTTTAATTTCTCCACATCCTTTCCAATGCTCGTTATTTTCTGTTGTTTTTTTTGTTGTTGTTTTGTTTTGTTTTTTAATTATTATCACCATCCTAGTGGGTGTAAAGTGGTATCTCATTGTGCTTTTGATTTGCATTTTCCTAATGGCCAATAGTATTGAGCATCTCTCTATATGTTCATTGGCTTTTGTGAGTTTACGTCTTTTTAAATTGCCCCTTTATTATAGTTTTGCTGAGAACTTGGAAGGGAATAAAATTAGATGTTTGTATTCAATCCACCATTTTTACCCAGAAATCCTCTTCTCCAGCTTCTTGCCTCTGAGATGATTAGAATGAGAAAGAAGAGAAATGTTCTGGGGCTTAGAGGAGACTGAAGTGTGTGTATTGTACAATAAAGAACACTGGGCCAAGAGTTAAGAGACTATGACTCTAGAGTCAGCTCTACCAAGAGCTTTCTATGTGATCTTGGGCAAGTCACTCTCCCTGTCTGATTTTTGTCTTCTCCAGCTGGGTTTGGATTGTGATCTTTAAAATTCTTTATAGTTCTCACATTCTAAAGATTTATGAGGGTCAAGGGGGCTGACCTCTTCTCCCAAAGTTCTTTTTTGTTTGTGTATATGTGTGTGTGCGTGTGTGTGTGTGTGTGTGTACGTGCATGGGTCTGGACCTCTCCATTCCTGAATCCTCCCGTCCTGCACTTTCTCCCCAGTGGAACACACGGGCCAAGCGGGAGAAGCTGACGGAGCTGATGTTCGAGCAGTACAACATTCCTGCCTTCTTCTTATGCAAGACAGCTGTGCTCACCGCGTATCCTCTGGGTTGAGCTGCTCCACCTGGGTGGAGGGCCAGGGTGGGGTGCGTGGTGTGCTGAGCTGAGGGCTAGGCCTGATTCTATGGAGATAAGGTCCTGGATGGGTAGACACCCCCCTAACCCTTATTAGTGCAGATATCCCCTGTGGGCTAAGTACCTGGGACCCTGGGGTGGCCAGATCAGTAGCCCCTTCCATTTCCTTGGAAGAGAGAGAGAGATTTGGGCCAAGTAGACAGCAGGGGCTGGGGCTGGGGCTGGAGAGAGGAGGGAGAGGTCCATGACACTGAGGAGTTTCCTTCCCAAACAGCCAATCAGCATTTCTTTTTTAAAGGATCTGCCTTGCATTGAACCCTGTGCTAGGCACTGTGACAATACGGCCCCTAATTTCAGGGAGCCCATAAGACATAGACCAAGACTAAAGAGAGGCCGGGAGCTCAGAAGGAAGGAATAGAGAAAGATGTAATTCAGACAGCGAAGCAGTGACAGGGGTCTCAGGAGCCTTCCTCCAGCAGATAGGTCACAAACCAGGATTGATTTGCAGCCTGGGAATGGGCTGGACCCTGGGAGAGCAGAGAGTGACCAGGTCAGGCCTGGTGCCAGCCCCCTCCTTTGGTGCTGCTGTCTCTTTGACCTACCCATCCCATGCCAGCTTTGCAAACGGACGCTCCACGGGCCTCGTGCTGGACAGTGGGGCCACCCATACAACAGCCATACCAGTGCATGATGGCTACGTCCTGCAGCAAGGTGGGGCCTCGGCAGGGGTCGGGGGTGCCTTGGGGGACCAGACCTTGACACCCCTCCCCTTCCAGGCATCGTCAAATCACCCCTGGCAGGGGACTTCATCTCTATGCAGTGCCGGGAGCTCTTCCAGGAAATGGCCATCGACATCATTCCGCCTTACATGATCGCAGCCAAGGTGGGACCTCTGGGGTGTCCTGGGCACTTACCCTGTAACCCACTGACGCATCAGATATCAGAGCCCCCAGGATATCGGAGCAGCAGGGCCCCCAGAGGACCCTGGATCCAGTTCCTCAATTTACAATCAAGGCATCAGAGATCCAGACAGGCTGAGGGATGTGACCAGGTCACACAGCCAGGTGGTAGCAGGATGTGTAGGGCCAGTGTGGTGAGTTGTGGGGTCCAATAGACCCAGGTTCAAGATCTGCTTCTACCATGTGAGAGCTGTGTGACCTGGAGCATGAGACCGAAACTCCCCACGCCTCAGTTTCCTCCCATGCAGAGTGGAATTACAGCACATAGGGCTGCTGTGAGTGTTACATGACACACTGCATGTAAGGGTGCACCCTGCACACTGTCCCCCCCCGCCACACACACACACACACACACACACACGGAACGTGAACATAGCTCAGTAAAGGCTGTTTCCTTAGGTTCTGGTTCCACCGTATTCCCCATGCTCTCAGCTTTCTCTGAGTCCGGACTTTCAGATCAGCTGTAGGCGATTCATGCACGGCACACATGGAGACAGGTTCTCCCCATTGTCTCTTCTCTAACAGGGAAGGGGAGAAACAGCTTTCATGGGCAACAGAGCAGAGATCCCGGTGCCCATTAGCTGCAGAGCCAGCAAGTGCTGCGAATGCAGGTGTGGTCAGAGTGGGCTGGGCAAGTGTGGGACGGGGAAGGGTGCTGATAGGTTGTGCCCCCACAGGAGCCTGTACGGGAGGGCGCCCCCCCAAACTGGAAGAAGAAGGAGAAGCTACCCCAGGTTTCCAAGTCCTGGCATAACTACATGTGCAATGTGAGGCACTGGAGAGGGCCCCCTGAAACACCCTGTCCTCCCCAACTCCCAGCCCCCCTGCCATGAGTAGAGAGGAAGGGACAAAGGCCCTGGAGCTGGGATGGGGCTGGGGGGTCTGAGGGGGGCCGGCCCTCACCCCGTCCCTGGGTTCTCAGGAGGTGATCCAGGACTTCCAGGCGTCCGTGCTGCAGGTGTCAGACTCTCCCTACGATGAGCAGTGAGTGGGGCCCGCAGTTGGGGGGTGGGAAAGAGGCTCAGGAGGGACCTCTTGTCCTTTGTGAGCACTCTCGACAGAGTGTTGCTACTTCCTGGGCAGGGTGGCTGCGCAAATGCCCACAGTGCATTATGAAATGCCCAATGGCTACAACACAGACTATGGTGCTGAGCGGCTCCGCATCCCTGAGGGCCTGTTCGATCCCTCCAATGTCAAGGTTGGGCTGGCTGGCCGGCACTGGGGTGGGGCTGGCTGGGGGCTCCCGATGCTGAGGTGTGGGGGAGGCTGGAAGGATCCCAGGAGTCTGAGGAGAGGGGCAGAGGGCCCAAATCCCCCATTGCCTTTCTCTGCAGGGCCTGTCGGGGAACACCATGTTAGGTGTGGGCCATGTGGTGACCACCAGCATTGGCATGTGTGACATCGACATTCGCCCGGTGAGGCCTGAGCCTGTGGCTGAGCAAAGGGGCCCAGGAAAAGTGGGGAGACAGGGAAGGGCTGTTTCTTGTCTGCTCACTCCTCTTCCCTGCTCTCAGGGCCTGTATGGCAGTGTCATTGTCACAGGCGGGAACACGCTTCTACAGGGTTTCACTGACAGGCTCAATCGAGAGCTTTCCCAGAAGACCCCACCGGTAGGAGCCCACCTGCAGCCAGGGTCCCGGTCTCCGGTCCTGGCTTAGCCCTTTAGGACCAAGCTCTCCCTCCTTCCCAAACATCTATTGCTCTGGCCACCAGAGTAGCCCCTCCCCCTCTGGCTGCGCAGTCTGCCCACCCCAAGCCTTCTCCTTCCTCGGAACCCAAGGGGCTGCTCCCCTAGCCCTTCTTTCCCCCCAGAGTATGAGACTGAAACTGATCGCCAGCAACAGCACCATGGAGCGCAAGTTCAGCCCCTGGATTGGGGGCTCCATTTTGGCCTCGCTGGTGAGTGGACAGGGGCCTGTCCTCGCTCTGACTACAGACGAGGGGCAGCCCCACTGCCTCGCCTGTCGCCTCATTTATTCACACAACAAACATTTAGTTTTGAGGAAGGGCAGTCAGTGCTCCCGGAGGGATGAATTCTCCATCAGGACACAAATCGGGGAGCAGAGGGACAGGAAGTTGGGAGGTTGGTTGGGACGAGGTTTGTGGTCTGTGTGCCAGGGTGAGGCACCCACTATACTCAGCAGAGAGGAGACACTGACAGGCTGGGGCAAGGCAAGGTGATGGTTACAGACATGTTTGGGAAGACTGTCTCTGGGGATTGGGGAGTGAGCTGGATGAGAGGACACCTTGCATGGAAGCTCTATTGTCCTAGAATCATAGAGTGGGTAGAAGTGGGGGTGAGGAGGAGAACAAAGGGCAAATAGAGAAGGAGGCAGGCAGCTTGGTTCTGGGCAGTAGGTGGTGAGTTCAGTTTGGACCTACTGCTGGGCAGAGAAGGATGTCGAGCAGGGAGATGGAGATGCAAAATGCATCTGGAGGTGTCAGTCACATAGAGGGGACTGCAGGGCCATGACAGGACAAAGAGGACATCCACTGGAGAGGGAGTCCCCAGGGTCAGAAAGAGAGAGACTAACAATCGAGTTAGTTCAGGGCTGGGAGCATGTTAGCTATACAGCTATTGTGCGCCTCCTGTATGCTGGAAGTGGACACAAAGCCTGAAAGAGTCCTTGCCTCCATGAGCACGGACACTCTAGAAGCCAAGACCATTAAACAGAGTCACCACAAAGTATGGGAGTGTTCCTTTAAGGGAGGACCTGATCCAGCTCAGGGGTCATGAAAGGCCTGTAAGGAGCATTCAAGCCGAGATGGGAAGACTGAGTAAGAACTTACAAGGCAAAGAGGGAGAGAGGGTGTTTGGACCATGGGGATTGGCAGGCAGGCCAAAACCAGAGGCCATGTGAGTTTAGGAAGCTCACTTGGTCTCAGTGGTCTCCACTGTGACTGGAGTTTGACAGAGGAGTGGTTTTGGGGTGGAAATGGGAGCTTATCAGAGGTCTGACTGACAGAATGTGGACACTGGCTATAAGAGGTAAAATGGAAGGAGTCCAAGGTGACGCTCAGGATGCTAGCTTCTGGCAGATCTGTCCAATAGGAATGTAATGCGAGCCACATAGGCAATGTCAAGTTTCTAGTAGCCAGAAGAATCCAAAGAATAAGGTGAAAGTAAGTTTAAAGAATATATTTTATCTAATCTAATATATCAAAATATTATTTCAATGTGCGATCAATAGAAAAATTATTGATATATTTTACATTCTTTTTTCTGGACTTAGTCTTCAATATCCGGTGTGTGTTTTACACATAGAGCCATCTCAGTTTAGACCAGCCCCTTTCAAGTGCTCAATAAGCACATGTGGTCAGTGGTCACTGTTTTGGACAGCGCTCCTGTAGAAGGTGAAAAAGACCACAGAAGCAGGGTTGGGCCAGACCTGGAGAAGACAGAGAACTCAGTCGTGGACATGTTAAATTTGAGGTCCTGAGGGATACTCAGGAAAAGGTGTCAGCTGAGTATTTGGGTGTGGTACTCAGCACGGAGATCTGTAAGGGAAAAGGGGGGATTGGGGGGCTTAGCTCATGAGCAGAATCCAGGAAACCTTGTTCTGTGAGGCAAGGAGAGAAACAGGCAGAACCAGGGACACAGACACTAACTTTCAGGCAGAGACAGAGGAACCATCTAAGAGAAGGGACACTCTGGGATGTCCAGTGCAGGAGACCCTCAAGCGGCAAGTTTCAACAGGGGTGTGGGGATGGGGCGCCAGAGTGAAGACAACTCCATCACGAGTTAGGTGGAGCAGAAATGGTGAGGGTGGAGGAAAGATTTTTTTCTTGGGAATGAGGGAGACTTGACGTTTGTAAGGCCTGATGGAGTGACAGGGTACCTGGTGGAGGAGGAGTGTGTGTGTGTGTGTGTGTGTGTGTGTGTGTGTGTGTGTGTGTGTGCGCTGTTGGGGTGCCGGTTGACTGGCCTGGGGCTGGCCCAGGTCAGACAGGTGCGCAGTAAATACTTGTTGAATAAATGAATCAATATTATGATTGACCTATATGACGAGGGGTACTAGCCCTCCGAATATGAAGGAGTTGGTGGAAGAATGGGGGCGGGAGGTCGTTGCAGGAGGGAGGTGGGCCTGACGGGGCCGGGGAGGTCAGGAGGAGGGTTTCCAGGCACTGAGCCTGCACGGGTAGAAAGTGGGGAGGCGCTTCCCCCCACTCTTCCAGGGCCTCCCTGACCGTAGATGTTGTCCCCCGCACCCAGGGCACTTTCCAGCAGATGTGGATCTCCAAACAGGAATACGAAGAGGGCGGAAAGCAGTGCGTGGAGCGGAAGTGCCCCTGAGGTCTCCCCCTCTTCAGGCCCACCGCAGCGGTGGGGGAGGGGCGCTCAAAGGAGGAGAGGGTGTTCCCCCCGCCTGGCCTCTTCCAGCGCAGATCGAAGCCCCCATCGTCCCTTTCTCTTTCCCATCCCTCTCGTCCTCTTAGATTGTGATGTTTCTGGGTTGAAAGGAGTAAAAGTGTTTTACGAAAAAAAAGAGTTTGGCCTCCCGGGGAATGGAGAGTGGGTGCAGGGGTCTGGGAGTCGGTGATGGGGGGGGCACACCTACATCCATTCGTGATCCCATGGTGGACAGCGAGGCAAGGTCTGCGGAAGGGGTCGAAGCCGCAGGAGCCACGGATGACGCAGGATTCAAAGGGGCTGCGATCCAGGCAGGATCGCACAAGGAGGATCACGCCGCGAGGACCCGGCAGAGCCGCGCAATGAGTCCCCCAGTGAGGGGCCGAGTTGGGGAGGAAAGGGGTTGCTGGAAAGGAGATGCTGAGGCAGGGGAGGGGCTGAAGTGAGTGCAAGGCCAGAGGTTGGGCCTAGAGTGGGAGGGGCGGAGGTAGGACATAGGTGGGCGGGGCCTCGGGCCTCAGGAAGACAGGGCCCCAACACCTCCAGACCTGCAGCTGAGGTGAGCTGGGGCTACGCTGGGTCTCTTGGCGGTAACAAGAGTAGGGCGGGGACTGGGGCACTGATGCACCCCAGTAGCTCAGAACTTCTCTCCCGACTTGGGTAAGAGCTGAGGCTTCCCAGGGGTGACTCCAACACGGGGTCCCTCAGCCCTCCTATTCCAGCACTACTTGTCCTGGAGTCCTCGGTGGGGCTTGGGAACCTGCGCCGCCTGCCTGAAATTGTGGGTAAAACTTAGCGGTTTGTGCCTGTGATGTGTTACTGGGGTCCCTAGGCCTAAAAGAGGTAGAATCTCGTGTGGTCCAAGTCCTTTGGTCACCAAACAGTCATAGGTGCCCAAAGAGGGCCATGGCTTGTCCAAGGTCACCCCGCTCTGCCTACGCCTTGGCCAAGACTCTTTCCACGATGCCTGGTGACCCACAGATCCCCGAATCCAGGACTCCCATCCTGGAACACATTGGTCTTGCCTGACCATGGGCTCCCACCCATGCCCCTCCCTCCCCAGCACCGGTAGGAGCCTGAGACCCACATTTCAGCCTGATTCTCAGGAGACAGATACCCACATGGCCAGATCAAACCCCCAGGTCACACCACTGTGGCACCTTCAGCTTAGGATCCCACTGGGGCATAGACAGGGGAGCCTCTATGTGTTACAGGCCCTGGGCATTGGGCCTGCGAGCCAGACGAGGAGGGGCAGAGGTTTTCAGGATGGGGAGCTAGACGGGTCCCTAGAACACTGAGAGGGGTGGAAGCAGGAAAGGGGTTGCGGCATCCATACCTCTGCCCTCCCCAGCCATCAGCCCCCCTCCCCCACCCCTGACGGTAACTGGAAGGCCAAAGTCTGCTCCAAGGTCAAAAAATTGATTGTTTTGCAGGGAGTGGGACTGTGGAGGGATTGGCAGGGAAGGGTACAGCCCCTCATCCTCTAGCCTGGGCTGGGGGGCCATGTCTGGAAGGCTGGGCTGAGGCCAGGGTTGTGCCCCCACCCTTAGTGGAGGGGCAAGGAACGCCTGAGCTCAGGCTGCCTGCCAGGGCTGATAAGGGGCCCTCCTGCGGCTCCCACAAACGGTTTATCACTGGGGGTGGGGGACAGCCTGCAGGACTCAGGAGGGGGCACGAGCATGGAGCGGCTTTGGGGTCTACTCCAGGGAGCGGTAAGACTGAGTGGGGTCGGGGGATACCCTAGGCCTCCTCTCCAGGTCCTTCAGCCTCCTCCTAAACCCCAAGGCCCTCCCTTTCCCACCTCAATCTCTACCGTCCAGCTTGCCTCTCAGGACCCTCTCCTCTGCCCTGTGCTCATTTGGCACCCCAAAGTCACTGACCCAATTATTTCTAGATCCCTCCCTGTCTTCCACACCTCTTTCCCCAATCTCATGCCCACCATGCCCCCCACAGAAAAGGTTGTCCCCAGGACCCTCTCAGACCATCTACAAGCATGTGGAAGGCACCCATCAGGGGCAACTGCAGGAGGAAGAGGAAGACGGGGAAGAGGCGGCTGAGCCACCAGCCCACCTCTGTCCCATGGAGCTGAGGGGCCCTGAGCCCCGGGGCTCTCGACCAGGGCGGCAAAACCTTGGACTCTGGGCAGCAGCAGGACGAAGGGCCACCCCCTACCTGGTCCTGATGGCCCTGCTGATCTTCACTGGGGGTGAGAATCATTTGGCCCCCACAGTGAACTGCCTGGGCTGGGGGAGATTTCTGGGGTCCAGAGGAGGGCACAAGAAGAATCTCCATCTTGTCACCCGCCAGCCTTCCTTCTGGGCTATGTGGCCTTCCGAGGGTCCTGCCAGGCATGCGGGGATGACGTGCTGGTGGTCAGCGAGGATGTCAACTACGAGACCAGCCTGGATGCCCACCAGGGCACATTATACTGGAGCGACCTCCAGGCCATGTTCCTGCGGCACCTGGGGGAGGGGAGCCTGGAGGGCAGCATCAGGTAAGGATCATGCTGCCCCCTCCTGGCCTTCAGAAACCCTCGTCTGCCAGGCTCGCCTCTTTGCTTCCTCTCCTGGGACCCTGGTGTTGGGGTTCCCCTTCTGAGTCCTTCCACCTGCCTGTCTGGTCCTCCTGTTCATTGCTCCTGGGAAGGATGGAAGGCATTGGAGCTGAGAGGAAAGAGGGCTCAGGCTCTGAGGGTGGCAGTTTGGGAGATTTAGGAGCTCACTGAATGAGAACACTGGGGTCCAGACATGAGGTGGGACAGACCCTGAAAAATTTCCTTCACTCTTAGCTCACTGGGATTTTTTTTTTTAATGATCAGGAACGGAGGAAAAAGTATGGGACTTTTTTCACTTATTTTTCAAGAGTGTACTGAGATAATCACCTAATTGTTCTTTTATTCATGTTTATGTAGTCATTTGTATTAATATCAGGGGTGCCAAAAAATGTATACACATGACTTGTATTCATCTTTTGTTATTGGCGTATATTGAGTATTACAATTTTAATACGGTTTTCTCCTTTCTTAAAATACGTGTACGTTTTTTTGGCACCCTCTGTAGATTTCCTTTTCTTCACGAGATCAACACTGAACTTGATCAAGGCGTATTATTACTCTTTTGATTCTGCTGGATCCACCTTGCTAAAAGACCTTAAATCTGTGGCATCAATGACATGTAGGGCTTTTTTGTTGTTTTGAGCAACGCTTGGCAGTCTGGGTACAGGCTGAGCAGGTGGATGGTTTGACAGGTCTGAGGGTGGGTTGTGGCACTGTGGATGCCATCAAAGGGCAGGGAGGCAAGAGGATAACAAGCAATGAAGTGATTCTAGGTTGGCTGGGGAAAGGGAGAAGAAACTAGGAGCTGATGACAGCCTTGGAGAAATTGGACAGTCTGGAATGCTCGATACAGTTGAAGAACAAGTATAATGAGGGTAAGGGAGTAAGCTGGAACCTGAAAAACTCTAGTCAGAGAGTGGGATTCTGGAGCTTTTAAGATTCATGTGATAAACTGTATCCTGTTTATTTTGGAGTCTCCAGCGCCTACCACAGTGCCTGGCACTTAGTAGGTGCTCAGTACATCCTCAATGGCTAGATATCCCGGAGATGGAGTTCTGGGTAATGACAAGATCCGGGGTGAGGCCAGGGAAGTGGGTGGCTGGCCTGGAAATGGCAATGATGAGGTTATTCATTCCTTTACCTAACAAATGTTTGGGAGTACCTACTATGTGGCTGGTGCTGGGCTAAGTAGCTGGTGGCAATATAGGAGAGAATGAAATAGTCAGGACCTTTCCCTCTTGGAGCTTATAGTCTACTGGAGGAAATGGATACTACAGTAATAATCACATCCATGACTGCATAATTATTACCAGGATCATGGCTTTGAAGGAAAAGTATAGGAGGTGAGGAATGGCTATAACCCAGGGAACCTGATTTAGATTGGGGGGTCAAGGAAAGCTTCCTTGAGGAAGTGACAAGTTAAGACCTGAGGGGTGAGTTGATTGCCAAGCAAAGACAAAGTAGGAAACATTTCACACCAGAGAACAGCACGTGCAATGGATCTGAAGCAGAAAGATGGTGGTCTAGTGGAGGAAGTGAAAGAAAGTCCATGTGGCTGCCAGGTGGATATGGCTCAGGCAAAAAGGGCCTTACTGGTTACATGAACAGCTTTGGATTTTATTCTAAAAGGAAAGAGTGAAAACTGAAAAGTTTCAAACAACAGAGTATCATGATCAGATGTTGGGGGGAGGGATTTTTTTTAAGCTATGGAGTTGATTATACCCTTGAGACCACTGTACAGTTTCCTCACTGGTCAAGGAGAGTGAAAAGGCTTTCCTGTTTACTTTTCTCTCCCTATCCCTGAGCATTCCTCCCCACTCCCTTCCCCCGTAAGCACCTTACCTAATGTGTTTGATGTGTGCCTTTAAATACACATGTGGCTTTGTCTCACATGTGATTTTAAGCATATTTTGACGTGTATAATGCGCTCTTGTGTATCATGCACAACCACGTTTTTGGCCCAAACTTTCAGGGAAAAAAAATCTTTCGGTTTAATTTTTTAATTCAAAATTTTATTTGTTTACATTGAAGGACTTGTTTTTGTATTATAAAGGAATTTTAGCATTTTTTAAAACATTTATGGTACAAGAAATTTTATGCAACAAATAATTACAAAACACAAGAACAGATACAAGGTACAAGAAATTTTATGTACCAGTAACAAATTTATGATATTTACGCAGCATAGAAGGCCAAGAACTCTTCGTCGTTGCAAGTTTGTCATAAATTCAACAAAACTGATTATCATATTCCAGGGTATTAGTTTGCATACAGATATCGTTATTGATTTCTAGAGTCATACTTTTAACTCATAAGCATAAATAAAAGATTAAAAAATATTTATATAAATACGGAATTAGTACTACCCATGTATAATGCACATCCTTATTTTTCCCCGCACAAATTTGGGCAAAACACTGCGCGTGATACATGGCAAAATACAGCATGTCATGTTATGTGTGCACATGTAGATTTTTCAAAACATTAATTTTTGCATAAAATGCTATATGTTCATTATTTTAAAATTTAAGCAACATGGACAAATACAAAGAAGTAAAATGTTTTCAAGAAAATCACTCCAAGACTTACTATTCAGATATAGCCATCTCTAGTGTGTGCTTTTAATTTTGATAAACTTTTTTTTAACCTAACAGTGTTTTCAAGGTCTATCTATATTGCAGTGTACAAGTATATATTTAGTTTTTTGTTTCTTACTGTTGTGCAGGAATCCAGTGTGCATCCTCTATTTTATGAACACATTGATAGGTGCACTTTCAAACAAGACAGTTGAGCTCCTGGGGGTGGAGAACAGTGCAGGAATGGTACTAAGACCACTATGACCATGGGTTGCAACAGTCCTCTTGAGACAGGAGAGGATGGTGGCTGAGACCAAAGGGCACATCCGCATGGATTTTTGAAGCAGTGCAGAAGCTTAGTGGACCATGGCATGGGGAGAAAAATGATAAAGTCCTCAATGAAAGTGGCCAAGTGACCAATTGGCTAGAAGTTAATAGCAGTGAAGTGGGACAGAGGGTGGGAGAGTTGGAGGGCACAGGCTTCAAAGGAAAGAGTTTTACCACAGGAGACATGGTCACAAATGTAAACAGTGAAGCCAGGAGCATGCCGCCAGTCCAAGCCCAGGTGGTATGTGAACCTGAGCCACCGTCAGGAGTCCCACAGGAGACCTGGCTTCTCAGGGAAGAGCAGGGTTTCTGACAAGGCAAAGGGCAGAAGGGGTATTCAGTGACGATGCTAAGGAAGGAGGAGTTTGTTTGCCGTGGAGAGGGCAAAGGTAGAGCAGGTAGACAGAGGTCATGGGTTGGGGCGGTTGGCGGGGGTGGGGGGGGGCTGTGGCAGAGGTGACATGGAAGAACAGGAAGAGTTCCTGTTCACTAGTTACTAGGTGGTGACTATGGAAGAAGACAGGGTCTCCATTGATTCCACCGGGAACCTTGGTGTAAGGGGTCTCCGTGATGCCCAGGTGGAGGACAGGAAAGATGGAGGGTCCCACCTCGGTCCAGTTAGCCCTTTGGAAGAAAAGTTTTCGTGCCTAGGGCAGAGTACAGGCCAGTGTCCATATGTGTGGAGGTGGCAGTAGATAGATTGGTGAGTTATGCTTGAGCCAGGAAGAACCTAAGGGATGGTGGACAGGCCCCCTAGCTATGGGCAGCTAAGGTTTTAAGCAGGAGGCCCTGGAAACACTAGGTCGCAGCCTGGTGATGATGGAATGGATGGTAATGGCAGGGTCAGGGACAGGCTTGGGAGCCCCTCAGCACCCGGTGCCCACGGCGACCCATGTCTCTGGCATCCTTCCCCCCCTACCTCCCTCTCCTTCAGGCTCCCAGAAGTCCCAGCCCCTCTCCCCTCTGGCGCCCCAATCCCACCTCTCCCCGCTCAGGCAAACCAGCCTTCGGCAAAGGATGGCTGGCTCTGCGGGGATGGCCGCCCTGGCTCAGGACGTCCGCGCTGCGCTCTTGCGCCAGAAGCTGGACCACGTGTGGACTGACACTCATTACGTGGGGCTGCAGTTCCCGGACCGGTGAGTCCGTGGAGGGCGAGGGGCGCGGCGGGGGGGGCGCGCGGGGTGGGGGACGCTCATCACTCACACTCCTCAGGGCTCACCCCAACACCTTGCACTGGGTCGATGCGGCCGGGGAGCCCGGGGAGGAGCTGCCGCTGGAGGACCCCGACGTCTACTGTCCCTACAGCGCCACGGGCAACGCCACGGTGAGCGCCTCCCGCCGCGCCCCCTTTCCCTGGCGGAGGAGGGACGTGGCGAGCGCGCCTGACCAAACTCCCCACCCTCAGGGAGAGCTAGTGTACGCCCACTACGGGCGGCCGGAGGACCTACAGCGCCTCCGGACCCAGGGTGTGGAGCCGGCCGGGCGCCTCCTGCTGGTGCGGTTGGGGTTGATCAGCTTTGCCCAAAAGGTGAGGGTCCCTGGATGGGGGGCTGGGGAACCCCAGGATCGGATAGCGTCTAGGAGTGTGTCAGAGGGAAAACAGAAAACCGAGTGGGTCATAAGAGAATGTTGGCAGGGAGGGCTGCCAGGGCACTGCGGGAAGGCGCAAGATGAGAGCCAGGGGGTGCCCACTGGCTCTCTGTAGATCCACTACTGCAGATCAAGGCCATGCCATTTCACTTTTACTTGCTTCTCCTGCGCTTATTAATCAGTTGTCTCTGGGAAAAGGAGTCCTTCAGCCCCTCCCTTCCCCAGGTGGCCAGTGCCCAGGACTTTGGGGCCCAAGGAGTGCTCATATATCCTGACCCAGCAGACTTCTCCCAGGATCCACACAAGCCAGGGCTGTCCAGCCACCGGGCTGTGTATGGACATGTGAGTCTAGGGGGAGCTGGCAGTGCCTTCCTAGGACTTCCTGGGACTGCACCTTGCTCCAGATGAGGCTGGCACGCTATTTCTGGAAACTCAGCCCACAGTTTCAGTGGGCACCCCTCTCTCCACAGGTGCACCTGGGAACTGGGGACCCCTACACGCCTGGCTTCCCTTCCTTCAATCAAACCCAGTTCCCTCCAGTCCAGTCCTCTGGCCTCCCCAGCATCCCAGCCCAGCCCATCAGCGCTGACGTTGCCTCCCTCCTGCTGAGGTGAGGGGCATGTGGGAGCCAGAAGAGAAGGCAGGGAGAGGTAGGCTGCAGCTAGCCAATAAGGTGCCTTTGGATGAAATTTTAAAAAAGGCGTCTTCTGGGAGGGCATAGCCTCTTGTTAGGGTCCAAGGTTTGGTGAGTGGAGCACCTGCTGGGTATCACACTCACCTCTGCTGGGCACCCTTGAGCAGGACACAACCTGCACAACTGTCCAATCAGCCCTGGCTGGACTGCCCCCTCAGGCAGGGTGCAGAGGCAGAGAGTAGAGCCAGAGGGTGGGAGGGAGAAAAAAAGTAAAGAGGAGGCTTTGGTCTCTTTTATAGCCCGAGCCTCTCTGCTACTTCCAAACTTTTCGGCCCCCACCCCTCTCCAGGAAGCTTGAAGGTCCTGTGACCCCACAGGAATGGCAGGGGCGGCTCCCAGGCTCCCCTTATCGCCTGGGCCCTGGGCCAGGCCTGCACCTAGGGGTCAACAACCACAGGGTCTCTACCCCCATCAACAACATCTTCGGCTGCATTGAGGGACGATCGGAGCCAGGTGTGCTTGCTTGCCCAGCCTGTGGGAGGGGAGCTGCTTATAAACCTTTGCCAGAGAGGATCCTGGAGCAAGAGGCCCAGGAGAGTGGGTCAGAGTGGTGCCCAGGGGAGGGAGGCAGCTTTGGCTGAAGTGGAGGGTGTGGCGGGGGAGAAAAGCTGGCAAGTTGGGTCTAAACTGAGACCATGGAGGGTGGCAGTGAGATCTCAAGGTCCAGCCTATCCAGAGACAGAATGGGCTGCTTTGTGCAGTAGTGAGTTATCTAGCACCGGAGGTGGGCAAGCATAGTTGGGTGATGTTATATCATGAAAAGGAAATCAGATAAGGTAGATGAGCCTTTCAAGCATAACTAGATGTGGATAGCAGTGGGGAATCAAAGCGGGTTCTTGAGCTGAAGAGTGGGGTCATGAGAACAGCTTGGGAAGAGAGTGGTACCTATAAGCATAGAGGGAGAGGCACAGGGCGGCCTGGAATGAGGCTCAGATGAAAATGCTGGTGGTGGGAATATGGGTGGGGAGGGGGTGGAGATTTAAAAGGGGAAAACCTGTCAGGACCTGGCAAATAGTGGGACATGGTTGACCTGGGAGGTAATGGAGTGCAGAATGACCCCAGGCATTCCGCTGAAGGAGGAGGCCATCCAGGCAGGGCCAGGTATAGAGGGGCACTCTCCTTAGGGATAGCAGGGGTTGCAGAGATGTGAGGTAGATGCAGAGATGAGGGGCCTGGAGAAATGGTGTTGAGGCCTGTGGGCACTTGCCCTCCAAGGTGGAGGGAGAAGCCTCTGGGTACTGCCAGTGTAAGAGGTGGACCCCAAACATCCCCTCCCCCAGATCACTATGTTGTCATTGGGGCCCAAAGGGATGCGTGGGGCCCCGGAACCGCCAAGTCTGCTGTGGGGACCGCCATACTGCTGGAGCTGGTGCGGACCTTTTCTTCCATGGTGAGCAATGGTAAGGTCAGGGCCTGGGCCTGGGCCTGGGCCGGGCAGCGAGGGCTGTGGCCCAAGTCAGCATAGGGCAGAGAGGCAGTTAGGAGCACGGGCTGCAGGGTGGCCACTCAGACCTGGGCTCCAAACCTGGCCACTCACATCCTAGCTGCGTGGCCCTGGACAAGTGACTGTACCTCCATTTCCCCATTTAAACCTGAAAGTGGTAACAGTCCATGGTCGAGTGTAGATTAAACAGGAGATTCTACATGTAAGCCATCTTCATCACTATTAGAGTTGTGGCAGGACAGACCCAGGTGAGATGGGCTGGGCTGGGGGCTTGAGGAGAGGGAAGGAGAGACCCCAGGAGACTAGAACAGAGGAAGACAAAGAGGGGGTCTTTGCTTGGCCCCCAGCTGAGCCCACCCTCCCTCCTCTCTGTCCCCAGGCTTCCGGCCCCGCAGAAGTCTTCTCTTTATCAGCTGGGATGGAGGTGACTTTGGGAGTGTGGGCTCCACGGAGTGGCTGGAGGTAATGTGGGGTCCTGGGCAGATAGTCAGGCAGTGGGGAGAAGTGGGGTGTGTTCACATCCCACACCCCTCACCCACAGGGCTACCTCAGCCTGCTGCATCTCAAAGCCGTGGTCTACGTGAGCCTGGACAACGCTGTGCTGGGTGAGCAGGGGCAGTGTCACCCCGGGGCCCCCTCAGGTGCACACCTGCCCTCAGGACCAAGCCCTGAGCCTGGTGTCCCTCTCTGCAGGGGATGACAAGTTCCATGCCAAGACCAGCCCCCTTCTGATCAGCCTCATTGAGAATATCCTGAAGCAGGCAAGAGCCCGGCCAGGAGCGGGGTATGGAAGGAAGCTGGGGGGCGGGCCAGAGAGCCTGACCGTGCCTCCCAACCTGCCCTCAGGTGGATTCTCCGAACCAAAGTGGGCAGACTCTTTACGAGCAGGTAGCGTTCAACAATCACAGCTGGGATGCAGAGGTGTAAGTTGGGGCAAGTGGGGAGGGAGGAGAGCTGGGGGTGATTTGGGGTAAGCCTGAAGCCACAGGGCACTGTAACCTGTGCCCTTCCCAGGATCCAGCCGCTTCCCATGGACAGCAGTGCCTATTCCTTCACAGCTTTTGCAGGGGTCCCCGCTGTTGAGTTCTCCTTTGTGGAGGTAAGACTCACTGGCCTCGCCCCAGAGCAGAGCCCCTCAGCCTGTCTGCACCATGCCCCCGAGCTAGCACCCCCTGTCCTAACAGGATGGCCAGGCGTACCCGTTCCTGCACACGAAGGAGGACACCTATGACAACCTGCACAAGATGTTGCAGGGCCGCCTGCCTGCGGTGGCCCAGGCTGTGGCTCAGCTCACAGGACAGCTCCTCATCCGGCTCAGCCATGATCACCTGCTGCCCCTCGACTTTGGCCGCTATGGGGATGTGGTCCTCAGGCACATCAGCAGCCTCAACGAGTTCTCGGGGGACCTCAAGGTCCAAGATGCAAACCCCGCTCAGCGCTTCTGGGGGTGGGGTCGCTATATCCTCTTAAAGTGCGGCCCAGGCCAAGGGGTCTGGTCCCCCCACCCTCCTTGGAGTCTAGGTCCCCTATGGCAACCTGGCCCCTTTACTTCTGCTCCAGTTACCTAAGCCCCTCCCAAACCCCTGGGATTTGCTTCCCCCAACCGCACAGGTCTTCCCTCTGACTTCATTATGCCCCCCAGCCGTCCCCCTATACCTACCCACTCCTGCCAGGACCAGGGTGAGCCCTGTCCCCCAGCCCCTTGACATCCATCCTAGCCTGGGTCCTGGCCCTTGCCGCCGGCCCCAGCCCATGCTTCCACACCCAGGCCCGCGGGCTGACCCTCCAGTGGGTGTACTCGGCGCGGGGGGACTACATCCGGGCGGCGGAGAAGCTGCGGAAGGAGATCTACAGCTCTGAAGAGAGCGACGAGAGGCTGATGCGCATGTACAATGTGCGCATCATGCGGGTGAGGCCCCGCCCCCTGGCTGCTGCGCTGTCGCTCGCGCTGTCGCTCTCTCTGTCAGCCTGGCCCTCTGTCTTTGTGCTCCTTATCCCTCTCACTGCCTTCCCTCGGTCCCTGTCCTCTAGCGCTCCTAGTCCTGGATGCTCAGTGTTCACAGACCGGCCAGGCTGGAGCAACCACCGAGGCAGGCCCCACAAAGTGATGAAAGAGGGCCAGCCCTTTGGCCACAGTCGCTCGGCCGACGTAGGGCAGAGCTGGAACCCGCCCTCCTACCCAGGACAGAGCTGGAACCCCTCCCCAACACACACACACACACACACACACACACACACACACACACACACACCTTTGGAGAGTAAAAGCATTCCATGGTGGTCCAAGAGGTACGGGGTTATGACCTGGGAGGTGAAAAAGGCTTAAGAAATTCAGAGCTTGGAGATCGCTTTTCTTTCTAGTAATGAGATGGGTGAAACCCAGAAAGGCTGCTTGGAGGAGGTGTCACTTGAAATTTATACTAGATCTTATTCCCTCACCAATCCCACCTGCTTAGCTTTAGTACTTTGCAACCCGAACCCCATCTCCAGTTCAAACCCCTCCTCTTCCTTCTGAACTCAACCTTGCGACCCCTTGATTTCAGTAAATGGGTGGTTAGGGACTGTAGGTGTGGGAAAAAGTCTATATGGCAAAATTATAAGCAGGACCGTCCTCAGTGAGGTGGGAGAACATGTCTGATCCTTGTAGATTCATATTCTTTCTCCCCCTTCCTTTTTCCTGCTTGGGCCCCTGCCCATTTCCCTTCGCATCCCTCATTCCTTCTTTCTGTTCACAAACCCATCCCTCTTGCTCTTTCTAGCCCCTTGCTCCTGGTCTCTCTCATTCTTCTCTTACCTCAGAATTCTCTTCTTTGTCCCCCCTTCCTGATGTCTCCTTCTCCCCTTCC
The DNA here is from genome assembly GCF_004115265.2 of Rhinolophus ferrumequinum. NCBI lineage: Eukaryota > Metazoa > Chordata > Mammalia > Chiroptera > Rhinolophidae > Rhinolophus > Rhinolophus ferrumequinum. The sequence goes on along the minus strand of NC_046290.1, from coordinate 90,923,378 downwards.
CTTTGTCTCCTCCACCCAGACATGACCCTGCTGTGACCCTGCCAGTGAGACAAGAGGTTGGGCATTGTTCATTCTCATTCACAGATCTTGCTTTAACCCCTGTTATGCCAGACTCCAGGACACAAAAAGACACCCCCCTCACCCCATCCCCAAAGTTGTCCCCTAAGGGGATAATGACATCTGTGTATAAGGTAATGATTCAGACTCAGGCTGGAGAGGGAAAGACTTAGGATTTCAGAACCTGAAACGCAGGACTGGGCAAGACCCAGGGGCCTTTGTGCCAGGGGTTAGTTAACTACAGCCAGTGGGCCAAATTTGGCCTGCCTTCTGTTTTTGTAAATTAGGTTTTATTGCAACGCAGCTATACTTACTGGTTTTCATACTGCCTATGGCTGCTTTTGTGCTGCAGCAGCAAAGTTGAGTAGTTGGAACAGAAACAGTATGACCTGCAAAGTCTGAAATATTTACTGTCGGGGTTTTTGTGGAAAAAGTTTGCTGACTCTTGCTTTAGACTGTGACTTGGGTCTTGAACAACAGACAGAACTTGAGTTGGTGCAAAGAAAGAGGACATTTCAGGGTGGAAAGCCCCAGAATAAGGACGAGGCAGTGAAATAGGCCTGACTCTCCTTATGATCAGGGTATGGACCAGCAGAGCCTGAACAGAGGCCCTAGGGACCAACTATGGGGAGCCTTGAATGCCAGGATAAGAAATTTGAATTTTTAGGGTCTGGGCTTCAAGGAAATTAGGAAGGTGTTTGAGCAGGGAGGAGATGTAAGCAAAGTGGAGTTTTAGGAAGGATTTGGCCAGAATGTAAATGGCCTGAAGAGGGAATAAAATTAATGACGACTGAGCTCTGGGTGAGGGTGGTAGGTGGCAGCTTATGCCACCTGTGGGTGAGGGGCTGTCCTGATGTGAGACATTTGGAAGGAAAATGGACAGAATGGGTGTTCAGAGAAGAGGAGGAGAATAATCATAGCAGCTGCCATTTATTGAGGGCTACCATGTGCTAGGGCTTTACTTCACTTTCTCTCACAGGACTCTCCCAAATCCTGTGAGGTTGCTAGTATCATACACAGAAACTGAGGCTCAGATGGGCTAAATAACATATCCAAGATCACAGTAAGTGGTGGATTCAAAATTAGAAACCAGGCAGTCTGACCACAAAGACTGTGCTCGCCCCACTCGCCCTCACCTTCAAGACTGAGAGCCTGGCACCTGGGGAAGACTGGTGCTCATAAGGGAATGTGGGTGCGAGGGTCAGGTTTTGGAAGAAGTTGGTGCCCACTTGTGTGTGAGGCTGTGTCCAGGTGCCCCCTACCCCAGTGGGGAGGCCCAGAGGGCTGAGGGCAGGGTTCCAGTGGGTGATTTGTCAATTAGACTTGGCAACTGTCCCCACAAGGTCTTGGTTGAAGTCAGGGACGTGGATGAGCTCTTTCAACGAATGGTGGAAGCCTTAAAAAGATACGAGTGTGTGAGACAACCCCTAGAGATTCTGATTTTGCTGGGGTGGCACCCAGGCAGTGGTAATTTAAATACCTTCCCCTAGTGATTCTGATATGCAGCCAGGATTGAAAACCACTGGATTGTAGGTAAAGAGAAGAACAGAAGGTAGAGGTTGAACCTTGGGCCTGCCGACAGGTAGGAGCAGAAAGAAACAGAGAGGCTGCAGAAAGGTGGGAGGAGAGCTGGGCTAGGAGCAAGGCCATCGCAGAAAAACAAACAGTATCTGAGTCAGAGGGTGAGGACGGAGAGTGAGGCACTTCATTAGGACTGGGCTGTCCCCTTGACCTTTGAGTTTGGGCTGTGGACTTTGGTGGAGGTGGGGCGAATGGCTGGCGTGTGGGAAAGGGAGGAACAACAGGGACGATAGACTATTCTTTGAGGCTTTGGGCAGGGAAGTGAATGGGTGAGGAGGGAAGGCTGGGAGGCCTACAGGCAGACTTGGAGGTTCAAGGGATAGAAAGGAAGGGATCCAACCTAAAACAAGCTGGAAAACACATCCTACCAGGCTACTTGTGACTTCACAGAGTAGCAATTCCTGATTGTGTAGCCAAAGGGAGGTGGGACTTAAAGAAGCTGCTCCACCATATTTATCAAGCAAGTACTAGGTTCCCATCTTGGTTTCGAATTGTTCAGGTCTTCGCTCCTGGGAAGAACCCCAACTTCGGCCTGAGCCCCCTCTCTGTGCAGGTGGAGTTCTACTTCCTGTCCCAGTACGTGTCACCGGCGGACTCTCCTTTCCGACACATCTTCCTGGGTCATGGAGACCACACGCTGGGTGCCCTGCTCGACCACGTGCGGCTGCTGCGCTCCAGCGGCTCTAAGGCTCTGGGGACTGCCTCCTCTGGGGTGGCACCCGTCCTGGCCTTCCAGGAGAGCCGCTTTCGGCGCCAGCTGGCCCTGCTCACCTGGACGCTGCAGGGGGCCGCCAATGCACTCAGCGGAGACGTCTGGAACATTGATAACAACTTCTGAGATCCGTGGGGATGTGAGGTGGGGGTCACATGCCCCAGCTCCTAGCCGACAGCTCCTACTTTCTCTGCTTGAGAGATTTTTGGGTGACTGCACCACCTCTTGTTGACCAATTACTCATTAGCCCTTCCTGTCTCTCCTTAGGGCCCAGTGTAAACACCCACACACCCCTGACCCTACAGTGTAGGAGTAGATGAACAGTGCCTTCCATGATGGACGGTCATACTGTCAGATAATTAGAGAGCAGCAGCTGCTCCATCAATCTCAGTCCCTCCCCCTTCAGGAGCCACGCCCCCCAAACCTAGAGACCACGTTGGAAGGTTTCCTAGGCCCTGGGACCTGGCCAGCTCTCGGTGGGAGAGACGGCTGAAACCATAACCTTATGGCCAACAGGCAGCTTGTGGTAGGGGGGCTGGGATTTGTACTTCAATAAACCACATGGGCACCTGTTGTTTATAAGCACCTTTATGCTTCCTCACTCACATCCACCCAATCATCGCTCACCTGAGACCCAGGGAAGGGTTGAGCAGAAGGGGCCAGAGAGTTTGCAAGTAGGAATGCTGTCTCCATGGGGGAAACTCTGAGCTGTTTTGTTACTTAAGGAAGGAAATTGCCTAAGGAAATGAGGGTCCTTCTCCAAAAACCACCATGGGTGGGGGACTGGCTCTGAACCTTCTCCTGAGACCAAGCACAGCTACATAATTTGTAAGGTCTGGTGCAAAATGAAAATGCAGGGCCTTTTGAAGAAGCAAGAAGAAAGCTTTTTTCTTTCTTCCACAGTTGCTCAATGTGTCATTGCTATTTAATGCCCAAATCCCCCAGACAGGGAATTACTCTGGGGAAGATCCCCATAGGCACCCAGGGTTCTGTCCCACAACTTGGTACAGATATACCCAACCATGACCCTGATCCAGACCTGGACCCTCCCTGTACCTGTGCCCAGGTTCCTGCTGGGGAAGGAATGTGGCAGTTGTCACTCGATGGGGAAGGGAGCTGGCAGGCAAGAACCCCATTCAGGTGAGGCAGGACCCCAAGCACATGCTCTACTGTCCCATTGGACTGCACTTCCAAAACATAAATTCAAAGGTAGAATCAGTAAGAATTTCAAGATAGCGACCACAGAGCCTTAAACCCAAACACAGGACCCCTTCTGAGCATGGAGTCCTGTGAGACTGCAGTGCTCACATGGTGGCCTGGCCTAGGACGTCTCTCCTGCTAGGTTCCCCTTTGGCCAATCTTTGTCCAGTGATCTGGAAGCTGCAGGAAGGTAGGGAATTACAAGGGCAGGTGGCACCACTTTACCTTTCGTCTTTGTCTCAGAAGGCAGAGACACTGTGGCCCTGCCTCTCCCTCCCAGGGCAGCTGCAAAACTCCCAGTGCCCACCTCTCAGGGTCCTACCCAGCTCCTCAGGATGTGGGACATGAAGACTTCTTGTGTGGCTTGGGATGTCCCAGCCCCTGGGTTCTAGGATGAAACTGCCCCTTCCTTAGCCCCCTGAGCCTGACTTGGTGGGATCTCAGGAGACGGGGCCAGGGCCAGAACCCTCCTTGACTATTTGCTTCCCTGACACAGTCCAGAACAAATTTTCCAAAGTGGCGTCTCAGCCCTTCTTCACCTTGTTCATTTGCTCCCTGTAGTAGACAGAATACCGCTCTGGACAAAGAGGTCCATGTCCTAATCCCCAAAAACTGTGAATGAAGAGGAAACTTGACACATAGACCCCAGGGATGCACACACAGAAGAAAGACTGTGGGAGGACATAGTGAGAAGGCGGCCGTCTGCAAGCCAAGAAGAGAGGTTTCAGGAGAAACCAAATCTGCTATCCCCTTGATCTTGGACTTCTAGTCTCCAGAACTGTGAAGAAATAAATTTCTGTAGTTTAAGCCACACAGAACATGGCAGCCTTAGCAAACTAACACAGGGAAGTTATCCCGGATTGGGTGTGTGTGTGTGGGGTAATGTAATCACTAAGGTCCTTATAAAAGGAGGCAGGAAAATCAGTGATAGAGAAAGGAGAAGTGACAACAGAAGCCGAGTGTCAGAGTCAGAGAGCGATTTGAAAATGCTACACTCTTGGCTTTTTATTTTTTTTCTCTTTAGTGGTTTAAAATATTGGTCATTCGTTATTTCCACTCCTGGCTTGAAAGATGGAGGAAGGGACTGCAAGCCAAGGAATGAAGATGGACTCTAGAAGTTAAAAAAGGCAGCAAGGAGACATCCTCCCCTGGTGCCTCCAGAAGGAACGCATCTGTGTTGTTTTAAGCCACTAAGTTTGTGATAAATTGTTAAGAGTAGTCACAGGAAACTAATACCCACTCCAACTGCTGCAAGCTCAGTATTGTCTTCTAAAGAAATTTACTTAAATGAAAAGGTCTGTGTCACGAGCCCCTCCCATCCCTATAGCTGCCCCCTTCAAAACTATGTCCCAGAAAGCCTTCCTGATCCCACCACAACAAGGCCTTTTCACAGCAAATACCAACAGGGTCATTTGTGTGTGATACCTCAAATGCACTTTGGGGTCACCATTGGCCTCCAAAGGGGCACAGCCAGCCCAGTATGAATGGTTATCAGTCATACACATGTAATTTGGTGAAGGGTTCACTGGACCATAGCGAGAGCCCTCCCCCATACTCCCTGACACAGGCTGCAGAGCCATTCTCTGCACACTACTGGGGCCATGCCCCACTGGGGCCAGCTCCGTGTGTGGGAAGGACAAGACTCCCTGGGCAGTGGGGCACCTCCCAAGGCCCCCAAAGTAAAGCTGAAACAACTGATAGCTTTCCAGCAGCGTTAATAGACTAAGTCTGTCTTAACAACATTACCTTGCTGATTTTCGTCCCCAGTCAATAATCTACCTGTGCTGCTAAGAGTCCATCAATAGATGAATGGATAAAGAAAATGTGGCGCGGGCATGCGTGCGTGCACACACACACAACACACACACACTGGAATATTACTCAGCCATAAAAAGAATGAAATCTTGGGCCATTTATGACAAGGATGGACCTAGTGGGCATTAATGCTAACTGAAATAGGTCAAACAGACAAAGATAAATACTGTATTTCACTTACATATGAAACCTAAAAAACTTTTAAAAATGAATAAACCAAACAAAACAGAAACAGACCCAAAAGTATAGAGAACAAGCTGATGTTGCCAAAAGGGGGTGGGGTGAAAAGATGGGTGAGACAAAACAGAACCAACTCTCCCAATCCCCTCGTTTAGGAGGTAGAAACTGAAGCTCAGAGAAATGAAAGGGCTTGCTCGAGGTCAGTTTTTTTGGTGTAGCGCCAGGACTAAAACCTAGTTCTCCTAAATCCTGACTGGGCCTCTTCCCTGCCTCAGGTCCTGGGTCCCCAGGGAACTGGAGTAGGAGGAACTGGAGCAAAAGAAGTAGGAAGAAAGGGGCATGTGCCCTACATTTCTCAGTTTAATTTTACAAATTTATTTTATTCAACTTGGAAAATGAATACAAATCCCTGGGTACTTTTTGTCGGGGCTGGTGGGGGAAGCGGGCAGGAAGAAGGAAGAGGGCGTAGGGGTGGAGGCAAGGTCTGAGCATCACAGTGGTTCTCATGTCCACATCCCTGCCTGGGAGGGGGTGGAGGTTGAGCAGGGTGCTCAGGTCCGGAGGAAAACCATGGTGAGCAGACCTGGAGAGGGGAGAAAGAGCAAGGTCCTAGGAGCAGCCCTGGGGCTCCGGAAGCCCTCTTCCCAGGTCTCATCCCCCTTTCTCTGGGGCCTGGATCCCCTGGCCACTCCTGTGCTCACCCAAGACGTAGGCTGCCACCAACTTTTGTCCCATGGAGACGTGAAGGATTTGGGGCAGCTGGCTGCCGAGTTCATCCTGGAGCGGGAGCAGAAGGAAGGCCACCGAGACTATGCCCGTCAGCAAGAAGAGGAGGAAGGAGCTGGTGGCCAGTTGCGAGTGGGATTCTGGGAAACAAGGATCAGCACAAGTTCCAGCCCCCATTCCTGCCCAACCCAAGGTCCTCCAGGGAGGAGGCTGAAAATGGAAGTTGTATCTACTTTTTATTGCCTTCTTCCAGGGGCATGGTAAGTGTCGTCTCTCTTCCTGGAGCCTCTGTCCCCACAGCCACAAGAAACCCTCTCTCTTCTGGTTCCTCAGCATTTTTTTTTTTTTTTAAAGATTGTATTGGGGAAGGGGAACAGGACTTTATTGGGGAACAGTGTGTACTTCTGGGACTTTTCCAAGTCAAGTTATTGTCCTTTTCATCTTAGTTGTGGAGGGTGCAGCTCAGCTCAAGGTGCCGTGTTCAATCTTAGTTGGTGGGGGTACGGAGCCCACCATCCCTTGGGGGAGTCAAGGAGTGAACCGGACCGGCAACCTTGTGGTTGCGAGCCCGTGCTCCAACCAACTGAGCCATCTGGCCATCTGGGAGCTGAGTGGCAGCTCATTGACTTCATTCTAGTTGCGGAGGGTGCAGCTCGTTGGCCCATGTGGAATCGAACCGGCAGCCCCGTTGCCCAGAGCTCCCACTCTAACCAACTGAGCCACCCGTCCGCCCCCTCAGCATTCTTTTTTACTTCACTCTGCCTGAATACTAGTTCCTGTGTGCCTGTGTGTCCGGCAGGGACCTCCACCTCCCAGACCCAGCACACAACTTGGTACAGCATAACTGCTCAGTACAAGTTTCTTATGAGCTGAACTGAGCTGGCACATGGTAGAAAGTACAGAAGTTAGAGCTAAGGAAGAACTTTTCCATCTAAGTAGAGGCCAGAAACCAGGGAAACTGCAAAGTCTGCTTATTCCCTAACCTGATATAAAATCTCAACTCCCAGGAATGTTTCCACCAAAAAGAAAAAGTCTGAACCAGAAGACGTCTTCAACTCCAGCTGAACTTATCTCTAGGGAATGCCAGGTTCTCCCTCCCTAAACTAAAGAATTCCCATCCCCCAAAACTTACTTTCTGGGAGGTGTCTGGCTGTGGGTGGCGCTGTCCAGGAAGGAGGTCCTGGGTGGGGCATTGGGTTGGATTGTTCCTGAAGTTCAAGGGGGTACGCTGGGGCCCTCAGAACCGAGGTGATGTCCTTGCGCCCCAGCACTCGGCCCTCAGCTCCCTCCTCAGACAGCTCGATGCGGAAGCGGTCCTGGACATCATAGTGACTGGGAATGGGGGACACGTGGCGAATCACACTGGTCCCAAGATAGGAGAGAAGCCAATTGAGAGGAAGTGAGTGAGAGGCAGTGATCCAAGTGAACCCAGGTGCCACCCTCCCAGGAAACTTTCCCATATGGTCGCAGACAGAGGGTGAGGAACACAGGTTTGAAGAGGACCATGTCTGAGACCTAAGACTACAGCTCAGTAATTCAGAGAAGGTGGCAGTGACATCTGGCTTCGCCACCCTCCCAACTCACATGTCAATGCAGGACTGAGGCTTCACGTATCCTTCTGCATCAAACACTGTGTATTTGGCAGGTGCTGTGCACAGAACTGGGGGATAAAGGCACAGAGAAACCGACTATTGCCTCAGAGACCCTACACAAGCCTTTCCCATGACGGGACACTAGAATTCCCCTTGCCTTCAACCCCATGACTCTTCCAGTCCGCCAAGGCTGGACATCTGACCACACTCATCTGACTCCTCCAGCCCATATACGCCCCCAATGTCCTGCCACCAGCCTCCACATCCATAGCATGAGGCGCCCATCCCTTCACCTCGGAAGCGAAGCGCAGCTCCCGTGGGGTTATAGAGGGTCAGCAGCTGCCGGGGTCCGCTCCGTTGGTCCGCTCTGAATACTAGATCCGGGGGAAAGACGAGGACCGGGATAACAGGTACCGGGGGAGGAGGGGCGCCCCGGGATCCCCGCCCAGGAGCCCCCGGACCCACGAGCTCCTGGTCCTGGGGCGCCCCGCGGCGCATGCAGGCTCTGGGCGGTGGGACATCCGAGAGCAGAGCTCGGGGGACAGGGCCTGGAATCTAGAGCTGGGGAGCGAAAGCGGGGAAAGGGATGAGATCGTGGGGCAGGGCCTGGATTTATGGCGCCGCCGCCACCGCGGCCTCGAAACCTCACTAGATGAGGCTCCCGTAGACCAGGACCCAGCCCCCAAACCCTTGCCCTCTCTGGCTCTGCCCAGTCCCTTCAGGCCCCGCCCCCAAGCCCAACCTCCATGGTCACTCCCACCCCGTAAACCCGTCCCCTCGCGGCTCCCAACCGGGCTATCTCCATAAGCCCCACCCACACTAGGCTCCGCCCCTTCCGGGCGTCCCGGGGTTCCGTCCCTTCTCTCCCGCCAGACTCCGCCTACCGCAGAGGTCTCCTCTGGACCTGCCCTTCCTGCCTCAGGCTCTGCCCTTCCTGCCTCAGGCTACCAGAGACCTGTTACTGTCCCTCCGACCCCTCCCTGAGCTCGGGCTTGCGCTCCTTAAGGTTTCCGCCTCCGATCGGCCGTTCAAGCTACGATGCTCACCTTCTGGTCACGGAACCTGCCAGTCAATTTGTGACCGTATCGGAGCAGCCATCTGCCGAAGAGACGCTTTCTGTACTTCCGCCGTACGGCCCCTGTCATTGGTCAGGGCAACCTCGTTTCCGCCATAAGTATACGCCGATGGGTGCGCTTAAAGACGTAATTGACTTGATCCTGGTGACATAAAACTTGACCAGTGTCTCTAGCTAGAACTCTAGCCCTGGAGTTATACTGGTGGACCTGGGCGAGGCTGGGAACAGGCCTTGTTCCTTCCTCCCCACTCAGACTGTCCAGATCGCTAGACTTCCATCCCATAAAGACGCCCTCTTTCTCCACTTCAATCCCAGGCTCTCTTAGAAGCTTCTGCAGCAATCAAAGCTGTTTCCTACAATAGTAGTAGTTCGAGGTTGCTCCCAGTTGGATTTGGGTCCCAGCCTAGGACTCCTCTCCTGATTCTCTCCTTCCTACATGAAACTTGAAAATCACTCACATTTGCACAGGGATTAAGATTTACAAACTCTGCCATTTACATCATCACACCAAATCTTCAAATCTTACAGCCAAGGAAACCTCAGCAAGGTGACAATCTCACCCCAGGCCACACAATTGGTTAGCAGTGGAGCAAAAACAAAGTTGATCTTATCCAAAAGTCTTCCCTGAGCACCATATCAAATGTAGAATCTGACTTTGTCCTCTTAATCACACTTTTGTTTTCTTCACAGCACTCAGAGCTGTTTGACCTTGTATATTTTACTGTTCATCTCTGCTCCAGTAGAATGTACTCTCCTTTCCACAGAGCAGAGACTTTGTTTTGTTGTATCTTTGGTGCCTAAAACAGTGCCTGCCTTTTGGAATGAACAAATGGCTGAGTAACTAAGGACAAACTTCTGATTGAAGTTAGGAAGCGAGCCATGAGCTATCTATGGAAGAGAATTCCAGATAGAGGGAATACTACAGGCAAAGCCAGTGTACTAGAAATGGTCAAGGAGACAGTGTGACTAGAACAGTGGTAAGGAAGACAATAGTCCGAGGTGAATGGGGTGGGAGGCAGGATGCAGATCACCTAGAGCCTTTGAGCACACAGTAGGCCTTTGGATTTTATTCTGAGACTGATGGAAAACTATGAGAGAGTTTTTAAAATTTCTTTTTAACAGATTCGAGATATCTTTGACATAAAAATTGTATATATTTAAGGTCTACAACTTGATGTTTTTATACACACACATAAGTCGGACAATTAAGTTTGTAAACTTCCCACCGTGTAAGTGCATGGTGGAAAATTTGCAAACATAATTGTCTGACCTCGTGTATATATAAAAGATCACCACAATCAAGCTCATTAACATATTTATCTAAATAGTCCCGCGCGCACGCATGTGTGTGTGTGTGTGTGTGTTGAGAATGCAGGAGAGTTTTGAGCAAAGGGGTGACAAGATCCACCTACATTCTTAAAATATTCTTCTGTATAGTAAATGTCTTGAGTTTAATGAATGCATGAAAAGAAATCCCCAAGATGGGCACCAAAACCACAGAAATGGAGATGTGATCCCTTCCTCAGTCAAGGAATATTTATTTGGATAAAAAAGGGGTCCCTAGGGCCAGGGGCTGGAGGCCGGCCTGGAGCTCAGGTCTGGGACCCAGCAGCCGGAACAGGCTGGGAAGGGCACCTTCTCTTGCTGAGGTTGGTGAGGATCTGGTCCTGGTTGGGCCTGTAGAGGACCACAAAGCTCTCTGGAGGAAGGACGGGACCTCTGTTCTCTTCTACCTGGCCCATCAGCAGATAACTGACTCCTGGGGGAGGGGAAAGAGGGATTAAAAACTCATGTTATGTACTTTGTAGATGGTATCTTCTCATCTGAGTCCCTCTGTCACTTCTATGAGGCTAAGACCCAGTCCCCACCTCCCCATATTTCTGTTACCTTTCTTCATGGGAGGGCACTGCTTGCAGGGCACGTAAAACTTCAGGGAGGTGTCAGTGGGTGGAGAGGGCAGGTCCAGGCCTCCGGTTTTGTAAGCACCAATGAGACTGACAGTGACAGTGAGGCCCTCCCCTGGACCCCGAACCATGGACTTCACTGTTGCGGTCACCACTGTGGGAGAGTGAAGGTGAGTGGGAGGAGACAGGAGGTCAGGGCAGGGCTGGAAGCAGAAGGAAGGGGCACTTTGGGGACAGGAGGGAAGGTGAGAGGAGCTGGAAGAGCAGAGCTTAGGGATGAGGCTTCTTACCCAGGTTGCTGGTACAGAAGTTGCTCTGCAAAGTGCCTGTCCGCCGGCACTGCTTTGGGCAGGTGACACTGGATACATCTAAGAGGGAGAGGAGGGCAGTGTGTGGAGGGTGACCTACCCAGCAGGGAGGTCACTTTCTCTAGAACAGCCTCATTGATTTGAACTTGTTCAGAGTTCTGTCCAGCTTTGGGTCCCAGCACCCAGTACCAGACATTAGCACGGAGGTCGCAGTGAGTATTGTATGAATGAACAAGTGAGCCAAGAAAGGAACTCTGACACAACCGTCTTAGTCTGCGTCTCCTTCCTCCCCCTTCCCAGACTCACTGGGGCCCACCGGGGTCGCCTCAGCCTCAGGTGAGGCTTTCTTTTTCTCAGTAGGTGGGGATTCAGGCTTGACTTTGGGTCGGTTTCCCGGCTTGGGGCTAGGACCAAGGAGCTGGGGACCTGGCCGGGCACCCTCCTCTGGACTCCGGGCAGGCCCTTCTTTGGCGGCGCCCCGCGGCAGGGTCCTGTAGGAGGCTGAGAAGCCATCGGCTGTGACGCTGAGGTCTGAGACGAACTGGACGAGGAGCTCATTCCCTTCGGAGGAGATGGAACTGTGGGCGGCAGGACATTGGGGGTAGATGTCAAGGGGGCTGTGCACCCTGCTCTACCCGGGCCAGTGGCATTTTAACCTCTGCCCCTCAGTTGGATGCATTAGCTTCCTGACTTCAGCTTCACAGGCCCCACTGGCCTCTGGATCCACAGACCCTAGACCTGGTGCAAGCCTGGTACCCTACCTGCTCCACCCACCGGTTTGGGGTTCACAGGTTCAGACCCTGCCTCTTCAGCTAAGCCCTGCCCCTCCCAACAGCAGTGAGGTCCACTCACTCCTGCACCTGAGAAGGTGGATACACCCGATCCCGCGCCACCCAGCCGGTTCCCACCCCCTCACCCCGGGACTGTGTCACCGCAGAACTTCCCCAGCCTCTTGGAGTCGTCGCTCACGGCTCCGTTGAACACGCTGACCGAGTCATAGCGGCAGTACGTGTCGGGCTCCAGGTCAAACTTCCCGAAGGTCAGTGAGATCACCTGGCAGCAGGGCAGAGGCGAGGCTGCGCGGTGGGTCCCCGGGTTGCCGGAGGGTTCAGGAGCTCGGCACCTCTCAACTCCTCTACCTACTGCCGCCTCTGGACGCTCGCAGCAGCCTCTTCTCTCACCTCCCTCATCCCCTTGCTCCCTCCTCTTAATGCATTCACACCACAACTCAAGGGGTCACACACACCGGAACCCTGCAGTGGTGTCCATCGCCATCGTTGGCGAAGTCAAGTCCTGACTCATTCTCAAGGAACAGACCCGGAATCCATCCCCCGCCCCCTCCCCACACCAGTTTATCGGCATCGTGTACCTCGCTCGTCTTAGGTGTAATTTTACTTATTTATTTATTTTGCGCGCAAGCATGTTGCTCTGTTTTGACTCCCCACCAGCGCAAGTTCAGGACTCAGGACATAGATGTTCAATAAATCTTTGCTGGCTGCATGCTGGAGGACGCCGCCCGGGTCCCCGAGGGCAGCCCGGGCAGGGGTCTGTACCTGGTCCGGGGGCGCGATGATGTGCCAGGAACAGCTGATGCCCGGGGGATAATCAGACTCGGGCCAGTTGGGCGTGGTCAGGGTTCCCTGGGCCTTCTCCAGCCGCCCCCCGCAAAATTGGTGCTCTGGGGAGGGGAGAGAGGAGTGGGGGTGGGGGGCGGTGGAGACGCGGGTCAGCTCGAGAAGAGCTCTAGGTTGGGAGCCTGTCCGTGCAGGAAGTTTGGATGTCGGGGTCTCAGGATGAGGGGACGAGAAGAGGAGGAAAGAGGTTAGCAGAGAGGGGGCTTGGAGGAGCGAGGCTCAGGGAAGTTTTGGACCGCGGGGCACCCAGGCGGGCGGTGGAAGGGGGAGGAGGAATTGGCTGGACACGCCCCTACTTGCCCCGCCCCCTGACCCGCGGCCACACCTCACTTCCCCTGGGAGATCCCATCTCCCCCGCCAGACAGAGAAGACCCCTTTGCAGGCTGGAGAGTCCTCATGCTGTGAGGATCCCCTTAAAATGGGGCACACCCCCCTAGGCCCCTTTAGGGAGGCACCTGCCTTAAACATTTTAGGGGAGACTTCTGCCGCCAGGAGCGGGTGATGGGACCGCAATCGGGAGCCCCGGGCTGGGTGTAGGGGGCTCCGGGTCAGGGAACCTGGTCCCCTACCACTGGGGTGCCCCCTCACGCCTGTCTGAGGGAGCCCGATTGCGGACGGGGGCGGGCAGTTACTCACCATCCCAGTAACCCCAGGCCGCCCATTCCACCCGTGGGTCGGTGACCCATTTCCGCCTCGCGCCTGGGGGGGGGGCCTGGAAGAGGGGGTGGGTGGGGAGCGGGAGAGGGGAGAGAAGACGGGGAGGAGGGACTGGAGGGGCAGTTAGTGAGGAAAAAGGGAAAGGGAGATAATGGGCTCCTAGGCTCTTGGGGTGAAAGTTAAGGCTGGGGGCGGGGCCTGCGCCGGGGCGGGGCCAGGAGAGGGGGAAGGCGGAGGTGAGGGAGGTCTCACCAGTGCCTGAGGTGGCCCGCCCGCTGTACCAGAGCAGGAAGCCTCGTCCTCCAGTGCCCTCATCCGCCGTCATCCTCAGGGTCACCTGGTTGCCAGGGGCGACTAAGGGCGCCGGGCGGAAGGTCCCGCAGAAGCGTCCGAGCCGCTGGCCAGAGGTTCCAGACCCGGCAAATACCTCCAGAGCATCATAACGGCAGGCGGGGTGCAGCTCCAGGTCGAAGACTCGGAATGAAAGGGACACAGTCTGGCCTTCGGGGACCTGATTGCAGGGACAGGGCGGGGACCCACAAAGTCAGGCCACACACAGCACAGGCAAAGGGCATCTCCCTTTCCCCAAACATTTCCTACAGGAATTTGGGCCTGAAGAGGAAGGAACGCCATCGGTGCAGAGCAGAGGTCCTGGGCTCTGCATAGGGCTGGTGGCTTGTGCAGGGGCCAACACCTGAGGTGTGTGGGGACATTACAGGGGCCAGGGACGAAGTGGGGGACGGAGAAGCAGGCTTGAAGTGACAGGTTAAGAGTGGTATCGCTGTGGACACTGATGCCATCAGGGTCCAGAGGGGAGGGGGCTTGGACTTCCCAGGGAGAAGGGTGGTGCTGGCTGCACCCAGGCCTCGTGAGTGAAAAGGGGTCGTGAGCAGAGGGGCCTCCTCACCGTTATTGTCCAGATGCACTCCTTATTGGGGGGGTAGAGGTTGGGAAAACCCTCACTTGCCACGTAACCTGACTCCCCAGTCACATCCCCTCCGCACAGGAACACGGGTCTGGAGGACAGAAGAGGGGTCAGCCATGGGTCGGGAGCAGTGGGCCAACCGATAGGGTCATGAGAATGGGGAGGCCAGGGAGGGAAGCCCGGAGCATGAGGGAGAAAGGCCTAAGGGGGGATGGTCTCAGCCAGCCAGGAGAGAATGGGGGTAGGAAACACTATAGCAGAGGATCAGAAAAAAGTGGGGCCAGCAATGTGTCTATCCCTCCAACCCCAGTCCCCGCCCCCACCCCAACAGGAATTCCGGGAATCCTCCTCAGCCCCCCTTCCTCTCTCTCCCCCTTCACCCTGCCAGGCAGTTGGGACAGGAGCCGCCTAACTACTTCCAGATGTAGACACAGCCACGAGGCGGTGCGGGGGAGGGGGTGGAGAGATGAGGGAGAAGCAGCAGAGATGGCCCTCAAACTGAACGGGGAGACTAGGCTCCCTGAGCTCCCAACCTTTGCTCTGCTCTTGTTCCAGATAACTACTTGAGTATCTGACTCCCAAATCTCCCACTCACTGCCCCCACTTCCCCCCACAATCTCTAATTCCTTCCTGGAATCCAGATGTCCAGCTACCAGGGAAGTTCAAGGTCTTGGCGCTCTAAGGTTCCATGGGGGGCCAACGGTCTGGGTGTATGGGGAGACTTAGAGGGCAGAGGACAGAGGCTGAAGGAACGGGGTTTGGCGATCCACAGGAGACAGTGGTCTTGCAGTAGGGGGGGAGAACTTGGGGGCCAGAAAAGGGTAGGGGGCTGCAGGAGTGCTCTAGGATGATTTATTAGCAAAAGCATCTACAAGATCCACAGGCATAACCCACCAGGCTTTTGAAGCTTACTCAAGCTAATTGGAAGGTGCTAAGAGACCTACCTGGTGTAGTTGGGGGTCTGGCCCTGGGCAAAAGGCAGCAGGGCCCAGGCAGTGAGGAGGGGCCCCAAGAGGGAGGCTGTGGCAGCAGGCAGCATGGCTGGGGGGAGAGGCGCTGGGGTCCTCCAGACAGAGGCAGCAGCTGAGTTTAGCAGCGGCAGCCGCAGCAGCAGGGCTAATCAGTGCCAGATGAGGCAGCCGGGCTGTGTGGGCGTGGGGACTGGCCAGTGGGGAGGGCGGCGGGGAAGGCGGGACAGGGAGAGGAGAGCTGGGACAGTGGAGAGTCCAGGGGCCTCTCTAGGTCCAGGACACATAAATATCGACCTAAGTAAGGGGTGGAGCAATGAAGGGCTGAGGGAGCATCAGGGCCTCAGCTATAATCTAGGCATCAAGTAATGTCATCTGGAAGTCCGCTGCGTCCAGTGCCTGCGCATCCTGTGAACACAGCCTCTGGTCCTTGCCGAGCACTGTCCAGCCCACTCACGATCTTCCCCATTGTCGCTTCCTCAGCATCCAGGAGTCCTTTCCTGGACTCCCAATCTCTCACCCCCTTCCTGACCATCACCTTTTCCAGCTTATTTTCCAACTTCAAATTTCCACTGTCTTCTCTCCACCTCTGGGCCAGACTAGGCCAAGGAGAAAGGAGGTATGGGAGCGGGGTAGGGAGGCATGGCATCTGGATAAAGAGGAGGATGAAGCTGAAAGTAGGGGAAAAGGACATGTGAAACCAGACCTGGAAGGTAAACAGGAAGCGGAGAGAAGGGAGATTGATTTCACAGGGATGAAGGGAAAGGGGTGGGAAGCTTTCTGAAGTCCGAAGTGACTTCCTCAGAATGGGAATAAGAGGATCCAAGCGGAGAGCACCAAGGAGCACATGTTGACTGAATTATTCCAGAGGTGGAGTTAGGAATTCCAGTCAAGAAGACCGGGTCAGGTCTTGGGAATGGAAGGAGAAAGCAAGCTGAAGGATTCAGATACTGTCAACTCTGCAGCGCCTGAAAGCTTGAGCTGCTTCTGCTCTGCCTGCCCCGTCCACGCTCCTGCCCTCCCTCGCCCACTGAGTCAGGCATCAGGTCCCCCATCCCCTCCCCCATGGTCTTCCCAGGCCCCAGGGTTCCAAACCGGGGCTCTCTTTAGCCTTTTATTCTATTTGTCCATCAAATCTCTTGTCCATGATAGTCAAGTTGGGGGTCCCTCCTGGGCAGCCCCCTGAACATTTTACAAAATAGCTCCCTGCCCACCCTGGCGTGTCTATCAGTCCTCAGCCTAATGCGTCCCCCTCCCCATGCACACATACAGTGTTCATTGCTACCGCTCCATCTCTCCTTAGCCTTTGGCCCAGGGCCAGACTCTCCCTCCAGGGGTGAGACTAGGAGAGGGGTCAACTCTCAGGGGTTGGGGGGGCTTGGTCAACCCCTCCCGCAGCCCTCTGCAGCATGTCTAGGGCCTCCCAGAAGAAATCCTTCTGTGCAGCCATCAAGGGCATCCAGCCCACAATCTCCTTCATCTTTTCCATGCGGTCCAGCAATGTGGGGCAACTGTGAATCTGGCTGAGGTACTCCTCACAGGCCCAAGCTGTCCCCCCAGGGTCCTGGGGCTCTCCAGACCCGGGGTTGGGCTCGGGGGTCCCCACCACCTTGCTGGCTGGGAGGTCTCGATAGGCGGGATGGTGCTCAATGTCATGGCTGGACAGCATGTAGAGACACTCTCTGGTAGAGCAGAGGGAGCAGGCACACAAAGGGACCTTGGAGGAGAAGGAGCGTGGCTGAGTGGGGCCTTTACGGCGGGGTTCCCACGAAGCCCCAGCTGTTGTGTTCCTCCCCCTCAGATCAACCATGAGCCCGCAAACGAGCTGGCTGGCTGAGCGCCAAGGTTGTGTGAGGTCAGGGACAGCCAGCAGGATTTGCTAAGGGACAGCCAGTAGCCACGGTGTACGGCAGGAAAGGGAGGGGGGTGGTGCTGGAGAAATGGGGTCCCTGGGTCCCTGCAGGAGCCCCAACTACAGTCCTGTGGACTACCTGCCCTCCCTGGTTGCCAGCGCGCCTGACCCTGCTCTGACCTTGACGTGGAGCTTGACGAAGGAGGCGCTCCCCTTGGGCCAGCCAGGGAGGCGACCTCCAGCCCCACAGCCACAGCCCAGCAGCTCCTTCCTGAAGTCCGAGGTCTGGCTCAGCACCAGGGAGTGGTTGAGGCCACACCACAGAGCAATGGGACGTTGCAGATAATGCACCTGAGGACACAGGGCCAGAGTCCGTAAGGCGAGGAACACCAAGGGACTTGGGGCCCAGCTTGGAGAAGGGTGACAAGAAGACTCAGGGAAGAATCTAGGGAAAATAAGAGAGGGGAGAAATGGGACTCAACATACCCCCGCCCCGCCCCGCCCCGCCCCGGAGGTCTGCCCTGCTGAACGCAGATCAGCAGCGATCTCTCCCGCCTAAAAATACAGCCTGACCATCTTTCCAGGTCCATAAAATATATTCCGACAGTATCACTGTCACTATTGACCACTCCCTCCTCTTTGAAACTTCTCGTGCCCATGGCTTCTGGGACGTGGCATTTGAGAGCCTGCCTCCTATCTCAGCGACAACTTTTCCATTCCCCCTGCCTACTATGGCAGCTCCTGTCCAGGTTTTCTCGTCTAGCTCTAATTTTGTCATTTCCAACTTAGAATCTAACTGCCAGTGAGACATTTCCACTTCAGTGTTTTACTGCAGAAAGTCTACATTCATGCCTTTCCTGAGAGCAGCATCCCTTTCAATTCACGTTTGTTGCTAATACCATTTTGCTTCAAGGGACCTACAGCCGGAGCCACGTATGTCCTACACCTCTCTGCTCACATCTAATCAGTTTCCAGGGCTTCTTCATTTTTTTTCAAAGCATCTCCTGTTTCCATTCCTTTCCATTCTTCCTCCCGTGTACTAGCCACAGGCCCTCGTCTCAAGTGCCGTTGTTACTCAACATCCTCCCAGTGGGCTTCTCACTGAAAGCTTCCTGTGCACTCCGGCCAGCTGACCTGCTCTCAATCACCTGTGGGGGTTGCCTTCTCCTGCTCCAGAACCTGCAATGACTCTTTCCCAAATCTATACCTCTCCAAGCTCACACCTACCTCTACCACCACGTATCTACCCATTTATAAAATACCCTCTCTCCTTTAGTCAGGCCAGTCTTTTCACTGTCCCAGGTATGTGCAAGCTTTGTCCCTGTTCCCGTTACACAGGATGCCTTTCCCTATCCCCACCCGAATCCCACCTAACCCACTAGACCCTGCTCGCATCTCGCCTCTTCTACTTAGTCCAGCCCACTCAGGTCTCCCCGCTTCACTCAATTCCTACTGCACTTAGAGCATGCACTGCACAGGACGAACCTCAGTGCCAACCCTGGGTAAGACTCACAACAGTACCACAGGCATTACATACTGGTTGGCTTAACTTCCTAGGCAGCAGAAGTGGATTCTATAGTAATTGGAGAAGTGGAGTGATCCAGGGGTCAGGGAATTGGAGGAAGGGGGTCAGGATGAGAGTTGCTAGGAAACAGTCTCACCTGTGTGGGTTCCCCTCGGTCCATTTTGTCCCCTGTTCCCAGCTGCCCATATCTGTTATTTCCTTGCATAAAGATTCGGCCAAATTCATCCACCAGGCCAAGGTGATTGTAGCCAAGAGCACAGAATAGGACCTAGCGGGTAAGATAGAAAGGGGAGGTAGGCATTCAGTTCCCTCCAGAGGACCTCTGAACTCCAAAGCCTCCCAACCACTAACCTGCTATCCCTGGCTGATCTCTTTTGGCCTTGCCCTCTGTATCACCCCCCTCTCTGGATCCCCTGTGCCTCCCTGATCAATCACTTGGTTCCGGCTCCTATTACAGATCTTCAGAACATTTCAACCCCTACAGCTCCTCCCCTCTGATCTACCCCGTCCTCCAGGATCCTACCTTGGCAGGCAGTGAGAGAGCAAGTGGCATCTGATGGTCCAAGGGGTCAAATGCTTGAAGGGTCCCAAAGAGATCACGATACACCCCTGGGGTATGCACCTCAAAATACACTCCCCCCTGGTCTGGGGGGTCGGGAGCCCTCAGTTCAGCAGCTTTGGGCACCCATTTCCTAGTGATAAGGCCCCACCTAGGATGAAAGCTGCAAGATCCAGGGAGTCTCCCACCCACTGGAAATTACCCAGCTATGATGTCTGGGAATCTAAACATCTTTTACTAGGATGCCCTACGGGTCCACCACAGAGCTGGAAGAAGAATTGCGGGGGGGGTGGGGGATGGTGTCTGTGTCTGGAAGATCTGTCCAGGGCTGGGGTCTGAAGAACAAGGGAGGGGTTCTTACCCGTGATATAGAGAGTACTGCTCTGGTTGGAAGCCATGCAGGCCACACGCAGGTGAGGCAGGCAACAGGACACCTTCCTCAGGACCAGCTGAACTGTGTAGGAACGTGGTTGGTCCAGCTGGGTTTCATTCACTACCAAAAAGTAGATCTTTCCTTCCTCTGCGGGGTGAGGAGAGGCAGACAATTATATGGGGGAGGGGACTCTCCAAGATCCATGTTAACTTCCCAAAAGACCCCCTAAGCCATACAGAATGAAATGTTTACTGCCCTAGAGTGGGGTTGGGAGAAAAAGGGTAGAGATGAAATAAGGGAAGAGTGACCTCAAGTTTCCCAGAGTCCAACTGCTTACCAACAAAAATAAATCAGGGCAGTCCTTCAGTGTGAGAGATGAGAGGAGAAAAACACCTAGTTAGATTCGGCAGAATTCAATCTGAACGTTGGGAATGATGTCTGGGAATTCAGGGCCCTGCCCAGAATTAAGAAGTCCAGAAGATCTTAGGCTTGGGAGTGTGGTCAGGGATAGGAAACACAGAGAAAGTAGGGGGGCCATTTGCGGTATAAAGTGAGGTGCCCGCCATGGAAGTTAGGGAGATTAGAATTTAAATCAGGGCCCTTTACTCATATGAAATATGCAGAATCCTAGACAGGAGTCAGACAAAATCAGAGCTATTTGGTTGGAGACCAGGTGAGGTGGCATGCAGAAGGCGGCTGGAGAGGTCTCCCTCCCCCACCCCCTGCAGCAGGTCCCGAAGAATCTGCAGAGAACAATTTGCAAAGCAGCAATGCTCAAAGCCACACCTGTGAGCAGCAGGAGAGCCCGCTGGGTCTCCTGACCAACCAGCACAATTTGTTTGAAGCTCATGGAGTGGTGGAAGGTCATCTTGAAGACCCGCTGCCCACTAGACTGCAAGTAGACTTCGACACAGTCACAGGCCCGGCTGCCTGTTGCGCCTGCTACTCCCAGCTGCTCCCGAGTGGCCAGTACATAGAGGTATTTACGGTACACTGTGTCACATCTTGGGTCTGAGGCAAACTATAGGAAAAGACAAAGGCGTCTGGGATCTAGGGCTTGGAGTAGGATGAGGTTGGGGTGGGAGATGAGATAATTGGGTACACAACTGGGAAATGAGGACTTTTCTCTGGTTCCTTGTATGGAAAGGCAGCTGTCCTGAGGAGGACACCTCAGGAAGGGTGGGGGCCCTGGGGCCCCGGAGGTGGGGTGGGTTCTCAGCTACCAGGGTTCTGCTACTCACGTCCTTGGCTCCACGACACAGTACAACATAGCGGCAGGCTCGCTTCCACTGGATCTGGCCAAGGGTGGAGGAGACCAGGGCATTTTTGAGGAAGAAGAGGGTCCCAGAATAGTCGAGAATGAAGACGTGGTCCTTGGTGGGCAAGAAGCGGCGGTAGCCATGGGCTAGCAGGGGGGCTACACTCTTGCTGAGACAGCGGCGGCGGCCCCCAAATGCCTGGAAATACAGTCCTTTCGTGTCTGGAGAAGGGAAGGATATGGAAGACTCAAGGGGTTGCAATGACAAAGGGAGATGAATCAGAGCTTGGGCAATCAAGATTTCTCAGATACTCTGCTATTTAGTTCCTCTCTATCCCTAGGACTAGGGAACAGACCCTTCCAAAGGACATATAGAAAGTTTAGAGGATATCCTCAATTATACTCTGCCTGAACGTTAGTTCTCTAGCCCACCTCAGCTCAGATCCATAAACATGCATCTAAGTGAGTACTTCTTTGGTCCAACCTTGCTTGCATCAGAGACATCGAGGGAAATGTAATAAATACATAGAAAAGAAGCAGAGAGGAGTGAAAAGGAATGACTCAGAAAGACCAGTAACCCTCATTCAGGCCTAGCTTTGGATCTCCTGCCTGGATCTCCCTTAATCTCTGATATATGAGATGAAGCAAGTGGATAACGGCTCCCTGAGAAGGGAGGGGGTTTAGAGCATGTTTCTCAACCTGGGGGAGATTATCTCTCTCAGGGGACACTGGATGTCACCCCGGGGGAGGTGCTACTGGCATCTAGTGGGTAGAGCCCAGGGATGCTGCTAAACATCCTGTGATGCACAGGACAATACCCTACTTCAATGAATTATTTGGTCCAAAACCTCAGTTGTGGTAAGGTTGAGAAACCCTGGTTTATAGGAAGGAAAACTCCATTTCTGGGGAGTGGAAGACGTCTCTAGGGTAAGATTTTGGAGCGAGTTTGAATATGGAGGGAGACACGGAAGGGATGCTAGCTAGTTAATGGGAGCTCTGGGTGGGATGTCTATCAGAGGGTGGCTCTAGTACTTTAAGCTTCTAGACTTGAAGTACTCGATGACTTATGTTTGAATCTAACAGTTTCTTCCAGAGAAAGGGGCTCTGGAAGAGCTGGGAACGCTGAGGTCATCAGGCAACTCTATGGAGCAGGAAGGATCCCAGAATAAGGTAGGACAGAGGCAAAGAGAACGGGAGGTTCTGGGAAAGGTGTACAGTTAAGAATGGCAGCTCTCTTCCAGGGCCGGACCCCAGAACCCTGCTCTCGTAGGCGAGGACTGAGCCTGCGACAGATGCGTCTCCACACGCCCTCAGCATCGCAGACTTCGTGGAAGTAGTGGCAGGTCTGGCCTAGGGCGACTACATCTCTGACTGGGAGGAATGAGATGATATGTTCCACCTGGGGGACAGGAGGGAGGAAGTGGGGATCATTGGGGCCCCTCAGTGGTCTGGCCCCCAGTCCTTTATTCTTAATACCTCCTCCCCAAGGACTCACCAGCTCTGGGGGAAACAACTGAACAGAAATAGGGTTCCCTCTCCCCTTCTTCTCTTCTTCAACCTCAAGCTCTGGGCCACATGAAGGGCAGCTCCGCTTTACCTAGAAGGGGGAGCATAGGGGTTCCATGAGGATCGTGCCTCTTTTTCTTCCTTCTCTCAGTCTGTCTTTCATTAATTACTATCTGGGGGGCTCATAGCGCTGACTTTCAGCTCTGTGCTGTCAAATCCTCCCATCTTTCTCTCTAGGTCCATGGATCAGCCTCTCCCTGTCTGCCTTGTTCCTGGGTCCAACTTCTTCAAGTAACCCCTCCCCAGATCTCTTGCTTCTCTCTTCCTGCCCTTCCCTTGCCCTGCCCCCACCCCTCACCCTGAGCCTCTCTTCCCATCTGCACACAGCCCACTGAAATTTTGCAGCTTTCTCTGGCTTCTCCTCACCATCCTGACTGCCCCCTCCCTGCTCCTGCCCTCATTTCTCCAGGCCCCTTGGCACCCGTCCTGGGCCTTGTCCCTGCTGCCTTTCCCACACCATGTCCCCTGCCTGGACTTGGGGGACCTCTGGGGCCCCTCTGCCTCCCAGGCCCCTCCCCATGGAGTCTGGGGCAGACAAACCTCTCTGTGACCTCACTGCCTAGCCACTGTGACCTATTTTCCCCAACCTTGCCTGGGATTTTCTGTCTTAGCTCTTCAGTTCTACCTCAGCTGTAGCCACCCAATGGCTCCTGGGATATGCATTTTACAGGAGAAATAGTGTGAACTACTGGTACATGAGGCCTTTACTTTCAGGGAGTAGTAGGAGGTTTTTCCACTTGAGGTCCTTTTAGTACTAACTCTGTAGAGAAACACTGGTGAATTCTTCATATCTCAGCAGGCCAGGGCCTCCAGAAGATTTGTAGCTCAAGAGTATAAACTCAAAAAACAGAAAGCATAAATTCAGTTTAACAAGTGCGGGGGAAGGTGACCCTGCTGATAACCATCTCTCTCCCAAAAGCATGCACCAGATGAAAGTGGGAACAGTTCAGCCAAACTCTTTATAGTCTCATGAAAAATACATCCAAGAGCAGACTGCTTTCTTGGGACAGTAACTGTCTGAAGGGAAACCCATTATGGTGGAAAGGGCTAATTTACTCTGAAAGTTTAGGGTATCTCCCAGAGTCTAAGTTATTCACTTATTTTTATGTTGGGGGGCGGGGTGACATTTATGAGGAGAAACAGGGGTTGTCTCTGTCCAGATAGGGGCAGAAGATCTGCACCAGTAAATCTAAGGAGCAGCGGGCTCTTCCAGGGGCTCACAGGCAGCCCTGAGCTGTGCAGGATTACAGACTCGTTTGTTTACTGTGCTAACATAACAGACCATCACCCATCCAAACTCCCTTATTCACGGTGACTAGTAAACAGCTGCTTTGGGATACCCAGGACGGAATTTTAATAATTCAATAAATGTTTAGGAATGTCAGCATCTGAGATGTGACTTATGAGTGGTTAGGCAACTATTAACATACTCAGTGGACTACGAAAGGTCTTCATGCATCTAAAAGCATGTTAGATCTCTCAGCAGACCAAAAGTATCATCAGCTTCCTCTCATAACTGGGTCCCCTTTGTACACTTCATTTCACCCCAGGAGGCAAAGAGAGTGAGAAAAGAAAAAGTCCACCGTAAAAGCTGATGTAGTGGGAAGCCTGGGTTCTAGTGCAAGCTGTCAGTACCTTGCTGTTTGCTCCTGCCCACTTTCCTCCACCTGTTTCATTTGTAAAAAGGAGGACTTCTAGATGAGACGGTCCCCTCTAGACTAAATCCCCAGTCTTATCATCACAATTCCTGCACCGGCGCGCTCCTCTGGGTGGGCTGGCAGGCCGGGCGGCAGCTCTCAAGGCTTTCCCGGTCTCCTGGAACCCTCCCTCCAGAAGCTGAGCAGGGTCTCTCCAGGCTCTGGGAAGCCAGCCGCCCGCCAGGCCTCCACAGTCCCTTCGCCTACGACGACCCTCTGCGCACTGGACTCAGGAGTTGCCTAGCACCCCCCCTCCCGGTACATCTTAGGCGCTCAAAACTGACTCGCTTCCTAACACGTCCAGTTCGCGCACACCTCTGCCCTTACAATGCTCCCATCGCACCTGGCGCGCCGAGCTCCCATTCTTTACCTCAGTCTCAAAGTTCTAGCTCACGCCTCCTCCTCAGCGAAGGGACTGCCTTCTCGCCCATGCTATTGGTAGTTAGAGTCGTCCCTCAGAGAAGAGGTAGGGCCAGGTTCCCTCTGGATAATCTAATTGGTTTTCTTGACAGTCACTCTCCTGTATCTGGCTTGCGATTGGTCTTCATTGGAAGAGGACTAGTAGTCCCGGGCTTGCGGTCTCTCGGCCTCTATCACTTCTAGTTGAGCGCGGGCGTCCCCGCCTCCTGGTTGGACCTGATTGGCTTCATCTTCAGCCCTAAGCATTGTGATTGGATGCGATGAGCGGGCTGGAGCGTCGGCAGTTGGCGAGAGCTCCATTCTAGTCCCCCTCCCTTCTCTCGCCTCACTCCAGCGCGGGAGTCTCCACCTCCCCGGCGGGTTCTGATTAGCCACTTCCGACGCGTCTGGGGACCGCGATTGGTCCGCCGGGTCGCTGGGCCCACTTCCTCCCGGTTGAAGCCACTACGGCGGCTCCAAGGAGGGGGAGGGGGAAGAAGGGACGGCCGGTCCCGTCAGTCAGGCAGCGGGAGCCGCCGGGAGCGGATGGCGGCGGCGGTAGCGGCCCCATTCGCCGCCGGGGGTGAAGAGTCGGTGGCCACAACCTCCGTTCCAGGGTCTCCGGGTCTGCCTGGGAGCCGCAGTGCAGAGCGGGCCCTCGAGGAGGCCGTGGCCACCGGGACCCTGAACCTGTCTAACCGGCGCTTGAAGCACTTCCCCCGGGGCGCGGCCCGCAGCTACGACCTGTCAGACATCACCCAAGCTGGTGAGTGCTCCCCGCCCCGAGCCCTGCCGGGACCCTCATTTACATAGTCCCGCCCGTCGCTTGTTTCTCTTGGGGCCCGGGAGTCTGGCCCACCCCTTCACCTGGCCGTCGGGGATCTCGACCCTGCTGACTTGCATAAGCCTGCTGCCACCCCCTCCCCACTTGAAGAACTACCAGACAATGAACGTGTTGCTCGTTTGCACGGCACGCCCAGCGTCCCTGGACGAATGTGAGAGCCCGCACCCTCCGCTTCTCTTTATTTGCATATTGGCGCACCTGTGTAATGGTCCCGCCCCTCACCTGGTTGGCTCATTTGCATGACTTCTTCAACTTCAGTTCTGAACATTCCATAAAGCAGCCCCCACGAGCCCCTCTAATGACTCCTTTCTGTTCCTCCACTTCGTCTGCAACTCTTCCCCCGGTTCCACCGAGATCCGAGCAGACGTGGGCTCCCGCTTCCCATGAATTTGTCCCGAACAACCTGATGTTTCTGCTTACTTTGCTTGTAGTCCCGCCCCCTCAAGTCGCTGGCCCTCTTCGCCCAGCCAGCCTGTCGGAAAGAAGCTAATCTCCCACCTCCCCTAACTCTTTTCTCCCCAGCTCTTCCGCCTATTATTCCTGACCCCCCTTATCTGAGACAACTCCCCCTTCCTGCGTGTGTGAGGTCACTGTGAAGTCTGTGACCTCATAGGGACCCTCGAATTCCCATTGCAGTTTCTGCTATCCCTAGGGAGAGGGACTTTGAGGCAGTTGCTGAAAGGAAGGAAAAGCTCATCTCCCAGCCAGGAGTGCTGGGGACCTGGAGGCGTACTGCCCCCACGGCGCCACCCGTGGATCCCTCTAATCATGTTCCCTCCACTCTGGTGTCTGTTGCTGGTAGGGTCTGGGGGACTCTACTAGAACAGTGAGTGAGTCAGGCCTTAGCTGCTCTGGAGGCAACCTATGACTTTGGGCTGGCAGCTGGGGGGTGCTGCGGATTGGAAGTGGGGAGGAGGACTGCATTCCCGAAGCCCCACCCCGGCCTGGCCCAGGGTAGGATTTGGGGCTGAGTGTCTTCCTGTTGACACTGCCCTGGGACTGCATTTCTCCCTTAGCAGGTGCCTGCTCCCTCGCAAACACTCAAGTGGGCACAGACACTCTCTCTTCTCCCACTGTGCTGGGGAGAACCAGTTTAAACCTCTCCACTTTTCTTGGGTTGCGGGGTAAACTGACTTGCCCATTGTTCAGTGAGTGAGTTCAGGAAACGGGTGAGCCCCAGGAGCCATCCTCTCCGTCTCCTCCAGCTACCTAACCCCCAAGCTCCAGATTGACCTCGGCAGCTGTGTGACATTCGCGCCGTCTGTTCCCTTCCCCTCCCCCTTGCTTGTTTTTTGACAAAGACCAAATGTTATTCTTTACTTCCTTAGGGCTCTGTCTCTGTGAGTGGACTCCTGGGGAAAACTACCAAGAACTCCCTGCTCCTCCCAGCTCTCCCCTCTTTCACCCTCCTCCCCCAGCATTCCCGCTCAGGGTGCAGCCAGTTCTCTTGTGAGTGAGCTTGGTGTGAAGTGGGAAAATCCCAGCTTCCTGAGAACCCCTCTCTGCCCTGTTCACACAAGAATCCTCAGTCCTTTCAGGGCCCAGGTTCTAAGCCCAGTGGGGCCGATCTTGTCCAGAACTCTCTCCTTTGTCCCCTCTCCACCAGCAGGGTGCTTATAGCATGGGGTGGAAAGGGGAAGTGACAGAAACACAGGGTTGCCCATACCCTGCCCTCCACACCTCCTTGCCCTCCAACCCAGACTAAAAGCTTCAGTTCGCTGCTGCTGGAATCATTTTGAACCTTCTCCCCCTGCTTTCCCAGCTCTGTCTGAACCAGTGTTTTTGGTGCATGTTTCCTGTGGCACAGGTCCCTGATATCCCGCAGACTCTGTTCCTGGGGCCAGATAGTAGGATGCCTCCTGAGATGGGGGAGGGGCCACTCTCACAAAGGAGAAGTCAGCTCATTCTCTCACAGACCACATCCTGTGCCTCCTGTGCCCTGCCTCCTGCTGCCTGCGCTCCCTTCTGCACTCCCTTCCGCTCCATGCTTTTGCCCTTGACACCCACTTACCCCATGGGCACTTGTTCTCCTCCCCCTTCATGCACATGCATGCGTGCACACACATGTGGTGGGTGCAGAGAAAGCAGGCAGTGGAGGGTGAGAGAAGGAGGACTGCATGTGATCCTCCCACCCTCTCTGGAACTGTCTTCTCCCGTGACAGGTCTCCTGTCTGTGTGCACCACAGGGCCGGGAGCAGAGAGGGAGAGACAGCGATTTCTGGGGCATCAGGCTCTCATCTGCCCTGGCAAACACAGGGCCCACCAGAGACAGAACCTGACAGATTGTTTCTACTACATTTCCTGTCACAAGACTCATTTCCTTGGGGGATATACCCCAGCTTCTCCTCCCCTCAGCTTTTGCTCGCCCCTCCCTGAGGAGGGCCATCTAAGAAGCTCACACAAGTACTACTACCCAGGACTTCCCCCATCAGGCCCTGGGCCCTTCAGGCTGAGCAAAGGAAACAGAAACCCAGGCTGGTAGAGGTCTAAGTGTGAGTGCCTCCAGACTGCTGGGAACCCCAATTGCCTGACTCCTTGTGTTGGATTAGCAAGCCACCACTTGAGATTAGGGGGCTGTCACAGACTCTACCCTCCTTCCTACGCTCTCCACTCCTCTCTGTGCCCGGGACACAGACAATGGTCCTGATTGCCTGAAGTCTGGGGCAGTAAGAGAGGAGGTAGAGGAGGGCTGGAAGAGGAGGGTGGGAAGGAGCCAGCCCAGGAAGGTGTGCCCAGATGGTAGGGACCAGAGGACTCCAGTTCCCACCTCCCGCTTGGTTGACTTGCCTTTTCTTCCTGGTCTGTTACTTCGTAGGGTCTTGGACCTGGCTTGTGGATCCCAGGGGCTGGTGACAAACCATTGTCCATTGTCAGGAGCCTTAACTCTAGAGCCAGGCTTTAATGACCCTTGGTTTCTCCCCTGAGTTAAAAACAGGCTGAGGTTGGGAGACAGCCCCTGAGGAGGGATGGTCTTTCTCAGTGGTCTCCGCAGAGGTGGTCCATATTCTTGTCTTGAGCCTTCCAGCCCATCACTTGCTATTTTCCTTGGAGTACCAGCCCTCTCCTACCACCTTTGCCTTCCATCTCTCCTGGTATCACAGAGCACCAGGAGGCACAAGAGTTATAGGATCCAGCCACCCTTCCAGGATAGTCTGCCATTTGTGTGTTTGAAGACAGTGGACTCATCCCCACTCCCCCAACTGGGCTTCTCCAGCCCGGTACCCTAAGGCCTTTGCCTCCCCTTTGCCATTCTGGTTATGTTTGGAATGTGCTCCAGTTTGCAGTAGGAACACAACCTTCGGCTCTCTCCAGGAGCCCAGGTTTAGAGTCCTGATTCTTCAGGTCTGCGAGGATGGTAGAGGGCTCGGCAGCTGGCTCTGGAGAAATTCAAGGTCCTCCTGGCCAGGGCTGGGCAACTGCACAGCTCTCCCTTGACACTCGCTTCCCCTAGACCTGTCCCGGAACCGGTTCCCCGAGGTGCCGGAGGCAGCCTGCCAGCTAGTGTCCCTGGAGGGCCTGAGTCTCTACCACAATTGCCTGAGATGCCTGAATCCAGCTTTGGGAAATCTCACAGCCCTCACCTACCTCAACCTCAGGTAGGGAGGCAGGGCCAGGGGAGGGTGTGGCGTGACCTTTAGAGGAGGGCCATGCTCGGACACGTGCCTGGGGAGTGTGACCTGCTGCCTGTCTCCCTTCCACAGCCGAAACCAGCTGTCGTCGCTGCCACCCTACATCTGCCAGCTGCCCCTGCGCGTGCTCATTATCAGCAACAATAAGTTGGGGGCCCTGCCTCCCGACATCAGCACCTTGGGAAGCCTGCGACAGCTTGTGAGGACGGACAGGAGGGCGAGAAGCGGGGCTGTTGGGCCAGGCACCAGGCCCTTTTGGGGGGAAGTTGGGGAAAAGCAGGAGGCGCCCTCGGGGAAAGGCCGGGACTAAGGGAGGTGGCCAGAGACTGAGACAGTTTCTGATGCTCCTGGTCTTGTGGCTCCTCCCCGCTTCTTTCCTCATCCAGGACGTGAGCAGCAATGAGTTGCAGTCCCTCCCCACAGAGCTGTGCAGCCTCCCTTCCCTGCGGGATCTCAATGTGCGGAGGAATCAGCTCAGCGCCCTGCCTGATGGTAAGGAAAACGAAGAGAGGTGGTGGGAGAGGGAGGGAGACAGACAGACTGTAGAGACACTACTCTGGAGAAGTCAGAGAAAAGGGATCTTCACAGAAAAATAATGCCTTATTTGACCAGGTTTTTGCAGTGTATAAAACAGACTATAAATTATTTTATTTGCTCTTGACCAGCAACCCTCTGAGGCTGACAAGGCCCCAGGTCCTTGAGTCACATCTGCAGCGGCCTACCCCCCTTTCTGTGTCTTTCCACACATCTATTTTACAAATGTGGGGAAAGACACAGGAAGGGGGCACTCCGTAGAATCCAAGGTCAGAAGGGGCCTTCAGGGTTACCTCAGTACCACCACTCACCCCACAGGAGCTCTGCGTCAGATTGCCCTGCGCCTGTTCCCCAGAGAGTCTAAATCAGTGGGGCCACAAGCTGGAGCCCAAGCAGCCCCATTTTAATGAGCTTATTGTGGTGCACCCCAACATTTGATAGCCTCTGCTCCAAAGCAGGCACGCCTTCTTTAATTCAGCCAGCATTGTTTTGTGTGTGTGTTTCTGTGTTTTATGTGGGGACCAGGTAGAGTGATGTCACTCAGATCTGGGGCCAACTCTTAAAATGTAATGGCTTAATTAAATCTTAATTTAATGGGAGAAACAAGCAGAGGAAAGTGTTTGAACAGGATACTTAGAGAGCTGCAGGAGCTAGAGGAGGCACAGGCCCTGCTTGGGCAACTTGAGATAGGTTTCGCCCCAGAGTTACAGAGGGAGCTGACCATTAAGGGAGAGTTCTCCCCCCTCTGCATCGTAGAGAGGAAATCCCATGTGCAGAGCATGCGGGTGGGCGGGAGCCGGGTCCAGCACAGGTGTGATTAGAAAAGCAAGCCAGGCTAGGCAGGAAGGACCTGTGCCATGTCAATCTTGGTTTTGAAGAGCAAGAAACAGAGCTCAGGTGGTCATCCAGTTTCTCTGGGCTTCCCCCTACTCCTAAGCTGGCCGTATTTCCTTCGAAGGCAGTAGGGATACAAATAAGCATTTTGATCAGGGCTTTTGCTGGACCATAAAAGAGACCCCAGCAAAATGCCCTGGGGACACAGGAAGGAGCAGTGAATTCCAACCTAGTGTCTTGAAAGATTGACTGGAGGAGGACACACTTGAGCTGAACCTTGAAAGATGTGTGGACAGAACAATGGCATTCTCCCAGTTGAGTAAACAGCATGTGAAAAGGCCTAGAAGCTGATGGGCTGGAGGGTTGTCTGATGTGATATCCTTGACTAGGGAATGGTGATTTTTATTCTGTGTCTCGGGCCACCACTAATCCAACAGTGCCTTTTTGAGAAGTAGGCAGAGGCACCCCTTCCTATGGGCAGGCACAGCTTCGCCCAGGGGCAGGGCAGGTGGGATTGCACACTGCGCCCCTGTGTGGGGCACAGCCCACTCACCCTCAGTAGCTCCAGCTGCAAATCATGGAAAGTTTTTGAGCAAAGTAGTGTCCCAGTTGGTTTGGGGCTTGTGAGAATGAAGGAGCAGTTGGAGTCGGGAGTGGGCAGGGAGGAAAACAGGAGCAAGGACCTGGGACGGGCAGGGGCTGAAGTCAGGCCTAATGGGTGAGGGGAAGCCTGCAGGTGGGTGAGAGCTGAGGGGGAAGAGCGCAGGGAGGCTGTTCCTGGCGGTGCTGTCAGCCAGCCAGGACACAGGTTGTGGGGGACCCACGGGAGACTGGCTGGCCCGAGCAGAGTGCAGAGGAAGTGAGCACAAGGCCACCCCACTTTGGGGATACTTCTGACTCTTCCCCACCCACCCCCAGAGCTGGGGGACCTTCCTCTTGTGCGCCTGGATTTCTCCTGTAACCGCATCTGCCGCATCCCAGTCTCCTTCTGCCGCCTCAGGCACCTGCAGGTCATCCTGTTGGACAGCAACCCCCTGCAGAGTCCGCCTGCCCAGGTGAGGGGTGGGCCTGGGGGAGGGCTATAGGGACGGGGCTGAGATTGGGCAGGAGTGGGGGGGGCCCGTTGGTAGCCAAGCAGGATCTGAGGTGCCCCCTTGCTTCCACCTGACTCCTTTCATGCTCCTCTTTACACTTAGATCTGCCTGAAGGGGAAACTTCACATCTTCAAGTACTTGTCAACAGAGGCTGGGCGGCGTGGGGGTGCTGCACTGGGGGACTTGGCCCCTTCCCGCCCCCCGAGTTTCAGTCCCTGGTAAGTCCTATGTGGGAAGGAAGGAAGCTCCTGGAGCCTTAATGCCCCTTTCTGGCACCAGGGTCGCCATAGTTTCTGGAGGGAGGATAGGGGTTGCTACCCAGTATAGCACTGACCAGGTTTCCCTGGCTGGCCCCAGCCCAGCTGAGGACTTATTTCCTGGACGTCGGTACGATGGTGGGCTGGACTCAGGCTTCCACAGTGTTGACAGTGGCAGCAAGAGGTGGTCTGGAAACGAGGTAAGTGCTTCCTTTCCAAGGGACATTGGTGATCTTGGCCCCGGGGGAGCATCTGAGCCGGGACCCGTTGCCTTGTACCTCTAAATCTCAGAATGACACATGGTGGCTGGAGCTGTCCTCTTCCTTCCTTTGCCCAAGTATTCCGGGGAAGAGCTGGCTCAGCAGCAGATCCCAAGGCCCTGAACCCCATGGGTGGGTCCCCAGTACTACAGAGAGGCTGCCTCCTATGTCTGCATTTCTACATTTACAGTCAACAGATGACTTTTCGGAGTTGTCATTCCGGATCTCCGAGTTGGCCCGGGAGCCTCGGGGACCCCGAGAGCGGAAGGAGGATGGTTCTGGTGAGTAGTGGGGTCAGGGGCCCGGGGCTAAGATGAACGGATAAGCTTGAAGGCCCTCATCTGCTTGCTGACGTGTCCTGGCTTCCCCAGCTGACGGAGACCCCGAGCAGATTGACTTCATTGACAGCCATGTGCCTGGGGAGGACGAAGAGCGAGGTGCTGCCGAGGTGAGGGGCCAGCCCTTGTCCTTATGTCCTTCTGCTGTGAGGAAGGAGGGCCCAGTGCAGGCTTGAGGACCAGGCACTCCCTCAGCCTCTCCCCTATTCTTTCTTCAGGAGCAGCGGCCACCAGAATTAAGCCCTGTGGCAGGGGACGGGGAGAGGGCATCAAGCAGCAGGTACCCAGAGCCACCTGAGCTGGCACCTCCTCCATGTACTCCATCTCCCTGCACACTCTCCTCTTCCCTGAACTTCTCTACCCTTCTCATCCTGCCTTTGCCCCTCAGGCGGGAAGAACTGACTGGGGAGGAGCGGCGGCGCCCGGACACCTTGCAGCTGTGGCAGGAGCGTGAACGGCGGCAGCAGCAGCAGCAGAGTGGAATGTGGGGAGCCCCCAGAAAGGACAGGTGTGGGCACAGGCTACTGCCAGGTGGTGGGCCCTGGAAATGAGTGGAAATGAACCCCCGAGTCACTTGGGGTTGGCAGCCCCCTGCCTGACACTGCTGACCCCATATTTCCTGCAATTTCTAGTTTTCTGAAGCTGGGGGTCAGGGCTGCTGGTGGAGGTGCTGCTGCCTCGTCCGCTCAGGTCACCTACAAGTATGTGTCCCCACAGAATCCACCTCCCTGAGCCCTCTCCCTAAACAGCCTCTCCCTCTAATTCCCTTTCTGTCTTTCCTCAGCGGCACGCCCAAGTCCAGTGCCACCCAACTGGGAGCTTCAGGGGCGCAGGGGCCCCCCGCCCCTGCCCCAGCCCCCACCTCCCAGGAGCCCCTTCCTATATCTGGACCAGGTGGGACAGGGGCTTTGGGAAGAGGATGGGGGCTTGTATAGGTGAGGTGGCCTGAGGGAGGAGTACGACACTGAGGGCTGTCTCTCACCTGCCCCTTTTCCCTGGCTCTGGCCCCCAGCAACAGCGCCTGCTCCCCGGTTACTCGGCTCCATCCAGAGACCAAACAGCTTCCTCTTCCGTTCTTCTCAGAGTGGCTCAGGTGGGTCTCCCCTCCCCACCACTTACCCAGTGCTAACCCAGCACTAACCCCTGGGCTGTGATCACTGCTGCTGGCCTGGGAGTCCTCTGGTCAATTGTCCCTTTGTGTTGAAAATCCCACAAGCACAGAGGCGGGAGATGTGGGCGCCAGGCACTGAGACCCAGCCACAGTCTAGGGTGGCAGTGCAGACAGCCCACACAGCCTCCTTTTCTCTAGGCCCTTCCTCACCAGACTCCGTCTTGAGACCTCGACGATCCCCCCAGCTTCCGGATGAGAAGGAGCTGATGGCTCAGCTGCGCCAGGTAAAAGGTGGAATCTGTGTGGGTGGAGCCTGGGCTCAGCATGGCACCTCCTGGAGTCTCCTAACCTAGCTCAGTACCCTCTTTGTCCACCCTGGTGCTTTGGCTGAGGATGGGAGGGGAGGGCTGGCATTCCCGGCTGATCCTGACCTCTCTCCACATCTTCCACGGCCTCCCAGGTCCTTGAGTCACGGCTGCAGCGGCCTCTGCCGGAGGACCTGGCAGAGGCTCTGGCCAATGGCGTCATCCTCTGTCAGCTGGCCAACCAGCTGAGGCCCCGCTCTGTGCCCTTCATTCATGTGCCCTCACCTGCTGTGGTCAGTTGGGGCACAGGGTGGGAAGTAGGGAATGGGACAAGGGACTCCTGTGCCCCCTGCCTTACTCTCCTTTCCTTTCTTATGCTTCCCTAGCCAAAACTCAGTACCCTCAAGTCTCGGAAGAATGTGGAGAGTTTCTTAGAAGCCTGCCGAAAAATGGGGGTGCCTGAGGTATGGGGGGCTGGTCTCTACTATAAAGAATGGTGGTGTCCTGGGCTCAGCTGAGCCCTTTGCATGGATGGCAGAGTTCCATTCACAGGGGGTGTCTGCTCCCCAGAAGGAAGCCCCTGTCCTGCACGGCTCCCTTGTCTGCATGCCTCCCTTCCCTGCACTTTGCATGTTGGCGTGGCTCTGGCTCTGGCATGTGAGGGCGGGCGGGGAAGAATTGTCATGCTGCTGCTGCTGCTGCTGACGTCTGCCCTTGGTCCTTGTCCATCTGGCCTACTCTCCCTTCCCAGGCTGACCTGTGCTCGCCCTCGGATCTCCTCCAGGGCACTGCCCAGGGGCTGTGGACCACCCTGGAGGCCGTGAAGCGGGTTGGAGGCAGGCCTCCCCCACCCTTCTGGCCCCCCTCTGGCCTGGGCGGCTTCATCCTCTTCTACATGGTCTTCATGCTGCTGCTCTATGTCGTCTACACTCGGCTCCTGGGTTCTTAGAACCTGAAGTCACCCCTCCCACACCACCTTGCCCTGTTTCTATTTATAAGACTCCTGTGCAACCCCCATCCCCACCAGTGGTGCCTTCAGTCCCTACCAAAGACACTAGTGAATGCCCCTCCCCTCACAAACACTGACCTCAGAGGCCCCACTCTGGTGCCCCCTGACCCTGGGCTCCCAGCCTCTGGCTGCCCTCCTGTAGCCCCTCCCCCTCCAGTGCTGATGGTGCCTTGATGCTCTCTCCCACCCAGCCCTGCCCTCTGCTCCCCGAGATGGGGTAGACCTTAACCTTCCTACTTTTATTCTCTCCACCCCCACCTCCCACCCCTGCTATAGGGGGCTAAATTATCTATATTTTGTAGAGAGAACTCTATATTTGTAGGGGATGCAGGGCCCAGGCTGGGTCCCCGTCTCTTGTATAAAGTGTACAGACCGTGGCTGCCTGTGTGTGTGTGTGTTTGCGTCTGCTCCTGCTGTGGCCAGGCCCAGTCCTTGCAGTGCCCATTGGGTTCTATGTGCCAGCCTGCCTACTCCAGCATTTCCCTCTGGAAATGACAGGTCTCTCCTTCCCCCTGAGCCGTGGGCCCCTGTGTCATCTCCCTTCTGTTATCTGCTGGCAGCTTCCTTGCATCACATTTGTCCCCAAGCTGTGTCCCAGTGCCCCTGACCTTCGCCTTCTACATTTTGAAGGGCCATCCTGTCAGCCCCCTTTGACCAGGCTCCTTTAGGGTGTCTCCCCCCTGCCCTCTGTGAAGGGCAGGGAATCCCAGAGGAGAAGGTGTAAAGGGGGACTTAACCTGGGCCCCTCCCCCCCAGGAGTCCCTGTGCCAGCCCCATCACATCCTGGAAGAGGAGGGGGCCCCGGGAAGGGGCCTCCCCTACATCGCTGCTGTCGTCCACGCACTGCTGGAACAGTCTTAGGGGTTGTTAGGGGCGCAGGGCCCCGACCCGCCTGGGACCCAGGAACAGAGAAGACAGCTGCTCCTGGGCTCTGCTCTTTAGCAAGGACTGGTGAGGGCGGCCTCGGGCCTGGCCCTCTTCCTCAGGCCCCGCTTGGCCCGAGGGCTTGGAAGCAATGCTGCCCAGCAAGGCACCTGGCTGCCTCTGGGTGTGGTTGAGGGTCTGGGATGGAAGACGGGCGCCAGATGTTGTGTCAAGTGCAATAAAGAAGCCGGAAGTTCTCTAAGTTGCGGCTCAGGTGTGTGTGTGCGTGTGTGTCTGCGAACGAAAGCCGTGCCATGCGTTGCGGGGAAGGGGTCGCCTCAACATCCTTGTCCAGGTTCTGCAGTGACTTGCTCCGCGCCACCACCCTTTCACACCGGGCTGAAGGCGGCCCGGGGCCCTGACCCCGCCGCCAGGGGGCGCTCGCGGGAGCGCCGGCGGGAGCGCGCACCACGTGGCCCGGAAACGCGCTGGGCGCCGGCGTCGAGGCGAGGCCCTGTGAGGTGGGCGGGTGACCTGGGCTCCCAGATCCCCGCTAGGTAGTGCTGGCCGCTGAGGGAGGTTGGGACGGCCTGGGAGCCCGCGAGGGGCGAGGCGGGCAGGGCAGGAGGCCCGGGCAGCACAGGGTACCCCACAGAGGTGCTGCTCTACCCTGCCCTCCTCTCGGCGGCGGCATGTTGCCCTGGCCTTCGCGGCGGTGGGGCGCCGGCGAGGAGCAGGCGCCGGAGGAACAGGGCCCCTCTGTGGGCAGTGGCCCCAGCCAGGCCTGGAACTCTGGAGAGGAAGCCCTGGGGGAGCCAGGAACACCCCCGCAGGACAGGTGAGGGGCACTTGGGGGGAAATTCGACGTGGGGGGGGGTCCCACAGTGAGGAAGTCTCAAAGGACCGTACCAAAGAATGGGTATGTTTAGCTTCCCTGCACCAGGGGCCCTCGGCCCTGCCTTGGAAGTATTCAGACTTGGAGGGGGTTGGTGAGTGGGGGAGGCTATGACGGGTGCACCTCTTTACCTACCCTGCCCCCCAGCCCTCAGCCCAGGTCCCCAAGGCCTTCCTGGACCCGGAGAGAGCAGCTGCTGGCCCGGGCCCCCTCAGGCCGGGCTGCTGAGCAGTCTCCAGGAACCCCAGGTAGGTACCAGGCCTTGCCACCTCTACCCCCAATAGCCTTTCACCGACTCCTGAGCCTCTTTTAATCTCTTCAAGTCCCCCCCCAGATCCCCTTTCCCCTCAGATGGCCTGGGAGGTGGCCCCCTCAAGGATGACCCTGCTGGCACCGTGGGACCCCAACTATGAGGCTAAAGCAGGATCTCAGCCGGTGTGGGTGAGTAGGGGTGCCTGTGGCTCTGGCCTGGGGGTGGGGCAGGGCTACCCGGGGAGGAGGCTGAAGCTCCCGTGATCTTTCCCCACCCTGCACAGCGGCCCAGCTGTGGGTCTGGCGCCTCCTTCTCAGGCCGGACCTTGTATCATCCCTCCTGGCCCCTGTACGAGGCAGCCTCAGGCAGGGGCTGCAGGCCCCTGGCCCCCACAACAGGACATCAGAATGGTGAGCAGGCCCCCAGGGATGCAGGTAATTTCCCTTGCTCCCCTCAGGCTCGGGACTGACGGTTGTGTGAGCGCAGGGAACTGGTTCAGAGCTTCCTGGGATGGGAACCCCCAGTCTGTTACCTTGCAGCTTCTCTTCCCCAGGGTTCCCGGTGATGTGCTGTGAAGATATCTTTCTTTCAGATCCTCTGCTGCCCCGTGGGCAGCGTGTTCCCCTGTACCTGTCTGAGGCCCCTCAGCAGGTGAGCACTCTTTCTTCCCTGGCCTCCCCCCAGCCTTCATGCAGGCCTGGAAGGAGACACTTCCTCCTCTTCTCTCCTCAGGTAATGGGCTCTCTGAAGCTGCTGCTCCCACCCCCTATCATGTCTCCCTGGGTCCACCCACCCCAGTCCCCACGCTGCTCCACTGTCTGGCTCAGTGGGCCTGAGCTGATCGCCCTCACTGGCCTCTTGCAGATGAGCCAGGGGGAGCCAAGGTCCAGCTCCTCGGGCTCCTCAGGGGCTCCCCCGCCCCCTACTGGTCCCCCAGATGATCAGCCAGGCCCCAGTGGTTGCCCTAGCTGTTCTCACTGCACTGACCCATCTCTCCCACAGACCCCAGACACCCATCAGCCATAGCTCCTCTGGGGATTCCGTGGGCCCCCTACTCTTCTAGGCAGGTTTCTATTAATAAAAGTGTTGGTTTGCAAACAGGCTCCTTGTGGCAGGTAGCAGAGTGGGGCATGGAGGGGTCTCTTTCTCCGTCATGGTTTTGGCTGCCCTCCCCTCAAATTCTTGTTACTCATTGGTCAAGCCACCTTTAATGAGGGGGAATCCACAGTACAGTCCCCCAGACTGAGTACATAAGAAGCAAGGACTCCATCCGCTTTGCCAGGCCCGCCAGAAGGGAGGATTGTGTGAGCATGTAGCTGGCATTGGGAGAGGCAAATTAGGGAGTAAGGAGATAGCACATGACTTTTGGGGGGCACTAAAAAGCGAGATACCTGGTACTTTCATCCTTCTTGTGCTGGGGCCCCAGAAGTTCAGCTCTGGGACTGGAGGTTAGTTCTTTGCCTTGGAGGAGACACTCAGCGGCACTGCAGGTGTGTGTGTGGTGGGGGGAGGGGCAGGTCCATGTGGGAGTTCTCATAGGAGGCAGGGTGAAGGGCCAGGGCTGACCCCAGACTGTGGACTAATGCCGCAGGAACTGTGTGGGGAAACAGAGAGGGTCAGGGCTTTGGCTGAGAAAGCCCAGAAGTTCATAGGGTTTTCCTTGTTGGTAGGGGTTCTAGAATTTTCTCTTAAAAGAATCCAACTTCTTGGGGAACCTCCTCCTGAAGATTTACTAGGCACCCCAGCTGGAATGGACAGAGTGGGCAGCAGGCTGTAAGGGGCAGCTCAAGGCCTCTGTGGTCACACGTCCTAGGGGGTATCTGGGCCTTAGAGCCCCTGAGTCCTGGAAACAGGTGGGAAGACATTTATAACTTTGTCCTATTTTCTCTTCCTCGCCTCTGGTCCATCCTGTCAGCTAGACCCGGCGGGCTCTCTCTCCCTTGCCTCCCTGTCATTCTGGAACTGGATTCTGGCATAGCTGTGCAGGCAGTGTGTGCTGACCCCGGGGGCACTGCCTTGCGCCTCCAGAGGAGGGACCAGGTCCAGGTCCACATAGTTGAGGTGGCTGTCGGGGGGGTCCGGTATGGCAGTTCCCCTTCCTACATAGTCTGGGGCTGGGTACTCGATGTACACGTATTCCCCCGCTAGCTCAGATGGTGACTGCAAGCAGGGCTGAGCCCCTGCGGCACCCCAGCTGTCCCCAATGCCGCGATAGGGGCCTTGGAGCCAGTGTCCAGGATACCCAGGCTTGTAGGAAAGGGGCAGGGAACTCAAGGAAAAGGACCCTGGCGGAACGTGGCTCATGGGCATGTATTCAGTGCCCTCCCAATCTTGGGCAGTGGTGTTGGCAGCAGCCGGAATGCCAGGGGCTGCCATCACCATGTAGCCACCCGCTTCCTCGCCCTGCATGGACTGGTAATCACTCCCAGCTCCCACAGGTATGTGGCCCCCACCCTGCTCCAACCCCTCAGGGTATGAGGCTGCCGCCCCCAGTGATGCCAGGCTCTCTAGGGTTGCAGGCTCATTCCTCTTACCCAGGCACCCCCAATGGCTCAGGCCGCTTGATGGGGCCTCAGAGACTGGGGTCTCATGAGGTTGGGGGACAGATGACGGCCTAGGGGCACTTGTCAGAGGATCCCTTGGCAGGGGTTCAGCCCTGCCACCCACACCACCGTCCCCGAGTCGCTTCATAGCAGCCAGAACAGTCTCATGAATGCTTTGGGCCACCACAGCATCGGGCGCCTGTAGCCACAGCTCCCCGGGACCCGTGGGCGCCGAACGACCAAGCTCCAGAAAGAAGAAGGAGTCTGCGTGGCCACAGCGGCGCACGCTGAGCAGGGACAGGCGCAGGGCTGGCGGTGGTGATGCCTGGGTGTCCCTGGAACCTCTGCCCCTGGGCTCCCGCAGCAGGCTCAGTACCCCTGAACCCAGACACAGTCGGTAGCCACCGCTTCCTAGACCTCGTGTCCGCCCCAGCCCCTTGGGCCGCAGCGTCACAGGCCAGACGTCTTGAAACGGAGGGAGGATCCAGGTCCCGGGGTCCTCGTGGGAACTGGGATCTGGAGGGACAATGGGATGGTCACAGAGGGCTCCTGAGCTGGGTGGTCAGAATCACTGTGCCCCGAGAACTGAAAAAGTGTATAAACGCTTAATGTTGGAGCATGATTTCGGTAACTTGGGGAGGGATTGGCTATGGCTAGACCAGATCCACGACCTTCCAACCCCGGCCCCCAGCCCCTCTCTGCCCCGGGCTCTGGCCTCACCGGCGGCGGCGCGCGCCTCCAGCAGGGCGCTGTACCACGCCTGTTGCTCCGTCTCACTGGCCGCCGCCACGCCCAGGCTGCAGTCGCGCGTGTAAAGGACAATCAGGTGGCGCTGGCGCGCGTCCATGCGCTTGCTGATGGTGCACGCGCCCCCCAGGCTCATGGTAAGCTTGGGGGGTGCTCGGCCGGCGCGGAACTTCTTCTCGCTCTGGTAACACTCGAGGCGCGGCGGGTCAGCGCGGAGCACGAAGAAGCGGCGGCGCTGGGACTTCTGCTTCCGCAGGTGGCCGCAGAGCCGCACGTCAGCCGGCCAGGCCCAGGCAGGCGGCGGACCCAGGGGCACGTCGGTCAATTCGCACTCCGGGGTTGCCGTGGGGCCGCCGTCTCTGGGGTTCATTCCTGACCACAGGCTATAAAATGGCTGGAGGAGGGGCCGAGACGGCTGGGGAAAGGCCAGAAGAAGTGGGGTAGAGGTGGCTGACATCTGTCTTGATACCCAGCGTCTCTCCCCTGCTCCGGACTTGAAGTTTAGAGCGGGGAGTCTGCAGTGGCCCCTCGCTGCGCGCAGCGTGTGCCCAGTGACTGCCCGATGGCCTGTGACACCCGGGTCTCCAAAGGCCTCGGAGACTGGACCCTGGCGGTTCCCCGTGCCTCCTCTTCCCTCCTTCCCTCCCTCCTCCGACCGCTCCGGAGTCCCCACCCCCGCGGGGTTAACCCTCGCGCGACCCGGGCGCTGGACGCCTGGCAATGGAAGCGGAGTCTGAGTTGGGAAGTCTAGGAGAGACGGCTTCCACCCCGCCCCCTTGTACTGGGCTTTGGCAGGAGCGGGACGTGTGGGGGCGTCTCCACTGACTTGAGCTGACTGCTGGGGAAAGCGACCATGGGAGGCGCAAGTGAATGGAACTGTGTCTGCCTTGATAGCGCTGGCAGCGGCATCCGCAGTCCTGGAGATCAGGGGCGGCTAAGTCCGGCCATCCTTAGGGCAACACCTCCTTTCAGTT
Organism: Rhinolophus ferrumequinum; assembly: GCF_004115265.2. NCBI lineage: Eukaryota > Metazoa > Chordata > Mammalia > Chiroptera > Rhinolophidae > Rhinolophus > Rhinolophus ferrumequinum. The sequence continues at coordinate 90,882,324 of NC_046290.1, read as the reverse complement.
CCCGCCATTCGCCACTCGGGCTCTCGCCTTCCAGCACTTGTCTCACCGCTTCCTACCCAGGACTGGGTTTGCTCTCTTCCTTCCCAAATAATCCCAGGAGCCGACCGCTGAACATTGGGGTTTTTCTGATTTCCCAGGAGCTGAAAGTTTAGTTTCTCTGTGGGTCTGTGGGTTTGGGGTGATAAGGTGTCTTGGGATAAATAAACTTCTGGATTGGTCCCTGTGCACGGCCCATGCCCACCAGAATCCCAGTCAAGTGGCCACTGGAGGAGATCCTGTGGAGGAAGAGGCCATTCCTTAGGGGGCATTTTCCTCATGCTGCCCCTTTGCCTTCAGCGCCTTCTCACCACCACAGTCCAAAAATGCCACCATGGGCCAGCTGATGGCTCTGATCACAGAAGTGCAGACTCTCTGGTGGAGGTACCCCCTTTGCCCCTTGCTTCCTCAGAGGTTTGAGATAGGGTTGGAATTCAGACATTTTTACACCCCACTTCTGATCCTTTCACAAACCAACTCACTTGGGGGGAGATGGCGCTGGTCAGTCAGTGCACACTCTGCAAGACAAACCAGCGGTTGATACAGATGGGGGGCTTTAGAGGACCTCATGATATCTCTTGTGGCAAGTAAAATACCTAAAGGGGGGAGCTGAGGGTGGGGAAGGGAAAGAGGGCAACATGTGGCCTCTAGTATTAAAGATGGTATAGGAGGACAGTCAGGTACAGAAGGAGATATGACAATAGTACTGAAGCAAAGGAACCTTTTTCTGACCAGTCCAAGGGCCAGGACAGCCTGAGCAGGGAGACAGAGCTTCTCCACTTCCCAGGCCTGGAAGGAAGGGGCTGGAGTACTAGAGGAGCCAGTGGTGCAGTGTGCATGGAGGTTAGGATCCTTGAACACCTTTTCAAGGGTGATGCTGAGAGAGGGATGCCCTGTCTTGATTCCTAGCGTCTCTGCCCTTGTCCCGACTTGAAATTTAGGGCAAGGGGTCTGTAGTGGCCCCTCGCGGTCCTTTTCCTTGAGCCAACCAGTATCCTGAGAATGGGCATCCAGATAGCCGGCAGGTGATGCCCAGGGCCTACTCCAGGTGTCCCCCCTCCCTGTCAGCTAACGCCCCACCAAGGTGCAGGAGAGGGGTTGGCAGCTCAGAAGGCACACTGGGGCCATTGGCAGCTGCCACAATTGATGGGTGTTGGCCAGGGAGGGGCAGGTATGTGATGGATCATTAAGTGGCAACCAAAACATTATGTGCAAGGCCATAGTCCCCAGTGTAGCCTTGATATATGCACCATGTGCCAAGTGGCAGGGACACAAAAGCTGTCTGCAGGCCCCTCCCCTTCCTAGTCTGGGTGCTGCCTCAAAGAGCGTGGCACCTACAGGGCTCATGCACCTGCTCTGCTCCTGGCCTGGAGCCTTATTCCCCAGGCTTGATTTGAAACTACCCACAGGAGGGTCTCTTCACACCTACTCCTTCCCATCAACCAGACCACCTTGCAGCACCCTAGTCCCGTGAATTCACAGCTGCTGTCATAGAGAGCAGCTCCAGACCACTTCGTGTCATCAAACCCCTAAGTGCTGGGTAAAGATAAAGTAGGAAGCAGCAGGGATCGGAGGGCCTGAGTTCGGGGCAAGCAGCAGTGGTAGATGGGTTGGTAATCAACGCCAGGTGATTTAGCTTGCTGGGTACCAGGAAAAGCCTGGAACCAAACAATTGGCCTAATCAGTTGCTCTAGCAACTACACTGCCCTTGGCCTCACCCAGACAAGATTTATTCTAGCCTGTTGCCCTGGTAACTTGAGTTGCTCCCCAGAGAGAGGAAGTGGCAGAACCTCAGCTCTGCTAGGTGAGAATACTTACCCCAAGCAGAGGGGTCCACCTATGCATTCCCCTGCCAGGTGCAGGGCAGGTGTGGGATGGTGGGATGTGATCGCCACATTCTAAGTCCCTGTGGAATTATCTTGTTACCCAGGCGAGGAACCTAGAGGGAGGAGGCTGGGGTACCAAGGCCGCTGGGCTGTTCCTGTGTGCCCCTCCCTCCCCCATCCTGAGTTCTCACTCCTTTGTGGAGGGAGGGGGATACAGGAACTGCGACATACATTGAGCCCCTTCCTTCCTTTAGCCCTCCCCCACCATGGCTCCACGGCTCCAACGTAGACAGAATGGAGCTCTTCACAGAGATCCTGGGGACGGCTCCTGCTTCCTCACCCACAGGGGCAGTTGCAGGTCACCTGCTGAAGGCTGGGACCCAGCCAGAGGACAGTTGTCTGAAAAGTATGGTCACAACAGTGCTGTGTGTGGGAGAATGGGGAGACATGAGGTCTTGGTGAGAAACCTGGTGGGAGCCTGGGTGAATCCCTCCAGCTTCATGTCTATGTAGTGTTTGTGTAGTGGGGTTCAGATTTGCAACTACCAGGCAGGGCTGTGCAGGGATGTCTCAGGGTGTGAGGCAGGAAGAACACAGCCCAGTCATTTAGATCTTTTTTATCAGGCCAGGGATTTTTCCATTCTCTGCCACCTCGCCTGGACAGGAGGCCCGATGGAGGCTGTTTGAGGCCGAGAGGCAGCTGCAGTTCAAATCTTGGCCTGTGCCCAGGGAACTCTTGACTTTTCTGTCCTGGGGTCTGAGGCTGACCCAGTAAAACTTCTCCGACTGGTCATCCAGCTCTGGCCAGTGAGCTGGCTGGAGTCCATGTCGGACAGAGTGACTGGGAAGCAAGGAGGGAGGCCCTGGGCCCAGCACCAAGCAGTAAGGACATCCTGGGAAACAGCAGGAGTGCCTGAAACATGCAGTGAGAGGCACTGCAGCTCCTGGTCCTTTAAATCGCACTTCCAAACCTCAGTTTTCTTGGTTTGGAAAGGAGGAGTGGGGGGAGCAGGGGGTAGGGGTGGGGGAATAAGAAAAGGCTCCTCCCCCTACTATACCACAACAGATATCAGCTCCATGCCACCTTCCCCGGCTCTAAGCGGAGAGAAGGCCAGACAGGGAGAAGGCCAGAGATAATCAAGGATGGCAGAGAGAAATACTGGGAAAAGGGAATAGACAGAACATAATAAATCCAGGGGAAAAAGGGATGTTGGTTTACCCTGGGAGATCCCACCAGGAGATGGAAGGAGGGTGGAGGCTTGGAGAATGGGAACACAGACACAAGACAGGATGGGTGGAAATGTGGGGAGCCCATGCCTGGCTGGGCAAATAGCAGCAGCTGGATGTATTTCCAGAAAAATCCTCAAATAAAGTGATAACTCAATCCCCGCCTCTCCTTGCTGTTACGCTGTTAAAGGTCATTGGGTGGAAAGACCCACAGAAACCCCAAGAATGAGCAGCTAAAGGGCCAGGAATTCCTGGGCAACATGGAAAAGGGAGGAACCTCCTCTGACACCAAGGCTGAGTCCTGGGCCTCTCCTCAGCCAGGTGAGGTGTTTAACCCAAGCCAGCGGTCTTGTCACCACACAAACAGCCCAGACACCAAGGCTGTTGACACAACATCCTCAGGTGGAAACAGTGTAAGAGCGGTCTACCCCCACCTTCCAGCTGGTGCCTCCTCTTTTGCCCACCCCCAGGAGGAATCACCCCCTTACCACCATCACCGACTCCGTCCTGGCAGAGGCAGCCCCTGTCCTGCCGTGTCCCACCCCCCCACTAACACGGGACTCCAATTCAGACAGGGGCTGGCTCTGGGACCAAGAGCTCTGGCGTTGGTCCTGTCCCCCAGGCAGTCACGTTGACTGACACAAGGTCCCTCAAGCTGGCCCAAAGCAAGACCACGAGAGCCATTTTCTTTTTCTTTCAAATACAGTTCTTTTTCCAACATTGCCTGCAGCAGCTTTGGTGCAGAGATTTGGGGGCCAGGGAGGCATGTGGAAAAAAGCAACAAAAATAGTCAATTGCACAAAGCCTTTCCCTGGAAAAGCCCCGGCTCTGGGGTGGTCAGGACATGTAGCTGCCCTCCCCCCACCCCCTGGAGCTCCGGCTTTGCTGGTCGAGGCACGGATGGGGATTCAGCCCATTCCCCATGTAAAAGAGCTGTCTGGGAGAGGGAGAATGGCTGAGTGTGTGTGTGTGTGTATGTGTGTGCGTATATCTCTATGTGTGTGTGTATACATACACATATATATATATAATAGGCTATATTAGAAAATTCTCTCTATGTATAAATATAAAACACTGGTATCCAAACATGACACCACAGCTAACTAAAGTGCTTGACAGGAGTTGGGCATGTCTAAGTATGTAGGTAAAACTAGTCATCCTGAGTGCCCAGGATGAGGGTGGGAGCTGGGGAAGCAAAAACATGGAGAAAGGGCGCTCTGGCCCCCCAGGGCTTTCTCAGCCTGTCTGATGACTGTCTCACGCCAACACTGGGCCTCGTGCCCACCTTTAGCCGGCTCTTCCCACTGAGCTTCTGTCTGGGAGAAACAGCGTTTAAAAGCTGGGCATGGGGAAAGAGTGGTTCCCACAGGGGAACGTGGCCAGTCTGTGCCTACAGCCTCCTCCACCCGCGGGGCTGGGAATGAAAGGAGAGCTGCATATGCTGAAGGCAGGACAGGAGGAGGATCACTGTCCTCATAATGAATAACTGCAGAAATAAAACACCATCGCTCCTCAGGCCAGGCTCTGCCTTCTCTCCTTCTGCGCCTCCTGCCCTTTCATCTGCAAGCCCCAAGCAAAGCATTAGCACCTCCGCATCTCCAAAACCCCTACCCTGCAAAACAAGGCCCGTTCTGGTCTCAGACCCACAGAAATGCTACAGGCTTGTGGTCACCAGAACTCCAGGCAGTAGAGGGGCCCCAGAGAGCAGGGAAGAGGGCCCCCAGGACACAGTGCTACAAGAATGGGTTGGTGGTCGGAGGTTTGGAGGCAAATGGGCTTGATGAGGATCCAGTCTGGAAAGAAACAACCACCACAAATTGTTAGATGAGGGGAGAAAATCTGGAGGCCACAGAAGAAATGCAGTTCAGGATTCCTTCCTCCCTCTGTATTACTGTGCTGAGGGGAGTGGGAACACGGGGAGCTAAGAAGCGAATGGAGGGGGCCAGGGGTGTGGGAGATGACAGGGCCAGAAGGATGGACGCCATCAACTAACCACCCCACTAATCCCTGGCTTGGACGAGGCAGAATTTCATGAGGAAGGGGCCTGAGTTCCAGCCCCCCTCACCCTCTTCTCCTGCAAGGATTCTGTCCCTGGGCCCCGGAGGGAGAGGCCACGCCCCACACCATGCTGCGCCTGGGCACTCACCATGAAGGGGTTGGTGGAGATGCCCGCTGGCTGGCTCAGTGGCCTCTGTCCCAGCTTGGCTGATCCTAAGTCGCTGAAGGAAGAGCCTGGGGAGCAAGAGCAGAAACTCAGCAGATGGGAGCCCTGCCCTCATGCTGGTGCTGACCGACTCCGACCGCCTCCCTGCAGGGCAGGCACAGCCACATCCCAGGTGGGCAGTGACAGGGGCCCTTCCGAGAGACACGAATAGAGGTATGGAGCAGTCACAGGACGCAGGCAGGTCTGATGCTCCCGACTCCTCCCCAGTGGTCCGAGATGAATAGCTCCCGTCTGCCTGCCTCCCTAATATTCCGGTGGGTGTGCACACACAGTCCCTCAGGGTGGGGAGGAAGGCATGGTCTGAATCCCTTACCGTTCTGCTGCTGGGTTATCGAGGGCTGTGAGGAGAACAGCGGTGGCGGGAAGGTGCTGGCAAAGGCCCCAGTGGGAGGCACTGGCTGGGGGAAGCCAGGCCCAGCACTGCTCATCCCAAAGCTGGGCCCTGTAGAGTGAGGGACATGAGGCTCAGGTGAAGTTCTGGAAGGGTGGCTGGAGAACAGTTCTTCCGAAATCCCTCCGAGATTGGGAAATGGGATTGTTTCCCTAACCAGAGGTACCCAGTGGAAATACCCTGCAGGAGCCATGGAACTCTTCAGCTTCCATGCAATTCACCAAACCTGCCCCCTTTTTGCTCGCATGACTTCTGGCAAGGAGAGCACAGTGGTTATGAGCGTGGGCATGGCACGGAATTGGGGGCAGCTTTTGGCTACCTATTCAACTGCATAAACTAAAGCTAATTGTTAGCCCTTTCTGTGCCTCAGTTCTCTCATCTCTAAAATGGGGCAGTGCCTACCTCCTAAGGCCTGCTGTGAAAATTAAATAACGCATGTAAAGCACTCCACACTGGGCCTGCCACATGGGTACCTCTGGTAGCTATTATTCTTCTCTCATCATGGCCTCAAGGTTTTTGAGAACAAAACAAAGGGGGAGCATGAGTTTGAAGAGAGAAAAGCAGAGGTTGAGGAGCAGGGTGAGAGGAGACCACAGGACTCTGCCTGATGAGGGCAGGGAATAAGGTCATGATTTCAGGGGCTCACCTTGGGATACAGAAAGGAGAGAGGCTGGGCTCCTAAAGGACACTGAGGGTTGGGGAAGGAGACTCATGGCCACTATCGGTCAACACTAAAACAAGCTTCAGAATTGCTGCGGGTTAAGTAGCATTCTGTTTTTTCTAATTCTGAAGTTCTGAGTCTGTGACTTGGTTGCTTTTACTTTTTTGCCCACTAGGTGGCCTGGAAATTAAAATCGGTCCTCTCTCGGCTGGTGAAGGGGGCCAGGGGGACTTGTTTGGGAGGAACACAAGTGCCAGCTGAGGCCGCCTGCCGCTCCTTCGGACAGTGTGAGAAGAGGGGTGTAAGGCGAGAGGTGCTGGGGAATTTGCGCCCTGCAGAGAAAGGGCCACCGGACAGTCTGGGAGGCTTACCTGTGGCCAAACCATTGGGCTGGAATGGGTTGGTGGAAGGCAGCTGGGGGTGAGCAGCAGGTGCTGTGAAAGGGTTGGTGAAGGCTGCTCAGGGTGGAATGGGGTAGACGTGAGAAAGAGAGATGGTTATTTGTTTCCTCATCTGCTTAATATTGTGATAACTGAGCATTCCTCCAAATCTTCCCTCCACTCCCCTCCCTGCCCAGTGTCCTCGATTTCCTTTTGGCCTTGGAGCCCCTCCCTGGGCTCCACAGTCAAGACTCACCTCCAAAGGCAAGCCCTGTGCTGCCACCTCCACCAGGTGTGGCTGACTGGAGTGTGGGGATCTGGCTGGTCATCCCAAAGACGCTGCAATATGGGGGGAGAAGTTGGCATGCACATCTTCCAGGAGCAAGGAGATAAGCGGGGCAAGGGGCTGGGAGATGCAAAGCCAGTCCTGCCAGACATGAGGAGCTGGGTATGCTGGGAAAAGCAAGGCCAGGTTTCTCGGCCAGCTCTCCTGGCCTAAGGCAAACCCCCAAGTCTGGGCCTACCTGCTAGGGATAACTCCAGCTGACGCCCCAGGTCCCAGCAGGCCACCCATGTCTGCGAGGCTGCTTGGCTGACTGGCCGGTGTAAGAGGAGAGGCACCAAATGGCGTCACCTGGCTGCTCCCTGGGCAGTCATAGGAAATAAAACAGGGCGTGCTAGGCTGAGACAAGACGGAAGGGGCAGGAAGAGACAGAGGGGTGCAGTGGAAGAGTGGAGTGGTGGTGTGAGAGCCACCAGCTGGGGTTTCTGAGCCAGTCCACTCTTCCCGTGGGTCACCCAGTTCTGGAGGGCTTGTTTCCCGCCAAGAATTCCAGGCAACGTGATACTCAGCTTTTTTGTCTCCCTAGCGCTCAAAGCCATCACCACTGAGAGAAAAGCAGTTCTTCCTCATGTCAGGTCATCGTCCCTCCTGCTCTAGTCTGACTTACACTTCCCTTTTCCCTCAAGAGATGGAAAAGTCTGTCATTTCTTCAAAGCAGCATTTCCATTTATAGATAAATCACCTAAAGGGGCAGGTAGAGAGGGTCGGGGAGGAGCTGTGAAGGGCAGAAAGGTCCAAGAGCACTTGGGAGATTCTCATGGAATGTGGAGGCGAGGACAGCACCCTTCCCTCTCCCACGGGAACTGCCTCCTCCTGGGGGGCGGGGGGCATCCTGATGTTATGAGCTTAGATCAGGGCTTGGGCACACTGCTCACTGGGCAGGGCCGTCGGCAGGGTTCTCCTGCCCACCCTGGTCTTCACATCTAAAAAGAAAAAGCATGGAGAGTAAGAGGGAGTTTTACAAAAGAGCAGGAGTCCTGGAAATCCTGAGCGATCTTGTGTCACAAGAAAAGGCCTGAGGCCCTGTCATTTTATGAAAGCCTCTTTATCTGTGTTTACCATTCTGGGCTGTTCTGAGGGTAAAACAAAGCTACAAATGGGAAAAGCGTTTATTTTTATGAGGCTGGAAGAGTCTTACTGAAGGGAAACCCACTTTGCATAGTGTCTGTCACATGACCGTGCTCAAGAATGAATGAATATTTGAGTAGGTAGAGTGAGAAAACCTGGATTCTACTTGTGGCTCTACCACTGGCTACTGCTGTGACTTGAGCAAACCACTTCTCTCCTAAGCCATTTTTAACTCGCTCTCTCATAGGGTGGCTGTAAAGACCCTCAGAGGTAAGTGTTTTGAAATCTGTACAGCGTAACACAAATGTGAGGTGCTATCATAATCTATGATTTAAGAAATGATTTCCAGGGTCAGAGAAGCAAGACAAGGTCTCGAAGGGAACAGGATGGCTGGCTCGGGTCATGAACACAAGGGAACAAGACCCTCCCCTGGACCCTCAGCTCCAGCCTTTCCACATCCTCTGCCTCTGCCTTGAACAAGAGGCCCCAACCGCAGTCTTGGCTTAACTCCTACTCACCCGTCAGGCTTAACAGAACCGTGTCTTCAGATAAGCCTTTCCACTAGTAATGAGAATTCAGTCCTGGTTTTCCTCTCATAGCACCTTGTTCTTTTCCTTCATAGCACTTGACTTATTTGTAGTGATATATTTTTATTTATTTCTGTATCAACTGTGTCCCCGGGACAAGACCAATTCCACTGCCAGGAATTTTCTTACAGCTCTAACTTCCAAGTGCAAAACATACAGGGTTATTAACTGTAACACTGTTTAACAGCAAAAGACTGACTCATCCTAAATGTTCATCAATGGGATCGATTAAATAAATTATGATATAAACATATGTTGGACTATTGTGCAGCTATAAAAAATGAGAAAGCTCTTAATGTACTGATAAAAAAGATCTAACAGTACCATTAAATACAAAAAAAATATCAAGGTGCTGAACAGTATGTATATTATGCCATAAAATGTGTAAAAAAAATGATAAAATAGGATAACAAAAAATGAGTAAGCAAAGGCCATCGACTCCTCTTCCCAGAGGTATGGCTGTGGGAAGAAGTTGAGACAAGAGACGAGCATGAGTAAGGCTGTGGAAACATTTTGCAGGATGGGCGACTTTAAGCGTATTTGTGAGAAAAAGGGAATGTGCCAGAAAGATGGAGGAAGTGGAGGTAAAATTCAGATAAGAAAGCTGATGTGACAAAACCCTGCAGAAAGTGGGGAAAGGTGAGGGCGTGTCCTTCACGATGGAAGATACTTTTCCTCTCAGAGACCAGAGGAAGAAGGGATGGGAAAGAAGTGGCAAAGCCAGGCTGGTTCTCAAATCCGAGTTGCTCTATGGCCACTTCAAACCTTCAAACCAGCCTGGTTTCTTGTCAGTAGTTTTGGGCTTTTTCCGGAACGCTCAGAACTGTAATTTGAATCTCCATGTTCTTTCTTTTCTAAAGGCTTAGGCTGTATTTCTCCAAAACCCCTTTTAAAGGGTATCTGCCCTGTGCTGGGCACTGAAGCATAACTGACCATGACCAGGCTCTACCTTGGAGGAGCTGAGACTCCAGCAGGGAAGGCAGGTGCCCAGTGCCTGCCTGCTACAAGCTTCTAAAGACAGGCTGCTTCTAGCATGTCAGCACTTAAAGGACAGTGCTCTCCTTGGCCACTCTCCCTCCCCAACCCTGGACTTCCGAGAGGAACAAGTGCGAAGCTATAATGCTAGGGTGCATGCTTGGTCCTCACTCCTCTGCACTCCACTGGCCATGAGGAAGGCGGGGATGTCAGCCGGGAGGTGTTGCATGCAGCTTCTGATTCTCCAGCCCCCGGCCCTTCCCTCACCTGACTGACTCAGAGTACATAGATTTTCTCAGCGAACACAGTTCCCTGTCTTCACTTAGGCCAGGCTCGTCAGGCCTGCTCTGGGCCTTCATGTCAGGGAGCTCCGCTCAGTGAGGACCAGGTCCTCTGCTCGGCCAGGCTGGAGAAGGTTGTCCTCCCACCTGAGGGCAGTGCTGTGTGTCTCCTGTGGACACCAGAGGGCAGAGCCAGCCCTTGCTAAGGTGTGGTGGGAACCCTGCACAGATGGCGCATTCTCAGAAAGGAGGACGCCGCAGGAATACCTGTGCTTCAGTTTTCTTCTTATACACGTTCAGAGCCTCATTCCAGGAAGCTGTATTTGTACACACGCCTTATAATAATTTCAGGGGGGAAACTGCAGTTTTAGAAACCTCCCCTCTCCAAACTCCTCCTCAGAAATATAAAAATACAACCAAGCTTGTCAGAAGAGACGCCCACCTCTCCCCCAAATCTCCCTACTTCATACCCAGTAGTTCTTTATGTCACACAAACAACCTTGTGAGCAGGGCGTGGGGGAAAGTGAATGCAATCTGTCACTTAGCAGCCATTTAGTTTCGGCCAGGTCACAGATCAAGTTCAGCCAGTTTCCTCAACTGCAAAATGTGGACTCTTTCTTTCCTCCTGGAGATGATCCGTGGATGCTCCCCGCCATGGCAAAAGCCTCATAAGTGTGGGCTGGCTCTGGACATGGCTGCAGACTCTGCTTTCTGAGATGGTCAGATGCTGAACAAAAGGTTCATCCCAGGTTCAGCCAGGGATGGCTCCAGGGTCAATGCCTTCTTTCTCTCCTTTAAAGTCTTTAAAACAATCAATGGTGCTAGGACTGTATTTCTGAACAGACCAATTTATAACAACCTTATAGGCTGTTTCTTTTTGAGCTCCCATTCCCATGATACTTCCCTCTTGCTAAACAGAATATCCCTACACCAATTTACATTCTTACCATCAGTGCACAAAAGCGCCCATTTCCCCACACAATATTGGCCACTATCAATCTTTAAAATTTTTACGAATATAATGTTCAAAATGATTTTTACCTTAATTTGTATTTTTCCTGATCAGTCAGGTTGAAGACACGTTCATTTTTTTTCCCCCTGGGTATTATCTGCTTGTATCCTTTGCCCATTAATCTATTCTTTCTTACTTATAGGCATTTTAAAAAACACACATTATGGCTATTAGCTTTTTGTCTGTCTTCCACGTTGAAAGTATCTTCTCTCTATCTGTCTCATGCCTTTAAATTTTGTTTGGGACATCTTTTGTCATACAGAATGTGACCTGTGCAATTTCTATTTGTTAGAATTTATGGAGATTTTGTTTCCCACTATATGGTCAAATTATAAAATGGTTACATGTTTGAAAACACTATATATTCTGTCTTTTGGTTACAGAGTTCTACTTACATTTATTAGTTCAAACTTGTTGAAGTTTTACTCAAAAGGTCGACTTCCTTCCTTCCTTTTTTGTCTATCACCTTTATCTATTAATCTTGTGAGAGTCTACTCTACTCGTCTCCCTCTCTGTTGGCTTATTAGATTGTCATCGTGTCTAACAGTGCTTGCTTTAGGAATTTCATGATGTGAGAACTTCTTTTGTTAATTTTTATTTTTATAAAATGTCCATTCAAAACAATTAAAATAAAATAAAAACAAAAGCAAGTAGCCAGTTCATGATGGCACAGTGGGAAGACTGTGGGCAACATGACAGTCAGAATGTCTGGGCCCGGGCTTGAGCTCTGCCGCTCTGTGCGTTGCACAACTAGGGAAACTGCTGAACTGCCTCAACTGTAAAATGGCTAAATTTGAAATGTCCCTCCGGAACTCCAAAGCCTAGGGTCAGAGGGCCCGAGGCAGCCTCCCGCCTGGGCCGGCTGGGGGGGCGGGCAGAGTGACTTACCAAAGCTGTAACTTCCACTTAGCATCCGACTGGCTGGCAGGGAGGGTGGGGAAGGGAGAGGGTGCGCAGATGGGGGAGAGAAGGAGAGAGCGTGCGTCACTGGCTGTCCTCACACATCTGTCTTTACAACGTTCCAGCTGCCCTCCAGCATCCAAGGATGTCCAAAGGAAGAGGGGCAGTCCAAAGCCTCTGAAGACTCGAGGCCTGGGGGCTTAGAAGGGGCCTGAATGCTTTAAGGCGGCCTTTAGACTCGCTTTCTATTGTACGACATACACATCGACTGCACAATACGGAGTGTACAGGCTTCGGCTAAGGATGGGTGGGGGCTTCTGGAGACCGCCTCAGACTCTGACCCAGCGCTTGCCCTCTGGGCACTCAGTCTAGAGAAAATATCATGTCCTTTCTCAATTTTTCTAGGACTCAGGTCTCCATACTTAACAGTCAGAAATCTTCCAGTACACAACCTCCACAGCTCCTGTGGTAATTTTAGCCATTTTCCTTCCATGAAAAAATAGAACAGTAGAACCCCTCTTCCTTACAGGAATCTCATCAGATTCCTATCATCCTTTCCTGGAGTTTCTTCTCTGTCTCCTTGGTATAGTTCTGTCGGTTGGTGCAGATGTGGATGAAGGGTGATGAATGGATGTGGACAACTGGATGCAGTTGGGAGAGAGAAAGGGAACTGGTGGGGCAGAGTTTACCTGTGGGTGTGGGCTGGGCCTGGAACGGGGCTTGGCCAGTCAGAGGAATGCTTCCAAATGCAGAAGAGCTGGGGCTACTGCCAAAGGCATCGAAGTTGGCAAAGGCCCCGTGGGATGGTGTTTGGCCTATAGGTGCAAGGAATATAAAGGTTATGTATATAACATGTATATTAATCTATATAATACACACTAATTCTAAAAGCCAAGGCCACTGGATAGGACATCTGCCTTCTCACAGGGTCCTCCTCAGAGGGAGACAGCGGGGCCTGGAGCAGAGAGCCAGATACATATGGGGGCTAGGGGATCTCAGACGCCTCCAAGCTCACTCCCCACCACCTTGCATCGTAAGGCGTTAATATTTTTGTCAAGGCTTAGTTTGGGCAGAATCATGTGAAAAATTGTTTTTTGGGTGGGGGTGGGAAAAGGCTTGAAAAGGAAAGAGGGAAACTAGATACCACTTTATTCAACACTCTATTATTGGCTAATGCTGATCTTCAGGAAGGGGGCAGGGGAAATGGAACACATCATCCCCTTGCCCCCATTTTAATAGAGAAAGTAATCAAAAGGTTATTTCCAGTGTTCTAAAAGAAAGTGCTAGGAGGCCCCAACTCCCAAACGTAATCCATGCCACACCCACCTGACCCCAATCCTCCAGTCACATTCGTTCATGTGAAGAGAGCGAGGGGTCACCCAAAGGGAGCGAATTCCTTGTACTGCGCTACATATGTCATAGGAAGGTTCTCCTTCCACGTCCCACTTACCCCCAAAGGCTGGGAAGGCAGCAAAGGCAGGTACCGCCTGGGGAGCAGCAAAGGGGTCTCCGCCAATGTCAGCCAGCAGGTCAGTGCTGGCTTTCTTGACTGAGGAGGGGGGCGGTGGCTGAGCGCTTCGGAGCTGGGATGTCCGAGCCTGGGACTGACTGACAGACTTGGAGGAGAAGGCATTACATGCAGCACCTGGAATCCCAGACATGCCCCAGCCCCTGCAGGGCTCCCCAGACTGCCCCCAGACAGGCCAGGGGAGAGACAGAGAGTGAGAAACTGCCCTCAGCTGCGAGGATGCCCGGGCAGGAGCTGCCTTAGCCTGTCTCATACCTACTACCTCTGTCTTCTCAGGACACCGGCTCCCAAACCACACACTTAGGGCACAGCAGTCACGGTAACCCTGACATACACAGGGGTGTTGCCCAACGGTCCCCCTGAAGCTGTTACCTCCTCCTCTTTCCCAGGTACTTGAAGCAGAGTCCCGGCCCCTTCTGTGTTTCCTTGGAGGAATGGTCAGGTTTGGAGTTCATACTCCGACTTCCCTAAACCCTGTTGGGTTCTTTCTTCCAAAAGATACGAGTCCAAGGTGATAGATGCAAGACTTAGGTAACAGCAGGGCTGAGAACCAACTCACAGCTCCTGAACTGTTGTCTGCTAAGTCCAGGAGATTTGATTTAGAAAACTGACACTCCTGTCTCCCAAACCCCAAAATAATCTTGAAGGGCATATCTGAGAGTTACCTGGCTAGAGGTGGAGGCAGCAGCTGAGAGAGATGGCACAGGATCCCCCAGAAGTGTCCGCAGGGGCTTCCCTTCTGGCATGGAGCCCTGAACAGTGACGGAGGCACTGCCCTTGGTATAAGCGGGCCCCTTGACTTGGTCGGGGGGGACATACCTGCAAGAAAGAATAGTTAGGCTGGAAGAAGAGGCGTAAAACCTTGGACCATGCTCAGCTTAGGTGCTGGAGGAAACACGGGTTACAGCAGTTAATCCTTTCTCATTTTTCCCTACTAATTCTCTTTTTTGAACTGAAGGGAATTTAGCAACGTAACAAAGTTCTGCCTCTCTTGAGCTTCCCTTTACGGTCAGACGCTCCTTTTTTTCTGAAGAATGTTCAGTTTGCTCTGGCTTGTGCCTATTATCCCCTCCTCTTTCTGATACCATCTGGGTTTTAAGTAATAACACCTGTAATAATGCTGACGGATGATCCTGTTTCCCAACTTCCTACTCAAGGTCCCCCCTTTTATTTCCTGGGAGTTTCTTCAGATTTTTCCTTCTCAGTCCCATAGAAAAAGTTCCTGCCACCTCAGCTTCTAAGTTCTCACAATCTCTTCTGCCAGCTCCTCTCCCTCTATAGTATGTGTGGTCTCTATTCTGGAAGAATCTTCCGGACATCCCCAGTAGGGACTCCAAAATGCTGCTTGATTCACATCAATCTCCTTGCTGTCTGCATTCTCTTCTCCACCCTATAGGTACCCCTCAACATGCACATACCCCAGAAATCAAATAATAAGAAGTGACAGCTGGGGAGAGAAAAGGCAAGGGAGAACAGAGATGCTGTTTTCCTGAAGAGGAAAACATATAACATCATGAATGAAATGATGAGCTAAAAGCATAAAACTATATAGGACATGTGCTTCCAGCCACCCCTCTCCATATGTGACATTGGCTGAGCTATAAAAACTAACCCACACCCCAAGGCCTAGCTCCCCCTTCCAATCAGTCTACTGTCTCCCCAAAAGAGGGGACATCAAATTGGCAAGTTAGTGACTGAGACCAAGTTGTCCTTTCATCTAGTTTTATGATTTTGAAGTCAGAATTTAGCCCTAACTGCATCTGAGTGGAACAAACTCTACCCAAGTCTAGCTTTTGAGAGAAGCCCCAATTCAACTCTGGAAACTGGAATGTCAGAGGTACTATGTCTTGGACACATGTCTCCATAGAAATCTCTTTCTTCTTCCTTACCATCTCTTCTTCTCATATTTTTCCTGGAGAAACTCCTTCACCTTCTGAGGATCCCTGGAGTCGGGTATTAAAGATGTTCGAGCATCAAAAAGACCCAGCCAAATCTTCCTGCAAACCTAAAGGAATAGAATTAGGTGACAGAGGACTTGGGGTCGAAAGATGAAATGGGAATGACACCGCATCCAATTTATTCATCAATAAATATTTATCGACCACGGACATGTCTGAGGATCTGGGCACGTCTACAAAACAGACACGACCCATCCTCACAGCATTGTCATCTAATGGGGAGCTCATGCTTTAGAGCAACAAAAATAAATTTATAATTACACGTGGTGACACATCCTAGAAAACAGAAGGCCATGAGAATTATGAGGAACTAAATTTGGGTGGGGTCAGGGGCAATTTTCAGAGCTGTGGCTTCCAGTAAGAAAGGGAAGCCAATTGCCCGTAAGCTCCAAGTACTGCTCACACCAACAATGGTATGCTCCTGCCAGCAGATTTGGCTGAGGAAGGGGTTTAACTCACTTTCCAGGAAATGATACGGACATAAACCTGGGTTGCCAAGGCGCAAGTCAGCTCCTGGAGATCTTACTCAGAGGGGGTAGCCTGGTCAACTCTAAATGCTCATCAAGGCGGAACTCGACCCATTTGCCCCTTCGAGTGCCCAGGGGCAACGCCCCTGCAGAGATTTTGCTCCTTTCCCTGATTCCTCCAACAAGAGGCCCAGACAAACCACAATTTGTATAACTAAGATTCTGTAAATATACAAATATACATAAGATATCTTACATACTAAAACAGAGAAATTCCACCAGAAAAGGACACTGCAGGGTTTTAATTTTGAGGCAAAGTTCCCCAGCAGCTAAGGCATCTACAGCCTGTAAACAGTCCACCAGCGGGCAGCTCACCTCGTTTCCACGAGATTGCAGGAATAGTACTTCAGACTCAGTGAAAGTTGTCATGGAGATGGACTTGACTCTGTGAGGGGGGTTCAGGCCTCTCCTGTGGGAGAGAAAGAGAGAGAGGAGTATAACGCAGTTAGCACTGCAGGTCTGTTTATGGGAGGAGGCGAAGGGAGAAAGAATAAAACAGCACATAAATTAAGCTCAGGTTGAACTCCCTGCCTGAAGCTACTTCCCAATTCAAGGAAAGAAGGGAAGCAAGGACGTTTCGGAAGCTTCTAGAAGAGACAGGGGCAACAGAGTCAGGGATATGTTGTGACCCCAGTCATTCTGGAGAGGAAGATGGAGACTGCCCCTCCTCTCCCTCGACTCAGACCCCAAGAGTTCAGTGTTCAGCCTCCAGGCTGAGGGGGTACTTCTGAGAACTCAGATGTACCACTTACCATTTCCTGTTTTATCACTGTTTTACACCTATAGCACATCCGCAAGGTCCCAGAGCCCATGAGACACAAATCCCTCGAGAGTGAGGGAAGGCAAAAACGAAGGCCCATGACTCTTCTTGGTAATACTGAAAAAGGTAAGATTTGGAGACAAAAAACAGGAGGCCTAGGCTGGCTGCCCCTCCTCTTGTCTACACAGAAGGTTGGCGTGGTGGTAGGGATGGAAGAACTCTCTGGAAAAGAAATATTCTTTACTTTCTCATTTCTCGATCTTTCCGTGAAGGAGGAAGTGAGGTTCAACAATGAGATACGAGATTGGAATGAGTCAGAACACACATCCTGTAGCAATGCTTTTGTACCAGCTCCGTGTGTTCTGTTAACTCCCTGGGAGTCCAGTTCTGCCCACAGAAGCCCTGTGGAGATTACAGCAGAGAAGAAGGCTTTTTTGCTACCCCGCTCAACTGCCTTCCCAACAGGGGAAACTTGGGGCTAAGCCAGGCAGGGTTTCATAGGAGACCCTTTCCTTATACCTTAACTTTGCCTTGGGTCTAGACCTCTTGCCCTCATCAGATTAAAAAAAATGGGATGAACCAAAACAAATACTCTAGACCCTAGGACCAGGAGTGAAAGACCACTGGCACATGCAGGAAAGTCTCAACTGCTGAGGCCTCTTCAGACCTTTACACTCCTGAAAAAAAATGAGTGAATCAAGATGAAAATAAAAGTACTGTAACTCTAGAATAGGGTCCTTGTTGATGCCCTCAGGAAAGCAAAAGGAGAAGGAAGCGATAACAAAATTCACCACATGGAAATACCAAGAAAAAGGTGGGGAAAACACATATTCACACTTATAGGTGTACACACAGCATAAAAGCTCCCCTGCCAAGTCTGGAAGGGCAAGCGGCATGGCAGTTCCGTTTAGTGTAAGTGAAGGCGGCAGGGCGGGGGCACAGATGACACAGTACAGAGTGAACAGCAAAGGGCACGTGCCCTTTTGTATGATAAATGACTGATTACGGATTCTAACAAAGGGTAGAACACTGCAGGCTACAGCTGAGGGCGTTTTCAGCAATTCTGCTGCTAGACTTTTAAATAAAGGGTCTCAAAATACCCCTTTAAAAACCAAGCAATATCAAAGAGGACTGATGCCCCTAGGAAGGACAGGCGCCGGGAAACCAAAAGTGAAGCTTTGTTACTATATGTCAAACAGTAACTCTGAAACTTGATCTGAAGGCTGTCTTCTGATCACATTTCAGAGAGATTCCAGTTTTCTCTCCTAAAGCCTCCCTTACTAATGGCTTGGTTTAGTTTTGCTTTGAAGGCCAGACAGCCTGCTTCTCCCTGTACTCCTTCCCTTCCCCTTTCTCACCGTAACCAGACCCTCACCCCGCAGAATGCCAGACCTTCCTGAGGTCTTCCCGAGCAGACCTCTCTGTCCCGACGATCCTGGTCCTCCTCACCCCCGACTAACAAATACTCACTTTGACAAAACACAAGGGATTGTGGTAGGCACTTTGGGGGATGCAAAAAGTACAGGATCCTGTCCTTGATCACCAGCTGCTGGCTTCTAAGAAGGAGCCAGGGAGCCTGGATGCCAGTACTTCTCAATGCAGTAGGGTGCCATTTAGGCACACAGGCCAATCAGGAAGAATGTGGCACCAGGATGCAGCAGCGGGGGAAGAGAAATGGCCATGGAAAAAGGAAAATGTATCATGTTTACACTAGAAAAACAGATTTTAAGCCTATCACAAAAAGGTCACTGACATTTCCGGAAAGGACAACCAGGAAGTATTAGCAAAGTATAAACAGGGAGGTGTGCTTCCTCTTGGGGGGGGGGGGGAACGACCCACACAGGAATCTAGAGGGCATATTTACAACACAATTTTCTATGGCTGAGGTTAAATTGAAGGGGGTTTTTGGGGTCTGGGGTGGGGGGGGGAAGATAGGATGAAGGGAAGGCAAAGAAAATGAGTGATTTAGGTGCTTTGGGCCAAATGAATCTGATGGAACAGGATATTTCCATAGCACAGTGCAGAAAGCATTGCTTTGACCTTGATGTCTACAGACTGCCTATGTACAATAACCAGAGCCACAGTTTGGGGGCAGAGAGAATTCTCTACATGGCAACACAACACTCTGCGTCCCAGGAAGAGGGCCTAGTTACATGGCTTATGAGTCAGAGAATTTGTTTCTGAATCAGAGAGAGGCCACTGCTGGCTGAGAAAAGCAATTTAGAAACAAGAGCCCCTCCCCTCCAGTAGCTGACATCAAGTGATCTAGGAGTGTTGCTTTTCGTAGTGTGCATGCCACGGTCATTCGATGGGCCAGAGGTGAGTCACTAGCCTGAAACCAAACAGACCCAACTCTCCAACTTGCACCTAGTCTCCCCAAATTAACTCTCAGGTTCTCCCCAACAGAAGAAGTGAGAGCTAGAAGGAGGTCCTGCCCTACAGTTAGCACAGCAAATCCACTCTGTTATTTCGAACCAGGAGGTGCTGGGGAAACATAGAGAGAAATTTATTTGCCCAGAATAGTACAAGTTTTTCCAAATGAAAGCAAGTACATTAGTAGGACACGAGCCTTCAGCCCAGTCATGATGTCTTTTTCCATTTCAGTTTCTTTTTCATAGAAATGCACCTAACTGACATTTGAAGTACTCTGAATTACTCTTTGAAATACTCTTGGCAAGTAACTTGCAGAGATCCTAAAGTCTGTCCAATTCTTCCTTAGACTTTCTCTTCCCTCCATTAAGCACCCGACTATTTCTACAAATGCCATGCCTGTTGTTCCTCTGTGGTCATCACCCTCAGAGTGGCCCACATTTTGCTTATATCTTGCTTTATAAAAGCCTCAAACCTGCTCAGCTGCTCAGATAAGAAGGTTCTGCCAGGTCAACAATGGAAAAAAACAGTTCCACCCAGCACCCGAGTTCTTTCACTTGTGCCAAATCTGAAGTTGGGAATTCCTTACCTCGGAATATTTGTGTTCAAATTCATACACCCAGACTGTGTTTCTTTGCTCCTGGGATTCCGCACTTTTGAGTCTGAGCAGGGTTTAGTTAACTAGTTCAGTTCTTATCTTGAACTCAAACATCACCAAGAAGAGTCCCTTTTACAGATTCTTAATAGTTCCTAATAGGAAGGTTCCCCTATTACCCTGCTCCAGGGTCAATTTCACTAATTTTAGGAAACTTCTTCCTAATCTGAATTCCCCTGCTTCAACCCATTTCCTGTTGTTGTTCCTCAGTGACAATGATAAACAGCTGTCCTCTATGTAGAATCATATTACCAGCTGCCCTCCTCTTCAGGCTCAAGGTCAATCCTTTAACATTGTTTTTCCCTTTCTTTTCATCACTTTGGTAATTTATTATGTTTTTAGGGGCTTTTCAAGTTCTCCAAGGCCCCCCTCCCCAATATGATAAAGTGCTTAAGTCTGGAATTTAGTGAGACTCTGCTGGGCAGAGGTGAATATGAAAGGTGAGGCAGGAGGGGACGGTGGGATGGGACTAAAATAAGGGCAAGGCACATGTCTCTCTCTCCAGCCCAGACAGATGGAAAAGTACTGAATTATTGAATAACATACTACACCTTTCCCTCCATGGAGATAAAAGTGCTTCAGTAAGGAGCCACTACTAGCGAGCCAGACAGGGAAATTAAGGGACAAGGAGGGTTAGGAACTTGTCACAAATAAAGAGCTGTCTGTCAGGTACATCTCTTGACACCCAGCTCAAAGCTCTGTTGGCCTTAATCCTGACTTAATCCCGTCATCAGAGTCAAATTGTGCAGAAATAGAAGAGACAAGTATCCACTACTGAGACCTGAAGGAAGACAGACTAAAGGATGGATCCAAACAGCCAGGTCGCGGAAGCACATCACATACTTTCTGAAAAACCTGGGTGTCCAAGGTAGTGCCCATCCCTGATGTCAATGAGATCTCAGGCCTCAACATCTATTTTCTTTTTCAGGAAAAGTGGTTTATTCATGAGGCATGCCAGCAAACAGAACAAGAAAGAACATTCAAGGCACTGCTTTGGAAATAAATCCTTTTTAGCGGTAATTTTTACCCCAACCTAGCTTCAAATGGCAGATTCATCCTCTAGTAGAAGAGTCAGAAATACAACTAAACAAACACGCCCATGTATATATTAGGCGAATTAAAAGGATCTATATCCAGGTTAAGGAAATTAGGTATTGGAAGAAAACCAAATGAGTAAAAACTAGGTCAAATTTGGGACCTACAATTGTGGCAGCATGTATGTAAATTTAGAAACTGCAGAAACTGACAGCCTCTCTCTCAATCCTTCACACCAACATTGTGGGTTTTTGCTACAGCTGAGAAGTATTTCTTATTAAAAAAGAGAGATCGAAAATGAGCTCACATATGCAGAAATGAAGGCATAGTCATACCCACCCCCCAATATTAAAATCTGAATTTTTCTTCAGATCTGGGAAATTTAACTTTGGCTGGAACAGTCACCTCAGCCAATGTGGCCAGCTGGGAACTCTGGTAATTATTGTCATCGCCTCCAGAATACTTCATCCCCCTAAGAAACAGACATATTTGAAACATACTCAACAGAAAACTGGCTTTCAAATTACAACGCCAATCCTGCTGTTTCCTTTCTCTGGCTATGGCGCTAACTTTGGTACTTCAATTCCTGACCCCCTCGTCCCCATATCCTTTTCATTTTAACAGAGAATATTTCTTCTCTTTTCATCATCATACCTCAATGAGTTCTTACCACTCTCTAGCCCATGCTGAGCTTTATTTTACCTCACAGCATTTATCGCTACCTGCAATTATATATTTAATGATAGAAGTCCACGGCCTCCACTAGGACGTAAGCTACATGAAGATGGGTACTTTGTCCGTTTTGTTCACTACCATATCTCCAGTGCCTAAAACAGTATCTGGGGCTTGATAGACACTCAATAAATATTTGTTGACTGACTGAATGTATGTGCACATTGTTGGCCTACCACAATTTTCACTTCCCAGTACCACAAAATCCTAACCTATGGGCAATCAACCATGTGGATTTAAGATGTTAACTGTACGTGTCACCGTGGAGCCATGCCTCTCCTCTCCCTCACTTGCTGGACCGCGTGTGCTCCCTCACTCTGCAGCTGCAATAAACATGCCCCACTGCACACATTCTGCCGAAGGCCCACTGCCCACTCCCAGCCCTTCCCACAAGACATCAAAGGACACAGGTAATACTTTGTTAAGACCCTTTTAAAAGCTTTATGTACCCTGCTCTAGTCCGTGCTAATTAGCACTCCAATTAACAAATGAGAAGTACCACCAGAACCCAGACAGTCAGGGAAACTACAGCTTTCTTGTAGAGTTTCTTTTGATAGTTCTCTCTTTATAATCGCAACGTGCCTTCAGTTCAGTTTCATTTATTGGCCCAGACTCTTCTTGATCCTTCACTCTACTCTCACTTCCTGCTAACAAAGGGTTGGCCTAGCGTCTCATTTCCCAACCACCAAAATGTGTTCCCTACAGTCGACCACCTCAAGAACCACTCTGAGTGAGTCTCACAATGCTTTACCAAAATACTAAGCAAAATGTCCTTTTTAGAAACTTTTGAAACTAAAAAACGTAAAAAAAAAAATGGGGGATAGATTCCTACCACTTGTTCCCACTGAACTTAAGTTCATAAAAAGCTAAGCCTCTAGTTGGAGGTACACACACCCTAGACAAAGCCAGGCCTCTTGGGGGTACTTCTCTATTAAATTAATCTCAGGCCATAGACACTTCCACCCAGTGTCTCTCCAGATCACAGGTGTTTGACTTTTCATTAATGGGATCAACAATAATGACCACAAGGAAAAGTGGTAAAGTTCTGCAAATTGTGTACTGACATTTAAGGAGTTAACTATTCCAGCAAAAGAAACCAGATTTTTAAAGTGTCCCAGATCCTGTGGCCCTCCTTCTGTCCTGACTAAAGGAGATTCATTATAGAAGGGAAATGTTATCAATGGGATACTTTAAACCAAGATCGATAAAATAATGATAATGATGTCAGCACTTCCAATGTATTCAGCGTTTTTCATTCCGTCACAGCTGATCCGAATGAATTAACACTGTTTCTTAACATTTTCTTCCTAGGACCTAGACTCTGATATAACAACTTTAACTTCCTGCTTCCCTTTACTTTTCTCCAGACTCTCTAATCAGATTTTCCTTTTCATAATGAGATTTTCAGAAATCTGCTTTCGCATTCCACTTTGCGCTATTCATATTCCTAAACTTTGCTCCTTCTCTTCTCAGAGTACTTATCCCAATCTCAAGTCTCTATCCTTTTGCTTCATTTGAGTCTCTATCTCAACTTGTGACAGACACATTCATTCCTTTTGGGTTCTTTTTAAATCATTGTCCCATGAGCCACAGTGGTTTTTACTTAGACCAAAATCAAGTCCCTTCTACAGCACATAAGTGAGGTAGATCAGAACATAGAAGATTGGCAAAAGAGGTAAAAACTGAATAGGAAAACAATCCTAAACTGTATCTTGGAAGGCTTGGATCCTCATTTCTGGTCTGCCATGATCATAACTAATATCAAACAACAAATGCTGACAACAGCAAGCTCCATATGGCCTTAGATAAGTTACTGAACCTCTTTGCTTCTGTTCTCCCTTCTGTCAGGCAAGAACAACACTGCTCCCTCCTTGGCTCCTAAAGGTATAAAAAGAAACAAGGAAAGTGCTCCTTGCTAAAAACAAAGCCAACGACCAAACCAACCAACCAATGTATTAAAACAATACTTAAAAAGTCAAAATAAATTCCTTGATAAACATTAAAAAAATAGAGATACAGGCTTGGTATCAAATGTTAATCATGCATCTAACCAAAGTCCCTAAGGGGAAAAAGAAATTTACTATATAATCAGAAATCTGGGCTAGAAATGTGGTTCTAAATTAGCTCAGGCATGACCAAATAGAGTGCAAGTGCCAAGTGTAGCATATCACATTATACAACAACCCCCAATCTAGAAAGAGTTGCCAGATGCTACTACTGGGATCAAGTCCTGGCCTCAAGGAGCTTAGAAATATAAATTATTATATTTAAGGATGGCTCATCCAGATCCCCAAACCTTTGGAAAAGTTAAGCTCTCAGAACAAGGCAACCCATCAGTTCTCATCTCTTAGATTTGTAAGATATCTACTTCTGGGTAGCATTTCAAAACCCTGCAAGATTAGAATCTGCATCTGAACACTGGAACATGGCTCCTTACCTGCCTGTATCTCTGTGCTGTCAACCTGGGTTAGTTTACCTATTTTAACTTAGTTTCTCCGTCTCACACTCCAGGATGGGCACAAGCAGGAAGGAAGGAAGGCACTCCCTCATCTTGAGCCCAGTTTGCCCTACCTTTTTCCTTTTTGCCCCCCATCTACATTAAATTCCCTTTCAAGGTATATGCCATTCTCTGGCCTTTTAAATCTCTAACCCTCTCCCCTCAGTTCCCTTCAATTTTCCCCATTTTCGGTTCTCCTCGTTTCCCTTAGGCTGTTTCTCCATTTCTCTCCGGTGTCCTTCCTTCCCATGAAACGCGACTCCAATCGTGCGTCTAGACTCCCTTGCCCCCTTTCCTTGACCACGACACCTCTGCATTAGACAACCCTCTCGCCACACCTGGCGCGTCCCTCCAGGCCTTTCCGCGTCCCCTACCTCGGCTGTCCCTACGCCCCTTATCCTCGCTGTCCCCCACGCCGACTCGCCGCCACTCCTTCCCGGTCTTCCCCCCGCGCCGGTCCACTCACAGCAGGCCAGAGCAGGTGGTGCAGACGAAGCTGCCCACGGTGATATCCACGTAGGTGACCCCGCGCTGGGCGCACTCGAAGCAGTGGCGATTCCCGGCCTGGCTGCAGCCGCCCAGCTCCCTCACCCGGCGACACCACACCTCCGAGGCCGCCTCCGCCTCCGCCTTTCCCCCGCCAACCCCGCCACCTGGCCCTGGGCCCTTTTTCGCCGCCATCACCATGGCTGCCCCACTGTCTCGGACCTCGTCCCCGCAAGTCAGCTATTGCCCCTTAACCACAATCCACTTCCCGCCTCCTCAGTCGCCTCCGCACGCCCGGCTCCCCTGACAGAAGCTCGGAAGCCCGCAGCGTCCGCGCGAGACTCCTCACCCCGAGTCTCACCTATCCTGCACAATGATTGGCTAGTCTCCTCACTCTGATTGGCCCGACATTGGACTGCCTCAAGTTGCGGAGCCGCCAATGCCACGCCTCACTGCCTTCAGACCTCAGGCCTCTCCCATTGGCCCGCAGAGAACTGTCTGCGAGAACTGTGCGTGCTGTCTCCTTATCCCCGCCCCCTCTCGCCACCGCTTTCACGGCGGCCCGCCTCCCAGATTCGATTGGTGAATTCTCGGAATTTAGGCTCCGACGCTAACTGTGATTGGCTGTCGGGACTGCAAAGTCAGTGCGCGAGAAAGAGTAGGGGTCTCACGCGTGCGCAGCTCTGGTCCTCCCGTCTGATGATGTTTATTCCCGCCAAATTTCAAAAGCCTTGTCTCAGCTAGACTGCTGAGAGGCTAGCAGCGCAAAAGAGAGGTGGCCATATGAGGGGCTGAGGGAAGTGGGGGGGGGGGGGGGAGAAGGAGCTCTTAGAGCAAGGGAGGGAGAAGGAGAGGAAGTGCTATTTTACTTACTCCTACCCTATGCCATAGGAAATCTCACTTTACAGAGAGTTTTAGGTTATATAATTTGCAGTAGGTCACACAACTGGTACGTGGCCCAGCCAGGATTTTAATCTGGGTTGTCTGACGTTAGAACTGCTTTTAATAACCACACTATCCATGGAATAGTATTTGACCATTCATTTGACAAACACGGAATGTCTACTAGGTTTCAGGCACTGTTCTAGACAACCAATCAAAACTCCCATCTTCATGAAGCTTACATTCTAGCAAGGGGACGCGGACAATAGACAAGTTAAAAAATCATCAGTTAGTGATAAGTTTTGTGCAGAGAATTAAAATAAGGTATTGTAAAAGAGAGTGACTTGTTGGGTATTTTAAACTGTTCAGAGGAACTACGTCTAAAGCAAGTTGAGACCTGAATAACAAAATGGAGTCAGCCATGACGAGATCTGAGGAGAAGCAAGCCAGGAAGAGGTAAAAGCATGTGCAAAAGCCCTAAAACATGAAGAAGCTTGGTGTGTTTAAGCAGCAAAAAAAAAGAAAGCCAGAATGACTGGAGCGTAGTGAGGGGAAAGTGGAGGGATTATACTGGAGTGGGACCGCATCATGTAAAACCTTCTGGACTTTGGTAAGCAGTTTGGATTTTCTTCTAAGTGTGATGGAAAGCAGTATTAGTTAGAATTAGGTCGCACTATGACGAAAACCCAAAATAATTGGGGCTTAAAAAAGATGAAGTTTATTTCTCTCATGTAAAAGTCTAGGTAGGCATTCCAGGGCTGGTGGGTTGGTCCATTTTGTCAGGGACCTGTAAAGCTGCTCCATAATGCATTACCTTCATTCCCAAGTTTACCTCATGACCTATTCTATTATAGCGTCAGTCATGTGTCTGTTACAGTAGCAGGAAGAGCCTGCTCTTCTTAAGGACAAGCCAGGAAATTGCATACAACCTCATTGGTCAGAACTCAGTCACATGACCACACGTAAGTGTAAGGAGGGACTCTGGAGAATGTCTTCTTTATTTTGGGCCTCCACGTGCTCATCTAAACTTCAGAGGTAGAAGGAGAGAAAGGATGTTAGGATAAAACCAGTCTCAGCCACAGAAACCTTGGAAGGATTGTAGCAAGGGCAAGACATGATCTGATTTACAGTTTTGAAAAAAATCATTCTATCCATTATAGGAGAAATGGTTATAGGTGGGTGAGATTGGAATTAGGGCAATTAGGAAGTGAGTTTAGCAGTCCAGGTGAAATAGAAATGGTAGGAGTGGGTTGGAGAGAAATTAATTGATTCAGGGAATGTTTGGAGGTAAAATCCAAAGGACTTGTAATGGATTACATGTGGGAGGTGAGGGAAAGAGGAATCAAAGGTAACCTCTCTAGAGAAGCGCCATCCAATAGAACTCTCTGTGATGATGGAAATGTTCCATATCTGACTGTCTAATGTGGTCGCTACTAGCTACATGTGGCTATTGAGCACTTGAAACGAGACTATAACTGAGGACCTGAAATTTTTATTTTAATTAAATAAAATTTAGCCACACATGGTTAGTGACTACCATATTGGACAGGGCAGCTCTAGATTTATTTTTTAACAACTGGGTGGCTTATGGTGCCATTTATTGGAAAAGGGTAGTCTGTAGCAAGAGCAGGTTAGAGGATGCTGATAGCCAGAAATTAGTAGTTTTGCTTTGGACATGTTGATTTGAGACCTTTGGGAGGCCTCCAAGGAGTTGGTCAGGAGGTTTAGGAGTCATCAGTACAGAGGAGTTATTTAAAGCCATGGGACTGGATGAGATTGCTTAGGTACAGCATGGAGACAGAGAAGACGGCCCAGAACTAAGCCCGGACACTTCAGTGTGTGCTTTATTCCACCTTTCTAGTTATCACAGCCACAAATGCACTTTAACATCCCTAAAAGGAGGCAACATCAAGTCACATCCAGATATGCAGATATGGCATCTCAGATCACTTTCAATGTTCCTTCTAAGTTTCAGAGTTAACGGTTTCCAAGTGCTGCCCATTCCTTGTATGGTTTCTCATTAACCAAAGGTTATTTTTACTATCCTGAAACCTTGGAAAAATTGGTAGACTAAGCTATCACCAAAACCCTGATGTATACAATAGTGGGGGAGGGAAATTAGAATGTTGATATGGATTGTGATAGTTTTCTGTTACTTTGTACCACGGAGTGTGGTGGTGCAAGGAAGCCCCCAGGCCTTATTGGGGAATAACGCTATTTCCCCCTTCATAATCGGGGGAGCAGAGCTAGCACAGGAACCATTGCCCTAGTGGCAGGAAGAATCCCAAATGGTTAGGTGGAACCCTTATTGTTTCCCTGGTGAAACCACCTCACCCTTGGGCAGTTAAGTCAACAGATCATGAGTGAATTGGGGGATGGAAAGCAAATATTTTTAGAGAGAAAAGTAATAGTGAAAGCTGTCACTCTTCACCCAACCCTTAGTTTCTGAACCTCTATATTGGATGAGGGATAATTGACACTGCATTTCAGTCACTGTTTGAGATCACATATCACTTTCTGCAAGAAAGCATCCTAGTCTCACAGGTGCAGTCTCCTGGATACTGTCAGATCTGTTTTCAGAACAACATTTCATTGTTCTATAAGACCAGCTGCTTCTGGTGGATGGGAAATATGATAATGGCGCATGGCTTGCCAACTGTTTTATTTCTTTCCCTTGGTTGGAGATAATTTTGTCCGCACCACCCTGTGTTATGCAAAGTCAGTAATTCCAGGGATAGTGAAGTAGTCAGAGGCTGGGAAAGAAAACCCAAGTATAGAATAAATGTTTTTTCTAGAGCATATAAATCACCACACCCTCTATGAGAGTTGAACCTGCTACTAGATTCCTGAAAGTTTCCCAAGAAGCTAGGTGCTCTATTATGGCTTCAAGACTGTATCTAGCCTCCTACTTAATTCACTTACTCTTTTTATTAAGTAAGGCCCAAAATATTTCATCTGAGCACTGTTTGAGCTGTAGCTCACAGATTCTGATATGGTGTTTATTATTATTTTCTAAATATTCAGCATTTTGATTTGCATTTTTTTGTTGACTCAAGAGTTTCTTTTAAAAATGAACAATAAAACTTTTCAGGTGATCGAAAATCATGTGATCAGGTGATTTTTTTTCCCTTAGTTTTAATGTTAATGTCTAGTTGTATTGCATTGTGATCAGAGAATGACATATGTATTATTTCTATTTTTTTAAACTTAATGAGGCTTTCTTTGTAGCCTAATATGTAGCCAACTTTTGTGAGATTTCTCTGAGTATCTGAAACGAAGGTGTATTTGATAATATCAGATCTACTTTATTATTTTATGCTACTGAGGTCGTCCAACTTCTTACTTATACATCCAACTACTTACAGCATTTTTCATAATGTAAAATCCCTCTTTTACCTTGCTATCGCAGACAGAGAGGCTTCCTCATGCAATGCCTGCCTGTCTGATTGTGACACTCTCCACTGCCTCTACTGCTTCTCAGAGCTAAACTAGGTCTAGGAGGCTTCTGCCTGCCTCTCTGCCTACCCAGTTTCCCCATGTCAAACACCTGAGACAGACCCTGAAATGGCTTTTGTGCTTCATGTTATGCCCCTCACTCTTGAGAAATGTATTGTGCTGGCTCTTTTTGAGATCTGCAGTAAAGGACCTATCAAGTGTCCCAGCACAATTGAGAAAAACTTAGAACTTCACCAAAGCACATCCTTGTGAACTTTTAGTATAGTGGCGATAAACTATTTATATGTATTGTAAATTTCTAAGGGGACAAATAAATGATCCAAACTAGAATTTACACTAGCAACTCTGGAGGGTAGAAGACAAATGAGCAATACATTAAAAATTCTGTAGAAAAATAATTTCTAACCTGCAGTTCCTTATACAGCCAACCTACAATTATCAATTACTCTAGAATAAAGACATTTTCATTAATTCAAGGTTCAGATGCAAGTGACAGAAAACCCAAAACAATAGTTACAATTTTTTTCTCTCATAAAAATCCAGGTCACTAGAGGGGCTCTATTCTCTGAAACTCTCCACAACCCAGATTCATTCCAGCCCCCACCCCCACCATGCCCAGGATGTGGCTGTCATCCTCATGGTTCAGGATAGTAGCATATGAGTCACAGATACCAGATGGAGGAAGGGATGATGAAGGGGGAACAAGGGGTATTTGTCAGCAATCTCTTCAGGAAGTTTCTTACAAACTGCCAAATAACACTTCTGCTTACATCCCATTGATCAGAAGTTGATCACATAGCCAAACCTTGGTTGCAAGGGAGGCTGGAAAATGTAGAAATATAGACTTTATTTTGGATGGTCTTCTGTCCGGCTAAAAACTCTATTACCGTGGAAAAACAGAAGACAGACATGGGTGGAATAAGTAGCAGTCTCTGCTACACAGTCTTAAACATTTTCTGAGCACTCTTTCAGAAGCTACTGGTGGAGTATACCACCAAAGTGAAGGGATGAAGCAGGAAGGAGGAAGGCTTGGGATCCATGAATGGGGATATCAAACACCAGAAAGATAAAGGGAATTCCTAAGGGATTGGTAAAAGGAGATTACAAGATGACAGCTGAGCTGCAGGCCTAGACAACAGCCAGTTCAGATTGAAGAAGGTTCTAGGAGGGATTTCTTTAAGAAGATGAAACTGATAGAAGACCCAATAACTTACCTTCTCCTTGAAGGCAGAAAACAAACCTTTACATCTGCAACAGCCTATTCCATATGTTTGAAAATAATAAAATAATAGAAGACAATTATACATCAGAGGTTCAATTAGCAAGAAATACCTAGAAAACTAGGCAAACAAAAAGACATGACAATTATTAACTCCAGGGAAAACAAATAGAATAATAACATTATAATGTATGGCTCAATTATAAATAGCAATTACATAGTCATAGAAATATAACCATAATTAAAATGACAAATATGTTCAGAGGATGGTGACATGCGAAGTGTGTGTGTGTGTGTGTGTGTGTGTGTGTGTGTGTGAGAAAGAGAGAGAGACAGACAGACAGAGAGAGACAGAGAGAGAGACAGAGACAGAGAGACTGGAAGTGAAAGAGAGCTAGATCTTATTGTCCACAGTAGTAGGTCAATATATAATGGCTAAAACTGAAAAAGAAAGCAAGAATTCAATATATAACCATATTATTTGGAAATATGGTGATAAATACCAAATAACTAAACAAGCATCTACACAAGAACTGGAAGTGCTTACTTCTGAGGAGCTGGACATAGAGAAGTGTTGAAAGGGGTCTTCTATTATTTTGTTTCTACCAAGCCATTGGAAGTAGTTAACTCTTTAAATTATGTACGTGTCAAATTTTATTATAAATAAAAACATAAACTTAAAAAAGAAAAGGTAAAAAAAAATTTAAAAAAAGACAAGGTAATCAGATTCTCTTTCTTGGGCTTTTCAGGTGAGAAATGTGGAACCAGATGGAAGGAAACAAACACCAACGGGAATGGCAGATGATGTCTAAGCCACGTAAACAATCTGGGATAGAAGAAAATCCACAAATTCCTATTGCCGGAATTTTTGTGGACCCAGAATTTCCTTGGGTGTCAGTGAAGCTTGAATCCACCATCACCTCAGATCTAGGAGATTTGGTCTCTCTCAGTCTCTCTTCTGTTTTCCTTATTAGATCTTTTCTGAACGAACTTTTGTTTCTTCCCGTGAAAAAAGCTCTGCTAAAATAGAGGTACATGCTGCTTCCAAAACTCCTTGTTAGTTGAAAAGGTATAAACCTTGTCCTTCACTTCCTACCCCTTCCTTTCATTTTGCAGGAAACAGTCTATTATACATTATTACAGTCGTCCCCTAAACGCTTCATTGATATGGCAGGTCCTTGTATTTCTACAAGTGTTATCTCACATCTCCATTAAGTTCATGACTCAACTAGATATCAAAGATACTTGCTACTTCCTAATGTCCAAGGCAAATCAGTGTGATATCATCGATTTAGAAGATTAGGGTGACATCGGTGGAGGAGTAAATTAACACGATCAAGCATCCCTGTTTGCCAGGAACCCAGGGGTTTCCTGGGATGCAGAACTCAGATAGTCCTGGGCAAACTCCATCATTGGTCACCCTAGGTAAAGCGATTAGGTCCTTGTGAAGACATGCTACTACA
Source organism: Rhinolophus ferrumequinum (assembly GCF_004115265.2). Classification (NCBI taxonomy): domain Eukaryota; kingdom Metazoa; phylum Chordata; class Mammalia; order Chiroptera; family Rhinolophidae; genus Rhinolophus; species Rhinolophus ferrumequinum. The sequence goes on along the minus strand of NC_046290.1, from coordinate 90,850,846 downwards.
TCTGCCAGCTGAAGACAAATAGCTTCTGATGGTGTGGGTAAAGAGAAACAGGAAAAAAAAAGTTTTATCATATATCATATACCCACCTAATTCAGCTTGAGGTAACCCTCCATTATTTTTCAAGTCCTGTCAATCTTTGGTACCAACCAGCAGGGAGAATTGAATGATGCTGTAGCAGTCTTCCTTTGAGGTTCTCATCCTCCTTTCCAAGGAGCTCTGGGTCTATGACTCAGGGATGATTACAGCCAGAGGGCCTGCCACTATGCAGTGTGCTGGCTTGAGTTACATCTTTGTCTGTTAAATTAAGGAATTATTTTGCTGTGTAAATCAAGCAGAACCCAGGCCTGCCTATTGGTCCTGTCAACATTTTAAGCAGAAGCGAAAACCTCAACTCAGTGTGTTAGGCCATTTTTTTTTGTACTAAAATGGTCACACCTACTTGGCTCTTGATTTTTTTTGTGGCCACAGCTAGGGGTGATATTCAAAATATTTAGCAGCTGGTTACTACCTGGTCACCAACCAATTAGAATAGACACTGACTTTAGCACTAAGTCAGATTCTTGGTGACCAACAATTGTGCCAAGTGTTAACCCTTTAGTTTCAGGATGAGAGGGAAGTCTGGTGGCCTGGAGGCAGGTAGATGGGATTGGGGGCACCAGGAGAGTCTAGGCAGCAATTTACTAACTGATAGAAAAACATTTCAGAATTTCAACAGCCAGTATGACCTCAGGCAGAATGTCAGCGTGGCCTCAGCAAAGAACAGAGACTGGATGGTCCACTCACTTTGCTTTTAATACATGTCTGCTTTTGGTTCTGACCACTTAGCTTCCTCCTTTCCCAATGTTACCAGTAACTTCATTTTGATTAACCGCCCTCCTTCCATGTTCCTGGCTGAGACAGCTCTTCCTGTGTCACCCTTCCCCCACCACACACAACAAAGAGGCTTTGCTAAATTAGTCTTTCATCAGTGGTGAAATTTTCTGAAGAAATGCGGATGGAGGGAGGCAGATGTTAGCAGGTCATTGGTGACAGACTGTCATTCCTTTCTCCTTCAATCTTGATATTTAGTCATCTACAGCGTGGCAAAAGCCATCAGGCTCTTCAGTGTCAGCTTGACAAAGAAGTATAATCAGCCTAACTGTGCAGGAAGAGAAGGAAAATGGGAGTGGTGAGGACAGAGAAGAAGAGAAATAAAGAGAGAGAGGAAGGAAATAAAGTAATAGTCTAACCTCCCTTATTTATTTTATCCTCCTTTATTTTGACACCATGGGATTCAAGGCCACATAGTCAGTCCTGCAACAACTCCCTGGAACATTCCTGCAATTCATTTTGCCTATAATTCCTCTTTTCCCTGCTCAGATTGTGCACACCATTCTTGGTTTTATGGTATTTCAAACTACTACGACCAGATGTCCCTCATGATGAGGGAGTTCATCACATTTGCTTGGCAATCAAGAATGCAGTAGAAATTATTTGGAGGGGCCCAGAGGACTATAGAGCTCCATCCTCTCAAGATATTGCTACTCCAACTGCCAAGATTTCAGTACTTGATAATCAAGACTAATTTTAACCATAGAAGCCCAGCACAGTTGTGAGCATAGCTACTGCTATGTTTGGCAATTTACTGTGTCCTTTTCCTACAATTTGACAGAAAAATTTTATGATAACATATTTGAAAATATACAAAGAATATATATTACATATGGAGGGTGCCAAAAAAAATAAATACAAACTCATAAACACAGACAATAGTTTAGTGGTTACCAGAGGGTAAGGAGGGTGGGGGGTGGGAGACGAGGGTAAGGGGGATCAAATATATAGTGATGGAAGGAGAACTGACTCTGGGTGGTGAACACACAATGGGATTTATAGATGATGTGATACAGAATTGTACTCCTGAAAGCTATGTAATTTTACTAACAATTGTCACCCCGATAAATTAAAAAACATAAAAAAAATAAATGAACAAACAAATCAGAAACAAAAAAATGAATACATATTTTAAGAAAGGAAAAAACTGTATTAAAATTACGCTGATGGTAACCACTTTGAGCACCCCTTGTAACTGCAGAAGTCAAACATGATTTGTATTCATCTTTTGTTACCGGTATATATTGAGTATTACAATTTTAATACAGTTTTTTCCTTTCTTAAAATGTGTATACATTTTTTGGCACCCTCTGTATATTAAATATGATGTGTAAAAATAAATGAACACTGGTAAGCTCGCCACTCAAAAAGTAGAATATGATCAATATTCACTTTGGGGATCTAATTTTCAGTGGTCTCCAACCATTGACTAATAGTAAAAGGTGTTTTTTGTTGCAGGGCGAGAGAATGGCCTTGAATATTGTTATCTGTTTCTACCCAGGTACCCTGGGACTAAAATTTGTTACATCTTGATGCAAATCACTTAATGCTGTGAAAAATGTTCATTTAGTCATACAGTCTTTATATTCCTTATTCTCTTAGAATGTCTCTCAAGCAGTGATTCTCAAACTGTAATTTAATTTAGAATTAGCTGGGAAGATTTGAAAAATCCTAATACTCTGGCCCGGCCCCAGAACAATTAAATCAGAATCTCTGAAGATGCAATCCAGGCATCTATGGTTTTAAAAGTACTTCCAGTGATCGGATGTGCTCTAAAGGAATGGCAATAAAGTCCACCAAAGCTTTACTTTCAATGAACGTATATCTGAATACAAGACTCCATTAACTGTTTTACCGATCCACAGACTTCTAATTTCCCATTCAGGGATGCAGAGATTCTTTCTGCTTCTTCTCCACTATGTCATTACAGATTTCATACCTCTTCTGAGATTCTGTTGCTTGCAACTTCACTCCTGGAATAAACTTCTATGATTGTTAGGGTAGTTTGGTAGTTTGTTTGCAAGAAATAAGGTCTAAATGAAAAGTTTAGGGGGGAAAAGTGTGTGAGTATACTGTAAGGATATAGGTGGGCTGGAACTGGAAATCTACCCAGAATCTGACATTAGGCTGGGGACTGGTTATTATCTCTTTGTCTCTCATGGTGCACATAGCCTCTCTCATAGCATCCTTCTCTCTCTCACTATCACCTCCCTAAGCATTGGGGGTCTCATTTGGTTGGCTAATCATTTTCAGACTCAGAATGTCTTTATTAGGCAGCCTATAGTTCAATCTGCTGTATTCAGGGTCCAGTTATGATTACTCAAAGCCCAAGGCTTCAAGCAAAAGGATGGAAAAAGTTACCATGAAAATAGTAATAATAAAGATGAAGAAGCCATACTGTTACCAGGCAAAATAAACTTCAAAACAAAAAGTGTTATTAGAGATAAACAGGAACAATTTATAATGATAAAATGGTTAATCCATCAGGGAAATATAACAATTATAAACATATGTGCAACTAATAATAGAGCCCCATAATACATAAAATAAAAACTACCAGAATCAAAAGGAGAAGTACACAATTCAATAAAATAGTAGAAGACTTTAATACCCTGCTTTCAATAACGGAGAGAACAAGTATTGTATTTCCCAGAAAATAAGACCTGGCCGGACCATCAGCTCTAATGCATCTTTTGGAGCAAACATTAATATAAGACCCAGTCTTATATTAAAGTAAGATACAATACAATATAATATAACATAACATAACATAACATAACATAACATAACATAATATAATACTGGGTCTTATATAATATAAGACCAGGTCTTATGTTAATGTTTGCTCCAAAAGATGCATTAGAGCTAATGGTCCAGCTAGGTCTTATTTTTGGGGAAACACAGTAGGCAGAAGATAACAAGGAAATAGAAGATTTGAATAACAGTATAAACCAACTAAACCTAACAGACATCCATAGAATATTCCACCCACGAACTGCAGAATATGTGTATTTCTCTAGTGTACTTGGAACACTCTCCAGAATATACTATGACATAAAACAAATCTCAATAAATTAAAAAAGATTGAAATTATGCAAAGCATGTTCTTCAAATATAATAAATAAAATTAGAAATTAATAATAAAGAGAAATTTGGACAATTCACAAATAAGTGAAAAATAAACAATAGTCTTAAATAACCCTGGGTCAAAGAAGAAATCACAAGTTAAATTAGGAAATACTTTGAGATGGATGAAAATTAATCAATATACTACAACTTGTGAGATGCAGCTAAAGCAGTACTTAGAGGGAAATTTATAGTTGTAAATGCCTACATTAAATAAACGAGAAAGATCTGAAACCAATAACCAACCTTCCACCTTAAGACACTGGTAAAAGAAGAGAAAACTAAACCTAAAGCAAGAAGAAGGAAGCAAGTGTGAAGATTGGAGAGGAAATTAATAAAATAGAAAATAAGAAAACAGTAGAGAAAACCTATGAAACCAAAATTTTGAAACCAAAATTTACTTATTTGAAAAGATGAACAAAACTGACAAAACTTTAGCTAGACTGAGCAAGAAATTAATAATAATTTCTAATTATCACTAATAATTGGAGACAAGATTCAAATTACTAAAATCAGGAATGAAAGAGGGGCATTATTACTGACCTTACCGAAATAAAACGGATTATAAGGGAATACTACGAACAGCTATATGTCAATAAGTTAGATAACTTATATGAAATAGACAAATTCCTAGAAACATACAAACTATGGAGATTAAGTCAAGAAAAAAAATCTGAATAGACCTGTAGCAAGAGATGTAATTATAAAACAAAGCAAAACAAACTCCATACAAAGAAAATCCCAGGCCCATATGTCTTTACTGATGAATCTGCCAACATTTAAAGAAGAATTAATACCAATTCTTCACAGACTCTTCCAAAAAATAAAACAGGAGGGACTACTTCCCAACTCATTCTATGAGGCCAGTATACCCTGATACCAAAACCACATGAAGACATCAAAGAAAAAATTATAGACCAATATGAATATGGACACAAAAATCATCAACAAAATACGAGCCAACTCAGTCCAGAAACATATAAAAAGGATTACATACCATGGCTAAATGGGGTTTATTTGTGGAATGCTAGATCGGTTTCATATCCAAAAAAATTAGTTAATGTAGTATACCATATCAGTAGGATAAAAACCAAAAACCCTATGGCCATTTCAATAGATGCAAAAAAAAAAAAAAGGCATTTGATAAAATTCAACACCCCTTCATGATAAAAGCACTAAACAAACTAGAATTCAAGGGAACTTCCTCAATCTGATAAAGGGAATCTACAAAAACCCTACAGCAAGGATCACACTTAATGGTGAAAGACTGAATGCTTTCCCCCTAAGATAAAGAACAAGACAAGGATGTCCTTTCTTACCACTTCTATTAAACATTGTATTAGAGGTCTAGCCAAGGCAATTAGGCAAGAAAATTGAATAAAAGGCATCTGGATTGGAAAGGAAAAAAATGAAACTATTAACAATGATATGGTTTTGTATATAGACAATCTTTAGAAATCCACTAAAAACTAATAGAACTAACAAATGACTTCAGCAAGGTTGCAAGATACAGGACCAATAGGCAAAAATCAATTGCATTTGTATACACTAGCAATGAATAGTCTAAAAGTGAAATTAAGAACAGCTCAATTTACAATAACATCAAAAGGAATAAATACTTAGGAATAAATTTAACAAAAGAAGTGCAAAATGTGTATTCTGAAAACTACAAAAGCTTGTTGAGAGAAATTAAAAAAGAATGCAATAAATAGAAAAATATTCTCTATCCATGGACTGGAAGACTTGCTATTGTTAAGATGGCAATACTTCCCAAATTGATCTACAGATTCAATGCAATCCCTATCAAAATCCCAGGTAGCTTCTTGGCAGAAATTGACAACCTGATCCTAATATTCATATGGAAATTCAAGGGACTCAGAATAGCCAAAACAATCTTGGAAAAGAACAAAGTTTGAGGACTCACACTTTCTGATTTCAAAATTTATGACAAAGCTAGAGTAAGCAATACAGTGTGTTACTTACATAAGGATAGAAATAGATCAATGAAATAAAATTGAAGTCCAAAAATAAACCCTAATATTTGTGGTAAATTGATTTTTGACAAGATTGCCAAGAAAACTAAATGGGGAAAAATGGTCTTTTCAACAAATATTAATGGAACAGCTGGATATCTACAGGCCAAAGAATTAAGTTGGGCTCCTAACTCATACCATATACAAAAATTAATTCAAAATTGACTAAAGACCTAATGTAAGAGCTAAAACTATAAAACACTTAGAAGGTAATATAAGCATAAATTTTTGTGACCTTGTATTGGAAAATTTTTCTTAGATATGACATCAAAAACATAAGCAATGAAATAAATAAATAAATAAATAAATAAATAGGAATTCATTAAAATTAAAAACTTTTGTGTTTCAAAGGGCATATCAAAAAGCAAAAAGACAGCACAGAATGGGAGAATATTTTTGCAAATCATATATGTGATAAAGGGTTCATATCTAGACTATATAGAGAACTATTACAACTCAGTATTAGTAAGACAAATAACCCAATTAAAAATGGGCAAAGGATCTGAATAAACTTTTCTCTAAAGAAGATATACAAATGACCAATAAGCACATGAAAAGATGCTCAACATCATTAGTCATTAGGGAAATGCAGTCAATGATATACCCCTTCATACACAGTTGGATGGCTATAATAAAAAAGATAGAAATAAGAAGTATCGGTGAAGTTGCAGAGAACTAGGAACTTTCATACACTGGTGATGGGATTGTAAAATGGTTTGGCTGCTTTGGAGAAATAATTTGCCAGTTACTCAGGACTCAGCAATTCCACTTCTAGGTGTACACCCATGAGAACCGAAAACATATGTCCACACAAAAACTTGCATGTGAATGTTCATAGCAACAGTATGCATAACAGTCAAAAAGTGGAAACAATCCAAATGTCCATCAACTAATGAATGGATAAATACAATAGAATATTATTTGACAATAAAAAAGAATGAAGTACTGATATATGTGCTACAACATGGATAACCCTCGAAAACATTCTGCTAAGTGAAAGAATTCAAACACAAAAAAAGACCACATATTGCATGATTTCATTTATATGAAATGTTGGAATAGACAAATCTATAGAGACAGAAAGTAAATTAGTAGTTGTCCAGGACTGGGTGGGGATGGGGCCATTAAAAAGTGACAGCTAAAGTGTATGAGGGTTTTTTTGGAGATTATAAAAATGTTCTAAAACTGATTGTGGTGATGGTTGCACAATTCTATGAATACACTAAATGTATACTGTAAGTGGGTGAATTGTGTAATACGTTAATTATATCTCAATAAAGCTGATATCAAAAAAAAAAAAAAAGACCAAGGCTGCTTTTCTTTAGCAGTTGGGAGCAATGTAACTGGAAGGCACCATGAAGTTATACAGCTTGCCCCAGACAGGAGGCCAAGATGGGGAAAGCTAAGCTAAGGCAGTGGCAATGCAGATGCTAAAATCAATAGCACGTGGTGACTGATGCACATGGGGACCGAGGAAAGGGAAAGGTCCAGTGTCTCCCTCACTGTCCGTGTTCAGTTAGTTAGCGAGTCCTGACTCCTAACACATCTCCCTGTTGCCTATCTCCGCCCCCCTTCTGCTATAGACTGAATGTGTGTCCTCCATCAAATTCATAAATTGAAATCCTAACCCCCAGCCTGATGGCACTTGGAGGCGGGGCCTTTGGGAGGTAGGCCCTTTTGGCAGAGCCCTAATGAATGTGATAGTGCCCTTATAAAAGAGACCCCAGAAAGCTCACTTGCCCTTTCTGCCACAGGAGGACACAGTGAGAAGATGGCTATTTACGAACCAGGAAGTGGGCCCTCATAAGACACCATATGTGCTAGCACTTTGATCTTGGACTTCTCAGCCTCCAGAATTTTGAGAAACAAATCTGTGTTGTTTATAAACACCCCTGTCTATGATATTCTGTTATAGCAGTGCAAACAGAGCTCCCCATTCTAATCCATCTTCTAAACCACCACCATAGATTCCTTCCTAAAACCCAAATCTAACTGTGTCACCTTATTTCTCAAATTCTTTCAAAGAATCTGAACCCAGTTTATCTCCCACAGCTCTTTCACAATCCCGCTCTCCCACCATGCAGAAATATGCACGCGCACGCGCGCGCGCGCACACACACACACACATCCTTTATTATAGCCACAGGGGACACATGTCTTCTTTAATCTTAATCTTGCCACATGCCTCCTTTGCTCACTCTGTTCTCTCAAGTTGGAATGTCCTTCCTTCTCCTCTACAAGGGTTGAAATTACCTGCGTCCTTCAAGGCCTGATGATAATTCTACCACCTTCATGTAATCTCTGTCTCTCTGTCTCTCTCTGTCTCTCTCTGTCTCTCTCTGTCTGTCTCTCTCTGTCTCTCTGTCTCTCTCTGTCTCTCTGTCTCTCTGTCTCTCTCTCTCTCTCTGTCTGTCTCTGCATTTTACTTCCTTCTTTTGGAGCACAGTCTGGTAGAGGGGATAAATGAGACAACTGAGTTCTGTATTACAATGTAAAAATACTTTGACTAGTGTGTGCACAGTGTCTTAGGAAGACAAGGGAAGAAGGTAGAAACTGCTCTGTCAGTTGAAAGATTGAAATTTCACACTCAAGTTGGCTTCCCAGTCTGAAGGCTTAGAACTTGGTAAGGAGGCATTGATTTAATCTTAACTGGTAACTTTCCATGAACTGGCTATTTTCTTAAGAGCAGGGGCTATGTTTTAAATTTTTGTACCCACAGCACCTAGTAGGGGTCCTGGCCAGAAGTGGTGACAATAAACCTTTACAGAAGACTGACTGAATGAGAAGGATTGTCTAACTCACCTTGGAAGAGGGGAAGGAAGTGCTTCCTAGATGAGGTAACACATGAGTTGAATCCTGGAACATGGGTGGAAATGAGCCAGGGAAATTAGAGGAGGAAGGGGGCTCCAAGTAGAACATGAGCAGTGGATGGACGTATGAAAAACCAGGTCCCCTCAGGGCGTTGGAAGGGGTCAGCAGCGCTGAACAGAAGGTTTAGAAGGGAGGACAGAGAGAGAAATCTGAAGAGGGCCAGATCAAGAGGGCTGTGAATGCCATGTTGATGAATTTAAAATTGATGCAAAAAGCAGTGAGGAGCTACTCAAGAATTTTATGAGAAGATTGAATGGGTGTGAGTGATGTTGAGGAGACAGAATCTAAATCCATCAATTCCAATCTATTTGGAAGACTCTCCCTTCTTAAAATTTCAATTTAATTTGATTTTGAAAAATAGGCGATATATTCACATGATTCAAAATACAAAAGGTGCTAAGGGTTTATTGTGAAAAATCTCTCTTCTTAGCACTAATTTCCAGACTGTGTGGTCCCCAGCTCCTTCTCTGGGGGAAAGTAAGTGTGCCAGAGTCTCCAGTATCTTATGGGCGTATATACAATTTGTAGCCCACTGCATTTGCAACTCACTTTTTTCATTTAACAATATATCTTGGAAATCATTCCATAGAAGTCCCTAAAGAGCATCTTCGTTTCTTTTTATGGCTGTCAAATATTCCATCGTATGGGTATTCGATAATTTATTTACACTTTGCTCATGTACAAATAAATTTGTGGCATTAACGTTAGGGCTCTCTCTTTAACACCAAAAAGTTTCACTGATCCCCATTAAGATAGTTGTGCTGCCTGTTAATGGAAAAAAACATGCATTACAAAAGACTGCTCTGAATTCAGGAATGCTTTTAGGTGTATTTGTACTTTAATATGTTATTAACATGTTATTGATATAAATTTGAAACTATGTATATGTGACATATTGTTTATCCACTCCATAGACAATACTCAGTGTACATATGGATTTAAAGACCCTTATGCCCTAACTGGCTGTTTCCCTCTGGGTCCCCACCCCCCATTACAGGACTTAGTGTCTGAGTGGTTTGAGGGGGAAAGCAGAGGTGGGAATACAGATTGGTGTCCAGGCCTTTGGCATTCTATACTGGAATGATGACACCCAGGGAGAAGCAGGTTTGGGAAAGGGACAGGCACATGATTTGTGCATGTTGATTTTACTATGTCTCTAGAATATGTATATTGGAGTTTAAGTTCTGTAGACTGCACTAGTATCCCACCTCAAACCTTGAAATGTCTTAATGAAGCCTGAGGGTTTATCTCGGAGAGTGTTGAGGGCATTTGGTGGAGAGGTCAGACAGCCTGGAGCCTGCATCCGAGTTTCTTGAACTCATTCTTGGAAGCCGGAGAAGGTCTGACTGCCCCATAGTCAAGAAGATTAAATTCTCTGATATCCAATTAATAGCTAAATATCTTTTGAGCGCCCACCCCCCTCAGTGCCAAGCCCGGTGTCAGAGCCCTGGCATGGAGGTGCCCACAGACCAGTGGGGATACACAGAGAAACATGTAATTAAATATTATGTAATGCATAATGGTTATGGTGGTCCTAAGATATGTCCACAAATTCTGTGATGCTCCTTGCTCTGAAAAGTAGAATCTACTTCCCTTCCACTCGAATGTGTGCTAGGCTTAGGGACTCACTTCCAACAAATAGATGGAAATGATAGTGTGTGACTTCTGAGGCTAGATCGTAAAAGACATTGTGCTTCCATCTTGCTCTCTGTGGATCTCCCATTCTGGGGGAAGCCGCCTGCCATATCACGGGTCCATCCAAGCAGCCTGTGGAGAAGCCCACACAGGGAGGAATTGAGGGCTGTGCCAATAGCCAGCGCCACTTGCCCGCCATAGTTGTGAGCTATCTGGGAAACGGATTCTCCTGCCTCAGGCAAGCCTGCAGGTGACTTCAGCCCTCCCGACTTCTAGTTTTCCAGATGAGACCCCAAACATTGTGGAGCAGAGACAAGTCAATCCCACCATGTCCTGAATTCTTGACCTATACACACCGTGAGATAATAAATGATAATTGTTGTTTTAAGCCATGATGTTTTGAGGTAACTTATTATGCAGCAATAGTTAACTAACATGATGGTGACAGATGAACACAGCACTCAGGAACACAAAGGATGGGTAATTAACTCAATACGAGAGATTTGGGAGGTTTTCTGAAGGAAAGCAAACTTGAACTGAGTCTTGAAGGGTGCATAAGAATTATCCAGAAAGATTGGAAAGATATTCCAGGCATAGGGAACAGGATAGGTAAAGGCAGGGAGGCTTAAAACAGCACGAAATAGGGGAATGAGCTACATAGATAATTTACCCCCTTTGAATAGGGTCTGAAATGAACGGGCTTGCTACTCAGTTCTGCTCTAGAATAACTACATTTATTACAAGTTTCCTATGGGAAAATATACTTAGCAAACAATGAGGTGTCTGAACTTTTTAATCTGTTGACCTTTCATAAAAAGAATTTCAAAAGTTCAAGGTCTCAGACCAGACACAGTTTGACATATTAGTTTTTTTTTTTTTTTTTAACCATTGGAACACTTCATTTTCTAAAAAGAGATTTCTAAACCTAGATGAGCCTCAGAATCACCTGGGAACTTTTTTTTAAAAAAAGGAGCTTTCTGGGGCCCAACCCAGAGATACTAAATCTTATCTGAGTAGGGCTCCGGATTGAATCTAGCCTTCTCACTTTACAGATGAGAACAAGAGACTCACGGGACAGAGACCAGAATCCTGGCTTTTTCATTTCTATTTGTGATCTTCCCACCTAGTCCTCCGTTGCCTACCAAAGCATCTTCCTTTCTCAGCATCATGGCCAATCCCAGCCATGCGATGGTTAAATATGGTGTGAGCTACAGAGGTTTAGCCTGCAATGCAGATCTTGATCTTTGCATTCTGCCTCTCCACAATCCATGACGAAAAGAGAATTTGATGTGCTGTTGAAGTTTTACATCACTTAAATTACATTTTTTTGTCCTCATTTTCACTCTTATTCTTAACCTACATACATTTTAAAAATTGAAATATAATTCACTTTCCACAAAATTCACCATCTTAACGTGTACAGTTCAGTGGTTTCTAGTATATTCACAAGGTTATGCAACCATCATCACCATCTAATTCCAGAACATTTCCTCACCAAAAAGAAACTCAATACCCATTAGCAGTCATTCCCCATTTCTTACTCCTAGCAACCACTAATCTAGTTGTCCATATTCTATCAGTACAGATTTGCAAATTCTGTACATTTCATATAACGGAACCATACAATATGTGATCTTTTATGATTGGCTTCTTTCACTTAGTATAATGTTTTCAAGGTTCATCCGTATCATATGTATCAGTACTTCATTTGTATGGCTGAATAATATTCCATTGCATAAATATACCACATTTTGTTTATCCAATGAACATTTATTTATTTTTTAAAGATTTTTATTAAAAAATATAGTTAACATACAACATTAAATCAGTTTTAGGTGTACACCATAGTTGTTTAACATTTATACACCTAAAGAAGTGATCACCATAAGTCCAACAACCATCTGACACTATACTATGCTATCACAATATTATTGACTATATTCGCTATGCTGTACGTTACGTCGCCATGACTTGTTTTATACCTGGAGATCTGAACCTCTAATTCCCTTTCACCTCCACCCCTTTTAAAAAAATTTTAATTACAGTTGACATTCAATATTATTTTGTATTAATTTCAGGTGTACAGCATAGTGGTTAGACATTTATATAATTTAAGAAGTGATCCCCCTGACTAGTCTAGTACTCACCTGGCACTATACATAGCTATTACCATATTATTGACTATATTCCCTGTGTTTTACTTTACAGCCCCATAACTATTTTGTAACTATCAATTTGTATTTCTTTCTTTCTTTCTTTCTTTCTTTCTTTCTTTCTTTCTTTCTTTCTTTCTTTCTTTCTTTTTTTTTTTTTAAGATTTTATTGGGGAAGGGGAACAGGACTTTATTGGGGAACAGTGTGTACTTCCAGGACTTTTTTTTTCCCCAAGTCAAGTTGTCCTTTCAGTCTTAGTTGTAGAGGGCACAGCTCAGCTCCAGGTCCAGTTGCCGTTGCTAGTTGCAGGGGGTGCAGCCCACCATCCCTTGCGGGAGTCAAACTGGCAACCCTGTGGTTGAGAGCCCACTGGCCCATGTGGGAATAGAACTGGCAGCCTTCGGAGTTAGGAGCACGGAGCTCCAACCGCCTGAGCCACCAATTTGTATTTCTTAATCCCTTCACCTTTTTCACCCAATCCCCCAACCCCCCTCTCATCTATCTCCCTGATAAATCTAGTACCCATCTGACACCATATATAGTTATTACAATATTATTGACTATATTTCTTGTGCTATACCTACATCCCCATGACTATTTTGTAACAACCAATTTGTACTTCTTAATCCTTTCCCATTTTTCACCCACCCCTCAATCCACTCCCATATGGCAGCCAACAAAATTTTCTCTGTATCTCTGAGTGTGTTTTTGTTTTGTTTGCCAGAGGATGTACCACAGTTGAGGGCAGGGAGCTTAACAGGGCAAGTGAGACCTCCAGTCAGCCTCTCTGCCTTAGCTCACCTTTCTATGCACTGGAAGCCAGGATTATGACGTCCTCTTCCCCCATCCCCCACTGATAATTGGTGGAGTCCTCTCTGGAGTCATGAACCAGCTCAAGGGAAAGACCTTTGCATATTGATACATAAATAGAGAATTGAAGGTCACACCAGCCTTTGGCATGGAAGACAGAAACCAAAGCAACAAAGAGAAAAAATGACCTTGAAAGAAGCGGGAACAGAAGAAAACCTTAAAGAACAAATTAATATTGTTAGTTGTTGGATAGATAAGAGTAGATATTTCATCCTTGAGGCAAGGACAAAAGACCATAAAAAAGGAACAGTCAGAGAATGAAAAAAGTCTCTTAAAAATTAAAAATATGACATTAAAATGAAAAATTCAGTAGAGGGGTTGGAAAGCAGAGTTGAAAAAAACCCATGGACAGTAGAACAAATGACAAAGATGCAAAAATAAGTGAGAAAAAATAAGAAAATTCAAGGATCCATTTAGGAGATTGATCCCACATCCAAAAACATTGGTTTCATAAAGAGAAAACTAGATGGGAAGAAATTGTCCAAAAAATAACTCTAGAAATACTGCCAGAATTGAGGAAACTAAATTTCTAGGTGGAGAGGGCCTATATGTATTCAATGCAATGGATTAAAATAAACCCATATATAAGACAAATAACCTTGAAATTTCAGAACACAGAAGCCAAAGTAAAACTCCTGCCAGTTTATAGAGAGAAATAACAGGGAATCAGAATGACTTCAGACTTCTTAATAACATCATTGAAAACTAGAAGACAATAAAGCAATGCCTTCAAAATTCTGAGGAAAGATGATTGCAAACCTAGAATTCTCTACCTAGCCAAACTATCGATTCTATTAGGGTAAAAGATATTTTCAGGTATATGAAGTCTCAAACACAAACAAACAAAAAAACCAAAAAACACCAAGATCTCGTAGGCATGTTTTCACAGGAAGCAATTGGAGAATAGGCTCCAATAGAATGAGAGACTATTCCAAGAAAGAGGAAACATGGAACTCTGGAAAAGGAGCAGGGAGAGAGGTGAAAAGTGTCCCATGATGACAGCTGTGTTGCAGCCTACAGTAAGCCCTGTAGGGTGTAACGGGGAATGAAGGGCTGCAGGACAGATGTGTCCATGAAAAAAATTAGGCCGATAGGTCACCTGATGGGACTGAATTCCTGATAGGGACCTGGAAAACTAGATAAACAAAAATTTAAGATGATAAACTCCAGGGAAAGAAAACCCTAACAAATAAAATATAATCATAGTCTATCACATTGGCTCAGCTGTAAATAATAATAGTAATAAAAACACTGATTTTTAGATTCTGCTCAATCTAAAATTAAGATATAACTGTATTGGGAGGGTTGGGGAAGGGGAAAAGTTGTGTGTGGGGGTGGAGGTGTAAGAATTAACTTCACTTTCTGTTTAAATAAATCATATCAAAAACTGAAAAAGAAAAATCAAGAAGTAGCTGTATAAACATGTTATATCAGAAGAAATGGCTGAAAGACTTGAAAACATTGAATTTGATCAGTGGGTCAAGTGCAGTGAGGTGGAGTTGCTTTTCTTCATGATTAGTCTTTTTGTACTTGACTTTTAAAATGATGTATATTTCTAACTTGATAAAAATACAGTGGTACCTTGGTTTTCGAACGTAATCCGTTCCGGAAGATCATTCCAGTTCTGAAATGTTCGAAAAACAGCCGACAGCTAGGCCTCAGGATCTTGCACTCAGCAGAAGCTGTGTGACATGTTCAACTTCTGAGGAATGTTTGAAAACCGAAGCATTTACTTCCGGGTTTATGGCGTTCATAAACTGAAATGTTCATCAAGGGACACGTTCGAAAACCGAGGCACTACTGTAAAAACAAATTAAGTAAAAGGCCAGGGGAAGGATAAATAAAATGGAAAAGAGATTTAGGTGGAGTGATGGAACATTCTGTTCTTTTGCATTTTAAATTAGGGGAAAGGCACATCAAAGTATTTAATATGTGCAATGAAAAATAAAAGATATACTAAGGACTTATATGGGGCCAATTATAGAGCAAAATGGGGAGAGACAGATGATGAGAGAGTGTGTGATAGAGAAATAAAAAAAGGAAGAGAGGGGAGAGAGAGAGAAACAAATGCTAAGACACAGAAAGACAAATAGAGACACGGGAAGATGTACCCAGATACACGTACACAAAGTGAGAAATGTGGGGCGCCATACAGGAAGAAATTCACAGGTACACTACAGGAGGATATACACGTGCATGTGTACATACAACTAAGTAAGGACAGAGACCCAAGTATTCAAAGATAACATCTTGAAGTTTTGTTAAATGACACAGAATGAGATTATTACCAAGCATCTGTCCTATTACTACCATGAAATTAACCCTCCTCTGCTTTCAAGACTTAGCTGAAATCTCCCCTCTTCTGGGGAGTCTTCCAGACCACACCATTTTGGAGCCATTGCTCTGTCTCTTCAATTTCTAGAAAAAGAATGTCTTGTCTTTCCACTCATTTGGGGAAAAAAAAATCATAGATGGCCTATGACATTCTTTTTTTTTTTTTTATTGGGGAAGGGGAACAGGACTTTATTGGGGAATAGTGTGTACTTCCAGGACTTTTTTTTTTTTTCCAAGTCAAGTTGTTGTCCTTTGAATCTTAGTTGTGGAGGGCGCAGCTCAGCTCCCAGTTGCCGTTGCTCGTTCCATGGGGTGCTGCCCACCATCCCTTGTGGGAGTCAAGGGATCAAACTGGCAACCTTGTGGTTGAGAGCCCACTGGCCCATGTAGGAATCGAACCGGCAGCCTTCGGAGTTAGGAGCACGGAGCTCCAACTGTCTGAGCCACAGGGTCTGCCCCCCTTATGACATTCTTACATAGCTATATTAAGTTGTTGCTGTTTCTCTCTTGAACTTCTGTTTAGCTTTCCAGTGTTCATATATTGCCCTTCAACTAGGTTATGAGCGCATTGGGATAGAGGAACCAAGCCTTACTCATTGAAGAATATTCCATAGGCCCAGCTTCCAGGGAGGCTCTAGATTTTAATTCCTTCTCTGCTGTTCACTTGCTGTGTGACTTTGGGCGGGTTACTTGACTTCTCTGTGCTTCAGAGTCCTTATCTGTAAGATTGAGGTACTTTGGGTTCAATTACATGAAATTGCCAACATTCTACCATATTTGACTGTCAAAAATGGCAATTTTATATGGTTCAACCTAAAAAAATCACTGTTTCTTAGGTGGTATAAGGATTAAGTGCAGTGCATGTTGCATTGTAAGCAAGAGCCATCCTGCTGCATAAAAAGTGGACTTGGTAGTAAGCCACTCAGACCCTGTGGAACAAAGGCAACACACTGGAAATGCAGAGCAACCAAACAGAAAGATCCTGGCCCCAGATATCCTGGAGCCTCCAGATCTGCTATGGACTGCTTATGTCTAGACACTTATATGAGCAAAAAATAACTTTCCAGCCATTTGGGCCTGTTTCGATGCAGTTCAACTGATATTCTAATGAATGAAGGGTGTATGTGAGAAAGAAAGGAACCAGGTATTTCTGTGAAGAGAGTTCTGCCTCAGGAGGCTGGGTGTGATGACTGACTGTGATGGGCAGTCTGAGACATGGTGAGTGGTTGGGAGGAAGACAGAGAGTGCAGTTTTTGGACATACTGTCTTTGAGGTGGACTGAGGGGAAACTGCCCTGTTCTTTTGGAGCCCAGGAGAGAGAGAGGTGGAGGCTACAAACACTGGTTTGGGAATCACATGTGTATAAGTAATTATTGTAGCCTTGGAGAAGGTGTGATCATCCTGGGAAGATATGTAGATACAGACAAAAAAGACTCTCTTAGCCAAGCATATCATGAAATGGTGAGAACACTAACAATGGTGATTATTATTACCACTGATGAAGCACTTCACCATATGCCAGGCAAGTTCTGTGCTAAATACTTCAAGTGTGTCATCGTTTGTATCATCAGGAAAACCCCTTTGGAGTATATTATTAATCCAGTTTACTGATGAGGAAACTGAGGCTTGGTAGAGGGCAGAGCTGGAATTTGAACCCAGGTCTGATCGATTTCAAAGTCCACGTTTACAACCATAATTCCACAAATGTAAACGTAGTTTTTAAAAACTATGGATGCAGGTGTACGGAGTTTTAAAAACTCATCAAACTGTAGACTTAAATGGGTACACTTTATTGTAAGTAAATTATACTTTAATAAAGCTGATTTGAAAAAATAGAAATATGATTTCAGAACTTCCATTGTGCATGCATCAATAACCAGTGTGAACAGGAGATAATATAAGCTTAAAGTGCTAGCAAATGACAAAGGTTGGAACTTAAGGAAGGTTTTGTGTAATTTTCCACCCCCACCCAGTTTGACTTAGAAATAAGAAGTCTTACTGGCACACTTGAAAACAAAACACACAAAACTTCCTGTGGATTGAATAAAGCTGTTAGGTTTTTCTATAGGAATCAAAAGGTACCATGTTGTGCGTGTTAAGATACTCCAAGGCGGCCGGTTGCTCAATGGTTAGAGTGCGGTGCGCATAACACCAAGGTCGCCAGTTCAATTCCCACATGGGCCAGTAAGCTGCGCCCTCCACAACTAAATTGAAAAGATCGACTTGACATGGAGCTGATGGGTCCTGGAAAAACACACCGTTCCCTAATATTCCCCAATAAAATAAAAAAAAAAAGAAATGAGGATGTAGTAGTTACTCATCTCTTTAAAAAAAAAAAAGATACTCCAACTCAGAGTTTCTCAACCTCAAGACACAAGGTTTCTCCACTTCAACACTACTATTTCAGACCAAGTGCTTTTTTGTTATGTTTCTTTGTTTTGGGGGATGTTTAGCAGCATCTCTGGCCTCTACCTGCTAGATGCCAGGAACAACCCCATCCTCAATTGTGACAATCAATAATACTGTCAGATGTCCCCTGGAGAGCAAAATCACCTGGTTGTGACCCAGGTGGTAACTACCAATTAGCACGTCACCTGGGAGGTAGTCTCCTCTTAAGCCGCAATACCACCACGGTCAGGAACTCATGCCCACTGACCAGGAGGCCAAGCATCCCTAGGTCACTTTCTGGCCACCTGGGCTCATCCCACTCAGTCTTGTGGGAGGGATAGTTGCTGCTTGCCTCCTTGTCAGGGCACCTCCACCTGCAGACCCCTTTCATCATCTCCCCGCTCCAGGTCTGGTGGTTCTATGCTGCTTCCTCACCTGTACCTCTGGGAGCAATGGCTGGCCTCTCTCTCTGTGGTCCTCTTGTACCCTCTCCATCCTATACACTGTAAAGCCTGAGTGTTCTCTCCCTCCAAGGTGTAGTGAGTGGTGGTCTGTTGGTGGACAGGGGTAGTGCGCCTTCTCCCGCACAGGCCCCCTCTCTCTCCTTCAGAATAGCAAAGGAAGGGAAATCCTCCGTTCACCACAGGACGGGTGTGCTGGGAGGCGGGTCTCTCGATTGAGTGATCCTCAAACAGAGCAATGATTGAGGATGCCGAGATTGAGTGGGCAGCTTCCTACCTCTCTTCTTGGTCAGGAGGTGGATAACTCCCACCCTAATCCCAGGAAGGAATTCTAGAAGTGAACTGTCCCTCCTCAGTCTGCTTTGTTGTTAGGGGCCCTTCTCTTCCCAGGTAAAAAGGTCTGCCTTTGTAAGAAGTTCTTGTAAGAAGCTGTCTTCTTTCCCTTACCTTAGGACCTCCTAGGTAGGAAAGGAAGAAAGAAAAACAAAGGAGAGAAGGGGAAAATTTCCTCATAGACCTTTTCACGCACCCAGGCACAACATCAAAATGGGGAAGGAGTGTGGGAACTGTTCTCCATTTTTTAGGTTTTCATATCTCTAAGTAGACCAACCATGACAGTTTTATGACCCAAATGCAAGGATAAATTTTATGTTACTAAACAAGCAAAGTCACTTCAGATCTGAATGGGCAGGGAAATAAATAATACATATATTTAAAAATTTCCCTCTAGTTTCTAATTTTTCCAAAAGGTTTCCCCTCATTACTCTGAAATTTCTGGAATGTGTACATCTCTCCGTCCCACCCATCCCTGGGCTTTAAGGCAGGAATGTCAAACACAATCAGCATAAGGTCACCCCTGGGTCAGTGGAAATTTTTTTTAATGGAGGTGACACCATCTCTGGTGCTTCCAGACTGTGTTTTCTGTCTCCCAGCCATTTTTGGTGGCAAAGATTGGGTAGTGACAGAAGCCAGTGGGTGGCCTGAATGAGGACCCAGCCAACATGCTCCTTACTCCATTCTGGGGGTTTGGAGGTGACAGAGGAGCAAAGGAAGCTGGACCCTCAGAATGAATGGGCTGCCATTCTGAAGATGCATCTGTTAGAGCATGTGGGTCTGAATAGCAAGTGATGAGAGGCTTTTGTACTTTTCCTAATTGTGAGATACTTGTAAACCACACAGGCACCTTGAGGAAGCTATCAAGCACATGTAGGGAGTGGGACATTCTACAGGACAACTGGTCTAATCTGTTCCACCAGTCAGAGTTATGGGAACAAAAGAAGCAAAGATAACGTGTCAAATTAGAAGAGACAAAGAAGCGTAACAACCACATGCATTGCATGGTTCTGGATAAACTCTCAGTCTGAAATTCATATGATGAAGCTTTACCCTCTAATGTGATGGCATTTGGAAGTGAGAACTTTGGGAGGTGATTAGGTTTAGATGGGGTCATAAGGATGACACCCATGATGGGATTAGTGTCCTCTTAAGCAGAGAAAGAAATACCATTATTGCTCTCTCCCTCTCCCTCTCTTTCCTCTTCTCCCTTTTCCTCTCTCTCACATGTGAGGATACAGCGAGAAGGTGGCCATTCACAAGCCAGGAGGAGAGTTCTCCCCAGGAACTGAATCAACCAACACTTTGATTTTGGACCAGTCTCCAGAACTGTGAGAAATAAATGTCTGTTGTTTTAAGCCACCCAGTCTACGGTATTTTGTTATGGCAGCCTGAGCGGACTAAGACACCAGGACACTTTGGGACACAACTAGGGAAATGTATATATGGCCTACGTGTTAGACAAGATGAAAATCTATTGACATGGGGAGGTAGAGACCATTAACATAGCTTTCAAAACATGTGCAGGATGATCTCATTTTGTTAAAAAACATATATTCGTAGAAAAAGTCCTGTAATGTTATACAGCAAGCTGTTAAATGGTAACATCTGGATGATGGAAATATGGTGTTTTGGTATTGCTTTGCAGTATTTGATAAATTTCTACAATGCATATATATTGCTTTGTAAAAATAAAAGGTTATTTTTAGTTAGAGAGTGTGTGTTGGGAGGGGCTTTCTAGATAATTTGCTCCCACCCCTCATTTTTTCAAAAGAGGAAAAATTATGAGTCATCACATTGACTTTAAAAAAAACCAAAAACAAACAAACAAAAAAAAACGCAGTACTTTTTATTGTGGAAAGTTTCAAATGACCCAAGCGCAGACCAAACATTCATCAGCCTTAAAACACCTCATTCATTTCCTGCCCCGCTCCCGCACTTTCTCCCTTTCCATTTTATTTTGAAGTGAATCCCAAACCTCATATAATTTATCCCATTAATATTTTAGCATTATCTCTTCAAGGACTTTAAAAAATACATAACCACAAAACATTATCACACCTAAAAATTTAACAATAATTCCTTAGTATCATCAAATGTCCAGTCAGTGGTCATATTCCCAATTGTCTCATTAATTCAAGAAGTGAGCTTTTAAAAAAGTTTGATTGAATTAGGATCCAAATGTGGTCCATAGATTGCAATAGGTGGTATGTCTCTTTCAGTCTCTTTTAATCTACAGTTTCCTTCTCCATCTCTTTATTTTCCCTGGCAATATATTGGTTGAAGAGTCCAGGTTGTTTGCCCTGAGGCGTTTCCCATAGTCTCGACTTTGCTGATTGCATCCTCTGGTGTTTAATGCATTTCCCTCTCCTCTATTTCCTGTAAGTGGTAGTGACATCTACAGGTTTGATCATGTTTCTAGGTTCAATTTTTTGAGGAGTAGAACACTTCATAGGTGGTGGCACATTCTTTCATCAGGAGGCCCATCATGTCTGGTTGTCTTTTATAATCTGATATACAATGATAGCTGCTGTTGAAACTCAATACGTGGGTCCATTACTTCATGGTGATATTCCAATTCTAAAATTCTGACTTCATTTACTAGCCAGAATATTTATAGAAAGAGAAACTTCCCTTCATCAGCGATTTGATAAAGATAGATGCTTGATTCTTTTCCTTTACTTACCCAGTTTTCAAAATAATGAATTGATTCTCTAGCATCCTCCAAAGATGAAACATCTTTTTTGTCACTGTGAACTAATGAATTTAACCACATTTGTCTTTCAATCCACTGCAGTTCTTACCCTTCTTGATGCTTGAATTATCCCAAACTTTGACCATTAGGAGCTCTTCAAGTTTGCTCCCGAGTCTTCTTGACATGAACCTCATATCTTTGATAGAAATCTCTCTTCACAGCTGAAATATGATTTCAATGGACAAAATGGGCCATGAAAAATAAGACACGATATTATGCTGGAGGTCCTTCTTTTCTCTCCCCTTTGATTCGAGTGTGTTCCCTCCCAATGAAGGTCTCTCCCACCTGACTCCTGTCTCCCTCTTGACTTGAGTGCTCCAGGGCCCTCTCACCTCCGGCTGTGGTGCCGTAGGCTTCCCTGCTTTGCTGTGGTTTCAAAAGGTGGAAAGTCAGTGTTGGAAGTGGCTTAGTGACCCCAGGAGGGATGTACAGTCCCAGGTGAGTTTTACCAGGTGTCCAAAAGGCAAGGATGGGCCCAGGCTGACTTCCCAGAGGGTGCTCATCCCTCCATCCCTCACGTGAGGTTTATAGTTCCAGCACAGCCTAAGTTTTTTACACTTCTTAACTCTTCTCAGGCCTCCAATCTTGTACATTGAGAGGAAGGTCTGTGTAGCCCTAGCTACAGCATCCTCAACTGCCTGCCTTTGTCTGAGCCCTTCCTATCCTGATTCCGTCCACTCCAGCCTCTCACTCCAACTCTGCTGAGATTCCAGTTGTTCTCATCTCACTGCACCTCCATCTCTACCCCTCTCTCTTCAGCCTCTAAGTACCCATCTGGGATTTGAACCCACACATGCTGGCTCCACAGTGCCTGCCACATGGTGACTACCTCTGCTTCTTAGCACGGAGCTCAACCGCTGTTCCCTGTCTTCATCCTCCTTGAACACTTAACTACTTCTGTTTTTAGAAAATAATAAATATATAGTTTTCTGATTTCAGAATGAAGACATACACGTAAAAATTCAAGCAATATAAATTCATTTTTTAAAAAGTAAATTAAATCCCCTATTTTCTCAGACCTCAAAATAATCACCATCAACTTATTTCCTTCCAGACCTACATAAAAATTTACAAATAAATAGTTTTTTAAAAAGCATGTTTTTTCTATATGTACATTTCTGCCTTGTTCGCTTATTTATTATGAACTGCTTCTCGTGTTTAGCACAGCTATATCTTCTGCATTCTATTTAACAGCTTCCGTTTTCCATTGTTACCATAAATTAGTCATTGGCATACTGATGAACTTTGGAGGTTGTTTCCAATTTTTCATTATTTCAAACAATGCTGCAATTAGCACCCTTGTGCACTTAGCTTTGCTCACTTGTGTAACTATTTCTGTAGGATAAATTCCTGGAAATGGAATTTCTGAGTTCAATCCATGCACATTTTAAATTTTAATAAATATTATTAAACTGACCTCCAGAAAGGCTGAATTTAATTTACATAATGAGTGTCTGTTTCCTGCACACACGTGCCAGATTGATGTTATGAATTTTTTTGTCTGATAGGTGAAAAGTATTTCATTATTGCTTTATTTTGCATTATTTATTGTTAAGGTTGAATTTGTTTTTTGGTAATTTATGTTTTGTTTTTGGTGAATTGTCTGTTCACATCCTTTGTTCACATTTGTTTTGGGTTGTTTTTTCCTTTTTCTTATCAACTCACAAATCTCCCTTATATATTGTTTTCATATGTATTACAAATATTTTCCTAGTTTAATATTTGTAGTTTGCTTGGCCATATAGAAGTTTTCATTGTGAATGAGATCAAACTTAAAAAGTCTTTTGGTTTATTTGTTTCTGGTTTTCATGTTATTTTGGAAAGGCCTCCTCCATCCCAAGGTCAACAGTCCCTTTTAATGTTTTGTTTTTACACTTAAATCTTTTGGCATAATGAATGAAACAGAAATTCAGCTTCCCACACTCTCCCTTGACTGGCTAATTGTTCAAGAAACAATTATTGAATAACCTTTTCCCCACCATTAAAATATCACTTTTATTGTATATATGTACTGAATTCTCATGTGCATTTGGGGCTATTTCTGGAAACTATTCTGATGGATTGTGCCAGTCCTGTGCCAATCCCAACACACTGTGCTTTTACTTCAACTTTTAATATTTGGTAATTCAGGTCCCCCCATTACTCATCTGTTTCAGAATGTTCTTTTTTTTTCATCATTCTGGATAAACTTTTGAATTGTCAACTTTTCCAAATTAACCTTTTGGGATTTAGAGACTGCATTAAATTTATCGATTTAGGGAAAATTGACATTTTTATAATATGGCCTTGTTTAAAAACAAGTTATTCAAGTCTTCCTGGTTTAAGTAACTCAAAGAACTTTAGTTTTATTGATCGATCAAATATAGGTCCTATACATTTCTTGTTAAAGTTACTCCTAGATATTTTAGGATTTTTATTGCTCTTACAAATGATGTTTCCTTCCATTAATTTTCTAACTAATTATTAAAAACCTATTGGAGGGCTGGCCTGGTGGCTCAGGCGGTTGGAGCTCCGTGCTCCTAATGCCGAAGGCTGCCAGTTTGATTCCCACATGGGCCAGTGGGCTCTCAACCACAAGGTTGCCGGTTCGACTCCCGCAAGGGATGCTGGGCTGTGCCCCCTGCAAGTAACAATGGCAACTGGACCTGGAGCTGAGCTGCGCCCTCCACAACTAAGATTGAAAGGACAACAACTTGAGTTGGAAAAAGTCCCGGAAGTACACACTGCTCCCCAATAAAGTCCTGTTCCTTTTCCCCAATAATAAATAAATAAATAAATAAATAAATAAATAAATACCTATTGGAAATCCTGCCATTTTCCACAACATGGATGGACTTTGAGGGCACGACGCTAAGTGAAATAAGTCAGACAGATAAAGACAAGTACAATATGATCTCACTTATATGTGGAATCTAAAAACAAAACAAAACAAAAAACAAAACCTGAACTTGTAGATACAGAGAATAGACTGGTGGTTGCTGGAGGGGTGGGGAGCAAAATGGGTGAAGGTGGTCAAAAGGTACAAACTTCCAGCTATAAGATAAATAAGTCCTGGGGATGTGATGTACAGCATGGTGAATATAGTTAACACCACTATATTGTATGTTTGGAAGTTACTAAGAGAGTAGATCTTAAAAGTTATCATCACAAGAAAAAAATTTTGTAACTATGTATGGTGATGGATGTTAACTAAACTCATTGTGGTGCAAGGTTGCCAGTTCAATTCCTCGACTCCCACAAGGGATGGTGGGCAGCGCCCCCTGCAACTAAGATTGAACATGGCACCTTGGGCTGAGCTGCAGCTGAGCTCCTGGATGGCTCAGTTGGCTGGAACATGTCCTCTCAACCAGAAGGTTGCCGGTTCGACTCCTGCAAGGGATGGTGGGCTGCGCCCCCTGCAACTAGCAATGGCAACTGGACCTGGAGCGGAGCTGAGCCCTCCACAACTAAGACTGAAAGGACAACAACTTGACTTGGAAAAAAGTCCTGGAAGTACACACTGTTCCCCAATAAAGTCCTGTTCCCCTTCCCCAAAAAAAAAATCTTTAAAAAAAGAAAAAGAAAACAAAAGAAAAAAAAAGAAACTCATTGTAGTGATCATTTCGCAATATATACATATATCAATCATATGTTGTACACCTAAAACTAATATAATTGCATATGTCAATTATATCTCAATTACAAATAAATGAAAACTTGGAGAACTATTCCTTGTTTATATTTTGCTCTTAACTCTTTACCCACACTCTGTCCTACGGAGCTCAGTCTTGGCCTGGAGTACCATTTCTATGTTAATGATTCCTCATGTCCACAGTTTGTCATCCCTCCCAAACTATCATTCTATCTCTAATTTGGTGTTTCTTAAATTTCAAAAATTCTCATATCACTGTCACTTTTCATATTCTGTATACTACTTGTACCATCATTTCACTGATTAATTTTTTTCTTTAAACCAACTCATTAAAAATTAGCCTTATCTTGCGCAATAATACCCATGAAATAACAAGAAGTCTGATGTGTTGGTTATAATTTCTCTAACATGAAAATAAACACAAGACTATTAAAGTTTAAAAAATATGTTCTCCATACTGTTTAAAAATATTTCTTGTATCATCCACCATTTGAAATTCTTTTCTAGCTGATCACAAACCTAAATAGTCACCATTGCTTCAAATTCATCGTCTCCCTCAAAGTCTTCTCAGCCCCTTTCCTTGCTGTCAGGGGGATCATTTATTTCTCCAATCACATGGGCTCCAATCTTGGGTTTCGCAGATGCCCCATCCATTGCTCCTTGCCCTCCGTTCTCCCAGACACTCTTTTTGTCTTCCTCTCTGGTGATACATCACCTCCCAGGATCCCTCTGTGTTCCTTCCCCAGGACCAGCATCTTGCTTTAATTTTAAGGCCCATCTTTCTGAACCAGCTTCATGCCCACTCCATATTGCCCTCTGCATTATTTAAACACATTTCCTACCCACCCCCCACCTCCATTTTCTATTGTTCTACAAACAACACTGTGACTTTGGGATTTTTCCCTCCTTCCTCTGCTCGTCCATATCTTACCTGTCCTTTTAGGCTCGCTTTCCAGGAAGCCTTCTCCTATGATTCCAGCCCCCTCCCTCTCTTACTCCCGGAGCAGTGTCTACTATTGGCTCAGGTAGCTCATCTCCCTGGGTAGATCATAGCTGTTTGCAGGCAGGCCCCAGTCTAAATAGTTCTTCTGCATTGGCACATTGCCAAGCACACATCAGATGCTCCATATTTGCTTGTTGAGTCACTGCATGGTGGCATTCCTGAAGACTTACCTCAGACTCCACCTGTCCCTGTTACTTGCCACAGCCACTCAACCCATCCTGCACAACCTTCAACTCTCACCAACCAAGGGCCAGAGGGAAATCGGAACAGGTGTTAAGAAAGGCGAAGCACACTGAAATTTAAGAAGCCAGTTCTAGGATCGTTAGTCTTTTAATATATTATTCTGAAAAGAAAGGAATTAAAAAAAAGTTCCTGACATCTCTTCTGATTTTTTAAAATTTAAATAAATACCCTGCCCTCCCCCCACCCGCTAAAAGTTCCTTCTTCCCCATCATCCCACCCATACCTGCTGCTAGATCCTCACTCCAGAGCTAAATAAGATGCCAGTTTCAGAGCAGGCCACTCTCACTACCGGCGACTTGTAAGTACTGTAACTAAGTCTGTGGCCCTTGGCCTCCCTTCTGCTCCATTTCCCACTCCAGACCAATCCCGCGATTTGGGGTGAGCACGGACGGTGGGGCCTTTCGGCATGAGGGAAAAGTGCAAACTCGGTTCCCTTTAATTGCCCGACATTCCCCACTCCCTGCTCAGGAGGAAGTCAGAGGGCCCAGAATTGCCCTCCAGACTGAAATAAATAACAAAATAAATACGCCCTCCCTAATTCCCGATTCTATAAAAAGAGCTTCTTCACCTCTCACTCTCTAGTCCCTCTCTGTCAATTGACCCGCCCTTCCTCCCTAGCCCTTCCCACCTCCCCCATGCTGACCTCTGGCTTGACCGTTGCCCTCGCAGGAGGTGGGGTCTACCACACTCAGTGGGGAGAGCAGCGCGAGGGCCTCACTCCCAACCTCAAGCAAACCCCCCTCATCCCCCCGAGTTTTTTTTGGGTGCTGCTGGTGCCCCAAGCCCGATAAGCCTGGCAGACTCCCCGTCTCCGGAGATGAGGGAGGAGGGCAGGGGTTCTTCCTGGCTCTCTCACCTGGTCCTTCAAGTGTCCCCCTTTCAAGGCAAGTCTCCCGGAGAGCCCCGTCCCACTCCCAAGTCCCGGTGCCCTGGCCTCCCGCCCTCCTCAAATGGCAGTGTCCCAGAGGACCGTGTGCTGCCGGCGGCAGGGCGGGGTGCCGGACTTTCGGGGCTCGGGCCCCCGCCTCCAGCTGGGGAGGATGGGCATGCTCTCCTGCTTGCAGAGGCCGCGGTCGGGGCGCTGGCGCGCCTTGATCTCCTTGCACACGCAGCGCTTGCGCTCGATCACCTCCAGCAACTTGCCGTCGCGCTCGCGGGCCGGCTGGGGTGGCAGGGGCAGCGGCAGCGGCAGCGCCGGGTGGGTCTGTGCCCCTTCCTCCCGCCGCCGGCCCCGACGGGGGGGAGAAAGGAAGAAGCGGGGGTCAAGCACCTCAGAGTGACCGGGCCCTGTTCCCACTGCGGAGACCAGTGCCTTCCCCCAGAAACAAGTCCTCTCTCGCCTCTGTCATCTCCTGGCTGGGGGCGCTGATGGGACAGAAACCCAGCCCTTACCCTCTTTGCCCTGCTGTTTGAGCCCTGGTGCCAGGGTGGGCCTGTCTCACCCTGAGGAAGGGGCGCCTTTAAAAACTGTCTTCCCAGAGGGGAAGCCTTTTTCTAAATGCACAGAAGTGCACTGTCTGCCAGGTAGGGCCCTGCCTGGCTTGCCCATCATAAGCAGCTTCTTTCCGAGGTCCTCCCCCAACTCCCTCACTCTCCACCAGTTAGTTCCCTGTTAGTTTGTGCCAGGCCCTAGTCCGTCCTCTTACCTATCTTTCCACACCTAAGCCTTCTTCTCTGTCTACTCCTTCACCAGTTAAACCCAACCCCGTCTTCCTCCTCACCTGGCTCGGGACATCCCGGGGCTGGCTGCAGGGCCGAGGTGTGTGGAGCGAGGCCTGGCGGACTCCAGAGGTGGAGGCGGAGCGCCCCAGGCGGTAACCTCCCGTGAAGTCTGGGGAGGAAGAAGGAATGAAGACCAAAGAAGGCTTTCAGGTTCCCTGAGGACAGCCCCTTCCAGGCCGCCCCTGCCTCCTCAGAAGGAAGGGGGTGGAGATGTGGTATTAGGATGCAGGCCCCGGGACACAGACCCTGGGAGATTCCCCCCAGTCCACCCCATCTGTGTACAGGTGTGCGAGGGCAGGGTGTCACCTCCATTTCGGTGGCAGGCTGGGAAGGTCTGGCAGGGTGTGGGCAGCGCTGTGCGGCTCCCTCCTCGGTCCCCTCCATGGTGGATCCTGGCCAGCAGGCCCTCGGCCCCCTGGCTCCTTACTGGGATTCCTGATGCCATAGGGCCCCTGTCCTCACGCTCCACCTTGCCTGGACCCTCGGCACTGCCATTCCAGGCCCGGGCACCATCCTCGACCTCTGCTGAGATGACAAGGAGAGCTCAGTGCCTGTATGGGGTGGGGTGGGGGTGGGGGTATACTGTCCCCTCAGCTCCACACACTGCAGCATGTCATGGCTAGGAAGGGTGGGACCCTCTTCACACTCCCCAACACATACACACACAACAGGGACCCCAGTACTGCCACCTTCCATTGCACCCACTAGTACCATCCCTGGGCTGAGAATCAGATGTTTGCTGCTTCCAAACCCTTTCTGCTGGTCAGAGGGGTCTCCCATACCCCAGCTTTAGCTTCCAAGCCCCTCCAACCCCATATAGGGATAGAATGACCATCCTCAGGAACAGACCAAGGGCACTGTTCTCCAGGAGGGGGAGAATCCCAAATCCTGAGCCAAGAAGTGGTGGTGGGGGGGCGTTGGGGGGAAGGGCTGCCTGTGAACTAAGCTCATCTGTGAGTAGGCCTGGCAGAGCATTGCGTTGCCAGGCAACCATAGGGGCCTCCCTCTCCTCTCCCTCCTGTCTGGATGGGTTGCCATGGTAACAGCTGGGAGGCAGCTGTGTTTAGCTCCTAGTGTGTGCACACTCACAAACACACACCCTTGCAGCCCAGCAAAGGGAGGGGCAGGGAGTACAGTAGGATGGGGCAGGAGGAGGTGGCTGCTCTGAGGGCCAGATTCTACCCCCATATCCTAGATCTTCCTGCCCCTTTAGCACACACATAGGGACCTCATCCCTTCAGTCTATTGCATGCCCCCATCGCTCTGGTCTCCCAAAATTTCCCAGTTCAGGACAATGGGCCATGGCTTCCAAATAACCCCTCCAAGGCATTCCCCAAATCACCATGGACATCCCCACCCCTCCTCATCCCCCCCTCCCTCACTCACTGTCCAGCTCTTTTGCCTTCCTCCCTCCATACAGGACCTTCCTCTGCAGAGCCCAGCCTGCCCCAAATGTCGTGGCACCCATCTCTTCTTCCTCTTCTGGTGTCCCTGCACTGGCGATGACGTGGGCACAGGAGATACTGGCAAAGGCACCCCCATCGGTCCCTTGTTCTTGCAGCTGGATCTTCACCATGGGGGATGGGGTCCCCATTCCACAGCCCTTATTCAGCACCCCCCCAGCCTTGAGGCTCTCATAGGCAGGGGGTCTCTTGAGCCCAGCTGCTGAGGCTGGGTAGGTCCAGAGCGGGGTCAGGGGGCCTGCCGTTGGGTCTGGAAGGCTGTGTGGGGAGGCCAGGCAGCCGCGGTGGTGGAGAACCCCAGCTGCTGTGCTCATGGCCCCGGTGTGGGGACTGGACTTCCCAGGCACAGGGGGCCTCGAGCTGGTGCACAGCATCCCATGGAGGACTGAGATTTCCTTCTCCGTCTTTGGCTCCCCAGCACCCAGGGGTGGCCCAGCTGGCAGGACGGAGTGCGTGGTCACCTTGACTGCTGAGTACACCATGGTATAAGACACGGCCTTGTCCTTGGGGGGGCAGGGAAGCAAGGTGGCCGGGGCAGGAGGGGCTGCCGGCGCCCCTGCTGCCTTGGGGCAGATCATGCTGTGGGAGTTGGGGAGTTCCCGCTCCCCCCGGGGCTGGCCAGAGCCCTGGGGTGGCAGCGGTGTTGAGTGGCTCCGGGCACGGCCCGAGGGTCCCAGCAGCAGCAGGTTGGCAGCAGGAGGCGGTGGCGGTAGGGGAGGCGTCTCCCGCTCCCGGGCAGGCACTTGGGGAGCTGGGGTGGAGCCCGCTGGCTCCTTGGAGTGGCAGAGGACTGGTAGCCTTGAGACCCCATCGCCAGGGGTTCGGGAAGCAGACTTGGCTTGGGGAAAGGCCAGGAGCGGAGGACGGTGCTGGAGGAGGTTGGGGAAGGGCGGGGGGATTTCACAAGGAGTGGTCTTGTTGGGTGTCCCATCCCTCCTGCTTGGGAGGGCTGAGGATGGACGGCGGTGGATGTGAGGCTGGAGAGCATGAGGCTGGTGTGGTGAGGAGGTGGTGGTCAGTGGAGAGGCCCCGTTGGCCCGGCCTTCCCCTGCCTCCTCAGGCAGGGGGTACTTCATCTCCTCATATATGGCCTCACTCTCTTCCGAGTCTGAGTCAGCGCCAGCTGGAGGGGTTGGGCCCCCACCCCCGAGAGGGGGTCCAGTCAGGCCCCCTCCACTTCGCCCTCCTCCCCTGAAGACATCCCCCACCATCTCAATGTACACTGGCTCTTCTTCCTGGGCACCCACCTCAGGGTCCCCAGTGATGCAGGATCCCCTACTGAGGCGCTGAAGGGGCAGGTTCCCCCCTCGAGGAGAGGGGGCTGGGGGACAGGACTCATCGAAGGAGACAGAGAGCTGGGTGTTGGGGCTTCTCCTCGGCTTCTGTGGAGGAACCTTCCGGCTGGACTCTCGGCCCTCTGGGGCTGGCTTCTGTGAGCCTGGGAAGGATGGGAAAGAAAGAAACTGGGATCTTGGTTGGGGGAGGGAATGGGGAGACCCTTTCTGACCTCTTGACCCATTTGCAAGGACATATCTGCCTCTTCATTTTGTCCATATCCCTCAACTTACAGCTCCAGTGGGTTTCCTACTTGACCAGCTAGCCTCTGTCCTTCTAGTGAACTCAGAATCTGCGTCTCCCACCCTAAATTCTCTCCCACCCTCATGTTCCTCCAAGGACGTGACACCCCTTCCCAAAGACTGGACTTTTCAGGGAGCTTCCTCCGCCCTTGAATAATTCATCTCAGGCCCTTCCAAAAAGGAACCCCCCCCATTCCCTCTGAGAATGGAACCTTCCACTTTCTTGGTTCTTCCCTGAATGAACTCTCCCAGCAGGCCTCCCCAGGCCTTGAATGGATCCTCCTGGCTCCCAGCTCCCCCTGGGGAGGGGCGGGGGTGTCTCACCTGCTTTCTTGCTAGGGGGCATCTCTGCCCCTGACCCTGCCATGCTGAGCTTGGTGCTGGGGTGTCTCCGAGGCTTGGCTGGAGGTCTTCGGGTACTGCTGTCCTCAGTGAGACCCCCACCGCCTCCCCCAGGCCCAACCCCCACACTGTCCATGCTGCCCACTGAGTGGCAGGAAAGGGAGCGTGGGGCCATGGCGCTGCGGCAGGGGTGGGGGGTGTGCTCCTGAGAGGCAGGCATTGTCATGAAGCCCATCCTGAGGGAGCGGCGCAGCGAGGCGATGTCCCGCACTCGGACCCCAGGCCCTGGGCCAGCCCCGGGCCCCGCTGGGCCTGTGGGAGCCACCTCCTTACTGGAGCTGGGGAGAGAAGGCCAAGATGGAGCAGAGGTTGGGCCTCAGGCCTGGGCCTCCACCTTCTCCAACCCAAGAGGGGTTTGCAACCCTGTGGCCTCCCAGGGAGGAAGAAGGGGGCCTGGGATGGGGATGGGGGACAGGGCAGATGTCTGAAGGTCCAAGGTCCAGGGCACTGAAGTAGAAGCTTTAGGCAGAATCCTGAGGCTTTAAAAAATGCAATGGAGGCAGGGATGAGAGAAGGGGAGAAAATGTGTGCAGGGGAGCATCCCAGAGTTGGTTGATCCCAGCCTGGGCATATCTGACACAGCAACACAGTATCTGACCGCTTCATACATAGGCAGAGAGATGTAAACCCAGCTCTGCCTGACTCACACACCTACCACCCCAGCTTCGCTCTTTCTTACTCTCACGTTGGCCCACACCTGGCCTCTGGCCTCCCCCATGTCCAGTTACTGCGGCCTACGCTCCACAACAAACCGCGCCTCCTCTCCCAGACACCGGCTGTACGGGCCGCATCACCAAAGCAGCCTCCCCCAGCTGATCCTTTTTCCTCCTTTCCTCTGTCACCCTCCCAGCCCCAGCCCCAGCCCCATTCTCTTCACTGTCCCGTGAGTGAAGGACGGGGGAGCTGGCAAGGAAGAGGAGAGAGCTGCTGTGGGGTAGGCTCTCATTAAGGCCCTGTCTACTAACCCTTCATTAGGGAGAGATCACTGCAGTGATAGCTCTGATTAATCTAATTAACAACAAGAATTAAACTCCATAGTTGCAAGGAGGCAGCAGGGAGGTGGCTCTGACTCAGGCTCCAAGAGGCTGTGCAGTCAATGGGAGTGAAGAGAAGGGAGCAAGACAGGGGAGGCCAGGCCCCAGGTCCCTGGGAGGGCAAAGAGAGAGGGCAAGCAGGGAGGGAGTCCCCAACCCTGACTCTTCTGCAGGGCCCAACCTGCAAGTCCCCCGCTACACACACACACACACACACACACACACACACACACACACACACCTGTCACTTGGCCACTCACCTCCCCCAGCAGAGGAGGCTGAGATGGGGCCAAATGGATCTTCCCTGGTGCCCCTCAAATGACACTATCCCTGGACCATGAGGGCAGCAGGGCCTGCCCCTTCCAAGGTCAGGTGACAGGGGAGCCAGGAGCCAGCCCCAAATTGGCAGTGAGGAGAAGACTACAGGCCAAAGGTGAGTCAGGAAGGAGTGACTCGTGCTTCTGGGGATGTGGAAGAGCCAACAGGGTGCTCCTGAGCTGGAAGCCCCCCAAGAGGCCAGGACAGGTGCAGGGCAGGGACAGGGTGTGTGCCACTCCAGCAGTTCTGTGCTGAGCACAGACTCTGAGATCAGACTGATGGCCAGGCTGTTGGACCCAGGAAGGGCAGAAGGGATGTGGCCCAGCCAGGGGGAGGCAGCGGTGGGCAGGCGAGGGGGCAGTCTGGGATGCAGCCTTACCTCCTCTTGGCCTCCTCCTCCTTGTGTTGCCTCCACTCCAGCTTGGTTTTTCGGTAGAGGAGGTTCATGTCGTGGGGCAGGAGGTGGGGGCTGGGGGGCCCTGCTCAGTGCCACCAGGCCCGGGGGACGGCCCTCCCTGGGTCCCGGATCCACTTGGTGGGGAGATGGAAGGAAAAAAAGAAAGATGTGGGGTGGGTGGGGGCCAGGAATGAATGAGAAAGAGAGACAGAGAAAGGAACAGAGACATGACTCGGGTCCTCAGAGAGAGGAAAACAGATGGAGACACAGAAAACCCACCACTGCCTCTAGGACAGACAGAGAGACATAGATGGACATGTGTACACAGAGTCATACATCCTGATAAAGGTGTTCAGGGCCACAGTTACACACTCCTGAGTGATCAGATCGACAGATTCCTACCCTGTAAATACAGCCTGACATACACACACACAAGCCCCACAAACACACAGACACACAAACCACAGGGCCATAGACTCATATGTACAGAGGACCAGACACATAGATTGGCATAGGTAAACACAACCTAGGAACAGGCAGACACACAGACATAAACACCAGACACACCCACAGCACACACAGACCTCCAGACAGACACACAAATTGGCTTCACAGAACTGGACATACCTACAGACAAGGAGTTATGCCCAGGCCTACTTGCGTACATTGCACCCCACTGGGGAAGCGGGAGACAGTTAGACTCCCCACCCCTTTTTGGGCCCTGAGGCTGGGGGGGGGGTGTCATCAGGGCAGGGTGGGGATTCTGGAGAAAGGGTGGGGGCACTCTGAGTTGGGCATCTACAATATCACCATCCAGATATCTCCTTCCTCTGCCTTTCCCCCTTCCTCTTCTGTGCCTGGGCCCCGGTCTTGGTCCACCCCTCTTCCTGAGCCCTGGCTCCTCAGCGATGGTCTCCACCTCCCTCACTGATGGCCCAAATCACCTTCTTCCTCCTCCAGGATCTGGGAGGCTCCCGGCTCCCCTCTTCCAGTCCCCGCCCCTCAATCCCACCCGGGGGTCTTCAGTCTAGCCCCATAGCTACCTTCGGGGCTGCGGCCTCCATACCTGCTCTGGTTTCCCTTCCCCCAAACACACTCTCCTGCGCCTCAGCCTCACCTCTCGTCCAAGGCGCCCCTCCTCACTGCCGTCCTCTCCCTTCCCTGTTTGTTCCAAACCTAACCGGCTTCACTCCCCTCTCCATCCAAGGGCCCCAGGTTCCCGGGCAACCCTCCCCTTCCCCTTGTCCTGCTACCCTGGGTTTCTCAGTCTCTCGCCCCGCCAATCCTCCCTGCCCCTGGCTCCCCCCATCCCACCTCCCCGCACCAAGCGTCCCCAATTTCTACACCACCGTACCTGGCCTGCCGGGCGCCGGCCCCCCCATGCCGGGCTCCGCCCGGAGCAGGAGGAGGGAGGAGGAGAGACAGAGAGAGACCGGGGGGGGAGCCGAGCTGGGCCCTGCCGCAGAGACAGCCCCGCCTCCGGGTCCGCCCCCAGACCCGCCCCCGGCCCCAAACCCACCCTTCCACACCCTCCAAGGACAGAGCTGGAGTGGCCGCGCCGCGCCGCGCCGCCAGACTGGGGTGAGGGACACGGGGGCCGAGGAGTCTGCGGGGGAACTCGGAGAAAGGTCGTGGGGCGCGGGGGACCCGGCGCCAGCCCACCCCCGCCTTGGGGCATCCACTCCTCGCTGCCTCTCGCTCCTGCCCGGCTCGGTCGTACTCGGATGTGTCCAAGGCCCCGGCGGACAGACGAGGGGCGCAGCACGCAGCGGCGCCCCCCAGCGGTAGCTGGGGACCTGCACCGGCGCGCGTCCCCCGTGTACCAGGAGCTCACGGGCTGCGCACCCCGCGTCCGGCCGGGGCGAGGCTGCTGCTGCTGCAGAGCCCGGCGTGCAGTGAGGCAACGAGGCCAGCAGGGGGGGCCGCTTTCCGGCGGAGGGGCTCTGAGAATCTGGAGCGGGACTATCCGCATCTCTGCCCAGCAGGGGGCGTGCGCCCTTGGCCGCGCCCCACCTTTCCCCCGCCCCTCAGGTGTGGGGAGGGCACCCGAGCTGGCTCGCTGGGTGCTCGTTGCCTATGCCTGCAATCCTCCCAGGCGCCTGGACATTGTTTCACCGCCTGGGCTCAAAGTCTTCCACCCGCCCTCTCCCGCGGCCCAAGTCTTCCTCCGGGTAACCTTTGGCTACGGGGGGCGGCGCCCGCCAGGACCTGGGCGCCCTGAGTCGACGTCTGACTGCAACCACCAAGGCCCCTGAGGGACTCGCCCCCTTCTCCGCATCACCTTTCTCATCAGCTCCCTGAGAAATTCCATCCCCAGAATTCCCTTTGGCATACGTTAGCTTCAAGAAAACCTCGGTTCTACCCTTAAGTGGCTGAAAAATGGACCCCCAAAAGATATCCACGTCCTAATCCCTGGAACCTGTGAATGTTACTTTATATGGCAGTCTTTGCAGATGTGCTGTGTGGCTTTGGGCAAATGGTGCAAGCTCTCTGAAAGATGTCTCATCGCATACCTACCTCAGTAATGTTGGCAGTGATGAATACAACATGCTTTTAAGTGGAAAGGGCCCCATACATTAAAGGGCTATTATAAATGCCCCCAGGAGAAATAACACATTAAAACACATAACAGTCCTTTCACTTTTACACCTTAGTGTGAATTAATTTTTACTTATTGATTCAACAAACTTATTGATTTTTACTTACTGATTTCCGCAGAGACCAACAAAGTCCCAGTGACTGTAGCCATGGAGGAGTCCAAGATAATGCTGAGTGTCTTAGATGATGGCAAGCGGGGAGGGTTCGTTCCTAAGATAGGTTTTGAATAGTTTGTAAGTAGTCAGCGCTGAAGGAAGGAGGATCTGGGAAGAGAGCAGCAGGGATGTGCTCTGAATACTGCCAGAGAGAAGAGAGTTGAGGTGTGAGTCTGGGAGGCTGCTTCCACCAACCACTTGGGATGCCTCAGGACCTGGCTATGGCAGCCATTGTTACCATGAAGGGAGAGAGGTAGGAGTGCAGATGCAATTTAACAAGGAGCTAAAGGACAAATATATAAACGTGGGGACAAGGGGCTTTGCTTCATTTCATTTTCAATCCTAAGGGTTGGTTAAAGATTTCCAGGAGCTAAAGTTGAGGAAGGAGGGATGTGTCAGACAGCTCAGTACTAGTCTCATTGCCACCAAATACTAGCTCTGAGGTTGGGCAAGTAACTGATTGCATCTGAGCCTCAGTTTCCTTAGCAGAAACACGAGCTCAAAACCCACCCTATCTCTGCCCAGGGCTGTTTTGAGAATCCACGAGATAATTATGCGAAGTGGACAAATATGAGGAATTTTTTTATATGCTCGAGAACAGTTCTGTTTGATCAAAATTAATTAGAATCCATTTCTTTCTGAACTGGAGTGAAGGCAGAGGTAGCTTTTGTTAAAATAATTCCTCTCAGAATGTTGGTTGGGGTGCCAATAAAGAGACAATGGCAGATAGAGATTATTCTTCCACGCCAAGCACATGGTCTGCACTTTAGGAGTGTGTGTGTATTTTCCATAGTGAGCAAGGGATAGGATGGGAGAGGTGGCACAGGTGAGAGGTGGGAGAAGGGACCATGCTTGGGGCCAGTGGTTTGTCCTCAGGTGTATCTGTATGGGTGATTATGTGTACATGAGTGTGTGACGTTTTTCTATATGGGGACCAGACGGGGACATACCTGAGTGTGTGGAATGTCTCTGCTCTACCGCTGACAGCCTTTCTGAACCTCCTGGGTCTCTATTTCCACATTTAAGAAGAGGAATAATATGATCTCTGGGATTTGATTCAAATACTCTAGTACAGTACAACAGAAAATATTGGGGGTGTAGATGAAACAAGATTGACTCTGAGTTGATAATTGTTGAAACTCTATGATGACTACCTAGGATTCTATTATACCATTCTCTCTACTGTGGGGCATGTTTGAAAATTGTAATAACGATATTCATAATAATCCACTTTTTAAAATAGGTGCAGGGGACAATAACAGTACGTTCCTCATACAATGACTGTGAAAACCAATGAAGCTATTGCAATAACAGCTGCAGCAGCACCATAACATTTACTGGGTGCTTATTGGGGTGGCAGGTACCAGGAGAGCTCCAGGTCGGTTCCTTCCTACTCTTCTGTGTGTCTGCAGGCCAATGGCAGCAAGTGCCTACACGTAAGGGAATCCCTGGACGCCCTACAGGCTCCTCCCCTTTCTCTCCGCCCTCCACAGCTCCTTTCTCCAAGGAAGCGCTAGGCTAGGGCCCAGCAGGTGTGGGGTTAAGGGAGCCTGGTCGGGGCCCCAGGAGCAGCAGCAACAGCAGCAGCAGCGGCAACTGCACCAGCAGCGGCAGTGGCAGGCCTGGCCTCGAGCCAGCTGGCCGGGAGCCCCAGGAGGGAGAGAGGGCGGAGGAAGGGGAGGAAGAGGGGAAAGAGGAGGAGAAGAGCAGTCAGCAGGCCCGAGGAGGCAGGACTTCCTGGTGTGGGGGTTGTCAACAGCCCAGAAAGAGAGAGACAGAACAGAGAGTTGCTGAGCAGCGGAGAGACCCAGCGGTGCCACGAGGGAGGAGACTTGGGAGACCCACTCGCCCCGACCACCGAGGCGGCTCCACCTGGAGGATCGGGGGGCTAAGCCTCCGCCTCCCGCATCGGCCCAGAGACACTTGGGGTTTCAAAGGCCGCGCCTGGGCTCCACCAAGGAGGCGGGAGTTCCTTCTTTTCCGGAGCGCAAACTTTCCACGGAGAGATGCCTTGTGGGGTAAGGTGCGGCCCCCGAAGAGGACTGGACAGCCTCTGATAGCCGCCTGCGCCTCCCGCTCCGCTGGGGCCAGGAGGCCCCAGAGAAAGGACAGCCCGACATCTTAGGTGTCCGAGACCCCCGGCTTGGTGGCTGAGGCCGAGAGGTAGGGATCTAGGTTGGGCGGGGCTCTGGGGCGGCGGGCAGGGCCTGCCCTAGGGATGGGGGATCTGGGGTTCTGGGGCCTTGAGGACCCGCAGACGCGTCGGGGCAGCCGGGCTAGGCCGAGGAGGGGCATCACCCCTGTTCACCCAGGCCCTGGAGCCCTTGCTTTTGGGATGACTCGGGTCCCGTGAGTTTGAATCCCAGGCGAGAAATGCCCAACTTTAGGTCTGGGCTGCCTCTTCCTGCTCTGTGCGCTGGCTCTGACCGAACCCTCCGCTCTGGTCTCTGTCCTCTCTGCCTGTCTCTTTGTCTCTGGGTCTCTGGCGGTTTCCCCTTCCTCCCCCATTCTGTTCCCCAGAGAGGAAGCCTCGGAGGTGGCCTGCCCACTGCTTTCTCACACACACACACACACACTCACACACACACACACTCTCTCTCTCTCTCTCTCTCTCTCTCTTTTTCCAGTTTGCAAACTCAGCTCTGGAGTTCGGCAGCTACAGCAGCAGGAAAAACCTGCCCCTGCCCCCACCTCTCGCCGCCTCCCCTACCCTGTTCTCCCTTCACCAACCAGACACCCCCAGTTCCTGCAAGGCACTCCCACCATGTCGGACTCAGATGTCCCCAGGGGCCCTGACGTCCCCGCCATGTGGCCCCCCTGTTCCAGGGGCGCCTGAGCCCCTTCGAAGAGCCACCACCGCCTCGCCCCCGCCCACCTTGGTCCAGTCCTGAGCCCCAGGGACCATGAGTGGGGGCAAGAAGAAGAGTAGTTTCCAAATCACCAGCGTCACCACGGACTACGAGGGCCCCGGGAGCCCAGGGGGTCCAGATACCCCTGCCCTGCCAGCTCCCACTGGGCCCCCGCCCCGCCTGCCCAATGGGGAGCCCAACCCCGAGCCAGGAGGCAAGGGCACCCCCCGGAACGGCTCCCCGCCGCCTGGGGCCCCTGCCTCCCGTTTCCGGGTGGTGAAGCTGCCCCAGGGCCTGGGAGAGCCTTATCGCCGTGGCCGTTGGACGTGTGTGGATGTTTACGAGAGAGACCTGGAGCCCCCTAGCTTCGGCCGGCTCCTGGAGGGGATTCGAGGGGCCTCGGGGGGCGCTGGGGGCAGATCTTTGGATTCCAGGTTGGAGCTGGCCAGCTTGGGCCTGGGTGCCCCTACTCCACAGCCAGGCCTGTCTCAGGGTCCCACCTCCTGGCTCCGCCCGCCTCCCACCTCCCCTGGACCTCAGGCCCGCTCCTTCACTGCGGGACTGGGCCAACTGGCAGTGCCTGGCAAGGCCAAGGTGGAGACACCCCCTCTGTCGGCCTCCCCACCCCAGCAGCGCCCCCCAGAGCCCAGGGCCGGGGATAGCTCCGGCACATCCAGGGCTACCACGCCCCTGCCCTCATTGAGGGTAGAAGTGGAGGCTGGGGGCCCAGCAGCTGGGATCCCTCCACTGTCCCGAACTAAGGATGGTGCCCTGCGGCTGAGGACGGAGTTGGTTGCTCCAGAGGAGATGGGGCAGGTAAGAACTGGGTTCCAGGGTGTGGGGAGACACCTGAGGGGTGGTGCTTGCCCATCTTGGCCTTGGAGTCCACCTCCATACTGACCTCTCCCCACTCCATCACCTGTCAGATCTGATAGTCCCTCTTTTTCCTTCCTGCCATCTCACTTGGAATTCCATCTCACCTGCCATTCCTACTCCTCACACAGCCTTTGTTTTCTTTCTCAGGGTCCTTCCTCCCCACATTCTGCACCTTCTTTCTTTCTCTTCGGCCTTTCATTTGTTGCCTTTGGCCCAAGTCTCCATCTCCATGTACCATAGCTTAGTCCTGTCTCTCCATTACTGAGATGTACTCTCCTCACTGTGGCCTTTACCTTCTGTCTTGGTCTCACCCTTCAGGCATTGAGGGTGGAGGCCCTAGGCAGGGCTGGTGTTTGGGCCCCTGGGAGAGGAGCTACCAGGGTTTGGAGGGAGGAGCAAAAAGTAGGCATTCTGCTGTCTCCTTTGCAGCCCTGTCCCCAAGGTGGGAGTCTTCTTTCTTCCCACTAGCCACCCATCCCAGCCCCTCTCTAGCTTTGTCCCAAGCCAAATTTCTCTGAGACACTGAGGAATTAGGTGGTGGGGGAATCCCATTACAAGGATGGGGATTTGTTGGTTTGTCCTTTCCACCCCCAATTGTCTGTCTCAGTTCCTTGCTTCTGGGCCTGTCTGGGCCTCTCCAAGATTGATAACTGGGGCTGGCCACCACGGAGTGAGAGAGAGGCGGGAAGCAGTAGAGAAAGAGTTAAATCCTTTGCTCTTTCTGCTTCCTGTCTCCAAAAGAGGAACAAGTCTGGGCTGGGGGGCAGGATGCCTGGGTCTCTGGGGCAAGGGGTGGGCAGCCAGGGATGTGGGAGTTGAATATGTCTGTCCTGGAGGAGAAAATAACACCTTGGGTTGCAGGAGGAAAGGCAGGGAGTGTGAGGATGGGAACTTTTCCCCTTCCTGGCCTTGGGCACAAACCACAGTATAAAAATAACCTAAGACTGAATGTCTGGGCCCTGTCAGGACCAGTCTGGACCAGCTCCCCCCACCCCCCTCCTGGCCTTCAGCTCACATCTCTCATGCTACCCCCGCCCCCCTACTTTTCTTGAGCTCTTTCATTCAGTTCCTACCCCGGGGGAGAAGATGCTGTTTCCTTTATTGGTCCCTTTCCCTGAACTCTTCCAAAGCAAGCCCTCTCTACCTGCAGCCTCTGATCTCTCTATCCTGAAGCCCTGCCTGAGCTTCCCTTGGGCTCCACAGACCCTGCCCCTCTCCCTTCATGCCTCCAGCCCCCTTTCCTTCTCTCACGTCCTGATCTTTCCTGTGTGCATGTGTTTGTGCTGCTGCTTCCTTGCCCCAAAATCAATCTTCCTTCTACACTCCCCCATGCCTCTTCTCCCTCAGTTGCCTCTAACAGGGGCCAGGAGGAAGGCCAAGGGCCTCACCTGAGCCCCCTTCCTCTGTTCTGTCCCTCTAACCACCCTGGACTCTCTGTTCTTGGCTTTTCCGAGAAGCTTGGGCCTCCTGGGGCCTCACAGAGGCGTCTTGTTCCTGTGGCCCCCGCCCTTTTGCAGCCACCCCCAGCGCCTGTTGGGCTGTGTGGGTCCACGCCCAGTCTCCGCCTTCCCCCATCTCCACAACCTCTCCCCCCACCCCACCCCAGGGCCAGAGAGCAGGAGCAGAACTTCACCTGAGTCCCGAGAAGTTTGAGAGGAGAGACTTGAATGGGTATAGTGGGGGTGGGGGATTGGGGAGTGGAGGACCAGTTTCTGAGGATTCATTCATTCTACAAATAGCTGTTGAACAAACTAAGCTCTGCCCTCTGGACCTTACCTTCTAGCAGCAAAGAGGCAAAAATACTTTAATTTCAGATAATGTTAGGTGCTAAAAAAAAAAAAATAGAGCAGTTCAGTGGAATTTACTAGTTGAATGATGGGGAAATGCCTCTCTGAGGAAGTGACATTTAAATCGCCTTAAGAAGTCAGGTAACTGAAGGCAGACAGAAGATAGGCTGAGGAGAAGGAGGGACAGAATAACCAGCCTCTGATTAGGGGTTCTGGCTCAGCTGGTGGAAGCGTGCTGGCGTGCAGACCAGAGCCCCTTTCTGATACCTGTGAGCCACTTTTTGGAAACCACTCAACCAGCTGTCAGGGTGTGCACTATTTCCTTGCCTCTAATACCTGCCCAATGCTTTCCCTAGACCTGTGGGGGCAGGACTTCTGGGTCCTTGGAAGAGAGTGGGGGAATGGAGAGGGAGGAAGTCTACTAGGCAAGTTGTAAGGTGGTTGGTTCCTTTCTCTTACTCAATGTGACAGTTCCTACCTCTCTGCCTCCAGGTGCCCCCACTCGACTCTCGCCCCAGCTCCCCGGCCCTCTACTTCTTCCCCGATGCCAGTCTGGTTCACAAGTCTCCAGACCCCTTTGGAGCAGCAGCAGCCCAGAGCCTCAGCCTGGCCCGCTCCATGCTGGCCATCAGTGGCCATCTGGACAGCGATGATGATAGGTAGGTGAGCTCCGGCTCTCCACCCAGCATCTGGGATAACCATGTGAAACTGCCTGGTTGGTGTCCTTCCCCTAAGTTGAACTTGGAGATTACCTCTTAAACAGAGAATCCTGGCCTGGGCATAACGCACTGGGTATAGCTGATTTGGGACCCACTCCCTCTCTGTGGAGAGAGCTGGGTGGGACTCCCTGGCTTAGGATTGTCAGATCATAGTACTTTTTTAGAGTTTGAAGGGAGTCATTGTTGTCAAATTCCAGAGCTCTTGTAGATTTAGGGATCATCTGGCCAACCCGAAGAACTTAACTAGCAGGAGAAAAGAATAGGGAGTTAGTCTCCTCCCAGTTCCCGTCTCCCTCTCCCTGCAGAGGGGAATGCGACTCCTGTTTTTAGCGGTAACATCCTTATAGTCTGTGTGGACTATTTTAGGATCCTAGGATCTCTAGTACCAAGAAAGCATGTCCCTAAGGTCCTGTTCTCTGTGCTTGGAATACCATGGGGGCTGAGTCCTCCCTGTGGCCAAGCCAAAGCCATGGAGAGGATGGCTGTGGGGCACAGGGAAGGCACCAGAGAGCAGATCTGCGGGGGTTTGCCCTTCAGGAGAGAATGTCCTGTTCAGTTTGGTGGCACGATGGGCAGAACTTCCTGTTTCCATGGCCAGGTTTCAACATAGGAACGTAAGCAAACTGAAAAGGGAGGAACGAAATTGCGAGTCAGATAGCCAGGCTGCTTGCTCCTTTCTGGCCGCGGACTGATAGGAACCCAGGAGAAGGGCTAGGGAGTTGCAACTTTAATTTTGAAGGGAGGAGTGGGACTTCCTGTTTGAGGCCTTGGGGGAGGGACTTCCGGTTTGGAAGGAAACAAGGGGCGGGGCTTAGCAATGAGTGAGTGGGTGGTGGGGGTACTTATTCCCGAGTTGAGTGTCCTTTCTCCTTCCCCTCAACACAATCAGGAAGTGAGTACCATGAAAGAAAGGGACGTGAGGCTTTGGGGAGAGCTGGGAGCCAGAAAGGGAAGAGAAGGGATGGCTGGAAACTGGTGGATGGAATGGAGGGCGAGGGGCCTGGCTGGGGCTGAGGAGAACGAAGGACAAATCGGGTATGGGCAGGGCCGCTCCTGGCTCCTGGCTCCTGGGTCTGGGTCTCAGGAATCTGTGAGGTGTGAGGTCGTCCAGGGCCAGGAGAGTCACCTGCCGCCATCGCCGCTATTCTCAGCTCTTCCCTCCCTCTCCCCCTCCCACTTGGGAGGTTCCCTGGCATGAGGGCTCCCTGTCCCTCCTCCACCCCTGTTGATTTCAGAGCCCAGCCTCCTGCTTTCTCTTAGAGAGTTCTGCCTCTATAAGCCTCCTCAGCTCTATTCTTTTGGCGTGTCCCCTCCCTCCCTCTCTCTGCCCCATCCCCTCCACACACCCCAGTCTGACCGGTCCAGCTCCTAGCCTCCACTTTACCCTACTCCACTGCAAGCCTCTGGGGCTCTGGCCCACCCTGCTGGGCCAGCGGGTTTGGGTTGGGCCACCCCTTTGGCCCCCTGGAATGGGGGCCCCCACATCACCTCTCTGGTGTACCCAGAGCTGGCAGGAGAACAGTCTGATTGGCATGGGGTCTCCCTTTTGAGAGGGAAAGTGGGCTGGGGTGTTAAGTGCCTGCATCCTAGGTGGGGAGTTGAGGATGCCTGACCAAGCCCAGAATCTGGGGTTGGGAGAACAGAGGGTACCTGGTGAATTCAGATTGCTCACGTGCCCCTGGGTTACAAGGACCTTTTGAGTCCTCAACAGGGCCTGGCAGTTGGGAGGTACTTGAATAAGTGGCTAGATGGATGGCTGGATGGGTGGGTGGTCAGCATGAAGGATCCAGACATAAGGAATGAATTCCAGAAACTCAGGAAAGAAAAAGTACATTTATGTCCAGTGCCTTCTTTGGGTCAGGTGCTACATCTTATGTCACATAATCTCAAAAGCAACCCCATGATACCCAATTTCTAGATGGAGAAACTGAGACTCAGAGGAGGAGGGTTTTAGAAACTTGCCCAAGGTCTCCCAGCTAGTTAGTGGCAGGCCTGCAATCACAGCCTGGGTCTGACCCCAACACCATATTCTCTCCACTCTCCTACTGGATGCCTAGTCCCAAGAGAAGAGGAGGAGGCAACCATCTCTAGGATGCCCTTTCTTTCCAGGACAGAGGCAGGGACAGCTCTCCCAAGCTGGGCAAGGAGCCATCCTCCCCCACTCCTGGCCTGGCCCAACCCCAAAGACACCACAGATCCGGGAGGGAGTATAGACAGGGCAGCCAGATGCCACTTTGTTGGCCTCAGACCCAGCCCCTGGGGGCTCCTCAGAACACAGCGAGGGAGCAGGTCCGGCCCTTGTCCCCAGGATCAGAACCTCACCTCTCCCAAATGTCCTGCTTTATCAGATCCTTATTTTGAGGCTGTTTCATTTGACCTTCAAAAAA
The DNA here is from genome assembly GCF_004115265.2 of Rhinolophus ferrumequinum. Classification (NCBI taxonomy): domain Eukaryota; kingdom Metazoa; phylum Chordata; class Mammalia; order Chiroptera; family Rhinolophidae; genus Rhinolophus; species Rhinolophus ferrumequinum. Next base: position 90,805,855 of record NC_046290.1, on the reverse strand, counting down.
GGAAAACCAACTCTAGGGCTGTCCTTGGCCCAGGACCCAAGTGTCCTGCAGAACCAGAGTCCCCAGTTGTGCATGTCATGCCCTGTACAACTTCAGGAGGCGCCACTCACATTTGAAGTCACCGCCGACACTTGAAGTCATGACAGTTTTCCGGAAGATGGCAATAAGTGTCTTGAAGAAGGGGATATTTTGTTCTAATTCGCATAACGTTGCCTTTTGGGCTTATGGTGAGAGCTGAGCTCACCCAGCCAACCCTAAGCTTCCGGCTCCTGACCCTGCCTAGGAATTCCAGCACAGTGCAGCTGGCCCTCACTCGGGGTTCTCAAAGGGAGGACTTGGGTTACCAGCCAGAGTCTTGGTCCCTTGAAGTGTTAATATTAGGATGTGACAGTGGAAAGTGCTGTCAAAAACTCTCCAGCACTAGACAAACAGGAGATAGTCATCTATCAGCCAACAAATGTTTATTATGGTAGTATTCCTTTATTTCTGGCAAGAATGAACAACTTACTTGGCATCTTTACCCAAGTGTCTGCCAAGCAAGGCTAGGGTTGCTGTTCCTGTGAATCTGCCCCTCATTGGCCTTGTGTGTTTATGTGTACTGGGGGCGAGGGGCGGGGGGTTCTGTGGTGGCCTCGTCTCCACCCATGTCTCACAGATTGAAATAGCTTGAAAACGGCTTTGATTCTCCAGCTGGCTAGGCTGCCCTCCACTCTTAAACTTGTCCTCTCCCCACCCCAACTCCTGGAGTCCCAGGTGTCCTTCCCCTACCCCACCCTGTCCTGCTTTCTCAGGCCTGTTCACCCCTTTGGTTACCCACCTGTCAGCGCCTTCTGCACCCAGAGCTTGGATGGGAAATGGAAAATTCCCAGCTCCCTCGTGCTCCCTTCCTGGCTGCAGGGCCTCATCCAAGGGTCACCTTGAATTGAGTACTAATCCTCCCCGCCCCCCCCCCCAAGCAAGTTGGAACTGACAACCAGGAGAGAGGGCTTGACGAGAGCACAAGGGTGCAGGATGCAGCATGTTGGGGCCACCTACTCTAAGGGGTGAAGCTGGGAGCTGAAGGGCAGGACTGGTGATTCTGCAGCACGGGGCACCGGTGGAGGGCTGGCCCTGGGGCTGAGGTGTAAGCTGGCCAGGGGTGAGTTGGGAGCCATGGGATGAGGCGGGACCCTCGGGCCTGAGGGGTGGGGAGACGGAGCCTTGGAGGCTATAGGGCAGGGCGCAAAGTCTGGTGCAGGCCCTGGGCCTCTGAGAGACTGGCTTGAGGGAGAGTTGGGTTCTGGGACCCAGAGCCTGGCCCTGGGACTGTTGTGCCAGGCCTGAGTCGACCTCTCGTGGCCACTTAACAAACTGCAGCCAGGCCTGTTCTCCCCTCCTGTCATCTGCTTCCAGGGGTCTTCAGAGCCCCTGCTCCTATTCCCGGTGTCCCACCTTCCCACTCTCCTCACCTTCCCACCTCTCCTCAAGCCCTTACTCCCTTCAAGACCTTAGACCCCAGACCCAGGACCATAGGCTATACTTGTCTTTCAGGACTCTGGGCTCTGTTCTGTTGCCATGGTAACCATTCCTCCTGGCCCTCACCATGGGAGGACGGGGACCCTGTGGCTAGGTACCAGGGGTGACCCATGATGTGAGCTTTGTGTTTGGGAGGGTGCTCACAGCCCAAGGAAGACCACAAGCGTATCAGAAATACTCCATATCCCAGCTGAGAGGAACAGAGGTCTTGAGGGAGGCCAGCATTAGTCCAAAGGGAGCAGGATGGGGTCAGAGGCAGGGAGACGCCTCTCAGGGCCAGGCTCTCCCTCACCCCTCACACCCCTCCCTGACCCAGGCCTCTGGTCCCCAGTCCCTCCTCCCACCCGGCCCACCAGCTGACTTCCCTCAGCCGGCCCCCTCCCCTCTGCTCTGGGACTGGTGCCAGGGTGAGAAGGGGACACTGGCACTGACCGAGTCTGGGAATTCCCGCCCACCATGGAACCAGTGGGAGGGGGTCCCCGTGTCCCTGAGGAGCCAATAGAAGCCAGACTTAGCCCTGGGGGGCGGTGTATATCTTTCAGACCAGCACCCCCTGGGCACTGTCTTCTCTCTGCCTGCCTGGCACCAACCAGACCCCGTTCTGCCCGGGGGGCTCTGAGCCCCCCAGGCAGTTCTCTGCTACAGCCCTCTCCCTTTGGGGGTCGGGGTTCTGGGGACCCTTGCCCCTTGGGGATGGCCCAGCCAGGAGTCTCTGTTAAGTCCCTGGTATCGTCATTTGAGACCCGAGTGGTGGGGATGGCTCCAGGGCCTCCACGGAAAAGGGGCTGTGTCTCCTCTCCTTGCTCTCCTCGGGGAGCATCCCCCATCCGAGGGGCATCTGGACCCCCACCCCACCGGGGCCTGGGGGGCCCTGGGCAGCGGCCCTCACCCCGCCGGGGGATGGACAAAACTCTCCTCTCCCTGATTCTCTACTGTCACAGGTACAGGCTGGGGTGTGGGCAGGAGGCTGCAGGGAAGGGGCTTGTGGAGGAGGCCAGAGCCTGCTCTGAGAAGCACCTGGAAGGCAGCTGGCTGGGGTGTCCAGAGACCTGGCTTGGCACCTGCTCCTCCTCCTCACCTCTCATCTCCCTGTGTCTCTCCAGTGGCTCCGGAAGCCTGGTTGGCATTGACAACAAGATCGAACAAGCCATGGTAAGAAAAGCCATCTTGGTCCCAGGAGGTCCCAGCTCATGTGCTGATGCCCCAGGCCCTGCCTCCATTAGCTGTCCCGCTGCTCCACCCTTGCTGTCCTCATTATTAGGGAACACTGACTTCCAGCTCTGCCACCCGCTCCCACCTGGGTTCCCTTGGGTCTTCCATCCCCTCCAGTCTCTACCTGAACCCTTCCTTTGCTTCCCTTGGTCTCTGGCCAGGCTCCTGGCCCCCATCTGTCTTTGAGCCCTGACCTTGCCCCTGTCTGGCCTTATTCGCCACCCTCCTCCCACCCCTCCCCTGCTTTGCTTCTTCCCCAGTGGTCCCTTATTGTCTGGGAGCTGGGGGGAAACTCTCACACCCAGTCCCTCAAGGCACTGGGTAGGGGATGAGGCTGGGGCGGCCTGGGACTCCTGATGCTTTGCCTGTCCCTGGGCCCCCAGGACTTGGTGAAGTCCCACCTCATGTTTGCGGTCCGGGAGGAGGTGGAGGTGCTGAAGGAGCAGATCCGGGACCTGGCAGAGCGGAATGCCGCACTGGAGCAGGAGAACGGACTGCTGCGTGCCCTCGCCAGCCCCGAGCAGCTAGCCCAGCTGCCCTCCTCGGGGGTTCCAAGGCTTGGGCCCCCCGCACCCAGCGGACCCTCCGTTTGAGCCTCCCCTCACAATGTGCCTTTGGGGGCTGCCACAGATGCCAGGCCTTGTGCCAGCCACCTGCCCCCTCTTCCTATGCAGCTTTAATCCCCCCTGACTCCCCGGGATGGGAATTGAAGGCTCCGAATTGGCCTGTTTCCCCATCCTTCCTCCATCTCCCCTTAGTGCCCAGGGACTGGGCTGGCGTATCCCCAGGCCTTGACGGAGGAGGAAGGGCTTCAGGATGGGGTGTTAGATGGAGCCCCCTCCTCCCTCTCTAGGTGTCAGTGTTCTGGGACCCCCAGCAATAGGTGGCTTGGGGGAGTTGGAGGCTTCTTGGCAGACACCCATCCCCATCTTCTTCCCTCAAAGTGCCCCCTCTTCTCTGCCCAGGGGAGGGAGTATGGACAGTATCTGGAAGTTTTGGGATTCAGGTTGTTATTAAAATAATAATTATAATTAAAAAATCCGAAGAAACTTGAATCTGGAAGTTGGCATCTTGTTGCATGTGTCTAGACCAGGGGCCTGCACTGGCAGTTTCTACTTGTGGGAGAAAGACCGAGGCTGTGGGCTGCCCTGGAGACCTTGCCCAAACTTGGGAGGTTTAATGTGGCTTAGACATGAGTGGTCAAAAGAGATGAGGGAAGAGGGAGCCAGTGGCCTGCAGGGTCCTGGGAAGGGGCAGGCAAGGCGAGGCAGAGGGAGCAGACGGGGAGGGGGAGCATCCACCCACGTGCTAGGGGGGAAACAGGGAAACAATGAGGCCTTTGGTGATTGTGCAGGATCCACCCCCAGCTTCCCAGCGTGTCCCCTCTGCGGGCTGGATCCGGGTGGCTGCTTGGAGGCGGGGCAGGGGGCCCTGAATGGGCCTCTTGTCTCAGCGTTGGGTGTGGGCCAGGCTCCCCGGGCACACAGTGCCCTCGCCAGGTCTGGCCGGCAGCCTCCGTGGCTTCCACCCCCAGCTGGCTGAGGACCTGGCCCTGTGGGTGAGCAGGCCCCTCCCTAACAGCCTGGGCTCGGCTCCTGTCCCAGGCAGAAGATCAGGTAGGGAAAAGGACCCCATCTAGTGGGGAAGAAGGGAAAACAGCAGCCTCGGCCTCAAGAGGACTCTGACCCCAGACTAGAGGGAACCAGTGCAGAGCTGGATACTGGAGGCCAACCCAGGGTGGACTCCATCCTTATAGCTCCCTAGATTTATGACCTTGGGAAAGTTCTTTGGTTTTTCTGAATCTCAGCTTCCTCATGGGTAAAATGGCACTGACAAAGATACCTACCTGAAGGCTGCTATGAGAATTACAGGACATCATACACAGGAAATGTCCAGTGAGTACCAGGCGCTCCATAAATGTTAGTTCCCCTTCCCTGGATCTGGGGGAAAGAGGGCTGAGTGTGCCAGGATTGCCTCGGGGGTCCTGGAAGGGCTTCGGGGGTTGGGGTCAAGGCCAGCCAGGCTCTCACAATGGGCTAGAACTCTCCCTCCGCTTGGGTTCTCATCCACTTTGACTCCTCTCCCTGTCCCAGGGAGGGGAGGAAAGGCCTAGGATGAGTTGTCAGGGTGAGCTTTCCCACTGGAGTCTCTATTTCTTTCTTCACTGCTGTGCTTGAAGTTCCTGAGAGACCCCTTAGGCGGTGGCCACTGGCCTGCAGCCTGTTCTATCGCCCTCTCCCCCCTCCACTGTACCAAATGCTGGTTCTGCCTCCTACTTGGGGCTCGTGTATTGGGAGAAATGACTATAGTCATGAGGTTCTTCCAATGGATGTGGCGAAAGATTACTTACTGGGTGAGTTTCAGAGACGGTCCCTTGCTCATGCCATGCTGGGGTGGGAGATGCTGGCCGGGGACCTCTAGGTCACAGAAATACGCCTCCTACCTGGGCTCCCACCCCTCCTAGCATCCTGTGGCCAAACGAGACAGGGAAGCGGGTATGTGAGGGGTAGAACAGCCAGGGAGGAGGCTGGGACACACACTGTCCCATCCCCTCTGTGCCTTCCCTTCTTCTGAATTTGTCTCCGCTCTGGCCCTCTCTCCTATCCTTCTTCTCCCTGTCTTGGTTCTTAGGTTTTATTCTGGAAACACAAAACTAAGTCAACTGTCTTGGAATACCCTGACTCCAAGAAAAGTGCATTGAAGGTAGAGAAGGCTCCCAGCATGGTTGAAACTTTCAAATTGGTTGAGCCCCCCAAAGAGGCTAAGGCCTCCAAAATGGAAGTGTCCCCCAAAGCGGCTGATCCCTGCATGTTGGCCAAGACAACAGACGGGGCTAAGGTGGAGCTGGGCCATAGGGGCCGGTCCCTGCTGCAGCTGCCCGGGACGGCCGTCAAGTCTGTCTCCATGCTCATGGTCTCGGCTCTGCAGTCCGGCTGGCAAATGTGCAGCTGGAAGGTCAGTACCATATCCCCCTTGTCCCCAACAGCCCTCCCACACTTGCCATCCCCAATGACTCATTCCTCCCACCATTTACTTGTTCAAAATTTATTTTCTGTGCCTCTATTAAGTACTAGGCACTGAGGCAGGCTCTGAGGATACATGGCGAACAAGATTTATCCAAACTAAGGGGCCTATAGACAAGATTATAGGCATTGTTGGGTCAGTATCTTAGGGGTGTGACCTAGGAGGCACAGGGGTCTGTGGGAGCCCAGGAGAGAGGCACCTCGTCCGGGCCTGGGAATTCAAGGAAGGCCTTCCTAACAAAAGGGGTGAAGCAGAGACCTAAAGGATTTAGCTTGGCTTGAGGCAGGGTGGGGGTTGTTTAGGGAAAGGTGGAGGGAGTGGAAGATTCCGTTCCATGAAGAAAGAATAATGTGTGAAGGGCTGGCCCAAGGTGTATGGGTCAGAGTAAAGCGACCCTGGAGCTGAGGGCCAGCTAGTACAAGGCAGGGTGGGTGGCCAGTTGTAGGGTTTGAATTTGACCCTAAGAGCGATAGGAACCCTTGCAGACATTTGAGTGGAGGAGTGACACAATCAGATTTTGATTTAGAGAACTCACCTGCACTCCTACATTGCTGGTGGGCACATAAAATGGTATGGCCCCTCTGGAAAACAGTTTGGTAGTTTCTTATAACACTAAACATGCAATTATCATATGACGCAGCAGTTATACTCTTGGGCGTTTATCCTAATGAATGAACGAAATTTTATGTTCACACAAAAATCTGTACGTGAATATTTATAGCGGCTTTATTTGTAATAGCCAAAAGAAACCCAAATGTCCTGCAATGGGTGAATGGTCAAACGGTGATATATCTGTATCATGGAATACTTCTCAGCCATAAAAAGTAACAAACTATGGATTCATCAACTTAGATGAATCCCAAGGGAATTATGCTGAGTGAATATTACCAATCCCAAAATGTTACATACTGTGTGATTCCATTTATGTGACGTACCATGCTTAAAATGCCAAAATTATAGAAATGGAGAACTGAGTAGTGGTTTAGTGGTTGCCAGGAACTGCAGAGGTGGGGAGGGGGAGGTGGGTTTGCTATAAAAGGACAACATGAGGAATCCTTGTGTGATGGACAGCTCCTGTATCTTTACATGGTAATTGGATACATGAGCCTATGTATCCAATACATGAGCCTATACACATATGATATAAAATTGGGTAGAATTAAACACACACACAGAGACAAGTAAAACTGGGGAAGTGTGGATTCAGTGGATTGTGTCGATGTCAATATCCTAACTGATACTGTACTAGATTTTACTATTGAGGGAACTTGGATAAAGGGTATATAAGAACTCCATTATTTCTCACAACTACATGTGAAACTACAATATCTCAAAGTCAAAAACTTAATTTAAAAATGGGAAATGTATAGATCACTACAAAATCAATTTATTTTGTCCTTGAAGTATTATGGCACTAATTAAAAAAAAAAACACAACAGTTCAGCTGGCTGCCCTGTGAAGGAGAGTCAGAAGGGGACAAAAGGAGAGAGGCAGGAAGATTCACTGGAGGTGTTGCAGTCCAGGCTAAGAGGGAAGGATATTCTGGACTGGGGGAGAGGCATCAGGAAGAACAAGTTAATGGATTGGAGTGATGTTTAAGAGGTAGAATTGTTCCTCCAGGTGGTCGATTGGCTGATGGTGAGGGGATCGGGAGAGACAGAAGTCAGAGCAGGCGGCAGCCATTCACTGGGGGTACAGTAATGGAGCAAGGGCAGACTTTAGGTGTTGGGACAAGATGAGCTGAGATGTCGGTAAGACATCTGCAGGGAGATGTCTAAGAGGTCGTGGAATATACAGACCTGGAGGTCAAGGAGAGAGCCCTGGCTGGAGATAGAGGTCCTTCTTCATTTTAACACATTTTCCATGAAATACTGGGGACTCAAAGGTGGGTCAGATGTGGTCCCTGTCTTCCAGGAGCTTTTATTCTGGTGTTGAAAACACGAATCTGCAGAATAAATAGTGATGAAACATGGTATGGTGAGGCAAACACAAGGTTAGAGACAAACACCTAATGCAGCTTGAGAAGGCTTCCTGGAGGAGGCAGTGCCCGAGCTGAGGCCTGATGAAGGAGGTAGAATTAAAAGCCTGGGCTGTTTAACTGCAGGTGGTCCCACCAGCAGTTTCTCCCTAAACCAAGCTGTTTACATATGCACATCTTCTCTCTCTTTCAGTCATCTGTGAGTTCTACCTCAGTTACCTCCCAAATGAGGGCCTGGTCCCCTTTGCAGTCCCCGGAGGCTGAGATGCTACGGGAAGTGTACCTGGTGCTGTGGTCCATTCGGAAACAACTGCGGCAGCTGGCCCGCAGACAAGAGAGGTGCAGAAGGCGCCACATCTGGGCCCACACTTGCCCCCAGCCTGACACAGTTCAGGGCCTGAAACAGGATGCACGGAGTCCTCTCTAGGGTGGAGCCCCACTTTATCAGAAAGCCCCCCACCTCACTCTTAGGTAAGGTTGATAGGAGAGGTTAGGGCAGTGGACCAGGAGTTGTGGGTGAGGATATGTTTTCATACTGTCACCTCACATCAGGAGCCCAGGGCCAGGCCTGGGGTCCCACACACTCCCCTTCATTCTGTTTGTTCAATTTGTAAAAAATCATCAAAATGTTGGGAAATAAATATCAGCTATTTCTGAGTAGGTGTAGAGTGTGTTTGTGGATGGCCAGAGGCCATGAGGGGAACTTGGGTGGGGCAGGGAGGGGCATCTGAGCTGTTGGCCCAAATATGTGTGGGAGTAACCGCTGGGCCTACGGGGGTGTGAGGCACAGTGGATCTGGCTCTGGGTCCACACACACTTCTAGGGACTTAACTGCCTGTAGCAACTCTTCCAGGACAGTAACATAGCAGTACACACGTTTATTGAGGACACGCTGCATGTCCGGTCTTGAGCCTGTGCTCCCTCACAATCCTGCAAGACAGCCTGTTGCAAAGGTTAATGGGACTTGTCCAAGGTCCTACAGAGGCCCTGCTGGAAACTGCCTACCTCCAGCAGCCAGCCCACGGCCCGGTCTCTGGCGCTCTTGGGCTCTGCCACAGCGAGGGCCAGTGGGTCTGAAGACGCATATGGCGACAGCGGCGTGTAAGTCTGTGAGGAAGGCACTCAAGCCCTGCTGGACACGGCCTTGCCGAGAGCTGCCAAAAAACTACACCTCCCAGGGTTCCCGGCAGTGGAGCCGGCCGGGGCCCTGGGGACTGCGGGCAGGACGGGGCGGGGCGGTGGCCGCCGGTCCTGGCCAGTGGACCGTTCGTGCCGCAGCCGAGGAGGGAGAGGTGTCTGCCTGACGCCGCGGGCGGAGATGCCCCGCGGGAGGTTATGGCGATTTGGAGGGAGGTTGGAGAAGGAAGGCAACACGACTGGGAACCGTGGAGCCGCAAGTCCCCTCTCCGTCTTAGCCTGCCCTCTTGCGGGGCCATGTGAAGCCGCAGTGGTGGTTCCCCAAAGAAAAGCAGGGCTATTTCACAAAACAGCAAAATTTGGGGACTTCATGTTCACAGGGCTTGGGGTGGCATGGGGAAGGAGGAAGGGATGGCAGCAGAGGCCGGTGGAGGAGATGGGGAGAGGATGCCTATGGTCGTGCTCCTGGGTCTTGCTCACCCAGTGGTTGTGAGTAGCTGGCCGTGCGCCTGAGCAAAGCTAAGGGGGTAGTGAGGAGCAACTGGAAAGGTCCGCTTCACTGGAAAAGTCAGCACCACCACCACCAGCACCGCCCCCTCAATCCCCCCCATTTCTGGAAGAGTTGGAGCCCACTTGCAGGGAATCCAGGAGGCCTTTTCCCCCAAGAATCTGGAGCAGCACTGGGCTGCGTGGCCCTACAGCTCTGCTACCCTGAGCCTACTAATTGTCCACTGCACTTCCATATTTACAGCTGTAGTGGTATCACCCACCACTTATTAAGAACCTACTGTGACTATTTTTATGTCTCATTCTAAGTAATTCTCACAATAGCTCTATGATGAAGTGTTATTGCTTTTATTTTTTAGAGAAAACTGAGGGACGGTCATGTTTTCATTCATCCAACTAATGAGTCCAGCTCAAACAGAACATGTCACATGTTTGCACACATACCTGTAACATTGCAAGTATTGACCACATGACTGGGGTGGCTTTGATGAGAATTAGTCCTGAGTTTGGCCTGAAGTCAAAGCCTGTTTTCAAAACGTACTGATGATGCAGTGGCTCATTGCTAGGGCTTTCTTTCTTTCTTTTTTTTTTTTATTGGGGAAGGGGAACAGGACTTTTATTGGGGAACAGTGTGTACTTCCAGGACTTTTTTCCATCAAGTTATTGTCCTTTCAATCTTAGTTGTAGAGGGTGCCGTTCAGCTTCAAGTTGTTGTCCTTTCAGTCTTAGTTGTGGAGGGCGCAGCTCAGCTCCAGGTCCAGTTGCCGTTGCTAGTTGCAGGAGGTGCAGCCCACCATCCCTTGCGAGAGCCAAGGATTCAAAATGGCAACCTTGTGGTTGAGAGCCCACTGGCCCATGTGGGAATCGAACTGGCAGCCTTTGGAGTTAGGAGCACGGAGCTCCAACCGCCTGAGCCACCTGGCCGGCCCAGGGACCTAAGATTTTAACAGAGGTTAGGGAAGGGTCTGGTGAAGGCTGGGTCCCTGAAGGTCACTGGTAAATAGCCTTATGAGTAGCCACAGGGCCAGGAACCAATCTGGGCTTGAGGCTGTAGGCTTATGGGAAGGAACATTGCTCTCATTTTCTTTTGGTTTCTTTAGCGTCTTGGGTGTGGGAGGGGGGAAAGAAGAAGGTGAATTTAGCCAGCAGCCAAGGTAGCTGCTGGCACCTCCCACTCCTCTTTTTCTCCCCAGGCATGATGGAGCCTTGTCTGGGCTTGGCCAAGCGGAGGCAGGAAACTTGTGGGAGAGAAAGGGGTGGGAATGGAAGGGGAAGGTCCAAAATCCAGCCCAGAGCCCTCTAGAAAGCCTGTGGTGGAACCTAAGAAGGAACTTTCCATTTGGAAAGAAAGCATGTGGGATCTCCTGAGGTGGAGATTTCGGGAGGAAAATTCTTACCCACCCCAATCCTCTCCTAGTAGAGAGCAATGGGGGACAGGGTGACCCCTGGGGAAATCTGCCTCCTGATGACAGTCTGGAGCAAAAATCCCCTCCAGTCTCCATTGGACTCCAGGCACTTCCCTTCCACTGAAGCCACTTGACTCCGTGAGGCAGAAGAGGTAGGGCTATGGATGGACCCAGCTGGAACCAGAGGTCCTTCTTTATTTTAAAAACTTACCCATCCTATTAGTGAGGAGGGCCCTAGCAATGTGGGGAGCAAAATGAGAGGGCTGGTCCCAGATGCCCTGGATCTCTTACAGTCCTGCCCCTTTCCCTTCCTCCCCCATCATCGTCAGATTTCCTGAAAATGTCTAATCTTTGTCCTGCTTTTCCCCTGGGATTCTCCTACAAACTATTCATCACACAGCAAAACATGTCACTCCCCTGCTTAAACCTTCCAATGGCTTTCCATTGTCCATGAAAAAAATCCAACAGTTCCCTTTGTCTAAAATGCCCTTCTCAAAAATAAATAAATACATAAATAAAATGCTCTTCTCTCAGCTCTTAGCATGGTGAGATCCTTGCCATTCTGGACATATTTGAGTACTCTTTCCCTGACCACATAACCTAGACATCAGGAGACACTCACTGTCTTCTATCTCTCGCCATGCTTTATTTTTTCACAGGACTTAACCGTATCTGAAATTATATTTACTTTCTTACCCATATACTTGGAAGGCAGCAATGAGATGCAGTAGCTAAGAGCATGGGAAGTGGTTTAAGCTAATACTTCCTGCACGGGTAACCTTGGGTACATTGGTTAGCCTCTCTGAGCCTCAGTTCCTCATCTGTACAATGGGGATAGTAGCAGTACCTTCTCACAGGGTTGTCATGAGGATCAGGGAGATGATGCCTGGCACAACACAGACTCAATAAACATTAGCTGCTACTACCCCACGGCCTAAAATAGTACTGAATAGAAAGCAAACCTTTGCCTGGTGTGTGGGACCAACTGTCTTGTGGAGGGAATGCCACTTAGAAAGTGACAAAGAATGCATGTGCAGTGGGTGGCAGGAAGAACACTTGACAGAGAGACCTGGTTGCAATATTATTACCCCTTTGCTGCCACATTTGGGTGAGTCACTTCCCCTTCACTGGTCCTCCAACTCTTCAGATAAAATGCTGGGTTGGACCACTGATTGCTCAGCTCCCTGCCAGCTTCCAGGGGTTCTGGCATGGGTCCTGTGCTCTCTTCATCCACTACATACTTTTCAGGGTTGGGGTCACATGGTGATCCCAACTTCCTTCAGCCCTGCTTCCTATCAGCCCAAAGCTTCCACGGAGAAAGTTGACCCAGGAAAAACATTCTTGGTTTAAGCCTTTGAACTCAGAGACAAAGTCTCAGCCCTGGAACCAGGTCTTCTTTCTACTCATGTCCCTCCCTCCCCTTGCGCCTCATCTACTTTAGTATTTGAGCCCTGGGGGAGAAGAGCCAGCCCTGACTGAGCCCCACTGTGGGCTGGGCACAGGCATGAAGGCCTTGGCCTGAGCTCTTCTTAGACGTGCACACTGGGTGTTTCTACAGCAGGATGTACACAGATGCGTGTGCTTGTTGTATGTACTTGTGGGTGTCTGTAGCTATAGTTTCTGTTTCCCCCCCCCCTTTCTTCTGCCTCCCCCCCACCCCACTCTGATTCAAGCCGTTGTTTCTCGGCCTAGTTGTGTAGGACACAGCTCCCTGGTCCATGCTGGTGTTATGAGCCTTGTGCTCCCCCGCACTGGGGCAGTTGGTCGCCAGTCACCGGTCATCCGCTCACGGCAGCTCACGGCAGCTCACGGCAGCTCACGGCAGCTCACGGCAGCTCACGGCAGCTCTCGCTGGCTGCCCATGTGGGAATCAAACTGGCAACCTCGGCGTTAGGAGTACGGCACTCCAACCGCCTGAGCCACCGGGCCGGCCCCTGTAACTATATTTTCACTTGTTCCCATTTTCCTCTCAGAAGTGGAAGGGCTAAGGTCAATTAGAAGAAAAGACTGTAAGATTGTAGAGCATTCTTTACTCTCTACCTGAGGGAGCAGTCACCAGTCAGATAAGATGTTAGTCCCCAGAACTGTTGTGGGCCCAAAATCCTTTGTCTGCAACTGCCCTCCCTCCCCCTGCCAGATATGCCTATGGTCCCCCAGGACTTGGAGGCATAGGAGAATTGTGGGGGAGTACCTGTGGGGCTCAGTGGGCTGGAGTTTTTCCAAGGGGCCAGGAGGACTGTAGGTCTGGGAGCAGGTGTTTGTGGTGGTGGGTCATGCCGAGTTCATTGTCCCCTAGGTCATTGCTGCTGGATTTTCCAGCACTGTCCACCTGGACCTGCCTGTCTGTTACTGGACCTGCCTGTCTGTTCCTGGGGTCAGTCTGGGGGATTGGGCAGACAGCCAGGGAAATCTCCAAGGAGGAGATGGATTAAGGGAGGGATTTCCCCTTCCCTTCCAGTACACTTAGTTCCAAAGCTGAGCCCACCTGCCCCACACCTCTCTGCCCAGCTTACCTGGGATGTTGGTGTCTGTCTCTCTGCTAAAGCTGAGGAACAGCCTTCTCTCTGCTTGCCTCCTGCAGTGAGTGGCTGCAAAGGGGCAGGTTTTAGAAGCTGGGCTTGGTCTTTTGTGGAGTCTGTGCACTGTGCAGTGAGGTGTGGTGTCTGCTGGGCTTGTCCACGCTGGGGCAGATGATGCCGTAAGAAGGCGTCCCCTGGGTGCAGGGGCTCTGCACCACCTTCCCTGGTTTTCTCTCTCCTCTATGTTTAAGACCCAGTTGTTTTTCTTTTATTGTTTATATGCTCCGGTGATTTTTATAGTGTATTGTGGGTCTTTTTTTAGAGACCCACAGCATTTAAAAGTTTAATATAGGGTTTAAGAGCTTGCACTCTGGAGTCAGAATGCTGAGTTTTAAAACCTGGCTCTACCTCTAGCTATATGACCTTGGGCAAGTTGCTTAACTTCTCTGTGCCTCAGTCATCTCACCTATAAAATGGAGATGATACCGGTTTGTTGCGAGGATTTAATAAATTAATGCATGGAAAAAACTTAGAACAGTGCCTGCCGTGCATTATGGGCTGTCTACACATTTATTTTTATTATTTTTTCTTATTGATGTCTAGGAGCTCTTTATATATTAGGGACATTACTTTATCTATGACATGGATTGCAAATACTGTAACACAGTCCTCCGTTTTCTTTCTTTTTTTAACTTTTTATTTTGAGATAACGTGGATTCACATGCAGTCATTAGAAATAACACAGAGCTCCTGTCTATCCTTCATCCAGTTTCCCTCAATGGTAATGTCTCGCATAACTATAGTACAACATCACCACCAGGAAACTGACATTGATGCAATCCACTGACCTTATTCAGATTTCACCGGTTTTACATGCACTTATTTGTGTGTGTGCATGTGTATTTAGTTCCATGCAATTTTATGACATGTTGATTCATGTGACCACCACTACAGTCAAAATACAGAACAGTTCCATCACAGGGATGTCTCCTGCTACCCTTCTATAGCCATAGTCACCTCTTTCCCTCCTTCCAATCCTCCACCCCATAACCTCTGGCAATGATTGACCTGTTCTCCCTCTCTATAACGTCATTTCAAGAATATTATAGAAATAGAATCATATAGTATATAAACTCTTATGACTGGCTTTTTTCTTTTTTCTTTTTTTCTTTTTTTTTTTGTACTGAATTCTTTTTTTTTTCTTTCTTTTTTTTTTTAAATTTATTTTTAATTTATTGGGGTGACAATTGTTAGTAGAATTACATAGATTTCAGGTGTGCAATTCTGTATCACATCATCCATAAATCCCACTGTGTGTTCACCACCCAGAGTCAGCTCCCCTTCCATCACCATACATTTGATTCCCCTCACCCTCAGACTGGCTTTTTTCTATGCAGCATAAAATTCCCTTGAGATTCATCCAAGTGGTTGCAAGTATCAATAATGTGTCCCTTTTTATTGAGGAGCAGTATTCCATGGAAGCATTGTACCACAGTCTGTTTAACCAGTTACCAATTAAGGAAATTTGGGTTTTTCCAGTTTGGGGTTCTTACAAATTAAGCTTCTATGAACATTTGTGTACAGATTTTTGTGTGAATGTAGGTTTTCATTTCATGCGCAATAGTGCAACTGCTGGGTCATATAGTAAGTACATGTTTAGTTTGTAAGAAACTGCCATGCTGTACTATTTTACATTCCCACCAGCAATGTATGAGTTATCCAGTTATTCCACATCCTCACCAGTATTTGCTGTTAACACTATTTTTTAAAATTTTGTTTTAGCCATTCTGATAGGTGTGTAGTGATATCTTGTTACGGTTTTAATTTGCATTTCCCTAATGGCTAATGCAGTAAAACATATTTTCATGTATGTTCAACGAATTGCCATCTGTATATCCTCTGTAGTGAAATGTTGATATGTTCTGCCCATTTTCTAATTGGACTGTTTATTGTTCTTTTTTAACTTTTGAGAGTTTTACGTATATACTTTGTTGGATATGTCATTTGCAAATATATTGTCACAGTCTGTAACTGTCATTCCAACCTCTTAGCAGGGCCTTTCACAGGGTAAAAATTTTTATTTTTGTTGAGTCCAACTTATCAAAGTTTCCCTTTATGAATTGTGCCTCTGGTGTCAAGTCTAAGAACTCTTCCCCTAGTCTGAAGGTCCTGAAGAGTTTCTCCAATTTTTTTCTATATTTTATAGTTTTACATTTACACTTAAGTCTGTGATCCGTTTAGAGTTAATTTTTGTATAAGGTGTGAGGTTTAGGGCAAGCTACATTTTTTTTTTTTTTTTTTGCTTACGGATGTTCCATTGCTTCAACACCCCTTGTTGAAAGGACTGTCCTTTCTCCATTGAATTCCTTTTGCATCTTTATTAAAAATCGGTTGAGCGCATTTGTGTGAGTCTGTGGGTCTAATTCTGGGTTCTGTATTCTGTTCCACTGATCTAAGCATCTGTCTTTTGCCAATACCACACTGTGTTTATTACTATAGTCACCTAACATTGGGTAGAGTAATTCCTCCCACTTTATTCTTCCTTTCAAAAATTGTTTTAACTGTTATTTTATGTTTCTTTTTCCAAATATACAATACAATATTATCACCTGTAGTCCATGCTGTTCATTACATCCCAGGGCTTATTTATTTTATAACTGGAAGTTTGTGCGTTTTGCCCACCTTCACTCCTACCCACCTCTCACTCCTCTCTCTGGCAACCACTAATTTGTTCTCTGTATTTACACCTTTTTTTTTTTTTATTCCACAGATAAGTGAGATCACACAGTATTGGTCTTTGTTTGACCTATTTAATTTAGCATAATGCCCTTGAGGTCCATCCATGTTGTCACAAATGGCAGGATTTCCTTCTTTCTTATGGCTCAGTAGTATCCCATTGTATATATACACCACATTTTCTTTATCTACTCATCCGTCAATGGATACTTAAGTTGTCTCCATTTCTTGGCTATTGAAAATAATGCTGCAATGAACAGGAAGATGCAGATATCTTTTCAAGTTTGTATTTTTATTTTCTTTGGATAAATATCCAGAAGTGGAATTGCTGGATGATATGGTAGTTCTGGTTTTAATTTTTTGAGGAACCTCCAGATTGTTTTCCATAGTGGCTGTACCAATTTACATTCCCACCAACAGCGTATTTGTGTTCCTTTTTCTCCACATCCTCTCCAACACTTGGTATTTCTTGTTTTTTTGATGATAGCCATTCTAACAGGTGTGAAGTTATTTTATGTGAATTTTTTTTTGCCACGCAAATATATTTTTGAATTTTTAAAATGGGGTTAGAGAGATCTTTTTAATGTGACTTGGAGCATGTTGTCTCTCCCTCCATTTAAGATCTTTTCAGGGGGTCTTGTAGCATTCAGGACAAAATTCAAACTCCTTACCTCAGCTCCTGGCTGTGGTCCCTGCCCACCTGTCTGGTCTCGTCTCTCCTCATCTGTCCAGGTCTCCCTTCGCAGTCACGTCCACTGTGCTTGGCTAGTTTCAGTTTATTACTCTTCCCTCTGGGTCTTTCCAAATGCTGATTCTTCTGTTTTGAAAGTTGTTCCCTTCCATTCTTTACCTGGCTTGCTCTCATTCCTCCTTCAGATCTACTCTCTACCTCAGGGAGTCCTTCCCTTAATTCCCCACACACCCATCCCCAGACCCCTGGGCTTTATTCCATCTACCCCCTATGTCCTGGGCTTACCTGGCAGACGTAGGTGCTCCGTGGATGTTTGGGGTATGGAAGGATGACATAATGGGCATGTACTACTCGGTCCTGGCCTCCCCACTTAATGAGTTCAGCGATGGCTTTCAGGGTTCAGACTCATGTCCTATCTCTGGCTCCTAAACTGTGCTCCCTTCTCAGGCTGTTCTCCCCAAGAGGACCTTTAAGACTCAGGAGCCAGTGGGGAGAGGCACAAACCTGGGGGCCTTGAGAAAGAGGCAGAGGAGAATAAGCACTGTTCAGAGGGGCTGCTGATCCCGGGTCTCAGGGGGATGCCCAGGTCTTAAGTAGGCAGGGGTGGGAAGTCACAGGTGGGAGACCTCCTCATTCCTCCCTGCCCACTTAGATTTCATTTCCTCACCACACAGTCCTTCACTGAGGGCCCCATTGAAATTCGCTGCTCAGCTCTCCACCCAGTCTGCAGCTGTGGTCTGACCTGTGTCCTTGTCCCTAAAGAGATGCTTCCACCTGGGACCTGTATGGGCAACACTTCCAGGCAGCACTGACGAGGTGCCCAGGCACCTGTGCGGCACCCTCTTTCCTTTCTCCTGTCAGGACCCAGCCATCCTGCCTCCATCTTGCTCTACTTGCAGCACCTGAGTGTCGTTCCCTTCTCCTAGTCCCAGGTGGCCTGTCCAGAAAACTCTTTTTGGAGCCAATCAGAGAGAAGTCAGGGTAACTTCCACTCCCAGTGTGAGTGGGAACGAAGGAACTAGATGTCAGCACCATGCAAAGAGTTGGTTTCCCTGTTCCCTTTTCATGAGCTCTCTGGACAGAAAACCTGGCACCCAGCAAAGTCAGACCCCCTGATCCCAGGGCAGTGTGGGAGGAGGGCTTCAAAACCCTATCCTGCACCTTCTCAGGCTCCAGGGAGTGTCTGGTGAATTGTAGAAACAAGACAAGCCCTTGGGAGGTGATAACCAGCAGTGCATAGGAGGTAGGGCCAGCCCAGGCTTTGTGTTCAAAAAGACTTGGGTTCAAATTCTGTCTTTCCTGGCTTTGTGACCTTGAGCAAGTGAGTTAACCTGTCTGAATCTTGTTTTCTTTATCCAGAAAATACGGTAAATATTTGTTTCACACGGCTGTATGAATGTAAAGTGTCTTGCACAGGACTTGGTACCCAGCGAACTGGCAACAGGTGAATAGCTCTTCTGCTACATGTATTATTAAAGAAGTGGTTCTGGACCAGCAGCATCAGCATCCCTGAGACTGGTAGCAGTGCAACTGTCAGACCTGCCCCACTCATTGAATCAGAAACTCTGGTCACGGGGCTCAGCCATCTGTTTTGACAAACCTGTTTCAGTTTGAGAACCACTGCCACTTTGCATGGGAATGCAGACTGTCAGATTCTGAAGCCTAGGACACATCAGAATCATCTGGAAGCTTGTTAAAAAATACAGATTCCTGGGGCAGCTGGATGGCTCAGTTGGTTAGAGCACGAGCTCTCAACCACAAGGTTGCTGGTTCAATTCCAGCATGGGATGGTGGGCTGCGCCCCCTGCAACTAAGATTGAAAACGGTGACTGGACTTGGAACTGAGCTGCTCCCTCCACAACTAGATTGAAGAACAACAACTTGGAGCGGATGGGCCCTGGAAACACACTGTTCCCCAATATTCCCCAATTAAAAAAAAAAAACAGATTACTGGCTTGAAAGGAATCTATATTTTAACCTGAGATGAGTTTCATGGGGCACCCCTGTTCCAGAGGCTGTCCTGGGGTAAGGTCAGCCTTCCTTACCCCAGGAAGGCACTTCCAGGTCGTTGAAGGCTCAGGCCTGGAGGATGGGGGCTCCCCTTGGGTGGGGAGGGGATCTAAGGCTGGAGAAGGAAGGAATTTGAACTTTACTCAAGGGTCATTGAGGAAGGGGAAAGAAGGGTACACAATGCAGGGAGTGCATGCCGGACCTGGACACCTGCCCAACCCCGTGGTGACATCATCCTGTCAGTCAAGACCCTGTCCGCACCGCCGGAAGGGGCGGGGCCTCTGGGAGGCGTGGTCTCTCCCGCCTCCGCCCTCGGTCTAGTCTGATCTCCCACCCTGTCTGGTGGGTGCAAACCCACAGAAGCCCCGGGGTGGGACCTGTTGGGGTCAGGTAGTAATGCCGGAACGCCGAGAAGGTCGGCCGTAAAGCTAGGGTACCTGGACGACCTATCACCTAGCGGTCCCAAGCTCCAGGTGGCGCTGCAGTGCACGAACGCCCTCCCGCCGTGCCTCTCTGGGCCCGGATTGGGAGCTCGCAGCGGCCTCGGGGCGGGGGGTGGGGGGGTGGGGGGGGATGGGGAGAGGGAGGAAGCCGCGGTGGAAGTGCAGGACTGGTGGCGGCGTCCCCCAACAGGGAGGCATGCTTGTGTGAGCCCCCCTGGACCCCACACATCCCCGCGGTTCCGACAGCATTAGCTGATGGAGGAACCCCTGCCCATTACCCTTAAACACTCAGGATCGGCCTACTGTAGTGGGCCATCGGCTGTTGGTGACACTGGTTCCATGGGACAGTTAATTTCTAGTTAAATCAACTGCTCAACAAGTTAGTGAAACCCTGGCTGCTGGCCAGGAACAGCTGGCCACTTTCTCTGCCTCTTCCCCTCTCTCTGAATCAGCTGTTGTTCTTGTTGCCACGTCCATCACTGGGGCACTTCATAACCAGCAAGCTTTGCCTCCATCTGTCATTTAGTCCTAAGGGTAGGCCGTCCCTTAGAACCTAAGGCCATCACCCCCATTTTCCAAGTCAGTACATTGTGGCTTAGAGGGATTCCATTATTTCCCCAATTCCCCAGTTAGTGATGTGAGTGGACACAGGTCGGCTAGGCCTGGGGTCCTTGTCAGTCACCACTGCTTTCGCCACCTCCTTGATTGGACACAGGGTCCTTCCTTCCTTCTCTTGGAGCCGCCTTCTATATCCCTCAGGATATATCCCAAGGATATAACCTGTATCCTTAACGTTGTACAGGTTGTGTTGTGCACTGCACGACTCCATAGTGAACAGATGTATAGAGCCCTTAGGACAATTTCCCACCAGATGGCAGTAAAGGGCTTTGAGGAAGGGTCATATTTTTCTAATTCGCACAAAGTAGTCTTCTGGGCTGGCCTGCTGTCCTTGCAGACATCTCCCCACATTTCTTTCTTTCCCTGGCAGTTATATCTTGTGCCCTGATTGGCTTCCTACAGGACCAACAAGGTCTTCGCAGAGCCTGGCCTAGGGTACCTAATTTCCTTCGGTGGAGTGATAGTGCCCTATGACATCTTGTGACACGGCTCAGTGGGCCCCGTATTGTGTGTGTGTGTGTGTGTGTGTGTGTGTGTGTGTACTGGGGGTCACCTTGTCTGCCAAGTCATAACTACCCCTTCCCCATTCCCTTGCAGATAAGAGTGTCTTGTAAGCAAGATGAGACACAGTTCCTGGGGTGTACAGGCCAGGTGGATGAACCCTATGAGCCAGGCATATTGGCCCTCCAATCTGATACTACAGGGCTGAGGGGAGGCATTCTCCATGTCTTGGAACCACACTGGGCACCCTGCAGATTTGGGGATGGGAGGAGGGCATCTGGAGAGGATTGACCTGGTCTCTGGAGCATCAAGCTCACTGCATGAATGCTTTTAGCACCAAGTGGGGCAAAGATAAATTTGGGAGTGGGGTGGTGGAGGCTGGCCTGGGGTCTGGAGGGGAGTAGGAAGAGGGCATGGAGAGCCAGTCTCCTGGAAATGGAGAAGGGGAGGGACAGCTAGGCTGCAATGGGGTGGGGGAATACTCTTGGCTGGGACCCTTGGCCTGAAGGTGGAAAACGGAGAGGAGAAGTTGATCCCATTGGGGAACCCTGGTCTGGCCCAAATGCCCCAGCTTATCTCCAGGCCATGGTGGGGCTCCCACAACTCTCCCATTCCTCCATTTGAGCTTGTATCCTTCTTACACCAGTTCCTCACTCATTGGTTGACTCCCAAAGCACAGAACTCACTCCTGGCAGGGGATCTGACCTGCTCCACACCTCCAGCTCTCATTGCACCCATTTTGTGCTTTTTTCCTACTGCCAAAGAGCAGCTGATCTCCAGCATCCTTGACCCAAGACCCACCACTTTTAAGCTGCATCAGGAAACCCAGCTGCTTCCTGCGGTGCCTGCTGGGCCTGACAATTATGGGCATGCTATCTCTACCTAGTTATCCTGAGGAGCTGCTGCTGGTGGCTGGGAGTGAGGTTGGTGGGGGCTGGGTGGGAGGATGCCTTGGCAGATTGGGAGGGGGGATGCTGGAGTCTTGGGGAGAAGTGGGAGGAGTCTTGGGTAGGGGGGAGGAAGGGGCTGGCCTCAGGAGGTGCCAAGGGGAGGGGATCAGCCCCTGGGTGGTGGCAAAGGACTGAAGTGTGTTGGGAGAGGGGATGTTGGCTCTCTATACTGTCTGGAACAGAAGCTGCTTGGAGATCTAATATAAGCTTCCTGTCCCAACGTTCCCCTATTTTACAGATGAGAAGACTGAGGCAAAGAGAGAGATGGTGTTGCTGGGGGGAATTCTTTGACTTCTGGCCCCAGGCCCAGTCCTCTGTGGGAGGTGAGTCCCTAGTCCACCTCTCTCTGTCCCCAGGAGCGGACTTTGGACCTGCAACTGAAGATGTGTTCTCTGTGTACACAGACCCCTCTGTGGTCACAGCACACTGGTGTGGAAAGGCTTCTTTCTCCACCAAGTTCACTTCCTGCTGGGCTCCCCAGGCCCCACCTGCAGCTCCCTCTGTTCCTCCATCCCAGAACCAACCAGCTCAACCCTTTGCTCAGCCCTTTGTTGCCAGAGTAACAAGCCTTTCCTAGGCCTGGGATGCCAATAGGAAGAGTACTGGGTGTTTGGGGGTTTTTCTCAGGTAGGAGGACTGACACTGTTTGGTGGGGGGAGCAACTGTGGGGAGGGGGCTGGGCCCTGATTCCTAGGACTCTGCTAGCAGCCTAGGTTTCTGTCTCCTAAAACTCTGTGTCTAAGGCCTCAGTTTCTTGAGCATGTTGCCAGTTGGCACTGCAACCCAACACTTGCTGAGCGTAATTGGTGACCAGCTGTGTGACCACCCCCTGGACCTTAAGATGATGGAGGCTACTGGATGGGCATGGTTGGACATAAACCCTCCCCATCAACTTCTCCACACAACAGGACCTCCCGCTAAACACCCCCTACCCTTCTTGACATGTTTCTCCTTCCCTTTCCCCACAGAGGGACCCCAGTCATTCCTCTATAATCCCAACACCAGGCTTCCCTCCCTGGTACCTCCAACACTCCACGTGTCTCCCACCTCCCACCCTTTCTTTTCCTGACTTCACTTTTTTCCCTTGGTAACTCTCTGGAGTCTGGAGAAACCCTCTCAAGACTAGATGGTCCTTATGACCAAATCCTTCCTACCTTGGTGTCGTGCGGGGTGTCAGGCGGGGTCTCTGGTCCCACTCCCCACATAAGAACGCAGGACATGGTGAGGCCAAAAAGGAACACCCACGGAGCCATAAGTAGGGGAGTCACACCACTATATTCTCGCTGGTGGCTGGGTTGGAGACACAGGAAACAGGAGCCACACAATTCTCAACCCTCACTGCTCCACTTGCAGGCTCAGCCACCATCTCCTTGCTAGCCCCCCTTTTTTTGCTAGCCTAGCCATGGCAGTTATATTCATGGCCAATGGCTCACTGGTTACAGCTGACGGCCAACTAGCCACAGCTGATGGCCATTTGATCACAGTCGATGGCCATTTACTACCTGAGTCAGCACCTTTCTATGTGAGGCCGAGAGCCTGGAAACTGCTTTTTGGGGCTCTGTCCCCACACTTGGGCTTTTCAATCCCAGCCCCCCAGGGATGGGGATGCTGCCAAGGTGATGGTGTGGGCGACATCCTGGGGGACACTGAGGAAAGAAGATGAGAAATAGGAGCGGTCCCAGGACCAGCTCTAGGCCAAACTCTCAGGAGCCTCCAGAAAGGAGAGGGGGGTATGGAGGGGTGGGCAGGAAAGACTGGAGGGGAAGGCTGAATTTCTCCCCCAGTTGCAAACAAACACTATTTCCTGCCACCTGCCCCTCCCCCCCAGGTTGGACAGCACTAGGCATTATGGGTTAGAGGCTGGGCTTTCAGACAGACCTGGGCGTTGGCTGAGACATCACCACTTACCAGTGTGGGCCGGGGCCAGCAGCATCTGCAGCATCTGGGAGCTTATTAGAAATGTAATTTCTCAGGTAATATCTACTGAATCAGAGACTGAGGTGGAGCCCAGCATTCTGTGTTTAATAAGCTCTGGGAGAGTCCGATGCCTGCTGGAGTCTGAGAACCAGTTTTAGACTCCTCATTGAAAAACTGTGGATAATAGGACCTATAGCAACTCATGGTGACTGGTGGGATTTAACGATGTCCATGGAGGACTTACTGCAGTGCCTAGATCTTCAGAGCAGGTGCTCAGTAGGTATTTGTGGGATGAATGAAGGAGCCTTTAAAACAAGTCATGGAATAGAGTGGTGTGGTTTTTGTTCACTCAACAAACATTTACTGAGTGCCAGGTGGTTTTAAAGGTGATTCACCACAGTCCCTCACCTTGTCAGTTCACAATTGAGGGGGTAAACTGATGGTTGAGAAGCGACCCAGCTGAGGGATGTTCAGATGGGCTGAGGGAGCTCAAAGATGGAAGGAAACCATTGTTGCTTTAGATGCTTTCACACAGGCGTTCTTTTTAAATCTATGAAAAGTGCACTAGCATGTGGTCCTATTATACATACTTGCTGTGGGACTTTGAGCAAATCACTTGGCCTCTTTGTTTGTAGATACATTTCCTCATCTGCAAAATGGGAATAATAGGCACAGAGTTTTGTTTCAAGCAGCTAGCACAATGCCTAGCATATAGTAGTTCTGAAAGTTGTTAAATGTCGTCTTGTAATCCCCGCAGCAATCCCGTGCTGTAGGTGTTACGTTCATTTTTCTTTCAGTCTAGAAGAAGAGAAACATGTTAGAAACCTAGGCCAAGGTTAGTTATTGCAGCCTGGTCCAAACTGTAGCATTGAGCTCCCTGGCAGTCAGGGCACAGGATGAACTGTGCTGCTTATCAGGAGTTGCTTAATTTACACAACAAAAGGAGGCGATCCAGCTCTTAGGAGGATTCTGTGCAGGGCTACGCTCAGGCTGGCCCTCTCCACCTGCCCTCTCCCACTCCAGCTCCCAGCTGGGGGGCACGAGGTGCGGGGGCGTGGCCTGTAGAAAAAGGCAGAGTTGCTTCAGTGAGGGTGCACGTGAGTCACAATCCTGCTCGAATTCAAGGGGAGGGGACGTTGGCTCCCACCTCTCAATGGAAGGAGTGTCAAAGAATTTTTGGCCAATTTCTTTTTTTAAAAATCACCACATTAATCAAATCCCAAACTGTCAGAAACTGTTTATAATCAGAAAAGAGTTACTTTTCTCTTATTTGACAAACAATTATTTTCTCTTTCTGTGGCAGATGCCGTGCTGGGGAACAGGGTCCCTCCTTGCCTGAGCAGAAATGGCAGAGGTGGTGTGGGGGGAGGAAGGGTGGAGCACCACACAGAGGCAGGTGCCCTGGGCTCTGTAACTACCAGCTGATGACCCTGGGTCAGTTTTCTCATAAGTCCTAGGCCCCCTCTGCATTGATCACCCAACGGTTCTAGGACAGGGCTCAGCTGGTGCCTGGACACCTCTTGGGAACAGCCTGGGGGAGGTAGAGACAGTGGGGACAGAAACACAGGCTGAGATATAGGAGAATGGCTTTGAGGGATGGCTCACTCTTTGGATGATGGGGGGTGGTGATCTGTGGAGGCTGAGGCCCCCTGTCCCAGTAGTTTTGGGGGAGAAGAGCCCTGTTGCCCCACCCGACCTTCTCATGACCTCAGCAGCAGTAGACAGCAGGTTCTGGGCCAAGTTCCCTTCTCTACCATCTTGAAACTTCTTTCACCTCAGAACAAGGTAGGACCTCAGAGCTTTGGTTCCCTCTCAGGTTTTTCTTTTACCCCCGACCCTGGTCCCTCTTTAAGTTTCTGCCCAGCTGCACAAGCTGGTTTCTACTATGAACCATGGGCCAGCCTCTGGGGTCCCTTCATGATGTCCCAGCCCGCAATACCTATCTCTGCCCCCATAATCCCTATCTGTCCTCTTTGCCAGAGCACCTCTCACCCCCACCTGGCATTCTCCCTCCCTCAGTTTCCCATTCCTCCTGGCAGCTGCAGATGTCCCCCTCCTCTCCTTGCCTGCTCCCACCCTGTGTTTTCTTGCTGGGTGTTGGCATTTGGTGGATGGCCCTGGGGCCACTGCAGAGAGTGATCCAAGGCACTCAAATCGTTCTCTTTACCAGGTGCTTCTAGGCTGTGGGAAGACCTCATTGCCCAATCGAGAAGTTACCATGGAATCACCCTTCACCCCTGAGATTCCCCAACATCTCCTGTGTTGAGTAACAACATCTACCCTTGTTGAGTAACAATCCCATTTTTTGAGATCTTAGGTATTGACTCCCTGCCAGGCAGAGAGATCTGTCAGGACCTGCAACCCAAGGTCAGCAGCTTACATGTCCCTCTGTGTAGTTATATCCCCCCTACACATGGCCCCATCTTCCTGGATTATGGCCATATCTTTCATAGCTCTAACCTCACCCACCCTGTTCATGGCCTCCATCCCTTTTCTTATAGCTCCAGTGGTTTCTGACCAACTTCTCCCCAGGCTCCTTTAGGCCTTAACCATCTGGCATCAACCTTCTATTCCTATGTTAACATCAAGGACATCCCCTCCCCAGCAAGCTCAGGCCTTCAGTCCAATACGCCTCCCTTTACCGAGCCTGGCTCCATTGAATTCTCTATATCCCCAACCCTAAAAATCTGTTTCTCTCTTTTCCTAGTGTCATTCAGTTTCCCCTTCTTCATTCTCCTCTACCTCACCCAGACTGTGGACCACTTCTTCTGACCCTGTTCTCTACTCTCAATTCTCCTTTATCCCAGAAGCTGGCCTCATCCCATATTCCTGGAGGCTCACACTAAGGGGTCTCATCCTGGCCCTCCTGCTCCTTTCTTGCTGCTGGAGGGGCCAGGCCGAGGGGCTTGGCTTCAGTGTTGGCCTGCAGCTGGACCTGTGCCCTCCTCTCTGGTTCTCAGTCTGTTCCTTCTGCATTAGGAGAAAGGAGTGGTGGGGTCAGGCCTTCTGCTGAGGTGGTTTACCTTACCAACCTTGAGACTAGGTAGGATGGGAAAGTATGCTGTGTGTGGCTGGAGGGTGGGTCACAGCCGTTGACGTGCAAGGTGAGCTACTCCCATCCTCCAGCACTCTCTGTGTGACCGGAACACAGTATGGAAGTGTCTCTGGGTTGACCCATAGGCAGCAGCCAATTTGGGAGGGGGAGACAGAAAGTGCGGGGTCCCTGCAGGAGGGGTTTGCAAAGGGTGGTGGTAGGTGGTTGCTGCCTTATTTCTTTGGCTTGTCTTGCCCCTATTGGAGGGCGCCTTCCTGCATGGAGCCTTTGTTCTTCCCCTGCCCCTTCAACCCTGGCAGGTCTTCCTAGATGCTCTATGCAGCAGTCCCAGCCACACCGTGCGTCACTGCATTGGGGGCATCGTACCGCAACTCAACCGCATGGTCCATGGAAGGACCTCTGACCCTGTCCTGTCTCCTGTCCCACCTAGCTCACCAAGAGTGTCTGGCCCAGCAGAAGCTCAGGGATGATCCTGAATGACCTCTTCCAGGACCCAGACTCGCCTTCCCTAAACCAGGTCTGGGATACCCCGCCCAGGTTACTACAGAGAATATCACAGCCTCGCGAGTTCTAACGCATAAAGACAGAATGTAAGAGCCTAAAGTGTGACCTCTTCCTGGGGCTCTTTTCTGTGCCTCTTTCCTTCTCTTTCTCTCCTCTTCCAAATCTTCCCTGGATGGCAGATAATGCAGAAGTGGGTGGGACCCCTCCAGCCTGGAAAGTGGAGGGAAGAGCTCCCCTCACGGCCATCTCAGGTAATGGGGTCAAGGTAGCTTTTCTGTTTCTCCCCGCTTGCTTAGAGTAGAAGGGGTTCAGTTCCTGGACCATATTTACAATTTCTCTCCTTGCTCCCTCGTCCTGGGTTCCTCCTTTCCACCTTTTACTGCCTTCATTCAGGGTGTGGTTTGGTGGGACATGTAATAGGAATCCATCTTTGCAGAAGAGAGTATAATTCTAGAACATGCTGCCAGGAGGAGACTAAAGTTAAGGATAGAGAAGTCTTCCTCACTTATCAGTAGCTTCTTAGAGGGGGATTTTTTTTTCTCTTTCTTTTTTTGTTGTTTTTTTCAAAGCAAAGCAATTCCAGGCCTCTCAGCCTGGTCCAGCCAAAGAAATCCTAGGAAGTGGTGGGGCAGTAGTGAGACCCTTCATTCCCTCACAATCATGTTGTTTCTTTAAAGTCACTGGGTTAACTTTCCAATTCCTGGAGGCCCACAGCATAAGCTGGCAAACAGAATGGCTTGTTTTTTATCTCTGTGTCCCGGCCTAGAAAGAGGGAGTGGCTAAATTTTAAGGCTGAGGAATTAGGCTTACTGAATTTGTGGCTAGGGTTCCTATAGGGACTTTTTTTTTTATCTATTAGTACAGTCAAGGACTGGGGGGGAGGGGGCAGTTTCAAGTTTCACCTCCAACACTTCCAGTGTGCCAAAGCAAAAAACCAAAAACCAGAAAACAAAAAGCTTTTATTATAAAAATGTTCATAGATCTATACAAAAGTAAAGAAAATATATAACCCCCCAGGTACCCATCACCCAGCTTCAACAATCATCCACATTTGGCTAATCTTGTTTCCTCTATCTACCCACACTCACACATTGCCCCTCTTCCCAAACCCAACATTACTTTTAATTAAAATTTTTATTGAGATCATTGTAGATTATAATGGAGTTATAAGAAATAATACAGAAAGATCACTTACACATTTTCCCTAGTTTTCCCCAATGGTAATTGCTATAGACTGAATGTGTCCCCTCCAAAAAATTCATATGTTGAAACCTAATCCACAATGTGTTGGTATTTTGAGGTAAGGCCTTTGATTAGTGCCTTTGAAAGAGACCCCAGAGAGCTCTCTTGCCCCCTTCTACTATGTGAGGACACAGTGAGAACATAGCTGTCCATGAACCAAAAAGCAGGTTCTCACCAGACACTGAATCTGCTGGCGCCTTGATCTTGGAATTCCCAGCCTCCAGAACTGTGCGAGATAAATGTTTGTTTTTTATAGCTACCCGGTCTATTATTCTGGTACTCTGTTACAACAGCATAAACAGACTAAGACAGTAACATTTTGCAAAACGATATTATATTATCACGAGGATACTGACAACTCATACAATCCACCAATCTTATTCATATTTCCCAGTTTTGTACTCATTTTTGTGTGTATTAAGTTCTGTACAATGTTATCACCTGTGTAGGTTCCTGTATCCATGACAGTAAAGGAAATGAACAATTCCAAGACCGAAGAATTCCTGGTGTTGGTTGCCCTTTTATGACCACAACCACCTCCCTCCTACTTCTTCCACCTAGTCCCTAACATTTGGCAACAGCTAAAAATGTCTTCCATTTCTAAACTTTTGTCACTTCTAAAATGTTATGTAAATGAAATCACACAGCATGTAATTTTCTGGGATTGGCTTTTTTTTTTTTTCTGCTCAGTATAACTTGGTAATTCATCCAAGTTATGTGTATCAAGTTTGTTCCTTTTGATTGCTGAGTAGTAAGTCTTCTATGGTATAGATGTACCACTGTTTAACTCTTTTACTTGTTGAAGGACATTTGGGTTATTTCCAGTTTTGGGCTACTATGAATAAAGTTGCTGTGAACATTTGTGTATAGGTTTTGAAATGCTCAGAGGTACGGAATTAGCTACTATATTTGGGGGCTAAAGGTGCTGATTGAGTCCATCGTTGTTTCTAAGGGCTTTTCAGTAGACAGAATTAGGATATACTTTTTAATTTAAGCTAAAATATACCATGAGTTCATACAGATACTTCCTAATTTAATTCAAGACTACAGGGAATTTGCGTTACATCATTGATTTTAGATCTCCATGTCTTTTCTCCTGTGACAAAATTCCAGTTCTGGTACAATCAACATAATTGTTTTATCACAATTCCACCTATTCCTAATAATATTACTGCTAAATACAATTTAAGATTTTATAGGAGTTTTATTCTTTTAATGGCAGTTTTGTCCTTAGGGTAGATCTTTGGATGTACAGTTAAATCAGTGTGTTTTCAAGTCATTCAGAAAGTTCCCTTCTGTGTAGTTAGGCTACCAACTGGATATACATTTAAGTTCATTTGTTTCATTTTACTTTCAACTTTTAGGGACTGATTTTTAAAAATTAATTTTTATCAATCATATAAAACATACAGGTTTCCAAAGTCAAATGCACAAAATAGATTCAAAGTCCAGCCTCTTTCCCTTCATTTATAGTATGTAACTATAAAAATTTTTAAATGAGTTATACTTTCACTTTTTAAAAATATAAGTATTTATTTACATTTGTACCTCCCTACTCCCTTTCACAAATGTAGAGGGAATGGTTATACTTTCTTACTCCAGACTTTAGCAGGAAATCCTCTAGTGTTTAACCATTGAGATCCTTGAAAACTGTTTTGTAAAATGAGGGCAACACTATCCATTCTATCTGATCTTCCACAGCATTTCTTGGGAAGATAAAAGATGTGAAAACTATCAAACTGAAAAGTGATACACAAATATACCTGTTGACATTTTGGGAAAGCCTCAAGAGGCCTGAACACAATCTAGTACATTTTAAACAGGAAGAAACAGACGCTCACAGAATTGAGAGGATCTGCCCTAAGGAACATGGGAAACGAGCGAGAGCTCCAGTCTTCTGCCCTGCAGTCCAGGGATCGGATAAAACCACCGAGGCCTTCTTTATTAAAAATCTATACTCAACATACAAGTGTCTGTTTTTATAGACATGAATATCTTTGGAGGCCCTCGAAGAGGAAAAAGTTACAAAAGACCTCCAGGCTCAGTGAGGCAGTTAAAGCCCGGGAAACCACGATCGCCCAGAGAGTCCCAGGAGGGAACCTGGAGCTGGGGTCAGTGAGCCCCACCCTCACTCAAACTGGGAAGTTCTGGTCCGAGTTCGGAGGCGACAGAAAACATACAGATGCTGTGAAGGCACGAAGTAGGGAGGTCCAGTGAGGGGAAGCTGGACAGTTAAGTTAAAGCTGTCCCATTTGGCACCCCGACAGGGAAGACTGACACACTCAGGACTCCAGCAAAAGCCAAATGAAGATTCCGCGGGCAAAGAAAGGAGGCAAAGTCATACAGTTCGAAAGGAAAAATGGTACTGATGGGGACCCGTACGACTTCCACTGGCCTCAGCTCTAACACCCCAGCCGAGGGGAGGGGCAGTTTCTGCGGGCGGAAGCCCGCTATGGGGCAGGGGGCGGGTCAACGGAAATGACGTTTAGGAGCGCCAATAGAGCGGGGGAGGGCTCGTCTCCCCGCCCCCCCTTTGGTAGGGGATAACGGTTTCCGGTAGCGGTCTGGGTGGGACTGGGTAGAGGAGGTCGTGAGCCAGTGCTCAGTGACCTTGGCCTCCAGTCACGCAGGGATGATGGGCTGTGAAGAGTCGGAGCTGGAGTTGGTGGAAGGGGAAGAGGCCATGGCGGTCCCGGGGTCTCCCCCAGAACCCCGCGTCCCGGAGCCCGGAGCCCCAGTGCCCGAACCCGGCCTGGACCTGAGCCTAAGCCCGAGCCCGCGGTCCGAGAGCCCCAAACGGCTGAACTGCAGCCCGGGGCGGCGGAAGGGGCGGGCGGAGCGGCGGGGCGGGGCCCGCAAGGGGCGGCAGGTGAGGTGGCTAAAGGCC
The DNA here is from genome assembly GCF_004115265.2 of Rhinolophus ferrumequinum. Classification (NCBI taxonomy): domain Eukaryota; kingdom Metazoa; phylum Chordata; class Mammalia; order Chiroptera; family Rhinolophidae; genus Rhinolophus; species Rhinolophus ferrumequinum. The sequence continues at coordinate 90,775,003 of NC_046290.1, read as the reverse complement.
TCGCTGGCAACCTGCCAACGACCCCGCGCCTAGCTCTTCACCGCCCTCTCTGCTCCCAGGTCCGCTTCCGCCTGGCGCCACCCTCCCCGGTCCGGTATGAACTGCTGCCGGCCGTCGCTGCACCAATCGAGAAGCCCGCAGCTGTGCAGGACCTGGGGGCTCCCGCGCCGCAGAGCAGCCTGGCCCTGAGCCTTGAGTTGCAGGCCGCGCGGGCCGCAGCCGCGGGTCAATTCGATGCCACAAAGGCCGTGGAGGAACAGCTGAGAAAGTCGTTCCAGACCCGCTGCGGCCTGGAGGAGAGCGTGGCTGAGGGTGAGGGGGGCAGACGGCCTGCCGCGCGCGGGTGTGGGTGTGAGAGGCGCCGCTCACCTCCTCTCCCCCTGCCTTCTCAGGGCTGAACGTGCCGCGCAGCAGGCTGCTCTTCCGGGACCTGGTGAGCCTGCAGGTACCCGAGGAACAAGTTCTGAACGCGGCGCTGAAGGAGAAATTGGCGCTTTTGCCGCCGCAGGTCCGAGCCCCGCCCCCAAAGGTGAGGGACCTGGGCATGAGTCCCTCCCCCCCTTCTTCCTACTTCCGCCACAGGTTCTTTCCGCGTGTGTAACCTTTGGGCTCCAACTCCAACAGGAGCCACCTGGGCCAGGGCCAGACATGACCATCCTGTGTGACCCAGAAACATTATTTTATGAATCTCCATACCTAACCCTGGACGGTCTGCCCCCTCTCCGGCTCCAACTCCGGTCCCGCCCTTCAGAGGATACCTTCCTCATGCATCGGATACTGAAGCGATGGGAAGCTTAGGCCTGGAATTGCTAGTTCATATTTTTGTGTTAAAACTATTAGAATAAAGTGGTTTTGCTAACAAATGGAACTCTTCTTGAAAGCCTTAAGATGCGGTCAAACCTCAGGTTGGAAGTTGCCAAGAAGTCAAATTTTTGGCCTCTTTTTTAAAGAACTCAGTAATGACAAGTAGAAAACTGCCCAAATCAGGAGTTTAGATACCCTCCCCACACCTTTCCGACTTGTCACAGCTGCCATTTTGTTTTTGAAGACACTGCGCTTGTTCCTTTGGCCACTTTAACATGTAGGTCTCAGCCCACACAGTAAACTTCAGGGAAACCTTCCCTCATTCCCCAGCTCAAGGAACCTGCAAGGTAGCTACTAGCACACAGTTACTGAAATTACCTCCTCGTTTTCACCTTCAAGGGTCTTGCCCATCTTGTTTACACTTGACCTAAGAGTGCTCAGTATTTGTTGAATGAATGTCCAAAGCTTCAGGAACGCATGAAGCTGAAGAGCTTCCTGTTAATGAAACTGCCAGTCTGGTTCCACAGCACAAAAAAGGGTGAGTGGTAGGTCCATTCTAGAGCACGCAGGGGAGGTGGTCTGATTCAAGGTGCCTTTTTCTAGATCCACTTCAATTCCACTGTTAACTTCCAAAGTTAGCCTTCTGCCAAAACTTACACACACACACACACACCACACAAACCTGTCAAAATTTTTTTTTGCAGGGGTGGGCATAGATGGGCTCTTCAAGTTTCACATTAAAATTTGCATTATTCCTTTTTCTTGTCTAGGGTTCTGCATACTTGTGTGAAAATCTGACTAGCAATCCACAATCTTCCCAACGACTAAAAAACCTTGAGACCAGTTTGGGCAGAAGAAGCCCAGGTTGTATTGGAAGACACCATCTCTTCCCCTTAGAAAGTGCCAGACATAAGTGTGGGGGCCACTGCCCTAAACATCAAGTTTATTGTGCTGTTCTTACATTCCAAACCCAACCCCCTCTCCCAATGGGGGACAGCAGAGGGAAGGATTTTCACAGTACCAGCGTGCCTCCCTGCCAAGCTTACCCCTTTTAACCCTCAGTCCATTTATCCGTGGTCCACTGAAACGTAGCTAGGGACAAGGGCTGAGGAGAACAGGAATCTCTCCTTGGAAAAACAGGAGGAAGAGGCTAGAGAATTGGTACTCCCTACCTCTCAAGCCCTAGGAGAACAGAGATCTATAAACAGTCCATGCCATCCAGCCCACCGGGCTGGGGGAGAGGAAGATGGTGGTAACTCCAGTACAGTTGGGCTTGCTGCTTAGGTGCCAGAGGGAGGCTGGGGCAACAACATAGGAAAAGCTTTCTTTGCAGATCTGAGAAAGGAAACTTTGGAGCCAGAAAGGAAAGACTGGGATAATTTCTTCTTCCCCCAGATCCTTAGGAGCAGTGGGCAGCTTCTTCACACTTGCTGTTCAGGGGGCCACTTAGTGGCTGGGGGAACGGGCCTTGTGGAACAGGTACACAGGACGCTGGAAGCCTGAGAAGAGAGTGTGCAATCAGGAGGGGCTGGCAGGACCTCAAGACTCTACGGTCTGTACCCTCCACCAGGACCGGCCTCTCCCTCCCCCAACAAAAAAGCCAGCCTTACCTTTGGAGGTGTTATGGGGTGTGACCACAAGCTCATAGCTGGAGAACCCCACCTCTGGGGATGTAAGGTAGGAACTGAACTGCTCTGGCTTCAGCTGGATTCGGTAGTAGTTCTTGTAGATTGTTTCCTAGGAACAAGGACAGGGGACCATTTCGACTTGCTGCCTTCTCCCTTGGCAGAGTGATGCCCACCCAACAACCCAGCGGGACTATTCACTTTGTTCAGAAAGTCCCCTTTCTGCTTCTTTGAGGCTGCTTTGCCTCAACTAAAAGAAGGATATCCTGTAATGTCCACTGAAACCCCAACTCACCGTGAGAGTCTTTCTCTTGCCATAGGATGACCAAGGTTGGGGTTCCAGGACCAGAATGCCCCCAGGGCGTAGATGCCGGTAGATCCGGCGAAACATGCGCTTCAGTCCCTCGTCTCCCCAGTTCAGATGCACCCACTTGGTGAGGCTGAGGCAGAGCACCACGTCATACTCAGGTGTTTGGGCCTCCACCACCTCATCTCGATTCGGCACATAATTACCCTGAGGGAAAGAATGGGGGTCCAGGTCAACAGAGGCATTAAGAGAACCACTAGTGGCCTCCACACACCTCTTACTGTAGCCCTTGGCCACAGTCATCTGTGATACCCAAATGGTGCCTAGTGAGTCTCATTTTCTTGCATGCTATTGGTGGTAAACCAATCAAATATAAAAAGGGAACTTTAAATTTTAAAGTAGGTAAACAGGTAATTTTAAATTGAGCCAAGTGTCCATGAGATCTCCAAAGCTGGGATGAAACTGCAGAGAAAGAATGCTGGGGTTCCTCCAAGACCCTGTCCACAAACATAAGCTGAGGGAGTCGACATTATGCAAAGGGACCTAACCCAGATTTAAAAAGGAAACCCGTGGTTCCTTCCCTGTAGTTGGGACTGGCAATGTTTCAGGCTTGTTCTTTCTCTTCTTCCAGATAAGAGCCCCATCCCTTAGGAAATCTGTTCTAGATAAGCTCATTACCACCCTCTGAAAAGTCCATGTTTTTAGGCTTGACCCAACAAACTGCCAACACTATGGGGAACTATGAGCAGTCAAGGGATAGAAGCTGAAGACATGTTATCCCCCGCCCCGCAGAGGACTCTGACATTTCCCCATCCCACTATCTAGGGTCAATGTGGAGATGATCTAATGTCAAACCTCTTGGGTTCCTCACCACTGACACTCTTTAACCAACTCTGTATCTAATGCAAACAAGGTCCCTATCAAAGGATAGAAACTGTAAATATTAGCCACTATCCTAATCCTCCCACACCCCGAGACGTTCCATGTCTGACACCCATTCCTTCATTGCACCTTCAGTAGGTTGGAAGACAAGTTTTCAACTAGACCAAATTAGCAGCAGCAGCCTCCAAAGGAAGGTGGACTGGTTTGGATTATAGTTCAGGCTGGGAACAGGGCAAAAGGAGACCCCCTTTTGGGGCTAGTTGTCATGAGAAAAGAGCCCAGGTGTAGCTCTCATCTTTCTAGTTTATAGAGGGAGAGACAACCAGATGAATCAGTTGCAGATTCAGACCCTTTTCTTAAGGATCTGGTTTTCCTATCAAGAACTGCACGCACAGAAATCCCTCTGGTTCACAACCTTCCCCTGCCACATTCCCATTTAATCTCTTCATACCTGGCCCCTAACCCAACACCCTCTTACCGTGACGAAGACAACATTGTTGGGGAAGACTGATGTGTCTGCTCCATCCAAGGGCACTTGGGGTGCAGCGATGGGACCCCTGCTGGCTGTCAGTGAGGCTGGGAAGCAGCTTCTCTTTTGGACTGTCGTAGTCCCTTCTTCACTCTCTGCCCCTGGGTCCCCCTCAGAAGGCTGGGGTGGCAGTCGCAGCTCCTCAGACAGGTAGTGTCGGATGTTTTGGCGGGCCGAGTGGATGAGCCGGGGATCGATATCTAGGCCCACCATGCGGGATGGGCCCCATTTACAGGCAATGCTCAGGGTCAGATGGCCCACATTGCAGCCCAGATCTAGGACGTCCCGACCCCGAAACCACTCAGGCTTCAACACCCGAAGGCGCCCATCCTCACAGGAAGGATTGCGGTACCCATAGTACTTGGAATAATTCCCATACTGGAACTTGCGCTGTTGCTTTTTAAAGCCTGTTGCAGGTAGTGGGTGGACGTGGTGGCGGCTTCCCCCACTCCCTCGGCCCTTTTCCTTGGGACCCTGGCCTCCACCCCTAGCCCCTGCCTCTGACTTGCTGGAAGTCCTGCGACGTTTTCGATGTCGTGAGGAGGAAGACGAGGGTGCAGAGGTAACTGAGGCAGCTGGAGGGGTTGAAAGGGAGCCTGAGGGACCCTGTAGGGCGGATGGAAGGGGAGACACGACCTCATCCCTGCAGTTGATGGCTGTGTTGAGTTCATAGGGCTGGGGGGCATCCCGATTCTGGCCCCTGTGCCGCTGCTGCTGCTGTGTGGTGCCCTCCCCATGGAGTGAGGGGGTGAGGGGGGCTGTGGGCAGCAAGGAGTGGCTATCGTTCCCTCCAGTTGTTGCCTGCTGCTGCTGGTGGTGCTGTCCCCGGTGTCTATGCCGTTTCCGACCAGTCTTGAGTGGTGAAGCAAGAACTACTTGGGCCTCATCAGTGCAAGTGTTGAGACTGAGCGGGTCAGTAATATCTTTGGGGATGAGAATCTCCACTGGATCTCGCCCCTTGGCTGGAAGTGGGGATGACTTAGGGGTCTCTGCATTGAGTGCGCGGCTCACTTCCTCATCCAGGAGACTATTCAGGTTCAGTGGATCAAAGATATTGCCCCCCAGGAGGAAGTTGGAGGGTAACACAGAGTCACAGTCCGAATTAACCCGCCTGCGCCTCTTGAAGGCCGGATGTTTGAAGCCTCCACCACCTCCTACATTGCAGCTATTTCTCCTCTTGCCTCCACCTCCCCCAGGGGGCCGGTGGGGTTGATAGCCATTACGGGGTCGGGGCGGGGCAGGGGGGCCCAGTTCTGTTCCGCCCCCTCCCCGTCGCTCCTCCCCCACGTCCGGGGGAGCCGCTCGCCCGTGGGGATCCGACAAGCGGGCCTCCCCGTGCGCCTGGGGGCCGCCCCCTCTTTGCTGCTGCGACTGGCCTCCCCGAGGGGTGGATGTAGCACCGGGGCTCTCCGTGCCGGCCCCAGAAGCTGGGGCCCTGGCTGACTGTGCGCGCGGGCCCGGCCCCTGCTGCGTCCTGCCTCGGAGCTCCCCGGAGGCAGCCTCTCGGTGCGGTTGCACCGAGGGGCCGCCCCCTCCGCCAGACTCCTCTTTGAGCGGCGGTGGCGGGGCCGGCACCAGAAACGGCTCCTTCTCTGCCGCCATCTCGATCATTTCCTCCCCTTATTCCGTCCCAGTCGAGGGGGGGGAGGAGGGCCAGGGGGCTTAACCCCCCTTCTTAGACCCCGCTCCCTTCCCCCCCTCCTAAGTGCGCGCGCAGCTCTGCTCTTCTCGCCTAGTCTCGCGCCCAAGCACCTCCCCCGAAGCGCGCCCCACTCGCCCGCGAGACCACAAGATGCCCGCGAGACCCGAACAACTCGAGGAATCAACCGCGCGTGCGCCGACCCTTTCCTCCCCTACCACTACCGCTTTGCCGCGAGCGCGCACTGCTGGAGCGCGTTCCTCTCGTCCCAGAATCACGCATGCGCACTCTGCCACCACCCGGGTCGCGCGCGCATCCGAGTACGAACCAACTTAACGGCTCCGGGACTTTAAATATAGCCCCCCTCAACCCCCACAAAGAGCCCACCACCCCAAACTGACACCCTACTTCCCTTCGCAGCTATGTTCGTCCCTACTGATATCCTTTGTCTCTGCCGCGCGATCCCACCCACCGTAGGCGGGGTACGGGGAGCTGGTGTGAAAAGGTCTCCTTGACACCCGACCCTTGTTCCTGAGGAATGAGTCTCAGCGGCCTCCGCCCGGCTCTAAACCCAACAACCTCCCTACCCCGCCTCCTTCCTCCCCCTAGCGGGCAGCGCCTGCGCACAACCTTCTGGGCTTGCGCGGGTAGATGCAGCACGTGCTGGAGACGACGCCCCGCCCTCCGTACTAGGGGCGGGGACTGTTACGTCGCTTCCTCAGGTTTGGTACACGTAACTTGCGTGAGCACGATTCGGCGGGGCGTGGCGAAGGAACAGGATGGTTCATGAATTATTCATGACCTGGTTGCCCCCACCTCCCTTTGCCCACCTACTACTTAGAAAGGCTTCAGAGGAGCGGAGGAGTGAATTCTGAAAAAGTTAAGGGAGGAACGGAGCGTCCAAACCGCCTTCCTATGAACTGTTCTCAGTAAAGTACGATCGGTCATTTTAACTCACCCCCCCGGAAAATATTCGCTGCTGAACTGAAAAAAAAATCAGCACTAAAACATCCGATGTTGTCCAACTTCCTCTTCCCTCGAAATGGCCGAGTTGTTCTCTCGCTGCTCCGTCTTTCCCCAGTCGTGATCACCTGGGGACACCACGCCCTTCCCTGTTTCCACACGCACAGCCCCGACCCCAACGCCTCCGCCCACCGCCCGACGCCTGCGCACGAGTCCCTAGCCCGCGGACTGCGACCCTTTGCCCACTACAACCATCCTCTCGCAAGCAGTCCTTCCCGAGCGCAAGCTGCGGATTCGCGCCCCTTTCTAGAAAAACGAGTGTGGCTGGGGAAGAGGTTTTGGTCTACTTTGGGCCCCTGCCTCGGCCAATGGGGAGGAAGCTATTCGACGCTCTTTCCACTGGGTGTTAGGTGGCCCGTTCTCCCTGCCAAGAGTGCTTGGGGGTGCGGGTCCTGTGGCTGAGAAGAGCAGTAGAGGCGAGAGTGGGGCTAAGTATAGTTTCAAATAAAATATTAAAATAAGGGTGCGAAGGAGACTAAAAGGAAGAATAGGAATCAGGGAACGAAAAGAGGAATGAAAAGGCAGTCTGGGAGAGAGAAAAGTTAGGAAAAGAAAGATGTGCTTCCTCAACCGTCGGGCGCTGCTTCGGAAGCCTTAAAAGCAAAAAAGGTGAGGCCGACCAGGATTATGGGATTTGTAGTTTTAGAGGGCGTTCTAGTGAAAGCTGGCGGAAATAACTCAGCTGCGCAAGAGCAAAGAGGCTTCCAGCTGCGCATGCGCCGCAGCACTGGGCGTTCGCCGCTCGAGGGAGCTGTGGAGCTTTGTGTGGCCTCGCGCCTTTTCTTGGTGGCGGGAAAAGTGAGTCGAGGTTGGAGGGGCTTGCGGAATTGCTGAAATAGGTCACTCTGCTCCTCGCCTTTAGGTCTTCTTCGTTCCAGAAGGTAGCTGGCTCCTCTCCCTTTGCAAATGAAGGTGCTAGGTGCGACCAATCCCGGAACCTTTCGTCTGAAGAGAAGTTTTCTTTTCAGGGCAACAACCCACTCTTACCCCTGCTCCTTAGAATCTCTAACCCCAAGACTCACCCTCAACAAACAAACAATATCTCTGTGCTCTTTTAAGTGAATTTCATGGCAGGCAACGCTGTTCTGAGCGAGAATGAGGATACTGGTACCTCAGTGGGAGGGGCAGCTGAGGGGAAATTCTCTCATCGTGGGGTTCTTGGTGCGGAAGAGAAGCTAGAAAGCCACTATTTTACCCTTTGAGGGGCGTTGAGGATTTTTGCCTCTGTGATACCTCCGATCTTAATTCTTATCCTTAAGAGAGAATTGGTGAGGGAAGAGAGAGGGAAAATGCGAATCACCGAAAAGTCTTCCGTCTGGTTTTAAAGGTGTAATTAAAGCCTTTTACTGTTCCAAAGCTCGGCACCGCGAGGGGGGGGAATGGTGCGGGGAACTGGAAGTTGAAGCGGAATGTGCTCCTTTAAGTGAAAACAACACAAAAAGGCCAGTTTGAGGTCCGTAACAGCGGCACACGTGGAAGCATCTTTTGGCAGTAGATAGCAAGAGTCTGAACGAGATCAGAGTCCCAAAAGAAAGAGTATTTTGTTGATAAGTGTCTATATCTCTGTGCTTTTTTGCATTCTGTGAACCAAGAAGCTTTACTTCATCCTTAATTTATAAGCTTCTGTAAAAGGTTTCGTTCAACTACCGTCGTTATGACAGTAATGTCTTGTTAGGTGGTCTAATATAGGCAGTAGGGTAGTAGCTGGAATCTTTTTCCTCTGTTTTGTTAAAAGTTTTAAATCATGCTCGCTGAACACACATACCAAAAAAAGAAAAGAAAAAGGAAAGGAAAGGAAACTACTATTACTAATAGAGGCATGAAAATATTAAAGCCAAAAGGAAATCCAACACCCGCTTAAAGGAGATTTTAAATATCGTCTTTAAATACAGTTTTTTGAAGTCCACGGAGTCTGTGTTAGAGAACAAATCTAAAGGGTTTATTTTTGTTCTCTTAGACCTAGGATTCCAGGGACAATATAAAGAGGGAATATTGGATAGTCAGGAGAGGGAAATTTGTGAACACATTCTAAGTAGGGGGAGGAGGGAGGAGAATGCTTTTTGAAAAATATTGACAAGACTGAATTATTTAGCTAGATCAATTCTCAAACATGTTGGTCTCAGAACCCTTTTATACTCTCAAAAATTATGAAGGACTCCAAAAAATTGGTTTGTATCTATTTATATATTTATTGGTATTGAAATATTTAAACAAAGTTAAACATTTATTAATATTAAAATAACAAACCCATTGCATGTTAACATAAATAACATTTTTATAAAAAATATTTTCCTAAATGAAAGGAAAGTTAGTGTGAAGAATGGCATTGTTTTACATTTTTGTAAATATCTTTCATGTCTGGCTTAATAGAAGACAGCTGGATTTTCATCTGTTTCTGAATTCAATCTGTTATGATACAGGCATACCTTGTTTTATTGCTCTCTGCTTTATTGCACTTCACAGGTTTTGTCTTTTTTTACAAATTGAAGGCAAGACCCTCCACCAGCGAAAAGAGTACAGTTTGCTTTATTGTAGTACTCACTTTATTATGGTGGTCTGGAACCAAAGCTGCGTTATCTTCAAGGTATGCTTGAATCTTGTTTTGGTTGAAGTATATGAGAAAATTCAGCCTAACACAGATAAATAGTTGGAAAAGGAAGGAGACCCTCAGGAAAATTTGTATCATACTTTGAGAACTGCTGAGCTACGTGATTTTTATCTTAAAAACAGTGTGATGATTTTTAATGTTGAAGTGAGAGAAAACTTTCTGTTTCTTGGAATACCTCTTTCATCTTCTCTTGGTGTCCTTTATTTGTTGTTTGTAAGTTTTCTCCCCTCTTCTTATTCACCCTTCTTTTTTATATTGAGTGAATAACATCTGGTTTATGGAACTTTCTTTTACTTTCATACTTAAAGCTTTATTGGATTTGTTCCCCCTCTCTTTTTCATCTAAGGTAAGAGAAGAAAAATGAAAGCCTCAAATGTTATTCCTGGAGCTAGTGCCCCTAGTCATTTAGTAGCTGATCAGATGTAAGTTGGTGGTGTTTTGTATATTTATTAACTGTCTTTTAAAATTTTTCTCTTTGTGAACCAGATTTCAATATTTGTTATTGTGGATGTAAATAATTAGTCTGAAATAGAGGAGCAGAGACTTGAGTTGTCAGACAGTGACTTTCTGGCTTTCCCTTTATTGATCAGGTTAGAGATTTTCTTTAAAAGTAAGGTTCTTCATCACCACCCCTCTCTAATTATACATCACTGCTTATAGATTTACTATAATGATCCACAATTTTATCCAGTTGGTTGGGGCTCCAGTAACATACTTTTGCCTAGAGAGGTCAGTATAGGCTTAGATAATGATTTGAACCTAAATATTGGAAATTCTTGCATTTTCAGGTTGATCAAAATACTCTATTTTATTTAAAGAACTTAAAATTAAAAAAATCACTTTTGAAGTGGTAATATATGTATGTTATAAAATGCTAGAGATGCAGAAGGCGGTACAGTAAAAAGCTCGCTTCCACCCCAGCCACACAATTCCACTCTCCAGAGGTACTTTTGTCAGTTTCTTGTGTATTCTTCGGGATAGTTTATGGATATACAAGCATATTATGTAGATGTACATTTTAAAAAATCGAATATCTCAAATATAGTAATTTTCGTTTCTCATTCAGTATAGCTCTTCTTATGATGTAGATTACCTTCACAGGGACTTCTCATGATTATTTTTGGAATTCTGGAGTCTGAGAGAAGATATGTTTGTCATTTGTGGTCAAATTCCTTTTGCAGCCAATTTTATTCAGTTTCTAGCTTCTATTTAAGATGACCATAAAGAAGGAGACCAATTTGCTTCAGAGTTTCTCCCCCAGTTTACCATTTGCCTTTTTTCCTGGAGCAAATAAGTTTGGGGGTTGGTGGTGAAGAGTTAAATAGAAAAAGTGAACAAATGTGCTCTTTAATATCAAGGACAAGTGGTTCTGCAGAACAGCACATCTGAATTAGTCACATTTATAGAACCAACAGAAGGAACAGAAAAATACCAAAAGATAATTTAAAAATACTTTACACTCAGCCATGCTGTGGCCCCACTAAGTCAAGCCCCAACACCTTTTGAATTTATCTTGGGAACTAGGGAGAGGAACTCTACACCCTGAACAACTGAGTGTTTACTATTGCTTGGTCATTTGAGGGTCTTAACATTTCCAGATCCTTTAAAGGGAACTGTATATAAACCAAAAGATCCATTTCATGCTGCTTTTGGGTCTCTTTCTAGTGACAGATGGCAGAGTTGGAAGATTGAGTTTCAGGTCCAGGGCCTTCAAAGAAATAAGATCATTGAGAAGAATAGATATGCTATTAGTATCATTTAAAATCTGAAGGCCTGGGTATTAACACTGAGGCTTTGGGCAAACCACTTAACCTGTCTTTGTATATTTTTTCATCTGTAAAAGGGGGAGATGGCATTTTATGACCTCTAAAGACCCTACTAGAGCTATAGTGTTTGTTATAACTGTTAAAAATAAGAGTGAAAGGCAGCTGGTTGACTCAGTTGGTTAGAGCGCAGTGCTCATAACACCAAGGTCTCCAGTTTGATTCCCACATGGGCCAGTGAGCTGCGCCCTCCAGAACTAGATTGAAAACAACGACTTGACTTGGAGCTGATGGGTCCTGGAAAAACACACTGTTCCCCAATAAAACTTTAAAAAAGTGAATTATGTGCTTTAAGCCTAAAGAAAACTGGGTGGAGGATTATAAGAAGTTTAGGCTGATAAAACGAAAGGCAATTCTCTTCAAATAGCTGGGTAGAACAAATATCAATAGTGGAAAATATAAATTGGAAAATGTATAAATTATTGGACTATCACAAGGTGAGTCTTGGCACTCTGCTGGGCCACAGGTGACTAATAACTGTGTGGGTATGCTAATCTCCAGCATACGATGTGATTGGAGGTTCCTCACTTCCATCCCTCCGTTGCCTATGCCTGTGAACAGCCTGGGCCTTTCACTCTAGAGTACCTAGAAATATAATTTTCAATGTGTACCAAAGTACACATTGAAGCACATGGGAAATTTAAAAATCTATGCTTTTTGTGTATGCTATGAGGTTAAAATGATTAAAAGCATTTAACTTGTGAAATGAGGTTATTACTCTGAAGAAAACTCTCACTCTTTAATTCCCAGGACCATCCATACCCTACTACTACTATCCTACGACTGTTTATACTTCCATCTGTTAAAAACAAGACAACAGGCCCCAAATGGAGTTTCTTATGCTAAGCCCCATGTCACCAAACCAAGACGTAATTTTATTACAGTTTCAGCCTTCCTAGAAATGGAATCTTAAACCAGTCAATCAGTAATCACCTGACCAGATAATTAGGTGATAGGTAATCTGCCAGATAGATCCCTGCCATTCCTAACCTTGCAATAACCAGTCCTCTTTTTTACCTAGTATATCTTGTTCTTCTCCCTTCTGCCTATAAAAGTCTTTTATTTTGTATAGCTTCCTGGAGCTTCTTTCTGTCTGGTTGATTGGATGATGCCCGATTCATGAATCATTTAATAAGCCAAAAAGATCTTCAAATTTTACTTAGTTGAATTTTTTTTTTAACATCACTACCACTATTACTTCCTCAGTCTTATTGCTAATCTTTAAAACAGTAACTCTCATTATTCCCTGGCATGTAATTGGCACTGATGAGAAGTGCAGTCATGAAGGCAGAAAATGGGGCTGGCCCGGTGGCTCAGGCGGTTAGAGCTCCATGCTCCTAACTCCAAAGGCTGCCGGTTGGATTCCCACATGGGCCAGTGGGCTCTCAACCGGATGGGGTGCGCCCCCTGCAACTAGCAACTAGCACTAGCAACGGCAACTGGACCTGGTGCTGAGCTGCGCCCTCCACAACTAAGACTGAAAGGACAACAACTTGAAGCTGAACGGCACCGTCCACAACTAAGATCAAAAGGACAACAACTTGACTTGGAAAAAAAAGCCTGGAAGTACACACTGTTCCCCAATAAAGTCCGGTTCCCCATCCCCAATAAAATCTTAAAAAAAAGAAGACAGAAAATGTAGTTCAGGGGTTCCAGGAAAAGAGATCCTGAACCCAAGAAGAAAGGGAGAGAAGAAAATTTAAAATTATATTCAGTCAGAGTCATTGAAGTTAATTTTTTAAATTTTCCTAACAGGCACAAAGGAAATATAGCTTCTGAGCTGAATGATGACAACACTGCAGAGTAAAGAAGGTGAGTCAAGAGTGAGGGAACTTCACCTTATACATTTCTCTCATTTTCCCCTTCTGTCTCAACTCTTGGTCATCTTGACCAAGAGGTCCAGATGCCCACCAAAGGGAAGCTCAGTTCACATATTTTGTGTCCACTCTGTTAAAGTTGCTACATTTCTAGGTATTTTGAATGAAATATATTACTTTAGAAACAGTCCTGCTCAAGGAATGTATGAACTTGTAGAGATAGAAAAAACATTTAAATATCTATAATGTAAATTTGAATGGGGTGAATGCTACCAGGCAGGTACAAAGTGTTATGGAGGCTCAGAAGAAAGAGGTATTACTTATACCTGGGAGGATCAATACAATTTTCATTGCATCATTTGTAGATTTTGACTAATTTTTTTCCATTTTCTCTAATTTCTTGTAAAATTTTGTCCAAAGTTAAAATGAGCAAATTAAAAATTTTCACGTCTGAATAATTCAGTTTCCCATATGCTTATATTTATCACGTTTGAGTTAGGCAGTGGTTCCTAAACCTGGAAGTATGTCAGAATCATCATCTAGATAGACTTGTAAAATTACAAATTCTTGGGTCTTATTTCAAACTACTTCATCAGAATCTCAGGGCAGATGAGGTGAGTGTGGGTGAGGAGAAGCCTAGAAATCTGAATTTGTTAAATTTTTTCTCCAGATACTTCTGATATGGCCAGTCAATGGGCATTGTTTGGCAATCTCTGTATTAGTCTCTATGTTTCAGAAATTCCATTTGATAATCAAATTTCTTTCAGAATATGGGAAAGGACCAAAAAAATCCTTTGCCCCACCTACACAAAAATTGCATAGCCTGATGCCCTATAGCCCTAACTCACCCGCAGAGGAGTCCCTGGGGATCAGTTCTCCAGAGGCACAAGCCAGGCCAAACCTGCTAAAGGCCAAGTTAGAGAAGAAGAAGGCAAAGGCAACCACAAAGAATGGTCCAAGCAGTGGCCAGGAGAAAAAAGTAAAGGCTCAAGACAACAAGCAAGCAAAGAAGAAAAAAAAGGTATCAGTTATATTGATGGGCTTTAGTGGGACAGTTTATCCTCGTCATCTAGCCTAGACAAACAGAATCTTGACATGTTGGGGAAATTCATCCTGTAGTTTCAGTTTCTTATTCTTTTTCAGTTTCTTATTCCTTTCCTCAAAGAGGTCAAAAATATTTTGATGAAAGCATTTAGCAGGAAATAATGGGTAGGTAAGGGCTGAAGTGGGTTGGAGATGACAGTAGAGGGAGGTAGACAGAAACTTTATCAACTTTTTCCTTTCACTCCTTTATTTCCAGGAGATCTGGGATAGAGTTTGTGGGGTCCTTAGGTTTGTTAATTGATTTCAATGAACTTATTGCCTCATCTAAAGGAGACTCCCCTGACTGGCCAGAGAGGAGGAATGGGAAAAGATGAGCAGTTTTCCTCCTCTACCTTTGTCTCTGCAGGAAAAATCAAGTCTTACCAATGCTGAATTTGAGGAGATTGTGCAGCTTGTGCTACAGAAGTCCCTCCAGCAGAGCTTGGGTATGCTTATAGTGAGAGAAAAAGTTTTAGTTAAGTGAAAAACTATTACCTGAGGAGTAGAGTAAGTTGACAGCTTCATTCCTTCCCTCCATTTTCCTAAGTAAGAAAATATTAGATGTAACTTAGAAATATTTTAAAATACTTCATCTTCTATCAACAGTACTATAGCCAAAACACCTTAGATAAGGGGTATAGATTTTTAGAAAAGTAGATTACATTGATTTCAGAATATAAAAATAATCATCTCTAGATTCAAAAAATGTAATTTAAGTTCATTTTTGTATGTTTACCATATATTTAGAAAAGATAAATTGTTTTTCCCAAGTTTAAAGAACTTAGTTTCCATTTACCCTTGTACGTTTTATGTTTTGAAACTGTTTTAACATACGCTCAGGGATTTGATTTTTAGAATAAAGAACTCTATAGCATAGACTTTGAGACCCTCTCCAGAAGGTCCAGAAGGCTAAGGAGAATGGTCTGACATTTTCAGCAATTCTTAGGTGTACTTGTATTTCTAAAGAAAGTTTGAGGAACATATGATATAAAACACAATATTAAAAATAAAATTAACATTACCTGGTTGTCCTGGAATGAGGCAGATCAATCTGGAAAGGCTTGCAGAAGGACATAGATTTGTAGTTTTTCTTGAGAATTTAAAGTTTTATGATATGACAAAAGTCCAAAAGGAGACTCTTCCAGGCAACAGGTGGGAGACATTTTAATGAAAGCGTACAGTTTGGATATAATGGAGTGGTTATTTTCTTTAATTGCTTTTCTGCTTATAGTATTTTGTTTTGGGAGGGATGGAATCTAGCCTTGATTTTGCAGAGACTTCCTGTGCCCAGCCCCTCAGATGTACCCAGTTAGACAAGGAACCAGGAATTGCTTCTTCTACTACTGATAATGATAATGCTGATGGGTAAGTTTATCCCTGTGAGGCAAGTTGATCACAGGGTGGACTTAATATTCATAAATGGTCTATCTGTTTATCTATCTGGTTATTTTTCATATCTCTAGATTTCTCTCAGCTCAGGAAAGATGCTTGTTTGAATTGGGAAAAATAGGCAAGAAAATGGATAAAATGACCTTAGGAGGCCATAGAAAGCCTACGGTTCTTCTATCCTCCTGACTTTTCTCCTTGGATTTTTTTTTTTTCCCCAGAAAAAAAGATGCTTACTGCAAGTTGCTCCTATTTACCTTTTCATTAAAAAAAAAAAAATCTTATTTTCAGAGAGAGGGTAATGGTGCCTCATATTCTAGAGATTTCAACCTCTCAAGAAGATGGAGTAATCCCTGAGATAAAGACATCTAAGCCAGGCCAGCCAGGTCCTGTACCCCGCAAGAAGAAATTCAATAGACTCTCCTTAAGTAAAAGAAAGAAGGAAGCTCGTAAGTATAGTATTTATACTTTGACACCTGGCTCAAGTACTTAATCCGTGAAATTAGGGGATGGGACAGTGGACAGGCTGAGCATTTTCAGCCCAAGGCTTTAAATTATCATGCTGTGAGTTTTCCTTTTTCCTACTTTATTATCTACAAAGAATTTCTTCTTCATCTTCCTACCCTACAATGTTTTGTTTTATCTTCCCAGAAGATGAGAAAATGCAAAAATCCCAAAGTGGACATGAGCACAGACAGAAATACCAACCAAAGAAAATGGTTCAGGTTCATTCCCAGACCATAGATCAACAAAAAGGAGAAGAAAGTGGTTTTGGTGAGTTCAGCCATGGTTTGGAAAAACTGCTTGGGCTTGAAAACTGGAGATGGAGGGAAGAGGCAAGGGTAAGAATATTAGAGGGAATTCTGCAAAGATTATAATTAATCTCTCTCTACAGCTACTTGTTAGAAGGTATGCTGCTGAGGAAGAGAAATATTTAATTCATTCATATAATCCAAAGTTGTTGGGTTTCTATTATACTATATACTAGGTATTTTAGGAGGTGCTGAGTAAGCTTAGAGGAAATCAATGTAAGCCTGCCACAAGGGACATTGGCTTCTGAGGAAGGCAGACAAGAAAGCTACAAGTTGGGAGTAGACATGGAAAAGTTTCCAAGAAAAGATACTGCTTGAGCCAGATCTTGAAATATAATTTAGTCAAGTGAACCAAAGTGGGAATGGGGGGTGGTTCAGAGTTATAATTATTGGCAGAGTTATGGAGGAGGGCTAATGGTTGTCCCTTTTAGGTGTGTTGTGAAGTAAGAGGTTGTAGGCGTTGCGGAGATAAGGCTAGAGCCATGCAAGGCCCAGATCATAAAAGGCCTTATATGTGAAGCTAAGGAACTTGGATTTTATTTTAAAGGTAAAGAGGACCCATTGATACTAAGTAGGGAAGATTTGATAAGATTTGCATTTTAGAAAGCTCACTCTGTCACTAACGTGGAAGACATACTAGACCCATAGAAATAGTTACCCACAAAAGGAAGATAGACAGTAGCAGCGAAGAGCAATAGACAAACTTGAGAGATTTAGGAGGCAGGATCAGTATGATATGGTTGCCAGTTGGATGTGAGAGCAGAGGAAGAGTGAGGCCTCTAGGATGATCCTATTTTCTGGCATGCGTGACTGAATAGTTGAAAGAAATATGATCTGAAATGGAGAATATAGAAGAAAGAGCAAGTTTAGGATGATGAATTCAGCTTTGGACAAGTTAGGGGGTCTGTGATGAAATTTAGAGCTCAAGAAAGAAGTCTGGGTTAGAGAGAGAGATATTTGGGAATCATCTGCATCAGTAGGAATGGATGAAATTTTCGAAGAAGAAAGTGTAGAGTGAAGAGAAGAGCACTGAATAAAAATCCCTGGGGACCATAATGTTTAGGGTTGAACAGAGCAAGAGCTGCCCAGAGAGAAAACGAAGAAGAACTAAGAGAAAATTCAGAAAGGTAGAAGAAAAACTAGGAGAATGTGGTATCACAGATGCCAGGGGAGGAGAGAATTTTAAGAAAAGGAGTATATTTAGCTTTTGTCAAATACTACTACAGAGACACCGAAAAGGGTAAAGAGTTGAAAATGCTTGATGAATATCACAATTAAGAAGTAATTAGGGTCTTGATTAGAGCAGTTGGTAAGGGTGAATGGCAGATTATAGTTGGTTGAAGAATACTTTTTTCAATTAGTTTAGATATGAAAACTAGGAGGGAGAAAATAGTAAATAAAGGGGGGAGTAGATGTAGAGGTGAGGGGAAGTTTTTCTTTTTCTAATTTTCTTTTTAAGAAAATAGACTTGACCTGTGTGTTGTCAGCATGTTTATATGCCCAGGGAAAACTGTTTATAGAGAGGGAGAGATTGAAGGGGATGAGAAGAGAACCAGAGGATTTATTCTTAGAAAGGACAGCTTAACCGTTGAGATTGGATGCAGGGAAGACAAGGATAGATACAGATTTATTTATTCTTTTAACAGTAGTTATTAATGCCTTCTATTATGTGCTAGGCATTGTGCTAGGTGCTGGAATTATAGTGGTGAACAAAATAGATAATCCCTGACTTCATAGAATTTACAGTTTTAGTGTGTCACACAGATAATAAACACATATTTTATAGGAAATAACCTTGGTAATCTTGGGAAATTTAGGACAGGAAATAAAATAGATAATACAATATATTAGTATGTTTGAAACTTTGAAAATTAATAGACTTAACAATCTGGAGGAAAATAGGCTTGTGTCAAACCCAAAATAGGCTTGTGTCAGAATCCAAAGTGTAAGGAACAATGGAATAAACAGTCAGCTAGTATCTAATATGTATGTGTGTACGCGTATGTATATAATTGTAATTATATAAGCATAATATGGTTTGAACATACTTGAAATAAAACTCTAGAAAGACTTTGCAGGCACCAAATAAGGTAGTCCAAGGCAATAAATTGCTCTTCATATTATTAGGACATGGTAATAGAAGGAACTGGAGGTATTAGTCTACTTTGGACAGTCAGGTGTTCTGGGTGGTATCGATCCATCTCCGGAACCTCCCAGTATTAGTGCAAGGATTGGATTTTAGACTGGAAGATGGAAATTGACTCCTTAGGCAATTCTTGTGAGTCAAATTGTGATTGTAGTGACAGTGTAAGCCTCTCGCTAAAAGAGCCACTCTTCCTGTTTCTTAAGTTGCCAAGGAGAGGTGAGTGCTCCTGGAGTAGGAAGTAGAAAAGCAAGTATCTGATAAATGCAATCAATTTGTGTTAAGTACAGGGAAGGAAAGGAATGGAGTGTCACGAGAGGAAATAATGGAGACCTAATTAAGATTGGAGCAGTCAGGGAATGCATTTGTAAGGAAATGACATTTAAGCAGAAACCTGAAAGAAGAGTAGGAGTTGGAGAAAGAGTTTTAGGTAGGGTGAAGTTTGGCATATTCCAGGTACTAAAGAAAGCTGGTTTGATTGGAGTTCAGAGAGCAAGGGGAAGCAAGGCAGCAAAGTGGCACTGGATAAATGTAAAGAGATAGGTAGTAATTAGATCAAAGATGATGTTACAAATTTTATCCTAAGAGAATTTTATCCTAAGTGCAGTGGGAAGCCACTGGCAGGTTTTAACCGGGGGAGTGACATCATCAAATTAATGTTTTAAAAGGATCCCTTTGGTGATTAATTGGAGAATGAAGTATGGGCGGCAAGAGTAGACGGGTTAAGGGGTTAATGTTAAGATTAGATATTTTGGTGGCTTGGAGGATGAAAGTAGAGACAGAGAAGTGGATGGTTTTAATATATGTTTTAGAGGTAACATTGTAAGAACTTGGTAATGAATTGGGTATGGGCTGTGGGAGAGAGGAGAGAGTATGTTAAAGACGATTGGTTTCTGGCTTGAGCAATTACATGAAAGGACGTGGGAAAAAGTGAAGGAAGAACAAATTTGAGGAATAAGATCAAGCGTTTGGGTTTGGGCCCATTAGGTGTGAGATCACTGTGAGATATCCACATTGAGATGTGGAAGAGCAAGGTGGCCATAGGTACCTAGAGCTCAGAACAGAGGCTGTGAGTATACATCTGTGTGTTGGCAAGTATGAAAATGGATTTCAAAGCTATGCGAATGGGAGAGCTTGCCTCAGAAGAACGGGTAGCATGGGGAGCAAACACCTCATGATTGGGCTTTGGAACCCCAACATTTAGAGACTGAATAAAGAACAAGGAGAACCCAGTAAAGGAGACTGAAGAGGGAACTGCCAGAAAGATGGGGAGGGGGAATGGAGATGTGAGGGAATCACAGAATCTAAGGAAACAAGTGTTTCAAAAATCAGTGGTCTTCTAAGAGTTTTATGGTTTTGGGTCTTAAATTTAAGCCTTTGCAGACTAATCAGAGTGATCATTGCATAAATTATATAAATGCCTTAATTATATAAATTACTTAATTTTGAAGAACAATGTACTGGTTGGGAATGATATATCAGTCTGAAAAGACTAATAACCACTATGCTGTGCACCTGAAACTAATATAAAATAATATTGAATGTCAACTGTAACTGAAAAAGAAAGTAATAAATAATTTAAAAAAAGGAATGAATGGTCAACCGAAATGCTCTTAGCATGTCTGTGACATCAGTGTTCATTATCATAGAGCCACATTGTGAGCCTTAAACATAGTTTTCAAACACATCATCTTCATTTTCTATGTTGTTTGAAATGGAACTTTAAAGAACTGTTTATTGCTGTCATTGGAAATTTCATCCCAAGCCATAAATATCTAATTGTATATCATTAGAATGATTTTTCCCTCACTCATTTTCTCATGAATATTCATTATTTTCTCAACCAACCATTTATTTTATCGATCTGTATTTACTTTTATGGTCCCCATTCCTTCTCCCATTCTTATTTTCTAGTCTTGCTAGGTCATTTATATAAATATCTAAAGCTGTCATTGGCAATTGTCTTTTTAGACTAATATATTATTCCTATCCAGTACTTTGTTGTTCAAAATTAAATAATTGAGAAAGTGACCCATAATATGCTTTTCTGAAGGATAATTTCAATGGGATAAAAGGTATGCCTTATGTTCACACATTTAAGGTAAAATTTGATAGTGGGAGAGTGAACTTCCTTGGGAGACATTATTTGTGAATATGTAGTGCACCTATGTGCCTGGTTATGTGCTTTTTCCCTAGCAACTCTCAATTTTAATGAATATAGGCACAGAAAAGGTAAAGTAGGTTCATTCAGGGTTATGTTTCACCCGCTGGGTAAGAGGAAGGACAGAGGGAAAAGGAGTCGAAGGTGTCTACAAACCAATTTAAGGAATCAAACGGAGTAAGTACAGAGTAAAGAGGTTGCTACTAGCTTGAGGGGAAAGTAGTGGCCAGTGGATCAGAGCTCTAGATAAAGTGAAAAGTTGCTATAGAAATCTTTGAGCAAGTGAGGTGGCAGGAAGGAGAATTTTTACCAGAGAGAGATGTTTAGATAAGTAGTTCAAGGGAGCGTGCAGTCCCCGCGGCTGACTGGGTGGGGGCGTGCAAGAGCAAGAGTGGATCACTGAAGTGAAGTGGATTACTGAGGTGGCAGTGGCAGGAAATGTCAAGCAACTCAGGGAATGGGGTGCTTTGTGAGTTACCCTGTGGAAATAGTGGTCATCTGGAATGAGGATAGGAGTTAGAGAGGAGAAGGCTAACCCAGATGCCAGCGTCTTTATCTTTACAAGGGAAATGAGAGGGTGGTGTGGCTCCATCATGGACCTCAAAGGAGGAAGGGTTTTTATAGGAAGGAGGATAGTAATGGTCTGGAAGTGGCAATGGGGAGTAAGGATGATGTTGACCCCATTTTCTGACCTGTGAGACATGGAATGTGGGAGAAGGAACCAGCTCCACTTAGAGGGCTGTGGGTGGGGGTGAGGTCGGGTAGAGGCAATGGGTCACCAGGTTTCAAAAAGGAGATAGAGGTTCAGAGAAGAGGTTGAGGATATGTGGACTTTTGCTTTTGTCTGGAATTCCAAAGAACATAGTGGAAGTGTTTGGGAGGGAGAGAGGAGAGGCTGACTGGGCCACTGGGTCAACTTAGACAATGTGGGGATAGAGAAAGGTGGGTATGAGGGTTTGGAAAGTAATGGATAAAAGGAATACTTTGCCTGAAGGAAATAGTTGATTGAGAAATGATAGACCTAGACCTGTGTCTTTTGGAGGCAGTGAACTCGGGGCTGTTGTTTCCAAAGGCTGCAACTTGGTAATTTGGTGACTGGTAAATCAGTTGAGATTCAGATAGGAATTCTGGATGTTGTGCACAAAAGATGCTGAGTAGCCCTTCCAAAGAACTTTTCAGTACTGACATGCCAGCAGAGAATGAGGCACTAGCCAGAAAGGTGTCAGTCAACCTTTTAAAGAGCTATCAGTACAGGAAACATTCCCTTCTGCCTTGCGTAGAGGAGAGATGATACATGGTATAGTAAAAAGATTGAAATGGGAGACCTGGCTCGTAAGCTCAGCTCTACCACCAGCTTACACTGATCTGCAGTAAGTCAGTTACCTTCTCTAAGCCTCAGTTTTCCCATTTATAAGTCAAGGACTGGGCTATTTAATCTCTAAGGCTGTGTGATTCTGGCGGGGGAGGATATATTGATTTTGTTGGATTGAAGAAGGAAGAGCACGTTTTTGAGTCTCAGTTCAGTTTATTTTCCTGTCACAGGTCAATGTGTAGTCTGGGTCCAGTGTTCTTTCCCAAATTGTGAAAAATGGCGTCGACTTCGTGGGAATATTGATCCCTCAGTCCTTCCAGAGAATTGGTCCTGTAACCAGAATACAGGTAGAATGGAGTGGAAATGTTTTTTTTTCTTTTTTTATTGTTTCCCCCTTTCTTTCCCTGCATGTATCCTTTAGCTTAAATATGTCGTATGAGTAGTTTCAACTCCAGGGGTCCTTGTAGTGTTTGGGAGAGAGAAGGGAATCTTCCTGTCATATCGAGATGAATCTGGGATAATAGGCTAGAAGAAGACTCCCTGAAAAGTATTGTTGTGGGGAGGGGCGTGGAATTTAAACACACGTTCTTAGTGAAGTCCATCTTCTTCAGCATTGGTCTGACCCCGTCTTGATTAGATTATCGGTATTGGATTGGTGGATAGGAAGGGATATGAGCTATATGGAGAAAAGCAGGTAAAAGAGATCCAGTGGCTTAGAATTCTAAAATGTTTGGAATTACTTGGAAGCGATTATGATGATCTAGTCCAGCCCATTTGTTTTACAAATGAGAAAACAGAGTCTCAGAGAAATTACTGTCATGATGTTACATAGATGGAAACAGGGTCAGACAATGGGATATAGGCAGAAGTTTGGAATGTCTTTCTATAGAGTATAAGGAGGCAGCACTGCACTCCTACTTCTCCTGGCTCTAGGCTGTATTTCCTCCAGGAATCTTTGTTCTTCCTCCATGCCCAGCTCCCAGGAGCCCTTTTGGTCCCACCTGCTGCATATACCAGTTTCTTTTTGGCCTATCCCCTGCCCTCATCGAGATTTTCACCTTATGAGGCTCTTTCCTTCCTTTCATTCCTTCTCTCTTTTTGACAGATTTGGAGTATAATCGCTGTGATATCCCTGAGGAGACCTGGGCAGGGCGTGAGAGTGATGTGGCCTATGCCTCCTACATCCCAGGATCCATCATCTGGGCAAAGCAATATGGCTACCCCTGGTAGGGCACCATAGCATAGTCAGAGCCCCCTTCCTGAACTTGGGAGTGGTAGATTAAAGCAGAGAGGGAAGGAAATGGAAAGCATTTATAATGGAAATGGTACCTGCCCTGGAAAGAACATGGGGTGGGGGAAAAGATGAAGTACCAAGCTTGGAGGCTTTGAAAGAATGTGTTTTCTAGAGGTTTCACAGTGAAGGTGGTACCTCCCTGGTAAAAAAGGGCCTGACAATTCTACCCTGATTGTGTAGAAAGAAGAGGGTAGCTCCAAGGCATTTTTTAAAACATTGAGATATGAGAGATATACAAAATACAGAGAACAAGGAAGAGTAGGATGGATAGTTTCTTCTTTGGAGATGTCCCTAGTCAGAAGATTTTGTTCTCAGGGTTGCTGGAAGGCCTAGAAGGATAAGATACTTTTACTAGGAAGATTCTGTACATTGGTGGAAGTCACTTCAACCACTGGCGGGGGTGGGAATTGACAGAAGGGGGGAGTCTGTCTTTGAGAGCCTTTGTTTGCAAAGCACATTGCTTCTTTCTGTACATGTATATTGGTGAGTTTGCATGCTGTTCATCTAACCCTTTCCCTTCTGTCCCCTATTCCCATCTGTCTTCTCTAGGTGGCCAGGCATGGTAGAATCTGATCCTGACCTGGGGGAGTATTTTCTTTTTGCTTCTCATCTTGATTCCCTGCCGGTGAGTTTTCCTGGTTCTGGGTAGTAGGTGCTCACGTCAAAGGAATGAACAAATCCATCCTAACGGATGTACAGAGTTAGAAACATAACGTGTTTCCCGGAAAATAAGACCTAGCCAGACAGTCAGCTCTAATGCATCTTTTGGAGCAAAAATTAATATAAGACCCGGTATTATATTATGTTATATTTTATTATATTTATTATATTAATTATATTATATTTTACTTTATTATATTATATTTACTTTATTATATTATACCCGGTCTTATAATAAGACTGGATCTTATTTTTGCTCCAAAAGATGTGTTAGAGGTGACTGTCTGGCTAGGTCTTATTTTCGGGGAAACACGGTAGATACAGCCAGCAAATACGAACAGAAACAGACATCTAGCTAGAGTGACAAACACAGAAATAAGTACTCACATATGGAAACAAACATATCTAATTAAACATTTATTTATTACTAGGACATTTATGGTTTTGATAAATATGCCTTGGTTAGGAATCCTGAGGTCAGAATGGAAGAACAATGGAATGAGATAGGGTAGGTGGGTCAAGCTTAAGGGAGCAGGGGAGGCCCAGAACTTCCTTCCTTGTGACTCCTCAATTCTTCCCCTGTCTTTACTGGTTAGAAGGCCAAAGGAAGGAGGATGAAAGGCCATAACAGAACCATCTTTTATTTCAGTCTAAGTACCACGTGACATTTTTTGGAGAAACAGCCTCTCGTGCTTGGATCCCAGTCAACATGCTAAAGAACTTCCAGGAGCTGTCTCTGGAGCTAGCTGGAGTGGTGAGCAACCCTTGGGGGTCAGTTGTCATACAGGGAAGTTGAAAACTAGATCCTCCCTTAATTAAACCTGATTTTCTCCCAGGGGGAAGCTATGTTGGGAGAAAGTCCCATGTCTAACCAAGCGTGTAGTTATTCATGAGGGGTTATTCATGAGGGACTCTTCTGTCTACTAGGACTGCAGCAGGGGAATGATTTTTCCTAGTCTCCTTCCCTGTTTGCAGATGGGAGTCCTTCCTGAAGACTCTGGTTTTCTGTAATTTAGCCAAAGCATGTGTGGCAGAAATGAGGGCACAGATTAACTCCGAGTTTTGCAGTGTAGGCACTACTGACATTTTGGTCTAGATGATTCTTTGTTGTGGAGGGCTATCCTGTGCATTGCAGGATGTTTAGCAGCATCTCTGGGCTCTATTATCCTCTAGCCAGTAGAAACCCCCACCCCTAATTGTGAAAACCAAAGAGTTGTCTCTAGACATTGCCAAATGTCTTCTGGGGGGCAAAACCTACTCTGGTTTAGAACCCCTATATTAACTAAATGATAGCTCTTCCCTCTAATCACTTTGGGTTTGACCAGCCTTACAAAAGAGCGGAAGCCCAGCAGCTTACGGGCCTTAGAAAATCAGGCAGTGAGTATTAAATCAAGCAGCTGGATCTAAAGAAATTTGTGAGACGCTTAAAAGTATAATCATCTGAACTCCTTTAATCTTTCCTTTTGAAATTTCCATGGGCATTAGCCAAAATGTTGGTTGAAAATATTTCTAGGAATTGGTGAAAGGTTTTTTGGGGGATGAGAAGGAATTTTGCCTCAGAGCTCAAAAGATGAATAAGACTATCATGTGAATACCAGGAACCAGAAATAAATGTAGTTAAAGAAAATGTCTCGTGAGTCGTGGCATGATATGGTCACTTCTCTGATATTTATCATTGACTCACATCTTCTTCTATTTCAGAGAAAGTATAAGAACAAGGACTACAGCCACAAGTTGGGGGTAGCCCTGAAAATGGCTCGAGAAGCAGAACAGATCAGTATTCAGGTGGGAGAGTGTTCGGACCACATACCTGCTCCTCTTTGGGACTTGGGACCCAAAGCAAACCATACATTCCCTACTTCAGAAAACTGGTTTGTCCTTCCAGATTACACAGTGTCCGTCTTAGAACTGCATAGCCTTTTCTTCCCAAGCCAAATTCCCTTGATTCCTTAACTCATTCCATTCTTTTCCCTACCCTTGGACAGATTGAATCTTCTCTCAGTGCAGACAGAGACAGTTTGTGGTAGGGGGCATCATCCCCCCTATTTGATTTCAACTCTCAGATGTATGTACCCTAACCTCTCTGTTATGCAGAGTCAGTTTTTACCCTCAAATTCTGCCTTTGGGGGTGGGGCGGAGAATGACAAACTGAATTTTCCCTTCCCAGTTATTTACTGAATTATAAATACAGGGGAAAAAGAGATTATAATATTATACGTTATAATACTATATAATTATATGTTATTTTACTATAATGTATTATAATAGTTAATCTCGACAAAGATCTAGATAAATCTAATGTGAAATTTCAAGTGAAAATGGTATGGAATAGGAATGCAAATTCCATAACTAAAACCTTGAAGACAGAGGGCAGCAATATCCCCTGGGAGAGTAGTGGATGATGCTTTTGTTTCTTGGTTTCCTCAGGAACGGGTTAACTTGTTTGGTTTCTGGAGCCGATACCGTGGATCTGACAATAGTGGGGAGAGAAAAGGTAGGGTCAGTAGGAGGATGAGGACTAATGAGGGCGAGGAGGGATTCCTTCCTGAGGGCAACAACTGAATCTTTATATCTGATGTCATCAGCTTAGTTCTGGATTCTTTAACAAGAGGCTCCCGATTGACCGAGTGTCTGCGTTGGATAGATGTATGGATGAGTGGAGAGAGAAATGGAGGAGAAAAGGGGGTGGGGAGGGAGGGTGCACATTGAATAGTGATGGGACTTCAAAAAGAGTGGAACCATGATAATCTAGGATCATGTTTTATGGAGAAAATAACACTTAGACATGAAAAATAGAATTAGAAGATTCATTCTCTGGGCTCAGCTCCATTAACTCATCAACTGTTTTATTGGATAAATGATTTAGCCTTTCCTTCCAATTCCTGTTCTAGATTCAGTGTTCTCTGGGGCTAACAGCTCAGGTTCCTCCGTGGAGAAAGAAGAGGAAGAGTCAGAGTTGGAGGAGGAAGAGGAAGAGGAAAAAGTAAGATTGAATTTTCGGATACCTTTTAGAAATTCCTATCGGGCAACTGGTTGGCATCAGTTTATATTTACTAAGGAAAAGTCCAGTCCCTGCCTCACGGTAGCCATGACTGATTGGTCTTATCTCTTAGGGGTCTCCAGGGAAGGAAAGTCTCAGTTATTCTTTCTAATATATCACATCTCTAAGAATTTATTTCTTGATTATCATCTCTGTTCCTCCTGTAGTTCTTTGGTTCTTACTGGAGCAATTTCAGCAAGTAGTAGGTTCCTTGTCTTCACTCTCCCCTATGTGGACACTTAGGATATTTATTCACTTGTTTTCTTAGTCTCTTTCAGGCATGAAATATAGATTTGTTTTTCATATTTAAAGATTTTTTTTTTTTCTTTTAGAATGGTGTTAGGTTCACAGCAAAATTGAAAGGAAGGTACAGATAGTTCCCTGTCCCCAAGCATGCATAGCCTGTCCATTATCAAGATTCTCTCCTAGAGTGGTGCATTTTTTATAATCAGTGAAGCTACACTGACACATTTTAATCACCCAACGTTCATAATTTACATTAGAGTTCACTCTTGGTATTATACATTCTATGGGTTTGGACAAATGTATCAGTGACATGTATCCATCATTATAGTGTCATACAGAGTGTTTGCACTGCCCTAAAAATCCAGTGTGTTCCACCTATTCATTCCCCCCACCCCCGCCATATCCCTCATACTCTAACAACCACTGATCTTTTTACCATTTCCATAGTTTTGCCTTTTCAAGAATGTCATATGGTTGGAATCATACAGTATGTAGCCTTTTCAAACTGGCTTCTTTCACTTAGAATTTTGCGTTTAAAGTTCCTCCATGTCTTTTCATGGCTTGATAGCTCGTTTCTTTTTTTTGCTGAATAATATTCCATTTTCTGGATGTACCATAGTTTATTTATCCATTCACCTACTGAAGGATATCTTGATTACTTCCAAGATTGAGGAATTATGGATAAAGTTGCTAAAAACATCTGTGCACAGGTTTTTGTGGGAACTTAAGTTTTCACCTCCTTTAATACCAAGGAGCTCGATTGCTGGATCGTATAGTGTGACTATGTTTAGTTTTGTAAGAAACCACAAAACTGTCTTCCAAAGTGGCTGTATCATTTTGCATTCCCACCAGCAATGAATGAGACTTCCTGTTGTTCCACATCCTTGCCAGCATTTGATGTTGTTAGTGTTTTTATTTTGAATTTTGGCTATTCTAATAGGTATGTAGTACTGTCTCATTATTGTTTTAATTTTCATTTCCCTGATGACGTATGTTGTTTAACATCTTTACATATGCTTATTTGCCATCTGTATATCTTCTTTGGTGAGGAGTCCATTAAGGCGTTTGGTCCATTTTTAATTGGGTTATTTTCCTATTGAGTTTTATGGATTCTTTGTGTATTTTAGTTAACAGTCGTTTATCAGGTATGCCTTTGGCAAATAATTTTTCTCCGTCTGTGGCTTCTCTTCTCATTTTCTTGACATTGTTTTTCATAGAGCAGAAGTTTTTAATGTTCATGAAGTTCAGCCTATCAATTATTTCTTTTATGGATTGTTCCTTTGGTATTGTATATAAAAAGTCATTACTATGTTCAGCTCATCTAAATTCTCCATGTTATTAACTCCACAATATTTTCTAGGAGTTTAATAGTTTTGCATTTCACACTTAGATCTATAATATATTTGGAGTTAATTATTTTGAGGGGCATAAGATCTGAGTTTAGATTTATTTATTTTTGCATGTGAATGTCCAGTTCTTCCAGCACAGTTTGTTGAAAAGACTGCCTTTACTCCATTTTACTGCCTTTGCTCCGTGTCAAAGATCAGTGACTATATTTATGTGGGTCTATTTCTGGGCTCTCTATTCTGTTCCACTCACCAATTTGTCTATTCTTTTGCAAAAACCACACTGTCTTGATTACTGTAGCTTTATAGTAAGTCTTGAAGTTGGCTAGGGTCAGTTTTCCAACTTTTGTTTTTCTCTCCTTCAATATTGAGTTGGCTATTCTGAATCTTTTGCCTTTCCACATACAGTTTGTTGATATCCACAAAATAACTTGCCGTACTTTTGACTGCATTGTATTGACTATATAGGTCAAGTTGGGAAAACTAATACCATGATCATATTGAGTTTTCCTATCCATGAACATGGATTATCTCTCTTTGATTTCATTCATCAGTTTTGTAGTTTTCCTCATATTGATCTTGTACATATTTTGTTAGATTTATACCTAAGTATTTCATTTTTTGATGCTAATATAAATGGTATTGTGTTTTTAATATAAAATTCTACTTGTTCATTGCTGGCATATAGGAAAGCTATTGACTTTTGTGTAGTGTTAACCTTATATTCTGAAACCTTGCTATAATTGCTTAATAGTTCCTGGAGTTTTTTGTTGATTCTTTTGGATTATTTACATAGACCATCATGTCATCTACAAACAAAGAAAGTTTTAGTTCTTCCTTCTGCTTTCTTTTGATTAGTGTTAGTATGGTATATTTTTCTCCATTTATTTAAGTTCGTAATCTATATGTGTCTTTGTGTTTAAAGTGGGTTTCTTGTAGACAACATACAGTTAGGTCTTGTTTTTTCATCTACTCTGACAATCTCTCTTTTAATTGGTGCATGTAGATTATTGACATTCAAAGTAATAATTAATATACTTGGATTAATATCTATAATATTTGTTACGTTTTCTATTTGTTGCCCTGTTCTTTCTTCCTATTTTTGTCTTCCACTCTTTTTCTGCCTATTGTGGTTTTAATCAAGTGTTTTATATTCCATTTTCTCCCCTTCCTTAGCATATCAGGTTAGGTGTTTTTTTCCTTTGGCTTCTTTCAAGACTTCTTTATCTTTGATTTTCTGTAGTTTGAAAATGATGTGCCTAGATGTAACTTTTTGGCATATATCCTTTTTGGTGTTCTCTGAGCTTCCTGGATCTGTGATTTGGTGTCTGACATTAATTTAGGGAAATTCTCAGTCATTATTGTTTTTAATATTTCTTCAGTTCTTTCTCTTTTTTTTCTCCTTTTGGGATTCCCCCTGTGCTTATGTTGCACATTTGGTAATTGTCTTACAATCCTTGGATATTTTGTCCTTTTTTTTCCTTTTCTTTTTTCAGTTTTTGTTCTCTTTGCTGCCCAGTTTTGAAGTTTTTTGTTGAGATATCCTCAAGTTCAGAGATTCTTCCCTCAGCGATGTCTGGTCTACTAATAAGCCCATCAAAGGCATTCTTCATTTCTGTATTTTTGATCTCTAACATTTCCTTTTGATTCTTTTAAAGGAATTCCATCTCTTTGCTTACATTGCCCACCTGTTCTTGCATGCCGTCTACTTTATCCATTAGAGCACTTTGCATATTAATCATATTTGCTTTAAATTTTCAGTCTGATAATTTCATGCCAGGTTTGGTTTTAATACTTGCTCTGTCTCTTCAAATTTGTGGTTTTGGCTTATTGATATGCCTTGTAGTTTTTTCTTGATGGCCAGACATGATGTACCTTGTAAAAGAAAACTGCTGTCAATATCTTTAGTAATGTGGTGGCAACGTGTCAGAGGAGGGGAAGTGTTCTATAGCCCTATGATTAGGTCTCAGTCTTTTAATGAACCTATGCCTCTGGAATGTGAACTTCACGAGTGCTTCTTAGTTTTGTTTTGTTTTGGTTAGATTGGGCTGGAATTGGGTATTTCCCTCCCCTAGATCTGGTTTCAACCCATAGGTTAGGCCCTGGTTAAGTAGTTTCTCCTGAGGGCAGACCTTCTTAAGAAAAACAGAGTGCTCTGGTGTATTTCAAAATGGTTTCTTTTTCTCTCCTGCTGCATGAAACGTGAAGGGATTTTTCTTTGATTATTTTCTGTAAGAACATAGTAGGGCTGCTGGAGGTAAAACTTGCAAAAGTCTGGGAGCCCCCTATTACTGGATCTCCCTGGAATTTTTAACTCTCAGACTTGTTTACACTGAGCCTCCAACAATTCATTTATTGCTATTGAGGTTTTCCTACCCTGGCACTGGTTCTTGGGGTGGTTTCTGCTTGTGAGTCTTTGCTCTGAAAAGCCATGACTCCCTGTATTTGCCTCTGTCTCTTCAGCCTTGAAGACAGCAGTTTGCCCTATGTCCTTACCTCTCATAGATCCAATAAGAGTTATTGATTTTTAGTCTGTTTAGCTTTTTAGTTGTTAGAACAGAGTGGCAACTTCCAAGCTCCTTACATGTAGAACTGGAAACTGAAGTTCTGAAATATAGATTTTCACTTTCTCTTTTAATTTTTAATTTACCATTTTTTTCATTTTGCGGCGTAGCTTTATTTCCTTCTCTTGTTCAGAAAGCTTTGCATTGATTAATATCAAATAGAATGGGAAGGATGAACATTTTTATCTTTATTGTCATTGATTAAAATAGTATCAGGCTCACAGAACCTAATTTGACTCCATTACGTGTACCCATCATTTCTGTAGCATTCCACTCTGTTAAAAACACAATTTTCTTCATTGATCTTTTAAAATTTTTCTCTCCCATTCTTAGGACCTAACTTTGTCCAGTCCCAAGCCAGCCAAAGTTCAGACAAAAAAACCCAATGCAAGAGGTAAGCAAGCCAGCTGGAAATGGGACAGTTAAGGCAGGGCAGAAGCAAAGAATGGAAGGGGTCTGCAGGTAGTCGGACTTGACTGTCTCAGCTCAAGAACCAAAGAAAACAGGCAAGACTCATGCTAGTGTAATTGGAGAAGCGGTAGCCTCCTTACTTCTGTATATTGAATTATAAAATCTTAGGTTAAAGATGGAATGAATGTTTTAAATTCTTAACCAAGAAGGATGACTTCCTGGAAAAGGCAGGCTCTGAGGAGAATCATAAAGAGAAGACGATCCAATAGGGGGGGAAAAGAAATATTTGGGGGTAAAAAAAAGGAACTGATAGAACTTACTAGATTAAGATCAGCAGAAACTGCAGGGCAGAAGACTTAAATGTGGGGAGTCCCATGGACCCTTTCCAAGCTGTCATTTAGAGAAAAATAAATGTCTTTCATGGTTGGGGTTTGGGGGTGATGCAGGCATAGCAGCTGGACGAGATGGGACCCCACAAAGGAAGCCCATGAAGAGATATCTGGTAAATAAACCTGTAGCTGCTCCTGTACCCATAACAGGGAGGAAGGAAGTGCACGGCAATTCAGACCCTGAACAGCCAGGTAAGGCTCTAGACTTCGGAAAACAGTGGGGAAATGAGGTTCCTGTCTGCATCTCCCCTCCCTGGATCCTTTTTTAACAATTCTACTGATTTTAATTACTTGAAAAAGAACAAAAATTAGGCCAAAAGGGCATCTCTCAGATTGTAGAATGCAGCACATAGTATAGAAACATAATGGTTATTGATTTGATTTGATCCGGGGACAGGAGAATGCTAAAGAGGCTTTTTCTTTTTGTACTGAGTATGGCCATGCACTAGCTAGATAGATACTTCCATGCTTGTTCTCTTTAATTTTTTAAATATTTCTATGACTGGATATTTGCCATTTGAAAGAGTTTAAAATTTGTTCAAGACTCTTGTCTAGCATATAGACAATCCATGGCTTGAATCCAGGACTTTCTGACTCCAAAGCCTATTTCTTTCTATTGAGAAAGGTAATCTTTTCCAGAGATTTTTTGGAAATAGATATTTAGCAGTTTGATTTGTAAAAGGTAAGGACAGATGACCTAATAAGACTCTCAGTTTTGTCACTATTTCATTTAGGCGCTAAGAAAAAATTTAAAGCTCCCCAGAGCAAGGTCTCAGTAACAAGTTTGTCTGAAGAAAAAGAGGTTAGAATGGTGCCAAAGGGCCTGATCCCACCAGCTCGTCACGGGACCTGTCCTGCGGTGGGGAAGGAAGGGCCTGGACCCCAGGAGCCGCCTCAGGAGGCTGGAAGCTTCCTCCCTGACGATGAAGCCTCCAGTGACCTGGACCTGGAGCAACTCATGGAAGATATTGGAAAAGAATTGGAGCAGAGTGTGGAGCTGCAGCATAGAGATGACGCAGAGGAGTTCACCTTCTTTGAGGAGTAGTTCTGTGCTCTTGTGTTCTCACCCTGTTCCCTGGGAGCACGAGGCAGAGTTGTTGAGATTGGTCATTGACTACAAGGTTAATCGGCTAGTCAGAGTTGTGTGGGTTATGTATTAATAAAATAGGTTACCTGCTTAATTGATTTGGTTTGTCTCTAACCACATGCTTCCTTTTGGCTTCTCTCCCTCCTCCGCCGTGTCACTGTGGCACATCATCATTTCTGGCGGGAGGCCTGCACACTATAGGAATCTGGGAAGGCAATGACACCTGAGTCCTGGAGAAGGACATTGATAAGGGCAGGTCTGGGTCCAAATCCTGCCTCACCACTTACTACCGTGTTTCCCTGAAAATAAGACCTAGCTGGACAATCAGCTCTAACGTGTCTTTTGGAGCAAAAATTAATGTAAGACCCGGTCTTATTTTACTATAATGTAAGACCGGGTTTTATATAATATAATATAATATAATATAATATAATATAATATAATATAATATAATATATAATAATATAATATAATACCAAGTCTTATATTAATTTTTGCTCCATAAGACACATTAGAGATGATTGTCCAGCTAGGTCTTATTTTCTGGGAAACACAGTAGCTGTGTGGCCTTGGGAAAAACACTGTAACCATTCTGGCTCCTTGTTTCATGCCTCAGAGGAGTACTTCCTGTACCGTTCAGGGATGTTCATGATGTTTAAATGAGGTAATACACACAAAGGCTTAACACAATACATGCCAATTATTATTGTAAGGGGAATAGAATGGTTAGATTGGGGGGCAGACCTTGGGTTCTGGGCTGCCTACCAGTGTCTGGGGACTTAGTGTTTCCAGGCCCGAGGCAGTCACTGGACAGGGGTATTAGAGGAGGGATCTTATAGTTCATTTTGGTGAGAAGGACAGATGTTGAAGGTGATACCAGTTTTCTCGTTAGATGGATTCAGGCAAATCTGGTAGTTTTATTTTGTGGGCAAGAGCAGAGGTTGTAGAGGGAATTGGAGCAGATGGCTGTTTCTCTCAGGTCCTTGGTGGCTTTCGACCCCTGAGTTGGCTCTGTGGCTTCTGAGTTGCCTGCGTCCGGCCAGGGTCATTATGGGAAGCGGTGACCCCTCTGTGCAGCTTACAGCTCACCATCCAGGCCCACTTGTTAGGTCTTTAGGGTAGAATATAGAGTCTCGTCCTGGGGATTCTGTTGGGGAGGCTGGCAGGGAGGTGCTGACCGTGAGGTCAAGCTGGACAGGGCAAGGGAGGCATAGAAGATGTTGTCATCCTGGGTGAGAACAGAAAAAAGGGGGTTAGACAGTGGGGGGGGAGCTTTACCCACGTTATAGCAGCGATCCCATACCTGGGTGCCCTGCCGATCCCACAGTCGCTCTATTTCTTCCACCCCACCTGCTCCAAGCTTCCCTTTAATTCTTTCAGGCCCTAGTCTGAATGCTTACCTTGGGGTCCAGCTCGGGCTCTCTGTGTTGTCCTAGGAAGAAAAGACGTGCTGGGGTCAGGTGGTATGGCAGTCAGGATAGAGAAATGGGCCGGGACTCAGTAGTGAGATCATCTATTAGGTCAGGACCAGGGCACAAGGGAGGGGTGGGTGAGGCATGAGAAGGAGGAAACTGCGGAGGGGCACGTGTGTGGGAAGAAGGAAGGGCCCAGGTAAAGGAGGGGAGTGACGGTGGGACTGACCTTTGTTCCTAGTGTTCTCATAATTCTCCTCGGTATTTTGGAAGGATCCCCTGCACGGAAACAAAGGGTGGAAAATGTGTCCAATGCTGGGCAGAAAAGAGTTAAAACAGGCATTGGGCTCGTTCTCTTCTGGGAGGCTCTGCCACCTGCTTGGACATACTCAGAAGTTATGTGCAAAGATTTAAGACATTCAGCAGGAGGCTGCCTGGAAGAGGATTGAGAGGCAATTTGGGTGTAGCCCAGGAGAGGTCCCTGAGTCCCAGCTCAAAGTGGATTGTTCTAGAGAAGCAGCTTTTGTTGAAAGGGGCATAAGGAGGAGAAATTGAAAAGGTGAGCTCCTGTCCTCTCTGTTGACACTGGCTCAGTTAAAACTGGAGAAGGAAAACCAGTGAAGATAATCTCAGGTCCTCTGGGTGGGTGCTCAGGTCTTGGTCCCCAGGAGGAGACACCATCCTGGGAGGGGATTCCAGAAAGGCAGCTGACAAAAGTCAGGGAGGGAGAGAAATGAGGGATGGCCTGTGGGAAGGGAGAGTGTAGAGATGGGGAGAAGGATGGAGAAAAGGAAAACTGTGGGAGGGTTAGGAGGACCAGTGGTCAGGAAAGGAAGGGGAGTCCGAGTGCAGAGGAGAGGAGAGCAGGCTGGCAGCTGAGCAGAGAAGGTGCTCCTGAGAAAAGGCAGATGGTAAAGGAGCTGGAGGCAGAGGGTTCTTGTGGCCCATTGGGGCACGTGACCAGGGGAAAAGGGAGATTGCCTGATGAGCAAGAAAGAAGAGAAAATGTGGCAGAGGCAGATGTGTTCAGGAAGGGTAATGTTCAAGGTGGGAACATCACGATGTACAGAAGGGAAGCTTTAGAAATGGCGACAAAAGGAGGAGGGAAGTGGATAACGGAGAAAGACCAAGGGGAGACATTCTGGGAAAGAATCAGAGAAAGTGCCCAAAACTTAGGTCCACTGTTCTCAGGTTTTTCTTTTTTTAGAGCTGGAGCCGCAGGAAGTGAAGAGCCTGGCCTATTAGGGGCATATGAGGATGTGGATAAGAAAGTGGAAGATGAGAACAGCTGAGAAAGTCTCCCCAGTTCTCTTCTCATAAAGACACTTCCTGTTTCCGAAACCACACCTCCCCCCACCCCACTCCTTGGAGGACAAGCACTCACCTGGCTGGGGCTCTGGCATTAGTCCACAGACCTGTAGAGGGACCAACAGAGTGTCAGTGTGCCATCCATGATGGCATCTCTCCTCCCTGCCTTCTATGCTCGTCCTACTCTGAGACCATCCTTGGAGAGATCTGGGCAGCAAAGCGGCTCTGCTGGGAAGAGCCTGAGGCTCAGAGCGGGCACCCAGCTGGCACCGAGGCCCCCCACACCTGTCCTGCTATTGTCCTCAACACCAAATGTGGGGAGCAGCTCTTCTCTGCACCATGTCCCTTTATCCTGCCCTCTCTCCCCCACCTTTCCCTGTGCATTCTTCTCCCTTCCTCGAACCCTTCCATGATTCCACAACCTGTTCCTTCCACTGCTGAGCCCTGGCCCACTCTCCCCTCCCTCCCCCATCGTGTCACAGGCACCACTGCTCCCTCCTGCCCTGACAAACCAGCTTCTTGTGCTTTCCTTCTGAGTGGCGGCTGTTTCTCTCTCCCACCTCATAAATCTCATGGCTGCAATCTGTGTTTGCCCTGCAGCCCATTCTCCTCCATGTCTTCCGCTGAAACCTCTGCTGTTCCTCCCAGGCCCTCCCCCCTCTACAACCTCAAGTGTCCCTGCAGCATTTCCCAAGGATTTGGCTCCAGTTCACACACATCCTCTCCATCACCCTTCACCTTCCTGGGAGGACTCATCATCCATGGGACAAACCTCTAATGCACTGGACTTGCCTGTATCCCAGCTCCAGAGACCTCCACTCCCCTGAGTTATACCCTGGACTTTATATTTGTAATCACTGGGACTGCTGAGACCTCTGAAATATTAAATGCTAGTATCATTTTTATGCTACAGCTTTCTTTCCTTCCAGTTCTCTCATGTCATCATCCCCCTACACCTGTGCTTTGATCGCCCTGAACTCTTGTTCCTTGATCATCCACTTTCTTTGAGGTTATTCAAGCTCCCTGCTGAGCCCTCCGCCCTCTCACCAGTTCCTTGATCTCCTGTGTTCCCTTGTCCTTCTGCCGCACTGAGTTGACAAATTCCAATCCTGCATGTCTCCCATGGAAGGCAGTTCTATTTGCTTTCCTAATATCCACTCACTTCTTACTCAGTTACATAACCTTGATTTTATTTGGAGTGGCAAGTGCTGTCCTACAGATAGATGTGGGACATATGACTAATTCTGGCCAATAAGATATAAGGGGATGCATGGGTGGGACTTTCAGAAAGGCTCCTTAGAAGGAAGACAGACAACTGGGGCTTAGTCTTTTTGTCCTTTCCTCCTTCCTCCTGTTTCTTGCTTGGTTTCAGAAATAATGGGCAGAATCTTAGCAGCCATCTTGGACCACGAGGCAATCCAGGATAGGAGCCAGGATCCAGGACAGTGAGCAGAGAGGTAGGAGCCTGCATGCCTAAGACAGTGGCCTCTGCTGTTTGCCTCCAGATCCTTTTATACGAAGGGAAAATATCTCTGTCTTATTTAAACCACTGTTACTTGTGGTCTCTGGTGCCAGAAGATGAACGCAAATCCTAACCACTGTGTTTCCCCGAAAATAAGACCTAACCAGAAAGTAAGCCGTAACATAATTTTTTAATACATCCCCTGAAAATAAGCCCCAATGCGTCTTTTGGAGCAAAACTTAATCTAAGACCCGGTCTTATTTTTGGGGAAACGCAGCAACAAGTCTTAAACATTTCTAAACTGCATAGCTAAATACTGCTGGGGAAAAACACAATCACGTGCGATGATGCTTTTACTGATTTATGGCTTCTCATCTGAGTTGAATTCTTAAATACCATCTTCCATTTCTTCAGTGATGATGTCACATTTTTCTCTTTATCTCTGATCCTTATCCTTACTCTCAGGAGACAATCATTGTGGTGGGTTTTTTTTTGTTTTTGTTTTGTTTTTTGGCAGAATTTAAAAAACCCACAATTTTTATGTAGTTAAATTTATCAATATGTTTTTTCATTGCTTTTGGGTTTTATATCATACTTAGGGAAGTCATCTCCACTCCATGGTTCCACCACTATGTATTGAATTACTCATCTTTCCCCATTGGTTAAAAATATTACTTTTAACCTACAAAATTCTCGCATATATTTGGGTCTATTTTTATTCTGCCTGCATTTGTTTTTTTTTCTTTTCTTCCACTGCTTTATCTGTTACCTGTTTATTTATTATATGCTAGTATTGTATAATTTTAACTTCTTGTAGCTTAATAGCTATAAATGATAATACTCATACGCATATTTGCCAGGATCTATTCTAAATGCATTGTGTTTAATTGTCATGATAACCCCTAAGTAATTACTATTATTATCCCCATTTTACTGATGAATAAGTTGAGGCACAGAGTAATAGTACCATTGTGCCAGAGTTGACCCATCCAGGACTGACTGCAGGAAGTCAGATTTTATGCTCATCAGAGTTTATGCTGTGCTTTAATATCTAATAGAGCAAATTTCCTCTCATTGAACATTTTCTTTAATTTCAAATCAATTTTGGAGGGTGTTGAGGTATAAACAATTAATGCCTCTAGCCGTGTCCTTTCTTTGAGCTGTAAATGCATACATCCAAATTTCTGATGGACATCTCTACTCATATGCCAGAAAGATATCTGAAATATAACCTATCCCAAATTAGAGGAAGCATTGTTCTCCCCCAAACATGGTCTCTGACCTCCTATGTTCTCTGATTCACTTGGTGGTTTCATCGCACCCTCCTTCACCCAAGTTGTAAACGTGGGACTTCCTCCTGCTCTCTCACCCCTACATCAATCCAATCCCCAAGTCTTACTGTCCCCTCTTAATCTTTTCCAGAATCTGGCTCTCTCCTTGCACCCACACTGGCGTTGCATTAGACCGGCTCAAGCCTGGCCCACCTGCATCCCCTCCACCACAGACTGTTGCATCTGCAAGGCAAAGTGAGGTTGTCCCTTGGCTGCTTCACGTTGCTTCTGGGATCCAAGGCTCTTGTGTGTGATTTACAGTGTCCTCTATTCCTGCCTCCTCCAAAGCACTGAGCTGCTTACAGCTCCCAAAATGGTTTCCTCTGCTTGGAAGAACAGTGAACTCTACACCACCCTCACCACTTCCCTGGCTAATTCTTTTTTCTTCTTTGAGACTTTTTGCAGGTGTCACTTCCTCTGGGTAGTCCTCCTTGATTCTCCTTCTTCCTCCCAACCTACTATAGCTCTTTCCAAATGAGGCAATTAGCCCTTGAGGCATCCCCCTCCCCCACTGAGTTCCTTGAAAGCAAGACCTCTGCTTTTTTATATCTCCAATCACAAGCCAGGCTCTGGAAAATGGGCACCCTACCAATGCTTGCTGAACTGAGCCAACTTCCTGTCCCTTCTGCTCTCATCTTACTTTTCTCAAGGCAGACATTTCCCCTCCCCATGAACCGAAAGGTGAGCACTGATGAGAAATGATGAAGTCAAGAGACAGAACTTGAAAATGATCAGATTAAGTGGAGAGGGGTTGCTCTGGAGCAGTGGTTCTCAAACTTGCTCACTCAGAGACCCACTGAGGAGACTGTTCTCACTGCAGAGTCCTACATCCAGACCTCACCCCGCAGGGATTTGCATTTTTAACGGGCACCAGTGGCCATTCTGAGCAGGTGGTTCTCAGAAACACCCAGTTGGGAAGCTTGGGGAGAGGGCAGGACCACTTACCTTTGTTTCTCTTACACCTGAGGTAGACCAACACTCCCAAAATAGCGATTATGAACACAGCACCAGCCAGTGCCACCCCGACTATAGCTCCCAGAGACAGGGGTCCAGAGCTCTTTATGCCGTCTGTGATACAGAGGCCCTCTGTGGTGGCGGCGGTGGTGGTGGTGGCGGTGGTGGTGGTGGCGGTGGTGGTGGTGCTGGGGGGGCCTTTGGTGGTTTTCTTGGTGGCTGAGAAGACATGAGAAATAAACAAATTCTCCCCTGGAGGACTGGAGGTATCTGGGTGAAACTGTCACACCTTGTTCCCTAGTTTGGGGAATATTGGGGGTGGGGAGCAACCCTTGAAGCTCTCACACAGGGACGGGAGTAACAATGTGAAATGCTGAAGGCTCAGAATCCACATCACTCAGTTTAAATCCTGACTTTACCACTGATCCGTGGTCTGACCTCAGAACCTCATTTCATCACTTACAAATACGGATAACTATAACACAGAGTTAAAGAATTTTATTGTGGTAAAAGGCCCATAGCAAAATTCACCACTTTACACGTATTTAAGTGTACAGTTCAATGGCATTAAGTACATTCACATTGTTGTACAACTTTCACCAGCCTTCATCTCCAGAACTTTTTCATCTTCCCAAACTGAAACTCTGTCTCCATTAAACGACAGCTCCCCATTCTCCCCACCCCAGCACCAAGCACCCACCATTCTTTTTTCTGTCTCTATGAATTTGACCACTCTAGATACCTCATGTAACTGGAATCAAAGAGTATTTGTCCTTTTCCAGGATTGTTTTAATAAGTGAGAAAACATCTGTAAAGAACCTAATATATATTGGAAATATGTTTTTAACATTAAATTAATATATATTGAACTTTAGTTCTTACAGATTGTACCTTTGTAGATGTTTAATGCACCACTAAAAAATAAAACTGACATAATATGAAGCTGCAGAAAATATATCTATATCTACTCCAATAAAATCTTCAGATTAGTATTGACCAAATTCTCTGTCCACACTGGTTAGAAATTAATAATAAAACCATAAATACCATCTGTTAATTGAGATAATTTTAAATTTTTAGTCAAAGAAATATGTATCTATATATCTATATCTATAATAACATGCTACTTAGAAAATAAAAACCAGAGCAACACATATTTCAAAAATCCTCCTGGAATATCATTAAAGCTGCAGTCTAAGCTAAAAGCATAGTATTAAGTGCTTTCATTATTTAAAATGGGAAGAAATTTTTAAAATTAATAAAATAGTCAATTTTTAAAGAAAAAGTAACAGCCCTAAGGAAACTCACAGTTTGAAAGTAATGAAAACTTATGTAGAAATAAATTTATTAGGAAGCAGAACAGCACATGGAATTAATACAGGAAGTGGTTATTTAGGGAAAAAAAGAAGAAAACAGACAAGACTCTTGGAACAACAAAAGAGTCTGTTTAAATTGTGAGTGTATGCTCAATTATAGGTTGATACATTTTAAAAACTCTGTGAAATGGATGATTTTCTGAAACAAAAATTTTAAAAAATGGATTTAGTAAGTAATAAAGTTTAACTGACAGGTAGACAAAGAAGCAAAACACTATTAAGGAACAATTTTTCATAAAGATTCTATGCTCAGGTGATTTTATGGGTAAACTCTTGTAAAAATGTAAGGAACAGATAATTCCCAGACAGAAGATTCCAGAACATTGAAAAATATGGAAAACTATGCAGTGCTAATTCATTACATAAAACGACAAACCTGATGCTAATATTCATTCATAATTTTTTAAAAATGAAGATTAAAACAAAAGGCTATTTTTTTTTAACTGATCTGAGTGGAGAATAATACCCAGTATTGGCACAACAGGAGTATAAATTGGCACAACTTGTGGGAATGCATTTGAGAATATCTATCAAAGTGTAAAATACCCATGCATGCCCTTCGACCCAGTGATTTCAGTGCTAGGAATCTGTTCTATGGAAATCCTGGTGTAAGGATGGAAAGGCCTGTGTTAAAGAGGGTTTTTTGCAGCGTTATTGCGATGTGGCAACAACCTGTCTTTAAACAGAAAACTAATTAAGTAAGTTATGATACGTGACTACAATGGGACACCATGCAGCCATTTTTTTAAAAAAGGCACAGATGTATATGTGCTAAATGGAAAGATACTTCAAGTATATTAACTAAAAACCGCAAGTTATAGAGCAGAATACCATACAGTTTAATTCTATTGGTGTTATACAAGATGTGATCAAAAGATGCGGTGACTGTTTAAGTGAAAAAAAAGTATTACAGAAAAAGATACATTGCCATTAATCCCCCTCAAAATACTCCCCCTCGCTTCGAGCACACTTATGCCATTGTTCTTGCCACTTTCTGAAGCAGTTCTGGAAGTCCTCTTTCGTGAGTGTCTTTACTTCATTCTTCATCATGACAACGCTTCGTGTCACACATCGCTTCTGGTACTACAATTTCTGTCAAATAAAAACATGAC
This sequence comes from Rhinolophus ferrumequinum, assembly GCF_004115265.2. NCBI lineage: Eukaryota > Metazoa > Chordata > Mammalia > Chiroptera > Rhinolophidae > Rhinolophus > Rhinolophus ferrumequinum. The sequence goes on along the minus strand of NC_046290.1, from coordinate 90,733,057 downwards.
GGTGTGTCTTCCTCCACCTTATTCACCGGATCTGACACCTTGTGACTTCTGGCTCTTCCCCAAAGTCAAAATGACCATGAAAGGTAAACGTTTCAAATAGATTCAGGACATGGAGGCAGCCATGACAGTGCAACTAAAGACACTCACGAAAGAGGACTTCCAGAACTGCTTCAGAAAGTGCCAAGAATGATGGAGTAAGTGTGTTCGAAGTGAGGGGGAGTATTTTGGGGGGGGGGGGTTAATGGCAATGTGTCTTTTACTGTAATAAATTTTTTAAATGTAAACATTCACCGTATTTTTATTTATCACACCATGTATATATCTGTGTTTTGTATTTGTATGTGTATCTATATCTATGTCTACATCGATATCTGTCAGAAAGAACATTTCCTCAGAAAGAAGTAGTGGCTGGGGAGATAAAGTGGAGAGGGAGGAGTGTGCTTTCCATTTGACTCCCTTCTGTGTTGTTTGACCATTTTTTATTATGTGCAAGTATTAATAGTACCTTTATTAATTTTAAAATGTAACATTTGTTTTTATCCAAGTTGTATAGTCACCTAATTTTAACAGTCCACAAATTCTAGACAGCTTATAAAAATAGCGACTCGCTGAATAAGCCTCCTCACTGCCTTCCCACTCCGCCAAAGACAGCTATTTTCAGCACCTTTAGCTATTTCTTTTGGCATTAACCTCATATTTCTGAGTCACGTGCATTTACTGCTGTTGCTTGAGTGTGTTGTTAGGTAGCATGTATTCTCTTCCTAGTATTGAAAGGGAGGCGTTAGATCTCTTACACCCTCATTTTCTCTGTCTTACTCAACTTCTCAGCATTCTCTTTCATGAAATGGGTTCTTCCCTCGGCTTCTGGGACACCATTCTCTCTTGGTTCTTCTCCTGCCTCCTAGCAGCTCCTCTTCAGTCTTTTTCGTTGGTTCCTCCCTGTTTTTCCAACCTGAGCCACTCACGGGTCAGTCCTAGCACCTCCTCTCTGTCTCCACTCACCTCCCAGATAGTCTCACACAGCCCCATGGCATTAACTACCAGTGGAATGCTGATTACCCCCAAATGTACACATCCAGCCAACTCGCCCCTGCACTCCAGACTCATCTGTCCTGCGGCCTATCATGCCTCCGTTTGTTTGTTTAGCAAGATCTCAAATTTAAGATGTGCAAACAGAATTTTGATTTCCTCCCAAACCTGCCCCACCCTCCCATTTCCCCTCTTCAGGAAATGGCAATTCCCTCCTTCACGAGTCAGGTCACACGCCTTACAGTCAGCCGTGGGTCTTCTCTCTTTCTCACCCCCCACATTCAGTCATCTGCAGATGCAGCCTGCTCTGTTTTCAGTCTGTAACCAGCGTCTGGCCGCTTCTCAGGCCACCATCCCCCACCCTAATCAAGCCACATCGCCTCTCACTGGTGCTCTTGCTTTTGACCTTGCTAATCTGTATAGTCTTGTTTTCCATACAACAGCCAGAGGAACACTTTTACAGTGTAAATCAAGTCACTGCATTCCTCTGCAGGAAACCCTCACTGGCTGCCATCGCCGAGTCAAAGTTCTTTCCTTGGCTTTCAAAGCCACACCAGACGTGCCCCACAGCCAGTTCTGACCTCACCTCCTGCCACCTCAGCCTCTTCCTCTGCTTCAGCCACACTTTCCTAGCTCACGGCCTTTGCCCTTGCTGTTTCCTTTTGACTGCAACATTTGTCTCTAGACCCTCTCCCTCACTTCCTCCAGATCTGGATTTTTCTGCTGGCTTCTCTACCAGCTTTGTGCCTTTGGAGGCTGGTCTTGGTAGACTCCATCCATGGGCTCTCTCGCACCCTGGTTCCCATTCAGTGACTAGTGGGGGTCACCAGCAGGAGACAGAGAGGGTAGGTCAGGGCATAGTCCTTTGCTCTCTCCCTGATGGGTATTGTATGAGTCAGGGTTCTCCAAAGAAACAGAACCAATAGGATATAAGCGTTTTATCATACGGGGTTGGCTCACGAGATTCTGAGAGGCTCCACAATCTGCCTTCTGAAAGAAGAGGGCCTCGGAGAGCCAGGGATGTAGTTCTAGTTCATCCTGAAGGCCCTAGAACCGGGAGCTCTGACGTCTGAAGGCAAGAGAAGATGGACGGAGGTTCCAGCTTACATGGAGAGCAAATTTCTCCTTCCTGCGCTTTTTGTTCTAGTCGGGCCCACAAGGGATTGGGTGATGCCCACCTCTAATCTCTTCTGGAAACACCTTCACAGACACACTTAGAAATAATGTCTCAACAGCCATCTGGCATCCCTCAGCCCAGCCAAGTTAACACATAAAACTAACCATTGTGGTCATGTTGACTCTATCTCCCCAGAGGCCACAGTTCCCCATGGGGGCCCCGTACCCACTCCCTCTGCTGTTCCTCATGGCCGGTCCCAGGTGTCTCATCATCCCAGACTGGTTTCCCTACCTGGTGCCCCACTCAAAACTCTCCTCAGTTACCCTGTTTAAGTGGCTGCTTCCTGCCGGGACTCTGACTAGTGTCCCCAGGCCTTCCCTGTTCGGTCTGAATAATGTGGCACCCCTAGCTACCTGTATCCCACCGATTCTGTTTTATTTTCCTCCTTTTCTCTTTTCACCACCACCTAACACGCAGACAGAATTAATTTGTTTGCTCTTTTGGGGGTTGTCTTCCTACACTCAAATGTAAGATCCATCGTTGATGGCAATTTTTTAAACTGCTGTTTCCCCAGTGCCCAGATTAGCAACGACACGTAGTAGGCACTCAATCAATATTTGTTAAATGAATGAATGAAATAATTTTCCCTTGGAATTTCAAGGCATTCAACCACTATGTTCCAGCTTCTTGTGTTGCTATTGAGACATCTGAAGCCATTCTGATTCCCAGATCTCCACATGTGACCTGTTTCTTTCCTCCTTGGGAATTTGTTGGATCTTCTTTTTATCCCTGATATTTTGAAATTTCATGTTGCAGTGCCCTGAGGCAGGTCTTTTTATTTTTACCCATTTGCTGGGCTCTTGTGTTCTGGATAATTTCTAGAGTAATTGTGTTGATATTTTCTTCCCCATGGATTCTCTCTTCTCTGTTTCTGCAACTTGCATTATTCAGAGATTGAACCTCTTGGACTAATCCCATTTTTTCTTATCTTTCCTTATAGTTTCTATATTATATTAAATGAATTGCATCTGTTACTATATAAGGGAATATTCATAGGTTCTGGGGATTAGGATATGGGCATATCTTTTTGGGAGGCCTCTATTCAACTCACTACACTTTCCAAATCTTTGACCTTTTTGTTTTACCCTCTAAGAAATTTCCGTAAATTTTGTCTTTCAAGCCTGTTATTGAGTTTTCCATCTTTACTATTATATCTCTAATTTCCGAGAGCTCCGTTATTATATGGAAAGCTCCTTCATAAAGCACCCTTTCTTGTCACATGCATGGGTGACCTTCTGAGAATGAGAGTTATTTGACAGTATTATTCTCCCTCCATTGTTTTGGTTTCTTTCAGGTTCTTCTTTACCACTCCTCCCATCCTCACCACCCCCATTTGTTTTGGTCTCCACGTTTCATGGGAGAAGCTTCCCTTAAATGTTTAACCATATTTTAAAATGGCGTCTCTAACCTTGAGCATTCCAAGTACAGATGAAGAGAGGGTATAATCCTCAGTGCTGGAGGATTTGGTGCAAGGCTGAGACCCCAATTTCCTTGCCTCCTTGGATGCCAGTGTGCAGGAAGCCACGCTGATTGGAAGCTGTGTGTGTGGTATGGGAGAAAGTGCTTGTCAACTAGTGGGTTGTAGAGTGATGTATTAGAGTTCTAGATCTTTCCCAGGCCCATCAGGTAGATTTCCTGATCAGGAGAGAATCTCCTGACCTTTTGTTTTTGGGGTGAGGGAAGAGCAGCCTGAGTCCTGGGAAGGCATCTAAGAGGGTGGGGGTGTTTAGGTCTCATCAATTCACCAAATCTTTAGTTTTAAGGGCTGAACCCTTGCCCCCAGTTGTGCCCCTGTTCTCCCCACCACTGCCACCCCAGTGTCTATCTGGTTCATTCGTTTTGGAAAACAAACCTCCAATCTTTTGCTGGGGTGGGGGATAGGGATATGGAGGTTTGCCTGCTCCCTAAATAGATTTTCAGCTAGTCCTCTAGATTTCAGACCCCCTTTTACTCCCACTTTCAGGGGTATTTGGGGTTGCCATTCCTGAATCTTTAAGGGGATTTACAGGGCAGACTGCTTTGCTTCTGGGTTTCCCCACTGCTGGTTTAGAGTTTAGTTCCTATGGTCTCCTAAGCCAGTTACATTAGTCTATCTGTTTCCAGCTTCCTATATTTTGTTTTTGTCTACCTACTCACATTTTTTGTCCTTGTAGATTTTTGTCTTAAAAAAATTCCCTTTGCTGTCATTTTAGCTGATTTTGGGAGGCAGTGGAGGTAAACATGTGCATACAACCCACCACCATCTTAGTCAGATTTATACATTATTTTCACAATGAAAATTATAAAAGGTAAACATTCAAAAATAATATTGCATATTAACAATAAAAATCAAGAATATAGACGGTAAAACTTTGTGAGACGTATAGATGAGCTTTAGAAGGACACTACCAAGGTTTACAGAGGAATATAAAATAGGACCTGTTCCTGGGTGGGAAGATTGTATGTTACACTGATTTCAGTGTCTTTCCATTGCTTTATAGGTTTAATGCAATTCTTATTTTAAAAATCCTCATGAGTGTTTTCTCAGAACTTACTCTAACTTACTTACTCTAACGCTTATGTGAAAGAATAGGCAGGCAATAATAATAAAGTTGCTGAGGAAGAAGTGATGTGTTTGAGATGGAAATAATCTTATCAGCCACTGAAATATGATAAGGTTACAATAAATAAAACAAGTGGTACTGATATAAGAAAATACAAGTGACACATATGAGATCAGACAATTAAGTTAGTGAACTTTCCACCGTGTAAGCGTATGGTGGAAAGTTCGGGAACTTAATTGTCTGACCTCGTATCTGATAAGGTGTTAATATCCAAAATATATAAAGAACTCATACAATTCAATAGCAAAACCCAAAAAACCCTATTAAAAAATGGGCAAAGGACCTCAATGGACATCTCTCCAAAGAACATATACAAAAGGGCAACAGGTACTGAAAAGATGCTTGACATGACTAGTCATTAGGGAAATGCAAATTACAACCACAATGAGACACGTTCCATTAATAATGATGGCATCTCCTCTCAATAAACACAAATGCTGTATTATGGGCTATGTGACAATAGGAATTATCACTTGAATATATATATACATATATATATATATATACACATATTTATATATATATCTGAATTGAAAATTAAAGACTGATTTAAAAGTAAAAAAAAAACCAATGCACAATGAGATATCACCTCATGCCTATTAAAATGGCTATCATAAAAAGACAAGAAATAACAAATGCTGGAGTGGATGTGGAGAAAAGGGAACCCTTGTGCACTGTTGGTGGGAGTGGAAATTGGTGTAGCCACCATGGAATGGAAACCAGTATGGAAAGTCCTCAAAAATTAAAAGTGGAACTACCTTATGTTCTATCAATTCCACTCCTGGGAATATACCCAATGGAAATGAAAACATTAACTTGAAAAGATAACTGCACCCCTATGTTCTTAGAAGCATTATTTACGAAAGCTGAGACATGGAAGCAAACTAAGTGTCTAATGATGGATAAATGGATAAAGAAGTTGTGGTATGTGGTATACACATATATATGAATATTATTCAGCCATAATAAAATGAGGAAATCCTACCATTTGCAACTACATGCATGGATCTGGAAGGCATTATGCTAAGTGAAATAAGTCAGACAGAAAACTACAAATGCTGCATGATCTCACTTTTACACTGTATCTAAAAGAATAACCCAGAAAACCAAACTCAAAGAAAAAAGAGCAGACATCTGGTTATCAGAAGCAGAGGGTGGGGGGAGGGGAAATCAGAGAGATATTTAAAAGGTACAAACTTCTAATTATAAGATAAATAAGTAATAGGGATATAATACACACATAATGACTATAGCTAACACTGATTATGATACATAGGAAAGTTGTTAAGAGAGCAAATCTTAAGAGTTGTCATCACAACAAGAATTTTTTTTTGCCTTTTTTCTTCTTTTCTGTTTATTATATCTATATGAGCAGATGGATATTAGTGGAACCTACTGTGATAATCATTTCATAATATCTGTAAGTCAAACCATCATGCTGTATGCCTTAAACTTGTACAGTGCTCTATGCCAATTATTTCTCATGGAAAATGGAAAAAAAAATGTGGGTTAGCATTCTAAGAGGAACTATGTAAAGAACATTAAAAATATTTGACCCTGTCAAAAATAAACAAACAAAAACCAGTGAAACAGAATAGAGACACCAGAAATGGATACTATTCTACAAAAGAACTTAAAAGCCAGGCATATGAATCAATGGAGAAGAGAAAAAATATTCAGTAAATCGATACATGGGATTGGGACAATTGATTAGTTTCTTGGTGTAAAGATCAATTTCATTCTTTACCTCACACCGTATACCAAAATAAATTCTCACTCCATTAAAGAGTTTTATTGTGAAAAGAAATCCTACAAAAATTAGAAGAAATTAAAATAGTTTCAACTCCTGGTGGGATAGAGCATTTTGTGCTTAGAAATGAAAGAAAAGAATTACAAAGGCTAATACTCTTAGATTTGGCTACAGAAGAAAACACCTGTATGTAAAAAAAATTAATGAGCCAATCACAAACCTATATTTGCTGCAAATATTCCTTTAATGTTAATTTTTGCATGGTGGTACTTGGATTAAAAACATTTCTTTTTATTACTTTCCTGTATTTTTTTTTAGATAATGAGCCTGGATTTCCTATTAATTGTGTTAATTAAAAAGTTAATTTATTGATGAAAAACTCATACTATTAATAAATGTGACAGAGAAATGAGAAAAGGAAGAATAAGGGAAACATGAAGATGGTTCTAAAAAGAGACATAATCTCTTAAATGGCCATTTAAGGAAGAGATATGGAGGAGGTGCAGGAAATATAAATTCAAGGCTTTCTCACTTAATCCAAGTTGTGACACATTTTCTAATTGCTCTAAAACCAGTTTGGTAATCAAGATGAGGCAGTGGTTTACCCAGGGAGGGCAGGGTGGGGCTCAAAGAGTGTCCTTCCCAGCCGGGAGCAGTAATTCATCACTGACATGTTAATAATTTAGAATTACCAGTGCAAGTGATTATGAAAAGCAAACCAACTTAGTTAATTGTTAGTTTTCTACAAAATTTTCTACAGACAACACGCCCAATCATTGCCTGCTCCTGGGAGAGAGCCTGTCCCCCACTGCCCTGAAGACAGATAATCCCAGGTTCAAGTTCTGATGCCCAATGAGTAATTAGGAAGGTCTATTAATGCAAAACCCTCCATTCTTAGGTTAAAAATGGGGAAAAACAACAAAATGATCAAGTCAGTAGGTGAGGCTGATCGGCTCATGGCTAAGAGAGGAGGCTTTGGGGTTAAACTGGGTTCAAAATTTGCCTGTATCATGAGTGGTGACTTTGGGCAGGTGTGAGCCTCAGCTTCCCCATTGTAACAGTACTCGCTGTTATTGTGGGGTTGTGCAGGGTAACTAGCGCGATGCAGACCAAGGTGTCAGCCTGGTCGTGATGCACAGTAAGCGGGAGCTGCTGTTATTGCTGTTACAGAGGGGCCTCTAACGACCAGGACAGGGGAACAGGATCAGAGAGGAGAAGGGGACAACACAGGGCCTCTTGTGGGAGAGGTGGGGACCAGGGGTCAGTGAGAGGCTACGAGGGTAAGGAGGATGGAGACAGGAGGAGGGAGATGGTGAAGGGGAAGAAAGAGATGGGACCAGGGCGGGGAGCATTGGAGGCCGTGTTCTGGGGAGCAGAGTGGGACAAGGAAGCAGGGGTATTGGGAAAACGGGTGATGGGGTGTTTCCAGGGAATCGGGGGCTCCTCAGAGCGTTGTTGGGACATACTGTGTGTGCCAGGCTGAGCTCATGGCTGTGGGGAGGCACAGGTATGGGAATAGCTGGGCAGGAGTAGCGACTAGGGACAGGAGTTTGAGAGAAGGGTCAGCAAGAGTGGCGCCTGGACCAGGCCTAGGGGATGAGGGCACCAGTGGCCTTCGAAAGCCTCAGCCAGGGCAGCTGGACTCACCGGGAGTGATGACAAGGTTGGTCCCAGGGACGCACTGCCAGTTTTTCTTGCTATGATTCCGGGCGGTCAAGTGGACTCGGCAGAAGTACACACTCTTGTCCTGCCTCCGCAGGTTAGAGATCTGGAGGAAGCCGCTCCTCCCGTCCTCTGTCCAGTTCAGAGAGAGCCGGTTCTTGAAATCCTTATGGATGAAAGATGGAGTCGTGTTGTAGATGGTCTCCCCATGGAAGTGTTTCCATTTCCAGGATATAGTCACGCTGAGAACATTGGATAACTCCCAGGGGTGACAGAAGGAGAAGGGGATCTGGACGGAGCCACCTTCAGGGGCTGAGAGTTGCTTTGGTTGGTTGACTTCATAAAGATACTGTGAATTGCACTTTGTTGAACGACCTTAAGGCGGGAGGGAGAGGGAGAAACCTCAAATTGGGGGTGGTGATGGGTGGAGGACAAAGAGGTAGCCCCTGAACAGCTGGCACCCTCACCCAAGGGCAGAAGTGTGACAGATGGTAGGACTGGTCCTCTGGCAGGGTGTCCTTCTCTCCACACTAGGGGTTAGGGGGAGGGTGAAGGGTGAAAGCCCCAGCATTGTGGGACCAGCCCTTTACTTGTTGGGGATGGGAGGCCTAGCCGGCCACCCCAGCAGACCCCTTCTCCAGACACCCAGCATAAGCCCCTCCCACAGGCTCCCCCATGGCCCTGGGCAGAGCCAGGCCGGTCCTGGCCACTCACCAGCCTGTAGAGACGCCAGCAGCAGCAGCAGCAGCAGCAGGGGCAGCAGCAGGGGCAGACCCATCGCCTTGCTCTCCTCCAGGGAGATGAGAAGACAAGCACAGACCTCAAGGCCAGAGGGAAGCCCCGCGGAGGGGCCACCTCAGGGAAGTCTGCGCAGCAGGAGAGAGATGATCAGGCTCCTTCAGAGGACAGAGGAAGGGTGGGAGCCTTCCCCAATTTGCTGCCCCAGAGTGATCAGCACTTCCTGTATCAATCTGGCTTCTTCTTTTCTTCTATTGCAAAAGGGCCTCCCTTGTGGTCAGTGCAAAGGGAGCCATGATGCTGGTCTCCAGCCTCCATCTTCACACTGAAGGGCGTGATCCTGACCTTGGCTTGTTGGGGCCTCTCCTCTCCCACCTCGGCTCCCTGCCTCTGCCAGCGCCCTCCTCATCTTAGTAGTCAGTCTCCATCTCTCTCTGTCTCTCACTCTCTCCCTTTCTCCTCTTCTCTGAGTGTCTCTCAGCCTCTGTTTCTCTCTCTCATCCCAGGCGGAGGGGCAGCAGGAGGACCAGCTCAGGCTCTTTCAGGAAAGGAAAGGCGCCCTGAGTCTCTGCCCAGCTACAGCCCCTCAGAGGGAAGGAGGAGGGAGCCGCTGTGGTCAGATGCCCTTGGGCGCCATCCCCAGCACCAGGGGCACCCAGCTTGCTCTTGGCCCCTCTCCCTCCCCTGCAGTCCCCAGGGTGGACCAGGCCTGCCAGGTCTGTTCCCAGGGGCAGTGTCACACCCTCCCTGAGATTAAGAAGTGAGGGTGGGCTCACACTCCCACCTCCCTGGAGAGTGGGCCTCCTGGAGGCCATGCCTCCACCACGGGATCTGCAGAGACTTCTGTCCTCTCCACTCTACAGATGTGAGACCAAGGCTCAGGGAGGCTTTGCCCCAAGTCCATGACTCAAGTGACAGGTGCGGGACTCGAACTCCAGTCTGGCTGACTCCACAGAGCCTTCTGCTGCTTCTGGATTTTTCTGTCTGGTTGCTCCAGTTAATCTCTGGGCCTCAGGTTCTGAGTGCAGACCTCTGCGGGTTAGTCCAGAGGCTGTGTTTCTGTAATGCTCCTAAGGTGATTCCATGAACAGCTGTTAGAGCCCTGGCTAATGCAGAGCCTTCCTTGGACACAGGATGAAGACTCAGAGCAGTAATGACTCACCCCAGTGACAGTCCCTGGGACTGTCTCCAATGAGGGCAGTGCCAGCCTGTGAGTGGTGGTGGATGGGCTGAGCGATTGGGGGCTGGGACCATTGGTGACCTACAGGGCTGGCTCCATAGGAGGCCCTGCCCACCCCTCTGCAGGATGAGGTGGGCATCAGCCTACTGCATAGACCGTGGGCATGGGAGGACATGGTTTCATCAGAGGAAGTGGCCTTGATCTTCTAGAGGTGGAAGCAGCAGACCGACTTTCTTTTTCCTTTTCTCAGTTTCTTCCCAATCCTAATAGCTTTCTTCTAAGTTTTCCCCATGGTCAGGCAGGCAGCCCCCGCCCTCTCTCTATGTCTGCTTTTCTTACCCCTCCTCCCAGGCCCAAGAAGAAAGGTTCCAAATTTTCATGGAATCCTCTTATCTGAGTCAGGCCCTAAATATCCATTGCCTCATTTTCAGCTTTACAACATTATGTAGTTGGTATATCGTTATCTCCATTTTACCCTTAAGGAAACTGAGTCACAGAGCCTTGATGTCATGCAGTTCTCTGGGCTGTGAAAATTTCTTGGGTCAATTGGTAAGAGCTGGAAATGTGGACGGAAGAGAGGACAAGGGACCCACTGGCTTCTCAGCAGGACCCCAAAGGGTGGCCTGCCCTGTCTGAGGGGTGACTCCTGGGTTCTATGCCTGCCGTGCCCCACTAGCTGTGGGACCTGGCTGGAAAGTCTCCTTGCTAGGATTCCCAAGGAGGGGGCTGGATACCACCGGGGCCACCTCTGCCCATTCCATTGGGCAGCACAGAACTTTTACAAAACAGGCTCTGGGTAACATTCACAGAATACCTGCTGTCCAGGTGCCTTGGGCCCAACTGCTCCCATGTCTGGTCTCCCTAGATGCAAGTTGTACATTTCTCATCACATTAAGACCCCTGGACCCAGCTTGATCCCCATGAGGCTAGAAATTGTGAGGCATGATTTCTGCTCAGAGATGGCGTGTGGTCACCTGGTTTGTTCATTCTTTCTTCCCCCAACAAGAATGAGAGGGCCTGGGAATCAGCCTTCAGTTGTGACTGCACTCACAGAAGGGGCTATTGGGAGGAAGAGGGCCTGCTGTTTGTGATGCTAAGAGCTTAAATTAAGCTCTTTAGCCCAGCAGGTGGCCGTGGGGGAGAGGTCACAAGCAGTGTGAACAGGAGCAGGACAGAGTGAGGGGTATGATCCATGAACCATTTTAAGACACTGCCTTAGATCTTTCCCAAGTTCTTCCAAGGTTCCATTCTCCCCTCCTCATAGACCAAGCCCAAAACTGTCTCATCCCCTTGCCTCTCCATGGGAGGTCACCCTTCTCCTGCTTCCCTCCCAAGATCAGGAATAAAGCATAGATGTTTGTTCTCACTACCTTTTGTTGGAGGTGCTAGCCCATGCAATAGGAAAGAAAAATAAATAAAAGTGTTCTAACTGTATTTTCTTAGATTCTGAACTTATCTGTTTGGCATCCATTCATCACAGGGCCAATTGTACTAATTATATTTTCTTATTTTCTGTATGCTTGATGCTCTGGCATTTGTGGCCTTCCTGCCTGCGGAGAGACTGCCTCCCTCCGCCCCCCTCCTCCCCATGGCTAGTCAATTCTGAGATAGCTAAGGGTTCTCCTGGAAGCACACCTCTCATATGTAATCTAACCAGTCCTGGGCCCAAACTCTAAACTACTTCTTTTATCTAACTCTCACACACCAAGCCAACATTTCCCCTGTCCTAAATCAACTCTAGGCCAGGTACCAGACAACTAGAAATAGCACCAAAAGTCCCAAACCCACTGGAATTTGTCAAACCAGACAATCCTAAACTGTTTCCCTTGTCCTGCCTTGCTTTTCCTACAGAAAACACAACAAAGATTGTGGTCTATGCTTTCCCCTTGTTGTTGTTTCTGTCTCCTGACTGACGCTTGTGTTTCCCCAGGTGGGCATGTATAGCATGGCTTACCCCCTCCCCTCAGGAAATGTAAGTAATAAAAACCTTTCAATGGCATTAGCCTCTCTGAGTCATCACTCAGTCACCTCTATAAATTAAAATCCTGTGACTACAAAAATTGAGACAAAAGTCATCTAGATTGGAAAGGAAGAAGTAAAAACTGCCTTTACGCAGGGATGACTTGATTGTTTATGCAGAAGAACCAATGGAATTTACAAAGTGGAATTTACACTAGAATGATAAGTAAATTAAACAAGATTGCAGGATACAAGATAAATATACAAAAATTAATTGTATTTCTATATATTAACAACAAAGAATTAGAAATTGAAATGAAAACAATATCATTTAGAATAGCATCAAAAATACAAAATACTTAGGAAGAAATATGACAGAAGATGTGCAATATCTGAACACTGAAAACAATGCTGGGAAATTAAAAAAGACTAATAAATGGAGATTTCATACATGAGAGGACTCAATACTATTAAGATGTCAATTCTCCTTAAATTAATATGTAGATTTGACATAATCTCAATCAAAATCCCAGCAGGTGTTCTTTTTTATTGTAGAAATTGACAAGCCAATTCTAACATTCCTATAGCAATTTAAAGTATCAAAAATAGTCTAAAAAACTTTGAAGAACCAAGTTGGAGGATTTACACTACTCAATATCAAGACCTATTATAAAGGTACTGTGATGAAAAGCTATTGGTATCAAGATAGACAAATAGATCAATAAAACAGAACAGAGTACAAAAATAGACCCACATATATATGGTCAATTAATTTCCAACAGAGATGAGAAAGCAATTCAGTGGAGAAAGGATTGTCTTTTAAACAAATGGCACTGGAACAATTGAACATTTATTATGTTTAAAAAGTACACTATATAAAAAAAATAAACTTAAAATGAATCATCAGTCTAAAAGTCAATCTTAAAATTATATAACTCAATAAAAAAAAAATAGGAGAAAATCTTTGTGACCTTGGGTTAGGCAAAGATTTCTTAGATTCAACACCAAAAGCATGATCCATAAGAGAAAATATTGATAAATAAGAATTCATCAAAATTAACAACTTCTGTTCTTCAAAAGATACTATCAAGAAAATGAAAAGACAAGCTAGATGTTGGGAGACAATATTTGCAAATCACATAACTGACAAAGGACTTGTATCCAGAATATACAGATGACTGAAAATTTGATAAAACAAAATCCTAATTTAAAAAATGAACTAAAGATTTGAATACTTTGTCAAAAAAGTTAACCAGGTAGCTAATAAACATACGAGTAGGTGTGTGGCATCACTGGTTATTAGGGAAATGCAAATGACAACCACACTGAGATATCATTACACACCTATTAAATGGCTAAAATTAAAGGACTGACCATACTACCCATTGGCAAGGATGGTTGGCAAGGACATGGAGCAACTGGAGCTCTCACATACCAGGCCTGGGAATGTGAAACGGTGCAACTGCTTTGGTCATTCCTTAAAAAGTTAGACATACACCTCCTAGATGACCGAGCCATACCAATTACAGGTATCACAGTGTTCACCAGCAGCGTCAGTGGCACCTGGGAACTTGTGAGAAATGTTCATTCTCAGGCCACACCTGACCTGCTGAAGTTCAAGAACCACTGCTCGAAGGCAAGGAAACTGACTCTGATTGTGGACCTGTCTTATGTGTTACCTTTATGTTTCACAGTATCCTGTGAGGTAAAGAAATTTTATTCCCACCTGACAGAGAAAGAAACAGAGGCTCAAAGAGGTCACCTCACTGACTCCGGTTTCCTCCACTGGCCAGGTCTGGAGTTTGGACCACATTCAGGTCTGTGCTGGGTGTGTAACCAAATGATTGCCCTCAAACCCCCACAGTTTAACCTCCCTCCTTTCCCCTCTCCTCCCACAGCCCTTCCTAGAGAGGGTTGTTCACTGGCGCTTCATTCAGCTGCCACTCATCAAGGTCTGTGGAAACAAAGGCAGGATGGATGTGAGTGAGGCCCGTGAGGTGAGTCGAGCCGTGGTCAGGTGACAAATCTTCTCTGAAGGCCAAGGAAGGAGGAGAGGTGAGGGGCAAGGTCGTGGTCCCTGCCCTTCCTCATGAACTGTCAGTGCTCGCCAACATCAGCACTCTCTTTACTTCCTCCTGTTTTCCCTCTGGGGGAGGGGCCAGGGAGCGTTGGTCCTGCCCCTGGTTGGGCTCAGGCCTACAATGAGTCCTTCAGGAATTAGAGTCCAGCTGAAAAGGGAAAACTCCCCATGTGAAACAAGTAGAGGGAGGGAGGCTCAGGCCCCACAAAGTTAGTGCTGAAAGAGATGGGGATGTTATCTCCCACTTACTGGGTGCTGGGTGCTTTGCAATTGTATTCAGGGTGTTTTCTTATTTGCTGTATTCTTGATGCTCTGACATCTGGGGCCTCACTAACCAGTGCTACCCAATTCTTAGCGATAGCAATAGACATGCCCAGGAGCACGCCTTTCCTATGTAAACCAACCAGTCCAGAGCCCACCGCCTGAACCATCTTCTCTGTCTAGCTCTTGTGCTCCAGGAGGCAATATTCCCCTGCTCTCCCACCCAGGGCCAGGTACCAGACAACGAGGGACAGCCTGTAATTCCCAGAGACCGCAGCAATTATCCAAACCAGCCGATCCTACTCTGTTCACCCTACCTTGCTTTGCCTTTCGCACAGAAACTACACCAAAGGTTGCTGCCCATGTTTTTCTCTCTCTCCCTCTGCCTCCTGACTACGCGTGGCCCTGTGTGACGTGCTGTGCCTCCTGTTTTCAGGGATCTGTGAGTATAAACGTCTTCCTTCATAACAGTCATTTCTGTGTCTGTGTGTCTCACCATACCTGATGGAAACTAATCCAGGGTATATTTTAAAATAGCACTGAACTCTCCCAACCACCCCAGGAACTGGTCAGGGCCTGTTATGATCCTCATTTTATACAAGAGGAAATTGATTTCCCATGTGAGATTATGAGTCTTGACTGAATCACATTGCCAGTTAATGTCTGTTGTGGTGTTGCATCTGGGCCCAGAGCACATGCTCCTGACCACTTCCCCATCAGTGACAACAGTCCTGTGGGCCACATAACAACCAAGGGTTCCCCTTTCTGTGTTGTCCTCCTGCTACACAGGGAGATGTTTGAGGACTGACTGGGGCACTGGCTCATAGAGCTTTGGGTCCTTGTCATACAGCATAGTGTGTGGCGCAGTGAGTGCTGACCAATGTGTGTAGAAAGAATGGGCAGTGCTTTAAAGGATGAGTATCAGGTGTGATGATCCATGTAGCTTTCCAGGTAGTGGGCAGTGTTTTCTGTGTTACCTCTTTCTGTCTTCAGACCCTCTAAGGGGGTCTGTCCCCGCTTTCCAAATAAGAAAACGGGCTCAGGAAATGACTCCAGAGCCTGCCATCTGTAACTTCTGCTTCTGTCATATTCACAACTTTCATTTGTCATGTGACTGAGATTTCCTCACATGTCAGCCACCTTCTCATGCCACCAGGCTACATTTCAGCTCTTGATCAATCTGACAAATGCCAATTGAGCTTCTAAGAGATGAGAGCAGAGGGGAAGCAAAGGCTGAGAACAGGGAAGCAAAGGTGACCTCTGACCTTGCTGAGCAACCAGGCTGGGAAAAGAGAAAGATACTCACAGAATGGAACAGATCATGGTCTGCCCTCCCCCTCAGGGCAGTAGTGTGCTGGTAGATATTCAATTCTCCAGAAAAGAAACCCTGATTTGTAGCATTTGCCAATTTCCATGGTGTGTCAAAACTCCCACAAAACTGATCTAAGTTCTGTACGGATTGAATGTTCGTGTCCCCCCGTCTGGAAATTTATATGTTGAAAGTGTGGCTGTATTTGGAGATGGGGCCCCTAAGAAAATAATTATGGTTAAATGAGGTCATGGGGAGAGGGACTCTGATCCAATAGGATTCGTGTCCTTATACGATGTGACACCGGCGTGCTGCATTCTTTCTCCATGTCAGGAAAGGCCAGGTGAACACATTGCAAGATGGTGGCCACCTACAAGCCAAGGGAAGAGGCCTCAGAATGAAATCTATCCTGCTAGCACCTTGATCGTGGGCTTCCCATCCTCCAGAACTGTGAGAAGTGTTTCTGTTGTTTAAGCCACCCAGTCTGTGGTATTCTGTTATAGCAGCTCGAGTTGACTTGTACCAGTGTGAAGTCACTGAACGTGGAGTTGGGAAGAAATGTGCATAGTTTTTACATAGTATTCCCACCATGCAGATACAACAGCATAAATAACCTCAAGAGCAGAGACAATACTAAAACACGGTAAAATAAGAACAAAGGGATGAGCTTCCTTCATTTTTTTATATAATTTATTTCTTTGTAAGTTTATATTATTGTTTCTTGATTAAAATTTTTTATTGTAAAATATACATAATATAAAATTTACCATTTTAATTACATTTAAGCTACCGTTCACTGGCATTAAGTACATTCACATTGTTGTGTGCATATTTAATTTTTAATAATGGCTGTGTTTAACAACAGGCTCACGACATTCCCCAAAGCTTAATAATCAGCTCCAGCACACCCCTGTCTGTGGGGTCCCCCAACTGGTCCTCAGGTAGCTTGGCAAAAGTAGAAGAAAAAGGCATGAAATGATTTTGTTTATGTGCATTTCACAGAATTCAAATTTAAGATGAATTATGATTGATACATACATCCTCCTTTTTCTTTTCTCTCTTCCCTTCTTTCTTTTTTCTTTTTCTTTTTTTTAATATGTTTTTAGTAACTTCCACTCTGAAAGACTGAGCATGTGCTAGTCTTTCACGGCCGGAATTGGCAAATATCTCAACGAAGGTTCTGAGCACAGTTTGCAGTTCATCTCAGCCCACAGAATTTCATGTCATTGCATGTCACTGGCCTATGGTATTTATTTGTTTTTGGTTTAAAACAACAGAAATGTATTCTCTCACAGTTCTGGAGGCCAAAAGTCCAAAAGCAAGGTGTCAGCTTAGTCGTGCTTCCCAGAGGGCTCTAAGGGAGGATCCTTTCTCACCTCTTCCTTCTCCAGGTGGCTCCAACACCCTCGTTCCTTGGCTGGTAGATTCAATACCCTTCTCCACCTCCCAAGTCTACTGTGTTACAGTTGGGCTTCACTATGTTCCCAGTTCACAAAAATGGGTCAATGGCTCTAGAGTGGTTCACTGAGGGATACATAGAAGTGATGGAAACCGTTAACACTGGCCGGCAGACAGCATAAACCTGTCACCGTGAATGGGACCCCAGAGAGAAGGGAGATAGTTTGTATTTGCAGAGACGAGTGATCGAGGGTGGGGTGGCGACTCCACACGAGGGAATAAAGGAGAAAGGCTTCTCAGAAGTCCAGGGCTGGGATCTGAAAACTGGGGTCAGCACACCGGTAGTCCTCATCCCTAGTATATAATCTGTCCTGGGACTTTATTAAACTGTGATCTCTATGGGTAACTAATTATTTGGTACAAGCACAAATCAATGCCTCAGTGCAAATTGGTGAATTTTGTTTCTAAGGACGGAGACGATACCAAAATCACCGAGGCATTAACAGAGCTCTGCTTCCTGCAGCAAAACAGGGCACATCCTACTGTTGAACCTAGGATGACATTGCTGGCTGAGATGTACCTCTTTGCCCCCATCCCCCCCACAAACACCCAAGGGCTAATGGACTGAGGTCTTATTGTGCTCAGACAACGGGAGCAGTGGTTGGGTCCTGATCTGAGGGAGGGAGGACAGTGAGGTCCTGAGGGGTTGTCTCCTGGCCCCCTGCCTGGGCTGCCTGGCAGGGTTGTGGTCAGGTTCACCGGCCTGGCCATCTTCCTTGTGGATGGGGGGCTTGTCCTTTCCAGTTGTGGGACCACGGCCAGAGCACGGCCAGAGGCCCACATGCTTTATGTCAAAATATTTAAGTTATCGATCAAGCTCAATATCTGCCAAATAAGAGATGCTCTGTCTCTCTGCCCTGAGGAGCATACCTTCCTAATACAAAATTGAGAAATACATGTTTTTATACCTGTTGCCTTACAGCTGCCAAACAGTCCGAGCTCTTCCCAGGATTTCACAAGGGAGTGCTTCAGCAAACTGAGGCCCGATGGAGAGATATCGGTAAAGCTCCCTTGAGGGGATGTCTCAGCAAACTGAGACCCAATGGAATAATATCGGTCCCTCCCCTTTAATGGATCCCCTGGAGTTATGCATGTGTGTGAAAGCACAGTGGGGACTTTCGGAAAGACAGCCAGCACATAATTCACAGATCTTGAGATTAACAAGCTTTTCTTCCTCATTTGTTAACCAACAAGAGCTATGCATTGGCCCGATTTGGGGCTCTGGTCCTTGAGGCTTGAGTCCCTTAGCCCCGCTTGCACTCTATTCTTGGCTACTGTCTTTCTTAACCCTGTGCTGCCCTTCTCGCTTCCCACAGCTTTTGTCGTGCTGGACGCGACATATACCAATGAAAGTTAGCAACACAAAGACGCTTGTATTTAATTATTATTGCATGAGCCTGGATGTTCTGTTAAAGGGCTGGTGATATTTGCAGGACTCTTATTAAGACATATGGAATTCTTAAATTATTACATATTTGTTTTGTAAAACTTATTTTTTTATCTTTCTCAGTAAAATCACTAAATATGTTGTTATAACCACTATTTTCATATAATTTGTTTTCTACGGACGATATTGCCAAATTAAACAACCTTTCCTGAATCATTGTAGTCCTGAGGTGGTTTTGTTTTATTAACTTTCATTTCATTTGGAGAAACTTCTCTCTTTATTAAGGCAGCAACTGGAATTGTCAATATACCTCTAGAAGCAATACTTAGATTTGGAAATGTCATGCATTTTATACAACATATTCAGTGTGTTGCAGTGTGGTCACACATCAGAAGTTATTATTACAGAAAATATTACTAAATGCTTTAATTTCATGATGCAAATTGTTATCACTTAGATCATTCGATCTTAACCACTTTTTAAAGCAACATTGGTAGCTTGCTTCATGTATGATAGGTATGTCAAACCCGTATATGTTATATATATGCATATATAATGTATATATGCATATATATGCATCTATGTAGATGCGTAATAAGAATTGTTTAAAGTTCTGCAGTGCTATGTGCAACTGTTATGCATAGCAAGCCAATTTGTGAGTATCTCTGGAACCATGAATTGGAACATGAAGAGAAGAAAAAGTGATGTTTGACACAACTAGGAGACAATTATTTGTTATGCAAAACTCTATTGCATTCCAGTTATCTGGAAGATTTAACAGGTTATTGAATTTGTCTTTTCTGTTACTTCTGTACCTCCTCTGCCTGTTTCCTTCACGCAGGCCCCTCGCAAAGACAGTCTTCTATGTCAACAAGGGCACACCCCCCAGACCCTTATGGCATTTGGGTCCAGTGCCCCTGGGTCAGGATGGGGCAGGCTGTGGGGAGAAGCACTTCTCTGGGACCAGAAGGGTGTTAGTCATGAGATTCCTCTTTACAGGTTACAGGTAGCGCTGGACCTGGATGTTCATATGTGTTTTATAAATTCACTTGTGTGTTTGTGTTCAAGACTTTCTAGAGCCTGGGGTCAGGGTAGGATTCCCCTTGCCTGGCTCTAGGGGTGGCGCTGGTCCCAGCTCCTGTCAGGCAGCACTCTGCGCAGTTCTCTCTCCCTCCCTCTCTGGATTCTCATAAATACTCCCTCAAGCCTGGAGGTGGAAAGCAGACTTGCTGGACCGGCCTTGGGCCACCGCACTGTCTCTTCTAGTGTTCCTGCACCCTGCCCACCCTTTCCGCTATAAGTATCTCCTTTCTTTTTCTTTCATTTTTCCCAAAGGAACCCCATTTTATTATGGAAATAACACCAATCCTTTTCCTTATAAGATAAAGTACTGTTCCCCTTCTCTGGCGTGACGGATGTGCCTCTTCCACGGTCCCTAGCTTTCTCTTCCACTGGTACTTTCCATGTCAGTTAAAGTGTTTGTAGAGATAGCTGATGTACAGGTTATCAATGAACATCCAATTTCCAGCCATTTTCTTATTTTGGATACATCACTGCAATTCACTCCCCTTCCAATCTCAAAGTCATCTGGGGCCCTTGATTAGGTCTTTGGGGTGCATTTCAAAATTCTCCAGGATCTCGACATTATCATACATCCTGAACACGGCCCTCTTCTCGTTCCAATGATCAACCACTTTGGGGGGCAGGAGGGTGAGCCTTACATTAACATCCAGGAACACCCAGAGAGAAGCTTCCACAGGCCCGGGGCACCCACCTGCTAGGCGCCTGCCTGTGCCTCCAGGGAGGCTCCCTGCCATTGTTCTAGTCTCTCCCCTACAACAGCCCCTGGTACTAGCACTGAGTGAGGGCCAGACATGGCCTTCAAGGAGATGACAGGAACCACCCGCACCTTACTCAGGTCAAGTATCCCCTTTCTTAAGCTGTCTTCATCTGGGAGACCATCTGTTTCCAGCCAGGATCCGCCCTGTTTCTTGACTCGACAAAGGCATGTGGAATGTGAATTCACTGTCGGCAAAATGTGTTGGAAACAAAGGGAGACATGTGGCTCTTTGTTCTATTTACTGCAGAAAACCATGCGACGGGGGAGCAGAGCCACAATATAGACTGGGAAACGTAGACAGGAAGAAAAGGGGTTTAGAGTCGTCAGAAGATGTATCTTATATTTTTTCACTTTTGGATCTTAGGTGCACGGCATAAAGTAAACCCTACTGCTGCTAACAGACAACCCCAAGTGCCTGTAGTTTAACACAGTGGAAGTTCGTCCTGGATCATATAACATTCCAGTGTGGATGTTTCTGGTCCAAGGCTTCCGGGGCATCTCTCAACCAATCGGTGATTCAGGGACTGAGGCTTCTTCCATCTGCAGCTTCACCTCCTCTAGTGCCTTCAGGTTCTCTCCATCCACCTGGCAAATGGAGAGACAGAGAGCGTGGAGGATTGCACCAGTGGGGTTACATCACTTTCTCTGGAGGTAGTGCATGTCACATCCTCCCACACTGCATTGGCCAGAAATCAGTTGTCTGACCCCCTATCTGTGAGAGGCTAGGAAATGTGTTTAGATGTGGGACCAGGATCTTGGTGAGGCAAGCGAGAACTGAAGACTTAAGGGGATGCCAAAAAACTCAGTAGATTTTTAAAAATATTATTAATGAGTTTGTTTTCATTAAAGCCAGGAAGGTAAAATTATAATAAATTCTGTTTTGAGTACAAATAAAATATTTAAACTTAAAATAGTGTTGTGAGTTTTAATAGACCTCCTTTTCAATTTTTCAACATTTTTCCAGCTCTTTAATGTTTGTTAAAAATTAACCATTAAAAATACATGAAAACATGTACATAGGGCCCACACTATTGTGTGTCTAGTAGGAAAATGATCTAGGTTTTGAGGAACACATGACAGTCTCTGCCAAATCCCCACACTTTATGTTTTTCATCTTTCTTCTTTAATAACGATTGCTTTTAAGATAGGACATTTTTCTCTTCATAAAGCTTTCATTGTGTCCCAAGGTTTGGTTATGATGTGTTTTCCTTCTTATTGCTAAGTGGTTTGACCTTCTGTTTTAATTTCTTTTTGATTCAAGAGTTATTTAAGACTGTGTCTCTTTATTTTCAAGTACATTGAGAATTTTTTGGTCCCACTAAAAAAAACACACAGCTTTACTGAGATATAATTCACATACCATACAACCCACTCATTTGAAGTGTACAATTCAAAGTTTTTTTGGCATATTACACAATTAATTTTTAAAACTTGTGATAAAATATACATAACATACATTTTTCCATTTTAACATTTTTAGTGTATAATTCAGCGTCAGTACTTACACTCTCAATGTTGTACAACAATCACCATAATCTATTTCCAAAACTTTTTCATCACCCCAAATCTTTCTTTGGATATCCAGTTATCCTAGTACCATTTATTGAAGACAACTTGCATAGATTTTTGTTTTTTTGTTTTTTGTTTGTTTTTTTTAGTGGTTGCTGTAGGGATTATGATATATACTTTTCACAGTCTAGTTAGAATTAATATTTTACCACTTCAAGTGAAATGAAGAAAGCTTACAACCATATAGATCCCTCTAGATCTTCTTTTTATGTTGTAATTGTCATATGTATGAAATCTACAATCATGAAAAATCCCACCAGATAATGTTATAATTTTTGCTTTCAATAGTGATATATACTTTAAAGAATTTAAGAGGGGAAAAAGAATCTCTTATATTCACCTAAATAATTACCATTTCTGTTGCTCATCCTACATTGCTAAAGTTCCAAGTTTCCCTGTGGTGTCATTCTCTTCCCTGTGAAGAACTTTCTTTCGCATTTCTTTTACAGCATGTGCACTGGCTATAAATCCATTTAGTTTTCCTTCATTTGACAATGTCCTCTGAAAAAAAACTGAGATGGATGTTAATTAAAGTTATTGTGGTAATCATTTCATGATATAAGTCAAATCATTGTGCAGTACACCTTAAACTTATACAGTGATGTATGTCAATTATAAAACTGGAAAAAATTACTTAAAAAATAAAAGTACAAAAATTTATAAATGAAAGAGGACAAAGCACAACTGACACTACAGAAATACAAAAAAAAAGAGATTATCTTAAAAAACATACACCAAAAATTTGCATATCCAAGAAAAAAATAAATTCCTGGAAACATTTAATCTACAAATGTCAGATCATAAAGAAATAGAAAATCTGATCAGACCAATAATGAGTAAGGAGATTGAAGCAGTAATTACAAATCTACCAACAAAGAAATGCCCCCAGGATGAGATGGTTTCATTGAGAATACGACCAAACATTTAAAGAAAGATTAATGCTAGACCTTCCCAAACTCTACAAAAAATTGAAGAGGGAACACTTCCAAACTCATTTTATGAGGTCAACATTACCCTCCTATCCAAACCAGATAAGGATACTGATGAGACAAGTGAAGAGTTAATAGGACTGGGCTTGTGAGCTGGCAGGTTGGGACAAGCAAAGAGTTAACAGGAGCGAGCTTGTGAGTTAGCAGGAACGAGCTTAAAAATTAACCGCTTGGCTCACACTGCCCTGGCTAGCATTGCATCTGCAAGCTGACAAGCACCTTACATCCATCATAGGTGGGAACAGAACAGTTCCCAGGAGAAGACAATTGTAATGGTAGCTCTCCTGCAAACAGACAAGCACTCTACGTCCTGCATGGGAAAATATAAGACCCCAGCATTCCTTCTCATTGGCACAGCTATCTCCATTAGGCTCTACCCTGGCAAACTTCTGCCAGTATCTCTCTTACCTCCCGTCTCAGCAGCTCTCCCTATCAGACTGCCTTGACAAAACTTTTGCCAGTTCCAAACAGAACTCTCTCTCTCTCTTTCTCTCTCTCCCTGCCTGACTTTTGATAAAGCTTTCTTACTCTCCTGCTTTGTAGTTTTGTGAATGCTTTGTAGTCTCATGAATGCTTTTACGTTCTGCAAACCACCAGAGGTTAATTCTACGCCAAGACAGATACTACAAGAAACATTTGAGAATATCCTCATTTCACCTTCATTACTGAAGGATGTTTTCACTGGGTATAGAATTCTGGGTTGACAGTTCTTTTCTTTCAAGCACTAAAAATACAGTTCTGCCATCTTCCTGCCTCCACGGTTTCTGATGAAAAACCTGCAGTCATGTAAACTGTTGTTTCCCTGCATGTAATGCTTTGTTATTCTCTGGCTGCTTTCAACATTCATTTCTTTATCTTCAGTTTTCAATAGTTTGATTATGATGTGTCTGGACATGGTTTTCTTTGATTTTATCCTGCCTGGGGTTGAGAGAACTTCTTAAATCTCTAAATTTATGTCTGCCACCACATTTGAGAAGTTTTCGGCTATTGCTTATTCAAATATTTCTTTTTGCATCAATCTGTATCTCCTCTTCTTCCAGAATTCCAATGTCACATACATTAGAGTTTTTTATGTTGTCCCATGTGTCTCTAAAGCTCTGTTCGTTTTTTAAAATTTTATTTTTCCTGGCTGTTCAGGTTGGATCATTTATTTTTGTTTTTTATTAAATCTATTGGGGGTAACATTGGTTAATGGATCATTTCTTTTTATCTATTTTTAAATTTATTTGTTCTTTCTTTTTCATCTTCACACTGCTTTTGAACTCTTCCAATTAACTTTTTGTTTCACTTACCATATTTGTCAGCTTTAAAATTTCCATTTGGCTCTCTTTTTATGGCTTCTACTTTCTGCTGAGAATGTTTGTCTTTCCATTCATTTCAAGACTGTTCATTTTTATTTTATGGAGCATGGTGCTAATATCTGTGTTAAAGTATTTGTCTAATAATTCCAACATTTGTGTCATCTTGTGGTTAGCGTCTTTCACCTGTGCGTTGTTGAGATTTACTTGTTTCTTTGTATGTCAAGTAATTTTAAATTACATCCAGGATATTTAAAGTATTATTCTATGAGATGCTGGGCCCTGTTCAAATCCTCTAGAGAATATTGATTTCTCTGTTTTGGTAGACAACTGAGTTAAGTTCAGACCACAAATTCCAACATGTCCTCTGTGGACTGTGGTTCCAATGTCATTTCCATTTTCAAAAACTTTTCTGTGGTGTTTGGATCTGTGCTGTGTATGCATCCAACCCCCTTCCTCTCCTGCGTCCCCGCACCCTGCCCCTGGGCCATTCTGAGATGGGGTGAGAATCTGTATCACACTTTAGTTCTAAAAATCTCAGGCATGTTTTTATGGATCAGTTCCATGTATGTGTACCTTGGATGTGGGTTTGGGACTTTATGTGCAGCTTATGGAATTCCTTTCTCAAGCTTCCTCCTTTGAAAAATAGAAAAAGCTATCGTAAAGATAGTTTTCTCATGCACTTCTTGTCATGCCACTTCCTGGGACTACATTTGCCTCTTGGGGGGAAGTAGTGGGAGAAAAGGGAGAGAAAACTGCAAGGGGATTTCCCCCACACTTTTTCCACCACAAGGGCTCCCTTCACCAGTTTTTATGGTCAGAGAAAAGGTTTTTTTCTCTCTCCTAGTTTCTCTGTCACTGTGGTCAGTCTACTGCTGCTGCTGCTGCTCCTGCTATGTTGCTACTACAGTGACAGGAGTGAATCTTTGGGACATGGACTTGCCTCAGGGCAGGGTTGGGTGGGATTAAAAATAAAACCAAGGGAATGTAAATTGGTGCAGCCACTATGGAAAACAATATGGAGTTTCCTCAAAAAATTAAAAATAGAATTACTGCATAACCCAACAATCCCTCTTCTAGGTATCTACCAAAAAATCTAAAAATATTTATGTGTAACGATATGTGTACCCTTATGTTCATTGCAGCACTAGTCACGGTGGCCAAGACATGGAAACAACCAAAGTGTCCTTTGATAGATGATTGGATAAAAAAGATATGGTATATATATATACAATGGAATATTAGCCATAAGAAAAGATAAAATTCTGCCATTTGCAACAACCTGGATGGAACTTGAGATTATTATGCTAAACAAAATAAGTCAGACATAAAAAGTCAAGAACCATATGACTTCACTCATATGTGGGATATAAAACTGACAGCAACAAACGAACAAGACAAACAAACAAAAACAGACACCGACAACTGTTCAGTGGTTACCAGATGGTAAGGAGGGTGGGGGTGGTGGAAGAGGGTAAAGAGTGTCAAATACATGGTGATGGAAGGAGAACTGACTCTGGGTGGTGAACACACTTAATCTGTGGGAATTCTTTGAGGCTTATCTGTAAGTGCTTTTCTCCAGAGAGGATCTGTGTTTACATCTGCTCAAGGTAGGTGTGCTACACATCAAGGGCCACATTAAGTGATATTGTTGGCTTTGTATTTTTCAAGCATCACAGGAACTGTGAATCCTGACCTAAACCCTCAGGAGTGTGGATGAGTGGTTAGAGATGCTCTTGGCAGATACTTTTCATTTTTTTCTCCAGAGCCATGGCTGAAGAATCAATTCTAACACCTCCCTTTTCATGACAGTTTTCTTCTAGCTATCTGAGGGTCTAGTGTTTTAGGGGTCCTGGTTTTGTGCAGAGGTCTTGTCTGATCTACATCTTGCTCTGGCCCAGCTTTGTTTCTTGTCACTGGAGATTTTGAGGCCAGCTAAAGCCCAGGCTTTATGTTTGGGTCGCTGGGGATTGAATGATGGCTACAAGATATCTTCCAGGATACATTCGTTTGCAACTTGCCTTTTACTCTTGTGATATTGTGATTGATAAATATATATTTGGTCATTCAGTTGACCAAAATTTTTTCTCATATATATGTGCTCTTCATCCACAGTTCCTGGCTCACAGCTCCCCAAACCCTTGGAATTGTTTAGCTTTTAGTTTTGAATCCAATAGTATAAGTCCTCCAACTTTGTTCTTTTTCAAAATTGTTTTGGTGTTTCTAGGTACTTTTGTTTATCCCTGTAAGTTTTACAATCTGTTGGTCAATTTCTACAAAGAATCCTGCTGGAATTTCAATTAAGAATGTTTTGGGGGCTGGCCTGGTGGCTCAGGCAGTTGGAGCTCCATGCTCCTAATGCCAAAGGCTGCCGGTTCGATTCCCACATGGGCCAGTGGGCTCTCAACCACAAGGTTGCCGGTTTGATCCCTCGACTCCCGCAAGGGATGGTGGGCTGCGTCCCCTGCAACTAACAATGGCAACTGGACCTGGAGCTGAGCTGCGCCCTCCACAACTAAGACTGAAAGGACAACAACTTGACTTGGAAAAAAGTCCTGGAAGTACACACTGTTCCCCAATAAAGTCCTGTTCCTCTTCCTAAATAAAATCTTAAAAAAAAAAAAAAAAAAGAATGTTTTGATTTTGTAGATCCATTTGGGGAGAATTGACCTCTTAACAATGAGCCTTCGGATCTATAAACATAGTACGTCTTCCCATTTATTTAGAACCTTTGATTTCTCTCATCAGGTTTTTGCATATAACTCTTACCCCTTCAGCTGAGACAAGGCCTAGGCTCTGAGGAGGCATCGACATGCCCACAGCTCGTCTGTGTCTCAGGCATCTCAAGCCGTCTCTTATTGGCTCCTTGATTGTCACCTCTTCCCCTAGAACATGCTCCTCTCAATCTCCCATCTCAGTGAATGGCATTTCTCCTACCTACCGTGTTTCCCCGAAAATAAGAACCAGGGAGACAATCAACTGTAATGCGTCTTTTGGACCAAAAATTAATATAAGACCCGGTATTATATTATATTATATTCCCGGTCTTATAGTAAAATAAGACCGGATTTCATACTATTTTTGCTCCAGAAGATGCATTAGAGCTGATTGTAGGGCTAGGTCTTATTTTTTGGGAAACACGGTAGTTGCTCAAGCTGGGAAACTGGGCATCATCCTTGAGACCATCCTGATCTTCCTCCCAGCAGCCAGGAACAACTCTGCCTCGGAAACACATTTTGAATCCGCCCACTTCTTGCCATCTATACTCCACCAGCCTTGACTTGAACACCCCCATGTCCCACCTGGATTACTGTGGTAGCTTCCCAATTGTTCCTGCTTCCACTTTTCTGCCCTCCCTCCAACACGGGGGTTTTCTGCTTAAAACCCCATTTGATAATAATGCCCTCACAATAAAAGCCAGATCCCGTCTGTAGGCTTTGGCTGCTGCTCACTCCCTTTGTTTCAAACACACTGACCTGCGTTGGGTCCTGGCTATGCTGAGCTCTTTTCAGCCTCCCGGCCTTTGGACTTGTCTCTCTCTGCTTGGAATGGTCTCCCTACAGTCTTTGCCTAGACAACTCTCACTTCAGTTTTATTTTAAATGCCTACTCAGAGAGGCCCCATTATTCCTTCTCAGAGCACCCTGATTTTTTTCCTTTGAACGTTTGTGATGTTGTTTATTTACTTTTCTCCATTCATTGTTTCCGTCTCCCGGACACCTCAGCACCTCAGCACCAGCGGAGTGCGGGCCCCCAAAGGGCAGCGGGCAGGCCAAGACGTCGCCCAGCGTTCTGCAACGCACCCTGCAAGTGTCCAAGGCTCCCAGGGCGACCGGCAGCCAGCCGGCGGGTGGTCGTGGTGCCCCGGTCTCCGTCTGGGTCTGCGGCTCTTCTCAGTGGGTCCCCGGAGGGACGTGTGCGCCGGGAAGGTGGTTGCCCCGCACCTTGATCGGCGGCTTGGGGTTGCCGGACAGGGCGATGGCAACTGAGGGTTCAGAGCCGTGAGCCAGCAGGGACGGCTGGGACCAGCACTGGGCCACACGGAGGGTGAGAGCGGGCTGGGGTGGGGGTTGCTAAAGGAAACTAAGGTGCAGGGGCGAGAGCGGGTTCCCGGGGACTGGCGGCGGGACGTGGGGCTGGGGGCGGGGAGAGGACGACTGCCCCGGGCTGGACGGGTGCAGACGAGCCCTAGAGAAGCTGGGGCTGCACAGCGGAGGGAAGGCTCCGGGGTCACCGAGGGACAGACTCTCAGGGCGGGCATGTTCTAGGACCCGGGGCTGGACCGCAGTGAGGTGCCGTTGGGGCCGAGCAGCTGACCGCGGGTGGAGGTGGTGAAGGGGTGGGGGCGAGCGTGGGTGCTGGGCGAGGGTGGGGCTGCGGGACCCGTTGCAGAGGGTCACAACTCTGTCCCCGCGACCCCTGCAGCGTCTCTGAAAATGTTATTCTCAAGGGCGGGGCTGGCGTTTTCTGCAGAAGGACCTCCCGGGACTCCTCGGGGCAGCCGTACCACCTCAGCGGGTGTCAGCAGTGCAGTTGGTGGCGCCCGCATTTCCTGTGCGTGGCTGCCAGCAGAGGGCCTCCTCGTGGTCTCCGCACGCCTGGCCTCCCGCCCCCGGCCCGGCCGGGTTCTCGAGGGTCCCCGACATTCCGCTCGGCCTCTCCCCACCGCCCCAGCGAGACCGCGCCGCAAGCTGAGCCCAGCAGCGAATGCGTCCAGGCTCAGTCTGGTGGACCCGGGCCTCCTCTTCTAGCAAAGTGCATCACAGCCTTCCAGCTCTGTGACCCTGGGCTCAGGCTCCGCGTCTGTTACATGGACTTATTGAAAATACCTTCCCCTGGGGGTTGTTCTAAATGAGATACTCTGTGCAAAGTTGCTTAGTACTTGGACTTGGTGACAATCTTTACACTCCTCTCAGGCCTTATTACCCTTACTATGTGCCAGATGAGCAAAGAGGACCTGGGAGAGGCTAAGTAAACCCTCCAAGTCCCACAGATCGGGAGTAGACGGTGGGACGCAAACCTGGTCAGTTCAAAGCGCAGGCCTTATCTTGGATTATGACTGAGGGCATGTGCTGGATCCCTGCCCCTGGAGGTGCTGGGCTGATTCAGTTCTGTCCCCATAAGCAAGTGTTCTCTCTTGGGCCTCAATTTCCACACTTGTTGAACAAATCTGAGCATGATGTCCCACCTGGGTCTGAGAAGGCGGCATGGACTGATCTCTGGGGCTGTAGCCAGCCTTGCCCCACAGCTTTGCGCCACCACATGTCTCTCTCAGCTGGTCCCTTCAGCACTACTGGGTTGGCACTTGGGGCTGGATGGGGGGAGCAGGCAAGCTGCAGAGACTTCCTGGGTCCCCAGGTTTTTGGCTCCACGAACCACGGGGACCGGGGTGGGCTGTGGCTTCCTGAGCCTGTAGAAGACATGCTCAGGCTATGGGGCTTGTCCCTGGGCTCCATGAGAGGCAAGTGGCCTGGCTGGGACCTAGGCTGAGGGCTGGGGATCCCCTCGGGGCTCCCTTCCTTGTCCCAGGAGCATTCCCTTCCTAGGGAATTGAGCCCCTCCGAAGCCTCCTGAAACCTTGCAAGCTCCATTGCCCCCTCATCCATTCCTGGTCTTGACAAGGTCCCAAGGCTGCTGGGCCCTGAGCTATACACCCTCCCTCACTCACCTCTCCCTGACCCCCCTCAGGGACCTCTGCAGCACCCCCTCTCCTCTCCCTTCAGTGTCCAGCCTGCAGGGACCTTTGAGCTGTCTAGGCCAGTGCCGAGGCCTTTTCAGAGGAGAATGATGGTCACTGGCTGAAGGAGGCAGGTCCAATAAGCCCTTCACCACCCCCTCACCCTGTGATGTCTCTGCGTCAAGTGGGACTCTGTCTTTCAGTGGCTAGTGGGGAGGAGTACCGGTGACTTAGTAAAAGGAGAGGAGCCAGAGGAAGACACTCTGGGCAGATATGAGGTGGGTTCTCTGTCTCTGAGTGTCAAGTCTGGATGGGGGCATCAGGGCTCCACTCCCAGGCCATCTCAGGGAACCCTGTCATAGGGACACCAGGTCAGACCACAGGGCCTTTTCTTGGGTTGAAACCCCAGAATCCCCTCCTGCTGTCCTAGGACATGGTGGGATTTGATATGGACCATCCTGCCTGAGGCCACCAGACCCCCAATACTGTCTTCCCACTTGGTGTCCCTCAGCAAGGTCGGCAAGGTCAGGAGTCCCCTGCCAGTTCCAGGAACCCCCTGTATGGGCGGGGTGTTGGGGGCAGGGGAGAGATCACTGGTGCTGAGACCCTGTTTCCCTCCAGTTCTAACCTGGCGCCTGTCTCCCGGAGGTTGAAACTGTCTCTAACCTCAATCTCCCAAAGAAAAGGCCCAGCCGTGGCCCCAGAGAAACCATTTTTGTTCACTTAGTTTTTGACATCAACTGGGAGGGCTGGGGACGTGAAAACAGGAAACTTAGGATGTGGTTTTTGTCACCTCTTACACACACATGTGTGCTCACATGTACCTACATCAGCACACACGGTGACCACATCCGTGGCAAGCGGGCCCTGGCCGGGTATGTGTGGAGACACTTATTGGAGGCCTAATAAAATGTGCAAACGGTGGCTGCCCAGGACACAGACACCAACAGAAAAGGGTCCCAGAAGCCTGGGAGGGGAGGAAGGTCAAGTAGATTTGGGGCTCCTGTCACCGAACTTCTAAACGCTCCTCCATAGCTCTGGGCCTCAGACGGTCAGGGAAAGAGATAAGGTTGGGGCCAGTGTGGGGAGGCCTCTCTCCTGCCTGAGCATAGAGTCCATTCTCGACGGAGATGAAACTGCTTCGAGCAGAGGCTGGCAGAGGTGCCCACGGGGCAGGTTGGCGTGCCGTGTGGGTGGGGAGTGGCACCCACCTAGACAGTGCTGGGGCGGGAGGACCGTGTCCAGAGTTGCTGGGCAGTAGTTGGTGGTAACGGTGGCATAGGGAGTGTGGAAAGAGGCCAGGGAGACTTGGCTGGCAGCCTGCAGGGGTTATGGGGAAAGAAGATCAAGTGAGGTTCACCTCATGGCCCCCAGATCCAGCCCACTTTGTTCCCGGCTCCAAAGCGATTCCCGACACTTACCCTTGCTCCTGTCTGTGTCTGGGGACTGCTGAGAGATGGCTGAGGCTTTGTGACGGACCTGAGAGAGAGGAGGGTCAGAAGCAAAGCATGCGGCTAACCCGGCGCTGTGGGGATTTAGACTAGGCCTGGCCAGGGCTGTATCTTACCAGTGCCTCTGCCGGTGAAGTAGGTGTA
The DNA here is from genome assembly GCF_004115265.2 of Rhinolophus ferrumequinum. Taxonomy (NCBI): domain Eukaryota; kingdom Metazoa; phylum Chordata; class Mammalia; order Chiroptera; family Rhinolophidae; genus Rhinolophus; species Rhinolophus ferrumequinum. Next base: position 90,701,497 of record NC_046290.1, on the reverse strand, counting down.
GGAGGTAGATGCAGCCAAAGAGGAGGACCCCTGAGGCCCCCAAGATCCCGGCCAAGTCAGCTCGCAGAATAGGGTCTGGACTAGTGGCAGCGAGCCCTGTGCACAGATAAAGACAGACCAGATAGCGGCCAGTGCCCCGAGGCCTTCCCTGCCCTCCCTGGGCCCATCTCCTTATCAGCCCCACCTGGGTCTGAGTTGAGGAGGTGGTTACCACAGGCCTCCTGGGAGCCCTCAGGGAAGGAAGTAAACGTGCAGCAGACCGTGGTGTTGGGACTAGGGCTTCTCCCTTCAGACCATTCCATGGTGAGGGAGATGCTGGTTCTGGTTTCCCAGCGGACCTGGCGGGCAGGGGGCCACTGCTGGCTGCCGAATTCTGGGTGCAACACAGCCAACTTGGTCCCTCCAGCACCATCGGGCCCCCTGCAGCTCACAGTCACCTGGGTGATAGCGCTAGATCCCAGGAATCCACAGCGGACAGTGACGAATGGGGACTCGGTGGACTCCATCTGAATTTGCACCCACACTTCCGGAGTCCCTGTAGGGCACAGACACAGGAAGGGCCAAGGGCTGAGTCTACACAATGTCCCCACCACCTCTGCTTCTCTCTGGCCCCCACTCACCAGCAGTGATGCAGAGCATCAGCAGTGCCAAGAGCAGAACCAGGGCCCGGGGCCTGTCCATGGCTCCCCGCTGACCCAGGCTCTGGGGGCTGTCGTGGTGGGGGCAGCACCTGTGTTTCCGCTCATTGCAGGAAGTTTTCACGTGTGAGCCGGCCCAGGAGCAGCTGCGCCCGGTACTTTCTGCCACCCAGCTCCACTTTCTTCTCTCAGTCTACCTCAGCTGGTGCACACGGGGTGATGGACCCCCTCCCTCAGGAGACTTAAAGTGACAGTGACAAGGTTTTTCCTGTCCCCACGCTGTACTTTGGTGTGAGCAGGGCAGGCAGCTCAGGTTCGTTTCCGGCCCTGTCTGTGGGTAACAACCTGGGCAGACTAGGCCCTGGGGAAGGGTGAGGAGTGGAGTAGGGAAGAACTTTGCAGAGGGACCTGAAAAGAATCTCCTTTCCTCAGGAGGATGGAGCCCCTGGTTTCTCCTTAGGAAGAAGGCTCTGACTCTGGCCCTCCCCAGCTAAGGGGAATGTGAAGGAACTTGAGAAGAAGCCCTGGAAGCAGGAAGACAGCCGGAGAGGTACCTAGGAGCAGAGCCCAGCTTGATCCATCACTTATCTGCCGAGGACACCTGAAGGAGGCTTCCACGCTGTCCATGCTGCCCATCCTGTTTAAATCTCCAGCCCAGACTTCCGGCCCGCCAAACATCACAAACTTTCCCCAAGCTGAACTCTGCGCCACCTGCAGCCTTTCCCCTCCACCACAGTCCAGGGCCACTGGTTTCCAGCTGTTCAGGCCCAAAGCACAATCATGTGACCTTCTCTTTCATCTCCAGCCCATCAGGAAATTTTGAGGGCTTCCCATCGTGACTACCTGACCTTTCGCCATTTCCTATTGCCACCTCCCTGAAGTAGGCCATCTCTTTCCACAAAGTGTTGCTCCAAATTGCTTCTGTTTATATTCATTTACAGAATGCAAACTGACCAGAATGCTGCTGTATAAGCAGTGACAAATGATCAGAATGCTTATCTAGTGCTGAACTTGACCTTGCGATGAGAGTAGCTCGGTGAGCTCAGGTTTAGAGCCAAGGGGGCGGGGGTGTTGAAGACTCTTGTCCAGGGTGTGGTGAGCACTGAGAGGTGGCCCTGCCCCAGGACTGTGGTCACCTTTCTGAGGCCTGGTTTGCCCACTTGCCTGATTCAGCATCTTTGTTTAATCCTGTGGTGTTAGCCATAAACAATCAGTCTCTTGGGTAAACTCTGTCACCCCACCCACATCTGAGAGCATAGCTAAGCAGGACCCCAAGACCAATCAGTTCACTGTTCCCAGCTTAGCATTCTCATGAACCTTTGACCTTCATCCAGGCTTGATGTCTCAGTCTCCAAACCTGACTCAGATCTGCTCTCACCACTTCCTCCACTACGTTCCCTTGACGGAGTGGGATACCTATGCAGCGCTGACTCATTTCAAGGTGGCCCACCCCAGTGTTGAAGACTCTCAGAGCACTGGGACACGTGGCGCTGCCAGCTTCAGCCTCCATAGCCTGGAAGACTCTTGTCTTGGACCCACTGAAATACTCCCCACTTTGTAAGGCCTAGCTCAAATCCCTCTACCACCAGGCACGTTTTCTTCTTGGACAACCGGCTCACAGATGATAGGCCCTAGTGGTGGCTCTTTTACTCAACCCCCACACAGTCCTAGTACATAAGGGAGCTCAATACTTGGTGATCAATGGAATTAAAGGCCATGGCACAAAGTTACTCACCAACATTTCCATTTTTTCCCATCTATAAGCCACGTTGTCCTCTCAATAAGCTCATTGTATGATTCAAACAATACAGAAGACTAGAAAATATCAAAGTTCTCCTTCACTAGCCTACTCATCCCCATTCCCCTTATTTTAATTTTCATGAAGTTAAAGGTGTCAATCTTTTATCATTTCTGGATCTTTTTTTTTAAAAGTTTATATTTTATATTTTATTTATTTATTTTTTACTTTATTGGGGAACAGTATGTACTTCCAGGACTTTTTTCCAAGTCAAGTTGTTGTCCTTGCAATCTTAGTTGTGGGGGGTGCAGCTCAGCTCCAGGTCCAATTGCCATTGCTAGTTGCAGGGGGCACAGCCCACCATCCCTTGTGGGAGTTGAACCAGCAACCTTGTGGTTGAGAGGACGCGCTCCAACCAACTGAGCCATCTGGGAGATCAGCGGCAGCTCAGCTCAAAGTGCCGTGTTCAATCTTAGTTGCAAGGGGTGGAGCCCACCATCCCTTGCGGGACTCGAGGAATTGAACAGGCAATCTTGTGGTTGAGGGCCCACTGGCCCATGTGGGACTCGAACCGGCAGCCTTTGGAGTTAGGAGCACAGAGCTCCAATCGCCTGAGCCACTGGGCCGGCCCCATTTCTGGATTTTATGTACTGCTTAGGAAGTCCAAATTCTAAAAATAATTTGTTTTGTCTTTATGCTTAATTCTGAAGGTTTATTTTTAGCCCATGAAGAGTTTTAACTTGGGAGTGATATAAAATATTGTAAGATTTTAGGTGGAGAGCCAGATGTCCCCAAACCATTTATTGAATGGTCTCTTTCCCTACTGTTTCGAAATGCCATTTTGATCACAAATTCTTACAAATGGGCCTACTTCTGGATTCTCTTTCCTACCCCCTCCCCCCACCGCTTATTCCTGTTTCATTACCACATGGCTTTAGGTACTCGAATGCTTTCATGTTTTTATATATGTGAGGGCCCTTGTTCTCTCAGAAATTTTTTGGCTAGCCCTGAATAGTCTCCAGTTTCGAGTTTAAGAGACACAAAAGATTGTAAACCCAGCAACATAAGCCCTGAGTCATCAGACCTGTGTGGTTGGCCTCATTCCTCTTTGGCCTGAAGGTACAGGTTAGGTGACAGGTCTGCTAATAGCCTCTTTCTGCTCTGACATTTCTTGGTGAAATCCATGCAGCCCCCGCCCAAGTCCAGCTGTAGTAAAAACAGCCCTTGTGGACAGTCTCTAGAATGAGGCCCATGAGGGTTTCAATGGGTGCCACAATTTTCTAGCTGTGCAAGCTGACACAAAGTGACTTAACCTCCCAGGGCAGCAATATCCCCACAGGAATTATTACTCTGCTTCACAGTGTAACTGAGAGGAGCGCATAAATTAGCGTAGGTTTGGCACTCTGCCTGGCTCCACACCTGGATGGAGCCCTCAGCGAGTGTTAGTGATCATCCTTGTAAGACATTCCTCACCTGAGTTTGCAGAGCGAGACTCACAATTGCTCCATTTATTTTACATATATTTCTAATGTTATAAAAAAGGTCACTTATGTTCCTGCATCAATAAGAGATAACATCTCAATGTATACTATGTACTAAATTTGTTGTGATTTACATATGTTAGCTCCACACTTACAATCACCCTAGAGCAGGGGTGTCCAAACTGCGGCCCACGGGCCAACTGCGGCCCGCATCCATGTTAATTGGGCCACAGCAAATTCCAAAAATATATTTAGTTTACTTAAATAAACCAGGTGAGGCAATACGTACTTCACCTCGAGTGAGTGGCCCGGCTGTTTGTGTATATTACCGCATGGCTCTTGGTGAAAAACGTTGAAAAAAGTTTGGACACCCCTGCCTTAGAGGAAATAATTTGCCCAGGGTCATGAGGCTAGTACACAGTGAAGCTAGGATTTGAACTCCAACAAAAAGTTTAACTCCAGAATCCTCACTAACTAACAACTATGCTAAACTGCTTCTCCCACACATAGTGAAAATTTTTAAATTGAATTAAAGTTTTTTTTGTTTTTTTTTTTCAAAAAACAGCAGTCCTCCTCAAGGGGGAACATGTCTGTGAGTCCCCAAATGATATAGGGGACTTTTGAGTGAGTGCTGGGATCGGGTCTCGAGACCGAAGAATGGAAACACAGACCCAGGAGAGGCAAAGAGTTTTAAAAAGAGGAGAGTTTATTGAAAACAAAGGGTCAGAGCTCCCGAGCAAGGACGGGGTCCCGAATGGGGGTGCCACGTGGACTGAGGCAAAAGCTCTTACTTTTATACCTTCCTTTGCCTGTTTGGGTAAGGGAACCTGTCTGAAGAAGGGAACTGGCGCCTTCTAATGAAATTCGTCTACCAGGTTTGTTCTGTTTGCCCATCCTAAAGGAATTAGCAAAATAATCCACTCTTATCTATCAGATCTGCTCCGTTTGTCAGGCCAAAAGGAATTTTATGATTAACCTCAAGGTGTTGTTACATTTTGTCCTCCAGCAGGCGAAGGAGTGATTTGATTTCAAAACCTGGAGTTTCAGGATATGGCTGTCTTTGTTTAACCCACCTGTCTACCGAGGGACATGCTAGCGAACCTGTCTCACTCCACCCCACCAGCAGAGAACCTGTGCAGAGTTTCTAGGTTGGGCAGCCTCCCCATCCTGTGAGAGGTTACTGCAACGACACAAGATGCTTTACTTTTCGGCTTTCCACTAGGTATACCACTCAGTCCCGTAACTGGTTCTAATCTACTAAATCAAATTAAATATATTTTCCTTCAAGTTTACTCAGGATTCTGGGCTTCTCTGCCCACTAGAGGTCTTCTCTAGTTTCCTGGGGTTTCTCTTTGGTGGGTTTGCCATTCTTCTATTTCTCTGCTCCTTTCTGACCACACTCTTTAAGTGCCTATTTCTCCAGCTATCCCAACTTAACACACAGTTAGGGTTTCCAGAGACTCTGCTCAAGACTTGCTGCGGATCCTTCCCAGGATCGCAACCTCATTCCCCGGGAAGGAACTATAGAGCTCAAGGAAGACTTCAAAATGTCTGCATGTGAAAATAAACCTTCCCCCTTCCCACCACCTCATCCTTTCATGTTATCCAAACACGAAGTTTCTTCATCCTGTAACTCCCTGGGTCAGTGTTGCCTGGAGTTCAAAAGATGGTGACTTACCTATCAGCTGAAGCCCCTTCTCAGCAATCTGGAGAAAGCCCTTTCACTTTATGATTTAGGAGAGAACACCAACAAGTCACCTTCGCGCAGAGCTCAAGGCCACAACAAGAGTTAAAAAATAAAGCCTACTGAAAATTATTTAGAAGAATTTAAAAAGCTATTATTCAGCAGTAAACAGGCAGTGCACACCTGTGCGTCTCCTGAACACCACTGTTTGGTGCCGCTTACTGACCCGGGTCACTGTCAGGCTCTGCAGGACTCCGTGTCTCCCGCCTCGGCTCAGGTTCCAGCCTGGCCTGGGTCTGACCAACTGGAGCTGCTGCTCCTGAAGCGCACAGCCCTGCCTCTGCGGGCAAGGAGCTTACTGGCATGAACTCCCTCAAAGCTGTGGTTGTAAAAGTGGGGTGTGTGTGCCACAAGTGGTATACAGAATATCCACTGGTGTCATGCAGAAAAAATGATTAACATTTCTCATTTTTAAGATAAAAATACAATGAAGCTGTTATTACTATTACATGACAGTGGTGCCCTTACTGAGATACAAATGTCATAGTTCTTACTGATATCTACAGTAAGATATCATCCTAAGGTAAGAGAGGCAAACCCACAGCGTACGACGGACCGCAATTTACGTGCTACAGGATGTAGTGATTCTGTGGTCCCAATCATGCTTATTCCCTGTACAGACGCTGTTATTTATACTTGGAAATCATTTATAAGTCTTCCAAATGAAGAATTTCAGTGGAGTTTGGATAATCTATTTAAAATAGTAGTAGATGCAGCCTAAGAAGCACCTATTCCATCTGGATTTACATGTTTTTAAGAGGTTAAGAGGTACTCTTTTCAGTTATGAGGGTCATTAAAATTATCAAAATAAAGTGAACTTTCCATTAGAATCAGAAATATTAAGCCATGACTTAAAAAGTTTCTCATTTTGCTTTCACTAATATGTTTTTTGGTGCAAAAAGGCATTTTGTACAGTTAACCAGGTTTCATCACTAACGCAGTCATATTTTTTAAAATTTTATTGGGGAATATTGGGGAACAGTGTGTTTCTCCAGGACCCATCAGCTCCAAGTCGTTGTCCTTCAATCTAGTTGTGGTGAACCAGCAACCTTGTTGTGAACTCACGCTCTAACCAACTGAGCCATCCGGCTGCCCCTCAGCCATATTTTTTTTTTAGTAAGATAAGTATCTTTTTTTTTTTTTTTTTTTAAGATTTTATTGGGGAAGGGGAACAGGACTTTATTGGGGAACAGTGTGTACTTCCAGGCCTTTTTTTTTTCCCAAGTCAAGTTGTTGTCCTTTCAGTCTTAGTTGTGGAGGCTCAGCTCAGCTGCAGGTCCAGTTGCCCTTGCTAGTTGCAGGGGTCGCAGCCCACCATCCCCCGTGGAGTCGAACCGGCAATCTTGTGGTTGAGAGGATATGCTCCAACCAACAGCCATCCCGGGGAGCTCAGCGGCAGCTCAGCTCAAGGTGCCGTGTTCAATCTTAGTTGCAGGGGGCGGAGCCCACCATCCCTGAGGGACTTGAGGAGTTGAACCGGCAACCTTGTGGTTGAGAGCCCACTGGCCCATGTGGGACTCGAACCGGCAGCCTTTGGAGTTAGGAGCATGGAGCTCCAACCGCCTGAGCCACAAGGGCCAGCCCCATATTTTTAATGTGTATAGTAAATAAAACAAATAGTAGATGTTAATATAACATATACAATTTTTAACTGATAAAGGTGCCCAAATATTTGCATCTTAAGAATCCAAGGTTCTGTTTCAGTTCCTAGCGCTACATAACAAATCACCCTAAATTTAGTGGTGTAAACACCACCACCCTTTTATCATGCTCATGGGTTCTATGGCTCAGGATTTTGGAAAGGCACAGAAAGATAGCTTATCTCTGCACCCTGATGCCTGAGGCCTCAGATGGAAGACTCAAAAGCTGGGTCTGATTCACATCTGAATCATGTCTGGTTGATGAGGGAAGTAGGCTGGCACCTCAGCTAGAACTGCTGGCTGGACACCTACACATGGCCTTTCCCTGGGACTGTTTGGGGCTTTCTCACAGCGTGGTGACTGGGTTTCAAGAGTGATTATCTCAAGAAATAGGACATGGAAGCTGCCAGTTTCTTTAAGGTCTGGGCGTGGAAACTGGCATAGCATTATCACTCTACCAAATTCTATTAATCAAGCAATCACAGATCCCACATTCAAGGGGAGAGGACTTAGAATCCAATCTCTTAGCAAAGAGCAGCAAACAGTCTGGGGAGCATGGTATAACACTTGCACGGATTCTCAGCTTAGGGCTCAAATCCACTACACTGGGCTGTCTGGCTACATAAAGATCTCCATTTACAGAGCTTCAAAAGCAAAAGTTTCTCTTTTGATCTTGTGAAGTATCCTCAGCTTGGTTGGTATTTAACCCGGGCATCTCTCCCCTCCGGGGTGCTTAGTGACCTCCATATGTTCACCTCAGTTTTCCCACTCTGTTCCCAGATCCCATAGAAAAGACCCCTCTCTCTCGGGGGTAAAGATCTTTGAATGGATTGGCTGCCCCCAGAGTACTGGTAGGCTGCCTTTCCAAAAGGAGACTCACAGACCCAACTTCTAGCTTTTATCTGGGGAGAGAAAGGGAGAAGGAGGAAGAAATGGGTTTGGCTGAGTGACCATCTGATCACAGGAAATCATGATTCCTTCCTACAGAGACCACTGGCTGGATGGCTGTCTTCAGCCTTATAGACCACAGTGAGAACTTGGAATTAAATCAGATGCCCAGGACAGGAAAGAACAGGAAATTCTATCTAAAAGAAGAGGCTGAGGGGTTCCTTAAACCACAGAAGAAAACAGTCAAAGTAGAAAGTAACAACAGTGTCTTCATATATGTGATTGCTTGTCAGGGGGAGAGAGAACAGAGGTGCTGTGCTGCCCCAAAGCAGAACAAAAATAAGTCCGAGTGTCAAGTGGAGGTGGTTTCAGTAGTATTCGTGTGTGTAGTCAGTTTTCAAGGAGGCTGGTTTCCAGAGGCTATGTTGTGGCCGTCTAGGTGAGAGACAATGGAGGCAAGGAGAAAAGACACAGATCAGACAGATGTTTTGGAGAACAACTTGACAGGATTTGGTGAACTAGCGGGGAAAGGTAAGGATAAAGGAGGTGATGTCAGAAACTTGGGTTTTAGGATCAGATATTTAGAATAACTTCTAAGTTTCCTTCTGACTTTCAGATATTGAGATTCTATAAAATTTCAAATTATGACAAGTATTTTTGGGATAAGGGCATGAAATTACCCCTGGAAAGAACAGTTGGGTGAAAGCTACCAAGATTTCTTGGCAAGATTTCTGCCAAGATTGTGGACTGGCCTGGCCTCAGTGTAGGTGAGACAGGCAGGTCCACCCTCCAGACGATCAAGTCACTACCTTCTCTCTTCAGCCTGAACTACTGGAGGCAGCCAGTGTCTCTCCCTAGCTCCTCTGCCCCACCCAGTCTCTCAGGACTAAGCAACAGATCCTTAGGAGCCAGTACACTAACACCTGGGGGGACGCAGTGCTGCACCTGCACACTGGGCCATGGGGCTGGGCAGGGCTACCTGAGACACCAGCAAAGACCTGACCTCCACCAATTTGACAATCTCAAGGCACACTCTGGGAACAGCTGATTCAAACGTATTTATTGACCTAACACTAGGGCACAAAAGAGGATGGGAAAGATGTTCTCAAAATACAGGAGAAATATTAGGCTCTTTCCATTAAACACAGGGAGGCAGTGACCCTCTCAGATAGTGAGGTGAAGCCCCCAACCCTCCAACACAGCAGGAAATGGGCACTCTGCTCAAACACAGAGGGCCAGAGCCATGGTGCATTAGGAAGGACCGGGCTTAAGGCTTCTCTATCCTAACAAAATCCGAGAAAGGTTAGGTTAGAAAGGCAAAGCCCACCTCTCCTTCCCCTCAGAGACCACGGGTGGGGCCTCAAGTAATGGTTCCTTTTGTTCCCTTCTGTCAGCCTTTTCCAAGTGGCCATGTCCTGGAGGTAGAGGGTGGTGCTGGGGAGGGGCACGAGTCCTGTCAGAAATCCTGTAACGAGAAAGATGAAAGGCAAACACAGAGGCAAACACAGAGACATGATGACAGACTACGGGGCAAAGAGAGGGCTGCAAGGTCCTCCAGACAAGTACTCGAATTCCCCTCCTGCCCTCTGCCCAGGGCTACTCCTAAAGCTCTGGACACAGCTGAGCGCACAGGCCATGGGCTGTGGCCTTTCTTTCCACCTACTTGACAGATACTTGGGTTCCCTGCCAGCATCTCCCAAGGACCACAACTCCTCCTTCTGCAGTCTGTTCGGGGTATGCTCACCTCAGTGTTCAGCTCTGCAGAATCTAAGAGGTCCAGCCCAGGCTCACTTGGAGAAGAGTGCTAGAGAGAATGGGGTCCGAAGTCAGAAAGGTCCTCCCCCACTCCTGTCACATGGCAAAGTGACAAAGTTCCCCTCCCAGTCTCACAGTAACAAGTGCGAGGCCTGCACGGGTCCCTGAAGTAGTCAGGGAGGGCAGACTAGAAAAGGCAGGGTGGGTAGGAGGTTCAGGCCTAGACTTCTGGGAGTCATCAAAGAAGCGCCTCCTCTGACCTGCTGTCTAAGCGCCTAACATTCACGCAGATTTGGGACCTCAGGATGGGATTTTTCCTGAGAGGACTTAGGAAAGATTACAGTATTCTAACAGAGGCCTTGCTCTCTAGTCTCACATGACCTCCATTCCCCTGCTTTATTCTGTTCTTTCTCCCTCCTCAAAGAGCAGAGAAGGGAGCAGAATAACAGCAGCAGACACATAATCCTTTTCCGTTTATAAGATGCCTTCACTTGGTGTTTTGGGTAAAAGCTCCATTGCAAAGAGGAGGAGGTTGAGAGCAGCTCAGGAGCTAACCTGATAAAGAGGTGGACTGAGGACTCTCAGGTCACCTCACTCAAATTCCACGCTCTTCCTACTATTCTGGCATTTTCTCCTGGGGAAGCAGTCAGGCTGGGGTTGAAAACGGAGTGAGTGGAGGAACAGGGACCAGGGCAGCCCTCTAGGAGACAGGAGGGAAGGCAGGGTCCCCGTGTGCCTGTGTGTGCATGTGCGTTATGAAGAGACTTACTGCATGGGCTACAAGGCTAGGCTAGATGACCCCCAGCTCTAGCTCTATCCTTTCAATGCTTATTTGGGGACTGAGAGGGGTAATGCCACTCCAGTCTTTTTCGGTATTTTAATTTTTTTAAATTTTTACTGGGGAATATTGGGGAACAGTGTGTTTTTCCAGGCCCATCAGCTCCAAGTCAAGTTGTTTTTCAATCTGGTTGCGGAGAGCGCAGCTTAGCTCCAAGTCAAGTTGTTTTTCAATCTGGTTGTGGAGGGCGCAGCTCATTGGCCCATGTGGGGATTGAACAATCGACCTTGGTGTTATGAGCAATGCCCTCTAATCACTAAGCCAACCGGCTGCCCGTGGTATTTTTAATTTCTTTACTCTCTTTCTTTAATAAAAGTAAAGTCCTAGCAAAATGCAAAGCGACTTACAAACCTCCCTTCTCTACTCTGATTCTTTCAAAAAGTCATAAGCAGCTTTTAGAGACAGAGGCATCATCAGGGCTGATAGAAGAGAATCACTCTCATTTCTTCTTCTCGTATCTGCCTCTAGTTCTAGAGGGAGAAGGGGATGCTGGGCTCACCTCATCTGGATCTTGCCATTCTTCACCTGACTCATTCTGAATTTCTAACTCTTCTTCATCCTCTTCCATGAGGCTGAGGCTGATGGCAGTAGCAAAGAGTAGAGGTTTCCAAACTGCTCTTTAAAGACCGCTGACAGTTTCTCAGAGGCACCCCAGGGGAGAAGAGGTGGGCAATAAATAGAGCAGGAGTCTAGGTTCCCACTCCTGCTTTAATCAACAGTTCTACTCATATCAGTTTTACATACTAGGATCCCACATTATACTGGAAGGAAGTGTTCTATGATTAAAACAAGTCCAAAAAGCACTGGCATAGAAGCACTGGATAAGGGGAGAATCTCCTCACGGTGTCTGACAGATCTGAAGTAAAGCTAGAAGGTGATGAGAAAAGCTCACCGGGTCAGCTGCTTGCCCAGACCTGGCCCTGAGGAGTTGAGTGGAGTCTGGAGATGCTGTGGGCTCAAGAACCTTGACGTCTGGGTGCCTGAAAGGGGCTGGCTGTTGGGAATGATGTAGGATAAGTGACAGTAAACAAAATTCAAGGGTAAAAAGAGGAGGGAAGGTGGCCAGCATTAAAGGGAGAAAAGCTCAGAGTGCAGAAAAAGTAAAGCTAAACAACTGGAAAAGGACTGGAGAAGAACTCAAGAATGAGCGAGTGCTGCGGGAGAGAACAACAGAACAGAAACAGTAAGATGGAGATGGCAAGGCACCAAACTGGGTAATCAGACCCCCAGATTCTTCTCCCTCGGCCCTCACCCTTGGGTAAACTCGGATTCTGAGCTGCCTTCTTCTTCCATCTCTTCCACCCCCCTCAGGGGCTGCCTACTCCTCACAGCTGTGGAGGTGAGGGTGGGTGTGGGCGGGATGCTGTGCAGCTGCAGGCTTTCCTCCTGGGGTGAAGAGATGTCCTCTCTGTGCCGCCTGGAGGGGCCTGCGAAGAAGCAGATGCACATGGTAACTGCAGACCACGTACCGCTGCAGATGGTTTTCATTTTTCAGGACCGGCCTAGGATTTGGTTAGTGAAAGTTAGGAAGGGAATGGAAAACCTATATGGCCGCATTATGTTAGGCCTAAAACCATGAGCATAGCCCTATGTACTACGAATAAGGCTTACAGAATTATATCTAGAATTGCATCAAGAAAAACTTACTACACGGCTTAGTAAAAAAGATGGAAAGAGATATATTTTCACACATAAACAGTAACATTTGGACACGAATGTCAGAGAGGGTTGGACTCACCTAAGATTGAGAAGTTTCAGTGAGTCAATGAAGATATTTGAGGTCCTAATCATTTAAGACTTCTGTGGTGAGAAAAAGCTTAAAATTGCAAATAGAGTTTTGGGACCTAAAGCTAGGACAGAAGTATGAAGAGTAGGGAGGAACAGAAAAATGGAAGACTGGATTTTCAAAAAGCTAGAAAAACAAAATGAGATGTCAACATAGTGCTGGTATGAAGGGTAAGTGGAGGACCCGAAGCTCAAAATGTTAAGAATCTCTCCCCTGCAGAGATCCGAGGAGGTAGAGGAGGAGAAAGAATCTAAAATGTCTCAAAAACCCACGCTATACTATTTTAAAACATGAGTCAAATTGATATTAATATTAATATTTGTCACCCGTAAATAGTCACACCCCCATTACCCTTCCTTGCCACGGCAACGTTTATAAGCTGAAACCCAAACCCCAGAAAGTGAGCTGCTGCTGGTTTAAGCAGAGGGCTCCAGACAACAGGCAAGACCCACACCCATGAGCGTGTAGTAACCCCAGAGAGGAAATCTCAGCTCCCAGGCAGGTCCTTCTCATTTCCCAGCCTATTAAGGGCTCAGCCCCCGGGCCTCTCCTCTGCTCCACCCGCACTGGCTTCCTCACCATTCACGGTCACGCCTTTAAATGCCAACTCCTAAGTTCCTCTCAAGCTTCCGCCTCTAGCCTGAACTTCTGATTCCTATTCCCGGCTGTCTGTCCAATGTCCCCACCTGTGAGAACACGGCTAATAGCCATCGCCCTAATCTCACATCCTTCCCCATCTCAGTTGCTATCAACGCCATCCTTCCAACTGTTCGGCAAAAATGCATGGAGTCATCCTCAAATCCTCTGTCTGACATCACACTTCTAGTTTGTTAGGAAGTCCTATTAGTGATATCTTTCTGGAAATATATCCAGAAACTGGCCACATCTCCCCACCTCTGCCATTGCCCCAGTCTACGCCCCGTTGCTCTTGTCTGGAAGCCTACAACAGCCTTCTCACTGGCTCCTTTGCTTCTACCCTTTGCCCTCTAGTCAATTCTCAACACAGTAGCCAGAAAGGATGCTTTTAAAATGAGAGGCAGATCTCGTCACTCCTCAGCTCAAATCCTCCAATGCTTTCCCATTTCATTCCACGTGAAGTCCAGTCTTTACTCTGCCTCCTATGTTCTGGATTCCTACGACCTCTTTGGCCTTATTGCCCAGTCTCTCCATCAGGCTATATTGGTCTTCTCCGCTGTTTCCTGAACAGGCCAGGCACATCCCCCATCACGGCCTTGGACTGGTTGCCCCCTCTCATACCCTGCTCTGATATACACTAGGCACCCTCCCTCACTTCCTTTAGGTTTTTGCCCAACAGTCACACTCTCTGTGAGGCTTGCCCCTGATCACTCGTTATAAGACCGCAATCCCCACCTCAACTGTATTTCTCATCTTCTTCCCTGCTTTTGCGCCACAGCACGTATCACTACCTGACACTCGACAGTTATCTTTTTTGTTCACTACTGTATTCCCAGCACATGGTGCTCAATAAATATCTGTTGAATAAACAACGGAACCGACCTTTTTAGTTTCATCCTGCCTTTACAAATCCTGTTTTAGGCAAACCTGCCAATACATCCACGTGCTCTGGCTAATACACACTTTCCTAGGTTTTGCTTATGCTATTCTGCTAGCCCATGATATTCATTCTTCCTTTGTTCAGCTTATATAAATCTTACCCATTTTTTAAGCTCCAGCTTAAATTCCATATTCTTGGGGAAGCCTTCATAGATCAACTAAACTTACAGCGATAACTTCCTTCTCTGTATTCTTTAGCATTCATCTGTCAATTCTCAAACCCTCAAGATGTTATTATTTACTATTTTTCTATAAATATTTTTTTCTCTTCCCTACTAGATGGTAAGCTACTTGAGGATCCTTCATGGTTTCTAAAACACCTAACACAGTATCTTGCACATAGTAGGTCCTTAACAAATATTTATTAGCTAACTGATTAAAGTTTCCTGGGGGTATAAGGAATACTTTTAGGTGGTATGTAGAAGACATTAAAAAGAAATCAGACTTTACTTCACACCATAAACAAAAATTAACTCAAAATGGATCACAGAACTAAATATAAGGGCTAAAACTAGAAAACTCTTAGAAGAAAATATAGATGTAAATCTTTGTGACCTTGGATTAGGCAATGATTTCTTAACATAAGACATCAAAAGCACAAACAACCAAGGAAAAACTAGATAAGCTGGATTTCATCAAAATTAGTAACTTTTGTGTTTTAAAATACACCATCAAGAAAATGAAAAGACAACCCATGGAACGGGAGAAACTTTTTGTATATCATATATCTGATAAGGGACTTGTATCTAGAATACATAAAGATCTCTTACAACTCAACAATAAAAAGACAAATAACCCAATTTTAAAATGAGCAAGGGATTTGAATAGACATTTCTCTAAAGAAGACATACAAACAGCCAATAAGCCCATGCAAGCAGCTCAACATCGTTAGTTATTAGGGAAATGCAAATTTAAACCACAGTGGGATACCACTTCCTAGCCACTGGGAGATGGATAAAATACAGACAGACAATAACAAGTACTGGCAAGCACATGGAGAAACTGGGGTCCTCATACATTGCTGTTGGGATTACAAAATGACGTAGGCACTTTGGAAAACAGTTTGGTAGTTCCTCAAAAAATTAAACATGGAGTTACCATCTGATCCAGCAATTTCACTCCTAGGTATGTCTCAAGAGAATTGAAAACATATGTTCATGCAAAAGCTTGTACATGAATGTCGATAGCAACATTATGCATAATAGTCACAAAGTGGAAACAACTCAAATATCAATGAGCTGATGAATGGATGAATGTATCCTATCCATACGATAGAATATGATTTAACCATAAAAAGGTATGAGATACTGTTGTTATATGCTAGAGCATGGATGAACCTTGAAGACATTTTGCTAAGTGAAAGAAGTCAGACACACAAGGCCACATATTGCATGATTCCGTTTTTATGAAATGTCTAAAACAGGCAAATTCAGAGATAGGAAGGAGGTTAATGGTCCTGCCAAGAGTTGTGGGTATGGGGAAAATGGGGAATGACTACAAGTATCTTTAAATGTACACTAGAGAAAACGTACTAACACATCAAACTTGTGATTTCTACGATATTATCACTTAAGATGAGACTATATAAAATAGAAAAATCAGTTTAAAGAAAAAGACCTTAGATAAATTATAAGACAGGTAGTGATCTGAAGGTAAAAAGTTATGAAGAAATGATAGTATATGCTCAATGAAATTTTTTTACTTAACCAAATGCAAAAGTTTGAAGGCGGCAAAAGACCATATACTACTTACCTAAGTAGTGGCATAAAGGAAATATTTCTGGGGACCCTGATATTCGTGTACACACAGCAAACACACACAGTACTTTACCTTCAATGCGCCTCTTCTTGGCGTGGGGGTAGCCCTGAGGGCTGGCCTCTGCTGTGCTCTCCACAGGGCTGAGGGAGTGGCAATAGGTGGTGACTGGACCCCAGGGATAGCCAGGCGCCTGGGAGACAGGCTGCAGACACTTTTCCAGGTAGGACAATCTAATGAAGGGGTGGGATGAGGAGGCTGAAGTGATTAGTGGGCCCTCACCATGCCCTTCTTCCCTAACCCACTTCTTTATCCACCTACCCATAACTTACAGTAGCTGCTTGTCCTGATGGAAGAGTCGGGGGGAAAACTCTGAAAGGAGCTCCAGGAATGCCAGATTGGGGGGCTGACCAGAGGGGCCAGCTGGTGGAAGCTCAGACAAGGAGAACTTGATGCCTTCCCTTCGTTGAGCAGAATTATTTTAGGAAGATAGTCCCTTCCTACTTCAGTCCCAGGGCTGTCCAAGTGAACCAAACCCGTTCCCAGCTTGTCTCCCAGAACTATCCCCCTGCCAACCTGAACGCTACTTCCCACTATGCTATCCTCCCTCCAAGACCTTACTCCCAGCTCTCCCTGTATATAGCCTTTGGCTTAGCCAAAAAATTCAAGTACACTAACTTCCAACCAGTACTGCCTTACTTGTGTAGCATGACCACAAGGTCACGGTTCTGTAGCTGGTGGGGTCCAAAGCTCAAGGCAAACCTCCGGGCCAGGTCCCTCATCTCAGTGAAAGCCGGAAGCTCATTCAGGCCCTGGGGCCCCTGCTCTTGCAGCAGTTCTGTGTACACCTGTGTCCAGGAGACATGGTACATTTGGGAGAGGGAACGAGGTGGAAACAGGGCAAAAAGTAGAACATTCCCTTCTCTGCCTAGAAATTCTAAAGGGCTTGGGATGCCATCTGCTACTTTTACTCTTTCTTTCCTTCTAGTACACTTCCCCTACCCCTTACCCCTTATAGCAGAGAGAACCTTCACCTCTGCTCCGTAACAAGAAATAAAAATGTGTATAGTAACCAAAGGAGACTGAGAGAGAACAGATTAGAAAAAAATTAGGAATTTCCTATCACTTTACTGTCAGTGCTTCTAAGTTGAATTTCTATCAAGGTGGGGTGGAAACTACCCAGTCAGTTAAAAAATACTTTCTATGGGTCTACTAGTTATGAAAGAGACTGCCATATAAAGTAACAGTCAAAATAAATTATAAAGTTCCTGCTCTTAAGGATCTCACATCCTAAACAGTCAAGGGTTGACAGAGGCTCTGCAAACTATAGGGACAGCACAGCTTAGGTTTGTGGCACTCGTGGCAGAAGGAATACCTGTTTGAGGCTCAGCAGCAGGACTTGGGAACAGTGACTTCGGTCGATCTGCCTTGCTCTAGTTAACGTTTCCTTGATTATGTCCCCATAGTCACTGTGAAACTGAAGAAGAAGAAATGGAAAAGATAGTGCCTGATCACTGGAAAAGACTGTTTCTGTTTTGTGTCTTCCTTCACTTTCCAATTATGTTTCCTTCCAAAAGTGACTTAGGTAGGAAAACATGAATCTAAGTATAATATAAAACAACCCAGACTAGACCTCATCTCCAGCCAATAGGTGTAAAGCCCCAAATAAATCAGAGTTTAGTCAAATAAATAAGGGAAGAAACACTGCCCTGAACCCATTTCTTGGAGAAGAGTGGTAAGCCTGCCAGTGCCCACTCTCACCCAGCACTGAAGCCTTCACTTCTAGTCTCAGCCCACTACAACAGAAGCTCCATGAAGCAGGAACTTTTGTCTATTTTGTTCACTGCTACGTCCTTAGTGCTTGGAATGGTGCTTGGCACAGAGTAGGTGCTCACCAAACAGAAATCAATACAACGGAGGCTGAGGAAACGGAGCTACACGTCTAGGTATCTTGTGAAAATTGACCCCTCTTCCATTCTTTTTTTCCTTCTTACATTACAGCCTTCCATAAACTGGATTCACAGGGAAAAAAAATTCTGGACAGGAACAATAAGATATTTCCCCTCCAATGAATTTCTTCCTCCTAACACTTTCTTTTCCATAATTATTTACTAAGTCTCTTTTCTTTGTCCCTTTATTCTAAACTTCTATAGCCCTTTCCCTCCTATTTCTCCTCATCCCCCCACCCTCCTTTCTGTAGTAATACAGTGCCTGCAGTCTAAGAGAGGTGCTTCACTGTACCTTGTTATAGTGTTTGAAAACATCGGAGGCTGCCTCCATCTCCAGCACCCCGTAAAGGACCAGCTTGCAGAACCCGGCCAGGAGGCGGCGCCGCTGGTGCAGCTGTTCTATCTGTAAATGGTCCTCCTGGGAATGACCTGGCTCATAGCAAATGCAGAATGGAAATATCAGAATCACAGATTTAGGCCCCCTGTCTGAGGCAGGCCCCAGCCCCAGCCGCTTCCTGAGCCCCAGGTATAGGATCCTTGTACCCCTGCCCAGTTCTCCAGGCTGTAGGAAGACGTGGTCCATGAGGAAGCTGGCTAGTTCAGACTGGAGAGAGGCTTCAGGAAGAAAGACAAGGGGCCTAAGGAAATCGCGGCCCCCTACAATCATCTGAGGGCTGAAGATGAGAAGTAGATCACTTAGTAAGATAAAAGCCTGTTGGGGGAAAAAAGGGAATGCTTAAAAGGGACAGAACATTGACTAACATCGAAATTACACAGCTAATTTCTTCTTAGAATGAGGAGTCCTCAGACCATGCGGAAAGACTTATCTCCCTGGTCCCACTTGAGTAAATGCTCACCTGCTCCTGGATCTCAGGAACCACATCTGAGAGGCAGCTCTGGCAGAGTTCACAGAAGGCCACCATTCTGCCCTTCAAACTCAACAGCTGCATCTGTGGAGACAGTGGCTTCAGGGGCAGGAATGAAGCCACAAGCTCTTTCATTCCTGTTCCCCCTTCTCAGACCCATATTCACCTGGGAAGCACCTGATCCAGAAAGATGGGTTAGTGTCCAGAGAATGGAAAAATAGACGAGAGTCAAGGCTGGCAAAATCACCTGTAACAACCAAATATTACTAAAATGAAGGATGTGTCAGGAGAATAAGGGGCAGATAGGGAGGGAGAGGAAGAGAGAGAGAGCGAGAGACAGACAGGCAGGCACACACAAAGTAGTGAATAGAGACAAAATCAGTGAAGAAGAGAGAAAATAACATTAGGGGAGCCCCAATTCCTTTTCTGGAGGAAAAGAGGTGATTCCAGACAATCTTTAGAGGATTTTATCCTAGGTAAAAACATTACTTCTCCAGAATTTATTTGAAGTCTCCTAGAATCCCTCAGTATTATCCTTGACTCCCAGGAAACCAGAGAGGATGGCTGTTTGCAGGCACTAGAAAGCACAGTTCACCTTCCAAGGGTGGAATGGAGGGACAATACACACATGATCTTGTTCCCTTGTGTCTACCCCACATCTCTGGTACTAGAGTTGCCTGGGTTCCACGGTCACCTAGGACACAGGGCCCTTAAAAACTCCTCTCTGCCTCCACATCTCCAACTTGTGCACTTGCCTGGTGAGGAACCTCTCCTGTGTCCACAGCCTTCCGGAGGAGTCGGGAGCATGGCTCAGAGAGTTCCCAGCGTGTTAGGTCATGAGCACTTGAGGGGGGAGGGAGGGGGGAAGTGTTACACTGGAACAGAATCAATTCTACAGACAGCAGGAGAAATCGAAGAGGAAGCAGGAGGCGAGCTACTCACTTGTAGAAGGCAGATAAGCGCTTCAGAGTGGCCGCCAGACTGTACACCTCATCCTCGTCGAGGAAGGACGACTGAAAAAGACGGGCCACAATGAGATTTTCCCCAAGAACTCCCAGACCCATGTTCCCTGTCTGTGGCCCTCTCCCACCTGAGTTTGAGGTGTCCTGTCATTCAGCCCCAGATCCTACCTGTAACAGCTCTTCAAGTTCCTGCTGGAAGCGGTCGGTCAGCAGATCCAGCAGTTGGCTGCGGGCAAAGTCCACCCGGCTGAAGAACGTGAACTCGGGATTACAGAGCATGTAGAAGGCGTGAGCTCCAGCCTCGAGCACTGCTGGATCTGCATGCTTCACCACCACTTCCTGGAGCTGCTGCAAGAACAGCTCCAGGTGCTGAGAGAGAGAAGGTGAAAGAAGCTAGGTAGTGTTGGGGAAGTGGGGAAGACAACTCTTCTGGAGCGGAGTACAGCTGAGAGAGATAAGAAATTGGGTTGATCCCAGACAAGAAAAACCTAAAGGAGTTCATCACCACCAAACCAGTATGATAAGAAATGTTAAAGGGACTTCTTTAAGAAGGAGAAAAAAATGATCAAAAATATGAATAATGGCAACAACCACATTATCTACCAACAATTACTTTAAATGGAAAGGGACTGAATGCTCCAATGAAAAGACATAGAGTGGCTGAATGGATAAGAAAATGAGACCCTTACAAGATCCTTATAAGAGATTCACTTTAGATCGGAAGACATACAGAGACTGAAAATAGAGGGACGGGAAAAGACTTCATGAAAATGGAAACAACAACAAAAAGCTAGGGCAGCAATACTTATACCAGACAAAATAAACTTTAAAACAAAGATAATAACAAGAGACTGAGGACCTAGTAATTCCATTTCTGGGTATTTATCTGAAAAAACCCAAAACACTAATCAAAAAGACATATAAATCCATATCTCCACTGCAGAATTATTTACAACAGCCAAGATATGGAAGCATTCTAAGTGTCCATTAATAGATGAATGGAAAAAGAAGAAGTGGCACCTATTTACAATGGAATATTATTCAGCCATAAAAAATAATGAAGTCTTGCTAGTTGTAACAACATGGATGGATCTAGAGCAGAGGTGTCCAAACTTTTTTCAACGTTTTTTACCAAGGGCCATATGCGGTAAAATACACAAATAGCCGGGCCACTCACTCGAGGTGAAGTACGTATTGCCTCACCTGGTTTATTTAAGTAAACTAAATATATTTTTGGAATTTGCTGCGGGCCAATTAAAAATGAATTGCGGGCCGCAGTTGGCCCGTGGGCTGCAGTTTGGACACCCCGATGTAGAGAGTATTATGCTAAGTGAAATAAGTCAAAGAAAGACAAATACCATATGACTTCACTAATATGTGGAATCTAAAAAACGAAACAAATGAACAAACAAAACAGAAACAAACTCATAGATACAGGGAATATTTTGATGGTTGCTAGATAGGATGCGGGTTAGGGAATTGGGTGAAAAAGGTGAAGGGATTAAAAAGTACACATTGGTAGTTACAAAACAGTCATGGGGATGTAAAGTACAGGGTAAGGAACACAGACAATAATATTGTAATAACTGTATGATGTCAGACAGGTACTAGACTTATTGAGGTGATCACTTCATAAGTTATATAAATGTTCTAATCACTATGTTGTACACTTGAAGCTAATACAATGTTGTATGTCAATTATAATTGAAAAATAAAAAATTATTTAACAAAAGAAAAAAATAGGATCAAAAGTATTCAACTTCAAGGATAAGATATCTAAGAAAAAGAAGACTTACTGGTTTTTCTGAAACCCAGGTTCTTGAGAAGAACCAAGCAATGGCAGTAGGACCTTTGACCCTAGCAGGGAAGCAGCAAGGCAGAGGAAATGTGTCTTCCTCCCTTCTCACCTTCTCTAAGCGCCTGGTGCAGTAGATGTTGAGGTCAAAGTAGTTGAGAAGCTGGAGCAGGGGAGCAACCTTCTCTGCGTCAGCTGAGAACTGTGGTGATTGAGAGGGAGACTGACTTATTAGCTAATATTTTGCTAATTCTTACTTCCATTCCTCATCGGAGCCCATTTTCTTTCACGCTCTCACTCCCAGAAGCTGAACAGTGGGGCAGCTTTACCTTGGCCAGGAGCTGTGGTAGCAGCGGAATGAGGTGTTCAGTCAGCTTCACCTTGTCATCTGCTTGGATCTTACGTTCTTTAGAGGTTAAGCCCTAGAATTAGAGTCATTTGGGGTGTGGAGAAACACTGGGTCCAGAGGGCGTGTGTGTGTCCCTCCTCCCCACAAACTTATCTGCCCAGGAAGGAAGAGATTTCAGGAACCCCCTTCAGATTTCTTTTTCTTAAGATGGAATTCTTTGCAGGGCAGAGGAAGGGGCCCCCTAAGCCAAGACCTGAGGATAAGGATGGATAATACTCGTCTGGATTTAACATTGTCAATCAATCCAACCCACCACCCACGCCATACCTTCCTCCCCGTGACTCGCCCCACAGGGGGGTGACCCTCGGATGCTTGCCGGACACTGGACACAAGGATCTCTATCAGTGTGCTCTCCTGCACATCGCCCAAGTCTGGGTTGGCAGGAGAATGAAACACAGAATCATAGATTAGCCAGCCTCCAACTCCAAGTCTTCCCCCACCTTTGCCTCCCTACTGCCCACCACACCTTTCTTTCACAGGACAGGAAAAGAAATCTCTCCTGGTTTCCTACTAGGAAGTGAAAGGTCCCCTCCCCGGGTACCATGTGACACGCACTCTGGTCCTTCTCCAGCAGCAAGCTCGTCAGACTCTCCCAGTCCTTCAGCTGAGACCCTGCACAGTCCCACAAGCTGTCTATTAAGTAAGCAGCGTGGTCATGGAGCTGTGGAAGGACGTACATGTGAAGTTACTGGTCACATTAAAAACTCTAGAAAGTGCCCAGTGATTAACCATGTCTCTCCTTCCTGTTGTGCCAGCTCCCATCCTTCTCCACCTGCAGGTCTTCTACACAACAGCCAAACAGCTCCTTCTTATACGTCACCTCACTCTCCACAAAAAAGGACAGCAGAAGGTGGAAGAAAGTCCTCTGGGCACGTGGACTTCGGCGTCGCTGTCTCCCTCCCGGTGTTCTTGTCTCACACTCAGGGAAGAAGAGCCTGGTAGAATGGACACAAGGCAAGGGAACAGCACAGGAGAAAACAAGGAGTGGAATAACCACCATGGAGGGAAGAAACAATCCAAGGAGAGGTATAAAGGAAAAAGAGGTACAGAGCTCAAGAAAGCCCTAAGGAGTTGAGAGGGAAAAGGAGACCCTAAGAGACACTTTAATTGGTTTTAGTAGGTGTGGGGAGTTCTTGGGAAAAGCAGCAGCAGATGAGGGAGAGAAAACAATACAGGATGGTGTTAAAGGAACAAATGAAAGGAGCCCCACTCACTTCCAGTACAGAAATTCTCCTGCAGCAGAGGCCAGGGCTCGGTTAGAGGCATACACAACAGGGTAGATACTCTCACAGTCTGCATCTGTCAGCACCCCTTCCATGTTCCTGCCAAGAGAAAAAAGAGAAAGAGCAGGTAAATATGGGTGTAACCTTCTAGCACAACTAAGGCTAGAAACAAACAGAGGCAAAAACAACGAGGATTAACTCACAAATAACTTTAAAATGAAGAGTGGAAGACAGAGGAGATGGAGAGTTAGAGAAGATAGGAAATTTTCCCCCTGGAGGTCTTGCAACTCACGAATGACCTCTGTCTTTCAACCTGTACATAAGGAAGAGTCAACTTACGCTAGGTGGAGGGATAGGACTCTGGAAGGATTTGTCTGATGCTGAAAAGTTAAAAGTCTGAGATGCTTGCACCCCCACTTTCCAGCACTCACTTAAGGATAAGTGTTAGCAACCTGACGGCCTCCACTGCCACATCGTACTCCCGGTCCATGACCATGGAAACCATCCGGTCCTGCAGAAGGAGAACACTGATCAAAACCTCATTGTATCCATCTCCAAAATTATGTTCTCCTAGAATCTTAGAGACTCCTAAAGAGAGGGTGTAGAAGCAGATGTGTAGCTACAGATATGTAAGCGCAATAGAAATGCAAAGATGAGGTGGGGAAACAGGAAGCATAAGAAAGAATCGAGCACAGGACTGTCCCAGTTTTACCTTGAAGCGGTTGGTAAAGAGCTCCAGACGAGCTGTCAAGTCCCGGTTGCTGTACAGCCCTTTGAGAGCCTTCAGGCACTTCAGACGGACTTCTCGATGCTGTTGAGGAAAACAGAAGTATGACTGACTACTCCTGTGCTCACCCTCACTGGGCCCCCATACTCCCCTCTCGGATTACTCTTTCTGGGTCTGGGTGTCCCCTTATACTGAGGATTCTGAGATACCTCAAAGATGCACAGCTGTCTTCTTACTTAAAAAAAAAAGAAGGATGACAGCAGAATTTAGCAACCATGATGAAAGGATCCTCTGCTTACCACTGGAGAGCACCTGTATTACCAACCCATCAATGACATTCTTGCTTTTTCATAGGGAAAGTCTTTCTCCTCTCTACTCTGGTTTTGAGGCGTTTAATTTCCTGGATAGGTCTTTCTCTCTTTTACCTTATCCTACCCTTCTCGATACTAGAGAAGTTTCAAGGTTCAGTGCCTGTATGGGTTGATTACTGATCACTAGTGAAACACCTAAGTGGTAGAACCAGGAAAAGCTGAAGTGTCCTAGGGCAGGGAAAAGGATGAGGGGAATAGAAGAAAGGAGACTGACTCGACTCTCACCTTATCGTGCAGGGTCCAGCCAATGTATTTTAAATAGCTGTCAGTGAGGAAAGAGGTACTGTAACTTTGCATCCAAGATCCAATCTCCTCGATGCATATAGCACGGATCTCAGGAAGGACATCCCTAGGCACAGAGTGATAAATTGACCTGATCACCTTTTCTCCTAACTCATTTTCCATCAACCAGATAATCTCCTTGTCATAGAAGAATTTATTTTCCTGATTAAACACCATGTACCATGTATTTCATTTCCTCCTCCCAATGTAAATATAATATATAAAAAAGTAAATACTTTATTTCCGTAACCAGCTCATAGACCATGTTTCCCCGAAAATAAGACCTAGCCAGACCATCAGAATCTAATGCAGTATTATATTATATTATATTATACCCAGTCTTAAAATAAGACTGGGTCTTATATTAATTTTTGCTCCAAAAGACGCATTAGAGCTGATGGTCTGGCTAGGTCTTATTTTCGGGGAAACACGGTAGTTGAACTTATCCTCCATGCCCCCTTTAAAAACTGATTTTGGAAGTTACTTTAACTGTTGGCCAAACAGTGTGTGTGTTTTAATTCCACTTCAAGAAAAAAATTAAATCAGCTGGAGGGTTATGAAAAGGCAAAAAATAAAATCTAGATAAGAATGAGAAACAAATACAGCTGCTTTTTAAAACTTAATTCTACCCGTTCTTTAAATAGTATAAAACTCCCTGCCTTTAGCAGTGAAACAGCAGGCTGGGCTAGGAAAAGGCTTGCCAAGCTGCATACCCTCCAAAAAGCCCTGCCTTTTGGCTCTCTACTTTTGTCCTCTTAAGTCTCTAGTCTCAGGAAGATGAGAGAGGGAAGGCCTTGGGCAAAGCCGGTTCAGAAGAATACTCAGCAATGCCTTATCCTCGTTTTCTCTCCCAGAAAAGCTTACAAAATCCCTTGTAGGTGGGAATAAACTAAACCTTATTAAATTGAAATACCTGTTAGTTTTTCCTCCAGCTGCATTAGCTCTGGGACTAACCAAATAACTCAGAGTTAGGAGGGGGCCTTGTTACTTCTGCAGACTCTATAACCAAGGACCAGAGGAGCCTATTAACTCACCTGTACCGATGTACAAAGACACCCCTGAAGAGGGCATTCATCATCCCCTCAATCTCTTCTTGATGTTCTTGGAGCTGGAGGACAAGAAGGAGCAGTCAATCTCTCTTGTACCCCAGCAACATAAGGCCACAAAAATATGGAAAAGTATGGCTTCCACCGTACTTCTATTTACTGCAGGACAGTCTGAATCCTTGGTATCCTATGTTCCCTTTTAAACCTTCTAATTATGGAACAAGCTGTATAGTCAACTAATACCTCAGAGATTTCTTTGTGTTTGGAAAACATAATATCCCCTCTGTGTCTGGTTATTTTGACTATCTTTGGCTATTCAGAGGCCCTAGCTGGTAGTTACGTATGCTTTTGACTAACAACTGGGGAAATGAAATTTTAACAAATGCAGTTTGTTTGATAGAAGTGGAACTAGCAAAAAAGGAGAAGGAAGAGATTAGATCAGTGGTTCTCAACTGGAGGTCCCCCAGGGGACTTTTAGCAATGTCTGAAAACATTTTTGGTTGTTACTACTGGGGGCTTACTACTGCCATCTAGCAGATAAAAGCCAGGAATGCAGCTAACCATCCTGCAAAGCAAGGACAGCCCTCCAATGTCAAGTGTCACTAATGAGAAACCCTAGACTAGATGAATAACATGTACCAAAGAAACAGAATTATAAGAATTACAGGAATTACAGGGAAGCAGAATTATAAGGAGATGTTCTTTAAGACAACTAATTCTACCTCTTCAATAACTCAACATATTGGGGGGAAAAGAGGGGAAGTAAAGTTCTGTATAAGACTAAAAGAGACTTAAGAAACATGACAATCAAATGCATAGTCCTTAAACTCTGGTTGGAAATAATCAGATATAAAAAGCATTTGGGGGGGCAAATGGGGAAATTTTAATATATGTTGGAATTAGGAACAATTTAGGGAATCACTGTTAATATTGTGGGATGTGAAAATGGTACTGGGATTATGTAGGAACATGCCATTTTTTTTAGAGGACATATTTAAGTCTTTAGGTTGAAAAACCAATATGTCCATAATTTACTATAAAATAGTAAAAAAATAAATGATACAAATATGGTAAAATATTAGTCGTTAAATCTAGATAATTTGTATATAGTGTTCATTCTGCCAGGGACTCCATTTTTCAGAATGTTTGACAATTTTCATATTTAAAAGAAAAAGGAGAGGGTAGAGGGAAGGAGGAAAAGGTGGGTCATCAGTACCAAATTCTGTAGAAGTTTTGGAAAGAGAGATTGAGAAAAGGCCATTGGCTATAGGGATTAGGAAGTCATCACTGGTTTGAGAATAATTTCAATGAAAAATGAGGAGAGAAGCTAGGCAGCAAAAAGGATGCAACTGGATATTAAGGCAGTAAGGAAACACTTTGTAAAAGGATAGAAATGTAGCTCACAGAGGAGAGGAATGAAAAGATTCAAGGGCCTATATATATATTTATAAATGGAGAGAAGAAAACAGTGGGGAGGGAGAGATTAAAGACAAAAAAGAGAATGGTAACTGATGAAGCAAGAGGCTAGAGCAGTAAAAAAAAAAAGACTTATACTAGTGTACTAAGATTTGAGACAGAATATACATAAGGTTTAAGAGCATACTGACAGTGAAAATAGAAAATGAGGGAAATAGAAAGTTTCCTTCTATAATGATTTAACATAGAAGAAATCTTTGGTGAGGGATGGGAAAAGGCAGCTGGTACAGTTAGACATGGTGAATCCTGCCACCTCATGCTGTGGGGAGATTCAGATACCAAGGGAGAGGAGGGGGGTGGAAATCAGTGACTGTCTCATGATAGACAGCTGTTTGAAGGTTTAATTAGTATAAAAGATTTCACAAGATCTTATGTATTCCACTGGTGTTTTTTAAAGAGGAAACTAAGCAAGTACCTACTGTGTGCCAGGCTAGGCAATTTATTCATCATCTCATTTTATCTTCACAAAAGGGTAGAGTTATTCCCCTTTTAAAAAAAAGGAAACTGAAGCTTGGAAGTGTTACATAAGGCCACGGAGCTAGTAGCTAACTGGAACAGAATTTACTCAGGAGTGACTGAAAGGCCTGTGCCCTTTCTATTTCTTAAAAACTTGGCTTCCCTGTCAGTGGTTGGCCTTTAGTACTCCTATGATGACCTGTACATTGTACACTTGACATGAAAGTCAAAACTTAACTCCTTGCATGAGACACAGGCACAACACTTAAACACTTCTGATAAAGAATATAGACAATGGAAACTGAGAAAGGTTTGGAATTATAGAGAACTCTAAAGTTTACTCTAAATTAGAAATGATAATAATTGAGCCTGCATCCCAGAAACAAGATGAGCATCCAATGACCTCTGACAGGATGGGCCTATTAAACTTGCCAGCCTCCATTAAGATTGCTGGGGGATCTGCGCCTTACCAGAAACTCTGAGGAACTGTTAAGGTGGGCTGTGGAAGCAGCGGATGGAAGCTGGTAGAGAGAGCAGAAAGAGGCAGGGAACACTTCTCACCTCTTTGCGTTTCTCTAACAGGCTCTCCAGCCGCTCAGGCGCTCTCTGTCCTGGCCCCTTGTTTCGTTCAGCCTCATACTGACGCTGGTTGTTGTCTTTGTGTAAACTCAGTTGGAGGGCAACTCTTACCAGAGCCGTCATTAGCTTCATGGCTTGCAGTCAGGAAAAACAAGATATGGGAATCATTACTTGAGTGAGAGAAGGGAAGGTAGGTTCAAAAAAGGAACTAAAGGGCAGTGAAAATAAAAGGCTAGAGCAAGGTGACTATTAAATCCCAAGACTCAATGTTCTGGAGTAAACATTTTTCTGCCTCTCTCTTTTGGGCATCTTTTAATCCTCAGCATATTCCCAGTGATGAGCTATAAGAAACATGTTATAGCTGTAAATTGTCTCTGTGTTCCACCCTTTTATTACAATTCCACTTGTGAGAAACTCAATTGGGTTTGGAATAAAGAAGCATGGCCTTGAAATCAAGAGCGAAGATGCAGGTAGGAAAGAAGATCCAGAACTGGAGAAGAGAGGAAAGTCCTACCAATCTCCAGGAGAACATCTATAGAGCAAAACTGAGTGCTCACCAGCCAGGGTGCTAGTGTGACGGAAGGCACGAACTTGGGAGTCTGAGAGGCCAGTGAGCAGGGAGATGAGGTCGTCCATAGGGAAGCCATCATAGAGGAGGCTGTACTGGCACTGGAAGACCAATGTCCTCACAAATTCACAGAAACTTCCCTGGAACTTCTTCCAGGATGGACCTGAAGCTATCAGGGGATAGTCTCCTGAGTCCTACAGAAGGGTTTATGAAAAGGATGGGCAAGTTATTACCAGGCCATAGGGACACTGCATGTCAAAACCCAATAGTATAGTAAGAATGTTATCTCTGTTATACTTCATTTCCTGCTACTCTCAACTCTTGAGGCATATTCAGATAATATCTATGGGTCTCATTTGCCCCCGAGAGACTGAACTCCTCCTTTGAAAAGCTATTTTATTTCCCAGAAATAGAAAGAAGGGAATGATAAGCCTTGGATTTTGAAATAAGAGTGGCATGATGATCTTTGTCATCTCCTTCCACCTCATTAAACTGTTCTGTTAGGTGCCGGATGATCTCTGAGTTGGACATCTTCTTGAACATCTCGCGGGTCACAGTGCCTAAGGAATGGAGGGTAAGAAAAATAACAGGATACCATGACTATTTAATAGACATCTGAAGATGACCTAGGGAATATATTGAAAGGAGCATAGGTGGGGAATCAGAAGATCCAAATGTGCTAGCATCTAACTGTGTATCTGCTATAATGCAACCACTCTAGAAAACCCAAAGGAATTGAGCAGTGGAAAACTAGTTATTAATAAAAAAATCCAAACAAGTAGGGAAAGCAAAACTATACCAGATTCTGGATTCCTATAACACAACCTGCCTAAGACTATCTGCCCCAATAAATTAGGTCATGGCCTCTGGGGGTCCACAGCTTCAGTGGAGAAATATGCGATTTAGTGGCTGGGAAATAAGGAATGAGAAAAGTATTTCATCTAGAGAAAGGAAGACTAAAAGGTATCTGATGGTCCATTTTTAAATGTGTGCATATTATTAACATGATTATTTTTACGCAGAGGGTCTTGTCTCCAAACCAACACAGTACCCTACTGGATCACTTCCATATTTGCCAATCAACAATATAGTTAAATAATTGAACTTTTGCTTATGCTTTACCTTCACCTTTCATTTAGGAAATGCCCAATCCTAGTCATCTAAATGGAGGAAAAATTTTATAACATAGGAGCAGAAGGCTGGAGACTAGAAGGAGGTAGGAGTTTGCTCACCTTTACATCCACACGACCGGATGACAAAGTTAACGAGCTCCAGGAATCCTGCATCCTGGTCTTGCTTGTAGCTCTCTAGCCACTCATCCACCAGAGACTGGGAAAACAATGTGGATGATTTCTATTTCCAGCAATATGACAGACTAGAAATCCTACATGATCTTCTCAATTGAAGCATCTAAACTTCTAATTAAAACATTAAAAACACCTTTTAAAATGTATTGCTGAACTGGAATGAAAGGTATGAGGTTGGCGCAAAAGTAATTTCAGTTTAAAAGGTTTTTAAAAAAAAATTGCAAAAACCACGATTACTTTTGCACCAACCTAATAGAACTCCACAAAGGCTAAAAACGAAGTGAAGGTAGCAATCCTTGAAGACAAGTAAGCTGACTTTTGCCCTGAGGGTTTCTATTAAACCCTGGGAACCCTGACGTTCTGTCTAGATGGCTGCACGGAATGCAGAGCACAGGAGATCAAGTCTATGGGCTTTCCAAGAATAGTCCAAAAGGAGGCTCCTGCATAAAGCTATATCCTGCAAAGAGTCACATCCTCATGAAAGCAAGAATGAGAAATAAACCTATAGGTCAGAAGGGAACAGCAAGAAAACTAGCTTGTTATGACCTCAGTGTAGGGTCGAGGGAAAAAAGAATTCTTCCTTGAGAATTCATAACCATAAACCAGCTCTCAGATCTGGATTTTCAGTCCAGATCCACACTACCTATATGATCAGAATAAGCTCAATCAGACAATTTACGTAAAAGTGATTCTGGAGTGCCCGCAGGCAACTACCAGAAGCAAATGCAGGTTCCTCTCTTAAAACCCACCTTCAACCCAGACCCCAAAGAATTCCATTGGAAATGAGTGGTTCACAGTAAAACCTAGTAAAGAAACAAGGCACTGAAAGTAAGAATCAGCACGAAAAACAGAGAGTGGAATTATATTCACAGACTTTAGACACTGAAGTTATCACAGATTATAAATTATGCTTACTATGGTTAAAGAAATGAAAGAGAAGCTTGGAGTAGAAGCAAAGAACAACTAATTCTGAAAAGGGGCAAACAAAATTTGTTGAAATAAGAAATACAAGATTTAAAAGTTCAATGAATGAATTAAAAGCAGATTGGACACAGCACACAGAAGATGAGTGAATTGGAAAATTAAGTCAAAGAAATTATCCAAAATGCAGTCCAGAGACTAACAGAAATAATGAAAGAACTATTAAGAGACATGGAAAATAAAGTAAGAAATTCAAATGATGTCTAATTGAATTCTTGAAGATAATAGAATGAAGAAGAGGCTCTATTTGAAAAGAATTTTCCGTAGTTGTTGAAAGACACCAATTCTCAGAGCCAGAAAGCTAACAGATCTGAGGCATGACAAATAAAACATCCTATAAAACATAACACAAAAGCAAAACAAAAACAGTCATAGCAAAAAGAGTCATAGCAAAAAGAGATCACTTACAAAGGATTTGCATTTAACATTTACAAACCAAAACAGTAACCCCCTAGCCATATCTGGCTATTGAAATTAAATCAAATAAAAATTAAAAATCCAGTTCTTAAGTCACACCAGCCACGTATCAAGTGCTTAATAGCCACATGTGGCTAAAGAATACTGTACTAGACAATGGTGATATAGAACATTTCCATACTTACAAATTGTTGTATTAGACAGTGCTAACTTTGACAGCTGACTTTCGGCAGCAATAAAGGAAGTAAGAAGGCTGTGGAATAATCTTTTTAATGTGCTGAGAGAAAAAAAGGTCATCTTAGAATTCTATACACAGCAAACAATCTTTCAAGAACAGGGTAAAGACATTTTATACAAGCAAAACATGAGTTTGTTAATAAACTGTATCTAAAGAAAATTTTAAAGAATAAACTTTGGACAGCAAGAGAATCATTCCATACAGAAGATTTGAGAAGGAATGATAGACAAAGAAAATGATAAAAATGTTAGTAAGTAGAAACAAACATTGTATAAAATAATAATGTCTCTTTTGCTGGGAGAAGAGGAATAGACAGAACTAAAGCACTGGACCAACAGCATGTAAACTGGAAGGGGAAATTGGAATTAAAATGTGCTTAGGTCCTTGTAGAAGACAGAAATCCAAAAGCAAGCAATAAAAGAGGAAAAAGAAACAGGAAAGGCAAGATAAAGTAAAAGCACATAAAATGGAAGAAATAAATTCAAATATATCAGTACAAACAACAAATACAAATGAATTAAACTCTTGTTAAAAGACAGATTGGCAGAATGGATTAAATAACATAATCCAGATATATACTGAATGCAGAAGACAGACTCCAAACATACATAGAAAGATTGAAAGTAAAACAAAAGAAAAAGATACTAGGCAAATATTAACCAAAAATAAAGCTAGTATAGATATGTTAATACAAAAAAAAACAATTTTTGTCTTAAAGTATAGAGATAAACAAGTGTCAGTATATAACAATAAAAGGTTTGATTTACCAGGAAACAAAGCCTCAAAATATTTAAGGCAAAGATAGGTCTGAATACAAAAGAATTGAATAATCACCTTTTTAACAAACCTCTCTTTCTAACTGACATATCACACAGACCAAAAAAGCCTCCCAAAACCCCAAACTAGTAGAAATATCAAAGCAGTATGACATTTAACACTTTTTATCTTACCCAAGAGAACACTGGACCCAACAAATGGAGAACACACATCCTCTTCATACACATGTAAAATCGTTTTGGAAAAGGACTAAATGCTAAGTCATAAAGCTAGTCTAAGTTTCAAAGATCACATTTTCTGACTACAATGCAATACAGTTAGAAATCAGTAACAAAAATATAAAACAACAAAAATATAGAAAAACTCCATGTTTAAAAATTTAAAACTTTTCTAAAAACTATAAAAATCTACATTACATACCAATATGGGTGAATCTTAAACAACTGAAATAATTAAGTCACAGAGGACTATATAGAGAATGATTCATTTATTTAAATTAAGGAACACATTAATT
Organism: Rhinolophus ferrumequinum; assembly: GCF_004115265.2. NCBI lineage: Eukaryota > Metazoa > Chordata > Mammalia > Chiroptera > Rhinolophidae > Rhinolophus > Rhinolophus ferrumequinum. The sequence goes on along the minus strand of NC_046290.1, from coordinate 90,668,716 downwards.
TGTGATAAAATTATAATGAAAAGACAAGGGAATCATTAACAGAAAATTCACTCTAGTGGTTATCTCTGGGTGGCGAGGGGACTGTGGGTAGGGTAAAGAGAAGCTATACAAGGGCCTCTAAAGCACTATTAATGTTTCACTTCTGGGTGATCATTTAAAATTTTTGTAAACTATTTATAAGCCTTATACACTTTCAGATGAAATAAAATTACAATAAGTTATAAAAAAAGAAATGTGGGGAGGGAAAAGGAATTAGGTATAATTGCTAAAATGGAGCTAAAAAGTGACAAAGGTGAACAAGCTGCCACCCATATTCAAGCTTTCTATCTAGATTATCCAATGCCTCTTCTTGCCTCCTTTATCAATCAATAAAAGCAAAATCAATCTTGCTCTTTGATACTTTTAGGAAAGAAACATTCTCTCTCATCCAAGGTCTCCCTTATATAATTCCAAGGATTCACTCCAGAGTCTTACCTGTCTTTCCTGATATAGGTTATGTTCATTGAAATGTTCACATTAAATCAAGTTTGCAGACACTTGTCCTTATCTTTCCACCCTACAAGGGGTGGAAGGTATTAACAAACAGGTGAGACACTGTTTTACCTGCATGTCACTTTTGGCAGCTTTCACAGCATCAAAGAGATCACTGGCTAGTGGCTCTGACTCTTTCTGGTTATGACCACGTACCATTCGGGAGCCCTTCTTTGGATGTTTTGCCACCTAATAAGTATAAAGAGATCAGAAATATTTTTAAAAAGTGAAAGTGACATTAACACTTGGTCTCATCATCACACAGGTAGGCTTAAGCTGCCAATAACATAGGAGAGTTTGTCACAGATTTAAAATAACTGATTTTTATATTGTAAGCTTTATTATTTCTTTTTCTCCTTATAAAAGACCTTTAGCCCTATTCTTATTCCTCTGAATCCTAATACCGTCTTCTTTTATCCTTTTCTCTTCAAAAATTGTCTTCTTCCTACTCTGTCTCTTAACATTCTTTAAGTCTTGCCCTTTCATCAAACCTATCTCCTGAGTCTCTTCTAGGTTTCCTTTTGCCACTTCCCAGACCAGGTTCCAAAACAAAATAAAACCGACTGACTCACTGGGGTTGTTTTGAGTGGTCGTTTTGCTGCTCTCTTCTTCACATTGGGTCTCAAGGTGTCTTCGAAGTCACTGTCTTCATCAGCTGACGAAGAATCACTATCCCTATGAGGGAGTATGGTTCTCCTTAGATACAACACCCCAGTCCCTCCATAGAAAAGGGTAATTATAATTTCTCTTTGTCTCTAGCTGTAACCCCTCTCCATTAGAAAAATATATTTATTTTTTCTTTAAGAAGAGATGAGTTTACTGTTACCAGAAAGTAGGGACAAAGTCTTAAAAGAAAACTTTCACTTGAATAAAGCAATGGAGATAAAGAATGAGGAACTGAGGTGGGTGAAGAATAACCCTTTCCTAAGAGTCTCTGAATAAGAAAATCAAATGATATTCACATAGCAGGTAGAAGGATCACTGCTGCGTGGAGAAAAATCAGCATGGTTTGGGAAGTCGTATATTATTCACACATAAACAGGAGATTAATGTGCACCTGGAGTTAAATTCCACTCCTTAAAACAAATTCACACGTCTAATTGATTTAGAGTTAATAATATAGATATAAACTGGTCCCCAACACTAGCACTGACAGAAACAGAAATGATTCAGAGGAAGTCAATTAAAATAACCAGGGGATAAATCAGATGTTGTATGAGATTAATTTTTTCCTGGAAAGATTAGAAAAACCAAGATATATTATTATAACCTTCACCAAAAAAAGTCATAAATGATAACAAACAAAGATAGATGGACCTGTATGTAAAATCCCCCAAAAGAAACTACAGGACACCAACTATAAAGTACACCCTATTTGTCAGGCTACAAAAAATAATTCTTTACTTCCCCTTCCCCTACCTCCCCGCCCCCACCAGAGGTCGCACATATTGAACATACAAATGTGTTCCAGAAAGGTTTACGCAAGTTGGGTGATGGACTTAGAACAAGATGTATTATTCCTGATGCCTACAACATGCAGGGCAGCCAAAACCAGCCAGCAAAGCTGGAAGGGGGTCATTGTTGTGAACCAGCAGAGCATCTTGTACGTTTTCATAGTCACACGCATATTACTGTCAAGGCCGTAAAATGACAGAGGGGAAAGCTGCCGATGATGCCGGAGAAAGCTGCACAAGTAACAATTTCTTACCAACTCTACTCACCCCTCTGAAGTCTGGTCCAAGTCCCTGTCATCACAGGGCACACTGGCAGACAAACTAGAAGACGCAGACAAGCCCCCCTGTCCACCTCCCATTGCTCTTTGCAGTGGGGAGGACACACTGCTTGGGGAGGCGGAGCTACGGAGACAGGAGGAGGAGGGTCGAAGGGTAGGCATGGTGGTCCAGCTGAGGGAAGAAAGAGAGAAAGGGGCTCCTACCCCTCCACTTTCTCCCTCCCCAGCCCCTTCCAGCCCGTCTTTCCAAGGGAACTGCCCTGGCACTCAGATTGGCGGGGGGTGGGGGAGCCACACAAAAAAATGAAAGTCTTGACTAAGGCACCGGGAGATTAAAGAAACCACCGCCCCAGACGCAGAGCACGGGTTTGGAGTTGCTCTCCAAGCACAGAGCAAGGCACACACCAGAGCAGCTTAAAGCAGGTCCTTCTCCCGATTTGGAAGCTAAATTGCCTGGTGTAAGTGAACCAGCTCACATCTTACAAACAAAAAATAAATTAAAAAGAACCCAGACGTTCATTTCTGGAAAGCTAGTACTACCTGATTCCGTATGGAATGGAATGGGACGCTCTTAACGGTTTGGAGGTGGAGGCGCGATTAGAATAGGGCCAGAAACGCTGAAGGAGTAAAGAAAAGCTCTCGTTCTCTACTTTTCCAGATGGTGGTACTTCTAACCCTGCCCAGGGTAAGTTTCTTTGGGCGGAGGAACCTTCTAACTGCTCACAAGAGTGACTATCAGTCTCGTGGGGACCGGAGGTGGAGGAAGCTACCGATTCATGGAGGAGGGAGGTCCCTATCTCAGAGACCGCAGTGCAGCGATGGGGGTCGGGGGCGGCCGTATTCTTGGGTTAAAAAGAAGCCTCACTGTCTGAACCCGGAACAGCGACTTCTGGGCGAGCAGGGTTGAGGAAAAGTCACCGCCTGGGGTCCCTCGGGTCTCTGTAGTCACACCACCTGCGGCAGAGGCGCCTGCCGCTTCCCTTCTGGTGGCGGAAGAATCCAGAAAAACGCGGGAATGCACGAGGCGCGTTGCGCGCAGGCGCGAGCCCAACGTCTCGTCCCAGGGTTGGTAAGTGTCGCGAGGTTTGGACGTGTAAGAGCTCGTGCTCACCACGTTCCAGTCACGCCGCTCCTGCAGCCTCGTGCGGCCACCAGCTCTCCCGCCTGCCGCCCCATCACGTGGGCTCAGGCGCGCTGGCCCAGCCAGCTTCAACCCTCCTCCACCCCATCCCCGCCCCTCTACCCTCAATATTCCGCCCCCTTTTTCCCCTCTCCGCCATTCGGCGGGTCTTCTCACTAGACTACTAGTAGCTCCTTCAATCTGGCTTCTCAACTGCCATAGGCTGGGCTCCACCCAGGCCCCACCTTTAGAACCGGGTCGCCACGCCCCTGAAAAAGACCACGCCCCCACCAACCTCCTTAGTTCAACCGAATCCCGCCCCTCTGCCGAGCTTCCCCACTACATTGGCTTAATTTCTCCCTTGACCCCGCCCCTGAGGCCTATTCCTAACCATCATTGGCAGAGCTCCGCCCCGGGCCCCGCCCCTTGTCGGGCTCCCGGCTCCCATTGTCTCCGCAGATGCTTCTGGTTCTAGCTACCGTGGTGGGTGTTCAGTTTTCCGAGGTCGTGCTCTTTCTGTAGCTAGCGGGGAGGTTCCCACGGCAGAGAACCGGCTTTCTGAGTTCGAGCGGCTCTTCTTTACTCCTTAGGACTCACTTTGCTGTTCCAGGGTCACAGCAGCTATGTTCGCGCTGCGAACTCTTCTGCTTCTACTGCTGCCTCTGTGTCCCGGTCCTGGTCCTGGACGCGGGAGCGAGGCAAAGGTCACCCGGAGTTGCACTGAGACCCGGCAGATTCTGGGCGCCCGGGGATATAGCTTAAGCCTACTCCCTCCCGCCCTGATCTCAGGTGAGGAGAAAGAGGAAGACTAGAGAATTGGGGGCAAGGGAGGGGGCGGGGCGGGTCTTCCTCATCTCACAATAACTCTTCCTCTTCAGAGTGACCGTTATAATAATCTTTTCATCCTATAGTAATAACATCTCTCCTCCTCCTGAACTTCCTTACCAGGATCACAATAACGCTCCTGTTCACATAATGGCACTCTTACTCCACCCCCACCCCAGGAATACCTTTCTAGTAATTAGCATCCACCTCTATGTTTCTTTCTTTACAGCCCAATATGTTCCCCTCTCTATTTTGAAGAGCACTTCTATAATATTTTCTTGCTCACCAAGTAACTCCGCCTCTCCAAACCCCATTCTTCCCATAGAAGCTGCCCTGTAAGCCATCCTTGTAAGTCTATAGAGGCCTGGGGTATGTGATGTTGGGGAAGGTCCCCTGAGGAACCTCTGATCACTAATTTGGCCCATCACTATTCATCCCTTGGCTAATGACAGTGGACTTGGGATGGGTGAGGGAATAATGTGGGGATAGGGTCAAGTGGGGATGAGGGTGCAGACAATAGAAAAGAAACCAGACAGGTGAAAGAGAAGGGATGGATGGCCCCCAGAGATAGGCAGAAGGAAGGAATTTTATAACATCACTTCCCACCATTCCCTATCATTTCCTACCATTCCTTGTGTCTCCTCTCTCCAGGTGAGCACCTCCGGATCTGTCCCCAAGAATACACTTGCTGTTCCAGTGAGATAGAGGAGAGGCTGACCTGGGACACTGAGGCTACCTTCCGAGGCCTGGTGGAGGAGAGTGGCTCCTTCCTGGTACACATGCTGGCTGCCCGGCACAGAAAATTTGATGGTGAGCATTTGGGGTTCCCAAACCTGGCCACATACCTCCTCTCTGTGCTCATGACCCCAGCAAGCATACTGTCCCCACTTCCTACTCCATCCGTAAGGCACCCCAGCACTGGCTTAGCCCCACCACCACAGGCTCTCCCCTGGGTCCTGCCCCACCCCATTCCCAGTCTGCCCAGGTCTCTGAGAGTTGCTCAGTTTCTAACTCACTTGTCTTTTCTCTTCTCTCCCCACCCCCCATCTCTTCCTGCCTCTGCCCTTCCACTTTTCTGTCTATCTCTGGCCTCACCTCACCTCCCATCCCTTTCTTCACATTTGCCACAGAGGTTTTTCGGGAGATGCTCTCATCAGCTGAGCATTCTCTGGCCCTGCTCTTCCACCGCTCCTATGGCCGCCTGTACTCTCAGCACACCCCCTTATTCAGCGGCCTGTTCTCTCGGCTGCGGGACTACTATGAGAAGTCTGGTGAGGGGTTAGATGATGCCTTGGTGGATTTCTGGGCGCAGCTCCTGGAGAGAATGTTCCCCCTGCTGCACCCACAGTACATCTTCTCCCCTGACTACCTGTTCTGCCTCACACGCCTCGCCTCCTCTGCTGATGACTCTCTGAAGCCTTTCGGGGACTCACCCCGCCGCCTCCGCCTGCAGGTGAGGGGTCCTAAGGCCTGAGTTTCAGCCACCTCTGACCTAGTAACCTCTGAACTGTGCACTCACTTCCTTCTTGCCCCAGTCACCCCTGACCTGGTGATCCTCACATCCTGCATGGCAGCCATCTCTGACCTGATGACCCCTATCTTGAGCCCCAGCCACCCCTGCCTGCCCTAATGCTCCTTAGTCTCCTTTAATTGGAGGTACCCCCACTCTTATCCTGTGCTATCGTTTCACACACATCCCTGACCCACTCACCTGCTCTTGGCCCCCAGCCACCTTTCTGCCAATTCTTCCCTCATCCTAATATCTTGACTTTCTCTGGTTCAACTAATTGAGAATTAGGCAAATATTTGAGAAGGATTTTCATTTTATAGTATCTCATTTAACTGTCATAGTAACTCTGCAAGGTAGATGGTAGTATCCCTGTTATATAGGCGAGAAAACTGAGCTTCCCAGAAGTTAAGGTCTCACTGCCAGTAAATGGTAGAGCTGTGTTTCATACCCACGTCTTCTGGCTTCAAGTTCAGTCTTTGTTCTATGCAGTCTGTCTCCAAACCCTGTAAAACTCAATTCTCTCCATCTCTTGCCAAGTCCAGTTCCCCTCATCCTTCTAGACTATAATCCTCTGAGCCTCTTGAACCTGCCACCCTGTACCACTTGACACTCCTAACCACCCCAAGGTAACTCCACAAACTTAACCCCACTCCTCGTCCCCTTGGTACAATCTCTTGTCCCCAGTCTTGACTGACACATGACAATATTGTGGTTTTTCTCACCTTCTTTCTTCACCCCCAGGTTACCCGGGCTATGGTGGCTGCCCGGGCCTTTATCCAGGGCCTGGAGACCGGAAGAGATGTGGTCAGTGAAGCGCTTAAGGTTAGAGGGGGCCTGAGTGTAGGTGGGGCTCAGGGAGGGAGAGGCGGAGTAGGAGAGACCCCTTGTGGAAGAGTTAGGAGCCAGCTGGCAGGAGAGACCTGTGGCCTTCCCCTATCAGCCTCGAGGCCATGGCATCCAGAGTGAATCAGGAAGGAAGGGGGCCAAAGTGAAGTCTCCCCTGTGTCATGATTCATGACTACCTCCCATCTCTGACCCTCTCCTGCACCTCTGAGGATACATACTCCGCCAGCCTCTAGGGGCCTTGCCATCTCCATAGCATCCCGAGATGGGAGTACTGGTTCCCTTGGTTTCCTCCACACCCCCTCAGTGGCTCCGCTTTCCCTGCTACTGAAGGCCAGATTCCTGACCTGGACTTCAAGGTTCTGTCTCCACTGCCCAGTCTCTTCCCAACCTCCCAGCCTTACGACCTGCATCCTGTCTTCCTTCCCCAACTATAATGGACTCACTCTTGTCTTTAAACCTTTTCTCAGAGGCCGCCCACCACCACCACCACCACTACTGCCTCTCTAGCTCCATCTCTACCAAGAGGCATATCTGCAACCTGACCTCTAGGAATTTCCCTTCAGTCTTTTGGGGTCTCACCAGCTTTCACAGGGAGTCACCAACCCTAGCCATTCAAGTCAGCTCTCCACGTAGGGCCTGGGAAGGTGGGGTGCAGTATTTGATTTCTCTGTGCCCAGCACCAAGCTTGGCTGAGGGCAGCCTCAGTGTTTGTGGATGACACAGCCCAGCTCTCTTCCCCCAGGTGCCCATGTCCGCAGGCTGCAAGCGGGCTGTGATGCGTCTGACCGGCTGCCCCCTTTGTCGGGGGGTCCCCTTGCTGCTGCCTTGCCGGGGCTTCTGCCTCAACGTGGCCCATGGCTGTCTCAGCAGCCAGGGACTGGACCCTGACTGGGGGGCCTATCTGGGTGAGGACTCAGGAAAGCCTTGGAAGGCTGTCAGTGTAGGGGTGAATGGGGATGGACTGGGAGGGAGTTTTAAGCCACACTGAAGGGGAATTTGGGGTGGTAGTTCTTCTCATGTGAGTCTCCCCAATCCAACACCTTGCTCCCAGGTCAGGATTTGTGGGAACTTCCTAGTTCAGTGGGTACTTCCCTGGCTGTCCCCTCAGTTCATCCTTTGTCTTTCTCCCTCTCCTTCAAGATGGTCTCCTTTTTCTGGCTGAGAAGATCCAGGGCCCCTTTTCCTTTGAGCAGGCAGCTCAGTCCATTGGGGTGAAGATCTCAGAAGGTTTGATGTATCTGCAGGAGAACAGTGTAGCGGTGTCCACCCAGGTACAGGGGCCTTGAGGAGCGTGGGAGTGTCCAGCCCCGAGGTAGGGAAGATAGTATGGAGGTGTCAGCTCAGGTACAGGAGAGAGAATGTGGAGGAGAGGGCCTGTGGTTGGGGGTACATTGTGGAGTGTCAGGGAGACACTGTTGGGTATCTGGGGAAAGTGGGGTGTCAGGGGAGATTGAGGTGTTGGAGCAGGGATACAGAGTGGGTTTCACCGCGTGTGGGACGCCTCTTCCCTGTGCTCCAGGTGTTTCAGGAATGCGGGGGTCCCCCAAAGGCACCTGCCCGTTCCCGCCGAGCCCCGGCATCCCCGGAAGAGGTGGGCCGGCTCTGGACGGCAGGGGTGGAGGAGGAGCGGCCCACGATGGCAGCAGGCAACAGCCTGCCCCGGCTGGTGAGTGGGGGGCAGGCAGCGCAGGGGGGGGGGGGGCATCAGGTTGGCGGGTACAATGCAGCTCCGCCCGCTCTCTCTGCTTGTCCAGGTGTGGGAGCTCCGCGAGCGGCTGGGCCGGGTCCGGGGCTTCTGGGCCGGGCTGCCCGTGACGGTGTGCGGGGACCCCCGCATGGCGGCGGACATCACGCAGGAGGCGGCGCCCTGCTGGACTGGAACCGGGCGGGGCCGGTGAGAGTCGGGCGGGCGGGTGGGCGGCGACGGCTGCGGGCTGTCTAGACCCGAATCTGGGGGCGGGGCGGGCCCGCCGGGTCAGGCGGGATCCTTCGGGGGCTGCTCTGCTCGTAGGTACTTGTTGCCTGTAGTCGGAGGCTCTCTGACCGAGCAGCTCAACAACCCAGAGGTGGATGTGGAAGCTTCGAACCTCGACCTCCAGACGCGGACGCGGCGGCTGCATCTCCGGGCAGCCACAATCAGGATGAAGGCAGCTGCTCTGGGACGCGACCTGGAACTGGAGGACTGGGGTAAGACCCTGGAGCACCCCTGGGCCTGTGATTAGACCCGGGCCCCGCCCACTGCCTTCTGAGTCCCTCCCCTCTCATCTCAGTTATCATTCATTCACTCACTTATTCATTTTACAAACTAGCATTACTTACCTTACAGGTAAGGGGTAGAAAACCAATGAGAGAGAGGGTCTCTTTGGGAGGACTCCAAAATATTCTTACAGAACAATGGGCAAAGGGCTGTAGGAGGTTGGCAAGGGCGAACAATGCCAGCAAAGCAGTGGAGCCTGATGGGGGTGCCATTCGGCTGGCTCCACATGGTAGGTAGAGTTTGCCAGAGAAGCAAGGCAAGGACATTCATTTTCTTTCTCCCACTGTCTGTCTCTGTGTCTCCTCGTCTCTCCTCCCCCACCCCTCTTGCTGTCTGCTGGCTGCTTCTATGTATGTCTGTCTTGTCTTTTCCTGTCTATCCTCTCTTCCCGTCTGTCTGTCTTTTCTGTCTCTGTCTCATTGTCTCTTTTCCTGTTTCCCATCACCTTCCCTCATTCCCATGTCTGCCTGATCTCTCTCTCCCTGCCTTCCTGTCACTTTCTTCCTCCTCCCAACCTCCAACTATCTATCTGTGTCTCTCCTGCCACTCTCTTTCTTACTGTTTTCATCTTTCTATCTCTCTCGCTCTGTCTTTCACTGCCCCTCTTACCGATCCCTGTCTGTCTCTGATTCTCTCTCTCTGATCCTCTCCCTCCCTGCAGATGAGGACGCCAGCGGCTCTGGAGAGGGACAGCACTATGCAGATGACTGGATGGCTGGGGCGGCAGCTGTGGCCCCCCCAGCCCGGCCTCCTCGCCCTCCTCGAAGAGATGGTGCTGGAGGCAAAGGCGGAGGTGTCATCATCCGCCACAACCAGGGCAGGAGCAGGACTGGGGGGACATCTGTTGGTTTTCACACCCAACCCATCCTCATTCTCCTCCTTTCAGCCCTGGTCCTCCTTGGACCCCGATAACAGGGGAGGGGTGCCCTGGCATTAGAAGGGTTCATGGCCCTTCTCCTCCCCACTCTGCTGCGTCTGGGGAGGAGTTGAAGGGGCTGCAGAGAAGATAGAGAAGGGACTTTTTGGGTGAATGGCTGGGGCCCCAAGTCCAGGTGATTCCCATTGGGAGTGTGTAGGTGTTCACAGTATTTATTTTTTTCATTTGGTGTCTAGGGACGGGGCATGGTGGGGTATTTATTTAGGAAGGAGGTGTGGTCTCCAACTGAGCCCCAAGGAAGAGAAGGGGAGAAGCTTTAGAGTATCATTTGGTGGGTGGGGTTTGAAGGAAGTTGGAAGTGGGGAAGGGTGGGGGCACCTGGTCTCAGAAATGGACAAAGCTGGCTGCTGACCAGGTGCAGGGCAGGGGACTGGGGTGTGTGAATAGGAAGTCTGGATCTACAGGTCTGGGTTCTGTTGAGTTTTTTCAGTATCAATTTCTTAAACTAAAATACAAAAAAGAAAAAAAAAGTCGCAACTCATGACCTCTGCCATCCACATCCTTCACAAATTTTGCATTTTACAAATAAATAACTAATTTATTGGACCCCAAGTGTGACTTTCTGTAACTTCAGCGTCCCTCCCTGAGCCCTGGCTCCTGGCCCCAGAGGCCCCAGAGCCTCCGTGACTGGCTCATTTTCTGCCTGCTACTCTCCTGTCATGGAACCTCTCCCCGGATACTGAGTTTGGGCAAGTTGTCCACCCTGTAGATCTGAGAACCTTCATCTGTAAAATGGGGAGAGGTGTGGGGCCCAAATAGGAACTGTGTGAGGAAGCACCTTGTCACTGGCAAAATTCTTTTAGAACACCAGGCATCAATATTTTACAGCCCCACTGCCCCCTGCCTTCGAGGTTGGGGGGCTGTTCTCTGCAAGTCAGCCTCTGGCTACCTTGTCAAAAGTCTTTGACAATGTCCGCTTTCAACTCTTGTCTGTTACTTTCTCCTTTCTTTCTGTCTCCTGAATGAGTTTTTTGTTCTGCAGAAAAAGGAAGAGAGAAAAAGGTATAATTGATTCCTAAGTGTGAAAGAGAAGCGGTGTCTTCCAAGGGCGGGCTGGGTGCTCTGAGGAGGAAAAGTTGCAGCGAGTGAGACCCAGAGAAGCAATCAAAGCTGAAGCAGCTGCAGGCACTGGCCAGACAAAGGGAGGGAGAGGGGAGGAGCCTGGGCGCTGAGAAAGTTTATGGGGAAAGTTGAGCAGAGCGGGAGGAGCCAGGCGGTGTCTGGGGTGGGTGGGTGGGAGGGCCAGACCCCGTTTTGCCTGCTGCTCCTCAGGTGGCATGGTGAGTGGGACAAGTGACACCTAGGCTGCAGCCAGTGGAAGGATTCTGGAATTTATGGGAGGAGTCTTGGGTGGGGGGGCGTTCATAGCACCCGAGAGGGACCAACAAAGGGCTGGTGACTGAGGAGTCACCAAGGTTGGAGGGGACAGAGGGCTGGAATCAAGGGTAATGGGAGGAGACAGAGATGGGTGGAAGGAATACAAGAAATCTGGATACGGAGTCCTGTGCTGGGCTGGATCCTGGGGGCTGTGTTGGGGGAGGGAGTTGTGGGGTGATGCCAGAGGAGGCGGGTCTCTAGGTAGCAAGTATGGGTTCTCTCTGTCTGGGGTTACTCCTGGCGCGTCCTGGAAGGGGGCTGTCAAGGCTTGTTGGAGGGGCTGTGGCCTGTGTTCGTGGGTTGTAATCTGAAGGGGTGGGTCTGAACTCCCAGTTGATTAGGAAACTGGGGCCTGGGAAAGAATTCCAAGCTCAGTGTTTGTGTCTGTCAGTATCTTTGTCTCCAGAGTTTTTCTCTCTCTCTCCCTCCCTCCCTCCCTCCCTACCTCCCTCCCTCCCTCCCTCCTTTCCCCTAGCCCCACTCTCTCAATCTCTTCTGGGTGCACTGATGGGGTTGGAAAGTGGGAACGGGGGTGTGTGGGGCTGTGTTGCGGGAACTGGGTTTCATAAGTAACCCCAGTCTCCCCAGCCCCTTCCACACTGGGGACTGCCCTGTGCCAAGAGGGAAAAGAGATGTCTGAGTTTAGACCAGATGGCTGACTCTTACTCATTACACTCCCTCCTGTGGCCTCACGTCCCCTGCTTCATCTGACCCGCATTCTCTCCTTATGGCTACCGCTTTCAGCCTCCAAATGGGGCTCTTCATCCCGATCTGTCACAGACAGAGGCTGAGGAGGAAGTCAGTGGCCTGGCCACGTCCACATCAGTGTCTTATGAGCAGACTGGTCTGATCTTTCTCGCAGCGTCTCTTGTCTTTCTCCTCTTCCCTTCCAAATCCCTGAGGCTCAGGGAGAAACTGTAGGTGGTGGTTGAGGGAGATGGAGGCTGACAGCAGAGGAGTAGTTGTGGGGCCACCTCGAAAATATGTATATAGAGAACACACCCGTCTCGGAGCCAGCCCCCTGCATGAATTAGGTCTCAGTTGCAGCAGCCGGAGAGAAGGCTCTACCCTCTCCTTAGACTCCCCTCCTTCCCCTCATTTCCCTTCTAGACGCTGACAGAGGCAAAAATCTGCTAACTCAGGGGGCAGACTCAACCAGGGCTGCAAGCAGGCCTGGGGAATGACCCCTGATCTCGAACCTGCGCCTTCTGTGGCTGCACGGCTCTCTCAAGCTGTCTCTGCTTCTGTGCCTGGCCATCGCCCTGTCACCCTTCCCTGTGCCACATGGGCCCTCTGTCTCCTACCAGGACCATGCGTCTCTGGGGGTCTCGGAGCCTGGGGGTGGCTCTGGGAGTCTTCATGACCATCGGATTTGCCCTCCAGCTCTGGGGGGGGCCCTTCCAGAGGAGGTGAGTTTCATCTTCTCCCAGCGCCCCCTAGATGCCCCCCACTTGCTCCTCCCAATCCCACCTGGAGCTATGACTCCTGGGAACTCCACACCCTTTGTCCTTGTTCCACTAGACACCCATCCACCTTCTGGTGAGGGACAGGACACTTCCCCTCCTGTCTTTCCCCAGGCTACCCAGGCTGCAGCTCCGACAGCCCTGGGTCCCATCCCCAGGGCCAGCTGTTCCATCCTGCCCTCCCAGGCAGCGACTGGTGTTCCTGAAGACACATAAATCCGGGAGCAGCTCTGTGTTAAGCCTGCTTCATCGCTACGGGGACCGACATGGGCTGCGTTTCGCTCTCCCTGCCCGCTACCAGTTCGGCTACCCAAAGCTTTTCCAGGCCTCTCGGGTCAAAGGCTACCACCCTGAGGGTGGAGGCACCCAGCCCCCCTTCGACATCCTCTGTCATCACATGAGGTTCAACCTGAAAGAGGTGAGGGGGTGTAGAGGGGTGGGTGGGACTGGAGAGAGATGGGATCAGGTCTGTGGACAAGACAATTAGGGGAGGAGGCCCCAGGCCTGGGGGCTCCCCAGGCATCAGTTCACCCAAAAGTTGGGCATTGGGGCCACAAAGGTGAGGTTTCCTGTTCTCCTTTCCTCAGCTGTCCCTCAGTAATTTCTCAGAGCTGAAGTCCTGCCCTCTCCCATCTGGAGCTTACTCAGTCTCCTTTCTTAACCAATTTATACTGCTGGTGTCAGTGCCCTCCAGCTCTGACACCCCCCGCCCCCCACCCCCGCCTCAAACTCTCCCTCCAGGTGTCCCCTGGCCCTTCTTGGCCCCTTCCACTGACACTACCAGGACCTCTGCTCAGCCACTGCCCTCTGACCCATCTTCCTCTCACTCCCCTCACCATGTCTGCCAGATTTTAAGGATCAGGTATACGCCAAGCCCTCGCCCCTTAGAGCCTCACTTCTATAGGCGGAGACGAGTACATGCACTCACATGTACAACACAAGAACCCGAGAGCTCTCGGAGAAAGTCAATGCGCAAATGAAAACATACAGGGACTAACTTTTATTGAATACTTCTTGAGTGCTAAGTATTAATCTCACCATCACCTTGCTAGGAAAGCATTGTGTTTCCATTAGATACAGATGAGGAAATCGAGTCTCAGAGAGGCTAAGTGATTGGTCTCTGTTAACCGGATTTGAACGCAGGCCCATTTGCTCCAAAGTCAAAGTGCCTTCTGTGGCATGTGTGCATGTGTATGTATGTTTGTATTTGGAACTGTGGGGACAATATTCATCAAAAGAGGGGGAGCTTTCTGGAGAGGTAGGTTTTAAAGGAAAGGATGGACATGATTTTGTAGTAAGGAGAACGTCAGGCATGCTTAAGAGGGAACAAAATATCACCAAAGACGGTGGTGGTGGTGGTTTTAAGAGGGGAGCGTATAGAGGAGGTAGAACTTCAGCGGGGCCTAAAACACACTCCCGTTGAAGCTGGAGCTGAAGAAAGCGGCTGAGGAGCATGAGTGTGATCTAATGGTTAGCAAGGGGCCACTGCTAGGAGTGAGGTGATGGCAACAGTCTTTGAGGGAGATTTCTCTGGAGGTTAGGATGATGACCTTCGTTGTCACCACCATTCATTGAATACCTACCTTGTTCCATTTACTTCTACATTCTTCAAGGTAAATATTAACTCAGATTTATAGATGGAGGAATGAAGCCTCTGAGAAGTTCAATAGCCTGCCCAAAGTTACATAACTGGTAAAGAGTTGAATTGGGATTTTATTCCAGGTCCACCAGATGCCACAGACCATTCTCTGCACTGTTCTTCTCTGCCTTCAGAGAGACACACAGTTTACAGGCTCTGCCCTGTGGGCATGCCCATACTAGCAGATCAGATTGGAGGACATCATGTCAGGGAGTCAGGTTCCATGACAGACATCATGTTCAGAGGCAAAAACCCTTCCAGGAGTCCAGGAGCTGGTTTCTGACATGGAGCTACCTGGCTCATTCCAATTCCCACGTTACTTCTTGCTAAGAAGTGTGATCAAATGTCCCAGGCCTCAGGGAAGCCCCCCACCAGGTGGCCATGGCTTCCCAGTGTCCAGTCCAGGGGTGTCTTTTGTTCTCCAAGATGCCCAGGAGCCCCAGAAGTGCCCTATCCTTTGGCCATCTTGGGCTTGTCTGCTTACCTGACACCTATACCTCAGACAACATTATACCTGCCCCCCAGGAGGCTTGAGGCCCGTTCTTGGAGCTGTTGATCAAGAGTCCCATGGTAGGTACTTAATAGTTTTTTTTTGGAGAAATGAACACAAAATTTGATTCCTAGAAGTTTTACTGACCAAGGCAGAGAGAAAGGCCCAAGAAAATAAGTGTTCTCTAGGAGCTTCCCATGTTCCAGGTTCCTTTATATCCTTTATCCCATGCAACCTCCATAATCAGCTGGGAGGAAGGTACGAGTATCCCCATTTTGAAGATGAGCAAACTGTTCTCAGAGGCATTAAGTAACTGGCCCAAGATCTATCAACTAGTGAAAGAAGATGGCAAGGGCGGGGGGTGGGGTGCTGTTTCCTATTAGAGCTGCCAGGAGGAGGTCTGAGGAAGCTAGGCGATCTGCGGCACTGGGCTTGCACTTAGTTTCTTCCTGGCCCAGTTCTTTCTCCCTATATGTTTTTTCTCCTCTGCAGGTACTCCAGGTCATGCCTTCTGACAGCTTCTTCTTTTCCATTGTCCGAGACCCAGCAGCTCTGGCCCGCTCTGCCTTCTCCTACTATAAATCCACCTCATCAGCTTTCCGCAAGGCACCTTCCTTGGCTGCTTTCCTGGCCAATCCTCGAGCCTTCTACCGGCCTGGGGCCCGTGGGGACCACTACGCACGCAACTTGCTATGGTTTGACTTTGGCCTCCCCTTCCCTCCAGAGATGAGGACGAAGAGAGGAAATCCTCATCCTCCCAGAGACCTTAATCCCCCACAACTGCGTGTCCTGCCGTCTGGTGCTGGCCCTCGAATCCACACCCTGGATCCCAATGTTCTCTTCCATCCTGCTCCCACTGCTGCTGATGGTCACAGCCAGACATCCAGCCCTATCACTTTGGATTTGAGGTCTTCGTCCTTCATCCAGTGGAGTCTGGCCTGGCTGGATTCTGTCTTTGACCTGGTTTTGGTGGCCGAGTACTTTGATGAGTCATTGGTTCTACTGGCAGATGCTCTGTGCTGGGGTCTAGATGATGTGGTGGGCTTCATGCACAACGCCCAGGCTGGAAGTGAGCAGGGCACAAGCGCTGGCAGCGATGGTGGACTGACGGCTGAAAAGAGGCATCTGACTGCACGGGCCCGAGCCTGGAACAACTTGGACTGGGCTCTTTATGTTCACTTCAACCACAGTCTGTGGGCACGAATAAAGCAGTATGGCCAGAGCCGGCTGGAGAGTGCAGTGGCAGAGCTCCGGGCTCGCCGAGAGGCCCTGGCTAAACATTGTCTGGTGGGGGGTGAGGCTTTAGACCCCAAATACATCACTGACCAACGGTTCCGCCCTTTCCAGTTTGGGTCAGGTAAGGTTTTAGGCTATGTACTTCAGACTGGACTAAGCCTCCACGACCAGAAGGAGTGTGAGCGCCTGGCCACCCCTGAGCTACAGTACAAAGACAAGTTAGATGCCAAGCAGTTCCCCCCAACAGTCACTCTGCCCCTCAAGACTTCAAGGTTATTCTCCCCCTAGGCATTAGACCACTAAGTCTTAGGTTGAAGAACAGCTATGTTACAAGGACACAAGTGATTAGTGTGAGGCAGCCAGATGACATTTCTGCTTCCCTCAGAAAACATGTCTGCTCCCTAGAGGACAAATGGAAGTTTGCGCGGATGTGGGCCCAAAGCACTCCATGCCTGTGCCAAGGAATCTAGTCGTTCAGCAGCTAGCAGCAACCCAACCCCCATTTTGCCTCTATCCCTTTCCAGTCGCCTGGCAGATCCATGTAACATTCTCAAAGGGTCCCTGGAGGAGCAAACCATGGTGTAAACCAGAGAAAGTTTGGGATTCGGTGGATTGGAATAATACCTCCATTTCTCTATGAAACATTTGTTACTGAGCTATGCTCATTTCACTATGAAATGTTTGTTGAATGAATAAATAATTTGAAACTTGGACTTGCTTTATGTAGGGAGGAAAGGGGAGGGGATGGAGCATTTTCTTGGGAGAAGCGGGGTTGGAGGGGGTGCTTTAATATCGCTTCTTTAAGAAGTCTGTCTGTAGTCTCTCCTAAATCCTTCTTGCTGCAACCGAACACTAGCCGGACCCCGCCCCTCTCCTCCAGGGTCCGGTCACCCACAAATTCCGGGGCCTGAGGCCACGCCCCTTCCGTTTCCGGATTTTCCCCAGTCATTCGGCCCCGCACCCGGTTCCGGCCCCGCCGGGTCGCGGTTCCTAGTTCATTGCGCCGGTTCCCGGCCCCAGCAGGGCTCTTGAACCGGCGCGGCCGCGCGCAGCCCCCGTCAGGTGTCGGACTCCCCGGACCCAACCCAGCGGCCCCTCGCCCTCCGCCGCCCCGGCCCACCTCGCCCCCGGCCGGCGCAGTCCTCGCCGCCCCATGGAGTCCCAGTGCGACTACTCGATGTACTTCCCGGCCGTGCCGCTGCCGCCGCGCGCGGAGCTGGCGGGGGACCCAGGCCGGTACCGGGCGCTGCCCCGGCGCAACCATCTCTACCTGGGGGAGACTGTCCGTTTCTTGCTGGTGCTGCGTTGCCGGGGCGGCGCGGGCTCCGGCGCCGGGGGTGGCCCGGGCTTGGGGTCCCGTGGGGCCTGGGCGGAATTGGCGACTGCCCTGGCCGCCCTGGCCTCGGTCAGCGCCGGAGGCGGGGCGCCCGGTGGCGTTGGCAACGGCGACCAGGATCCTGAACCCCCAGGGGGCGGGGATCCTGGCGGTGGGGGGTTGTTTCGAGGCTGCAGCCCCCTTCTCACCCACGGCCCGGGCCCTGCTACCTCAGGGGGAGCGACCACGGTGAGGAGCCGGGGTGACACGGCACAGGGCGGCGGGGAGGTTTGCTGGGCTCCAAAGACGGGAGAGGAGAGGGACGCTGGAGGGAAGCGAGAGGCAGATGACGGATGAAGAGAGGGGAGGGAAAGAAGAACCACGCACCGCAG
The DNA here is from genome assembly GCF_004115265.2 of Rhinolophus ferrumequinum. NCBI lineage: Eukaryota > Metazoa > Chordata > Mammalia > Chiroptera > Rhinolophidae > Rhinolophus > Rhinolophus ferrumequinum. Next base: position 90,651,046 of record NC_046290.1, on the reverse strand, counting down.
ATCTTAAAGGGAACGCTGCGGGCTGCCTCATTCTCTTGACCTCTTCACCCCTTTTCACACCCTCCTGCCCTCAGCTGCCTGTGGAGGAACCAATTGTGTCCACAGATGAGGTCATCTTCCCACTCACTGTTTCACTGGATAGACTGCCCCCAGGGACACCTAAGGCCAAGGTAAGATTGGCAAGGGGTGGAGCTGTTGTCCTAATTCAGATGCTCTTTCTAAGGCTGGCTGGCTGTCCCTCCTTTTGACTGTGGTCCTGTGTCCCCTTTGCTCAGATTGTAGTGACTGTGTGGAAGCGGGAGGTTGAGGCACCAGAGGTCAGAGATCAAGGCTACCTGCGCTTGCTACAGACCCGATCTCCTGGGGAGACCTTCCGGGGCGAGCAGAGCGCTTTCAAGGCCCAAGGTGGGGAGAATTCAGAGAGAAAACGCTAGAGTCTGGAATTGGGGGAACAGAGTGGAGGGTTGATGTTGGCGAGTGCCTGATCTGAGAAGAGGGCGATTAGAACTGTTAGAGGTGAGGTCTGTGCCCAGCCGGTCAGTTCTTGCCTCGCCCTCTCCTGCAGTGAGCACCCTGCTGACTCTGCTGCCCCCTCCAGTTCTGAAATGCCGCCAGTTCACTGTGGCTGGAAAACACTTGACCGTTCTCAAGGGTGAGCAGATCCGTGGCTCAGGTCTTGGGCCGCAGCAAGGGCACTGACTGGGTGGCAGTTACTCTGTGCAGGCTGGTGGGGATAGGTCCATTTTGGGGGGATTAAAGTGGGGTCTATGGGTCCACATACTCTGAGCTGAGCTGGTTACCTCCGACAGTGCTGAACAGCTCCTCCCAGGAGGAAATTTCCATCCGAGATATCCGCATTCTCCCAAACTTCAATGCCAGTTATCTACCTGTCATGCCTGATGGCTCTGTGCTCCTGGTGGACAATGTCTGGTGAGGTCCTGGGGAGGGACAGGGCTTCGGAGTGGTGGGGATGGGGGCCGGGCTGAGAGCTTTGGCATGGAAAGATCCAGGTCTGTCCCTTCTTCTGAACTAGTCACCAGTCTGGGGAGATCTCCATGGGCTCCTTCTGTCGGCTCCCTGGTACCTCTGGCTGCTTCCCCTGCCCGCTCAGTGCCCTGGAGGAACACAACTTCCTGTTTCAGCTGAGAGGGGGTGAGCAGCCACCTCCAGGGGGCAAGGAGGTAAGTATAAGGGGCTGGTGTGTTCAAGGAAAAAGGTTAAGAAAAAGCAGTAGGAGGGAAAGGCCAAGAGGAGTGACTAAAGATGAGAGGGGGACAACATTTGATAATTGTGGTTTCTTTGTCCATCCCACAGGGCCTAGAAGTCCCCCTGATTGCTGTGGTTCAGTGGTCCACCCCAAAGCTGCCCTTCACCCAGAGCATCTACACCCACTACCGGTGAGTATGTGGGAACCCCTGGGGCACCATTCTGTTCACCTTTGTTTTGCAACTCACACACTCATCCTGCTTTCCTCTCACTGCTTCTAGCCTGCCCAGCATCCGCCTGGACCGCCCGTGCTTTGTGATGACTGCTTCATGTGAGTCCCCTGTTCGGACCTACGAGCGTTTCACAGTCACTTACACGCTGCTTAACAACCTCCAAGACTTCCTTGCTGTGAGGCTCGTGTGGACCCCGGAGCATGCACAAGCTGGTAGGTTGCTGCCAGGCTGTCCCAAAGAAGGGGAGGGGAAAGGAAGAAGTCATGGAGGTAGGTGACTTGTAGCAGGCTGCTTTGGCTCTATACCTGGGTGGTCTCCAATGGCACAGATGGAGAGTTTAGAGAGGTAGCGGGACAGAATGATTTAAGGGCCCTAACACTAGAGCTGGGCTCCCTGGTATGTTTGATTTCTACCTCTGCCATTTACTAGCTGTGTGACCTTGGGTAGGTTACTTAAACTCTCTGAGCCTCTAATTCCTTATTTCTAAAATAAAAAAAATAATACCTCATGGGGTTATTATGGTGCATTAAAGATTTATTATATGTGAAGTGGTTAGAATAGACCTCAGCATACAGTAAACATTAGCTGTTGTTATTTATAAAATAGGCAAAAGATACACTTAGTTTATTCCACAGGGTGGCTTTGAAGATCCAACAAGACTGCTCATGGAGGCGCTTTGTGAAATGAGAAACACTGTACAGATGTTTACTGGTCGCTGTTTCTGCCCCCCAGGAAAGCAGCTGTGTGAGGAGGAGCGCCGAGCCATGCAGGCCGCCCTAGACTCCATTGTGTGCCACACACCCCTCAACAACCTTGGCTTTTCGCGGAAAGGCAGTGCACTCACCTTCAGTGTGGCCTTCCAGGCTCTAAGGACGGGGCTTTTTGAGGTGGGCTGGGGAAGGGCTGGGGGGTGTGGTGGGTAATGCAGAATGTCAGCGTAGGAGGTGGCAGGGCCGCTAGCTTCTACAGCGCGTGGTACTATAAAGCCAGGCAGAGGGAAGGTAGAATTTAGATACAGCATTGGCCTATCAAGGGGGAAGATGATTGGAAAGGAGGCCTGGGGCCTAGAATCTGAGTGGGAATGCTGACCGGTGTCTCTCCATCCCAGCTGAGCCAGCATATGAAACTGAAACTGCAGTTCACTGCCAGCGTGTCCCACCCTCCGCCTGAAGCTCGGCCCCTCTCTCGCAAGAGCAGCCCCAGCAGCCCTGCTGTCCGGGACTTGGTGGAGAGGCACCAGGCTAGCCTGGGCCGCTCTCAGTCCTTCTCCCACCAACAGCCTTCCCGCAGCCACCTCATGAGGTATGGAACTTCGGGAGGGGTGCCATTGGCCTCGGTAGAGGCCAGAATTGGAGAGGAAACAAGAAGGGGTCCTGAGGTCTAACCAGAGCCCAAAGCCTCTGCCTTCTCCCAGGTCGGGCAGCGTCATGGAGCGCAGGGCCATCACGCCTCCTGTGGCCTCCCCTGTCGGCCGCCCCCTCTACCTGCCCCCGGACAAGGCTGTGCTCTCTTTGGACAAGATTGCCAAGCGTGAGTGCAAGGTCCTGGTGGTGGAGCCCGTCAAGTAGCACCGTGCTAACTCCTCCCTCTTACATTCCCAGAAACCCAACGCCCCCAGTGGGGGTCCTCGCTCTAGGCTGTGCCTCCCCAGGGATGCCTCCCACTGTGGGTGAGGAGGCCCAACTGGGCTGTCTGTCTGTCTGCTGATGAGGGAAGAAGCTGTGAAATGGGCGGGTATGGCTGCAGCACTACGCCAACAGTATTTCCCTGACGTCCTGAGGGGGGGCTGGCCCCTCCTTTTGTCCAGGGCAAGGGCTCCAAGAGCTCCCTTGCCCCCTGCCTTGTACCCTGGTTCTAAGTTTACAAAGTGTCTTCTCATTCCTATTAAGTTGTCTGTCCCACCTTTGACATTCCCTCCCACCCATCCACCCCAGGGCTGAGATTAAAAGGTGGTCATGGTAACGGGACCCTGACAATGACCCTCCTGTATCAGGGGTGAGGGACGATAGCTAGGTGGCCTCCCGCCCCTCATGTTTACGTTTGCAGCCTGAAGCACTTTAAGTTGTGTGGGTTTTTTGTTTTTGTTTTTTTGGTCTGTTCCAGTAACTTATTCTTCAACTACTGCTTCCAACTGAAATAAGACTATTAAATGCCTGTTCAGGAGGGAGAAGAATGTGGTTTGTGTGTTGGTGGCAGGAGCAGAGACCCAGGGGCTCAAAATGGTTCCCTTCAGCATGCATACCAAATAGCTTCTCTCAGCTCCCTTCCCACCTTTTTTTTGTTTTTTGTTTTGATTCCCAGAGATGGCCTAGCTCCACCCCTCTGGGCTGAGATACATGACTTTCAACTTTCTCCCCAGAAAGTATAAGACATGAGGTGTATACCCCGCAACACACACACACCAGCACACACATCCCTGGCCCTGAGAATATCAGATTCATGTTTATTAGGAGGGAGAAAAGGAGGGAAGAGGGTGGTCCCCTTGTCCTCACTATTCTGAACACAGCACAGAGTCCCCAAGCTTCTGCCCTTCCAGGTAACGGTGGGGCAGTGGGTGAGCAGAAAGCCTTAGTTCTAGCAGCAGGCCAAGAAAAAGGTGGAAGGAGTTTGCATCTTCCTCATCGCAGAGGCTCATGGACCCAGTACACTTCTGCCCCTCGCCCTTGGCAGGTTCAGACATCAATGGGCTCCCGGCCTCGGTTCTGTCTCTTCACCACAAATACCCTCTGTCCTGACACAGTCACCAGCAGCGTGTGTTCTCCAAAGACCACTGCAAGGGAGACATACCTTCCCCCACCCCGAGAGAGGGAAGGGAACACACAGTTAGTGGAGTGCAGTGGCCTCCATCGGGTCACACACAACCTGGCTGGGATCAAAAGCCAAAGAAATCCGATGGTTCAAGGCTCAGAGTTCTGAGGATGGAAGGTCTCCATTCAATCCCCTTCCTTCTCTTGCTTTTTCATACTTCTGATGCAGTGGTGAATCCCAAAGGGAAGACAGTGGCCAAGGGGAGATGGTGGGAGGTTGGGAGGACATAAGTGTTTTTTCCCCTGAGGAGCGCACCCCACCTCTGGGAGCACCCCACTTCCTATCACCTCCACGAGGGGTGGGGACTAGGGCTCACCTGACAGGCGCTTGAAGGGTATGTTCATGCCATGGTGCAGCCGGAAACCGCAGGCCGTGCTGACCAGCTCAGAGATGGCACTGGCCGCTTGCTCGTCATTCTCGAGATCCCCAGATGACTGCATGAAGATGGAGGAGACAGGATGACAAACATTAGGGAACAGAATTGGCAATTTCGAGGGAACAGTCACTCTGGCTCTAGCATTGGTATTCTCTCCCTCACCAGGTCCTGGCACCCCTCAGGTCACCCCAGTTTTGGAAAAACCTAGAACTTTCCTATGATGTTGCCCCTTGATGCCATCGTTTCTCATCCTTATACTGGGCTTCCCCGATGAGCAGTGACTCTCATCCATTTCTTTACTGACCTTTCCTAATCCCTTGAAACTCGTTATCTCTCCCTGGCCCCACTTATTTGTAAAATCATATTTTCAAAATCAGTCCCCCCCCTACACTGGCTTGTTCAAGGCTGCTTTTCCTTAGTCTTCCCACTTGTTACTCTGTCTGCAGAATCTGAAATAAACATCCCCTTTGCCCTTGAACCCCTCCATATTACCTAGCCCTTGGGTAATGATGTGACAGTGGCCCGGGCTTCCTCTTTTCTGCTGACTGTCACAACTTCTTCCTACCTCTCAATATGGGCCTCTCACTATGTCACTCAGTTTCCTCATCTGTAACTTGGAGACAACGGTACCTTTCTTATGGGCTCGTGAAGGTTACGTGAGATAATATTGGCAAGATGCTTAGAACAGCGCCTAGCAATATACGTTAACTGCTGTTATTCTATGTCAAATCAAACTGAATGGCTAAAGTCAAGCCATCAAAATTCCCCTTACCTCTCCCCCTCCCCAATCAACTTCCTTAATAACTTCCTATTAAGGCACCATCATTCTAGGCTTGCATTCAAAGTCGTACTGGGTGGAAGTACCTCTAGTCATTACCAAGACATACTGAGTCTTTCAATTCTCTTCTCTCCTTGCTGCTCATTGTCACCAGCTCAGTCTCATACCTCAATTTCCGCAGCAGCCTCTGCTTCTGGATCCTGCCCCTTCCAGCCCATCTTCATACTTAATAGAACAATCTTGCTCAACTATTTCATCAGCTCATGTTTCTGTTCAAAAACCCTTCAAAGCTCCTATTATCCTCAAGATTACCCCAAATGTGTTAACTTGGCCTTGAGAGTCCTCCACAATCAGATCTTTCCTTACTATATTCTCTTCCCCTAAACCTTTTCAAATTTTAACACAAATCCACTAATTCAGACAGGCTCATGTCACATTCCCGCAAATACATCCTGCATACTCCTTTTCTGCCTGTTCATAACCATCCATCCTTTAAGCCCAGCTGAATTTTTACCTCCAAGAAGGATTCCTTGTCATAACACAAGTTATATCACGAAGGATTGAATCCTTCATTTTCTGGACTCCTTCAGTAGTCTTTACTACTCACATTGCTTTCAACTTTTAACCTTAAGCCTTGCCTCTAGCTAAATTGAAAAAACTTCTAGAGAGCTAACCCTATATTGTACTAGGGAACAAAATACAAAGCCTCTTTAATAAATACCAAATAAAGACATATTGGAGAATAACCCAGGTAATCATAGTTAGCAACAAACCTGTAGCCAGTTGTCTGACTTTGGTCAAGTTAGTAAACCCTTTTACCTCAGAACAGTTACCACACTACGATTCCAGAGATTTATTTAATTACTGAAAGCTTACTATATGCCAGGCATGATACCAACAGCGGGAAATTAGGCTAAACTGGGCAATGTTACAAGGGATCACCGGGCCATGTGTACTTGGGGGGACCCCCTCCCTTGCCCAGAACGCACCGCCAGCACTGCGCCTTCACTCAGCACCAGGTAACCAAGTTGATCTGGGATGCGCTCCAGCCCCTGGGTCAGTGCAGAAGTCTAGTGTGTAAAGATGCAATCAATGACAAGCATGCTAGGAAGATGGCCCTCGATACTCTTCACTTGCAACCCATCCTCCCATGACAGTACCCGCCCCCCCCCCAGACCCCTTCCCCCAGTCAGGGCCCTTCCAGACCCTCTTACCTCTACATGGCTTTCCACACTCATCTTCCCGCATCTCCATCTGTCCTCACTCTCTGCCTCTGGGCTCCCTCGTTCTTTCACATCCCACCTTTGCTACCACCGGACGCCTTCGCAGCCCCACTGGCCCCTCTCTCCAGCCCCCTCTCCAATTCCCCATGTGGCCCCCCCTCGTCCGCAGACTACTCCCCAGCCCCTGTACACCCTCCCACAGATCGCTCCTCAGCTCTCTACATCGCCATCCCTGCCATCTCCATTCCCTCTCTGTCCGGGACGGAGAGGAGGGGAAGACGAAGTGCGGGCCCAGGAACGGGCACCCAAAGAGATTGGGGAACAAGGGCACGGAACCCCCCAAAGCGTACTCTCGCGCATGCGTCCTCACTCACCATCTCAGCCTTAGGTGCTGGGGAAACACCAGACCAGATAGGTAGCTTCCGGCTCCAGACCCAGGTCACGTGCTTCCACCGGGCGGTCTCCTTCTGCCCTGCGTCTCCGTACTTTAGTCCCGCCCCCAGAACACGGATTGGAGCTTGACTACGTCATCAGACTTAATCTGCCAGTGCGGAAAGCCGGTTTTCCAAGACGCACGCAAACACCCATCTCCCCGCCCCACAACCGCGAGCTCTGGGCGGCAGGGGGGAGTGTTGGCTTAGGGGAAGGCCTAGAGGGGCGGGGCCGGAGGGAGAGGGTGGGCTGAGGCTGTGCGCCTGCGCGCCTAGTGTGTGTGGGAGGGCAACGGGTTCTGCCGGGGTGAGACTGCCCACGGATGTGAGCACAAGCAAGAGAGTAAAATGAAAGGACGTGACGCGCCTGAGAAAAGCTTTTGAAATGCTACTCTTCTGCCTATTCGACACAGCTCTCTGTTTAAGACAGGGATTTGTTCCCTAAAAAGCATTTCCTCACGGGATTTTGTGAGGAAGGGTGTGATGGGAAATTGAGTACCCCGCTGGGCAAGACAGTTTTAATACTGAATATTCTTTGCTAGGAGAAATTAGAAACAATACCTTGGAGTTACTTTTTAATATGTGAGTATCACATTTGATTTCTAAACCGGCTGCAATACTAATGTGACAGGCGGTGTTGGTGTGGGGACAGAGCCCCAAAAAGCAGTTTCCAGGCTCTTGGCCTCACATAGAAAGGTGCTGGCTCAGGTAGTAAATGGCCATCGACTGTGATCAAATGGCCACCAGCTGTGGCTAGTTGGCCGTCAGCTGTAACCAGTGAGCCACTAGCCATGAATATAACTGCCGTGGCTACGCTAGCAGGAAATGGGGGCTAGCAAGAAGATGGGGGCTGAGCCTGCAAGCGGCGCAGTGAGGGTTGAGAATTGTGTGGCTCCTGTTTCCTGTGTCTCCAACCCAGCCGCCAGTGAGAGTATAGTGGTGTGACTCCCCTACCTATGGCTCCGTGGGTGTTCCTTTTTGGCCTCACCATGTCCTGCATTCTTATGTGGGGAGTGGGATCAGAGACACCGCCTGACACCCCGCAGGACACCCCGCACGACAGTTGGTAACTGTGAAATGAAAAACGGAGTCTGTAACTATTAATAGTAAGTACTTGGGGGAGGATGTGGAGAAATTGGAGTCTTCCTACATTGCTGATGGGAATGTAAACTGGTTCAGCTGCTGTGGAAAACATCAGCGGTTCCTGGAAAAGTTAAATACGGAGTTACTTACTGTATGACTTAGCGATTTCACGCCTAGATATATGAGAATTGAAAACATATGTTCACACAAAAACTTGTACACAAATATTTCTAACATCATTATTCATACTACCCTGAGATGGAAACAACTCAAATATCCACAAACTGAAGAATGGATAAATAAAACGTGGCATAGCCATACAAAGGAATTTTTTCTAGCCATAAAAAAGGAATGACGTACTGATACGAGGAGTCATCAAACAATACGGTGAATGTTTAAATAAAAAAAAAACCTATTGCAGTAAAAGACACATTGCCATTCATCCCCCTTAAAATACTCCTCCTCACTTCGAACACATTTATCCCACTGTTCTTGCCACTTTCTGAAGCAGTTCTGGAAGTCTCTATTGTATCTTACCTTCTTCCTCCATCATGACAGTGCTCTGTGTCACACATTGCTTCTGGTAAGGCAATTTCTGTCAAATAAAAACATTGTGCAGCCGGCCCAGTGGCTCAGGCGGTTAGAGCTCCATGCTCCTAACTCCGAAGGCTGCCGGTTCAATTCCCACATGGCCCAGTGGGCTCTCAACCACAAGGTTGCCAGTTCAATTCCTCGAGTCCCGCAAGGGATGGTGGGCTGCGCCCCCTGCAACTAGAAAATGGCAACTGGACCTGGAGCTGAGCTGCGCCCTCCACAACTAAGACTGAAAGGACAACAACTTGAAGCTGAACGGCACCCTCCACAACTAAAATCGAAAGGACAACAACTTGACTTGGAAAAAAGGCCTGGAAGTACACACTGTTCCCCAATAAAAGTCCTGTTCCCCTTCCCCAATAAAATCTTTAAAACAAAAACAAAAACAAAAAACATTGTGTCCTCATCCACCTTACTCACCAGATCTGGCACTGTACAACTTCTGGCTCTTCCGCAGAGTCAAAATGATTATGAAAGGTAAATGTTTTGAATCGATTCAGGACATTGGGCATCGAGGCAGCCACAACAGTGCAACTGAAGACACTGTGGGGACAGAGTCCCAGAGAGCAGTTTCCAGGCTCTCGGCCTCACGTGGAAAGGTGCTGGCTCGGGTAGTAGATGGCCATCAGCTGTGACTAGTTGGCCATCAGCTGTAACCAGTTAGCCATTAGCCACTAATATAACTGCCCATGGCTATGCTAGGTTGGTTGGTTGGCAAAGAGAAGTAGACGGCAGGTTGTGGATCGTGTGGCTCCTGCTTCCTGTGTCTAACCCAGCCGCTGTCGAGACTATAGTGGTATGACTCCTCTATCCATGGCTCCATTGGTGTTGCTTTTTGGCCTCACCATATCCTGCATTCTTGTGTGGGGAGCAGGACCAGAGTCCCTGCATGACAGACACTCACGAAAGAGGACTTCCAGAACTGCTTCCGAATGTGGCAAGAATGATGCCATAAGTGTGTTTGAAGCAAAGCGTAGTATTTTGAGGGGGATTAATGGCAATGTGTCTTTTCCTGTAATAATTTTCTTAAATTTAAACACCGTATTGTTTGATCAGACCTTGTACATGATACAACATGGATAAACATTGAAAACATGCTAAGTGAAAGAAATCAGACACAAGGCCGCAAATTTTATGATTCTCTTCATGTGAAATGTCTAGACTAGGCAAATCCATAGAGACAGAAAGCAGATTAGTAATTGCTAGGGTCTGGGGGAGAGAGTAATGGGGAGTGATTGCTAATGTGTCGGGGGTTTCTTTTTGGGTGACGAAAATGTTCTGGAATTATATAGTGATGATGATTGCACAAACTTGTGAATGTAATAACAATTGAATTGTACACTTTAAAATGGTGAATTTTACTGTATGTGAATTATATCTCAATAAAATAAAACTGTGTACTGTTTCTTGAGGGGAAAGCTAATTAGAGAAGATGGGTGCCCTTTTAAAAATGAGGTATGTTTATAATATAAAATTTAAACTGGAGGAGGACATAGAGAGAAAGAATTTTGCGGAGATGCTTAATTTGCAAAGCCTTCCCTGGATTTAAGATATTGATGACAGTTTGTAACATCATTTTTTTGCACTTACTGTTCAGAGTATTTTCATCCATGCACTCATTTACCTTCATGTTAACTGCCCTGTAATAGTATCCCCATTTTGCAGATGAGGAAGTGGAAACTTGAGAGAGGTTGAGCCTTGCTCATAAGGACACAGCTGAAAAGTGACAGAGCCAGATTCCAGTCTAAGTTTGCTGACGGTGAGGCTGATGCTTTTTCTATTGCTCCCTGGGCCAACTACATTTAGTATTATTTTTAAGCTACATTTAATATTACCTCAGAATGTCTGCACTCATTTTTCTCAACACAGAGGAACGCTTAGCAGGACAAAGCTCATCAGCCATCATTAAAATTATTTCATTTTCACAAACAGCTTGAATCATACTAATCCTGTAGAGAGCCAGGTTTCTCATTCTTTCATTCAATGAGTGTTAATTGAGCACTCTTCTTGGAATTGAAGGTACAATAGTGAATAAAAACAAGACTTTTTTTTGTTTTGTTTTCAAGAAGCTGTGAGGGAGAGGGTAAGCCAGACAATCAATCAATCAATCAATCAATCAGAAAATAAATGTTAATTGGTGAGAAGTGCTACGAAGAAAAATACAGAAGAGTTCCATTTACACTAAGTTGAAAAACATGAAAAACAAAATAATGTATTATTTAGGGAGATACATATGTTTGTTTGTTCGTTTTTTGAACTTTGATTTATTTTAAGTGTGTTTTTCCAGGACCCATCAGCTCCAAGTCAAGTAGTTGTTTCAATCTAGTTGTGGAGGGCACAGCTCACAGTGGCCTATGTGGGGATCGAACTGGCAACCTTGTTGTTAAGAGCACCGAGCTCTAACCAACTGAGCTAACCACCTGCCCCAATACATGTTTATATATATATATATATATATACACAATAGGGATGTATGAGAGATGACAATTAAATTCGCGAACTCCTCCTACAAAAAGTGCTACATACCTCATTGCTGAATATCATTACGGTCACCTTCAAAGTACTCTCCTTGGGAAACTATGCACCGACTCCAGTGCCTAGTCAACCCTCAAAGCAATTTTGGAACTCTTTTTCTGGAATGGCCATCAGAGCTGTCATCGTATTACCCTTGATATCCTGAATGTCATCAAAATGTCTTCCTTTCAATATTTATTTCCTTTATCTTCAGGTAAAGAAAGAAGTCAGATCAGGTGAGTAGGGAGGATGTTCCAATACAGTTATTTGTTAACTGGCTAAAAACTCTCTTACGGACAGTGCTGTGTGAGCTGGTGCATTGTTGTGATGCAAGAGCCATGAATTGTTGGCGAAAAGTTCAGGTCGTTTTTGTCTAACTTTTTCATGCAACCTTTTCAGCACTTCCAAATAGTAAACTTGGTTAACTGTTTGTCCAGTTGGTACAAATTCATAATGAATAATCCCTCTGATATCAAAAAAGGTTAGCAACATCGTTTTGATTCTTGATGGAACTTTTTTGGTTGTGGAGAATTGGCTGACTTCCATTGTGCACTTTGACACTTTGTTTCAGTGTCGTATTGGTACACCAATGTTTCATCATCAATGATAACACAGCCCAAAATATTGTATCCCCATAAGCTTGGACTAACATGTCTCTGATTTCACTTCCACTCTTGCCAAGTTTAACAAGAAATTCAATGTTTGTTCGTTGCTCTAATTCAAGTCAGACATTCTCGTTATGGCACACAAAAACAGGCAACAACAATAATGAACACCATTCAGCAAGACAAAATGTCTTGGCAAAACTTGGCCTCTCCAAAAGGTCTTGGCAAACTTTGACTGTCCTTTGCTTTTTGTTCGTCAGTGAGCTCTTTCGGGACCATTTTTGCACACACCTTTCTCATGCCAAGACTTTCAGTTTAAAATTTCCTGTTTCTCTATCGATGTTTACTTGGTCTGCTATGCTTCTCACAGTCAGCTGATGATTTTGACATACAATTTGACAAATTTTTGCAATGTTTTCATCAGTTCTGCTTGTTACTGGCCACCCTGACCTCTCTTCATCAGTGACGCGTTCTCTGCCCTCAAAAAATAATGTTTAATCCATTTGTACACTGCCGTTTTCTTCATGGCATTATCCCCATAAGCTTGGACTAACATGTCCCTGATTTCACTTCCACTCTTGCCAAGTTTAACAGGACATTCAATGTTTGTTTGTTGCTCTAATTCAAGTTCAGACATTCTCGCTATGGCACACAAAAACAGGCAACAACAATAATGAACACCACTCAGCAAGACACCACCAAACATTGTCCCAAACACAGCTGTGAGACACTGATATACCAAGGTTATGAAACTTTATCAAGTTGTTTGTACAGTGCTGCCAATATAAGCACACGGTGGCAAGTTTGAGAACTTAATTGTCAGATCTTGTATATATCAAAACGATAAAGAAGATAAGAGAATAAAAATAAATAAAATTTGGAATAATGGTTATTACTGGGATAGAGCAGGGATGGGATAAGGAGAAGTACAAATAATTTAAAATGTTGATAACTGCTATAGACTGAATGTTTGTATCCCCTCTCAAATCCATACATTGAAACATAATCCCTAATGTGATGGTATTTGGAGGTGGGGACTTTGGGAGGTGATGAGGTCATGAGGGTGGAGCCTTTATGAATGGGATGAGTGCTCTTATAAAAGAGACCCCAGAGTCTTTTGCCCCTTCTATTATGTGAAGTCACAGCAAAAAGATGGCAGTGTATGAACCAGGAAGTGGGCTCTCACCAGACACCGAATCTGCTGGTGCCTTTATCTTAGACTTCCAAGCCTCCAGAACTGTGACAAATAGATGTTTGTTGTTTATATGCCTCCTAGTCTACGACATTCTGTTATAGCAGCCTGAATGGGCTATGGCAGTAATATTCTATTTCTTAAATTCTAGTCTGTAAATCTCTCTCTCTCTCCATATATATACCGGGGGTGCCAAAAATTGTATACGCATTTTAAGAGATGTTATCTATGCTCAAGCAGTAGTTCGCCATAATCAGAAGTGTCTAGATGCCGTTGGTAACCACTTTGATCATCTCTTGTAACTGCAGAAGTCAAACGTGACTTGTAGTCATCTTTTGTTATAAGTATATATTGAGTAATACAATTTTAATAAAGTTTTTTCCTTTCTTAAAATGTGTACATTTTTTGGCACCCTCTGTTTATATGTTTATATATATAATATGTATTATGTATATTATACATAGTATTATATATAATATTTTATATATAATATATATGAAAAATTTTAATGTTTTTAATGCATGAAAGATTTAGTAATTTTAAAAAATCTTTAAAAAATAAAGTAGGTTTGTGACCCAGCAATTTCACCCCAAGGTATATACCCAACAGAAATGTGTACATATGTTCACCAAAGACATGTACTAGAATGTTTATAGAAGCTCATTATTCCTAACAACTCAAAATTGGAAACCACTCAAATGCCCATTAATGGTTGAATGGATAAGTTGTGTCATATTCACACAATAGGACACTATAAAGCAATGAGAATGAATTAACTAAAACCATACGCAACCACGTGAACGAATTGCACAAACTTGATGTTGAGTGGAAGAAATCAATCACAAAAGAGTACATTCTGTGTGATTCCTGATCTGTAAAGTACAAAAACAGGCAAGACTAATTTATGTTGTTAGAAATCAGGATGGTGATTATCCATGGGGGAAAAGTGAGACTTAACAAGTGAGGTATTTCTGGGCGTTGCTAATGCTGTTTCTTGATCAGGATGCTGGTGTTTTGTGTGCATTCAATTCATGAAAATTTAGTGAATTGTACATGTATGATATGAATTTTTCCTGTATGTATATTATATTTTAATATAAACATTTTAAAAAGGTTGAGGGGGAGGATATAGAACGTTGGGGTGGGGCGTGGTATGTGTGCTATTTTATATCAAGTGGGCAGGATCAACCTCTGATAAGGTGACAACTAAACAGAGACCTGGAGGAATGCACCATGCTGTTATTTATCTACCTGGGGGAAGAATATTCTTTTTTTTTTTTTTAAATTTTATTTTTTAATTTATTGGGGTGACAATTGTTAGTAAAATTACATAGATTTCAGGTGTGCAATTCTGTATCACATCATCCATAAATCACACTGTGTGTTCACCACCCAGAGTCAGCTCCCCTTCCATCACCATACATTTGATCCCCCTCACCCTCATCCCCCACCCCCCAACTCCCTTACCCTCTGGTAACCATCAAATTACGTTCCCCAGATTAATTTTCAAACCCGTGGCCATCCTGTGGTCACCAACTGCCCTCCAATCCCCTCACCCTCCCCCCCACCCCCCACCCGGGAAGAATATTCTTGTGAGTGCTTGTGCAACTTGTCTATGAGTTCCTTGAAAGTAGGCCCTGGTCTGCCTTTGAAATTCCACTGTTTGCCTCATTACCTAGCACATTGCTAACCTAAAAATCGAACAGTTTTTTTCTTTATTGTTCCAGTTGCTTCCAGGGCTTCTGTCTCGTTTTAGAGAATTTTCCTTTGGCCTCGTGGTCTCTAACTCTGCTTTTTTACCCTTCCATGGTACTTTCTTCTTCTGAAGAGGAGGGAACAAATTCTAAGATGTGAAATAACGTGTTTCCATCCATTCTAGCGACAGAGCTGGCCTCCTCCTTCCGGTGCAAGCCGTTTCCATGTGATGCCAACTCTCCCTCTCAGCCTAGTAGAGCATCCTGACTGAAAATCATGCATGCCTTTATTTACCCCCAACTCAGCCCCTCCCAACACACAACGCTTGTCCCACCAGGACCTAAGTGGCTCATATCTCTAGTATAGCCACTTACTACACTTCACTGCCACTCCTCGTTTGCCTGCCTAGCTCACTGGCACACTGAGTGGCTGTGATGTTTTCAACATTTTTGAAACTTACTGGTGGAATGGATGTGTCGGGGTTAAGAGAACCAAGAAAGGCAGAATTGGGGTTGGGAAGTCGGTTGATGGCTGTTTGATAGCGTAATAATTGATATTAGGAAGATAAGAGAAAAGGAGGTTGTATGTGAGAGGCAAGGAGGTCTAGTTTCAAAGCAAACAAACAAATAAAAATTTGGATTGAAAAGAAGACTGCTAAAGGAGGCAGCAAAGACACAAAACCAACAGAAACTAGCCACAAGTTAACCACTACATTAGTCAGCGTTCTCCAGAGAATGAGGGAGAAATAGAGAGATATTTTAAGGAATTAGCTCACGCAATTGTGGGGGTGTCGTGAGCGGGATGTGTCTATCAAAGTAGCAGTTTGTGTCTCACACACGTTTGTGTCTCTCCACAATGTCAGACTTTATTAGAATAAAGCCATGGATCTAGTCCTATTGACTCAGTTTACCACGGGCATTAACCAAGGCTCTGACCAGAGGATAGTCTCCAATAGTTGACAGCAGTTTCACATAAGAGGGTCACACAAGTTTGCAAGTAATAGGGCAAGGTAAACAGAGTCTTAAATGCAAGAAGGATGAGAGAGTCCAGTGTTCAACGAGAGTCCCTAGGCGCTGTGGTGCGGAGTATCGGGCTTCGGGCAGGGCTGGTGAGACACCAGGAGGCGAGGCGCCAAGCGCTCCGTCTGGGACGAGTGCAGATGCGGCTGTCAGCTCCTCAGTTGAGGCCTGAGTGAGGAGTTGCCCAGAGAACTCTGATTTCATGCTCAAGACTTGGTATGGCGCACCCAGCTGCAGTCCCATAAAGCCATGCAGTGGTCACACCCCACCCTGTATCTGAATTGGGTGTTCACTGGATGCGCTTTTCACGTGATGCTCTGGCATGGCTGTCACTTTGTGACTGACATAGCTATCGGAATTAGTAGAGTCGATTTTGTGTTAATAATTAATGCTCTATACAGGGGGCTGGCAAGTCTGAAATCTGTAGGGTAGGCTGGCAGACTGGAAATTCAGGCAAGAGTTGATGTTGCAATCTGGAGTCCAAATTCTTTCTGCAGGGCAGCAGGCTGGAACTCAGGCAGTGTTTCTATGTTATTTCAATCTTCAGGAGAATTCTTTTTTCTCTGGGAAACCTCAGTCTTTTTTCTTAAGGCTTTTAAACAATTGGATGATGCCCATCTTCATTATGGAGGCTAATCTGCTTTATTGAAAATTAAATATTCATCGTATCTAAAAACGACCTTCACAGTGGACGGGGAAAATGTTACCTCTGCCCTCTTAGGGTTTTCAGCTGGGTCTGTGAATTAAATTGACATAGATTTACAGGAGAAAGGCATACAAACTTCTCTCATATAAATTTTATGTGACACAGGAGCACTCATAAGGAAATGAAGACCCAAAGGAGTGGCAAAAGCTAAATGCTTTTATACTAGGTTGAGCAAAGAGAGGTAGTTGTGGAAATGTGACTAAACTATAAGAAGGCTAAAGGAAGATAAGAATTGTTTAAATAAGGCCTGTTTTACAGAATTCTCTACATGTCAACTTCCTTTCCTTGATAATAGAATGTTACCTCCCTTCTGACATCTTCCATATGTTAGTTTTATCTCCTGCTTTCAGGAAGAAAAAGGGGAGAGTCAGAATGCCCTTACATCTATGGTTTCTTCTTTTTTTTAAAACACCTTTTAGCTCAAACTAATTGTTTTTTGTCCAAGAGGCATATTTTATGGTGACATATTGTGATTTCCTTCAACAGTAACGCCTAGACTGGTGTTTGACCAAACAGCTGGGTACCATAGCCTAGCTAGACTGACACATAAAACGAACCATCACAGCCAAAAAACCCAGAGAGGACGGTTGTTCCTTTCCTGGGATAGTCTCCGTGGCAGTTTTTACATGTGGGCCTACACTTCTGAATTCTCCTCCCTGGTTCTCCCTCTTTTATTCCCGCCCCCACCCAGGAGTATTGTGGGATAATGGAGCAAAGGGGAAGGAATATGTTTGTAAGTACATATTTTGGGGATGCATTGGTGAGCCAGAATGGAAGGAGGCATTGGAGTGTCTGGGGCCCGGGCAGCCTGTAAGTGCCAGGATCTCATATAACATTGCAGTGCCCACCTCCTTGGTTCTCTGTGGCCAAGAGGGGACAAAGCCAATCTGATATGCTCAGGCTCTTTTAAAGCCCAGGTGGCTTCCATTTCTCAAATTTAGTAGTATGTAAAAAACCAAAGGGAAGCAAAAGGAGGGTTCCAAATTCGTAGCATAATGGAAATAGTTATATTTAACAAATGAATGCTTTTAACACAGAGACATTTTATAAAGCTTTATGATTTTGATAGTCATGCGATAATTACAGGGTTTAACAAGTTGATCCATGGGGCAGAATGCTGTAATGAGACAACATTAAGTTGTAAACTGAAAATCTCCTTCCTTTCTTGTGGGTATTACTCTGGCTGAATGAATATATAACGAACCCCCCTTTAGAGAGAATGTTCAAAACCTACATCTGAGGCTACTCATGAATGTGAGGACCAGGCAAAAAGTCCCTCTCGCCCTGCGCTAGGCTCCAGAAACATCTTTAACATGCCTCAATTTCTAGTTGTTCTTATGGCCCTAAGGACAGGTGTCCCAGACAGAATTAATTATGTAGTCATGAGTCACAGCCTCAGCCCTGGCCTCATACTTTCTTCCCAGTTATAGATTCAACTCAGCTAAATTTATAGCTTCTTCTAGGGCTTAAGTTTTTCGCCTAAGGCTGGAAAGAATTCATTTGTTTCATCACTGAGAGCTACTCTGTGCTGGGTACTGTTCTAGGGGCTGTGAATAGAAGAGACAAAGATCTCTACCTTCATGTAGTTTATATTCTAGTGGATGGAGACAGAAAACAAGCAGTACACATACAAGGAAAATGAAACAGTATGTTAGAAGATAGTACGTGCTATGAAAAAAAAGAAGCAAAAGTTGATCAGGGTAAATGGGACCCAGAGTGTGGAAGTAAGGGGGGCATGCTGCAGTATTAAATAGGGGGGTCATAGTAGTTCTCTCTGAGGAGACACTGAGAAGGGTCAAGCAAAGACGAAGGAGGTGAGGGAGTCCGTTGGGAGGAAACCTGGGAGAGATGTCCACGGCGGAGGTAACAGCAAACGCAAAGGTTCAGTGTGAGCGGATGTACTTGCGCGCCTAATGTATTAATACTCGAGAATCATCAAAGAAGCCACGTGGTTGGAGCTGAATGCTCAAGCGAGAGAGTAGTAGGAGACGAGCTCTGGGAGGCACTGGGGACCAGATTACGAAGAGCCGTGTAAATTTTTGATTTTTCCTCTGAGTTAGTGGTTGTTAACCTTTTAAAAGGCTCTCCTTAGGAGTCTTTCTAGATTTTATTTTCCTAATTGCTACCCTTCCATACAATTTTAATACCATAGATAAAACATATTTGTTGATGTACTGTGGCCCTGAAAGGCCACATACCATAGTTATATATGCGAGAGAAAAAGAGTGAGGAGAATTTATGGGGCAATGTCCTTGTGAAAGGTGAGAAAGGATAGACTCTAGCGAAGGGTTAGATAAGAGTATAGACAGTTCATCCACGGTAAGAGATGGGCAGGCTGATTATATGGATGCAGATGCTGATAGGTGGATGGATTGTGGGCGGGAGTGTGTGTGAAATTTTTTCAGAAGTGGGAACCATGGTCATTGCCTGAGAGAGAGGATGAGATGGGGTATTTGGAGTTTGAAAACACAGACTCAGGTGTGCATGGTCAGCCAAGAGTGAATAGCTGAGAAAGTCTGGATGACAAGGTCATTGGTGGAAAGCAGCTTCCAGAACTGAAACGCCATAATGTTGAAAGGTTCACTTACATGGAGTTTGAAATCGCTGAGTGTTAGGACAGGTAGTGAGTTGGAGAGATTGAGTCAGGAGATGACATTGTTTAGAAGTGAAAGGAAGGACATGGTGGCTGACAGATAGCAGGAGCAACTTACAGTGGGATCTGAAAGGCCCGGAAAAATTATTAGCTTGACATTCATTCCTGGTCAAAAAAGTGGATCTGGGAGTGAGGCAGGTGAGGGTGGCAAACGTGACCTCAGAGGAGTAGCATGGTGAGCCAGAGGACCAGGCCAGGGCCAGCCAGTCAGTGACAGCTAAGTCACTGGCAGAGTGGGAGCTAGGGTAAGGAGGGGCTCTTTTCCTGGCTCCATTAGAAGGTGAGCGTGTACGGGTTGGGGCAGGCATCTGTATTTAAAGGAACCTGGTGGTAAGATGACGATGTCTTATTCCCAGAGCTGCTAGCGCACATGACCCCATGGGGGTTAAATGAAGGGAGTCCCGTTGGTTCATTGGCACCACTGTGGACTTATTAAATAACATTTTCTTGCATTTTGGAGGACTGGCTCTCTATTACTTGTGTTCGACACTGTCAACTCATCCTCTATTCAGTCCCCGAAACCTCAGCTTAGGGCTGCTATTAGAAACCTCCAAATTAAGAACATGTTCGTAAACTGGGGCCATATTGCCTCAAAATTAGACAAAACAAAAGCAAATAAAACAATATTCAGGTCTACAAACATAATTTCCATGTATCTCTTCCAGATAACTCTCCCTCCCCTTCATCTACACCTCCCATTCCATGAAGCCACCCACAAGAGGTAGTAAGGCAGCCAAATTTGGTGACTCTGCTCGCTCAAAGAAATGACAATGTGGCCACTGCAGAAAGAGGGAGAGACGGGAAAGAAGGAAGGGGCTGAGTAAGACACCAGAGCTGCATATATCAACAGGAATAAATCTCAAAAACATATTGAAAAACATTGCAGAAACAGATATGTTGTTGTTTGTCAGGCAAAGACAATCATATGTATGTACATACACACATATTTTATGTGTATATGTGTATATACATATATATACATATTTGATGAATACATTTTAGGGATGATATAGAACTTATATGGAGATCATAAATATCATAATGGTCATCTGGGAGAGATTGAAGGGAGAGCAATTGAGGACACATTTCATTTCTTTAACAAATCTGAGGTGTAGGAAACTAGAATTTGATAGAGCTGGGTGGTGGGCATTTTGTTATTATTTTCTTACTCTTCTCTGTAAGCTGAAATTTTCATAAATATAATATATACCTACACCTTTAGTTTTGTAGGTATTATTGCTTGTCTATTCTTTTTGCCTTTGAATTTTTACAATGAGTAAGTTTAAGGAAAAACATTAAGTTAAAAGCAGTGTAGACAGGATATGTATATGACAAAATCATGTGAAATTCCTAGTGCATGACTGGAGGTTGGGAAATACCGACACACTTTTCACTGTCCCTTTTTTCACTCCAGGTGATTCAGAGTCTCAGAACCACATCGAAGTTCAATCAACAATAACAATATTGGTCATTGTTTTAGCATATTTGTATTCTTTTTCTTAGATTTGATATTCCAGCTCTCTACTCCACCTTACATTATTTCATCTTATGTATTTCAGGGCAGTGGGCACTGACACTGACACATGCTGAATCTCGCCCTGACTCCTGCAGACCTCAGTCACCTCTCCATTATCCTCTGGAATAAGCCAGGCTGACTGGCAGGTAGATGCCCTCTGCTCCCTCATGCCCAAACCCTCCCATTATGGAGTCACAGTATATCAGTAAAAAAATCTACAATGAACACCAAATATATCTTATGAAAATTTACAAGTGAATGACAAAATGTAAGTTCTCTCATTGATGACTTTTGGGTATAGTGAATTATTGTCTAAAATAATTGTGAAAGAGGTCATTAGTGCAAAGACCCAGGGGTGACCTTGGCATCCCCAAATAGAATCTACTTGCTTACAGGAAGCTGCAATGATTTCTAAGTCCAGGAAGTGAGACTCAGGAAATTCTAGGGGAAACCTAGGGTTTCGAATGGTGGATTTTGAGAGACACAGCACCCGGAATAATTTGCAGTATCAGGCAGAACATGTACCCCTCTTGGAAAATTACCAGAGATAACAAACTCTTTATAACTGGGAGGGGCTATCATAAACGTTTACTGTTTTATGCTCCACCTGGGTCCCTGGTTCGTACTGGATATTTCGGAGAAGAGTCTAGGCTGCCATGGGTCCATTCATGGGGCAAAGCAAGGGGTACAAGATTCTGACTGTGGGGTTGGTCTTTCTGGTCTGGGTGAGTACTACCCTTGCCTCCACTCCTCTGATCCCTGGCTTATTTGTTGTCTCCTTATGTAACCAGAGATTTGGATTGATCACTGCCTTAATCTGGGAGAAGGGACTGAGGGAGCTTCAGTCTTCTCTCTGCCCCTGTGTGACTCCAATTCAGCAATTGCAGGGTGGGATGCCGTCCTTAGGAGGCGGGTGAGTGGTTGGGTGTGGGGTCTATTAGGGGATGAGAAACACAGACCTGGAAGGGATTGTTCAGGGAAATTCCAGTGGAGAAAAAAAGAAGCCATTCACATTGTCCTCAGCTCTCTCACCTTTTCTGCCCAAGTATAAGAGAAAGAGATAGACGTCTGTGGTGTCCTGTCCTGCTTTTTAGCACAGAGAAAAAGAGGCAGGGCTTCAGGAAAAAAATCTCTGTCTGGAAAGAGTGGAGTGACTCTTTCCACTCTTGGAGTGGAATGGAGCAATCGGCCGGAGTGACCTTTATTGTGTCTTTTGGGAACTCAGCTATGGTGAGTTACCTCCAGGAAAAGGCTTTTCTCTTTTTGTCCTTAGGTCAAAACTGGAGCTGTGGTGCTTAATGTAGCTATAGATGCACGTTGTTTGGCCTGTTTAAATTCAGGTTTAAAACAGTTAAATGGGTTATTGATAATTAAACAGTAGGAGGTTTCACATGAAAATATGGATTTCTGGTCTCTATTAAAAAGTGGTTGATCTCGCAAGATAGGTTCATATATTGGTCTTTATTCTAAAAGCGTGAAGGAATTTGGCAGGGAAACCCTAATTCCTTAATAAACCAGTCCAAAGGAAGTGTTGGTTTCATTACCAGAGAAACCTTTCATTGTGAGAGAGAGAGACATCTTGGTGCAGTACCCAAAGCGTCCCACCTTTTAATAAACGTTGAATTATAACATACATAAGAAATATATAAATCATAGTGCTCAACTAAATAAAAGACAACATACCTGTATAATCATCACTCAAGTCAAAAAATAAAAATTATCAGTACACCCAGAAACTTCCTGTTTTGCCTCCCTCTCCATCACTAGTACCCTCTCTTCTTTTCAACTATAGACATTTTAGTGTATTTTTGCATGATTTTGCATTTTATAGAAATGCAATCATACAATATGAACTCCTTTATGTTTGTCTACTTTAATTCAATATTTTTGTGAGATTCATCTACATACACATATTTTTGTGTGTGTATGTGTATGTACATATATATTTGATGGATACATTTTAGGTTGATATAGAACTTATATGGAAATCATAAACATCATAATGGTTATGTGGCAGAGATTGAAGGGAGAGCAATTGAGGAAGCTTTTTGTTGTAGTGTGGCTATTATTGTTAATTTTCACCCCATTCTAGTACTCTAGTATATGAATATGTGACCGTTTATTTATCCATTTAAGTGTAGATGGACTTTTTTTGGGGGGGCTATTTTAAACATAGCTTGGTGCACATATGCATGCCTTTCTGTTGGGTATAGGAGCTAACCTGCTTGGTCCTAAGGTGTGCATCCCTTAAATTTCAGTACATATTGTCAAATAGTTTTCCAAGTGGTTTCCGCAATTTATGCTCTCACCAGCATGACCTGAGAGATTCAGTTGCTTCAGATCCTCAGTAACATTGGTATTGTCCGTCTTTTAGTTGCAGCCTTTCTTTGACTATGTAAAGGTATTTCACTGTGGTTTTAATTTGCATTGCTTTTCTTGCCAGTTTAGCTGAGCACCTATTCACGTGTTTATTGGTCATTGGTCCTCTACTGTGAAATGCTATTAAAGTATTTTCTATCCATTTGTAATTGAGTTGTCTGTCTTTCCTTACTAATTTGTAGGAATTCGTTATAGATTTGGGACATAAGCTCCTGAATTTGTTGTACATGTTGCAACTATCTTCTCCAGGTCTCTGTCGTGCCTGCCTTTCACTCTAATACTGTCTTTTGAGTAAAACCAATTGTTTATTTTATTTTATTTTATTTTATCGTGATAAGAACACTTAACATGAGATCTACCTGCTTACCAATGTCTCAAAATATACAAGACGACATTACAGGTACAGTGCTGTACAGCAGACCTGTAACACTTACTCCTCTTGCTTAACTGAACCTTTCTGCCCATTAATTAGTACCTCCCCCTCCCCCTCTCCCTGGACCCTGGCAAACACCACTCCACAATTCCGTTCTACAAATTTGACAATTTCAGATATACAGGGAATCATTCATGCGATATTTGTGTTTCTGTGACTGGCTTTTCACACAGCACAGGGAGCTGTGTGGAGCCAAGATGAGGAGCTGTGGTAACAGTCCTGGCGTGGAATTAACCCCTGGTCATTCACAAAAGCTGAAAGCATCCACAGACTCTACAAAGGAAGTTTTTATAAAGTTAGGGCGGAGAGAGAATGCCCATGGCAGTGTCCAAAGATGCTGGCTGCCTAGGGTAATAAGAAGAGAAACACCGGTGGAGTGTCAGGGGGTGGGGTACGTGGGGGCAGAGTCCAGAGCATGAGAGTGGGCAGCTGCACTAACTTCAGGTTAGCCTTTTCTTATATAGGAAAGGGGGAATCAGTCAGGCAGGTTTGAAGCTGGGAGCTAAGCGTTCTCTTCCTGATCCCATGTACCCAGTGTACCCAGGGTAGGGATTCTGGCAAGAGGATGTCCAGAGTCTCTCTACCAATTTAGGTAAGTCTGGTTTCATGCGGGCCTAGAGTGTTGGAGCTTCTCAGTTAGTTTTATTATTTCTCACAAAGCGAATTGGTCTGTGAATTATTCTTGAATCTGTGTGTTCCTGGAGGTAAAGAGGATCCAGAGCTTCCTACTTTGCCACCTAAAAGATGTCACTCTGAAGTTTTCTCTTTTTATTTCTATATACACAGATTGTATTTTTCTTTTTATAATTCCTCTTTGGTTAAAGAGAAATTAAGCAGAGGATTTTAAAAATTTGAAATACTTTGCACATACCAGAGAATATATATATATATATATATATATATATATATATATATATATATGTATATATATACGGTGTATATATATATATATATACACACATTATATGTATACATAGATACACATTATATATATGTGTGTGTGTGTGTGTGTGTGTGTGTATATATATATATATATATATATATATATATATATATATATATATAGTATATGACATACCAGGAATAATAAAACAAACATCCATGTAACCTCCCATACCTAATAATTCTTTGCATGTTACACAGTTATTCTTGGTCTTTCTCTCTCCAATCTGTTCAAATTTACTGTAACCAGAACTCTTGGCCACTCTTACTGGTCAGTTCAAATCTTCAGCACCCTTTGTGTGGTGGCAAAGCTGCAAGTGACAGGAGGAAAAACAGTCTCTGCTTCTAGGAACATGGGTCATGTTCACCTGCCCTTTTTTTGCCATTTGGTAGTGATGGACAGGGAGCCATTCTCATCTGTGATCTCCCAGTTCAGTGACCCTCCTGATATTCTCCCAGCCCAGGATGAGGGCCTGTGAACAGGTTCTATAAGGATCAGACACCTTGCCATGTATACTACATCTGACAATTAAGCTCGCAAATTTGTTGCAACAATGTTGCTAACCTTTGTTGATATCAGAGAAATTATTCATTATGAATTTGTACCAATTAGACAAACAGTTAACCAAGTTGACTATTTGGAAATGCTGAAAAGGCTGCGTCCAAAAGTTAGACAACCTGAACTTTTCACCAACAATTCATGGCTCTTGCATCACGACAATGCACCAGCTCACAGGGCACTATCTTGGGGGAGTTTTTAGCCAGTAAACAAATAACTGTATTGGAACACCCTCCCTACTCACCTGATCTGTCCTGCAATGACTTCTTTCTTTACCCGAAGATAAAGGAAATAAATATTCAAAGGAAGACATTTTGATGACATTCAAGACATCAAGGGTAATATGACGAAAACTCTGATGGCCATTCCAGAAAAAGAGTTCCACAATTGCTTTGAAGGGTGGACTAGGAGCTGGCATCAGTGCATATTCCCAAGGGGACTACTTCGAAGGTGACCGTAGCGATATTCAGCAATGATGTATGTAGCACTTTTTCTATGATGAGTTCGCAAACTTAATTGTCCAACCTCGTGCTTCCCCCCAAGATGCCACGGGCCTGTGTGGGCCAAGCATCCCAGGGAACCACACAGTACTGGATTTGGAGCCCAGACTCTGTGATGTTCATTCCTGCGCCTCTCCATCCCGAAGATGAGCCAGTCCTGTGAGTGTTTCTCCTCCAGCGATCAAATCAGAGACTGCAGCCTCAAACACACCCTCCATGTGCTGCCATGGAATTTGAGACTTGTCTTGTCTGAATAACACTTGTCTGAGCAGAGGGGACTACGGTGGGTGTAGGCCAGTATCTGATAGGCTAGGTGCACAGGCTTCCTCTCACTTCTGTTATCACCCTCCATGACACAGAACATGGCCTCTCTCTACTATTCTTCCCGTTTGCATACTCACACTTCTCTGGTCTGTATTTGTGGTGCTGTGTTTCTCAGAATATGATACCAGAGAGCTCTGAGCCCCCGGAGGAGACACTTTGTTGTAGCAAACACCATGTCTTCCTAGAAAAGAATCTGCCATATCTCAGTGCTTCTTAAACTCACACCTGTGTCTGTGCCTTTCTACAGCTTCTCACTTTTCCAGTGGTTTCTGTAGTTGAATCTGAGTCCAATTAGAGAGGGATTTCCCTCGGGATAGTCTAACCTCCTTCTTCTATAACCCTCAGCAGCATTGAGGAATGGGCTTGCTCACCCACAACTCTGTTGGAAATCTAGGGTGGAGATGGTGGGAGAGAGGGACTAGGGAGGAAAAAGAGGACACTTAATCAGAATGCCAGGTTCTGGAAGGAAAGCAAGACTTGTGAGGGGTGAGGAAAACTATAGATGTGACAGTTGGATGCAGACCTGCACTTATCTCTGTGTATGTTGTGGCGAGGGGGTGGGTGGGGGGTGGGGGAAGGCGGTAGTAGAGGGAATAAGGCTGAGATAAGGAGACAGTTGAGACCCAGAGACATAACTTCACCTTCACACAAGATGAATGTGGTAATGACTCAGACACGAGGCTGATGAGTGACAGACAGCCTGGCGCAGGCAGGATAGGACCCCTGGCAGAGGGGACTAGCTTTGGTGAGTGGACATCTCCTACCCAGAAGAAAGTGAGGGAAACACAAACCACGGATAGATTCTCCTTTCTCTACCCACAGGTCCTCTATTTCAAGATGTCTTGGCCTGACAGCACCGTCCCTCGGCCCCCAGCACCCCGCCCTGCCTCTCAATCTGCCTCTGAGTCTACAGAATCTCCCTCGCTCTTGGATTCTCTCCCCCAGGAGCTTGCCAACCTCACCCACCTTCTGTACTGGCCTCTGACCCCAGAAGATGAGGGGGACTTTTTGGCCTCCACCAGCCCCCAGGCCTCCACCTACCACCTGAGGGGTCCTGCCCAGACCAGCTATGCCCTGAGAGGCTACCTGGAGGCCATCCTTATCGCCAGAGACCACCGGGGAAGACCCAAGACCCATGGTGGGGATCTGTTTCGGGCGCAGCTGTTGGGGCCTGACTTGAAGGCTGGGCTCCCTGGGGACGTCCAGGATCTGGAGAACGGCACATACTTGCTGTCCTTCCCCCTGCTCTGGGCTGGGAAGGCCCAAGTACAGGTGCGTCTGATCCACTCCAGCGAGGCAGTTGGGGTACTGCGAAGAATCTGGAGAGAGAAAAGGGCCACAGTTGATTTTGTGGGCTACTTTCGGGGCCCCACAGGAACTGAAGAGACTGTGATTTGCAATGTTGACCCCCAGTCTACTGGAACAAGACGGCCTACCTGCCAGTACAGGGATGTGGATTCGGGTGAGCTCTGGTTCTGTGCTCAACCCTCTACCCTGCCTTGCAGCTCTTTAGTTGGGCACTCAAGTGGGCGTTACCTGAAAGTGACTACACCACAGGATGAGGCCCTGCTGTCTTGGTAAGAAAACTCAGAATCGGGGACGCCTGCCTCACCCTAAGCCACATCCTTCCTTTTAAATATTGTGCCTGTGACCCAATGACCCTCCCCAGGTTACACCTCATTTATTTATACTGTCATTCAACACATGCTTTTTTAGCACCGTCATGTGACAGACTTTTCTACGCAGATACCGTGTTTCCCCAAAAATAAGACCTATCAGCTCTAATGCGTCTTTTGGAGCAAAAATTAATATAAGACCCGGTTATTATGTTATATTAGATTAGATTAGATTAGATTATTATATTTATTATATTATGTAACACTCGGTCTTATAGTAAAATAAGACCAAGTCTTCTATTAATTTTTGCTCCAAAAGACACATTAGAGCTGATTGCCCGGCTAGGTCTTATTTTTGGGGAAACACAATATATATCACAAAAACCTAGTCTGGCTATCCACTTAGGAAGGTTACAATTGATCTGGAATTCTCCAGGAAAAACAAGAAATGAAATATTCAAGGCAGAATGAATGACCTAGGGCAAAAGTGGCTTGCGTGTGTCATTCATTTCTTTAAATTCCTGCCTACACTAAGCTTTTCATCTGATTTTTCTGTATTTTGTTAGCTTTTCAATTATTTAAAAATCCATTTTTAAAAATATTTTTTTAAAAAACTCTTTTTGTCCAGAATTTTTAGTTGTTCTCAGTGTATTTTTGTTGTGAATACTTGAGTCTGCCATATTACCAGGAAAATTAAGTCCCCATTCTATTTTATTTGTTTCCGTTAGTAAACTTAATATTTGTTGTTTCTATTTCTTTTAAGATTTATTTCCTTTTTTTAATTTCACGATTCAGAACAATTAACTAATATATCAATCTTCTTTATATGGGATAAAAATTTATAGTTAAGGTTATAAATTTTCTCTCTGAGTACAGTTTTAGCTGTATTCTCCAAATTTTGCATATGGGAGCTTCATTTTATTCAGTATTATATGTTTTATGACTTCTACAGTGATTTCCTCCTTAAGTCATGAATTATTTAGGAGTTATTTTTAGTTTCTGGATATAGGGTACGGAGGCAGCTATCTTTGTATTTTTTCTTAATTTATTTGCACTATGACTAGAAGTATGGTTTCTAGTACTGATTCTTTGAGATTTGTTGAGAATTTATTTGTGACCCAACAGATGACTAATTTTTTGTTTGTATTTTATAGTCCCTTGAAAATAATTTGTATTCTCTATTTCTTCAGAATGAAATTCTGAACCTATTTGATTCAGCTTAAGTTTTTTATTCCAAACACATATAACTTCACTATTTCTTTGTCTGCTTAGTCTATTAGTTTCAGACATAAATGTATTATATTGTGTTTGTAGGTTTGTAGATTTGACTGTTTCTCATTGTAATTCAAGAAGTAGTCATTTTATTTATTTCAAGGCTCTGTTGTTAAATGCATTCAACTTTGTGATTGTTTTATGTTAATGGTAAATTATTTATGTTACTTTCATGCTTTTTGTCTTAAGTCCTAATTTTTACACTATGAATATTGCTAGAAGAGCTTTCCCTTGCTTAGAATTTGCATGGCATACCCCTTTTTCATCTCTTTATATTTCAATGTTTTTTTTTGTGTGTGAAATAGTCTCTTGACATGTAATGTGGCATTTGTTTAGGCGTAGTTAAATAAATCATAGAAAAGACTAGATCCATGAAGATAAGTAACTTTACCTAAACATAATAGGCATTCAAACCAATGGGGAATGCATTGAATAGAAATAAACAGAAAAGAATATAACTAGGTCTGAACCTCAGTTTATATACATACAGATCAATGTCAGGAGGATTAAAGACCTGAATTTGAAAAATCAACCTTAAAACTTAGTAAGGTAATAGCAGAAAATAACTTTATGATTTTGGATTAGGAAAATATTATTTTAGACATAACAAAAGGCATAAATCATAAAAGAAAATATTCATAATGGGGTGATATATAAATCAAAAACTTCTTCATGACAAAAAGTCCTGTAAACATAGTTTAAGTCAAGATATAAACTGGGAGATTATACCTGTAACACACATAATTGACACAGAATTAGTACTTACAATAGAAAACAGTTATTGCGTACATCAATAATCCATCCTTTTATGGCAGCCTGGTATTTCATCATATCAGTTTCTTTAACTATTCACCCATTGAGGACATTTGGGTTGTTTCCAGTTTTTGACTATTGTAAGTAAAGCTTCCATCAATATTCATACTTATAGATTTTTATGTGAACATAAGTTTTCACTTCTCTGGAATAAATGTCTGTGTGCAATTGCTGGGTTGTGTAATTAGTGGATATTTAATTTCATAAGAAACTGCCAAACTATTTTCTAGAGTGGCCATACCCTTTTACATTCCCACCAGCAATGTCTTAGAGGTCCAGTTTTTCTGCACACTCCCCTGTCGCCATGCAGCAGTTTAATCTAGCCAGGCAACAGCTTAACGGTTTGTTTCCAGGATTGCTGGTCACTACAATATAAACGCGTAGGACAATGGCCAGGTCTAGGGTTCCCTCTGATGTTAACTGACGTTAAAAGTGGGCTATTCTAATTCACAGAGGGTTCTTAATTTTTCCTGGGATCATGTGGACTCCATAATCTCCGCAAAAAACCCTTTCTAAAATTCTTTAACATGCAGTCTAGGACCGCAGGCTTACTTTGCTTCCCTCCCATATTGTAAGATGTCGCAGATGGTGGGGAGAGGGATTTACTCAGGTGCTGCCCTGCTCGCGTCCCTCGCGGAAACTTAGGAGGCTTTTTGGCTACAGTGTACAGAACAATTCACAGAACAGGCCACTCCCTGGAGTGAATCACCGTTATGCCAAATGACGCTCCACGAGAATCAGGGTGAAGCATACTCAGGTTTCCATAGTCAAGGCTATGGAAGCAAACATTCAGGCACACAATCAGTCACTCACACACTGGGTTGACACCCTCCCATGGGTGTCCCTGCCTGGGTAGGTTATAAGAACCTACCGGGAGGTGATCAGGCTCCCCTTCTGTCACATGGAACAGGACTGACTCGGACAATGGCCTCGAGGCTTACCTGGTCCAACGGGAGGATCCGGCTGGTTGTCCCCAGTCCCTTTCAGCGGGTCCAGCTGGGAGGTGCGGGCCGTGGCTGCCCGGGGAAAGCCCGGTCCCGGGTCCGCCAAAATCGACGGGGCGCGCCTACACCTTTCTCAGGCCTCCTGTCGCTCCGCAGCCCGCCTCTCGCCCCACACCGCTGGCGCAAGGGGCCAGCGCGATTGGGTTTCCCGGTCAGGGAACCAAATGTTGCGAAAAAGCAGCGAGGACTGAGAGACTCAAGCGGCACGCAGAGATCAAGGAGAACACAGCTTTATTACCCCGGCAGGCTCAGCGGGATTGTTCCCAAAGACTGAGCACTTACTGGGGTCGGGTGCTTTGTTTTATAGGGATAGGCCTCCAGGTTGGGGGTGAAATTCACGCTATTGCTATTGCCACGCTAGGGATTGGTTAAATCTGGCCGGGGTGCCGGGAGGTCCGTCCCTAACAGCTGTGATCATTCAACATTGTTTTGACGGGGAGGCCTCTAATTATGGGGCCCACTGGAGACAGCTCTGATAGGAGGGGGATGGAGCTCTTAACGGGGTCACCCGAGACAGCTCCGATTAGATGTAGGAAGAGGATGGAGCTCCTAGTCGTGCCGGGAGGAAAAAACCATCCCGACATGGAAAGGGAGTTAATGTTGAGAAAGCTTCTGTAAATTAACATGCTGCCCCTTTCCCACCCTCCCCTGCCTTGGGAAGTGAGGGAAGAAACATAACATAGGTAAGCGGCCAACCTCAGCTTTGAGGACTGGGAGAGACAGCTAGGTGGAAACACACAAAAAGGTAGCCCAACAGCATTTCCGGCCTCACTGGCACTCTAGCCCATCAATTTTAGAGACAGCAGTTCGCTCATACATTCGTGCTACAGATATTTATTCTTAATAGCTATTTATTTAATTACAGACTACTCAGCAGCTCATAATCCTATTGTCTGAGTTTTTCGTTTTGATAAAAATATTTTAAATATAGTTTATTGAAGTGTAATTTGTATACAATGAAATGTCCTTGTTTCAAATGTGCAGCTCAATGAGTTCTGATAAATGTGTACACCTGTGTAACTGTCACCACAATCAAGATACAGAACATTTCCACCACCTCTGAAGATTCCCTTGTGTCCCTTCGCAGTTAAGTTCCCTCACCCACCTC
Organism: Rhinolophus ferrumequinum; assembly: GCF_004115265.2. Classification (NCBI taxonomy): domain Eukaryota; kingdom Metazoa; phylum Chordata; class Mammalia; order Chiroptera; family Rhinolophidae; genus Rhinolophus; species Rhinolophus ferrumequinum. The sequence goes on along the minus strand of NC_046290.1, from coordinate 90,619,464 downwards.
CAAGCCCAGGCAAACACTGATTTCCTTTCTGAAAGTATGTGTTAGTTTTGCCTTTTCTAGAATGCCATAAAAATGGATCATGCAGTTTGTACTCTTGTATCTGGCTTCTTTTGCTTAGGAAAATGTTTTTTGAGATTCATCCATATTGTTGCAGATCAGTAATTTTCTCCTTTTTTTCCTTTTTGTTAATGAATGGTGTTCCATTGTATGGATAGACCACAGTTTGTTTATCCTTTCACCTCTTGATGAACATTTGGGTTGTTTCCAGATTTTGGCTATTATGAATAAAGTTGTTGTCAACATTGCACAACTTTAACAATTTTGTGGGCAAATATTTTCATTTCTCTTAGATAAACACCTGTGTGTGGAATTCTGGAATTTTTTTATTACTAGAGTTTATGGTTTTGATTTACAAAATTGAGCAGATCGTGCAGAGTTCCCATACCCACTTTCCCACACAATTTTCCTATTATTACCATCTTACAGTAGTGTATTATATCTCTTACAATTCATGAACCAATACTGATACATTATTATTAGGTAAAGTCCATGGTTTATTTAGCTTTCCTTAGTTTTAATCTAATGTCCTTTTTCTGTTCAGGATCCCATCCAGAATACCATATTACATCTAGTTGTCATGTCTCCTAAGGCCCTTCTTGGGTGTGACATTTTCTCATACTTTCCTTGTTGTTGATGACCTTGACAGCTTTGAGGAGTATTGTTCAATTATACATGTGTTGTAGTATCCCTCTCTATTGAAATTTATCTGATGTTTTTGGTATAATCAGAGGTGGGTTATGAGCTTGGGAGAGGAAGATCACAGAGATAAGGTTACATTTTCATCACATCATACCAAGGGTACATACTAGCATCGTGATTTACGAATGTGGATATTAACCTGGTTATTCCACACGGTGCTTTTTGTGAGTTTTCATGTAACAGAAATTATTCTGCTTCGTGTTTCTTCCAAGAAGTTTGTCTTTCCTGGCTTGCTTGTGTACCTCCATTTATCAGAGAAAGAGAACTGCACAACCCAGCTTCGATGTTATTTAATTACCTGGACTGTGAGTAGACTGAGAGACAAAGGGTAGATTGATTGCAGAAGGTCCAGATTCCTGGCATGATTTCCTCTTCCTTCCATCATTTTTTGACTCTTTATTGTAATGCTTCACATTGTAAATGTGCTAATTGTATTGCACCGACATCAGACTTTGGACTTTGAGTAGAAATCACAAGTCAACCATCATATGCTCATACTGGTCTCCAGCTTTCACCTGGTCACCTTCCCTCAATGCTCACTTTTGGTGTTTCTCCAGGAACGTGACAGACAAGGTGCTCCCTCAGGGCATTTCTTCAATCCAGGTCAGAATGGCAGCCCCAGGGAACAGCAGCCTGGGTGAGTGGGGCTGGCATATGCTGGGGGTCGTGCGGGTAATAGACTTGGAGGGGTTTTATTCCTTGATTGGGAGTAGAGCCCTAACCACCCCTGCTAGGGCAGTATAGCATAGTGGTTAGTAACACGGGCTGTAAAGTCAGACTTTTGGGGTTAAAATGCTATCTCTGCCAGTCACTATTCTTGATGATGGGTAAATTAATTAATAATTCAAGACCTCAGTGTCCCCACTTCTTAATGAAGATAAGAATACTACTTCATGGATTTTTGTCAGAGTAAATGAAATAATATAATGCATGTAAAGAGCATAGAGGAGCACCTGGCATTTTGTAATTTATAAACGTTAGCGCTATTCTGTTTTCCCCTTTCCTGTAGCCCTGTCCGCACGGCCCCCATGCCATCCTGGGCTCCCGGCTACAAAACCCTCTGGCTTCTACCACCAAGAAGTGTGGCACTCGCTGTCCTGCTCCAGCCGCTCCTTCCCCACTGTTGACAGCATCCTGGGCTGCCTGGCTGGCCATGTTGTCCACATGATGGGAGACTCCACGCTTCGGCAGTGGTGGGAGTATCTGCGTGACAAAGTGCCCTGTGAGTGGCCCTGAGGGGAGAGGGCAGGACACCTGGAGCCTCAGGAAGGAAGAGGTGAACAGGGAGGGCTTTGCGAGACAAGACTCCCATGTTACAGAGGTTGGGGCAATATGCCGGGAATTTTCCAAGGGCAAATGAGCAAATGAATCAGAGCTAAGAGAATGTAATTATCATCACCAAGCTTCCTTTCCAGTTTGGTTGACCAGAAGTTATGTAATGAACTCATATGACAGCATTGAAAAAAACCTTTCAAATAATACGATTTCTGATAATGATGTAGGTGATGTTGGATCTGCTAGCAGTTTCTGAGTGTGGGCCGGGATCCTCTCTCATGAAGCTGAAGAATGGAAACACGCACCAGGAGAGGCAAAAAGTTTTAAAAAGAGGATAGTTTATTAGAGGCAGGAGAAGAGGTTGCAGCTCCTGAGCGCGAGGGGGTCCTATTCTTAGGTTTTAAACCTTCCCTTGCCTAAAAGCTCTTACTTTTAAACCTTCCCTTGCCTGCTTGGGGAAGGGAAGATGTTTGAAGAAGGGAACTTGTTTGAAGAAGGGAACTGGCGCCTTCTAATGAAATTCGTCTACCAGGTTTGTTCTGCTTGCCCATCCTAAAGGAATTAGCAAAGTAATCCACTCTTATCTATCAGATCTGCTCCATTTGTCAGGCCAAAAGGAATTTTATGATTAACCTCAAGGACTTGTTACATTATGTCCTGGAGCAAAGGAGTGATTTCAAAACCTGAAGTTTTAGGATATGGCTGTCTTTTGTTTATTCCACCAGGACCTCCCTGTCTACCTAGGGACATGCTAGCTATCCTGTATCAATAATACAAGAACAGTTCCCGATTTAGTCTTTAACTAAAATCCCCGTTTACTCTCTTAAGTAAAATTAATGTGAAAGAAATAAAGTTCAGATTTTTGTACCCTACCTACCTCAATTTCTTTCTACCTCCTCCTTTTTCCCTCCCTTCCCCTTTCCTCTCCTCTCCTCCTCTCTTTTCTCTCTCTCTCCTTTCTTTGCCTCACCGTTGTCTCTTGACCAGCAGCTGATAGAGCTATGGTTCTCTTAGCACCTAAAACCTGAGTGACTTTTGCTGAATGAGCGTCATTTCCTCAGCCCCTCCAAAGTTAAATTAATCCAATCTCAACTCTTTCATGTGTACCATTTTTCTAAAAGTCAAGATTAATGGAAAACAAAATTACCACAGACAGAACTTGTGAATAACCTCTCATTTAGAAAAGAAAAATAAACACTTAGCGTCTATAGTGGTTATTTTAAATAAAATTATGTCCAAGCATCTAGTACCTACTCCAAAGTTACTACAAGTCTTGAAGATATCTGAGTGGGAAGGTAAAACAGCAAAGCTAGCCTGAATGCCTGTTGGACTTGGCCCACTATTCAGTGGTCATAATCTCTGTGAACTCAATTGTCAAGTTAGCAACCTGCTAATTGTGGCCCTTACTTACCGTGTGTGTGAGGAAAGTCCACTTAAACATATCATCTCCAATCTCGGGTGGGTAGTGCGATATAATCCTGTCTTCCTGCAAAGTTTAGAAATTTACCACATCTTCACCCTCAGTCACTAATTTGAGGTTCCCCTTTATTTTAAACAGTTTATTGAGGTGTAACTGACAAATCATAAACAGCATATATTTAAAGTGGACAGCTGGATAAGTTATAACATACGAGTATGTACATCTGGAAAACAATGTCCACACATAAGACAATTAACGTATCCACCACTCAGAAAGCTTTCCTGATAGCCCTTGCTAATCCCTCCCTTTTACCCTTCTCTTCCCAGGCAACCCACACATCTGCTTTCTGTCTTTTTAGCTTAGTTTGCACTTGCTAGAACATCATATAAATGGAATCACACAATGTGTACTCTTTTCTGTGTGTGGCTTCTTTTCCTCAGCATAATTATATTGAGATTTGTCCACATTTCTGAATGTGGCAATAGTTCGTTCCCTATTTGTTGTTGTGTAGTATTCCATTGTATGTATGGATATACCATTATTTGTTTATCCATTCATCTGTTGATGGACATTTGGGCTGTTTCCAATTTTCAGCTATTACAAATAAAGCTAAATGAATATTTGTGCACAAATGTTTGTATGGGCATATGCTTTCATTTCTCTTGTGTAAATATCTTAAAATGGAATGTCTAGATCATATGGTAGGTATATGTTTAATTTTTTAAGAAACTGCCAAACTTGTCCAAACTTGCTATAGCACTTTATGTTTCCACCATATATTTCCCCAGTTGCTCTATATTCTCACCCACACTTGGAAAAGTCAATCTTTTAAATTTTAGTTATACTAAGGTGTGTAGTGTTCATAATGGCTCACTCAAGCATTTTTCATGATGGCTGCTTTAAAAATCCTTGTCAGATAATTCCAACATCTGAGTAATGTTGGTGTTGGCACTTGGCAATAGTCTTTTCTTATTCAAATTTGTGATGATCATGATTGTTGGTATGATGAATGATTATCTGTTGTTTACTGGACATTGTGGGTATTATGTTGTGAGACTCTGGGTCGTATTTTACCTTTGTTCTTTTCAACAAGCACTCACCCTGTGTAGGTGTAGCATGCAGGTCCAGGTGTATGTTCAGCTCCCTTTTGGGTCCTGCTGATGCCACCCCAGTGAAAATGGAGCACCCATTCCACGGCCTTGTTGCCACTAGGTGAAGGTACAAGTTTAAGTTTAGCTTCACACTTTGCCCTACTGATACCAGGGGTGGGCAAGCACAGGGCCAACTGGTATTTCTTCACTCCACCTGTTTTATGCCATGTTGCTACCAAGCGGGAAAGGAAACTTGGATCCCTGCTGGAGTGAATGGTATTTTAATCAAGGTATATGTTACTTTGAATTCCTTATATATTACAAAGAACCAACTAGATATTTTGCGAGATCGCTACTGGATCCTCTGTGCCCAACCCATTGATGAGGAGAAAGAGACCGAGAAAGAGAGGAAAAGGGAGAGGGAGAGAGAACAGAGAATTGTGTGGGTGCTTTATGTCCAGGCATGGAAATGGCGTACATCTTTACTGCTCAAGTTCCAATGACCATAACCCAGTCATGGTCCAAACAGAGAATTTGGGAAATATAGTCGTCAGGAAAAGAAAATACAGTGGTAAGCAACTAGCTACCTTCCTCTTCCCACCCTTCCAATGTATTTATGTTAATTTTAAACATATCAGTGAACTATGTTTATATTTATAATTATGTAAATATTTTTCTCTTAATAGTCAAAACTAATATGATAATTTAGTTACTTGTATGGTAATTTGTTTTTCCTCTTCCTTCCTTCTTTTTTCTTTCTTTCCTTCCTTCTTTCCTTCCTTCCTTCTTTCCTTCCTTCCTTCCTTCCTTCCTTCCTTCCTTCCTTCCTTCCTTCCTTCCTTCCTTTCTTGTTTTTCATTGATAAATATTTATTGAGCACCTGTGATATTCAGGCACTGTTCTATGTTCTGGAAACATAACAGTGACCAACAACAAAAATGCTAATATCCCTGTTTTGTTGTGCATACATGCTAATGTAAAGACTCAGAAACAAGTCACAGATAGCGAAAAGTTCTGTGAGAAAAAATACTGTGAAAGTAGAAGATGGTGAGGCAGAGGAAGATAGATAAATGGTCAGGCAAGATGCTTCTGAGGCAGTTTCATTCCACCATGCTGACTGTTCACTTGAAATCATGACCGCAAATCTCTAGGATGCACTAATGCTGCACAGCAATCCCAGCAGTTTTCAAACGTGGTCCCCAGATCAGCATCACCTGGGAGTTTGTTAGAAACGCAACTTCTCAGGCCCCATCCCAGACCTACTGAATCAGAAATTCTGGGGAGATGCTCAGTCTGTGTTTCAACAAGTCTCCAGGTGATTCTGATGGGCACTGACGTTGGAGAGCCAGTGTCCTAGGACGACTGAACCACCGTCCTTGTTGATGATGTCACAGCTTCTCCTTTCCCGAAACCTTCTTCATCCTCACAGTCAGCTGATGACCCTCATATTTTCTTTACAAAACAAAGCAATTAGAAGTGAAATTCCAGATTTCCACCACCACATTTCCTCTCTTACCAGCATCTGTACTAGTATTCTCTGTATTCCCATCTGTTTTTGAAAAAGATCTCTCCATGCTCCTTCCATTTTAGCTCTAGGTTTCATCCACTCTTGCCCATTCAAGGACATCTCTCTACCAATTACTCCCCTCCTTCCTAAATCATCTTCCCTTTCAACAGCATAATTTCCATTACATTCCCATCAGCATACGAGGACGGACAATTTAGTTCGTGAACTCATCCTAGAAAAAGTGCTACATACCTCATTGCTGAATATCACTGCGGTTACCTTCTAAGTACTCCCCTTGGGAAGCTATGCACCGATGCCAGTACCTAGTCCACCCTTCAAAGCAATTTTGGAACTCTTTTTCTGGAATGGCCATCAGAGCTGTCGTTGTATTACCCTTGATGTCATGAACGACATCAAAATGTTTTCCTTTCAATATTTATTTCCTGTATCTTCAGGTAAAGAAAGAAGTCATTGGGGGCCAGATCAGGTGAGTAGGGAGGGTTTTTCAATTTAGCTGATTTGTTTACTGGCTAAAAACTCCCTCACAGACAGGTGAGGTGGTCCATTGACCATGTGAGCTGGTCCATTGACCATGTGAGCTGGTCCATTGTCGTGATGCAAGAGCCATGAATTGTTGGTGAAAAGTTCAGGTTGTTTAACTTTTTCACGCAGCCTTTTCAGCACTTCCAAATAGTAAGTTGGTTAGCTGTGTATCCTGTTGGTACATATTCATAATGAATAATCGCTCTGATATTAGTAAAGGTTAGCAACACCATTTTGACTTTTGATTTAGACTGAACGAACATTTTTGGTCGTGGAAAATTGGCTGACTTCCATCGTGCACTGAGACGTTTTGTTTCAGGGTCATATTGGTACACCCATATTTCATCACCAGTAATAACACAGCCCAAAACCTCGTCTTGCATCTCCAAAAGGTCTTGGCAAACTTCAACTCTCCTTTGCTTTTGTTCATCAGTGAGCTCCTTTGGAACCATTTTTGCACACACTTTTCTCATACCAAGATTTTCAGTTCAGAGTTTCCTAACTGTTTCTCTATTGATGTTTACTTGGTCTGCTATGCTTCTCACAGTCAGCCGATGATTTTGACGCACAATTCGACAAATTTTTGCAATGTTTTCATCAGTGTTTTCATCAATGTTTTCTCATCTGCTCATTACTGGCCACCCTGACCTCTCGTCATCAGTGACGCGTTCTCTGCCCTCAAAAAGATGTTTAATCCATTTGTACACTGCTGTTTTCTTCATGGTATTATCTCCATAAATTTGGACTAACATGTCCCTGATTTCACTTCCACTCTTGCCAAGTTTAACAAGAAATTTAATGTTTGTTCGTTGCTCTAATTCAAGCTCAGACATTCTCACGACGGCACATAAAATCACGCAACAACAATAATGAACGCCACTCAGCAAGACACTGTCACATATCGACACGAACACATCTGTGAGACATTGACATATCAAGGTTAGGAAACCTTACCGAGCTGTTTGTAGAGTGCTGCCAATATAAGCGTAGGTGGCAGATTTGTGAAATTAATTGATAGACCTTGTATATTAATCAGTGTGCATGATTTTATTAAAAATTTTATTATAAAATATAACATAGAAAATGCATAAAACAGTTTCCATTGTTATAAAATGATCACCCATATAACCTCCACCCCCATTAAGAAAGACAACAAGACTCTCACTCCAGAAGCCCTCCTGATACCATGTCTCCTCCGAGTTATAACTCCCTCTCTCTCTCTCTCCCATTATTCTAGAAATCTTTATTCTGTTCTAATATTTAAGCCCTTGTGTTTCTCTATAGTTCTGCCAACTTATTAGGCATTCGTAAACAATATACGAGATGAATTTTGCCCGATTTCCAACTTCACATAAATGAAAACATACACTATGATTTCTGTTGTGTCTGGGGTTTTTTTGTATATAAGATTCATCCGTATTCTTTTTTTTTTTTTTATATGGACTTACTTTATTATTTGGTGCTTTTAAAAAACTTTGCATTTTAAACAATGCCAAACCTACATAAAAGTAGCAAGAAAAGTTTACAAAGAATTCCCGTATACAGTAGTCCTCCCCTTTCCTCAAGGGATACATTCCCAGACCCCTAGTTTCATGCCTGAAACAGCAATAGTACTGAACCTTAGATATACTAAGTTTTTTCCATACATACATATCTATGATAAAGTTTAATTTCTAAAGTAGGTACAGTAAGAGATTAACAATAACCCATAACAACATAGAACAATTATAAAAATATACTACAGTAAAAGTTCATCCGTATTCTTTCATGTGATTGTAGCTCATTCATTTTCACTGCTACATGGTATTTAGTTGTATGATTATATCACACTATATTTTTACATTCTACTGTTGATGGGACTATCATGAAAAATGCTGCTATAAATATTCTTGTACAAGTCACTTTAAGTCCACATGAGGTTGTGTTTTTGTAGGATGTCACCTGGTGATGGTTTTGCTGATCAGAGAGTAGGTGTATCTTTAGAATTTTTGGATTCTGCCAATGTTTAAAAGTGGTTTTACCAGTGTACTCTTTCACCAGTGGTTCTTGTTGTTCCACATTCTTGCCCAGCATTTGATATTATCATTTTTTAATATTTCGCAAAAAGTATGGGTGTATCATAGTGGCTTATGTGGTTTTCATTTGAATTTTTCTGTTAGTCATGAGAGAACACCTTTTTTTTCTAAGTTTTGGATATTGGGGTACCTGATTGACCTGGCACTGTTGACTGAGAAGCCATCTTTTCGCCATAGCTCTGCAGGGCATCTTCGTCATAAAGCAGGTGTCCTTCTGTCTGTCTGTTTGGGGGATCTCTATTCTGTTTAGTGAATCTATTTGCTTGTATCAGCACCAATACCACCCAGTCTTTATTACTATAGCGTTGTAATAATTTTGGATTTCTGGTGGACAGGAGCTACATTTCTACTCTTTTTTAAAAGAGGCTTGGCCTTTTTTTGGCCCTTTGTTCTGCCATATGACTCCTTTAATCAACTTGTGGAATTGAAAAAAACTTTTTCCTGTTGTGATTTTGATTGTGATTATATTGAACCTGCAGTTCAAGATGGTTCCAACTGAGATGTTTGGATATGATATATCTTTTGGTTAATACTATTTTAGTTATTGATTGCTAATGTAATTGCATTGTGACCAGAGGACACATTTTTAAATTTTGAAATATTTTGAGATTTGATGAAAACTCACTTTTTGGACCAGTATACCATCAATTTTGTAAATGTTCCACATAGGTATTCTGCGATTGATAGTTTCAGTGTCTAAATAGGGATGGTTTTTAAATCATGTTGTTGAAATCTTTACATCATTACTAATCGTTGTCTACTTACTTTACCAGTTATTAAGAGATATGTATAAAAATCTCCCAGAATGAGTGTGATTTTTCCCATTTTTCCACATGAATTTTGAAATTTGCTCTATTTATTTATTTAATGCTATATTATTAGATGCATAGCTATTTAGAGTTATTCCAAATTCCGGGAAAATTGAACTTTTTATCATTATGAAGAAAACTTTCTCATTCCTAGTTGCCTGAAGGTCTGTATCAACTTTCTTTTGTAATTATTTGCATGTTTTATCTTTTTTCTACTAGAGTCAAGCAAGGTACACACATTGCATTTGGTTAAGTTTCTTACATTTGTCTTAATGGTTATAGTGCTATTCCAATTATCTGTTACATATTAGGTGAGTTGTAATAGTCTGTGCTTTTTAATAAATTGGTCCGTTTCATCTAAGATGTCAAATTTGTGTGTGTAGAGTTGTTTGTAGTACTCCCTCATTATACTTTGATGTCTGCAGAGTCTAGTGGTAGCCTCTATTCTATTCCTGGCATTGGTAATTTTTGTCTTCAGTTATTTTTCATTTGATTTTTTTCTATATTTTCAATCAAATGTGATTAGATGTGGATTTTTCAACAAATTGTACTTTGGCTTTGTTGGGATCTTTGAAACAGTAGATCGATGCCTTTCATTATGTTTTTAATTGTTTCTGGGAAATTCTCATCCACAATCTCTTCAAATATTACCTCTTCCTATTTTTCATCCTTTTCTCTGAGACTCCAATTAAATTGTGTTCTATTTTTCTCACTCTCTTCTCTGTATCTTCCCTCTCTTCTGTGCTTTTCATCGATTTCCCTCTTCACTCATTCTGGGTCTTTCTTTCCAATCTGTGTATCAACTCAGTACTTTTCTCTTGTTGTGTCCAATCTGCTATTAAACCCAACCATTGGTTCCAAATTGTAGTTACTGTATTTTTTACTTCCATAATTTCTAGACGATTCTTTTTCAAATCTTCAATATCTCTTTTACTGTTCTGGTTCATTGCTGAGATTTTCAAATTAGACATTTATTTCCTTGAACATAGTAAGCATAGTTGCCTTACAGTTTGTGTCTGATATTTCCAGTATCTGGAGTCCCCATAGGCTTCTTTCTGTTGTCTATTGTCTCTATTGCATTTAGCTTATTTTGTTTTGCCTCTTCAAGTGTCTTGTGATATTTTATTGTTTTCTGGATGTTTTATTTGACAAAATACTTTTGTGTATAACGTAAGACCTAAGGCAATGTTATCTTATTTTGAAGAAAGGTTTTCATTCTGGCAGACATCTAAGAGTGCTTACAGTTTAGAAACAAGGTTCGAAGTTTTGTGAACCATCTAGATAATCCCTCCGAGTACAGTACATACCACCATCCATAGTAAAGTCCTTTTGTTTCTAGCCCAGTACAGGGAATGTTACACTAGGTTTTCCCCCTTGGGGGATGCTAAGTTCCATCCCTCAAAGCCACCAGAATGCATATCTGCCTTTTAGTGAACTTGCATGGATTGGAAAATGATCCCAGGTCAGTCTTTTCGGGTCTCAGCCGAAAGCAGAAAGTATTCGTATCTCTGGTGTCTTTACTCACAAATACCCCCAGTTAAGAATCAGCTCTAATCTATCTCTTTTTTTTTTTTTTTTAAAGATTTTTATTAGGGAAGGGGAACAGGACTTTATTGGGGAACAGTGTGTACTTCCAGGACGTTTTTCCAAGTCAAGTTGTTGTCCTTTCAATCTTAGTTGTGGAGGGTGCCGTTCAGCTTCAAGTTGTTGTCCTTTCAGTCTTAGTTGTGGAGGGTGCAGCTCAGCTCCAGATCCAGTTGCCGTTGCTAGTTGCAGGGGGCACAGCCCACCATCCCTTGCGGGAGTCGAACCGGCAACCTTGTGGTTGAGAGGACGCCCTCCAACCAACTGAGCCATCAGGGAGCTCAGCGGCAGCTCAGCTCAAGGTGCCATGTTCAATTTTGGTTGCAGGGGGCGCTGCCCACCATCCCTTGTGGGACTTGAGGAATTGAACTGGCAACTTTGTGGTTGAGAGCCCACTGGCCCATGTGGGACTCGAACTGGCAGCCTTCGGAGTTAGGAGCATGGAGCTCCGTCCAACCGCCTGAGCCACCGGGCTGGCCCCTAATCTATCTGTTTGATTTTCAATTCTGTCTCTCTTCTCTTATAAGTTTTAAAAACTTTTAAAAATTACTTTTTAACATTGTCTTCATCAGGGTATTTGGACCAAGTGTCACAGTGCACCATTAGCAAAAGGTAACATATACCATTATTTCCCAAGTGCTGAAACTAGAAACCTGGGACTCACTAATACCTCCTGTTCTTTGATGATAGCTTCCAATTACTTATCTAATCCTGTCTACTCTACATCAAAAATATATGTTTCAGTTATTCAGGATGAGTAAGTTCTACAGATCTAATGAACAGCATGGTGACTGAAGTTAATAATTCTGCATTGTATGTTTGAAAGTTGTAAAAAGGTCGATCTTAAGTGTTCTTATCACACATACAAAATGGTAACTGTAAGGTGAAAAATATGTTAATTAGTTTAATTGTGATAATCCTCTCAAAACATCCTGTTGTGCACCTTAAATATAGGCAATTTGTATTTGTTAATTATACTTCAACAAAGTTGGAAAAAATTAGCTACCAAAAGAAAAAAAGTTACATATTATAATATATATTGTATATATGTGTATATATATGTATATATTATATATATATAAACATATATATAATATATACATAAATGTCACCCTCTTGCTTCTATCCCTATTTCTCCTCATCCTTGACCATTGCCAAGCCTATCACAAAGTCCTTTAAACCAGGCTCCCCATTTCACCCCAGGTTTTCACAAAGGACCGAGCAAAAGCTTTTTAAAATGTAAATTGGATCATCCTACCTACCTTCACTTTAAATTTACTTGAGACAAAAATCAAAATCATTAACATGATGTATAAGGAACTACGTGACCAGACCGTGCTTATATCTTAACCTCACCCCGTGCCATTCATTATGCTCCAGGAGCACCAACCTCCTTTCAGTTCCTCATAATTTCCAACCTCCCTTCTGCATCAGGAAATCTCTCTCTCCCAAGAAACAGTAATCTCCATGAGGGCAAGGATGGCTGTCTCTTTCTCACCATTGTATACAAAATTACCCAGAACAGCGCCAATTTGTACCTGTAAGTTATTGCTAGATGAATGTAGCCAAGAGTTACTAAGAGCCTAAACTAAAAATTGGATGCATGTGTTGCGCATAGCAAATCTTAACAATGAATAATGAATAAGCTTGGTTAATTTTTGAGTTCGGACTGAGACACCGAGAGATATTAAATATGGCTAACGGCCTCCCCAGGGAGAGCTAAGAAAACAACAACAAAACATTGGAAAGTCACCAAAACAATAGCTGACTGGTGTGGGGCAGTAGGGGGAAATTCAGGACATAGAGAGACATTTATGCGTGCTAAAATGATAGATTCATCTATCCAGGCAATGTACAAAATATTCAAGACCATGGTGGCCATTAGAGAGAAAATACTGCCTGGGCAATTGGAAGTGTGGAATCAAAGCTCAGGAAGCCATCAGGGCTTAGACAAAAACTGAGGAGGTAGGAGTGAATGAATCCCCCAAAGGGAAGATGGTAAAGAAAAGTAGATGACAGTGATAGAATTTTAGGGAATACCACATTTACAGAATGCAAAGAAAACATGAAGCTGACAATTGAACAAAGAATGACCAGAATGGTAGAAAAAAAATAGGATAATGTAGTGTTAAAGCAAGAAAGAGAGGTTTCTGGAAGAGGTCACTCAGCATGGAGAAGTCAAATGTCTTAGACAAATAAGAGCAAACCGAATAGGAGTTTGGATGGTAATAGTGAGATCCTTGGCTACTTTGAAAACTGGGGTTGGGGTAGGTAAGCACTAGGGTTTAGAGAAAGGATGCTTATGTCCTGGAATATGGGGACTAGAGATTTCATTTGTCCAAGAGGATGGTATACAGTCCTATACTAACCTTTGGGCCTCCTCTCTCTTCCTCTCCACAGCCCTAAAGCCCATGGATCTACACGCCACATATCAGACAGGGCCCCTGATGGCCGTGGAGACCACTCGGAATATAGTGCTACACTGGCGGGCCCACAGCTGGCCCCTGCGCTCCCTGCGCACACCAGTGGCCTCCCTGCACTCTGTAGCCCGAGAGCTGGGGGGCCTGGCAGGGGGCCCCCACACCGTGGTGGTGCTGGGGCTGGGCGCCCACTTCACCACCTTCCCTCCGTCCATCTTTGCACGACGGCTGGCAGGGATCCGGGCAGCTGTGGCTGCGCTGCTGGCCCGGGAGCCCCGCACTCTCGTGGTCATCAAACTGGCCAACACTGGCTACAAGTCCGTATATGGCAGCGACTGGCTCACCCTGCAGGTGAACCGGCTCCTCCGAACTGCCTTTGCCGACCTCCGTGTGGCCTTTGTGGATGCCTGGGAAATGACCTCCAGCCTGGCGGTGCCCGACAACATCCACCCAGGAAGGCTCATCGTCGGCAATGAAGTGGACCTCCTCCTGTCCTTCGTCTGCCCCACCTGAGCGCTTCTGCGGGTCTTGGCACTGTGTGGATGGAGAAGCTGGAGGGGTGATCAAGCCTGCAGGCCCTTCCCTGAGCGGACTGTACCCCTTCCCTGACCTCTTCCTAATGAACAGGCCATAAAATCAACCAGCAGGAATTGGGATGTGGGTGGTGGCCGGGGAGAGCAGCCTAGCAGTGGTCCAGTGCAACTTGAGAGGTTTAGTTCCCACATGGAAAAGCAGTGCTAAGAGGGTGAGGGTAGGGACAGAGCTGGCAACATCTAATACATCAGTACATCTAGTACATCCAGTATAGGAGGATTGTCATTTCATGTGTTGGAGTTTCTGTGTGGAGTGTCAACAAGCCTTGCAAAGGCCTAAGACACGGATTCCATTTCAGTTTATCTGAGCCACCCTAGTGGAACCCTGAGTATATATGTGAAGACTTTTATGGACTGATTGGTAAAATAATATATTTCTCCTATTTGTCAAAAGTAATACATGCTCGGGGCCGGCCCCTGGTGGCTCAGGCACTTGGAGCTCCGTGCTCCTAACGCCGAAGGCTGCCGGTTCGATTCCCACATGGACCACTGGGCTCTCAACCACAAGGTTGCCTGTTCTACTCCTCGACTCCTGCATGGGATGGTGGGCAGTGCCTCCTGCAACTAAGATTGAACATGGCACCTTGAGCTGGACTGCCGCGGAGCTCCTGGATTGCTCAGTTGGTTGGAGAGCATCCTCTCAACCACAAGGTTGAATGGGATGGTGGGCTGCGCCCCCTGCAACTAGCAATGGCAACTGGACCTGCAGCTGAAGTGCACCCTCAACAACTATGATTGAAAGGACAACAAATTGACTTGGAAAAAAATCCTGGAAGTACACACTATTCCCCAATAAAGTCCTGTTCCCCTTCCCCAATAAAATCTTAAAAAAAAAAAAAAAGTAATACATGCTTTTTGTAGAAAATTTGAAAAAGACTGAAACAATTAACGAAGAAAATAAAAATCACCTAGAATCCCATGACCGGGAGACAATCACTGTTGAAGTACATACGAGGATGATCCGTTGCTGCAGTGGGTCTTACGGCCGCAACTGCTGCTCGTTCTCTCCCTCCTCCACTCTTTTCTTTCTTTCTTTCTTTCTTTTTTTTTTTTTTTTGAGAATTTCGTGAGATAACACATGTCAGGTACTTAGCCTGCTGTCTGACACATAAGGGTTCACTGAATTTTAACTATGATTCTTATTTATTTATTTATTTATTTATTTATTTATTTATGTATTTTTACTGGGGAGAGGGAATAGGACTTTACTGGGGAACAGTGTGTACTTCCATGACTTTTTCCAAGTCAAGTTCTTGTCCTTTCAATCTTAGTTGTGGAGAGCACAGCTCAGCTCCAGGTCCAGTTGCCCATTGTTAGTTGCAGGGGGTGCAGCCTACCATCCCTTGCCATGATCCCTTGCTGGAGTTGAACCAGCAACCTTGTGGTTGAGAGCATGCACTCCAACCAACTGAGCCACCTGGCCACCTGGGCCATTGACTTCATTCTAGTTGCAGAGGGCGCAGCTCACTGGCCCATGTGGGAATGGAACCGGCAGCCTCAGCGTTAGGAGCACAGTCCTCAAATCACCTGAGCCACTGGGCCGGCCCCTCCCTCCTCCAGTCTTTATTCTACATTCCTAAATCCTCAGTTCTCCCCTCAGCATAGGTTGGTGACTTACTTGGTAGTTGGACCAAAGCTACGTCCCTGAGGGACATGAACCATTGATAATCATGCCCTTCTCACAGTGGGTTTACTGCACGTATCTGTTCACAGTTACAGTGGTGTGTGGAGTACCAGGAGGTAGCCAAGGGGACTATCTGCATTCCACAGATTCCTCCCTGCTCCCATGGTGTGCAAGTGGCCCTATCTTCTCTTGCTGATGAACTATCCCTGCTAAGTTGGCGACTTGTCTTGCGCAGGAGTCCAGTGTCCTGATGGCAGCAGTAAGTATGCAATTCAATGGCATCGTTGCTGTGTCCCCGAGCAAGAGGGTGCCCCCTTTGGGGATGAAGACCTCTAAGCCTACAGAGCCCAGAGTTGCAGGGATAAGAAGCACAGAGTCCCCAGGGAATCATTGGGTGCAATGCTGCCAGCCCCTGATTCCTATCAGAGACCCAGCCCCACGTAGGGGTCTCCGATCTAACAAAGACACTGAAGGATGGCAGGCCACCCTATTAGAGTGTTTCCTCCAGGCTGGGGCTTCTGCTGCACCTCACAACGGCCATGCAAGGGTTCTGTAGGCTGGCTGCCTCCGAGTGAGG
This sequence comes from Rhinolophus ferrumequinum, assembly GCF_004115265.2. NCBI lineage: Eukaryota > Metazoa > Chordata > Mammalia > Chiroptera > Rhinolophidae > Rhinolophus > Rhinolophus ferrumequinum. Next base: position 90,603,187 of record NC_046290.1, on the reverse strand, counting down.
TAGCATGTGATATGAGCAGGGGTTCCACGGTCAGGGCCTCATCCCACTACTCCTTCTCTGACAAGTGCATCCCCTAGTTGGGTGCTAACCTGTGTGGGATTCCATGGATCCCCAAATGGACTATAATCAACAAGCCCCAGGATAGTGGTGCTGGCTCAGGCTCTGCAGGCAGGAAAAGGAAACCTGTACCTGCACTAGACATCCAAACTTGTGAGGATGGACCACTGGCCCTTTCAGAGCACGGCAGTGGACCCTTATGCTCCCTGTAATTGGATGTCTGGGAGCCACTTTCTCGTGGCTGCCACAGTCCCCTTGTGGTTGAACTATATTTCCTGATTAAAAAGGAAACACAATGCAATGTCAAGTTTTTCCAAATGAACTTTTAAATATTTCATTATTTAAATTAAAGGGACAACGTGGCAGAAGCTAATAGTTTCTCACTCAAGCCCATTCTTTCCTCCTTACCAACAAAAATCTTGATTTCCTGCCCCTCCACCCCCCCACTCCAGGGTAGCAAAGTGCTGGGTGACAAAAGCCATATTTCCCAGACTTTCTTGAAACTAGAGATTGCCATGTGACACAGTTCTAGCCATTGACCTGTAGAAGCTGACATCTCTGATTTGAGCTTCAGGAAAGTTCTTAAGCAAGCATAGAGACTTGGCTGGTAAATGTCTTTTGCCCTTTTCTCTGTCTTATTTTTTCCTCCTATGAGGCAGTTACGATGCTGAGAGGGGGCAGGCATCTTGTGACCACAGGAAACAAAGCACATGCTAAGGTTGGTTGAAATGAAAGATACAGAGAGTTAGGGTCTTTACTGGTATCACAGATCTGCTGTGCCAGTCCCAGGCTGCCTACTTCCAGACTTGTCATTATGTGAGGAAAATGATTTTTTTCTAATTTGTTTAAGCTCCTGGAATTGGTCTGTTTTTGTAATTTGCAGCTAGTTTCAGAGCACAAATCGCACAGTTGTGGATTTTTCAACTTCTTGCAATTAGGACCGTTTTTCTTTCACATGGTTGAAGTTCATGCTATTACGTGCATACAATAAAGTTGAACACAAAACAGCCAGCATCGGGGCATCACTTATAAAATCACTGGCTTTTAAAGATAAAGAAAGAATCAGGCTGGCCTGGTGGCTCAGGTGGTTGGAGCATCTTGCTCCTAATGCCCAGTTCGCCTGTTCGATTCCCACATGGGCTAGTGAGCTGCGCTCTCTACAGCTAAGATTGTGAACAACTCTCTCTGCTGGTGCAGTGAGCTCCTGTGGGCTCCTGTGGGCCTTGTGCTGCCAGGAGCTCCTGGTAGCCATTGTGAGTGGCCGACAGCCATCGTGAGCAGTCAGCCAGAGCTGCTGTGAGCGGACGACCCACTGAATGCCAACCGACAGACTCAGCTGGGGGGAAAGCAAGGCTCTGATTTTCTAAACGGATAACAAAAGTCAAACTTCACTCAGACAAGAGATTACTGATATGATCCAATTGTTCCACTCCTGGGTATTTATCTGAAGGAAAGGAAAAACTAACACAAAAAGATATCTGCACCCCCATTTTCACTGCAGCATTATTTGTAATATCCAAAACATGGAAGCAACCTAAGTGTACATTCATGGATGAACAGATAAAGAAGATGTGGTATATATACACATATACACAATGCAATATTTTTCTGCCACAAAAAAAGAAAGAAATCTTGCCATTTGCAACAACATGGGTGGACAATGAGGACATTATGCTAAATGAGATAAGCCAAACAGAGAAAGACAAATACCATACGATCTCACTTATGTGTGCAAAGCAAAGAACAAAAAAATGAGCTCACAGCTGACAGAGAATGGACTGGTGGTTGCCAAGGGTGGGGTATGGGCTTGGGTGAAGTGGGCAAAGGAGGTCAAAAGGCACAAATCACATCTCACAATTCCACACTCATGGGGATCAATGAAATACACAGCTTGCATCTAGGGAGACCATACATGGGAACAGTTGGGCCTGCGGCACCTGGAGAACAGGTACTCTGTGAAGATAACCCAGAGCCTGTTTCAATGGTCTGCGCTGCCCAATGGAATGGGCAGTGATGACCCCTGGTGGGGTCCAGAGCCTCCTCTGGCAGCTTGGAAAAGAAGAGACTATCCAGCCAGGTCCCACAGCTAGTGGGGCACGGCAGGCGTAGAACCCAGGAGTCACCCCTCAGACAGGGTAGGCCACTCTTCGGGGTCCTGCTGCGAAGCCAGTGGGTTCCTTCTCCTCTCTTCTGTCCACATTTCCGGCTCTTACCAATTGACTCAAGCATCTTTCACAGCCCAGAGGTCTGCATGACATCGAGGCTCTGTGACTCAGTTTCCTCAAGGGTAAAATGGAGATAACGATATACCAACTACAGAACGTTGTAAAGCTGAAAATGAGGCAATGGATATTTAGGGCCTGACTCAGATAAGAGGATTCCATGAAAATTTGGAACCTCTCTTCTTGGGCCTGGGAGGGGGGGTAAGAAAAGCAGACACAGAGAGAGGGCAGGGGCTGCCTGGCTGACTGTGGGAAATGCTTAGAAGAAAGCTATTAGGATTGGGAAGAAACTGAGAAAAGGAAGAAGAAAGTTGGTCTGCTGCTTCTACCTCTAGAAGATCAAGGCCACTTCCTTTGATGAAACCACGTGTCCCACCCCACGTTCTATGCAGTAGGCTGATGCCCACCTCATCCTAGAGAGGGGTGGGCAGGGCCTCCTATGGAGCCAGCCCTGTAGGTCACCAATGGTCACAGCCCCCAATCTCTCAGCCCATCTATCACCACTCACAGGCTGGCAGTGCCCTCATTGGAGACAGTCCCAGGGACTGTCACTGGGGTGAATCATTACTGCTCTGAGTCTTCATCCTGTGTCCAAGGAAGGCTCTGCATTAGCCAGGGCTCTAACAGCTGTTCATGGAATCACCTTAGGAGCACTACAGAAACACAGCCTCTGGGACTCACCCGCAGAGGTCTGCACTCAGAACCTGAGGCCCAGAGATTAAGTGGAGCAACCAGACAGAAACATCCAGAAGTAGCAGAAGGCTCTGTGGAGTCAGCCAGACTGGAGTTCGAGTCCCACACCTGTCACTTGAGTCATGGACTTGGGGCAGAACCTCCCGAGCTTTGGTCTCACATCTGTAGAGTGGAGAGGACAGAAGTCCCTGCAGATCCCGTGGGTGGATGTATGGCCTCCAGGAGGCCCACTCTCCAGTGAGGTGGGAGTGTGAGCCCACCCGCACTCCTTAACCTCAGGGAGGGTGTGACACTGCCCCTGGGAACAGACCTGGCCTGGTGGGCCTGGTTCACCCTGGGGACTGCAGGGGAGGGAGAGGGGCCAAGAGCAAGCTGGGTGCCCCTGGTGCTGGGGATGGCGCCCAAGGATATCTGACCACAGAGGCTCCCTCCTCCTTCCCTCTGAGGGGCTGTAGCTGGGCAGACACTCAGGGCACCTTTCCTTTCCTGAAAGAGCCTGAGCTGGTCCTCCTGCTGCCCCTCCGCCTGGGATGAGAGAGAGAAACAGAGGCTGAGAGACACTCAGAAAAGAGGAGAAAGTGAGAGAGAGTGAGAGGCAGAGAGAGATGGAGACTGACTACTAAGATGAGGAGGGCGCTGGCAGAGGCAGGGAGCCGAGGTGGGAGAGGAGAGGCCCCAACAAGCCAAGGTCAGGATCACGCCCTTCAGTGTGAAGATGGAGGCTGGAGACCAGCATCATGGCTCCCTTTGCACTGACCACAAGGGAGGCCCTTTTGCAATAGAGGAAAACAAGAAGCCAGAGTGATACAGGAAGTGCCAGTCACCCTGGGGCACCAAATTGGGGAAGGCTCCCACCCTTCCTCTGTCCTCTGAAGGAGGCTGATCATCTCTCTCCTGCTGCGCAGACTTCCTGAGGTGGCCCCTCCGCGGGGCCTCCCTCTAGCCTTGAGGTCTGTGCTTGTCTTCTCATTTCCCTGGAGGAGAGCAAGGCGATGGGTCTGCCCCTGCTGCTGCTCCTGCTGCTGCTGCTGCTGCTGGCGTCTCTACAGGCGGGTGAGTGGCCAGGACCGGCCTGGCTCTGCCCAGGGCCATGGGGGAGCCTGTGGGAGGGACTTATGCTGGGTATGTGGAGAAGGGGTCTGCTGGGGTGGCCGGCCAGGCCTCCCATCCCCCACAAGCAAAGGGCTGGTCCCACAGTGCTGGGACCCCCTCTCCCCTCCCAACCCCTAATGTGGAGAAAAGGACACCCAGATAGAGGACCAGTCCTACTGTCTATCACACTTCTGTCCTTGAGTGAGTGTGCCAGCTGGTCAGGGCTACCTCTTTGTCCCCCACCCACCACCACCACCACTTTGAGGTTTCTCCCTCTCTCTCCCTCCTTCAGGTCGCTCAATAAAGTGCAATTAAAGTTTCTCTATGAAGTCAAATAACCAAAGCAACTCTCATCCCCTGAAGGTGGCTCCATTCACATCCCCTTCTCCTTCTGTCACCCCTGGGAGTTACCCAGTGTTCTCAGCGTGACTATATCCTGGAGATGGAAACAGTACCATGGGGAGACCATCTACAACATGACCCTGTGTTTCATCCATAAGGATTTTGAGAACCGGCTCTCTCTGACCTGGACAGAGGACGGGAGGAGCGGCTTCCTCCAGATCTCTAACCTGCGGAGGCAGGACAAGAGTGTGTACTTCTGCCAAGTCCACTTGACCGCCCGGAATCATACCAAGGTGGGGTGGTAGTCCATCCCTGGAACCAACCTCGTCATCACCCCCGGTGAGTCCCCCTTCCCTGGTGAGGCTTTCGAAGGCCACTGGTGCCCTCATCCACCAGGCCTGGTCCAGGCGCCATTCTTGCTGACCCTTCTCTCAAACTCCTCTCCCCAGTCGCTACTCCTGCCCAGTTATTCCCATACCTGTGCCTCCCCACAGACATGAGCTCAGTCTGGCACACACAGTAGGTCCCAAAACGCTCTGAGGAGCCCCCGATTCCCTGATAATCCCCATCACCTGTTTTCCCAATCCCCCTGCTTCCTTCTCCCACTCTGCTCCCCAGAACACGGCCTCCAATGCTCCCCACCCTGATCCCATCTCTTTCTTCCCCTTCACCATCTCCCTCCTCCTGTCTCCATCCTCCTTACCCTCCTAGCCTCTCGCTGACCCCCCGGTCCCCACCTCTCCCACAAGAGGCCCTGTGTTGTCCCCTTCTCCACTCTGATCCTGCTCCCCTGTCCTGGTCGTTAGAGGCCCCTCTGTAGCAGCAATAACAGCAGCTCCCGCTTACTGTGCATCACGACCAGGCTGACACCTTGGTCTGCATCGCGCTAGTTACCCTGCACAACCCCACAATAGCAGCAGGTATTGCTATCATCTACCTGTTCCAGATGGGGAAACTGAGGCCTGCAGAGCCTAAACACCTGCCCAAAGTCGCTCTTGTGATGCAGGTGAGATTTGAACCTAGTTGAACCCCAGAGTCTCCTCTCTTAACCATGAGCGGATCAGCCTCACCTTCTGACTTGATCATCTTGTTGTTTTGACCCATTTTTAACCTAAGAATGGGGGGTGTTGCATTAATAGACCTTCCTAATTACTCAGTGGGCATCAGAACTTGAACCAGGATTCATCTGTCTCCAGGGCAGTGGGGGCGGTGCTGTCTCCCAGGCAGAGGCAATGAGTGGGCGTGTTGTCGGTTGAATATTATTTACAAAACTAATAATTAACTAAGTTGGATGCTTTTCATAATCACTTGCACTGGTAATTCTAAACTATTAATAAGTCAGTGATGAATTACTGCTCCCGGCTGGGAAGAACACTCTTTGAGCCCCACCCTGCCCTCCCTGGGTAAACCATTGGCCCATCTTGACCACCATGCTGTTTCTAGGACTTAAATGTTAATTTAACCTTAAAATCACATTCCAGTATACACTAGGAGTTTTACACATGTTTTCTCATTCATTAAAAAGCAATCCTGTAAAAGGGAAAACTACAGTTTGATTGTACTTAGATGAGGTCCCTAGAGTAGGCAGATTCATAGAGACAGAAAGTAGAGTAGACATTATGAAGGGCTGGGGTGGGGAATATGGGGGGTTGTTGTTTAGTGGGGACAGAGTTTCAGTTTGGGAAGATGAAAAAGTTCTGCAGATGGACAGTGGTGAGAGTTGTACAACAATGTGAATGTACTTAATGCCACTGAACTGTACACTTAAATATGGTTAAAGTGCTAAATTTTGTCACGTGTGTTTTACCACAATAAAATTCTTTAACCCTGCGTTATAATTGAATGTAAGTTAGAGTTCATCACTTACTGTTTGTAAGTGATGAAATGAGGTTCTGAGGTCAGACCACGGATCAGTGGTAGAGGATTTAAACTGAGTGATGTGGATTCTGAGCCTTCAGCATTTCACATTGTTACTCCCGTCCCTGTGTGAGAGCTTCAAGGGTTGCTCCCCACCCCCAATATTCCCCAAACTAGGGAACAAGGTGTGACAGTTTCACCCAGTTGCCTCCAGTCCTCCAGGGGAGAATTTGTTTATTTCTCATGTCTTCTCAGCCACCAAGAAAACCACCAAAGCCCCTTCCAGCACCGCCGCCCCCACCAACCTCAGTGTCTCTGAGGACAAAAGGAGCTCAGGATCTTGGCCCTTGAAAATGGAAGCTGTGGTCGTCGTGGAACCGTTCATCGCTGTGCTCAAAATTGCAATTTCGGGAGTGACGGTCTACGTCATGTGGAAGAGAAGCAAAGGTAAGTGCTCAAAGACCCCGCTGTCTCCCAAGCTTCCCAACTGGGTGTTTCTGAGAACCCACCTTCTCAGAATGCCCACTGGTGCCCCTTAAAAATGCAAATCCCTGCGGGGTGAGGTCTGGACATGGGACTCTGCAGTGTGAATAGTCTGCTCAGTGGTGTCTCTATGTGAGCAAGTTTGAGAACCACCGCTCCAGAGCAACACCTCTCCACTAATCTGATCATTTCAAGTTCTGTCTCTTGACTTAATCATTTCTCATCAGTGCTCACCTTTTGGTTCATGGGGAGAGAGGGTCTACCCTGAAAAAGTAAGGAGAGAGCAGATGGAAGTTAGCTCAGCTCAGCAAACATTGTTTGAATGCCCATTTTCTAGGGCCTGGCTTGTGATTGGAGATACTAATAAGTAAAGCAGAAGCCCTGATTTGAAGGAACTCAGTGGGTAAAGGCAGGAGAGGGGGAAGTTGCCTCATTGGGGATGAAGGAGGAGCAATCAAGGAGGACTTCCCAGAGGAAGTGACACCGGCAGAAAGTCTCAAAGAATAAAAGGAATTAGTCAGGGAAGTGGTGAGCCTGGTGTAGAGTTCACTGTTCTTCCAAGCAGAGGAAACCATTTTGGGAGCTTTAAGCACCTCAGTGCTTTGGAGGAGGCAGGAATAGAGGACACTGTAAATCACATCCAAGAGCCTTGGATCCCAGAAGCAACGTGAAGCAGCCAAGGGACATCCTCACTTTGCCTTGCAGATACATCAGTCTGTGGTGGAGGGGATGCAGGTGGGCCAGGCTTGAGCCAGTCTAATGCAATGGCATTGTGGGTGCAAGGAGAGAGCCAGATTCTGGAAAAGGTTAAGAGGGGACAGTAAGACTTGGGGATTAGATTGATGTAGGGGTGAGGGAGCAGGAGGAAGTCCCACGTTTACAACTTGGGTGAAGGAGGGTGCGATGAAACCACTAAGTGCATCAGGAAACAGGAAGTCAGAGACCTCCTCTAATTTGGGATAGGTTATATTTAAGATACCTTTGCTGTATCTGAGTAGAGATGTCCACCAGAAATTTGGATGTATCCATTTACAGTGCAGAGAGGACAGGGCTAGAGGCATTAATTATTTGTGTCCCAACACCCTCCAAAATTGATTTTAAAGAGAATTTTCAATGAAAGGAGGTTTGCCGTATTACATATTAAAGCACAGAGGTGAAGAGCATAAAATCTGAGTTCCTGAAGTCAATCCTGGATGGGTCAACTCTGGCACTATGGTACTATTACTCTGTGCCTCAACTTACTCGTCAGTAAAATGGGGATAATAATAGTAATGACCCGGGGTTGTCATGGCGATTAAATGTAATGCATTTAGAATAGATCTTGGCACAGAGTAAACACCATATGAGCCTTACCACTTATAATTATTCAGTTACCATAATATAAATGACGCAATACTGGCATATTAATACATAGAGAAAGCAATGGGAAAAAAGAGAAAAATCCAAATATAGGTAGTATGAAAACAGGCCCAAATATATGTAGGAATTTTGTAGGCTAAAAGGTCGCATTTCTTTCTTGTTGTTGTTGTTTGTTTTTTAAATAATTTTTTAATTACAGCTCGTATACAATCTTATATTGGTTTCAGGTGCACAACATAGTGATTAGACATTTATATTACTTACTGAGTGATCACTCCCTAAATCTAAAAATTACCCATTTGATATCATACTTACTTGTTAAAACATTATTGACTATATTCCTTATGCTATACTTACATCACCAGGACTATTTAGTTTGTACTTCTTAATTCCTTCCCCTTTCTCACCCAACCCCCAACCCCCTTCCCATCTGGCAATCATCAAAATGTTTTCTGTATCTATGAGTTTGTTTCCTTTATAAATAATGCTACAATGAACATATGGATGCACATGTCCTGTCCAAGTAGTGTTTTGGGTTTCTTTGGATAAATACCCAGAAGTGGGATTACTGGGTGCTTCTTTGTCTCTTTGTATAGGCTTTGTTTTAAAGTCTGTTTTTCTGATATAAGTACTGCTACACCAATTTGTTTTAATTGTTTATTTGTTGATCTGAAAGGCTCGGAAAAATTATTAGCTTGACATTCATTCCTGGTCAAAAAAGTGGATCTGGGAGTGAGGCAGGTGAGGTGGGCAAACGTGACCTCAGAGGAGTAGCATGGTGAGCCAGAGGACCAGGCCAGGGCCAGCCAGTCAGTGACAGCTAAGTCACTGGCAGAGTGGGAGCTAGGGTAAGGAGGGGCTCTTTTCCTGGCTCCATTAGAAGGTGAGCGTGTACGGGTTGGGGCAGGCATCTGTATTTAAAGGAACCTGGTGGTAAGATGACGATGTCTTATTCCCAGAGCTGCTAGCGCACATGACCCCATGGGGGTTAAATGAAGGGAGTCCCGTTGGTTCATTGGCACCACTGTGGACTTATTAAATAACATTTTCTTGCATTTTGGAGGACTGGCTCTCTATTACTTGTGTTCGACACTGTCAACTCATCCTCTATTCAGTCCCCGAAACCTCAGCTTAGGGCTGCTATTAGAAACCTCCAAATTAAGAACATGTTCGTAAACTGGGGCCATATTGCCTCAAAATTAGACAAAACAAAAGCAAATAAAACAATATTCAGGTCTACAAACATAATTTCCATGTATCTCTTTTCCAGATAACTCTCCCTCCCCTTCATCTACACCTCCCATTCCATGAAGCCACCCACAAGAGGTAGTAAGGCAGCCAAATTTGGTGACTCTGTTCGCTCAAAGAAATGACAATGTGGCCACTGCAGAAAGAGGGAGAGACGGGAAACAAGGAAGGGGCTGAGTAAGAAACCAGAGCTACATTCATCAACAGGAATAAATCTCAAAAACATATTGAAAAACATTGCAGAAACAGATATGTTGTTGTTTGTCAGGCAAAGACAATCATATGTATGTACATACACACATATTTATGTGTATATACATATATTATATATACATATTTGATGGATACATTTTAGGGATGATATAGAACTTATATGGAAATCATAAATATCACAATGGTCATCTGGGAGAGATTGAAGGGAGAGCAATTGTGGACACATTTCATTCTTTACACAAATCTGAGGTGTAGGAAACTACAATTTGATAGAGCCGGGTGGTGGGCATTTTGTTGTTATTTTCTTATACTTCTCCGTAAGCTGAAATTTTCATGAATATAATATATACCCTACACCTTTAGTTTTGTAGATATTATTGCTTTTCTATTCTTGTTGTCTTTCAATTTTTAAAATGAGTAAGTTTAAGGAAAAACATTAAATAAAAAACAGTGTAGACAGGATATGTATATGACAAAATCATGTGAAATTCCTAGTGCATGACTGGAGGTTGGGAAATACCGATACACTTTTCACTGTCCCGTTTTTCACTCCAGGTGATTCAGAGTCTCAGAACCACATCGAAGTTCAATCAACAATAACAATATTGGTCATTGTTTTAGCATGTTTGTATTCTTTTTCTTTAGATTTGATATTGCAGCTCTCTACTCCACCTTACATTATTTCATCTTATGTATTTCAGGGCAATGGGCACTGACACATGCTGAATCCCGCCCTGACCCTTGCAGACCTCAGTCACCTCTCTATTATCCTCTGGAATAAGCCAGGCTGACTGGCAGGTAGATGCCCTCTGCTCCCTCATGCCCAAACCCTCCCTTTTGGGGTCACAATATGCCAATAAAAGAAAACTACAATGAACACCAAATACATTCTGTGAAAATTTACAAATGAATGACGAAATGTAAGTGCTCTCATTGATTACTTTTGGGTATAGTGAATTATTGTCTAAAATAATTGTGAAAGAGGTCATTAGTGCAAAGTCCCAGGGGTGACCTTGGCATCCCCAAATGGAATCTACCATCTTACAGGAAGCTGCAATGGTTTCAAAGTCCAGAAAGTGAGACTCTAAATTGTAGGGGAAACCTAGGTTTTTGAATGTGGATTTTGAGAGACACAGCGCCCGGAATAGTTTGCAGTATCAGGCAGAACATGTACCCCTCTTGGAAAATTACCAGAGATAACAAACTCTTTATAACTGGGAGGGGCTATCATAAACGTTTACTCTTCTATGCTCCAACAGGGTTCCTAGTTCGTACTGGATATTTCGGAGAAGAGTCTAGGTTGCCATGGGTCCATTCATGGGGCAAAGCAAGGGGTGCAAGATTCTGACTGTGGGGTTGGTCTTTCTGGTCTGGGTGAGTACTACCCTTGCCTCCACTCCTCTGATCCCTGGCTTATTTGTTGTCTCCTATGTAGCCACAAATTTGGATTGATCACTGCCTTAATCTGGGAGAAGGGACTGAGGGAGCTTCAATCTTCTCTCTGCCCCTGTGTGACTCCAATTCAGCAATTGCAGGGTGGGATGGCATCCCTAGGAGGTGGGTGAGTGGTTGGGTGTGGGGTCTATTAGGGGATGAGAAACACAGACCTGGAAGGGATTGTTCAGGGAAATTCCAGTGGAGAAAAAAAGAAGCCATTCACATTGTCCTCAGCTCTCTCACCTTTTCTGCGCAAGTATAAGAGAAAGAGATAGACGTCTGTGGTGCAGAAAAAAACCTTTCTCTGAAAAGAGTGGGCAATTGGCTGGAGTGACCTTTATTGTGTCTTTTGGGAACTCAGCTATGGTGAGAAGCTAAGAATACCTCCAGGAGAAGGCTTTTCCCTTTTTGTACACAGGTCAAAACTGGAGCTGTGGTGCTTAATGTAGCTATAGATGCACGTTGTTTGGCCTGTTTAAATTCAGGTTTAAAACAGTTAAATGGGTTATTGATAATTAAACAGTAGGAGATTTCCCATGAAAATATGGATTTCTGGTCTCTATTAAAAAGTGGTTGATCTCGCAAGATGGGTTCATATATTGGTCTTTATTCTAAAAGCATGAAGGAATTTGGCAGGGAAACCCTAATCCTTAATAAACCGGTCCAAAGAAAGTGTTGGTTTCATTACCAGAGAAACCTTTCATTGTGAGAGAGAGAGACATCTTGGTGCAGCAGTCAAAGCGTCCCACCTTTTAAAAAAAGTTCAATTATAACATACATAAAAAATATATAAATCATAGTGCTCAACTAAATAAAAGATAACATACCTGTATAATCATCACTCAAGTCAAAAAATGAAAATTATCAGTACACCCAGAAACTTCCTCTTTTGCCTCCCTCTCCGTCACTACTACACTCTTCTTTTCTTGTTTTTTTTTTTTTTTAATTTATTGGGGTGACAATTGTTAGTGAAATTACATAGATTTCAGGTGTACAATTCTGTATTACATCATCTATAAATCCCATTGTGTGTTCACCACCCAGAGTCAGTTCTCCTTCCATCACCATACATTTGATCCCCTTTACCCTCATCTCCCACCCCCCATCCCCCTTACCCTCTGGTAACCACTAAACTATTGTCTGTGTCTATGAGTTTTTGTTTCTCATTTGTTTGTCTTGTTCTTTTGTTGTTTTTGGTTTATATACCACATATCAGTGAAATCATATGGTTCTCTGCTTTTTCTGTCTGACTTATTTTGCTTAGCATTATACTCTCAAGATCCATCCATGTTGTCACAAATGTTCCTATATCATCTTTTCCTATTGCCGAATAGTATTCCATTGTGTATATATACCACGACTTCTTTATCCATTCATCTATCGAAGGACATTTTGGTTGTTTCCATGTCTTGGCCACCGTAAACAAAGCTGCAATGAACATTGGAGCACATGTGTCTTTATGTATACATGTTTTCAGATTTTCTGGGTAGATACCCAGGAGAGAGATTGCTGGGTCATGTGGTAATTCTATTCGTAATTTTTTGAGGAGCCGCCACACTTCCTTCCATAGCGGCTGCACCAGTCTGCATTCCCACCAACAGTGTATGAGGGTTTCTTTTTCTCCACAGCCTCTCCAACACTTGTTACTATTTGTCTTGTTGATGATAGCCATTCTGACTGGGGTGAGGTGATAGCTCATTGCGGTTTTTATTTGCATTTCTCTGATGACTAGTGATGTTGAGCATTTTTTCATATGTCTATTTGCCATTTGTATGTCCTCTTTGGAGAAATGTCTCTTCAGGTCCTCTGCCCAGTTTTCAATTGGGTTGTTTGTTTTTTTGTTGTTGAGTTGCATGAGTTCCTTGTATATTTTGGATATTAGCCCCTTATCGGAGGCACTGTTTGCAAAAATCTTCTCCCATTCAGTTGGTTGCCTCTTTAGTTTGTCGATGGTTTCTTTTGCTGTGCAGAAGCTTTTAAGTTTCATATAGTCCCATTCATTTATTTCAGCTTTTACTTCCGGTCCCTTTGGAGTCAAATTCATAAAATGCTCTTTGAACCCAAGGTCCATAAGTTTAGTGTCTGTGTTTTCTTCTATGCAATTTATTGTGTCAAGTCTTATGATTAAGTCTTTGATCCATTTTGAATGAATTTTGGTACATGGTGACAGATTGCTATCTGTCCAGTTTCATTCTTTTGCACGTGGATATCCAATTCTCCCAGCACCATTTATTGAAGAGGCTGTCTTTTCTCCACTGCATGTTTTTAGCTTCTTTGTCAAAAATTATCTGTCCATATTTATGTGGTTTTATTTCTGGGTTCTCAATTCTGTTCCATTGGTCTATGTGTCTGTTTTTCTACCAATACCATGCTGTTTTGATTATTGTAGCCCTGTAGTACAAGCTAAAGTCAGGGAGTGTGATACCTCCAGTATTGTTCTTTTTTCTTAAGATTGCTTTGGTTATTCAGGGTCTTTTGTGGTTCCAAACAAATCTGATGATTTTTTGTTCTATTTCTTTAAAAACTGCCATTGGGATTTTGATGAGGATTGCATTAAATCTGTATATTGCTTTGGGTAATATGGCCATTTTAACTATGTTGATTCTTCCAATCCATGAGCACGGAATGTCTTTCCATTTCTTTGTGTCTTCTTCAATTTCTTTCAAAAATGTCCTCTAGTTTTCAGCATATAGGTCCTTCACATCCTTGGTTAAGTTTATTCCTAGGTATTTTATTCTTTTTGCTGCAATTGCAAAAGGAATTGTATTTTGTATTTCTTTTTCTGACATTTCATTGTTAGTGTATAGGAATGCAATGGACTTTTGTACGTTTATTTTGTAGCCAGCAACTTTACTGTATTCGTTGATTGTTTCTAATAGCTTTTTGGTGGAGTCTTTAGGGTTTTCTATGTATAGCATCATGTCATCTGCAAAGAGTGATAATTTAACTTCTTCATTACCAATTTGGATGCCTTTTATTTATTTCTCTTGCCTGATTGCTCTGGCAAGGACTTCCAACACTATGTTGAAAAGCAGAGGTGATAGGGGACAGCCCTGTCATGTTCCTGAACGTAGAGCAAAGGGCTTCAGTTTTTCACCATTAATTATGAGATTAGCTGAGGGCTTGTCATATATGGCCTTTATTATATTAAGGTATTTTCCTTCTATACCTATTTTATTAAGTATTTTAATCATAAATGGATGTTGTATCTTGTCAAATGCTTTTTCTGCATCAATTGATATAATCATATGATTTTTCTTCTTTATTTTGTTTATGTGATGTATCACATTGATGGATTTGCGGATGTTGAACCATCCTTGTGCCCCGGGGATGAACCCCACTTGGTCATGATGAATAATCTTTTTAATGCATTGTTGTATTCGATTTGCTGGAATTTTGTTTAGGATTTTTGCATCTGTATTCATCAGAGATATTGGTCTGTAGTTTTTTTTTTTGTGTGTTGTCCTTACCAGGTTTTGGTATCAGGGTAATGTTGGCCTCGTAAAATGAGTTAGGGAGTACTGTCTCTTTTTCAATTTTTTGGAAGAGTTTGAACAGGATTGGTATTAAATCCTCTTTGAAGGTTTGGTAGAATTCACTAGTGAAGCCATCTGGGCCCGGACTTTTGCTTTTGGGAAAGTTTTGGATGACTGATTCAATTTTGTTACTGGTGATCGGTCTGTTTAGATTTTCCAGTTCTTCATGGTTCAGCCTAGGAAGGCTATATGTTTCTAAGAACTTGTCCATTTCTTCTAGGTTATTGAATTTGGTGGCATATAGTCCTTCATAGTATTCCTGGATGATCCTTTGTATTTCTGTGGCGTCTGTGATAACTTCCCCTTTTTCATTTCTGATTTTGTTAATTAGTGTCTTCTCTCTTTTTATCTTAGTGAGTGTAGCCAAGGGTTTGTCAATTTTGTTAATCTTTTCAAAGAACCAACTCTTTGTCACATTAATTTTTTCTATTGTCTTTTTGTTCTCTATTTCATTTAGTTCTGCTCTGATTTTTGTTATTTCCTTTCTTCTGCTGACCTTGGGTTTCAGTTGTTCTTCTTTTTCTAGTTCTTTAAGGTGTAACATGAGGTTATTTATTTGGGACTTTTCTTGTTTCTTGAGATATGCCTGTAATGATATAAATTTCCCTCTTAAAACTGCTTTCGCTGCATCCCAAAAATTTTGGTAGGATGTATTTTCATTGTCATTTGTTTCTATGTATCTTTTGACCTCTCCTCTAATTTCTTCTTTGACCCGATTATTCTTTAAAAGTATGTTGTTTAATCTCCATGTATTTGTGTTTTTTCTTGCTTTCTTTTTGCAGTTGATATCCAATTTCAAAGCCTTGTGATCAGAGAATATGCTTGGTATGATCTCAATCTTCTTAAATTTGCCGAGGCTGATTTTATGTCACAATATATGGTCTATCCTTGAGAATGTTCCATGTACACTAGAAAAAAATGTATAGTCTGATGTTTTAGGATGAAGTGCTCTATACATGTTATTTATGTCCATTTCATTTAATGTGTCATTTGGGGCTGCTATTTCATTATTTATTTTCTGTTTGGATGATCTATCCATAGCTGTCAATGATGTATTTAAGTCCCCTAGTATAATTGTGTTTTGGTCAATTTTTCCCTTTAGTTCTGTTAGTAGTTGCTTGGTATGTTTTGGTGTTCCCTGATTGGGGGCATAAATATTGATGACGGTTATGTCTTCTTGTTGTATAGTTCCCTTTTCCATTATGAAATGTCCATCTTTGTCTCTTGTTACCTTTTTCACCCTGAAGTCTGTTTCATCTGATATCATTATGGCTACACCTGATTTTCTCTGGGTACCATTTGCTTGGAATGTCAATTTCCACCCTTTCACTTTGAGTGTATGCTTGTCTTTGTAACTGAGATGTGTCTCTTGGAGACAGCATATGGTTGGGTTTAGTTTTTTGATCCAATCTGCTACTCTGTGCCTTTTTATTGGTGAGTTCAGTCCATTTACATTTAGGGTGATTATTGATATGTGAGGATTTCCTGTCATCCTATCTTTAGTTTTCTGGTAAGGCTGTGTCTCCATTGTTTCTTTGCCTTTTTGTTGTTGTCTATTATTTTTGTGTGGTGGTATTCTATGATGTTTTCCTCTGTTTCTTCTTTTATTACAGTATATATTTCAGTTCTGGATTTTTTTGAGTGGTTACCCTTAAGTTTATGTAAAAGAAAGTCTGATATTTAGAGTATTCCATATTCTTCATTACGCTTACTTTCTCCATTCCCATATTCCGGTTCAGGCCTTTACTCTCCCCCTTTTTATGTTTTGGTTGCCACAGATTGTCCCTGTTGATGGTGGTCGAATAGCCTCCTTTAGCATTTCTTGTAGTGCAGTTCGTGTATTAGAAAATTCCCTCAGCTTTTGTATGTCTGGAAAGGTCTTTATTCCTCCTTCATATCTAAAGGATATCTTTGCTGGAAATATTATTCTTGGCTCATAATTTCTCTCTTTCAAAAGTTTGAATATTTGGTTCCACTCCCTCCTGGCTTATAGAGTTTCTGCTGAAATATCTGATGACAATCTAATGGGTTTTCCTTTGTAGGTTACCGTTTTCTTTCCCCTGGCTGCCTTAAGGATTCTTTCTTTGTCCTTGATTTTAGACAGCTTCAATACAATGTGCGTTGGAGAAGGTCTGTTGGGATTGAGGTAATGAGGTGTTCTATTTGCTTCTTGGATTCGAGGATCCAGTTCTGTCCACAAGTTTGGGAAGTTCTCATCGACAATTTGTTTGAATATATTCTCTGTTTCCTTCTCTCTTTCTTCTTCTGGTATGCCCATTATTCTTATAATGCTCTTTCTGATGGAGTCAGAAAGTTCTTGTAGAGTTTTTTCATTTCTTTTAAGTCTCAGGCCTCTTTCTTCTTCCATCCGTGTCATTTCCAGGTTTCTATCTTCGATGTCACTGATTCTTTCCTCCATCTGGTCAACTCTACTACCTAAGCTGGTTATTTCATTCTTGATTTCTTCTATTGAGTTCTTAATCTCCAGAAATTCTATTTGGTTCTTTTTTTAAATTTCAATCTCTTTCGTAAAATGCTCATGTTGTTCTTTCATTCTGTTTCTGAGTTCATTAAACTGCCTTTCTGTGTTTTCTTGCATCTCGTTGAGTTTTTTCAGAACTGCAATCTTGAATTCTCTGTCATTTAAGTCACATATTTCCATATCTTTAAGTTCCTTTTCTGGAGACTTTTCACTTTGTTTCTGAGCTGTCTTGTTGCCTTGGTTATTCATGGCAATTACTGATTTATTATTTCTCTTCCTAGACATCTAAAGGAGTGGCTTCTGCAACAGGTTGATAGGAAGAGGTCTTTCTTTTGTTTTCCAGTACTTGTTGGTAGAATGTTTTATTTTCACTCTGATTGCAACCTTTTTTTTCTCTCTCACACGATAGTGCTATGTTTTCTCTGCACTATTCCAGCTTCTCACACAATGGGGGGATTCCCTGTGAGACGGGCTTCTCTTCTGTTAATAGTTCGCCTGAGTCACAGGGCGCAGTGTCCGTGTGGGCATGTGGAGAGCTTTTGAAGTTCAAAAGATCTTCCTGCACCAGATTCAGAGCACGTATGTTTCAGCAGTTCTGTTTACTCCTGCAGGGATCCGCCCAGATAGGTGGGGCCAAGGGCGAGGTGAGTTGTGAGAGGTGGCCCAGTGCAATGGCGGCGACCACCACCACAGCCGGTCCTGCTTCCACAGCTCCCTCCCCTTTGTCTGAACTAGCTGGGCTACGAATCTGTGTCTGCGGTCCACAATTCTCAGAACAGCAAATATTCTGTTCTTTTGATCTGACACTGCTAGTGTTCCGCTTCTAGCACCAGGCAGGTGGGAGCGGGGCGAGCCCTGGAGGGTAGGGAGGGGGCGGCTAGTCTCAGTGCCTAAGGCTTCCATTCTCTGCTCAGCAGTGAGGGCTTAAAGCACCGTTTTCAGCCTTCTTCCCTCAGTCTTTGCTCCGAGGTCTCTGCCGTGAGCGTTGGGTTCAGCCGTGTTACATGCTGCCCCCTCATCCCCGTGGGCCATAAGCGGAGCCCTAGCAGCCCGAGTTCTTCCCTCTCGCGCAGCTGCAGTAGTTCCGGGATGCAGCGAGCTCGGAGCCCTGAGCCAGGTCTGCATCCTGCGCCCGTCCGTGCGGCTCCGCACTTCTCCCTTCCCTCCTCCCCCGCTGACACGATTTGCCCACCTTTCGGTGAATTCAGTAGTGGGCCTCTTCGTCTTGAGTGTCTGCTGTGCAGGGAGTCCTTTGTGGAGTTATTGTTGTTCGATTAGTTGTAAATTCCAGGGGAGCTTTACAGAGGCTCACCTCATGCTGCCATTTTGATGACCCTCCATGACTAGATCCTCTTCTTTTCAACTACAGACATTATAGTGTATTTTTGCATGATTTTGCATTTTATACAAATGTAATCATATACTATGAATTCTTTTATGTATGTCTACTTTCATTCATTCAATATTTTTGTGAGATTCATCTACATACACATATTTTTGTGTGTGTATGTGTATGTACATATGTATTTGATGGATACATTTTAGGTTGATATAGAACTTATATGAAAATCATAAACATCATAATGGTTATGTGGCAGAGATTGAAGGGAGAGCAATTGAGGAAGCTTTTTGTTGTAGTGTAAGGCTATTATTGTTAATTTTCATCTCATTCTAGTACTCTAGTATATGAATATATGACAATTCATTTATCCATTTAAGTGTAGATGGACTTTTTTTGGGGGGGCAATTTTAAACATAGCTTGGTGCACATATGCATGCCTTTCTGTTGGATATACGAACTAACCTGCTTGGTCCTAAGGTGTGCATCCCTTAAATTTCAGTACATACTGTCAAATAGTTTTCCAAGTGGTTTCCGCAATTTATGCTCTCACCAGCATGACCTGAGAGATTCAGTTGCTTCAGATCCTCAGTAACATTGGTATTGTCCGTCTTTTAGTTGCAGCCTTTCTTTGACTATGTAAAGGTATTTCACTGTGGTTTTAATTTGCATTGCTTTTCTTGCCAGTTTAGCTGAGCACCTATTCACGTGTTTATTGGTCATTGGTCCTCTACTGTGAAATGCTATTCAAGTATTTTCTATCCATTTGTAATTGAGTTGTCTGTCTTTCCTTACTAATTTGTAGGAATTCGTTATAGATTTGGGACATAAGCTCCTGAATTTGTTGTACATGTTGCAACTATCTTCTCCAGGTCTCTGTCGTGCCTGCCTTTCACTCTAATACTGTCTTTTGAGTAAAACCAATTGTTTATTTTATTTTATTTTATCGTGATAAGAACACTTAACATGAGATCTACCTGCTTACCAATGTCTCAAAATATACAAGACGACATTACAGGTACAGTGCTGTACAGCAGACCTGTAACACTTACTCCTCTTGCTTAACTGAACCTTTCTGCCCATTAATTAGCACCTCCCCCTCCCCCTCTCCCTGGACCCTGGCAAACACCACTCCACAATTCCGTTCTACAAATTTGACGATTTCAGATATACAGGGAATCATTCATGCGATATTTGTGTTTCTGTGACTGGCTTTTCACACAGCACAGGGAGCTGTGTGGAGCCAAGATGAGGAGCTGTGGTAACAGTCCTGGCTTGGAATTAACCCCTGGTCATTCACAAAAGCTGAAAGCATCCACAGACTCTACAAAGGAAGTTTTTATAAAGTTAGGGCGGAGAGAGAATGCCCATGGCAGTGTCCAAAGATGCTGGCTGCCTAGGGTAATAAGAAGAGAAACACCGGTGGAGTGTCAGGGGGTGGGGTACGTGTGGGCAGAGTCCAGAGCATGAGAGTGGGCAGCTGCACTAACTTCAGGTTAGCGTTTTCTTATATAGGAAAGGGGGAGTCAGTCAGGCAGGTTTGAGGGCTGACATCCCTCCTGGGATCTGGTCTATTTGAAGACGATGTTATCTCCAGACTATGGAATGGGACTGGGCCATAATCCCATCGAGGCGTGGGATTATGCATCAGCAATAAAAACTGCAAGGGAGTTGTAAATTGGATTCCAGTGTCCGGGAGCCTGAGGATTAAGAAATTGCTCCTTCCTAGGTGACGATGTTGTTAATTAATGAGGTGTCGGGAGCCTTGAGAAAGGGAACATGTTCTTCAGTTAATCAGTGAGGGGAGAAACAAAGAGAAAACAGATGAATATCAGGAAGAATCAAACTGCAAACAAACCAGGGTTAATTATAGGTGGCTAGATAAACTGCAAACTAGCTAAGTCTAACTGTGTTATTGATTCCCTGAATTTCACCCTGACTGTAACTACTACCTAAACTAGTAGTCCTTGTTCCCCCCCAGGCAGCTAGCTAGATTGTGCTGGTCTGGTCAGCATTGGAAAACTGGCAAGACTGAAGCCAATTCTCTAAGAAGTTTTACGGAAAAGCTGGGACACTAGACCAGTGGACCAACTCTTTCCATTCTTTTCCCTGGTAGAAGCTGGGAGCTAAGCTTTCTCTTCCTGATCCTATGGCAGTGTACTGAGGGTAGGGATTCTGGCAAGAGGGTGTCCAGAGTCTCTCTACCAATTTAGATAAGTCTGGTTTCACGCTGGCCTAGAGTGTAGGAGCTTCTCGGTTAGTTTTATTATTTCTCACAAAGGGAATTGGTCTGTGCATTATTCCTGAATCTGTGTGTTCCTGGAGGTAAACAGGATCTAGAGCTTCCAACTTTGCCACCTAAAAAATGTCACTCCTGAAGTTTTCTCTTTTTATTTCTATGTACACAGATTGTATTTTTCTTTTTATAATTCCTCTTTTGTTAAAGGGAAATTAAGCAGAAGATTTTTGAAACTTGAAGTGTTTTGCACATATGAGAGAATATATATATACCGTGTATATATATACATACACATGATATACATGATATATATATACATACACATGATATACACGATATATATATATATATGTGTGTGTATATATATATATATATGATATTGTGTATATGACATACATACCAGGAATAATAAAACAAATATCCATATGACCTCCCATACCTACTAATTCTTTGCATGTTACACAATTATTCTTGGTCTTTCTCCAATCTGTTCAAATTTGCTGTAACCAGAACTCTTGGCCACTCTTACTGGTCAGTTCAAATCTTCAGGACCCTTTGTGTGGTGGCAAAGCCGCAAGTGGCAGGAGGAAAAACAGTCTCTGCTTCTAGGAACATGGGTCATGTTCACCTGCCCTTTTTTTGCCATTTGTTAGTGATGGACAGGGAGCCATTCTCATCTGTGATCTCCCAGTTCAGTGACCCTCCTGATATTCTCCCAGCCCAGGATGAGGGCCTGTGAACAGGCTCTATATGGATCAGACACCTTGCCAGGTATACTACATCTGACAATTAAGCTCGCAAATTTGTTGCAACGATGTTGCTAAACTTTTTTGATATCAGACAGATTACTCATTATGAATTTGTACCAACTGGACAGACAATGAACCAGGTTTACGATTTGGAAATGCTGAAAAGACTGTGTGAAAAAGTTAGACAACCTGAACTTTTCACCAACAATTCATGGCTCTTGCATCACGACAATGCAGCAGCTCACACACACTATCTGCGAGGGAGTTTTTAGCCTGTAAACAAATCACTGTATTGGAACACCCTCCCTATTCACCTGATCTGGCCCCAATGACTTCTTTCTTTACCCAAAGAAAAGGAAATAAATATTGAAAGGAAGACATTTTGATGACGTACAGGACATCAAGCATAATACGACGACAGGTCTGATGGTTATTTCAGAAAAAGAGTTCCAAAATGGCTTTGAAAGGTGGACTGGTGTCGGTATAGCTTCCGAAGGGGAGTATTCAAAGGTGACCATAGTGATATTCAACAATAAGGTATGTAGCACTTTTTCTAGGATGAGTTCGCAACTTAATTGTCCAACCTCGTACTTCCCCCCAAGATGTCACAGGCCTGTGTGGCCCAAGCATACCAGGGAACCACACAGTACTGGATTTGGAGCCCAGACTCTGTGATGTTCATTCCTGCGCCTCTCCAGCCCGAAGATGAGCCAGTCCTGTGAGTGTTTCTCCTCCAGCGATCAAATCAGAGACTGCAGCCTCAAACACACCCTCCATGTGCTGCCAAGGATTTTGAGACTTGTCTTGTCTGAATAACACTTGTCTGAGCAGAGGGGACTATGGTGGGTGTAGGCGAGTATCTGATAGGCCAGGTGCACAGGCTTCCTCTCACATCTGTTACCACCCTCCATGACACAGACCATGGCCTCTCTCTATTGCTCTTCCTGTTTGGAAACTCACACTTCTCTGGTCTGTATTTGTGGTGCTGTGTTTCTCAGAATATGATACCAGAGAGCTCTGAGCCCCCGGAGGAGACTCTTTGTTGTAGCAAACACCATTTCTTCCTAGAAAGGAATCTGCCATATCTCAGTCCTTCTTCAAACTCACACCTGTGTCTGTGCCTTTCTACAGCTTCTCACTTTTCCAATGGTTTCTGTAGTTGAATCTGAGTCCAATTAGAGAGGGAGTTCCCTCGGGATGGTCTGACCTCCTTCTTCTATAACCCTCAGCAGCATTGAGGAAAGGGCTTGCTCACCCACAACTCTGTTGGGAATCTAGGGTGGAGATGGTGGGAGAGAGGGACTAGGGAGGAAAAAGAGGACACTTAATCAGAATGCCAGGTTCTGGAAGGAAAGCAAGACTTGTGAGGGGTGAGGAAAGCTATAGATGTGACAGTTGGATGCAGACCTGCACTTATCTCTGTGTATATTGTGGCGAGGGGTGGGGGTGGTGGGTGGGGGGAAGGCGGTAGTAGAGGGAATAAGGCTGAGATAAGGAGACAGTTGAGACCCAGAGACATAACTTCACCTTCACACAAGATGAATGTGGTAATGACTCAGACACGAGGCTGATGAGTGACAGACAGCCTGGCGCAGGCAAGATAGGACTCCTGGCAAATGGGACTAGCTTTGGTGAGTGGACAGCTCCTACCCAGAAGAAAGTGAGGGAAACACAAACCACTGATAGATTCTCCTTTCTCTACCCACAGGTCCTCTATTTCCAGATGTCTTGGCCTGACAGCACCGTCCCTCGGCCCCCAGCACCCCGCCCTGTCTCTCGATCTGCCTCTGAGTCCACAGAATCTCCTTCCCTCTTGGACTCTCTCCCCCAGGAGCTTGCCAACCTCACCCACCTTCTGTACTGGCCTCTGACCCCAGAAGATGAGGGGGACTTTTTGGCCTCCACCAGCCCCCAGGCCTCCACCTACCACCTGAGGGGTCCTGCCCAGACCAGCTATGCCCTGAGAGGCTACCTGGAGGCCATCCTTATCGCCAGAGACCACCGGGGCAGACCCAAGACCCATGGTGGGGATCTGTTTCGGGCGCAGCTGTTGGGGCCTGATTTGAAGGCTGGGCTCCCTGGGGACGTCCAGGATCTGGAGAACGGCACATACTTGCTGTCCTTCCCCCTGCTCTGGGCTGGGAAGGCCCAAGTACAGGTGCGTCTGATCCACTCCAGCGAGGCAGTTGGGGTTCTGCGAAGAATCTGGAGAGAGAAAAGGGCCACAGTTGATTTTGTGGGCTACTTTCGGGGCCCCACAGGAACTGAAGAGACTGTGATTTGCAATGTTGACCCCCAGTCTACTGGAACAAGACGGCCTACCTGCCAGTACAGAGATGTGGATTCGGGTGAGCTCTGGTTCTGTGCTCAACCCTCTACCCTGCCTTGCAGCTCTTTAGTTGGGCACTCAAGTGGGCGTTACCTGAAAGTGACTACACCACAGGATGAGGCCCTGCTGTCTTGGTAAGAAAACTCAGAATCTGGGATGCCTGCCCCACCCTAAGCCACATCCTTCCTTTTAAATATTGTGCCTGTGACCCAATGGCCCGCCCCAGGTTACACCTCATTTATTTATACTCTCATTCAACACATGCTTTTTTAGCACCATTATGTGACTGACTGACTTTTCTACAGAGATAGATACCCTGTTTCCCCCAAAATAAGACCTAGCCGGACAATCAGCTCTACTGTGTCCTTTGGAGCAAAAACTAATGTAAGACCAGGTATTATATTATATTATATTATATTATATTATATTATATTAATTACATTATATAATACCCAGTCTTCTATTATCATAAAATAAGATCAGGTCTTATATTAATTTTTGCTCCAAAAGTTGCATTAGAGCTGACTGTCAGGCTAGTTCTTATTTTTGGGGAAACACAGTATATATCACAAAAAACTGGTCCCGATATCCATTTAGGAATTTAGGAAGCTTATAATTCATTTCCTGGAATTCTCCAGGAAAGATAAGAAATGAAATATTTAAGGCAGAGTGAATGACCTCAGGGCAAAAGTGGCTTGAGTGCGTCATTCATTTGTCTAAATTCCTGCCTACACTTAGCTTTTCATCTGAAGTTTCTTTATTTTTTCAGCTTTTCAATTATTTAAAAATCCGCTTTAAAAAATATTTTTATAAAAACTCTTTTTGTCCAGAGAATTTTCAGTTGTTCTCAGTGTATTTTTGTTGTGAATACTTGGGTCTGCCATATTACCAGGAAAATTAAGTCTCCATTCTATTTTAATTGTTTCCATTGGTAACTTTAATATTTGTTGTTTCTATTTCTTTTAAGATTTATTTCTTTTTTTAGTTTCACGATTCAGAACAATTAATCAATATATCAATCCTCTTTATATGGGATAAAAATTTATAGTTAAGGCTATAAATTTTCCCTCTGAGTATAGTTTTAGCTGTATTCTCCAAATTTTGTATATGGGAGCTTCATTTTATTCAGTATTACATGTTTTACAATTTCTACAGTGATTTGCACCTTAAGTCGTGAATTATTTAGGAATTATTTTTAGTTTCTGGATATAGGGTAGGGATTTGGGTATCTCTGTATTTTTTCTTAATTTATTTGCATTATGACTAAAAGTATGGTTTCTAATATCAATTCTTTGAAATTTATTGAGAATTTATTTGTGACCCAAGAGATGACTAAAATTTTTGTCTGTATTCTATATTTCCTTGAAAATAATTTGTATTCTCTATTTCTTCAGAATGAAATTCTGAACCTACTTGATTTAGCTTGTTAAGTTTTTTATTCCAAACACATATTTCTTCACTATTTTTTTTGTCTGATTAGTCTATTAGTTTCAGACATAAATGTATTATATTGTGTTTGTAGGTTTGTAGATATGACTGTTTCTCATTGTAATTCAGGAAGTTTTCATTTCAGCTATTTCAAGGCTCTTTTGTTAAATACAATCTACTTTGTGATTGTTTTATGTTAGTGGTAAATTATTTGTGTTACTTTCTTGCGTTTGTCTTAAGTCCTAATTTTTACACTATGAATATTGCTAGAAGAGCTTTCCCTTGCTTAGAATTTGCATGGTATACCCCTTTTCATCTCTTTATATTTCAATGTTTTTTTGTGTGTGAAATAGTCTCTTGACATGGAATGTGCCATTTGTTTAGGCGTAGTTGAATACATCATAGAAAAGACTAGATCCATGAAGATAAGTAACTTTACCTAAACATAATAGGCATTCAAACCAATGGGGAATGCATTGAATAGAAATAAACAGAAAAGAATATAACTAGATCTGAACCTCAGTTTATATACATACAGATCAATGTCAGGAGGATTAAAGACCTGAATGTGAAAAAGCAACCTTAAAACTTAGTAAGGTAATAGCAGAAAATATCTTTATGATTTTGGATTAGGAAAATATTATTTTAGACATATCAAAAGGCATAAATCATAAAAGAAAATATTCATAAATGATGTGATATATAAATCAAAAACTTCTTCATGACAAAAAGTCCCATAAACATAGATTAAGTCAAGATAAAAACTGGGAGATTATACCTGTAACACACATAATTGACACAGAATTAGTGCTTACAATAGAAAACAGTTATTGTGTACATCAGTAATCCATCTTTTTTATGGCAGCCTGGTATTTCATCATATCAGTTTTTTTAACTATTCACCCATTGAGGACATTTGGGTTGTTTCCAGTTTTTGACTATTGTAAGTAAAGCTTCCATAAATATTCATCCTTATAGATTTTTATGTGAACATAAGTTTTCACTTCTCTGGAATAAATGTCTGTGTGCAATTGCTGGGTTGTGTAATTAGTGGATATTCAATTTTATAAGAAACTGCCAAACTATTTTCTAGAGTGGCCATACCATTTTACATTCCCACCAGCAACGTGTTAGAGGTCCAGTTTTTCTGCACAATCCCCAACATTTGGTCTTTACACCATTTTTTATTTTAGTGATTGATTTATATCTATCTAAAGAGAAATCTAGTACAAACCTGGCTAAATGTTAAGATCCATTAGAGCTGGATGTTGGGTTCATAATAAAGTAACTTTAAAAATGTGCATAAAAAGTGGAAAAATAAGGCAGATAACAAGGGCAGATGAGTCTTTCAAGAAGTTGTCCTGTGAAGGAAAGGTATCTGGCTGAGTTGTAGATACAGGAAGAGGCAGTGGAAGAGGTGCTTCATTCAGTGCAGCAGATGTCATTATGTTTATGTTCGGGGGAAAAAGAACTGGGGGGAAGAAGTTGAAGATGGTGCAGAAAAGAAGGAGGAGGAGGAGGAAAGAAAGTGGTGCAATCTAAAAGCTGCAGAAGGAGGTAGCATTAGGGTACAGTGTCACCTCTTCTCCAAAATGGGGCGAGTAGGAAGTCAGGATGGGTGCCGGTTGATATATATTCTGGTAAGGGAGTTAATGTTGAGAAACTCCTGTAAATTAACATGCTGCCCCTGCCCCTCTCTCTCCCCTGCCCTGGGAAATGAAGGAAGAAAGATAGGTAAGCGGCCAACCTCAGCTTTGAGGACTGGGAGAGACAGCTAGGTGGAAACACACAAAAAGGTAGCCCAACAGCATTTCCGGCCTCACTGGCACTCTAGCCCATCAATTTTAGAGACAGTTCGCTCATACATTCATGCTACAGATATTTATTCTTAATAGCTTATTTATTTAATTACAGACTACTCAGCAGCTCATAATCCTATTGTCTGAGTTTTCTGTTTTCATAAAAAAATTTTAAATATAGTTTATTGAAGTGTAATTTATATGCAATGAAATGTCCTTGTTTCAAATGTGCAGGTCAATGAGTTCTGATAAATGTGTACACTTGTGTAACTGTCACCACAATCAAGATACAGAACATTTCCACCACCTCTGAAGATTCCCTTGTGTCCTTTCGCAGTCAAGTTCCCTCACCCACCTCCAAGCCCAGGCAAACACTGATTTCCTTGCTGAAAGTATATGTTAGTTTTGCCTTTTCTAGAATTGCATAAAAATAGAATCATGCAGTTTGTACTCTTGTACCTGGCTTCTTTTGTTCAGGAAAACGTTTTTTGAACCAGAGGGTAAGGAGGGAGTGGGGTGGGAGATGAGGGTAAGGGGGATCAAATATATGGTGATGGAAGGAGAACTGACTCTGGGTGGTGAACACACAATGGGATTTATAGTTGATGTATAGTTGAACACACAATGGGATTTGTAGTAAAATTGTACACCTGAAATCTATGTAATTTTACTGACAATTGTCACCCCAATGAACTTTTAAAAAAAAATGTTTTTTGAGATTCATCCATATTGTTGTATATCAGTAATTTTCTCCTTTTTTTCCTTTTTATTAATGAATGGTGTTCCATTGTATGGATAGACCACAGTCTGTTGATCCTTTCACCTCTTGATGAACATTTGGGTTGTTTCCAGATTTTGGCTATTGTGAATAAAGTTGCTGTCAACATTGCACAACTTTAACAATTTTTGCCTACAACAATTTTGTAGTCAAATATTTTCATTTTTCTTAGATAAACACCTGTGTGCGGAATTCTGGAATTTTTTTATTACTAGAGTTTATGGTTTTGATTTACCTAATTGAGCAGATCGTGCAGAGTTCCCATGTGCACTTTCCCCCACAATTTCTCCTATTATTAACATCTTACAGTAGTGTGTTATATTTCTTAGAATTCATGAACCAATATTGATACATTATTTTTAGGTTTTTTAGCTTTCTTTAGTTTTAATCTAATGTACTTTTTCTGTTCCAGGATCCCATCCAGAATACCATATTACATCTAGTTTTCATGTCTCCTAAGGCTCTTCTTGGCTGTGACATTTTCTCATACTTTCCTTGTTGTTGATGACCTTGACAACTTTGAGGAGTATTGTTCAGTTATACACGTATTGTAGTATACCTCTCTATTGAAATTTATCTGATGTTTTTGGTATAATCAGAGGTGGGTTATGAGCTTGGGGGAGGAAGATCACAGAGACAAGGTTACTTTTTCAACACATCATATCAAGGGTACATATTAGCAACGTGATTTACGAATGTGGATATTAACCTAGTTGTCTGGTTAACATCCTCTTCTTCCACACGGTGCTCTTTGTGAGTTTTCACGTAACAGAAAATTATTCTGCTTCGTGTTTCTTCCAGAATTTAGTGCCAGGAAGTTTGTCTTTCCTGGCATGCTTGTGTACCTCCTTTTATCAGAGAAAGAGAACTGCACAACCCAGCTTCGATGTTATTTAATTACCTGGACTGTGAGTAGACTGAGAGACAAAGGGTAGATTCATTGCAGAAGGTCCAGATTCTTGGTATGATTTCCTCTTCCTTCCATCATTTTTTGACTCTTTATTGTAATGCTTCACATTGTAAGTGTGCTAATTGTATTGTACCGACATCAAACTTTGGACTTCGAGTAGAAATCACAAGTCAACCATCATATGCTCATACTGGTCTCCAGCTTTCACCTGGTCACCTTCCCTCAATGCTCACTTTTGGTGTTTCTCCAGGAAAGTGACAGACAAGGTGCTCCCTCAGGGCATTTCTCCAATCCAGGTCAGAATGGCAGCCCCAGGGAACAGCGGCCTGGGTGAGTGGGGCTGGTATATGCTGGGGGTCGTGCAGGTAATAGACTTGGAGGGGTTTTATTCCTTGATTGGGAGTAGAGCCCCAGCCCGCCTGCTAGGACAGTATAGCATAGTGGTTAGTAACACGGGCTGTAAAGTCAGACTTTTGGGGTTAAAATAAGATAGAATACTACTTCATCGATTTTTGTCAAAGAGTAAATGAAATAATGTAATGTATGTAAAGAGCATAGAGGAGCACCTGGCATTTTGTAATTTATAAACGTTAGCGCTATTCTGTTTTTTCCTTTCCTGTAGCCCTGTCCGCACGGCCCCCATGCCATCCTGGGCTCCCAGCTACAAAACCCTCTGGCTTCTACCACCAAGAAGTGTGGCACTCGCTGTCCTGCTCCAGCCGCTCCTTCCCCACTGTTGACAGCATCCTGGGCTGCCTGGCTGGCCACGTTGTCCACATGATGGGAGACTCCACGCTTCGGCAGTGGTGGGAGTATCTGCGTGACAAAGTGCCCTGTGAGTGGCCCTGAGGGGAGAGGGCAGGACACCTGGAGCCTCAGGAAGGAAGAGGTGAACAGGGAGGGCTTTGCGAGACAAGACTCCCATGTTACAGAGGTTGGGGCAATATGCCGGGAATTTTCCAAGGGCAAATGAGCAAATGAATCAGAGCTGAGAGAATGTAATTATCATCACCAAGCTTCCTTTCCAGTTTGGTTGACCAGAAGTTATGTAATGAACTCATATGACAGCATTAAAAAAAAAAAAACCTTTCAAATAATACAATTTCTGATAATACAAGAACAGTCCCCGATTTAGTCTTTAAATAAAATCCCCATTTACTCTCTTAAGTAAGATTTACGTGAAAGAAATAAAGTTCACATTTTTGTACCCTACCTACCTCAATTTCTTCCTCCTTCTTTATTCCCTCCTTTTCCGTCTCCTCTCCTCTCCTCCTCTCTTTTCTCTCTCTCTCCTTTCTTTGCCTCACTGTTGTCTCTTGACCAGCAGCTGATAGAGCTATGATTCTCTTAGCACCTAAAACCTGAGTGATTTTGCTGAATGAGTGTCCTTTTCTCAGCCCCTCCAAAGTTAAATGAATCCAATCTCAAATTTTCCATGTGTGCCATTTTTCTAAAAAGTCAAGATTAATGGAAAACAGAAAATTATCACAGACAGAACTTGTGAATACCTCTCATTTAGAAAAGAAAAATAAACACTTAGCATTTATAGTGGTTATTTTAAATATAACTATGTCCAAGCATCTAGTACCTACTCCAAAGTTACTATAAGTCTTGAAAATATCTGAGTGGGAAGGTAGAACAGCAAAGCTAGTCTGAATGTCTGTTGGACTTCATCAGTGAGCTCCTTCGGGACCATTTTTGCACACAATTTTCTCATGCCAAGATTTTCAGTTCAGAGTTTCCTAACTGTTTCTCTATTGATGTTTACTTGGTCTGCTATGCTTCTCACAGTCAGCCAATGATTTTGACGCACAATTTGACAAATTTTTGCAATGTTTTCATCAGCTCTGTTTATTACTGGCCGCCCTGACCTCTCGTCATCAGTGACGTGTTCTCTGCCCTCAAAAAAACATTTAATCCATTTGTACACTGTTGTTTTCTTCATGGCTTTATCTCCATAAATTTGGACTAACATGTCCCTGATTTCACTTCCACTCTTGCCAAGTTTAACAAGAAATTTAATGTTTGTTCGTTGCTCTAATTCAAGCTCAGACATTCTCACGACAGCACACAAAAGAATGCAACAACAATAACGAAAGCCACTCAGCAAGACACCGTTACATGTCGACACGAACACATCTGTGAGACATTGACATACCAAGGTTAGGAAACCTTACCGAGCTGTTTGTACAGTGCTGCCAATATAAGCGTAGGTGGCAAGTTCATGAACTTAATCGATAGACCTTGTATATTAGTGGGAGTGCATAATTTTTAAAATTTTATAAAATATAACAAAACATAGAAAATGCATAAAACAGTTTCCATTGTTATAAAATGATCACCCATATAACCTCCACTCCAAATAAGAAAGAGACCAAGACTCTCACTCCAGAAGCCCTCCTGATACCATGTCTCCTCTAAATTATAACTCCCTCTCTCTCTCTCCCATTATTCTAGAAATCATCATTCTGTTATAATATTTAAGCCCTTGTGTTTCTTTATAGTTCTGCCAACTTATTAGGCATTCGTAAACAATATACGAGATGAATTTTGCTCGATTTCCAACTTCACATAAATGAAAACATACACTATGATTTCTGTTGTGTCTGGGTTTTTTTTGTATATACGATTCATCTGTATTCTTTCATGTGATTGTAGCTCATTCATTTTCACTGCTACATGGTATTTAGTTGTATGATTATATCACACTATATTTTTACATTCTACTGTTGATGGGACTATCATGAAAAATGCTGCTATAAATGTTCTTGTACATGTCACTTTAAGTCCACATGAGGTTGTGATTTGTAGGATGTCACCTGGTGATGGCTTTGCTGATCAGAGAGTAGGTGTATCTTTAGACTTTTTGGATTCTGCCAATGTTTAAAAGTGGTTTTATCAGTTTACTCTTTCACCAGTGGTTCTTGTTGTTCCACATTCTTGTCCAGCATTTCATATTATCATTTTTTAATATTTGGCAAAAAGTATGGGTGTATCATAGTGGCTCATGTGGTTTTCATTTGAAATTTTCTATTAGTCATGAGAGAACACCTTTTTTTCCTAAGTTTTGGATATTGGGGTACCTGACTGACCTGGCACTGTTGACTGAGAAGCCATCTTTTCCCCATAGCTCTGCAGGGCATCTTCGTCATAAAGCAGGTGTCCTTATGTCTGTCTGTTTGGGGGATCTCTATTCTGTTTAGTGAATCTATTTGCTTGTATCAGCACCAATACCACCCAGTCTTTATTACTATACTGTTGTAATAATTTTGGATTTCTGGTGGACAGGAGCTACATTTCTACTCTTCTTTAAAAGAGGCTTGGCCTTTTTTTGGCCCTTTGTTCTGCCATATGACTCCTTTAATCAACTTGTGGAATTGAAAAAAACTTTTTCCTCTTGTGATTTTGATTGTGATTATATTGAACCTGCAGTTCAAGATGGTTCCAACTGAGATGTTTGGATATGATATATCTTTTGGTTAATACTGTTTTAGTTATTGATGCCAATGTTATTGCACTGTGACTACAGGACATATTTTTAAATTTTGAAATATTTTGAGATTTGAAGAAAACTCGCTTTTTGGACCAGTATACCATCAATTTTGTAAATGTTCCACATAGGTATTCTGCGATTGATAGTTTCAGTGTCTAAACAGGGATATTTTTAAAATCATGTTGTTCAAATCTTTACATCATAACTAATCGTTGTCTACTTACTTCACAGTAAGTATAAAAATCTCCCAGAATGAATGTGATTTTTCCCACCTTTGTGTTTTGAAATTTGCTTTATTTATTTGTTTAATGCTATATTATTAGATGCATAGCTATTTAGAGTTATTCCAAATTCCGGGAAAATTGAACTTTTTATCATTATGAAGAAAACTTTCTCATTCCTAGTTGCCTGAAGGTCTGTATCAACTTTATTTTGTAATTATTTGCATGTTTTATCTTTTTTTCTACTAGATTCAAGCAAGGTACACACATTGCACTTGGTTAAGTTTCTTACATTTGTCTTAATGGTTATAGTGCTATTCCAATTATCTGTTACATATTAGGTGAGTTGTAATAGTCTGTGCTTTTTAATAAATTGGCCCGTTTCATCTAAGATGTGAAATTTGTGTGTGTAGAGTTGTTTGTAGGACTCCCTCATTATACTTTGATGTCTGCAGAGTCTAGTGGTAGCCTCTATTCTATTCCTGGGGCATTGGTAATTTTTGTCTTCAGTTATTTTTCATTTGATTTTTTTCTATATTTTCAATCAAATGTGATTAGATATGGATTTTTCAACAATTGTACTTTGGCTTTGTTGGGATCTTTGAAACAGTAGATCGATGCCTTTCATTATGTTTTTGTTTCTGGGAAATTCTCAGCCACGATCTCTTCAAATATTACCTCTTCCTATTTTTCATCCTTTTCTCTGAGACTCCAATTAAATTGTGTTCTATTTTTCTCACTCTCTTCTCTGTATCTTCCCTCTCTTCTGTGCTTTTCATCAATTTCCCTCTTCACTCATTCTGGGTCTTTCTTTCCAATCTGTGTATCAACTCAGTACTTTTCTCTTGTTGTGTCCAATCTGCTATTAAACCCAACCATTGGTTCCAAATTGTAGTTACTGTATTATTTACTTCCATAATTTCTAGACGATTCTTTTTCAAATCTTCAATATCTCTTTTACCGTTCTGGTTCGTTGCTGAGATTTTCAAATTAGACGTTTATTTCCTTGAACATAGTAAGCATAGTTGCCTTACAGTTTGTGTCTGATATTTCCAATATCTGGAGTCCCCATAGGCTTCTTTCTGTTGTCTATTGTCTCTATTGCATTTAGCTTATTTTGTTTTGCTTCTTCAAGTGTCTTGTGATATTTTTTTGTTTTCTGGATGTTTCGTTTCACAAAATACTTTTATGTATTATGTAAGACCTAAGGCAATGTTATCTTATGTTGAAGAAGGGTTTTCATTCTGGCAGACATCTAAGAAGAGTGCTTACAGTTTAGAAACAAGGTTGGAAGTTTTGTGAGCCATCTAAACTTGTGTGAGAGATAATCCCTCGGAGTACAGTACACATCACCCTCCATAGTGAAGTTCTTCTGTTTCTAGCCCAGTACAGGGAATGTTACACTAGGTTTTCCCCCTTTGGGGGATGCTAAGTTCCATCCCTCAAAGCCACCAGAATACATATCTGCCTTTTAGTGAACTTGCATGGATTGGAAAATGATCCCAGGTCAGTCTTTTCGGGTCTCAGCCGAAAGCAGAAAGTATTCCTATCTCTGGTGTCTTTACTCACAAATACCCCCTGATAAGAATCAACTCTAATCCCTTTGATCTCCAATTCTGTCATTCTTATCTCAGAATTTTTAAAAACTTTTAAAATTACTTTTTAAAATTGTCTTCATCAGGGTATGTGGGCCAAGTGTCACAGTGCACCATTAGCAAAAGGTAACATATAGCATTATCTCCCTACTGCTAAAACTGGAAATCTGGCACTCACTAATACCTCCTGTTTTTTAATGCCAGCTTCCAGTTATCTAATCCTGTCTACTCTACATCAAAAATATATCTGTTTCAGTTATTCAGGATGAGTAAGTTCTGGAGATCTAATGAACAGCATGGTGACTGAAGTTAACAATTCTGTATTGTATATTTGAAAGTTTTAAAAAGGTAGATCTTAAGTGTTCTCATCACACATACAAAATGGTAACTGTAAGGTGATAAGTATGTTAATTAGCTTGATTGTGGTAATCCTCTCAAACATCCTGTTGTGCACTTTAAATATAGGTAATTTGTATTTGTTGATTATACTTCCACAAAGTTGGAAAAAATTTAGCTACCAAAAGAAAAAAAATTACAGATATAATAATATATATATGTGTGTGTGTGTGTGTGTGTGTGTGTGTGTGTGTATAAATATCACCCTCTTGCTTCTATCCCTATTTCTCCTCATCCTTGACCATTGCCAAGCCTATCACAAAGTCCTTTAAACCAGGCTCCCCATTTCACTCCAGGTTTTCACAAAGGACCGAGCAAAAGCTTTTTTTTTTTTTTTTTTTTTTATTATTATTATTTTTTTTATTTTTTAATTTATTGGGGTGACAATTGTTAGTAGAATTACATAGATTTCAGTTGTGCAATTCTGAATCACATCATCCATAAATCACACTGTGTGTTCACCACCCAGAGTCAGCTCCCCTTCCATCACCGTACATTTGATCCCCCTCACCCTCATCCCCCACCCCCCAACCCCCTTACGCTCTGGTAACCACCAAATTACGTTCCCCAGATTAATTTTCAAACCCCGTGGCCATCCTGTGGTCACCGACTGCCCTCCAATCCCCTCACCCTCCCCCCCACCCCCCACTCCCCCCGCCCATCTAGCAACCCTCAGTTTTTCCTCATTGTCTCCCAAACAGTTTCTGATTAGTTCATTCACTTATTCTTTTCTTTAGAATCCGCAAATAAGTGAGATCATATGGAACTTATCTTTCTCTGTCTGACTTATTTCACTTAACATAATGTTCTCTAGATCCATCCATGTTGTTGCAAATGGTAAGATTTCTTTCTTCCTTATGGCTGCATAATACTCCATTGTATAAATGTACCACAGTTTCTTAATCCAGTCATCTACCGATGGGCATTTTGGTTGTTTCCATGTCTTAGCTATTGTGTATAGTGCTGCAATAAACATAGGAGTGCATAGAGATTTTTGAATTGAAGTTCTGGATTTCTCCGGATAGATACCTAGGAGTGGAATTACTGGATCATAAGGTAGTTCCATTTTCAGAATTTTGAGATACCTCCATACTGTTTTCCATAGCGGCTGCACCAGTCTGCAATCCCACCAACAGTGCACAAGCGTTCCCTTTTCTCCACATCCGCGCCAGCACTTGTTGTTTGTTGATTTATTGATGATAGCCATTCTGACTGGGGTGAGGTGGTATCTCATTGTGGTTTTTATTTGCATTTCTCTGATGGTTAGTGAGGTTGAGCATTTCTTCATATGTCTGTCTGCCATCTGTATGTCCTTTTCAGAAAAATGTCTCTTCAAGTCCTCTGCCCATTTTTTAATTGGATCGTTTGTTTTTTTGGAGTTGGGTTGAGTAAGTTTTCCATAGATTTGTGATATTAATCCCTTATCAGATTTATCACTGGCAAATATCTTTTCCCATTCAGTAGGATCCCTTCTTGTTTTATTGATGGTTTCCTTTGCTGTGAAAAAACTTTTTAGTTTGATATAATCTCACATGTTTATTCTTTCTCTTAGTTCCCTCGCGCGAGGGTGTATATCAGTAAAAATCTTACTCCGGGTAATGTCTGAGAAGTTTCTTCCTATATTTTCTTCTAGGTATTTTATGGTTTCAGACCTTACATTTAAGTCTTTAAGCCATTTTGAATTTATTTTTGTATATGGTGTAAGGAGGTGGTCCAACTTCATTTTTTTGCATGTGTCTGTCCAGGTTTCCCAGCACCATTTATTGAATAGACTGTCATTACTCCATCGTACATTCTTGCTTCCATTGTCGTAGATTAAATGGCCATATAGGCGTGGATTTATTTCTGGACTCTCTATTCTGTTCCATTGATCTATGTGTCTGTTTTTATGCCAGTACCATGCTGTTTTGATTACTGTAGCCTTGTAGTATAATTTGAAGTCAGGTATTGTTATACCTCCCACTTTGTTCTTATTTCTCAAGATTGCCTTTGCTATTCGGGGTCTTTTATGGTCCCATATAAATTTTAGGATTATATGTTCTATTTCTGTGAAAAACGACGTTGGCAGTTTGATAGGAATTGCATTGAATATGTATATTGCCTTAGGCAGTATGGACATTTTAACTATATTAATTCTTCCTATCCATGAACATGATATGTGTTTCCATCTATTTATATCTTCCTTCATTCCTTTCATCAGTGTCTTATAATTTTCTGAGTATAGATCTTTTACTTCTTTGGTTAAATTTATTCCCAGGTATTTTATAGTCTTTGGAGCGATTGTAAATGGGATTGTTTTTTTAATTTCTCCTTCTGATGTTTTATTATTGGTATATACAAATGCAACTGATTTCTGAATATTAATTTTGTATCCTGCCACTTTACTAAATTCATCTATCAGCTCTAATAGCTTCTTGGTGGAGTCTTTAGGGTTCTCTATATATAGTATCATATCATCTGCATACAATGATAACTTTACTTCCTCCTTACCAATCTGGATGCCTTTTATTTCTTTTTCTTGTCTGATTGCTGTGGCAAGAACTTCCAGAACTATGTTGAATAGAAGCGGAGATAATGGGCATCCTTGCCTTGTTCCTGATCTTAGGGGGAATGGTTTTAGCTTTTCCCCATTGAGTATGATGTTAGCTGTGGGTTTGTCATATATGGCCTTTATTATGTTGAGATAAGATCCCTCTATTCCCACTTTCTTAAGGGTTTTTATCATAAATGGCTGTTGGATTTTATCAAATGCTTTTTCTGCATCTATTGATATGATCATGTGATTTTTATTTTTCATTTTGTTAATGTGGTGTATCACATTAATAGATTTGCGGATGTTGAACCACCCCTGCATACCAGGAATGAATCCCACTTGATCGTGGTGAATGATCTTTTTAATGTATTGCTGAATTCTGTTTGCTAATATTTTGTTGAGGATTTTTGCATCTATGTTCATTAAAGATATCGGCCTGTAGTTTTCTTTTTTTGTGGTGTCTTTGTCTAATTTTGGGATCAGGGTGATAGTGGCTTCGTAAAAAGTGTTTGGGAGTCTTCCCTCCTTCTGGATTTTTTGGAAGAGCTTGAGGAGAATTGGTGATAATTCTTTTTTGAACGCTTTGTAAAATTCACCTGTAAAGCCATCTGGTCCAGGGCTTTTGTTTGTTGGGAGACTGTTGATTACTGATTCAATTTCCATGGTGGTAATCAGTCTATTCAGGTTTTCTGTTTCTTCTTGAGTTAGCCTTGGAAGGTTGTACGCCTCTAGAAAATTGTCCATTTCTTCCAAATTGTCAAATTTGTTGGCATATAGTTGCTCATAGTAACTTCTTAAAACTC
Source organism: Rhinolophus ferrumequinum (assembly GCF_004115265.2). Lineage (NCBI taxonomy): Eukaryota > Metazoa > Chordata > Mammalia > Chiroptera > Rhinolophidae > Rhinolophus > Rhinolophus ferrumequinum. The sequence goes on along the minus strand of NC_046290.1, from coordinate 90,565,554 downwards.
TTTGTATTTCTGCAGTGTCCGTTGTCACTTCTCCTCTTTCGTTTCTGATTTTATTAATTTGGGTCCTCTCTCTCTTTTTTTTAATGAGTCTGGCTAATGGTTTGTCGATTTTGTTTATCTTCTCTAAGAACCAACTCTTGGATTCATTGATCTTTTGTATTGTTTTTCTGGTTTCTATTTCATTTAATTCTGCTCTGATCTTTATTATCTCCTTCCTTGTGTTCCCTTTGGGCTTATTTTGCTGTTCTTTTTCCAGATCCCTTAAATGTGAAGATAAACTGTTGATTAGTGATGTTTCTTGTTTCTTTAGGTAGGCCTGCAAAGCTATGAATTTCCCTCTTAGGACTGCTTTCGCGGCATCCCATAGATTTTGGGTCGTCGTGTTTTCATTTTCATTTATCTCGAAATATCTTTTGATTTCTTCCTTGATCTCCTGCTTGACCCATTCATTATTTAGTAATAAGTTATTCAGCCTCCATGAATTGGTGTGTCTTCCCGTTTTTTTCCTGTAGTTCATTTCTAATTTCATAGCATTGTGATCAGAGAAGACAATTGGTATGATTTCAATTTTCTTAAATTTATCAAGACTTGTTTTGTGGCCTAACATATGATCTATCTTGGAAAATGTTCCATGTGCGCTTGAGAAGAAGGTGTATTTTGCAGCATTGGGGTGAAATGTTCTGAAAATATCGATTAAATCCAAGTGGTCCAATGTATCATTTAAGGCTGTTGTTTCCATATTGATTTTCTGTCTGGAAGACCTGTCCCTTGTGGTCAGAGGTGTGTTGAAGTCCCCGACTATAATAGTGTTACAGTTGATCTCTGCCTTTATGTCAGTCAGTACCTGTTTTATATATTTAGGTGCTCCTATGTTGGGTGCATAGATGTTTACTAGGGTTATGTCCTCTTGTCGGATCGATCCCTTTATTATTATATAGTGCCCATCTTTATCTTTTCGTATGTTCTTCATTTTAAAGTCTATTTTGTCAGAAATAAGTATTGCAACTCCAGCTTTTTTCTCGTTTCCATTTGCATGAAATATCTTACTCCAACCCTTCACTTTCAGCCTGTGTGTGTCTTTTGTTCTGAGTGAGTCTCTTGTATACAGCATATACAAGGGTCTTGCTGTCTTATCCAGTCAGCCACCCTATGTCTTTTGATTGGAGCATTTAATCCATTTACATTTAAAGTGATTATTGATAGGTACATAGATATTGCCATTTTTAAATTTGTAGTTAGGTTGTTTTGATCTTTCTTCTATTTACAGAAGACCTTTTAGTATTTCTTGCAATGCTGGCTTGGTGGTAATAAATTCCTTTAGCTTATTTTTTTCTGGAAAGCTCTTTATCTCTCCATCAACTTTAAATGATAGCCTTGCTGGATAAAGCAATCTAGGTTGTAGGCCTTTGTTTTCCATCACTTTAAGTATCTCCTGCCACTCCCTCCTGGCCTTCAATGTTTCTGTAGAAAAATCATTTGATAGTCTTATGGGAGTTCCCTTGTATGTAACCCTCCGTCTTTCTCTTGCTGCTTTTAGGATTCTCTCTTTGTCTTTAAGCTTTGCCATTTTAACTATAATGTGTCTTGGTGTGGACCTGTTTGGGTTAATCCTGGTTGGAACTCTCTGCACTTCCTGGACTTGTATGTTGGTTTCCTTCATCAGGTTGGGGAAGTTTTCAGACATTATTACTTCAAATATGTTCTCAATCCCTTGCTTGCTCTCTTCACCTTCTGGTATTCCTATGATGCGCATGTTGTTGCGCTTGATGTTATCCCAGAGGTCTCTTAGGCCATCTTCATTGTTTTTTATTCTTTTTTCTTTTGTTGTTCCGTTTGGGTGATCTCTGCTACCTTGTCTTCTAAGTCGCTGATTCGATCCTCTGCTTCATCTAGCCTGCTGGTAATTCCTTCAAGTGAGTTCTTAATTTCGGTAATTGTGTTCTTTAGTTCCAACTGGTTTTTCGTTATGATTTCTACATCCTTCTTTATGTTTTCTCTAAGCTCGTTTGTTATGATTTCTACATCCTTCTTTATGTCTTCTCTAAGCTCCTTAAACATTCTTATCACCAGTGTTCTGAACTCTGTCTCTGAGAGGTTGGTTACGTCTGCTTCATTTGGTTCCAGTTGTGGAAGCTTCTTCTGTTCTTTTATTTGGGACGTGTATCTTTGTTTCCCCATTCTGGCTGACTGTGTTTATTTTGATATATTAGGTAGATCCCCTAGAGTTCTTAGTTCTTGCTAGGTTATCTTGTGTAGTATGTGTCCTTTATATTTGACTCGCACCACGTCGTCCTCCTCTGTGTGTGCTCCAAAGGTGAGTCTTGTGTTGTGTACACTGTCCCGTTCAAGAAGATCTTTAATTGCTTCCCGCTAATGAGCAGGTGGGGTCAACTCCTGGGCTGACCTGCCGTGAGACTTGGCTCTGCCCCCCGCAGGGCACTCTGCTGCGTAAGGGTTGACCACCCCAATGTGATTTGGCCTCTATGGGCTCCAGAGCCTGCCGAGAACCCCCTCTAGGTATGTGACCTGCAGGTCAACCCCGGCTGCACTCCGATTTGGTCTGGAGTTGGCCCCCAGATATGCCGAGTCCCGTGCCACCCAAGCTGGGCCCCGGCAGGGAAGTCCCAGAACAAGGCAAATCACCAAGCACAGCAGCAACGACAACAGCGAAGAAGAAAAAAAAAAAAAAAAACAGCCGATAACCCCCGCTCGACACAGGCAAAGATATCAAAGATACAAGATAAAGCAAAACAAAACCAAGCAAAGCAAAACAAAGCAAAACAAAAAGCAGCGACCGTCTCGGCCTGAGCCCATCAAGCAATGACCAGGTTGTCCTCTGCTGTACCAAAGAGCCCCCTGCTTATTGCGCAGGCAGAGCCGGTCACCTGGTGCTCAGAGAGACTTTGGGACTGCAGACTTAAAAGCGTGGGCCTGAGGGGTCTGGATGATAGTCTCCACAAAGTCAGTGCAGCTTCTGCCCTTGTCCGCACGTATGCACACCGAGAGGAGCACCACCAGTCCTTTGTCCAGAGCTCGTGAGTCCTAGGGCACTCCTTCAGTGTGTGTGTATGGGTGCGGGCGGGAGATTTCTGATCTGCTGACCGTGCCTCACAAGCTGGGCCCCGGCAGGGCAGTTTCAGAACAAAGCAAATCACCAAGCACAACAACAACAACAACAACAAAGAAAAATATCAAATACGTTCACATGCAAAAACCACCTGATAACCCCACTCGACAGAGGCAAAGATATCAAAGATATAAAGACAAAGCAAAACAAGACAAAACAAAGCAATACAAAAAGCAGCGACAGTCTCGGCCTAAGCCCACCAAGCAATGTCCAGGTTGTTCTCTGCTGTACCAAGGAGCCCCCTGCTTATTGCGCAGGCAGAGCCGGTCACCTGGTGCCCAGAGAGACTTTGGGACTGCAGACTTAAAAGCGTGGGCCTGAGGGGTCTGGATGATAGTTTTTACAATATCAGTGCAGTTTCTGCCCTTGCCTGCACAAATGCACACTGAGAGTGGCACCACCAGATATGTGACCAAAACTCTTGAGTCTTAAGGCACCTCTTCAGTGTGTGTGTGTGAGTGCGGGCAGGAGATTTCTGATCTGCTGAAAGCCCAGAGCTGCGCCTGCCTCACTGCTGATCTCCGGGTGTGTCTCGGCCGCTGCACCCACCCCACCCTAGGCAAGCCAGGAAGGGTGGGGGCTGGAGATGGAGGGGTCTTCACTCTCCCAGCCCAGCCGTGTGTCGCCCTCTTCCCGCAGGCCAGAAAAGGTGGTGGCTGGGGGTGGAGGCGTCTCTTCTCTCCTAGCGCAGCCAAAATCACGCACACTGCCCAGTCTGCCTGGGTCAGGGCTGCCCGTCAGGCTTCCCAAAGCGTGAGCGTTAGATACCACTTCTCGGTTCAGGGGCCGGTTTAAGTCTCTGGAAGGGCGGGGTAAGATTGGAAGAGCGGGGCGGGGGAGGGGCCTAGGTATGGAGACTGCGCCCCCCGTCCGCCGCAGGGCGCGCCGCCTTCCCGGCTGGAGAAATCAGCCGCGGGACGCAGGGAAAGAGCCGCCTCCGGGTCTCTGCGCTCTCCGCTCTCAGCTCCGCCTGGGCTCCTGTGCGCGCCCGGCACAGCGGGGCTGCACCGCGGTTTCCAGTCCCAGTCTCTGGAAGGGCGGGGTAGGATTGGGAGAGCAGGGCGGGGGGGAGGGGCCCAGGTATGGAGACTGCGCCCCCCGTCCGCCGAAGGGCGCGCCGCCTTCCCGGCGGGAGAAATCAGCCGTGGGAGCAGGGAAAGGGCTTACCCCCGGTCTCTGCGCTCTCCGCTCCGCCTGGGATCCCGTGCTTGCCCGGCTCCGTGGTTTTCGGTTTTCGCCCCCGCCAGCTGAGGCTCCGCTGGGGGCTGGGCTCTCCCGCCGCTGCCGGCCGGGCGCTCCCACGCCGCTTCTCCTCCTCCTCTCCTTGCTCCGTCCAGTTAGCTTACCCCCAAGAATTTCTTAGCTTCAAGCAATCCACGAATCTCTCCACTCGGTGGCACAAGCCCGGGCAGGAAGCAGCAGAGGGCCAAATCAGGATGCTCTGGCTGGTACTTCCAGCCTAGCTCCTTTTCTCACCTCACCCTTACTTCTTAATTAGCAATAAATGCCTACATTTTTCTGTTGAATGTTACATGTGGGAATTACAAAAATATCAACAATTACAGAAAGACATTTATGACCCTCAGTCACTGCTTTAATTGGTTATGTCAACAAATGATGATGCGGCCGGTCTTCAGTGATCCTGAAGCCGCAAAAGCTTTTTAAAATGTAAATTGGATCATCCTACCTACCTTCACTTTAAATTTACTTGAGACAAAAATCAAAATCATTAACATGATGTATAAGGAACTACGTGACCAGACCGTGCCTATATCTTAACCTCACCCCGTGCCATTCATTATGCTCCAGGAGCACCAACCTCCTTTCAGTTCCTCACAATTTCCAACCTCCCTTCTGCATCAGGAAATCTCTCTCTCCCAAGAAACAGTAATCTCCATGAGGGCAAGGATGGCTGTCTCTTTTTCACCATTGTATACAAAAGTACCCAGAACAGCACCAATTTGTACCTGTAAGTTATTGCTAGATGAATGTAGCCAAGAGTTACTAAGAGCCTAAACTAAAAGTTGGATGCATGTGTTGCACATAGGAAACCTAAAATGAATAATGAATGAGACTTGGTTAATTATTTGAGTTCAGACTGAGACACCGAGAGGTATTAAATATGGCTAACGGCCTCCCCAGGGAGAGCTAAGAAAAGAACAACAAAACATTGGAAAGTCACCAAAACAATAGCTGACTGGTGTGGGGCAGTAGGGGGAAATTCAGGACATAGAGAGACATTTATGCGTGCTAAAATGATAGATTCATCTATCCAGGCAATGTACAAAATATTCAAGACCATTGTGGCCATTAGAGAGAAAATACTGCCTGGGCAATTGGAAGTGTGGAATCAAAGCTCAGGAAGCCATCAGGGCTTAGACAAAAACTGAGGAGGTAGGAGTGAATGAATTCCCCAAAGGGAAGATGGTAAAGAAAAGTAGATGACAGTGATAGAATTTTAGGGAATACCACATTTAGAGAATGCAAAGAAAACATGAAGCTGACAATTGAACAAAGAATGACCAGAATGGTAGAAAAAAATAGGATAATGTAGTGTTAAGGCAAGAAAGAGAGGTTTCTGGAAGAGGTCACTCAGCATGGAGAAGTCAAATGTCTTAGACAAATAAGAGCAAACTGAATAGGAGTTTGGATGGTAATAGTGAGATCCTTGGCTACCTTGAAAACTGGGGTTGGGGTAGGTAAGCACTAGGGTTTAGAGACAGGATGCTTATGTCCTGGAATATGGGGACTAGAAATTTCATTTGTCTAAGAGGATGGTATACAGTCCTATACTAACCCTTAGGCCTCCTCTCTCTTCCTCTCCACAGCCCTAAAGCCCATGGATCTACACGCCACATATCAGACAGGGCCCCTGATGGCCGTGGAGACCACTCGGAATATAGTGCTACACTGGCGGGCCCACAGCTGGCCCCTGCGCTCCCTGCGCACACCAGTGGCCTCCCTGCACTCTGTAGCCCGAGAGCTGGGGGGCCTGGCAGGGGGCCCCCACACCGTGGTGGTGCTGGGGCTGGGCGCCCACTTCACCACCTTCCCTCCGTCCATCTTTGCACGACGGCTGGCAGGGATCCGGGCAGCTGTGGCTGCGCTGCTGGCCCGGGAGCCCCGCACTCTCGTGGTCATCAAACTGGCCAACACTGGCTACAAGTCCGTATATGGCAGCGACTGGCTCACCCTGCAGGTGAACCGGCTCCTCCGAGCTGCCTTTGCCGACCTCCGTGTGGCCTTTGTGGACGCCTGGGAAATGACCTCCAGCCTGGCGGTGCCCGACAACATCCACCCAGGAAGGCTCATCGTCGGCAATGAAGTGGACCTCCTCCTGTCCTTCGTCTGCCCCACCTGAGCGCTTCTGCGGGTCTTGGCACTGTGTGGATGGAGAAGCTGGAGGGGTGATCAAGCCTGCAGGCCCTTCACTGAGCGGACTGTACCCCTTCCCTGACCTCTTCCTAATGAATAGGCCATAAAATCAACCAGCAGGAATTGGGATGTGGGTGGTGGCCGGGGAGAGCAGCCTAGCAGTGGTCCAGTGCAACTTGAGAGGTTTAGTTCCCACATGGAAAAGCAGTGCTAAGAGGGTGAGGGTAGGGACAGAGCTGGCAACATCTATTACATCAGTACATCTAGTGCATCCAGTATAGGGGGATTGTCACTTTATGTGTTGGAGTTTCTGTGTGGAGTGTCAACAAGCCTTGCAAAGGCCTAAGACACGGATTCCATTTCAGTTTGTCAGAGCCACCCTAGTGGAACCCTGAGTATATATGTGAAGACTTTTATGGACTGATTGGTAAAATAAAATACTTCTCCTATTTGTCAAAAGTAATACATGCTCTGGGACGGCCCGGTGTCTCAGGTAGTTGGAGCTCCATGCTCCTAACCCCGAAGGCTACCGGTTGGATTCCCACATGGGCCAGTGGGTTCTCAACCACAAGGTTGCCTGTTCAATTCCTCAAGTCCCACAAGGGATGGTGGGCAGCGTCGCCTGCAACTAAAGATTGAACATGGCACCTGGTGCTGAGCTGTCGTTGAGCTCCCAGATGGCTCAGTTGGTTGGAGTGCGTCCTCTCAACCACAAGGTTGCCGGGTCGACTCCAACAAGGGATGGTGGGCTGCGCCCCCTGCAACTAGCAATGGCAACTGGACCTGGAGCTGAGCTGTGCCCTGCACAACTAAGACGGAAAGGACAACAACTTGAAGCTGAACGGCACCCTCCACAACTAAGATTGAAAGGACAACAACTTGACTTGGAAAAAAGTCCTGGAAGTACACACTGTTCCCCAATAAAGTCCTGTTCCCCTTCCCCAATAAAATCTTAAAAAAAAAAAAAAAAAAAAAAAGTAATACATGCTTTTTGTAGAAAATTTGAAAAAGACTGAAACAATTAATGAAGAAAATAAAAATCGCCTAGAATCCCATGACCGGGAGACAATCACTGTTGAAGTACATACGAGTATGATCCATTGCTGCAGTGGGTCTCAGGGCTCCAACTGCTGCTCGTTCTCTCCCTCCTCCACTCTTTTCCTTCTTTCTTTCTTTCTTTCTTTTTTTTTTTTTGAGAATTTCGTGAGATAACACATGTCAGGTACTTAGCCTGCTGTCTGACAAATAAATTCTCACTGAATTTTAACTATGATTCTTATTTATTTATTTCTATTGGGGAAAGGGAACAGGACATTGCTGGGGAACAGTGTGTACTTCCAGGACTTTTTCGAAGTCAAGTTGTTGTCCTTTCAATCTTAGTTGTAGGGCATAGCTCAGCTCCAGGTCCAGTTGGCGTTGTTAGTTGCAGGGGACACAGCCCACCATCTCTTGCCACCATCCCTTGCTGGAGTTGAACCGGCAACCTTGTGGTTGAGAGCATGCACTCCAACCAACTGAGCCATCTGGGCACCTGGAAGCTGAGCGGCAGCTCACTGACTTCATTCTAGTTGCAGAGGGCGCAGCTCACTGGCCCATGTGGGAATCGAACGGGTGACCTCAGCGTTAGGAGCATGGTGCTTCAACCACCTGAGCCACCGGGCTGGCAGCTCCCTCCTCCACTCTTTATTCTACATTCCTTCATCCTTTGCTCTCCCCTCAGCATATCTTGGTGGCTTACTTGGTTGTTGGTCCAAAGCTCCGTCCCTGAGGGACATGAACCATTGATAATCATGCCCTTCTCACAGTGGGTTTACTGCACGTATCTGTTCACAGTTACAGTGCTGTGTGGAGTACCAGGAGGTAGCCAAGGGGACCATCTGCATTCCACAGATTCCTCCCTGCTCCCATGGTGTGCAAGTGGCCCTATCTCCTCTTGCTGATGAACTATCCCTGCTAAGTTGGCGACTTGTCTTGCGCAGGAGTCCAAAGTGTCCTGATGGCAGCAGTAAGTGTGCAATTCAATGGCATCGTTGCTGTGTCCCCGAGCAAGAGGGTGCCCCCTTTGGGGATGGAGACCTCTAAGCCTACAGAGCCCAGAGTTGCAGGGATACGAAGCACAGAGTCCCCAGGGAATCATTGGGTGCAATGCTGCCAGCCCCTGATTCCTATCAGAGACCCAGCCCCACAGAGGGGTCTCCGATCTAACAAAGACACTGAAGGATGGCAGGCCACCCTATTAGAGTGTTTCCTCCAGGCTGGGGCTTCTGCTGCACCTCACAACGGCCATGCAAGGGTTCTGTAGGCTGGCTGCCTCCGAGTGAGGTAGCATGTGATATGAGCAGGGGTTCCACGGTCAGGGCCTCATCCCACTACTCCTTCTCTGACAAGTGCATCCCCTAGTTGGGTGCTAACCTGTGTGGGATTCCATGGATCCCCAAATGGACCATAATCAACAAGCCCCAGGATAGTGGTGCTGGCTCAGGCTCTGCAGGCAGGAAAAGGAAACCTGTACCTGCACTAGACATCCAAACTTGTGAGGATGGACCACTGGCCCTTTCAGGGCACAGCAGTGTTCCCTTATGCTCCCTGTAATTGGATGTCTGGGAGCCACTTTCTCGTGGCTGCCACAGTCCCCTGTGGTTGAACTACATTTCCTGATTAAAAAAGAAACACAATGCAATGTCAAGTTTTTCCAAATGAACTTTTAAATATTTTATGACTTAAAGTTTAAATTAAAGGGACAACGTGGCAGAAGCTAATAGTTTCTCAGTCAAGTCCATTCTTTCCTCCTTACTAACAAAATCTTGATTTCCCTCCCTCCCCACCCCCTCACCCCAGGGTAGCCAAGTGCTGGGTGAAAAAAGCCATATTTCCTAGACTTTCTTGCAACTGTGATTGCCATGTGACACAGTTCTAGCCATTGACCTGTATAAGCTGACATCTCTGAATTGGGCTTCAGGAAAGTTCTTTAGCAAGCATAGAGACTTGGCTGGTAAATGTCTTTTGCCCTTTTCTCTTTCTTATTTTTGCCTCCTATGAGGGAGTTACGATGCTGAGAGGGGGCAGGCATCTTGTGACTACAGGAAACAAAGCACCTCAGCCGTATGGAAGGCAGTGTGGAGGTTTCTCAAAAAATTACGAATAGAATTACTATATGACCCAGCAATCCCTCTCCTGGGTATCTACCCAAAAAGTCTGAAAACATCTACACATAAAGACACGTGTGCTCCAATGTTCATTGCAGCTTTGTTTACAGTGGCCAAGATGTGGAAACAACCAAAATGTCCTTCGATAGATGAATGGATACAGAAGTTGTGGTATATATACACAGTGGAATATTATTCGGCGGTAAGAAAAGATGATATAAGAACATTTGTGACAACATGGATGGAGCTTGAGAGTATAATGCTAAGCAAAACAAGTCAGACAGAAAAAGCAGAGAACCATATGATTTCACTGATATGTGGTATATAAACCAAAAACAACAAAAGAACAAGACAAACAAATGAGAAACAAGAACTCCTAGACACAGACAATAGTTTAGTGGTTACCAGAGGGTAAGGGGGGTGGGGGGTGGAAGATGAGGGTAAGGGGGATCAAATATATGGTGATGGAAGGAGAACTGACTCCGGGTGGTGAACACACAATGGGATTTATAGATGATGTAATGCAGAATTGTATACCTGAAATCTATGTAATTTTACTAACAATTGTCACCCCAATAAATTAAAAAAAAAAAAAAAGAAAGAAAGAAAGAAAACAAAGCACCTGGTAAGATTGGTTGAAATGAAAGATACAGAGAGTTAGGGTCTTTACTGGTATCACAGATCTGCTGTGCCAGTCCTAGGCTGCCTACTTCCAGACTTCTCATTATGTGAGAAAAATGATTTTTTTCTAATTTGTTTAAGCTCCTGGAATTTGTTTGTGTTTGTAATTCGCACCTGAACTCAGAGCACAACTTTCACAGTTGTGGATTTTTCAACCTCTTGCAATTTAGACTGGTTTTCTTTCACATGGTTGAAGTTCATGTTATTACGTGCATACAAGAAAATTTAACACAAAACAGCCAACATCGGGGCATCACTTGTAAAATCATTGGCTTTTAAAAATAAAGAAAGATTAGACATTTATCATTTATATCCCTCACACAGTTGCAACCCCTTTGCCACCATCCGATAAATGTCTAACTATTACATTGTTTTGTGTACCTGAAACTAATAAAAAAAAAGTATTAAAAAAGAAAATCCAACTATATGCTGTGTACCAGAGACACACTTTAAATTCAAAGATACAAATAGATTGAAAGTAAAGGGATGGATCAGCAATTCCTCTTCTGGGTATTTATCTGAACATTATGAAAACATTAATTTGAAAAAATATACGTACCCCTGTGTTCATTGCAGCATTATTTACAATAGCCAAGTAATGGAAACAACTACTAAATAAATAAATAAATAAATAAAATAAAGTAAAGATAAAGAAAGAATCGGACCGGCCTGGTGGCACTGATGGTTGGAGCGCTCTGCTCCTAACCCCGTGGTCTCTTGTTGGATTCCTATATGGGCCAGTGAGCTGTGCCCTCCACAGATAAGATTGTGAACAACAGCCATCCCTGCTGTGGGCTGCCAGGAGCAGCCAGCAGCCAGCGAGAGCTGCCATGAGCTGCTGTGAGAGGACAACTCACTGACTACCTCATCTGGGGGCGGGGAGCGCAAGGCTCATAATACCAGCATGGGCCAGGGAGCTGTGTCCTACACAACTAGACTGAGAAACAACGGCTTGAACGGGATTGCGGAGGAGGGCATAAGAAGGGGTAAAAAAAGATAAAGAAAGAATCCTTTAGGCTTTGAAGCAAAACAGGCTTAAGTAATAACCTATAAGAAAAAAATTTATATTGACTTAGATTAATAAGCAGCAAGATTCAGCTCTAGAAGACAGTGGGACAATGCTTGCAAAGCCCACACACTAAACACTAAGGGAGTTTAAACTCCGCTAAAGTACTATTGAGCTACAAAACAACACACAAACATTTCAATATCTAGTAACTCAGGAAATATAGTTTGTTGTCACGCAACAGCCTAGCCGACTGTCCCCCTGTACATTTCCTTAAAGAAAGAAGAGTCTGTGAGACTGTTTCTTTCCGGGACCTTGCTTCACTCTTGTGCTTATGCTTCATGCCTCTCTGTTTGGTCCCCAAAAGATGGCTGGTCAGCCAATGACGAGTAAGATTCCCCACAGGGGGAACAACTCAAGCCAGGCACAGTTGAGTGGGGACCAAGAGGAAAACTCACGGGGTCGATAGAGGTGGACACAGCCCCCACCTTCCCCCAGCTGAGGAGAGCTTCTGGCTATGTGACTATATTCCTTCCCACAACTTGCTTGGGAAGTGAGCCAATGGTGTGATAACATCAGTTCTCCTTCCATTCTTAACAATAGGTTTTAGCATAAAGGATTTGTTCCTGGGGAGGCACATGTCATAGTTGTTAAGACATCATAGGACTTTCTGCTCTGGCTGTTAGCAGGCAAGGGTGTTTGGTTTGAATCAGTTTGTGGTATGATGTCTGAGACTCACAGACCTTGTTTGGAGAAAACAATGCTACTTCCTTGTATAATTATCAATAAAAGCCACCAGTCAGTCTGAGTCGGGGCTCTCGGTCCTTTGAGGCTGGGAGACCCTTGGCGCTGTGAGATTTAACTGCATTAAGTCTCTTTTCTCTCTTTCTCAAAACTTAACCTAACTCTGCCCCTTCTCGATCCCTCACTGCCCGTGTTGCGCTGAACGCAACAATAGTTGATTTTCTAAATGAATGATGAAAGTCAAACTTCACTCAGAAGAGAGATTACTGATATGATCCAGCTGTTCCACTCCTGGGTATTTATCTGAAGGAAAGGAAAAACGAACTCAAAAAGATATCTGCACCCCCATTTTCATTGCAGCGTTATTTGTAATATCCCAAACATGGAAGCAACCTAAGTGTACATTCATGGATGAATAAAGAAGATGTGGTATATATGGAATATTTTTCAGCCACAAAAAAGAAAGAAATCTTGCCATTTGCAACAACATCGGTGGAAAATGAGGGCATTATGCTAAGTGAGATAAGCCAAATAGAGAAAGACAAACACGATATGATCTCACTTATATGTGCAAAGCAAAAGAACAACAAAATGAGCTCACAGATTACAGAGAAGAGGTAGTGGTTGCCAAGGGTGTGTTATGAGGCTTGGGTGAAATGGGTGAAGGACGTCAAAAGGTATAAATCACACCTTAAAATTCCACACTCATGGTGATCAATGAAATACACAGCTTGCATCTAGGGAGACAATACATGGGAGCAGTTGGACCCGAGGCACCTGGACAGCAGGTACTCTGTGAAGATAACCCAGAACCTGTTTAAATGGTCTGTGCTGCCCAATGGAACGGGCAGGGATGACCCGTAGGGGGGTCCAGCGCCCTCCTCTGGCAGCCTGGAAAAGAAGAGACTATCCAGCCAGGTCCCACAGCTAGTGGGGCACGGCAGGCATAGAACCCAGGAGTCACCCCGCAGACAGGGAAGGCCACCCTTTGGAGTTCCCCTGAGAATCCATGGGTCCCTTGTCCTCTCTTCTGTCCACATTTCCAGCTCTTACCAATTGACCCAAGCATCTTTCACAGCCCAGAGGACTGCATGACATCGAGGCTCTGTGACTCAGTTTCCTCAAGGGTAAAATGGAGATAACGATATACCAACTACAGAACATTGTAAAGCTGAAAATGAGGCAATGGATGTTTAGGGCCTGACTCAAATAAGAGGATTCCATGAAAATTTGGAACCTCTCTTCTTGGACCTTGGAGGAGGGGTAAGAAAAGCAGACACAGAGAGAGGGCGGGGGCTGCCTGGCGGACTGTGGGAAATGCTTAGAAGAAAGCTATTAGGATTGGGAAGAAACTGAGAAAAGGAAAAAGAAAGTCGGTCTGCTGCTTCCACCTCTAGAAGATCAAGGCCACTTCCTCTGATGAAACCATGTCCTCCCATGCCCACGGTCTATGCAGTAGGCTGATGCCTACCTCATCCTGCAGAGGGGTGGGCAGGGCCTCCTATGGAGCCAGCCCTGTAGGTCACCAATGGTCCCAGCCCCCAATCGCTCAGCCCATCCACCACCAGTCACAGGCTGGCACTGCCCTCATTGGAGACAGTCCCAGGGACTGTCACTGGGGTGAATCATTACTGCTCTGAGTCTTCATCCTGTGTCCAAGGAAGGCTCTGCATTAGCCAGGGCTCTAACAGCTGTTCATGGAATCACCTTAGGAGCATTACAGAAACACAGCCTCTGGGACTCACCCGCAGAGGTCTGCACTCAGAACCTAAGGCCCAGAGATTCTGTGGTGCAGCCACACAGAAGCATCCAGAAGCAGCAGAAAGATCTGTGGAGTCAGTGAAACTGCAGTTCGAGTCCCGCACCTGTCACTTCAGTCATGGACTTGGGGCAGAACCTCCCTGAGCCTTGGTCTCACATCTGTAGAGTGGAGAGGACAGAGGGCCCTGCAGAGCCCAAGGTGGAGGCATGGCCTCCAGGAGGCCCACTCTCCAGGGAGGTGGGAGTGTGAGCCCACCCTCACTTCTCAACCTCAGGGAGGGTGTGAGATTGCCCATGGGAACAGACCTAGCCTGGTGGGCCTGGTCCACCCTGGGGACTGCAGGGGAGGGAGAAGGGCCAAGAGCAAGCTGGGTGCCCCTGGTGCTGGAGATGGCGCCCGAGGGCATCTGACCACAGAGGCTCCCTCCTCCTTCCCTCTGAGGGGCTGTAGCTGGGCAGAGACTCAGGGCGCCTTTCCTTTCCTAAAAGAGCCTGAGCTGGTCCTCCTGCTGCCCCTCTGCCTGGGATGAGAGAGAGAAACAGAGGCTGAGAGACACTCAAAGAAGAGGAGAAAGGGAGAGAGAGTGAGAGACAGGGAGAGATGGAGACTGACTACTAAGATGAGGAGGGCGCTGGCAGAGGCAGGGAGCCGAGGTGGGAGAGGAGAGGCCCCAACAAGCCAAGGTCAGGATCACGCCCTTCAGTGTGAAGATGGAGGCTGGAGACCAGCATCATGGCTCCCTTTGCACTGACCACAAGGGAGGCCCTTTTGCAATAGAGGAAAACAAGAAGCCAGATTGATACAGGAAGTGCTGATCACTCTGGGGCATCAAATTGGGGAAGGCCCCACCCTTCCTCTGTCCTCTGAAGGAGCCTGATTGTCCCTCTCCTGCTGCGCAGACGTCCTGAGGTGGCCCCTCCGCGGGGCCTCCCTCTGGCCTTGAGGTCTGTGCTTGTCTTCTCATCTCCCTGGAGGAGAGCAAGGCGATGGGTCTGCCCCTGCTGCTGACCCTGCTGCTGCTGCTGCTGCTGCTGGCGTCTCTACAGGCTGGTGAGTGGCTAGGACCAGCCTGGCTCTGCCCAGGGCCATGGGGGAGCCCTTGGGAGGGGCTTATGCTGGGTGTCTGGAGAAGGGGTCTGCTGGGGTGGCCGGCCAGGCCTCCTGTCCCCAACAAGCAAAGGGCTGGTCCCACAGTGCTGGGGCCCTCACCGCTCCCCCTCCCACTAACCCCTAGTGTGGAGAGAAGGACACCCTGCCAGAGGACCAGTCCTACCATCTGTCACACTTCTGCCAGCTGGTCGGGGGCTACCTCTTTGTCCTGCACCCATCACCACCCCCAATTTGAGGTTTCTCCCTCTCCTTCCCGCCTTCAGGTCGTGCAACAAAGTGCAATTCACAGTATCTTTATGAAATCAGCCAACCAAAGCAACTCTCAGCCCCTGAAGGTGGCTCCGTCCAGATCCCCTTCTCCTTCTGTCACCCCTGGGAGTTACCCAGTGTTCTCAGCGTGACTATATCCTGGAAATGGAAACACTTCCATGGGGAGACCATCTACAACACGACTCAATCTTTCATCCATAAGAATTTCAAGAACCGGCTCTCCCTGAACTGGACAGAGGACGGGAGGAGCGGCTTCCTCCAGATCTCTAACCTGCGGAGGCAGGACAAGAGTGTGTACTTCTGCCAAGTCCGCTTGATAGCCCGGAATCATAGCAAGGTGATGTGGCAGTGCGTCCCTGGGACCAACCTCGTCATCACCCCCGGTGAGTCCAGCTGCCCTGGTGAAGCTTTCGAAGGCCACTGGTGCCCTCATCCACCAGGCCTGGTCCAGGCGCCACTCTTGCTGACCCTTCTCTCAAACTCCTGTCCCTCGTCGCTACTCCTGCCCAGCTATTCCCATACCTGTGCCTCCCCACAGACATGAGCTCAGCCTGGCACACACAGTAGGTCCCAACAACGCTCTGAGGAGCCCCCGATTCCCTGGAAACACCCCATCACCTGTTTTCCCAATCCACCTGCTTCCTTCTCCCACTCTGCTCCCCAGAACACGGCCTCCAATGCTCCCCGCCCTGGTCCCATCTCTTTCTTCCCCTTCACCATCTCCCTCCTCCTGTCTCCATCCTTCTTACCCTCCTAGCCTCTCGCTGACCCCCCGGTCCCCACCTCTCCCACAAGAGGCCCTGTGTTGTCCCCTTCTCCACTCTGATCCTGCTCCCCTGTCCTGGTCGTTAGAGGCCCCTCTGTAGCAGCAATAACAGCAGCTCCCGCTTACTGTGCATCACGACCAGGCTGACACCTTGGTCTGCATCGCGCTAGTTAACCTGCACAACCCCACAATAACAGCAGGTATTGCTATCATATACCTGTTCCAGATGGGGAAACTGAGGCCTGCAGAGCCTAAACACCTGCCCAAAGTCGCTCTTGTGATGCAGGTGAGATTTGAACCTAGTTGAACCCCAGAGTCTCCTCTCTTAACCATGAGCCGATCAGCCTCACCTTCTGACTTGATCATCTTGTTGTTTTTCCCCATTTTTAACCTAAGAATGGGGGGTGTTGCATTAATAGACCTTCCTAATTACTAAGTGGGCATCAGAACTTGAACCTGGGTTTATCTGTCTCCAGGGCAGTGGGGGAGGGGCTGTCTCCCAGGAGCTGGCAATGAGTGGGTCTGTTGTCCGTATAATATTATTTAGAAAACTAACAATTAACTAATTTGGTTTGCTTTTCATAATCACTTGCACAATGGTAATTCTAAAGTATTAATAAGTCAGTGATGAATTACTGCTCCCGGCTGGGAAGGACACTCTTTGAGCCCCACGCTGCCCTCCCTGGGTAAACCACTGCCCCATCTTGACCACCATGCTGTTTCTAGGACTTAAATGTTAATTTAACCTTAAAATCACATTCCAGTATACACTAGGAGTTTTACACATGTTTTCTCATTCATTAAAAAACAATCCTGTAGGGAGCTAGCAAGAAGATGGTGGCTGAGCTAGCAAGTGCGGATTGCAGTTAGCAAGGCGGATTGCAGCTAGCAAGTGGGGTTGGTTGGTTGACAGAGAAGGGGACAGCAGGTTGCAGGTTGTGTGGATCCTGTTTTCTGTGTCTCCAACCCAGCTGCCAGCGATACTATAGTGATTATTTATATCTACAGAAATCCCAAGGATGTTTTGACCTCATACTTGCATTTTTCAAATTTGATGGTCACAACACCAGCTACAAATAATATGGAAGAATTTTTGGGAAACTTTCTAGATGGAAAAGTGGTAGGAAGCCTTTGGTTTGATCACATCAGAAACTGGTACAAGTATAGACACAACTTCAATATTCTGTTTATGATGTATGAGGAAATGAAAATGGACCTCAAAAGTTCTGTGCTTAAAATCAGCCATTTTCTTGAGAAAGAACTGAGTGAAGAGGACGTGGAAGCTGTTGTGAAGCAGACTACATTCGAGAACATGAAGTCTGATCCAAATGCAAACTATGATGACATTATACATAACGAAGTTGGGACAAGAAGAAATGATGGACATGTTTTGAGCAAAGATGACATCGGAGACTGGAAAAATTACTTGACAGTGGAGCAAAGTGAAAGAGTTGACAGAATATTCCAAAAGAATATGAAAGATTTTCCCTTGAAATTCATCTGGGACATAAATAAGGAGTAGAATCAATGTAAAAGAATTCTATAAAAATCTACTTAACTAGAGGGCCTATTTTAATATACATATTAATTTGTTCTCATGCAAATATTAATTATAAAACTTTAGCAGTAAAATAATGAGTAAACTGTGCTTAGAATAGTTGTCATGAGTTTTTTTGAAAACACTTTGGAATTTCAAAACGTAAAATGATTTTAGAGATAGTCTGCATTGATAGCCTGTATTATAAAGTGAAAACAGGAAGCATGTAATGTGAATTGTAAATGTCCTCAGTTTCTGCACTGCACAATTTTTTGTTTTTTAATTTATTGGGGTGACAATTGTTAGTAAAATTACATAGATTTCAGGTGTACAATTCTGCATCACATCATCTATAAATTACATTGTGTGTTCACCACCCAGAGTCAGTTCTCCTTCCATCACCATATATTTGATCCCCCTTACCCTCATCTCCCACCCCCAACCCCCTTACCCTCTGGTAACCACTAAATTACGTTCCCCAGATTAATTTTCAAACCCCCGTGGCCATCTTGTGGTTACTGATTGTTTTCTAATCCCCTCACCCTCCCCCTTACTCCCACTCCCCCCGCCCATCTAGCAACCCTCAGTTTTTCCTCTTTGTCTCCAAAACTGTTTCTGATTAGTTCATTCACTTATTCTTTTCTTTAGATTCCGCATATAAGTGAGATCATATGGTACTTATCTTTCTCTGTCTGACTTATTTCATTTAACATAATGTTCTCTAGGTCCATCCTTGTTGTTTGCAAATGGTACGATTTCTTTCTCTTTATGGCTGCGTAGTACTCCATTGTATAAATGTATCACAGTTTCTTAATCCAGTCATCTACTGATGGGCATTTCGGTTGTTTCCATGTCTTTGCTATTGTGTATAGTGCTGCAATAAACATAGGAGTGCATAAAGATTTTTGAATTAGAGTTTTGGATTTCTCTGGATAGATACCTAGGAGTGGAATTACTGGATCATAGGGTAGTTCCATTTTCAGATTTTTGAGATACCTCCATACTGTTTCCATAGTGGCTGCACCAATCTGCAATCCCACCAACAGTGCACAAGCGTTCCCTTTTCTCCACATCCGCGCCAGCACTTGTTGTTTGTTGATTTATTGATGATAGCCATTTTGACTGGGGTGAGGTGGTATCTCATTGTGGTTTTTATTTGCATTTCTCTGATGGTTAGTGAGGTTGAGCATTTCTTCATATGTCTGTTTGCCACCTGTATGTTCTTTTTAGAAAAATGTCTCTTCAAGTCCTCTGCCCATTTTTTAATTGGGTTGTTTGTATTTTTGGAGTTGAGTTGAGTGAGTTTTTTATAGATTTGTGATATTAATCCCTTATCAGATATAGCATTAGCAAATATCTTTTCCCATTCAGTAGGATCCCTTTTTGTTTTATTGATGGTTTCCTTTGCTGTGAAAAAGCTTTTTAGTTTGATATAATCCCACATGTTTATTTTTTCTCTTACTTCCCTCGTGCGAGGGGATATATCAGTAAAAATCTTACTCTGGGTAATGTCTGTGAAGTTTCTTCCTATATTTTCTTCTAGGTATTTTATGGTTTCAGATCTTACATTTAAGTCTTTAAGCCATTTTGAATTTATTTTTGTATATGGTGTAAGGAGGTGGTCCAGCTTCATTTTTTTGCATGTGTCTGTCCAGGTTTCCCAGCACCATTTATTGAATAGACTGTCTTTACCCCATCGTACATTCTTGCTTGTAATTTTTTAATCTGCAATTAAATTTGATATCAAGGAAACATTAAAAATTGTTTTAAAAAAACACAATCCTGTAAAAGGAAAAATACAGTTTGATTCTACTTAGATGAGATCCCTAGAGTAGGCAGATTTATAGACAGAAAGTAGACTAGACATTATGAAGGGCTGGGGTGGGGAGAATGAGGAGTTGTTGGTTAGTGGGGACAGAGTTTCAGTTTGGGAAGATGAAAAAGTTCTGCAGATGGATAGTGGTGAGAGTTGTACAACAATGTGAATATACTTAATGCCACTGAACTATAAACTTAAATATGGCTAAAGTGCTAAATTTTGTCACGTGTGTTTTACCACAATAAAATTCTTTAACCCTGCGTTATAATTGAATGTAAGTTAGAGTTCATCACTTACTGTTTGTAAGTGATGAAATGAGGTTCTGAGGTCAGACCACGGATCAGTGGTAGAGTCAGGATTTAAACTGAGTGATGTGGATTCTGAGCCTTCAGCATTTCACATTGTTACTCCCTTCCCTGTGTGAGAGCTTCAGAGGGTTGCTCCCCACCCCCAATATTCCCCAAACTAGGGAACAAGGTGTGACAGTTTCACCCAGATACCTCCAGTCCTCCAGGGGAGAATTTGTTTATTTCTCATGTCTTCTCAGCCACCAAGAAAACCACCCAAAGCCCCACCAAAACTGCCGCTACGACCGATGGCCTCAGTGTCTCTGGGGACAAAAGGAGCTCAGGGTCTTGGCCCCTGAGAACAGAAGCTGTGGTCGCCGTGGCACTGTTCAGCGCTGTGCTCAAAATTGCAATTTTGGGAGTGACGGTCTATCTCAGGTGGAAGAGAAGCAAAGGTAAGTGCTCAAAGACCCCGCTCCCTGCCAAGCTTCCCAACTGGGTGTTTCTGAAAACCCACCTGCTCAGAATGACCACTGGTGCCCGTTAAAAATGCAAATCCCTGCCGGGTGAGGTCTGGACGTGGGACTCTGCAGTGAGAACAGTCTGCTCAGTGGGTCTCTGAGCGAGCAAGTTTGAGAACCACTGCTCCAGAGCAACCCCTCTCCACTAATCTGATCATTTCAAGTTCTGTCTCTTGACGTAATCATTTCTCATCAGTGCTCACCTTTTGGTTCGTGGGGGGAGAGGGTCTACCCTGAAAAAGTCAGGAGAGAGCAGATGGAAGTTAGCTCAGCTCAGCAAACATTGGTTGAATGCCCATTTTCTAGGGCCTGGCTTGTGATTGGAGATACTAGTAGGTAAAGCAGAAGTGCTGATTTGAAGAAACTCAGTCGGTAAGGCAGGAAAGGGGGAAGTTGCCCCATTGGGGATGGAAGAGGAGTAATCAAGGAGGACTTCCCAGAGGAAGTGACACCGGCAGAAAGTCTCAAAGAATAAAAGGAGTTAGCCAGGGAAGTGCTGAGCATGGTGCAAAGTTCACTGTTCTTCCAAGCAGAGGAAACCATTTTGGGAGCTGTAAGCAGCTCAGTGTTTTGGAGGAGGCAGGAATAGAGGACACTATAAATCACACCCAAGAGCCTCAAATCCCAGAAGCAACTTGAAGCAGCCAAGGGACAACCTCACTTTACCTTGCAGATACATCAGTCTGTGGGGGAAGGGATAGAGCCAGGCTTGAGCCGGTCTAATGCAGTGGCATTGTGGGTGCAAGGAGAGAGCCAGATTCTGGAAAAGGTTAAGAGGGGACAGTAAGACTTGGGGATTGGATTGATGTAGGGGTGAGGGAGCAGGAGGAAGTCCCACATTTACAACTTGGGTGAAGGAGGGTGCGATGAAACCACTTAGTGCATCAGGAAACAGGAAGTCAGAGACCTCCTCTAATTTGGGATAGGTTATATTTAAGATACCTGTGCTGTATCTGAGTAGAGATGTCCACCAGAAATTTGGATGTGTCCATTTATAGTGCAGAGAGGACAGGGCTAGAGGCATTAATTATTTGTGTCCCAACACCCTCCAAAATTGATTTTAAAGAAAATTTTCAATGAAAGGAGATTTGCCGTATTACATATTAAAGCACAGAGGTGAAGAGCATAAAATCTGAGCTCCTGAAGTTAACCCTGGATGCGTCAACTCTGGCACAATGGTACTATTACTCTGTGCCTCAACTTACTCGTCAGTAAAATGGGGATAATAATAGTAATGACCCGGGGTTGTCATGGCGATTAAATGTAATGTATTTAGAATAGATCTTGGCACAGAGTAAGCACCATACGAGCAGTAGCACTTATAATTATTCAGTTATCATAATATAAATGATGCAATACTGGAATATTAATACTTAGAGAAAGCAATGGAAGAAAAGAGAAAAATCCAAATATAGGTAGTATGAAAACAGACCCAAATATATGTAGGAATTTTGTAGGTTAAAATGTCGCATTAGTTTCTTGTTGTTGTTGTTTGTTTTTTAAATATTTTTTAAATTACAGTTCATATACAATATTATATTAGTTTCAGGAGTACAACATAGTGATTAGACATTTATATTACTTACTGAGTGATCACTCCTATAAATCGAAAAATTACTCATTTGATATCATACTTACTTGTTACAACATTATTGACCATATTCTTTATGCTATACTTTACATTCCCATGACTATTTAATTTGTACTTCTTAATTCCTTCCCCTTTTTCACCTGACCCCCAGGCTCCCTCCCATCTGGCAACCATCAAAATGTTCTCTGTATCTATGAGTTTGTTTCCTTTATAAATAGTGCTACAGTGAACATATGGATGCACATGTCCCTTCCAAGTAGTGTTTTGGGTTTCTTTGGATAAATATCCAGAAGTGGGATTACTGGGTCCTTCTTTGTCTCCTGCTATAGCCTTTGTTTTAAAATCTGTTTTGTCTGGTATAAGTACTGCTACACCAGTTTTTTTTTGTTTGAGTATTTGTTTGTTTTGCATTTCAATTTTCATGAAATATATTTTCCATCCTTTTACTATCAGTCTGTGTGGTCTTTCGATCTGAAGTGAGTCTCTTGTAGGCAGAGTTTATAAGGTCCTTGTTTTCTTATCCATTCAGCAACTCTGTCTTCTCATTGGAGCATTTAACCAAATTACATTAAAATAACAGTTTATAGATATGTAGTTATTGTCATTTTATTATATTTTTTTACCCTTTTTTTCCCCTTCTTATTCTTAAAGAAGTCCTTTCAATATTTCTTGTAATACTGGTTTTGTGTTATTGAACTCCTTTAACTTTTTCTTGTCTAGGAAACTATTTATCTGTCCTTGAATTCTATATGACAGCTTTGCTGGGTAGAGTACTCTTGGTTGTAAATCCTTGCTTTTCATCACTTTGAATATTTCATGCCAATCCCTTCTGGCCTGCAAAGTTTTTGTTGAGAAATCAACTGACAGTCTTATGGGAGCTACCTTGTAGATAACTAACTGCTTTTCTCTTGCTGCTTTGAAGATCTCTCTTTGTCTTTAACCTTTAACCTTTGACAGATGGAAGGGGGTTGGGGGTTGGGTGGCAAAGGGGAAGGAATTAAGAAATATAAATTGGTAGTTACCAAATAGTCATGGTGATGTTAAGTATAGCATAAGGAACAGAGTCAATAATATTGTAATACATATGTATGATGTCAAATGGGTACTAAATGTGACTTGGTGTGGACCTCTTTGGGTTCATCTTGTTTGGGACTCTGTGCTTCCTGGGCTTGTATGTCTATTTCTTTTGCCAAGTTAGGAAAGTTTTTCATCATTATTTCTGCAAATAGGTTTTTAATTCTTTGCCTCTCTTTTCTCCTTCTGGTACCCCTATGATATGAGGTTGTTACACTTGATGTTGTCTCAGAAGTCCCTCATACTATCCTCATTTTTTTTTTAAAATTTTATTGGGGAAGGGGAACAGGACTTTATTGGGGAACAGTGTGTACTTCCAGGCCTGTTTTCCAAGTCAAGTTGTTGTCCTTTCAATCTTAGTTGTGGAGGGTGCCGTTCAAGTTGTTGTCCTTTCAGTCTTAGTTGTGTCAGGCGCAGCTCAGCTCCAGGTCCAGTTGCCGTTGCTAGTTGCAGGGGGCACAGCCCACCATCCCTTGCGGGAGTTGAACCGGCAACCTTGTGGTTGAGAGGATGCACTCCAACCAACTGAGGCATCCGGGAGCTCAGCAGCAGCTCAGCTCAAGGTGCCGTGTTCAATCTTAGTTTGCAGGGGGGCGGAGCCCACCATCCCTTGAGAGAGTCGAGGAATCGAACTGGCAACCTTGTGGTTGAGAGCCCACTGGCCCCTGTGGGAATTGAACCGGCAGCCTTCGGAGTTAGGAGCATGGAGCTCTAACCGCCTGAGCCACCGGGCCGGCCCCTATCCTCATTTTTGTAGATTCTTTTTCTTTTTGCTGTTCTGATTGGGTGCTTTTTGCTACCTTGTCTTCCAAATTGCTGACTGGATCCTCTGCTTCATATAATCTACTATTGATTCACTGTAATGAATTCTTCATTTCGGTTATTGTATCCTATGTTTCTGACTGGTTTATTTTGTTTTCTATCTCCATTTTTATGTTTCCTCTCTCTCTCTCTCTCTCTCTCCCTCTCTCTCTCTCTCTCTTCCTCTCTCTCTCTCTCTCTCTCTCTCTCTCTCTCTCTCTCTTAAATACAGAAAACTTTTAATTCCGTGAAAGGGAAATTTTCTGGATAATTCCATGTGTTCTTATAATCATAGAGACAATCTTATCCATACTTATTCATTACCAAAAATAAAGATTACAGTTACGATTTATTCTCCATAGGTACAAACAATCTCATCTATTTTGACATCATAAAGGTAGAAAGACAAAAGAGAGATGAAAAGAATATGATTTTCCAGTTTTTAAATTTATTTTATTGTTTGTTTTTATTGATTGTTTCACTGTTTGTATGTTTATCTTGAAAGAGCCCATGCAAGTGAGGGAAAGTGTTTGCAGGCTAATTTCAAACAACATGAGAGGGATTAACCACTAAATATGAAAAAATAAGACTTTTAGCTTACTAATTAAAGTAGGAAGAATTTTCCTGAAACATGCCAGTTAAATTGGTCTGCACCACATTAATAAATGGAGAACATGTATCTCCTGTAACAAATAGCTTAAAACAGTGTAGACACTACCAAAATTGCTAGTGAGGATATGGAAATTTTCAAGCCACAATCCCCTGGGACACATGAAAAACAAGTTACTTTTTAACCTGAAATCAGAAGAGCAAGATCTGTAAAAGTAACAATATTGCCATTGTTCTCAGCAATCTACTGATGAGTCCTACAGATTCTGAAAATCTGTTCAATAAAATGAAGACGGATTTCTTGGCAAGCTCCTTGCTTAAGGTGCAAGTAACTTCTAAAGCTGGATTTCTTAATCTGTGGATAGATGCAAGCTTTATTGGCAGCACGGCTCCATCTTGAGAATTATCTTCAGAATGAAAGTCCAGCAATGATCTCCTTCAGTGAAACACTGCCTGTAGAGCTACAAGTTTGCACTAGAGGTCCCTGGGCAGGTGCAACTCTTAGCTGATAAGCCAGAAATAGATTAAAGAGAGGAAAGTAGAGGTCAAAGACTTCTGTTTACAGATGCTATCCTGGATAAAATATCAAGAGCTTTGGGACTAGAAATGGACAATAAGCACAAAGGAGGTAATCGGATATCAATAATGCTGAGAAGTTAAGATGCCTGAAGACTGAGCCTTTTATATGTAGCCTCTGGAAGTACTGCTTGGGACCATTCTATTTGGAACTCAGATCTGAGCAGCACTCCTAGGTGTTTCTATTATCTAGTACTTGTGTATTTCTGAATAACCATAATAACTAACACTCAAAAATGATGCCTCTGACACCCTCCAAGGTTCTGTAGGTTCTTCCAAATTCAAGAAAGTTCACATAGAGCCTGGTATTATTTTCGCGTTAGCCTATATTATATAACAATTATTTAAAAATTGGTAATCCATGGTGGGCTCAATAAGAGCTGGGTTCCCTAGGCTCTTTATCCTCCCTTATGGGGAAATCTGTTCCTGGCGTGGAACTCTGGGCTGGGGAGCCTGGTGTGGGTCTGGGTCCCCACACTCCTCAGGGGGTACCTCCACAGCCAAAATATCCTTTCTGATTTTCGACTGCCATGCAGGTGTGGGTTCAGCCCATTCTGCATCTCTGCCACTACTACCAGTCTTGACATTTCTTCTTCTATATATCCTTAGCTGCAGGACTTCTATTCAGCTAGACTTTAGGCAATTTTCAATGATGGTTGTTCTGTAGTTTAGTTTTGATTTCAATGTGGTCATGAGAGGATGCAAGAACAGTGTTTATCTACCCCACCAACGTGACTGGAACTCCAAAAGGTTTCTAATCAATGGGGAAAGGTGAGTAATTCAATACATAGCGTTGGAACAATTGCATAACCATCTGCGAAAAAATAACGCTATCTCCATACCCCATAATTTGCACCAAAATTAATTCAATGAAGGTCAAAGATTCAAAATTGAGGGGGGGAAATAACCCTAGTACTAAAAGAAAGCATGTGAGACTGTTTTATAACCATGGAGTGGAAATGACCTCTTTAAGTAAAACATAAAACCCAAAAGCCGTGAATACAAATATTGATAAGTTCAATTTCATACAAATTGTTTTTTAATTCTGCAAAAAACCCCAAAAACAAACACACAAAACAACCACCATAGTTTTCTCCTGAGAATGAGAATGAGGGTCAAAGTTGAAGAGAAAATTTGACATAGTCACTGAGGAAATGGAAAATGTTATTTAATGACTCAACTCAGATAAGAAGCCATGAATCAGCAGAAGTATCTTTGCACATGATTGTGTTTTTCCCCACAGGTATTCAACCATGTAGTTTAGTAACTTTTAGGATCTGTCAATTAGGAGTTCTGTTTAGCTGCTAGTACTAGAGACCAGAAGCCACATAGCTTAAATAACACAGAGTTTATAGTTTTTCCTTCATGTAAAAGGACCTGGAGGCAAACAGCAGAGGCCATTGTCTCAGTCATCCAAGCTCCTACCTTTCTGCTCACTCTCTTAGATACCAGCTTCTGTCTTGAAGATTGCCTCATCATTCAAGATGGCTGCTAAGATTCTGGCCATTATTTCTGAGTCCAAGCAGGAAACATAAGGAAAGAGCACAGGAAAAAAGACTATGCCCCAGTTGTCTGTCCTCAATTTAAGGAGCTTTCAGGTCCCACCCATGCGTCCCCTTATATCTTATGGGCCAGAATTAGTCACATGTCCCACATCTATCTGTAGGGAAGCGCTTGCCACTCCAAATAAAATCAAGGTTCTGTCACTGAGTATGAAGAAGTGAGTGGATATTAGGAAAGCAAATAGCACTGCTTGCCATGGGAGACATTCAGGATTAGAATTTGTCAACTCAGTGCGGCAGAAGGACAAGGGAACACAGGAGGTCAAGGAACTGGTGAGAGGGTGGAGGGCTCAGCAGGGAGCTTGAATAACCTCAAAGAAAGTGGATGATCAAGGAACAAGAGTTCAGGGCGATCAAAGCACAGGTGTAGGGGGATGATGACATGAGAGAACTGGAAGGAAAGAAAGCTGTAGCATAAAAACGATACTAGCATTCAATATTTCAGAGGTCTCAGCAGTCCCAGTGATTACAAATATAAAGTCCAGGGTATAACTCAGGGGAGTGGAGGTGGCTGGAGCTGGGATACAGGCAAGTCCAGTGCATTAGAGGTTTGTCCCATGGATGATGAGTCCTCCCAGGAAGGTGAAGGGATGGAGAGGATGTGTGTGAACTGGAGCCAAATCCTTGGGAAATGCTGCAGGGACACTTGAGGTTGTAGAGGGGGGAGGGCCTGGGAGGAACAGCAGAGGTTTCAGCGGAAGACATGGAGGAGAATGGGCTGCAGGGCAAACACAGATTGCAGCCATGAGATTTATGAGGTGGGAGAGAGAAACAGCCGCCACTCAGAAGGAAAGCACAAGAAGCTGGTTTGTCAGGGCAGGAGGGAGCAGTGGTGCCTGTGACACGATGGGGGGGGGGGGGTAGGGAGAGTGGGCCAGGGCTCAGCAGTGGAAGGAACAGGTTGTGGGATCCTGGAAGGGTTCGAGGAAGGGAGAAGGATGCACAGGGAAAGGTGGGGGAGAGAGAGCAGGATAAAGGGACATGGTGCAGAGAAGAGCTGCTCCCCACATTTGGTGTTGAGGACAATAGCAGGACAGGTGTGGGGGGCCTCGGTGCCAGCTGAGTGCCCGCTCTGAGTCTCAGGCTCTTCCCAGATGGGTGTCAGCAGAGCCGCTTTGCTGCCCAGATCTCTCCAAGGATGGTCTCAGAGTAGGACGAGCATAGAAGGCAGGAAGGAGAGATGCCACCACGGATGGCACACTGACACTCTGTTGGTCCCTCTACAGGTCTGCGGACTAATGCCTGAGCCCCAGCCAGGTGAGTGCTTGTCCTCCAAGTGAGTGGATGGAGGGAGGTGTGGTTTTGGAAACAGGAAGTGTCTTTATGAGAAGAGAACTGGGGAGACTTTCTCAGCTGTTCTCATCTTCCACTTTCTTATCCACATCCTCATATGCCCCTAATAGACCAGGCTCTTCACTTCCTGAGGCTCCTTAGAGTCAGCTGCACAGAGGGATCACCGCTTCCCATAACGACCCTGGCCAGACGCAGACAACTCAGAAGCCAGCAGGGGTCGAAAGTCACCAAGGACCTGAGAGAAACAGCCATCTGCTCCAATTCCCTCTACAACCTCCTGCTCTTGCCCACAAAATAAAAGTACCTGTAAGATTTTCCTGAATGCATCTAAGGAGAAAACTGATGTCACCTTCAACATCTGTCCTTCTCACCAAAATGAACTATAAGATCCCTCCTCTAGTCCTTCTGTCCAGGGACTGCCTCAGGCTTGGAAACACTAAGTCCCCAAACACTGGTAGGCAGCCCAGAACCCAAGGTCTGTCCCCCAATCTAACCATTCTATTCCCCTTACAATAACAATTGGCATGAATCATGTTAAGCCTTTGTGTGTATTACCTCATTAAACATAATGAACAACCCTGAATGGTATAGAAACTACTTGTTTCAGGCGTGAAACAAGGAGCCAGAATGGTTACAGTGTTTTTCACAAGGCAACATAGCTAGTAAGTTGTGAGCCAGGATTTGAACTCAAACCTGCCCTTCTAGATGTCCTTCTCCCAGGACTCAGGTGTCATTGCCTTCCCAGATTCTTATATTGTGCGGGCCTCCCACCAGAAATGATGATATCGGTAACATAGACAAAAGAGAGAAGTTAAAAGGGAGCATCTGGTTAGAGATGACCAAACCAAGTAACCACTAAACTCTTCAACACATAAACGCACAAGTCTGACTTGACGCACAATTAACCTTGTAGCCAATGACCAACCCCAACACTTACGAGCTTCATAGCAACACTCTAAGAGACTCTCCCTCCTGCTCTCAGGGAGAGGGGGTGAGAGAACACAAGAGCACAGCAGAACTCCTCAGAGAAGGCCAATGTGACCTCCTCTGCATCATCTCTATGCTCTGGCTCCACCCTCTGCTCCAATTATTTCCCAACATCTTCCATGAGTTGCTCCAGCTCCAGATCAGGAGTACACCACCAGCCTCCTGAGGTGGTGGCTCCCGGGGTCCAGTCCTCAGACTTTGCTTGCAGATGACATGATTGTTTATATGGAAAATTCAAAGTAATTGACAAAAAAAAAAAAAAAAAAAAAAAAAGAGAGAGATTGAGAGAGAGAGAGAGAGAAACACTTCGTGGAACTATTAAATGATTATAGCAAGGTTGTAAATACAAGATTAATACACCAGGGCCGGCATGGTGGCTCAGGCGGTTGGAGCTCCATGCTCCTAACTCCGAGGCTGCTGATTCTATTCCCACATGGGCCAGTGGGCTCTCAACCACAAGGTTGCCAGTAGGACTCCCACAAGGGATGGTGGGCTGCGCTCCCTGCAACTAGCAACGGCACCTGGACCTGGAGCTGAGCTGCGCCCTCCACAACTAAGACTGAAAGGACAACAACTTGAAGCTGAACGGCACCCTCCACAACTAAGATTGAAAGGAAAACAACGTGACTTTGAAAAAAAAGAAAAAGTCCTGGAAGTACACACTGTTCCCCAATAAAGTCCTGTTACCCTTCCCCAATAAAATCTTTAAAAAAAGATTAATATACCAAGTCAACTGATTTCTTACATACCAAAAAGAACAAGTAGAATTTGAAATTTAAAACACAATACCATTGATATTAGTACCCCCCAAAAATGAAATAGTTAAAATCAAACAAAATATATACAAGATCTATATAAGAAAAATTATAAAATTCTGATGAACAAAATAAAAAAACTAAATAAATGGAGACCTATTTCATGCACGTGGGTAGGAAGACTCAATATTGCCAAGACGTCAGTATTTATCTATAAATTCAATGCAATCCCAATCAAAATCCCAGTAAGTTATTTTATGGACATTGACAAACTTATTCTAAAATTTACATGGATAGGCAATAGACCCGGAGTAGCCAATACCGTACTGAAGACGAAGAAGAAAGTTGGAGGACTGACCCTAGAGACTTACTATAGAGCTACAGTAAACAAAACAGTGTGGTGTCAGTGAATAAATAGACAAATAGATCAATGGAACAAAAAAGAGATGCCAGAAATACATTTCCATATATATAGTTAACTGAGCTTTCACAAAGGAGCAAAGGAAATACAATGGAACAAAGATAGTTTCTTCAACAAATGGTGCTAGAAGAACTGGACAGTCAAATGTAAAAAAAGAAAAGAAAGGAAAAAAAGAATCTAGACACAGACCTTACACTCTTCACAAAATAATTAACTCATAATGGATCATAGAACTAAATGTAAACCACAAAACTATAAAACTCCTAGAAGATAACATAGGAGAAATCCTAGATGACCTTGGGTATGATGATACTTTTTAGATACAACATCAAAGATATGATCCACGAAAACAATAATTGGTAAGCTGTACTTCATTAAAATTTAAAAATTCTGTTCTACAACAGACAATGTCAAGAGAATTAGAAGATAAGTCACAGCCTGAAAGAAAATATTTGCAAAATAATAAAGCTACTGTTATCCAAAATATACAAAGAACTCTTAAAACTCAACAATAAGAAAACAATCCAGTTTTAAAAATAGGCTAAAGACCTTAACAGATACTTCACCAAAGAAGATATGCAGATGGCAAATAAATATACAAGATGATGCTCACCATTACATGTCACCAGGGAAATGCAAATTAAAACAAGTTACCATGACACATCTATGACATTGACAATTAAGTTCGCAAATTGTTGCAATGATGTTGCTAACCTTTTTGATAGCAGAGATTATTCATTATAAATGTGTACCAACTGGACAAACAGCTAACCAAGTTTACTATTTGGAAGTGCTGAAAAGACTGTGTGAAAAAGTTAGACGAACTGAAACTTTCACCAATAATTCATGGCTCTTGCATCACGACAATGCACCAACTCACACAGCATTGTCTATGAGGGAGTTTTTAGCCAGTAAACAAATAACTGTATTGGAACACCCTCCCTACTCATCGATCTGGCCCCCAATGACTTCTTTCTTTACCCAAAGATAAAGGAAATATTGAAAGGAAGACATTTTGATGACATTCAGGACATCAATGGTAATACAACAGCTCTGATGGCTATTCCAGACAAAGAGTTCCAAAATTGCTTTGAAGGGTGGACTAGGTGCTGGCATTGGTGCATAGCTTCCCAAGGAGAGTACTTCGAAGGTGACTGTAGTGATATTCAGCAATGAGGTAGGTAGCACTTTTTCTAGGATGAGTTTGGGAACTTAATTGTCTGACCTTGTATTAGAAAGCCAAAATCTAGAACACTAACTAACAACACCAAATCCTGACAAAGATATGGAGCAACAGGATCTCTCACACATTGCTGGTGGGAATACAAAAAGTTACTGCCACTTTAGAAGACAGTTTGGCGGTTTTTACAAAACTAAACATACTCTTACCATAAGATCCAGTTGTCATGCTCCTTGGTATTTATCCAGAAGAGCTGAAAACTTATGTCCACACAGACACCTGCACATTGATGTTTATAGCAGCTTTATTTATAATTTCCAAGACGGGGAAGCAAATACGTTGTCCTTCAGTATGTGAACGGGTAAATATTAATAAACTGTGGTACATCCGGACAACGGAATATTATTCAGCACTGAAAGAAATGAGTTATCAAGCCATGAAAAAAATATGGAGGAATCTTAAATGTGTATTTAAGTGGAAGAAGCCAATGTGAAAAAGCTGTATACAGTTTGATTCCAACTATATGACATCTGAAAAGGCAAAACTATGGGAACAATAAAAAGATCACTGGTTCCAGGGGCAGGAAGTGATTGTGGGCAGAAATGAATAGGCAGAGCACAGAGGATTCTTAGGGCAGTGCAAAACTCCACATGGTATTATTACATATCATATATTATTATAATTATACTATTTATATTTATTATATAATGTATATTTTATATATATTATATACATTATATAATATTATTATATTATATATAATTATATTGTATATTGTATTATTATATAATATATATGCATATATATGTGTATATACATATATATATATATATATATATCATTATAGATTTGTCAAAACCAATAGAATGCACAGCACCATAGTGAAACTTAGGGTAGTATTTGGGTAATTATGATGTGTTAATATAAATTCATCCTTGGTAAAAGAAAGAAAAATGTACCATTCATGTTGTCAAAAATGGAAGGATTTTCTTCTTTAAGGCTGAATAATATTCCCGTATGCATTTGTGCTTATGTACACATACACGTACATCTCACATTTTCCTTAGCCTTTCATCTGTCAATGAACACCAAGGTTATTTCCATACCTTGGCTATTGTAAATAATGTGCAATGCACTTGGGAGTGCAGATATCTCTTTGAGATACTGGTTTCATTTCCTTTGGATATATACTCAGAAGTGGGATTACTGCATCATATGGTAGTTCTATTGTTAATTGTTTGAGGAAACTCCATACTGTTTTCCTAATGGTTGTACCAATTTATATCCCCACCAACAGTGCACAAAGATTCTCTTTCATTTACTCCCTTGCCAACACCTGTTATCTCTTGGGTTTTTGTCTTGATGATAGCCATCCTGGTAGGTGTGAAGTGATAGCTCTGGTTTTAATTTATATTTCCCTGATAGTTAGTGATATTGAGCATCTTTCCATATAACTGTTGGCCATTTGTGTGTCGTCTTTGGAAAAATGCCTACTCAGGTCCTTTGACAATTTTTAAATTGGGTTGTTTTTTTTTGCTATTGAGTTATATGAGTTTCTTATATATTTTGAATATTAACTGCTTGTCAGATATATGATTTGCAAATATTTTCTGCTATCTCGCAGGTTACCTTTTCATTTTGTTGATTGTTTTCTTCGCTGTGCAGATGCTTTTTAGTTTGATATAGTCCCACTTATTTATGTTTGCGTTTATGTCTTTCCTTTTTGTGTCATGACCCAGACGAATGTCAAGAAGCTTTGCTTTGTCACTATGATTTCCTCTAATTTTATGGTTTCAGGTCTTCCATTTAAGTCTTTAATCCCCTTCGAGTTAACTTTTGTGTACGGTATAGAGGTCCAATTTCATTCTTTTGCATGTGGATATTCAGTTTCCCCAACATTATATGGTTTTCCATAAAATTGAATACTACACATGTGAAAATGAATTACAGCTACCCACAATAAATGAATAAATTTCTGGATCATAATATTGAGTGAAAGAGAAGCAAGTTGTATAAGAATATTTACAATATGAATTTAGTTATATAAAGTTCGAAACATACAAAAACAATCCTTGTGTAGAAATGCAAATATGGTAAGAGTACAAAAAATTTCAAGGAAATGGTAAACACCCCACTCAAGATAGTGGTTTCCTCTGAGGGGCCAGGAAAGGGTTGGGACTGAAGAAAAACATGAAGGAGACTTCAAAGTAATGACAACGTATCTTTCTTAAACTGGGTGGTGACTACACAGGTGTTGGTTGCATTGTTATTCTTTGTACCTTTTATTTTTGAAATGTTCTCCTGACAAATTAGTATTTAAGAACAACAACAAAAAATTAGACTATTTCAGGAGTATGAGTAGCAAAAGAGCTCTCAGAAGGGACTGAGAGGGAAGTGGGCAGTATTTGGAGAACAGAGCAGTATGTAGTCAAGGGATCCAAGAGGGGAAATGCAGGTTTCAAGAAGGAATGTTCCGTGCTGCTGAGTGAGCAAGTGTAATGAGCGCTAAGTGTCCATGGATTTGGCAATTATGACATTCGTGAGCAACACCGCCCAGAGCCTGTTTAGTGGAGTGGTCAGTGTGGGAGCCAGACTGAAGAAGACAGTGAATGGGAAATGATGAAGAGGACTCAGTGAGGATATAAAACGTCTGGTAGGGGTGGGTGAGGGACTGCTCCTCGTCTGGAGGTGACGCCGGATACAGATGCTGAGGAGTTTTCTGATAAGGGACTTGTAGCAGAGATAGCTGGGACAATGGTCGGCTTTCTCTGTGAAGTAAGAAGTGCTGCCCTCTTGTGGGAGTGAGGAGGGAATAGTGTGGTGTGATTGACAGCTACTTCAGGGAATGGGAGGAGGCATAAAAGGATTGTGGTTAAGACTTACCTAACACAGGAAATGGTGAACTTTTAGTATCATCAGTTTATGCACACAGACGTTGTGGTATATTGCACCTGAAAAAATGGGCACAAATTCTTTACAGCTCCTTCTATCAAGAGGTGGAGGCAATTTCCTTATTCCTGAATCTGGGCTGGCTTGCTTTGACCAACACAACGTGGTGTGAGTAATATTGTGCAATATCTGAACCTAGACCTCAAGTGCAGGTGGCCTTGCGGCTTCTGCTGTAGCACTGGGAACACCTCGGCCAGCACGTGAACAAGATCGAGCCAGCCTATCGGAGATTGAGAAAACACGCAGAGAGACGCCCCAGTCAAGCCTCCAATTCCAGGTAAAGCTCCTGATGGGTGAGTGAAGCCATCCTAGGCCACTCAGCTGTAGCCAAGGCAGTCCAGAAGAATCACAGGTTTGTAAAAAATAATAAATGTGGTTTTAAGGCACTAGTTTTTGGAGTCATTTGTTGTACAATAAAGCTAATTGATACACCATTCATTCATTCTTTGGACAAGTTTTAAAGCATATTCATAACTGTCTGGTTGTTTCCAGTTATCATACTTTTGTCTGAGATTTCATTCACTCCCTGATCCTTTTCGAATGTCAACTCAAGAAAAAATTTCTCTCCAAACAACCTCTCATGTTTCCCATCACTAGAAAAGCAAAACTACAAAACCCATTGAGTGTCTGTGTGTTGCGAGGAAGTTTAGGGCCAAATGCAGTGTTCAGTTTTCGGAAGAATCCCGAAAAAATTCTTAAGTCCCTGGTAAAATTATCTTCACCTTATACTTGGTCTCTAGTCTTCCTTTTAACTTTTTTTTAATTATTCTATATTATATACATATATCTATGGTAGCCACTTGGAATCTCTTTTAAATATAGGCTTAGTTAAAATTATGAATAATAGTCTCCTACATAAACTCAAGCTTTCAGCCCCTCCCCAAGTCTTCATTCCTTTCAGACATTTGTCTCTCTAGGAATGTGAGGACCAAGTTCTCCTTCAGGGCCTTCTCTGATCCAGAGCCAGATGGCAGCCCAGAGAAGGAGCAGCTTGAGTGAGTGCATCGCGGTGGCTCACCTGGGTCGGTGTGGGGTGGAGGCTAGCCGACCTGGAGGGTTATGTCTATAACTGGGATTAGCCTCTCCATAGGGTAGTTACGGGATGGGCAATAGAGCCTGGAAGCCTTCATTCACATGCTTGCTCTGACATTTACTAACTCGCTTCACTTAATTTTCTTATCTATTTTTAAGAGGACAGTTATCATACATGCACCCAGCACAGGCTATAATTTTTAGCTTTTCACTATTTAGCCTATTACATTTTACTCCTTTTCTGTAGCCCTGCCACCTCGAACCCATTCCACCCTGGTTTCCGGCCCCCAAACCCTCTGGCTTCTCCCACTGAGATATGGGGTACTTGCTGTCCTGCTCCAGCTTTTGGTTGCCTGGTTGGCCGTGTGGTCCACGTGATGTGGGACTCCATGTTGTGGCAGTGGAGGAAGTATCTGCATGACACTGTGCCCTGTGAGTGGCCGTGACAGGAGAGGGTAGGATACTTGGAGCCTCATAAAGAAAGAGGTGAACAGAGAGGGCTTTAGAAAACACCCCTTTGTTTGCGAAGTGGACAGGATGTTGGAACTTCTCGGAGGATGGGTAGGGACAGACACCTGAGTCCTGGACAAGGAGTCAGAACTGGGCCACAGGTAACAGAAAACTAGGTAGAGCAGACACAGCATGTATTTATTTCATGGCATTTATAGACGAAACACTGAGGTCTGGAGCATTCAGAGAAGTATCTTGCATAAATTCTGCTCTCAAGGGGGACCGTGAAGAGAGGACATTTCCAGAAAAAAATGACCAATACCATGCATTATCTAATGCTAAGAGAATAATACAGAAAATGCATTACAAGAATTTTAAGTAGGGTTAGAAAAATCAGGGTAGGTTTTCCGGAAGTGATGGGCTGAGCTGAGCCTGGATGGTTAGGATGGTGGAGAAGAGAGAGAAGACAGCAGGGGAGAAAAGGATGAAAGGCCTGGAGGAGAGGAGGATGCTGGCTTGTGTGGAAGGCAGCAGGCAATCCAGGCAAACTGAAGCAGACTTCACTTGAAAAGGACTCGGAGAGACTATTCTGCAGGCAATGTGAAGGCATCGAGTATTTGTGATTAGAGGAATCTAATCATATACCTCAAGTTTTCCTGAGAGTTTTCAGAAAGAAATGAAAGAAAGAAGGAAAGAGAGGGAGGGAGGGAGGGAGGCAGGGAAGGGGAGAGAGAGAGAGAGAGAGAGAGAGAGAGAGAGAGAGAGAGAGAGAGAGAGAGAGAGAGAAAGCGAGAAAGTGAGAAAGAGAGAAAGAGAAAGAAGAAAAGCTTGAAAGAAGCGTCTAAGAGTACGCTCCGGGCCCAACCTCCTAGTGTATTAAGCACTACTTTCCCTCTGTTATCACCCCTCTCTCCACACTGTCCTCACTGCTTCTCTCTAATGGATCAATTTCCACCAGTGTTTGTATCCATTCAGGCCTCCTCTTGCTGCAAGGTGCTGAAAATACAAAGTAGCTTAGGCAGGAGAGAAGTTGATGAGTTAGGCCGTAGATCTGACTTTGAAGGCTCAAACTTGTCCTCAGGTCTGTTTATCTTAACTGCTCACTTCTGCCTACTGTTTAGCTTCATTCTGTCCCCATTTGGTGGCCCCAGCAGCAGGGGGCTGCCCCAAGAAGGTAGCAAGAAGTTCCATCCTCCCACATCAGTCTTGCAGGAAAAAAACTAGACTCTTTTCCACTAGCTCCAGCAAGATTACCAAGACTGGACTAGCTCGGGTGACCCGTCCAACCTGGAGATAATCAGTGTGGCCAAAGGGATGTGTTGCCCTGACCAGGCCTGAGTCTTGAGCAGAATAGCTATGTTGTGGAAAGTAAGCCAGGGCTGGAATTTATATTTGTACACAATTCCAGTGCATAGCTCTAAATAACCCCTGACCTCTCCTCTCTCTTCTTCCTCCCACAGCCCTAAAGCCCATGGATCTACACGCCACATCAGACGGGGCCCCTGATGGCCGTGGAGACCACTCGGAACATAGTGCTGCACTGTCGGGCCTACAGCTGGGCCCTGAGCTCCATCCGCACACCAGTGGTCTCCCTGCACTCTGTGGCCCCAGAGCTGGGGGGCCTGGCCAGGGACCCCCAAACCATGGTGGTGCTTGGGCCCACTTTACCACCTTCCTGGAATCCTTCTTTATCTGATGACTGACAGGGATCTGGGCAGCTGTGGTTGCAATCTTGTGGTTCTTAAGCTGGTCAACACCAGCTACAAGTCTGTGTATGGCAGCGAATGATTCATCTTCCCGCTGAACCAGCTCCTCCGAACTGCCTTTGCTGACCTCCGTGTGGCCTTTGTGGATGCCTGGGAAATGACCTCCAGCCTGGCCGTGCCCAACAGCAGCCACCCAGGGCGGCTCATCATCCACAAGGTAGACTTCCTCCTCTCCTCATCTACCCGAGTGCTTCTGTCAGTCCTGGGGCTGTGTGGATAGAAGGCTTGGATACCGGGACAGTTGTGAAGAGGACCTGTCATAATAGGACTTCTGGGATACGGGCAGGTACCATCAACTTGTCTCCCCTGGAAGACGGCAATAACTTCCTAACTACAGCTGATTCTATTCTTGCTCCAGTCCTACCCCTTTTCCACTCAGAACAAGTAATTAGTTTGAAACATAAATGAGACCAGGTTATTAGCCTGCTCAAAACCCACAAGTTTCGAGCTCAGTAAAAATCCAAACCTCTCACCGTGGTCCACCAGGCCCTGCATAAAGGCCCTGCCTAACTCTGCACCCTCATTTATTGCCGCTCAACCAACCCCATGGATTCCTGCTGCTCAAGCAGGTCAAGCTGTCCTGTCTCAGGGCTTTTATATCTGCTGTTCCTTGTCTTGAAGGCCCCTTTCCCTGATCCTCATATGGCTGGCTTTCTTTTCATTCAGTTCTCTTATCAAACAGCATCTCCTCAGTGGCTTTCCCTTACCGCTCTCCCACCCCAGCAGTCTATCCTCTTCTCAGTCTTTTTTCTCCCATCACTAACTACAACTTGTAATTATTTGGTTTACTACTATTATTACTGTTGTTTACTTGTCTCAGTAGAATCTCTTCTCCAGGAGGGGCAAGGAGTTTGTCTAGCTTGCTCACTGCTGTATCCCGGTGACCTAGAGCACTGCTTGAGACCTTGCAGGTGTTAAATATTCATTGACTGAACGAATGAATGAATGAATGAAAGTCAGATGACTAAGGTGTTACTTTCCTGCCCTGAACTTTCTCTCAGCAACACGCATCCCATGAGAAACAAGCAATGGCCAGTGTTGCAGTTGCTGATCACATTTGCATGATTGTCACTATAAATGCGTCAGGGTTACAACAGGGCAGTTATGAGTTTCAATGTAGTTCCCTATTTTTTATTTGGAGGACTCTCCCAAGAACATTCTCCCACTTTATCAATGGAGCCTGGAGAGGTGGCACATAACAGATCCAGTCCCCTCCTCCAGTCTTTTTTTTTCGTGTTTTTTTTTTTGAGAATTTCGTGAGATAACACATGTCAGGTACTTAGCCTACTGTCTGACACATAAAGTCTCACTGAATTTTAACTATGATTCTTATTTATTTATTTTTAATGGGGAAAAGGAACAGGACTTTACTGGGGAACAGTGTGTACTTCCAGGACTTTTTCGAAGTCAAGTTGTTGTCCTTTCAAACTTAGTTGTGGAGGGCGCAGCTCAGCTCCAGGTCCAGTTGGCGTTGTTAGTTGCAGGGGGCACAGCCCACCATCTCTTGCCACCATCCCTTGCTGGAGTCGAACCGGCAACCTTGTGGTTGAGAGCATGCACTCCAACCAACTGAGCCATCTGGCCACCTGGAAGCTGAGCGGCAGCTCACTGACTTCATTCTAGTTGCAGAGGGTGCAGCTCACTGGCCCATGTGGGAATTGAACGGGTGACCTCAGCGTTAGGAGCATGGTGCCACTGGTGGTTCAGGTGGCTGGCCGCTCCCTCTTCCACTCTTTATTCTACATTCCTTCATCCTTTGCTCTCCCCTCAGCATAGGTTGGTGACTTACTGGTAGTTGGACCAAAGCTACGTCCCTGAGGGACATGAACCATTGATAATCATGCCCTTCTCACAGTGGGTTTGCTGCACGTATCTGTTCACAGTTACAGTGCTGTGTGGAGTACCAGGAGGTAGCCAAGGGGACCATCTGCATTCCACAGATTCCTCCCTGCTCCCATGGTGTGCAAGTGGCCCTATCTCCTCTTGCTGATGAACTATCTCTGCTAAGTTGGCGACTTGTCTTGCGCAGGAGTACAGTGTCCTGATGGCAGCAGTAAGTGTGCAATTCAATGGCATCGTTGCTGTGTCCCCGAGCAAGAGGGTGCCCCCTTTGGGGATGGAGACCTCTAAGCCTACAGAGCCCAGAGTTGCAGGGATAAGAAGTACAGAGTCCCCAGGGAATCATTGGGTGCAATGCTGCCAGCCCCTGATTCCTATCAGAGACCCAGCCCCACGTAGGGGTCTCCGATCTAACAAAGACACTGAAGGATGGCAGGCCATCCTATTAGAGTGTTTCCTCCAGGCTGGGGCTTCTGCTGCACCTCACAACGGCCATGCAAGGGTTCTGTAGGCTGGCTGCCTCCGAGTGAGGTAGCATGTGATATGAGCAGGGGTTCCACGGTCAGGGCCTCATCCCACTACTCCTTCTCTGACAAGTGCATCCCCTAGTTGGGTGCTAACCTGTGTGGGATTCCATGGATCCCCAAATGGACCATAATCAACAAGCCCCAGGATAGTGGTGCTGGCTCAGGCTCTGCAGGCAGGAAAAGGAAACCTGTACCTGCACTAGACATCCAAACTTGTGAGGATGGACCACTGGCCCTTTCAGGGCACGGCAGTGGACCCTTATGCTCCCTGTAATTGGATGTCTGTGAGCCACTTTCTCGTGGCTGCCACAGTCCCCATGTGGCTGAACTATATTTCCTGATTAAAAAAGAAACAGAATGCAATGTCAAGTTTTTCCAAATGAACTTTTAAATATTTTATGACTTAAAGTTTAAATTAAAAGGACAATGTGGCAGAAGCCAATAGTTTCTCACTCAAGCCCATTCTTTCCTCCTTACCAACAAAAATCTTGATTTCCTGCCCCTCCACCCCCCCACCCCAGGGTAGCCAAGTGCTGGGTGACAAAAGCCATATTTCTCAGACTTTCTTGAAACTAGAGATTGCCATGTGACACAGTTCTAGCCATTGACCTGTAGAAGCTGACATCTCTGATTTGGGCTTCAGGAAAGTTCTTAAGCAAGCATACAGGCTGGTAAATGTCTTTTGCCCTTTTCTCTGTCTTATTTTTTCCTCCTATGAGGCAGTTACGATGCTGAGAGGGGGCAGGCATCTTGTGACCACAGGAAACAAAGCACATGCTAAGGTTGGTTGAAATGAAAGATACAGAGAGTTAGGGTCTTTACTGGTATCACAGATCTGCTGTGCCAGTCCCAGGCTGCCTACTTCCAGACTTGTCATTATGTGAGGAAAATGATTTTTTTCTAATTTGTTTAAGCTCCTGGAATTGGTCTGTTTTTGTAATTTGCAGCTAGTTTCAGAGCACAAATCGCACAGTTGTGGATTTTTCAACTTCTTGCAATTAGGACCGTTTTTCTTTCACATGGTTGAAGTTCATGCTATTACGTGCATACAATAAAATTGAACACAAAACAGCCAGCATCGGGGCATCACTTATAAAATCACTGGCTTTTAAAGATAAAGAAAGAATCAGGCTGGCCTGGTGGCTCAGGTGGTTGGAGCATCTTGCTCCTAATGCCCAGTTCACCTGTTCGATTCCCACATGGGCTAGTGAGCTGCACTCTCTACAGCTAAGATTGTGAACAACAACTCTCTCTGCTGGTGCTTTGAGCTCCTGTGGGCTCCTGTGGGCCTTGTGCTGCCAGGAGCGGCTGGTGGCCATTGTGAGTGGCCGACAGCCATCGTGAGCAGTCAGCCAGAGCTGCTGTGAGCGGACGAACCACCGAATGCCAACCGACAGACTCAGCTGGGGTGAAAGCAAGGCTCTGATTTTCTAAATGAATAACAAAAGTCAAACTTCACTCAGACAAGAGATTACTGATATGATCCAGCTGCTCTACTCCTGGGTATTTATCTGAAGGAAAGGAAAAACTAACACAAAAAAATATCTACACCCCCATTTTCACTGCAGCATTATTTGTAATATCCAAAACATGGAAGCAACCTAAGTGTACATTCATGGATGAACAGATAAAGAAGATGTGGTATATATACACATATACACAATGCAATATTTTTTAGCCACAAAAAAAGAAAGAAATCTTGCCATTTGCAACAACATGGCTGGACATTGAGGACATTATGCTAAGTGAGATAAGCCAAACAGAGAAAGACAAATACCATACGATCTCACTTATGTGTGCAAAGCAAAGAACAAATAAATGAGCTCACAGCTGACAGAAAATGGACTGGTGGTTGCCAAGGGTGGGGTATGGGCTTGGGTGAAGTGGGCAAAGGAGGTCAAAAGGCACAAATCACACCTCACAATTCCACACTCATGGGGATCAATGAAATACACAGCTTGCATCTAGGGAGACCATACATGGGAGCAGTTGGGCCTGCGGCACCTGGACAGCAGGTACTCTGTGAAGATAACTCAGAGCCTGTTTAAATGGTCTGTGCTGCCCAATGGAATTGGCAGTGATGACCCCTGGTGGGGTCCTCTGGCAACCTGGAAAAGAAGAGACTATCCAGCCAGGTCCCACAGCTAGTGGGGCACGGCAGGCATAGAACCCAGGAGTCACCCCTCAGACAGGGCAGGCCACTCTTCGGGGTCCTGCTACGAAGCCAGTGGGTTCCTTCTCCTCTCTTCTGTCCACATTTCCAGGTCTTACCAATTGACTCAAGCATCTTTCACAGCCCATAGGACTGCATGACATCGAGGCTCTGTGACTCAGTTTCCTTAAGGGTAAAATGGAGATAACGATATACCAACTACAGAACGTTGTAAAGCTGAAAATGAGGCAATGGATGTTTAGGGCCTGACTCAGATAAGAGGATTCCATGAAAATTTGGAACCTCTCTTCTTGGGCCTGGGAGGAGGGGTTAGAATAGCAGACACAGAGAGAGGGCGGGGCTGCCTGGCTGACTGTGGGAAATGCTTAGAAGAAAGCTATTAGGTTTGGGAAGAAACTGAGAAAAGGAAAAAGAAAGTCGGTCTGCTGCTTCCACCTCTAGAAGATCAAGGCCACTTCCTCTGATGAAACCATGTCCTCCCATGCCCACGGTCTATGCAGTAGGCTGATGCCCACCTCATCCTGGAGAGGGGTGGGCAGGGCCTCCTATGGAGCCAGCCCTGTAGGTCACCAATGGTCCCAGCCCCCAAACTCTCAGCCCATCCACCACCAGTCACAGGCTGGCAGTGCCCTCACTGGAGACAGTCCCAGGGACTGTCTCTGGGGTGAATCATTACTGCTCTGAGTCTTCATCCTGTGTCCAAGGAAGGCTCTG
Organism: Rhinolophus ferrumequinum; assembly: GCF_004115265.2. Classification (NCBI taxonomy): domain Eukaryota; kingdom Metazoa; phylum Chordata; class Mammalia; order Chiroptera; family Rhinolophidae; genus Rhinolophus; species Rhinolophus ferrumequinum. The sequence goes on along the minus strand of NC_046290.1, from coordinate 90,523,104 downwards.
CATTAGCCAGGGCTCTAACAGCTGTTCATGGAATCACCTTAGGAGCACTACAGAAACACAGACTCTGAGACTCACCCGCAGAGGTCTGCACTCAGAACCTGAGGCCCAGAGATTAAGTGGAGCAATCAGACAGAATCATCCAGAAGCAGCAGAAGCCTCTGTGGAGTCAGCGAGACTGGAGTTTGAGTCCCGCACCTGTCACTTGAGTCATGGACTTGGGGCAAAGCCTCCCTGAGCCTTGGTCTCACATCTGTAGAGTGGAGAGGACAGAAGTCCCTGTAGATCCCGTGGGTGGATGTATGGCCTCCAGGAGGCCCACTCTCCAGGGAGGTGGGAGTGTGAGCCCACCCTCACTTCTTAACCTCAGGGAGGGTGTGACACTGCCCCTGGCCTGGCCTGGTGGGCCTGGTCCACCCTGGGGACTGCAGGGGAGGGAGAAGGGCCAAGAGCAAGCTGGGTGCCCCTGGTGCTGGGGATGGCGCCCGAGGACATCTGACCACAGAGGCTCCCTCCTCCTTCCCTCTGAGGGGCTGTAGCTGGGCAGAGACTCAGGGCGCCTTTCCTTTCCTGAAAGAGACTGAGCTGGTCCTCCTGCTGCCCCTCCGCCTGGGATGAGAGAGAGAAACAGAGGCTGAGAGACACTCAGAAGAGGAGAAAGTGAGAGAGTGAGAGGCAGAGAGGCATGGAGACTGACTACTAAGATGAGGAGGGCGCTGGCAGAGGCAGGGAGCCGAGGTGGGAGAGGAGAGGCCCCAACAAGCCAAGGTCAGGATCACGCCTTTCAGTGTGAAGATGGAGGCTGGAGACCAGCATCATGGCTCTCTTTGCACTGACCACAAGGGAGGCCCTTTTGCAATAGAGGAAAAGAAGAAGCCAGAGTGATATAGGAAGTGCCAGTCACCCTGGGGCACCAAATTGGGGAAGGCTCCCACCCTTCCTCTGTCCTCTGAAGGAGGCTGATCATCTCTCTCCTGCTGCGCAGACTTCCTGAGGTGGCCCCTCCGCGGGGCCTCCCTCTAGCCTTGAGGTCTGTGCTTGTCTTCTCATCTCCCTGGAGGAGAGCAAGGCGATGGGTCTGCCCCTGCTGCTGCTCCTGCTGCTGCTGCTGCTGCTGGCGTCTCTACAGGCGGGTGAGTGGCCAGGACGGGCCTGGCTCTGCCCAGGGCCATGGGGGAGCCTGTGGGAGGGACTTATGCTGGGTGTGTGGAGAAGGGGTCTGCTGGGGTGGCCGGCCAGGCCTCCCATCCCCCACAAGCAAAGGGCTGGTCCCACAGTGCTGGGACCCCCTCTCCCCTCCCAACCCCTAATGTGGAGAAAAGGACACCCAGATAGAGGACCAGTCCTACTGTCTATCACACTTCTGTCCTTGAGTGAGTGTGCCAGCTGGTCAGGGCTACCTCTTTGTCCCCCACCCACCACCACCACCACTTTGAGGTTTCTCCCTCTCTCTCCCTCCTTCAGGTCGCTCAATAAAGTGCAATTAAAGTTTCTCTATGAAGTCAAATAACCAAAGCAACTCTCATCCCCTGAAGGTGGCTCCATTCACATCCCCTTCTCCTTCTGTCACCCCTGGGAGTTACCCAGTGTTCTCAGCGTGACTATATCCTGGAGATGGAAACAGTACCATGGGGAGACCATCTACAACATGACCCTGTGTTTCATCCATAAGGATTTTGAGAACCGGCTCTCTCTGACCTGGACAGAGGACGGGAGGAGCGGCTTCCTCCAGATCTCTAACCTGCGGAGGCAGGACAAGAGTGTGTACTTCTGCCAAGTCCACTTGACCGCCCGGAATCATACCAAGGTGGGGTGGTAGTCCATCCCTGGAACCAACCTCGTCATCACCCCCGGTGAGTCCCCCTTCCCTGGTGAGGCTTTCGAAGGCCACTGGTGCCCTCATCCACCAGGCCTGGTCCAGGCGCCATTCTTGCTGACCCTTCTCTCAAACTCCTGTCCCCAGTCGCTACTCCTGCCCAGTTATTCCCATACCTGTGCCTCCCCACAGACATGAGCTCAGTCTGGCACACACAGTAGGTCCCAAAACGCTCTGAGGAGCCCCCGATTCCCTGATAACACCCCATCACCTGTTTTCCCAATCCCCCTGCTTCCTTCTCCCACTCTGCTCCCCAGAACACGGCCTCCAATGCTCCCCACCCTGATCCCATCTCTTTCTTCCCCTTCGCCATCTCCCTCCTCCTGTCTCCATCCTCCTTACCCTCCTAGCCTCTCGCTGACCCCCCGGTCCCCACCTCTCCCACAAGAGGCCCTGTGTTGTCCCCTTCTCCACTCTGATCCTGCTCCCCTGTCCTGGTCGTTAGAGGCCCCTCTGTAGCAGCAATAATAGCAGCTCCCGCTTACTGTGCATCACGACCAGGCTGACACCTTGGTCTGCATCGCGCTAGTTACCCTGCACAACCCCACAATAGCAGCAGGTATTGCTATCATCTACCTGTTCCAGATGGGGAAACTGAGGCCTGCAGAGCCTAAACACCTGCCCAAAGTCGCTCTTGTGATGCAGGTGAGATTTGAACCTAGTTGAACCCCAGAGTCTCCTCTCTTAACCATGAGCGGATCAGCCTCACCTTCTGACTTGATCATCTTGTTGTTTTGACCCATTTTTAACCTAAGAATGGGGGGTGTTGCATTAATAGACCTTCCTAATTACTCAGTGGGCATCAGAACTTGAACCAGGATTCATCTGTCTCCAGGGCAGTGGGGGCGGTGCTGTCTCCCAGGCAGAGGCAATGAGTGGGCGTGTTGTCGGTTGAATATTATTTACAAAACTAATAATTAACTAAGTTGGATGCTTTTCATAATCACTTGCACTGGTAATTCTAAACTATTAATAAGTCAGTGATGAATTACTGCTCCCGGCTGGGAAGAACACTCTTTGAGCCCCACCCTGCCCTCCCTGGGTAAACCATTGGCCCATCTTGACCACCATGCTGTTTCTAGGACTTAAATGTTAATTTAACCTTAAAATCACATTCCAGTATACACTAGGAGTTTTACACATGTTTTCTCATTCATTAAAAAGCAATCCTGTAAAAGGGAAAACTACAGTTTGATTGTACTTAGATGAGGTCCCTAGAGTAGGCAGATTCATAGAGACAGAAAGTAGAGTAGACATTATGAAGGGCTGGGGTGGGGAATATGGGGGGTTGTTGTTTAGTGGGGACAGAGTTTCAGTTTGGGAAGATGAAAAAGTTCTGCAGATGGACAGTGGTGAGAGTTGTACAACAATGTGAATGTACTTAATGCCACTGAACTGTACACTTAAATATGGTTAAAGTGCTAAATTTTGTCACGTGTGTTTTACCACAATAAAATTCTTTAACCCTGCGTTATAATTGAATGTAAGTTAGAGTTCATCACTTACTGTTTGTAAGTGATGAAATGAGGTTCTGAGGTCAGACCACGGATCAGTGGTAGAGTCAGGATTTAAACTGAGTGATGTGGATTCTGAGCCTTCAGCATTTCACATTGTTACTCCCGTCCCTGTGTGAGAGCTTCAAGGGTTGCTCCCCACCCCCAATATTCCCCAAACTAGGGCACAGGGTGTGACAGTTTCACCCAGTTGCCTCCAGTCCTCCAGGGGAGAATTTGTTTATTTCTCATGTCTTCTCAGCCACCAAGAAAACCACCAAAGCCCCTCTCAGCACCGCCGCCCCCACCAACCTCAGTGTCTCTGAGGACAAAAGGAGCTCAGGATCTTGGCCCTTGAAAATGGAAGCTGTGGTCGTCGTGGCACCGTTCATCGCTGTGCTCAAAATTGCAATTTCGGGAGTGACGGTCTACGTCATGTGGAAGAGAAGCAAAGGTAAGTGCTCAAAGACCCCGCTGTCTCCCAAGCTTCCCAACTGGGTGTTTCTGAGAACCCACCTTCTCAGAATGCCCACTGGTGCCCCTTAAAAATGCAAATCCCTGCGGGGTGAGGTCTGGACGTGGGACTCTGCAGTGTGAATAGTCTGCTCAGTGGTGTCTCTGAGTGAGCAATTTTGAGAACCACTGCTCCAGAGCAACACCTCTCCACTAATCTGATCATTTTCAAGTTCTGTCTCTTGACTTAATCATTTCTCATCAGTGCTCACCTTTTGGTTCATGGGGGGAGAGGGTCTACCCTGAAAAAGTCAGGAGAGAGCAGATGGAAGTTAGCTCAGCTCAGCAAACATTGGTTGAATGCCCATTTTCTAGGGCCTGGCTTGTGATTGGAGATACTAGGAAGAAAAGCAGAAGCCCTGATTTGAAGGAACTCAGTGGGTAAAACCAGGAGAGGGGGACGTTGCCTCATTGGGGATGAAGGAGGAGCAATCAAGGAGGACTTCCCAGAGGAAGTGACAGCAGCAGAAAGTCTCAAAGAATAAAACGAATTAGCCAGGGAAGTGGTGAGGGTGGTGTAGAAGTCACTGTTTTTCCAAGCAGAGGAAACCATTCTGGGAGCTGTAAGCAGCTCAGTGCTTTGGAGGAGGCAGGAATAGAGGACACTGTAAATCACACCCAAGAGCCTTGGATCCCAGAAACAATGTGAAGCAGCCAAGGGGCAACCTCACTTTGCCTTGCAGATACATCAGTCTGGTGGAAGGGATGGAGGTGGGCCAGGCTTGAGCCGGTCTAATGCAATGGCATTTTGGGTGCAAGGAGAGAGCAAGATTCTGGAAAAGGTTAAGAGGGGACAGTAAGACTTGGGGATTGGATTGATGTAGGGGTGAGGGAGCAGGAGGAAGTCCCACGTTTACAACCTGGGTGAAGGAGGGTGCGATGAAACCACTTAGTGCATCAGGAAACATAGGAGGTCAGAGACCTCCTCTAATTTGGGATAGGTTATATTTAAGATACCTTGGCTGTATCTGAGTAGAGATGTCCACCAGAAATTTGGATGTATCCATTTACAGTGTAGAGAGGACAGGGCTAGAGGCATTAATTATTTGTGTCCCAACACCCTCCAAAATTGATTTTAAAGAAAATTTTCAATGAAAGGAGATTTGCCGTATTACATATTAAAGCACAGAGGTGAAGAGCATAAAATCTGAGTTCCTGAAGTCAATCCTGGATGGGTCAACTCTGGCACAATGGTACTATTACTCTGTGCCTCAACTTACTCGTCAGTAAAATGGGGATAATAATAGTAATGACCCGGGGTTGTCATGGCGATTAAATGTAATGCTTTTAGAATAGATCTTGGCACAGAGTAAACACCATATGAGCCTTACCACTTATAATTATTCAGTTACCATAATATAAATGACGCAATACTGGCATATTAATACATAGAGAAAGCAATGGGAGAAAAGAGAAAAATCCAAATATAGGTAGTATGAAAACAGGCCCAAATATATGTAGGAATTTTGTAGGCTAAAAGGTCGCATTTCTTTCTTGTTGTTGTTTGTTTGTTTATTAAATAATTTTTTAATTACAGCTCGTATACAATCTTATATTGGTTTCAGGTGCACAACATAGTGATTAGACATGTATATTACTTACTGAGTGATCACTCCTTAAATCTAAAAATTACCCATTTGATACCATACTTACTTGTTAAAACATTATTGACTATATACCTTATGCTATACTTACATCACCAGGACTATTTAGTTTGTACTTCTTAACTCCTTCCCCTGTCTCACCCAACCCCCAACCCCCTTCCCATCTGGCAATCATCAAAATGTTTTCTGTATCTATGAGTTTGTTTCCTTTATCAATAATGCTACAATGAACATATGGATGCACGTGTCCTGTCCAAGTAGTGTTTTGGGTTTCTTTGGATAAATACCCAGAAGTGGGATTACTGGGTGCTTCTTTGTCTCTTTGTATAGGCTTTGTTTTAAAGTCTGTTTTTCTGATATAAGTACTGCTATACCAATTTGTTTTAATTGTTTATTTGTTGATCTGAAAGGCCCGGAAAAATTATTAGCTTGACATTCATTCCTGGTCAAAAAAGTGGATCTGGGAGTGAGGCAGGTGAGGGTGGCAAACGTGACCTCAGAGGAGTAGCATGGTGAGCCAGAGGACCAGGCCAGGGCCAGCCAGTCAGTGACAGCTAAGTCACTGGCAGAGAGGGAGGTAGGGTAAGGAGGGGCTCTTTTCCTGGCTCCATTAGAAGGTGAGCGTGTACGGGTTGGGGCAGGCATCTGTATTTAAAGGAACCTGGTGGTAAGATGACGATGTCTTATTCCCAGAGCTGCTAGCGCACATGACCCCATGGGGGTTAAATGAAGGGAGTCCCGTTGGTTCATTGGCACCACTGTGGACTTATTAAATAACATTTTCTTGCATTTTGGAGGACTGGCTCTCTATTACTTGTGTTCGACACTGTCAACTCATCCTCTATTCAGTCTCCGAAACCTCAGCTTAGGGCTGCTATTAGAAACCTCCAAATTAAGAACATGTTCGTAAACTGGGGCCATATTGCCTCAAAATTAGACAAAACAAAAGCAAATAAAACAATATTCAGGTCTACAAACATAATTTCCATGTATCTCTTTTCCAGATAACTCTCCCTCCCCTTCATCTACACCTTCCATTCCATGAAGCCACCCACAAGAGGTAGTAAGGCAGCCAAATTTGATGACTCTGCTCGCTCAAAGAAATGACAATGTGGCCACTGCAGAAAGAGGAAGAGATGGGAAACAAGGAAGGGGCTGAGTAAGAAACCAGAGCTACATATACCAACAGGAATAAATCTCAAAAACATATTGAAAAACATTGCAGTAACAGATATGTTGTTGTTTGTCAGGCAAAGACAATCATATGTATGTACATACACACATATTTTATGTGTATATGTGTATATTCATATATTATATATACATATTTAATGGATACATTTTAGGGATGATATAGAACTTATATGGAAATCATAAATATCACAATGGTCATCTGGGAGAGATTGAAGGGAGAGCAATTGTGGACACATTTCATTTCTTTACACAAATCTGAGGTGTAGGAAACTACAATTTGATAGAGCTGGGTGGTGGGCATTTTGTTGTTATTTCCTTACACTTCTCTGTTAGCTGAAATTTTCATGAATATAATATATATACCCTACACCTTTAGTTTTGTAGATATTATTGATTTTCTATTCTTGTTGTCTTTCAATTTTTAAAATGAGTAAGTTTAAGGAAAAACATTAAATAAGAAACAGTGTAGACAGGATATGTATATGACAAAATCATGTGAAATTCCTAGTGCATGACTGGAGGTTGGGAAATACCGATACACTTTTCACTGTCCCGTTTTTCACTCCAGGTGATTCAGAATCTCAGAACCACATCGAAGTTCAATCAACAATAACAATATTGGTCATTGTTTTAGCATATTTGTATTCTTTTTCTTAGATTTGATATTCCAGCTCTCTACTCCACCTTACATTATTTCATCTTATGTATTTCAGGGCAATGGGCACTGACACTGACACATGCTGAATCTCGCCCTGACTCCTGCAGACCTCAGTCACCTCTCCATTATCCTCTGGAATAAGCCAGGCTGACTGGCAGGTAGATGCCCTCTGCTCCCTCATGCCCAAACCCTCCAATTATGGAGTCACAATATGTCAAGAAAAAAAATCTACAATGAACACCAAATACATTCTATGAAAATTTACAAATGAATGACAAAATGTAAGTTCTCTCATTGATGACTTTTGGGTATAGTGAATTATTATCTAAAATAATTGTGAAAGAGGTCATTAGTGCAAAGACCCAGGGGTGACCTTGGCATCCCCAAATGGAATCTACCATCTTACAGGAAGCTGCAATGGTTTCAAAGTCCAGAAAGTGAGACTCCAAATTGTAGGGGAAACCTAGGGTTTCGAATGGCGGATTTTGAGAGACACAGCGCCCGGAATAGTTTGCAGTATCAGGCAGAACATGTACCCCTCTTTTAAAATTACCAGAGATAACAAATTCTTATTACTGGGAGGGGCTATCATAAACGTTTACTCTTCTATGCTCCAACAGGGTTCCTAGTTCGTACTGGATATTTCGGAGAAGAGTCTAGGTTGCCATGGGTCCATTCATGGGGCAAAGCAAGGGGTACAAGATTCTGACTGTGGGGTTGGTCTTTCTGGTCTGGGTGAGTACTACCCTTGCCTCCACTCCTCTGATCCCTGGCTTATTTGTTGTCTCCTATGTAGCCACAAATTTGGATTGATCACTGCCTTAATCTGGGAGAAGGGAATGAGGGAGCTTCAGTCTTCTCTCTGCCCCTGTGTGACTCCAATTCAGCAATTGCAGGGTGGGATGCCGTCCTTAGGAGGCGGGTGAGTGGTTGGATGTGGGGTCTATTAGGGGATGAGAAACACAGACCTGGAAGGGATTGTTCAGGGAAATTCCAGTGGAGAAAAAAAGAAGCCATTCACATTGTCCTCAGCTCTCTCACCTTGTCTGCCCAAGTATAAGAGAAAGAGATAGACGTCTGTGGTGTCCTGTCCTGCTTTTTAGCACAGAGAAAAAGAGGCAGGGATCTTTTTCCAGAAAAAAATCTTTCCCTGAAAAGAGTGGGCAATTGGCTGGAGTGACCTTTATTGTGTCTTTAGGGAACTCAGCTATGGTGAGAAGCTAAGAATACCTCCAGGAGAAGGCTTTTCCCTTTTTGTACACAGGTCAAAACTGGAGCTGTGGTGCTTAATGTAGCTATAGATGCACGTTGTTTGGCCTGTTTAAATTCAGGTTTAAAACAGTTAAATGGGTTATTGATAATTAAACAGTAGGAGATTTCCCATGAAAATATGGATTTCTGGTCTCTATTAAAAAGTGGTTGATCTCAAAAGATGGGTTCATATATTGGTCTTTATTCTAAAAGCATGAAGGAATTTGGCAGGGAAACCCTAATCCTTAATAAACCGGTCCAAAGAAAGTGTTGGTTTCATTACCAGAGAAACCTTTCATTGTGAGAGAGAGAGACATCTTGGTGCAGCACCCAAAGCGTCCCACCTTTTAATAAACGTTGAATTATAACATACATAAGAAATATATAAATCATAGTGCTCAACTAAATAAAAGACAACATACCTGTATAATCATCACTCAAGTCAAAAAATAAAAATTATCAGTACACCCAGAAACTTCCTCTTTTGCCTCCCTCTCCATCACTACTACACTCTTCTTTTCTTGTTTTTTTTTTTTTTAATTTATTGGGGTGATAATTGTTAGTGAAATTACATAGATTTCAGGTGTACAATTCTGTATTACATCATCTATAAATCCCATTGTGTGCTCACCACCCAGAGTCAGTTCTCCTTCCATCACCATATATTTGATCCCCCTTACCCTCATCTCCCACCCCCCACCCCCCTTACCCTCTGGTAACCACTAAACTATTGTCTGTGTCTAGGAGTTTTTCTTTCTCATTTGTTTGGCTTGTTCTTTTGTTGTTTTTGGTTGATATACCACATATCAGTGAAATCATATGGTTCTCTGCTTTTTCTTTCTGACTTATTTCGCTTGGCATTATACTCTCAAGATCCATCCATGTTGTCACAAATGTTCCTATATCATCTTTTCCTATTGCCGAATAGTATTCCATTGTGTATATATACCACGACTTCTTTATCCATTCATCTATCGAAGGACATTTTGGTTGTTTCCATGTCTTGGCCACCGTAAACAAAGCTGCAATGAACATTGGAGCACACGTGTCTTTATGTATAAATGTTTTCAGATTTTTTGGGTAGATACCCAGGAGAGGGATTGCTGGGTCACATGGTAATTCTATTCGTAGTTTTTTGAGGAACCTCCACACTGCCTTCCATAGCGGCTGCACCAGTCTGCATTCCCACCAACAGTGAATGAGGGTTCCTTTTTCTCCACAGCCTCTCCAACACTTGTTACTATTTGTCTTGTTGATGACAGCCATTCTGACTGGGGTGAGGTGATATCTCATGGTGGTTTTTATTTGCATTTCTCTGATGATTAGTGATGTTGAGCATTTTTTCATATGTCTATTTGCCATTTGTATGTCCTCTTTGGAGAAATGTCTCTTCAGGTCCTCTGCCCATTTTTCAATTGGGTTGTTTGTTTTTTTGTTGTTGAGTTGCATGAGTTCTTTGTATATTTTGGATATTAGCCCCTTATCAGAGGCACTGTTTGCAAAAATCTTCTCCCATTCAGTTGGTTGCCTCTTTATTTGGTCGATGGTTTCTTTTGCTGTGCAGAAGCTTTTAAGTTTCATATAGTCCCATTCGTTTATTTTAGCTTTTACTTCCCTTGCCTTTGGAGTCAAATTCATAAAATGCTCGTTGAACCCACGGTCCATAAGTTTAGTATCTATGTTTTCTTCTATGCAGTTTATTGTGTCAGGTCTTATGATTAAGTCTTTGATCCATTTTGAATTAATTTTGGTACATGGTAACAGATAGCAGTCCAGTTTCATTCTTTTGCACGTGGATATCCAATTCTCCCAGCCACCATTTATTGAAGAGGCTGTCTTTTCTCCATTGCATGTTTTTAGCTTCTTTGTCAAAAATTATCTGTCCATATTTATGTGGTTTTATTTCTGGGTTCTCAATTCTATTCCATTGGTCTATGTGTCTGTTTTTCTGCCAATACCATGCTGTTTTGATTATTGTAGCCCTGTAGTACAAGCTAAAGTCAGGGAGTGTGATACCTCCAGTATTGTTCTTTTTTCTTAGGATTGCTTTGGCTATTCAGGGTCTTTTGTGGTTCCAAACAAATCTGATGATTTTTTGTTCTATTTCTTTAAAAAATGCCATTGGGATTTTGATGGGGATTGCATTAAATCTGTATATTGCTTTGGGTATGATCTTTTTAATGCATTGTTGTGTTCGATTTTCTAGAATTTTGTTTAGGATTTTTGCATCTGTATTCATCAGAGATATTGGTCTGTAGTTTTCTTTTTTTGTGTTGTCCTTACCAGGTTTGGTATCAGGGTAATGTTGGCCTCATAAAATGAGTTAGGGAGTACTGTCTCTTTTTCAATTTTTTGGAAGAGTTTGATCAGGATTGGTATTAAACCGTCTGTGAAGGTTTGGTAGAATTCACTAGTGAAGCCATCTGGTCCCGGACTTTTGCTTTTGGGAAGATTTTGGATGACTGATTCAATTTCGTTACTGGTGATCGGTCTGTTTAGATTTTCCAGTTCTTCATGGTTCAGCCTTGGAAGGCTATATGTTTCTAAGAACTTGTCCATCTCTTCTAGGTTATTGAATTTGGTGGCATATAGTCATTCATAGTATTCCTGGATGATCCTTTGTATTTCTGGGGCGTCCGTGATAACTTCCCCTTTTTCATTTCTGATTTTGTTAGTGTCTTCTCTCTTTTTATCTTAGTGATTCTAGCCAAGGGTTTGTCAACTTTTTTAGTCTTTTCAAAGAACCAGCTCTTTGTCACATTAATTTTTTTCTATTGTCTTTTTGTTCTCTATTTCATTTAGTTCTGCTCTAATTTTTGTCATTTCCTTTCTTCTGCTGACCTCGGGTTTCACTTGTTCTTCTTTTTCTAGTTCTTTAAGGTGTAACATGAGGTTATTTATTTGGGACTTTTCTTGTTTCTTGAGATAGGCCTGTAATGATATAAATTTCCCTCTTAAAACTGCTTTCGCTGCATCCCAAAAATTTTGGTAGGATGTATTTTCATTGTCATTTGTTTCTATGTATCTTCTGATCTCTCCTCTAATTTCTTCTTTGACCCGATTATTCTTTAAAAGTATGTTGTTTAATTTCCATGTATTTGTGTTTCTCCCTGTTTTCTTTTTGCAGTTGATATCCAATTTCAAAGCCTTGTGATCAGAGAATATGCTTGGTATGATTTCAATCTTCTTAAATTTGCGGAGGCTGATTTTATGTCACAATATATGGTCTATCCTGAGAATGTTCCATGTACACTAGAAAAAATGTATAGTCTGATGTTTTAGGATGAAGTGCTCTATATATGTCATTTATGTCCATTTCATTTAATGTGTCATTTAGGGCTGCTATTTCATTATTTATTTTCTGTTTGTATGATCTATCCATAGCTGTCAATGATGTATTTAAGTCCCCTAGTATAATTGTGTTTTGGTCAATTTCTCCCTTTAGTTCTGTTAGTAGTTGCTTGGTATATTTTGGTGCTCTCTGATTGGGGGCATAAATATTGATGACTGTCATGTCTTCTTGTTGTATAGTCCCCTTTACCATTATGAAATGTCCATCTTTGTCTCTTGTTACCTTTTTCACCCTGAAGTCTGTTTCATCTGATATCATTATGGCTACACCTGATTTTCTCTGGGTACCATTTGCTTGGAGTGTCAATTTCCACCCTTTCACTTTGAGTGTATGCTTGTCTTTGTAGCTGAAATGTGTCTCTTGGAGACAGCATATGGTTGGGTTTAGTTTTTTGATCCAATCTGCTACTCTGTGCCTTTTTATTGGTGAGTTCAATCCATTTACATTTAGGGTGATTATTGATATGTGAGGATTTCCTGTCATTCTATCTTTAGTTTTCTGGTAAGGTCTGTCTCCATTGTTTCTTTGCCTTTTTGTTGTTGTCTATTATTTCTGTGTGGTTGTATTTTATGATGTTTCCCTCTGTGTCTTCTTTTATTACAGTATATATTTCAGTTCTGGATTTTTTTTGAGTGGTTACTAAAGTTTATGTAAAAGAAAGTCTGATATTTAGAGTATTCCATTTTCTTCAGCACGCTTACTTTCTCCATTCCCATATTCCAGTTCAGGCCTTTACTCTCCACCTTTTTATGTTTTGGTTGCCACAAATTGTCCCTGTTGATGGTGGTCGAATAGTCTCCTTTAGTATTTCTTCTAGTGCAGTTCGTATATTAGAAAATTCCCTCAGCTTCTGTATGTCTGGAAAGGTCTTTATTCCTCCTTCATATCTAAAGGATATCTTTGCTGGAAATATTATTCTTGGCTCATAATTTCTCTCTTTCAATAGTTTGAATATTTGGTTCCACTCCCTCCTGGCTTATAGAGTTTCTGCTGAAAAATCTGATGATAATCTAATGGGCTTTCCTTTGTAGGTTACTGTTTTCTTTTCCCTGGCTGCCTTAAGGATTCTTTCTTTGTCCTTGATTTTAGACAGCTTCAATACAATGTGCCTTGGAGAATGCCTGTTGGGATTGAGGTAATTAAGTGTTCTATTTCCTTCTTGGATTCGAGGATTCAGTTCTGTCCACAAGTTTGGGAAGACCTCATCAACAATTTGTTTGAATATATTCTCTGTTCCCTTCTCTCTTTCTTCCCCTTCTGGTATGCCCATTATTCTTATATTGCTCTTTCTGATGGAGTCAGAAAGTTCTTGTAGAGTTCTTTCATTTCTTTTAAGTCTCAAGCCTCTTTCTACTTCCATCCGTGTCATTTCCAGGTTTCTATTTTCGATGTCACTGATTCTTTCCTCCATCTGGTCAACTCTACTACCTAAGCTGGTTATTTCATTCTTGATTTCTTCTATTGAGTCCTTAATTTCCAGAAATTCTATTTGGTTCTTTTTTAAAATTTCAATCTCTTTCGTACAATACTCATGTTTTTCTTTGATTGTGTTTCTGAGTTCATTAAACTGCCTTTCTGTGTTTTCTTGCATCTCGTTGAGTTTTTTCAGAACTGCAATCTTGAATTCTCTGTCATTTAAGTCACATATTTTTATATCTTTAAGTTTGTTTTCTGGAGACTTTTCACTTTGTTTCTGAGCTGTCTTGTTGCCTTGGTTATTCATGGCAATTACTGATCGATTATTTCTCTTCCTAGACATCTATAGGAGTGGCTTCTGCAACAGGTTGATAGGAAGAGGTCTTTCTTTTGTTTTCCAGTACTTGTTGGTAGAATGGTTTATTTTCTCTCTGATTGCAACCTTTTTTCTCTCTCTCACACGATAGTGCTATGTTTTCTCTGCACTATTCCAGCTTCTCACACAATGCGGGGATTCCCTGGGAGACGGGCTTCTCCTCTGTTAATAGTTCGCTTGGGTCACAGGGCGCAGTGTCCGTGTGGGCATGTGAAGAGCTTTTGAAGTTCCGAAGCTCTCCCTGCACCAGATTCAGAGCCTGTATGTTTCAGCAGTTCTGTTTACTCCTGCAGGGATCCGCCCAGATAGGTGGGGACAGGGCAGGGTGGGTTGTGAGAGGTGGCCCAGTGCAATGGCGGCGACCACCACCACAGCCGGTCCTGCTTCCACAGCTCCCTCCCCTTTGTCTGAACTAGCTGGGCTGTGAATCTGTGTCTGCGGTCCACAGTTCTCAGAACAGCAAATATTCTGTTCTTTTGATCTGACACTGCTAGTGTTCCGCTTCTAGCACCAGGCAGGTGGGAGCGGGGCGAGCCCTGGAGGGTAGGGAGGGGGCGGCTAGTCTCAGTGCCTAAGGCTTCCATTCTCTGCTCGGCAGTGAGGGCTTAAACCACCGTTTTCAGCCTTCTTCCCTCAGTCTTTGCTCCGAGGTCTCTGCCGTGAGCGTTGGGTTCAGCCGTGTTACATGCTGCCCCCTCATCCCCGTGGGCCATAAGCGGAGCCCTAGCAGCCCGAGTTCTTCCCTCTCGCGCAGCTGCAGTAGTTCCGGGATGCAGCGAGCTCGGAGCCCTGAGCCAGGTCTGCATCCTGCGCCCACGCGGCTCCGTCTCCGCACTTTCCCTTCCCTCCTCCCCCGCTCGCGCGATTCGCCCACCTTTCGGTGAATTCAGTAGTGGGCCTCTTCGTCTTGAGTGTCTGCTGTGCAGGGAGTCCTTTGTGGAGTTATTGTTGTTCGATTAGTTTAAATTCCAGGGGAGCTTTACAGAGGCTCACCTCACGCCGCCATTTTGATGACCTTCCGTGAATGGATTCTCTTCTTTTCAACTATAGACATTATAGTGTATTTTTGCATGATTTTGCATTTTATAGAAATGCAATCATACACTATGAACTCTTTTATGTTTGTCTACTTTCATTCATTCAATATTTTTGTGAGATTCATCTACATACACATATTTTTGTGTGTGCATGTGTATGTACATATATATTTGATGGATACATTTGAGGTTGACATAGAACTTATATGGAAATCATAAACATCATAATGGTTATGTGGGAGAGATTGAAGGGAGAGCAATTGAGGAAGTATTTTGTTGTAGTGTAAGGCTATTATTGTTAATTTTCATTTCATTCTAGTACTCTAGTATATGAATATGTGACAATTCATTTATCCATTTAAGTGTAGATGGACTTTTTTGGGGGGGGCTATTTTAAACATAGCTTGGTGCACATATGCATGCCTTTCTGTTGGATATACGAGCTAACCTGCTTGGTCCTAAGGTGTGCATCCCTTAAATTTCAGTACATACTGTCAAATAGTTTTCCAAGTGGTTTCCGCAATTTATGCTCTCACCAGCATGACCTGAGAGATTCAGTTGCTTCAGATCCTCAGTAACATTGGTATTGTCCGTCTTTTAGTTGATGCCTTTCTTTGACTATGTAAAGGTATTTTACTGTGGTTTTAATTTGCATTGCTTTTCTTGCCAATTTAGCTGAGCACCTATTTACGTGTTTATTGGTCATTGGTCCTCTACTGTGAAATGCTATTAAAGTATCTTCTATCCATTTGTAATTGAGTTGTCTGTCTTTCCTTATTGATTTGTAGGAATTCGTTATAGATTTTGGATATAAGCTCCTCCATTTGTTGTACATGTTGCAACTATCTTCTCCAGGTCTGTGTTGTGCCTGCCTTTCACTCTAATACTGTCTTTTGAGTAAAACCAATTGTTTATTTTATTTTATTTTATCGTGATAAGAACACTTAACATGAGATCTACCTGCTTACCAATGTCTCAAAATATACAAGACGACATTACAGGTACAGTGCTGTACAGCAGACCTGTAACACTTACTCCTCTTGCTTAACTGAACCTTTCTGCCCATTAATTAGCACCTCCCCCTCCCCCTCTCCCTGGACCCTGGCAAACACCACTCCACAATTCCGTTCTACAAATTTGACGATTTTAGATACTTCATATAAAGGGAATCAATCAGGCTATATTTGTGTTTCTGTGACTGGCTTTTCACACAGCACAGGGAGCTGTGTGGAGCCAAGATGAGGAGCTGTGGTAACAGTCCTGGTGTGGAATTAACCCCTGGTCATTCACAAAAGCTGAAAGCATCCACAGACTCTACAAAGGAAGTTTTTATAAAGTTAGGGCGGAGAGAGAATGCCCATGGCAGTGTCCAAAGATGACGGCTGCCTCGGGTAGTAAGCTAGTAGTCCTTGTTCCCCCCTAGGTAGCTAGCTAGATTGTGCTGGTCTGGTCAGCATTGGAAAACTGGCAAGACTGAAGCCAGTTCTCTAAGAAGTCTTACGGAAAAGCTGGGACACTAGACCAGTGGACCAACTCTTTCCCTTCTTTTCCCTGGTAGAAGCTGGGAGCTAAGCGTTCTCTTCCTGATCCTATGGCAGTGTACTGAGGGTAGGGATTCTGGCAAGAGGGTGTCCAGAGTCTCTCTACCAATTTAGATAAGTCTGGTTTCACGCTGGCCTAGAGTGTAGGAACTTTTCGGTTAGTTTTATTATTTCTCACAAAGGGAATTGGTCTGTGAATTATTCCTGAATCTGTGTGTTCCTGGAGGTAAACAGGATCTAGAGCTTCCTACTTTGCCACCTAAAAAATGTCACTCCTGAAGTTTTCTCTTTTTATTTCTATGTACACAGATTGTATTTTTCTTTTTATAATTCCTCTTTGGTTAAAAGGAAATTAAGCAGAGGATTTTTAAAACTTGAAGCGTTTTGCACATATGAGAGAATATATATATACCGTGTATATATATACATACACATGATATACATGATATATATATATATACATACACATGATATACACGATATATATATGTACATATATATGTACATATATATATGTGTATATATATATATATATATAGTATATGACATACATACCAGAAATAATAAAACAAATATCCATATGACCTCCCATACCTACTAATTCTTTGCATGTTACACAATTATTCTTGGTTTTTCTCCAATCTGTTCAAATTTGATGTAACCAGAACTCTTGGCCACTCTTACTGGTCAGTTCAAATCTTCAGGACCCTTTGTGTGGTGGCAAAGCCGCAAGTAGCAGGAGGAAAAACAGTCTCTGCTTCTAGGAACATGGGTCATGTTCACCTGCCCTATTTTTGTCATTTGTTAGTGATGGACAGGGAGCCATTCTAATCTGTGATCTCCCAGTTCAGTGACCCTCCTGATATTCTCCCAGCCCTGGATGAGGGCCTGTGAACAGACTCTATATGGATCAGAAACCTTACCAGGTATACTACATCTGACAATTAAACTCGCAAATTTGTTGCAACGATGTTGCTAACCTTTTTTGATATCAGACAGATTACTCATTATGAATTTATACCTACTGGACAGACAATGAACCAGGTTTACGATTTGGAAGTGCTGAAAAGGCTGTGTGAAAAAGTTAGACGACCTGAACTTTTCACCAACAATTCATGGCTCTTGCATCACGACATGCACCAGCTCACACACACTGTCTGTGAGGGAGTTTTTAGTCAGTAAACAAATCACTGTATTGGAACACCCTCCCTATTCACCTGATCTGGCCCCAATGACTTCTTTCTTTACCCAAAGAAAAGGAAATAAATATTGAAAGGAAGACATTTTGATGATGTACAGGACATCAAGCATAATACGACGACAGGTCTGATGGCCATTACAGAAAAAGAGTTCCAAATGGCTTTGAAGGGTGGACTGATGTCGGTATAGCTTCCGAAGGGGAGTATTCAAAGGTGACCATAGTGATATTCAACAATAAGGTATGTAGCACTTTTTCTAGGATGAGTTCGCAACTTAATTGTCCAACCTCGTACTTCCCCCCAAGATGGCTCGGGCCTGTGTGGGCCAAGCATACCAGGGAACCACACAGTACTGGATTTGGTGCCCAGACTCTGTGATGTTCATTCCTGCGCCTCTCCAGCCCGGAGATGAGCCAGTCCTGTGAGTGTTTCTCCTCCAGCGATCAAATCAGAGACTGCAGCCTCAAACACACCCTCCATGTGCTGCCATGGATTTTGAGACTTGTCTTGTCTGAATAACACTTGTCTGAGCAGAGGGGACTATGGTGGGTGTAGGCGAGTGTCTGATAGGCCAGGTGCACAGGCTTCCTCTCACAGCTGTTACCAGCCTCCATGACACAGAACATGGCCTCTCTCTACTGCTCTTCCTGTTTGGATACGCACACTTCTCTGGTCTGTATTTGTGGTGCTGAGTTTCTCTGAACCCCCAGAGGAGACCCTTTGTTGTAGCAAACACCATTTCTTCCTAGAAAAGAATCTGCCATATCTCAGTGCTTCTTCAAACCACACCTGTGTCTGTGCCTTTCTACAGCTTCTCACTTTTCCAGTGGTTTCTGTAGTTGAATCTGAGTCCAATTAGAGAGGGAGTTCCCTCGGGATAGTCTAACCTCCTTCTTCTATAACCCTCAGCAGCATTGAGGAATGGGCTTGCTCACCCACAACTCTGTTGGAAATCTAGGGTGGAGATGGTGGGAGAGAGAGACTAGGGAGGAAAAAGAGGACACTTAATCAGAATGCCAGGTTCTGGAAGGAAAGCAAGACTTGTGAGGGGTGAAGAAAGCTATAGATGTGACAGTTGGATGCAGACCTGCACTTATCTCTGTGTATGTTGTGGCGGGGGGGGGGGTTGGTGGGTGGGGGGAAGGCGGTAGTAGAGGGAATAAGGCTGAGATAAGGAGACAGTTGAGACCCAGAGACATAACTTCACCTTCACACAAGATGAATGTGGTAATGACTCAGACACGAGGCTGATGAGTGACAGACAGCCTGGCGCAGGCAGGATAGGACCCCTGGCAGAGGGGACTAGCTTTGGTGAGTGGATATTTCACCAAAGAAGAAAGTGAGGGAAACACAAACCACTGATAGATTCTCCTTTCTCTACCCACAGGTCCTCTATTTCCAGATGTCTTGGCCTGACAGCACCGTCCCTCGGCCCCCAGCACCCCGCCCTGTCTCTCGATCTGCCTCTGAGTCCACAGAATCTCCCTCGCTCTTGGATTCTCTCCCCCAGGAGCTTGCCAACCTCACCCACCTTCTGTACTGGCCTCTGACCCCAGAAGATGAGGGGGACTTTTTGGCCTCCACCAGCCCCCAGGCCTCCACCTACCATCTGAGGGGTCCTGCCCAGACCAGCTATGCCCTGAGAGGCTACCTGGAGGCCATCCTTATCGCCAGAGACCACCGGGGCAGACCCAAGACCCATGGTGGGGATCTGTTTCGGGCGCAGCTGCTGGGGCCTGACTTGAAGGCTGGGCTCCCTGGGGACGTCCAGGATCTGGAGAACGGCACATACTTGCTGTCCTTCCCCCTGCTCTGGGCTGGGAAGGCCCAAGTACAGGTGCGTCTGATCCACTCCAGCGAGGCAGTTGGGGTTCTGCGAAGAATCTGGAGAGAGAAAAGGGCCACAGTTGATTTTGTGGGCTACTTTCGGGGCCCCACAGGAACTGAAGAGACTGTGATTTGCAATGTTGACCCCCAGTCTACTGGAACAAGACGGCCTACCTGCCAGTACAGAGATGTGGATTCGGGTGAGCTCTGGTTCTGTGCTCAACCCTCTACCCTGCCTTGCAGCTCTTTAGTTGGGCACTCAAGTGGGCGTTACCTGAAAGTGACTACACCACAGGATGAGGCCCTGCTGGCGGGGTAAGAAAACTCAGAATCGGGGACACCTGCCCCACCCTAAGCCACATCCTTCCTTTTAAATATTGTGCCTTGACCCAATGGCCCTCCCCAGGTTACACCTCATTTATTTATACTCTCATTCAACACATGCTTTTTTAGCACCGTCATGTGACAGACTTTTCTACACAGATACCCTGTTTCCCCCAAAATAAGACCTAGCCGGACAATCAGCTCTACTGTGTCCTTTGGAGCAAAAACTAATGTAAGACCCGGTATTATATTATATTATATTATATTATATTATATTATATTATATTATATTATATTATATTATATTATATTACATTATATAATACCCTGTCTTCTATTATCATAAAATAAGACCAGGTCTTATATTAATTTTTGCTCCAAAAGTTGCATTAGAGCTGACTGTCAGGCTAGTTCTTATTTTTGGGGAAACACAGTATATATCCCAAAAAACTGGTCCGGATATCCATTTAGGAAGCTTATAATTCATTTCCTGGAATTGTCCAGGAAAGATAAGAAATGAAATATTTACGGCAGAGTGAATGACACAGGGCAAAAATGGCTTGAGTACATCATTCATTTCTCCAAATTCCTGCCTATACTTAGCTTTTCATCTGAAGTTTCTTTATTTTTTCAGCTTTTCAATTATTTAAAAATCCGCTTTAAAAAATATTTTTATAAAAACTCTTTTTGTCCAGAGAATTTTCAGTTGTTCTCAGTGTATTTTTGTTGTGAATACTTGGGTCTGCCATATTACCAGGAAAATTAAGTCTCCATTCTATTTTAATTGTTTCCATTGGTAACTTTAATATTTGTTGCTTCTATTTCTTTTAAGATTTATTTCTTTTTTGTAGTTTCACGATTCAGAACAATTAATCAATATATCAATCCTCTGTATATGGGATAAAAAGTTATAGTTAAGGCTATAAATTTTCCCTCTGAGTATAGTTTTAGCTGTATTCTCCAAATTTTGTATATGGGAGCTTCATTTTATTCAGTATTACATGTTTTATGACTTCTACCGTGATTTCCTCCTTAAGTCGTGAATTATTTAGGAATTATTTTTAGTTTCTGGATATAGGGTAGGGAGTTGGGTATCTTTGTATTTTTTTAAGAAAAAAATATTTGCATTATTTTTGCAATATATTTTTGCAATATATTTTTGCAAATATTTGCAATATTTGCAAATAATGCATTATTTGCATTATGACTAAAAGTATGGTTTCTAATATCAATTCTTTGAAATTTATTGAGAATTTATTTGTGACCCAACAGATGACTAAATTCTTGTCTGTATTCTATATTTCCTTGAAAATAATTTGTATTCTCTATTTCTTCAGAATGAAATTCTGAACCTATTTGATTTAGCTTGTTAAGTTTTTTATTCCAAACACATATTTCTTCACTATTTTTTTTCTGCTTTGTGTATTAGTTTCAGACATAAATGTATTATATTGTGTTTGTAGGTTTGTAGATATGACTGTTTCTCATTGTAATTCAGGAAGTTTTCATTTCAGCTATTTCAAGGCTGTTTTGTTAAATACATTCAACTTTGTGATTGTTTTATGTTAGTGGTAAATTATTTATGTTACTTTCTTTTTTTTGTCTTAAGTCCTAATTTTTACACTATGAATATTGCTAGAAGAGCTTTCACTTGCTTAGAATTCACATGGCATACCCCTTTTCATCTCTTTATATTTCAATGTTTTTTGTGTGTGTGAAATAGTCTCTTGACATGGAATGTGACATTTGTTTAGGTGTAGTTGAATAAATCATAGAAAAGACTAGATCCATGAAGATAAGTAACTTTACCTAAACATGATAGGCATTCAAACCAATGGGGAATGCATTGAATAGAAATAAACAGAAAAGAATATAACTAGATCTGAACCTCAGTTTATATACATAAAGATTAATGTCAGGAGGATTAAAGACCTGAATGCGAAAAAGCAACCTTAAAACTTAGTAAGGTAATAGCAGAAAATATCTTTATGATTTTGGATTAGGAAAATATTATTTTAGACATATCAAAAGGCATAAATCATAAAAGAAAATATTCATAAATGGGGTGATATATAACTCAAAAACTTCTTCATGACAAAAAGTCCCGTAAACATAGTTTAAGTCAAGATATAAACTGGGAGATTATACCTGTAACACACACAATTGACACAGAATTAGTACTTACAATAGAAAACAGTTATTGCGTACATCAATAATCCATCCTTTTTATGGCAGCCTGGTATTTCATCATATCAGTTTCTTTAACTATTTACCCATTGAGGACATTTGGGTTGTTTCCAGTTTTTCACTATTGTAAGTAAAGCTTCCATAAATATTCATATAGATTTTTATGTGAACATAAGTTTTCACTTCTCTGGAATAAATGTCTGTGTGCAATTGCTGGGTTGTGTAATTAGTGGATATTCAATTTTATAAGAAACTGCCAAACTATTTTCTAGAGTGGCCATACCATTTTACATTCCCACCAGCAACGTGTTAGAGGTCCAGTTTTCTGCACACTCCCCAACATTTGGTCTTTACACCATTTTTTATTTTAGTGATTGATTTATATCTATCTAAAGAGAAATCTAGTACCAACCTGGCTAAATGTTAAGATCCACTAAAGCTGGATGTTCGGTACATAATAAAGTAACTTTAAAAATGAGCATAAAAAGTGGAAAAATAAGGCAGATAACAAGGGCAGATGAGTCTTTCAAGAAGTTGTCCTGTGAAGGAAAGGTATCTGGCTGAGTTGTAGATACAGGAAGAGGCAGTGGAAGAGGTGCTTCATTCAGTGCAGCAGATGTCATTATGTTTATGTTCTGGGGAAAAAGAACTGGGGGGAAGAAGTTGAAGATGGTGCAGAAAA
This sequence comes from Rhinolophus ferrumequinum, assembly GCF_004115265.2. Taxonomy (NCBI): domain Eukaryota; kingdom Metazoa; phylum Chordata; class Mammalia; order Chiroptera; family Rhinolophidae; genus Rhinolophus; species Rhinolophus ferrumequinum. Next base: position 90,500,577 of record NC_046290.1, on the reverse strand, counting down.
GAAGGAGGAGGAGGAGGAAAGAAAGTGGTGCAATCTAAAAGCTGCAGAAGGAGGTAGCATTAGGGTACAGTGTCACCTCTTCTCCAAAATGGGGCGAGTAGGAAGTCAGGATGGGTGCCGGTTGATATATATTCTGGTAAGGGAGTTAATGTTGAGAAAGCTTCTGTAAATTAAAATGCTGCCCCTGCCCCTCTCTCTCCCCTGCCCTGGGAAATGAAGGAAGAAAGATAGGTAAGCGGCCAACCTCAGCTTTGAGGACTGGGAGAGACAGCTAGGTGGAAACACACAAAAAGGTAGCCCAACAGCATTTCCGGCCTCACTGGCACTCTAGCCCATCAATTTTAGAGACAGCAGTTCGCTCATACATTCATGCTACAGATATTTATTCTTAATAGCTATTTATTTAATTACAGACTACTCAGCAGCTCATAATCCTATTGTCTGAGTTTTTCGTTTTGATAAAAAAATTTAAATATAGTTTATTGAAGTGTAATTTGTATACAATGAAATGTCCTTATTTCAAATGTGCAGCTCAATGAGTTCTGATAAATGTGTACACCTGTGTAACTGTCACCACAATCAAGATACAGAACATTTCCACCACCTCTGAAGATTCCCTTGTGTCCCTTCGCAGTCAAGTTCCCTCACCCACCTCCAAGCCCAGGCAAACACTGATTTCCTTTCTGAAAGTATGTGTTAGTTTTGCCTTTTCTAGAATTGCATAAAAATGGATCATGCAGTTTGTACTCTTGTATCTGGCTTCTTTTGCTTAGGAAAATGTTTTTTGAGATTCGTCCATATTGTTGCATATCAGTAATTTTCTCCTTTTTATTAATGAATGGTGTTCCATTATATGGATAGACCACAGTTTGTTTATCCTTTCACCTCTTGATGGACATTTGGGTTGTTTCCAGATTTTGGCTATTATGAATAAAGTTGCTGCCAACATTGCACAACTTTAACAATTTTTGCCGACAACAATTTTGTAGGCAAATATTTTCACTTGTCTTAGATAAATACCTGTGTGTGGAATTGTTGGAATTTTTTTATTACTAGAGTTTATGGTTTTGATTTACAAAATTGAGCAGATCGTGCAGAGTTCCCATACCCACTTTCCCACACAATTTTCCTATTATTACCATCTTACAGTAGTGTGTATGGGTAAATTACACAGTAATTTAGTAGTGTGATGATGGGTAAATTAATTAATAATTCAAGACTTCAGTGTCCCCACTTCTTAATGAAGATAAGAATACTGCTTCATGGATTTTTGTCAGAGTAAATGAAATAATATAATGTATGTAAAGAGCATAGAGGAGCACCTGGCATTTTGTAATTTATAATTCATGAAACAATTCTCTTACAATTCATGAAACAATACTGATACATTATTATTAGGTAAAGTCCATGGTTTATTAGGTAAAGTTTTAATCTAATGTCCTTTTTCTGTTCCAGGATCCCATCCAGAATACCATATTACATCTGGTTGTCATGTCTCCTAAGGCTCTTCTTGGCTGTGACATTTTCTCATACTTTCCTTGTTGTTGATGACCTTGACAGCTTTAAGAAATATTGTTTAATTATACACGTATTGTAGTATTCCTCTCTATTAAAATTTTCTGATGTTTTTGGTGTAATTAGAGGTGGGTTATGAGCTTGGGGGAGGAAGATCACAGAGACAAGGTTACATTGTCATCATATCATATCATGGTGACATATACTAACAACGTGATTTACGAATGCTGACGTTAACCTGGTTATTCCACACGGTGCTCTTTGTGAGTTTTCCGTAACAGAAAATTATTCTGCTCCGTGTTTCTTCGAGAATTTAGTGCCAGGAACTTTGTCTTTCCTGGCTTGCTTGTGTACCTCCTTTTATCAGAGAAGGAGAACTACACAACCCAGCTTCGATGTTATTTAATTACCTGGACTGTGAGTAGACAGAGACAAAGGGTAGATTGATTGCAGAAGGTCCAGATTCCTGGTATGATTTCCTCTTCCTTCCATCATTTTTTGACTCTTTATTGTAATGCTTCACATTGTAAGTGTGCTAATTGTATTGTAACTACCTCAAATTCTTTGGACTTCGAGTAGAAATCACAAGTCAACCATCATATGCTCATACTGGTCTCCAGCTTTCACCTGGTCACCTTCCCTCAATGCTCACTTTTGGTGTTTCTCCAGGAAAGTGACAGACAAGGTGCTCCCTCAGGGCATTTCTCCAATCCAGGTCAGAATGGCAGCCCCGGGGAACAGCAGCCTGGGTGAGTGGGGCTGGTATATGCTGGGGGTCGTGTGGGTAATAGACTTGGAGGGGTTTTATTCCTTGATTGGGAGTAGAGCCCTAACCACCCCTGCTAGCGCAGTATAGCATAGTGGTTAGTAACACAGGCTGTAAAGTCAGACTTTTGGGGTTAAAATGCTATCTCTGCCAGTCACTATTCTTGATGATGGGTAAATTAATTAATAATTCAAGACTTCAGTGTCCCTACTTCTTAATGAAGATAAGAATACTGCTTCATGGATTTTTGTCAGAGTAAATGAAATAATATAATGTATGTAAAGAGCATAGAGGAGCACCTGGCATTTTGTAATTTATAAACGTTAGCGCTATTCTGTTTTCCCCTTTCCTGTAGCCCTGTCCGCACGGCCCCCATGCCATCCTGGGCTCCCAGCTACAAAACCCTCTGGCTTCTACCACCAAGAAGTGTGGCACTCGCTGTCCTGCTCCAGCCGCTCCTTCCCCACTGTTGACAGCATCCTGGGCTGCCTGGCTGGCCACGTTGTCCACATGATGGGAGACTCCACGCTTCGGCAGTGGTGGGAGTATCTGCGTGACAAAGTGCCCTGTGAGTGGCCCTGAGGGGAGAGGGCAGGACACCTGGAGCCTCAGGAAGGAAGAGGTGAACAGGGAGGGCTTTGCGAGACAAGACTCCCATGTTACAGAGGTTGGGGCAATATGCCGGGAATTTTCCAAGGGCAAATGAGCAAATGAATCAGAGCTGAGAGAATGTAATTATCATCACCAAGCTTCCTTTCCAGTTTGGTTGACCAGAAGATATGTAATGAACTCATATGACAGCATTAAAAAAAAAAACCTTTCAAATAATACAATTTCTGATAATACAAGAACAGTCCCCGATTTAGTCTTTAAATAAAATCCCCATTTACTCTCTTAAGTAAGATTTACGTGAAAGAAATAAAGTTCACATTTTTGTACCCTACCTACCTCAATTTCTTCCTCCTTCTCTATTCCCTTCTTTTCCGTCTCCTCTCCTCTCCTCCTCTCTTTTCTCTCTCTCTCCTTTCTTTGCCTCACTGTTGTCTCTTGACCAGCAGCTGATAGAGCTATGATTCTCTTAGCACCTAAAACCTGAGTGACTTTTGCTGAATGAGCGTCATTTCCTCAGCCCCTCCAAAGTTAAATGAATCCAATCTCAAATTTTCCATGTGTGCCATTTTTCTAAAAAGTCAAGATTAATGGAAAACAGAAAATTATCACAGACAGAACTTGTGAATACCTCTCATTTAGAAAAGAAAAATAAACACTTAGCATTTATAGTAGTTATTTTAAATATAAGTATGTCCAAGCATCTAGTACCTACTCCAAAGTTACTATAAGTCTTAAAAATATCTGAGTGGGAAGGTAGAACAGCAAAGCTAGTCTGAATGTCTGTTGGACTTCATCAGCGAGCTCCTTCGGGACCATTTTTGCACACACTTTTCTCATGCCAAGATTTTCAGTTCAGAGTTTCCTAACTGTTTCTCTATTGATGTTTACTTGGTCTGCTATGCTTCTCACAGATAGCTGATGATTTTGACTCACAATTTGGCAAATTTTGCAATGTTTTCATCAGTGTTTTCATCAATGTTTTCTCATCTGCTCATTACTGGCCAACCTGACCTCTCGTCATCAGTGACGTGTTCTCTGCCCTCAAAAAACATTTAATCCATTTGTACACTGTTGTTTACTTCATGGCATTATCTCCATAAATTGGAATAACATGTCCCTGATTTCACTTCCACTCTTGCCAAGTTTAACAAGAAATTTAGTGTTTGTTCGTTGCTCTAATTCAAGCTCAGACATTCTCACGATGGCACGTAAAAACACGCAACAACAACAATGAAAGCCACTCAGCAAGACCGTCACATGTCGACATGAACACATCTGTGAGACATTGACATACCAAGGTTAGGAAACCTTACCAAGCTGTTTGTACAGTGCTGCCAATATAAGTGTAGGTGGCAAGTTCATGAACTTTATTGATAGACCTTGTATATTAATGGAAGTGCATAATTTTTAAAATTTTATAAAATATAACAAAACATAGAAAATGCGTAAAACAGTTTGCATTGTTATAAAATGATAACCCATATAACCTCCACCCCCATTAAGAAAGACAACAAGACTCTCACTCCAGAAGCCCTCCTGATACCATGTCTCCTCCGAGTTATAACTCCCTCTCTCTCTCTCCCATTATTCTAGAAATCTTTATTCTGTTATAACACTTAAGCCCTTGTGTTTCTTTATAGTTCTGCCAACTTATTAGGCATTCGTAAACAATATACGAGATGAATTTTGCCCGATTTCCAACTTCACATAAATGAAAACATACACTATGATTTCTGTTGTGTCTGGGTTTTTTTTGTATATAAGATTCATCTGTATTCTTTCATGTGATTGTAGCTCATTCATTTTCACTGCTACATGGTATTTAGTTGTATGATTATATCACACTATATTTTTACATTCTACTGTTGATGGGACTATCATGAAAAATGCTGCTATAAATATTCTTGTACATGTCACTTTAAGTCCACATGAGGTTGTGTTTTTGTAGGATGTCACCTGGTGATGGCTTTGCTGATCAGAGAGTAGGTGTATCTTTAGACTTTTTGGATTCTGCCAATGTTTAAAAATGGTTTTACCAGTTTACTCTTTCACCAGTGGTTCTTATTGTTCCACATTCTTGTCCAGCATTTGATATTATCATTTTCTAATATTTGGCAAAAAGTATGGGTGTATCATAGTGGCTTATGTGGTTTTCATTTGACATTTTCTATTAGTCATGAGAGAACACCTTTTTTTTCTAAGTTTTGGATATTGGGGTACCTGATTGACTTGGCACTGTTGACTGAGAAGCCATCTTTTCCCCATAGCTCTGCAGGGCATCTTCGTCATAAAGCAGGTGTCCTTATGTCTGTCTGTTTGGGGGATCTCTATTCTGTTTAGTGAATCTATTTGCTTGTATCAGCACCAATACCACCCAGTCTTTATTACTATACTGTTGTAATAATTTTGGATTTCTGGTGGACAGGAGCTACATTTCTACTCTTCTTTAAAAGAGGCTTGGCCTTTTTTTGGCCCTTTGTTCTGCCATATGACTCTTTTAATCAACTTGTGGAATTGAAAAAAACTTTTTCCTCTTGTGATTTTAATTGTGATTATATTGAACCTATAGTTCAATATGGTTCCAACTGAGATGTTTGGATATGATATATCTTTTGGTTAATACTGTTTTAGTTATTGATGCCAATGTTATTGCACTGTGACTACAGGACATATTTTTAAATTTTGAAATATTTTGAGATTTGATGAAAACTCACATTTTGGACCAGTATACCATCAATTTTGTAAATGTTCCACATAGGTATTCTGCGATTGATAGTTTCAGTGTCTAAACAGGAATATTTTTAAAATCATGTTGTTCAAATCTTTACATCATAACTAATCGTTGTCTACTTACTTCACAGTAAGTATAAAAATCTCCCAGAATGAATGTGATTTTTCCCATTTTTCCCATTTTTGTGTTTTGAAATTTGCTTTATTTATTTCTTTAATGCTATATTATTAGATGCATAGCTATGTAGAGTTATTCCAAATTCCGGGAATATTGAACTTTTTATCATTATGAAGAAAACTTTCTCATTCCTAGTTGCCTGACGATCTGTATCAACTTTCTTTGGTAACTGTTTGCATGCTTTATCTTTTTTCTACTAGATTCAAGCAAGATACACACATTGCATTTAGTTAAGTTTCTTACATTTCTCTTAATGGTTATGGTGCTATTCAAATTATCTGTTACATGTTAGGTGAGTTGTAATAGTCAGTGCTTTTTAATAAATTGGCCCGTTTCATCTAAGATGTCAACTTTGTGTGTGTAGAGTTGTTTGTAGTACTCCCTCACTATACTTTGATGTCTGCAGCGTCTAGTGGTAGCCTCTATTCTATTCCTGGGGCATTGGTAATTTTTGTCTTCAGTTATTTTTCATTTGATTTTTTTCTATATTTTCAATCAAATGTGATTAGATATGGATTTTTCAACAATTGTACTTTGGCTTTGTTGGGATCTTTGAAACAGTAGATCGATGCCTTTCATTATGTTTTTGTTTCTGGGAAATTGTCAGCCACGATCTCTTCAAATATTACCTCTTCCTATTTTTCATCCTTTTCTCTGAGACTCCAATTAAATTGTGTTCTATTTTTCTCACTCTCTTCTCTGTATCTTCCCTCTCTTCTGTGCTTTTTATCGATTTCCCTCTTCAGTCATTCTGGGTCTTTCTTTCCAATCTGTGTATCAACTCAGTACTTTTCTCTTGTTGTGTCCAATCTGCTATTAAACCCAACCATTGGTTCCAAATTGTAGTTACTGTATTATTTACTTCCATAATTTCTAGACGATTCTTTTTCAAATCTTCAATATCTCTTTTACCGTTCTGGTTCGTTGCTGAGATTTTCAAATTAGACGTTTATTTCCTTGAACATAGTAAGCATAGTTGCCTTACAGTTTGTGTCTGATATTTCCAGTATCTGGAGTCCTCATAGGCTTCTTTCTGTTGTCTATTGTCTCTATTGCATTTAGCTTATTTTGTTGTGCCTCTTCAAGTGTCTTGTGATATTTTATTGTTTTCTGGATGTTTTATTTGACAAAATACTTTTGTGTATAATGTAAGTCCTAAGGCAATGTTATTTTATGTTGAAGAAGGGTTTTCATTCTGGCAGACATCTAAGAAGAGTGCTTACAGTTTAGAAACAAGGTTGGAAGTTTTGTGAGCCATCTCAACTTGTGTGAGAGATAATCCCTCGGAGTACAGTACACACCACCCTCCATAGTGAAGTTCTTCTGTTTCTAGCCTAGTACAGGGAATGTTACACTAGGTTTTCCCCCATTGGAGGATGCTAAGTTCCATCCCTCAAAGCCACCAGAATACATATCTGCCTTTTAGTGAACTTGCATGGATTGGAAAATGATCCCAGGTCAGTCTTTTCGGGTCTCAGCCGAAAGCAGAAAGTATTCCTATCTCTGGTGTCTTTACTCACAAATACCCCCAGTTAAGAATCAACTCTAATCTCTTTGATCTCCAATTCTGTCATTCTTATCTCAGAATTTTTAAAAACTTTTAAAATTACTTTTTAAAATTGTCTTCATCAGGGTATGTGGGCCAAGTGTCACAGTGCACCATTAGCAAAAGGTAACATATAGCATTATCTCCCTACTGCTAAAACTGGAAATCTGGCACTCACTAATACCTCCTGTTTTTTAATGCCAGCTTCCAGTTATCTAATCCTGTCTACTCTACATCAAAAATATATCTGTTTCAGTTATTCAGGATGAGTAAGTTCTGGAGATCTAATGAACAGCATGGTGACTGAAGTTAACAATTCTGTATTGTACATTTGAAAGTTTTAAAAAGGTAGATCTTAAGTGTTCTCATCACACATACAAAATGGTAACTGTAAGGTGATAAGTATGTTAATTAGCTTGATTGTGGTAATCCTCTCAAACATCCTGTTGTGCACCTTAAACATAGGTAATTTGTATTTGTTGATTATACTTCCACAAAGTTGGAAAAAATTTAGCTACCAAAAGAAAAAAAATTACAGATATAATAATATATATGTGTGTGTGTGTGTGTGTGTGTGTGTGTGTGTGTGTTTGTGTGTGTATAAATATCACCCTCTTGCTTCTATCCCTATTTCTCCTCATCCTTGACATTGCCAAACCTATCACAAAGTCCTTTAAATCAGGCTCCCCATTTCACCCCAGGTTTTCACAAAGAAGCAAGAAAAAGCTTTTTAAAATGTAAATTGGATCATGCTACTCACCTTCACTTTAAATTTACTTGAGACAAAAATCAAAATCATTAACATGATGTATAAGGAACTATGTGACCAGACCGTGCCTATATCTTAACCTCACCCCGTGCCATTCATTATGCTCCAGGAGCACCAACCTCCTTTCAGTTCCTCACAATTTCCAACCTCCCTTCTGCATCAGGAAATCTCTCTCTCTCCCAAGAAACAGTAATCTCCATGAGGGCAAGGATGGCTGTCTCTTTTTCACCATTGTATACAAAAGTACCCAGAACAGCACCAATTTGTACCTGTAAGTTATTGCTAGATGAATGTAGCCAAGAGTTACTAAGAGCCTAAACTAAAAGTTGGATGCATGTGTTGCACATAGGAAACCTAAAATGAATAATGAATGAGACTTGGTTAATTATTTGAGTTCAGACTGAGACACCGAGAGGTATTAAATATGGCTAACGGCCTCCCCAGGGAGAGCTAAGAAAAGAACAACAAAACATTGGAAAGTCACCAAAACAATAGCTGACTGGTGTGGGGCAGTAGGGGGAAATTCAGGACATAGAGAGACATTTATGCGTGCTAAAATGATAGATTCATCTATCCAGGCAATGTACAAAATATTCAAGACCATTGTGGCCATTAGAGAGAAAATACTGCCTGGGCAATTGGAAGTGTGGAATCAAAGCTCAGGAAGCCATCAGGGCTTAGACAAAAACTGAGGAGGTAGGAGTGAATGAATTCCCCAAAGGGAAGATGGTAAAGAAAAGTAGATGACAGTGATAGAATTTTAGGGAATACCACATTTAGAGAATGCAAAGAAAACATGAAGCTGACAATTGAACAAAGAATGACCAGAATGGTAGAAAAAAATAGGATAATGTAGTGTTAAAGCAAGAAAGAGAGGTTTCTGGAAGAGGTCACTCAGCATGGAGAAGTCAAATGTCTTAGACAAATAAAAGCAAACTGAATAGGAGTTAGGATGGTAATAGTGAGATCCTTGGCTACCTTGAAAACTGGGGTTGGGGTAGGTAAGCACTAGGGTTTAGAGACAGGATGCTTATGTCCTGGAATATGGGGACTAGAGATTTCATTTGTCCAAGAGGATGGTATACAGTCCTATACTAACCCTTAGGCCTCCTCTCTCTTCCTCTCCACAGCCCTAAAGCCCATGGATCTACACGCCACATATCAGACAGGGCCCCTGATGGCCGTGGAGACCACTCGGAATATAGTGCTACACTGGCGGGCCCACAGCTGGCCCCTGCGCTCCCTGCGCACACCAGTGGCCTCCCTGCACTCTGTAGCCCGAGAGCTGGGGGGCCTGGCAGGGGGCCCCCACACCGTGGTGGTGCTGGGGCTGGGCGCCCACTTCACCACCTTCCCTCCGTCCATCTTTGCACGACGGCTGGCAGGGATCCGGGCAGCTGTGGCTGCGCTGCTGGCCCGGGAGCCCCGCACTCTCGTGGTCATCAAACTGGCCAACACTGGCTACAAGTCCGTATATGGCAGCGACTGGCTCACCCTGCAGGTGAACCGGCTCCTCCGAGCTGCCTTTGCCGACCTCCGTGTGGCCTTTGTGGACGCCTGGGAAATGACCTCCAGCCTGGCGGTGCCCGACAACATCCACCCAGGAAGGCTCATCGTCGGCAATGAAGTGGACCTCCTCCTGTCCTTCGTCTGCCCCACCTGAGCGCTTCTGCGGGTCTTGGCACTGTGTGGGTGGAGAAGCTGGAGGGGTGATCAGGCCTGCAGGCCCTTCCCTGAGCGGACTGTACCCGTTCTCTGACCTCTTCCTAATGAACTGGCCATAAAATCAACCAGCAGGAATTGGGATGTGGGTGGTGGCCGGGGAGAGCAGCCTAGCAGTGGTCCAGTGCAACTTGAGAGGTTTAGTTCTCACATGGAAAAGTAGTACTAAGAGGGTGAGGGTAGGGACAGAGCTGGCAACATCTAATACATCAGTACATCTAGTACATCCAGTTAGGAGGATTGTCATTTCATGTGTTGGAGTTTCTGTGTGGAGTGTCAACAAGCCTTGCAAAGGCCTAAGACACGGATTCCATTTCAGTTTATCAGAGCCACCCTAGTGGAAAGCCTGAGTATATATGTGAAGACTTTTATGGACTGATTGGTAAAATAAAATATTTATTCTATTTGTCAAAAGTAATACAAGATCTTTGTTGAAAATTTGAAAAACTCTGAAACTATTAGCGAAGAAAATAAAAATCGCCTAGAATCCCATGACCAGGAGACAATCACTGTTGAAGTACATACGAGGATGATCCATTGCTGCAGTGGGTCTTACGGCCACAACTGCTGCTCGTTCTCTCCCCCCTCCACTCTTTTCTTTCTTTCTTTTTTGTTTTTTTTGAGAATTTCGTGAGATAACACATGTCAGGTACTTAGCCTGCTGTCTGACACATAAGGGTTCACTGAATTTTAACTATGATTCTTATTTATTTATTTCTATTGGGGAAAGGGAACAGGACATTGCTGGGGAACAGTGTGTACTTCCAGGACTTTTTCGAAGTCAAGTTGTTGTCCTTTCAATCTTAGTTGTAGGGCACAGCTCAGCTCCAGGTCCAGTTGGCGTTGTTAGTTGCAGGGGACACAGCCCACCATCTCTTGCCACCATCCCTTGCTGGAGTCGAACCGGCGACCTTGTGGTTGAGAGCATGCACTCCAACAAACTGAGCCATCTGGCCACCTGGAAGCTGAGCGGCAGCTCACTGACTTCATTCTAGTTGCAGAGGGTGCAGCTCACTGGCCCATGTGGGAATCGAACGGGTGACCTCAGCGTTAGGAGCATGGTGCTTCAACCACCTGAGCCACCGGGCTGGCCGCTCCCTCCTCCACTCTTTATTCTACATTCCTTCATCCTTAGCTCTCCCCTCAGCATATCTTGGTGGCTTACTTGGTTGTTGGTCCAAAGCTCCGTCCCTGAGGGACATGAACCATTGATAATCATGCCCTTCTCACAGTGGGTTTACTGCACGTATCTGTTCACAGTTACAGTGCTGTGTGGAGTACCAGGAGGTAGCCAAGGGGACCATCTGCATTCCACAGATTCCTCCCTGCTCCCATGGTGTGCAAGTGGTCCTATCTCCTCTTGCTGATGAACTATCCCTGCTAAGTTGGCGACTTGTCTTGCACAGGAGTCCAGTGTCCTGATGGCAGCAGTAAGTGTGCAATTCAATGGCATCGTTGCTGTGTCCCCGAGCAAGAGGGAGCCCCCTTTGGGGATGGAGACCTCTAAGCCTACAGAGCCCAGAGTTGCAGGGATAAGAAGCACAGAACCCCCAGGGAATCATTGGGTGCAATGCTGCCAGCCCCTGATTTCTATCAGAGACCCAGCCCCGCATAGGGTTCTCCGATCTAACAAAGACACTGAAGGATGGCAGGCCATCCTATTAGAGTGTTTCCTCCAGGCTGGGGCTTCTGCTGCACCTCACAACGGCCATGCAAAGGTTCTGTAGGCTGGCTGCCTCCGAGTGAGGTAGCATGTGATATGAGCAGGAGTTCCACGGTCAGGGCCTCATCCCACTACTTCTCTGAGAAGTGCATCCCCTAGTTGGGTGCTAACCTGTGTGGGATTCCTTGGATCCCCAAATGGACCATAATCAACAAGCCCCAGGATAATGGTGCTGGCTCAGGCTCTGCAGGCAGGAAAAGGAAACCTGTACCTGCACTAGACATCCAAACTTGTGAGGATGGACCACTGGCCCTTTCAGAGCACGGCAGTGGACCCTTATGCTCCCTGTAATTGGATGTCTGGGAGCCACTTTCTCGTGGCTGCCACAGTCCCCTTGTGGTTGAACTATATTTCCTGATTAAAAAGGAAACACAATGCAATGTCAAGTTTTTCCAAATGAACTTTTAAATATTTCATTATTTAAATTAAAGGGACAACGTGGCAGAAGCTAATAGTTTCTCACTCAAGCCCATTCTTTCCTCCTTACCAACAAAAATCTTGATTTCCTGCCCCTCCACCCCCCCACCCCAGGGTAGCAAAGTGCTGGGTGACAAAAGCCATATTTCCCAGACTTTCTTGAAACTGGAGATTGCCATGTGACACAGTTCTAGCCATTGACCTGTAGAAGCTGACATCTCTGATTTGGGCTTCAGGAAAGTTCTTAAGCAAGCATACAGGCTGGTAAATGTCTTTTGCCCTTTTCTCTGTCTTATTTTTTCCTCCTATGAGGCAGTTACGATGCTGAGAGGGGGCAGGCATCTTGTGACCACAGGAAACAAAGCACATGCTAAGGTTGGTTGAAATGAAAGATACAGAGAGTTAGGGTCTTTACTGGTATCACAGATCTGCTGTGCCAGTCCCAGGCTGCCTACTTCCAGACTTGTCATTATGTGAGGAAAATGATTTTTTTCTAATTTGTTTAAGCTCCTGGAATTGGTCTGTTTTTGTAATTTGCAGCTAGTTTCAGAGCACAAATCGCACAGTTGTGGATTTTTCAACTTCTTGCAATTTAGACCGTTTTTCTTTCACATGGTTGAAGTTCATGCTATTACGTGCATACAATAAAATTGAACACAAAACAGCCAGCATCGGGGCATCACTTATAAAATCACTGGCTTTTAAAGATAAAGAAAGAATCAGGCTGGCCTGGTGGCTCAGGTGGTTGGAGCATCTTGCTCCTAATGCCCAGTTCGCCTGTTCGATTCCCACATGGGCTAGTGAGCTGCGCTCTCTACAGCTAAGATTGTGAACAACAACTCTCTCTGCTGGTGCTTTGAGCTCCTGTGGGCTCCTGTGGGCCTTGTGTTGCCAGGAGCGGCTGGTGGCCATTGTGAGAGGCCGACAGCCATTGTGAGCAGTCAGCCAGAGCTGCTGTGAGCGGACGAACCACCGAATGCCAACCGACAGACTGAGCTGGGGGGAAAGCAAGGCTCTGATTTTCTAAATGAATAACAAAAGTCAAACTTCACTCAGACAAGAGATTACTGATATGATCCAGCTGTTCCACTCCTGGGTATTTATCTGAAGGAAAGGAAAAACTAACACAAAAAGATATCTGCACCCCCATTTTCATTGCAGCATTATTTGTAATATCCAAAACATGGAAGCAACCTAAGTGTACATTCATGGATAAACAGATAAAGAAGATGTGGTATATATACACATATACACAATGCAATATTTTTTAGCCACAAAAAAAGAAAGAAATCTTGCCATTTGCAACAACATGGCTGGACATTGAGGACATTATGCTAAGTGAGATAAGCCAAACAGAGAAAGACAAATACCATACGATCTCACGTATGTGTGCAAAGCAAAGAACAAAAAAATGAGCTCACAGCTGACAGAGAATGGACTGGTGGTTGCCAAGGGTGGGGTATGGGCTTGGGTGAAGTGGGCAAAGGAGGTCAAAAGGCACAAATCACACCTCACAATTGCACACTCATGGGGATCAATGAAATACACAGCTTGCATCTAGGGAGACCTTACATGGGAGTAGTTGGGCCTGTGGCACCTGGAGAACAGGTACTCTGTGAAGATAACCCAGAGCCTGTTTAAATGGTCTGTGCTGCCCAATGGAATTGGCAGTGATGACCCCTGGTGGGGTCCTCTGGCAACCTGGAAAAGAAGAGACTATCCAGCCAGGTCCCACAGCTAGTGGGGCATGGCAGGCATAGAACCCAGGAGTCACCCCTCAGACAGGCAGGCCACCCTTTGAGGTCCTGCTGCGAAGCCAGTGGGTTCCTTCTCCTCTCTTCTGTCCACATTTCCAGCTCTTACCAATTGACTCAAGCATCTTTCACAGCCCAGAAGATTCCATGAAATCAAGGCTCTGTGATTCAGTTTCCTCAAGGGTAAAATGGAGATAATGACATACCAACTACAGAATGTTGTAAAGCTGAAAATGAGGCAATGGATGTTTAGGGCCTGACTCAGATAAGAGGATTCCATGAAAATTTGGAACCTCTCTTGTTGGGCCTGGGAGGAGGGGTAAGAAAAGCAGACAAAAAGAGAGGGCGGAGGCTGCCTGGCTGACAGTGGAAAAAGCTTAGAAGAAAGCTATTAGGATTGGGAAGAAACTGAGAAAAGGAAGAAGAAAGTTGGTCTGCTGCTTCCACCTCTAGAAGATCAAGGCCCCTTCCTCTGATGAAACCATGTCCTCCCATGCCCACGGTCTATGCAGTAGGCTGATGCCCACCTCATCCTGGAGAGGAGTGGGCAGGGCCTCCTATGGAGCCAGCCCTGTAGGTCACCAGTGGTCCCAGCCCCCAAACTCTCAGCCCATCCACCACCAGTCACAGGCTGGCAGTGCCCTCATTGGAGACAGTCCCAGGGACTGTCTCTGGGGTGAATCATTACTGCTCTGAGTCTTCATCCTGTGTCCAAGGAAGGCTCTGCATTAGCCAGGGCTCTAACAGCTGTTCATGGAATCACCTTAGGAGCACTACAGAAACACAGACTCTGAGACTCACCCGCAGAGGTCTGCACTCAGAACCTGAGGCCCAGACATTAAGTGGAGCAACCAGACAGAAACATCCAGAAGCAGCAGAAGCCTCTGTGGAGTCAGCCAGACTGGAGTTTGAGTCCCGGACCTGTCACTTGAGTCATGGACTTGGGGCAAAGCCTCCCTGAGCCTTGGTCTCACATCTGTAGAGTGGAGAGGACAGAAGTCCCTGCAGATCCCGTGGGTGGAGGCATGGCCTCCAGGAGGCCCACTCTCCAGGGAGGTGGGAGTGTGAGCCCACCCTCACTTCTTAATCTCAGGGAGGGTGTGACACTGCCCCTGGGAACAGACCTGGCCTGGTGGGCCTGGTTCTCCCTGAGGACTGCAGGGGAGGGAGAGGGGCCAAGAGCAAGCTGGATGCCCCTGGTGCTGGGGATGGCGCCCGAGGGCATCTGACCACAGCGGCTCCCTCCTCCTTCCCTCTGAGAGGCTGTAGCTGGGCAGAGACTCAGGGCACCTTTCCTTTCCTGAAAGAGCCTGAGCTGGTCCTCCTGCTGCCCCTCCCTCTGGGATGAGAGAGAGAAACAGAGGCTGAGAGACACTCAGAGAAGAGGAGAAAGGGAGAGAGAGTGAGAGGCAGAGAGAGATGGAGACTGACTACTAAGATGAGGAGGGCGCTGGCAGAGGCAGGGAGCCGAGGTGGGAGAGGAGAGGCCCCAACAAGCCAAGGTCAGGATCACGCCCTTCAGTGTGAAGATGGAGGCTGGAGACCAGCATCATGGCTCCCTTTGCACTGACCACAAGGGAGGCCCTTTTGCAATAGAGGAAAAGAAGGCAGATCGATACAGGAAGTGCCAGTCACCCTGGGGCACCAAATTGGGGAAGGCTCCCACCCTTCCTCTGTCCTCTGAAGGAGCCGGATTGTCCCTCTCCTGTTGCCCAGAATTCCCTGAGGTGGTGTATCGATAATTCATATCAATTGCTGTGCACAGGCTTAATTATGAAGCTCAACACGCAAGACTCACCACCACAAGCCACAACATAGAGATTAAAAAGGATTTATTGTAAAGTGAAAATAAATGAATAATAAAGACAAACAGTAAGGCAAGTCATCATACCACCAGGGGCCCAGTCAGTTAGAGTCACAGAAGCAGCACCGGCCCTTCATCAGCACAGGTGAAATATCTTGCAGCAGCAGGGGTGGCCCGGGAAACAACCATGCCTGCCCCTGTTCTTCTGGGCTTTTAAGGACTTCACTAACAACAGCGGCAAGGAGCCAATAAGCATAAATGTCAGCAACACAAGGAACTGGTATCAGATCTGGCTAGGAGCCGGGGCCAGTCCTTGATATGAGATTAGATGTATTGGAGCTCAGCCCAGTTATGTTAAGGCGAAAGCGAGGCTCCACATCCTGTTGTTTTCTTGGTCCCTGGGAGGGCAGCCAATCCTTCCAATGCCAAGCACGCATTCAAGTCACTGTGAAAGTTTACATCCCCAAATGTCCCAAGGCAGACCTTCATATATTCTCTATCCCTTAAAGGTGGCCCCTCCGCGGGGCCTCCCTCTGGCCTTGAGGTCTGTGCTTGTCTTCTCATCTCCCTGGAGGAGAGCAAGGCGATGGGTCTGCCCCTGCTGCTGCCCCTGCTGCTGCTGCTGCCCCTGCTGCTGCTGCTGCTGCTGGCGTCTCTATAGGCTGGTGAGTGGCCAGGACCGTCATGGCTCTGCCCAGGGCCATGGGGGAGCCCCTGGGAGGGGCTTATGCTGGGTGTGTGTGGAGAAGGGGTCTGCTGGGGTGGCCGTCCAGGCCTCCCATCCCCAACAAGCAAAGGGCTGGTCCCACAGTGCTGGGACCCCCATCCTTCACCCTCCCTCTAACCCCTAGTGTGGAGAGAAGGACACCCAGCTAGAGGACCAGTCCTACCATCTATCACACTTCTGCCCTTGGGTCAGGGTGCCAGCTGGTCGGGGGCTACCTCTTTGTCCCCCACCCACCATCACCCGCAATTTGAGGTTTCTCTCCCTCCCTCCTTCAGGTCATTCAACAAAGTGCAATTCACAGTTTCTCTGTGAAGTCAAACAACCAGAGCAACTCTTAGCGCCTGAAGGTGGCTCCATCCACATTCCCTTCTCCTTCTGTCACCTCTGGAAGTTACCCAGTGTTCTCAGCGTGAGTATATCCTGGAGATGGAAACAGTACCATGGGGAGTTCATCTACAACACGCTCCGCCTTTCATCCATAATGATTTCACGAACCGGCTCTCCCTGAACTGGACAGAGGACGGGAGGAGCGGCTTCCTCCAGATCTCTAACCTGCGGAGGCAGGACAACAGTGTGTACTTCTGCCGAGTCCACTTGACCGCCCGGAATCATACCAAGGTGGGGTGGCAGTCCATCCCTGGGACCAACCTCGTCATCACCCCCGGTGAGTCCCCCTTCCCTGGTGAGGCGTTCAAAGGCCACTGGTGCCCTCATCAACCAGGCCTGGTCCAGACGCCACTCTTGCTGACCCTTCTCTCAAACTCCTGTCCCTCGTCGCTACTCCTGCCCAGCTATTCCCATACCTGTGCCTCCCCACAGACATGAGCTCAGTCTGGCACACACAGTAGGTACCCAACAAGGCTCTGAGGAGCCCCCGATTCCCTGGAAACACCCCATCACCTGTTTTCCCAATCCACCTGCTTCCTTCTCCCACTCTGCTCCCCAGAACATGGCCTCCAATGCTCCCCGCCCTGGTACCATCTCTTTCTTCCCCTTCACCATCTCCCTCCTCCTGTCTCCATCCTCCTTACCCTCCTCGCCTCTCACTGACCCCCCGGTCCCCACCTCTCCCACAAGAGGCCCTGTGTTGTCCCCTTCTCCACTCTGATCCTGCTCCCCTGTCCTGGTCGTTAGAGGCCCCTCTGTAGCAGCAATAACAGCAGCTCCCGCTTACTGTGCATCACGACCAGGCTGACACCTTGGTCTGCATCGCGCTAGTTACCCTGCACAACCCCACAATAGCAGCAGGTATTGCTATCATCTACCTGTTCCAGATGGGGAAACTGAGGCCTGCAGAGCCTAAACACCTGCCCAAAGTCGCTCTTGTGATGCAGGTGAGATT
Organism: Rhinolophus ferrumequinum; assembly: GCF_004115265.2. Classification (NCBI taxonomy): domain Eukaryota; kingdom Metazoa; phylum Chordata; class Mammalia; order Chiroptera; family Rhinolophidae; genus Rhinolophus; species Rhinolophus ferrumequinum. The sequence continues at coordinate 90,482,972 of NC_046290.1, read as the reverse complement.
TGAACCTAGTTGAACCCCAGAGTCTCCTCTCTTAACCATGAGCCGATCAGCCTCACCTTCTGACTTGATCATCTTGTTGTTTTTCCCCATTTTTAACCTAAGAATGGGGGGTGTTGCATTAATAGACCTTCCTAATTACTCAGTGGGCATCAGAACTTGAACCAGGATTTATCTGTCTCCAGGGCAGTGGGGGAGGGGCTGTCTCCCAGGAGCTGGCAATGAGTGGGCTTGTTGTCTGCAGAAAACTTTGTAGAAAACTAACAACTAACTAAGTTGGATGCTTTTCATAATCACTTGCACTGGTAATTCTAAACCATTAATTTGTCACTGATGAACTACTGCTCCCGGCTGGGAAGAACACTCTTTGAGCCCCACCCTGCCCTCCCTGGGTAAACCACTGGCCCATCTTGACAACCATGCTGTTTCTAGGACTTAAATGTTAATTTAACCTTAAAATCACATTCCAGTATACACTAGGAGTTTTACACATGTTTTCTCATTCATTAAAAAGCAATCCTGTAAAAGGAAAAATACAGCTTGATTCTACTTAGATGAGGTCCCTAGAGTAGGCAGATTCATAGAAACAGAAAGTAGACTAGACATTATGAAGGGCTGGGGTGGGGAGAATGAGGAGTTGTTGTTTAGTGGGGACAGAGTTTCAGTTTGGGAAGATGAAAAAGTTCTGCAGATGGATAGTGGTGAGAGTTGTACAACAATGTGAATGTACTTAATGCCACTGAACTGTACACTTAAATATGGTTAAAGTGCTAAATTTTGTCACGTGTGTTTTACCACAATAAAATTCTTTAACCCTGCGTTATAATTGAATGTAAGTTAGAGTTCATCACTTACTGTTTGTAAGTGATGAAATGAGGTTCTGAGGTCAGACCACGGATCAGTGGTAGAGTCAGGATTTAAACTGAGTGATGTGAATTCTCAGTCTTCAGCATTTCACATTGTTACTCCCTTCCCTGTGTGAGAGCTTCAGAGGGTTGCTCCCCACCCCCAATATTCCCCAAACTAGGGAACAAGGTGTGACAGTTTCACCCAGATACCTCCAGTCCTCCAGGGGAGAATTTGTTTATTTCTCATGTCTTCTCAGCCACCAAGAAAACCACCCAAGGCCCTCCCCGCCCCCGCCAACCTCAGTGTCTCTGAGGACAAAAGGAGCTCAAGGTCTTGGCCCCTGAGAACGGAAGCTGTGGTCGTCGCAGCAGGGCAACGTTAATCGCTGTGCTCAAAATTGCAATTTTGTGAGTGACAGTCTACCTCATGCGGAAGAGAAGCAAAGGTAAGTGCTCAAAGACCCCGCTCTCTCCCAAACTTTCCAACTGGGTGTTTCTGAAAACCCACTGCTCAGAATGGCCACTGGTGCCCCTTAAAAATGCAAATCCCTGCGGGGTGAGGTCTGGATATAGGAATCTGCAGTGTTAACAGTCTGCTCAGTGGTGTCTCTGAGTGAGCAAGTTTGAGAACCACCGCTCCACTAATCTGATCATTTTCAAGTTCTGTCTCTTGACTTAATCATTTCTCATCAGTGCTCACCTTTTGGTTCCTGGGAGAGAGGGTCTACCTGAAAAAGTAAGGAGAGAGCAGATGGAAGTTAGCTCAGCTCAGCAAACATTGGTTGAATGCCCATTTTCTACGGCCTGGCTTGTAAATGGAGATACTAGTAGGGAAAGCAGAAGTGCTGATTTGAAGGAACTCAGTGGGTAAAGGCAGGAGAGGGAGAAGTTGTCTCATTGGGGATGGAGGAGGAGTAATCAAGGAGGACTTCCCGGAGGAAGTGACACTGGCAGAAAGTCTCAAAGAATAAAAGGAATTAGTCAGGGAAGTGGTGAGCCTGGTGTAGAGTTCACTGTTCTTCCAAGCAGAGGAAACCATTCTGGGAGCTTTAAGCACCTCAGTGCTTTGGAGGAGGCAGGAATAGAGGACACTGTAAATCACATCCAAGAGCCTTGGATCCCAGAAGCAACGTGAAGCAGCCAAGGGACAACCTCACTTTACCTTGCAGATACATCAGTCTGTGGTGGAGGGGATGCAGGTGGGCCAGGCTTGAGCCAGTCTAATGCAATGGCATTGTGGGTGCAAGGAGAGAGCCAGATTCTGGAAGAGGTTAAGAGGGGACAGTAAGACTTGGGGATTGGATTGATGTAGGGGTGAGAGAGCAGGAGGAAGTCCCACGTTTACAACTTGGGTGAAGGAGGGTGCGATGAAACCACTTAGTGCATCAGGAAACAGGAAGGCAGAGACCTCCTCTAATTTGGGATAGGTTATATTTAAGATACCTTTGCTGTATCTGAGTAGAGATGTCCACCAGAAATTAAGATGTATCCATTTACAGTGCAGAGAGGACAGGGCTAGAGGCATTAATTATTTGTGTCCCAACACCCTCCAAAATTGATTTTAAAGAAAATTTTCAATGAAAGGAGATTTGCCGTATTACATATTAAAGCACAGAGGTGAAGAGCATAAAATCTGAGCTCCTGAAGTCAATCCTGGATGCGTCAACTCTGGCACAATGGTACTATTACTCTGTGCCTCAACTTACTCGTCAGTAAAATGGGGATAATAATAGTAATGACCCGGGGTTGTCATGGCGATTAAACGTAATGTATTTAGAATAGATCTTGGCACAGAGTAAACACCATATGAGCCTTAGCACTTATAATTATTCAGTTACCATAATATAAATGACGCAATACTGGCATATTAATACATAGAGAAAGCAATGGGAGAAAAGAGAAAAATCCAAATATAGGTAGTATGAAAACAGGCCCAAATATATGTAGGAATTTTGTAGGCTAAAAGGTCGCATTTCTTTCTTGTTGTTGTTGTTTGTTTGTTAAACAATTTTTTAATTACATCTCGTATACAATCTTATATTGGTTTCAGGTGCACAACATAGTGATTAGACATGTATATTACTTACTGAGTGATCACTCCTTAAATCTAAAAATTACCCATTTGATATCATACTTACTTGTTAAAACATTATTGACTATATTCCTTATGCTATATTTACATCACCAGGACTATTTAAGTTGTACTTCTTAATTCCTTCCCCTTTCTCACCCAACCACCAACCCCCTTCCCATCTGTCAATCATCAAAATGTTTTCTGTATCTATGAGTTTGTTTCCTTTATCAATAATGCTACAATAAACATATGGATGCACGTGTCCTGTCCAAGTAGTGTTTTGGGTTTCTTTGGATAAATACCCAGAAGTGGGATTACTGGGTGCTTCTTTGTCTCTTTGTATAGGCTTTGTTTTAAAGTCTGTTTTTCTGATATAAGTACTGCTACACCAATTTGTTTTAATTGTTTATTTGTTGATCTGAAAGGCCCAGAAAAATTATTAGCTTGACATTCATTCCTGGTCAAAAAAGTGGATCTGGGAGTGAGGCAGGTGAGGTGGGCAAACGTGACCTCAGAGGAGTAGCATGGTGAGCCAGAGGACCAGGCCAGGGCCAGCCAGTCAGTGACAGCTAAGTCACTGGCAGAGTGGGAGCTAGGGTAAGGAGGGGCTCTTTTCCTGGCTCCATTAGAAGGTGAGCGTGTACGGGTTGGGGCAGGCATCTGTATTTAAAGGAACCTGGCGGTAAGATGACGATGTCTTATTCCCAGAGCTGCTAGCGCACATGACCCCATGGGGGTTAAATGAAGGGAGTCCCGTTGGTTCATTGGCACCACTGTGGACTTATTAAATAACATTTTCTTGCATTTTGGAGGACTGGCTCTCTATTACTTGTGTTCGACACTGTCAACTCATCCTCTATTCAGTCCCCGAAACCTCAGCTTAGGGCTGCTATTAGAAACCTCCAAATTAAGAACATGTTCGTAAACTGGGGCCATATTGCCTCAAAATTAGACAAAACAAAAGCAAATAAAACAATATTCAGGTCTACAAACATAATTTCCATGTATCTCTTCCAGATAACTCTCCCTCCCCTTCATCTACACCTCCCATTCCATGAAGCCACCCACAAGAGGTAGTAAGGCAGCCAAATTTGGTGACTCTGCTCGCTCAAAGAAATGACAATGTGGCCACTGCAGAAAGAGGAAGAGATGGGAAACAAGGAAGGGGCTGAGTAAGAAACCAGAGCTGCATATATCAACAGGAATAAATCTCAAAAACATATTGAAAAAAATTGCAGAAACAGATATTTTGTTTTTTTGTCAGGCAAAGACAATCATATGTATGTACATACACACATATTTTATGTGTATATGTGTATATTCATATATTATACATACATATTAGATGGATACATTTTAGGGATGATATAGAACTTATTGGAATTCATAAATATCATAATGGCTATCTGGGAGAGATTGAAGGGAGAGGAATTGTGGACACATTTCATTTCTTTACACAAATCTGAGGTGTAGGAAACTACAATTTGATAGAGCCGGGTGGTGGGCATTTTGTTGTTATTTTCTTACACTTCTCTGTAAGTTGAAATTTTCATGAATATAATATATACCCTACACATTTAGTTTTGTAGGTATTATTGCTTTTCTATTCTTGTTTTCTTTGCAATTTTAAAATGAGTAAGTTTAAGGAAAAACATTAAATAAAAGACAGTGTAGACAGGGTATGTGTATGACAAAATCATGTGAAATTCCTAGTGCATGACTGGAGATTGGGAAATACCGATACACTTTTCACTGTCCCGTTTTTCACTCCAGGTGATTCAGAGTCTCAGAACCACATCGAAGTTCAATCAACAATAACAATATTGGTCATTGTTTTAGCATATTTGTATTCTTTTCCTTTAGATTTGATATTCCAGCTCTCTACTCCGCCTTACATTATTTCATCTTATGTATTTCAGGGCAGTGGGCACTGACACTGACACATGCTGAATCTCGCCCTGACTCCTGCAGACCTCAGTCACCTCTCCATTATCCTCTGGAATAAGCCAGGCTGACTGGCAGGTAGATGCCCTCTGCTCCCTCATGCCCAAACCCTCCCTTTTGGGGTCACAATATGCCAATAAAAGAAAACTACAATGAACACCAAATACATTCTATGAAAATTTACAAATGAATGACGAAATGTAAGTTCTCTCATTGATGACTTTTGGGTATAGTGAATTATTATCTAAAATAATTGTGAAAGAGGTCATTAGTGCAAAGTCCCAGGGGTGACCTTGGCATCCCCAAATGGAATCTACCATCTTACAGGAAGCTGCAATGGTTTCAAAGTCCAGAAAGTGAGACTCCAAATTGTAGGGGAAACCTAGGGTTTCGAATGGTGGATTTTGAGAGACACAGCGCCCGGAATAGTTTGCAGTATCAGGCAGAACATGTACCCCTCTTGGAAAATTACCACAGATAACAAACTCTTTATAACTGGGAGGGGCTATCATAAACGTTTACTCTTCTGTGCTCCAACAGGGTTCCTAGTTCGTACTGGATATTTCGGAGAAGAGTCTAGGTTGCCATGGGTCCATTCATGGGGCAAAGCAAGGGGTACAAGATTCTGACTGTGGGGTTGGTCTTTCTGGTCTGGGTGAGTACTACCCTTGCCTCCACTCCTCTGATCCCTGGCTTATTTGTTGTCTCCTATGTAGCCACAAATCTGGATTGATCACTGCCTTAATCTGGGAGAAGGGACTGAGGGAGCTTCAATCTTCTCTCTGCCCCTGTGTGACTCCAATTCAGCAATTGCAGGGTGGGATGGCATCCCTAGGAGGTGGGTGAGTGGTTGGGTGTGGGGTCTATTAGGGGATGAGAAACACAGACCTGGAAGGGATTGTTCAGGGAAATTCCAGAGGAGAAAAAAAGAAGCTATTCACATTGTCTTCAGCTCTTTCACCTTGTCTGCCCAAGTATAAGAGAAAGAGATAGACGTCTGTGGTGTCCTGTCCTGCTTTTTAGCACAGAGAAAAAAAGGCAGGGATCCTTTTCCAGAAAAAATCTTTCTCTGGAAGAAGTGGGCAATTGGCTGGAGTGACCTTTATTGTGTCTTTAGGGAACTCAGCTATGGTGAGAAGCTAAGAATACCTCCAGGAGAAGGCTTTTCCCTTTTTGTACACAGGTCAAAACTGGAGCTGTGGTGCTTAATGTAGCTATAGATGCACGTTGTTTGGCCTGTTTAAATTCAGGTTTAAAACAGTTAAATGGGTTATTGATAATTAAACAGTAGGAGATTTCCCATGAAAATATGGATTTCTGGTCTCTATTAAAAAGTGGTTGATCTCGAAAGATGGGTTCATATATTGGTCTTTATTCTAGGAGTATGTAGGAATTTGGCAGGGAAACCCTAATTCCTTAATAAACCAGTCTAAAGGAAGTGATGGTTTCATTACCAGAGATACCTTTCATTGTGAGAGAGAGAGACATCTTGGTGCAGCAGCCAAAGCGTCCCACCTTTTAAAAAAAGTTCAATTATAACATACATAAAAAATATATAAATCATAGTGCTCAACTAAATAAAAGATAACATACCTGTATAATCATCACTCAAGTCAAAAAATAAAAATTATCAGTACACCCAGAAACTTCCTTTTTTGCCTCCCTCTCCATCACTACTACCCTCTCTTCTTTTCAACTATAGACATTAGTATATTTTTGCATGATTTTGCATTTTATAGAAATGTAATCATACATTATGAACTCTTTTATGTGCATCTACTTTCATTCAATATTTTTGTGAGATTCATCTACATACACATATTTTTGTGTGTGTATGTGTATGTACATATGTATTTGATGGATACATTTTAGGTTGATATAGAACTTATATGGAAATCATAAACATCATAAAGGTTATGTGGCAGAGATTGAAGGGAGAGCAATTGAGGAAGCTTTTTGTTGTAGTGTAAGGCTATTATTTGTTAATTTTCCTCTCATTCTAGTACTCTAGTGTATGAATATGTGACAATTCATTTATCCATTTAAGTGTAGATGGACTTTTCTGGGGGGTTATTTTAAACATAGCTTGGTGCACATATGCATGCCTTTCTGTTGGATATACGAGCTAACCTGCTTGGTCCTAAGGTGTGCATCCCTTAAATTTCAGTGCATACTGTCAAATAGTTTTCCAAGTGGTTTCCGCAATTTATGCTCTCACCAGCATGACCTGAGAGATTCAGTTGCTTCAGATCCTCAGTAACATTGGTATTGCCCGTCTTTTAGTGGCAGCCTTTCTTTGACTATGTAAAGGTATTTCACTGTGGTTTTAATTTGCATTGCTTTTCTTGCCAGTTTAGCTGAGCACCTATTTACGTGTTTATTGGTCATTGGTCCTCTACTGTGAAATGCTATTAAAGTATCTTCTATCCATTTGTAATTGAGTTGTCTGTCTTTCCTTATTGATTTGTAGGAATTCGTTATAGATTTTGGATATAAGCTCCTCCATTTGTTGTACATGTTGCAACTATCTTCTCCAGGTCTGTGTCGTGCCTGCCTTTCACTCTAATACTGTCTTTTGAGTAAAACCAATTGTTTATTTTATTTTATTTTATCGTGATAAGAACACTTAACATGAGATCTACCTGCTTACCAATGTCTCAAAATATACAAGACGACATTACAGGTACAGTGCTGTACAGCAGACCTGTAACACTTACTCCTCTTGCTTAACTGAACCTTTCTGCCCATTAATTAGTACCTCCCCCTCCCCCCTCTCCCTGGACCCTGGCAAACACCACTCCACAATTCCGTTCTACAAATTTGACGATTTCAGATACTTCATATAAAGGGAATCAATCAGGCTATATTTGTGTTTCTGTGACTGGCTTTTCACACAGCACAGGGAGCTGTGTGGAGCCAAGATGAGGAGCTGTGGTAACAGTCCTGGTGTGGAATTAACCCCTGGTCATTCACAAAACTTGAAAGCATCCACAGACTCTACAAAGGAAGTTTGTATAAAGTTAGGGCAGAGAGAGAATGCCCATGGCAGTGTCCAAAGATGACGGCTGTCTCGGGTAATAAGAAGAGAAACACCGATGGAGTGTCAGGGGGTGGGGTACGTGGGGGCAGAGTCCAGAGCATGAGAGTGGGCAGCTGCATTAACTTCAGGTTAGCCTTTTCTTATATAGGAAAGGGGGAGTCAGTCAGGCAGGTTTGAGGGCTGACATCCCTCCTGGGATCTGGTCTATTTGAAGACGATGTTATCTCCAGACTATGGAATGGGACTGGGCCATAATCCCATCGAGGCGTGGGATTATGCATCAGCAATAAAAACTGCAAGGGAGTTGTAAATTGGATTCCAGTGTCCGGGAGCCTGAGGATTAAGAAATTGCTCCTTCCTAGGTGACGATGTTGTTAATTAATGAGGTGTCGGGAGCCTTGAGAAAGGGAACATGTTCTTCAGTTAATCAGTGAGGGGAGAAACAAAGAGAAAACAGATGAATATCAGGAAGAATCAAACTGCAAACAAACCAGGGTTAATTATAGGTGGCTAGATAAACTGCAAACTAGCTAAGTCTAACTGTGTTATTGATTCCCTGAATTTCACCCTGAATGAAACTACTACCTAAACTAGTAGTCCTTGTTCCCCCCCAGGCAGCTAGCTAGATTGTGCTGGTCTGGTCAGCATTGGAAAACTGGCAAGACTGAAGCCAATTCTCTAAGAAGTTTTACGGAAAAGCTGGGACACTAGACCAGTGGACCAACTCTTTCCCTTCTTTTCCCTGGTAGAAGCTGGGAGCTAAGCGTTCTCTTCCTGATCCTATAGCAGTGTACTGAGGGTAGGGATTCTGGCAAGAGGGTGTCCAGAGTCTCTCTACCAATTTAGATAAGTCTGGTTTCACGCTGGCCTAGAGTGTAGGAGCTTCTCGGTTAGTTTTATTATTTCTCACAAAGGGAATTGGTCTGTGAATTGTTCCTGAATCTGTGTGTTCCTGGAGGTAAACAGGATCTAGAGCTTCCTACTTTGCCACCTAAAAAATGTCACTCCTGAAGTTTTCTATTTTTATTTCTATGTACACAGATTGTATTTTTCTTTTTATAATTCCTCTTTGGTTAAAGAGAAATTAAGCAGAGGATTTTTAAAACTTGAAGTATTTTGCACATATGAGAGAATATATATATACCGCGTATATATATATATACCGCGTATATATATATATACATACACATGATATACACGATATATATATAATGTATGTATATATATATATACACATATATACACATATATATACATATATATATATATGTATATATATAGTATATGACATACATACCAGGAATAATAAAACAAATATCCATATGACCTCCCATACCTAATAATTCTTTGCATGTTACACAGTTATTGTTGGTCTTTCTCCAAATTGTTCAAATTTGCTGTAACCAGAACTCTTGGCCACTCTTACTGGTCAGTTCAAATCTTCAGCACCCTTTGTGTGGTGGCAAAGCTGCAAGTGACAGGAGGAAAACCAGTCTCTGCTTCTGGGAACATGGGTCATGTTCACCTGCTCTTTTTTTGCCATTTGTTGGTGATGGACAGGGAGCCATTCTAATCTGTGATCTCCCAGTTCAGTGGCCCTCCTGATATTCTCCCAGCCCAGGATGAGGGCCTGTGAACAGGCTCTAAATGGATCAGACACCTTACCAGATATACTACATCTGGCAATTAAGCTCGCAAATTTGTTGCAACGATGTTGCTAACCTTTTTTGATATCAGACAGATTACTCATTATGAATTTGTACCAACTGGACAAACAGTTAACCAGGTTTATGATTTGGAAGTGCTGAAAAGGCTGTGTGAAAAAGTTAGACAACCTGAACTTTTCACCAACAATTCATCGCTCTTGCATCACGACAATGCACCAGCTCACACACACTGTCTGTGAGGGGGTTTTTAGCCAGTAAATAAATCACTGTATTGGAACACCCTCCCTACTCACCTCCTCTGGACCCAATGACTTCTTTCTTTACCCAAAGAAAAGGAAATAAATATTGAAAGGAAAACATTTTGATGACATACAGGACATCAAGCGTAATTCGACGACAGGTCTGATGGTCATTTCAGAAAAAGAGTTCCAAAATGGCTTTGAAGGGTGGACTAGGCGCTGGTGTTGGTATAGCTTCCAAAGGGGAGTATTCGAAGGTGACAGTAGTGATATTCAACCATGAGGTATGTAGCACTTTTTCTAGGATGAGTTCGCAACATAATTGTCCAACCTCGTACTTCCCCCCAAGATGTCACGGGCCTTTGTGGGCCAAGCATCCCAAGGAACCACACAGCACTGGATTTGGTGCCCAGACTCTGTGATGTTCATTCCTGCTCCTCTCCAACCCAGGGATGAGCCAGTCCTGTGAGTGTTTCTTCTCCAGCGATCAAATCAGAGACTGCAGCCTCAAACACACCCTCCATGTGCTGCCATGGATTTTGAAACTTGTCATGTCTGAATAACACTTGTCTGAGCAGAGGGGACTATGGTGGGTGTAGGCGAGTATCTGATAGGCCAGGTGCACAGGCTTCCTCTCACATCTGTTACCACCCTTCATGACACAGACCATGGCCTCTCTCTACTGCTCTTCCTGTTTGGATACTCACACTTCTCTGGTCTGTATTTGTGGTGCTGTGTTTCTCAGAATATGATACCAGAGAGCTCTGAGCCCCCGGAGGAGACTCTTTGTTGTAGCAAACACCATTTCTTCCTAGAAAGGAATCTGCCATATCTCAGTCCTTCTTCAAACTCACACCTGTGTCTGTGCCTTTCTACAGCTTCTCACTTTTCCAATGGTTTCTGTAGTTGAATCTGAGTCCAATTAGAGAGGGAGTTCCCTCGGGATGGTCTAACCTCCTTCTTCTATAACCCTCAGCAGCATTGAGGAAAGGGCTTGCTCACCCACAACTCTGTTGGGAATCTAGGGTGGAGATGGTGGGAGAGAGGGACTAGGGAGGAAAAAGAGGACACTTAATCAGAATGCCAGGTTCTGGAAGGAAAGCAAGACTTGTGAGGGGTGAGGAAAGCTATAGATGTGACAGTTGGATGCAGACCTGCACTTATCTCTGTGTATGTTGTGGCGAGGGGGTGGGTGGTGGGTGGGGGGAAGGAGGTAGTAGAGGGAATAAGGCTGAGATAAGGAGACAGTTGAGACCCAGAGACATAACTTCACCTTCACACAAGATGAATGTGGTAATGACTCAGACACGAGGCTGATGAGTGACAGACAGCCTGGTGCAGGCAGGATAGCACCCCTGGCAGAAGGGACTAGCTTTGGTGAGTGGACAGCTCCTACCCAGAAGAAAGTGAGGGAAACACAAACCACGGATAGATTCTCCTTTCTCTACCCACAGGTCCTCTATTTCCAGATGTCTTGGCCTGACAGCACCGTCCCTCGGCCCCCAGCACCCCGCCCTGCCTCTCGATCTGCCTCTGAGTCCACAGAATCTCCCTCCCTCTTGGACTCTCTCCCCCAGGAGCTTGCCAACCTCACCCACCTTCTGTACTGGCCTCTGACCCCAGAAGATGAGGGGGACTTTTTGGCCTCCACCAGCCCCCAGGCCTCCACCTACCACCTGAGAGGTCCTGCCCAGACCAGCTATGCCCTGAGAGGCTACCTGGAGGCCATCCTTATCGCCAGAGACCACCGGGGCAGACCCAAGACCCATGGTGGGGATCTGTTTCGGGCGCAGCTGCTGGGGCCTGACTTGAAGGCTGGGCTCCCTGGGGACGTCCAGGATCTGGAGAACGGCACATACTTGCTGTCCTTCCCCCTGCTCTGGGCTGGGAAGGCCCAAGTACAGGTGCGTCTGATCCACTCCAGCGAGGCAGTTGGGGTTCTGCGAAGAATCTGGAGAGAGAAAAGGGCCACAGTTGATTTTGTGGGCTACTTTCGGGGCCCCACAGGAACTGAAGAGACTGTGATTTGCAATGTTGAACCCCAGTCTACTGGAACAAGACGGCCTACCTGCCAGTACAGGGATGTGGATTCGGGTGAGCTCTGGTTCTGTGCTCAACCCTCTACCCTGCCTTGCAGCTCTTTAGTTGGGCACTCAAGTGGGCGTTACCTGAAAGTGACTACACCACAGGATGAGGCCCTGCTGGCGGGGTAAGAAAACTCAAAATCGGGGACGCCTGCCCCACCCTAAGCCACATCCTTCCTTAGGGTGTGGATCATATTCCACATCCTCCACACACATTGTCCCTGTGACCCAATGGCCCTCCCCAGGTTACACCTCATTTATTTATACTCTCATTCAACACATGCTTTTTTAGCACCGTCATGTGACAGACTTTTCTACACAGATAGATACCCTGTTTCCCCCAAAATAAGACCTGGCCGGACAATCAGCTCTAATGAGTCTTTTGGAGCAAAAATTAATGTAAGACCAGGTATTATATTATATTATATTAATTACATTTTATAATACCCAGTCTTCTATTATCATAAAGTAAGACCAGGTCTTATATTAATTTTTGCTCCAAAAGATGCATTAGAGCTGATTGTCAGGGTAGGTCTTATTTGTGGGAAAACACAGTATATATCACAAAAAACTGGTCCGGATATCCATTTCGGAAGATTACAATTGATCTGGAATTCTCCAGGAAAGATAAGAAATGAAATATTCAAGGCAGAGTGAATGACCTCAGGGCAAAAGTGGCTTGAGTGCATCATTCATTTCTGTAAATTCCTGCCTACACTTAGCTTTTCATCTGAAGATTATTTATTTTGTTAGCTTTTCAATTATTTAAAAATCCATTTAAAAATATATTTTTAAGAAAACTCTTTTTGTCCGAATTTTTAGTTGTTCTCAGTGTATTTTTGTTGTGAATACTTGGGTCTGCCATATTACCAGGAAAATTAAGTCTCCATTTTATTTTAATTGTTTCTGTTGGTAACTTTAATATTTGTTGCTTCTAATTATTTATTTATTTATTTAAATTTATTGGGGTGACAATTGTTAGTAAAATTACATAGATTTCAGGTGTACAATTCTGTATCACATCATCTATAAATTACATTTTGTGTTCAACACCCAGAGTCAGTTCTCCTTCCATCACCATATATTTGATCCCCCTTACCCTCATCTCCCACCCCCCAACCCCTTTACCCTCTGGTAACCACTAAATTACGTTCCCCAGATTAATTTTCAAAACCCCATGGCCATCTTGTGGTTACTGATTGTTTTCTAATCCCCTCACCCTCCCCCTTACCCCCACACCCCTGCCCATCTAGCAATCCTCAGTTTTTCCTCTTTGTCTCCAAAACTGTTTCTGATTAGTTCATTCACTTATTCTTTTCTTTAGATTCCGCATATAAGTGAGATCATATGGTACTTATCTTTCTCTGTCTGATTTATTTCACTTAACATAATGTTCGCTAGGTCCATCCATGTTGTTGCAAATGGTAAGATTTCTTTCTTCTTTATGGCTGTGTAGTACTCCAATGTATAAATGTACCACAGTTTCTTAATCCAGTCATCTACCAATGGGCATTTCGGTTGTTTCCATGTCTTTGCTATTGTGTATAGTGCTGTAATAAACATAGGAGTGCATAAAGATTTTTGAATTGGAGTTTTGGATTTCTCCGGATAGATACCTAGGAGTGGAATTACTGGATCATAGGGTAGTTCCATTTTCAGATTTTTGAGATACCTCCATACTGTTTTCCATAGTGGCTGCACCAATCTGCAATCCCACCAACAGTGCACAAGCGTTCCCTTTTCTCCACATCTGCGCCAGCACTTGTTGTTTGTTGATTTATTGATGATAGCCATTTTGACTGGGGTGAGGTGGTATCTCATTGTGGATTTTTTTTTGCATTTCTCTGATGGTTAGTGAGGTTGAGCATTTCTTCATATGTCTGTTTGCCATCTGTATGTCCATCTGTATGTATTAGAAACATTGCCATCTGTATGTATTAGAAAAATGTCTCTTCAAGTCCTCTGCCCATTTTTTAATTGGGTCGTTTGTATTTTTGGAGTTGAGTTGAGTGAGTTTTTTATAGATTTGTGATATTAATCCCTTATCAGATATAGCATTGGCAAATATCTTTTCCCATTCAGTAGGATCCCTTTTTTTTTTATTGATGGTTTCCTTTGCTGTGAAAAAGCCTTTTAGTTTGATATAATCCCACATGTTTATTTTTTCTCTTACTTCCCTCGTGTGAGGGGATATATCAGTAAAAATCTTACTCCGGGTAATGTCTGTGAAGTTTCTTCCTATATTTTCTTCTAGGTATTTTATGGTTTCAGATCTTACATTTAAGTCTTTAAGCCATTTTGAATTTATTTTTGTATATGGTGTAAGGAGGTGGTCCAGCTTCATTTTTTGCATGTGTCTGTCCAGGTTTCCCAGCACCATTTATTGAATAGACTGTCTTTACCCCATCGTACATTCTTGCTTCCATTGTCGTAGATTAAATGGCCATATAGGCATGGATTTATTTCTGGACTCTCTATTCTGTTCCATCGATCTATGTTTCTGTTTTTATGCCAGTACCATGCTGTTTTGATTACTGTAGCCTTGTAGTATAATTTGAAGTCAGGTATTGTTATACCTCCCACTTTGTTCTTATTTCTCAAGATTGCTGAGGCTATACGGGGTCTTTTATGGTCCCATATAAATTATAGGATTATATGTTCTATTTCTGTGAAAAACGTCCTTGGTAGTTTGATAGGAATTGCGTTGAATATGTATATTGCCTTAGGCAGTATGGACATTTTAACTATATTAATTCTTCCTATCCATGAACATGATATGTGTTTCCATCTATTTATATCTTCTTTCATTCCTTTCTTCAGTGTCTTATAATTTTCAGAATACAGATCTTTTACTTCTTTGGTTAAATTTATTCCCAGGTATTTTATAGTCTTTGGAGCAATTGTAAATGAGATTGTTTTCTTAATTTCTCCTTCTGATGTTTTATTATTGGTATATACCAGTGCAACTGATTTCTGAATATTAATTTTGTATCTTGCTACTTTACTAAATTCATCTATCAGCTGTAATAGCTTCTTGGTGGAGTCTTTAGGGTTCTCTCTATATAGTATCATATCATCTGCATATAATGATAATTTTACTTCCTCCTTACCAATCTGGATGCCTTTTATTTCTTTTTCTTGTCTGATTGCTGTGGCTAGAACTTCCAGCACTATGTTGAATGGAAGCGGAGATAGTGGGCAACCTTGCCTTGTTCCTGAATCTTAGGGGGAATGGTTTTAGCTTTTCCCCATTGAGTATGATGTTAGCTGTGGGTTTGTCATCTATGGCCTTTATTATGTTGAGATATGATCCCTCTATTCCCACTTTCTTAAGGGTTTTTATCATAAATGGCTGTTGGATTTTATCAAATGCTTTTTCTGCATCTATTGATATGATCATGTGATTTTTATTTTTCATTTTGTTAATGTGGTGTATCACATTAATTGATTTGCGGATGTTGAACCACACTTGCATACCAGGGATGAAACCCACTTGATCATGGTGTATGATCTTTTTAATGTATTGCTGAATTCTGTTCACTAATATTTTGTTGAGGATTTTTGCATCTATGTTCATTAGAGATATCGGCCTGTAGTTTTCTTTCTTTGTGGTGTCTTTGTCTGATTTTGGGATCAGGGTGATATTGGCTTCGTAAAAAGTGTTTGGGAGTCTTCCCTCCTTCTGGATTTTTTGGAAGAGCTTGAAGAGAATAGGTGATAATTCTTTTCTGAACGTTTTGTAAAATTCACCTGTAAAGCCATCTGGTCCAGGGCTTTTGTTTGTTGGGAGATTGTTGATTACTGATTCAATTTCCGTGGTGGTAATCAGTCTATTCAGGTTTTCTGTTTCTTCTTGAGTTAGCCTTGGAAGGTTGTACGCCTCTAGAAAATTGTCCATTTCTTCCAGATTGTCAAATTTGTTGGCATATAGTTGCTCATAGTAACTTCTTAAAACTTTTTGTATTTCTGCAGTGTCCGTTGTCACTTCTCCTCTTTCATTTCTGATTTTATTAATTTGGGTCCTCTCTCTCTTTTTTTTAATGAGTCTGGCTAAAGGTTTGTCAATTTTGTTTAT
This sequence comes from Rhinolophus ferrumequinum, assembly GCF_004115265.2. Taxonomy (NCBI): domain Eukaryota; kingdom Metazoa; phylum Chordata; class Mammalia; order Chiroptera; family Rhinolophidae; genus Rhinolophus; species Rhinolophus ferrumequinum. The sequence continues at coordinate 90,467,004 of NC_046290.1, read as the reverse complement.
CTTCTCTAAGAACCAACTCTTGGATTCATTGATCTTTTGTATTGTTTTTCTGGTTTCTATTTCATTTATTTCTGCTCTGATCTTTATTATCTCCTTCCTTGTGCTCCCTTTGGGCTTATTTTGCTGTTCTTTTTCCAGATCCCTTAAGTGTGAAGATAAACTGTTGATTAGTGATGTTTCTTGTTTCTTTAGGTAGGCCTGCAAAGCTATGAATTTCCCTCTTAGGACTGCTTTCGCGGCATCCCATAGATTTTGGGTCGTCGTGTTTTCATTTTCGTTTGTCTCGAGATATCTTTTGATTTCTTCCTTGATCTCCTGCTTGACCCATTCATTATTTAGTAATAAGTTATTCAGCCTCCATGAATTGGTGTGTCTTCCAGTTTTTTTTTCCTGTAGTTCATTTCTAATTTCATAGCATTGTGATCAGAGAAGACAATTGGTATGGTTTCAATTTTCTTAAATTTATCAAGACTTGTTTTGTGGCCTAACATATGGTCTATCTTGGAAAACGTTCCATGTGCGCTTGAGAAAAATGTGTATTTTGCAGTATTGGGGTCAACTGTTCTGAAAATATCGATTAAATCCAAGTGGTCCAATGTATCATTTAAGGCTGTTGTTTCCATATTGATTTTCTGTCTGGAAGACCTGTCCCTTGTAGTCAGAGGTGTGTTGAAGTCCCCTACTATGATAGTGTTACTGTTGATCTCTGTCTTTATGTCAGTCAGTACCTGTTTTATATTTTATATTTTATATTTAGGTGCTCCTATGTTGGGTGCATAGATGTTTACTAGGGTTATGTCCTCTTGTCGGATCGATCCCTTTATTATTATATAGTGCCCATCTTTATCTTTTAATATGTTCTTCATTTTAAAGTCTATTTTGTCAGATATAAGTATTGCAACTGCAGCTTTTTTCTCATTTCCATTTGCATGAAATATCTTACTCCAACCCTTCACTTTCAGCCTGTGTGTGTCTTTTGTTCTGAGGTGAGTCTCTTGTATACAGCATATACAAGGGTCTTGCTGTCTTATCCAGTCAGCCACCCTATGTCTCTTGATTAGAGCATTTAATCCGTTTACATTTAAAGTGATTATTGATAAGTACATAGTTATTGCCATTTTAAAATTTGTAGTTAGGTTGTTTTGATCTTTCTTCTATTTACAGAAGTCCTTTTAGTATTTCTTGCAATGCTGGCTTGGTGGTAATAAATTCCTTTAGCTTATTTTTTTCTGGAAAGCTCTTTATCTCTCCATCAACTTTAAATGATAGTCTTGCTGGATAAAGTAATCTAGATTGTAAGCCTTTGTTTTCCATCACTTTGAGTATCTCCTGCCACTCCCTCCTGGCCTTCAATGTTTCTGTAGAAAAGTCATTTGATAGTCTTATGGGAGTTCTCTTGTATGTAACCCTCTGTCTTTCTCTTGCTGCTTTTAGGATTCTCTGTTTGTCTTTAAGCTTTGCCATTTTAACTGTAATATGTCTTGGTGTGGACCTGTTTGGGTTTATCCTGGTTGGAACTCTCTGCACTTCGTGGGCTTGTATGTTGGTTTCCTTCATCAGGTTGGGGAAGTTTTCGGACATTATTACTTCAAATATGTTCTCAATCCCTTGCTTCCTCTCTTCATCTTCTGGTATTCCTATGATGTGCATGTTGTTGTGCTTGATGTTATCCCAGAGGTCTCTTAAGCCATCCTCATTGTTTTTTATTCTTTTTTCTTACTGTTGTTCCGTTTGGGTGATCTCTGCTACCTTGTCTTCTAAGTCGCTGATTCGATCCTCTGCTTCATCTAACCTGCTGGTAATTCCTTCAAGTGAGTTCTTAATTTCGGTAATTGTGTTCTTTAGTTCTAACTGGTTGTTCGTTATGATTTCTAAATCCTTCTTTATGTCTTCTCTAAGCTCCTTAAACATTCTTATCACCAGTGTTCTGAACTCTGTCTCTGAAAGGTTGGTTACCTCTGCTTCATTTGGTTCCAGTTGTGGAGGTTTCTTCTGTTCTTTTATTTGGGACATGTATCTTTGTTTCCCCATTCTGGCTGACTCTCTGTGTTTGTTTTGATGTATTAGGTAGATCCCCTAGAGTTCTTAGTTCTTGCTAGGTTATCTTATGTAGTATGTGTCCTTTATATTTGACTTGCACTACGTCGTTCTTCTCCTCTGCATGTGCTCCAAAGGTGACTCATGTGTTGTGTATATTGTCCTGTTCAAGAAGATCTTTCATTGCTTTTTGCTTGTGAGTAGGTGGGGTTAACTCCTAGGCTGACTCGTTGTGAGACTTGGCTCTGCCCACCGCACGGCGTTCTGCTGCGTGAAGGTTGACCACTTAAATGTGGTTCGGCTTCTATGGGCTCTAGTGCCTGCAGAGAATTCCCTCTGGGTGGGTGACTTGTAGGTCAAACCCAGTAGTACTCCGGTTTGGTCTGGAGTTGGCCTCTGGATATGTTGAATCTTGTGACTCTTAAGCTGGGCCCTGGTAGGGCAGTTTCAGAACAAAGCAAATCACCAAGCACAACAACAACAACAACAACGAAAAAAATCAAATACATTCACATGTAAAAACTCCCGATAATCCCCATTTGACACAGGCAAAGATATCAAAGATATAAAGACAAAGCAAAACAAAACAAAACAAAGCAAAACAAAAAGCAGCGCCAGTCTTGGCTTAAGCCCACCAAGTAATGTCCAGGTTGTCCTCTGCTGTACCAAAGAACCCCTGCTTATTGCGCAGACAGAGCCGGTCACCTGGTGCCCAGAGTGACTTTGGGACTGTAGATTTAAATACGTGGGCCTGGATTATAGTTTTTACAAAGTCAGTGCAGTTTCTGCCCTTGCCTGCACATATGCACACTGAGAGTAGCACCACCAGCCCCATGTCCAGTACTCCTGAGTCTTAGGGCACTTCTTCAGTGTGTGTGTGTTTGGGGGCGTGCGGGCGGGAGATTTCTGAGCTGCTGAAAGCCCAGAGCTGCGTCTGCCGTTTACTGCTGATCCCTGGGAATGTCTCTGCAATTGCACTTGCCCCGCCCTAGGCAGGCCAGAAAGGGTGGGGACTGGGGATGGAGGGGGTCTTCTCTCTCCCAGCCCAGCCAAAATCACACTCTTCCCAGCCTCTTCCCTGGGTCAGGGCTGCCTGTCAGTCTTCCGAGAGCCTGAGCACTACTACGGCTCCGCTGTAATCTGACACTACTCCTCAGTTCAGGGGCCAGTTTAAGTCTCTGGAAGGGCGGGGTAGGATTGCAAGGGGGGGGAGGGGTGGGACCCAGGTATGGAGTCTGTGTTCTTTGTCCGCCCTACGGCCCACTAGCCACCCTCCCGGCGGGAGAAATCAGCCGTGGACGCAGGGAAAGAGCCCACCTCCTGGTCTCTGTGCTCTCCGTTCAGCCCTGGAATCCCGTGTGTGCCTGGAACTGCGGGTGCCACCACGGTTTTCGCCGCGGCCACCCCCGCTGCCACCGCCGCTGCCGCCGCCGCTGCAGCGGGCCGGGATTTCCTCGTCGCCGTGGGCCTGGATTCTGCCACCGGCCAGTGCGTTTTCACTCCACTCCCTTCCTTCCTTCCCCTGCTCGCCCAATTAGCGCACCTTCAAGTAATCCTTCCACGAGTCTCTTAGCTGTTCTGTGTGATGAGCAAAGAGTTCTTTGATGGGTTATAGGTCCCGTTTGTAAGCAGATCCGGAGGAGAACTCAGAAAGTGCGCCCCACTGCCGCCATTCCTCGTTTCTATTTAAGATTTATTTCCTTTTTCTAATTTCATGATTCAGAACAATTAGCCTATATATCAATCCTCTTTATATGGGATAAAAATTATACTTAAGACTATAAATTTTCCCTCTGAGTATAGTTTTAGCTGTATTCTCCAAATTTTGTATATGGGAGCTTCATTTTATTCAGTATTACATGTTTTATAATTTCTACAGTGATTTCCTACTTAAGTCATGAATTATTTAGGAATTATTTTTAGTTTCTGGATATAGGGTAGGGAGTTGGGTATCTTTGTATTTTTTCTTAATTTATTTGCATTATGACTAAGAGTATGGTTTCTAATATCAATTCTTTGAAATTTATTGAGAATTTATTTGTGACCCAACAGATGACTAAAATTTTTGTCTGTATTCTATATTTCCTTGAAAATAATTTGTATTCTCTATTTCTTCAGAATGAAATTCTGAACCTATTTGATTTGTCTTGTTAAGCGTTTTATTCCAAACACATATTTCTTCACTATTTTTTTCGTCTGCTTAGTCTATTAGTTTCAGACATAAATGTATTATATTGTGTTTGTAGGTTTGTAGATATGACTGTTTCTCATTGTAATTCAGGAAGTTTTCATTTTAGCTATTTCTAGGCCCTTTTGTTAAATACATTCAACTTTGTGATTGTTTTATGTTAGTGGTAAATTATTTGTGTTACTTTCTTGCTTTTTGTCTTAAGTCCTAATTTTTACACTATGAATATTCCTAGAAGAGCTTTCCCTTGCTTAGAATTTGCATGGCATACCCCTTTTCATCTCTTTATATTTCAATGCTTTTTGTGTGTGTGAAATAGTCTCTTGACATGGAATGTGGCATTTGTTTAGGCGTAAATAAATCATAGAAAAGACTAAATCCATGAAGATAAATAACTTTACCTAAACATGATAGGCATTCAAACCAATGGGGAATGCATTGAATAGAAATAAACAGAAAAGAATATAACTAGATCTGAACCTCAGTTTATATACATAAAGATCAATGTCAGGAGGATTAAAGACCTGAATGTGAAAAAGCAACCTTAAAACTTAGTAAGGATATAGCAGAAAACATCTTTATGATTTTGGATTAGGAAAATATTATTTTAGACATAACAAAAGGCATAAATCATAAAGGAAAATATTCATAATGGGGTGATATATAAATTAAAAACTTCTTCATGACAAAAAGTCCCTAAACATAGATTAAGTCAAGATATAAACTGGGAGATTATACCTGTAACACACATAATTGACGCAGAATTAGTACTTACAATAGAAAACAGTTACTGCGTACATCAATAATCCATCCTTTTTATGGCAGCCTGGTATTTCATCATATCAGTTTCTTTAACTATTCACCCATTGAGGACATTTGGGTTGTTTCCAGTTTTTGACTATTGTAAGTAAAGCTTCCATAAATATTCATACTTAGATTTTTCTGTGAACATAAGTTTTCACTTCTCTGGAATAAATGTCTGTGTGCAATTGCTGGGTTGTGTAATTAGTGGATATTTAATTTCATAAGAAACTGCCAAACTATTTTCTAGAGTGGCTATACCATTTTACATTCCCACCAGCAATGTCTTAGAGATCCAGTTTTTCTGCACACTCCCCAACATTTGATCTTTACGCCATTTTTTATTTTAGTGATTGATTTATTCCTATCTAAAGAGAGATCTAGTTCAGACCTGTCTAAATGTTAAGATCCACTAAAGCTGGATGTTGGGTACATAATAAAGTAACTTTAAAAATGCGCATAAAAAGTAGAAAAATAAGGCAGATAACAAGGGCAGATGAGTCTTTCAAGAAGTTGTCCTGTGAAGGAAAGGAACCTGACTGAGTTGTAGATACAAGAAGAGGTAGCGGAAGAGGTGCTTCATTCAGTGCAGCAGATGTCATTATGTTTATGTTCTGGGGAAAAAGAACTGGGGGGAAGAAGTTGAAGATGGTGCAAAAAACAAGGAGGAGGAGGAGGAAAGAAAGTGGTACAATCTAAAAGCTGCAGAAGGAGGTAGCATTAGGGTACAGTATCACCTCTTCTTCAAAATGGGGCGAGTAGGAAGTCAGGATGGGTGCCGGTTGATATATATTCTGGTAAGGGAGTTAATGTTGAGAAAGCTTCTGTAAATTAAAATGCTGCCCCTTTCCCACCCTCCCCTGCCTTGGGAAGTGAGGGAAGAAACATAACATAGGTAAGCGGCCAACCTCAGCTTTGAGGACTGGGAGAGACAGCTAGGTGGAAACACACAAAAAGGGAGCCCAACAGCATTTCCGGCCTCACTGGCACTCTAGCCCATCAATTTTAGAGACAGCAGTTCGCTCATACATTCATGCTACAGATATTTATTCTTAATAGCTATTTATTTAATTACAGACTACTCAGCAGCTCATAATCCTATTGTCTGAGTTTTCTGTTTTGATAAAAAAAATTTAAATATAGTGTATTGAAGTGTAATTTATATACAATGAAATGTATTTGTTACAAATGTGCAGGTCAATGAGTTCTGATAAATGTGTACACTTGTGTAACTGTCGCCACAATCAAGATACATTTCTAACATTTGGTTCTAACATTTCCACCACCTCTGAAGATTCCCTTGTGTCCCTTTACAGTCAAGTTCCCTCACCCACCTCCAAGCCCAGGCAAAAACTGATTTCCTTTCTGAAAGTATGTGTTAGTTTTGCCTTTTCTAGAATTGCATAAAAATAGAATCATGCAGTTTGTACTCTTGTACCTGGCTTCTTTTGCTCAGTAAAATGTTTTTTGAGATTCATCCATATTGTTCCATGTCAGTAATTTTCTCCTTTTTTTCCTTTTTATTAATAAATGGTGTTCCATTGTATGAATAGACCACAGTTTGTTTATCCTTTCACCTCTTGATGAACATTTGGGTTGTTTCCAATTTGGGCTATTATGAATAAAGTTGCTGTCAACATTGCACAACTTTAACAATTTTTGCCAAGAACAATTTTGTGGGCAAATATTTTCATTTCTCTTAGATAAACACCTGTGAGTGGAATTGTTGGAATTTTTTTTTAATTTATTTGAGTGACAATTGTTAGTAAAATTACATAGATTTCAGGTGTACAATTCTGTATTACATCATCTATAAATCCCATTGTGTGTTCACCACCCGGAGTCAGTTCTCCTTCCATCACCATATATTTGATCCCTGCTACCCTCATCTCCCACTCCCCACCCCGCTTACCCTCTGGTAACCACTAAACTATTGTCTGTGTCTATGAGTTCTTGTTTCTCATTTGTTTGTCTTGTTCTTTTGTTGTTTTGGTTTATATACCACATATCAGTGAAATCATATGGTTCTCTGTTTTTTCTGTCTGCCTTATTTCGCTTAGCATTACACTCTCAAGATCCATCCATGTTGTCACAAATGTTCTTATATCATCTTTTCTTACCACCAAATAGTATTCCATTGTGCATATATACCACAACTTCTTTATCCATCCATCTATCGAAGGACATTTTGGTTGTTTCCATGTCTTGGCTACCGCAAACAAAGCTGCAATGAACATTGGAGCACACGTGTCTTTATGTGTAGATGTTTTCAGTTTTTTTGGGTAGAAACCCAGGAGAGGGATTGCTGGGTCATACGATAATTCTATTCGTAATTTTTTGAGGAACCTCCACACTGCCTTCCATAATGGCTGCACCTGTCTGCATTTCCACCAACAGTGTATGACGGTTCCTTTTTCTCCACAGCCTCTCCAACACTTGTTACTATTCGTCTTGTTGATATTAGCCATTCTGACTGGGGTGAGGTGATATCTCATTGTGGTTTTTATTTGCATTTCTCTGATGATTAGTGATGTTGAGCATTGTTTCATATGTCTATTTGCCATTTGTATGTCCTCTTTGGAGAAATGTCTCTTCAGGTCCTCTGCCCATTTTTCAATTGGGTTGTTTGTTTTTTTGTTGTTGAGTTGCATGAGTTCCTTGTATATTTTGGATATTAGCCCCTTATCGGAGGCACTGTTTGCAAAAATCTTCTCCCATTCAGTTGGTTGCCTCTTTAGTTTGTCGATGGTTTCTTTTGCTGTGCAGAAGCTTTTAAGTTTCATATAGTCCTATTCGTTTATTTTAGCTTTTACTTCCCTTGCCTTTGGAGTCAAATTCATAAAATGCTCTTTGAACCCAAGGTCCATAAGTTTAGTGTCTGTGTTTTCTTCTATGCAATTTATTGTGTCAGGTCTTATGATTAAGTCTTTGATCCATTTTGAATGAATTTTGGTACATGGTGACAGATTGCTATCTGTCCAGTTTCATTCTTTTGCACGTGGATATCCAATTCTCCCAGCACCATTTATTGAAGAGGCTGTCTTTTCTCCACTGCATGTTTTTAGCTTCTTTGTCAAAAATTATCTGTCCATATTTATGTGGTTTTATTTCTGGGTTCTCAATTCTGTTCCATTGGTCTATGTGTCTGTTTTTCTACCAATACCATGCTGTTTTGATTATTGTAGCCCTGTAGTACAAGCTAAAGTCAGGGAGTGTGATACCTCCAGTATTGTTCTTTTTTCTTAAGATTGCTTTGGTTATTCAGGGTCTTTTGTGGTTCCAAACAAATCTGATGATTTTTTGTTCTATTTCTTTAAAAAATGCCATTGGGATTTTGATGGGGATTGCATTAAATCTGTATATTGCTTTGGGTAATATGGCCATTTTAACTATGTTGATTCTTCCAATCCATGAGCACGGAATGTCTTTCCATTTCTTTGTGTCTTCTTCAATTTCCTTTAAAAATGTCCTCTAGTTTTCAGCATATAGGTCTTTCACATCCTTGGTTAAGTTTATTCCTAGGTATTTTATTCTTTTTGCTGCAATTGCAAAAGGAATTATTTTTTGTATTTCTTTTTCTGAGATTTTATTGTTAGTATATAGGTATGCAATGGCCTTTTGTACGTTGATTTTGTAGCCAGCAACTTTACTGTATTCGTTGATTGTTTCTAATAGCTTTTTGGTGGAGTCTTTAGTGTTTTCTACATATAGCATCATGTCATCTGCAAAGAGTGATAATTTAACTTCTTCATTACCAATTTGGATGCCTTTTATTTCTTTCTCTTGCCTGATTGCTCTGGCAAGGACTTCCAACACTATGTTGAAAAGCAGAGGTGATAGGGGACAGCCCTGTCGTGTTCCTGAACGTAGAGCAAAGGGCTTCAGTTTTTCACCATTAATTATGAGATTAGCTGAGGGTTTGTCATATATGGCCTTTATTATATTAAGGTATTTTCCTTCTATACCTATTTTATTAAGTATTTTAATCATAAATGGATGTTGTATCTTGTCAAATGCTTTTTCTGCATCAATTGATATAATCATATGATTTTTGTTCTCTATTTTGTTTATGTGATGTATCACATTGATGGATTTGCAGATGTTGAACCATCCTTGTGCCCCGGGGATGAACCCCACTTGGTCGTGATGAATAATCTTTTTAATGCATTGTTGTATTCGATTTGCTAGAATTTTGTTTAGGATTTTTGCATCTGTATTCATCAGAGATATTGGTCTGTAGTTTTCTTTTTTCGTGTTGTCCTTACCAGGTTTTGGTATCAGGGTAATGTTGGCCTCATAAAATTAGTTAGAGAGTACTGTCTCTTCTTCAATTTTTTGGAAGAATTTGAGCAGGATTGGTATTAAATCCTCTTTGAAGGTTTGGTAGAATTCACTAGTGAAGCCATCTGGTCCCGGACTTTTGATTTTGGGAAGGTTTTGGATGACTGATTCAATTTCGTTACTGGTGATCGGTCGGTTTAGATTTTCCAGTTCTTCATGGTTAAGCCTTGGAAGGCTATATGTTTCTAAGAACTTGCCCATTTCTTCTAGGTTATTGAATTTGGTGGCATATAGTCCTTCACAGTATTCCTGGATGATCCTTTGTATTTCTGTGGCGTCCGTGATAAGTTCCCCGTTTTCATTTCTGATTTTGTTAATTAGTGTCTTCTCTCTTTTTATCTTAGTGAGTCTAGCCAAGGGTTTGTCAATTTTGTTAATCTTTTCAAAGAACCAGCTCTTTGTCACATTAATTTTTTTCTATTGTCTTTTTGTTCTCTATTTCATTTAGTTCTGCTCTGATTTTTGTTATTTCCTTTCTTCTGCTGACCTCGGGTTTCATTTGTTCTTCTTGTTCTAGTTCTTTAAGGTGTAACATGAGGTTTTTTATTTGGGTCATTCTTGTTTCTTGAGATAGGCCTGTAATGATATAAATTTCCCTCTTAAAACTGCTTTCGCTGCATCCCAAAAATTTTGGTAGGATGTATTTTCATTGTCATTTGTTTCTATGTATCTTTGATCTCTCCTCTAATTTCTTCTTTGACCCGGTCGTTCTTTAAAAGTATGTTATTTAATCTCCATGTATTTGTGTTTTTTCTTGCTTTCTTTTTGCAGTTGATATCCAATTTCAAAGCCTCGTGATCAGAGAATATGCTTGGTATGATTTCAATCTTCTTAAATTTGCTGAGGCTGATTTTATGTCCCAATATATGGTCTATCCTTGAGAATGTTCCATGTACACTAGAAAAAATTGTATAGTCTGATGTTTTAGGATGAAGTGCTCTATATATGTCATTTATGTCCATTTCATTTAATGTGTCATTTAGGGCTGCTATTTCGTTATTTATTTTCTGGTTGGATGATCTATCCATAGCTGTCAATGATGTATTTAAGTCCTCTAGTATAATTGTGTTTTGGTCAATTTCTCCCTTTAGTTCTGTTAGTAGTTGCTTGGTATATTTTGGTGCTCCCTGATTGGGGGCATAAATATTGATGACTGTCATGTCTTCTTGTTGTATAGTCCCCTTTACCATTATGAAATGTCCATCTTTGTCTCTTGTTACCTTTTTCACCCTGAAGTCTGTTTCATCTGATATCATTATGGCTACACCTGATTTTCTCTGGGTACCATTTGCTTGGAGTGTCAATTTCCACCCTTTCACTTTGAGTCTATGTTTGTCCTTATAGCTGAGATGTGTCTCTTGGAGACAGTATATGGTTGGGTTTAGTTTTTTGATCCAATCTGCTACTCTGTGACTTTTTATTGGTGAGTTCAGTCCATTTACATTTAGGGTGATTATTGATATGTGAGGATTTCCTGTCATTCTATCTTTAGTTTTCTGGTAAGGCTGTGTCTCCATTGTTTCTTTGCCTTTTTGTTGTTGTCTATTATTTCTGTGTGGTGGTATTCTATGATGTTTCCCTCTGTTTCTTCTTTTATTACAGTATATATTTCAGTTCTGGATTTTTTTTTTTGAGTGGCTACCCTTAAGTTTATGTAAAAGAAAGTCTGATATTTAGAGTATTCCATTTTCTTTAGCATGCTTACTTTCTCCATTCCCATATTCCGGTTCAGGCCTTTACTCTCCCCCTTTTTATGTTTTGGTTGCCACAGATTGTCCCTGTTGATGGTGGTCGAATAGCCTCCTTTAGTATTTCTTATAGTGCAGGTTGTGTATTAGAAAATTCCCTCAGCTTCTGTATGTCTGGGAAGGACTTTATTCCTCCTTCATATCTAAAGGATATCTTTGCTGGATATATTATTCTTGGCTCATATTTTCTCTCTTTCAATAGTTTGAATATTTGGTTCCACTCCCTCCAGGCTTATAGAGTTTCTGCTGAAAAATCTGATGATAATCTAATGGGCTTTCCTTTGTAGGTTACTGTTTTCTTTTCTCTGGCTGCCTTCAGGATTCTTTCTTTGTCGTTGATTATAGACAGCTTCAATACAATGTGCCTTGGAGAAGGCCTGTTGGGATTGAGGTAATTTGGTGTTCTATTTGCTTCTTGGATTCGAGGATCCAGTTCTGTCCACAAGTTTGGGAAGTTCTCATCGACAATTTGTTTGAATATATTCTCTGTTCCCTTCTCTCTTTCTTCCCCTTCTGGTATGCCCATTATCCTTATTTTGCTCTTTCTGATGGAGTCAGAAAGTTCTTGTAGAGTTCTTTCATTTCTTTTAAGTCTCAAGTCTCTTTCTTCTTCCATCCGTGTCATTTCCAGGTTTCTATCTTCGATGTCACTGATTCTTTCCTCCATCTGGTCAACTCTACTACCTAGACTGGCTATTTCATTCTTAATTTCTTCTTTTGAGTTCTTAATCTCCAGAAATTCTATTTGGTTCTTTTTTAAAATTTCAATCTCTTTCGTAAAATGCTCATGTTGTTCTTTGATCTGTGTTTCTGATTGTGTAAACTGCCTTTCTGTGTTTTCTTGCATCTTGTTGAGTTTTTTCAGAACTGCAATCTTGAATTCTCTGTCATTTAAGTCACATATTTCCATATCTTTAAGTTCCTTTTCTGGAGACTTTTCACTTTGTTTCTGAGCTGTCTTGTTGCCTTGGTTATTCATGGCAATTACTGATTGATTATTTCTCTTCCTAGACATCTACAGGAGTGGCTTCTGCAACAGGTTGATAGGAAGAGGTCTTTCTTTTGTTTTCCAGTACTTGTTGGTAGAATGGTTTATTTTTTCGCCAACTGCAACCTTTTTTTTCTCTCTCACATGGTAGTGCTACGTTTTCTCTGCACTATTCCAGCTTCTCACACAATGGGGGGATTCCCTGGGAGACGGGCTTCTCCTCTGTTAATAGTTTGCCTGGGTCACAGGGCGCAGTGTCCGTGTGGGTATGCGGAGAGCTTTTGAAGTTCCAAAGCTCTTCCTGCACCAGATTCAGAGCCCCTATGTTTCAGCAGTTCTGTTTACTCCTGCAGGGATCTGCCCAGATAGGTGGGGCCAGGGCGGGGTGAATTGTGAGAGGTGGCCCAGAGCAATGGCTGCGACCACCACCACAGCGGTCCTGCTTCCACAGTGCCCTCCCCTTTGCCAGAACTCATTGGACTGCGAATCTGTCTGCGGTCCACAGTTCCCTGAACAGCCAATATTCTGTTCTTTTGATCTGACACTGCTACTGTTCCACTTCTAGCACTGGGCAGGTGGGGGCAGGGCGAGTTCTGGGAGGGTAGGGAGGGGGCGGTTAGTCTCAGTGCCTCAGGCTTTCGTTCTCTGAGGCAGTGAGGGCTCAAACCACCGTTTTCAGGCTTCTCCCCTCAGTCTTTGCTCTGAGGTCTCTGCCGAGAGCTTTGGGTTTAGCCATGTTACATGCTATCCCCTTAGCCCTGTAGGCCATAAATGGAGCCCTAGCAGTCCGAATTCCTCCCTCCCCAACCGCTGGGGTAGTTCCGATATGCAGTGAGCTCGGAGCACTGAGCTAGGTCTGCATCCTGCACCCGCGGGGCTCCGACTCCACACTTCTCCCTTCCCTCCTTCCCCGCTCGCAGAATTCGCCAACCTTTAGGTGAATTCAGTAGTGGGCCTCTTCGTCTTGCCTGTCTGCTGTGCAGGGATTCCTTTGTGGAGTTATTGTTGTTCGATTAGTTGTAAATTCCAGGGAAGATTTACAGAGGTTCACCTCATGCCGCCATTTTTGATGATGTCTTTTTTGACCTTGACAGTTTTGAGGAGTATTGTTTAATTATACACGTGTTGTAGTATTCCTCTCTATTGAAATTTATCTGATGTTTTTGGAGTAATTAGAGGTGGGTTATGAGCTTGAGGGAGGAAGATCACAGAGATAAGGTTACATTTTCATCACATCATATCAAGGGTACATACTAGCAACTTGATTTACAAATGTTGATATTAGCCTGGTTATTGCACACGATGCTCTTTGTGAGTTTTCACGTAACAGAAAATTATTCTGCTCCATGTTTCTTCCAGAATTTAGTGCCAGGAACTTTGTCTTTCCTGGAATGCTTGTGTACCTCCATTTATCAGAGAAGGAGAACAACACAACCCAGCTTCGATGTTCTTTTATTACCTGGACTGTGAGTAGACTGAGAGACAAAGGGTAGATTGATTGCAGAAGATCCAGATTCCTGATATGATTTTCTCTTCCTTCCATTATTTTTTGACTCTTTATTGTAATTGCTTCACAGTGTAAATGTGCTAATTGTATTGTAACTACCTCAAACTCTTTGAACTTAGAGTAGAAATCACAAGTCAACCATCGTATGCTCATACTGGTCTCCAGCTTTCACCTGGTCACCTTCCCTCAATGCTTACTTTTGGTGTTTCCCCAGGAACGTGACAGACAAGGTGCTCCCTCAGGGCATTTCTCCAATCCAGGTCAGAATGTCAACCCCAGAGAACAGCAGCCTGGGTGAGTGGGGCTGGCATATGCTGGGGGTCGTGCGGGTAATAGACTTGGAGGGGTTTTATTCCTTGATTGGGAGTAGAGCCCTAACCACCCCTGCTAGCGCAGTATAGCATACTGGTTAGTAACATGGGCTGTAAAGTTAGACTTTGGGGTTAAAATGCTATCTCTGCCAGTCACTGTTCTTGATCATGGGTAAATTAATTAATACTTCAGGACCTCAGTGTCCCCACTTATAAATGAAGATAAGAATACTACTTCATGGATTTTTGTCAAAGAGTAAATGAAATAATGTAATGCATGTAAAGAGCATAGAGGAGCACCTGGCATTTTGTAATTTATAAACGTTAGCGCTATTCTGTTTTCCCCTTTCCTGTAGCCCTGTCCGCACGGCCCCCTTGCCATCCTGGGCTCCCGGCTACAAAACCCTCTGGCTTCTACCACCAAGAAGTGTGGCACTCGCTGTCCTGCTCCAGCCGCTCCTTCCCCACTGTTGACAGCATCCTGGGCTGCCTGGCTGGCCACGTTGTCCACATGATGGGAGACTCCACGCTTCGGCAGTGGTGGGAGTATCTGCGTGACAAAGTGCCCTGTGAGTGGCCCTGAGGGGAGAGGGCAGGACACCTGGAGCTTCAGGAAGGAAGAGGTGAACAGGGAGGGCTTTGTGAGACAAGACTCCCATGTTACAGAGGTTGGGGCAATATGCCGGGAATTTTCCAAGGGCAAATGAGCAAATGAATCAGAGCTGAGAGAATGTAATTATCATCACCAAGCTTCCTTTCCAGTTTGGTTGACCAGAAGATATGTAATGAACTCATATGACAGCATTAAAAAAAACCTTTCAAATAATACAATTTCTGATAATACAAGAACAGTCCCCGATTTAGTCTTTAAATAAAATCCTCATTTTCTCTCTTAAGTAAAATTAACGTGAAAGAAATAAAGTTCAGATTTTTGTACCCTACCCACCTCAATTTCTTCTTCCCTCCTTTTTCTCTCCCTTCCCCTCTCCTCTCCTTTCCTCCTCTCTATTCTCTCTCTCTCCTTCCTTTGCCTCACTGTTGTGTCTTGACTAGCAGCTGATAGAGCTATAGTTCTCTTAGCACCTAAAACCTGAGTGACTTTTGCTGAATGAGTGTCATTTTCTCAGCCCCTCCAAAGTTAAATTAATCCAATCTTAAATCTTCCACGTGTGCCATTTTTCTAAAAAGTCAAGATTAATGGAAAACAGAAAATTATCACTGATAGAACTTGTGAATAACCTCTCATTTAGAAAAGAAAAACAAACACTTAGCGTCTATAGTGGTTATTTTAAATAAAATTATGTCCAAGCATCTAGTACCTACTCCAAAGTTACTACAAGTCTTGAAGATATCTGAGTGGGAAGGTAGAACAGCAAAGCTAGCCTGAATGCCTGTTGGACTTGGCCCACTATTCAGTGGTCATAATCTCTGTGAACTCAATTGTCAAGTTAGCAACCTGCTAATTGTGGCCCTTACTTACCGGGTGTTTGAGGAAAGTCCACTTAAACATATTATGTCCAATTTCGGGTGGGTAGTGCAGATAAAATCCTGTCTTCCTGCAAAGTTTAGATATTTAACCATATCGTCACTCTCAGTCACTCGGCCTAATTTGAGGTTCCCCTTTATTTTAAACAGTTTATTGAGGTGTAACTGACGAGTCATTAACAGCATATATTTAAAGTGGACAGCTGGATAAGTTATAACATACGAGTATGTACATCTGGAAAACAATGTCCACACATAAGACAATTAACGTATCCACCACTCAGAAAGCTTTCCTGGTAGCCCTTGCTAATCCCTCCCTTTTACCCTTTTCTGACCCCAGGCAACCCACACATCTGCTTTCTGTCTTTTTAGCTTAGTTTGCATTTGCTAGAACTTCATATAAATGGAACCATACAATGTGTACTCTTTTCCTTGTGTGGCTTCTTTCACTCAGCATAATTTTATTGAGATTCATCCACATTTCTGAATGTGGCAATAGTTCGTTCCCTATTTGTTGTAGTGTCGTATTCCATTGTATGTATGGATATACCATTATTTGTTTATCCATTCATCTGTTGATGGGCATTTGGATTGTTTCCAATTTTTAGCTATTACAAATAAAGCTGCCATGAATATTTGTGCACAAATGTTTGTATGGGCATATGCTTTCATTTCTCTTGAATAAATACCTTAAAATGGAATGTTTAGATCATATGGTAAGTATATGTTTAACTTTTTAAGAAACTGCCAAACTTCTCCAAACTTGCTATACCATTGTATTTCCACCATCACTGGATAGGACTCCCAGTTGCTCTATATTCTCACCCATATTTGGAAAAGTCAATCTTTTAAATTTTAGCTATACTAATAGTTATGTAGTGTTCATACTGGCTATTCGAGCATTTTTTATGATGGCTGCTTTAGAAATCCTTGTCAGATAATTGCAATATCTGAGTAATATTGGTGTTGGCACTTGGCAATAGTCTTTTCTTATTCAAATTTGTGATGATCATGATTGTTGGTATGGTGAATGATTATCTATTGTTTACTGGACATTGTGCGTATTATGTTGTGAGACTCCGGGTCATATTTTTCCTTTGTTCTCAACAAGCACTCACCCTGTGTAGGTGTAGCATGCAGGTCCAGGTGTATGTTCAGCTCCCTTTTGGGTCCTGCTGATGCCACCCCAGTGAAAATGGAGCACCCATTCCACGGCCTTGTTGCCACTGGGTGAAGGTACAAGTTTACGTTTAGCTCCACACTTTGCCCTACTGACACCAGGGGTGGGCAAGCACAGGGCCAACTGGCATTTCTTCACTCTACCTGTTTTATGCCATGTTGCTACCAAGCGGGAAAGGAAACTTGGATCCCTCCTGGAGTCAATTGTATTTTAATCAATGTATATGTTACTTTGAATTCCTTGTATATTACGAAGAACCAACTATATATTTTGCAAATGAAAATATCCTTTAAAAACTCTGAAGGAGGAATAAAGAGCAGAAGGATACTACTTTAGAGCAAATTAGTAAGCTAAAGAATTATTCCAGAATTCAGGTTCCTCATCACTATAGTATTCTTTAGAATTCTCTTTCCCGTATTATAGTTCATAATTCTTTACATTAATTTTCCCTGTTCAAACTAATGTGTGATTTCTTTCTCCTGATTGAAACCTGACTGATACACTAGTAATGCCTAATGAGTCCATTTTTGACATTTCTCTTTTAGCTGAAATAAAAATAACCCTAGAATTTCAGTGACTTGAAAGTTGGACTCAGCCAAAGTCCCGTGTTTGGGAGCAGGCTTCCACACTGTTGTCCTCAAAGTTGTGGTTCTAGAACCCAGGTTCCTTTCATCCTATGTGTCCACTGTCCCCTGGTGCCTCCCAAGATCACTACTGGATCCTCTGTACCCAACCCATTGAAGAGGAGAAAGAGACAGAGAATGAGAGGAAAAGGGAGAGGTAAAGAGAACAGAGAATTGTGTGGGTGCTTTAGGTTCAGGCATGGAAGTGGCGTACATCTTTACTGCTTACATTCCAATGACTACAACCCAGTCAAGGTCCAAACAGAGAATTTGGGAAATATAGTTCTCAGGAAAAGAAAATAAGGTGGTAAGCAACTAGCTAGCCTCCCCTTCCCACCTTTCCATTGCATTTATGTTAATTTTAGACGTATCAGTGAACTGTGTTTATATTTATAATTATGTAAATATTTTTCTCTTAATAGTCAAAACTAATACGATAATTTAGTTGCTTGTGTGTTAATTTGTTTTTCCTGTCTCTCCTCTCCCTTCCTTTTTTCTTTCCTTCCTTCCTTCCATCCTTTCTTGTTTTTCATTGATAAATATTTATTGAGCACCTGTGATATTCAGGCACTGTTCTATGTTCTGGGAACATAACAGTGACCAACAACAAAAATGCTAATATTCCTGTTTTGTTGTGCATACATGCTAATGTAAAGACTCAGAAACAAGTCACAGATAGCGAAAAGTTCTGTGAGAAAAAATACTGTGAAAAAAGAAGAAGGTGAGGCAGAGGAAGATAGATAAATGGTCAGGATAGATGCTTCTGAGGCAGTCTCACTCCACCATGCTGATTGTTCACTTGAAATCATGACCGCAAATCTCTAGGATGCACTAATGCTGCACAGCAATTCCAGCAGTTCTCAAACGTGGTCCCCAGACCAGCTGCATCAGCATCACCTGGGAGCTTGTTAGAAACGCAACTTCTCAGGCCCCATCCCAGACCTACTGAATCAGAAATTCTGGGGAGATGCTCAGTCTGTGTTTCAACAAGTCTCCAGGTGATTCTGATGGGCACTGACGTTGGAGAGCCAGTGTCCTAGGACGACTGAACCACTGTCCTTGTTGACGATGTCACAGCTTCTCCTTTCCTGAAACCTTCATCCTCACAGTCAGCTGCTGACCCTATATAGTTTCTTTACAACACAAAGCAATTAGCAGTGAAATTCCAGATTTCCACCACCACATTTCCTCTCTTACCAGCATCTGTACTAGTATTCTCTGTATTCCCACCTGTTTTTGAAAAAGAACTCTCCATGCTCCTTCCACTTTAGCTCTAGGTCTCATCCACTCTTGCCCATTCAAGGACATCTCTCTGCCAATTACTCCCCTCCTTCCTAAATCACCTTCCCTCTCAACAGAATAATTTTCATTACATTCCCATCAGCATACGAGGACGGACAATTTAGTTCGCGAACTCATCCTAGAAAAAGTGCTACATACCTCATTGCTGAATATTACTGTGGTTACCTTCGAAGTACTCCCCTTGGGAAGCTATGTACTGATGCCAGCGCCTAGTACACCCTTCAAAGCAATTTTGGAAATCTTTTTTGGAATGGCCATGAGAGCTGTCGTTGTATTACCCTTGATGTCCTGAATGTCATCAAAATGTCTTTTTTTCAATATTTCCTTTATCTTTGGGTAAAAAAAAAAAGTCAATGGGGGCCAGATCAAGTGAGTAGGGAGGGTGTTCCAATACAGTGATTTGTTCACCTACTAAAACTTACTCACAGACAGTGTGGCGTGAGCTGGTGCATTGTCGTGATGCAAGAGCCATGAATTGTTGGTGAAAAGTTCAGGTTCTCTTAACTTTTTCAATGCCTTTTCAGCACTTCCAAATAGTAAACGTGGTTAACTGTTTGTCCAGTTGGTACAAATTCATAATGAATAATCCCTCTGATATCAAAAAAGGTTAGCAACATCATTTTAACTTTTGATTTGGACCGAATAAACTTTTTTGCTCATGGAAAATTGGCTGACTTCCATTGTGCACTTAGACGCTTTGTTCCAGGGTCGTATTGGTACATCCATTTTTCATCATCAGTAATAACACAGCCTAAAACATCATCTTGCCTCTCCAAAAGGTCTTGGCAAACTTCGACTCTCCTTTGCTTTTGTTCATCAGTGAGCTCCTTCAGGACCATTTTTGTACACACTTTTCTCATGCCAAGATTTTCAGTTCAGAGTTTCCTAACTGTTTCTCTATTGATGTTTACTTGGTCTGCTATGCTTCTCACAGTCAGCCAATGATTTTGACGCACAATTTGACAATTTTTTGCAATGTTTTCATCAGCTCTGTTCATTACTGGCCAACCTGACCTCTCGTCATCAGTGACGTGTTCTCCGCCCTCAAAAATACATTTAATCCATTTGTACACTGCTGTTTTCTTCATGGCATTATCTCCATAAATTTGGACTAACATGTCCTTGATTTCACTTCCACTCTTGCCAAGTTTAACAAGAAATTTAATGTTTGTTCGTTGCTCTAATTCAAGCTCAGACATTCTCACGATGGCACGTAAAAACACGCAACAACAATAATGAATGCCACTCAGCAAGACACCGTCACATATCGACACGAACACATCTGTGAGACACTGACATACCAAGGTTAGGAAACCTTACCGAGCTGTTTGTACAGTGCTGCCAATATAAGCGCAAATGGCAGATTTGTGAAATTAATTGATAGACCTTGTATATTAATCAGTGTGCATAATTTTATTAAAAATTTTATTATAAAGTATAACAGAAAATGCATAAAACATTTCTATTGTTATAAAATGATCACCCATATAACCTCCACCCCCATTAAGAAAGACAACAAGACTCTCACTCCAGAAGCCCTCCTGATACCATGTCTCCTCTAAGTTATAACTCCCTCTCTCTCTCTCCTATTATTCTAGAAATCATCATTCTGTTCTAATATTTAAGCCCTTGTGTTTCTTTATAGTTTTGCCAACTTATTAGGCATTTGTAAACAATATACGAGATGAATTTTGCCCGATTTCCAACTTCACATAAATGAAAATATACACTATGATTTCTGTTGTGTCTGGTTTTTTTTTGTATATAAGATTCATCTGTATTCTTTCATGTGATTGTAGCTCATTCATTTTCACTGCTACATGGTATTTAGTTGTATGATTGTATCACACGATATTTTTACATTCTACTGTTGATGGGACTATCATGAAAAATGCAGCTATAAATGTTCTTGTACATGTCACTTTAAGTCCACATGAGGTTGTGATTTGTAGGATGTCACCTGGTGATGGCTTTGCTGATCAGAGAGTAGGTGTATCTTTAGAATTTTTGATTCTGCCAATATTTAAAAATGGTTTTACCAGTGTACTCTTTCACCAGTGGTTCTTGTTGTTCCACATTCTTGCCCAGCATTTCATATTATCATTTTTTAATATTTGGCAAAAAGTATGGGTGTATCATAGTGGCTTATGTGGTTTTCATTTGAATTTTTCTATTAGTCATGAAAGAACACCTTTTTTTTCTAAGTTTTGGATATTGGGGTACCTGATTGACCTGGCACTGTTGACTGAGAAGCCATCTTTTCGCCATAGCTCTGCAGGGCATCTTCGTCATAAAGCAGGTGTCCTTATGTCTGTCTGTTTGGGGGATCTCTATTCTGTTTAGTGAATCTATTTGCTTGTATCAGCACCAATACCACCCAGTCTTTATTACTATAGTGTTGTAAGAATTTTGGATTTCTGGTGGACAGGAGCTACATTTCTACACTTTTTAAAAAGAGCCTTGGCCTTTTTTTTGGCCCTTTGTTCTGCCATATGACTCCTTTAATCAACTTGTTGAATTGAAAAAGAACTTTTTCCTGTTGTGATTTTGATTGTGATTATATTGAACCTGCAGTTCAAGATGGTTCCAACTGAGATGTTTGGATATGATATATCTTTTGGTTAATACTATTTTAGTTATTGATGCCAATGTAATTGCATTGTGACCAGAGGACACATTTTTAAATTTTGAAATATTTTGAGATTTGCGGAAAACTCACTTTTTGGACCAGTATACCATCAATTTTGTAAATGTTCCACATAGGTATTCTGCAATTGATAGTTTCAGTGTCTAAATAGGGATGGTTTTTAAATCATGTTGTTGAAATCTTTACATCATTACTAATCGTTGTCTACTTACTTTACCAGTTATTAAGAGATATGTATAAAAATCTCCCAGAATGATTGTGATTTTTCCCATTTTTCCACATGAATTTTGAAATTTGCTCTATTTATTTACTTAATGCTATATTATTAGATGCATAGCTATTTAGAGTTATTCCAAATTCCGGGAAAATTGAACTTTTTATCATTATGAAGAAAACTTTCTCATTCCTATTTGCCTGACGGTCTATATCAACTTTCTTTTATAATTATTTGCATGTTTTATCTTTTTTCTATTAGAGTCAAGCAAGGTACACACATTGCATTTGGTTAAGTTTCTTACATTTCTCTTCATGGTTATGGTGCTATTCCAATTATCTATTACATATTAGGTGAGTTGTAATAGTCTGTGCTTTTTAATAAATTGGTCCATTTCATCTAAGATGTCAACTTTGTGTGTGTAGAGTTGTTTGTAGTACTCCCTCATTATACTTTGATGTCTGCAGAGTCTAACGGTAGCCTCTATTCTATTCCTGGGGCATTGGTAATTTTTGTCTTCAGTTATTTTTCATTTGATTTTTTCTATATTTTCAATCAAATGTGATTAGATATGGATTTTTCAACAATTGTACTTTGGCTTTGTTGGGATCTTTGAAACAGTAGATCGATGTCTTTCATTATGTTTTTGTTTCTGGGAAATTGTCAGCCACGATCTCTTCAAATATTACCTCTTCCTATTTTTCATCCTTTTCTCTGAGACTCCAACTAAATTGTGTTCTATTTTTGTCACTCTCTTCTCTGTATCTTCCCTCTCTTCTATGCTTTTCATCGATTTCCCTCTTCACTCGTTCTGGGTCTTTCTTTCCAATCTGTGTATCAACTCAGTACTTTTCTCTTGTTGTGTCCAATCTGCTATTAAACCCAACCATTGGTTCCAAATTGCAGTTACTGTATTTTTTACTTCCATAATTTCTAGATGATTCTTTTTCAAATGTTCAGTATCTCTTTTACTGTTCTGTTTCGTTGCTGAGATTTTCAAATTAGACATTTATTTCCTTGAACATAGTAAGCGTAGTTGCCTTACAGTTTGTGTCTGATATTTCCAGTATCTGGAGTCCCCATAGGCTTCTTTCTGTTTTCTATTGTCTCTATTGCATTTAGCTTATTTTGTTGTGCCTCTTCAAGTGTCTTGTAATATTTTATTGTTTTCTGGATGTTTTATTTGACAAAATACTTTTATGTATAACGTAAGATCTAAGGCAATGTTATCTTATGTTGAAGAAAGTTTTCATTCTGGCAGACATCTAAGAAGAGTGCTTACAGTTTAGAAACAAGGTTGGAAGTTTTGTGAGCCATCTCAACTTGTGTGAGAGATAATCCCTCGGAGTACAGTACGCACCACCATCCATAGTGAATTTCTTCTGTCTCTAGCCCAGTACAGGGAATGTTACACTAGGTTTTCCCCCTCTGGGGGATGCTAAGTTCCATCCCTCAAAGCCACCAGAATACATATCTGCCTTTTAGTGAACTTGCATGGATTGGAAAATGATCCCAGGTCAGTCTTTTCGGGTCTCAGCCGAAAGCAGAAAGTATTCCTATCTCTGGTGTCTTTACTCACAAATACCCCCAGTTAAGAATCAACTCTAATCCCTTTGATCTCCAATTCTGTCATTCTTCTCTTAGAATTTTTAAAAACTTTTAAAATTACTTTTTAAAATTGTCTTCATCAGGGTATGTGGGCCAAGTGTCACAGTGCACCATTAGCAAAAGGTAACATATAGCATTATCTCCCTACTGCTAAAACTGGAAATCTGGCACTCACTAATACCTCCTGTTTTTTAATGCCAGCTTCCAGTTATCTAATCCTGTCTACTCTACATCAAAAATATATCTGTTTCAGTTATTCAGGATGAGTAAGTTCTGGAGATCTAATGAACAGCATGGTGACTGAAGTTAACAATTCTGTATTGTACATTTGAAAGTTTTAAAAAGGTAGATCTTAAGTGTTCTCATCACACATACAAAATGGTACCTGGAAGGTGATAAATATGTTAATTAGCTTAATTGTGGTAATCCTCTCAAACATCCTGTTGTGCACCTTAAACATAGGTAATTTGTATTTGTTGATTATACTTCCACAAAGTTGGAAAAAATATAGCTACCAAAAGAAAAGAAAATTACAGATATAATAATATATATATTATATATATATGTGTGTGTGTGTATATATATATATATATAAATATCACCCTCTTGTTTCTATCCCTATTTCTCCTCATCCTTGACATTGCCAAGCCTCTCACAAAGTCCTTTAAACCAGGCTCCCCATTTCACCCCAGGTTTTCACAAAGAAACAAGAAAGAGCTTTTTAAAATGTAAATTGGATCATGCTACTCACCTTCACTTTAAATTTACTTGAGACAAAAATCAAAATCTTTAACATGATGTATAAGGAACTACGTGACCAGACCGTGCCTATATCTTAACCTCACCCCGTGCCATTCATTATGCTCCAGGAGCACCAACCTCCTTTCAGTTCCTCCCAATTTCCAACCTCCCTTCTGCATCAGGAAATCTCTCTCTCCCAAGAAGCAGTAATCTCCATGAGGGCAAGGATGGCTGTCTCTTTTTCAGCATTGTACCCAGAACAGTGCCAATTTGTACCGGTAAGATATTGCTAGATGAATGTAGCCAAGAGTTACTAAGAGCCTAAACTAAAAGTTGGATGCATGTGTTGCACATAGGAAACCTTAAAATGAATAATGAATGAGACTTGGTTAATTATTCGAGTTCATACTGAGACACTGAGAGGTATTAAATATGGCTAACGGCCTCCCCAGGGAGAGCTAAGAAAAAAACAACAAAACATTGGAAAGTCACCAAAACAATAGCTGACTGTTGTGGGGCAGTAGGGGGAAGTTCAGGACATAGACATTTATGCATGCTAAAATGATAGATTGATCTATCCAGGCAATGTACAAAATATTCAAGGCCATGGTGGCTATTAGAGAGAAAATACTGCCTGGGCAATTGGAAGTGTGGAATCAAAGCTCAGGAAGCCATCAGGGCTTAGACAAAAACTGAGGAGGTAGAAGTGAATGAATTCCCCAAAGGGAAGATGGTAAAGAAAAGTAGATGACAGTGATAGAATTTTAGGGAATACCACATTTACAGAATGCAAAGAAAACATGAAGCTGACAATTGAACAAAGAATGACCAGAATGGTAGAAAAAAATAGGATAATGTAGTGTTAAAGCAAGAAAGAGAGGTTTCTGGAAGAGGTCACTCAGCATGGAGAAGTCAAATGTCTTAGACAAATAAGAGCAAACTGAATAGGAGTTTGGATGGTAATAGTGAGATCCTTGGCTACCTTGAAAACTGGGGTTGGGGTGGGTAAGCATTAGGGTTTAGAGACAGGATGCTTATGTCCTGGAATATGGGGACTAGAGATTTCATTTGTCCAAGAGGATGGTACACAGTCCTATACTAACCTTTGGGCCTCCTCTCTCTTCCTCTCCACAGCCCTAAAGCCCATGGATCTACACGCCACATATCAAACAGGGCCCCTGATGGCCGTGGAGACCACTCGGAACATAGTGCTACACTGGCGGGCCCACAGCTGGCCCCTGCGCTCCCTCCGCACACCAGTGGCCTCCCTGCACTCTGTAGCCCGAGAGCTGGGGGGCCTGGCAGGGGGCCCCCACACCGTGGTGGTGCTGGGGCTGGGTGCCCACTTCACCACCTTCCCTCCATCCATCTTTGCACGACGGCTGGCAGGGATCCGGGCAGCTGTGGCTGCGCTGCTGGCCCGGGAGCCCCGCACTCTCGTGGTCATCAAACTGGCCAACACTGGCTACAAGTCCGTATATGGCAGCGACTGGCTCACCCTGCAGGTGAACCGGCTCCTCCGAGCTGCCTTTGCCGACCTCCGTGTGGCCTTTGTGGACGCCTGGGAAATGACCTCCAGCCTGGCGGTGCCCGACAACATCCACCCAGGAAGGCTCATCGTCGGCAATGAAGTGGACCTCCTCCTGTCCTTCGTCTGCCCCACCTGAGCGCTTCTGCGGGTCTTGGCACTGTGTGGGTGGAGAAGCTGGAGGGGTGATCAGGCCTGCAGGCCCTTCCCTGAGCGGACTGTACCCGTTCTCTGACCTCTTCCTAATGAACTGGCCATAAAATCAACCAGCAGGAATTGGGATGTGGGTGGTGGCCGGGGAGAGCAGCCTAGCAGTGGTCCAGTGCAACTTGAGAGGTTTAGTTCCCACATGGAAAAGTAGTGCTAAGAGGGTGAGGGTAGGGACAGAGCTGGCAACATCTAATACATCAGTACATCTAGTACATCCAGTATAGGAGGATTGTCATTTCATGTGTTGGAGTTTCTGTGTGGAGTGTCAACAAGCCTTGCAAAGGCCTAAGACACGGATTCCATTTCAGTTTATCAGAGCCACCCTAGTGGAAAGCCTGAGTATATATGTGAAGACTTTTATGGACTGATTGGTAAAATAAAATACTTCTCCTATTTGTCAAAAGTAATACATGCTCTGGGCCGGCCCGGTGTCTCAGGTGGTTGGAGCTCCATGCTCCTAACCCCAAAGGCTGCCAGTTGGATTCCTACATGGGCCAGTGGGTTCTCAACCACAAGGTTGCCTGTTCAACTCCTCTAGTCCCGCAAGGGATGGTGGGCAGCGTCACCTGCAACTAAAGATTTAACATGGCACCTTGAGCTGAGCTGCCACTGAGCTCCCAGATGGCTCAGTTGGTTGGAGTGTGGGCTCTCAACCACAATGTCGCCAGTTCGATTCTTTGAGTCCCGCAAGGGATGGTGGGCAGCACCCGCTGCAACTAAAGATTGAACATGGCACCTTGTGCTGAGCTGTCGCTGAGCTCCCTGGTGGCTCAGTTGGTTGGAGCATGTCCTCTCAACCACAAGGTTGCCGGGTCGACTCCAACAAGGGATGGTGGGCTGCGCCCCCTGCAACTAGCAACGGCAACTGGACCTGGAGCTGAGCTGTGCCCTGCACAACTAAGACGGAAAGGACAACAACTTGAAGCTGAACGGCACCCTCCACAACTAAGATCGAAAGGACAACAACTTGACTTGGAAAAAAGTCCTGGAAGTACACACTGTTCCCCCAATAAAGTCCTGTTCCCCTTCCCCAATAAAATATTTAAAAAAAAAATTCATGTTCTTTGTAGAAAATTTGAAAAAGTCCAAAACAATTAACAAAGAAAATAAAAATCACCTAGAATCCCATGACCGGGAGACAATCACTGTTGAAGTACATACGAGTATGATCCATTGCTGCAGTGGGTCTCAGGGCTCCAACTGGTGCTCGTTCTCTCCCTCCTCCACTCTTTTCTTTCTTTCTTTCTTTCTGTTTTCTTTTTTTTGAGAATTTCGTGAGATAACACATGTCAGGTACTTAGCCTGCTGTCTGACAAATAAATTCTCACTGAATTTTAACTATGATTCTTATTTATTTATTTCTATTGGGGAAAGGGAACAGGACATTGCTGGGGAACAGTGTGTACTTCCAGGACTTTTTCGAAGTCAAGTTGTTGTCCTTTCAATCTTAGTTGTAGGGCATAGCTCAGCTCCAGGTCCAGTTGGCGTTGTTAGTTGCAGGGGACACAGCCCACCATCTCTTGCCACCATCCCTTGCTGGAGTTGAACCGGCAACCTTGTGGTTGAGAGCATGCACTCCAACCAACTGAGCCATCTGGGCAACTGGAAGCTGAGCGGCAGCTCACTGACTTCATTCTAGTTGCAGAGGGCGCAGCTCACTGGCCCATGTGGGAATCGAACGGGTGACCTCAGCGTTAGGAGCATGGTGCTTCAACCACCTGAGCCACCGGGCTGGCAGCTCCCTCCTCCACTCTTTATTCTACATTCCTTCATCCTTTGCTCTCCCCTCAGCATATCTTGGTGGCTTACTTGGTTGTTGGTCCAAAGCTCCGTCCCTGAGGGACATGAACCATTGATAATCATGCCCTTCTCACAGTGGGTTTACTGCACGTATCTGTTCACAGTTACAGTGCTGTGTGGAGTACCAGGAGGTAGCCAAGGGGACCATCTGCATTCCACAGATTCCTCCCTGCTCCCATGGTGTGCAAGTGGCCCTATCTCCTCTTGCTGATGAACTATCCCTGCTAAGTTGGCGACTTGTCTTGCGCAGGAGTCCAAAGTGTCCTGATGGCAGCAGTAAGTGTGCAATTCAATGGCATCATTGCTGTGTCCCCGAGCAAGAGGGTGCCCCCTTTGGGGATGGAGACCTCTAAGCCTACAGAGCCCAGAGTTGCAGGGATACGAAGCACAGAGTCCCCAGGGAATCATTGGGTGCAATGCTGCCAGCCCCTGATTCCTATCAGAGACCCAGCCCCACAGAGGGGTCTCCGATCTAACAAAGACACTGAAGGATGGCAGGCCACCCTATTAGAGTGTTTCCTCCAGGCTGGGGCTTCTGCTGCACCTCACAACGGCCATGCAAGGGTTCTGTAGGCTGGCTGCCTCCGAGTGAGGTAGCATGTGATATGAGCAGGGGTTCCACGGTCAGGGCCTCATCCCACTACTCCTTCTCTGACAAGTGCATCCCCTAGTTGGGTGCTAACCTGTGTGGGATTCCATGGATCCCCAAATGGACCATAATCAACAAGCCCCAGGATAGTGGTGCTGGCTCAGGCTCTGCAGGCAGGAAAAGGAAACCTGTACCTGCATTAGACATCCAAACTTGTGAGGATGGACCACTGGCCCTTTCAGGGCACAGCAGTGTTCCCTTATGCTCCCTGTAATTGGATGTCTGGGAGCCACTTTCTCGTGGCTGCCACAGTCCCCTTGTGGCTGAACTACATTTCCTGATTAAAAAAGAAACACAATGCAATGTCAAGTTTTTCCAAATGAACTTTTAAATATTTTATGACTTAAAGTTTAAATTAAAGGGACAACGTGGCAGAAGCTAATAGTTTCTCAGTCAAGTCCATTCTTTCCTCCTTACTAACAAAATCTTGATTTCCCTCCCTCTCCACCCCCTCACCCCAGGGTAGCCAAGTGCTGGGTGAAAAAAGCCATATTTCCTAGACTTTCTTGCAACTGTGATTGCCATGTGACACAGTTCTAGCCATTGACCTGTATAAGCTGACATCTCTGAATTGGGCTTCAGGAAAGTTCTTTAGCAAGCATAGAGACTTGGCTGGTAAATGTCTTTTGCCCTTTTCTCTTTCTTATTTTTGCCTCCTATGAGGGAGTTACGATGCTGAGAGGGGGCAGGCATCTTGTGACCACAGGAAACAAAGCACCTCAGCCGTATGGAAGGCAGTGTGGAGGTTTCTCAAAAAATTACGAATAGAATTACTATATGACCCAGCAATCCCTCTCCTGGGTATCTACCCAAAAAGTCTGAAAACATCTACACATAAAGACACGTGTGCTCCAATGTTCATTGCAGCTTTGTTTACAGTGGCCAAGATGTGGAAACAACCAAAATGTCCTTCGATAGATGAATGGATACAGAAGTTGTGGTATATATACACAGTGGAATATTATTCGGCGGTAAGAAAAGATGATATAAGAACATTTGTGACAACATGGATGGAGCTTGAGAGTATAATGCTAAGCAAAACAAGTCAGACAGAAAAAGCAGAGAACCATATGATTTCACTGATATGTGGTATATAAACCAAAAACAACAAAAGAACAAGACAAACAAATGAGAAACAAGAACTCCTAGACACAGACAATAGTTTAGTGGTTACCAGAGGGTAAGGGGGGTGGGGGGTGGAAGATGAGGGTAAGGGGGATCAAATATATGGTGATGGAAGGAGAACTGACTCCGGGTGGTGAACACACAATGGGATTTATAGATGATGTAATGCAGAATTGTATACCTGAAATCTATGTAATTTTACTAACAATTGTCACCCCAATAAATTAAAAAAAAAAAAAAAGAAAGAAAGAAAGAAAACAAAGCACCTGGTAAGATTGGTTGAAATGAAAGATACAGAGAGTTAGGGTCTTTACTGGTATCACAGATCTGCTGTGCCAGTCCTAGGCTGCCTACTTCCAGACTTCTCATTATGTGAGAAAAATGATTTTTTTCTAATTTGTTTAAGCTCCTGGAATTTGTTTGTGTTTGTAATTCGCACCTGAACTCAGAGCACAACTTTCACAGTTGTGGATTTTTCAACCTCTTGCAATTTAGACCGGTTTTCTTTCACATGGTTGAAAATAACGTCATGTTATTACGTGCATACAAGAAAATTTAACACAAAACAGCCAACATCGGGGCATCACTTGTAAAATCATTGGCTTTTAAAAATAAAGAAAGATTAGACATTTATCATTTATATCCCTCACACAGTTGCAACCCCTTTGCCACCATCCGATAAATGTCTAACTATTACATTGTTTTGTGTACCTGAAACTAATAAAAAAAAAGTATTAAAAAAGAAAATCCAACTATATGCTGTGTACCAGAGACACACTTTAAATTCAAAGATACAAATAGATTGAAAGTAAAGGGATGGATCAGCAATTCCTCTTCTGGGTATTTATCTGAACATTATGAAAACATTAATTTGAAAAAATATACGTACCCCTGTGTTCATTGCAGCATTATTTACAATAGCCAAGTAATGGAAACAACTACTAAATAAATAAATAAATAAATAAATAAATAAATAAAATAAAGTAAAGATAAAGAAAGAATCGGACCGGCCTGGTGGCACTGATGGTTGGAGCGCTCTGCTCCTAACCCCGTGGTCTCTTGTTGGATTCCTATATGGGCCAGTGAGCTGTGCCCTCCACAGATAAGATTGTGAACAACAGCCATCCCTGCTGTGGGCTGCCAGGAGCAGCCAGCAGCCAGCGAGAGCTGCCATGAGCTGCTGTGAGAGGACAACTCACTGACTACCTCAGCTGGGGGCGGGGAGCGCAAGGCTCATAATACCAGCATGGGCCAGGGAGCTGTGTCCTACACAACTAGTCTGAGAAACAACGGCTTGAATGGGATTGCGGAGGAGGGCATAAGAAGGGGTAAAAAAAGATAAAGAAAGAATCCTTTAGGCTTTGAAGCAAAACAGGCTTAAGTAATAACCTATAAGAAAAAAATTTATATTGACTTAGATTAATAAGCAGCAAGATTCAGCTCTAGAAGACAGTGGAACAATGCTTGCAAAGCCCACACACTAAACACTAAGGGAGTTTAAACTCCGCTAAAGTACTATTGAGCTACAAAACAACACACAAACATTTCAATATCTAGTAACTCAGGAAATATAGTATGTTGTCACGCAACAGCCTAGCCGACTGTCCCCCTGTACATTTCCTTAAAGAAGAGTCTGTGAGACTGTGTCTTTCCGGGACCTTGCTTCACTCTTGTGCTTATGCTTCATGCCTCTCTGTTTGGTCCCCAAAAGATGGCTGGTCAGCCAATGACGAGTAAGATTCCCCACAGGGGAAACAACTCAAGCCAGGCGCAGTTGAGCGGGGACCAAGAGGAAAACTCACGGGGTCGATAGAGGTGGACACAGCCCCCACCTTCCCCCAGCTGAGGAGTGCTTCTGGCTATGTGACTATATTCCTTCCCACAACTTGCTTGGGAAGTGAGCCAATGGTGTGATAACATCAGTTCTCCTTCCATTCTTAACAATAGGTTTTAGCATAAAGGATTTGTTCCTGGGGAGGCACATGTCATAGTTGTTAAGACATCATAGGACTTTCTGCTCTGGCTGTTAGCAGGCAAGGGTGATTGGTTTGAATCAGTTTGTGGTATGATGTCTGAGACTCACAGACCTTCTTTGGAGAAAACAATGCTACTTCCTTGTATAATTATCAGTAAAAGCCACCAGTCAGTCTGAGTCGGGGCTCTCGGTCCTTTGAGGCTGGGAGACCCTTGGCGCTGTGAGATTTAACTGCATTAAGTCTCTTTTCTCTCTTTCTCAAAACTTAACCTAACTCCGCCCCTTCTCGATCCCTCACTGCCCATGTTGCGCTGAACGCAACAATAGTTGATTTTCTAAATGAATGATGAAAGTCAAACTTCACTCAGAAGAGAGATTACTGATATGATCCAGCTGTTCCACTCCTGGTTATTTATCTGAATGAAAGGAAAAACTAACTAAAAAAGATATCTGCACCCCCATTTTCATTGCAGCGTTATTTGTAATATCCCAAACATGGAAGCAACCTAAGTGTACATTCATGGATGAATAAAGAAGATGTGGTATATATGGAATATTTTTCAGCCACAAAAAAGAAAGAAATCTTGCCCTTTGCAACAACATGGGTGGAAAATGAGGGCATTATGCTAAGTGAGATAAGCCAAATAGAGAAAGACAAACACGATATGATCTCACTTATATGTGCAAAGCAAAAGAACAACAAAATGAGCTCACAGATTACAGAGAAGAGGTAGTGGTTGCCAAGGGTGGGTTATGAGGCTTGGGTGAAATGGGTGAAGGACGTCAAAAGGTATAAATCACACCTTAAAATTCCACACTCATGGTGATCAGTGAAATACACAGCTTGCATCTAGGGAGACCATACATGGGAGCAGTTGGGCCTGCGGCACCTGGAGAGCAGGTACTCTGTGAAGATAACCCAGGACCTGTTTAAATGGTCTGTGCTGCCCAATAAAACGGGCAGGGATGACCCGTAGTGGGGTCCAGCGCCCTTCTCTGGCGGCCTGGAAAAGAAGAGACTATCCAGCCAGGTCCCACAGCTAGTGGGGCACGGCAGGCATAGAACCCAGGAGTCACCCCGCAGACAGGGAAGGCCACCCTTTGGAGTTCTCCTGAGAATCCATGGGTCCCTTGTCCTCTCTTCTGTCCACATTTCCAGCTCTTACCAAGTGACCCAAGCATCTTTCACAGCCCATAGGACTGCATGACATCAAGGCTCTGTGACTCAGTTTCCTTAAGGGTAAAATGGAGATAACGATATACCAACTACAGAATGTTGTAAAGCTGAAAATGAGGCAATGGATGTTTAGGGCCTGACTCAGATAAGAGGATTCCATGAAAATTTGGAACCTCTCTTCTTGGGCCTGGGAGGAGGGGTAAGAAAAGCAGACACAGAGAGAGGGCGGGGGCTGCCTGGCTGACTGTGGGAAATGCTTAGAAGAAAGCTATTAGGATTGGGAAGAAACTGAGAAAAGGAAGAAGAAAGTCGGTCTGCTACTTCCACCTCTAGAAGATCAAGACCACTTCCTCTGATGAAACCATGTCCTCCCATGCCCACGGTCTATGCAGTAGGCTGATGCCCACCTCATCCTGGAGAGGAGTGGGCAGGGCCTCCTATGGAGCCAGCCCTGTAGGTCACCAGTGGTCCCAGCCCCCAAACTCTCAGCCCATCCACCACCAGTCACAGGCTGGCACTGCCCTCATTGGAGACAGTCCCAGGGACTGTCACTGGGGTGAATCATTACTGCTCTGAGTCTTCATCCTGTGTCCAAGGAAGGCTCTGCATTAGCCAGGGCTCTAACAGCTGTTCATGGAATCACCTTAGGAGCACTACAGAAACACAGACTCTGGGACTCACCCGCAGAGGTCTGCACTCAGTACCTGAGGCCCAGACATTAACTGGAGCAACCAGACAGAAACATCCAGAAGTAGCAGAAGGCTCTGTGGAGTCAGCCAGACTGGAGTTTGAGTCCCGCACCTGTCACTTGAGTCATGGACTTGGGGCAGAACCTCCCTGAGCCTTGGTCTCACATCTGTAGAGTGGAGAGGACAGAAGTCCCTGCAGATCCCGTGGTGGAGGCATGGCCTCCAGGAGGCCCACTCTCCAGGGAGGTGGGAGTGTGAGCCCACCCTCACTTCTTAACCTCAGGGAGGGTGTGACACTGCCCCTGGGAACAGAACTGGCCTGGTGGGCCTGGTCCACCCTGGAGACTGCAGGGGAGGGAAAGGGGCCAAGAGCAAGCTGGGTGCCCCTGGTGCTGGGGATGGCGCCCGAGGGCATCTGACCACAGCGGCTCCCTCCTCCTTCCCTCTGAGGGGCTGTAGCTGGGCAGAGACTCAGGGCGCCTTTCCTTTCCTGAAAGAGACTGAGCTGGTCCTCCTGCTGCCCCTCCCTCTGGGATGAGAGAGAGAAACAGAGGCTGAGAGACACTCAGAGAAGAGGAGAAAGGGAGAGAGTGAGAGGCAGAGAGAGATGGAGACTGACTACTAAGATGAGGAGGGCGCTGGCAGAGGCAGGGAGCCGAGGTGGGAGAGGAGAGGCCCCAACAAGCCAAGGTCAGGATCACGCCCTTCAGTGTGAAGATGGAGGCTGGAGACCAGCATCATGGCTCCCTTTGCACTGACCACAAGGGAGGCCCTTTTGCAATAGAGGAAAAGAAGAAGCCAGATTGGTACAGGAAGTGATGGTCACTCTGGGGCATCAAATTGGGGAAGGTTCCCACCCTTCTTCTGTCCTCTGAAGGAGCTGGATTGTCCCTCTCCTGCTGCGCAGACTTCCCTGAGGTGGCCCCTCCGCGAGGCCTCCCCTCTGGCCTTGAGGTCTGTGCTTGTCTTCTCATCTCCCTGGAGGAGAGCAAGGCGATGGGTCTGCCCCTGCTGCTGCCCCTGCTGCTGCTGCTGCTGCTGGCGTCTCTACAGGCTGGTGAGTGGCCAGGACCGGCCTGGCTCTGCCCAGGGCCATGAGGGAGCCTGTGGGAGGGGCTTATGCTGGGTGTCTGGAGAAGGGGTCTGCTGGGGTGGCCGGCCAGGCCTCCCATCCCCAACAAGCAAAGGGCTGGTCCCACAGTGCTGGGAACTCCCCCTTCCCCTAACTCCTCATCTGGAGAGAAGGACACCTAGATAGAGGACCAGTCCTACCATCTATCACACTTCTGCCCTTGGGTGAGGGTGCCAGATGGTCGGGGGCTACCTCTTTGTCCCCCACCCACCACCACCCCCAATTTGAAGTTTCTCCCTCTCCCTCCCATCTTCAGTTCGTTCAACAAAGTGCAATTCACAGTATGTTTATGAAGTCAACCAACCAGAGCAACTCTCAGCCCCTGAAGGTGGCTCCGTCCAGATCCCTTTCTCCTTCTGTCACCCCTGGGAGTTACCCAGTGTACTCAGCGTGAGTATATCCTGGAGATGGAAACACTACCATGGGGAGACCATCTACAACACGACCCTGTGTTTCATCCATAAGAATTTCGAGAACCGGCTCTCTCTGAACTGGACAGAGGACGGGAGGAGCGGCTTCCTCCAGATCTCTAACCTGCGGAGGGAGGACGAGTGTATGTACTTCTGCCGAGTCCAGTTGACCGCCCAGAATCATGGCAAGGTGATGTGGCAGTCCATCTTTGGGACCAACCTCGTCATCACCCCCGGTGAGTCCCGATTTCCTGGCTGAGGTTTTCGAAGGCCACTGGTGCCCTCATCCACCAGGCCTGGTCCAGGCGCCACTCTTGCTGACCCTTCTCTCAAACTCCTGTCCCTCGTCGCTACTCCTGCCCAGCTATTCCCATACCTGTGCCTCCCCACAGCCATGAGCTCAGCCTGGCACACACAGTAGGTCCCAACAACGCTCTGAGGAGCCCCCGATTCCCTGATAACACCCCATCACCTGTTTTCCCAATCCCCCTGCTTCCTTCTCCCACTCTGCTCCCCAGAATATGGCCTCCAATGCTCCCCGCCCTGGTCCCATCTCTTTCTTCCCCTTCACCATCTCCCTCCTCCTGTCTCCATCCTTCTTACCCTCCTAGCCTCTCGCTGACCCCCCAGTCCCCACCTCTCCCACAAGAGGCCCTGTGTTGTTCCCTTCTCCACTCTGATCCTACTCCCCTGTCCTGGTCGTTAGAGGCCCCTCTGTAGCAGCAATAACAGCAGCTCCCGCTTACTGTGCATCATGACCAGGCTGACACCTTGGTCTGCATCGCGCTAGTTACCCTGCACAACCCCACAATAACAGCAGGTATTGCTATCATCTACCTGTTCCAGATGGGGAAACTGAGGCCTGCAGAGCCTAAACACCTGCCCAAAGTCGCTCTTGTGATGCAGGTGAGATATGAACCCAGTTTAACCCCAGAGTCTCCTCTCTTAACCATGAGCCGATCAGCCTCACCTACTGACTTGATCATCTTGTTGTTTTGACCCATTTTTAACCTAACAATGGGGGGTGTTGCATTAATAGACCTTCCTAATTACTCAATGGGCATCAGAACTTGAACCAGGATTTATCTGTCTCCAGGGCAGTGGGGGAGGTGCTGTCTCCCAGGCGGAGGCAATAAGTGGGCGTGTTGTCCGTAGAATATTATTTAGAAAACTAATAATTAACTAAGTTGGATGCTTTTCATAATCACTTGCACTGGTAATTCTAAACTATTAATATGTCAGTGATGAATTACTGCTCCCGGCTGGGAAGGACACTCTTTGAGCCCCACCCTGCCCTCCCTGGGTAAACCATTGGCCCATCTTGACCACCATGCTGTTTCTAGGACTTAAATGTTAATTTAACCTTAAAATCACATTCCAGTATACACTAGGAGTTTTACACATGTTTTCTCATTCATTAAAAAGCAATCCTGTAAAAGGGAAAACTACAGTTTGATTCTACTTAGATGAGGTCCCTAGAGTAGGCAGATTCATAGAGACAGAAAGTAGACTAGACATTATGAAGGGCTGGGGTGGGACAATGGGGGGTTGTTTAGTGGGGACAGAGTTTCAGTTTGGGAAGATGAAAAAGTTCTGCAGATGGACAGTGGTGAGAGTTGTATAACAATGTGAATGTACTTAATGCCACTGAACTGTACACTTAAATATGGTTAAAGTGCTAAATTTTGTCACGTGTGTTTTACCACAATAAAATTCTTTAACCCTGCGTTATAATTGAATGTAAGTTAGAGTTCATCACTTACTGTTTGTAAGTGATGAAATGAGGTTCTGAGGTCAGACCACGGATCAGTGGTAGAGTCAGGATTTAAACTGAGTGATGTGGATTCTGAGCCTTCAGCATTTCACATTGTTACTCCCGTCCCTGTGTGAGAGCTTCAGAGGGTTGCTCCCTGCTCGCAATATTCCCCAAACTAGGGAACAAGGTGTGACAGTTTCACCCAGTTGCCTCCAGTCCTCCAGGGGAGAATTTGTTTATTTCTCATGTCTTCTCAGCCACCAAGAAAACCACCCAAAGCCCCACCAAAACTGCCGCCACGACCGATGGCCTCAGTGTCTCTGGGGACAAAAGGAGCTCAGGGTCTTGGCCCCTGAGAACAGAAGCTGTGGTCGCCGTGGTACTGTTCAGCGCTGTGCTCAAAATTGCAATCTTGGGAGTGACGGTCTATCTCAGGTGGAAGAGAAGCAAAGGTAAGTGCTCAAAGTCTCCGCTCTCTCCCAAGCTTCCCAACTGGGTGTTTCTGAGAACCCACCTGCTCAGAATGCCCACTGGTGCCCCTTAAAAATGCAAATCCCTGCGGGGTGAGGTCTGGACATGGGACTCTGCAGTGTGAATAGTCTGCTCAGTGGTGTCTCTGAGTGAGCAAGTTTGAGAACCACCGCTCCAGAGCAACCCCTCTCCACTAATCTGATCATTTCAAGTTCTGTCTCTTGACGTAATCATTTCTCATCAGTGCTCACCTTTTGGTTAGTGGGGGGAGAGGGTCTACCCTGAAAAAGTCAGGAGAGAGCAGATGGAAGTTAGCTCAGCTCAGCAAACATTGTTTGAATGCCCATTTTCTAGGGCCTGGCTTGTGATTGGAGATACTAGTAAGAAAAGCAGAAGCCCTGATTTGAAGGAACTCAGTGGGTAAAGGCAGGAGAGGGGGAAGTTGCCTCATTGGGGATGTAGGAGGAGTAATCAATGAGGACTTCCCAGAGGAAGTGACACTGGTAGAAAGTCTCAAAGAATAAAACGAATTAGCCAGGGAAGTGGTGTAGAAGTCACTGATTTTCCAAGCAGAGGAAACCATTCTGGGAACTGTAAGCAGCTCAGTGCTTTGGAGGAGGCAGGAATAGAGGACACTGTAAATCACACCCAAGAGCCTTGGATCCCAGAAGCAACGTGAAGCAGCCAAGGGACATCCTCACTTTACCTTGGAGATACATCAGTCTGTGGGGGAAGGGATGGAGGTGGGCCAGGCTTGAGCCGGTCTAATGCAGTGGCAGTGTGGGTGCAAGGAGAGAGCCAGATTCTGGAAAAGGTTAAGAGGGGACAGTAAGACTTGGGGATTGGATTGATGTAGGGGTGAGGGAGCAGGAGGAAGTTCCACATTTACAACTTGGGTGAAGGAGGGTGCGATGAAACCACTAAGTGCATCAGGAAACAGGAAGTCAGAGACCTCCTCTAATTTGGGATAGGTTATATTTAAGATACCTTTGCTGTATCTGAGTAGAGGTGTCCACCAGAAATTTGGATGTATCCATTTACAGTGCAGAGAGGACAGGGCTAGAGGCATTAATTATTTATGTCCCAACACCCTCCAAAATTGATTTTAAAGAAAATTTTCAATGAAAGGAGATTTGCCGTGTTAGATATTAAAGCACAGAGATGAAGAGCATAAAATCTGACTTTCTGAAGTCAGTCCTGGATGGGTCAACTCTGGCACAATGGTACTATTACTCTGTGCCTCAACTTACTCGTCAGTAAAATGGGGATAATAATAGTAATGACCCGGGGTTGTCATGGCGATTAAACGTAATGCATTTAGAATAGTTCTTGGCACAGAGTAATAGTACCATTTAAAAAAAAATACAGAAATCATTTAATTCCTTGGAAGGGAAATTTCCCGGATAATTCCATGTGTTTTTATAATCATAGAGACAATGTTATCCTTACTCATTCATTAACAAAAATAAAGATTATGGTTACAATTTATTCTCCATAGACACAAATAATCTCATCTATTTTGACATCAAAAAAGGTAGAAAGACAAACCAGAGATGAAAAGAATATGATTTTCCAGTTTTTAAATGTATTTTATTATTTATTTTTATTGTTTGTTTCACTGTTTGTATGTTTATCTTGCAAGAGCCCATGGAAGTGAGGGAAAGTGTTTGCAGGCTAATTTTAAACAACATGAGAGGGATTAAGCACTAAATATGAAAAATAAGACTTTTAGCTTGCTTATTAAACTACGAAGAACTTTCCTGAAACATACGGGTTAAATTGGTCTGCAACACATTAATAAATGGAGAACATGTATGTCCTGTAACAAATAGCTTAAAACAGTGTAGACACTACCAAAATTGCTAGTGAGGATATGGAAATTTTCAAGCCACAATCCCCTGGGACACATGAAAAAAAAGCTACTTTTTAACCTGAAATCAGAAGAGCAAGATCTGTAAAAGTAACAATATTGCCATTCTTCTCAGCAATCTACTGATGAGTTCTATAGATTCTGAAAATCTTTTCAATAAAACAAACTAGGATTTCTTGGCAAGCTCCTTGCCTAAGGGACAAGTAACTTCTAAAGCTGGATTTCTTAATCTGTGGGTAGATGCAAGCTGTACTGACAGCACAGCTCCATCTTGAGAATTATCTTCAGAATGAAAGTCCAGCAATGATCTCCTTCAGTGAAACACTGCCTGTAGAGCTGCAAGTCTGCACTAGAGGTCCCTGGGCAGGTACAACTCTTAGCCGATAAGCCAGAAATAGATTAAAGAGAGGAAAGTAGAGGTCAAAGACTTCTGTTTACAGATGCTATCCTGGATAAAATAACAAGAGCTTTTGGACTAGAAATGGACAATATGCACAAAGGAGTTAATCAGATATCAATAATGCTGAGAAGTTAAGATGTCTGAAGACTGAGCCTTTTATATGTAGCTGCTGGAATATCTGATTGGGACCATTCTATTTGGAACTCACATCTGAGCAGCACTCCTAGACGTTTCTATTATCTAGTACTTGTGTATTTCTGAATAACCATAATAACTAACACTCAAAAATGATGCCTCTGACACCCTCCAAGGTTCTGTAGGTTCTTCCAAATTCAAGAAAGGTCACATAGTGCCTGGTACTATTTTGGCGTTAGCCTATATTATATAACAATTATTTAAAAATTGGTAATCCATGGTGGGCTCAATAAGAGCTCTCGTTATAATCGTATTGGTTTATTAACTAGAATATCCCACTCTCTCAATAAAGTTAATCATTAGGGCCTACTGTACAACCAAAACCAAGACAAGAGCAATGGGTCCTTGGAATCTAATCACCCATGATGAACTATCCTGTTGACCGACTCCCTGATGCAAGATCACCAGGGCATTTTAATGCAACATGAACATCTCACAGAGTAAAGTACTCGTGAAGACCAGATATCCAAAGCCTTAGATTTTTGTAGGATTCAGAATCATTTTTCATTAGGTCCTCTACTTGTGCACTCTCGTCGGCATGCACCTGTCCAACTTTGGTTGGCTGCTGAGTTCCAGTGTAAGAATTCCAATTCTACCTTCTAGCCTTTCCTCTAGGGTTCTTGGAAATGGAAGGTAGTGAAACTCTTTCTGGCCATCTGCCAGGCATGGCACCCCAGGCATCTTGGGATAGGCTCACAAGGCAATTTTAAAGAACTCTTCTGCAGCATCATGAGTGATGAGACGGTCCACAACGCAGAGATATATTTCTGAGAACTCCTAACTTGGGAAAATAGTGGTCTTTTCAGCCAGTTTTAACAATATCTCCCAAGCTCCTCTTGTGTTCTCAGAATCACTGATGGTGCTGAGTTTCGTCATTGACAACAAAGAGTCTGCTTTTTTTTTTTTGAAATCGTAAATCTTCTAAAATGCGTTTTCATCTATTTCTCACTTCCCTTCGAATATGTCACAAGGTGTAGATATCATGGTTGAGTTTTTGCCACTCCTCTGAGCAAGAAGGAATTATGCCAGCACACTGCTTTTGGATTTGAACAGCAGTTCTTCCCTGACTTTCCAGCTTGCAGCCTTCTCCATCAGATTTTAAATTCACTAAGCTTCCACAATTGTGTGAGGCAATTCCTCTGAATCTTTGGCCTGCTGATTACAAACGACTATCAAATTGTACAGGATTCTGTCATCATCAGCCTCTGTGTGGGACACATTGTGAGGCACACTCCAAAATTCTTTTCATCATCTCTCACCAGAGTTGCTCCAAATGAAGAATATGGATTGTTGTCACTGAGATACTCAGAAGTTGGCACTAAGGAAATCTTGCAACAGGATGTGAAGTCCCAGTCTCCAAATAGGGGTTCAACAGCAGGAACCCTCCCAGCAAGGGAGGGGATCCAGCACTTGAATGATGTGGTACAGATCAGGCTACCAGTCAAGGACTCAGATTTGGGAGAGCCAACCAGTGGACTGACGCATGAAAACTGGGGCAAAGAGAAAATGGGATCTTGGAACCCAGGTCAGCAGGAGGGCTCCAAGGACATTGGACACTCTACCTGAGTCAGGCAGAAGGCTGAGAGACGGGAGGCTGAACAGGGCTCCTTAAATCTCTCCAGGTGCAGTTCAGAAGTATAGGGTCTGGGATGTGACTGGGGGATCAGAGCTATGGGGAAAAGAGAAACTTACAGGGAACCAGACACAGCTCATCCACTGGTTCTCAGAGCCATCCTGTTTTCACAAGTCCACCTGACACCACCAAAGCTGAAACCTGAACATTCTTATAACCAGTGATTTGAACTCTGCACCTGGTGGACTGCTTGTCTCCATTTTGTTTAGTTCTTTTTCTGGAGCTTTATTCTGTTCTTTCATTTGGGACATGTGAAACCTTTTGGCTGCTTCCCTGAGTTTGTTTCTATGTGTTAAGCAGGGCTTCTGTGACTCCCAATCTTGATAGAGTGGCCTAATGTAGTAGGTGTCCTGTGGGGCCCAGTGGCACAGTCTTCCTGGTCACTTGAGCCAGGTGCTCCAGGTGTGTCCCTTGTGTGGGTTGTGTGTGCCCTCCTGTTGTAGTTGAGCCTTGGTTGCTCTTTGTACATCAGTGCAAGGGGTTGATCCTCAGGCTGATTGTTTGTGAGAACTGTTTGTGGCTATAGTAGAGGAGGTGTTGGCAAGCGCTGATCCTATAGAGCAGGATTCATTTTAGGGGGGTTCTAGTGACTGCCAAGTCAGCCGTTTAGGTGTGTTGTGTGTGGAGGTGGTTGGGTGGTGCTCCAGCTCAGTCTGAAGCTGGCCACTTGGTGTGCTGGTCCTAGGGCTTCTTGGGCAGGGCCTCACAAATGGTCAAGTTCAATACACCCTGTGCCTTTCAAGGGGCCAGGTGGTATGAGACATAAAGCAATTTTCAGATGGCCACCACCCGTGCTGGGCTTGGTGGTGCCTGGGGGAGGCCAAGCCTTGACATGAGGCCAGATTCTGCCACTGCCAGGCTTGGGGCTGCTCAGCAAGTGGTACAGGGTATGCCAAGGCCAGATGCTGTTGGTTTGGGGTTTGTTAGACTTTGAGAGATTTTATGAAAGTCTGCAGTATGCGCCAGACAGTCCACTTGTATGGAAAAGCCACTGGAAGCTCCTTGGGTGGATCTGAAAGTTGGGTGGGGTGGGCAGGGTTTCAGTGAATCACCAGGGTAGGGCAAACAGAGTTAGGCATGTTGATGGAAACTCAGCTATGTCACACACTTAAGTCTGCATACTAAGAAGGAGGACGGTTGAACAAAGGAATAATGGATTCTGCCAGCACTTCTGTCTGGGAGAAAGCTGCCCCTCAAGCCTTTGACCTGAAGCCAGACAATTCAATTCCTCTGCGTATATCCCTGGCACCTTACAAGCTCCTGCCCCAACACTGGAGCTCAGAGCAAGTGAGTCCACCAGCAAGTAAGTCCATGCACGGGCCCTTTAAAAGAAGCACCTGGCAGTGCAGCCGCCTTCCATTAACTCAGCTACAATCTCCTCTTGTTTTCACACCCAGAAGCTGTGCGTGTTGCCAAAGGCTCACAGGGATGTCCAAGAGAGGACTCAACCCAGAGCAGTGGTGTACAGGTTCTTGTCTCCACACAAGAAAGAATTCGTGAGTGAGACAGATGCAGGAAAGCACAGGGAGCTTATTGAAGCAAAAAAAAAAAAAAAAAAAAAAAAAAAAAGTGCGATGAACTCAGAAATTGAATCACCTGAAAGAAGTCCTGATCAGGGGTTTTTATCCCTCCCAGGGGAGGACTTGATGACATCCCATTGTTTTCTGCTATCCCAGGGCAGGACTCTCTGTTTCCTGCTGTTTCTTCCTCATTTGGTTCCTCCAGATCTGTCATGGTATCAGATGCATGATGGGAGTCACAGTAACCACAATGTAAATGACATTAAAATTAGCTAAAGGATAGATCCTGGTCAGGGATGCTGGCCCTGCCGGATAAAACTTGTTCTTGTTTTTCTCTTCTCTTCTTTTTCTCTAGTTGCAGGTGCTGGATACTATTTCTTGTGAAATGAAACAAACTAGGGAGGTACCTCACATTGTATTCTTTAGAGGGTCAGTTCCCTAGGCTCTTTATCCTCCCTTATGGGGAATTCTGTTCCCAGCATGGAACTCTGGCCTGGGGAGCCTGGTGTGGGTCTGGGTCCCCTCACTCCTTAGGGGGTACCTCCGCAGCCAAAATACCCTTTCCGATTTTCCACTGCCATGCAGGTGTGGGACCAGCCCATTCTACATCTCTGCCACTACTACCTATCTTGACATTTCTTCTTCTATATATCCTTAGCTGCAGGACTTCTATTCAGCTAGACTTCAGGCAATTTTCAATGATGGTTGTTCTGTAGTTTAGTTTTAATTTCAATGTGGTCATGAGAAGATGCAAGAAGTGTTTATCTACCCCACCAACATGACTGGAACTCCAAAAGGTAACATTTCTGTGGGGAGCCATAATTTCTTGTTATTCTGAAGTCTTGCAGACTGGCTCAGTTGTTATCTTTGCCTGCGACTGAAGGGTGTTTACAAGTTGCTGAGGAATGTGGTGGGAATGGCCAGTTTCTCGGACACAGATCACTGATGGCTATCAGGATAATTGATAGGCTCTGTTATGGGATAATTGCTTTGGGGAGCTTTTAGTGATTTGTAGTGTCTATGTTAAAGTTAAAAATTTACGTTCAATGATGTAATGCATTTCTGTAACTGCTAAGCTGCATGTACTCTGATGGTATAAATTGGTGAAGGAGAGTAAACTCAGGGCTTCAGCATCACTGGAGACCGATATCGCATCTTAATTAATTGTGAGTGTCTTTATTTAATTCCCACTCCCCTTTTCAGGTTCTTCGTTGATTCGTGGCTGCTGGTCGGTCACACATTTCTAATCAATGGGGAAAGGTGAGTAATTCAATACATAGTGTTGGAACAATTGCGTAGCCATCTGAGAAAAAATAACGCTATCTCCATGTGGGGACAGAGCCCCCAAAAGCAGTTTCCAGGCTCTCAGCCTCACATAGAAAGGTACTGGCTCAGGTAGTAAATGGCCATCGACTGTGATCAAATGGCCATCAGCTGTGGCTGGTTGGCCATCAGCTGTAACCAGTGAGCCGTTGGCCACTAATATAACTGCTGTGGCTACGCTAGCAGAGAAAAGGGGGAGCTAGCAAGAAGATGGTGGCTGAGTCTGCAAGCGGCGCAGTGAGGGTTGAGAATTGTGTTGCTCCTGGTTCCTGTGTCTCCAACCCAGCCGCCAGTGAGAGTATAGTGGTATGACTCCCTTACTTATGGCTCCATGGGTGTTCCTTTTTGGCCTAGCCATATCCTGCGTTCTTGTGTGGGGAGCGGGACCAGAGACCCTGCCTGACACCCCGCATGACACTCCATACCCCATAATTTGCACCAAAATTAATTCCATGAAGGTCAAAGATTCAAAATAGGGGGGGAAATAACCCTAGTACTAAAAGAAAGCATACGAGACTATTTTATAATCATGGAGCAGAAATGACCTCTTTGAGTAAAACATAAAACCCAAAAGCCATGAATCAAAATACTGATAAGTTCAACTCCATACAAATTGTTTTTTAATTCTGCAAAAGAAACAAACAAACAAACAAACAAACATAGTTTTCTCCTGAGAGTGAGAATGAGGGTCAAAGTTGAAGAGAAAATTTGACATAGTCACTGAGGAAATGGAAGATGTTATTTAATGACTCAACTCAGATAAGAAGCCATGAATCAGCAGAGGTATCTTTGCACATGATTGTGTTTTTCCCCACAGGTATTCAACCATGTAGTTTAGTAACTTTTAGGATCTGTCAATTAGGA
The DNA here is from genome assembly GCF_004115265.2 of Rhinolophus ferrumequinum. Taxonomy (NCBI): domain Eukaryota; kingdom Metazoa; phylum Chordata; class Mammalia; order Chiroptera; family Rhinolophidae; genus Rhinolophus; species Rhinolophus ferrumequinum. Next base: position 90,422,556 of record NC_046290.1, on the reverse strand, counting down.
GTTCTGTTTAGCTGCTAGTACTAGAGACCAGAAGCCACAATAGCTTAAATAACACAGAGTTTATAGTTTTTCCTTCATGTAAAAGGACCTGGAGGCAAACAGCACAGGCCAGAATCTTAGGCATCCAAGCTCCTACCTCTCTGCTCACTCTCCTGGATACCAGCGTCTATCTTGAAGATTGCATCATCGTCCAATATGGCTGCTAAGATTCTGGCCATTATTTCTGAATCCAATCAGGAAACAAGGAAAGAGGATAGGGCAAAAGACTAAGCCCCAGTTGTCTGTCCTCATTTTAATGAGCCTTTCTAGTTCCATCCACCCCTTATATCTTATTGGCTAGAATTTAGTCATTGCCCACATCTATCTGTAGGGAAGCACTTGCCACTCCAAATAAAATCAAGGTTCTATAACTGAGTAAGAAGAAGTGAGTGGATATTAGGTAAGCAAATAGCACTGCTTGCCATGGGAGACATGCAGGATTGGCATTTGTCAACTCAATGTGGCAGAAGGACAAGGGAACACAAGAGGTCAAGGAGCTGGTGAGAGGGTGGAGGGCTCAGCAGGGAGCTTGAATAACCTCAAAGAAAGTGGATGATCAAGGAACAAGAGTTCAGGGCGATCAAAGCACAGGTGTAGGGGGATGATGACATGAGAGAACTGGAAGGAAAGAAAGCTGTAGCATAAAAACGATACTAGCATTCAATATTTCAGAGGTCTCAGCAGTCCCAGTGATTACAAATATAAAGTCCAGGGTATAACTCAGGGGAGTGGAGGTCTCTGGAGCTGGGATACAGGCAAGTCCAGTGCATTAGAGGTTTGTCCCATGGATGATGAGTCCTCCCAGGAAGGTGAAGGGATGGAGAGGATGTGTGTGAACTGGAGCCAAATCCTTGGGAAATGCTGCAGGGACACTTGAGGTTGTAGAGGGGGGAGGGCCTGGGAGGAACAGCAGAGGTTTCAGCGGAAGACATGGAGGGGAATGGGCTGCAGGGCAAACACAGATTGCAGCCATGAGATTTATGAGGTGGGAGAGAGAAACAGCCGCCGCTCAGAAGGAAAGCACAAGAAGCTGGTTTGTCAGGGCAGGAGGGAGCAGTGGTGCCTGTGACACGATGGGGGGGGGAGGAGAGAGTGGGCCAGTGCTCAGCAGTGGAAGGAACAGGTTGTGGAATCATGGAAGGGTTCGAGGAAGGGAGAAGGATGCACAGGGAAAGGTGGGGGAGAGAGGGCAGGATAAAGGGACATGGTGCAGAGAAGAGCTGTTCCCCACATTTGGTGTTGAGGACAATAGCAGGACAGGTGTGGGGGGCCTCGGTGCCAGCTGGGTGCCCGCTCTGAGCCTCAGGCTCTTCCCAGATGGGTGTCAGCAGAGCCGCTTTGCTGCCCAGATCTCTCCAAGGATGGTCTCAGAGTAGGACGAGCATAGAAGGCAGGGAGGAGAGATGCCATCATGGATGGCACACTGACACTCTGTTGGTCCCTCTACAGGTCTGTGGACTAATGCCAGAGCCCCAGCCAGGTGAGTGCTTGTCCTCCAAGGAGTGGGGTGGGGGGAGGTGTGGTTTCGGAAACAGGAAGTGTCTTTATGAGAAGAGAACTGGGGAGACTTTCTCAGCTGTTCTCATCCTCCACTTTCTTATCCTCATCCTCATATGCCCCTAATAGGCCAGGTTCTTCACTTCCTGAGGCTCCTTAGAGTCAGCTGCACAGAGGGATCACCGCTTCCCATAATGACCCTGGCCAGACGCAGACAACTCAGAAGCCAGCAGGGGTCGAAAATCACCAAGGACCTGAGAGAAACAGCCATCTGCTCCAATTCCCTCTACAACCTCCTGCTCTTGCCCACAAAATAAAAGTACCTGTAAGATTTTCCTGAATGCATCTAAGGAGAAAACTGATGTCACCTTCAACATCTGTCCTTCTCACCAAAATGAACTATAAGATCCCTCCTCTAGTCCTTCTGTCCAGGGACTGCCTCAAGCCTGGAAACACTAAGTCCCCAAACACTGGTAGGCAGCCCAGAACCCAAGGTCTGCCCCCCAATCTAACCATTCTATTCCCCCTACAATAATAAGGGATGTATCATGTTAAGCCTTTGTGTGTATTACCTTATTAAAGATAATGAACAACCCTGAATATGGTATAGGAAGTACTCATTTGAGGCATGGAACAAGGAGCCAGAATGCTTACGGTGTTTTTCACAAGGCAACACAGCTAGTAAGTGGTGAGCCACGATTTGAACCCAAACCTGCCCTTCTCGATGTCCTTCTCCCAGGACTCAGGTGTTGTTGTCTTCCCAGATTCCTATACTGTGCGGGCCTCCCACCAGAAATGATGATATCGGTAACATAGACAAAAGAGAGAAGTTAAAAGGGAGCATCTGGTTAGAGATGACGAAACCAAGTAAACCACTAAACTCTTCAACACATAAACGCACAAGTCTGACTTGACGCACAATTAACCTTGTAGCCAATGACCAACCCCAACACTTACGAGCTTCATAGCGACACTCTAAGAGACTCTCCCTCCTGCTCTCAGGGAGAGGGGGTGAGAGAACACAAGAGCACAGCAGAACTCCTCAAAGAAGGCCAATGTGACCTCTTCTGCATCATCTCTATCATCTCTATGCTCTGGCTCCACCCTCTGCTCCAATTCTTACCCAATGTCTTCCATGAGTTGCTCCATGTCCAGATCAGGAGTACACTGCCAGCCTCCTGAGGTGGTGGTTCCTGGGATCCAGCCTTTCTGTCCCTACCATGGACAGACCCCCACAGTGAGCTATCCATTTGGCACCATCCTAGCTTCTTTTTCCTCAGACTTTGCTTGCAGATGACATGATTGTTTATATGGAAAATTCGAAGTAATTGACAAAAAAAAAAAAAAGAGAGAGAGAAACGCCTCCTGGAACTAGTTAAAATCAAACCAAATATATACAAGATCTATATAAGAAAAATTATAAAATTCTGATGAATAAAATCAAAGAACTAAATAAATGGAGAGCTATTTCATGCACGTGGGTAGGAAGACTCAATATTGCCAAGATGTCAGTATTTGTCTATCTATAAATTCAATGCAATCCCAATCGAAATCCCAGCAAGTTATTTTATGGTCATTGACAAACTTATTCTAAAATTTACATGGATAGGCAGTAGACCCAGAGTAGCCAATACCATATTGAAGGAGAAGAAGAAAGTTGGAGGATTGACCCTAGAGACTTACTATAAAGCTACAGTAAACAAAACAGTGTGGTATCAGTGATTGAATAGACAAATAGATCAATGGAACAAAAAGGAGATGCCAGAAATACGTTTCCATACATATAGTTAACTGAGCTTTGACAAAGGAGCAAAGGAAACACAATGGAACAAAGGTAGTCTCTTCAACAAATGGTACCAGAAGAACTGGACAGTCAAATGTAAAAGAAAGAAAAGAAGAAAAAGAAAGGAAAGGATAAAAAGAATGTAGACACAGACCTTACACTCTTCACAAAAAGTAACTCAAAATGGATCATAGAACTAAATGTAAACCACAAAACTATAAAACTCCTAGAAGATAACATAGGAGAACTCCTAGATGACCTTGGGTATGGTGATGCCTTTTAGATACAACATCAAAGATATGATCCACGAAAGAAATAATTGATAAGCTGTACTTCATTAAAATTAAAAACTTCTCTTCTACAAAAGACAATCTCAAGAGAATTGGAAGATAAGTCACAGCCTGAAAGAAAATATTTGCAAAATATTTGCAAAATAATAAAGTTACTGTTATCCAAAATATACAAAGAACTCTTAAAACTCAACAAGAAAACAATCCACTTTAAAAATAGGCCAGATACTTCACCAAAGAAGATATACAGATAGCAAGTAAATGTATAAAATGACGCTCCCCATTACATGTCACCAGGGAAATGCAAATTAAAACAAGTTACCATGACACATCTATAAGGTTGACAATTAAGTTCGCAAATTGTTGCAATGATGTTGCTAACCTTTTTTGATATCAGAGGGATTATTCATTATAAATGTGTACCAACTGGACAAACAGTCAACCCAGTTTACTATTTGGAAGTGCTGAAAAGGCTGCGTGAAAAAGTTAGATGAACTGAAACTTTCACCAACAATTCATGGCTCTTGCATCACGACAACGCACCAGCTCACACGGCACTGTCTGTGAGGGAGTTTTTAGCCAGTAAACAAATAACTGTATTGGAACACCCTCCCTACTCATCGATCTGGCCCCCAATGACTTCTTTCTTCACCCGAAAATAAAGGAAATATTGAAAGAAAGACATTTTGATGACATTCAGGACATCAAGGGTAATACGATGAAAGCTCTGATGGCCATTCCAGAAAAAGAGTTCCCAAATTGCTTTGAAGGATGGACTAGGTGCTGGCATTGGTGCATAGCTTCCCAAGGGGAGTACTTCGAAGGTGACTGTAGTGATATTCAGCAATGAGGTAGGTAGCACTTTTTCTAGGATGAGTTTGGGAACTTAATTGTCTGAACTTGTATTAGAAAATCTAGAACACTAACTAACAACACCAAATCCTGACAAGGATATGGAGCAACAGGATCTCTCACACATTGTTGGTGGGAATACAAAAAGTTACTGCCACTTTAGAAGACAGTTTGGCGGTTTTTACAAAACTAAACATACTCTTATCATAAGATCCAGTGGTTTATCTTATTTATCTCTCCTTGGTATTTATCCAGAAAATTTAACTCTCCTTGGTATTTATCCAGAAGAGTTGAAAACTTATGTCCACACAGACACCTGCACATTGATGTTTATAGCAGCTTTATTTATAATTTCCAAGACGGGGAAGCAAATACGTTGTCCTTCAGTAGATGAACGGGTAAATATTAATAAACTGTGGTACATCCGGACAATGGAATATTATTCAACACCGAAAGAAATGAGTTATCAAGCCATGAAAAAAATATGGAGGAATCTTAAATGTGTATTTAAGTGGAAGAAGCCAATCTGAAAAAGCTGTATACAGTTTGATTCCAACTATATGACATTCTGAAAAGGCAAAACTATAGAGACAATAAAAAGATCACTGGTTCCAGGGGCAGGAAGTGATTGTGGGCAGAAATGAATAGGCAAAGCACAGAGGATTCTTAGGGCAGTGCAAATACTCCACATGGTAATATATATATATATATATATATATATATATATATATATATATATATATATATATATATTTGTCCAAACCAATAGAATGCACAGCACCATACTGAACCTTAGGGTAGTCTTTGGGTAATAGTGATGTGTTAATATAAATTCATCCTTGGTAAAAGAAAGAAAAATGTACCATTCATGTTGTCAAAAATGGAAGGATTTTCTTCTTTAAGGCTGAATAATATTCCCGTATGCATTTGTGCTTATGTACACATACACGTACATCTCACATTTTCCTTACCCTTTCATCTGTCAATGAACACCAAGGTTATTTCCATACCTTGGCTATTGTAAATAATGTGCAATGCATTTGGGAGTGCAGATATCTCTTTGAGATACTGGTTTAATTTCCTTTGGATATATACCCAGAAGTGGGATTACTGCATCATATGGTAGTTCTATTAATTGTTTGAGGAAACTCCATACTGTTTTCCTAATGGTTGTACCAATTTACATCCCCACTAACAGTGCACAAAGGTTCTCTTTCATTTACTCCCTTGCCAACACCTGTTATCTCTTGGGGTTTTGTCTTGATGATAGCCATCCTGGTAGGTGTGAAGTGATAACTCTGGTTTTAATTTGTATTTCCCTAATTGTTAGTGATATTGAGCATCTTTTCATATAACTGTTGGCCATTTGTGTGTCGTCTTTGGAAAAATGCCTACTCAGGTCCTTTGACAATTTTTAAATTGGGTTGGTTTTTTTTGCTATTGAGTTATATGAGTTTCTTATATATTTTGAATATTAACTGCTTGTCAGATATATGGTTTGCAAATATTTTCTGCTATCTCGCAGGTTACCTTTTCATTTTGTTGATTGTTTTCTTCGCTGTGCAGATGCTTTTTAGTTTGATATAGTCCCACTTATTTATGTTTGCGTTTATGTCTTTCCTTTTTGTGTCATGATCCAGACGAATGTCAAGAAGCTTTGCTTTGTCACTATGATTTCCTCTAATTTTATGGTTTCAGGTCTTCCATTTAAGTTTTTAATCCCCTTCGAGTTAACTTTTGTGTACGGTATAGAGGTCCAATTTCATTCTTTTGCATGTGGATATTCAGTTTCCCCAACATTATATGGTTTTCCATAAAATTGAATACTACACATGTGAAAATGAATTACAGCTACCCACAATAAATGAATAAATTTCTGGATCATAATATTGAGTGAAAGAGAAGCAAGTTGTATAAGAATATTTACAATATGAATTTAGGTATATAAAGTTCGAAACATACAAAAACAATCCTTGTGTAGAAATGCAAATATGGTAAGAGTACAAAAAATTTCAAGGAAATGGTAAACACCCCACTCAAGATAGTGGTGTGAGGGGCCAGGAAAGGGTTGGGACTGAAGAAAAACATGAAGGAGACTTCAAAGTAATGACAATGTATCTTTCTTAAACTGGGTGGTGACTACACAGGTGTTGGTTGCATTGTTATTCTTTGTACCTTTTATTTTTGAAATGTTCTCCTGACAAATTAGTATTTAAGAACAACAACAAAAAATTAGACTATTTCAGGTGTATGAGTAGTAAAAGAGCCCTCACAAGGGACTGAGAGGGAAGTGGGCAGTTTTTGGAGAACAGAGCAGTATGTAGTCAAGGGATCCAAGAGGGGAAATGCAGGTTTCAAGAAGGAATGTTCCGTGCTGCTGAGTGAGCAAGTGTAATGAGCGCTAAGTGTCCATGGATTTGGCAATTATGACATTCGTGAGCAACACCGCCCAGAGCCTTTTTAGTGGAGTGGTCAGTGTGGGAGCCAGACTGAAGAAGACAGTGAATGGGAAATGATGAAGAGGACTCAGTGAGGATATAAAACGTCTGGTAGGGGTGGGTGAGGGACTGCTCCTCGTCTGGAGGTGACGCCAGATACAAATGCTGAGTTTTCTGATAAGGGACTTGTAGCAGAGATAGCTGGGACAATGGTCGGCTTTCTCTGTGAAGTAAGAAGTGCTGCCCTCTTGTGGGAGTGAGGAGGGAATAGTGTAGTGTGATTGACAGCTACTTCAGGGAATGGGAGGAGGCATAAAAGGATTGTGGTTAAGACTTACCTAACACAGGAAATGGTGAACTTTTAGTATCATCAGTTTATGCACACAGATGTTGTGGTATATTGCACCTGAAAAAATGGGCACAAATTCTTTACAGCTCCTTCTATCAAGAGGTGGAGGCAATTTCCTCATTCCTGAATCTGGGCTGGCTTGCTTTGACCAACTCAACGTGGTGTGAGTGATATTGTGCAATATCTGAACCTAGACCTCAAGTGCAGGTGGCCTTGCGGCTTCTGCTGTAGCACTGGGAACACCTCGGCCAGCACATGAACAAGATCGAGTCAGCCTATCGGAGATTGAGAAAACACGCAGAGAGACGCCCCAGTCAAGCCTCCAATTCCAGGTAAAGCTCCTGATGGGTGAGTGAAGCCATCCTAGGCCACTCAGCTGTAGCCAAGGCAGTCCAGAAGAATCACAGGTTTGTAAAAAATAATAAATGTGGTTTTAAGGCACTAGTTTTTGGAGTCATTTGTTGTACAATAAAGCTAATTGATACACCATTCATTCATTCTTTGGACAAGTTTTAAAGCATATTCATAACTGTTTGGTTGTTTCCAGTCATCATACTTTTGTCTGAGATTTCATTCACTCCCTGATCCTTTTCGAATGTCAACTCAAGAAAAAATTTCTCTCCAAACAACCTCTCATGTTTCCCATCACTAGAAAAGCAAAACTACAAAACCCATTGAGTGTCTGTGTGTTGCGAGGAAGTTTAGGGCCAAATACAGTGTTCAGTTTTCGGAAGAATCCCGAAAAAATTCTTAAGTCCCTGGTAAAATTATCTTCACCTTATACTTGGTCTCTAGTCTTCCTTTTAACTTTTTTTTTAATTATTCTATATTATATACATATATCTATGGTAGCCACTTGGAATCTCTTTTAAATATAGGCTTAGTTAAAATTATGAATAATAGTCTCCTACATAAACTCAAGCTTTCAGCCCGTCCCCAAGTCTTCATTCCTTTCAGACATTTGTCTCTCTAGGAATGTGAGGACCAAGTTCTCCTTCAGGGCCTTCTCTGATCCAGAGCCAGATGGCAGCCCAGAGAAGGAGCAGCTTGAGTGAGTGCATCGCGGTGGCTCACCTGGGTCGGTGTGGGGTGGAGGCTAGCCGACCTATAACTATATTATATCTATAACTGGGATTAGCCTCTCCATAGGGTAGTTACGGGATGGGCAATAGAGCCTGGAAGCCTTCATTCACATGCTTGCTCTGACATTTACTAACTCGCTTCACTTAATTTTCTTATCTATTTTTAAGAGGACAGTTATCATACATGCACCCAGCACACGCTATAATTTTTAGCTTTTCACTATTTAGCCTATTACATTTTACTCCTTTTCTGTAGCCCTGGCACCTCGAACCCATTCCACCCTGGATTTCCGGCCCCCAAACCCTCTGGCTTCTCCCACTGAGATATGGGGTACTTGCTGTCCTGCTCCAGCTTTTGGTTGCCTGGTTGGCCGTGTGGTCCACGTGATGCGGGACTCCATGTTGTGGCAGTGGAGGAAGTATCTGCATGACACTGTGCCCTGTGAGTGGCCGTGACAGGAGAGGGTAGGACACTTGGAGCCTCACAAAGAAAGAGGTGAACAGAGAGGGCTTTGGAAAACACCCCTTTGTTTGCGAAGTGGACAGGATGTTGAAACTTCTCAGAGGATGGGTAGGGACAGACACCTGAGTCCTGGACAAGGAGTCAGAACTGGGCCACAGGTAACAGAAAACTAGGTAGAGCAGACACAGCATGTATTTATTTCATGGCATTTGTAGATGAAACACTGAGCTCTGGAGCATTCAGAGAAGTATCTTGCATAAATTCTGCTCTCAAGGGGGACCTTGAAGAGAGGACATTTCCAGAAAAAAATGACCAACACCAGGCATTATCTAATGCTAAGAGAATAATACAGAGAATGCATTACAAGAATTTTAAGTAGGGTTAGAAAAATCACGGTAGGTTTTCCGTAAGTGATGAGCTGAGCTGAGCATGGATGGTTAGGATGGTGGAGAAGAGAGAGAAGACAGCAGGGGAGAAACGGATGAAAGGCCTGGAGGAGAGAAGGAGGATGCTGGCTTGTGTGGAAGGCAGCAGGCAATCCAGGCAAACTGAAGCAGACTTCACTTGAAAAGGACTCGGAGAGACTATTCTGCAGGCAATGTGAAGGCATCGAGTATTTGTGATTAGAGGAATCTAATCATATACCTCAAGTTTTCCTGAGAGTTTTCAGAAAGAAATGAAAGAAAGAAGGAAAGAGAGGGGGGGGGGGGGGGGAGAGAGAGAGAGAGAGAGAGAGAGAGAGAGAGAGAGAGAGAGAGAGAGAGAGAGAGAGAGAGAGAGAAAGAGAGAAAGAGAGCAAGAGAGCAAGAGAGCAAGAGAGCAAGAGAGCAAGAGAGCAAGAGAGAAAGAAAGAAAGAGAGAAAGAGAAAGAAGAAAAGCTTGAAAGAAGCGTCTAAGAGTACGCTCCGGGCCCAACCTCCTAGTGTATTAAGCACTGCTTTCCCTCTGTTATCACCCCTCTCTCCACACTGTCCTCACTGCTTCTCTCTAATGGATCAATTTCCACCAGTGTTTGTATCCATTCAGGCCTCCTCTTGCTGCAAGGTGCTGAAAATACAAAGTAGCTTAGGCAGGAGAGAAGTTGATGAGTTAAGCCGTAGATCTGACTTTGAAGGCTCAAACTTGTCCTCAGGTCTGTTTATCTTAACTGCTCACTTCTGCCTACTGTTTAGCTTCATTCTGTCCCCATTTGGTGGCCCCAGCAGCAGGGGGCTGCCCCAAGAAGGTAGCAAGAAGTTCCATCCTCCCACATCAGTCTTGCAGGAAAAAAACTAGACTCTTTTCCACTAGCTCCAGCAAGATTACCAAGACTGGACTAGCTCGGGTGACCCGTCCAACCTGGAGATAATCAGTGTGGCCAAAGGGATGTGTTGCCCTGACCAGGCCTGAGTCTTGAGCAGAATAGCTATGTTGTGGAAAGTAAGCCAGGGCTGGAATTTATATTTGTACACAATTCCAGTGCATAGCTCTAAATAACCCCTAACCTCTCCTCTCTCTTCTTCCTCCCACAGCCCTAAAGCCCATGGATCTACACGCCACATCAGACGGGGCCCCTGATGGCCGTGGAGACCACTCGGAACATAGTGCTGCACTGTCGGGCCTACAGCTGGGCCCTGAGCTCCATCCGCACACCAGTAGTCTCCCTGCACTCTGTGGCCCCAGAGCTGGGGGGCCTGGCCAGGGACCCCCAAACCATGGTGGTGCTTGGGCCCACTTTACCACCTTCCTGGAATCCTTCTTTATCTGATGACTGACAGGGATCTGGGCAGCTGTGGTTGCAATCTTGTGGTTCTCAAGCTGGTCAACACCAGCTACAAGTCTGTGTATGGCAGCGAATGATTCATCTTCCCGCTGAACCAGCTCCTCCGAACTGCCTTTGCTGACCTCCGTGTGGCCTTTGTGGATGCCTGGGAAATGACCTCCAGCCTGGCCGTGCCCAACAGCAGCCACCCAGGGCGGCTCATCATCCACAAGGTAGACTTCCTCCTCTCCTCATCTACCCGAGTGCTTCTGTCAGTCCTGGGGCTGCGTGGATAGAAGGCTTGGATACCGGGACAGTTGTGAAGAGGACCTGTCATAATAGGACTTCTGGGATACGGGCAGGTACCATCAACTTGTCTCCCCTGGAAGACGGCAATAACTTCCTAACTACAGCTGATTCTATTCTTGCTCCAGTCCTACCCCTTTTCCACTCAGAACAAGTAATTAGTTTGAAACATAAATGAGACCAGGTTATTAGCCTGCTCAAAACCCACAAGTTTCGAGCTCAGTAAAAATCCAAACCCCTCACCGTGGTCCACCAGGCCCTGCATAAAGGCCCTGCCTAACTCTGCACCCTCATTTATTGCCGCTCAACCAACCCCATGGATTCCTGCTGCTCAAGCAGGTCAAGCTGTCCTGTCTCAGGGCTTTTATATCTGCTGTTCCTTGTCTTGAAGGCCCCTTTCCCTGATCCTCATATGGCTGGCTTTCTTTTCATTCAGTTCTCTTATCAAACAGCATCTCCTCAGTGGCTTTCCCTTACCGCTCTCCCACCCCAGCAGTCTATCCTCTTCTCAGTCTTTTTTCTCCCATCACTAACTACAACTTGTAATTATTTGGTTTACTACTATTATTACTGTTGTTTACTTCTCTCAGTAGAATCTCTTCTCCAGGAGGGGCAGGGAGTTTGTCTAGCTTGCTCACTGCTGTATCCCGGTGACCTAGAGCACTGCTTGAGACCTTGCAGGTGTTAAATATTCATTGACTCAACGAATGAATGAATGAATTAAAGTCAGATGACTAAGGTGTTACTTTCCTGCCCTGAACTTTCTCTCAGCAACACGCATCCCATGAGAAACAAGCAATGGCCAGTGTTGCAGTTGCTGATCACATTTGCATGATTGTCACTATTAATGCTTCAGGGTTACAACAGGGCAGTTATGAGTTTCAATGTAGTTCCCTATTTTTTATTTGGAGGACTCTCCCAAGAACATTCTCCCACTTTATCAATGGAGCCTGGAGAGGTGGCACATAACAGATCCAGTCCTTGGTCCTAGTTTGGTAGCAAAAATCGTGATACTGGTGACAGCAGTGGCAGAAGCACTCTGACCTCGCTGGAAAACCGGCCTCCTGCAAAGGCTGGTAGTTGCCACCCCGACTCTCTGACTCTGGCTGACAGGGTCCTCTCAGTGTCCTGGACGTCAGCTCTTTGGCTGAGGGGATGGGGGAGCTTCCCTGACAGGAGCCCAGTCTCTTCCAGGGCTTATCCGTGCACTGTGGGCGCCTTGTCTACAACCACGGGATCCCGCCGGCTGGTCCCTGGACCCTTTCTCTCTAGATTCCAGGCTTCCCTGACCACCCTGAAGGGGGCTCCATGACCAGGCACGACCACGTCAGCAGTGCCTAAGACCCTCTTCCGGCTCCGCTCCTGGGCCACCGGATCTTCACTTAGCGCCTGCCACGAGTCTTCGTCGCTATCGCGTTCAAACACATCACCCACCACCATTACAGTGCCCAGGGCCGTGCCCGCCACCACCACGCTCACGTCCCGCTGGCCGCCATGGCCAGGCGTGGCCCACACCTCGAGTCCCGGCCCCAGCAGCAGGGGCCGTTCCTCACCCAGCCCGTGGGGGAGGTAGTGGCCTCCGGGAAGGCAGAAGTCGTGCGAGACCAATAAGGCCGCCCCGGGAAACAGCCCCAGGTTCCCGATGTGATCCGAATGTCCATGGGTCCCCACCACCAGAGTGACGTCTGCGGGGGTAACTCCCTGCCCGGCAAGGGCCCCCAGGAGCGCTTCCCGAGCCCAGGGGCCCCCAGTGTCCACGAGGATGGGGCCGCGGGCTGCCTCCTCCAGGGCCGTCTTCGCCTCGCCGCCCGTGGACCGGGCCTCTCGATGGCTGGAGTCCGAGCCCCAGGTCCCGGGTAGGATAAGGGTCACAGAACCGTCGGCGTGCACCGCGTCGCCGACCCCCTCCGGCTCCGCGTAGCCCTGCAGCAGAACCACCACAGAGTAGGGGTCGCCGGACACTCGCAGAGGGAGCTCCCCGCGCAGCGGCTCGGTCCGCAGTAGACTGCTCATGGCCGGAGAAAGACGTCGGGCTGTGGGCGACTGTCCAGTACCTTCGGGTTCCCACATGCCCCCGGCCTCGGCCAAGTGGCACCTCCTAATCTCAGTTCTTTGCCAACCCCTTGCACCTTTAAGGTGGTATCTCCCTCTACCCTTCCGAAGATGGTACCGCCCAACCCTTTCTTCCGCGTTAATCCATCTGTACTTCAGCGTTTTCGGCCCCCGACCCGCTCCTTTGGCGTGGTAGGTGCACTCATCAGCCTCCAGAGGATGTACTTTTTATTTCCCTCGCTCTAAGCTAAGCCACCCTACCTTAGACCTAATTTTATCGTCCCTCTTGGGCCTTGTCTCGTTCCGAGGAAAGAACAGAAGTCGGAGAGGCGGGAAGGATTTTGTCCTGTGCGAGCTGCCGTAAATCCAATTTTTGCGGCAGGGGTGGCACCACGCACAGAATTTGAATCCCCGCGCAGTCTCAGACATGCGCAGGCCGGGGTTGCACTGACCCGCGGCTAAATACGGCCCTCAGCCGTGTTTTCCCTACCAGCCTCCTCCGGTAGCAGCTTTACGAAGCACTACTCGCTTCTAACCGGAAGGCGGCCACCAGTCCTATTCTCTGGGCGCTGCCACATCGGCCAGCTAGGTATGCTGTGTGCTCGGCAGTTGTTTTGAAACTTTGGACCCAGATGATGTGTATTTTTTTAAGTTTACTAGCGATATAGAAAATTTGGCACCTGTGAAATTATGTGGTGGGCCCTCGGTGAAATTAATACTTAGTACATAAAGTATCTACTCCACCTAATTTACCAACATCACCCCATCCCGTCCAGTGTCCCCTCGGTTACAGTTTGTTGGTATGTAACCTGGATGCAGGCGGTGTTTATGTCGTAGAGAATACTCTCTGGGTCTAAAAAACGGGCAAAGTGACCTTCCCACGGCCCACAACTCCTATGCCATCCTGACCTCTAGTGGGCGGGGGGCGGGGTAGTAGTAAAGATATTTAAAGGGGAAAGCCTTCAATACTGTCACCACACACACCTACAATTAAGGAGCTAGTCAGCAAGCAGAGTGCTCATCTGTTGGGGTTGGGCTTTCACCTACTGTACACACCTTTCTTCCCATAGCCATGCTGTACCATCAGGATCCTGCCTGAGACCAAATGGGAAAGAACAGCTACAAGCTCTTGGTTGGATCACTCACAACATCACCCTTAAAACTGGGAGGCAGGGAGAACTCAGACTTCAGAGAGTTCTTCTCTGTGAGCCCTGCCCTTCCTGGGGATCAACAGCAAGGGTCAAAGATCCTCTGGGTCGTGCTTGGAGTGGCCTGGTGTGTTGGTCCTCTCTTCTTCCTCTTTCTCCTCCGCCTCCTCCTTCTCCTCTTGTTCTTGCTCCTCCTTTCCTTCAGTCTTCTCTTGCCCATCGGTGATCTTTTCCTTTCCAGTCCAAGTTTCCTGTAGACACCCTAGGTTAGGTAATAGGAAACAATTTAGATGTGTCCTGGGGGTAGGGGATGTTGTCACCTGGCAGGAAAGGGCCAGCCCACACACTTACCAGTTTCAGCAGCTGGAAGCACATGACCTTCACAGAGAAAATGCTGTAGGGGCTGCTCCTGATGGTGGAAGTACCAGTCTCCCACCACGTCTTCAAACTCCTCCAGCATCGTCTCACACTGGTCAAGTAGAAGGGTCAGAAGGGTATCTGCTCAGCTGAACTTTGGAAACCCTCCTCTTTGCTCTTCACTCCCTGTCTCCCCACCCCACCTTAGAGAGGCAGGTAGCCAGAGGTTAAATTTGGCTTACTAGATGTGTGATCCTCATTCATTCAACAAACATTTACTCTGCCAGGTAGGTTATTAATAAACTCTGACTCTCAGCTCCTTGCTTGTAAAATGGGAAATGGTAACAAGGTTATTGTGAGGTTAAAATGAGGCAGCATCTGAAATGTATGCGGCTTTGAATTTAGGACATAGTAGGTGCTCGGTAAGTGGTAGTATATATTATTAGCCTCCATTATAACTTCTTGGTATGCTCCTGCAATTAATGGCAGAGTCCTCACTCTCGCCCCTTCTCCCTGCTCAGGGACAGACCTCCCTCGGGTCTAGCACCCCTTTCAGGTTCCCTTCTCACCTCCTTGGTCAGTGCAGTATCCTATCTCACCTGCTTCTTGAGGAATGTGACCTCCACACTGGGCTCATCCCACAGCTCCACAGGGATCCCCAGATCCACCTTCACCCCCTTCTGCACCAGGCCTTTCAGCGTTGCCATGGTCTGACTCTGCCCCTGAGAGATGGGAATTTGGGATCAGCATAGCCTACTACCCACCTCTGTCCATTTCCACCATATCAGATTTGTCAACTACTGGAGACTTGGGTGAATTCTTGAGGGTGAGATGAGGGAGTCTTAACAATGGAGGGGACAGTCAAGAGCTGGGGGAGGTGGGCCCCAGAGGATACAGGTCTGAGAAGTAGGATCCTCCCCTGGGGAAGAGTCTGACCTTGGCATATCTCAGTGAGCCCTTGCGCTCAGCATGAACACTGTAATCCAGGATCCGCTCACATAAATTCTCCAAGGCCTCTTCTAGCCTTGTCTCTCTGTGGGAAGAGGAGAAATAAAGACTCCCTGAATATTGTACGAGCTCCCAGGGCTCCTTTGGGGGTTTGAGGGTGGAGGGGCACCAAGAAGGACTCACGAAACGCTGTAAGGGACATGTCTTTTCCTCTTGCCTGTGTCCAGCACCTGCCCCAGCTCCAGCACCTCTCGAGATCGGCCAGTGCGACTCAGCTCTTCCTGTAGCTCCAGGCTCAGCAGCTTACACACTAGATGTTCAAGGGGACGTGAGAAATAAACAAACATGCCAGCAACTCATTCTGCAGATGAGCAAAGGCAGTAGAGCATGATGGTTGTAAGTGCAGACTCTGGAGCCAGCCTAGCTGGGTTGCAATCCTGACTCAGCCACTTAGTAGCTGTGTGACAATCCTGCTGTGCCTTGGTTTCTTCACCTCTAAAATAGAGATAATAACAGTACCTCTTCATAGGGGTGTGGTCAGGATTAAACAAATCAGTCTATGGAAAGCCCTTAGAATAGTGCCAGGCATACAGTGAGCACTGTATTAGTCTTTGCTGCTGTTCTGCAGTTATTTATTGAGCTCCTTCTGGATGCACAATAGCAATACAGAGAGCAATAAAACCCACGATCTCTATCCATGGGACACTGCCAATATTGTTGGGGACAGATAAAAGACAACAATATGGTGTGAAGGACCCTACACTAGCGGTTAAGACCAAGAGACATAATCTCATTAGAAAATGCAAAATTCATTCAGTGGTCACATACTGACTTCCTACTAACCTGCAATTTCCTTAAGGCGAGCATTGCATCTGTTCCACCACTGTCTTTCCAGCACCTGGCATGTGACCTGGCATGTGACAGGTCTCAAGAAAGGGAGTGGCCTATACAGATGTGCCAAGTGAACTAAACACAAAGGCAAGTAACAAAAGTGCCTAAAATGTGCCAGGCACTATACTAGAATCTGGGAGACACAGGTACTCTCCTTCCCTCCAAGGGCTTACAATGTGGTTGGAGGTGATATATAAGAAAGAAGACTTCAAAAGGAGGTGACATTTAAATTGGATCTTGAAGAACCACCTACAGAAGGAAGAGGGTCATTCCAGGCAAAGGGAAAAACGTCAATGGCACAGAGGTTCAAAAAGATAAGGCAAGCTCAGTGACCACTAAGTTCAGTGTGGCTTAAGCATGGGAACTTTGGGGATGGGAGTTGGGGTACGGAAATGAAAGAAAGGTGGGGGCATACAATAAAGAGACATATGCTCTGCCTTAAAAAATGTGGGCTGTAGTCTGAACACAGCAGGAGGCCTCCAGAGGTGTTAAAACAAGGACTGACCGAAGGACTGACAAGATTGTGTATATGTTTAGAAAAACTGACAGAGGTGGGGGGAGAAGAGTGGGACCAAGTCTTGAGGAACACTGATACTGAAATTTAGGTTAAGGGTAAAAGAATTCAGGGAAGAAATTAATGTCAGGAAGGCAACAAACTAGAGAACCACAGCACTCAATGGTCCAGCTCTGAAGTGCCCCCTCTGAGCTGGGCTTCAAACTTCATGCAGCCACAGAAGATGCTGTCTGCTGTAAAATCCATACAGTACACAACCTTTGCAAAGCCTCAAACGTATGGGGAACCTCTCCTAGCTGTGTGGCCTCCTCTTTTATTTATGAGCTAGGGCTGACTTACTCACCTCTAAACCCCCTCAGGAGAACGTGGGACCTGTAATTTGGGAGCGTCTCTGCCGGGGTGGAGCAGAGATGTCCACAAGGTATGAGCGTCACACCACGCTCCTGCAGGCTCTCCAGATTTAGGTCCAGTGGCATGGGGGAAACACACACACACACTGAAGATGCTCAGTAGAGTGGGCGGTCCTGCGCAGATAGTCCCTGAACGAGAATTCCCACAAACCATTGGGTCACAAGCCAGCCAGAAAAAGCGGGCCCTTTCTGGGTGTCTCATGGGAATTATAGTGCCATAATTTTGGGGTAGCGCTATGAGTTCCCTCCCTTGATCCCATTCGATTTCCGCCAAACTCCACCAGAACCTTCCTCGGATCTTTAAGGAGGTCGAGTGACCCACCCGTCACGGTCCATCTGGTCCGGCCCAGACAAAGGACTGGGGCAGAGGGATGCAAATAGGGGCTACTCCCTTCAGATACCTTCGCATTTGCTGGGCAGGCGTTCTGTGTCATCGTCCTCCTCCTTCGGCGTCCCAGCCCAAGCACCGTACACAGCCAAAATGAAAAGCAGCATTCCCAACCGCACAGGTCCCATGACAGAAGTGCTGTCCACAACCAACCACCCTTTGCCTTCAAACCAACTTCGGGGAGGCGGCGGGCCCTTTAAATTCCAAGGCTGTCAGCGCTAACTTTAATCTAGCCTAGCACAGGAGGCGCATGCGCAGTGCCGGCCCAAGAAGGGGTGGGGCCTCTGTGTTCAGGGCATCCCCACCTCAGTTTTGTGGCGCTTCGCGAAGGTCCTGGCCGCCCGATAGTGAAGGGATAAACAGAAGTAATTATAGCAGGGGGCTGTGCTCTTTACACGTAGACAGCGGAACAGCGTTTATTATATCGTTTCAGGCCGTGAGCCTAGGGGACTTACTCCGATTCGGAGAAGGGGCGGTGACTTGCTCCCCATCTCTGCCAGGACCTGCTCCCGGGAGGGGGCGGGGCCAACATGGCGCCGAGCGCCGGGTGAGCGGCGCTTTGGCTGCGGTGAGAGTCTTTTCCTGAGCGGGGCGCACGGCTGGTGGGGGTGGGTCTGAGTGGTACCTGAGAATAGACCCTATGACGGGCCTGTGTGGGGACCCGGAGGAAGACGGTTGGTTGTGTGTCCGTGCGCGTGGGTTCTGTGTATTTGCATTGGAGGGATGTTGGGGGATGAGGTGGGCTCTGCTGCTTCTTTCGCGCTGGACCCATTGCCTGGGGATCTTCGACCCACTTCCCTGCTGAGGGAACTACAAAGATCTAGCTCAAGGTCCTCCTCTGTGAAGCCTTCCTGCCGACTCCACTGACCTGAGGGGCTCCTTAGGCCGTCACGTGATTTATGAGCCTTTACTGGCAGACGGTACCGCAGGGTATTGAAGGATTAGTGGGAGTTCGCCAGGAAACTGGGACACGACCGCTTCTTGTATACCCGGCTCCAGGAACAGAGTATGTGTTGAATAAATGTGTTCCCCGCAGATAAGACTTACAAAAGTGGGAGAGGAGACCTGGGATGGTTTGAGAAGAACCAAATTCTCTTTCGCCTCTATCCTCTCACCCCTCCAGCACGCCCCCACCTACACCCTGCAATCAGTCCTAAACACTTTTGACATTAGTCTTCCTAATGCCAGCTTCAAGCAAGCCCCTTTACTTTTTACCGCAGAATAGATTTTAAAACTTGGGCCTGTGTCTTCTTCGTCTTAATAGTGGTAGTGAGTATGTATTGAGCACATACATCTCTAAACCTCACAATTCATTCATTTATTCAACAAATGTGCATTATCTAAGGCGTCTCAGGCAACAGTCTGTGGTCTTGGAATATATCAGTGGACATAACAAAGATCTATGTCCACTCGGTGCAGGAGGGGATGTGTGTGGTGGTGATAAACAATAAGAAATACAGTATATGTTAGATGTTCAATGCTCCGGGGCGGGGGAAGAGCAGAGTGTGTGTGGGGGGGTGCAGTATGAAATAGGCAGCTAAGCTGACATCTGGGGAAGAGCATTCCAGGCTGAAGGAACAGCAAAGCCCATAAATCAAGAGCATGCCTGTCAGTTTTGAACAGCAGGCAGCACAGTGGGGCTGGCTGAATCAAGGTGGAAGAAGGAAGGAAAGGAGATCAGAGATGTAATGGAGAGGACAAATCATGCAGGGCCTTGTAGACCATATGAAAATTTTGGATTTTACTCGATGGCAAATGGGGAGCCATTACAGGGTTTGAGCAGATAAATGACCCAATCTGATTTATAATTTGACAGAATCACTCTGGCTGCTATATTGGGAATAGATGTAGGGAAGCAAGGGTGGAAGCAGGAAGAGCTTATCAGGAGGCTATTGAAGTCACCCAGATAATAGATGCTGGGGACCTGACCGTGTAGTGGGAATGGAGGAATCAGTTTGGGTCACCTGGTGGACTTGAAGTGAGGCTTACATAGAGAGTGAGCTCCTGCATGGGTGATGGCACTACAAAGACAGGAAAGCTGAGGCTGGAGGAGGGGGGCGGGGGAGATCAGGAGTTGTTTTAGTGGAGATTTTAAGGAGACAGTTTGACATACAAGCCTGGAGCTAGGAAGAATGCTCTGTGCTGGGGATAAATTTGGCCACCATCAGCCTATAAGGGATACTGAAAACAGAAGTTGAGGTCACCAGCGAGTAAGTATAGCTACAGAAGAAGACTAAGGATTGCATTCCAACATTAAGCAGATAAGAGGAAGAACCAGTAAAGGAAACCAAAAGGGAGTGGGGTAGGAGGAAAACCAGGAGAAGGTAGTGCAGCAGTGGAGTAAAAAAAGTGTTGTCAGAAGAGAGTAGTCAGCTATGCCATGTGCTGCTGAGAGAGTAAGGAAGATGAGAACGGAGAGTGGGCCTCAGATTTGGCAATGTGATGCCTCAGTGATCTTAAGCGGTTTCAGGGACCCAGTGGGGTCAGAAACCTGATTGGAATAGGTCCAAGAGAGGAGAGAAATTAGAAACAGAGTTAAGACAACTCTTTTAGGAAGTTTTATTGCAAGAAGGAACCAAATATGGGGTATAGCATATAGAGAAAGTGGAATGAAGAAAGTATTTTTTTAATATATACTTTGGTGAAAAGACACATAAAACTTACCATCTTAACCACTTTTAAGTGTAATTTAGTGGCATTAAATACATTCACTTTGTTGTGCAACCTTCACTATCCATCTCCAGAACTCTTTTCATGTTGTAAAACTGAAAGTCTACCTATTAAACAATAACTTTCCATCCTCCCTACCTCCTTTTGACTTTGAGTTTGACTAAGACCCTGACACAAGTGGAATCATACCATATTTGTCCTTTTGTGACTGGCTTATTTCACTCAGAATAATGTCCTCAGGGTTCATCCATGTTGTAGCAGGTGTCAGAATTTCCTTCCTTTTTAAGGCTGAATAATACTCCACTGTACATATACCACTGTTTTGTTTTTTTAAGATGGGAGAAATAACTGCATTTTGTAGGCTGATGGGAACGACCTGGTAGGTTAAGAAATGGATGGTGCAGGGAGATGGGAGAAATGCTGGAGCAAAGCTTGAGTTGATGACTAGCATGAACAGTTTATACCGTGTTCCCCGAAAATAAGACCTAGCCGGACCATAAGCTCTAATGCGTCTTTTGGAGCAAAAATTAATATAAGATCTGGTATTATATTAGACAAAACACAGTCTTATTTTACTATAAGTAAAATAAGGTCTTATATTAATTTTTGCTGCAAAAGACGCATTAGAGCTGATTGTTTGGCTAGGTCTTATTTTCGGGGAACACGGTAGTAACAGGTGGGAAGGCAGAGTATGTGGGCACCAGTGCTGCTGGGGGTGGACATGGTGCTGGGAGTCTGTGGTGGTCCCTTCTGATGGCTGAAAGTGAGGAAGGAAAAAGGTGTCACATAGGACAGAGGGCGACTGAGTGCATAGAGGTGTATGTGATTGTCTGGCAGCATTAAGGACCCACTTGAAGTCTATGGCCATTAATTTAAAGTGGGAATTGGTCATGATGGTTTTATGTTTTTCACATCACATTGAATTGTATGGGTATATAAGCTCAGAGTGGAGAATTGTATTTAACCAATATTGTGTTTGTGTCAAGCATGAATAATGATGCAAGAAGGGGCAAGAGAGATGAAGGTATGCGCTAAACAACCTTAGGAAAAAAGCGTTTTCCACGTTTTACAGAGAAGAAACCCAAAGCGGGACAATTTAAGTAATCTGCCCGATTAACATAGCTAGGTAGTGCTAGGGCTAGGATTTAAATTGAGGGCCGAGATCATTCTGTACCTCACGTGCACAGTGCCTGCCAGAGCTCAATAAATTATGTTGAATTGGATTAGATTGCTAGCTCCTTCTGTTACACCCAGTGCTGACTCATGTGGAGCTGGACACAAGACACCCTGAGTTCCTTCCCTTGCATCCCCATTGCCCTTCATTTATTGTGACCTCTCCTGGCTAGATAGCCTCTCTTCTTTGGGTCTCACATTTCGTTTTATCTCTTCTTTTCCCCCACCCCCCTGCCAGGGTCTCCATCTCTCCATCTCTTCACCCTGGGGGGATCATCCTTCAGGGGAGGGAGGAGGGGCTCCAGAATGGCTGAGGAGAAGAAGCTGAAGCTCAGCAATACGGTGCTGCCCTCGGAGTCAATGAAGGTGGTGGCCGAGTCAATGGGCATTGCCCAGATTCAGGAGGAAACCTGCCAGCTGCTGACGGATGAGGTCAGCTACCGCATCAAGGAGATTGCACAGGTACTGTGGCCCCTCTACCCAGCCCTGCACTGTATTGAGGATGCTACCCAGGCCCCCTTCTTCCCCAGGGTCTTGGGCTGACACCTGTTCTCCCACCCTCAGGATGCCTTGAAGTTCATGCACATGGGGAAGCGGCAGAAGCTCACCACCAGTGACATTGACTACGCACTGAAGCTTAAGAATGTTGAGGTGATTGAGACGGGCAAGACAGAGCTGAGGGGCAGGGTGGTGAGAGCACTCCTCCCAGACACTGCATGTGCCTTCCGCCATGCCTCCACGGGCTCCCTTCTCATCCCAATGTCTGTCTCTCTCTCTCCTGATTTAGCCACTCTATGGCTTCCACGCTCAGGAGTTCATTCCTTTCCGGTTTGCCTCTGGTGGGGGCCGGGAGCTTTACTTTTACGAGGAGAAGGAGGTTGACCTGAGTGACATCATCAATACCCCTCTGCCCCGGGTGCCCCTGGACGTCTGCCTCAAAGGTTGGGGGAGAGGAGAGCAGGGTGGTGGGGAGAAGGAAAGGGGGGCACAATGCACATGGGTTTGAGGAAGCTCACGAGGAAGAAACCGTCAGTGTGAGATCCCTGGTGAGTTGCAGGAAGTGGGCACAGGATTGAAAACACACATTCCTTAGTGCGGAGGGACTCCCTAGTGTCCATGTCCAGCAGTTCAACTTGACACCTTCCTTCCTTGCAGCTCATTGGTTGAGCATTGAAGGCTGCCAGCCCGCTATCCCAGAGAACCCACCCCCAGGTAACCTCCATTCCCAGAGCCCACCTCTCTCTATATCACTCTCCCTTCTTCCTTTACATCTACCGCTCTCGACACTCCTGTTGAGACTGCTTTCCCACCAGCTCCCAAAGAGCAGCAGAAGGCTGAAGCCACAGAACCCCTGAAGTCAGCAAAGCCAGGCCAGGAGGAAGATGGACCCTTGAAAGGCAAAGGTCAAGGGGCTGCTCCAGCTGACGGCAAAGGTCAGTCCTGCTAGGCCAGGCCTCTCGGCTCTTGTCCCAAAGCCAGATGGTCATTTGTAAAGTGGGTGAGGTCAGGGTAAGGAGTGAGACCTCAGACCAGAGAGCCTCAGAAGGGAGCCTAATGGAAACTGGGTCTCTCTAAGTGGGGGAGTGGAGGGGCAAGGTTTGTCTGGTACTGAGGCCTCTTCTGGAGCTTTCTTTTTCAAATCCATCTTCCCAATACACACAGGGAAAGAGAAGAAGGCACCACCCCTGCTGGAGGGAGGTCCTTTGCGACTAAAGCCTCGAAGTATCCATGAGTTGTCTGTGGAGCAGCAGCTGTACTATAAGGAGATCACCGAAGCCTGTGTGGGGTCATGTGAAGCCAAGAGAGCGGTGAGGCCCTACCATCCTGCCTTTACCCCGAGACTCCTTCTTTTGGAGGCCCCACAAATTCCTTCCATGGTGTCTGTCCCCACTTCACTCATTCCCCTCCTCCCATAGGAAGCTCTTCAGAGCATTGCAACAGACCCGGGGCTGTATCAGATGCTGCCACGATTCAGCACCTTCATCTCAGAGGGGGTGAGAAGATTAAGGAAGGCCAGGACCTCGGATGAGGTTCCAGGGGGTGAGGAGGTGGGAGGGGATGCTCATCTGAAGGGTCTCCCTGCCCTGTCACTTCTGCCTCCCACAGGTCCGTGTGAACGTGGTGCAGAACAACCTGGCCCTGCTCATCTACCTGATGCGCATGGTGAAGGCATTGATGGACAACCCTACGCTGTATCTAGAAAAATACGTGAGTGGCCCTGCCCACCCGCCTCTCAGGCCAGGGTTCAGGGACCTCACTGCCATCAACAGGAAGCCATTTGTCAGAATTAGCTGACTCGGCACTTCTCCCTTAGGTGCATGAGTTGATTCCAGCTGTGATGACCTGCATCGTGAGCAGACAGCTGTGCCTGCGGCCAGATGTGGACAATCACTGGGCACTCCGGGACTTCGCTGCCCGCCTGGTAGCCCAGATCTGCAAGCATTTCAGCACAACCACGAACAACATTCAGTCCCGGATCACCAAGACCTTCACCAAGGTGAGCCAGGGGAACAAGGAGCGGAAGGAAGCCCTTTCACATCTCTACCCTGGGTTGTCACGACAGCTTCACCCAAATTAGTGGTAGATCAGTCGTGGCTGGGGGCAATGACTCTGAAAACAAGCAGCAGAGGCCAGGGGCAGTGGGCCTGGGACTTGAGCCTAGTCCTAACGTCTCAGTGATCTACAAGGAAAGTGTTTATAAGAGATTCAGGTCCTTACCAATTAGCCTTTCAGCCCCTTTATCTGGGTTTATTTTCCATCCCCTTACAGAGCTGGGTGGACGAGAAGACGCCGTGGACCACGCGTTACGGCTCCATCGCAGGCCTGGCCGAGCTGGGACATGATGTCAGACCCCAGGGGGATGCACTGGGGGAGGGAGGCATCACGAGGGCATAGTGGGTAATAGCCCTCGACATCGGAAGCCCTGTGGTGACCTCAGGCCTCTGGCTTCTCCCCTTGCTTTCCCACAGGTGATTAAGACTCTGATTCTGCCCCGGCTGCAGCAGGAGGGGGAGCGGATCCGCAGTGTCCTGGATGGCCCCGTGCTGAGCAACATTGACCGCATCGGAGCTGACCACGTGCAGAGCCTCCTCCTGGTGACCAGAGCCCCCTGCCCTTCCTGCACTTCTTCCCACTAACGCCCCCCCACACACACACACCAACACACATACACATAGGTGCAATGTTTAGCAAGCATGTGGTATCTTTTATTCACTTATCCCATCTTTGCCTCCTATATTCAGAGCACACCTCACAGTCCTATATTGTTTTGCAGATGGAAAGACTGAGGCACAAAGGGGTTAAGTAAGAAATAAGAGGTTTTAACCTCAGCCTGTGACTTTTAGACACACTGCCCCTGACACTTCTGCATCACTATGGCCCTTTCTGTGGCCACAAGGCAAATGCCCTGTGGACCAACTACCCCTTAGATATTACCAGGGTATTCAGCAGGTTCTCTGTTCACACCAGTTGGTGCCTGTGTTTTCTCATGGAAAAAAACAGCAACAACACAGCATTCCTTGCACACATACTGCTATCCCAGCAATTTGACCTCCAACAGGAACTTAGTGAAGTAAGTTTGGTCTCCAAGAGGAACATAATGAAATGATGGGTAATATCCTTTTTCACCCCCTCACCACAATTTGTCCCAGCCCTCCCTCTACCTGGCTTTTTTTTTTTTTTTGCTTTCTCTGCAGAAACACTGTGCCCCTGTTCTGGCAAAGCTGCGCCCACCGCCTGATAATCAGGATGCCTATCGGGGAGAATTTGGGTCCCTTGGACCACTCCTCTGCTCCCATGTGGTCAAGGCCCGGGCCCAAGCAGCTCTGCAGGCTCAGCAGGTCAACAGGACGACTCTGACCATCACTCAGGTCAGTGACAGTGCAGGGCGGAGAAAGGGTGACTGAGTGGAGAGGAGTAAGGAGACATGAAGAAAAACGGGGGTGGGGTGGGGTGGGGTAGAGTTCTGGTTCCCATCAGGGTGGGAATGACCTGTGTAAAACCCAGGGCGCTCTGAGTCAGTCTTGGGGGAGGCTAGCCCCTCAACCCCAGTGGGACCGACTGAGGAGCAAGAGCCCTTCTTTTTCTTAGATGTTGACGTTTTCTTCCTGCCTCTTGTTCCTGCAGCCCCGGCCCACGCTGACCCTCTCACAGGCCCCTCAGCCTGGCCCTCGGACCCCTGGCTTGCTGAAGGTCCCTGGCTCCATCGCACTGCCTGTCCAGACGCTGGTGTCTGCACGAGCAGCTGCCCCACCTCAGCCTTCCCCTCCTCCAACAAAATTTATTGTAATGTCATCATCCTCCAGCGCCTCATCCACCCAACAGGTACGTGGAGTGTGTGGGACCAGGGGTGGGGAGCATGTCACCATGCTGCCCTGAAGGACCTGGGGTTACCTCAGAGTACCCTGTGGGCCCCAGAGGAGAGCCCAGTCACCTCTGGGCCCAAAGACAGGAACTAGAAGGAGCACTGCCTAGGGGCCTGCAAGGCTGTAGCTACCCCTGAGCAAGACTCAGAGTGGATTGTTGGGTTGGAGCAAGTGAAGATTCCCCCAGGCCTGGGGAATGGGGAGGGTGCAAGGCAACAGGCAATGCCTTTCCTTTCTTCCCGTAGGTCCTGTCCCTCAGCACCTCAGCGCCTGGCTCAGGCTCTACCACTACCTCTCCCGTTACCACCACGGTCCCCAGCGTGCAGCCCATTGTCAAGCTGGTCTCCACCGCCACAGCTGCACCCCCCAGCACTGCCCCCTCTGGCCCCGGCAGTGTCCAGAAGTACATAGTGGTCTCTCTTCCCCCAACCGGGGAGGGCAAAGGAGGCCCCACCTCCCATCCTTCTCCAGTCCCTCCGCCATCCTCAGCCCCCTCCCCACTTGGGGGCAGTGCCCTCTGTGGGGGGAAACAGGAAGCTGGAGATAGCCCCCCTCCAGCTCCAGGGACTCCAAAGGCCAATGGCTCCCAACCCCCTGGATCTGGCTCCCCTCAGCCTGCACCTTGATGCTGTCAAACATCTGTCAACATTCTCTTCCTCAGATTCTCTCACCGCCTACACACACACACACACACACACACACACACACACTTACTAGGTGGAAGGAAGTAGCAACCTGCTTCCTACCTTAACTTTCTTTTTAGATATTGTACAGCCAGCTTTTCAGAATAAAAGATTGATTTATAAGTTCTGTTCCACCTCAGTCTTTCCTGTGACCAGTACTATGGGAGGGTCTAACCCATTGAGCCCTCATGGTCTCTAGGACTTAGACTCTTCCAATCAGATCCATAGCCATACACCAGAAGGCTGGAATTGACAGTATCATCCTTCTCCCCAGCCACGGACCACCGCCTTTGCTGCCTATGTCCTCATTTGGGGAGCCTCAGATCCGAATGACATAGGCATCACTGTGGCTCAGGTGTCGCACCCACTTGTGGGGATTGGCGTTGCTGCAGGGTCTGAAGGCCAGTCTGAGGAAGCGAACCTGGAGGCCAGAGCACGTGTGCCGGGGAAGTTCAAAGGAGAGGCTTGCCGGGCCTAGCCCCAGAGGAGGGGCTGAGGTGGAGTGCCCTTGACTGGGAGGCCCAGGCAGGCCAGGGACGTCCATCTGTGGGAGGCAGAGGCAGGGGGAGGGATGCTGAAGGCACAGAGAGGGAGAGGAAGGCGGGCAGGGAAGTCAAGGGGCCAGAAAGCTGACCACGCTGGCGGGGACGATGCAGCAACTGCATTAGCAGGGTTGGGTCAGAGGGCTGAAAATGGAAGTGGGACAAGAGGGCTTTAGAGAATCAGCCGCTAATACCTGGAAAAGGCCTGAGAGCTGAGAGCCGCCTTGCACCCGAGGCAGGTCCCAGCGAAGGGCTCCATCCCCCAGCTCTGCCTTCTGTTCTGGGCTGCTCAGCTCCTGAGATAGGCTGGAGTTTAGAGACAAAAGGTGCTGGGCTCAGCCCCTACCTGCCTTGGGGGCAGGCCAGTTCCACCCCATAGTGCACACTTTCCTCCCCAATGCCACCCAGTTGTCCAAGGAAGTTAGTAAAGCCACCCAAGCAAACCCCCACGTTAAACACACACTAACCTGAGCACCCCTCGAGGTAGGGGAAGGTGCATCCTGACGTTGAGAGCCTGGCTGCACAGTGAAAGGAACAGAGTCAGCCCCAGGAAAGTAGTGACTTGTCCCCACACTTCATTAATGTCACAGCTGGAATGCAGTACAAGGGCCACCTCATCCCCTTACCAAACTCTCGAGCCTCAAACTAAACTGGATTCTGAGGCTGGTGGCTGCATCTGAAGGTGGAAGCAATAGGTATCTGGGCCCTGTCTCCTACTCCCCATAGCTGAACTAGTCTTGGCTACTACCCCCACTCGTACCTCTTTGGGGGCAGGTCACATCGCAACTTCAGATAAACCTGGAGCCTAGGTGAGAGTACAAATACTGTTACTTGGGCCATATCCTACTGCCGTCTCACCATCCTCCACCCAAGCCCCCACGTGTGGCTGTGTTGGTTGTGCCCCGGGAAGGAGAGAGAAAGGCTGAAATCTACCCAATTCCACTAGTCACTAGAGTTCATGGGGCTGAGTCCACGGGAGGAGGGTACCTTTTTCTAACTTGTATTCTATACCACTACCACCACCACCCCTCCACAATAAGACTTGGGAATATTGGCTTGAGCTCTACAGAAGTTCTAGAGCAGAGAAAATGGTCTCACCTGCCAGAACCTCGGTCCCACTGCACAGAGGGAAAGAGCCGGAACGGGAGCGGGGAAGGGAGGTCATCTGAGAGTTGGTACCGCATCACAGTCAGCTGAGACCAGGAAGGAACAGAGTCGGGTTAGTCCCCTTACACCTGAGCTGCCTCCCTTCCCGAGTAGATGGAACATCTAAGCCAGTCCATCCTGACCTCGCCCTGAGGTGGCTGCAAGTGGAGGATTCGGTGAGACTCAAACTCATCAAGGTGCACCGAGCTGTGAAACGAAACCTCATCCACCCGAATTCCCGGCCCATAACCTGTAAAGACAGAAAGACTCCTCTCCTGACCCATATACTGGGAGAGAAGAGCAGGGGTGGGGTGGGGTGGGGATCTATCTCTGACTTCTCTCCACCAAACCTCTGGCAGTGACCTATGCCTAGGAGAGAAAGACCCACTGTCTCCTCACCTCTCAGTTCTGACTTGCCCACACAAAACTCTTCTGTCAAGCCAATGCGCATCTCTGTCAGAGGAAAGGACATCAGATCGGAAAAGGCCATCAAATACCACCACACAGATCATCTAGGAGGCTGTCCCAAACCCAACCCTGGGCCCAACCTGCAAACTTCTCACCAGAGCCACTGGGAAGAAAGCTCTTGAGTCGGATCTCTCCCTGCACGTCCACCTTCAGCAGCGAGCCCTGAGAGTGGCCGGAGATTAATGCCCAGAGGCCACCTCCCCAATAGTTTCCCAGATACATCTGACCTCAGCTCCGGGGAACTTACATTAGATGCTATCAGCACAGATAGTCTCTCGACCACATCCAAAAACACTTCATTCTTTTGGCTCTGAGGAAGAGAGGAGATTTGGGTGGGTGGAGGCTGAACCACCTGTGTTCTAAAGTGGACAGGGCAGTGGA
The DNA here is from genome assembly GCF_004115265.2 of Rhinolophus ferrumequinum. NCBI lineage: Eukaryota > Metazoa > Chordata > Mammalia > Chiroptera > Rhinolophidae > Rhinolophus > Rhinolophus ferrumequinum. The sequence goes on along the minus strand of NC_046290.1, from coordinate 90,393,581 downwards.
GGCTAGGGCCCTGGGGTGGGAACACAAGGTAAGAGAAGGGGTTGGATAATCCACATCTGAGGGAGGTGGAAAGATACACTGGGAAATTAGACTCTGGGGTCCCAGAAAAAAATCAGAGGGTCTGAACCCGTTCATCCCTCTCACCTGGTCAGAGCGGCTGGACAGGACGGGGCGGCTGGCTGCACTGCTCGGGGCCACTTTGCTCTGTTGTGTCTCAGCCCCAAACTGGAAAGCACCCAAAGCAATCAGTCCTCAGGTCTGACACTCGCTGCCAACCCTTCCCCCTCCTGGTCCTCTTTCCTTCACTGACCAAGCCAACACTGCTGAGGTCAAAGAGGCTGAAGGGCTTGCTGACCACAGCCTCGGTCTGGATGAAGTTCCTCAGCATCTCTGTGGATGTGGTCTGTACGTAGCCATAGTCCTAGGGGCAGAGGAAGAACAGTCTTTGCATGGCTAGCGGAGGAAAGCGGTGAAAAGGAGTGAACTTAGCCTCCCAACCGAGGAACAGATCTTCAGGGAACAGGGACAATGAGGAAAATCCTTGGACCTTACCAGCACTTCATCCAGGAGTTCATAGACAAGCGCCACATTTCGGGAGATGGTGCCCTCACCCAGGGAGCCACAGTAGTCGCCCAGGAGAGTGGCTAACCTGAGGGAAAAGAATGGAGTGTGCATCTTCTCCTCCTCCTCTCAGACCCCCAAGCCCAGCTGCCCAGCCCTGCCCTCCTCACCGAGAGAGCAGCTCTAGGAGACTGAAGGGAGAAATGTTTTCTGAAGTCGTGGCCACCAAATACAGGCCGCTGTGTCTGATGTGAATAAAATGACGGTCTTCGTGGTGCTGAGGCAAAGGCGGGGGTGGGGGGGGGGAGCGTCAGGAAAACAAAGCTGTGCTTAAGGACCCATGAGACGTGGGCTGGTATCCTGATTCCCCTACTTCAGAGCAGTGCGACCTAGGGCGAACTAGAAATCTCTCTAGGGCCCCGCTTCCCGAGTAAGTGGAGTTAATAATAGTTCCTACCCAGAGGTGCCGAGGATTAAGACATGGGTGGATCCGTGCCTGCTATATAGTTAGCGCTCAGTAAACTCGTTAACATTATTTGGAGGAATGCATCCACCAACGGGAAGCTCTCAAGGAAGCCCTAGGAGGGAGGGAGGAGGCGCCCCCCTACTCGACCTTGCCTGGAGTACCACTCCCACTCCCGTGTGGTTACCATGACAACCGGGGACTCGTCTCCGGGCAGTCCCGTCAGCTTCCGGTAGAAGAGCTCGGCCACATCCCGGCCGCCACTATCCCCACGGACTGACGGGTTGAAGGACAGCTAAGGAGCTGGCGACACGGACTGGCTCTGGGGCACTACTCCCATCCAGCCCACCCTCCCTCCCCCCACGGACCTGTGGGGTCAAGGATACAGTCCTTGTAGATGAGCGGGTCCCCCTTGGAGGACAGAATGAAGAACTGGGAAATCATTGCCGTTCTGGAGAGTAGACAAGGAGACTTCGAATGTTGGGCCTGCCCCTTCCTGCTACCCGGGAACAAAAGGACGCTCGTGGACTGGCCCTTTAAGAGCGATTCTCCTCCAACGCGGGAAACCCGGTGCCCGCCCAGCCTTGCCCAATCTGTCCCTTCAGACGCCCGCACCACCTCCCCGTCACTCAGCCCAGGCTCGCTCGGTGATTGGCGGAGGCTGGAGCCTGCGGTGAGTGGGAGGGACGGAGGGCCTCTTCTCGGATTGGCCCCCTCGCAACGGCGCCGGTCACGTGTTGGGCGACGTTTCGCGCCAATTTCGGTTGGTCAGCCACAGTCCGCCGCGCGGACGTTCACTGCTGTCGAGGTGATCCTTGAGCCCGCTAACTGCTGCCGTAGGGCTCTCGGCAGCGATGGCACTCAAGGACTACGCGCTCGAGAAAGGTGAGGGTCTGCAAGTCTGGGAGGGGCGTCTGGCGCGGGAAGCGTCCCGACCAACACCTGTTGGTTTGGGCTGGCGTCCTGGGGGGCCGGGCTCAGCGCGAGGCCAGACCCCGAGCCCAAAGCGGTGGAGCTGAGGAAGACATTGCCTGGGAGGCACGTGGAAGACTAAGGTCGGAGAAGACCTGGTGACCGTGCCCGGGAAAGAAGTGGGGCGGGGGAAAGCCGGCCGGCTTGGTGGCTCCAGTGGGGAGGGCCGCGCCCAGGAGAGACCGGGACCTCAGGAGACCCTGTCTAAGGCGCAGTGTTGAGCACTCCCTGGCTCACTTTCATCCGCACTTATAAGCACTTCGAGTGCCCGCGTTCTCCAGAGACGCGCCGAAGCTCCGGGGGCGGGCGGGCCTGGGCCGCTGCGCGCAGGGATTGGCCATTTTAGGCCAACCTCCAAGCGGAAGTGAAGGCGGGCGGAAGTTGCGCGGCGCCTCTGGAGGGAGTGTCGTGTGTAAACAGTGTCCTTCCGCGCGGTGGCCTCGGAGAGAGCTACTGAGGGTTGGGGAGTGCCTGCAATTGGGAGTTTTAGTGGGAGGCCGAGAGAGGAGATAACAGGTGGGACCGAGTGGCCCTGGACGAGCTGGCCAATAGTCGGAGGGGCTCACGCCCTGAGCGGAGGAATCCCGGGCTGTGAGGCGGCGGCATCTGGGCCCATGTGCTTCTTTGTTTACTAAGAGCGGAAGCAGTGGCGGGAGAGGGGGTGGGGTGAAGGATGGGCCTAGTGGCAGAGATTTAGGGGAACGAAAGAAAAGGGGGAATCTTCCATACGCGTGGAAGAAAAGCTGAGAACCTTGAAACCTGAGTGTGTTGCTGGGAGTGGGGGGCCTTTGGGAAAGGGCGCTGAGATTTCTAAGGCAGAGACTGGAATTCCCCTAGGGGAGGGTATTGGGTGGTACTCTAAACTGTCCGGGGCCCCTCATTATTCTCTCGTTAAACACTGACTCGTGAAAAGGAGTTCTGCCCAGTCTGGGGAGGATTATGTAGGGTTATTTAAATGTTCATATGACTAGTTTGTTTAAATGAAATGGTTTAAATGGAAGTGAGTTTCTTGGATTTCTATCAGAGTGGTTTGCAGTAAGGTATCCGAAAGAAAGGAAGGTTGATTCTCATGATTTTATGTTTACCTTATAGAAAAGGTGAAGAAGTTCCTACAAGAGTTTTACCAGGATGATGAATTTGGCAAGAAGCAGTTCAAGTATGGGAACCAGTTGGTAAGTCTACAATTAGGTAGAGGGGATGGGCTGGTTGCTTACAGGAGCTGTAAGAAGTGGCTGGACTCACTTCAGCAAGTCCATTTGTAAGTGACGTGTTTACAGCCATATGGTATGCCAAGTGAATATAATACTACATTTGTGATAAGTAAGGTGTTTTTAGGAGTTGGGAGGCTGTCCTTTGATAGCTGAGAAGTGAGTATTGCTCTGTATCACACCGCTCTTTCTCGCTTTTGGAAGCCTGGAACCTGTATGCTGAACTCATGGTGATAATGTCTTTGCATGTGAACGCTGGTGAGCATGGTAAACTTGGTTCTGGAGTTTTGTTGATTCTTCCCCACCCCAGGTTCAACTGGCTCATCGGGAGCAAGTGGCAATGTACATAGACCTAGATGATGTGGCTGAGGAGGACCCTGAGTTGGTGGACTCAATTTGTGAGAACACCAAGCGCTATGCGAGGCTCTTTGCTGATACCATACAAGAGCTGCTGCCTCAGTACAAGGAGAGGGAGGTGAGTGCAGGAAAATGCAGGGCAAGGAACTTAAGATTTCTGTCAGGAAGCTTCTCACGTTTTCTGAACTGAGGAAGGGGGCAGTAATTTCTACCTGATGTTCTTTATGCCCCATCCTGCCACTCATTTTTCCCGTCTTCTTCTGTATACCTGTAGGTGGTAAATAAGGATGTTTTGGATGTTTACATTGAGCACCGGCTGATGATGGAGCAGCGGAGCCGGGACCCTGCGGCTACCCGAAGTCCCCAGAACCAGTACCCTCCTGAACTCATGCGTAGATTGTGAGTGGTCTCAGTGGGGAAGAGTATGGGAATTTGTCCTCCAGGACCTTGCTAATGACTGTTTTTTCCCTTAGTGAGCTGTACTTTGAAGGCCCAAGCAGTAACAAGCATCGTGTGATCCGGGAAGTACGGGCTGACTCTCTGGGGAAATTGGTGACTGTGCGTGGAATCGTCACTCGTGTGTCTGAAGTCAAACCCCGAATGGTAGTGGCCACTTACACTTGTGACCAGTGTGGGGCAGAGACCTACCAGCCGGTATGTATGGAGCAAGGAACAGGAACACACTTAACTCTGTTAGTATTTTCTGTAAGAGTTTTGTGTGCTGACGCTGATCTGTTATTTTGTCTGTTGTGAAACACATCTGTGTGTATATTTCTCATTCTTTTTCTGGTATGTAGTAGTTTTTCCACGTGTTCTGTGTTCTTGATGCCTATCCCTGTTGACCCAGAATAGTTCAAGATCATTCTTGACAATTTATGGTATCTGCCATCAAGAGGAAATGTGATTCAAGTGACTGACTCTAATTGGTTCATTTGCTTCTCACTTTCTTTGGTGTTTTCTTTCTTACATCCTAGATCCAATCTCCCACTTTCATGCCTCTGATCATGTGCCCAAGCCAGGAGTGCCAGACCAACCGCTCTGGTGGGCGGCTATATCTGCAGACACGTGGTTCCAAATTCATCAAATTCCAGGAGATGAAGATGCAAGAACATGTGAGTTTGGGATATGTTGCCCAGGGAAGGTGGGGCTTGAGAGTCCATTCAAATACTGTACTCACTCACTGAGTGGAAGAAAGAACAAACGAAGAGCTGAGGCAGAGAAGTCACCTAGATCAGGAGGCAGGTTTGACTGAAACTTTCTGATTGAGCTAGGAAGAAGTAAAGGAAATCTCCGCTTCCCTCCTCGTCTGGCTTATCTTCTGAGGCTGGGCAGGCCGAGAAGTAGAAGAGTGGGATACGTTGGCAAAGGGGGTTAAGTCCTTGGAGACCTCATGTTCCTTTCTCCTTGTCTGTGCACCCTTATCCCCTGTAGAGTGACCAAGTGCCCGTGGGAAATATCCCTCGTAGCATCACGGTGTTGGTAGAAGGAGAGAACACACGGATTGCCCAGCCTGGGGACCATGTCAGTGTCACTGGTATCTTCTTGCCAATCTTGTGCTCTGGGTTCCGACAGGTGGTACAGGTAAGAAAGGGAGTTTGAAATGAGGAGGAAATACTCCCTTTTCTCCTTTGCCCACCACATCCACAGAGAATACTATCAACAACAAAACAAAATACAACAAAGGGTTTGTTAGGAACTCCTGAGGGAATCATGTGGATGGGCAAGTTAAAGAGACTTCATTCATATCCTGGTCTTTTCCTGTTCAAGGGTTTACTCTCAGAAACTTACCTGGAAGCCCATCGGATTGTGAAGATGAATAAGAGTGAGGATGATGAGTCTGGGTCTAAAGAGCTGAGCAAGGAGGAGCTGAGGCAAATAGCAGGTGAGGGGCCAGAGGGGAGGCCGGAAATGGGAGTTTCTTCCTAGCACATTTTTCTTCCTAACCTTCATTTTTCCCCAGAGGAGGATTTCTATGAAAAGCTGGCAGCCTCCATCGCTCCGGAAATATATGGGCATGAAGATGTAAAGAAGGCGCTGCTGCTCCTGCTGGTGGGAGGTGTGGACCAGTCTCCTCGAGGCATGAAAATCAGGGGTAAGCGGAAATGAGACGGAGGCTCGGGGTAAGGGAATACATTTGGGAGAAGGAAAGGATGACAAGAATTGGTGTCCCTATACGTCACAAAATAAAAGAGTTGGCATCTTGGCTTCATGGGCACGGAGAGATCAGAAGAAACAATGCTGAGTATGGGAGTGGGGACATACCTCAAAAGTATTTTTCTGTTGTTGGACAAGTTCCATGAAAAAATAGTCATACGGGGGCTTCCTTTCTTCAGGCAACATCAATATCTGCCTGATGGGGGATCCTGGAGTGGCTAAATCTCAGCTGCTATCTTACATTGATCGCCTGGCCCCCCGCAGTGAGTAACCAGATCCTGAAAGAGGTGAATGTAGAAGATAGGGATAGCACTACCCCGTATTTATTCTCTTCCTTGGGGGTTGAGGCAGGAGATATTGCCAGTACCCGCACCCCACTGGGTTTCCCCAGAAGGTTTGGGTGGGTAGGTACATCAGTCCAGTGCAGGCCTCACCTTGCTGTCCTCATTCCTTGTGTCCTCTTTTCCTGACCCTGCCATTCAGGCCAGTACACAACAGGCCGAGGTTCCTCTGGAGTGGGGCTTACAGCAGCTGTGCTCAGAGACTCTGTGACTGGAGAACTGACCTTAGAGGGTGGTGCCCTCGTGCTGGCTGACCAGGGTGTGTGCTGCATCGATGAGTTTGACAAGATGGCTGAGACTGACCGCACAGCCATCCACGAGGTCATGGAGCAGCAGACCATCTCCATTGCCAAAGCAGGCATTCTAACTACGCTCAATGCCCGCTGCTCCATCTTGGCTGCCGCCAACCCTGCCTATGGGCGCTACAACCCTCGCCGCAGCCTGGAACAGAACATACAGCTTCCTGCCGCGCTCCTCTCCCGATTTGACCTCCTCTGGTTGATCCAGGACCGGCCCGACCGAGACAATGACCTACGGTGAATTGAAGCTCCACACTCGAGATATCCCTTAGGAAGGATCTAAAGGGAGGGAGGGAAGAGAAATTGGAAAGCCCTCCAATTCTCTGCTTGTGGATACTGGTCCACAGTTCTTAGGGCTGAAACACAGATGAGGATTTCCTGGAAAAGTTAGTTCATCCCTGCCACACTCTGAGGACACGGTGGAGCTAAGGGGAGAAGATACAGAATTGGGGTACAAAGTGTGTGTGTGTGTGTAGCACCTAAAAGTATTCCTCCTTGCCTCCACTCTTCCTAGGTTGGCCCAGCATATCACCTATGTGCACCAGCACAGCCGGCAGCCTCCCACCCAGTTTGAACCTTTGGACATGAAGCTTATGAGGTAGGAGAGCTGGGTAAGGACAGGTGTGCTTCACCAGTCACCATATGTGTGTCCTGAAAAACTTTCAGTCTTAGACTGTACATGTTTCACCACCACTCTGCCCTCTTCTGTGTCCTGGGTCTGAGAACACTTGAGTCTAGGTAACCCCCATCCTGGCCACACAACACATCCGAACCAACCTTTCACACCATCAGCCTGACCTGACTGGTGAGGCAGGTTCAGATTTGAGGCAAAGCTGGATCCTACTCCATGGGATACTTAATGACACGAATTTCTCTAGAGGTCTGTGCGCGGCCCCCCAGTGTCCCCTCCACTTAGCTATTCTCTCTAAACAATTGTCTCAACGTGAACACAATATATTTCTGCTGCTTTTAGCTATACATGTTCAGAGGAGGGGACTTGATCATCTCTAGTAACAGGTGTATATGTCTTATTCATGCATTCAAGGCCATTTTCCTTAAAAGTTGGAAATAATTTGAAAAGCACCATTTAGATAAATCCATCAGTGATATTCAAGCCACACAAATAATCACTATTTTTTTTTCTACTTAAAAGTTCCCCACCTACCCCCAAGAGTTTTCTTAAATGGGAAACTTACACAGAAAAGAGCCATATTCTCCCCATCTTCCTTTTCTGCTTTGCCATGAACCTCTCCTGCAGACGTTACATAGCTATGTGCCAGGAGAAGCAGCCCACAGTGCCTGAGTCTCTGGCAGACTATATCACAGCAGCGTACGTGGAGATGAGGCGAGAGGCTTGGGCTAGTAAGGATGCCACCTATACTTCCGCCCGAACCCTGCTGGCTATCCTGCGACTGTCAACGGCCCTGGTGAGTTCCCGATCCTTTGTTCTGCTAGAGGGGTGGTCTGCTTTGACTTACTGGGCAGCCTGCCCTATCATTGTCCTCTCGTTGCCGCCTCTTTCCCACTCCAGCCCTGCCGGGGCTAAAGTGCTGACAGTGCAGATAGTGGTCCTCTCCGTGCTACCGCACTGTGGGTACTTGCTGCTCCAGCAGGGCACGCACAGCATCCATGGAGGGAAAGGCCTGGCTTCTCAAACCTCACTGCCGGTGTGGGAGGGGTGAATTTCATTCCCCGTGTCCTAAATCCTTGTGTTAGAAACGTTCATTTCTGTCCTCACCTCTTGGACCTTACTTAGTCCTGGGGGCTCCAAAGTGCTGTTCGTGCAGGTAGTGTGATTACCTGACCTACTGCTGAGCTAGCACTTCCCGAGCCCCAGGGACACAACCTCTCTGCCAATCACCTGCTAGGCTGAGCTCCCCAAGCTCCATCTGTCATGGTGGGGAGCCCAGTGGAGTTCAGAAGGGTCTGGTCTCCCTCACAGGACAGCTGAACACCGGGACTGGCCAGTGTTGAGAGGCGGAGACTTGGGCAATTGCTGGACGCTGCCCTGGGCATTGCACTTGTCTCGGTCTGACAGTGCCGGCCCCACACTGCGGATGTTTGCAGGGGAGGGTAGGGGGCCTCCACCTGTTTTGTGCGTAGGCACCCCATGAGTTGCCCAGCCTTAAAGCTGAAACACGGGGGTCCCCTGACTATTCCACTCCCCTCCTCCCGTTCCCATCTCTCCCTACCTTCCCCTTAGGCACGTCTGCGAATGGTGGACACAGTGGAGAAGGAAGATGTGAATGAAGCCATCAGGCTAATGGAGATGTCAAAGGACTCACTTTTGAGTGACAAAGGACAAACAGCTAGGTGAGTGGTTTAATGGAGAAGGAAATCAGGAGTCACCTTGACTTTCCTGAGCAGACCACTTATCCTTGTGGCTTCTGCAACCACATGTATGATTGCCTCAGAATTCCACTGTTCTGACATGTTGGGTGCTCTTGTCGGTAGCCCTGACCTTACACATCCACACTTGTTTCCTTCAGGACCCAGAGACCAGCAGATGTGATATTTGCCACTGTCCGTGAGTTGGTCGCAGAGGGCCGAAGTGTCCGGTTTTCTGAGGCAGAGCAGCGCTGCATATCCCGGGGCTTCACACCTGCCCAGTTCCAGGCAGCTCTAGATGAGTATGAGGAGTTAAATGTCTGGCAGGTTAATACTGCCCGGACACGGATCACTTTTGTCTGATTCCAGCCCACTTGAGATACTGGGGTCTGTTCTGCGTACCGTGCTAAACACCCCCCTTCCTTTAAAGGTCTAACGATGCCCTTGAGGGGAAAGGAGGACACCCCTCACCCCCGTTTTCCTGAGCTGCACTTGTTTTATACATTCCTTTTGCTAATAAAGTGTGTGTAGATTGCCTCCTTCTAATAAAACTGGGTATTGTACATTTTATAGATTCATCTCTTATTCCTTTTATACTCGTCTTCATTTACTCAATAAATGTATGAACTACCTACTCTCCCTGCCAGCTACCAAGACAGACACTGGGAACGCAGCAAGGAATGAAAACGCCGCTGTACAGCGGGTCGCACTGCATCTCCACTCTGACCCCTTGCCTGCTCTTACTCCCCTCCAGATTCAAATGTATACTGAGTCTCCTGCTGTGCTCCCTTCTAGTTCTGGGGATACAGCTGCCAGTATGAAACAGCCTCTAAGCCAACTCCATGTCTACCTTCCAAAATGCCTCCAACAGACCCCTCAGTACTCACACCTCTTTCGTCCCCAAATACAACTTGAAAGGCCTGGTTAGGGGATGAAAATCAAGGACCTGGAGGGAGGCACAAGTAATTGCATAGAACAGTCTTCATGTTTACACCCCCTGGCCTCATCTCTAAAATGATACGGACACTAGTATCTGCCTCCTAGGGCTGGCTGAGGTGCCTGCTGGGTCAGGTACATATTCTGTAGCAAGCACTCAAACATTAGCAATAATTGGGAAACATCTCCCTCTTGGCAATACTCAGTGCTCGCTATAGGATCAAGACTCAGTTGTCCCTCATAGAAATGTGCTTAATATCCCGCTCCCTCCCAATCTCTTTTTGTGTGTGAAAAACTAAGCTTGGGAAAGGGGTCATTTGTTTACAGGGAGATACTAAAGAGCAAAACCCATTGCTTAGGTGGAAGCAGGCAGCCTTTGGCTCAATATAGACAGTCTACCTGACCAGACTTGGGGTCACTTCAAGTGGCAGTGAGCTCCCAACCACTGAAAGGTGTTGAGAAGAACTGATGATAAAATGGGACTCATGCCTCTGAGCAAGGCTGGAACCGAGAGCCTAACATCCAAGTGAGAAACCTATGTGGTGCCTAACAGAGGACAGAGCCACTGGAAGGGGTGCTGAGGGGGCACTCCCCTTTTATTAATGACAGGTTTCTCTAAGGGGAGTGGAACACCTCTCCCCTCTGGGACAGTTCTGACCCCTGTGCGTCATCTCTTCAAGTACCCTCAGAAGAAGAGCCCCCGCATCCGCCTGCCGATGCCTTGTCGGTCATAGAGGACGTTGAACTTGTTCACGAACTGGTTCATGGTGTTGCACGTTTTGGTGATGGTGCCAAGGTAGGCCATGAGCCCCACATCATTACATTGCTGGGAGGGAACAGAAAGATCCAGGTCCCTCACATGCCAGGGAACACCTGAGTCCTATGTCCTGCATGCAGAAATGATAGCATAAGCCCCACCCACCTTCCTGGGTTTTAACACTCACATCATAAAAGTCTGTCTTGAACTTGTCTGTGCTGAGTACCGGGAGGCAGTGACATAAAGCATAGGCCTCCCGCAGGATCTCGTGGTTAAAGGGGACCTCTCCTAAAGGTACAAAGAGAGGATGCATTAATGTGGATGTTGTCACTTCCCCAGGAGGGAGTGGAAAAGTGGTAGGAGTGCCAGGGAGTCCCCGTCCTACCTGCTTCAGAGGCTTTGACATACTCCAAGATGAGCTTGACGCGACTGTGCAGCATTTTGATGGCGCTGTGCTGTGCTATCAAGTGTTCAGCCACTGCAGGGGGCAGGGACAGGCCACGGTTGAAAAGGCTTGTGGCTACACCTTCCACCCCCACTTCCAAGTATGCCCCTCCAGCCTCCATTACCCGTGGAGTTCTCTCCACTGCCTGTTGCTGTCATTCGGGCGACATGGTCTACACCAATGCGTTCAGCTTCCTCTGTGGCCAGGGTGTAGGTCAGTTCAGCAAACAGCATTGTGGCCTACAGGACACATAGGGAGAGTCAAAAGCGGGAAACATCAGGGGCAGGATCTGAGGGTTGAAGGGTAGGGCATTACCTCTCCATTGATTATATCGATGACAGACTCAAAAACGCTGACAGGAAGCTGTAAAGAAGAGATGGAGAACAGCTCTTACATCAAATCCACCTGAAACTATACTATGTGCCAAAAATTGGGATTGGCAGTTTCACATTGAAGGGCCAATGAAGGACAGATTATCGCTGTTTTACACATAAGAAAAATGCAGGTTAATCCAAAGACATAGCTGATAAATGGCAGAATGAAGATTCAATTCAACAGAGATGTCACACAGTAAAAGACAGCAGGGGATGAGTAAAAAAGATAAGCATAGCGATAGACAAGTATGACCAAATGGGCATTGGGTCAGTGTTACTCACATCCGTGTGCTTGGTCATGGGGTTCAACTTAAGAAAGAGGGGGCTCTCAATGATCTCACACACCTGGAAGAGGGGGATGATGGATAAGTGTATTGCCCATCTTTCTTCTCTCCCTCATCCTCTATTCTTTACCCCAGCATGCACATGTGTGAGCACGTATACCTGCTTATGGACGTGGATGTCGGAGGGGTCAGGTGGCCCCCCAGTGGTATACCAACCCAGAAACTCCAGCTCCTTGAATACCTGTTTAACTGGAGAGGAAGGGGCCAGAGCACAAAGTATTTCTTTAAACCATCCTTCCTTAATTTGAAGCTCCTGGTGTATTTTCACCAGCTTCTCTCCTTCCCCTCAAATCCCGGTTCATTTTAGAATGGTTATTTTCTTCTCTCATCCTTCATTTTTTTGGGGCAGAATACCCGAATGTGTTCTTTTTCTGAGATTTCTTCAGGTACTCCACTTTCCCACCGTTCTCATCCCATGTCCTGTTTATTTTTCCCCAACCCTCTCCATCTTCCCCACTCTGCTTTTTTTTTTCCTCCCACTCCTCTCTTCCACTTCTATTCCCCTCTCACACTGCTCCTCCTTGGTGTAATAATATTCCTTGTCAATGATAATCTTCTCTTCCACGGTGTGTGACAGCAGCTCAAAGGAGTTCATCACCTCGATATTTCGGCCCTCCTGCTTCCCGATCAGAGCCCCAATCACTGGGGAAGAGAAGGACACACAGGGGTGAGAGGCAAGAATCCCAAAACTTACCTAATCATTACAGCTGGAGGGTGTGAAGTCAATGTGAACTAAATACAGGGGAAATGGTGATTTGGCCGAGGAAGGATTATCTTCAGGAAAAGAAGGAGAACAGACCACTGTTTGGTGGAGGTGACCAACGAAAGGAGGTTGCAGAATTAGGCTGAACACTCACCCTGCATAGGCCGCCCCTCCTGGGAGCGCATGCGAATCCAATGATCTGAGATATTGAGAATGACCAGGGGATGAAGAGCAACTGAAACACTCCCAGTCACTCCGGAAGCCATCACGCTGGGGACTACTAAAGGTGGAGGAGAAGGAGAGAGAGTGAGACTCCGGGCCCCACGCCCTTCCCAGGAGACGGGAGTGGGAGATGGCAGAGCCGGGCCATATATCCCTCCCGCAAGTTATCCCAGGGAGCGATGTTACCGTCCACCCTCCTGACCTCTCCTGAGATCCAGGAAGGCGGCCTTAACGCACCTCGAAGGCCGTCTCCAGAAGCCGCCCCCGCGGGGCCCGTTACCTGCTGCATCCACCTCCATCCCGCTGCTCCCCCCAGTCCCGTTCGCCGCAGCTGCCACCGCCGCCATTTTCCCCGCGCCCGCCGGCCTCGGCCCCGCCCCCCTTCCCGGCTTCCGTCCGTGGCGGCGCATGCGCATCGTCCCCGGGGCGCGCGCCTGCTCTGGCGCAAGACAGCGGCTGTCCTACCTGCCTGGTGTCCGCCCGCAGCCCTCCGGCGGCAAAAGTCCGACGCCCGCATGGCCCTGAAGCCGACAGATTTTCCTAGACCCTGACCCAGGCTCTCGTCTGCGACTGACCTTAAACAAATTACTTAACCCTACCCCAACCTTTCCGTCTTCGTCAGCAGAATTCGATTAAGATTGCCTAGTCCCTAAGTCTATTACAGAATGAATGAAATGTCATGTTATTGCCCTCAGAATAAAATCCAAGCTGCTAACCGCGGCCTGCAAGGCCCTGTATGATTCGGCCCCTGCTTGTCAATGGGCCCTGGCCTTTTCTGCCCCCTGGTCCCCATGTTTCAGCCACGCTAGCTCTCACACCTGTTCTTTTAACACGCCCCACTAACGCAAGGGCCTTTTGTCATGTTCATCATTATAACCCCTAAGACAACACGGTACCTGACACGGGTACCTAAATGATTTTTGAGTAAATGGATGAATACTTTGGGGTGGAGCCTGGTCTTGAGTAGCTCTCTGCAAGTCCTATCTTTCCTCCTCCCAAATAATGGTATTAACAACAGTATTAGGGGCATCCCCAGAATCTCCTAACCCCTTCCACGCTCCCTGTGCTCTCCATCTCCGTAAATCTCACCTCTGGCAAAGAGACCACTCCAGCCCTCTCCCCACTCTTCCATGTACGCAAATTGTGTACACCGCCTTTACCCCTTCTGCTGCCCCAACATGTCTGGTTGGCTTTTTAATATGTGTCTGTACCCCACCCAAAATGTAAGCTCTAGAAAGCAGGTAGAGACCTGTTTCTGGACCCCACGAGCCTATTCTGGTGCCCAGAACTAGCAGGTACTGGAGATGTTTTCTAGTGATAATAATAACTTACATGAATTAAGTAACCTCTCCACTTAGGAACCTGGATAAAGGAAAGTTGAAGGGCCAGCAACACTCAAAGGAAGAGGCCTGAGAAATCCTGCAGGGATAGGGGTCTTCTGGCCAAGGGGAAGTTGAGAAAGAGTTTATCTCATTCTAATCTCCAGTGAAAAACATTCCAGCCAACTGAGACAGTAATGGAAGAAAAGCATATGTGCCATTTTAGGGAAAATGAGGTCAGAAAAATCTATCTCTTTTACATGATAGGCAACGTTTAAGGAGTTTCTCAGATTGAAGGCTAAAATAAAGACAAGAATTATTCTAGGGTTAATAAAGTTGACAGTTGGTGTTGTTGTTTCACACATTAAAGTACTTCTTTGTCTTTTTGTTGTTTCAAATGCTTTTGAAACTGCTCAGATAATTATACAACCCATAAAACAGTGGTTATTGTGAAATTCAAGGATGATTTTGAAATTGAATCAGTTGATTATACATGCTTTGGAAGTAAGCTCACTGAGCATTTCTTAAAAGTGCATTGTATTAAAAATCTACTAACAAAAACTCAAGTTGAAATTGTGTTAAGGCAACTTATCCCACAGTTCTCTTTCTACCTTCCAACAAAATTAAACACAATGCATCATTTTGTTGTTTTGCTAACTTTTCCTTCCACAGAGTGGAGGTAACTGGGCTGGTGGGGAATAGCTGCTCAGAGAGTCAGCAAAGAAGATACCAAGGACTGAAGGGAAGGCCCTCCAGGAAAGAACACAGACTGAGTCACCGATTGCTTTGAATCTGTGGTGTTATCAAGAAATTCTACTCTTTGGGGTCAGTGATTATCCATCCATCCATCCACCCATCCATCATTCATTCATTTACTTAAAAAATATTTAGGAGTGCCTACTATGCAGCAGGCACAATTCCAGGTGCTGGGGTTACAGCACTGAACACAACCAAGTTCTGATTTCATGAAGCTTACACTCGAGTTGTAAGAAACAGACAATAAGCACACATAAGGATATTAAAAGGGATTCGAGGGGTGGTGTTTTACATGGAAGGGAAGACCAGAATGGAGTCAGGGAGCAAGGTGTAAGGAGAGCTGGAGGAGGAGTATTCCAAATGGAACAAGTGCGAAGGTCTTTGGGCAAGAGAATGCATGATGTGTTCCAGGAATAATGAGAAAGCCAATGACTGGAGCTGAGTGAGGGGGCAAGTGGGGACTGAAGGACTGAGATGAAATGAAATCAGAGAGGTAACAGGGTCAGACCAGGTGAGGACTCGTGAGCTTTGGCTTTCAGTCTGAACAGACACATGACTTGATTTGACTCAAGGCTGTAAAGGGTCACTCAGGCTGATGCATGGAGGTTAGATGGATGGTAGGGGACATAGAAGCATGGAAAACTGGAGCTATTGTCCTAATCCAGGTGAGAGATGACCATGGTTTGGACCTGGGCAGTAGAGGCAGAGGTAGGAGATGACTCAGGCCTGTAGCTATCCACATGCCCTGGTGTGTATTGGAAAAAGTCTCTAGTACAGCAGCTATAGTTAGTAGTGCTGTATTGCATATTTGAAAGTTGTTAAGAGAGGAAATCTTAAAAGTTCTCCAAAAAAAGAAAAGGATGTCCCTTCTAAGCTCAAGCTGGGTTTCAGTCCCCACTTGCCCCTTCACCCAGCTGCCCTGGACAGGGCAAAACCTGTGAGTCCTGATTGAATTCAGGATACATTTGGAAAGTAGAGTTAATAGGATTTGCTGACTCAAGGACACTTGGGCCTCAGGAGAAGCGCATGAATTTGTAGTAGTGGGTTTGAAACAAGGTTGTGCTGGTCTGTGTGTCAGCATGCAGATGGAATGGGGAGAGGTGTTCACAAGGAGGAGTTTCAGTGCTGGCAAATCCAGCCAGAGCTGCTGCCTAGCTCAGGTAGCCACGGGATGGGCTTGCTAGGCTGCGGTGGTGCTAGATCTAGACGACAAAGAGAACGTTAAGGGATCCTCCTCCCACCTCCCTGCACCTCCTGGGTCTAAGGTGTTCCCTTTCCAGTTGCTGGGTTATTGCTCTTCTTCTATGGCCACAAAATTGGTGTGTCACATCCTAGTAGCTTTTTCTCCAATTATCCCCTATTTGCATACAGACCTTTTGTCCAGAAGGGTCAGGTGTGAGTGAAAGAGGGCATTTTTACAAAATTTGCAAAGACCATTATACCCTCCACCTTGACCTATATATTAGTTTCCTGTCATCTTTTCTAGCTTCTGGAACTACATTCCTTGCATTACTTGGATCATGGCCTCTTCCTCATTTTCAAATCCAGTGTTTTCAGCAGCATCTTCATATATCTTTGTCCCTCTGTTCCCATCACCACATTGCCTTCTTAGTAAAATCTCTCCCTACCCCTCTCTTATACTTGGGATTACATTTAGTGCCCACTAGGATAATCCAGGATAATCTCCCCATCTGAAGATCCTTAACTTAATCATACCTGTAAAATCCTCTTTGCCATATAAAGTAACCTTCACAAGTTCCAAGGATTATACCTGGATATCTTTGGGGGATCTTGTTCAGCCTGCCACAGCCTGTGTGGGCCACTATAAGAAAGCTGGAGAACAGTGTCCTTAATCAAATGATCTCGAACCATGTCAAAACAATAAGAAAATGCTGTGACTAGACCAGAATTAAGTTAGCATGCCCTAGGCTCCCTTGTGGCTTGGCTGTAGCCAGAGGGTCTACCAACCAGGCTGGCTTGGGGTAGCCATAAGGGGAGGCGGCAGGGCGGGTAGGGAGTGTCATTCCAAGGAATAGGTAGGGCAGAATCTTTAATTTTCAGAATAAGTCTAGAGAGCTCCCCAGCCCTTTTATCTTCGTCATTACCCAAGGGATGACTGACCAAGAGGAGACAAATGCTTTTGGGGGATGGCCACATTCAGTGACCAGCCTGCCTCACTAAGGCGTGTGGACCAGAGGAGGGAAGGGAGGTAGAGCTGATTTTGGAGGAGGCCATTCCAGTGCTTGGCAACGAGATGCTGCCCATGGTAGGGAGTGTGGAATGTTCACCCAACACCTTGACTCTTGATTCATTGTTGGGTGGCTTTTGTTGACAAAAGGTACACCAATGTCAGACTGTTGATGGTCTGCAAAGCCTAAAACACGACACAGTTTAGTTTCAAGGTCCATAGTGATGAGGCCTGAGTCACGGGATCAGACTGAAACAGGGACACCGGCACCAAGAGAACCCTTAGATCAAAGGTTCAATGGAGTCAATTTAAGAAGAGCAGGAGGGAGCTTCTGGGCAATGCAGGCTTGATCAGCAGCTTGTTGCCAGTCAGTCTGATCAGAGACCACTAGGTCTCCACCTTGGGCATCCACATGAGTGATGCACCTGTCAGATAGACCCAAGGAATGTTTCCATAGTTCACCACCCCACAGGGTGTGTCTTTAATATTCCTTGTCTGTCATCTTCCAAGTGGTGGACCAAGTAACCATGCCATTGGCTAACAGCCCAAGTCTGTAAAATGTAACACGGCTCATTAAGGGGCGTGCTGGCCGGACATGATGAGAACGGCCTTGAGTTCTGCCTACTGAGCAGAGCCGGGACATCTGCTTTCAGTTTTACATAACTGGCCCTGAGGCTGGACAGCAGCAGCCACTCAATGGACCCCATTAGGTTTTACCTTAGCTGAGCCATCAGGGAACCAAGTCCCGGCATTTAGGGGAATCTCTGAGACTTGAGGGCCCCCACTGATGCACATTTTTGCTTCAAGTGGTTTCTCCCAAAGCAGTAGCTGCCACTTTTTCATGTAAAACCTCTCTTGGTCCAGGCTGACTGCGCCCTTTAAAATTACCATTTCTGTTTGACTAGCAAAGCCTTTTAAGCTCTTCCCGTATTGTTAATGATGAGGTTCAACTCGATTCACCTCAAAAGGCGTGTATCAGGCTGGAGAATTACAAAGCCTCCTGGGTCTGGAGTTCTTCAGCAGCAGGTGTACCTGATGGATGTGTCCAGCAGGTGGCGATGTTGCACTGAGAAATGGCCTCTCTGCAAACACTGGCAGCTTGAGTTTTTTAAGTAAAACTGTAATTTCCCTTTCTCTCCTCGCCATTCTTTATTATTTCTGATAGACCATTCTGGAGAGGAAAGGGAAGTGGGTTGGTGAGTGATCTGTGTGTCCCACTGTCACCCTTTACATATAGCAATCCCTGAATGGGAAATGTCTTTAATACTTAAGAGGCTGGAAAAGTGCAAGCATATAACCCATCGATTCCAACTACACCTTTAGGTGTAGAAACAGCAAAGACATTGGGCTCCCCACAAAATCACTTTAGCTTCACTTCTCCATTGAAAACCTTGTCCAAACCACATCTGTTGAATTTGGGCATGTCTTCCCTTACAGGAACAAGGACCAAGAAATCTAGCAAACGTTTTCAGCGGCTACAAGCATCAGACAATGCTAATTCCCTTGGCTGAGAGCTCAGGGCAGAAGGGGTGCTAGCCTGCAGAGCATGGTAGACGCAGCAGAGGGGAAATTTAACTGTCAGTCTTTTTCTTTCCTTGGCCTTGCACTCCAGAGTTAGCACTCACAATTTAGTACTGCTTCCTCCTTCACGGGGAGGAGCGCGCTACCCCTTTGATGTCCTAGGAATGCCTCAGCCCAGGGAACCCTTTCTTTCTTTGTGCATGTTGCTGCACTTTACTCTGCAGTTTTCGGCACCTCAGCCACCCTTGTGCCCAGCATCCTGTCCATACTGCCAGCCAATCTGGGCTGCAGCAGGAACCAAGTACTGCAGCTGGGTTGTGAGCCCAGCCCGGAGGACATGCAGACCACTGGCTTATGCAGCACTGGCCAAAGGTGACTGTACACACACCCTTGCCTTGCATAGACAAGCGATGTCCCACAAGGCCACCTATGACAACTCCCTTAATGAAAACTAGTGGCCTTGTTATTGGGCAGGGGCTGGAAAGGCCTCCTGAGTCCATTACTTTTGGCAGTGCCCCATGTGGCAGGAGGAGCAGGTCCATGGGCCAGCTGCAGCTCACAGAATCCCTGTCCCAGGTACTGGCTTCGAGCAAGTTCCTATAACCCACAATGGGCTAGTCATCTAGGGGCAGTTTACATCTTGTGGGCACTTTCTCCACCCAAACCACCATTCTCTCTCTTTCTCTCTCTCTCTCTCTCTCTCTCTCTCTCTCTCTCTCTCTCTCTCTCTCTCTCTCTCTCTCTCTCTTTCTTTGTCTCTCTCTCCAGTTCTTTATTCAGGAGGAAGTGCTGAGAGACATAAGGTATTCACTCTTCATTTAGGTATGGAGGTGGCCAGAAGAGTTTAATTTATAAATAAACTGACATTAATTTTCTAATTGATTAAGGCTCTGTGGAGGTACAAGGATAAATCTGTCCATGTGCCTCTCCGCTAGGAGTTACAATCTAGAGAAAGAGAGTGAGCAGTGTTTGGGTGTTGTAGGAACTAGTAGACCCTGAACCCATCCCAGCTCAGTGATGGTCAAAACATAATAATCTCTTCTTGTCCTCCATGTCCCTCATCCTCGATATTTAATCAGTTGCCAAGTGCTCTTGTTTTTAGCTCTATGAAATTGATAGTGTAGGTAGGTAGATAGAAATGAGCAGGAGAAGGAGAAATTTAGCCCCGGTTAGAAAACCCCTTGCTGCAGCTCCTACTTGGGTCAAGACTGCTTGCAGCTGCCCAGCAGAATTTCAGGCTTACACATACCTCAAATGGATGTGTTTACACATGTCCCTAAATCAAAGAAACACATTGGAAGAGAGACAGACATCCTGCTTATCAGAGAATACATTCTTTTTGTCACGACCACCAATACCTTACTAGCCCAGTAGGATTCCAAGTTTTCACATACCCCAAGAAATGTGTTTACATATGCCCCTAAATCAAAGAAATGCATTGCTAAATGCCAGAGGACCGGGCACCTCAGGGGGAGAAAGAGAGATGAGAGAAGGGAGAGGGGTAGGTGATTCTACCCATAGAAATCCAAGCCTTCACACAATGTAAGGAGAGGCTGCTTCCAGCCTTTGGGTCGGCTCCCTCCGTGTCTCAGAGCATACTCACATTTTCTAATAAACTTCTTGCTATCTCATTGCTACACAAAATTCTGTCTCTTGATTGAATTCACTCCTTCAAGAAGATGAAGAGCCGAGGTTCAACGTCATTTCCCGAAAACAAAATCTCCCATACCTATCTCTGCCTTCCTATTTCTGATGGCAATAACCTGCTGGGCCAGTATGAGTGGGCAGCCTACTGGGCCATCGTGAATGCCCAGAATGTCTCTGCTTACCTATGACTTATCTGGGTACCCAGGCGGGGTCACCTGGTGGGAACCCAGTTCTTCACAATCTTGACCCTTTATTTTCACCCTGCCTCCTGCTTAACAGAAAATACAGGCTCTGTAGTGCAGGGGATCCTGCCGACTACGCCAAGTGTCGTGCGGGGCGCCCGGCGGGGTCTCTGGTCCCACTCCCCACACAAAAACGCAGGATATGGCTAGGCCAAAAAGGAACACCCACGGAGCCATGGGTAGGGGAGTCATACCACTATACTCTCACTGGCGGCTGGGTTGGAGACACAGGAACCAGGAGCAACACAATTCTCAACCCTCACTGTGCCGCTTGCAGACTCAGCCACCATCTTCTTGCTAGCCCCCCCTTTTTTTCTGCTAGCGTAACCACAGCAGTTATATTCGTGGCCAATGGCTCTCTGGTTACAGCTGACGGCCAACTAGCCACAGCTGCTGGCCATTTGATCACAGTTGATGGCCATTTACTACCTGAGCCAGCACCTTTCTATGTGAGGCCGAGAGCCTGGAAACTGCTTTTTGGGGCTCTGTCCCCACAGGCTCTCTGGTATGATTTACCTCAACTTCCTGATCTCTAACCTAACCTAGAAGATATATACATCTACATCAGTCTCCTCGTCCTGTAGAGGATGAAACTTACTTGTAATTTCACTGGAAGAGCTTACAGGAGCCAATCATGACTCAATGGCTACAGGCCTGCCCAGTAGAATGAGCAGTAGTGGTAGAGACAAATGGATGGGCCACAGCCCAGTGGCGACCACCTGGAGATGACCGCCAGGTGCAGGTTGCCAAAGCCCATCACCCACAGGAAGCGAAGAGACTCTGGACTCCAGCCCAGCCACAGCTGCTTATTCATGGGTCGTGCCATCACAGGGACTTTGGCTATTTATCCAACATTGAAACGATTGCATAAAACCCATATGAGTTTTGGCCACAACTGAAAATAACTATCTGACAAGTGAGTTGACCTCACCTGCCAGCCCACTCAGAGCTAAGCACCCACATCGCCCTTTTTGCCCTGTGGCCACCAGTGGGAACCACTCCTGGGTATAAAAGCACATTTCCTCACTTCCTCTAGCCTCAGGGAAGCCTTCATTATAGATAAGGTGTGGCGGAGCCTAACTGTGCCTCCAAATGTATCCTGGGGTCCTGTGTGCGTGCTCAGGAGTAAGCAGGGGGGCTGAGCACAGGGAAGAGAACAGAGGAGAAAGGTGGGTCAGATCACTTAGAGACTGGCTGCTTCCCTTGCAGTTCTAGGAGCCCCAACTCTGATTGGGATCCTGCCTTTGGAGTCACAAGCTCCCTGTAGCCCTACACCTTCCCCTGCTCCACTTTTCATGAGTTAGTCTGGTGGGGCTATTACACACCAGTGAGGCACTGGATTGCAGCACTAACTCCTCGGCACCAGAACCACTGCAGGATTACTGGGCAGAGCGGCTGTTGCCGTGGGGATGTGTACTGTAAAGCGTTGATCCAAAGGAATTAGCACGGCAGTTTTGACCGAAAGGTAAGGATTAAGAGGGCCCTTTTGGGATGGCCGGTTAGCTCATTTGGTTAGAGCGTGGTGCTGATAACACCAAGGTTGCCGGTTCAATCCCAGCGTGGACCACTGTGAGCTGCGCCGTCCTAATAAATAAATAAAGTGTTTGTTGTTTATTTTTTTAAAAGGCCCTTTTATTCAAATCATGCATAGAATGCCATCCCCATACAGAATCTTAAGGCACTTGATTTAAAGGTAAAAGAGAACTATAGAATCACACATCCATTTCCAATAATAACTAAAAAACAAACTGGAGTGGCCCTCTAATTCTGTTTGAGATCCAAGTGGATCCCTGATCACAATGCTTATACCCACAGAGCTGTAATAGAAGGACTTCTGGATGTCCTGTCTGTTCCTCTCCACAGTTGCAGCCTGCTCCCTCTCTACAAGTCTGGGATTCCCGAGTACGCAGACACATGTCCTATCGGATCCTATATTGGAATGTTCGACTGGAGGGGCCAGGTGATGGGAAGAAACTGGCCTGGTGGTGGGGATTCCAGAGCACCAGTCTTGCTTCTGGGCTGGCCTTGGGTCTAGCATGAGGTCCAGCCCTCAGGGCCACCGCGTGTGCAGGCCAGCCACCTGCTCTCTGTGCAGTGTGTCACTCAGTAAAGGCAGCTCCCAACCAAATGGGTTAAAATCAGCAGCTCTTTCTTTCTCTACATCCAGGGTGCTAGACTGCCCTGGAGTGGATGCGATGGAGCCGCTTCCATGTCAGTTGTCTCTTAGGTATGAGGCTGAAGCTTGGCCTAAAGTGGCTGAAATGTGGTTCAATCTCTCCCACCCAAGGCACAAATTGCATGAACAACGACCTTATTCCCAAAGTCATGCTTGGAGTCTGGTTGTTGAACCTGGTAATCAGCTCCAGCAATTACCTCTGGAGCCAAGGTGCCCTTCCCCATCTTCAAGTTGTTTGAGACAGTCATCCCAAACTAAGCTCAGGGAGAGAGCTTTTCACCCTAACCCAGTGGTTCTCAACTGGGGGTGATTGTACTCTTCAGAAGATATGTGGTACTTTTCGTTGTCACAACTGGGAGTGGGTGCTACTGGCATCCAGTGAGTAGAGGTCAGGGATGCTGCTAAACATCCTACTATGTGCAGGATAGCCCCACAACAAAGAATTATCCAGCCCCAAATCTTAGCATCAGCCCTACACACACACACACACACACACACACACACACACACACACACACCCTTCCCAGGGCTCAAGCTGGCCCAGGAGACATGGAGAGGACCAGTTCCAGTATTTGCCACCTCAGAGTATCCTGTTCCCTCTTCTTCCTTCCCTCAATGGCCCCGTCTCTCTTCAGCCTTTCTAGGTTTATTTCGGAGGTCTAGTGCTGTTTCCTGCTACTGAGACCTTGATCGGTCTCCCTAACTAGGAACCATATCAGGAAGCAGGAAAAGATAGGGGTCCACTCATTATGCAAACCGATTCACTTTCTCCATTGCAACCTGACAATGGAGCTTTTACCAAACCACAGACAAAGGCAGCCCACATTTATACAACTCAGGGAGACCATTCCAGGGTCTTCAATGAACAAAGACCAGTAATTCAAGGGGATTTTCTCTCCCTAAATGATACCTCTCTTGCTAAAGAAAAATGGCAATGAAAGTTTTTTAAACCTTTCTTTGGAAATACCCACAAAGAATTGAAAGCAGGAACTTGTACACCAGTGCTCACAGCAGCATTAAACACAGTAGTCAAAAAGTAGAAACAACCCAAGTCTATTGAAGGATGAATGGATTAAAAAAAAAAGAAGAAAAAAAAAAAAGAAGTGGTTTATCCATACAGTGGAATCTTATTCAGACTTAAAAAAAAGAAGGAAATTCTGACACCTGCTACAATGTGGATGAACCTTGAAGACATTATGCTGAGTGAAATAAGCCAGTCACAAAAGGACAGAAACTGTATGATTCCACTTATGAGTATGTGAGTAGTCAAATTGAGACAGAAAGTGAAATGGTGGTTGCCAGAGGCTGTGGGGAGAGAGGAATGGGGAGTTGTTCAGTGAGTACAGAGTTTCTGGTTGGGAAGATGAAAAAGTTCTGGAGATGACGGTGGTCACGGTTGTACAACAATGTGAATGTACTTAATGCCACTGAACTGTATACTTAAAAATGGATAAAATGGGAAATTTTATGTTCTGTCTATTTTACTTCAATAATAATTATTTTAAAATCTTTTAGGAGTGCACAGAAGCAGGCTGTGGATATTGCTCCAGTGCTGGGATGGGCTGTGACCCTCAGTGGGTAGAGCAGATCATTGGGGTTACAGACATTATTGGAAATTCACCCGTTTTTCACTAACGTCCCTTTTCTGATCTAGAATCCATGTTGCAGTTTGCAGTCTTGTCTCCTGTTATCTCCAGCCTTTCATATTTCCTCATTCTTTCTTTGTCTTTCATGACCTTGATGAATGTTTACATTTTTGTAATTCTTATGAAGAACTTTTTGTAATTCTTATGGTTTTCTCAATTAAACTATGACAATTTTTTTTTGAAGATTTTATTGGGGAAGGGGAACAGGACTTTATTGGGGAGCAGTCATATGCTTTTCCCAGGACTCATCAGCTCCATCAAGTCACGTTGTTGTCCTTTCAGTCTTAGTTGTGAGGGCGCAGCTCAGCTCCAGGGCCAGTTGCCATAGTTAGTTGCAGGCGGCACAGTCCAGCATCCCTTGCGGGAGTCAAACCAGCAACCTTGTGGTTGAGAGCACGTGCTCCAACCAGCTGAGCCATCTGGCCACCCGGGAGCTCAGCAGCAGCTCGTTGACTTCATTCTAGTTGTGGAGGGCGCAGCTCGCTGGCCCATGTGGGAATCGAACCGGCAGCCTCGTTGCCCAGAGCTCGCGTTCTAACCAACTGAGCCACCCGTCTGCCCAACTATGACAATTTTTTAAAAAAATCTTTCCTAGGGCCAGTTAGGCAGGAAATCATATATAATATATGATATATACAGAGGGTGCCAAAAAATGTATATGCATTTTAAGAAAGAAAAAAATTGTATTAAAATTATGCTGATGTAACCACTTTGAGCATCTCTTGTAGTTGCAGAAGTCAAACGGGACTTGTATGCGTCTTTTATTATCAGCATATATTATTACAATTTTAATAGTTTTTTTCCTTTCTTAAAATGTGTATACATTTTTGGCTATATATATATATATCCAGAACAAGGGTTCTTGTATTGTCACATAAATGAGCAGATGAGTGGTAAAAGGGCTACGGTAATAGCAATTTCAATTTTATATGCCAAAATCACATTGTGATCTATCAACAGAAATGGTTTTTGGCCTCCTCTCATTTTTTTGGAAGGGAATAATAGGGAACCACTTGAATCACAAAGGATTTGTTCACCTACTACATATTGGCAGCAGTATTTCAAATGAATCCTTTTTATTTGGTACCCCAGAGGTTTTGACACCCCAAGGCAATGCACAGCAGTAAGGTTTGGAGTGAGAAGTCTATCTTGTGATAGAGGGCACCGTGGCCAAAGGGATGTTTTCCAGGGCAGCAGTTTTAAAGGTGTACAGATAGATAAGAAGGACAAAGAAATTGGTTCTCTCAAAACTAGCTGTCTCTGGCCTGCACAGTGGCTCAAGTGGTTGGAGCGCCATGCTCCTAATGCAGAGGTCGCTGGTTCGATTCCCACATGGGCCAGTGAGCTGCGCTCTCCACAGCTAAGATTGTGAACAACAGCTCTCCCTGGAGCTGGGCTGCTATGGGCTACCAGGTGCTGCCCTGAGCCTGCGGCAGTCAGCATGAGCAGCCAGCCAGGCGAGAGGTACTGTGAGCTGCTTGAGCGCCCACCAGCGACTGGTGACCGACTGCCCCAGCCCGGGGGAGCGCAAGGCTCATAATACCAGCCTGGGCCAGGGAGCTGTGTCCTACACAACTAGACTGAGAAACAACGGCTTGAACCAGAGTGGGGGGGAGGAGGTGGAAGAAGGGGAGGAAAAAACAAAACAAAAACTAGCTGTCTCCACACAGTTTGGGAAGATTTGTGTGTTCTCCCCTCCACCCCCACCCTCACCCTCACCACACCCCAGGCCCGCCATCCCTACCCCCTCAGAATTTTCATACCCTTGTCTTAAGTCTGAAAAGAGACCCGAGTGAGGCAACCAGCTTCCTTCCTTCTGTTGACTTTTGGTAAGGCTTACTTTCTTTTTTTAACTCTATTTCCCCGCCCTTTCTTTTAGAATAAAGCTATACGGAAGTTTAAACATTTTCTTCCCCACCTTGAGCATTCCCGGGTGACTCATGGCACTATGGAGACTATAGACTCGGAAACATAATCCTTAATAGCATGGCTTTTGAGAACCTGGCTGGGAATTCACAAGGTGTCTTGGTTCGGGCACCAATGGTAAACTGCAAATTGACTCCTCAGCTCCAGAGTAATAATGTTGATTGCCCTGAAGGTGCTGGGAGTCTTAAGAGCTGTTCCCTGAGGGTTGTCATTAGGAGAACTTTTCCGAAACAAACATTCCTGGCTCTCAGGAACCTCCCTCTAATTCCATTCTTGCCATTGCCTCCTTCTTTATCTCTGTTCTTGTCCTGGGGGTACATGTGGAAGGATAAGGAATTGAGAAGAGAAAAAAATAAAGCCCAGTTTGAAGGGGGAATTGAGTTCATTGAGTGGCTTGGCTATTCCAAGTATTTGCTCAAATTTTCACTGGGGTCTAGAAGAACTGGAAATGGGTCACACATCCACCTCTCAGGCCACCCTCAAGTTGTATGAATTACTTGTGTATTTTGTTCTCTCTTGCCTCAGGGCCTTTGCACTGGCTGGTTCCTCTGCATACTGTGTTTCCCGAAAAATGAGACCTAGCCGGACCATCAGCTCTAATGCGTCTTTGGGAGCAAAAATTAATATAAGACCCGGTCTTACTTTAATATAATATAAGACCGGGTCTTATATAATATAAGAACTGGTCTTATATAATATAATGTAATATAATATAATACAATACCAGGTAGAATATAAAACCGAGTCATATTAATTTTTGCTCCAGAAGATGGATTACAGCTGATTGTCCAGCTAGGTCCTATTTTCAGGGAAACACAGTAGAACACTCCCCTTCCCCTCATTGGTCTTGTATATTGATTTAGTATAATTTCAAATCCATTTGTTTATGACTTAAGTGAAGGTATTTTAATCCACTTGTTTGTGACAATGACAAACACAAAAAAGATGTTTTTTAGAAGTAAAGTTGTTTTGATATAAGAATGAAGTAAATCACGCCAGGATGTCATCATTCTTCATCTGTTGTCAGCAGCGCAGCTGCTGAGGGGCCCTGCTGGGGCCTTATCCATAAGAACCTGTGGAGAAGCAACTATGGAAAGGGGACATTTAGACTATAAACACTTAGAGTTTGTGAGGACTATTTGAGAATTTCCATTTGGGCAGGGTGACTCTTCACTAACCTAAACACTCTCTGAAGACCTTTGGGGCATTCGCTCCTACTGTGGCCAAGGTGACTCTGGTTGGTGGTGGTGATAAACTATGCAGTGGTCCCATGAAAGGAAATTGCCTGGCAACACCAGCATCTTCGTTTCCTAGCAACATGCTCTAGCACAGCTCGGTGGGGACCCCCATAGTAGAGGCCTTGCAAGGCCCCCTGGACTCACCTTTCCTTGACTTATAGCTTAACAACAGATCATGCCCCTGCAGCTAAGGTTCCCTGTCCCCACTCAGTTCCCTGTTTTAGAAAATTACCCTGAAATTTATGATTAATACCCTTAGGCTTATTGATCAAAATCTCTATGGTCTAACATTCTTTCCAGGCTACTCCCATTATTGTACCTGGGTTGCTGACGCCACCACCACTGGATAGCCACGTTGCCAGAGGGAAGACTCCATGCAAACCTGCTCACTAGCCTCTGGAGGAATGCCCAGATTTTCCCTTAAATACCCCAAGCCAGTCTGAGAATGTTAAGGCAATTTTTGAAAGTGTTAACCTGCTGCCTTCTCAGATCTCAGGTGCTCTGACAATAAACACTTATCCTATTGCCCAACTCCTGTGTTAGTCTATTGGGTGAGCAGTGCAGGCACAGGCACAGGCAGCACAAGCCCAGACTCGGTTGCCCTCCAGTTTCAGCAACAGAGGACTTTCACCTTTGAGCTTGCAGCTGGAAATCAACTCTTGGTTGTTTACAGACTCTCCTGAGTACCTCCTTGTATGAAAAGGTACACCTCATATGAAATTTGGACTTTATTCCTTCACCTTCCCTTGCGTGGAACAATAATGTGATTAATCTGTCACTTGTTTGGAGTATGTTATTTCTTTATTTTGCTTATTAAGAAATATCCTGTATGCTATTGACTTGTGAAATTATAATTCCCACACAAATCTGTGCTAAATAAATTGCTGGCAAAGGCAGAATCAGTCTCTGAGTGTAACTTTTGCTGTCCCCCTATAACAAAAGTAAAACAGGCCAGCATCTCTTCTGGAAAAGTCTAGCCTCCCCCCCAGAGCCCTGCTCTTTGTTTTCTAGAACATACCATGTTTTACTGGAATTGGTTATTTAAATTATTGTCCTTAGATTGAAATCACTGATATGGGAGCTCCCTCACTATAGAAAATTTAAGTCTACTTTTCCCTAGTTTCTTAGCTCCTTAGCCCCTGGCTTTGATTACACTTCTAATCAGTTTCTGAGTCCTAGACTAAAGATTGCTCCTAGCCTGAATCACAGAATGTCTCTCAGATAACTACTTAAAAGCCTGTGACTTCCCGACATGCCCCAAGCCATCCCAGACCCCTCAGGCCAGTATACTTGTTGATTGTAATCATTGAAGCCTAATGGTTCTTTCCAACCCATTCTGGGCCCAGCTCCTGGACAATCGATGCCACCTATATGACTGGTTGAATGGCCACAGGCTATATACAGTTAATGGATTTATTAATTAAAATCTATTTTTCCTCATTCAGGGGCCTTGGGGATGCAGAGGATATCCCAGCAAGATTGCCAGTTGCAACCAAAGAAGCCAATGCGGTCTTCCAGGCAGATCTTGAGATCCCTTCCTCTTGTCTAAGATCAGATACAGCGAGAGTTCCGTGAATCCCCCAATAGGTAGGGACAGCTCTATGCCCCTGCCCAGCGGGAAGCAGATACAGAAAAACAGACCTTCTGTCCCTCAACTTCCCATAGAGATGTTATGGGGATCTCCTTTCTCAAGGGGAAAACAAGGCAGGCAGTTAGAGATAAACATCGGGTCTCTGCATTACCACCCCAAAGACCTCCCCTCTCTGTCCAAAACTTCCCTTTTTCATTGTAAACAAATGGGTACAAGATACCCAACTAGATCAAACCAGCCACTCACACCTGCACAGTCTAAAAAGATGAAGTAATAGCCTCTTGTCAATCTCAAGTGTCGATCAAGTGGTCCCATGCCTGGAAAGGAACAGCCAATTGGAGAGAAAAAGATAAAAACTCCAAGTCCTCACACATCAGGCCCTTTGTGAGCCCGGGCCTTTGGCCCTTTGGGCCTTTTTGCTTTTTGAGCCTCGTCTTTTGCTCAGCGTGCTCCAAATTCTTTGGAGTGTACTTTTGCTCCTGATAATGCCACCTTGGGCCCTTGAGCCATTCTCTACTGCTCGGGTCCACTTCTATTTCTTTGAAGTGTACTATCTCTCCTAATAAACTACTCTTTCACCACTTTATTTCTGTGTCTCGTTCAATTCTTTGCTCGAGACGCCAAGAACCTGGACATTGTGCCGAGAAGGACTCATTCTCTGGTAACATCACCAGAGAGCAAGGTCTGTTGCATTCACAGAGATGAGTGGGTGCGCTGTAAATGCAATAAAAATCGCGATCAAATGTGAGGCAGGGCTTTAAGAGGGATCCGGAGAGCCCTAGTTACTCAGGAGATAACAGGATTTTGTTTTGTATATAATGTGTAAGGACTGGATTCCAACACTTGTAGGACTCCTCCTGTGAGGGCATAAAAGTGAGTGAACCCCAAAGCCTTGCCCCTCATTCCCTCAAGCATTTCCACACATTCATCACACTGATGGAGCTTCCCCTGTTTTCTTGGATCAGTAACCTCTCCAACTCGTTTTTGCTCTCATGCCTTGTACAGGTTTGTCCTCACAATAACTGATGGGCTGGAATGTTTTCAGATTTTAGGAATTTAAAGGGGGGCATTTTTACATGAAACTGTTGGGGAGGGGGAATTCCCCTACTATCCTTCTTGAGTTCTTACAGCTGAACTAGTAAAATTGACAAAAGACTAGATTAATAGGAGGGAAAAAAAATTTAAAAGTGGACACAGATCACAGATAACGCTCTGAGAAATGATGGACCAGAGCCATCTTTTAATCTTTTTAGACAAAGATAATAAATGTGTGAAGAATCTACAGGACACCTAGGTTTGGATGCTCATTAGGTAGGAATCTAAACAAAATTTGGGCTTGGGTAGTAAATTAATAGAGTAACGAGGTTTGTTTACGTAAACGTTTCCGCTCTGGATTCCTTAACTCTAGTGATAAGGGTGTCTTTCCCCCTAGGAGCAGGGCACCTTTCAGGTGCGAGATTGATCTGCTTTTAGGGGGGCACACAGAGAGGTCAGAGTGTTCTCTTTGTATTGGCAGTTTCTTAAATAACTTTAATTCAAAATAATCAACATGCTATTGTGAACTATTTTGGGGAGTCCTGCCCTGGGCCAGGATACACACAGAAAACTTCGTTTGGAAACATAAACTTGGTTTATTTGTAAATTTCAAATAAGGGTGAATTTTTTACATAGATGAATCTTTCCCAAGTTTGCTATGGGTCGGCTCTGGACCTGGCTCGGACCCTGGTTCCTCGGGCACTCTCCTCAGCCCTAGGCTGCCTCTCGGGAGACCACGTGCGGAGCGCGAGCCGGTGGACGCCGTTTCCCCCATGACCCCTCCCGGGCCATGGGCGCCCGAGCAGACGCCCTGAGGCGGGGGTGTGCGGCATCCCGCCCAGCCCGGCCAGCAGGGGGCGCGGTTTGGCGGGCGGCGGGAACGGGGGGCTGCAGTGCCGCGTTCGTGTTCCGGCCCTGAACCCTCGCCTCGCGAGAGAGGCCTGGAGGTTGCAAACCACCGAGAGGCAAAGACCTCCTATTTTCCTAGAGAGAACAGGTGGGCGTGAGGGCCACGGGGGTGGGGTAGGTGGCAAAAAAAAGAGGGCCGACCCGGAAGCGAAACGGAGGGAGCTTCCGTTCTTTGTTCTGTCCCCGGTGTGTGGGTCTGTGACAGTGTCCAGCGGGGCCTGGTCTGTGTCCGGCCCCCCAAGTCTCCCGTCCCTGTCCCCAGGGTGAGTCCGGCCGCCCCCGCGGCTCGCGGTGAGACGGAGACTGTAGTCACCGGGGAAGGGGGTGGTGTCCGTGCCGCTGAGTCCCGTGGGGTACCCAGGCCCTCCCGGAGCAGGGTGCCGGGAGGCGCCACTCCCTCCGCCGCCGCGGGTCCCGGACTCCGTTTCCCCGGGGACCTCCTCCCCTGAGAAGGACTCTGCGTGGGAGAGAAGATAGGGGCTCCGGTGCTGGTTTTGTGACTTAGCGCACACCTCGAGCACTTAAAAGTTCCATTATGGTTGTAGAAGCTTCTCTCTAATAAAACAACCGATGACAGCGACCTTAATTTGGTAGTTCTCCGAGACACTTTTCGTTGAGGTTTACACAGTTATTCGGCCCGTCGTCAGGAGTGGAGGTCTGTTTTTACTTACGTGGGTCTGAGGATCAGGGAATGAGTTCTCCGAAGTGTGCACAGTTAGAATTAGGCCTGGGAGGGAGTGCAAACTCAGATCCCGGGAATAATCCGCTGGCGCCCCGTAAATGGAGTCTTTTAGGGGGAGTGGTACAACTGTCTGGCTCCCATTTTCAGTTGTTTTGGATCCCTGATTTGATCCGTTTTTGAAGTGGGATTGAACACAGACCGGTGTTTACGCTCTGCAGGGCGTGTGTAAACTACTAGAGGATAAGTAACTGGATGATAAACCTGAAATCTGTGGATTAGAGAAACTAGGTATTTATCCCCAAGAAAAGTTTGTGGCGAGTGGACATCATTTGGTTTTAGATAGTTGTGTGGAAAAAGATTCTATCGTTTAAGCTCCGTAGGGCACTAGGTCTCTACGGGGTCCAAGGGGGTAGATTTTCAGCTTACCTCTGAAGACCTCTGAGGGCTAAATGTGCAGCAAATAAACAGACTCCTTGCTGAAGTATTAAGAGCACGTAGCAAGTTAGCTGTAGCAAGTTAGCTGACAGAACGTTGCAACTTGAGAAAGTGTTACTTACACTAGATGGGAGGTTGACAGGGAGAACCTTCAGTTCCCTTTCAGTTTTCTCTAGGGGTGCAATGCAAATACCAGTTGTGGTCTTAATTGGTATTTATTAGACAGTGTCCTTTTTTTTCTTATCTATAAATATCTATATTAGAAGTGAAGTTTACATGAATATTTCAAATTCTTTTTTTTTTTTAAATGATACAGCATTGGCATCAACTAAAGTCAGAATTCCCAGGAACTTGAACACAGGCCCCCAATAATTTCTGCTCTGGCCTACTAGTGATAACTCCAAGGAAGGTAGGAAAGAATCCAGCAGGTAAAACGTTCCATGACTCGTTTTCACCACCAGGTGATCTTTCTCAGTCCACAGAAACAGTTCCAGGGAGAGGGGTTGGCAGTGGAGCAAGGGAAGGGCACTGCCTGCACCTGAAGCTGTGGGGACACAATAGAGATTTTTCTTTCTGTGAAACATTGTTTACTGATCCAGACACTGGGGACTTGTTCTCAACAATATGCCTTTGAGTGCCAGCTTTGGTTAACCCAGCTGTGAGAAGGGAGCGTCACTTTTTTTCTCTGGAGTCACAGCCTCTGACTTTCCTTTCTAAGGAGAGTTTGGACTGAGAGCTGATTTGTTGGGGGTGACTGCTTAGAAACAGCCCTGGAAATTATAAAGTTGGTTGACAGGAACAAGAAGATGGCTGGCTCTGACACAGAGTTAAAGGGACCCAGATGGGAGGATGATGGTGGCAAGAGGGTGTGTCACCCACCTTGAGCTGGTGGGCCTGGCTCATGCTTGATTCAGTGCTTTTCACTGTAAAGGCGTTGGTGGTGAGTATTTTATACCCCTTTGTTGCCCAAAGATTAGAGTTCTCTGAACTCTCAGTGGCTCTCAGACAGGGCCCCTCCCCTTTTTATGTCTTATATGAATGCAGTAGTCTGTAACAATGAAGCAAATACCATGTGCATTCCTGATTTTCTACTCCTTTCAGTAATGCTTTTCAATATTGTTGGCATAGATGTTTGTTCTTTGAGCACATAAACAGATCCGGAGAGGGAGGTGGACAAAATGGAAGGTTTTTGTTCTTTACTCTTGCCTAAGTGTAAGTATGCTGTCGTGGCTGCTGCATCCGTTCTAGGTCTGTTGATTCTTGCCACAGCGTTCAAGTGTGAAATGGAAACTTCTACTTGAAATCCAAACCTCAATCTAGGTGCCAATGTTACATTTTATTCCCTAGAGCCACAGAGAACAGATCTCTTTGATTGTCGGGAGTATGGACATTAGTAGGGATAGAAACAGAGTCATAAGTAATAATTGGTCTCTGCTCAGAGAGTTAACACTCTGACCCAAGGAAATGTATTAGGAGAGAAGGGAGAAAAAACAAAAAAGTTCGCTGCTACCTTCTCAGTGAGAGGAAACACAGCAACTGGCACTAGTCTTTTAGATCTGGGTGAATATATACACCCACTCCCTGTAATGAGACTTGCAAGGATCAGGCAAAAGCCCAAGTTCCTCATTAATATCCCAGCTTTGGGACTGGAAGCAGACAACTTTTAGAAAGAAAGGAGAGGAAGAATTTATCTTACTTAATTTAATGGATTTGAGCTATTTGCCCTAGTTCTGTGAGATAGGTGGTGTTTCCCCAGCTTTTTTAAAATGAGAGACAGAGAACTCGTGGAAAGTTTCTCTCTGATCTCTGTTATTTAGGTGCTATTTCATGGCCTCTTTTCCCCTAACGATAACACCTAAATTTAATGTAATAGCTAGAAACCTAATGAAGCAAGTTTTTTTCCCTCCTACCAATTCTAATGTTTGTGGGTTTTTTCTCTCCTCTATAAACAAATAGCTTTATCAATTACCCCGAATATTCTTAAAAAGTTGGTATGATGCATACACAGTTTGCAATCCATGTGTACATTACACTCTCTTTTTCACTTTACTCTGAATTTTTCATATTTTTGATAGTTGCTCAGTGTTTCCTTCTGTTAATATTATTTGGCACTGGTGTGCCCCGTTTTTTGTTGTCATAAATATCCCTCCATGTGTGGGGGGAGCCAAAGGTGAGATATTGTGGAGGAACTTCGGCGTTTTGAGTGATCCTCCTGCGGTCTCATCACAGGGAGTGGGTGTGTATATTACACACTAGTCCCAGTTGCCGCCTTTCCTCTTGCTGTTCCTGAGAAATGAATTAAATGCTAGTTCTTCCTTTCTGTATTCAGGAGGTGGGCTGTTTTTTCTAAATCTTTGAACCTTGAACTTTTGTTTCTGCAGTGCTTCCTCATCCTCATTCAAAACCTGTTTCTTACAGAGTCTGCAAATAGGAGAGCAGAGACGGAGCTTCTGGCCCTACCCATGGAAACTCAGGCTGATCATGTATCTCAGGAACCTCAGGCCCTGCTTGAGAGTGGTAAGGAATAGGGATTCATTCATTCTTTTATTCAGTCATTCAGCAGTCATCTATTGAAATCTCTCATTCACTTTGTACTAGACTGACTGCTAGAATCCAGACCTGGATAAGACACAGTTCTTGCTGTTTAGCAAGTCATAGCCGAGTGGCGAAGGCTGACTGAAGCCAATAATTAATGTACTGCTTGATAAGTTTTATAGTTGAGGCATTTTTTTTTAACTTTTTATTTTAAGTGTGTTTTTTCCAGGACCCATTAGTAGCTCCAAGTCAAGTAGTTGTTTCAATCTAGTTGAGGGCGCAGCTCACAGTGGCCCATGTGAGGATCAAACCGGCAACCTTGTTAAGAGCACCGCACTCTAACCAACTGAGCTAACAGGCCGCCCTATAGCTGAGGCATTTTTAAGGGCTGTGGGTTCATTGTGCGGGATTAAGAAAACTGTGACAGTCACCGAATTCCATCTTTCAGGCCCTTTGTAATAGCCAACTTCATAGTCCTGGTTTGTGCTCTTTAGGATCATTTGCTTAGAGGAGGTGGCTCTTGGGAATTGTTTTGTAGGTCACAGGCAAAAGGTAAAAATGGATAGAAAACCACAAAAGTATTTGTATTTTGCTTTCATAGACTGCTTTCATGACTTTGGGAGTTGGAGCCAGCTTCAGTCCTAATGGGTATTATTCCTGTGCTTATCAGGAAAGCATTGACGGACCTTTTTGTCTGGGTGATTCTGCAGAATCTAATACTAGGGATTTAGAGTCTCTGAGGGATAAATATTAACCTAAGAATTACAGAAAAAGATAGGTGACATAGCACAGAAACAGGAAACATTTGTAGTGTTTTGAAATTTGTAGATTTGTTGTGGGAGTGGAGAAGAGGAGCTCTGAGTGTTCTGTCTTCAGTCAGGCTTGGGGTGAACCTAAAATCGGCTCTTAGTTTTCCTCTGGTCCAAGAGAACTTCATGCAAGAGTTTGAGTTCAGAGATGTGGTGAATGGTGGAAGGGACGTGAGCTGACAGCCTGTGTTTCTGGCCAAGCGTGGGAGGATGGGCAAGAACACACTCCAACAGGAGGACGAGGCAAGTTTCATTGACAGCAGAGTGACTGGAGAGAAAGGAGGGACTGGGTGCAGATTGGAGAGCAAGAATCAGCAGGGCTTTGGACATCTCCTCATGGTGGGCCCACACTGCACGTGCCTGTGGCGAGCACCTTTAGTGGCTGCAGAGGACCTGAACTTCGAAATGTCAGAGGGCAGGAGGCCGAGGTTGTCCCAGAGACCCTGTGAGGTTTCTGTAGGTTGGGAGGCCCAAGAGCAGATAGACTCTCTCATGGACCCTTTCATTGTCCTCATCTCTTCCTTCCTCAAAAGTGGCTGCATTTTCCAACAAGGACAGTCTGGGGGATGAGATGTTGGCAGCCGCACTCCTAAAGGCCAAGTCCCAGGTAAGCTGTGGCTCCCCTTACCCGTCTTTTCTGTCCCATTTTGTGGACCCTGTTGGTGCAGCAACATCCCGTTCTGGGCCCTAACCACGATTCCCTCCATCCGGACCGTCGTCCTTTCCTGCTGTATAGCAGGTCTTTCTTGGACTCTTGGCTCTCTCCACCCTAATCTGCTTTCCCCCATTTCCCAAATATGCATCATGCCACCCTGTCCCGGATTGTTTATTTGGTGTCGCTAGTCCCCCCTCACCGTGAAGTCGCATGCGTGCGCATGTTCTTTCAGGAATTGGTGACGTTTGAAGATGTAGCTGTGTACTTCATCCGGAAGGAGTGGAAGCGTTTGGAGCCCGCCCAGAGGGATCTCTACAGAGATGTGATGCTGGAGAATTACAGGAATGTGTTCTCGCTGGGTAAGGAGTTACGCTCTCTTAATAAAACTCTCTGGGCATTTCTATGCTTCTCTTTTGCTGGTAACAGTTGAGTCACTGAAAATAATTCGCGAAGGACTGACTTAGTCTCAGAAAATTCTAACAAGGATAATAGTAGTAACAGAGAGGTCCTGAAAGGACCTGTTTGGGTGAAGGAGAAACAGCTGTTCCTGTCCCTGACACTCATTGCCCAGTATTTACTTTTGAAAATATTGACAAACTAAAAATGCTAACATCTAGACCCTTTATCCTTATCCTCTGCCTCAAGTTCCCTTTAGAAACCCCAAGGCAGTGAAAATAGAGAAGTGAGAATGGAAATTGTTTACATGTCCTCACATCGGCACACCCTTGTTTCTTCTTCCTGCTCTGCTACTGTTTCTCATCACTGTCCCCACTTTTAAAACATTTATTTTATTTTATTGGGGAACATTGTGTGTCTCCAGGGCCCATCAGCTCCAAGTCATTGTCCTTCAATCTAGTTGTGGAGGGTGCAGCCCACTGGCCCATGTAGGAATTGAACTGGCAACCCTGTTCAGAGCTTTGCGCTCCAACCACTGAGCTATCCAGCCACGCTCCCCGCCCCCTTTTTTAAAACTTTTGGTAGTCATCTCTCCCTAATCTACAGTCTCTAACTTCTCTGAGGACTTTGTCACTTCATTAAATAACATGTCCTTTCTCTTTTATTTTTGGTTCCCTGCTGCTGCCTGATGCATCCTCTCCTTACATATCCAACTTCTCTATACCTCCAGCTCTTGTCTTGATTTTGCTTCCTGCCTTTCTCCTTCCCTGTTTCCTCAACCCATTTCTTTGATTCTGCCGTAGCTGTACACCGCCTGGGCAGATAGAGAGGCATATATGTGATTTTCCTGTTCTCTGGTTTTTGATTCTTTTATAAGGAACAAATGACGTTTGTATTTTGTATTGTGCCAGATGGTGAGAGCAGAACTGAGCATGATCAAGAAATTTCTGAAGAAACAGGATCACATGGGGTGCTATTGGGAAGATTCCAAAAGGATATTTCTCAGGGTCTTAAGTTTGAAGAAGCTTATGAACAAGAAGTCAGTCTAAAGAGGCAATTGGGAACTTCCTCTGGAGAAAGACTGAATAGGAAGATACAAGATTTTCGTCAAGTGACAGTTGAGGAAAAGCTAACCCCCATAAGAGAGAGAAGTGAGAAATATAATGATTTTGGGAACAGCTTTACTGTAAGTTCCAGTCTTATTTCACATCAGAGACTTCCTGGGGGAGACAGACCCCATAAGTGTGATGAATGTAGCAAGAGCTTTAATCGAACTTCAGACCTTATTCAGCATCAGAGAATCCACACTGGGGAAAAACCCTATGAATGTAGTGAATGTGGGAAGGCCTTCAGCCAAAGCTCACATCTGATTCAGCATCAGAGGATCCACACTGGAGAGAAACCCTATGAATGTAATGATTGCGGGAAGACCTTCAGCTGTAGCTCTGCTCTCATTCTACATCGAAGGATCCACACTGGGGAGAAACCTTATGAATGTACCGAGTGTGGGAAAACCTTTAGCTGGAGCTCCACCCTTACTCACCACCAGAGAATCCACACTGGAGAGAAACCATATGCTTGTAATGAATGTGGGAAGGCCTTCAGTAGGAGCTCCACCCTTATTCATCACCAGAGAATCCACACTGGAGAGAAGCCCTATGAATGTAATGAGTGTGGGAAGGCCTTCAGCCAGAGTTCACACCTCTATCAGCACCAGAGAATCCACACTGGAGAGAAGCCCTATGAATGTATGGAATGTGGAGGGAAGTTTACCTATAGTTCAGGCCTTATTCAGCATCAAAGAATCCACACAGGGGAAAATCCCTATGAATGTAGTGAGTGTGGGAAAGCCTTTAGGTATAGCTCAGCTCTTGTTCGCCATCAGAGAATTCACACTGGAGAGAAGCCTTTGAACGTAATGGGAATGAGCAAAAGTTCTCTCAGAGTTACTGCTGAATTAAACATCAGGGAGTCGACATGAAAGAGCCACACGCCACACCTGTTTTTCTCAGTTCCTCTGAGCCTAAAGAGCTCCTGCCTTACTATAAAAGTACGAACAACTTAGGATGTGTCCCTTCTGGCACAAACCTTTCACTTTAGAGAATGGGGCAAATTGGGCAAATCATCCTGGCACTGTGATTAGCAACCTAGGCAGTTTCCCCAGGAATGATACCAGCCTTGAAAAATTACGAGGCAAGCAGCAGATTAAAGTGCTGGGGTTAGAGGGAAGCTCTGGGACCAATTACCTTCCGCTTTGGAAGGGAGTTTGCACTAGACCATTTTTCTCACACCAAGAGGGCCTTTCTTTCCAAGGTGTAGATGGAAGCACAGTAGGAATAAAACTAAGGATTCTTCTAAGAGTTGGAGTCAGTATAGTCAGCACAGAAGGCGGTGGAAAGAATGTTCTGAGTCCTGTTACTTGCTAAAAGGGGCAGAGGCTATATTTGTAAGCCACTGTTCCTAATCCAGCTTTAAGTTTTGATAAGGAATGTGCTGTTTTCTTGAACGAGATCGCTAATTGTGGGAATTCGGTGTTGAGGGATTTGTTATTTTATTGAGGAGGGCAAGAGGGGATTTCTGTGGTGACTGTTCTTTAGGGCTCTTGGAGTAGCAAGACCAAGTTTCCAAGAACATTCTGGCAATTTCGTCTGAGAACCAACCCCTCATCATTCCCTGTTGTGGTAGGACTAATGGAGAAATCTGTCTAATGAGTGAGTCTAACATGAGGGAGTGGGTCTAAAGCATTTAGCATTGGACTCGTTTCCTCTTCTTTCCCAATTCCTCTCACCACTCCTGGGATGGAAAGGGATTTAATCTAAACCCTTAGTTACTAAGGAGCTCACTCAGCCAGCTTGCCCTGCCCTCTGTCACCTACGACCTGTGACTTCTGGCCCCAGCAGCCAGACCGCTCCTAACTCCACCTCTATAATCAACAGCAAAGTATGAATTCAAACAAAGCAAAGCCCAGAGAAGGAAGGCTTTGGCCTGAGCCTGACGGCTGGGTTAGGCTAGAGCCCCTGAGTTTTCCCAGCTGAAGGGATAACCTTTCATTATGTTTTCCCAATCCTGCTCGTCCTGTAGCATAAATGAAGTGCACTATTAAACAAAATAGTTTTTCAGAAGAAGAGATCGAGTGTGTTTTTGCGTGGGGGCCAAATTTAGTTTCAACATGAAACAGTGATTAAATGCAATCTTGAATAATCTTAAAAATTTTTTTTACAGTTTCTCTTTAGGCCACAAACGTGACCTGTTTCCCTCAAGACTCCATCATATTCCTCTAGATGCTGCCATAAACTATTCAAGTTATTTACACAGTTGCTCCCACCTTTATACCCACACGTAGGATTTTTATTTATTTATTTATTTATTTTTTAAAGATTTTTATTGGGGAAGGGAAACAGGACTTTATTGGGGAACAGTGTGTACTTCCAGGGCTTTTTTCCAAGTCAAGTTGTCCTTTCAGTCTTAGTTGTGGAGGGCGCAGCTCAGCTCCAGGTCCAGTTGCCATTGCTAGTTGCAGGGGGCACAGCCCACCGTCCTTTGCAGGAGTCCAACCGGCAACCTTGTGGTTGAGAGCCCACTGGCCCATGTGGGAATAGAACCGGCAGCCTTTGGAGTTAGGAGCATGGAGCTCCAACCGCCAGAGCCACCGGGCTGGCCCTACACATAGGATTTTATGTACTGTGTAGTATGTCTAGTCATTCTGTGTAGTATGGTACTTACAACCAGCAATCACAACTAGAAAGGTGTTTCTGGGCATGGGGTCCCCAACAAGAGCATACTTGGATTTCCTAGCCGTGGGCATATTTAGATTTCCTAGTTTGGCTGTTGGTGCGGGGGAGAAGGCTGAGATGAAAGTCTAGTAGAGAAGATGAGGAAATGTCTGGAATTCTGGCCTATGAAAATTTTTGGATGACATTGTCATTGACCACCTAATATATTTTTAATCTTTTAAAGCTATAATGAAACATCATTTTGAATCTTTGACATTCACTGCATACTTGCAAATGGACTGTTTTTCAAAGGGTAGACCATGAACTATTCGTATTAGAATCAATAGGCTGCTTGTTAGTAATGCAGGTTTCTGAGCCCCAAGTCAGACTTATAAAAGAATTTCTGAGGATAGAGCCTAAAAATTTGAGAAGAAAGAAATAGTAATGGAAGAGTTAGAGAAAATTTCCAGGAGGAGATGAGCTAGGTCTTATAAGGCAAATAATACGTGATAAATGGGGGGAGGTTCCAGGCAGGACAGTTAGGGGTAGGCCTGAGCATGGCACTTCTGTGAGCTCCAGGAGAGTCCCCTGAACGGGAAACTACTACACATGGGGGACGAGCCCCTTCTCTGCCCAGAGGCTGCACTGCACCTCAGATGCTGAACCGCCCTTCATGACTGTCACTCCTTCAGAGCTCAGTGGGACCTGAGACTGATTGGGCTATTTGTTTTTCACATCTTGGAAACTACTTCCATAACATTTTAGTCACCTGACTTCTGAGAATTCCTATTCCCATCAGTCTCTAACAGCATCCCTAATGTCCAGTCATGGTGTCAGTTGGTGCTATTATCCTTGGAACGCATTTACTTGCATGGCCTCAACTGTTACCTCTGCAAATAAGTTTCAATCTGCAAGTGTGGCACTGATCTCTCCCAAGCTCTAGGAGTCGGTCTCCAGCAGACTACAGGGCATTTACGCTTGGACCTCTAAAATTAGTTTCAAGTGGTGTGTTTCAAACCAGATATGTCCGATAAACTGCCCCCTCATAATTTCTGCAAGTTTCTCAGGATCACAACTTCAGGGTTTTCTGGGATTGTTCTCATTCTGCATCTAACCAGTGTCAAGACCTGGGCAGGTTCGGTTAGCATGGAGTGGAAAAACATTGTCAGGAAGATTTCAGCGTTGAGGTGATGGAGAAGGTGGGATTTCCAAGTGATGGTACTAACAGATCACACATGGCATATACTCTGCCTGTCCCTTTTCCAAGTGGTTTTCATACGTTAAATCATTTAATCCTCACAACTGTCTGTGTGTGAGGCAGGTGTTGGTATAACTCCATATTACAGATGAAGGACTCCAGTTGAACTGCCCAGTGAGCTAAGACAATGAGATCAGAGAATAGAAGACCTCCCTGGCTTGCTCTACTTAGTGGGAGGCTGGACCACATCCCCTAGGTGGCTTGGATGTGAGATGGGGAGGCACGTGTGAAGTGTGAATTTCAGGCGATTGTCTTGTTAATTATGAGTCTACAATCCCTTCATAGTTCTAGCTCCTCTTCATTTCCTTTGCTGCTAACCCTAGAATTCTTTCCAGTCCTTATTCTCCCCGGGACTATATAAAGTCTCCTAATGGGTTATTGTCTTTATTTTCTCTCAAGTTAATCTCCCCAAACTATACCCATCTTGTCACTTCTTTATCAAAAAGTTTCAGTGGCTTCTCCCTTCTTAAAGAATAAATTCGAACTCCTTGGCTGTGTAGTACAAGGTTTTCCTTGAGCTGGTCTCTATGTATCTGCATGGCCTTAATCTTTACCTCTCCTCTTCACACACCGGAAAACCAGATGTGTGAAAAACCAGAGCTGGGGCCGGCCTGGTGGCTCAGGCAGTTGGAGCTCTATGCTCCTAACTCCGAAGGCTGCTGGTTTGATTCCCACATGGGCCAGTGGGCTCTCAAC
The DNA here is from genome assembly GCF_004115265.2 of Rhinolophus ferrumequinum. Taxonomy (NCBI): domain Eukaryota; kingdom Metazoa; phylum Chordata; class Mammalia; order Chiroptera; family Rhinolophidae; genus Rhinolophus; species Rhinolophus ferrumequinum. The sequence goes on along the minus strand of NC_046290.1, from coordinate 90,351,744 downwards.
CACAAGGCTGCCAGTTCAATTCCTCGAGTCCCGCAAGGGATGGTGGGCTCCGCCCCCTGCAACTAAGATTGAACATGGCATCTTGAGCTGAGCTGCCTCCCGGATGGCTCAGTTGGTTGGAGCGCGTCCTCTCAACCACAAGGTTGCTGGTTCGACTCCCATAAAGGATGGTGGGCTGCGCCCCCTGCAACTAGCAACGGCAACTGGACCTGGAGCTGAGCTGCGCCTTCCACAACTAAGATTGAAAGGACAACAACTTGACTTGGAAAAAAAGTCCTGGAAATAAACACTGTTCCCTAATAAAGTCCTGTTCCCCTTTCCCAATAAAATCTTAAAAACAAACAAAAAACCCAGAGCTGGACAGTAGTCAGAGCGGTAAAAACTGATTTTATTCAGAACTATTGGTAATTGGGGGGAAAAGAGACCTCAGTATAGAACTGGGCTCAATTCTCAATGCAGGATGATTAAGTGGGAATTTACAGCCAAGGAATTTACAGGCTGGGGGTCAGTGGATGGGAAATTTCTAAGAGGAAATCGGGTAAGAGGAGTTTTGGCTAAACTGACCCAACAAGATTCTTGCTGAAGACAGGTCAGGGTGCTCAGGCATCACCCAGGGATGATGGTGGAGGATGGGTACTCTTGCTAAACTGACTTGGGGTTCTTGCTAAAATTAGATTTCAAAAGGAAGTGCACAGATGGGCCTAGGAGAAGGTTCAGGAGCCTGAGTAGGGTTTGGCCACGCAAAGAATCTTTGTCACATCAAATAGCAAGATGATAACAAGGCCCCCCACACACCCCATACGTTCATGCCTATGAATTTGTTCACTCATAACATTCCCATGTCCTGCTCCAGCTCCTCACATCCAATCAATAAAAATCAGAGTCCAGGAAGGCCTGAACCATCTTCAACCTCCCATTCAGCGCAGAAACGTTCAGTGGTACCCCTGATGGATGACTTTATTGTAGTTATCTTCAGGGATGAGAGGCTAATTACACTGGGCAAAAGCAAGCAATTCCGCTGTGGAGCCTTCTGGTCGCTGGGAATGAAGTTGAGCTGAGTTCTGCCTGCCTGTAAGCTTCTATCTTCTGTTAGCTTCTGGCTTTTGCCTTGGCATCTGCAAAATGAGAGGGATAGGCAAGGTAAGATTTTCAAGGATGTTGTCAGTCACAGCAAAAGCCATTTCATTCCTAATGCTTCCTCCCACCACCATCCCACGTCAGGATGGTGGTAAGGAAAGGATATGTAGTAAGTTTCCAAGTAAGGAAAAAGCCTGGTTTTACCTAAATGTATCAGCTGACGAGTGTAAACCATGGCATGATGATGGAGAACATCTTAACATTAACAATTTTTAATTAAAAGATGATTTTTGAAAGCCCAAAGACATTTTTTTTCCATAAATTGCTTATAGAGTTTAAATTTTTTCTACTTCAAGAAAAGAAAGACTAGTGTCGTGCAGGGGATCCTGCCGACTTCGCCAAGTGTCGTGCGGGGCGTCCGGCGGGGTCTCTGGTCCCACTCCCCACATAAGAACGCAGGACATGGTGAGGCCAAAAAGGAACACCCACGGAGCCATAGGTAGGGGAGTCATACCACTATACTCTCACTGGCAGCTGGGTTGGAGACACAGGAACCAGGAGCAACACAATTCTCAACCCTCACTGTGCCACTTGCAGACTCAGCCACCATCTTCTTGCTAGCTCCCCCTTTTCTGCTAGCCTAGCCACGGCAGTTATATTCGTGGCCAATGGCTCACTGGTTACAGCTGACGGCCAACTAGCCACAGCTGATGGCCATTTGATCACAGTCGATGGCCATTTACTACCTGAGCCAGCACCTTTCTATGTGAGGCCGAGAGCCCGGAAACTGCTTTTTGGGGCTCTGTCCCCACACTAGTCAGGTGCATTATTTTAAATGTGTCAGTAATGAACTGAAGATGTTTAAATGAAGCAAAAATTACATGGACTATTTTCTGCATACAAAGATAAATAGGTCACCAGAGTGGTTTCGCCAGGAACGACAGAATTCTTACCTGCCTCCACAAGCATATTTTTCCTTGTATACTTGTATATTCCCTTCTTTGGTTACTGATCTCAACTTCCCAGTCAGCCAAGCCAGAAACCTGGGAACTGTTCTGGATGCATTGTTTCTCTCCATCTCCTCACCCACAAAGCTTGTCCGTCAGTATCCTAGCCCATCCTGTCTTGCCCATTTCTGTGACTCCTGCGTGGGCCTAGACCGTCCTTAACTCGTTCTGGGACTTTGGCACCAGTCTTACAGGTCTTTTTGTTTCCAAAGTCTTCTCCAATCCTTGCTCATACCTATGCATGAGTTCTCTCTCTAAATGCTAATTGATGACACCACCGCAGAACCTTTCAGTGGCCCCTTCTCATCCCCCTAGATCAAAGTCCAAATTCTTTATCATGATGCAGGGCTTTTGATTTCCTAGTCCTGCCTACTTCCTCGTCCTACCTCCTGGCTTCCCCCTACCCCGACTTCACACCAGAGCGATGCAGAACTACAATTACAGGGGCACAGATGGTGTTTAATGCCTCTGTGCCTTTACACATGCTGTTCGTTCTTCCTGAATGCCCTCCCCTCCTTGTCCACCTAACAAACTCCTATTCATCTTTGAAAACATCACCGTAAGCCTCACCTTTCGTGTGGAGCCTTTGCAGGGCACTGTCATGCCACCTTCCACCCCACTGAGGTCATTTCCTCCAAGCTGCTCCTGCCTCTAGTACGTACTTTCATTATTGTGCTGGTCCCCCCATCTGTTACTTAATTTGTTCATACATCTCATTTCCTCACTATGGTGTGGGTTTGCCTACATTTTCACACTTTAATACTACAAGTAAATATTGTTTTCATAATAGAAAAAAATTAAGAAAAAAGTAATAACATTCATCGAGCACTTACTATGTGTCAGGCATTGTTGTAAGCACTTTATATATTAACTCATTTAATCCTCTTAACAATTCTGTGAGGTGCCGTCTATTATTGCCCCCATTTTTATTCCCTTCAGGAAGGAAGGAAGGAAAGGAGGGAGGGGAGGCCACCAGGTGCATAGTAAATGGTGCAGTGAGATTCAAAGGCCTTTGGAGCTCAAAGCCCGGCTTCATCTACCTTATCACACCCTCCCCAGACCACCAGAGAGGTCCCAACCCTTCCTCCGACACCCCTGCCTTGTCACTGATCCGTGAAGCTCTTCAACAGCAGGTCGGTAAGTACTGTAGGTGTTACAAAGACGAGTGAACCATGGCTCCTGCCATGTAGGGGGCTCCAGTCTAATGGGAGAGGTGAAGCCTGTATTGATAATACAGGACAGAATGAGATGCCAGGAAACGAACCATAATCATAATGAAGGTGAACTTTACTGTCTTCACAACAACCATATGGACTCTTAGTCCTACTAATGTCTCCATTTTACAGACGACAAAACTGAGACACAGAGGGGTTAAGTAACTTGCCCAACGTTACACAGCTAGTAAGTGGAGCAGTGATTCAAACCCAGGCAATCTGGTTCCAGAGCTTGGGCTCTTAATTATACCATTGTACTATCTCTATGAATGAAATGGGAGAATTCAAAGAAAGCTTGCGTGTGTTCTACTTGGGAAGGGGTGGGTCACGTGGTGATCACAAAAGACTTTGTTGAGGAAATAGCATTCAAGCTAAATTGAGAACATGAATAGGTAGAATATAGACAACCTCTTATAGTCACAAACAGGGGACTTCTCTTTCCCTCAAGACTCATATCCCTCTAGATACTGCCGTAGACTGTCTCAGTCATTCCACACTCACTGCCACTTTCACACCCACATATAGGATTTCATGTACTCCATACCATTCGGTGTGGGTGATACTTAAGACCATGGGCAGGGGAATCATTAAGACAAAACTAGCCAGGAATGAAGTACCGTTGCCACACCTCTGTCCCGTTTCCGTCTGCTTCATCACAGTGTTGCGACCGAGATGAAAAGTTCCAGTGAAAAGAAAGTTTAGATCATCTCTTCTGGAGGAAGAAGCTGATGCACCATCAGAATCATAAAGAGTAACAAATGACCCAACAAAATTGCTTTTAAAGCTACTTATATCATCTGTCTTATACCCTGATTTGAACATGTAATTTCTCAATAATACTTACCTACTCTGATTACACCATAAAAAACCTTACTGGCCGGTCCAGTGGCTCAGGTGGTTGGAACGCCACGCTCCTAACAGCGAGGTTGTCGGTTCGATTCCCACGTGGGCCAGTGAGCTGCGCCCTCTACAGCTAAGACTGTGAACAGCTGCTCTCCCCGGAGCTGGGCTGCTGTGAACAGCTGGAGGTTGGCGTGAGCTGCCGTGAGCTGCTGTGAGCGACTGACCGACGACTGACGACCGGCTGCCTCAGCCAGGGGGAGCGCAAGGCTCATAATACCAGCATGGGCCTGGGTGCTGTGTCCTACACAACTAGACTGAGAAACAATGGCTAGAACCGGAGGCAGGGGGCGGGAGGTGAAAGGAAGGGGGGGAAACATGAAAAAAAACACCTTACCACAGCAGATGCACATGATTGCCTGGGGTAGCCTATTGCTCCATTTTCTTCATGTCTCACACCTGTTCAGGAACTGTCATGTGCCCTGTCAGGGATTTCCATCAGCTACTCCACAACCCAGCATTAAAGGCCCATCAACCCACCAGCCTCCCCAGGACCCACCCAGCGTCTTGTCTCATGAGCTTGCCATTTACTCTCCACCACCCTGACTTTGCTGGTACTGTTCCTTCTGTTCGCAATGTCCTTCCACCTTTCCCTGATTACTAAAACCCTAGTATGTTAATATTGGGAGTGGGGAGCATGCCAAGCAGAAGGAACAGCAGCTGCAAAGGGCCCTTGAAAAGAAATGTGCTTGCCACATTCTAGGAACAGTGAGGGGCATTGCAATCTAGGAATGGTTGCATTCTGAAACTCAGATGGTCAGATGTGAAGGGGTTTTCTCATATAGAATCTGTGATTCTTAATTTAGTTGAAATTCTGATAGAAAAATCCCCTACAGTTAGTACATGCAAGGGTAGTAACTGCTACTATGAATTTTCTCATATCAAGCCATGTCTGACCCCCGGATGCAGTTTCTCCTACAAAGAAGCAGCATGTGGGGCCGGCCCGGTGGCTCAGGCGGTTGGAGCTCCGTACTCCTAACCCCAAAGGCTGCCGGTTCGATTCCCACATGGGCCAGAGGGCTCTCAACCACAAGGTTGCCAGTTCCACTCCCGCAAGGGATGGTGGGCAGCGCCCCCTGCAACTAGCAATGGCAACTGGACCTGGAGCTGAGCTGCACCCTCCACAACTATGACAGAAAGGACAACAACTTGAAGCTGAATGGTGCCCTCCACAACTAAGATTGAAAGGACAACAACTTGACTTGAAAAAAAGTCCTGGAAGTACACACTGTTCCCCAATAAAGTCCTGTTCCCCTTCCCCAATAAAAATCTAAGGAAGGAAGGAAGGAGGGAAGGAAGGAAAGAAGGAAGAAAGAAAGGAAGGAAAGAAAGAAAAGCATGTGTGGACATCCAGGGTTCTCCTCAGCATGAATCCTCCCCTGCTCCACCATGGCTGGCTCCTCAGCAGAAGCGGTGTGGTGTGTGCCTTATGCTCCCAAGGTATTTGTTTGTTTGCTTGAGTTTCTTTGTTATTTTTTATTTTTCATTTTTATTGGGAATATTGGGGAACAGTGTGTTTTTCCAGGACTATCAGTTCCAAGTCAAGTCATTTTTTTTCAATCTAGTTGTGGGGGCCATAGCTCACTGGCCCATGTGGGAATCGAACCAGCAATGTTATGAGCACTGTGCTCTAACCAACTGAGCCAACCGGCTGCCCCTCTTTGTGTTTTTTTAAATAACAACTTAATTGAGATATAATTCACACCCATTTAAAGTGTACAATTCAGTGGTTTCATTGTAGTTTTGATTTGCATTTCCCTGACAGCTAATTATGTTGAGCATCTTTCCCTGTGTTTATTGTGCAGTTGTGCAATCACCACCACAATTTTAGAACATTTTCACCACCCTAAAAAGAAACCCGCACCCTTTAGCAGTCACACACTGTTTTCTCCCAACTGCACTAGGCAGCTACCAGTCTAGTTTCTGTCTCTATGGATGTGCCTGTTCTGAACACTTCACGTAAATGGAATCGTAATCATGCAGTATGTGGTCTTTGTGTCTGGCTTCTTTCACTTAGCATAATGAAGTCAGGGTTCATCTGTGTATGTTGGAGTATGAATCTGTACTTCATCCTTCTTTGTGGCTGAATAACATTCCATTGTATGCACATACCACATTTTGTTTATTCTTTCGTCCACCAATGGACATTTGGTTTGTTTCCATTTTTTGGCTATTCTGAATAATGCATTGCAACGAACATTTGTGTACAAGTTTTTGTGTGGATATGTTTTCATTTCTCTTGGGTGTATACCTAGACTAGAAATTTCTGGGTCAAATGCTTTGACCTTTTAAGGAAATGCCAGACTGTCACCCAAAGTGGTTGTCCTGTTTTATATTCTCACCAGCAGTGTATAGGCTTCTGATTTTCCTACATCCTCAACAACACTTGTTATTATAGCCATCTAGTGGGTTTGAAGTGGTTTCATTGTAGTTTTGATGTGCATTTCCCTGATGGCTAATTATGTTGAGCATCTTTCCACGTTCTTATTGTCCAGTTGCTTAACTTTTTTGGAGAAATGTCTATTCAGATCTTTTGTCCATCTTTTAATCGGTTATTTGTCTTTTTATTATTACATTAGTTATAAGATATACCCTAGATATAAGTGCCTTATCATATATAGATAATTTGCAAAAATTTTTGACATTCTATTGGTTGTCCTTTCACTTTCTTGATGGTGTCCTTTGAAGCCCAAAATTTTTAATTTTGATGATGTCCAATTTATCTGTTTTTCCTTTGATTCCTTGTGCTTTTGGTGTCTGTATTAGCTAAGAGAAACAGAAACAATAGGATATCTGTAGATATATAAAAGGAGACTTATTATGGGAATTGGCGCATGTGATTTTGGAGGTTGAGCTATGCCAGGATATACCACTTGCAAGATGGCTTGTGTTTTTAAGAGATGGTCCATATCTGTATGGAACCAACATGGTGGGATCTGGAGTCAGATGTTCTTAGCTTTGCCCCTTGACTTGCTGTGAGTGATCCTTTGGCAAAGGAGTCACCTTCTCTGAGCCTCAGTTTTTATTTCTATAAACAGTATTTACTTCATAGAGTTTTATGAGGCTTAAATGAGAGCATGCCAGAAAGTACATAGAGGCTGCACATAGTATGTGCTCAGGAAGCATTACTAATTATTTATAGGAGGACCTACCAGGAGAAATTCAATGGTTCAGGGAGATGCCAGACATGTCCCGTGGTGTCTTTCTAGACAGAATTGACAACCCTCAAATAATTTTAAAGAGCATTTACAAACTCTTTCAGACTAATCTCATGTGTGTTATAAGGGTAATTTCGAGTTAGATATTCTTTTGAACTAACATAAAGCATCTTTTGTTTTTAACATACTCTAAATTTCCTCAAAAAACGGACTCCACAGTTGCAGAATATGATTCAAACATCTGTTTAAGCCTCTGTTTCTGATAAAAAATGGGATTTATTGCATACATGTAGTATAACATACTTTTTATTTTTAAAATTGTGGTAAAATATGCATAAATTTTACCATTTTTGACCATGGCAAGTGTATAATTCAGTGGCATTAAGTACATTCACAATGCTGGAGTCCTTTTGCTACATCAAACTCACAAGGTTTTCCTGAAATATGAATCGGTGACTGTATACGCCTGATGTAAGATGCTTCCCATTTTATAATGATTATAGGTCCCCTCTCTGGTGTGGAGATCCTAAATTATAATAACCTAATATAACATATATACTATGTATGAGATAAAATCCTAACTGTGTTTGAAGGCTCTCTCAAGGTTTGAGAAGGCTTTCCCACAATCATGGCATTTACAAAGTTTCTCTCCAGTATGGATTCTCTGATGTATAAGGCTTGACCGCTGACAGAAAGTTTTCCCACAATTAATGTACGTATGAAGTTTCTTCCCTCTGTGCATCCTCTGGTGTGTGATCACACTTGATTTCTGATAGAAGGTTTTCCCTCAGTTGTTGTATTGATAAAGTTTCTCTCCAGTGTGGAACCTCTGATGTTTTGTGACTTCTGTGCTAAGACGAAAGGTTTTCTCCCACTGATGACTGGAGTAAGATTTCTCTCCATTGTGTTTCCTCTTATGTCAAGAAAGCTGTGAGTTGCGGTGGCCGGTTAGCTCAGTTGGTTAGAGCGTGGTGCTGGTAGCACCAAGGTTGCCGTGTTCGATCCCCGCATGGGCCACTGTGAGCTGCACCCTCCTTAAAAAGAAAAAAGAAAGAAAGCTATGAGCAATTCCTGTAGGCTTTTCCACACTCAGAACATTTATGTTTTCTCTCTAGAATGAATTCTCTGATGTATGATGAGGTGAGAGTTCTGCTTGAAGGGTTTTCCACAGTCACTGCACTTAAATGGCTTCTCCAAAGCTGAGTAAGGGTAGAGTTCCCAGTGAAGCTTTCCCGCATTCGTTACACACAAAGGGCTTCTCTCCAGTATGTTTTCATCACGTGCATTACAAGGTGGAATTTCTGATGGTAGGTTTTCCCACGGACACACAGGATTTCTTTGCTCTGGGGATTTTCTGGTGATTCCCCGTGGCTGAGTAACCCAAATTACATTTCTTACAAGACCTTTCTTCTTGTGGGATGTTGACATTTCTGTCAACTTTCTTATGGTTATAGGCTTTTTCTCTATGGGGGGTTTCTGGGGATGACTGTTGCTCTGCAAGAACATAACCTGCAGGAAGGGGTACTTTTCCTCTCTCTCTTGTGGAATTTTGCTGCTCTATTTCTAAACAGCTCATAGATTTATCAGACTCATCAGATCTTCTGTTCAGATCCACTGCTTCACCATCACCCTATCGTGGAATACTCAGCTCACTCTTGGTTGTCTGCTTTTAGACTAAGACAATAAATAGAAAATGCAAATGTCATTAATCTCTGCGGTCAGGAAAAGAAACATTCTGCAAAGTGTCTAGAATGATCTACATGACTCCTAAGTAAATGGGAAGGCAGCCTGGGCACTGAAGGCAGACAGAGCTTCAGCGAGAATTCTAGTTCCACCAATGTGGGGACAGAGCCCCAAAAAGCAGTTTCCAGGCTCTCAGCCTCACATAGAAAGGTGCTGGCTCAGGTAGTAAATGGCCATCGACTGTGATCAAATGGCCATCAGCTGTGGCTAGTTGGCCGTCAGCTGTAACCAGTGAGCCATTGGGCACTAATATAACTGCTGTGGCTACGCTAGCAGAGAAAAGGGGGAGCTAGCGAGAGTATGGTGGCTGAGCTGGCAAGCGCGGATTGCAGTTAGGATGGTGGGTTGCGGACAGTGTGGATCCAGCCTCCAGTGAGAGTATAGTGCCGCCAGCGAGAATATAGTAGTATGACTCCACTACCTATGGCTCCGTGGGTGTTCCTTTTTGGCCTCACCATGGCCTGCGTTCTTGTGTGGGGAGTGAGACCAGAGACGCTGCAGGCCGCCCTACATGACACATGGCGAAGTCGGCAGGATCCCCTGCACTACACATGGCGCAGCGAGCAGGGTACGGTGTCGGCCAAAGCTCTCCGAAGGGCGGTGGAGCAGTTTGTGCATATGAACACTTAGTTGCAGGAAGACCAGAAGGAGCAGCTGCCTGAGAGCTGGAGCCCCGTGGAGGGGTGGGAAGATGTGGACGGTTCCCCAACCAGCAGAGGCCGGAGAAAGCGAAGGTCCTTGCAGCCCTGTGAGCTGGGAAGTGCTTGCTGAGGCAGCCCGGATGCGGGACTTGTCCCAGGAGGAAAGGCTTGCTGAGTCCTCTGTGGGAGATGGCGGTGAGGTCAAGGTCATCCCTCACCCCCAGGACAGCCCGGGCGAATGACTATGGACTATGGGGAATTGCCTTCCATCCCTAATTTAATGGACAGCTTGACTGTTGGGGAACATACCACCATGTAGTGGAACTGGGGGATGTTTGCTTTTGTGTCTTGACCGACCACCATTGAGAATATGTAAGCACCTTGACTGTGAGCCGCTGTTGTTCCAGCACGGTACCCTGAGAGGTCCAGAGAGAGGGGCAGTGCCCTGAGAACCCTGGCTGTGTCCAGGAAGTCTGCCTATGTCCAGAGAGAGTGGCAGTGCCCTGAGAGCCCTGGCTGTGTCCAGGAAGTCTGGCTGAGCCCAGAGAGAGTGGCAGTGCCCTGAGAGGCCCTCGTGTGCCCGGGGAGACTAGTGGTACCCTAAGAAGTCCAGGAAGTCTGGCTGTGCCCAGAGAGAGTGGCAGTGCCCTGAGAGCCCTGGCTGTGTCCAGGAAGTCTGCCTATGTCCAGAGAGAATGGCAGTGCCCTGAGAGCCCTGGCTGTGTCCAGGAAGTCTGGCTGAGCCCAGAGAGAGTGGCAGTGCCCTGAGAGGCCCTCGTGTGCCCGGGGAGACTAGTGGTACCCTAAGAAGTCCAGGAAGTCTGGCTGTGCCCAGAAGTACTGGTGGTGCCCTGAGAAACCCTGGCTGTGTCCGGGGAGACTAGTGGTACCCTAAGAAGTCCAGGAAGTCTGGCTGTGCCCAGAAGTACTGGTGGTGCCCTGAGAAACCCTGGCTGTGTCCGGGGAGACTTGTGGTACCCTAAGAAGTCCAGGAAGTCTGGCTGTGCCCAGAAGGACTGGTGGTGCCCTGAGAAACCCTGGCTGTGACCAGAGAGCTTGGCTGTGTCCAGGAAATAGCATTCACCTCCAGGCTCCTCGCACAGGGCCCCTCGCGGAAGACGCTTGTTGCGTAGATTGTGAGGCGAGACCCTGTAGGGGTGGAGTGTGGGGACAGAGCCCCAAAAGCAGTTTCCAGGCTCTCATCCTCTCATAGAAAGGTGCTGGCTCAGGTAGTAAATGGCCATCGACTGTGATCAAATGGCCATCAGCTGTGGCTAGTTGGCCGTCAGCTGTAACCATTGAACCATTGGGCACTAATATAACTGCTGTGGCTAGGCTAGCAGAAAAAGGGGAGCTAGCGAGAGTATGGTGGCTGAGCTGGCAAGCGCGGATTGCAGTTAGGATGGTGGATTGCGGACAGTGTGGATCCAGCCTCCAGTGAGAGTATAGTGCCGTCAGCGAGAATATAGTGGTATGACTCCCCTACCTATGGCTCCGTGGGTGTTCCTTTTTGGCCTCACCATATCCTGCGTTCTTGTGTGGGGAGTGGGACCAGAGACCCTGCGGGCCGCCCCGCATGACACATGGCTAAGTCGGCAGGATCCCCTGCACTACAACCAACTTAATTGCTTGGACGCCCTAAGTCTGTTTCTGCATGTGTAAAATAGGGATATAAAAAAAATAGGGATATGGTAAATTTTATGTTATGTGTATTTTACAGTTTAAAAATTGAAAAAAAAATAATTAAAATGTAAAATATATTTGTTTTGCTATCACTAGCAATGTAACAATAAGAGCCAAAATTGGTTTATTCATCTAGAATCATGTTTATGATTCATATATGTGAACTATCTTTTAAGTCATTGTGGACAGATGAGATGGGGTGAAATTGAGCCATTATATAGACTTGTAGAGACAGCTGTTTGCATTCTTTTCTATCATCTCAAGATACATCCCACCCTTATGCCTCCCAGTAGCTGACAATCCCACCAAAGATAATTCTGGACGTGGGCTGCAAGGAAAGAGCTGCTGCCTTCTTTACTCCTCATATTTCCAGGCTAGCACTTCGAGGTTATTCTAGAAGAACTTATAAAGTCACAACATATTTCCTGGGATGCACAAAGCTGCCACCTCATCAACAAATATACATTTTACTGGTGTAACTGAGTTTCCTCAATTCATTAGATCACCACGTGTGGGTAGACAAAGGGGTGGAGGCATTGCCACCCGCTCATGCTGTGGGTAGGATTGCCAGATAAGATACAGGATGCCCAGTTAAATTTGAATTTCAGATAAAACACTGAATAATTTTTTCGTATAAGACGTATGTTCCAAGTATTGTTTATCTGGAATCCATATGTAAGTCTTGTGCTTTTATTTGCTAAATTTCGCCACCCTAGCCTAGTACATGTTTGTGTGAATACGTGTGTCTGTGTGTGATATGGGGGATGTTCACAAGCCTCTTTAGGCCAAGCCAGCCCCAAAGCCCCAGGGACAGTGTCCTTCCCAGCCTACCAGGGGTCCTCACTCTACCAGAGCCAAGCAGGCACCGGCCTCCTAACCATGGAAGGTGGGCACTAGGATTGGAGCAGGGCTCAGGTATACCAATTTCCCCCTTTGTTACATGATTTCTCTGAAGGTCCCAGCACAACTGAGCACGTAGTTGCCTAAGAAGCACCTGTTCAACAATGCACCCGTTATCGCCTTTTCCTCCTCCTATCTCTCTCCCTGCTCCTTCACTCCTGCGTCCGTGAGTCACCTCCCTAAATAAACTATCTGCTCCCAAATCCTTGTCCCAGACTCTATGTTATGGAAAATTCAAACTATGACAGTTGGTACAGGTAGTGGCCGTAGAAATCCAGCCCTCAGGATGGGATTCTGGAACAGGTCATTCACTGGTCAGATGGTCAAAAAGGAGCCTGGTAATAAATGCAGTGGTGATAGCCGCTGGCATGGTATAGCATGGCAATTACTAAGACTCTCACTAGTTATGGCAAGACATGAGGCACAGGTAGAAGGGAAGCATTAGCTTATGCAATAGTTCTGTAACTTGAACACTATCGGGGGAGTGGCAGTTATAAGGACTGCAGAGTTTCTCTCAGTCTCTCTCTCTAGCTCTGAAGAAACGAAATGATAGGCTCAGGTCAGCCAAATACCAGTTCCGGACATGTTGGGGAAGCCAGAAGTCCTCCATGGCAGCAGTTAAAGAGATCCTCATCTTGTGCTGAGAGCAGACTGGCCTGAAAACCAGGCCCGGGACTGAATTGTAAAGTAAGGGTGGCAGAACCGCAAAGGTCCCTAAGTGCAAAGCCTCACCAAGTCATTTATGCCAAAATTCTGGGGCCTCATTGGGAAAGATTGGGATCCTGATATATGACGCTTGGGTATGTGCTTGAGTACCCCAAACCCTAAATTCTTCTGAACTCTCTGGCCTAAGAGAAGCATCTTGCTATAGGAGAGCAGCCTCTTTTTGCTTGGAGACCATGCAAAGATCTCACCGGAGGCAGGTAGGTGCCTCTTGAGATGCTTGTGCTTCTCAAAATCTCTCCCTATCTCCCCAGTACCTACAGACCAATAGCTACTGCATAACCAAGTGGAAAACCACAGTCATTGCTGCAAGAGAAAATTGCTTTCTGGGAGTGTTGCAGAACCTGGATAAAATTACTCGCAGGGACCAGAGAGCACATGTGGGAGCGGACTTGGAGTGGTGGCAGGCTGAACATAAAGCTGGTAAGGGAGTGGATATTGACATGGGATTTTGACATTGAAACACCTCTGGTTTCAATGTTCTGGCAAAGACACCCAAGGACAGTCTGTGGTAGGTAGAATAAGGGCCCCCAAAGAAGTCTACATCCTAAGCCCTGGAACCTGTGACTAAGGTTGCAGATGGAATTAAGGTTGCTATTCAGCTGAGCTCAAGATGGGGAGATTATCCTAGTTTTTGATAAATTTAGCATGTAACAATTTGTAAATTTAAGGTGTACAGCATGTTACTCTGATACGTTTATATATTGTAATATGGGTTCCGTTGAAGCAATATTTATCACATTACATCATGACAGTACACCATTAGTGATTATATTCATTAATCTGTGCATTAGATCTTTATGGCTTAGCTACTACTCGAGAGATTATCCTTGATTTCCAGATGGCCCCAGTGTAATCCAAAGTGTCCGTAGAAGTATAAGAGACAGGCAGAAGAGTCAGAGGGAAATGTGACTATACGAATGGCTAGAGAGATGCAATGTTGGTGGCTTTGAAGATGGAGAAAGGGGGGCTATGAGTCAAGGAATGCGGGCAGCCTCTAGAGGCTGGAAAAGACAAGAAAACAGATTCTCCCCAGAAGCTCCACAAAGGGATACAGCCTTCCTACCAGCTTGGTTGTAGCTCAGTGACACCCATGTTGGAACTCTAAGCTACAGGTAATAAAGGTATGTTGTTTTAAGCCACCAAGTTTGTGGCAATTTGTAACAGCAACAATAGTAAACTAATACAATCCTAATACATTTCTAGGATGGCTCATTAAAACTTGGACATGAATGATGGCCTACAGTAAATGATGTAGAAATGCTGGACCTAATTAGCAGAGTATTGAGAAAGGGGTCAAGCAGGCTCATGAAAAAGTGAGTTTATCACGTGAGACTGGAGAACCCAACAACTATGTTACTCAGAGGGCCCAAAGAATTCTCCATTTACTAAGCCACTACGGAGCATGAATGAGGGGAGCCCAGGTATTACAGAGAAGCTCAGTGGTGGTTCTCTCTGTGGGCTAGAATTAATAGGAGATGCTGCCATGGAACTGAGTCTTTAGTGTCAATGGGGATGACTGATTTCTAGAATAGCTACCACGATGAGCAACAAGGCTGGAATGGCAACCCACAGGAATCTGTGGCGATGGCTAACTCTTGGTGTTCCTAGGAAGGACCGAAAGCCAGCAGGGTAATGCTTGACTTGTACAGTAGTACCTCGGTTTTCGAACGTCTTCGTTGACGAACATTTCGGTTTATGAACGCCGTAAACCTGGAAGTAAATGCTTCGGTTTTCAAACACACTTCGGAAGTCGAACATGTCACACAGCTCCCGCTGAGTGCAAGATCCTGAGACCTAGCTGTCGGCTGTTTTCGAATGTTTCAGAACTCGAATGGTCTTCTGGAACAGATTACGTTCGAAAACCGAGGTACCACTGTATAAACAAACAGAAAAAATTCACGAGCTGGTGAGAAGGCTGGTATCAGCGTTGCAATGGGAAATTGCAGTCCTTCACCAACTTTCCAGATCTGAACCAGTTCGCCAATCCAGAATAATCAATTGAAGGGGAGGATCTGGGTTTCTTTGGGGAAGAACCTTACAATCCCATCACAACTATATGGAATAAATATTTCTCCAAAGGGTTTTGCGGAGTATAGTAGGGGGAAAGGAATGCCCAGACCTTTGGCGCTAATGGATACAGGGTCTGAGGTGACACAGACCTAGAGGGTCTAAAATTCCCATCATTGGTATCCAGATAGAGGTCAGCGAATGAATGGAGTCCTCACCCAAATCCATCTCAGTGGGTCCGGAGACACACACACTGTGATTCTGTTCTTGAGATGATAATTGGGATGAATATATTCAGCAGGGGGATGGACATTTAGCACTTTGGTTCCCTAACCTATAGCCTAAGTCATTATGGCAGAAAGGGCCAAGTGGAACCCATGAAATCCCCCTCCTTTTACCTAGCCAAGATGGTAAATCAGAATACTACATCCTGTGTGGAATTGATTACTCCCGCCCTCAAGGATTTAAGACGCAATTCTTCTGTATTGCTCCTGTAAAAAACTGATGAATCATGGCGGATGATGTTGTCTGCCATAAGCTTAATCACAACTGCTGTACCCATCTTTACTGGAACAGATCAACAGGGCCTCTGGCTCTTGGTATGCCAGCTCGTAATCTGGTGAATGTGTTCTGCCCATCTCCGTCAATAAGAGGATCAAAGACAGTTCACAATTAACCAGGACAGCAGAACACACTCAATTTCATTTATTTATTTATTCCCCCCTCCCTTATGCTTCCCCTCCCCCCCACTCCAGTTCAAGCCCTTATTTCTCAGGCTAGTTGTGTAGGACACAGCTCCCTGGCCCATGCTGGTATTGTGAGCCTTGCGTTCCCCCCGGCTAAGGCAGTCAGTTGCCAGTCACCAGTCGTCAGTTGGCTGCTCACAGCAGCTCACGGCAGCTCATGCCAACCTCTGGCTGCTCGTGACAGCCCGGCTCCAGGGAGAGCTGTTGTTCAGTCTTAGATGTACAGGGCGCAGCTCACTGGCCCATGTGGGAATAGAACCAGTGACCTTGGCGTTAGGAGCACGGAGCTCCAACCACCCGAGCCACCGGGCCGGCCCCCACCCTCAATTTCTTGACCCAGTCTTGTCAACCCTCCTGCTACTTCACACAGGGACTTTGGTTTTCTGGACATTCTGTGGAACATCATTCTAATGATGACATAATAATAATAATCAAACCTGGTGAACAGAAAATAGCAAGTGTACTTGGATTCCTCAGTAAAACACATACATACCAGAGGATGAGAGATAAATCCTACAAAGATTCAAGGGCCTTTTATATCAGTGAAGTTTTCAAGGGTCCAAATGTCTTAGGCATACGGGAAAATTCTAATGTAATGGACAAATTATTGCATCTTGCCTTCACTACTAAGAGGCAGTGTTTGGTGGGCTTCCTTGGATTTTGGAGGCAACACATACACTTTCAAGTGTGACCCAGTCATATAGCCCAAGTACTATATGACCCGGCAGATTCAGATGGTGTTAGAGGTATCTGTGGTAGGTACAAATGTGGTGTAGAGGTCTGCTAAGCCCCAGTGGGAGCTTACCAATAGAATTCTAGAGCAAGGCCATACCTTCTGCAGCAGAGAACTGTTCAGTTTGAAAAGCAGCTCCTGGGATGCTACTGACCACGGGACAGTGACCATGTAACTGGAGCTGTTAATCGCAGCTGAGTATGCTCTGACTCACAAGTCATTCGACCTGGATCAGGTGGACACAGCAACGATCCATAATATGGAGGAAATGTCACATTTGGGATCAGGCATGAGCAGGTCCGGAAGTCACAGGGGTTGTAAGCTGGAGACTCAGACCCGTGTCACCTGCCTTTGCTCATCTGATGCTTCTCCCTCTGCTCACACCTGTGGACTCATGGCAGGCTCTCTGACTTGGTGGAAGCAACACGTGGGTCTGTTTGACAGAGGGGTCAGCTCAGTATGTTAGTGTGAACCCAAAAAACACTGATTTACTATGGCCTTCCTGAGGAGTGGCCCTGAAGTCCACTGTGAGAAATCCAGAGAGTGGGAGAGCTGCAGGCAGTCTGGGCACCAACTTTGTACGGGGGGGAGAAATGGCTTGAGGGAAAGTCATGGCCTCCTGGGCTGTGGCAAACAACTTTTCTAGACAAGGGGCTTGCAAAGAGTAAGGGTAAAGTCTGGAGACAATATCTGAGGAAGACATCAGCTTACAGATGGACATATGGGCACTGAAACGAAGTGTGTAGATCTTTGTGTCCTCCATCAATGTCCCTCAGGAAGTACCCACTGCACAGAAGGTATCAGGAAAATAACGGGCAGTACAGATGTGGGACCCATTCACCTCACCAAAGTAGGATGAGCCGCAGGCCCTCAGGCTTAGGAAGGGCTCTTCATTCTCCTTACCTGGAGCAGCTCCAGCAGGAGCCCTACAGATAATCAGCGGCTACCTAATCACCAAATTCTCTGTGGGCCTCCATCATGTTTCACGTACACAGGAGAGCTCACAGGAAAGGTACTGAGTGACGGTGCTGGCAGGACGTCCAGAAGATCGTCAGCAAGCTACTGGAACAGTAACATTTCAAATTTCAAGCACAATTGTTTTCTTTTTTCAATAATGACCCCCTCCCTAACAAATCTGGCTGGTGCATAAAGACTTATTACATGTAGTTTAATCTGTTTCCAGGATGGCACACAGGCAGTTTCTAGAGATCAGAACCAGCTCTGATCTTGCAGGCCCTACTCCTGGCATTTCAGGTTTGCGTGGTCACTAGGGCTATAGTCGGAGACAAACAGGTATTTTAGTGACTACTAATCGGAGGTGGAAAAAACTCATAATATGAAGATAAGCAAGTGATAGCAGTGAGTGAAGCAGTGGGGGTTCCAGGTAACAGGAGGACCAACTGGCCAAGACTTTGAGAGAGAAGTATCTTAAGAAATCAAAGAGATTGCAGCCAGAGAGAAAAGATCAGATGAATTTAAGGTAATTGGTTGTACATTATTGACTCCTGAAGTTTAGAAGGAGGCAGCTTCTCAGGGAGAGTCAGATTTTCAGAATTTGGCGGAGACAGAATAGACACAACCAAAATGTACACGAGGCTGACAAAATGTTCCCAATGATTAAAAAAATGTGTTTAGTATATAGGAAAAAAAGCACAATGTAGATCAAGACACTCAACACTCTACTGCAATTTCCTAATACACATATTCACAAGTATTAAACATTCTATTTACCCCAAATCCAAATTTCCCCAAAGCTAAACCAGTTGGAATAGTTTTCTCTCTAGAACAGTGTTCAACAAACATACCATTTATTATAATAACAGTCCTGAAGCATTACAAGATGTTGTAAGTTTATTCTGAATCAGATCATGTTCAACATGGCGCAAGTTTTTACAAATCATAGTTCTTGTTAAACAGTTGTAATGTTTCTTGCATAATTATACTGGATACACATCAATTTAACTATACAAAAGGCAATGCCGGCATGGTTTATGGGACCTGAAGTGTGGAGGGGACCCTGCCCCAGTTAAGTTGGCAAGTGAGGAATCCACTGACACCCTCCAGGGCCTGCCTTCCTACCGTGCCACTGCTTGAGCTCTCACTCAGGCATACCTTGGTGTTGAGTAAAACAAAATCTACCACCAGAGTTTATATTGCTATTACTGGAATTCTCCCTAGCATTCATTTCTAAAAACAAAACAAAACAAAACAACAAAAACCACCACCACCAAGAGAGCATACTTGACAGTTAAAGCACTTCTCCCTCTCCAGTGTGGACTCTCTGATGTTTGGAAAGATTTGACTTACTACAGAAGGTTTTCCCACAATGATTACACCAGTAGGGCTTTTCCCCGGTATGAATTCTATGGTGTTTATTAAAATTGGAGCTGTGGTTAAAGGCTTTCCCACACTCCTTACATTTATACGGCTTCTCTCCAGTGTGGAGTCTCTGATGAGAACTAAGACCTGCGTGCTGACTGAAGCTCTTCCCACATTCATTACACTGGTAAGGTTTCTCCCCAGTGTGTATTCGATAGTGTCGAATGAGGCTGCCTTTACCACTGAAAGCTTTCCCACAATCTTTACACTGATATGGGGCCTCCTCAGTGTGCATTCGCTGGTGTTTAAGGAGGTCTGAGCTCTGCCCAAAGGCTTTTCCACACTTACAGTCATAGGGCCGATCCACCAAGTGTGTTCTGTAATGAAGGGTAAGGTTTGAGCTGTGGCTGAAAGCCTTCCCACACTTGGTGCATACATACGGTTTCTCCCCAGTGTGTGTTCTCCGGTGTTTAGTAAGATTTGAGCTATTACTAAAGGCTTTCCCACACTCAGCACATATGTAACGTCTCTCTCCTGGGGCAGGTTTAGTAGACATTAATTCTCTACCTTTCTTGGAACCTTTATCTAAGAGAGGGGTTTTTCTTCCTCTTTCCTTTTCAAGGTTTACCCACTGCCTGTCTAACCTGGCCTCACATTTGTTGGCAATAACCATGGGAATAATATTCTTTTTGAATTCTTCTGCATGAGACTCTTCAGAACTTTTCTGCGTATCTGTTGATTCCTCATTCTGGGTGTTCGATTTACAATCTGAAACAGTAAGTAGAATAAGGACATATCAGTTGTTTCCTGTTCTGAGAAGAAACTGTTAAAGGACAAACAGAATCATCAGGTGACGCTGATGGGTTTTTAAAGGGTGACCAAATATTGCTCTATGAGAGGTCACAATATCACAATGATACAAATAAGCCATCATCAAATCTAGTTTCCAGTAGCAGACTTTCACACAAGCCCCCTACCAGAAACTATTACAGCATGGTAAGTATTAGGTTGGTGCAAAAGTAACTGCAGTTTTTGCAATTGTTTTTAACCTTTTAAACAGCAATTACTTTTGCACCAACCTAATACATGGCTTTTTCTGCCAGGAGAAGAAATTCACACATAGAGGGCAGTAAGACAAAACCAAGCATATTGGGATAGCAGCAAAGGAGATGGGTGACGCTCAGGCAGAAGGAAAAAAGAAAGATTGCTGAAGGGTCAAATTTGATTAAGGAAAATAAAAAGGATAATTATGGGATAAGAGGCCAGTGGCAAACTCTCAAAAATCCATACACTTACAAAAGCTGAATATAGAATCAATAAAAGAGAACATTCAGTCCATTTATAATCATTCTAGTCCTAGATCCTTATTAATTTGAATGAAAATAACTCCCACCAGGGTTCAATTCATAGCATTTAACCTTCATTGGCTATGACTTGTAATTCTTTTAGTTATAAAGTAACACTTGAAATCAGATTGAAGCAATATATCTTTTTAGAGCATTTCACTAGGCAGTCATACTTCTAAGAGTCCATCTAACTGTCCACATACATGGAAAAGGAGAGTAAGAGAAATTCTCTCAGGCTCCCCCTGAGCATGGTCACCTCCCACCAAGTACAGAAGCCCCAATCGACAAAGCACTTTCCTCCAACCCCCTTTTCCTTGTCTCCCTCTCTCCCCACCTACCATCTATTCCTTCCTCTGCCTGCAATCAGCATTCAGCTGCTTCCAGGCTATTCACTGTCTGCTGGTGACTGTAACAGGAGCTAAAATCCCTTTCACTCTCCACGATGAGCAATCCCTCGGTTACTCACACAGCCTTCCCTTCAAGTTGCCATGAACTATGTGTGGGAAATAAGTAACTTAATAAGAGTGAAAAACTTTAAACGCCTAATGAGGCAGAGGTTGCAAAAGAATTTACCACCAGGGACCATTTCTACATAATCCAACACTGATTATAACAGGTTCACAAAATCATTAACGAAGGAACAAGCACAGTAAGAACTGGTCCATGCAACCTGTCCACACCTCCATAAACAGTCCCTTTATTCAACTCACTTCAACTGACTTTATTAGTGTGTCATCTGTTCCCATACCAGGACCCTGACCGAGACGCACCAAACCAGTCAAGTCAATCCACGGGATCGCCTCACAACTAGTCATTACAATTAGGCTGTTTCTTCAATCACAAGGCCTGGGGCACTGAGTGGGGGCCTGACAGATGGTTCCTACCTTGACTCTGTCTCAGCTCTGGAGTGAAATCCTGCTCTTCACCAGTCTCTTGGATGTATAGGGGACCCCAAGATTCATATTTGGGACTGGTCTCCACAGACTGTGGCTGTGTGCTGCTCAGGGCTTCCTCTGCTGTTCCTGAAGAGGACATCTTCTCCCACATCTGTTTCTGTTCATTTGGAGGAGGTGAAACCTAGAGACAATTAGCAATGGCTGGGTTTATGCACAGCTCACTCTAAGAACTAGAATGGAAGAAAATCTCAGGAGAGCCATACAGAATCTCTAGGAAAGAGAAAAGAAACACTCTCCCATTCAATTCTCAAGGCTAAAACTAGTATAGGATAGTAGGAAAAAATAGGAGGAAATCTGGTCTAATTCAGTGGAAACTCCCACTCAGCTATTATTGTACGGACAAAGCCATTCCTGCCTGGAATGCTCGGCTCCCCCTCTTACAGGATAAGAAAAGGTGCCCCCAGCCTACCTCCTGTCCTGGTTCATCCAGTTCTCGCTCCAGGTCTTCCAGGAGAGTGACAGCCTCCTCCGCGCTCTCGGGACAGTGCTCCTGCACCCAGGCCTGCAGCTCCCGGGGCAGGATGGTGAGGAACTGCTCCAGCACCAGCAGCTCCAGGATCTGCTCCTTGGTGTGGATCTCTGGCCTCAGCCACTCACAGCAGAGCACCCGGAGCTGGCTGAGTGCCTCCCGGGGTCCAGGTGTGTCATGGTACCCGAACTGCCTGAAGCGCTGGCGAAACATCTCCAGGCTAGGAAAGCACTTCTCTTTCTCTTCCTCCTCGACTTTCATAATCACCTGCTCCTGTGGGGGTCTAGAGCCTGGACCTGCAGCCATGCCCAGTACCTTGGTCATCATATGGACTCCAGAAACAGCCTCACTAAAGACGGGGCTCTGTGAATCAGGGATGTTGGCTCTTTGGGGTTTCTGGTTCTTTAGGGCTACCGGTTAAACATAAGAAAATATGGTTACCATAAAATCACCGAAAGAAAAATTACAGGTTTTTTTTGGGTCTGTACAATTATACCTTTAGCACAAGAAATTATGGCCATCATAAAGCTATCATAAAAATTACTGTTCAAAATCTCCCTGGAGTTAGGTGAGGACATCCTCCTTTGTCTCCACGCTCCTAAAAGGCACACTGCGGCACGGTTTAAACATGAAACTTAGCCGTTGCCCCGCCCTCGCTCGGCACACGCTCGCGCCCCGTGCCCGTTGCGTCTCCCCGGTATTTGAATTGCGCTTCCTCAAGTCTTTCTAGCTCTCAGACGCGCCCAGAGACGCTTCTGGAAGTAACATCACGACGGCTGCCCAAGGAGAACTGAACAAGTTCAGTTCAAACTTGTATTGGTTGGTGATGGTGGGACTGGAAAAACTACATTTGTGAAAGGTCACCTGACTGGCGAATTTAGAAGCTACCCTGGGTGTTGAGGTCCATCCCCTCGTGTTCCACACCAACAAAGGACCTATTAAGTTCCATGTGTGGGATACCGCTGGTCAGGAGAAATTCGGTGGACTGAGAGATGGCTATTACATCCAAGCCCAGTGTGCCATTATAATGTTTGATGTAACTTCCAGAGTAACTTACAAGAATGTGCCTAACTGGCATAGAGATCTGGTACGAGTATGTGAAAACATCTCCATTGTGCTGTGTGGCAACAAAGTGGATATTAAGGACAGGAAAGTGAAGGCAAAATCAACTGTCTTCCACCGAAAGAAGAATCTTCAGCACTACGACAGATCTGCCAAAAGTACAACTTTGAAAAGCCCTTTCTCTGGCTTGCTCGAAAACTCATCGGAGACCCTAACTTGAAGTTCGCTGCCATGCCTGCCCTTGCCCCACCAGAGGTTGTCATGGATCCCGCCTTGGCAGCACAGCAGGAGCGGGACCTAGAGGTTGCTCAGACAACTGCCCTCCTGGAGGAGGATGACGACCTGTGAAAGTGAAACTGGGGCCCGGCATCATAAGTCTAGTTTTATAGACAACTGTCCTGTGATGGCAGCGGTGCAGCGTGTTTGCCACTGTATTACAGAGCTAAGCAGAACATGTGCTCAATCTTTGGGATGTTGAAGGAGATGGATGGGCTTCGGAGTGAGTGTGGCAGTTAAAAATAACTTCCTTTTTTGGACCTGCATATTTAGCTGTTTCAAACGCAGTGGGTTCCTTATCGAGTTTCAAATGTAAGACTGCTACAGTCATATCACAATATCCAGTGGGGAAATCTTGTTTGTTACTATCATTCCAGTTCCTTTTCGTTTAGAATCAAAATAAATTTGTGTTTCAAATATAAAAAAATAATAAATTTAAATTACCTTTGCTCCATAAACTGTTTCAGAATCTCCTCTGAGATTTCAATAGGCTACGTGCTGGCCAAATGCAGTCTGTTTAAACCAAAGACTTTCAGCATCAAAATTTACTAGTCAAATGACTGGATTAGGCTGCGTGACCAGGAATCAAGTTATAAGGTTGGAATTAACCAGTAAATTTGAAAATGATTGAGTATAATTAATGATGTAATTGTGAGCTTCACTTGACCCATTTTAAGGAGTGTGTACTCAAGATTTTCAATGCCCTCTACCTTTAGCTTTCATAGAAAGGCAAGTGGAATGACAGAGAGATTAGACCAAAAGTAACCTATATTTTTAGAGAAGTATTTATTTTGATGACCTATGTATGGCGAGAAATTAAGGGAAAAAATGAAATCATAACAGATGATACAAACAAATAATGTTCAGAAGTATTTTCCCCTTTTAAATTTTAAATATTCTAAATATTTTGTTCGGTTAATACATTAGAATACCAAACACATCTGTAGTAAATATTAATATAATTACTTCTATTTTTTACATTTGCCAAGAAAGTGAAGTCCTCTCATTCAACATTTACTGAATACGGGCTATGGATTTGGAACTAGGGCTGCAGTGATGAACAAGACAGGTAACTGTTATCCTCACAGAGCTTCCCAGTCAGTGAGGGAGATGGAAAACAAACGCGTAAGCAGAGAATCAGTCCATCATAATTGGCACTCATTAAATATATTTTGAAAGAAAACTACATAAATTAGTGAATCTTACATGCTGTGACGGGCCTTCCTGAGCATGTTTTCAAACTTTAAGCAGCATCTTTCATGTCACATGGGTGAGTCTTGCCTGAATTTGGATAATCTAGAGCAGGAAAATTCCAGCAGTCTCAATAAAGAGCCAAACAGATAAAAACCTACATGGATGTTTGTTATATGAAATTATATTGATGGCAAAGATAGACACCACAGAAAGAATGCACAAATGGTTTATATAAGCTGAAAGTGAGGGACTAGGCGTTGCAGATAATCTACGGCATTTAAAAACTTGAGTATGCTAATTCCTAACAAGCACGTCAATCTCCATGGATCTGGCTTGACAGCACTTGAAATACCAGGTTACACACTCACCCATAATATACACATAATCACAATGAAGGAGAATGGACAAAACAGTGATGCTTCTGGGTTATAGAGTTATGGGTTATTTCAATTTTTAAAAATTCTCTTTGATTTTTCAAATATTCTATAATGGGCATTATTACTTTTATATCAGAAAGTCTTTAAAGGGATCATAAGCAGTCTTTTGACAAAAGTTTTACTACTAATGTCCAAATTTCATCGCCTTCAAAAAACAAAACAAAACCAAAAACCCCCCAAACAATAAAACACCACAGCCCAGGAAAACAAAACAGCAATTCCAGTCTAGGCAGAACCCTCCCTCAACAAATGTACATTTGTGGTACAGCTTTTATATTAGGTGTTTCGAGTCACACATTTAGTGAATATATATTAAAAGCATGTACTTTATGTTATTTTCCCCCTTCACTTATTTTTGTGACCAATTTTGGTAATTTTTAAAAATATAAAGTAGGATTCTAGTAACAGAACCTCAATACGTAACCTGGCTTTTATGAACAATTCAATAATTACCAGAACCCTAGGTATGTCGGCACTTGGACTCCCCCCCGCTGTACCAATTCCGAAGCCTCTTATGAGATGCCAACAGCTGCCTGACAGAGTGAACCAGAATCAGCACCGGCCACTCCCTCCTACACACACACTCCGCTCCTGGAGCTCCCAAGCTCAGGATACTTAAAAACTGACCCAGTGGAGAAGTGCTGCCACCTTGTCTCCTAAAAGAAGGCACTGGCACCAAAGGCTAAAATAACTAAAACTAACAGATCTGTAGCAGTGCTGAGAGCATTCCTTAGAAATGCTTAAAAGTAGACCTGGGTGTTGGAATAACTTCCCGAAGCTGGTTACAAAATTTCTGACTCCAGCCAGCGGACGGCACACCAAGAACAGTAGACATCGGAACCGTCTGGGTTGCTCAGCTTCGGGGATCCAGCCTGGGAAACTCAACAGCATGCTTGGAGTTATACAGCACAGGTGGCATTAAGTAAGGAGTGTCTTGTTCATGTGGATCTGTTCCCAGAGCTTGGGGAGTCCACTCTCACACATGCCACTGCATCACGATTGCCTCTGCAAAATATGTACATAGTTGCAACTAAAGAAGAAAAAATTTCCCTAGATGTTGCTATGGTGCCCCGGGTGAGCTAGCTCACTAGCAAAGTGACTTAGAATCTTCTAGTGCACCAGTTCTGTAGTGCCTACAATTCAAATTCACCACCAAGTGATGGGCTAGGCACTTGGACCCCTTCCTCCTTGCTGCACTTAGTCTCCATGGAGATTTCATCAAGGCATGTGGCTTTAATTATCATCTATTAATATATACTCCTAATTGCCAATGTATCTCCGGCATGGACCGCTCCTTTGAACCCTAGACTCATACGACCAACTACCCACTTGACATTGGCACTAGCCTGTCCAACGGCATCTCAAGCTTAACATGTCCAAAACTGCACTTCCCATCTTTCCCCTCAAAGTTGCTCATCTCAGTTACCCGCAACTCCACTGTTCTGTTTTCTTGGACCAAAAACCCTGGTCATCCCTGACTCCTTTCTCTTTCACATTCTACACACAATTCATAAGCAAATCCTGTTAGCTCTACATCCGAGACCCAGAGTTCACCACTTCTCACTCCCTTCACACTGCCATCCCACTCGATCACCGCTTGCCTGGGGTACAGCAATAGCCTCCAAATTGGTTCCACCTTTGCCCTCTCAGTCCACCTTCAACACAGCAACCAGAGTGATCCTGTTAAAACCAGTCAGATCACATCATTTCTCTGCTCACACCTCTCGAGGCTTTGTGCGTCACACAAAGTAAAAGCCAGTCACCCAATGGCCAACAAGGCCCCACAAGACCTCAGCCCGCTGCCTCTGATCTCATCTTGTTCTTCTCTCGTTCATTCTACCCCAGCCACACTGTTCCCTGGACTTGTGAGGCACACACCCACCTCAGAGCCTCTGTCCGTGCTGCTCCCTCTGCCTAACCTTCCTGCAGACTACACCTGGCTGGCTCCCTCACCTCCTCCAGGTCTGCACTCGGGTATCACCTTTGGCCGAGGCACCCCTGACCACCGTGCTTTAAGCTGCACTCTACCCTCCCTCACCCCAGAACTCCTTATGCTCCTACTCTTTTCTTCCACATCATTTACTGTATTTTACCATTTTAAAAACTGTCTCCTGCCTTGGACTATCAACTCTTGAGGGCAGGGACTTGTGTCTTGTTCACTGCTATATTCTGAACACGTAGAATACACCTAGAACTTTTCAGGTGCTCAAATATTCATGTAAAGAATGAATGTGATACATGGATCTTTGGGGCTACCCTTAAGGAGTAAAAAATTGTAAAATTGGGTTTTAAAAAATATTGTCAATACAAATTTAAGTTAAAAATATGGCAGTATGAACTAGAGTTTAGCATAAAATAATGAGAGGCTGACATAGAATTAGGTAAGTGTGTGTACAGGGGTAAATATACAGATATTTCCTAGGTCTGTCTGCTGAGAAGGTCTAGAAGCAATGACATCCTGGTAGCAATCAGCATACCCAGTGCACAGATCTTGGTTTCTAAACATCATTCTCTAAGAACAGGAACTAGAAATGGAGAAATCGCTGATTCTAGGTTGGGGAATATACAAGATGAGGCTGGAGCATCTTATAATGCCAGAAAGTCAAATAAAATAAAACCAATGCTCCCTCCCCCGAAAAAAGCAAAAACAGAGAGGCAAGTCAAATGGACATAGAAGACAAAATACAAAAAGCTCCCAACGGCCACAGCTGAAACAATTTGAGTAATGAAATAAATAATGTAGTACTGGATTATAACCCTAAGTGTAAAATAAATATCCATAAGCCCATACTGATGCAAAAAAAGGTGACTGAATAAATAGGGGAGAAAAGACAAATCTCCCACACAAAATTATTCCAAATAATTTATGTAGATACTAAGGGTGGAGCTTAACTCCCCACTCTGAGTGTAGGCTGCACTTGATGACTTGCTTCCAAAGAGATTATAGAAAGGGACTGGGGGAAAGAACCCCGACAAACACTACCTCAGCCAGCTGATCAAGATTAACATCGTCATGGTACACACACACACACACACACACACACACACACACACACACAGAGGAATATTACTTGGTCATGAAAAAGACGAAATATTGCCATCTGCAACAACATGGAGGGATCTTGAGGGTATTATGCTAAGTGAATTAAACGGAAAAGGACAGGAACCCTACGATTTCACTCACGTGGAACATAAAACAAAAATGTAACAAATAAACAAAAAACTCAGAGATAGAGACATCAGAATGGTAGTTACCAGAGGCGGAAGGGAAAAATAGATAAATGGGGTCAAATATATGGTAATGGATGAAAACTAGGCTTTTGGTGGGGAGCATGCAGTAGTGTACAGATACTGAATTATATTGTATACCTGAAATTTATATGTTATTAACCAATGCTACCTCAATAAAAATTTTTTTTTAAAAAGATGAACATCATCAGTGATAAGTCACGTGCCTAATATATGATGAGAAGAGCACTTCACTTCTGTGCTCTTCCTCCTCAAAACCCATATCCCCAGTCTAAGCATGAGAAAACCATTAGACAAACCCAGATTGAGGGACATTCTACAAAATAACTGACTGTGAGTGCTCCAAAACTGTCAAGGTCATCAAAAACAAGGACAGACTGAGAAACTTACTGACCAGAGGACAGTAAGTAGACATGAAAACTAATGTAATGTAGTATCATTGATGGGATCCTGGAACAGGAAAAGGACATTAGGGAAAAACTAGTAAAATTCAAATAAACTGTGGAGCTTGGTTAAATTAATCGTAATGTACCAATGTTGGTTCCTTAGTTGTGACAAATGTACACAGTGATGTAAGACGTTAACAATAAGGGAAAATGGGTGAGAGGCAGACAGGGGCTCACTGTATTATCTTTTGAGCTTTTCTATAAATCTGAAACTATTCAAAATGTTTATTTAAATAAAAAAATAAGTGGCGTTGGGGCAAACAAGCAACTTTGGTAAATGGTGTTCTATTATGGAGGAGTGGTAAAGAGAAATACAGCTGTTTTCTTGAACACTAACCGTGCTGAAGCAGACCATTCTCATAGTTGACATTTAAAAAAGTTGTGAAGCCTTTTTCTTTTATGATTTTTTTTCAAAGGCACACGTCTTAGGAGCAACAATAGTTAATTTCTGACTCTCTTCCAAGAATTGGCAGAATACTGGCCTAATGAAATAGTGTCTAGTAGATCTATTTCAAACATAACACAAAGCCTATTTTTACCAAATACTTTTAGCTTTGAACTAGTTGGCAACATCACAATATCCCTTCCT
The DNA here is from genome assembly GCF_004115265.2 of Rhinolophus ferrumequinum. Lineage (NCBI taxonomy): Eukaryota > Metazoa > Chordata > Mammalia > Chiroptera > Rhinolophidae > Rhinolophus > Rhinolophus ferrumequinum. Next base: position 90,322,866 of record NC_046290.1, on the reverse strand, counting down.
CCTTTGAAATCACATAGACCATTTTCCAGTTTGGCAATTCTATCTCCACAGGCTCAAAGGCTACTTACAGAGGTTTAAAACACAAATCTGCTCCTATCACTCAGTTGTTTAAAATCATTTAATTTCTTTGCATAGCAAATGAATCCCCGTCTGGTCTCTGTCTCCCCATTCAGTCATCACTCCTCCTTCCCGATGCTCAAGCAAGGCCCAATTCTCATGGCAGGCTTCTATTTACCTTTCAAGTCTCAGCTCAGTAATTAATCCACGAAAAGATGCTTAACCTTAGTTATAATAAAGGAAATGCTTCCACCTCTCAGACTGGTGAAGATTAAAAAATGAATCAAATAATGCTCTGCCTTGATTTTTTTCCCCCAAGTAAAGCCAGTAATTTCACATTTGGTCATGTTGAGTTTGTCTAAAGGTTCATTTAGGGATGCCCTCCAGGACTTGGCTTCTGAATTTTTGTTAATAAAGTGCTCATAAAATCAAAAAGCATGTGGACAGAAACAGAGGTTTTTTTACTAACTCACACTGTCTTCAACCACAGTGAACTACTCTTTTAGGCTATCTAGAATGTTAAGCTAAACAGCTCCATCAAACAAAAGTTCATGGTCTAATAAGCAGAAGGCTTCTGTTCTGTTCCAAGTTTTTCCCCCCTCATTTATGCCAATTTCTCAAAGCTTGTATGACCTCACAAATAGTGCCCCAAACACATTCTGGAAGAAGATGAGGCATAAATATATCACATTATCATAGATTCTAACAATTTAATGGGACTTACCAACTATGTAATCCTAGAATGCCCTTTATCAGACTCAGTCTGTACCTGAAAACTCTTAGGCAGGCAAATTTTATAATTCTTGAGGCACAGAATTGTTAGACAGTTCTAACCTTAATAAGGTTTTCTTTATATGGAACCAAATTGTGCCTAACTATTTAATCTACTATCTTCACGGATCCTAATTTAGTCCTAGACCAATACGTACTTCGTCCGTAATATCCTCCAGTTCCTGAAAACAATCATCTTGCATCTTAACTCTTTTCTTTTCCACCGTTTTTCCAACTGTTCCTTACATAAACGAGGTTTCCAAGTACCTCACCCACCAGATCACCTTTCTCTTGACAAACTCTATTAACAAATGCTCCTTTTAATACTGTTTCCAAACTTGAGCAGATCTCTGTTATTTGCATGCTTTCTGACCTGAACAAAGCCCAGTGGGACTATTCCCTCCCTTGGACCAGACGCTACCCAGGACTTCTAAAGAGGTTCGGTTTCTCACAGGAGGTCCCCACCCCCTCGGGCGTGTTCCATCAATTAGCCCTGATTTCTAACCTCCCGTTGAGAGCCAGGGGGGAAAAGAGATGGCAGCCCCGGTCAGGCTGACGGCTCGGCTAAGGGAGAGCGCACACACACATACACACACATACACATACACGCGCGCGCACACACTCACACACGCACAAATACTCTGCGCGAAACAAAGTTTCATCTGTTAAAGCCGTGGGGGGAGGAAAAAGCTTTCCAGGGAACACGCGCCTCCACCATCCGGGGCAGAGCAGAAATACGGGGCTCCTCCCCACAGCCCTTCCAGGACCGGTCTCGGGGGGGTCCTCGGAAGCCACAGGTGGTACACCCACTCGTTCCTCCCCGAACCCTTTCGCCCAAGGCTTCCTCTTCCGCCCGCCAAGCTAACCGGGGACCAGGAGGCTCACCATGAGTCAGAGCCGCTCGGGGCGCTGGGACACCGCGATGCGCACCGTGGCCGGCGCAGCCGGAGGTGCGTCATAGCCCCGCCCGCCGACCGTTGTGCGCGGCCGCAGCGGGCCCTCTAGGAATTCGGGAGGTCTTGGCATCTCGGTGTCTCGGGTACGCGGGAGATTTGAGGCACCTCCTGTGCGAGCGGAATCGCCCCCAACGCGAACGAGCGAGGATTTTATCCCCCCCCTTTTGTATTTTACTAAAAAAGGTCCGAGAAATGAGCAAATCGCGAGGTGTGAGGTCTGAACACCAGGCCATCCGACCTAAGAGAATATGGAGAATTTTTGCTTACCTTAGGTAGGAAAAGACAAGGGGGTGGGGGGGAGAATGAGGGACAAAACAATCTTAGGTTTCAAATATGTGAAGTATTGTCATTTGAAAAAGAAATTTGCCTTATGGGACCCCAGAAAACCAATGAATGGAACTGATAAAAAAGTACAAAGCAAGGAAGGACTTTTTTCAAGAAAGAGTTGCTTAAAAGTGTCCGCTTCCTGCATCGTCTTGTGGTGTTTTGAAGAAGTGGGAGAGCCCTGGGGATGAGGAGGGCAGTATTTTTGCAGAATGAATTTTTTGTGTTAGAGCCCTTTGACATCTCCCTACAGCTTGCCCCAGACTCCTGTTAGTTTCCCCTTAACAGGAGGAAACCTTTTTACATCACTCCTTCATTACCACTCCCACACACACCTCTTTTGAGTACTTAACTATGGGCTGGGTACTGTGTTAAATACTTGGTTTCCGTTATTTGTTGCTGCATAAAAAAGTACTCCCGAACTTAGTGCCTTAACACAACTAGTATCATTTCTCACAAATCTGAACTGGCGGGGTTAGTTCTGTTTCCTGTGGTATCAACTGAGGAGCTGGGATGGTTGGCAGTTAGTGCGGGCCCACAGACGGGAAGCTCAGCTGGGATGTTGGCCTGGGGCCTCCGTGTGCTCCTCCATGTGAGTCTGTCCACATGGCTGCTTGGGCTTTCTCAGGCATGAGAGGGTTCCCCAAGAGGAGCATCTTAAGAGGTCAAGGTAGAATCATTGTAGATGATTAAGGGCCAGCCTTGGAAGTTATATAGCATCATTCCCACCACATTCTGTTGTTAAAACAGGTCACCAGGCCAGATTCAAGGGGAAGAAAAATAGACTTTATCTCTTGGTCACATTGGAAGGGAGTATGAGGGATGGGAGATGATGTGACTATATTTAGAAACAATCTAGTGCACACATTTATCATCATTATATCAATCCTGTGAAATATAACCCTGAGAACCCCTGTGAAATAGTAAACTCTGTTTTATAGAGCAGGAAACTTGGACTCAGAAAGGTAAATGACTTTTCCAGTGTCGTACAACTGATATGTGGGAAAGTCAAGACTCACGCTTGGCTCTCTTTCTCCAAAGCCTATGCTTTTCAGCACTATACTTCCTCTGTGTTAGACTGGAGAAAGAAGAAATGGTTAGACGGAACAGAATCATTGGGCTGAGGGGAAAACCAAGAAACCTGCATCCGTTCCACTAACCATACATGTGTTGATGCTTTGGTAGCGCTCTATCTAGCCTCTGAAGTCAAAGGATCTCTGCCTAGTGATGCAACCAGTGAATTGTGACGCTGGGCTTGAAGGAACTTTTCCCATTTCGAACTCATTATTCTTTCTAAAGCAAAGAGGCCATGAGTTGCAAAATATCACCAAAAGAAACCTTAAGGACAATCTGGTTAAGCTCTTGTTTTCAGCTGAAGAAACCAATGCTTGAAGAAGTCAGATCTAAGGCACATTAGTAGGCTAATTAGTAGCAGAGCTGAGAGTAGAATCTAGATTATCTAATTCAATCCTGTGTCCTTACTATACCTGAACAGGTTTTTAAAGATATCATTAGAAAGATCAAGTGCTGTCCATCCAAATCATATTGTATTAAGACAAGTTAATTTAGGATGATCCATTATTTTCTTCCAGTAACATAACCATGACCATATGACAAAACCACAAGAGAACAAAGGAAAAGTTGGCCAATGTACTGATTGCTCACGTGATGTGTCACCTGCATTTCCTCTTCAGAAGGATTTTTTTTTTAAGATTTTTTTTTTATGGGGAAGGGGAACAGGACTTTATTGGGGGACAGTGTGTACTTTCAGAACTTTTTTCCAAATTTGTTATCCTTCAATCTTAGTTGTGGAGGGTGCCGTTCAGCTTCAAGTTGTTGTCCTTTCAGTCTTAGTTGTGGAGGGCGCAGCTCAGCTCCAGGGCCAGTTGCCGTTGCTAGTTGCAGGGGGCACAGCCCACCATCCCTTGCAGGACTCAAGGAATTGAATTGGCAACCTTGTGGTTGAGAGCCCACTGGCCCATGTGGGAATCGAACCGGCAGCCTTCGGAGTCAGGAGCATGGAGCTCTAACCGCCTGAGCCACCGGACCAGCCCTCTTCAAAACGATTTTGATTTCCAAGAATCTCATACTCTTCCAATGAATTCATTCAACAAACACCAAGAACCTACAAGTGTTAGGCATTGTGTTAAGACACAAGGAAGAAATGAAAAATATATGCAGTTCTTGGCAGATGTCGTGGACAGAAAAGGGATTCTATAGAAGCTAACCACACAGGATGGTCTGATCATAAATTTCTAACTGGGAAGGTCATGATGAGTAGTCACGTCCCAGGCATACAACTTCTTCAGTGAAAAAGTTTTTAAGCCAGCCCTGTCCATTGTTCTTGTGCATCTAGGTTAATACACCTTTGAAATGCCAGAATTAATATCCTTCAAAGGTGTGTAACCACCCTCAAGAGCGCACATAATCTTAACTGTCCTGTAATCCAATCCCTGCCTTGCTTATTCCCACCGTCATGTAACCGTCCTTAAATTTCCTCAATTCCAAATACATAAAAGAAACTGCAAACTATCATTCTCTGTAGCATTTGAGATCTTGCTTCCCTGCAATTGTCATCAGTTTTGGCTCACATAAACTCTTATAAAAAATTCTCTACAGGTGTGGATGTTTCTTTTACAGACAACATGTAAACACATATTTACAAATATGGTCAATAATAGAGATGAGACCAATAGGTGGTGACTGAATACCATTTCCCCGAAAATAAGACCTAGCCGGACAAGCAATTCTAATGTGTCTTTTTTATTTTTTGCAATTTTTTTTATTAATTTCAGGTGTACAAAACAATGTAATAGTTAAACATTTATCATTTATGTCCCTCACACAGTGATAACCCCCCTCCCTCCATCTACTACCCATCTGACATCGCACACAGCCATTACATTTCCACTGTCTCTACTCCTAATGCTGTACTCCACTTCTTGTATATATGTATATATATATAAAATTGTAGTTGACATTCATTATTGTTCAGCTTCAGCTTCAGCTGTACAGTGCAGTGATCAGGCATCTACGTCTTCCCTGAGGGTGGTCTCCCTAATAAGACAAGTGTCCATCGGATCCCTACAAAATCTTTACAACGTTATTGATTACATTCCCCAAAATGACTTTCGTCTCCCCGTGGCCATCTTGTGGTTACCCACTGTGCTTTCTAATCTCCTCACCTTCCCCCTTGCCCCACCCCCACATCCCATCCAGCAACCCTCAGTTTTTCCTCTATGTCTCTGAGACTGTTTCTGATTAGTTCATTCACTTACTCTTTTCTTTAGATTCCACAAATAAGTGAGATCATATGGTATTTGTCTTTCTCTGTCTGACTTATTTCACTTAACATAATGTTCTCTAGGTCCATCCATGTTGTTGCAAATGGTAAGATTTCTTTCTTCTTTATGGCTTCATAATACTCTATTGTATAAATGTACCACAGTTTCTTAATCCAGTCATCTACCGATGGGCATTTCAGTTGTTTCCGTGTCTTGACTATTGCATATAGTGCTGCAATAAACATAGGGGTGCATACATTTTTTTTAATTAGAGATTTGGATTTCTCCGGATAGATACCTAGGAGTGGAATTGCTGGATCATAAGGTAACAGTTCCATTTTCAGATTTTTGAGATACCTCCATACTGTTTTCCATAGTGGCTGGACCAATCTGCAATCCCACCAACAGTGCACAAGCGTTCTCTTTTCTCCACATCCTTGCCAGCACTTGTTTGTTGATTTATTGATGATAGCCATTTTGACTGGGGTGAGGTGATATCTCATTGTGGTTTTTATTTGCATTTCTCTAATGATTAGTGAGGTTGAGCATTTTTTCATATGTCTGTTTGCCATTTGTATGTCCTCTTTAGAAAAATGTCTCTTCATGTCCTCTGCCCATTTTTCAATTGCGTTATTTGTTTTTTTGGAGTTGAGTGAGTTTTTTATAAATTTTGGATATTAACCCCTTATCGGATATATCATTGGTAAATATCTTCTTCCATTCAGTAGGATCCCTTTTTGTTTTATTGATGGTTTCCTTTGCTGTGAAAAAACTTTTTAGTTTGATGTAATCCCACATGTTTATTTTTCCTCTTACTTCCCTTGCTTGAGGGGATGTATCAGTAAAAATCTTACTCCAGGTAATGTCTGTAAAGTTTCTTCCAATCTTTTCTTCTAGGAGTTTTATGCTTTCAGCTCTAATGCATCTTTTGGAGCAAAAATTAATATAAGACCTGGTATTGTATTATATTTATTATATTATATTATATTATACCCGACCGGGTCTTATATTAATTTATGCTCCAAAAGACGCATTAGAGCTGATTGTCCGCCTAGGTCTTATTTTTGGGGAAACATGATATGTCATCTTGGGAATTTATAGTCTAACCTCTAGTAGCACAAACACCCTTTCTATGATAAGCCCTCTTCTTCTAACCATTTCCATGGCAGGGAGCTTACTACTTTAGAGGACAGTTTCCTCCTTTTAGAGAATTCTAGTTGGTAAAAGTTCTTTAAAGCAAAAATCTGCTTTCCTATAATTTCAACTCACTGACCCTAGTCTTGATTGATCCTTTTGTCTCATAAAATGCATATAGTTGTTCCTCTTGTCTTCCCTTTAAATTATTTGAAACTGTTAGATATGATTGTCCCAAAGATCACCTACAGCAGTTCCATGATCATATCTGAAAGTTGCTTCTGAATCCTGGAATGTATAATGTCTGAAGTGACCTGGGGGACTCTGAGGGTCCACAGTTCCTTATTTAAATGACCTCCATACTCTCCTGCTTTACTTTCTCTATATTTTCTGTCATCTTGAAATATTATTTGGATTGAAAAAGAAAAAGGATTCCTCTCCCTTTTGTAGCAGAAATTGGAAGGGGAAAAGCTACCAGTGGTACTGTAGGCCCCAGCTTCCTCCCTCCTTTTCCAGCAGGGTAGTCATGGTTCTCTAAAATGGTTGCTTTCTGAATCTTCCTCGCTCCTTGCCATCACCTATTTTTTTCTGCCATCACTGTGCTTGGCCAGTAGAGGGTGATCAAAACCTTAATTTCTCTTAAACAATGCTGGCAAGCTTCTTGTCCGTTAGAGCTCTGAAAACTTCTCTTTTTCATTCCTGGAAGGAGTCTACATATACACCATGTTGGGAAACTGCAAAGACATTTTCTAAAGAAAAGGAAAGGAAAAGAGAATAGGAGTAGAGTGGTGTAGTTAGACAACCCCGGCTTAGAGCTGGTGTTCTGTTGCTAATGAACCTTGGGAGATTTGGATATGCAACCTGATTATCTGGAAAATGGGTGTAATAACACCAGCTCTGACGACTTAAAAGCATTTGGATCATGTGAGATGAACTAGCTTTATGACTAGCCATACCAGTAGTAAGGGATTTTTAATCTTCAAACTTGCTCCAGTATTATTTCTGATCTCCTCTTTGTTTTAAATGTCAGCTCCCCTCCACCCCCCCATAGATGTGACTCCACCAATTACAGATCCTTTTCTCCATTCTAACTGCTCTGGAGAGAGCCACCTGCCTTCTCCTTAATAAGAGAGGGTAAAGTTTCCTGCCAAGACTCACATGAGCATGTCGCTGGCTTGTACCACCTTGTTTGTAGAAGAACCCAGAAAAAGTTGCATAATCTCAGAGTAAAAGCAGATCACAAAGTCTATCTGGCCCAGTGCTCCGCCATGGAAGACGCTTTCCTGCCCAGGACCCCTGAATGTCCGCCAGACATCCCTGAATGCCTGAGCTGATGCAGCCACCTGCTCTGGCTGGCTCTGCAAGGTTCTTCTCACAGTGGCTTCCACTAGGGCCACTCTTGGTTGTGCAACTTATGCCCTGCACAACCCCAGGGGCCATCATTCATCTTATCAGGGAGTTGTGTAGTTATCACAACTTGCCAAGAGAAGGCAGTCAGGTTTCCTGAGGAAGGGGCACGTTTTTCTAATTTGCCCAAAGTCCTAATAGCAGCTAGGCAGAGATGGCTTTGCTTATCTACCTTACTCTTTGCTGTATCTCTTTCCTGTTTTAATTCCTAACACCCAGCACATGGCCTGACAGTAATGTTTGTTGAAAGCGACTTAGTTTTATTTCTTGGAGTCAAGCAGTACAAACTGAAATCCTCTTCTAAGACGACAGGCCTTTCTATGAGTATGTTCGAGGACAGAGACCAAGCTCTCAGTGAGTTTTCTCCTCACCAAGCAAAACTCTTGATTGCACATGAGGTGGTTTTGCTTTTACCATTCTGCAGTTAGTCTGTCTTCTAAAATGTGCAATCTAGAACCAAATGCAGGTCACACGGTGACAGATAACCCAGGTAGGATAGAGTCAGACTAGCACCTCCTTTGTTCAAGAACGTGGAGTGGATGACGTCTGAGACTTGGAGGCAGTGGTGGCAACTTACTGGCAAAGGGACATGGGTAGTTTGGGACAAGAAAGTCCTCCTAAACCTGTGTAGCAATTTCCATTATTCCAGGGGAAATTTGATTCCTCAGAGGATTTGGGATTGCAAAAGAAATTGCATCAGCTGAAGAAGGATTGGGGCAGAGGAAAGAACTGAGCAAGGATTGGGGCGATTTGAGAGAATCACAGAGGCCATATGGAATTCTGCCCATAACATCTGGGACTAAAATGGGCCCAGAATCTGGGTCTTCAATTTTCACAAAGACTTGATTTCAATGATACATGTTTTAGGGTCTCATGGGATGAAGGACACTGCAGCACGTTTCACTTTAAAAAGGAAAACTTTAGTGAGGAGTAAATGAATATTCAAGAAGAAGAGCTAGAGGCCCATGGAGGAAATAATAATAGCTAATATTTTTAGAACACTTATGTCAGGCATTGTTGTAGGTGTTTTGCATGTGATAGCTTATTTAATGCTTATAACTCTATGCACATTTTGCAGATCGAGAAACTAAGACACAGCAAGTAAGTGGTAGATAAAGGATTTGATCCTAGGTAAACTGGCTCCAGTGCCATGTGTGCAACCCTTACGCCAGGCTGCTTCATAAATAACATAGTTGTGGAATCACTTAAATGATGTATGAAGGTGGGAGAATAATTGAGTTCATAAGAGGACAAGGGACAATGAAGTAGTGGAAAAAACCTGGTTGCACACACCTGGTTTTAAAATCTAGCTATGCCTCTTAATGGGTAAGCCACTTTTTAGCCGTCAGTTTCAACATCTGTAAAATGGGGCAACTGTCTTTGCAAAGTTGATATATGGATTAGAGAAAACTTATTGTTATTCATGAGTGAAGGAGAAGAGAGGAATTGAGGACAGTGTAATGAGAAGTGACAGGGTTTCAAGGAAATGGTTAAATGTTATAGAAAATAAGGAAGAATTAAGATGGGAGAAAACGCTGTCAAGAACACCGGTGACCTTTGACTGAGCCATGTAAGTGGCTAAGAGCTCAGGTACAGGGGCTTGAAGAGGGTGGATATCTGTAGTGAAGAGATGCACACGGTGTTATGGTCTCCTCAGCAGAGGAATTTGGTAGCTAAAAGAGAGGTCAAACAAAGATTTTTAAAATCTGCTTTTGCTCCTTAAAGCTACAGGTTTGTGCTCATTTAAATGTAAAACAAGTGTGGAGAGGTGAGGAGACTGGAGGCACCAGAGTGAGTTACCTGGTGTGGCAGGCAGTTAGGCGAGGGGTTCTAGGGAGCAGGAAGGACTCCAACATGTAGCACACCTGGGTGACCCGAGGCCCTTGGGAAGGGATCTTGAGGAGTATCAGCTGAGAAAGGGTGAGGCGAGGCTGTGGTAGGCACGGGAGTTCGGGGAGCAGGAGAAACCATCTGTGAAGCCAAGAAGACAGCAGCGAATAGGATTGTCTAGCAGGGGCAGGGGAAGAACGAAGGTGGCTGTGTCGGTCCTCCCACACACACAGGAGTGGGAGTCACGAGGGTTTGAACAGGACTGGACGGAGTGAAAGGTTGAGAGAAGCCCTTGGTAGGAAATCCCTGACCCTTCTTAGTGGTGGGGCTCTTGTCTGCACTGGGGACACTGTGCGGCTCTGGTCCTCTCCACACCCAAGCCTTTATTGAGACCAGAATCTCTCACAGGGTCCCGTGTCACAGCAGTGACCCGGTTCAGTAACCTGGAGTTCTTCCCGTTTCTGTCCACCCTGCCCCTCACTTGTTCTCTGGAGTCGTTTCCTAAAGCACATCACCTGCACACAAGCCCTTGCCTCAGGTTCTGCTCTTTGGGGGCCGCAGGCTAAGGCAGACGGGATAGGGTGGAGTTCCCCTGAACCAGGATTTGGTTGTGAAGATATGTATGTAAAAATACATTGTTTTTCCACATGTGCCACTTACTTTCCATTTACTTTTTAAAAAAAATCACTGAGTTTCTTGCAATATATTATGCAGTAACAAAACAAGGTTATTAGGTTAGAGGTCACACTTTAAAGGTATAAAACATCGGATTACACGGCAAACCTACCATTAGGATGTTCAGTTTTCTAAGTCAAACTAGTCAAAGGTTATTTCAGTGGTGCCATCTTCTGAGAAAATTATGCTTTGGGGAGTCATTAAAAAGCTACTTTATGGCTTTTCATCTTGTTGCCCTAAGGTGGTGTTTCACAGGGAGCTCTGGTGAAATTACTTAGAACCTGTTCATTTGTGCGAGGTCTGTGAGTTAGTTTTTAACTTCGAAATTTATTTTCTTTACCCCAAACGTGCATTTATGCAACCAAGGATGACAAAAACCAAACACCACAAATATTGTCACCTAGAGATAATTTATTGTTTTACCATGACCCAAGAAGAGAAACAACATAAAGAGAGTATTTATTACAAATCCCCACAATTTCCTTCCCCAACCTCACTACTCGTCAGGTATCACCGGCCTCCTAAAATGGACCATTGACTATAAATGTGTGTAAATTTTATTTTGCTACCATTTCTCATGATTGAAACTTCAGTCTTCAATGAAGTTTTCAAATTATTAATATTTTCAATGGAGTTCCCTAGCTTAAAAAACCAAACCACTTCTCCTCTAAGATTCCATTATTTACTGAGAAAGAAGCTTTTCCAGAAATGTTAACTAGGATTTTAAATGAACAAATTCAATTTAAAAATCATTTACTGAACATCTACCAAGCATCTGGACTCTTCGAAGACTAGTGAAATGAAAAGGCCAAGTTTTAACAGCAATAACTTAATTCTGCAGGTATACAAAGACAAGTAAGTTTCTTCTTTTGGTCTAATTTATTCTAAACTAAGAAACCAGGAACTGACAAAACAGGAAAGGGTTGTTTTATCCAGTCTACAGATAAACAAGACAATGCCTGAGTTAGCTCTATAGATTTAGGCTTATGTTGAGCTGGTTGTAATAATCTCTATGTAACTAAAAGTTAATAAAAATACATGTTCATTTTAAAATAATTGATTTTACTTGCATATCCCACACTTTACCCTTAAACTCGTATTTTTAGAACAAGATTTTCCTGCATACTTATAATCTGCTTCCTCCCACCCCCCCGCCCCCATACATACATTTGTTTTCCTGTAAGAACCCGCTACTCTCAAAAGCATCTCTACATCTAACATGCTTTGCCCTTGCCGGGCAGACCAAAACCTTAAACTGTTAAGTAGTTGAGGTGAGGGGAAGGCAAGCGGGCACTGGCCTCAATGCATCCCCATGTTTCTCTTCTCTCCCTCCACCAGGCCTCAGCTGGGAGTTTGGGGCTGTGACAAGCCTTCTCCCCACTCTTCTCACACACCTGGCCTTGTCGGAAGACTCAATGATAGTGATGTAGGGCGACTGCAGCTGCCTAGTCCTTTCACTGGACCAAAGAACTTAAAATACAAATCTGAAACTGGAATGAAATCCAAATTTTAATACCGCTTTTCAATCACTCACAGATCTCTTTATATCTTAAAACACTCAGCCTCACTGCTTAATGGATGCTTGCTGAAGGGAGAAAATATAATTTTAAGACCAATTAACTTTGCTGATTACTGTGTACTTTGAAGTGAGTCATGATTCTTTAGTAAATGGAGGTGAGAATCTCAAAAGATTTAAAAAAAAATCTGTGAAAATAACAACAGATCACTGTTTAGAATTTAATGTCCACTCTTTACCTTCCACTGTTTTAGGGTAAGAGAAAAACATGAGGTTTGTGGTATCCACTATTAAATATAACCAGACAATATGAAACTAAGTTCTCACGTTAAGACATCTCACATTATGAGATGTCCAAGCACTTCCCAAACTTTTGTTTGACCTGCAGACTTGGAGATGGCTTACCTCCCTATAACTTCAAGTTTGTTTTACAAAGCTTTGAAAAGTAAAACAGATAATTTCATTTTTAGATATAATAAAAAATTAATTTGAATAGCAAAATAAGTAACTGCATTTAAATGTACAGTAGTGTGTCCATTCTAAAAATGAAACCTAAATCTATTGTTAAGAAAACTTTTCAAATAATGCTTATTAAATTCTCCAGTAGTAGCTGAAATAAAAATCTAACTCCTGCAAAAAGATCTATTTATATACCACTTAATCCCCTTTTCTCTGATTCTACATTTCACTTTGCAATCTGCAAGACCTTCATTTGATTTCCCAGATGGGGAACCCCAGCCCCCTCATAACTATTTTGAGAAGTTGCGTAGAGTGGGACACACAAAAATATGGCTCCTCTGGCAAGTATTGCTGTCACTGACTACGTTTTAACACTGTTACTCCAATTCACACAATGACTCTTCCATGAGGATGACCTGGGTGACCCTGGTTAGCCAGCTTCAGATGAGTACATCAGTATGACCAGACTCTGGAATAAAAGGTGGGAAACCCCACCTCTAATTTTTTTTCCAAAAATCAGAAAATGTCTTTCACAGCTATGAATCTTCACAAGCCCTCTCTCCGAACAATCATAAACCAGGGGAAGTAAGTGGGAATAGGGAAGGTACAGCCAAAAGGAATACTGCAAAATGCTCATCAGAAAAACTCCCTGCAACACCGGAACTGGATGTATCTGTGCCTATTTTCCAGGAAAGTGCCCGTGTTGGGGTTTTCCTATCCCGAATTTTCTAAGCACAGACTTAAGAGTTAGTAGGGGAAGCAGAACTATGGTTTACAGAATCTGGTCAAGTTCAGTGGTCCCACTGACCTTTCCAGGACACTCTCTAGTCTCAATTCATGGAGAAGACCCTCTTACTCCCCCTGACAAGCTCAGAGAACCCATTTTCTTTGCTTGAAATAGTGATCTGGCCGCTAAGAGGTCAACTTCCTGGCTTTGAAAACTCTCAGGAAGCTGCAGTTGTTGACAGGAATTGTTCCATTTTAGTGCCCTATTAACCTTTTTTCTCCTAATGAATCTACTAACCTCTCTTGCTCTGATAAGCACCAAACTAAGGTGTTTTTTTTTTCTCATATTCCCCCTCCTCAGTTCTGTGAACTGATTTTTTGTCTATAATGACATCAACTTCACTACTCATCCCCAAAACTTTGCTCTTTTGGAGTGATGTGTTCTGTCAAATAGATTAAAATACATTATCTGTTTACAGGGAATATACAGAACAGGGGCTGGAGGTACAAAACACACACACTGACGACATGGTCATACAAAATATATAGAAGTACCCAACATTGACAATTTTGTAAGAAGTTGCACATTTTGCTATTTCTTTAGCATTTCCCCACATTTTTTTCTTCTGTGGATCCTCTGGAGTTAAGATTGAGCGTCTTCTGCAGTGTTTCTGAAATTCATTGCATGACTGGAACATACTGCTGGAATTCATTTTCTGTCTAAAGCAATGAGTGCTATACACGAACGTTTTCCTCACATATAATATTAATAATAAAGTTTATTTACAGTATAAGCTTTCTGAGGCTAAGGGCTGAGATGTGATTAAAGGCTTTGCCATACTATCACATTTAAGAGGTTCCCTCCTGAAAACGAATTCTGATGTACGTAAGATGTGAATTGCCTCACCCATCAAACATACTGACCTTTGTACATATTTAGCAGTTTCACTTTTATGCCTTTAATAAAATACTAAGTGCCTTACATATCAAGATGCCTTATACATCTCTATCTCAGGCTTTCGCCTTGCTTGCTGAGCTGGAGTAGAAACAAATACCCTACAACTTGAAGAAATTTCCTTTTCTTCCTGGCAAGGTTATTGTTTTCAAAAGCCCTTCAAAAACTTCCATTAGGTCAACTAGCATGCCTACTGGTTAACTACAGTATTTCAACTGTTAACAGATTTCAGCCAGTCAAGAAAGTTTGAATGACTAGCCTGAGCACTAATTAGATGTTGTGAGCCTTTTTGACCATGACCTAATTACGCTTTGCATTGAGCAGCTGATAAATGAATGCAATGCAAATGGTTTTAATCAACACCTGTAGCCTTGTTTTCATCAAAAACACATCTTCAAGTAGCTGCTTCAAGCCGTGCATCTGCTGAAGATGTGAAGCAACCTCAGTGGCTATCCCACAGTCAGTACGATGTCCCAGAAAATGGGAATTAAATGTGGGGGCACAGGTTATATTTAACTTTCATTTTAAAAAAACAAAAATGATGGCTGAATTACGTCAGCACGTAGTTGTGGCTAAACAAAAAAGCCAAAGTGGAACTGACCAAAGTTCTTCCCCTCTTAAGAAAAGTCAGTGCTTTGATCAGTGCCTGGAGTTAAGCACCTTACTGCTTTCAGTTGCTTCCTACGATAGTAGCAGCAAAAGTCTTTGCTCAAAAGCACCAGCAGTTTTCCGTGCAACCATCACTGTGGCTCACTCTTTAAAGAAAATCCTAAAAGCATTTCTTCCACCTTTACTATAAAATGTTACTTAGATATACTCTTCTGGAGGACCTCTTCTGTTTCTCTTAAATTGGATGGATAGAGACATTCTGGTCACCAGGTGACTCCCTTGAAGTTTCCCCAGGCAACACTGATGAAACCACTTAGAGACACAGGGAAGCTGTGGTTGGTCCAAGTTATGGAGAGGCCAAAGCATTACTGCTGTGCAGAATTTTCGTTTGGTCTGGAGCTGAGGCCACAGCTGTGCCCACCTCACTGGCTCCCCATAAAGCCATGCTGTCTCATCGGCTTGAGTCGTTGGTTAGGGAACAAAATGATGAATGATAGTTTTAGTTCTGTTTCTTGATGGAAAATCTCAAAACTCTATGTAAGGTTCTCCCGTTATAGGGATAGTCTTTAGGTTTGTTTAGTCTATGTGTCTAAGTTCCTACAGGGCTGTCCACAATCATTTGCAAGCTCTCATGAGCATAGTCACCTATACCTGAGTCCCTGATGACTATCTTGTAGCCCACAATACCTGGGTGTACTGTGTATCTGAAAACAGTCTCTGTCATTAGCTTCCAGGCAGCTAACTGCATCCTCCTGCATAGAAGATGGAAAAGATCAAAGTTTCATAACCTCACCTCAGTCTTCAGTGATGAGAGAGAAAAGACACCATGCAGTATGACTATGATACAACCAACCACATCTTAGCACGTTAGTGAACTTTTCCAAACAACAACACATTTAGTTAGTAATTGCCAGCTAACGATGTCAAATGCTTTTGTGAAGTTTCTGGAAAGTGTGGGGAGAAAAATGCTTCCTACAACGTTCCTTTTTCTGAAAAGCAATAAAAATGACATCTTCTGAACTATATTATTTAACGTTACAAATGATTCAGAAAGTGCCCAAATCATCACGTTGTTCAGCAGCTGACTGAAGAGAATTCTGGCTAAGATCTTTGCCATAGGAAGATGTCAAAAAATGGTCTTAGTTTTTGTATTTGTAAGATGACGATGGCATTTACTCACTGATCTGTGTTTAGAAAGTGTACACAGGCAGCTAACTATCGCCTTTTTTTTTAATATTTAGGACAAAAATAGCATCAGAATCTATAGCTTTAGCATGCTTCAGGCTCTGAAGGTCCTCTTCAAAAGTCGGGCCAGGCTAACGTATTTCGGTACTCGTGATTCACAGGGCTTTATCATAAATGTAAAAGTCCCGTTAGAAGTCAGGCATAATGACTGCCTCTTCTGTGTTCAGCACTGAGTCCAGTGCTGTGTGGGATATAAATACATCCCTTGACGATCAAAGCATCTCTTTTAGGGGGTGATGAAAACTTTCATACACGAAACAATGAAGGACTAAAGGACAGTGTAGACGTATATATAATCAAGTGCTAACTTATGGAGAAATGCATTTAGGAGTGCGATAGTGCTTTAGGGATTTCTTCTAGAAGGGAGAGAAGTGTTTTGAATCACTGTTGCCATTTCAGTAGAATTTCTCTCAGTGATGAGGATAAAACCATCTACGTTTGTGGCAGTCCTTTGGAACTGTAGACTGGTGCACATACCCTCTTTCAGGAAAAGATAGAAATCTTTGGTTTGATACTGATCAGCACAGTCCTAGATTTCTATAGCTTTGGTAGGCTACCAGTGATCAGATATATTAACTTATCGTATATATAACTAGTTTGAGCAGCATGTCCCAATGTAGTTTTTGTTTTTACTGTCCCTCTTTTTTGAGAAACAAGGTACAGCAAAATGTTGGCCAAGCAGGGCTTGTTTGCAGCAAGCAGCTTTAACCTCAGTACCATTTTCACAGAGCCAATCTGAATCTTTCAATTCTATGTTGCAGTTGCTGAGAGTCCAGCAGCGCCTTTAAAGGTATCCTCATTACTGACAAGCTTGACCTTTACTGTGTATGTGTTTTCATCTTGTGTGGAAATAGCATGTGGCTTATCCATATGACTAGGTTTTTCCTGCAGGGGCTGTGTGGAAGAATTACATGCCCACAGACTACGCAAAGGCAGAACACTGCTGATCTAACTATAAGGATCCTTAAGTGTGATTTAAAAAAATCAATTGAGGATGTTTTTTTCCCCTCCATGGGCACACACCTCTGAAATAATTTTAGAAACAAAAGGGGGAAATGGCTTGTCAACAAATTCTTGGTTTACACACAGCTTTTCAGGAATGCTCCAAACGCATCAAGGGAGGCTGGACTGTACTCAGAGGCTCGCTCTCTGGTGTGGATTCTGTGATGCAGAGTGAGGGTCGAGCTCCGGGTAAAGGCCTTGCCGCACTTAGTGCACTTATAGGGCTTTTCTCGGGTGTGAATTCGCCTATGCAAAATAAGATATGAGTTTCGGTTGAAAGCTTTTCCACACTCACTACATTCATAGGGTTTCTCCCCCGTGTGGATTCTCTGATGTTTCGTAAGGTCTGAGCTCTGGCTGAAGGCTTTCCCGCACTCATTACATTCATAAGGTTTCTCTCCAGAGTGGATTCGCTGATGCAGAATGAGATTTGAACTGTGACTGAAGGCTTTGCCGCACTCATTACATTCGTGAGGTTTTTCTCCTGTGTGGATTCTCTGATGCAGGACAAGGTTTGAGTTCAGACTGAAGGCTTTCCCACATTCACTACATTCATAGGGCTTTTCTCCAGTGTGGATGATTTTATGGCGAATAAGGCTTGAACTCCTTGTGAAGCATTTACCACATTCATCACATCTATGAGACTTCGTTCCTGTTGGAACTTCTTCAGGGGTGTTAAAGTTTGAACTCAGACTGAAGCTTCTTCCCAATCCCTTACCCTTCTCCCTGGGACCTCTCTCTCCTGTGGTGGGTTTTTTTTCCTTGACTGTAGCTGGCCCCGAATCTCTCTTTTCTCTTCCTGTTTTCTCCTCAGGGTTCCTCTGCTGCCTTTCTGCTGTTCTGCCCTGCTGTTCACGTTTTTCTCCAAAATCTTTCTGGACTCTTCCTCTTGTCTCCCCATGTGATGCTGTGTCTTCTGCGATTTCTGCTTTAGAGGTTGACTCCTCATTCTCATTCCTGCTTTCACAACCTGACACAATAAATAGAAAATACAAATAGCACCTTTTTCTTTTGAATCTATAGGTTAATCAAGTGACATTGTTTTTCCAGGAAGCTCCTACATGCCTGCAAAATGCCCTCACAATATTAATAGAAGATAAAATAGAAGAAAAATTGGGAAAAAAATAAAGGAAACAAGGAATAGAGTTGAGAAATAAGAGCGCAGAGTGGAAAGGACAACAGAGGGAGTGTGCGGAGAGGACAGGAATGGACAGACACACACAGGCGACAAGCAGAGGGAACAGAACCAGCTAAGGAAGGAAGGAACCTAAGAGGTTACAATTCATACTTCTATTTTTTGGTCACCCAATAATTAGTTCGAAGGAACAAATATACATGTAAAAAATCATTTCTGTCTCTAATATAAGTATTTATGAGCTTAAAAAAAGAACAGTCAGGTCTTTCCTATAATATGGTAAGGGTATTAGCAGAAATAAGAGAAAATAGTTAAAGGAAAAGTGAAAACTCCTCCATTCTCTGAGATTTTTATCAACAAGGAGATGGTTAATGGGCAAAACAAGGAGCTCTGAACTTGGCAGGTTGCGTGGATATTCAGACACAGGAAATAGTTTCTCTCCACCAGGGAGAGCAGCATAGAGCCGACAGTGCTCAAGTAACAGAGATGAGGATGAAGAAGTTGGTAAGGGCATTAGTAAACACAATTAAAACCTTCATGGAAAGACAACTGAGAATAACTGAGAACAGAAAAGAAACTGAAAACATTTCCAGAGACAGCCCATGGAGGAGATACTAGAAGAAAACAAAATTTTACAAATGCAGAGCTGATTCTCTTATTTTAGCATTTAGCATATTAAAACATCAGAATATATTTTTATTGTAGACTGTTACATTCACTGTTTTTAAGATTAAAAATTGTTCAATAAACATATACTATTTTATATGTTTACATTTGCCTAGAAGACTCCAAAAATGTCTTGTCTATTTTTTATTTGGCCTTAAGAAACCTGTTCAAGGGGGCCTGCACTATGACAAACAGGTCCCTGAATGCAATTTCCAAGGGAGCTGAATAATATCTAACCCTCGACTTTAGTGACGAAATTGCCATAAATACCAAACCAATCTTAAGGAAGAGGACACTGGTCCACTTTTTTTGAATTCCAAGTCATGGTCCTTAACTATCTGGATAGTTCCCAGACTGTCCAATTCTTTTTTTTTTTCCCCGTAAGTTATCGTGGAGTAGATAATACCCAGCTCATAAACACAGATCAGTTCTTTGGCTTAATTTTCATCTAGTCCAAAGCGCAAGTACCAAGAAATCAAACTCCAGTTATCCTTATAGTTCAAAACAAAACTTGAGGTTTCTTTAGTAACATCTTTTCTTCATGAAGTTTCCCTTCATTCGCCCTCCCTCTGCCGTTCCCAGGCAGAAGCCTCACTGTGGACTTCCCTATGACAAGACTTATTTGAGACCTTTTTTCCAGTAATGTCTCCCGGGGTTGAGATCTAGCAGAGACAAATGGGAATGTTTGTCAACTGTGTGTCACTTTATCTTATCTGGCTGATGCCTCCTCTTAGAATTTGTTCTTATTACACACCCAGGAACTAGGGCTCTTCATAGACAACTATTTGGTTTGGAAACTGGGAATCCTGATCATAAGGAAAGTGCAGGTTCAAGTTCATGGAATTATGGAAAGCTGTCACAGAGCAGCGCCTATAGGACAGAAAAGGACAGAAAGCCCATGGAACGATGCCTGCTTGGTAGGTTCAGGAACATGGCCCCAGGTTGGATTAGAATAATGATCAATTCTTACCTGGTCTTCTACACTAGGAAACAGAGATGCCAACAGAGGCATCTAAACTGTAACCTACAGAGTGGAGCAGAAGCCTCCCAGGTAACAGTGGTGGAAGAGGTGAGGATTCAGAATACAAGAGTATTTCTGATTTCAAAGAGCAAAAACTACCTAGAGGTAAAAAATCCACCTGGAATCAGGAAGTTCCAGTACCAGGCTTCTGGGGTTAAATGGATACAAATGTTCTCATTCTCTGTCTGGTCTGAAGAAAGGGGCTCAGTAGTCTCTAAATCCTTGTCAATACTGAACTGAATACATCAGAGATCCCACAATTAACAAAAAAAGAGGCAAAACAATCTTATCGGACAGTAATCCTGCATCAGTCTTACCCTGGGAAAACACGTTCCCATAATTCTCCGGTCTGCTGTCCCTACTGAGATTCCTCCGAGCCAGGTTCTGACATCCCCATTCCTCCAGGATGAGGGACACGGCCATGTCCTCGATCTTCACCATTGCCTGAAATAGTATGAGACCCCACACTCAGTTCCCCCAAAGCTCAGGGAAATACCCACTGCCCAAATCTGGAGTTAGGGACAGAGCTGATACAAACCTAGAGGATGCTGGGAAAGAAATGGTGACCATGACAGGCTCTGCTGGATGAGAGGGTGCGTGGGTGGGGCTACTCTGTGGGCAGGGACATGGAGAGTGAGTCCTGGGTGGAGACTGCTAAGAGCTCCAGGAAGAAGCAGATAGAGGGAGGGGCTTGGGAAGGCAGAAGGGCCACCGCCTACCTGGGAATCTGCCGTGAGTAGTGCAGACGCCATTGCCTGGTCTCTGGGACCCTCGTGATGAGAGGCAGGAACATGGGTGGCAGGCAGAGCTGGGGGAGGAGAAAGGAGCTCTGAGTTAAAAAGCAGCTCTGCTCTGGGCCTCCCCTCAAAGAAGGGCCCAGAGGCACTGTTTTTCCTGCACCAGCATGTTCAATGTTTAACTACAGAATAGATAACTAGAGAGACTGTAAACAAGGAAAAGCATGACCTATGTTTTTCTAAGACTTCTGTTCTTAAACAGGAGTCATAAGGAATCACGAAAGGGTCCTTAAAACCACCGAGTCCAACACCTTTGTTTCTAAGGGGAAACTGAGGCCCTGAGAGGGTAAATGACTTGTCTAATGTCACAGTTAAGAATGGCAGAGCCAGATTTAGAACCCAGATTCCTACTCTCGGCTACAGAAGTGGGTAACATTCAGCCCTTGATTCATGCTTGGCTCAAAATTTAATTTTCTCCAGTCCAAGGAACCAGTACCAGGACATCAGAATCCCATTTAGTTGTGAAAAACACAAGAACAGCTTTAAAAATCTTTAGTAGTAATATCTTGAAAGACAGGTAGTAAGAGGGTGTTCTTAATTCTGGTAAGTTTTGCCATTTTATCCCTCTACTTTTCTCCCTCACTTATCCAATTTTTTAATAAAATGTATACATGGTTCAAATGTTAATGAGACATTTATAAGTGTATAAAGGTATAAGCTGACACTCATCTAATTAAGGACATCTATATCATATAATCACACTAACTGCAATGGATAAGAACAATTAAAAAAATTTTAAACCGTGAAATTAAAACCCTCCCTTGCCAAGTGACATTAGATTTGGAAATGTTAGTGGTAAATAGATGATATTACTGAGCTGCAAAGATAGTAGAGGAATGAATTTGAAACTGAATTACTAAACTTGTAACTATTTCAGACAGTACAATAATAAGATAAGCTAAAGCAAAAATGTATGAAAAAGTACCTAGCATATGAACCTTCCGAGAGTTAGGAAACGCTCTGGAAAGATGAAAAGCACAAAGAGGAAACTGAGAATAAATGCATATGCTTCAATTAGTTGAAGAACTATTTGCTAAGTAACAACTATATTGTTACCAGGGTCTCTAAAACTGTTACTCTGGCAACTTGAAGCTCTAATCCGGCACTTTAAAACCATGATTATCTTCTTTGATTTCCTGATTTCACCTCTTGTGGAGTATGGACACCTTACAAGCCCTAGTTCATAAATGGGACAGGTGGACAGTGGTGGATTAAACATCACAGTGCATAGTTTTCCACAGATTTCTCCAGCATACGAATTCTGGCTATCCTCCAGAATGCAGAGAAGAGGAAGCTTCCTTCAGCACTAATATTCCTACCGTAAATGTCATCACAAAGAAACACATTGGTCAAGGAACGTGCCTCCATCAATTCTTCCTGAACAACTGTACTTTTAGTATGTTACTGTTTTTGCTGATATTCTATGTACTACTTTGATTTTAAAATCGGATAAAGATAGTTAATATTTCCCCAAAAGGAAAAATAATTAAACTGATTATTTATATAATCCTGAAATGATTTTTTTCCCTCATGTTCAACCAAAACAAAATTTTTCCATCCTTTCCCGTTGTTTGAAAATTCTGAAAGTAACCTAGAAAAAGTGTGATGTTATACAATATTTTTTACACATTTTAAATAAAATGAATTTTAAAAATGATCCTTTATAAGGTAATTTATGACACACTAGTGTTTCAAAACCGAGACTGAAAATATATCATGTCTTCCCAGCACTTTCCTGTAAAAAAGAAATGTTAGACATCCAGAATGCTAACAACTCAATAAACAATGTAAAGTCCACCATTATTATGCACATTTCATTTACTTCCTTAGTAACGTTATTTAACTCGAGTCTGTAAGTTATATATCCCCTAACATTTAATAATAATGACAATAATGGATGATAAAAGGAAGCACCCTTCTTTATTATAGGCACTTAGCAACACAGAGAGGGCATACAACATCCTGAATAGTTTGCTTCTTTTCTCCACAAGAAACCTTGCTTCTTACCCCGTGACTGTAAGAGGCGTGGTTTCCGAGATGAATGCTTGAAATGGGACTGGGTGGCCTCATGATGAAGGTCAAAGCTTGAGGACTCCTGTATTGGATCCAGAGGCACCATCCCCCTTGCGAGCATCTCAGGTCCATGAACTTGACCTGGGACCTGAGGACAAACAGGTTGGGCTTGTGGGTAAATCACTTTTTAAACAGCACTTTAAATGAACAAAAACACTGTAAGTATGCCAGGGGGTGCAGGTGGGGTAAGGCCATAATACTTTTTAATATCCAAGCAGAGCAGGGACAATAACCACCAGACTACTAATACAAGCTTATATTAGTAGTAACTTACATATTAGTTTATTTTACATGTAACATTATACATACACATATAATACAGCTATTACATATATTATGTAAGTAGTAGCTTATATATTAATACTAATACTACTACTACTAAACTACTAAGACTACTAATACGAGCTTTAAATCAGTCACTTCCTCTTTGCTTCAGTCACTTCCTCTTTGCTCCAGTCTCAGTCTGCGTGCTGCTCACACATAATAGGTTTCACCTCTTCTTACCTGCTGTCCCGATAAATCAAGCTCCAGGTCTTCCAGGAGGGTCACGGCCTCCTCCCCACTATCGGGCCGGTACTCCTGCAGCCAGACTTGGAGCTCCTTGGGCAGGATGGAAAGGAACTGCTCCAGCACCAGCAGCTCCAGGATCTGCTCCTTGCTGTTCACCTCTGGTCGCAGCCACTGATGACAAAGTTCCTTCAGTCGACTCAGCGCCTCTCGAGGCCCAAAAGTGTTTTGGTAGCAGAAGTGCCTGAAACGTTGGCGGAAGATCTCTGGGTCGGGAGGAGGAGTGTCCTGAAGGCTGGAATCCTGCCCCCACATGTGGTCTTCCTCATCTTCCTCTTCTACCTTCACTATTACGATACCATCCTTCTCCTGGGCAGCCTGTGGGGACAGACCCGTGGCTTCCCTTGATTCAGCAGTCATCGTTCAGGCTCAGGGAACTGACTTGATCCAAATAGAGTCTGTGCTCGCCTTTCTGTCCTACGAGATGTTTTCTGATACGTTTCTGTACTATTCCTGAAGTAGTAAAAAAGTTATTAGTACCTTTATGAAAAGTTTCACATCC
Source organism: Rhinolophus ferrumequinum (assembly GCF_004115265.2). NCBI lineage: Eukaryota > Metazoa > Chordata > Mammalia > Chiroptera > Rhinolophidae > Rhinolophus > Rhinolophus ferrumequinum. The sequence goes on along the minus strand of NC_046290.1, from coordinate 90,299,155 downwards.
AGCACGACAAGAACTATGGGATTCAAGAAGGGTTAAGAAAGACAGCAGCCAAGAATAGATTGCAAGTGGGGCCAAGGGACTAAAGCCTCAAGGACTGAGCCCCGAATTGGGCCAACGCATAGCTTTTATTAGTAATCATATGAGGAAGTAAGGCTTGTTTTTCCCAAGGTGTGTGAGTTTCGTGCCTGCTGGCTGTTTTCCTGAAAGTCCCCATTGTGCTCCAGCACGTACTGTGCCTTCACACACACACACACGCACAGCCCCCGGGGATGGAGTCATTGTTCTGAAACCATCCATTAAGGGGGAATGACAGATATTGGTCCATAGGGTCTGTTTGCCGAGACACCCCCTCAAGGAAGCTTTACTGATATCACTCCATCGGGTCTCAGTTTGCCGAGACACTTTCTTGTGATGTCATGGGAAAGGCACAGGGGTTCGGCAGCTGTAAGGCAACAAAAAGTGAACTGTGCTGTTACCACTTCACAAAAGGCTGCACATCAAGGCATGAAGAATGCCTCTGAGTAGTGGGGGGAAAAAAGCCTCCAGAGCCGCAGTTCTCACCACTGTCACTTTATACACTAAGGTTTGCAAACAGAAACCTCCAATGGGGGTATTCCACCCTCAGGGTGTTTGTCTGAGTCCAAGCACCTTACTTCCAGGAAGGCAGGTTATGTACGATGAGTTTATAGTGCTTAACACAGTGAGGGCTGAATGTTGGCAGGGTGCAGGCAACAGGCTTCTAGCAGTACATGCAGTCTTATTTCCTCCCATAACAACAGCAGGGAGGCACAACTGCTAGTACCATTTTACAGATGACATGATTAAGGCTTAGATAACTTAAGTAATTTGCTCAGCAGCATGTGGCTACCTGTCCACAGTGTTTCCCCGAAAATAAGACCTAGCTGGATAATCAGCTCTAATGCACCTTTTGGAGCAAAAATTACTATAAGACCCGGTCTTACTTTACTATACGACCCGGTATTTTATATTACATTACATTATATTATACTATATAAGACCCGGTCTTATAGTAAAATAAGTAAAATAAGACCGGGTCTTATAGTAATTTTTGCTCCAAAAGACGCAGTAGAGCTGATTGTCTGGCTAGGCCTTACTTTCGGGTAAACACGGTAGTACAGTCAACATTCAAGCCATATTTGAAGCCCTGGACTTGCTAATCTACTATCTAGCTATTTCTATTATTTTTATGGGTCAGTCTAGCCTTGGTCAGTCTAAAGCCCACACAGAGGGCTCCCAAGGTACTTCATTTACTTGTTCACTTTTAAGTACTGTGATGTTTCACGGTTTATCTGAGACAGTTATGTGGAATAATGGATTATTTTATCCAGCTTTAAACAATCTCACCTTCATAAGAGACAAGCATGGGGACACGGGGCGGTGGGTGAAATGGGTGAAGGGTGTCAAATGATATAAAGTTCTGGTTATCAGTCCGGGATGTAATGTACAGCATGGTGGCTATAGTTAATAATAGTGTATTGCATATTTGAAAAGTTGCTGAGAACAGATCTTAAAAAATCACATCACAAGAAAACACTTTTGTTTAAATATGGTAACAGATGTTAACTAGACTTATCGTGATTATTTTGCAATATATACAAATATTGAATCATTATGTGGTACACCTGAAACTAATATGTTATATGTCAATTATAGCTCAAAACAAAAAAAAAAAAGAAAGACAAGCAGCTTTAAAGATTTTTGCAGAGAAACTATAGTTACAGGAAATACTAATGACACAAACACACACGAGTAAGAAATTGGCACAGCTGACGCTTCTATCTAGAAGATTTTACTTAGCCAGATTAGGAGGTAAAAACCAATGACGATCTGAACCAAACAAGAAGTCAACCAATTAGTGAGAAAGTGGCTGCTTTAAAAAAAAGTATGTGAGGAAAGTATTATGAGAACAGATGAATGCTGGGAAACATTTCCACTGTTATGTAATTTTAACTGCCCCAAATGACTAAGTATCCTTATTATCTACACATTTTAAAAACTTGGAATATTTTCTAATCTGTTTAAAAATCTCCCAAATGAACATTTTTAGTGGGTCTTCAGCCTGTTTGTTAAAAATATAAAAAAACAAACAAACCCCATTTGATTAGTTTGTAAGAACAGGTGATTTAAGATCATGGAAAATGGAAAAGTACTAGCTGAATTTCAACAACAAAAATTTGGTTGGGGGTAGAACCAATCGTGAGTTGCTAAATAGAGTTAACAGTGTGTTTCTTCCATCTGAAGTGACAAATCTTTGTGAAGTATTTTTTCACCTCTACAACCATCAAAATTAAGCATCAAATTCAAGTTTTAGAGACAGCATCCAACTGCTGTATCGCAATGAATTAGGCCAATTAGCAAAACATTTTTAATTCGATGGCTCTCACTAAAAAATTAGTAATTTTGGTGGCAAAGAGATCATGTACATTTAAAGTATAAAAGTTATTTTTAAATAGCAATTTAATGTACTTTTTGTTTTATTATGCGAAATACTGGTATAATACTTTTATATAACTTTTATACATAGTTTTTACTGACAGGGGTGTGTGACCATAAAAGTTTGGAGATAACTGTTTTAATCACAAAGAATATGATTTTAATCTGAGATTATCACAGGATTAGTTTTTCTATCTTTTTTTAATCATTAATGAAAAACAGAAATCCTTATTAAACTAGGAGTCCATAATAATAAAGAACATTACATTCAAAAAGGCTTTCTACATAAATATAAAGGGAATGCAGGAATTAAGTTATTTCGCCAATCCTTTTAAGCTGGTAAAAGTCCTATTGCAAATCATCTTCTAGCCCTTCCCATTGATTGCATCAGACCTGTTTGGCACCCCATCCTCCTTCAATTTGCTAAACATTTCTGCGTATCTACAACACGCAAGGTGTCCTGCTAGACCGAGGGGAATAAAAAGATGAGAAGCCTGATTCCTCTTTTTGTACAAATAATTATAGTACAAAGCTGAATTGCCAACAGTTCTAAGGAAGTTTCAACAGGAGTGCTAGAGGAGCCATGAGTTAACAAGGCAGCTTGTAGGAAGAGGCCCCCCGCCCGGAGCTGGGGCATCTGAACAGCCAGAACCTTTACAGGAAAAGACAGCAAGTAGGTAGTCCAAGAGATATCCCCTTTGGCTAGCTTAATCCAACTGGAGGCTAAATAATTCCTATAAGCCTTAGTTTCTTTCTTTCAATTCTGAAAAGTCAAAAGAAAAACTCTCTCTTCCTGCTGTGTGTCCCACAATTATTTTCCACCACCCTAATTCAAGCTCCGTATCTCCTGCCCAGTTTAGTGCCACAGTCCCATACAGTTTCTCTAGCTTTACTTTGTCCCTGTTTCAATACAAGCAACAGACCAAGATAAACGCAATATTGTCCAAGTATGCTTCTGGTCACTCCCTCCTTTCCCTCAATTACTGTCAAGGAGTCCTTTATATCTACCAATTTAGTATTCAAAGAATACACCCCACTCTACTATTTTTACCTCCCACTACTTTTCTTAGTAGTGATCCCCTATATTCTAGCATATGGGGCCCATGAAAGTTCCCCAACCATAAGGTTTTCCATCACCTCTTTGCTGTGAACTATCTGCCACCAAATCAACTCTATTGGTCAAATTTTTACTCACCTTTCAAGATGTATAATGTCTCCTGACATTCCATATTAAATAAGGTATCTTCCTCATTTAAACACTCTTTGTACTTTTTTGTTTCTATCTTAAGGCTCTTATATTCCCCTTGTATTTATCATTATTTGGGTTACAGCTCCTATCTCATCTCCCAAAATTTTAAGCCCCTCAAGGACATGGACTCTTGTCATCTTTGCACCTATCTCCTAGAGAACCTGGCAGTTTAATTCTGTTAAGCTGAATAGAAGAAACAAGAACTACTCAAACTATTACAGCTCCGCCTGCCATCTTCTTATTACCTTTAGTGGCAAATTAGTGGTCAGATTTTCTACTACTACCTCAATCACTCAGGTTCAGAATCTTACCTTCTTTGACTCCTCTCTTCTCATGTGCACTGTCTCTTAGCACCAGGGAGAAGTTATTCTTTGTTCATATTTATTTTTCCATCTAGTTCCATTAAGTCCAGCTTCCTCTCTTTGGTTCCCTGCCTTCCTTTTCTCCCAACACCCAGCCCCCTTAATCTCCCATCTTACTCTCAGATTATTCTTCCTAAAACTTTATAGCTTTGTAGTCAGCACTCTCCTGTACCTGGTGGTCCCAGTTTCCCCCAAGCTTCATTTCCCATCAATTTCTCTCCCTTCCCTGCATGAATCTTTCCATCCAGCAAAATCAGTCTGCTCAGTATATGCCTTGTATTTTGATTGCCATCCTTTCCTCACATCATACTCAATGTCTACTTATCCTTCAGAGCTAAGCTAAAATGCCACTTGCTCTTCATAGCTGTCCAAGAAGCCTCTAGCAGCCATAATAGGAGCCAATGTTTACTGAGTGCTTTCTATGCACCAGGTATTATATTAAACATTTCACATAAAAATCTTAGAAGGTAGCTACAATTATCATCACACTTTATAATGACAAAAGTAAGATTTACTGATATTAAACAACATACCCAAGTTCACACAGCAATTAAATGGTAGAGCCAGGATTTGAAATTAGGTCTGTGGGACTCCTCAGTTCAAGGTCTAACCATCTTATCAAACTCACTGCGTCTCAACATGTGAGGTAAGGAAGGGCTTCTGTACACATAGATTCTTTGTAAGAGGAAGGCCTATGAAGGTGCCTATAAAGAATGACCACTCAGGAACAGGCCTTATCTGTCATCCACTGTTTTCACTAGAGAGCTGTGTGACTAAGGAGACACAGCAGGAGATGCATCTTTTCCATAAAAGCAAGTGGAATTATTTACAATCCATCAGGTGGGACCTTCAAACAGGATAAGGAGAACTAGTAACTAGCGTAACATCAGAAGTCTCTATTTTTATGAAAATTCTATCATGCTCCAGCTGTATAAAGAATAAAGGAATCTTGATTTTACTCACACCTACGCCAGAGTTGTTTTATAGAGTAGAATACTCCTTGGGTTAGTGCAACTTAATAGGAAGAGATACTGAGGAAGAAGTGAGACCTCAAGGGACAGAGATGAGGGCATGGGCACATTTCCTCGTTCCCCAATTTCAATAGGTCCTCTCCATCCCCCAATACTTCCTGCTTCTACTCTGGACAAAAGTCACAACAGCAGTGGAAGGGCTGGATTTTGGTTTAACTTTCCCAGAAAAAGTGAGCACACAGCTTTTCTCCTCTCTCTAAACTTCTGGCACTAATGGTCTCTACCAAGCATTTGCTATGGAAGTTCTTATGCTGTTTCTTTTTCTGTAATTTAATTTTTCATGACTTCCCTCCTCAACTGGACTATTGTTAAAGGTACGCATCTCTGTGCCTCTTAGACCTCTCAGAATGATTCCTTGCAGGCATTAGTTTTTAAAAAATACTTCACTGAATTTACGTTAGTATTTTTTTCCCATTCATACATCATTCAATGTTGCCCTCAAATTTGCTACTTGGAAGAGTTTCATTAAGCTGCTCCACCACATACTTACCAGCCGATTTCAGGCAAATATTCTCTATATGCATGTTTCCTCATCTGTACGATGGGCATAAAAAACAATATTTGCCGCACAGACTTGTTGTGAGGATTAAATGAGTTAACATATATAAAGCATTTAAAAGAGCGTCTGGCACTTAAGTAGGCACTAAGGAAATATTTTAACTTTTTTTCAATGAACTTAAGAGATGTAACTGTACTTTCCAATTTTCTGCCTGCTTAAAAGATTAAGCAATGGGAGAAATCCTGCAATATTGAAAGCAGCACAGGTTGGAACACCTGAATTTCAAATCCTGTAATATTGAAAGCAGTGAGTGTAACTCACTCACAAATAAGTTACAAATCCCTGAGAGAGTTATTTAACCTCTCTGGCACGCAGTATCTTTATCTGTCAAACTGGGGTGTTGCGGGGGAGGGGAGGAGGGACTGTGGAAGACTAGAACACTACCTCTGGGGTCTCTCTGAGCTGAAAAACATTCTGACATACTATCCGATTTAGATAAGATTACCCCCAGCAACTGGTTTTCCCCAAAGATAAATATGAACGATTTTCTTAAAAAAGGTTTGAAGTTACAAGCTCAGTGTATTCCAAAGGCTATTTTCTAAATAGGCCATTTATCTTTTCCAGGGTGTAGTCTTCAAAGTTTAAACAAACTGTGACCCTCCCCCATTTTTGAACAGAGCTACCATAAACTGATTTAAAATATTAAAGCTATGTTTAAAATACAGCTAGCTACACAAATACTGATACTACCTCAGAATGAAAAGTTAAGATTTAACTAACACTAATGTGAATTTAGATGCAACATAAAATTAGAAAAAAATTAAATGCTTAGACCAAGTAGAGAATAAGCAAAAGACTATGGTATTAAGTAGCTAGCTTCCCCGTTTTTAAGATGAATACGATGCCTGAAATAATGAACAAGAATCTTGCAGAGTTACTCAGTTAATATAAACTTGGAGAAACAAATTATCATTATGTAATAAAGTGATTTCATTTGGCCAGCATATATAGTTACAGTACTTTGTTGATTGATTACAATGAATTCTCCACAATTCAATTCAACAAGTATTTATTGACCACCTCCAATCCGCCTAGCACTGGCCTGTACAATAAATGCTTTCTTTGGTCCCAGGCCATGTAACAGCCACTCTCTATAATGAAAGTGTCGTATTGTGTACTGGAAGCACTGCGGGGGGGGGGGGGGGGCAGTGTCAGGGTAAACTACAGCTGAATTTTTCAATTACACTAAATCAAATAATTTCAAAGTCGAAAGGACCTCTTGAGAAAACCTAGTTAATTTTACTGATGACAAAATTGAGAGCTGGCGAAGTGTCTTGTCTTATCCAAGGTCACTCAGTTTATGTTTCCTAACGGCCAAGTGCAATTTCCACAAATTCCCTTCACCCTCCACCCCAAGTCCAGCAGAGTAGCCAATCAGAACCGAAAAATCCACCTAATCTTCTTGACAGCTCATTTCTAAAAGCCTTCAAAACACTCCATACAGCTCAAATAGAGTGGGTTGTATATAATCTCTACTAGATCCGGATCACTTTTTTACCCATTCTGACTAGGCTCCAACTACTCTTTAATCACCGGTCAGGGAGTAGGCGTGGGGGTGGAGTGAAGAGAAGCAGGTGATCTGGAAACACATATGCGGCACTTCAAAACGTGTCCATTTCTCGGCCTTCCGTATTTTTCACCTGGAGGTCCTGAAGGACCCCGAAGAAAATCTCTCACTGGACTCAAAGCAAATGGCGACGAAAGGAGAGCAGAAAAACCTGACAGGGGTCGTCGCTTCGCTTGCGACCCCCTTCTCAGAAACGTCAAACGACGATGACGACACTGCGGGCAAGGGGCCCGGAGGGGCCCGCAGCTGGCTTCTCTGCAGTCTGAGGGCACCCCCGGCCACTAAACCCTCGCCCCCTTCCCGCCTGGACCCGGGGGTGGGGCGGAGACGTCTCCCCGGGGACGGCGCTTCCCATGGCTGGGCCTAGGAAGGGGACAGGGACAGGGACTGTCTTCACACTCCGCCCGGGCCGCCTGGAGGGGACCCCGGGGCCGCAGCTGCAGAGCCCACCCTCACGCACACCGCTCTGCGGCCCCGCCCGCCCTCCCCAGAGGCCGGCCCAAGTCTCACCGTGAGCCCCGGGAGCCGCCTTGGGGCGCTGGGCGAGAAAGGGGAGCTGACTCTGGGGCTCAGGCCGGCCGAAGGGCGCTGCACAAGGACCTAGGCCCTCCCGACGCCTCGACACAGACACAATGAGTCACAAAGGCCGGAAGTGTGTCAGCACCCCGTCTTCCGGGACTGCGCTGCGCTTCCGGGTCGCCTCTAGGAGCGCGGGAGGATTTCACATCTCGTTTCCCGAATCGCAAGAGCGGGTGTCTGCCCCGGGGGCGGTAGTAAAGCCTCTAGCTTTGAGGTTCCGGCTCTCACCTGTGTGTCCCGAGTTAATGCTGGGGACCGACTAGAAGGGGGTTCAGGCTTTACGAGATACAAACAGACTGTATCAATCCACATGGAAATTCGGTTTCTCCTGTCTTTTCCATCTCAGGTCGTCCTTGTAATTATAGTTATTATCAAGCAATAATAATATTTAGTAATTGTATGTCTGTGGCAGAGGAACTGAAACAAGGGTGTAGACAGAGAAAGATCAAAGTGAAGCCAGGGGTGGCTGGTTTCACAAAACTGCTGTGGTAGCTTCTCTTAGGTCCTGGAGTCTGCCAATTGAGTGGGTGGTATTTTCAAATACTTGGCGGGTAGACAAAGTACGTCTTTCCACAACCAAGTTAGTAGGTTGTTTTGCTTATGTGGCATATGCTATTATAGCAGTTTAAAAGGAGTTTTCATAGTAATAACAGACACTTTTGCCTTCAAGGTGCTTTCACAATCTACAATTATGGCCTTCACCTTTACCTGGCAAGGTTAAGTTGCTCTACCTGTGCAAAGGTGACCATGAGCTTTAATGGTTGTGACTTTGCTCTCTGTTTCAAGATAAGTTCATGGAGAGACTGAACGCAGTAGTTTGGTTGCATGAGTACAATTGCTTGGGGGAGATTATTTTCTAAAAAATACTTGAAAACTAAAAAACAATTATAGTATCATTAAGTGAAAACTGCAAAATGGGGCCAGCCCGGTGGCTCAGGCGGTTGGAGCTCTGTGCTCCTAACTCTGAAGGCTGCCGGTTCGATTCCCACATGGGCCAGTGGGCTCTCAATCACAAGGTTGCTGGTTCAACTCCTCGAGTCCCGCAAGGGATGGTGGGCTGTGCCCCCTGCAACTAGCAATGGCAACTGGCCCTGGAGCTGAGCTGCACCCTCCACAACTAAGACTGAAAGGACAACAACTTGACTTGGGAAAAAGTCCTGGAAGTACACACTGTTCCCCAATAAAGTCCTGTTCCCTTTCCCCAATAAAATCTTTAAAAACAAACAAACAAACAAACAAAAACCCACTGCAAAATGGAGAAAAATAATTGCCTGTAATCCCTTCACCTTAACATCACTATGAGGGCTTTAATTTATCCCTTTCCCATCTGTTTGCATATGTATGTTTTATACTTTTTACTTACTACTTTAAACATACTTCAAAACTATGATTGTATTGGATAGATGGCTGATACGGTTGAAGTACCTGCCACATTCATGCTGTATGACCATTTTGTTTTTGAACTGGACCTCATTGGATCAGGTTTGGCACCTGATGGAAGCATAATATGCATATGTGTGTGTGTGTGTATATATATATATATGCTCATCAGTGGAACTACAGAAGTGGGCTGGCCTGAGAGCTCTGACTAATGAAACAATAGGAAACTAAAGCGATTAGATGCCCTTTCTTGGGGAGTTTAAATGTGAGACGCACAGAAAACTGGGGACAAGTAGAAATCAGTAAGCAGAAACCATTAGGTGATAGAAGCCACAAAGCTGTGGAAGTCAGAGTAAACAGAGGCTTGAGTAGAGGGAAAAACTGAGCTATAGAAACAGACAGGTGCACCGCATGGAAGAGCTCACAGAAGGGAGCCCAGCCACCCAGTACTGAGGGCCCGTAGCGTAGTGAGGTGACAACCTGAATAACCTTTAGGCCCCAAACGATGTTTATTCTTTGCATTGCTTGACTTTACAGCAGGTCCATTGTGTCCTGTCTCCCTACTTCCCCACGTGTCCTTAGACTAAATTCCTGGCCAACAAAACAGTCGACTTTGTTCCTTGCCACCTGGAAAAGCCCAGTGTGATTGATATGAAAAATCGTGTGTACTACTTAAAAATCCTTAACATTGCCTCATTAACATCTTAAATTTTGCTACACAGGATGGATAATTATTTTAATAGCTATATAGTATTCGATCAAGCAGCTGTACCATTAATTATTTAATATTTTTTCTATTTCTACACATGTAGAATATTTCCAAAGTTTGGCTAGTTTAAGACATATTTAAATTAAGATTTTTGTGCAAATGTCTTTTGGTTTGTTTAATTAGGACAGATTCTGAGAAGTGGGTTTACTGAGTGAATAGGTATGAACTTTTTTTTTTTTTAAACTTATTAAGAGTTTGTTTGAGCCAAACTGATGACAATTGCTGGGAAGCAAAATCTCAACAGATTGAGAAAATGCTCCATGGGTATGAACTTCTAAAAATACATATTGCCATATTTCTTCCCCAAAGAGATTTAGTTCTTATCTTCATCCTGCAGCCAATTTGCTTGTACAAGAAGGGTGGCAAATGTCCTTCCATTGGCCTTGCTCAGTTTATTGGATCACATCAGAGTTATGGCAGAATGTATTTATTTATAGCCATTTATGACCTATTATGTATTAGGGATTATGCTTGATTTTGGAGGCTAGAAAAGTGACATTGCCCCGGTCTACAAGAAGTTTACAGCCTTATAGGGAACATTAGACAAATGCATGGGTCACCAAATACACAGTGAAATAAATGATGCCTGTATCCCTAGCCACATAAACATACTTCTCTGGCCTGGTTTCCCAGGACAGAATTAAAGGTTCTGTGGGGTTCGTTTTCTGAAGGTTACTCTCCTCTAGTAGAAAAGGGGTTGTCTCAAGCCAGCTCCAAGGTCAACTGTGTTGCAGCTTCTCCTCCTGCTGCTCCTAAATGCCACTGCCCACTGCTGTCTTCTTTGGGTCCCCTGGCTTGGAACAGCCTTTTCTTCACTTTTTGGACCTTTGAACAGTCCATTAACACAAGACTGTTGTGCACAGCTTTAATCCTTGGTTTCTGAACCAATGAGGAAGATTATAACAGCGAAGACTGGAATTAGCCTCAAAGTGAATATTCAACATTTTCAGCTACCTCAGCCATCCAGAATTTATCCCTGGCCAGCTCGCTAATGCTTAACCCCCCTGGTCGTCCTCCCCGCCCCCCACCCTGCAAGCCCTCTGCTTCGTCCAGATCCTTCCTTTCTTGTAGAAGCCTACCTAACAATCTCTTGGAACTTTTTATTCGATTGAGTGTTGATTTCTTTTTGTGTACCTCAGTACACGTCTCTCTCCCTCCCCCAAAGGTCTACAGAGGCCAGGCAGCCAATAGCTGGGATAAATTTAATTGTTACCTGTGAAGTGAGATGGTGGGTAGCTGCCCATCTGTGGAGCACATATCCCGGAGGAAGTCACTCTTCAGACTATTGTTGCCAAGTGGGGTATGGACTCAGAATTACCAGATAGGCTCATTTTTCCAAGGAGAAAAGAGAAATGAGATTTTTAAATGAAATTTCTCCATTTTTAAATGGTACTCAGCATACAAACGGGCCCACTTGCACAGGGTACTGCACTCTCGCACAGGGCAGGTGCACACATACACCCCCTCTGAGTTGGGGGCAGACAGGTTTGCAGGTATGTGGTGTGTGCCTCTTGTCTAAGAGCCCCATGGCCAAGGGGCCTCCCTTTCTTAAACAAGTTCCCTCAAGAGGTTTCCCTAAACAAAGAGCCATCTGCCTGTTAAGTAAATGCTGTTCCTGTTCAACAATATGGAAGCACAGTTACAATTTCTTCCCTTAAAAAGAATAGACTCGGGGCTGGCCGGGGCCGGACCGGTGGCTCAGGCTGTTGGAGCTCCGTGCTCCTAACTCTGAAGGCTGCCGGTTCGATTCCCACATGGGCCAGTGGGCTCTCAATCACAAGGTTGCTGGTTCAACTCCTCGAGTCCCGCAAGGGATGGTGGGCTGTGCCCCCTGCAACTAGCAACGGCAACTGGACCTGGAGCTGAGCTGCGCCCTCCACAACTAAGACGGAAAGGACAACAACTTGAAGCTGAACGGCATCCTCCACAACTAAGAATGAAAGGACAACAACTTGACTTGGAAAAAAGTCCTGGAAGTACACACTGTTCCCCAATAAAGTCCTGTTCCCCTTCCCCAATAAAATCTAAAAAAAAAAAAAAAAGACTCTTTTTCTTCATGTTGCGTGAGGAAATTGTGCCTCCTGGAGGTGGGCCTTCAGTGTAGGACATTGATGGATGTGGCTGGTTTTTAATTATTGGCACCACTGCAATGGACCAGAACCAACCTTCCCAGCTCTTTGTGGGCCTCAACGCCATGGTGTGGTTCATGACCGTGAACAAACTCTCACTGCCCATTGGTCTTGCTGTGGGAAGGCTGGTGTTCCCCAGGCAAGGTGGATGGCTGAGGCGGGAGGAGGCCACAGAAGGCTCTCCTGGAGTCTGGGTGAGGGGACCTCTGCCAGGTTCCAGTTGAGCACTTTCTGAATTGTGTAACCGTCCCCAATCACTTTTTGTCTCCCAGTTGTCACTAAAAAAATAGGCAGAACAATACTGCAATCATCTTTTTACCATCCAGGACAGGATGAGCAACACCTGGAAAAGCTTCTAATAAGTGCTACTCAAATATCAATTTGTACTGTGGGAACGTAGCTTTCACTGAGAAAATGCTTTGAGAAGCACCTGTTTGATGTGTGTGATGAGGGGAGGGGTAGAGACAGGTTGGTAGATAATAGAAAAACCTTTTTTCCCCCCTAAAGATGTGGAAACCGTTTCCTAGAAACCATAGGAATTAAACCTACCTTAGAAGGCAAAAATACACAAGCCACATTTTTTTCCCCTTGCTGTGTCTGGTGGCTGCACTTGGAAGGCGATACACACTGGGGTTTAAATCTTTGCTGAGCCCTCGTTCCTGTTATGGGTTGACTTGTGTCCTCCAAAAAAGGTATGTTGTCCTAAATTCTAGTACCTCAGAATGTGATCTTACTTGGAGGTAGGGTCTTTACAGAGGTAATCAAGTTAAATTAGGAGTGGACCTAAATCCGATATGACTGGTGTTCTTAGAAGAAGAGGAAATTTGGGCACACACATGCATAGAGGGAAGATGATGTGGAGATACATGGAGCAGTTGGCCATGAACAAGCCAAGGAGAGCCCACAGAAAGAACCAACCCTACCAGCACCTTGGTCTAAGACTTCCAGCCTCCAAAACTATGAGATGGTAAATTTCCGATGTTTAAGCCTTACAGTGTGTGGTACTTTGTTACGGCAACCCTAGCAAATACAGTTCTTCGGTTCAAAACGGGACAGTTGTACCTACCTCAAAGGTGATTGTGAAGATAACATGCATATAGATGGTGAGGAGGTGCCACCTTTGTTCTGACCTGAATCCACTTTGGGGGTTCAGGTGTGTCTGGACCTTTTGAACTGGAGGAATGTGCCTTCCTCAGGTTTATTTGCACAAAGGTCTGAGAAGCCTCCTGAGACACTGGCCACCCCATGGGAGAGACTGGCAGATGAGTCTTGTGACAGAGCCTCTCAGATTTACTCCTTGAGCTGTGGCCTCTGTTCCTCCCCTTAGGGCACATACAAATAAGTAAAACTAGATAAAGCAGTTTCACTGCATGCTGTTGGCCATCGCTGCAGTGTGATTGGTGTGCCAGCCAACCTTTCCTGCTGGCAGATTCCCAAAGGTTACTTCTGGAAGCCTTTTTTATCTGGGGCTAATTAACTTCTGTATTAGTTGTTAGTATTAGTTTCTGTATTAGTGTCCTATTACTACGGTAACAAATAACTGCAGATTTAATGATTTAAATAATACACATTTATTTTCTTACCATTCTGGATATCAGAAGTCTGAAATTGTGTCTTTCAGGGCTAAAATCAAGGTGTCATAAGGACTGCATTCCTTCTGGAGGCCTAGGGAGAATCCATTTCCTGTCTTTTCCATCTTCTCTAGGCCACCTGCAGTCCTTGGCTCGTGGCCCCTGCCTCCATCTTTAAATGCACTAGTGTAGCATCTTCAAATGTTCAAATCTCCCTCCCTCTGTCTGACCTCTACTTCCATCCTCACATCTTCACTCTCTGACTCTGAGCCTTCTGCCTCGCTCTAATAAGGACCCTTATGATGACCCTGAGACCACCCGGATAAACCAGGATAACATCCCATCTTGAGATTTTTCATTTAATCACATCTACAAAGTCCTTTTTACTATGAAAGGCAACATATTCACAGGTTTAGGACACAGATTTTTGGGGTAGGGGGGTCGTTCTGCCTACCACAGTTTCTGAGGGAAGAGTCCTTCAAACCCTCCCTGTGGATTGCATGTCCAGCTCCCAGATCCTGGGCATCTATACACCTGCACCTGGCCACTGCTTCACCACCAGCTGTCACCGTGCTAGCTTGCCATCACCACCACCAGAGCTGTTGCTGCTGCCACTAACCCCACAGGAAATGACCCCAGAATCACCTGTTGGCAAAGGAGTCCAAAAAGTGTGATTTGCATGGTCTCAAACTTCTTCAAAACAGAATGGAGCACAGACAGAGGGAATTGAGCTACGAGCAGACAGGCAAAATTCATTCATTGCATGCATTCTCAGCATTTCATCCAGATTTAACTTCCACACAATAGTAATAACAAAACACATTATGCTTTCACTTAAGATGATGCAATTAGCCCTCATACAAATGAAGTGCTTTTGCCCTTTTCACAAAGTCCCATCAGTCATTAGCTGACAATGGGTGGTGTTAATTCCTCTTCTCATTCAGTTCCAATCTCTCACCTGTATAGTCCGTAACCTATAAGCTAAATTGTAAGTTAACCACTTCTGATGTAAAACTACGAACAATCTTTACATAAAAAATAATAGTAGAAACAGAGAGGAAATAGGAACAATCAGTGAATATGTATAAATATATAAATACATATATAAAAACAAAATAGAATACAAATAAAGAAGAAAATAGGCACAGTTGTTATGGGTCTTATTTCGTAACTCATCACATGGTTGTGTGTTGGGGCAATTGCCTACCAATTTGGAAAACATAAAACATTAGATGTATACTTTATACTTACATCAAAATAAATTCCAGATATATTAAAATTTTTAATGTAAAATATATAACCATGAGTAATAGAGGAAAAGAGGTGAGACTATTTGCACACTTTGGGGAATGAGGGGATTGTTAGGCATGGCGCCTGAGATTGGCTTGTCTGTCC